>NC_142037.1:69783700-72553700 GCF_982192425.1 Myodes glareolus | reverse complement strand
CGGGATGGTTGGGATGGAGGAAGGGTGGATATGGGAGCAGGAAAGTAGATATCTTAATTAAGGAAGCCATTTTAGGGTTGGCAGGAGACTTGGTTCTAGAGGGGTTCCCAGGTGTCCAAGGAGATGTCCCCAGCTAGGTCCTTGGCCAGCAGAGGAGAGGGTGCCTGAACTGGCCTTGTCCCATAGCCACACTGATGAATATCTTGCATATCACCATAGAACCTTCATCTGGCGATGAAGAGCAGAAGGAGGGAGAACATGAGAAAGGAAGTCAGGACTGCGAGGGGTGCTCACAGAGACAGTGGGACTGATCTAATGGGAGCTCACCAAGGCTAGCTGGCCTGGGACTGAATGAGCATGTGATCAAGCCGGACTCTCTGAATGTAGCTGACAATGAGGGATGACTGAGAAGACAATGATAATGGCACAGGGTTTTAATTCTACTGCATGTACCGGCTTTTGGGGAGCCTAGTCTGTTTGGATGCTCACCTTCCTGGACCTGGATGGAGGCAGGAGGGCCTTGGACTTCCCACAGGACAGGGAATTCTGACTTCTCTTAGGACTGGAGCGGGAAAGGGGAGGGGAAGTAGGGGAGAAGGAGGGAAATGGGAGGAGGTGGAAAATTTTAATAAATAAATAAATTAATGAAAAAGGAAGAAACTTAATTCAGAACACAGAATTAATAGATTTTCACAAAATCTTTTGCAGCTAGATCTCTCAGTTTGTATCAGCATCATTGGCTTGATAGGTGTATATTCTTTTCCCCATGTGCTACTTTTAGGAACAAATGAAGAGGAATTTTACTGTATGAAAACTCAAGTAGTCTGTTAGAAATGAACAGCTATGAAGATAATTTAAGCAAAATTGTCTTTTCCCTAGTTGTACATTTATATGACATTCCTTTTAAGACTGTTTTTATTTTATATATTTTAATAGTATTATTCATAATAATTATTGAGAACATGATGTAATGTTCTTCCATTAAATAGTGTTTATTTCCTCTTCTAATTACTAAAATATATAGATATCATAAAACATAAAAGAAAGAAAAGAAATACTCTATCAAAGTTAATCTATGTTTAATACAAACAACAAGGTTTAAAGACACAAAGGATCCAAGTGATCCTCTTTCCAATAGTTTTGCTATGCTTGACAAGAATGAATTCAACATAATTTGAAAACATATCAAAATCTCATTTTCTAAAATATACTTTTCAAACTCCCATAGTAGAATACAGGGAAGTCATCAAGCATATTGTTCTGCTAAAGAATACATTGCAACCAAAGAGATTCCTACATAAAATTGATTTAAAAATTTCTATTTGGATAATATAAAAACAGACTCCAAGTAAGACTTGTGCTTAGGTTTTCAAAGTGTTATCAATTCACAATGACACAATATTTAAAATGTACTAAAAATGAATTATATTGAAAGCTTTTTTTCCTTCTTGTCTATAAGCCATTTATGAATGAGCTTTTCTAAGTCTGAGTTACCTCACTCAAATATGATGTTTCCAAGATGCATTCATTTGCCTGAAAATTTCAAATTGTTATTTTTTTTCCACTGTGTAGTACTCCATTGTGTAACTGTACTACATTTTCTTTATCCATTCTTTGGCATTTAGGTTGTTTCCAGGTTCCGGCTATTACAAATAATGTTGCTGTGAACATAGTTGACAATGTGTCCTTGTGGTATGTTTGAGCATCTTTTGGGTATATACCCAAAAGTGGTATGCTTGCTTTTAAGGAAGATTGTTTTCTAATTTTCTGAGGAATTGCCATGCTGATTGATTTCCAAAGCAGTTGTACAAGTTTGCACTCACACCAGCAATGAAGGAGTGTTCACGTTATCCCACATGCTCTCCAGCATGAGCTGACATCAATGTTTTTGATCTTGGTGGAGGGTAGAAGGGGAAGAATGGAGGGGAGTAGAGAAAAATATAAATCTCAATAAAAACATTATTTTTAAAAAATGAGTTATCTTGAAAGCCTCTATTTTATAAACCCATGAACATGTAAAAATAAATGCTGATATTTTTTCTCATCAACTGGATAAGAGTTTAGTTTGTTATTGGTTTTTCTCAAATCACTTGAGTTCAATTGTTCAATCACTTAACCGCATTCTCTCTTATTTTATGGAAAATGCTTGGCACTATACAATTTCTTCTTAAGATTTTCTTTTCCTTTTCTTTGGTTGCCTTGTCTAACCTCAATTTAATGTCTTTTGCTTTATTGTATTGTTATTTTGCCACGTTTTTTGTTATGTCTTATAAACCTGTTCTTTTCTTAGAATAACAGAAAGAATTGTTTTCTGGAGGAGAGAAGACGTGGAAGAAAAGAGAAGGTATAAACTGTAGTTGGGAGAGATCATGAGAAAAGTGTCTTTACTCAATAAAAGGGAAAAAACAGAAAGTGGCTTTAATGTATGCCAGTAGTTTTGCTGTATTGTGTCTTTGTTTTCATCTAATTCTAAGAAGTTTTGCATTTCTTTTATCATTTCCCACCTTGGCCCATGCATCTTCTATAATGTGTTAATGTTCATGGTTCATGCAATTACCAGAGGATGCCGAGTTTTAAGTTTGTTTTGTAACCACACAGAATATCAAGAGTTATTTCAATTTTTGTTCTTATTGAGTTTTGTTGTCTTTCAAAGTTTAGTGTACTTTAGAGAAGTTACCATGAGCTATTGGATAGAATGTGTGTTCTTTGATAGTTGTGTGAATCAATATGTCTGTACATGTCAGATCCATTAGAAGTATAGCATGATTCAACTGTGATGATTCTCTATGTTCTGTCTTACAAGAGAATGGTACTATTGAAATTTCCTACTACCACTGAGTTAGAGTTAACCTGTGACTTGAAATCTAATAGCTGGCTTTGTTTTATGAGACTGATGTGCCAGAGTTTTGTGAATATATGTTTAGGATTATAATGCCTTCTTAGTTAATTGCACTGTTGAATAGAGTGAAATATATCTTCTGATTACTTTTATATTGAAATGTATTTTTTCATATATTAGATCAATGATACTATTTTATTCCTTTTAAAATTCAAATTCAATCTCTAAATATTTTTTCCAATCCTTTCATTTTAATATGGTTCTTATCTCTGAAGGAAAGATGACTTTCCTGTATATAACAAAACCAAGAATTTTTGTAGCTTAATCCATTCGGCTAACCTGAGTCTCTTGATTATAGAATTAAGAATATAAATATTTAAAGTGATTATTAGTAAATATATTTTGTTTTCTGGAATTTATTCAGAATTTTTAAAAGGAGATGGTATAAAATGAACTTGCTCCAATGTTCAGTTCCAATCTAAACTGCACATTGATAGTCCTGTTTAATTAAATGGTTCACAAAAAAGGAAGTGATGAATCTAGATATGGAAAAGATTCTGTTTGGAAGGAAGAGATTGTGACAGAGATAAGAGGGGCTAAAAGAAGTTAGGGGAAGAGTCATCAAGTGCATTTTGTAGTCGAATAACACTTTCAAGGACAATTAATTAGCAAAAATGTATACTCTTAACTAGTATACATTTCTTATTATCCAACCAAGTAAAAGATGATTGATTAATTTTTGCTTGGTTTTGTTTTGCATGTTTTTATTTTCTTTACTAAATGCTGATCACTCTTATTCTTAGTTGCTTAAGGTCATTTTACAACTTGTATTATTCACATTTGCAATTTCATTGCACTACTTTTAGAATTACACTTATTTTCATGTAGTATAATATTCATGTGGGAAAGTTTGTACATTTTGAAGTTCTATTCAATATGCAAAATCATCAAAGAGAGATTATCCTGTCTTCCAGCACCGTGCAAATACGATAGAAATTTAAAATAGGCAATGTTTTATTATGATAAAAGCAAGCCATAATCAAGCATATACATAATATCCAAACTTTGCCCAAACAACTGAGAGGAGTATATTACGCAGATAATTCAGATGAAGAAAACATAAACAAAAACTTATTATCTGTGTCTTTACTTCTTGTTCTGATGTTTTTATTTCCAGAATGTTCACAGCTTGTGCTTGCTTTATTTCTTTTCTTCTTTTTACATTTTATATTTTGAATAATTTTGTTTATTTCCTTCAAATGTTTGTTTGGTTTTATTGTTGTTGGCTTTCTTTAGGGGATTTATTTATTTATTTATATTTTACTTGATTTCTCTAAGTGATTTATTCACTTCTTAATTAAGCACCTCTACCATCTTCATAACGTAAAATTTAAGGTCTTATTCTTGTGCTTCAGTTGTGTTGCAGCATTCATAGAATAGCTTGGATTTGGTGGTGACTTCGTGCCCTGGCTCTTGGTGAATGTATTCTTAAGCTATACTCTAGGCAGCTCTCTTTGGTTGATACTAAGTTTCTGGGCAGATTTCTGGGATTTTCTTTGTAGGATAAGTGTTTTGTGTTTTGGTTTCTGTTTCCTCTCCGGTCTTCAAGCATGTTAATCTGTGGTTATTCAGGGTGTCTCCACCAAATTTGGGGCCTAGACTTTGGTGACTAGAGTGCTCTCTTGTCAAGCAGGGGTCTCTGTCCAAGTTGGGGCCTGGCATAGGAGGAGAAGGGAGATTGAGGATACTATTTGTGAACTGAGGCACTGAGAGGGTGGAGGAGGCAGCCATCTGGAGTTCTGATTCTCTATGTGCTCTCTGATTCAGCAGGGGTCTTTGCCTGAGTAGGAGGCTGTTACTTGGTTATGAGGTGGGGATGGTGTATTAGGAATAAAGTTTTAGGGGAAGAGCAATGGGAGAGTGGGGGAGGTCCACAGATGAGCATCCTGCCTACTCTTTTGACAAGTGTGGCCTGTTTTTGTGTAGCAATTGCCCACTGTAGTTGGGAGCTGGGACATAGAATCAAGGTCAATTTTATTACATGTGTATTTCTGCTCTTCATTAAGGTATTATGTTTGTGCTGCTCATTTGAAAATGTAATGTATAATTAAGAACTATAAGGTAATAGATAATCATCTATAATTATCAAGCTTCTAATAATATTAGTTAGGTTTTCTAGATATATAGAAATATATTTCAGTTAGATAGGTATTCTTCAAATCTTTCAGAGACCTTCAGAATATGGAATTTAAATGTTTTAAGAGATTAGGATGTTTCATGACAAAGAGACACATCTGCTCCTGGCAGCACCAAATTATTTCAAGAGGAAGATGGGCATCAAAGAGGCTACTTGTGGGCTTTTCTAACCATTTGGTTAAGAAACTGCTTTTTCCTGGACTGCTTGATGAACTAGACATGTAGAACCTTCAGAGAAATGACTGTTGAACTTGCCTAAAGGTGAGACGATCATTCGGGGTTTCTACTTCATGAAAGAGTTTTCTAGACATTACTCAGGAAACAGATGAAAGTAACTGACAAACTGAAAACATAGGCGAACTGTCTTAGCATTTCCTGCTTTGTGGAAAAGCTTGCTGGATACTATGGGACTGTGGAATAAAGACTGGATTCCCCAATGATACAGAAGAACTTTGGGTGACTGTCCAGGTAGAAATATGTCTTTGTCATTTCTAGAGTTTTTGAAGTTGCTTACAATGTACTTCCTGTTTATTTAGGTAATATTTTATACTTCTGGTGTTTCTGATGGAGTTGAAAAAGTGATAGTAATATAGTTTTCCTCAGTTATGATAAAAGATAAAGTAAGAAAATATAAATATTATAACTGTAATTCCTACTTGATACCTATTTTATGTAATTTTATTATGTTAAAGATAAATCCTTCCTTTTCATTTAAACAAAAAATGGAAGCTGATATGGGATTACCCTCTGTATATTGTGACTATCATTGGTTAATAAAGGAACTGCTTTTGGCCTATAGCAAGCTATAGGGGAACAGAGCTAGGTGGGGAAAACTAAACTGAATGTTTGGAGAAAGAAGGGTGAAGTCAAAGAGAAGTCATGGACCTGCTGCCGGAGACAGAAGTGCTGAAACTTTGCTGCTATGCCACAGCCTCATGGTGATGCACAGACTAATGGATATTGGTTAGATTAATATGTAAGAGTTAGTCAATAAGGAGCTAGAGCTAATGTGCCAAGCAGTGATTTAAATAATATAGCTTCTGTGTGATTATTTTGGTTCTGTGCACCAGAAAACAACAAGCAGTCCCATTCTCCAACAGGAAATAGATAAGATCTCCTGAGTAAACTGGGAGTACTGGGGGAGGGCTAAGGGGAGAGGGGAGGAGAACATGATGGTCAAGTTGGGGGAGGTAAGGAAAGGGAGAGCGATTAAATAGATATGTTGATACTGAAAGCCACTATGGGGTTAGGGAGAAATCTGGTTCTAGGGAAATCTACAAGGAATCCACAAGATGACCCAGTTAAGACTCCTAGCAATAGTAGAGAAGATGCCTGAACTGGCCTTCCCTTATAATCAGATTGATGACTAATCTAATTGTCATCATAGAACAATCATGAAGTCACAGTTTCAGAGATCCACAGCTAAGCACTGGGAATCCAATCAAAGAGGAGGAGGAGAGATTTTATGAGCAAGTATGAGCAAAGAGGTCAAGATCATAATGGGGAAACACATACAGAGACACATGACCCAAGCTGGTGGGAGCTCACTGACTCAGGACAGAAAGCTAGGAAAGCTACATAGAACTGAACTAGGACCTCTGAATGTAGGTGACAGTTCTATGACTTGGAAAATCTGTGGGCCCACTGACAGTTGGAGCAGG
Source organism: Myodes glareolus (assembly GCF_982192425.1). NCBI lineage: Eukaryota > Metazoa > Chordata > Mammalia > Rodentia > Cricetidae > Myodes > Myodes glareolus. Next base: position 72,547,004 of record NC_142037.1, on the reverse strand, counting down.
ATTTATCACTAGTGCATGAACTGACATTTTTAACCTATTTCATATGGAGGGATACCTTACTCAGTCTCAATACAGGGAAGAGGGGCTCGGTCTCTCCCCAACTTGATATGCCAGATTTGACCATGGGAGGCCTTATTCTTTCTGAGCAGTGCAAGGAAATAGGGTGGACGTAAGGTGGAAGGGAAGCAGGAGGAAAGGAGGGAGGAGGAACTGTGCTTGGTATGCAAAATGAAAATAAAAACCCTTTGAAAAATAATTAAATTTAATTAATTAATTTACATAGGTATCATATAGCTAAAATTTTATTAGAAATAAAATCCAAAATATATATTTCATCTCTGTATTTATCTGAAGGTTATTAGAATAATATAACTTATGTGGAATACTCATTCAAGAAATATTAATGTTATCTCTTAAGTATTTAAAATTTCCTTTTTTCCCATTGTAAATGTTCACTCATATTGGTAAGTCTTTTAGACTTTTATGATTTCTTTTGATTCTTTAATACTCTTTTAACTGTCAATTTGTCAGGCTGATTTTTCTGTAATAAATATTAACAGGGCTACAAATTTTAAATGTTTCTCTATATACACAATTTCCTCATTTTATGATGTATTCACTAGACCGCAAGAAAACCAAATTATTGAAAAAAATCATCATAATCCATGTGAATGTCTTCATTAAGAAATTTAAAAAGTAGACTTTCTATTGGATTACTTTGACTAATAGTGATCCTATTTTACTTTGCAACTTCACCTCCTTTGCCTTCCATGTATCTGTAGTCTGGAGTACCTGACATGTTCATATTTCCTGTTTGTGTTTTCTCTGTCCATTGTGTGTGTCATCTCTCCATCTGATCCATCTGTTCCTGTGGTCTATGTTATATGATTGTGTGTGTTGCATGTCTCTAACAATAGGTTTTGCTCTGTATTTATCAAACAGCACAGGAAACATCGCATTGCAAAGGGAGGAGTGATACTTTTCTGCAAAGATCTTCAACAGAGGTGTTCAGGGCAAAATGCATTACTGATCACTATAGATCAACAGTAAGACTTAAAAGTACATTTTAAGTCTTTAAGACAATTTCACCCTATATCAACATTGCATCAAATATACATGTGACTTTTGTTGTTTAAGGTTGCTTTTAACCTGTTGGCTTCATTCAGCAAATGTCTAGGACAGCATGGAGTCAAACACAAAAACTATTCTGAGTTAGGGCATGGGAAAATATACAGTGTAAGATTAAAGATGTGGATTAGCTTGTGTAGTAAAAACTGGTTGCATGGCAAATATAAGGCATACTAAAGCTGGTTACATTGTATTCTTAATGGAAGGTCAAACTTGAACAGGTTAGCTACACAGAAGGATAGCAGTTTAAGTCTAGAGCCTTAAATGACCTTAGGATATATTTTTAACTTGGTTGCAATGTCTACCAAAAATTCATTTTCTTCAAAGGACAGAGATATTTTCAGAAAAACACTGTGCCCTCAGCAATCCAATTAAGTGTATGTTATTCAAATATTCTTACAAATACATTTGAAATATTCATGTCAAACAATTTATCATGCTTGCTAAAACATTAAAACATATACACAATATATATACAATTGTATCAACATATAAGCATCTAGCCAAAGCAAAAGAAGCTGTATGTGGTAGCACAGTGTTTTAATGTCACAAATGGCTAAGTAAAGAGAGAACGATTCCTGAGACTTCCTGTCCATCATCCTTGTCTACTTCAAAGCACCAGGCAATGAAAGAACTCGATAGAAAAAGAGAAAGATAGTGAAAGAAAGAAAGAAGGAAGGAAGGAACAGTGAAGGAAGAAGGGAGGAAAGAAAGAAGAAAGAGCAAGGCAAAAGACAAAATAAAGGCTAGGCATAATGGCACACAACTTCAGTTCCCACACTCAGAAGGCAGAGGCAGATGGTGCTCTGAGTTTGAGGCCATGCTGCCCTACAGAGCAAGTACAGAGACAGGACTGCACTTAGAAACCCAGTCTCAAAGTAAATGAATAAATGAATGAATAAATTAATCAAAACTTAAAAAAACAAAAAAGAAAAGAAAAAAGAAAAACAGCGGAAACAGTGGGCTAGGATATCTAAGTAATAACAGCAGAAATATTCTCTTTTGGCCTCCACACAAACACATGCTTACACAGAAACTTGCACACATATATATTCAGAATTAATCATAAAATAAATGTTCATGTTTAGAAAATAAAATCATAAGATTTTTAGTAATCATTTCTTTTCTAACTTTTTCTCTTTTACAGGGAACTTGCTGGCTGCTAAGCACAGTTTGTAATACCTAATATAAAATTATATTAGTGTCTTTTTATCAAGTTAAAACTGTTTACCCTGAGGTAGATTGTTTTAAAATATAGTAAGGAAAATATATCTTCTGAGCATACTGTTAAAAATTGATTTTGTGTTCCATTTAAAAAACACTTTATTCTGTATCAGCCTAATTAATGTTTATAAAAAAATTAATAGTTTCTAAACATGAAACTGGACATAATTTCATACATTCATCACTTCTGTCTTCTGTATACATCTGCCACATCAGAAGGAACTTTTTAAACACTATCTTTTACATGTAATAATGCTATAATATAAAAACAAAATTGCTAATGGATCTTCATTATAATAGATGCTCTTCAACATAAGAAATTCTTAGCTGGGCAGTGGTGATGCACGCCTTTAATCACAGCACTTGGAAAGTGGAGGCAAGCAAATCTCTGAAGTTTGGGCCAGCCTGGTATAAAGGTGTTAGTTCCAGAACATGCTCCAAAGCTACAGAGAATCCTGGTCTCAGAAGAAAAATTCTTGCACCAAATATTGTTGTAATACATTGTATTATTGTCTTTGCAATCAATGGCTCAAAATTTAATGTTTATCATAAAGACTCTAACATTAGGAAAATATTTTAAATATTATTTATTATAAAATATAAACACCATTGAAACTTCCAATATAAATATTAAACAAGTAACAATGAGGTTATTTTAATACAAAATTTTAAAATGTTTTCAAATATGAATAAAGACACACAGTTTTTTCACACTTGAATAAATGTTTGAAAACAATGTTAAATTAAGCACTACTACCATTAAAACATAGTTTGCAAATGGGTTCGAATGTGAAGTCAACCTGTTATATAAGATGCTTTTTAAATTCTGAAGGTTGAATTTAGGAGACTGTATTTCTTATGCAAGATGTTTGCAGAAGGGATAATGTGAATTTTTAAAGAAGAGCACATCCATTACTGTCAGAATGGCTTTCCTTCTATTGTAGAATTGGTTTTAGAAATTCATTGTGCTTTAACAAACGTCGAAAATAATCCACAACCTGAGACCTAGTCAATTAAGAAGCCTTTTCTATAGGATTGTTATATTATAGCATAGTGGTTAAAACTCTAATTACAGTGAAAAGTTACCGTGGGTGGGGAGATTGTCTTAGTATTGAAAATTAAAACTACTCACAATAGTAGAGTGTATTTTTCACATTCACTGGAAGAAATGATGCCATGTAGTCGGTAAGTAATATCTTCATATAATTAAACCTTTCAAAAAATTGCCCTTCTTTTGTTATATATCTGAATCAAATACCCTATATATTTATATTGAAATATATCTTTACTGGCATAGATAAATATACCTTTATTCTAATTTGATTAGTCAACATTTTTCATGCTTCTTCTGAGAGCCTCCCACAATCTATGCGGGGTGCTAAGTTGATGATTAACAGCATGCATTCTTATTAGGAGTTCTGAGGGAAGCATATGAAAAGAATGTCAGATGAGTCATCGCCATGCTATCAGCCAGCTGTCTATCACTTATGTTCAGGGACACTATTTTTACCTCTTGACATTTGAAACTTTTAAAAGACAGCTCACACTTTGTTCCTGAGTATGTAAAAAAAATAAAATAGACCTAAGAATTATAAGAATTTGATTGCTTCTATTCGTTCCTCAAGACCATTTTCATAACTCTATCAGGTCTATTGAGAAAATCCTAATGAGCTAATTCTGACCTAGAAATCAACAAATATTCTTATAGAATATGTTAAACTATTTTTGATTTAAAGAAATCAAATCTCATAGTAAGACATCATGAGTCACTGGAAGATGAAATTCATTCAAGCAATCTGAGAATGCTAAGTTATGAAAAACTTTTCAAATAAATTCATCTATCTGTATAGCAGGGAAAGCCGGCAGTTCTCTGGAAAAAGACTAATCAGTAGACATTTTATTTAAAGCAATAGGACATTGTTAGGAAATAATTATGACTTCCTTTAATGCGTGTGTCAGTACTACTGTAATTTTGACAAATATATTGTGTTGCTTATGACACAATTTTTAAGATAAAAATTAGACCACATATATGTCCCTTCCTCAAAGACCTTTTACCTGCGATTAAACATTTTTGACACTGATCTTGCGCCACATTTGCTATACAGTTCTAATGCTACATGTCAAGTATGAGAGTGAAAATGTGATACAAACCTTACAAAACTCATTAAAACCTCATACACATCTAATTCTTAAAATATTTCTAGACACTCAAACAAATCTGGGAATTACTGCAAGGCAGTGCTCACACAGGTACGAGAATCTGACCAAGACCCATCAATAGAACGTAAAAAACAAAGTGATGTCTAAATCAAGAGTGGTTCTCATACATTTTCTACTTAGTATAGAAGGCAAAGATGAGAGATTTAAGGAGAGTTTCTTACGATATGTTCAGAAGAAAAACACAAAACACAAAATTTGGATGGATACTATACAAACGGATTCTGCTTGTACTAACCCTGCATAGTTAGTCAGATTCACCAACCACAAATATGTTTTCAAGTGACAAAGACCCAACATTTAAGAGGTTTGCTAGTGTAAACTATTATTCTATGCTATTTCATTCTTCTTGTCAGAAAAGAAAATGGAAAATGTAACCACTGCTTTCAATGTTGCACATAATTTTTACTGGAAACTTCCATTTCTATAATATAGATGCATATTTAGAAATGAGTATCCAAGCTCTAAGAGTTGATAGAAGAGCACATGCATAGTTCTTAAGTAACTTATGAAAGCAACCATTACTTACAATTTATAAAAAATGTTTGTTAATATATTTAGTAACAAATATTAATTAATTATTGCAAGAAATGGAGCAAAACTTAAATGGCAAATAGTAAAACTAAAATTTGTAATTTAGGAACACTAGTTTAAGTGAGGATATAGTTTTCTCTAAGCTAAAACTGCAAATAGCAGAATAGTAAATCATAGGGCACAGACTAAGTCAAATTTTCACTATCATAAATATTTTTCATTAATAATTACATATAAAATTTATTAATAATTACATATAAAACAAAAATTTCAGTCCAATTCATTCACATATGGCCAATTTTTATTTTCATTTGAGAGTAAATCTCTCCCCTTCTGGAGTTTTTATTAAATTCAGGAATTTAATGATTATATGAAAAAAACCTTCAATAGTATAAGAGACAATGAAGACAAAAGTAAAGCACTATATTTAATAGAGCATATGATAGCTTCCAAAATTTGCAAGGCCATTCTCTTCACTAAACATAACGTGGTATTAGCATTATTATGCACTTTTCTTTGATATTAAAGCTAGTTAATTTATAATAAATGTAGTAGTTACATGAAATTAATACGAATTTAACTTTTGTAGCTAAATTTACACAGGTATTATCTGCTTTTCACCTTTTACTCCAGCTTTATTTCATTGTTTCATTGTTATTTTTCTTAAAATATATTAACCGAGATGAAGGTTATACATTTCTATGGTACTCAAATGGTATTAAAATAAATGTGGAAGATTACACGATGTCCCTTTTTTTGAGACAGGGTTTCTCTGTGCAACAGTCTTGGATGTCCTAAAACTTGCCTTATAGACAAGACTGGCCATGAACTCACCAAGAACGAGCTGCCTCTGCTTCCCAAGTGCCAGAATTAAGGGACTGCACCACCACACACATACACACACACACACACACTCATACATATTATATACATTGGTATTTTGCCTTCATATATGTCTGTGTAAGGATTTCAGACATTGGAATTACAGGCAATTGTGAGCTGCCATTTAGACACAGGAATTTTAACCTCAGTCAGTATTATGCAAGAGCAGTCAGTATTCTTAATAGTGAACTATCTCTACAGCCCCCACTAGCTATCCTTTAAAGTATAATAATATGTCCCATCAGGTTTATATTTTGAATAAGTGAGTATGACTGGAAAGCTCGCTAATGGATGAAAATATTCGTATTGTATATATTATATTGAATCAGTTCTTAACTACGGTCCATTCTCTGCCTCCCAGAAGTCTGGCATTATGTCAGCTTTCTGAGACTCCATATCCCTAGTGTTGTCCCTGGAATGTTTAATGTTCACAATAATAAAGTGCTTCCAAATTCTCCATTTGGGAGTTTAAAAAGCAAGTCTCTGAAAAGGAGACTCCTCTCTCCCCAGGTGGAGCACGCTGACCTTAATGTATGATTAAGAACTGCTTGACTCCCGCTAGAGATGAACTCTAGTTGGACAGCACATTGTGCAGATTTCCCTCTCACCAGCCTCAGGTATGGCATTCTCCAGGATGGTCTCTTATTATAAAGTGAAATCAGTCATAGACAAGATACTTCTCTCATGTAATGAAAAAGGAACAGGGTAAGTGTTTCCATGCTCCTGACCAAGCTAAGAAATAAATTATTATCAGCAATGAATTTCTCTGCTTTCCCTTCCAATTTTCTCTTCATTCTCAGAAAAAGACACACTGTATTATTTTTTGAATCTTATTTTCTTTACTCTCTTGAGTTTCAATTTCTGCACCAAAGAACATAGAAGATTTTGAAAGTGATGACATTTATCGTTAGTAACTTTTATAACACAATATCCATTAATACACAATGGTATATTTCATTTACTCTTATACAATATTACCATTGACCCAGCAATATATACTGCAACTTAATTGCAATATTTTTGAATATTTCATTTAATGTTACCTATATACATAGTGTAAATGTATCTTGCCACACGTTAAAGATTAACTCTAAAGTCATTATTTTCCATAACAAAGCCAATTTCTATCACAAGAGCTATGCACAACTGTCAGTTCAAAAACAGTACTGATATGGAATTACTATATATTCTGATTTTTATATTCCAAATAGCATTTGAAATAATCTACTTAATCATCAGGATATGTTACTACCTCATTTAAGATAGTTGTCATTTATTAATTGTCTAATTAACTCACTAGGTACATTCCAAAGTTTGAAAATGGATTGCATATTTTTGCTGTTTTTTTCTACAATGTAAGGGAATGGGGCATTTGTTTTTTTATACCCTATATGTATTTCTATTGGGTTTATTTGCAAGCTAAGAGAAAACTGCAGACTCAACAGAAACAACTCTTAAATTAACAGGTGCTCATAATTAGTATTTCAACAATCTGCCATTTTAGTGAATATTTATACCTGTTAATAATTTAGAGTGATTGCCTATGACACACATGCTAATATTTACTGTTATTGAGAATACTTTCATCGCATCTATACTTGTATTTATAGAATTGTTTCTTTTAACTTTAATTGATAGGATAAAAAAAGAAAGACTAGAACAAGAATTTACTCTGCAGTCTCAGTCACCAGAATATGTTTTCAATACATAATTAAGCATTAGCTGTCTTTATATATTAAAATGTCACAGGTTAGGCTTTTTATAGATACTACATGTATTGCCCATATACTACATAGACATCTCAGCAGTCACTAGACACATTAGAATTTCATTATCTATGTTTATACACATCATGATTTAGATTCCATCTTCCTCTTACCTGACTCTCGTCTATAATTAGTCTTACACCATGAATGAAGCTTCCAAGTGTCTCACTCATCTGTGCAGGGGCTTAGAAGTCTGTGATTTCATCATAAATACTTCAACAAAGCATATCTTGTACCTAGGGCAATGCATTTCTTAAAAAAACTTGAATATTATAAATTTAGTTTTATACTAAGTGTGTCTAATATTTTGTGTTTTATAGATTTTTCTCCTTTTATAAGTGTTAATTAAGTTTAAGTTTATAGATTTACCTATAGAATTATAGTCAATCTCTGCTTTCAATGTCCTTATCAACTTTATTTAGTCTTTTAAAAGAAATTACATTGTATTGAATCTATTCTTCATCCATGTGTGTAAAACATCCCTATTATTCTCACACCTCTACCACCAGATCTTATTGAAATTCATCTTTCCTCTCCGATTTTGATGTTGCTTTCCTCCCACGAAGTTTGCTTCTGGTTGACTGCATGTGCAACAGTAGGAAAGAATCTAGTGAACTGTGTGTTTGCCAAGGTCTGCCTTCCCAAGAAAGGTCCCTCTCTCACTGAACACCCATTGCACATCACCAGTCTCTTAGTGTTGGATGGGATCACATGAGCCATTACCAATTTTATGATGAAATTGTGGCATGTCCAAACTTTCTTGGATTTTAAAATAGCAATGATTTCATGAGTTCACTGTTTCTTCCTTGTGCAGAAGATAAGGTTTCTATCTTTACACCAATTTTATCTAGACTATAATGCTACTCATTATATGTTCTCTTCTACTTTTAATAAGCTGCTATCAACAAAACAGCACTCAGGCAAAGTTATTGCTAAATATATTATTATGTACTCTTCTCTACCTGCCACCCTGCAATTTTCTAATCCAATCCCACTGGATATATGCTCAGAAAGTATAAAATAAACTATAATCATGATCCTACGTTATTATAGTGCATTAGTTTAATCATGTCTTTGCTTGTGAAGCGAACATATGAGGACTAAATGAAAAATATCCTTTCTCATTTTCACTTTGTATGTGTGTACTCATGCATGAAAAGCCTTTAATCACCTATCACATACATTACACTGACATTTTCACCAACCACACCAAAATATTCATAGTTTGACAAAGTACTGTAATAATAAGGCTAACATCATTAGTGTTCTAGTTTGTGGTTCCACACTTTCTGTTTTATTTTGCTAACTACAACTCACGCCAAATGAAAACAGATGACTAGATCAACTACTTCTGCCTTTAAACAATGAAAAGGAAACTAATTCATTGATTATTAATTACATAAGATATTACTCACTGATAAAATGAATTGAACATATTCTGAAGCATGATTAATAAAAACTCAGACAGAGAAATTGGGTTTCAACCTGAAGACCAGAAAAAGTAAAGCAGCCAGCCATGGGCTTTTACCTCGGCCTCAGTCCAAAATGGCAAATCTGCCTAAAGGAATCTCAGAATGGGAATGTGACTGAGAGCTGTCTCCTCTCACCATACATATACATATATATGTATGTATGTATGATGTGGAATTCCCCTCTGATGCTATGGATATGTTTTATTACCATTTGTTAATAAATAGCCTGATTCGGGCTATGGTAGGACAAAATATAATCATGGTGGAAGAGACATATATATATAAAGAGAGTAGGTTGAGTCAAAGAAATGCCATGTAGCTGCTAAAACAGACAAATGTTGGAGATGTTAGACCCTTACCAGTAAGACACAGCCTTGTGCCAAAACACAGATTAATAGAAATGGATTAATTTAAGATGTAAGAGAGAGTTAACAAGAAGCCTGAATAATAGGCTAAACAGTGTTGTAATTAATAAAGTTTCTGTGTGATTATTCAGGTCGGAGCAGCTGGAAGACAAAATGCAGCCTCCACCTAACTATCTATAGTAGGTGGAGGCTGCATTTTTACATGTAAAAAAATAATTTATATGTTTTCTGAAAATGCTCTCCACAAGAATCTTTGACAAACAAAAACCTTAGTACCATGCACAAGAACTCTTTTGCAGGTTTTTTTCAGAGTGGCCCAGGTAATTGCAAAAACAACAGACTTTTTTTTGTAGCACTTCAGAGGTGAAGACTGGACTCTTATTGCTGAAGATATCAAAAACTTAGGACATTAAACTCAGATGACTTGACTTGTATCTGAACTAAAAACAATCTCTTTCCTTAGGCATAGCTTCCAATACTCCAGAAACTACTATGAAAACTGCCACAGGAGAGAAACAATCAAACCATCCTAGCCAGAATAAAGACCTGTGATGAATGAAAATGACCATGAAGACATACTAACCATGAAAAAAAAAGTGTTACTAAAACTCCTCACCAAGGAAGGCTCACTCAACAACAAACAGAGACCACCAGAGAAAGCCATAACTAAGCACAGTACAGTGATAAGTAGATCCTGGGGACCATAGCCCAAATGGATGCATATGCATCATAAGTTGTGTATCTATGGCTCAGAAAACATTGCAAAAAGAAAAAAGTAGAAAAAAAATTAGTAGAAGACAGGATGTCCAGCATGAAATAATCTCTTCTACTCATTGATATATAAGCAAGATCAGAACAGCAGAAGTAATAATCAGCCATTAAAGTGAAAGCGGAAAGGCTTCATGGGTCCAACCACTGGACAAAGAATTATGGGCAATTGAGAGCAACTAGGAAAAGGAGAAATAGCATTTCCCATGAATGAGGCACTGTTTTTAGCTGCTCAATACCAAATAGTCATTCCTGAAATTATGTATAAAAAAGACAACAAATTGCACTCAGTTGTGTAAATGTATGTGTGCGTGTGTGTTTTGTGTGTGTGTTAATGCATACTCATATATATGTAACAACAATCAAAGAAAGAGAGGCTATCAATTTGAGAGTGTAGTGAGTAACATGGGAGGGGTAGAATGGAAGGGGTCAGGAAAGGGCTGGAGGAAGTAAAGGTAGGAATATTTGTGTATCCCTCTTTCAATAAAAACATTTTAAATGCTTAATATTGTTATTTCTGAATATTGGATAGTGGACTTGATTTAAAATCTTTACAATAAAACATGAAACACATTTTCTACAATAGTCAAATCATAGCTTTTCGCTACAAATATTGAGTATGAAATAATTTTACCACATTTTTAAAATTAGTGGTCTTTTGCCTTTTATCATCCTAACTTTAATGCATCCCTAAAATTTAGTGTGTTGACAGAGGACACTTGTGGCTGTAGGTTGTAAGGACTCTTTGATATGCTTACTAGGGCAAAAGAAATGAATTAAAATCTTTATGCTTCTCACAATAACACATTTCTATCACCTGTGTCTCCAGTTTCTTATTGTTAGCTTTCCTGCAAACAGAGCACAATTTATTGAAGTTTTACTTTTGTTATCCTTAACTAGATTTAATGTATGTAGGACAGCACAAGGACAGGACAGGTACTATATATGTTTATGATTGTCAGTTATCATAGTCTATAACCTTTTGTAGCAAAGTAAAATGGCTTTATCTGTCACAAAGAAGAAAAAAATGATTTCTCTGTCTCAAGGTTGAAAATGCACATTTTATGAGGCAAGGAGCAAGTACTTTGAAGTCATTTGAAAGATGTTTTATTATGTGAGGAAAATAAGCATTTAATTTCATTTCTATGGTTTGTCATTTTTATACTTAGATAATGAAACCTGCTAGAAACTTCACATGTTCACTTGATTTTCATTTCTTCAAGGTCACACAAAGTGAATCACTTCTTTGTTGTTTTTGAAATAACGTTTTCTGTTCACTACTTAAGATTCAGACATTGTGTCTAATGAGGAAAGTTTTTAAAAGTTACCAGAAGGAAGATATCATTGGACATATTGGCTTCTGTAAAAAAAAATATTATGCTTTAATAAATATAAGAAAACTGAAGAACATAGAACACAGAATGATCTATACTTCAATGAAGAACATATTTATAATATTTGATGTTTCTACATTCAGCACTAAATCATGAAGTTCTTGATTGATATATGGTACATTTTAATTGGAATTTCATAAAATCATGTGAATAAACTAATTTTTTAGGCAAATGTCACTTTTTGAGATCCTAATTAATACTGTGCAATTTTTATTATCCCTACTGTAAGCTGTGGCATTGTAAAATAAATTTCTATTATTATTTTTGTTCTACGAATATTATAGTTAGATTTAAACCACTTCTTAAAAAAATGTGTCTCACCTCTGTTTGTAACTTTATTTCCAGGTAATGTAGTTATTCCTTCTGACCTTTGTGGACATCTTTATTCACACAGAGGTGTGGATAACCACAGAAAGACCTAGAGAAATGCACATAGTTGAAAATAAAATGCATTTTAAAATATACGATGAGACTACTCCATATATTGGAAAACATAAAGAAAATTGCATACCATATTCAGTTGGAACCAAATGGAACGTAAACATATTTCACCAGAGTAGAATCTTATTGTACCTTTAAGGCTAAACTGAACCTCCACAGGGTAATTAAGTCAAGGGATAATATTACAATTAGGATCTTTGGCTGTGTAACTTGCAGGGAACTGGTAAATGTTAATGAATCTGCTCACAGCCTGACCATGCACAGGCTGAGCTCCAGGAATTCAGTCAAAGAGAGGGAGGAGGGAATAGATGAATAAGGGAGGTCAAGATCATGATGGAAAAATCTACACAGAAAGCTGAATGAAGTTCATGAAAACTCATGTACTCTACACTGACACCTATGGAATCTCCATGAGACCTTCATCTATGGGAACCAGTGGTGAAGCTTGAACTATCTGTGAGGACCCAGGCAGTAGGACCAGGATCTATCCCCGGTGCATGAGCTAGCTTGTTGGAATCCATCCCTTAAGGTGAAAAGTCATGTTCAGTCTTAATGCATGGGAAGGCAAGGCTTGATTCTGTTCCAACTTTGTTGACTCCCCATTGGATCGTTTACCCTTTGAGAGGAGTGGATGAGAAGTGGGCTGCAGGGGAGAAAAGTGATGGGAGAAAGGTTGTGAGAGAACTGTGGTTGGAATGCAAAATAAAATTTTAAAAATTCTTTTCAAAAATTCTCATGAGTGCATAGAGTAACAAATGAGTTAGCCTCATATGGAATGTTGTGGAATGAGATTTGTCTCATTTGCTTCTCAGCATCCTGGGCCAATGATTTCTTCTTTCAAGGTTCTATTTCAAAGTGTGTACCAGTAAGCCAACATCACCCATGCCTAAAATGCTTGCCTTCATCTCAATAATTTTCCATTTTCCTGTTCATTGATATAGTCTAATTATTTTGGTAGTATCATTGTCTTTATATAGAAAATGTGGTTTGATTATTTTAAAAATATAAACTTGCTCATGGATCCAACCCAAACCAGGAACATAGGCTGAGTACCATAAGGCAGAAGAAATATAAAATACATACCAAGATAAATGATCTACTTATTCAAAAACATGCTTTGGTTTTGATTAACATTGTTAATAAATTAAAATTCTTAGGTTTTACACAGGTAATTGCCCTTCTAAAAACCATATATAATAATTAGAATTAAACTCATAAAAGTTCCTCTCAAATTAGAATCAACTGGCTGTCTATGATAAAGGTTGTTTATTTACTTTATAAACATAGTTCTATTAAACTGTAATTTGTGACACGATATGATTGTATCTGTTGCTATTTAACCATTTGTGTGTCATAACATTAGAATCTCAATAGCAATAAATTTACTGAATACATATTTTCAAAGTATCCTGAAAATAAACATTGAATCATTCTTTAGTGCAATACAAGTTTTGATGTCTATTTTTTTAATTTTTTAAAAAAATAAGAAACAAAATATTTGGTTTCATAATGGCACTTTTTAATTATTTGTTTTTGTTGGTGCTCCCCACTTGATGCTAGCTCTCAGTACTCTCTTTCCCTTTTAAGCTTGTCAACCATCCTTAGATTTCCACCAACAGTGCACCTGAATGAAAATAAAATTTAGATGCATATTTATAGTAGAAATTTATTTCTTTTCAATTAAAATGATTATCCAAATTTGCAAAAATGGGTAAATCTTTAAATAATGGAATTACTACAAAGCAATACTTTAAAATATGGAGTTTTATAGTAATTCCATTATTTGAAAGACTGTAGTCTGGTGGTGGTGACACATGCCTTTAAACCCCATACTCAGGAGGCAGAGGCATGTAAGTGCTTCTTTGTGAGTTTGAGAGCAGCCTGGTTTGCAAGAGCTAGTTCCAGGAAGGAAAAGAAAATTAGAAAGAAAGCCTGTGTTAATATTTTGTTTTAAAAGTAAAACTTTGATGAGTTAACATGCTTTAGTTTTAAATTGATGTTACATATCAGTAGAAGGAAAATATTTTTGGCATGTGATAATTTTAACCATAACATCAAAGTATTAAAATTATAGAAATCTTAATTATAGGGAATATGTAGGTAGTTACAGGAATTATAGAAAAAAGTATTTTTTAGAGAATTTTTATCTAAGTTTAGACAATATAGACTTCTTGGTTTTCATGACTGCCTTTTCAAATTCAATATACTATGTAGGAAAACAAGATACTTGAGTTGTGTACTAAGAAACTTTTATACATTGGCATCGAGTAAGAATGACAGGCAAAAGTCAATTTATCTTCTAAAATTGTTCAATAAAAGTGGGAAGAAGTTAGTCTTAAAACAACATATATTTCAGACCTATAAATATATAATAACTCACAGTCCTAGGAATTATACTAAAGTTTCCCTATGGAACATATTAATAGCTATATTATCATTGATTAAAAAAACCCTAAAGATAAAAAAGGAAAATCAAAATTTTAAAACTAGATCTAGATTAACTTATTTATTTGCAATAAAGTTTGTATCCTAACATGTGCATTATAAAATATATGTTATATTTTATACAAACATTAAAATTTTAGACATTTAAGACTATCATAATTCATTTTTTCATGTGGAAAAACAAAAACACACAGGATAGCCAAAACAATTCTGTACAAGAAAGGAACTTCTGGAGACATCACCATACCTGAATTCAAGCTCTACTTTAGTGCTTGAAAATAGCTTGGTAGTTGCATAAAAACAGACAAAAAGATCAATGAAATAGAGTTAAAGATGCTGATAATTATCCATACACCTATAAACACCTGAATTTTGACAAAGAAACAAAAATTATACAGTGGAAAAAAAGTTAGCATCTTCAACAAATGATGCTGACATTACTGGATGTCAACATGTAGAAGAATGCAAATAGGTTCGTATTTATTCCCATAAACAAAACTCAAGTCAAAATGAATCAAAGATTTCAACATAAATCAAGTCACACTGACCTCATAAAAAAGTGAGAAGTAGCCTTCAATGTATGGGCGCAGGAGAAGACCCCTTCCTAAATATAACACCAGCAGCTCAGACACTAAGAGCAGCAATGAATAAATGGGACCTCCTCAAACTGAGAAGCTCCTGCAAAGCAAAGAACACAGTCAAAAAGAGAAAATGGCAACCTACAGATTGGGAAAAGGTCTTCACCAAATTCATATTAGACAGAGTTCTGATCTTACAGAGAAGCTAGGCAACAAGAACCCTAAGAGAGACATACATGGATCACTCTGGGAAGTGAAAATAGAAAGATCTCCTGAGAAAATTGGGAGCATGGGGGGAGGGCAGTAGGGAAATGGGGGACAAGTGGTGAGGAGAGGAGAACATGAATGAAAGGGATGCTTGAGCTGGAGGAAAGACAGAGAGGGAGAGCAAGGAAAGAAATATCTGGATTGTTGGAGCCACTATGGGTCTATCATGAAACCTGACACCAGGGACATTTTTAGGAATTTACAAGAATGACCCACTGAAGACCTTAAGCAATAATCTAAACTGCCTATCCCTGTAATTAAATTGATGACTACCCTAATTGTCATCATAGAACCTTCATCTAGATATTGACAGAAGCAGATGCAGAGATCCACAGCTAAGCACTGGGCTGAGCTTTCAGATACCAGTCAAAGACAGTGAGGAACAATAATGTGAGCAAAGGGTGAAGAATATAATGGTGATACCCACAGAAACATCTAACCAGAAATAGTGGGAGCTCACTGACTCTGGCCTGATAGTGGGGGAACCAGCATAGAACCAAGCTAGAACCTTTGAAGTTAGGTGACAGTTGCTTGACTGGCACAGTCTGTGAAGCCACTGGCAGTGTGAACAAGATTTGACCCTAGGGTTAAATTGGCTTTTTGGAGCCCATCAGAAATTTAGGGAGAAGGCATTGGTTCTGCCTCAAAGTAATGTGTCATATTCGATTGACTCCTCATGGGAAGCCTTAATCACTTTGAGGAGTCAGTAGGGAGCGGGATACAGGAAAGGTGGTGAAAGTGGGGAAGAAGGAGGAAGTGGGAAATTGGATAGGATTGTAAAATAAGAAAATATTATTTTAAAATAATTGAATTAATTTATTAATAAAAAGAACAGTAATGTTGCTTGAGTGATTTGATGTGAGCACATAAAGAAGACGAGATAGATCAGCTATTGAAACTGATAGTGGAAGATTGATGACATATGAAAGAGTTACCACCCCTTACCCCTTAAAAAACTGTGTGCAGTTTGAATCGTTTTATTTTCACAGGTGATCAGCCAATTACAAAAGCACTGGGGAGCTTGTAGCCAATTAATGTGAAAATGTATAGACTATAGGAAAAACTTCATAATCTGATTTGAGCACAAATTATTAGTAAAATAAAGTTACCTGCTTTGGGATTTTTGATATTATATCCCAGATTAATCTATTGATCAAGGAACAAAGTGGTACAGAATTGGGTCGATAACACTCATACAAGAAGATTTTTGAGTTTTTCCCAAGAAGCAATTAGCTACAGCTTTCTGTATATAGCAAAAGAACTACAACAACAAAATAATAGTACTAGTAGCGTTCATCAATATAACATAGCCATAGAACAGTGGTTCTCAGTCTTCCTAATGCTGCAATCCTTTAATACACTTATTCATGTTTTGATGATCTCTAGCCACAAAATAATATTATTGCTTCTTCATAACTGTAATTTTCTGCTGTTATGAATCTTAATTGAGATATGAGATATGGAGGATATCTGCTATGTGACCTAAAGGATTTGGGACACATGTGTAGAGAACTACTGCTGTAGAAATTGTATTTCTTGACTGGGGAGATAGCTTCGAGGCTGAAGCACTTACGGCACAAGCAGGAAGACTGTGATTTGTAGTCCTACCATCTATGAAAAAGCTGGGATGACATTCCAGCTGATGTTAACGTCAGAAAGAGGGACATAGGCTAGAAATCACCAGGACTATCTGGGTATCTACACTACACAGAGCTAGTGATCTCTTTGTCTGCACCTACCAAGGGGTCAGGTTTCAAAATGCTTCATAAGAAACAGCTACCTAAAAACTTTGCAGGAGTATCTTATCTCTATTGTATCCTAGGATTTAGCATTCTGGAGGTATTAATTTAGTTATGTTTCAAAATTGTGAAACAACAAGGTATAAGATTGCAGCCACAGAAATGCATATTCTCAGAGTTCTGGATCTCACAAGTTGAAAATCACGATACTTCAATGGTCAAGGTTTAGTCAAAGACATTCAGCACAACTGCTTTCAAAGCTGTATTCTCACATGAACATGTCCTGATGAATGCTATATAGAGGTGGAAACAAAGAATAATATATACACAAAGATGGATGAGTGATAGAGACAACAAGATTATACTATAGTGCTTCCTTTAATATGGGCAGGAAGAAAATTTGGGTCATCACCAATAAGACTTTATTTAACCTAATTACTTCACAATGGCACTAGTAAACTGATAATGACAGTAACTTATAAAATTGAAAGTGATATGAGTACTAAACTTAAAACCTACATGATGCTGGGAGAAAGAAGGGCAGAGTAAGAGAGAACCCATGTAGCCCCACCAGACATAGATGCCAGTACTTTACCCAGTAAACCACAGCCACGTGATGATACACAGATTATTGGAGATAGGTTAAATTAAGATGTAAGAGTTAGCCAATAGGAAGTTAGAGCTAATGGGGCAAGTAGTGATTTAAATAATATGGATTCTGTGTGATTATTTGGGGGCTGAACAGTTGGGAAACAAGCAAGTGGCCTGCTCACAACACCTACCAGGACACTTGGCAGTGTTTTAGATACTATAAGGAAAATAAATATAAGATGGGAGAGATGAGTTAATCGTAAATTATTTTCCATGCAATAATTAGTATCTCAATTTAAAATATATGAACAACATCTTCATTAAAGAAATATCCAGTTACAGGGGCTCTTGAGTACAAATCCAGAGAAAGCTGTGTGCATTGGGATACCTAGATTTTGCCAGCAAATCCATGAGTTCCGGTTTCAAAGAAAGAATTAATCTCAAATATTAAGCTGTAAATAGATAGAGCAATAACTACTTCTGACATCAATATATGGACATTATAAACACACAAACAGGTACACAAACAAAAAAACAAACATATAATGTGTTCTTAAATTTGCAAATATACTTTAGTTTCTAGCAATATCTAATCAAGAATCACTTATAAACATAAACAGATTTTAATTTGTGCAAGACTAATTAAAAGTTAAGGTTACAGGTAAAGAAGTAATTTGTGACTAAGTTGAGCTTTTAGTAGAAGTATAAAGTAGAAATAAAATTATATCAGTTTTTCATTAAATTATTAGGAAAAATGAACAGAAAAATTCAATAAATTTCATTTTCTGTGTTAGAACCTCAAGTTACCTTTCTTTCTTCCAAAAAGCAGATCCTTAAGTTCAAAGGAACACATACTATGCACTTAAAGGTCTTACATGAAGTTAAGTTCCCTGCTTCTTTCTTAGAGCTCTGAGCAAGCCTTATGCTCCTGAGATCCAGACTTGAGGTAAGCATGAATTATAATTTTGCGTTTACCTAATGACTTCTTGAGTCATGATGACACCTGGCAGAATAGAGCAAATGCCATTCAATTGCTTTCTTCTATAGGAGAATTAAAAAAGCAAAACATTCCAATTGTTACACAGACACCGAAGGTTCTTTGTGTGCATTTACGGCTCCATCATACTCCCTATAGCGTGGTGCTATAACTCTAAAATTCAAGAATTGAAAGCTCCATGCCTTCATATCCTTAGGTCCTATTGTCCTTGATAATCTCCCTTTCTAATGTAATTTTCCCAATGTTCAGAACTGGAGAATTCACATCTCACTTAAAGACCAAACCATGACTGCCTATGCTGGTGGTTGTACAACTCTCCTAATAGTGTTCATCTGAAAAAAGATTGTTCTCCATTTCCTTTCCTTCAGTCATGGTACCATTTTTCCCCAAGTTTTTCTTAAACATTGCCTAGTCTATTTTTTTTCTTTTAGTTTTTCTGGTACATTGTAACTGAATTGCAACTACCTGTGGTTTTAATATTTCAATTAGGCAAATGAACCAGAATTAAAATCTGCCAGATTATATAAGTGTTATGTTGGAATTAGCAGTAATTTTACATTTTACACAGCAGTAAGTGAACAATATTAGCAAATATGACCACCTTCAAACTGATAAGGTAATGAACTGTCTGTCATTTATGACTTTTGAGAAATTAATAAATTGGGATTCACCTCATTACTTATGTAAGAAATAAAAATCTAATGATGCTTTGAGTTAATAAAATAGATATGATAGCATGTAAATCAAACATTCAATCCAGCTTACAATTGAGAGTTCTGTCATAATGGCAGAAAAAACAAACAGAAAACTATTCATAAAATGAAAATCACACATTTTTAATTTTTAATTTTCTCATTTATTTACTTATTTATTTATTTATCAATATATGGTTCCTCTATGTAGCCTTGAAACATGTTCTTGAACTTCCTGTGTAGACCATGCTGCCCTCAAGTTCACAGAGAACTGCCTGTCTCTGCCTCCCAAGTACTTGGATTAAAGGTGTGCTCCACCAACAACTGATGGTTACTTGTTTTTTTGCTTCTTTGTTTGTGTAATTATGCTTAAAAAAATCACACAATGTTTATATACTGACAAAATGTGTAGCTTTTAAATTCTTTTTGCAATCTATGCTTCTTAGAGTAATGAGATACAAACAAAACATATAATCCAAATATCATATACTAATTTAGTAATAATATAATATTTATTGTATACCATATGACATGAATAAATGTGGAGATTTTTCAAATGAAAAAATGCATTTTCTATACAAACATAAGTTTATGAGTGTAAGGGGCCGCCAGGACGTCGCCAAGGCGAGTTGGTGCCAGCGGTCCTACAGCCTGGAGGTATACAAATCCTTTGATGCTGCTGCTGCTGCTGCTGCTGCTGCTGCTGCTGTTGCTGCTGCTGCTGCGCGGGCCAGAGTGCCTGGGGCCTGTGTTTTGCATTTCAGAGCCTTGGTTCCCTGACCTGTCCTGAGACCTCGGGCCCTAGCAGAATGGCATCAACCAATCAGCATTCCAGTCTCTCCACCCTAGAAAAGCTGCTGCCTTTGGGCCCCTCTCTCTCTCTCTCTCTCTCTCTCTCTCTCTCTCTCTCTCTCTCTCTCTCTCTCTCGCTTCCTGCTCTCTCACCCTCTCTCCCTTACTCTCTCTCTCTCTCCCTCTTTCGTTCCCTGCATTCCCCCATTCAACCGAGGGCTCCAAATAAAGACATGATTTGGGAAGGAATCTCGATTTTGTGGTCGCTTCTGCTTGCTGGACAAGGGATGCGTCTCACATATGAGGCATCCAGTTCCAGAGTATACATAATAATAATATTTATAGGGATCATAATTCTCTGTCTATTGCCTATGAATCTAAATACAGAACTCTCAGATCTTCAGAACTGTGTTTGCCTTCTTGGCACCATGCTTCCTGCCAGGATGGTAATGTGCTAAACCTAAAAACTGTAAGCTATTTCTAATTAATTTTGTTATAGAGTTGTTGTGGTCTTGATGTCTCATCATAGCAATAGAACATTGCCTAAGATACCACAAAATGTCAAAGACAATGAAACAAAAATTTAAATAAAATGTTAAGTAGGGAGATATTTTGGAACTCAGACTCTGAATATTATTCAAAGTCAGTGAGCAAAATACACAAATTTATATATTCTTTTTCTAGTAGACAAAATATCCTGTTTTTGTCTATGTACTTGACATTGGTCTTGAGAAAATTTGATGGCTTACATGGTTTAACAAGCCAATCTACAAAACAATTTACTGAAATGTCAAAGGCTAGGTGAGAAAGAGAAAAAAAGATGAAGACTATTCTCTAAGATCTGCAACATTTAGTGATTTTGATGATATGCAAATGGAATTCTAAGAACTCAGTGGATACAGTTGTTGTAGAATGTAGGAGAAGAATTTCACCTGGCTTTATATAATCAGTATTTTCCTTACTGGAAAAGTTTTCTGATCATCTTTAGTATGTCAGAAAGAAGACATACAAAAGTTCAGAGGTCCCAGGGGAGATTCCTGGAATACTTTAAAAATATTGGTCAGTTTTAAAATTTAATAAAATAGTGATTTTCTGAAAAAAAATAAAATTATAAATTTGAAATTATATGAAATATAATATTAATTTCAAAATCTGTATGTAGTGGTTTGAAAATAATGACTTGAATTTTAGGCTCATAGGGAGTGACACTATTAGAAGATGTCGCCTTTTTGGAGTAGTTTTGGCATTGTTGGAGGAAATGTGTCACTGGAGTAAGGAACTGAGGACAGAAATGTACAAACCAAGTCCATATACTCCCCCCACACATATAAACACACACACACACACACACACACGTGTATATGTATATATATATATATATATATATATATATATATATATAACAACAATAACAATGAAGTAACTTGCTTTTTGAGATTGTATAAACAAATTATATCCTACAAACACCATTTTGTTATAGATGCATAGTACTGAACTGCCTTCTAAGTACATATTCCCATACTCAGACTAATATAAGTCTTACCTCTTCTTGGTGAAGCATCTTTATGAATCAAAAGGGATTTAATAAGAGACTTCCACCTGGCTAGATGTAGAATTAGTTCTTGTCAAATAGGTTTTTCACTTCCTTGGTTAGAGTTACCCCCAAGATATTTTATGCTATTTGTGGCTATTGTATATTTATGTCCCTGTGTGCCAATGGATATTGAGATACATCCATGTGCAGAAAAGCAGCACAAATTGTGTGCAATGTGAAGAAGGAAAAGGAGGAGGAGGAGGAAGAGGAAGGAATAAATAATAACAAAGTTGAAAAGGGAGGTGAAAGGAAACTGAGAGGAGCTGGGACATAGAGTGGGAATATATTTATCAGAATCCATTATATCCCTTTATAAAATTACTAAATAAACTCCATAGAAAAAAAAGAAAAATTAGTATTAGGAAGTAGAAGGAATCAAGACAGTACAGCAGCCAAAAATATTATGAAAATGAGTTGACAAAGAATAAAACCAAGCAGTCCTCAACAGTTTCAAACCCAAGAAAGCTGCTGACCTTGGCACACTAAGAAAATGACCATGCTCAGTGAGGCTAGTGATGTACTACGGAATTAGAAACTGACCCTATAGGCCATGGACATTCAGCTCCACTTCCAATGGTTTGGGTGAAACAACATGTGCAAAGATGATGTCTGAGTACACATTTATCGTATAGCTTGGTGGAATTTAAATCATGATAGGCTCCTGGAAAGTTCAAAGATGCAAAAGAGTTCCATGGCATACAAAGGGAGAAGTGGGTTTTTTTGTAACTGATATTCAAAACTTCACAGAAATAGTTACATGGATAATAGAGAGTAGCACCCAGGTGGTTACACAGATAGCAGAGACAGCTCTCCCAATGAAACGAGAAAACATGGCAAAGAGAACCCTGAGAGCAAATAGCTTTCCAAATGTTTGCGGTAGCAAATGAAGGTTTTATTTATTTGCCCGCTATAGAATATAGTTTCACACTGTACTGTCAGTAAACACATCATCAGTTTTGGCTGAGAAGCAGTAAAGGTCAAGAAAGAGACAAAAATTCTCCTTTCAGAAAGTGGACTGTTGTTGGCATTGAGCACTGGCTTTTAAAACCATCTTTTAAAATTTCTATAAAATTTCAAGGATCGTGTTCAATTGTTAAATCATTTTTCAATGTTTTCAATAACATTTCCATACCACTGGTCGGAGGCCAGGATGTAAGAAGGCAGCTTTGAGCATATTAACACCTAACAATTTATTTGATGATGTAAAAAGGGCAAAGGGAGTAAAACTGCTTTAAAGGAAGTGATTCAGAGTGGAGTGAGGGGCACACAGTCCTGCATTGTAATTGAGGAGGTGGGTAGTGTTCTTATATAAGGAAGGGGAACAAAAGGAAGGGACAAAACTGAACCTAAGTTTCCATAGTTATCGTTGCCCCAGGTAATAAAATGAGGACTGGAGCTGTCTTGTGTCCACTAGCCTTTGAAGTGTCTTATCAGGCTTATAGGAATGAGGTTCTTGCCGCTGTTTATAAAGAAACAGAAAACAATCAAGCAGGAATGAAACTGTTTCAGCATTCTTGAGAACAAGTCCACTTACTCTTTGAAGAAACTTTCTGCCTTTGGCAGTCTTCTTTTCCTTACCCAGGAACATTCTCTTTGTGCCACATGTTCCTGTGTAGTTTTTGCCAGAGGCATTCCCCAGCCGCAGAAGTTTTCTTTCTTTCTTTTTTAACTTTCATCCTTTCTCCTTTTTTCCCTCCCTTTATCTACCTCTCAATTTCTACTTTTCCTATAAAAGATGATTTGTATAGATATGGAGATAGGGTATAGACAGACTCTAAACAGATATGCTATTACCAAAACATCAACTTATCAACAGCCATAGACTAAACAGCTTCATTCACATAAGCTTGTCATCTCACCTCAGGCCACTCTTTCATAAAGAGGTATGCTATTCATAATTTAATATTTATTCTTACAAAGATAGAAAACCATTATGTGTATTTATTTCTCCACTTGAGAATCAGGATGAGTTTATCAATACTCTTAACATTTTTAATGTGCAAATTACTGGTTCAACTTGTGTTCATTACACACACACACACACATACACACACATACATTTGGTTTTATGTCGGGCTTTTTATTTAGTAATATTTATTTTTATGTAAGATACTTACATAATTAAATTTATGCCTAGATTATTTCTGACAAGTATAAAATATCAAATATAACTAGGATAGAATATTTTCACAATGCTAAAGAATTATGACACTTAGCATTTTATTCTTCAGCAAACAACTGAAGGCAACAAGTATTTATAGACCAGACTTGATTTTCTTTCAAATTTTCTTCAAGTGATGTCATATATTATTCAATAGCTGGTTTATTATATTCAATATTGTATTAAGTAATAATACTTATAGATTTTATCAGAATTCCATCATTTGCACCAGATGTGATCCGAATGTAGAGATGTAGGGAAATACCTTAATTAAAATTGTTTTTAAAACTTCACACATTAGCACCACTCCCTTGTCTCCCACTTCAAGATGAATATTTTGTTCAATTATTCTTGTAATATATACATATATATGTATTCATTTTTATTAATCAAATTTTTCATCTGTTTTGTAAACCAACTGATATAGATATGAATAATTTGTATTGATATAGATCTTAGTCTATTGATACTCATTTTAGGTTAATCTTATTATATGTATATTTCTGCCCTTGATTAAGGTATTGTGATTGTGCAGCTATTTAAAATGTAATATATGTTAAAAATACAGATTAATAGACAATCATTTATAATAGCCAAGTTTATAGTCATGTAAGTTATATTTTCTAGATATATATTTTCTAGAATATAGAGATATATTTCATTTAGATAATCTTCAAACCATTCAAACACCTATAGAATGTAGCAGTTAACATATTTTAATAACTTAGGACATTTCATGATATGAGACACATCTGCTCCTTTAATATCTACTTAAAGAGGAAGGCAGACATTGAAGAGACTTCTCATGAAGTTTGTTAACCCAAAACTGCTCTTGCCTAAAGTGCTAGATGGTGTGCTATGTGAACTGGACATGCAGGAACCACAGAGAAATGACTGCTGAACTTCCCAAAAGTTGAGTTCAGGGATCTTGCTTCATGAAAGAGTCTGTCAGACATTCTAAAAAACACAGAAAACAAGTGACGGACAAACTGCCAGATACAATGGGCCTGTCGACTGAAGACGGGTGACCCAATGTTACAGAAGAACTTTAGGTGACTGTACAGTCAATGAGATGTCTCTGTCCATTCTGGAGTTTTGGAATTTTCTTACAATGCACTTCTTGTTTAAGTAATTTTATATCCTTCTGGAGTCTTTGATGGAGTTGAAGAATAGACAGTTATAGATAGTTTTCCTTGTTATGATAAAAGATAGGGTATATCTAACCATTCTAACTGTAGTTCTTGCTTGGTATTTGTTTTATTATATGTAAATTTTAGTATGTTAAAGTTAAAACCTTTCTTTTCATTTAAACAGAAAAGAGAAAATGGTGTGGGTAGTTCTTCTGCATATGTGCTGCTTTTACTGGTTAATAAATAAAGAAAGTACTTTGGCCTGTGATAAGGCAGAATAGAGCTAGGTGGGGAAAACTAAACTAAATGCTAGGAGAAAGAAGGCAGTGTCAGGTGAAGCCATGGAGTCACCAGAGGAGACAGATGTAAGCTGCCAGACAGAATCTGGCCAGTAGGACAGAAGCCTTGTGATAAAAATAAAATAATAGGAATGGGTTAACCAAATATTAAAACCTAGCTAGTAATAAGGTTATGTGAGTATCCAAGGAATGACATAAATTTTATAGTTTCTGAGTGGTTATTTTGAGTCTGGGCAGCCAGAAACAAGCAAGCAGTGTTTCCAACAACCAATCAGTTCCCCCCACCCTCCTCTCCTCACATTGTCACATCATCTTCCATCTACCTCCTTCCCCATCCACATCTCCTCTGTCTCTGTCTCCATTCTGAAAAAGGCAGACCTGCCATGGGTGTCAATGAAACATGGTACATCAAGTTGAGGCAGAACCAAGCTCCTCCCTCTGAATCAAAGCTTGCCAAAGAAATTCAGGTTGGGGAATAGGTTTCCAAAAACCAACTTAAATCCCAAAGACAGATGTTGATTCCACTGCTAGGAATTGAAAAAACTAAGCTACACAACTGTCACACACAAATGCATTCACTTTGGGTGAACATTTATCACACATACAGGTTTGGTTCATAATGAATAGTGAAGTTCTGAATATTATTGTGTAAGTAATTTAGTGGCTGTGTATATCTACATATTTTAGTCATATATAGAAGAGAATAGTTAGTTACTCAGGAATCATCACAAGAGTTTACTACTTGAATGGACTGAATTAAGCTGTCTTTATTAAATTATTATCCCAAACCAGCTTGTTCTGTTTTTGTTGTTTTACTTACTCATAAAAGTCACTGACATGTCTAACATATACATCTTTGCTAATAGTTAATATTGTTTGTTTAACCCTTTTACATTAACCCACACTCATGCATGATCAGCTACTGCTTAGTTTTCATTCTCATGATAATTTAAAGTTTGGATATATTTTCATGCCATCTTTTACCATTTAAATCTTTTGTAATGTTTGTATATAAACATGTGAAGAATATTTTAGTGTCTGTTTGTTTTATCACTCATATTTAACAATCATTTATGTGCTCTAAATGTAATGAATTGGTTTGGTAAATTTATTGTAAATGATTGTATTGTATGTATCAATTGTATTTTGCCAGGGCTTTAAACATGATAGATAAGTGTTTTGTTGAGGGCTTTAAACATGATAGATAAGTGTTTTGTTGCACCACTACAGAGTTATAACCCAAGTCCTTCTTTTATATTTTTGGGAAAGGACAAGATAAGCATGTTAAGAAGTTCTGTAGACTATTATGACATCCAACTTTCTATTTTATTGCCTTAGTCACCACAGAAAGCCTACACCAATGAAATGGTACTGAGAATTCCTCCAAATATATTTTCTGTTTTCTGAACACTTATCTTTCCAGTGATTTTATTTTTTGATAACGTCATTTATAAGCATTTACTCTGACCCCCCCACACCTAACCTCCAAGTCTTCCAATTTTGCATTTTCAAAATTAATGAATCCTTGTCTGATTACTATTGCTAAATGTGAATTCAAGTATATATGTGTGCCTACATAGATAACCTCTCCGTTCATGTAGCTTTGTTCTCAGTTACATGTGTCCTGGGATAATCACTTTGGACTGAACAGCTGTTACTAAAAAGACTGATTCTCTCTTCCCCAGTACCTATTGAACACCTGCAACTCTAGTGTTATCTAGGATAGAACATGTGTGATCTACTCTTTCCAAGTTGGCATATCCTTTAGGGTTGTCACAATGCTGCTCTCATTCAGGAAACCAGTGTGCTGTGAATTCATCCATGCAGAGTCCTTGAGGAGCTACTGCAGAGGCCCTGGAAGGATGCTATTTATACACTTGCTCAGCTTGCTTTCTTTCCCAGGACTACCTGCCCAGGGGTGTCCCCACTCACAATGGGCTGAGTCTACCATATCAATCACTGAGTAAGAAAATATCCTACCTACAAGCTTGTCTACAGCTTGATCTTACTGAGGTATTTTTGTCAACTAAGTCCCCCTTCTTCTCCATTAACTCTAGCTGTGTCAAGTTGACATAAAGCTAGCCAGGACAATCTGTTTATAAGGGCTATTTTTATAAATACTATAAAAAGCTCTTTGTATTGAGCCAGAATGTTTGTGCTTATAACTAACTCTTCCACTCTCCAAATCCAAGGTCAGGTAAGTCTGTTGAATGGAGTGCCACTGTTAAAAGGAATTCTAAAATTGTTTTCCAATGCAAGTATATTGAACCAAGTCGGGGTCTATCCCAACCTCTACATCATTATTTAGTCTCAGAGACCTCGGTCAACTCTCCCTTTTAGATATTAATGCGAGCTTATTTAGCAGTTTTGTGATCATTTTATTGAACCATTAAGAATAAAAATTGTCTATTAATTTATTAGTAAATATTTGTGAGATTTTGAAATAATAAATAATATAGTTCACATGCTCCTACCTCAATGAAACTTTTATGGATTTAATAAAGTGAGGAGTGTGACTATACTGAATCCAATCAAAAATGGAAAGTTGCTTGCTTTATTTTCTACTTCTTACTATAAGCAAAACAACAAACAAGGCTAAACAGACAATTAACAATCCTTATTGAATCATTTTGGATATTGCAAATAATATATTCCTCAGTTGTCAGTTTGAATAAGAATTTTACCAAAGGCTCTGATATTTGGTCATTCAGTTTTCATTATGTAGCACTACTTGGGAACTTATAGTAAACATGGCTTTCCTGAAGGAAGTACCTTGATGAGGGCTGGCTTTGGGTTTCAGAGCCTTGAGTATTCAGAGTTAACTTTCTCTGCTTCATTTTGGTGATTCAAAGTATGTGCCTTCACATTCTGCTCTAGATGAATACTCAGTAGCTGCTAACTATTACTCTACCGAACTACTCCACCCTATTACTCTACCCTAATAGTTTCATTCCTCATCACCCTTCTTTCTGTTTGTTGCTTTACTTATTGTGTGTGGTCATATCCAGGGAAAAGTATGTAATACACTTAGATATTCCATTTTTGCTTCATTATTAAGTTATGTGAAAGCTTATTAGTTTTGAGAATGATCCAAAAAGAGTATCTTAAAATAAATCATTTATGTCAATTTGCTCTGTCACTTGAGCTACATAATAGACAGATCAATGCTGTTTATTATGCCCACTGCAAGTATAGATAGTCTAGTAATATATGAATCAAGGCACATTCCTTTAAGATATTGGATCAAAGACATACAGACTTCGACCTTTAGAAAGAACTCTTGACTTGATATACTGCCTTAGTAAATGCTGAATATTTAATGATGAACTTCTAAGATGTTACTCAAATATACATGAGAAGGAGTTTGTTTTAGTCATCCAAAAACAAAACAGGACATATAAACAATTTCTTTTAAATGATAATCATGCATACAGGACCAATTTTTAGAAGTCTCTTAACACAAGTAATTGACCTAATGCTCATAAAACCCCTACTCCTTTTCTTCGTTATGAGAAATCTACCAAACCATAGATACTGATAAGGAGAAATAATCATGATTTATGGATGATAAATAATTCACAATTTCAGAGAAAACTGAGCAAGAGCATAAGTATAGAATCTTTCTAATAACATAATAGCAAGTGTGGGTAATAAGAATCTTTGTGAAAAACAAAAGGTTGAGTGCCTACTGGCTGTTGATTTGGACTGAGCAAGGAAGAGAGCACATGCGTGAGTATATTTAGATTCATAGACTATTGTCAGTTGTTTTGCTATGTTTTAGGGAGTTAGAAATAAAATAAACAAACCAAAAAAGGAAGTAAAATGTTGTGACAACATTTAAACTTATTGCTACATTGCCAGTTTAGGATGATAGACCCCTGGTGTCCTCAACAGCCAAAAAGGGATGATGGAAATTGACTGGAAAGAATTGCTGCAAAATGTTCTATGTTTTATAGGGTTGGAGAAATAGCTTAGAAGTGAAGAACAGCACTGAGTGATTTTTTAAAGAGCCCTGGTTAGATTTTTATCACCCACATGATGGCTTATAATCATCTGTATCTCTAGTTTCAAAGGAGTAAGGAACTCAAGCAGTGCATACCCACACAGGTAAAACACAAATAATGAAAATAAGAATGTATGAGTTATTAGTCCTGACATGTCCTGTAAATAATCTTGTTGAAAACTATAAAATGAAGTCTAGACTTACTGTGAAAATTGAATGTCTTTAATGTATACATATTTACCTAAACTAAACAGGCAAAGGGTAATGACAACTCTACATTCTTTTTCAGGATATAGGATAAAGATACACTATAGCTAGCTATCACATTTTAGTGTTGATTCTACAGTTTCTTGCCAGTTTGGTAAGACATCCTTGGACTAATAGGAAATTCAATGATAATTCACAATACTTCAACTGAATTAATTTTATTATATCCAAGAAAAATGTCCTTTATTAGTCAGATCCATTTATAAGATCTTGTACAGTTTATTAACAGGCACAGAATGCCAGAGACCTTCAGAGTATATATAAGAGAATTCAACAGTTTAAGTTACTGTTGCAATAACTGAGTTGACAAAATTATACTAGAAATTCTTTAAGCATAGACCAGATTCAAAAAAAATATGAATTTCAAATGGTTTTAAAAGTGAATACATTTTCATGTTTTTATAGAAACATAAATAAATTGCAATAACTTACTATTTTTGTAATCTTTAACAAAGGAAGGTGACTTGCACACAGACTATGATTCATGAGCAACGAAAGGATGAAAAACCCTCACTAAATAGGGAAATTACACTGAACATGGAAGATAAATTTCAGGAGTAATAGTTGTACAAAAGTATAAATTTGTATTTAACTTGAGTAGAAAGTACATTTTAATAATGTAACTGTAAATGACATTAAGCAATAGCTTCCTTTGAAAGCCTGGAATCTAAGGGTGTCTGGAGATGAGGAGGATCAGCAAGGAACACTTGCTGCTTTTGCAGTGAATCCAAGGTTGGTCCCCCCTACACATCCAAGGTAGCTCACAACGCCTGTACCTCTAGTTCAGTGGCATCTGCCATCCTCTTCTTGCTTCAATAAGAACATGCACATACATTTTAAAAATTAAAAAGAAAAATAACTTTTTAAAAGCAGAAAGTTAAACCATTTATGCCTGAGAGCCTGAAAGAGCAGCCAATTTAAGGAACATCAAAGGTTCCATATATACACTATTTCTGCATTATTTTTAAAGTACATTTTTTGAGGTATATACTCCCTTTGTACAGACTATTATGGAAAAATACATTCAAGGATTTTAAAGGAAGCATAAAAATAGGGTGGAAATTGAGACAGATAAAGAAGGCCTGAATAGAGCAAGATACATACGGTGAAGCAAATGTGGCATGGTGATTAATGACACCGCCTTTGCAATCAAACTGGTTTCATTTCAAATAATTCAAATCAGCCCTGCAAGCTGTGTCACCTTGGACTAAGTTTCTAAGTATCCCAGCGTTAGTGTCCTAATTTGTAAGATAGGGATATCATCATCTATTCCTCATGTAATGACAAAATTTAAATGTCAGAATATATGTGAATGCTTATCATAGATAAAGCCTCAGACTGATTAAGTGCTTAGAAATGGCAGTTAGCAGAGATGCAAAGAAGGAAAAGCAATGCAATAAAACTGCTGTAAATCTGCTTCTACACAGATTTTTAGGCTTTGCTTCATGAATTCCACAGAATGATTTTCATATCACGTGATTTTTCTGGGATAAGGGTGGGGGGTTTGGAAGATTCTGCACTAAAAAAAAAAAAAATCACAGTAATGCACCAATGTACATACCCTAAAACTCTTTAATAAATAAGGTGCTCCTTTCTTTGAGGGTTGAAAGTATTAACAAAACCACTTGTCCCTACCTTTTTTCAGGACTTTTAAAAGTAACTTTGTTATATTCTATATTGTCTTTCATGCTTAAACAATAACATACTTATTTTACAAACCAGATAAAAGCTAGATGAAAACAAATTATTCACTCTTGTTGAAAGTTAGCTCCAGCTAAAAGAATACAGCCAATTACAAATTTTAAGCGGCTTGGAAAATGTATTAGTAAGGTGTCTGCTGCAGAAACATAAGGAAATAAACTCTGATACCAAGCACTCACAAAAAGGTTGTGCAAGGCATTTGTTGACTATACATAAATTCAGCATTATGGGAGCAGAATAATTTGAATTCCTTGAATTTCTTGGACGGCCACCTTAGCAGAATGCATGAGCTGCAGTTCCATGAGGCATCTTGCCTCTAAAAGTGAGGTGGAAAGCAGTAGTAGACTGAATGACGACAGCTGACCTCTGAGTGCATATACAAATATACACTTGTACACTTGCACTGCTATGTACACACACACAAACACACAAACACACACACATCTATGAACTTAAGAGTAACATACTTAAATATAAGTTCATAGAATAATAATCTGTGTTTTCATATCATCTCTTTAATTCACCATTTCTGAGAATACTGGAAAATTCAGAATTATAGCTCATTATTTGTTTTTAATTTTATGTTTTTAAATAAAATGTAATTTGTTCATATACTTTCCCCTCCTGCAACTTCTCCCAAACACTCTGCTCTTACCTTTCCCTTCCAAATTCATGTTCTTTTTCTCTGTGAAGAAAAAAAAACCCAAAATTTAAAAACAACAAATGACAAAAGTACAGTGAAACAAAAAGTCAACAAACCAAAAAGTGCGTGTAAATATATGTATACAAGTTAATTAATGAATCCATTAAAAGAGTCTGTGTGTGCTGGATTTTGCAGGCAGGTTGTTATTGTGGGTTTCAGGATTTATAGCTGGGTGCTTCTCAGACTGCCATTTTTGTTTGTTTGTTTGTTTGTTTTCTAATGTGGAAATGTTTTGCTTAAAAATTCTATGTAAGCAGGGTGGTAATGGCACACGCCTTTAATCCCAGCACTCAGGAGGCAAAGACAGGAGGATCTCTGTGAGTTCGAATCCAGCCTGGTCTACAAGAGCTAGATCTAGGCCAGATCCCAAAGCTACAGAGAAACCCTGTCTCAAAAAACGAAACAAAATAATTCTACTTAATCTTTCTGCAAATAGATCAAATGTCATGTTGTTATCAAAACCTTATTATAGGATTTTTACTTTTCTGTTTAGGATTTTGAGGAAATGTGAAGAAAAATTTTATGGTCATCTCTTGAATGTGAGTGATCAGTAGTTGGAGAGCTCACCAGTAGGCTCAGATGGATTACTTAAAAGAAGTTTTTGACAACTATTGGTCACATATATGTTTTAATCATTTTTGACTTAGATTGATATGTTTTTAAAAAATCCCATCATTTCAGACTTCTTAAAATTTCGTTTAAAGTTAACAGTTTTCACTTTTATGTTGTCAAATAAGAAGATTACCAAATTTTAAAATAATAAAACGACCAAACGTGCTCTTATTATGTACATTATATTGGCTACAAAATTGTGGCATGTTTCTCACATTCAATTAAAATTAAATAATGACACTATATAATGGAAGGGAAACTACATATAGCAATGTATTAAACAATAATGGAGAGGAAGTGATCCAATGTAACTACAAACACCCAGGCAAACAAGTAATGCAAATTTTTGTGTACATCAGGTTCCTCCAATATAAATCTTCTTGAAGGGAATCTCCTTAAAACAAAGGTGTTAAACAAAAGGTGAAACAACAGAATATTTTAAGATAGAATGTTTGCAGGAAATTGAAGCTAAGGTTTCTCAAGGGAAGAAGTGAAACATTCTCTCCTGCTGCAAAGATCCATTAACTCAACAAGTAAACAATTCAAATTAGCTTCAGAAAATCCCTGAAACTGACCAGGTTCAGTAGGCTCCTCCTTTCCCATGTACATATTGAAGGTACAAAGAGCCACTCCTACATGGCCGGGCAGCCCTTGTCATTCCCTACCACACCTTCTGCCTTACCGAAAACCATCACATTATATTCCTGATGCTAGCCCCCAAAGTCTATTCCCTTATTTGGTCACTTCCATGTCTTGAGGCTGATTACCAAAGTCCAGCTATCAAACTTTTAATCCAGCTCTTGTTCCCAGAGTCAGGACCTCCATAAACCACCAGAAGATCAGATCCAACACAAAGGCAAGGACTTTTTTTTTATATAATTATTCTAGCCTATTGGAGCCAAATGTCCTACACAAAGAGAAGATGGCAACCCTGAGCAGGAGGTGAGGGTTTTTTTTCAGTCTTACTGAGGGGTGTGTCTAAGGAAGTTAGGTCATTTTAGACATGATTGGCTTTAGCAAGTGGCAATCACATTAGTATGTTCTAATTGGCTGGGACTAGTTAGGGGCTGGTCAGGGCTAGAGTTTTCCATTTTTATGTAAGCCTGGACAAGATTCACACCCTGTCCTGGAGCTGCTATAGAGGTTGGTTAATGTCTAACCTGGCCTGGTACTGCTTGTTTCGGGCCTTCTCCTTGCTGTTGCATGTGTTGGAGATTGGTTGTCTTTAATGCGTGGTTTTCCTAAGAAACTGCTTGTTCAATCTCAGAAAACTGAAATTGAGGCCGAATCTCTGAAAGAAGACTGAGCAGCCTGTTATGGTATCTGCTCGGTCCTGTCACAGCGATCAAAATCCCCCTTTGGCTCTCCTAATTAAAATGCCCAATTAAAGTTAAACACCTTATCCTAACACGGGCTTTCCCTTCATATACTGTCATGTGGCTATTTGTCACATATCTGTCTCTTCTGCACTCCTTACCCCTGCTTCCTTCCTTTCCCGAATCCCTCTTCTGCCTGTGTTCTATCTCCTTTACCATTGCGTCGTAGCCCATTAAAACACAGGCTTGCTCATTTTTCTTCTTAAATTTTACACATGCAGGATCCTTTCCTGTTTTTCTTCCCGAATCAGAAAGGCCATTTAGCTTTTATTCCTTACTTATTGAAGGGTCTCTATGTAAAAACAGGTGTTCAGGTATGCTTTTTGCCTGATCTAGAGTCTGAGAGGAAGCCCCAGTGTGCAGAAGTCCTCTACACATACCTGCAGTAAGACTAACTGAGAGACTTTCAGACAAACTGGGCTATTTCAAAGGGGCTCAGATGAGGCAACCAACCTGGAAAAAGCAGAGATCAGCCAAGCTGCCTGGAAATTTCTCAGATTGACAGAATTGCTTGGAAAGGTCATTCTTTCCCCTGACGAGGAAACTCCCCTGATGAGTGGAGGTTGTGGAGCACACTCTAGTGCCTGCTCATGCAATCTGTTATCCTTGCGAAGGTGGACTTTGGTGCTGAAGCATTCTTCGAGTCGTTGATTCTTTAGTAAGTAAGCCTCACTCATATTACCGTTAGCAGCCTCAGTCAATTATTGGTTCTCCAGGTTGAGGTTTGGCAATGACTGCATTATGCTCATTCTTCAGATCTTTATCTAATTTTCAGTGACTTTTTCCATAATTGCATTTTATTTTTATCTTTTAATCTTTTTCCTTGAGACAATGTTACACAATAATCATCAGTCAACTGGCTCTGGGGAGAAGTATAAGCAGAACCATGGCAGCTGCTTCAATTTAAGTATTGCAACTGACACTCTGAAATTAAAGAGCCTATAATATAGAGAGCGTGGTG
Source organism: Myodes glareolus (assembly GCF_982192425.1). NCBI lineage: Eukaryota > Metazoa > Chordata > Mammalia > Rodentia > Cricetidae > Myodes > Myodes glareolus. The sequence goes on along the minus strand of NC_142037.1, from coordinate 72,511,902 downwards.
ATAGAGACGGATGAACTCCATTGAGACAGTGATGTGAATCACTTAGGGAGCTTTCACGAATCCTGCCAATCATTCTTGTGAGATACTCTTTTACACTGTAAATATGTGTCACTGTGGTTGGTTTAACAAAAAGTTAACAGCCAATAGTTAAGCAAGAAGCTTAACAGGTACTCCTAGAGAGCTCTGGGAAGAAAGGCAGAGTTTGCAGAGGAAGTTGAAGACGCAGGATACAGAATAAACATAAAAGAGCCACATAAAAGAAGGTAGATTAGAAGATACGGGTTAATTTGTTAAAATAGCTAATGGGGCAAGCCTAAGCCAAGACAAACTTTCATAATAAATAATAAGTCCCTGTGTCATATTTTTGTGACCTAGCAGTCCATAAAGAAATCTAGAGAAAAGTGTAACCAAACTATTAACAATAAAATATTGCAAGTATTTAGCAGCTCTTAAAATTCTAGCACACATGAATAGATACAAGAAAATGTGATGAGAAGAAATTAAATGAACTTTGTATTTATAGATAGGGTAAAAGTATCATATATAGTTTGTATTTCTTAAATGGTTTGTGAAAACCTCTACAACTTGATTTGAAAGTTCAATTTAGTCTCAAGATATTTTATGCCTTGATGTATAATAGAATGTGTGCATGGACAAAATTAAGGCATTCCTCAATTTTAAACATTTAGTACGATGCATGCATTTATCTCCTCTACTTTCAATATCTCTACTGTTAACTATGTTTTTATAAGCTAATAAAATAGTGATGCTTGTGCTTAATATGCAGATTTTTAAATGTAGATTTCTTCATATTTGGCTTGTATGTGCACATTTGGGTGTGCATAATTCTCAAAAACAAAAACTCTTACACTGAAGCAGAAAACTCAACACAGAGTCCTGGGTTCTGTTCTCTGTGCTGTGGAGTGCAAAGCTCTCTGGAGCTTACCTACTGTCATCCAACCTCAGGTTCACTGAAATACCTTGCCACAAGGAGTTAATGGTAAGAGTTGCAAAGCAGGAAACCAGGTGTTCGCTCTTATCCTTTGGTACAAACACCCCCCCACACACACACACAGACACACACACAGTCAGAGGTTTCTATGACTACTGATTATAGTGATATCCCACATTTAGACATGTGAATATATGATGTAATGTTTTAGCTATAGTAAAAAATTATAAATACTAAACTCCATTATTGACAAAAACTCAAGATTAGAAAAGCACATGAAGTTGAGTGATTAAGGAGCATGTGGGAGACATTGCAGGAGGGTAAACCATTACCCAAAAATAAATTATAGAATGTTTTAAATCAAAACTTAAATAATTAAATAAAAATTTAAATCTTACAAAAATAATATAAAGTCTATGTCTGCTTGTTTGCTAATAGAGGGTCATTTTCAATGCAGTGTAGAGTTCCGTAGATAAGAAATACTCTCAAGTGTCACATCTGATAGAACTGGTACGGTGAGGAAATGGTTGGCATTTAAATTAAAATGTAATCTCAGCTTCAAAAGGATCAATATTACTAGCCGTGGGTATTTTCCATTATGGTGCATGTTTCTTCCTATTCTTTTTCCTGCACTGTATCTTTTTTTTTTTCCATTTAGCCGGGGATGGTCTGAATTTCTTTTGTCTAGCTCTACCCCAGGAAGAAATTGCCAGGTACTCGAGATGATTTTAAATGGTTTACACAGCATGCACGACAATGTAATTGGATAGTGGGTGTCTGGAGATTGTATGTCCAAAAGGGTTTCTGTCTTCATTTGAAGTGGTGTAAGTAGATAGGAGCTGTAATACACATTTTCACTGACTTATCAAAATACCAAAAACAATTTCAAAATACCAAAAACAATTTGTTGTTTGACACATCTTCCCACTTAATGTATTTGTCCTTTTTTTTGGTCTGAATATGATATCCTCACTCTAACTTTCCTATTTAAAATGAAGAGTTGATTACAAGAGAAAAGAAATGGTGATAGGTTTTACCTGAAAATGTAATTTAATGCCTAACAGGATTCTGCCATGAGGAATCCCTGCAACACAATACTGATAACTTTTTTTTTTCAATTTTAGAGTCTTTTGTCAACATAAGAATAAGATCCTCGGGAAAACTCCCAAGACACATCCCACAATGAAAAGACACTCCTAGAATTACAGGCCTTGTGAAACAATATGAGTTGGTTCACTTAAAAATCATAGTCACCTTAAATATTTCTCCAAATTGGAATGGAGTTTCAGAGAGAGAAAAGGTTGAGTACAACCTCCACCTTATACAAAAACCAGTGTATAAGTTAGTATCTTCCAAATGCATGTAACTTTTTAAAAATTTTATGCTGTATTTCCTGAGGAATGTCTTGGGGGAAAGTCAATGTAAGTAGGTAGCATCATATGACTTTCATAGCACTTTGTTACTTCAATTAAATACAGCTTATATATTTGAGATGTACTTTTCATTTTATGTCAACCAGAAGTTTAAGGTGCCTATAGTTTAGGAATAAAGTCTCTGTCACTTTTAATCAGAGACTAGACTGGATAATACTTCAATACTGAACAAATATACATTATGAACCTTTAGAAAACAAAATATTCATAACATCATCAATGAGATATGGATGGTAGCACTTGATGACAGCAAGAAAGGGCTATGAAGCTTGATGTCACCAGTGTAGAAATTAGCCTTATTCCCTCTCAGTAGAACTTGCTATAAGTAAACCCCTAGCTCCAAATATAAATAGGAAATGCTTATCAGAAAGAGCAGAGTGATGAAATAGGCAACTTTTATATATGATGACATATCAAAATCTTACTTGACAAGGCCCATAGTCATGGGTTCTTTCTACTTTGAAAAAGGTCAGAGAGTTGGAACTTCTGTTCCTTCAAGAGTGTCAACATTGTGGCTGATATTCAGACCTGATATTTCAGGTATTAAGAAGTAGATCTGTTTCTACTTCAAACAAAGGCTAAGGTTCCAACCAGGTTTCTAGTCTCTCAGGGAGATAACTATAGATTCCACCCAGGGAGTAATTTGCCTGCAGAATGTTTTGGTCTAGGCTGTGAGAGTTATTTGTCTTGATCTGGCAACAGAAAGTTTAACTAAGAATGTAACCCATAATCCTTCAACTGGTCTGTTCATTTCCTTGAATCATGTTAATGCAGTTTTTGTCTTACTATTACCCTATGGGATCAGGATATTGAAGCAAATGGAAGTCAAACACCAGCGATTTTCAGTATTCTCTGAATGTCCTTCCCGATGCTATCCTATGTTTCTGTCTCTTATTTCTCCTATATTTATATTTTTTTGCCTAATAATTCTAATCCACATGCTCCTACCCTGAGTTTAGGAACGCGGATGAAGTCACCTCAAAAAGGTGGCCTCTGACACTCACTCTTTTAATATGTCTTTATTAGTTTGGTGTGTGTGTGTGTGTGTGTGTGTGTGTGTGTATGTGTATTCGTGTGTGAGAAACACGTTTGTTTGCGTTTGCACAAGCCACGTCACAGTTGTGAAGGACAGAGGACAATGTAGATCTTAGATATGTAGCTGCTCAGGTTTCAATTTAGATGCTGGACATTATTGCAAACTGTTATAGAAAAACCAAAACCAGTTAAAGTACAGGATTGGGGAGCCCAGTCCAAATGGATAGATTAAGATTCAGCACCAAAGATTCAGAGATCATTGTTTAAGAGGTGGCAGAAAGATTGTTAGAGCCATGAAAGCAGGGAATTTGTTGTGAGATTGTATCTTCCGTGAATGTCAAAAGTAACACCCATACAATCTTATCTACATGGTTGTCTAAACAGGAGGCTTACAGGGACAACAATAGGAATAACAAGGACCTGGAAAGTCTCATTACGCTTAAAGGCAACAAACGTATGTGAGTTTGCTTGGGACTTCTGAGAGCTAGGGAGATACCCCTCCCTGGGTATGAGCACACTATTTGGTTACACCATTCCAAAAAGTCAGACCTAAGAGTTTTTTTCTGTTTATTTTTGTTTTTCTGAGTCAGGGTTTTACTGCTTTAGCTCTAGCTCTACTGGAACTCACATTGTAGACAAGGCTGACCTATAACTCCCAGAGATCTGCCTGCCTTTTCTTCCTGAGTGCTGGGATTAAAGGTGTGTGGGACCACAACCTGGCTAGACCTAAGAATTTATAGATACAAGTAACATAATATAGTCTGAATTTATGTATATTGTATTTACATTTTTGTATATTATATTGATGAGAATTTCAGTTATTTAAATATATATGACAGATAGATTTTATTGTTTATATCTATTAATTATTAGCAGAGATTTCATATATTTTTGAAAAAATTTAAAAATTATGTCTGTTAAATATCCAGAATTCTTTCACTCTATTTTACCGAATATTTTCAAAAGACTATTTTTGAAACTTTACAAGTATTGTGTGAAATAAGATTAATTATAATTTTAAAAAATGTGAAATTAAATTAATAAGAAATTAAATGCAATTAATAACAAAACTTTTCACATTATTGTTAATTAGCAATTATTTAGTAATTGAGATTATAACAAAATAATTTATTATAAAAAGTCTATTCATATAATTTTGGGTAAGTAAATAAGAGTTCTTCTTTGTTAGCTCTATGTAATTCATTTTATGTATTGTAATGAAATAAAATTATAACAAAGATAATCTTAGTATTTTTAAGAGTTATTAAGATGAACTTATAGTAGCTTAGATGTATCTTATTTCACAGATGAGAAAGTATAAAATAAGAAAGTGCCTTTCAAGATGACAACATCTCATCTATTTTGCAAAATAAACACTCTGCCACATTAAATAAATGTTCATTTCATGTGGGAAATTACTTTGAACATTATAATATTTTGCAATAAGATACTTCATTAGAAAATAGTCAGACATTCTTTATAATTAGATAGGGAATAAAGAAACAGTATTTTATGCAAATTGGCTTTAGATATACAATATTTCAAAAGTTATGAAAATGAAATAGCATTATTCAATAGTTGGGCAAGCTGATGTGTAAATAGCTTTAGGACATGTGTTAGTTCAACCTATAAGTTTTATTTTATTTAACTATAAACTTTACCATGCAGAATATTTATAAAACCATTGTGCCTTTTTGTTACTGATTTCAAATTTTATTCACTAATATAGCCAAGAGAGCATTTATGATGCATAGAAATTATGTCACTTTGAATATGAAATTTGTACTTTATATATAAGGGTTATATTTTTAGAATAGGTTATTTTTAGTTGACTAATATTTCCAGGGAAGATGAAAGCAAAATGTCTAAAAATATACATCTGCCTATTACTAGAGAAAGTCTCCAGATTCAGCAGGCTTGCGTGTTCACATTTTTGCAGTAACAGTCTCCCAAACACCTCTCCCAAATATCAACCTTATTCATATTATCCTTTCAAATATTCCCATTGTTAATTGTAACACAATTAATTAAAACCCAGAAATAGAAATTAGGGTTCAATGGTTCAACCTGAAGGTAAGAAAGCAAAAATAACAGCAACTGGCTCTTACCTCTACCTCAGTCTGAAATGGCGATCCTACCTTCAGAAATCTCAGAATGAAACTGTGTGAGAGCTGTCTCCTCTTATTCTTATATTCCTCTAGTGCTGGAATAAAAGGGGTGGACCACTACTGCCCAGTTTCTATGGCAAATTAGTGTGGCTACTGGGATTAAAGATAAGTTTCACCACTGCCTGGTTTGTAAGACTGATCAATGGGGCTGTTTTACTCTTTGAACTTCAGTCAAGTTTTATTTATTAAAATACAAATGAAATATAACTGCAGTAAATAACAATACATTTGTACAGTTTGCTTTAAATTGCTATTTTGAAAACACTGCTAGAAAATAACATGGAAGTATTGGGTTTCCATTATAGAGCATCCAAAGCAGAAACTCATGCAGAAATCTGAAGAAAATAGCTAAAGCAAAGAGCACGGAAACACACTGGTTTATTGGCTTGCTTTCCTATACAATCCAGTATCACAGGCCTAGCTCATAACCCACACAGGCCTTGGTCTTCAATCATCAATTATTAATAAAGGAAATATAAGTGAGAAGGAGACAATCCTCAATTAAGGTTCCCTCTTCCCAGGTGACACTAGTTTGTGTCAACAAAAGCTAACCAGTATAAATACTTACTAAAAATTTAAGTAATTATTAACTTTTCTTGCTTTGTATCATATTAAAATTAATTTTATTCTCTGACAACTTCATACATGTTTATAATGCATCCTGGCTACTCTCTCCTTCCTCCCTCCCTAATCTACCTTTCATCCCAATCAGACCCACTCTGATTCTCTAAATCAGTCCTTTTCCCAGATTCATCACTTTTTTCTTTTTTTCCTTTTTTTTAATTTTTTTTTGATACAGGTTTTCTCTGTAGCTTTGGAGAGTGTCCTGGAACTAGTTCTTTTAGACCAAGCTTCCCTCAAACCCACAGAGACCCACCTGCCTCTGCCTCTCTAATGCTGGGATTAAAGGTGTGTGCTATCACTGCCGGCAGGCATTCTCATCTTGCTTCCTCTGTGCCTGACTGGTGGCTGATTCTCTGCCTTTCCTTTCCCAGAATTCTCTTAGTTTAGTTGCCCCACCTATATTTCCTGCCTGGCTACTGACCAGTCACTGTTATATTAAACCAATATGAGTGACAAATCTTTACAGTGTACAAGAGCATTATCCCACAGCAGAAAACCCTTATGAGTTTATCAGTAATTTCCTGATGTCTATGAATAGTTCTGATGTATGTTACAGATTCAAATTCAGATAGAATCCACATCTGAGAGAAAACATATGGTATTTTTCATTTGGAGATCAGGTTCTTACCCAAAATTCTTGTTTCCAGATTCATCCATTTATTTGTAAATTTCATAATTTCAGTGTTTCTTTACAGCTTGTTCCACCTATATGTACCACATATTCATTATTCCTTTATCAGTGATGAATGTCTAAGTTTTCCTAGCTATTGTGAATTGCACAGTAATGAGCATAGATAGGTAAGTATCTCTGAAAGACCTACCGCAAATAAAAACTTCTCTGGTGACTCAGAATTTTTGTTAATTTAACAAAATAATAATGGCATGTTGTCTCCTGTGTTGAGGTGTCTAACTAGAGGTTTTTGGTTTAATAGTGGTTCCAGATGCCACATGTTCCATCTTGCAGAGTAGGAAACAAATCCAATCAGATAATGGCTGTTTACTTTCATGATGCTTGTGCCACTGGTACACTAGGGACATACCAATCCAGTCATTATTATAACTAGTAGAGTTCACAGATAGGAAAGATGGCTGATTACTTTTCCTCCCTTGGAACAATGATACTGGAGTAGTTAAGTGTGGTAGGGAATTGACAAAGCAGAGTAGAAGAAAAAAATGATAGTAGGGGTTGTAGTATGATGCCACTTGTTTGTTCCCTGCTGCTCAGCCCCAAAATAATCACACAGAAACCATATTATTTGCAATACTGTTTGACAAATAGCTTAAGCGTATTTCTGGCTAACCCATCTATTAAATTAACCCATCTCCATTAATCTGTGTATTGCCACAAGGCTGTGGCTTACTGGGTAAAGTTCCAACATCTGTCTCCAGCAGGACTACATGGCTTTTCTTGACTCTGTCTTCTTTCTCCCCACATTTAGTTTAGGTTTCCCCACCTAGCTCTATTCTGCTAAGCTACTGGCCAAGCAGCTTCTTTACTCATTAACCAATAAAAGCAACACATATACAAAAGGACTTCCTATATCAACGGGTGGCTAATATTCAAAGCTTTTCAAAGTACTCATGAAAAAAAACTATTAGAGAAGTTCTAAAATATACATGAATATAAACAGGGTTTAAATGCAGTTATACTATAATACAGTGACAGTGCCCTGTTATCATTAAACAAACTACAAAGGCAAAAAATAACAGGCCCACACCAGGATTGGATTCCCTCTTTTAGAGTTGTTGTTCAATGAGTTCCTCTGAGTCCCCAAGTACTGTAGACTTATGCCAGTGCTAAGACACTGTTGCTGAAGACATCACATACTTGAATTACAGGACACAGAGACATCAAATAGCGTTGCTGAGAAGCTTCCTCTCTAATGGGTAATTTTGTAAGTTCTAGAAGATGACATGGATACTGCTAGCAGAAAAAAAAGTAATCTACCTTACTCAACTGTGAAGTTTGCAAGCCCAATGATGACTAGCATAGCTGGGCATGTTCTCAAGAGCAAAGCAACAAGATTGTCACTGGAATGAGTAGCTACTTTCTGGTCAGACACCACACCACATGATTAAACTCATACATGGCATTGATTTAAGAGCTAGAAGTCTGTAATTAGACAGGCCATAAGCTATCAGGTAGAAGTTATCACCACTGATATTCTAAATGAATATAACATTAAATAACACAACATTATAGACATAAAAATGTATAACCCTGAACCCTCATCAGAGTATCTTCTTTTTGCACTAAATCATACTGAAATGGGATTTCATATCTGGTTAATGTTGAGACAATGAAAAGCTTCAAAGAGGACATCAATATGACGAGTCCCCTTACCATGATTCAAGAATAAACATGAGAGTTGTTGTCAAAAATGTTGATAGAGCTAGAGGTGGTACATTTCTATAAAACAAACAATGTTTTATGTATCTAACAGAGTTTTTCACAGATCAAAATACAGTTTCTGACAGCTTCGACACATTTTATAAATGCTCACCACAAATAAAATTCTAGAATAGGAAGGGTGGTTGGGCATGAAATTCTACCTATAGCTAGGGACCTATTGGTGATTGATAGCTTCTCGACTAGGAAGAGTCAGTTTCTTTCAAGGGTATGAGTTCTGGTAAATGGTGTGGTATGCTCCACCTCAAGTGTCTATGATCAATTCAAATTGAGCTCCATGACTATTTAAGAAGTTAACAAGAAGATGAATTTAGTTGGTTAGAAATTGAACATGAATCTGGGACGAGTTGGAGGAGGGAGCAAAAGAGAACAAAATACTTTATTTGAAGTTCTTGAAGAATTACTAATATGTGTAGAGTAATTTTAATACTTTAAAATTAAGTATATTTTAAAATATTTGTCTTTAAAAGAAGTAGGCTAAAAGATTTTTTTCTGACTTTTGAAGGCGAAATTTTAAATACTATGAACAGCATAAGACATACATAAGACAAGTTATGTTGACTATTGGGTACTGGATATTACAGAAGATTATATATATTGTATGCTGATCTGAAAAGAAAAAGAGGTAAGTGAGAAGAGTAAAGTCCTTGACACAAGCATAAAGCCCTCTTTGGAATTAGAATGCTGCCAGCTCCCATTGGCTGGATCAGTGTCACACAATATCTTGTCTACCGCATACTGCTCAGCTATTGGTTGTGCTAGAACTAGTACATGGAGTGTTCATGTGTTGTCTGTCTTTATCAAACCCTTCTGTGGACTTTAGAAGGCAGCTGCTAGTGAAGACACTGAGTTTCTGGGAACTCAACCCGAGTGAGTAGTACACCCTCTCTTCCCAATGTGCATCCATTTTAGTATGCTTCTAATGAGCTGAAGGGAGTTATGACCTGCTTCAGACAAATGTACAGAGATAGGGTGACTTTGTCATAAATTTAGTTGCAACTTTATTGTGATATTTTTAAGTATTTTGAATTTATTATCTAAATTTATGTCAGCATCGAAGACATTTTACTATAATTACAGTTTATTATAGTTCTCTTAGTAAATATACAATGTAATAAATGTACTCATTGTCATAATAAATCCATAAAATTCTGTAACTATAAGCAGTATGTAATTTTCATATATCAATGATGTGATCATATTAATATATAATTATTTCAAATATTTGTATGATTCCTTTTAAAAAGTGTCCCAGTTTAGAAAATATTGACAAGGAGTGGGCTTGAAAAAGAGTGTATGGCATGGACTAACTTTGTGGGAGCCTGGTTTGTTTGGATGCTCACCTTTATAGACCTGGATGGAGCGGGGAGGACCTTGGACTTCCCACGGAGCAGGGAACCCTTACTGCTCTTAGAACTAGAGAGGGAGGGGAGGTGGAGGTGGGAAGAGGGAGGGAAAAAGGAGGTGGGGAGGAGGCGGAAATTTTTAATAAATAGATAAATAAAATTTTAAAAAAATAAAAAGTGTATGGCTATAACTTCAAAACTTAATTTAATACCTTTCTCAAAGATAACTTCACAGTTTCAGGTGTGATAAATTAACACCAACCAAGTGATTATACAATCAGAAATTCTTTGAAAACTGTGGAAGACCATAGGTGTGCTATGAAGATAATAAAATAAGAACCTGAGAGCCACATGAGTTAAGTTATATCACAAAAAATTTAAATTATTTGTATAAGTAATATCTTAGTATTGAAAGATGAACTATCAGTATCTTATGAGAAAGTAATATGAAACTCCTCTATACCTCAGAACATGGATCCAGCCACAGAACTTCTATATCCTCCTGCATCAGACACACTCACAGTTGCCCAAAATTTTCCTTTCCTTTTGATTTGTATATTCAAATCTTTTAGTTAATTATGAAGAATTTATTTATTTTTGTTTTTTATTAATAATATATTTCATCGAAAGGCAGCATTCAATTCTTTATGGTTAAAAATACATTTCTGCATTTAAAACAAATATGGTTTTGTGTTTTTTAAGTAACTTAGCAATGCAATAAAAGTAGAAATAGGTAATTCAAATAGTACCTAAGTATAACAAGGGGAATTCAGCTAGGATCATACTGTGTACAGTAAAAAATGCTGAGTGCAACGTTCCAGGCCTTTAACAGCACAAAAGGACATGATAAACACTGTTGTGAGTCATTTGACACCATAAAAAGACTGGAAGCTGGCCTCTGTTATAATCCATGATGTGTTTCTGTGTTATTGATCTTCCACAATTTGCTTAATTTAAGATTTTATGGTATGCTAATTATTCCTTAATATTGTCACAGTAAAACTGGACTAAATACATAAAGTATATTCATTTTCTTTATCGCTCTACTCATTTTGCTAAACTTTGACCATAATTCTAATGACAGTATAATCCTGTCCCTGTAACTGTAGGATATTTATAGGGTTAAAGTATTTTAATTGCCTCTAAATTTAGAAAATAAAATATATGAATCCATGTTAGGAAATTTAATGAAATTATATCTTCTTCCCATACATAATGAAATGTGTCTTCAATAAAAAAATGCTTAATGTAAATATCCTCAAAACAAAAACAGAGATTCTAAGTACCTACCCTAAAGCATTGGAAGGCATGGAGAAGGACAATGAGGATTCATGAAATATGCTAAACTTTGCATTAAACATCATGAATTTTGCTAAATTAGGGAACTTTAGAAATAATTTTTTTCTAGTTTCTGCTTCTATGAAAATGCTAGTAGGTATATGACTTGCAAGTTTTAAGAACACTAAGTAACCATGGAAATAATATATTTTTATAAAATTATGTTGAAAATTTCCATGTATATAGAACACATAAGAATTTCTACTTTTAAACATAATCTAATAATGTGTAATTATATAATAATCTTTCAGATATTGCACTGAAGTAGGCTGTTTGAACATTAAAATGTTTACATGAATAATCTTAAATGCAACTTTTAATTACTAAGTAAAAGACCTAAAAAAAACCCAAAGTTATTTTATGTATCCATATTCATTGAACATATAAGCATACAATATAATGAGTTTACCAGAATAAGAAAACTGAACAGTTACAATATTCCAGTTCTTTCATTGTTCTATTTATGAAAATTCTTTGCAAAACTTATTAAACACTTATGAATGCAGACATATCAACAAATATTTATAAAGAGGAAGTAAATGAAGAGTAACCTGCTATACAGCATCAAGTTGCAGTCATCTCTTCCTTCAAATGTGGCCGGCAGTGTCTTTGCATCTGGTTCCAATCCTTGCTGTGCTTGTCTGAGTATTTTGGAGCTTTTATTAGTGTTTTCTGTACTGCCAATGTCTGTCTCAGAAAGCCTCTGAGGTCTCTATAAACGTGCTCTACTTGTCTTCTCTCCTGGTTTACTTTCTTGGTGCTCTGTCTTAATCCCCTCAGTGTTGTAGCAAGCTCTGAGCTCTTAGTGTGTGGCTAGTAGTTTGGGAGGTCCAGTGGATGGGTTTGGGTTTGGGGGGAGCCTAGCTGCAGGAAACTCCCTGCTGGCTGGCTAGGAAAGCTGAGGGAGTTGGGGAAGAGACAGTGGGTTTAGTCCCACTGGGGTGTCCAGTCCTGTGCAAGCTGTGTTTCAGAGTTCCAAGTGAACTTTGCAAGTGAATAGGCGGGTTTGGGGGCAAGGTGTAGATAGTAGTTTGGATGGGCCACTGGATGCCTTTGAGTTTTGAGGGAGCCTACCCACAGGAAACTCCCTGCTGGCTGGCTAGAAAAGCCTAGAAAGCTGGGAACAGGCCTGAAGTTTTGTCCCACTGTAGGGGTCCTAGAGAATGGGGTGTCCCACTGCATGACTCTTCACTCACCTCTTAAGTCCCCCAAGTATTGGAACAAGCTCTTTTCAATTGTTGTTAATTTTTCTTATTGTAAAATTGCATACATGGCTGGGCAGTGGTAGCGCACACCTTTAATCCCAGCATTTGGGAGGCAGAGGCAGGTGGATCTCTGTGAGTTCAAGGCGAGCTTGTTCTACAAGAGATAGTTCTGGGATAGGCACCAAAGCTACAGAGAATCCCTGTCTCAAAAAACCAAATTAAAATAAAAAATAAGAATAAAAATAAATAAAATTGCATACATGTATACAATAGATCCATGTAATGTTCAATATCTATTCAATATTCCAGTTTTCTTTGGGGATCTCCAAAATTTCTCCCTCACAATTTCTTTACCTTTTAAAGTATCCTTTTTATTATTTTTATCTTACTGAGTACAATTAGTGAAGCTCACATGTCTGTAATGTGGAGTCATCCATTAGGCATGAACAATTTGCCAGGGACAGCTGGCAGGCAGTCTATCACTTGCCAGAAGTCATCACTGACCAAACATTTCAACTAAATAAGGCTCAGTAGCTCAACTGCTTTTATGCTAGACTTTAAAATGGTTTATCAGAAATTTCACCCTACCTGTGGTCAGTTCATGAGTACACCAACCATGTCATGACCAGCTGACTGCAAAATTATAACTCTCCACCTAATCCACAGGATCTTACTTTCTAACCAGCACCATTTCTTGGTTCTTTCTAGGCCCTGAGCATAGACACAGCAAGCAGTTAATTTCCAATGTTGATTTTTCAACAATTGAAGAAAAGTGTTCAGTTTCTTAATAGAAAGATAGTTGCATATTACATAAATTGCTTTATCCATATAATTCTCAAATTTACACTTGACTTAATACATTAAATTCTATTTATTTAACCATAACAGGCTTTTATTACTTATATTTTTGATAAATTAGATATGGGTATCAACCATCAATTTAATGTAAAAAGTTTAAATCCTGTTTTCTTAAATACAGACAATCTTATAAGGTTTCTGCAGAAGTGGATTGTTTGCTACATTTCAAAAATAACCTGTTACCCCAAGTGAGTAATGACATCCACGGAAAAAACTCCAACACTTACATCGTTCCCTACAGAGCATGAATGGCCTTGGAATAATAGTGGCCTTGGTAAAAGGCAGTCTCGTGGTTGTCTCCATCAAATAGTTTCCTCAGCAGGATAATAACATAATTAGGAGAATGTATGACAAACAGAGTTACTGTGCAATTTATTTGGTTCTTCCTGACACCAACTACTGGTCCCAAGTTACTATATTTGTCGGAAAACTGTGAATATGACAAATAAATAAGAGGGAAGAAAATGGAAAAACTGAGGTATGCATGCTGTGTTTGCACCTGCTCATCCTTTCTTTCAAAATCAAATGTCACGTTTTCAAACTTAACATTAAGTCACTCAATACTGTAATAAAACAAAGATGAATATAGAGCACAGAAATTTTACATGAGAATGTTATATGATTCAAAGGACAAAAATAGATGGATGTTATTACATATAGTTACTGAATAGTAAGATTTTAAAGTAGTAAATGATCTTGTTGGATTACAGGAAAGTTAGGTAATAGCTATTTTTAATATGAGTTTGTAAAATTTCCTGTGAAATTACATTTATTCCACACAATTTGTGATATAGTAGGGGAAAGTTATTATGATTATGTGCCAATTCATGAATATTACCTAACAAACTGGGCAGGGGTGGCACACACCTTTAATCCCAACATTCAGGTGGCAGACGCAGGAGGATCTCAGTGAGTTCAGGCCAGTCTGGTCTACAAAGAAAATTCCATGATCTACAAAGCAAATTCCAGGAGAGAATGGGTTGTTACACCAAGAAGCCAAGAAGCCCTGTCTCACAAAATAAAAGGAACATTACACATCATAGAACCATAGAACAGCATGATACCTTGATAAAGGTTAAGAAAGCCATTAATTTTTGTTATTCTTAATAATAATAAATGTTAAAAATATCATAGATTCCTAAAATGCGGCTTATTATTTTTTGTTAAAACCATTAAGTGATTATTTGAAGAAACAAATTAATTACCATTCAAAACAAATATTATTTGAAATAATTTTAATTGAAATAATGATTCATTTATATCATAAAAAGTCTTAAGCATGATAAAAATGAACAAATACAGAGATTCACAATCAAGCATTATGAAGAAAATGAAAGATCTAGAAATATTCAACCATGAATTATGGCATCTCCAACAAATCCCTCCCTAAGAGCTAATTATGATGATATGACAAAAGTAATTGCTTAATTTGAATAGTAATAATCAACATGGAAGAAACAGTATGTCTGAAAAGGCATTATGTAAGAAAATGAAAAATATTTCTTGGTGATAGTAATGATGCTGATCTGATGATGTTAGAGATAGATCGACAGTCTTCAAGAAAAGATAACTTTTTTCAGATTTTCTTTTAAAAAACAGTTTTTTGCTATGTAGTCTGACAGGCCTAAAATTAGCTACACAAACTTTCAGCTATCTTCCTTCCTCCACCTCACAAGTATTGGAATTCAAGCATGGCCCGCCACACATGACTACTAATGGTATCTTTTAAAAATAAGCTGAAATGCTTTACCTTCCTTTTGTAATTTCAACCCTCTTGTTGTCTGTGATTTTATTTTTTTCCTTTTTGGTTTTTTATTATTATTATTTTATTACTTAAAAAAATAACAATCCAACTCCCCACTCCCTCCCCTCCTCCCACTCCTCTCTCACTCTCCTCACAGAACTTCCCACCCCACCTCCAGCCTATGCTAAGAGAGGGCAATGCACCCTGACCTGTGGAAAGTCCAAGGCCCTCCCTATTACACCTAGGTTGAGCAAGGTTTACATCCAAAGAGAATAGGATCCCAAGAAGCCAATACATGCAGTAGAGACCCAGTGTCACAATCAGTGGCCCCTCAGTCTGCCCCAACTGTCAACCACCTTGAGAAGGACTTGTTTGTTCCCATGCTCATTCACTCCCACTCCAGTTGGTGTTGGTGAGCTACCATTAGATAAGGCAAACCGTATCAGTGGATGAACCCGTCATGGTCTTAAATTCCTTGCTCATACTCTCACTCCTTCCACTCTTCAACTGGATCTTGGGAACTCAGACAACTGCTCCGATGTGGGTCTATGCCTTTGTTTCCATCTGTTGTTGGACGAAGGTTCTATGGTCATATTTAAGACAGTCGTGGGTTTGACTATAGGGTAAGGCCAGTTCAGACACCCTCACCACTATTTCTTAAGGTCTTAGCTGAGGTCATCCTTGTGGGTTCCTGGGCATTTTTCTAGAGCCAGGTTTCTTGTTAATCTCATAATGGCTCTCAATTAAAAAGTGGTGTACTGAACTAAACAGAGAATTCTCAACAGAAAAATTTCAAATAGTCAAAAGATACCTAAGGACATGTTCAACTTCCTTAGCTCTCAGGAAAATGGAAATGAAAACAAGTCTGAGATGCCATCTTACACCTGTCAGAATGGCTAAGATTAAAAACACTAATGATAGCCTATGCTGGAGAGGATGTGGAGTAAGAACACTCATCCATTGCTGGCGGAAATGTAAACTTGTGCAACCACTTTGGAAATCAATGTGGTGGTTTCTCAGAAATCTAGGAATCAACATATCTCAGGATCTAGCAATACCGCCCTTGGGCATATACCCAAGAGATGCCCAATCATACTACAAAAGCATTTGTTCAACTATGTTCCTAGCAGCATTATTTGTAATAGTTAGAAGCTCAAAACAATGTAGAAGCCCCTCAACTGAAGAATGGATAAAGAAAGTGTAGCACATCTACACATTAGAGCACTACTCAGCGGTAAAAAACAATGACATCTTGAATTTTGCATGCAAAAGGATGGAAATAGAAAACACTATCCTGAGTGAGGTAATCCAGACCCCCCCAGAAAAACAAATATGGTATGTATTACTCATAGGTGGATACTAGTCATAAACAAAGGACATCGAGCTTATAGTTCATGATCCTAGAGAAACTAAGTAATAAGGTGAACACAAAGAAACACACACACACACACACACACACACACACATATATATATATATATATATATATTCACCTGGGAATTGATTGGGAGCATGGGGGTAGGGATTAGAAGGAAGGCGAGAAGTGGGGGTTTGAGGAGACCTTGAGGGAATGGGAAAGTCGAGATGGAGGAACACAGATATGAGATCAAGAAAAGAGATATCTTGATTTAGGGAGCTGTCTATGATTTCCATAAAATATTCTTGACTAAATATGTCTAATAATATGCACATAAACACACACACAGCAACAAAATAGATTATATTTTATTTCAGCAATAAAATTGTTCTACAAATGTAGAGCAATATTCCACCTTATTCAATGTTCTATATAGAAATGAATCTCCTACGATGACAAAAATATATTTCACATATCTAGCCTTTCCATATTATTTTTCTTAAGAAAATAGCTTAATGCATTTTTAAATAAAAATAGTTTATCACTCTCTTGAATTAAAAAAATTAAAAACTATGTTCTTTGTTTATGAAACATGGTCACTTTTTATTATCTAAAGTAAAAATGCTGTAAAAAATTGTGTAGAATTTTTATTCTTTTGTATGTGCTGTTCTTTAAGGCAGCGTGATTTCAAACTCTGTTCAGGGATTACTTCTAGCAACTGTTTTAGGTATATTTTCCAGACACAACTTCCAAGGAAGTAGAAACTATTTTCCACCTAATTCCCCCATGGAGTCTATGGCACACAACATGAGCCCTGTAATCTGCTCTAAAGCAATACTGTATAAATGATGTTTGCCTGCATACATTTTTTATGACCATTTGGAGGCTTCGATTCTGCAGGGAACCCATTTTGCTTTTACCTTGGGATCTTTTTTCATCACTATTAAACAAAAGCTCCCCCACCAACCTGGCTGAGATAAAAGGGATTGTTTGGCCTCTATTGCATCAGGCAGGTGATGGCAGTACCCCATCTATTTCAAGAACAAACTTCAAACTAGCCACAGGTGATTTCCTTCCCATACTGAATGGCACAGCAGACAGTGTGTGTCCCACAACAGCCATCTCTGACTTATTATTTAGCTCCATGACAGAGAAAAAGAAAAGTTAAAGCTGAAGGATTTAAAATATGAACAGCCTCAAGGGAAGGAATTATAAAGCCCATTTCAACAAATATATACACAAGGTTGTTATTCTAGGGAAGGTATTGTGATCGTTTACTAACCAACCTCTTGAAAAAGACAGATGGATGCATAATTAATTAGATAAATAGATGACAAAGATGATAGACATATATAGTTACAAGACAAAGATACATCTTTGAAGGCACAATGTTAGAAAAATCCTTTACAAACTTTATTAAACTATCAATCTTCCTACTGTTTATTGTAAATCTAGCATACATTATTGTTAAAGCTATGAGTATTTCTTTATATATATATATATTTGTACATATATTTTAATGCATATATATATGTTTACACGCATTTATATTGTCAGTATATCCTACATACCTCTTATATCTCAAAATGATATAGATACCTAATTGTATTTGAATATTCAATAATTGCAATCATCAGCAGCATGGAAAGGTCTCATGAGACCTCCAACATTTTCTACAAAGCAGCGTTTGGTTCAGTTTGCTTGCATCCTGGCATTTCCTCTAAACTTTTAAGGTTATTGAAGAGGCTGCTAAAGGTCACAGAACTAGAAACAGAGTTTGTAATGAAACGTCATTTTGTTTCTCCATGAAAAAGCATCACTCACGATTTCGATCTTGACAGCTCCTTGGCTGGATTGTTTATCTTTTAAATTAGTTTTCAAATTCTTGTATTCCTTACAGGAATATGGATTTCTGTCCTAAAATTCTATTAGAAAATTTATTCTAAGTGACAGTAGGAGATATTTTGTAATCTAGCACAGATGATACATATTCTATAAAGAAAATTTAGTCATATCTCTTTATTTCAAGAATTATGTGGCCCAGTTTCTAACAGGCTGTGATGAACAGACACATACAGAATTTCCAAAGACATTAAGGGATGCCAATGTGCTTTGTCACTTTAGTGAACCAATTTTCATATCTTATGAGTCAAAGACTTTTATTTTATAATCTTTTAAAGTATTTTATATGGTTTAATGCATTAGCAGGAAGGTAGCCCTTTCCCATAAAAGTTACTTTGACATAAACTGTAGCCAAAGATATACAAAGTCAAACAAACCATTCATGACCCAAGTATCCCAAGAATAGAAAACAGTTCAGTAACAACACAATTATGAGATTATCCTGATGAAGAAAAATCTACTAAAAAGATGTGCTTTCAAGTTTTTTATTAATAACCATGTCTTATATGCCTTACTTTTGAAAATTTTATAATAAAGATTTTAATTAACCCTCACATATACTGACCAAAGGAAGAAAAATTACAAACAGAACCCAAGACACTTACTGAGAAAAAAAATGATTTATTTTTTTTAAATGAAACAAACTATCTTTTTTCATTATACATACCAATCTAAGTACCCACTCCCTCCTCTCCTCTAGTTCCCTCCACATACTCCCTCCCTCACCATACCACAATCCACTCCTCAGAGAGGGTAAGGAATATTGCTTTGGGAAAGTCCAATGCCCTCCCTACTATATATAGGCTGAGCAAGGTATCCATCCAAAGAGAATAGCTTCCCAAAAAACCACTACAAGCAGGAGGGATAAATTCTGGTGACACTGCCAATGTCCCCTCAGTCTACCTGAGCCATGCAACTGTCAACCACATTCATAGGGACTAATTTGGACTTATGCTTGTTCCGTATCAGTGCGACTGGAGTTGGTGAGCTCCTATGAGCTCAGGTAGACTGTTTCAATGGGTGAACCCATCATGGCCTTGACCTCTTTGCTCACATTCTTACTCTTCCCACTCTTGAATTGGACTTTGGGAGTTCAGTCCACTGTTCTTATGTGGGTCATCTCGACTATCCGGTTCGCTCAAGTTCCTGACCCCTTCCCTTCTCCACCCCTCTTCCACTTCCACCCTCTTTTCTCCCCCCACCCCAATGTTCCCAATTTTGTCAGTCAATCTTGTCTATTTTGACTTTCCAAGTGGATTTATATGTATTTTTCTTTGGGTTCACCTTCTTACTTAGCTTCTCTAAAATCATGAACTACAGATTCAATAATCTTTGTTTATAGCTAGTACCGACTTATGAGTAAGTACATACAATATTCATCTTTTTGGGCTTGGGTTACCTCACTCAGGATAGTGTTTCCAGTTCCATCCACTTGCATGAAAATTTTAAGATGTCATTGGGTTGTAACTGCTGAGTAGTACTAAAGTAAATGTGTATATGTGCCACATTTCCTTTATCTTTTCGTTGGTTAGGGGCATCTAGGTTGTTTCCCGGTTCTGGCTATTACAAGTAATGCTGCTATGAACATAGTAAACAAATGTCTTTGTATTTTGATTGAGCATCTTTTGGTTATGTGCCCAAGAGTGGTATTGTGGGATTCTGAGGTAGGTTGATTCACAATTTTCAGGGGAAAACCACCATACAGATTTCCAAAGTGGTTTCACAAGTTTGCATTCCCACCAGCAATGGATGAGTGTTCCCCTAACTCCATATCCTCTCCAGCATTAGCTATCATTGGTATTTTTGATCTTAGCCATTCTGACAGGTGTAAGACGGTATCTCAGAGTCGTTTTGATTTGCATTTGCCTGATGGTTAAGAATGTTGAACATTTCAATGTCTTTCAGTCATTTGAGACTCTACTGTTGAGAATTCTGTTCAGTTCTGTAATGCCATTTTTAATTTGGTTATTTGGAATTTTGATGTATAATTTTTTGAGTTTTTATGTATTTTAGCAATCAGTCCTTTCTCTGATATGGGATTGGCGAATATTGTTTTCTATTCAAGAGGTTGCCTTTTTGTCTTATTGACTGTGTTCTTTGCTTTACAGAAGCTTCTAAGTTTCAGGTGGTCCTATTCATTTACTGTTGGGTGTCAGTGTCTGTGATATTGGGTCTATATTCAGGAATTGGTCTTCTGTGCCCATGCATTGAAGGCTACTTCCCAATTTCTCTTCTATCAGGTTCAGTGTGGTCAGATTTATATTGAAGCCTTTGATACATATGGACTTGAGACTTGTGCATGGGATAGATATTTTCAATTTTTCTACAGGTTGACATCCATTTATGCCAGCATCATTTGTTGTAGATGTTTTCTGTTTTCCATTATATAGTTTTAGATTCTTTGTCAAAAATCAGGTGTTTGTAGCTCTGTGGAATAATATCAGGGTCCTAGATTCAATTCCATTGGTCAATCTCTTTTATTATGACAATACCAAGCTGTTTTAATTATTGTGGCCCTATAATAGAGCTTGATAACAGGGATGATGATTCCTCTGCAAGTTCCTTTAATGTACATGATTGTTATGGCTGTCCTGGTTTTTCGCCAAATGAATTTGATTATTGTTCTTTCAAGTAAGTGAAGAATTGTGTTGAGATTTTGATGAGGATTACATTAAATCTATAA
Source organism: Myodes glareolus (assembly GCF_982192425.1). Classification (NCBI taxonomy): domain Eukaryota; kingdom Metazoa; phylum Chordata; class Mammalia; order Rodentia; family Cricetidae; genus Myodes; species Myodes glareolus. The sequence goes on along the minus strand of NC_142037.1, from coordinate 72,490,847 downwards.
ACTGCTTTTGGTAGAATTGCCATTTTTATTATATTGATCTTATCTATCCAAGACCATGGAAAATCTTTCCATTTTCTGGTATCTTCTTCAATTTTTTTCTTCAAAGACTTAAAGTTTTTGTCAAAGAGTTCTTTCCTGTCTTTAGTTCTTATGTTATTTGTGACTATTGTGAAATGTGATGTCTCTCTGATTACTTTCTCAGTTTCTTTGTCATTTGTACATAGGAACCTACTAATTTTTTGGAGTTGATCTTGTATCCTGTGAAATTATTGAAGGTATTTATCAGCTGAAGGAGTTCCATGGTGGAGTTTGGGGGGTCACTTTTATATACTATCATATCATCTGCAAAGAACAAAATATGACTTCTTCCTTTCCTATTTGAATCCCTTTTATCTCCTTTTGTTGTCCTATTACCATAGCCAGAACTTCTAGAACTACGCTCAAGAGATTTGGAGAGAGTGGATAGCCCTTTCTTTTTTCTGATTTTAGTGGACTCACTTTGAGTTTCTCTCCATTTAATTTGATTTTGGCTTTTGGCTTGTTGTATATTGCTTTTATTATGTTTAGATATTTTCCTTGTATCACTGATCCCTCTAATACCTTTATGATGAAATGAGATGATAATATGGATCTTTTTCTTTCAATTTATTTATATGATGGATTGCATTGATAGATTTTCATATTTTCAGCCATCCCTGCACCTCAGGGATGAAGTCAACTTGATCATGGTGGATGATTTTTTTCGATGTGTTCTTGGATTTGGTTTGCCAGTATTTTATTGATTACTTTTGTATCTATGTTCATGAGTGAAATTGTTCTGTAATTCCCTTTCTTCGTTGAGTCTTATATTGTTTCAGTATCAGGGTAACTGTAGCCTCATAAACAGAGTTTCCCAATGTTTTTTCTGTTTTTATTATGTGGAACATTTTAAGAAATATAGGCATTATCTCTTCTTGGAAGTTCTGGTAGAACTCTGCACTAAAACCATGTGGTCCCAGGCTTTTTTTTTTTTATTTTTTTGGTTGAGAGACTTTTTATGATAGCTTCTATTTCTTTGCAGTTTTTAGGTCTATTTAAATTCTTCACCTGGTCTTTATTTAATTTTGGTATACGGTATCTATTCTGAAAATTATCCATTTCTTTTACATTTTCCAATTTTGTGGTGTATAGGTTTTTGTAGTATGACGTAATTATTCTCTGAATTTTCTTGGCATCTGTTTTTATTTTTCCCCTTTAATTTCTGATTTTCTTAAATTGGATGGTCTTTCTCTGTCATTTGATTATTTTGGATAAGGGTCTTTCTGTCTCATTGATTTTCTCAAAGAACCATTTCTTTGTCTCATTGATTCTTTGTATTGTTTTCTTTGTTTCTATTATATTGATTTCAGCCCTCAATTTGATTATTTCCTGTCTTCTAATTCTCCTGGGTGAGTCTGCTTAATTTTGTTCTTGAGCTTTCAGGTGTTTTGTTAAGTCACTAGTGTGAGTTTTTCTGCTTTCTTTATGTGGGCACTTAGTGCTATGAAATCTCCTCTTAGCACTGCTTTCATAGTGTCCCAAGCTTTGCCTTCATTTTTGTTGAATTACAGGAAGTCATTAATTTCTCTCTTTCTTTATTTATTGACCCAGGCGTGGGTCAATAGTTCTCTGTCTATTTTCCATGAGTTTGTAGGCTTTCTGAGAGTAGTATTGTCATTAAATTCTAACTTTAAATCATGGTGATCCGATAAGATACAGGGAGTTACTCCAAATTTTTTGTTTCTTTGGAGATTTGCTTTGTTACTGAGTATGTGGTCAATTTTAAAGACATTTTCATGAAGTGCTGAGAAAGAAGGTATATTCTTCTGTGTTTCAGTCAAATGTTCTATAGATGTCTGCTAAGTCCATTTGAGTCATAACATATATTAGTTCAAAAGAGTGAAAATTTAACTCTAATTCTTATGGAGAGATTTAATGTAGTAAATACTCATCTTCAGTCATCTCTATAATAAATAATTTAGTCATCTATATTTTGTCAATGTTTAATTACTACCACTAGTAATCAAAATAATGGCTAAATTATAGCCATCACTATCCACATTACTTATACAGCATTACAATACATCATTAATGCTTAATACAGGTGTGAACAACAGAGTTAGTAGATTCATATAAACATTTTTGTTGTGGATATACTCTTGAACAAGTTTGTTCTTGATGTCATACTAAAATTCAAATATCAGTTATAAAAGTGATATGAACATTTTCTATATAAAAATTGGTAATCCAAAAATAAATGAATAACTATTAAATAATTCTGAGTATTTTTATCTATACTAGCAACTTTAGGCAGTTTGTTTTGGAACTTTGAAGCATCAGGAACCACAGTGTTATGGGAAGAATCAGATCAATGTTTAAAAATGAATGGAATTTTTCTTTTGGGTTGTAGATGGTCTTTAAATCATCCTCAGATTTTATGAGTGAACTATAAACTGGAGTGAAGTGTAATGAGATACTCCTCACTAAAACCTACAACAAATATCAATATGAAAACTAGGGCACAAGTCAATAGTATATAACTAGTATAAATTTTGATAAGAACTTGGAGTTTTTATTCTATAAAGAAAATAGAAAAAAATGTTTTGTGATAGATTGAGGTTTGGTTCCCTAATTTTTTTCTTCATGTGGATATGTACCTATTGAATATCTGCTTCCTAGCAGAAGTGTTTTCAGAGGAAGGGGATTAAGGAGGGACTGAGAAAACAAGTCCTCTTAGACTGATTACATAAAAATTTTTGAGAGGCTGATAATTTGAAGGCCTTCTTGAGAGTTGTTGATAGGGTAGGAAGCCGAGCACTGTAAGAAGAAGCTGTCATCAAAGACCACGTCTTTATTTTAAAATGTATTCATTTTGCATACATATGTATGTGAATAAAATTCCTCAATTTGCCCTCCCATCCTTTTGGCCATTGTCCCTGCCCAACCCCCATACCAATTCCCTTCAATCCCCTGAAAAGGTAAGCTGTCCTGGGGTGGGGTGTCTACAATTAAGTCTGTTAATTTCAGCTGAGGCAGGATCAAGCCCATCCCCCATGTATCAAGACTGAGCAAGGCATCCCACCATAGGGAATATGCTCCAAAAGCCAGTTCATGCACCAGGGATATCTTCATTGCCAACATTTCCTCTCCATCTCTCTGACTCCCCAGTACAATGAGTTAGGAAAGCTTGCTGAGCCTCATGTTACCTTTCATGATATACTGCCTTCTTAGAGCAGGGAACCAGGAATTAAGTTACCATACACAAAAAATCCTAAAACCTTGAATCAAAACAAACCCTTCCGCTTTTAAATTGTTTTTTTTTTCTGATATTTGTCACAGATGAAAAATATGTTCTAAATAGGGCTTATTAAGTTAGATCTGGAAAAGGAATTCAGCCATAGGAAATTGATTAGAAGACTCTATAAGCAACAGATGGAGATAAAGCAACATATATCTTAAGATCTCAAATTGAATTCTATATATGTCAAGGAGAATATAAAATAAAAGTGTTTTTATGTGATTAAAATGGATGAGAAACTGCAGGAGAAAGATGACTAAAAATGGGAAAGAAAGGACAAAAAATATTTTTCTAAAGTAATTTCTGTTTAAGTTGAAAGAAACACACTAAAACAAACCATCTAATATATGATAGCTAGTGAGTTTTGGAGAAACTCCCAGTAGCTAAATATATAAATATATCTGAAATTGAAGTCCTCATATAAAGAGAAGAAAAAATGGTTTAAGGACATGATACTGAATCTTACAAAAATAGTGAAAATTATAAATCTAAGAAACAGACTAAGGCAACCCACACTAGTATAACTAATGACTGATCTGCTTAAAATAGAAAAAATAAGAAAATCAGACGGCATAACATTATGGACATGAGCAAATTTAAAGATAAGAGTAAAAAAAACTCCTTGTAATCATCAGCTATAAGAAGAAAAGGAAGGAATTATAAAACAATAAAAATAAAATTTTTGCATCAAGAACAAGATAAAGAATACAGTTTAAGAATATAACAAAATAATAGAAAACATGAAGTAACATTCAAAAGTCACATATTTAGAAGTCATAGCTTGGTGCAAAAATGAATGTTTTATTTTATTTAATCTGTATTTCTTGAGCATTTCATACATATATAGAATGAAATATAATCACACCTCTGTATCTCCCCAAATGCACTGATATTCCACTCAACATATTCCCCTCAGAACTTCATATCTTTTTAAAAATAACTGTCTTTCATTTCTTATGCCTATGTTTGCAGAGTACCTCTGCAAACTATGCTAGAACTTTTGTTGGATTGATCCTGTGTATTGCGGGATTCTTTGTAATCACTGTGGCTAGCAGAATAACAATCTATGAAAGGCAAGGGCAGTTCTGTTCAACAAGATTAAAGAGACACTGTTGGTTCAAACGTTACGACTCTAACCATAAGTAATTTATTCCAGGCATTTTTGAATACAGTACCATGTGTCAAAAACATTCCTGGTGTGTATCGCCATCCATCATGGGATGAAGGTTCTCTCTGATCTTGCCTTCTTTGCTCACGTTCTCTTTCCTTCTGCTTCTCGTTTGGACCTAGGGAGTTAAGTCCAGTGTTCCGATGTGGGTCTCTGTCTCTATCTCCATCCATCGCCAGATGAAGGTTCTATGGTGATAAGCAAAATATTCATCAGTATGGTTATGGGCCTAGGCTGTTTCAGGCACCCTCTCTTCTGTCCAGAGAACCACATTGGAGCACCAGACTGAGCCCCCCAAGGTCCAAATGAGGAGCAGAAGGAGGAAGAAAATGAAAAAGGAAATAAGGACTGCGAGGGATGCAATCACCCACTGATACAAGGGGACGGATCTAATGAGAGTTTACCAAGGCCAGTTGGACTGGGACTGAACGAGGACGCAATCCAACCAGATTCTCTGAATGTGGCCGGATTCTCTGAATGTGGCTGGCCCGGAGTCTTTCTGAAAAGCCATTGACAATGGCACTGGGACTTGTTTCCTCTGCATATACTGGATTTTGCGGATCCAGTCTGTCTGGACACTCACCTTCCTGGACCTGGAGGGAGACAGGAGGAACTTGAACTTCCCGCTGGGCAGGAAACCCTGACTGCTCTTAGGGATGGAGAGGGAGGAGGAGAGAAAGTGGGAGGAGTGGGAGGGTGGTGAGAGGAGGGGCTGAAATGGAAACTTTTATAATTTAATAAAATTACTAAAAAAAAAATAAATAAAAATAATACATTCCTGGTAATATTCACCTCAATTTCATGAGCACATGAAAGCATACATAAATCTCCTTGAAAAACAAAGAAAGATGAATAAAGATTAAACATCACATCTAAAGTACACGTGACACTTTTCATAAGCTGGGATCTATAGTTTGCCTGAAAAACAATCAGACAAGCATAAAAATTAAAACAAACAAGCTGGTAATAAAGATCTGGAGTAGATAAACAGAAGCTCATGAAAAGATCTTGGAGGAGGATCAGGTGTGGTCCCAGACACACAAATAGTGCAAAGATCACTAGACTCCTAACAGATTTGCTAAAAACACACTGCTCAAAGAGCCAGGTGTGGTGGCACATGCCTTTAATTCCAGCACTTGGGAGGTGGAGTCAGGTGGATCTCTGTGAGTTTGAGGTCTACAAGAACTAGTTCCCAAAACAAACAAACAAACAAGCAATAAAACATTCTGGGCAGATCACAGGAAAAGCCTACCTGATCATCATCCCAGGGTCTGCTAGCACTTATCTGTTAGCACAGGGACTTCCATGCCTCCCACAGTGCAAATTTGATAATAACTCTCTAGCATAAAGATTAACTTATCTAAAGCTACAGAAAAGAACTGAGAGTACTCTGGCAAACTATATTTTAAAAATCCTCAGAAATCAACTTATGTTTTATTGCAAAATTCTACTAGTTATTAATTCATTGCTTATTATCAAAACATCATTAAAATTAAAAGAAAATCAGCAAAATAGGAGCCAATAATTAAAAACTAATTAGTTAATAAGTGTTTAATATAGGTAAAATATCATAAACTCAATAATCTCAACAGAAACAATAGTAACACAACTTATAAACATCAGCAATATGTTAAATAACTATCAATAGTCATCTGAAAATGTACATCAGGATGAAAATGAGATAGCATGACATTGTAGAGGCTCTTTTCAGAAAGAGTAAGACAAGAAGTTCTGATGAGACTCTAAAAAAGAAAAGTCTTCTAAAATCTCCTCATTACAGTATATTACGGTAGAATGATTAACAGAGCCCAGGGACTGGAAACTGAGGGGCAATGGAGAACAAATGACAAACTTTTGCTAAGTTACAATTAGACAGTTCTAAGAAACTCTGTTATTACACAGAAAGTTCAATGCACGTAGTAATATAGACTGTATTTTACAAAGCTAGAAACTTTTTCCTCTATAATCTTTCCAGAAAGAGAGAATGAAGGAAGGTATCAGTGTGCTGCATTGAAATACATTGATATGTATATTTTTACCTTTGTGAAGCACTTAAAATAATCAAATACTTGAAATTTACAAAAGTGATTTATTATATTGATTCTGTTCTGTGTTACATATCCTAACATGAAGATAAAATACAATCACTTAACTATTGTTCTTAAATGTAAAAATTTTTCATAGTAAACAGTTCTAGAAAATTATAAAAGTCACAGGAACCAATTTTATATATACTCCTTTGGTATAAGTAGGCATTCTTCACTCCAATATCTACACTTTAAAACTGTGTCTTAGTTAAAACATATTGGCTTTTCAACCTATTTTAATCTGCAAGGAGATGTGTGCATGTGGTATTTATTTTAGTGTAATTTTGCATTTATTATTGATTATATTGAATTATACATTTTTCTCTGTTCCTCTCCCTTTCTCTCCTCTTCCTTTGTATTCTTTCCCATGGTCCCCATACTCCAAATTTACTCAGGATATCTTGTCTTTTTCTATTTCCCATATAGATTAGTTCCATTTATCCCTTTTTTTAAAAAAGTAATTTTATTAAATTATAAAAGTTTCCATTTCCGCCCCTCCTCTAACCACCCTCCCTCTCCCCCCACTTTCTCTCCTCCTCCCTCTCCATCCCTAAGAGCAGTCAGAGTTTCCTGCCCTGTGGGAAGTTCAAGTTCCTCCTGCCTCCCTCCAGGTCCAGGAAGGTGAATGTCCAGACAGACTGGATCCGCAAAATCCAGTATATGCAGAGGAAACAAGTCCCAGTGCCATTGTCAATGGCTTTTCAGAAAGACTCCGGGCCAGCCACATTCAGAGAATCCGGCCACATTCAGAGAATCTGGTTGGATTGCGTCCTCGTTCAGTCCCAGTCCAACTGGCCTTGGTAAACTCTCATTAGATCCGTCCCCTTGTATCAGTGGGTGATTGCATCCCTCGCAGTCCTTATTTCCTTTTTCATTTTCTTCCTCCTTCTGCTCCTCATTTGGACCTTGGGGGGCTCAGTCTGGTGCTCCAATGTGGGTCTCCGTCTGTATTGCCATTCATCATCGGATGAAGGTTCTCTCTGATCTTGCCTTGTTTGCTCACATTCTCTTTCCTTCTGCTTCTCGTTTTGACCTAGGGAGTTAAGTCCAGTGTTCCGATGTGGGTCTCTGTCTCTATCTCCATCCATCCATCCATCGCCAGATGAAGATTCTGGGACTCTTGTCTATTTCCAATCTCCAGGAGGATAGCTACATGATTTTCATCAGGTTCACCTTCTTATTTAGCTTCTCTAGGATCACAAATAATAGGCTCAAAGACCTTTAATTATGGTTAGAATCCACTTATGAAACGCTTTACTGAGTGAGGTAAGCCAGACCCAAAAAGAGGAATATGGTATGAATTCACCCATGTATCTCTTTCTTAGGGTCCTCATCGTTGTCTAGGTTCTCTGGGATTGTGAATTGTAGGCTGTTTTTTTTTTCTTGCTTCATGTCTAAAAGCCACTTATGAGTGAGTTCAAATGATATTTGTCTCTCTGGTCTGGGTTACTCAATATGATATTTTTCTAGATACATCCATTTGCCTGCAAATTTCAAGATGTTTTTATTTTTTTCTACTGTGTAGTCCTCGATTGTGTAAATATACCACATTTTCTTTATCCATTCTTAGGTCGAAGAACATTTAGGTAGTTTTCAGGTTCTGCCTATGGTAAATAATGCTGCTATGAACAAAGTTGAGCACATGTCCTTGTGGTATGATCGACCATCATTTGGATATATACCCAAAAGTGATATTGCTGGGTCTTGAAGATTGTTGTTTCCTAATTTTCTGAGAAATCACCATACTGATGTCCAAAGGAGTTTTACCAGTTTGCACTCCTACCAGCAATTCAGAAGTGTTCCCTTTACTTCACAGTCTCACCAGCATAAGTTGTCATCAGTGTTTTTGATCTTGGCCACTCTTACATGTGTAAGATGGAATCTTTGAGTTGTTTGGATTTGCATTTCTCTGATATCTAAGAATGTTGATCATTTCTTCAAGTGTCTCTCAGCCATTTTAGATTCCTCTGGTTGAGAGTCCTCTAATAAAGGTAGTTTACATTAAAACAACAGCCAACATTAAACTAAATGGAGAGAGACTCACAGTGAACCCACTGAAATCAAAAACAAGACAAGGTTGCCCATTCTCTTCATAACTATTCAATGTATTTCTTGATGTTCTAGCTAGAGCAATAAGAAAACAAAAGGAAGCCGGGCAGTGGTGGCGCATGCCTTTAATCCCAGCACTTGGGAGGCAGAGGCAGGCGAATCCCTGTGAGTTAGAAGCCAGCCTGGTCTACAAGAGCTAGTTCCAGGACAGGCACCAAAAACTACAGAGAAACCCTGTCTCGAAAAAAATCAAAAAAAAAAGAAAACAAAAGGAGAACAAGGGGATAAAGCTCATAAAAGAAGAAGTCAAATCCTCACTATCTGCTGCTGATGTGATAGTTTACATAGTGGCTCCAAAAATTCTACTGAGAAACTTCTACAACTCATAAACACTTTCAGTAATGTAGCAGGATACAAGATTAACTCAAAAAAATCAGTTATGTTCATAGCAGCACTATTTGTAATAGCCAGAACCTGGAAACAACCTAGGTGCCCCTCAGTAGAAGAATGGTTAAATAAGGTGTGGAACATATATACATTAGAGTTTTACTCAGCGGTAAAAAACAATGACATCTTGAATTTGCAAGCAAATGGATGGACATAGAAAACGCTTTACTGAGTGAGGTAACCCAGACCCAAAAAGAGGAATATGGTATATATTCACTCATATGTGGATTCTAGCCATAATTAAAGGTCTTTGAGCCTTTTATTCGTGATCCTAGAGAAGCTAAATAAGAAGGTGAACCTGAAGAAAGTCATGTAGTTATCCTCCTGGAGATTGGAAGTAGACAAGAGTGCCAGGCAACCTCGGGTGCATGGGGGTGGGGGGTGGTTGGAAGGGGAGAGGGTTAGACAGAAGGGAGTAGGGGAGGAATGGGGAAAGCTCAGGGGATTGGGATGGGGAGGAGGGAGGAAGGATGGATATGGGATCAGGGAAGTATGTATCTCAAGTAAGGGAGTTATTTTAGGGTTTACAAGAGACTTGATTATAAAGCGGATCCCAGGTCCAAGGAGAAATCCCCAGATTGTTCTCTGGACAGAGGAGAGGGTGCCTGAACCGGCCTTGGCCCATAACCATACTGATGAATATTTTCTATATCACCATAGAACCTTCATCTGGCGATGGATGGAGATAGAGACAGAGATCCACATTGGAACACTGGACTTAACTCCCTAGGTCCAAACGAGAAGCAGAAGGAAAGAGAACATGAGCAAAGAAGGCAAGACCAGAGGGATCCTTCACCCGTTGATGGATGGAGATTGAGACAGAGACCCACATTGGAGCACTGGACTGAGCCCCCAATGTCTAAATGAAGAGCAGAAGGAGGAAGAACATGAACAAGAAAGGCAGGATCATGAGGCTTGCGTTCACTCACTGATACAAGGGGGCTGATCTAATGAGAGTTCACCAAGGCCAGTTGGACTGGGACTGAATGATCACGTGATTCAACCAGATTCTCTGAATGTGGCCGGATTCTCCGAATGTGTCTGGCACGGGGTCTTTCTGAAAAGCCATTGATAATGACACTGGGACTTGTTTCCTCTGCTTATACTGGATTTTTTGGATCCAGTCTGTTTGAGGCTCACCTTCCTGGACCTGGAGGGAGGGAGGAGGAACTTCCCACAGGGCAGGAAACCCTGACTGCTCTTAGGGATGGAGAGGGAGTGGGAGGGTGTTGGGAGGAAACTTTTATAAATTAATAAACTTTAAAAAAAATAATATCAAAAAATCAGTAGCCCTCCTTCACACAGATGATAAATGGGCTGAGAAAGAATTCAGAGAAACATCATCCTAAACAATTGCCACACATAACAAAATATCTTGGAGTTACTCTGACTAAACAAGTGGAAAACCTCTATGACAAAAACTTTAAATCTCTGAAGAAAGAAATTGAAGAGGACACAATAAAATGGTCAGACCTCCATGCTCTTGGGTAGGCAGAATTAACATAGCAAAAATGGCAGTCTTACACAAAGCAATCTACGGATTCAATGTAATGCCAGTCAAAATTCAAGCAAAATTCTTCACAGACCTCAAAGAAATAGTACTCAACTTCAAAAAAACCCAGGAGAGGCAAAACAATGCTGTACAATAAAGAAACTTCTGGAGGCATCTCAGTCCCTAACATCAAACTCTACACTGAGCTACAGTACAGAAAATAGCCTTTTATTGGCATAAAAACAGACACGAGGACCAATGGAACTGAATCAAAGACCCAGATATTAATCCACACACCTACAACACCTGATTTTTATCAAAGAAGCAAAAAATATAAAATGGAAAAAAGAAAACATATTCAACAAGTGGTGCTGGAATAACTGGATATCAACTATCAACATGTAAAAAAAATGAAAATAGATCCATATCTATCACCATGAACAAAACTCAAGTACAAATGGATCAAAGACCTCAACATAAAGCCAGCCACAGTGAACCTCATAGAAGAGAAAGTGGGAAATACACTTGAATGTATTGGTACAGGAGACCACTTCCTAAATATAACCCCAGTAACTCAGACACTGATACAATAAATAAATTGGACCTCCTGAAACAGAGAAGCTTCTGTAAAAGAAAGGACATGGCTAATAAAAAACTCAAGAAATTGGCCATCAAAAGAACAAATATTCCAATAAAAATGGAGTATATTGTGAATGTTTTAAGAGAATCACTTTTATAAAAGAAATTGTGTTCTTTGGAATTATCATGAATATATTATATCAACCAAATATCACAATACAAAAGTGACCCAACTTTTTGTCTTTTTAAATATTTTTAAAATATACTTAATAATATGGATTAAATACATGAAATTAGTTTATCACTAGAATTTTTATGAGAAAAGAACTTTATTCATCTAAAACATTAAAAATAATATTATTAAAAAAAGGAACTAGAACAATTATTCTGATAGAGTTGTTTCTAAAGTGTATCAGATTTATAACATACTGACATGGTAAAGTACTAACCATATGCTGTGTTCTTGTAAGCAAAGCAATTCTGTAGCAGATTGCTACTTTCAGGAGAAATATAAATACACAAGGGCTTCAAGTGTCACATTTAGTATCCAGGTGAGATCAGAATCATGAGCCAAATTCAGGTAAAAATAATATTAAATTTAAAAAAAACCCTCCACATACTTTGAAATAACCATTTCTAGACTATATAAAATGTATTAATTATAAGCATTTTTGCAAATACTTTTGAAATCCATTTGTGGTAACATACATCCATATCATGATAGATATAGTCTCAACACATTAATCATGATGTTTTAAGAGATTATTAGGTTATTGATTTATAGAGGAAATAATGAGCCAAAAGACAGTGACACATGAATGTATTTTCAGGTTAATTACAGGCATCAGAAGGCAGAGGCACACAGATGTCTTTTAGCTTGTGTACATCCTGGTTCATAGAGCTACTTCCAGGACAGTCAAGGCTCCACTTTCCCTGTCTCTGGGGGAAAAAGGGCTATGTGGTAGATTTTACTTTTCCACTCTCAGTTATGCTCTGTGAATTATTTAAGTAAAGGCTTCATGTGTGAAAATCATGTGTGAATGGAATTGTAAGATATAATAATGGGAAACATTTACTGTTACATTAGATAATAAAGTTCCTTTTGTGTAAGAACTTGAAATTCAGTCAGATCGTATAGTGTCTTCATTCAAATACCTGCTCTGTTTAAATAGCACTGCCATTCAACTCTTGCTCAGACACCTTAATACTAAGAATTTTGTTTATCTATTAATTTTAAAATGCAACCCCAAAGTAGTACCTACATTCTTTAGCATTAGAGAGTCATCATTTGGTTAATATTTCAAACTGAATGTTCATTTCCATTTACAATATAATCATTTGTCCTATAAAAATAGGGGAGAAATTCACAGTATATGAAATTAAGAAAACAACAATATGGAAGATAATTATAAGAAGGAAGATAATTACTAATGAAATTGAAAAATATGTCTAGAAATATTAACTATAACTCACATGCTATTAAGTAATTTGCCTCTGTAACCAAAATCATATGCTAAGTGTAATGATCATATTCTTACTAATACTGCACAGATCTTATGGAATAGCTCCTTATTGCTTTCCTCTACTAGTTATAATATGTGTCCTCTGGGATCAATATGCCTTCAGTACTCACAAGAACATTTCTTTTCTAATTTATTCTGTCTCTATTCTGTCAGTCATGGAAAAGCTGCAGATTAAATGGTCTAATCAAATTGTTATTAAATAGACTATTGACACAGCAATCACATCTTCGGTTTGGGTAACAATTTAAGTTTCTCTCTGTTTACTGAATATTTAATTTTTAAATGTATATTTTGAAATATGAAGAAAAATGAGAATTCGAAGCTAATAATTTGGGAACAACCTAGAAAATTGATACAGATGAAAATATATATAACCTTGAGAATGAAGATTGTGGATTAGATACAATAGCTGAATTGTAGTTAATAAAACCACTTAATAAATTAGACTATATTAAAAATGTATTTTCAGTGACATGAATAATTAACACAATTCAGATACAACTCATGGAGTCTGAGATAATTTTACAAAAGCCAGCTTAAAAGATTTTTCAAAGTTAGTGGTTCCTGTTGCTCTTGCTGAGGGTTCAGGTTGTCTTTTCCTGAACCCACACGGTTATTCACAACCATCTGTAGCTCCAGTTCTGGGAGATTTGTTGACCTCTTCTTACCTCCTTGGATGGTAGACATGGATTGTATTTGACAAATACATATGTGTGAAGACAAAACATTCATAAAATAAAATGAATGATTCTAAAATAAATGTTAAGCCAGAACACATTTCTTTTTTTCACTTTATGCAATGAACAATGAGAGAATACAGTCTAACGACTGCATAGAGGACTCAGTTAAGAGCATTCTGTCTACAGAGTTTGATCGCTAGCATTCATATGAAACAACTCACAATGCCACACCCTGACCCATGTAATCTGAGATCCAGGGAGTCATACACTCTTTCCGGGGCACCATGGGTACCTGCACTCACAATCACACAATTACACAAAGTTATCCAAATATTTTCAAGAAGAAAAACAAAATCAGTGGTTTTTGAAAGAAAACAATCTTTAAGATATTAATATATTAAGATATATTAAGATATATTATTAATACATATCTTATATAATAGTAGTATTATTAAGAGTAATAATATCATAATATTATTAAGATATTAATATATTAAGATATTTAATAATGTGCAATAATAAATACTATGGAAACTTGTTTTTCAGTAGATCATCAGTATAATATAAATTTAAAAAACAGTATGCTGCACATTTTTAAAATTTTTCTTGCTTCCTATTTTTTTAAAAAATATTTCTACAAATATTATTTTTTGGTATTTTTGAGACAAGGTTTCTTTGTAGCTTTGGAACCTGTCCAGGAACTAGCTCTTGTATACCTGGCTGGCCTTGAGCTCACAGTGATTCTCCTGCCTCTGCCTCCCTAGTGCTGAAATTACAGGTGTGTGCCACCACTGCCCAGATCCACAAAATACATTTTGATCATATCATATTCCCTTACCAAAAACCTTCCAGATCCTCACTACCTCCCCATAGACTCACCTTTATGGTCTTCTTGATATAAAACAACAAAAATTTTATTTTAAAAAAGGAGAAATATAGCCTCCAAAGTATAAAAACACTACACATTTAGGGAAGGAGAGAACACAACCAAGAAATGTCTCTTCTATGTTGGTCAACTACTCCTGAGCATAAGGCCTTTCCTGGAGTATGTTTTATATACTCAGTATCACTGTATTATGGAAAACTGAGTTTAACAATCCCAGAAGCAAACAGTTTCTCCTTTGGAAATGGGACTTTCTTCCTACTTATACTTCTCAGTGCTGTGGTTTTGACTGGATTGAATTTGGGACAGTTCTTAGGACACTGTCACTTATGAACCTTTCCAGAATAAAATTATCAGTAGAGTGAAGACCAGCAGCATGGAATGGATAACTAAACGTGCTGGTATTGTTGATGGATACACAAATGATACAGGCATATTTGAAAACAGTATGCTAATTTACTACTTTATTAAACACATTTTGGCATATAATCAAGATAGTTAAATCCTTGCTATATACTCAGTGGAATTTAAAACTTTCATCCAAAGAAGCCCTTTATGCAGATGCATATAACCAATTTATTTTTAATTCTGTAAAATTGTAAACAACCAGTGAAATGTTCGGTTGATGAATAAATAAACTTAGAACCTATGGATGTGGTGTCAGTTGAAACTATAATTAAATTAGCAATAAAACCACTAACAGAAAAGAAGAAATGAATATACACATTACTAAATAAGGACTGCATTTTAAAAAGGCTAGGGGTTTGCACTTATGAATTTGCATTCTGTAACAGCAGAACCACAGTGAGTATACAATAATTCACACACTCAGCAATTGAAGCCATACATGAAATGGTCCCAGAGAGCTAATGATGCAATACCTTGTGCACATCAATTGAAAATAAATTATGTCTATGTACCATTTTATAGGGAATGGTTCACACTTTAGGATAATAACTATAAAATTGTATCTTTTATAAGGCTTTACTTATACTTTGGCAATTAAAATGTGATCTGCATTAAATTAGTTTGGTTATTAATATATTTTAAAATTATTTAGAGTCATTTTTTAAAAAAATTGGACAAAATAATTTTTGCCTCAGCTTTCTTTTACATTGATCATGGCCTATTTTCTTTTGAAATATATAAGCTAACAAGTATTAATCAAGAAGAAATGGTATTCTTGTGATATTGAGATACAGGTCAAAAAAATTGATCATGTTTTGAATTTTGCCATGATTTTTACATTAAACATTATGACATAAATGTAGACATTTCCCATCTATTACACAACATTGTCACCTACTATAAATGTTGCTTTAGCATTTTAAAAATCATGTAGTGATTGACGACTTCCCTTGTCTCTTCTGTTGGTGATATGCATGACTGATCTCTAACACTAGACTAATGACCCGCAGCACTGTACAGTGCAACTAAACACAATTTGTCTCATACTTATGTCTTTTCAAATAAAATATGTCACAGCTGCCTTATTCTTAGAAAAACGAGTGAGCATTTTCTACTATTGCTGAATGTCACTAAGTCAAAAACAAACAGAGCCACAAAACAAAAAATAATATAATAAGCAAAAATGTGGGGGCTCCTCTTTCCCTCTTGATCTGTTGATCACCAGGTTGAGAGGGCAAAAGTCAGTAGTGGTCACAGAAAGCTTTATATGTGGCCCATGAGCATGAATGAAGACAGCTGTCTGAAAGACATTCTGCGGTGAAGCAGTTCAACTTTATTCCGGAGTATAAACAATATATAGGATTGGGAAGCCTGGGGACAAACCCTAATTTGAATTAAGTGCCACGCTCCCATCATAAGGCTTCTAACAAAAGTCTTAGCTATCATATATGCAGGAAGGAAACCTTTTATAATGGATCTATGAAGCCAAGGATAAGTAAGACATCTTGTTTAGAGGCAGACATCTGGTTTAGAAATAGCTTTCAGATAATGTCAGTCCTTCAGGCCCAAGGGCTTTCCTCCAGTGAAGGCAGGTTGAGGTTTGAAGTTCTGCTGGAAGGACACAGCCCCACATTACCAAGGTATTTAGATAAGCAGCCAGGTCATATGGAGATTATGACCTCTACCAGACAGCGAAAATCTTCCAGCATCTCCCCCTGTTTTATTTTTTTGAAGAAGAGATGTCACTGTGAGCTTTGAGGAATCTGTTGCCTCAAATTCTGTTGCCAGAATGGTACAGGGCCTGGTAGTGAACCATGATTCGATTGTTGGCAATTTTATCAATAGTGGATAGTTGCAGGAAGAACTGAATAAGGCAAGGGGTAGGTAAACATCAAAATCAAACAGCATAGCGAGAGGGATGGGAAAGTATAAGAGACAAGAAAACAAGGGGTTATGGAAACAGCTAATTTATGGCTGAAATTTTGAGAGCAGGTCTTTGTAGCGTATATTGAGGGTG
Source organism: Myodes glareolus (assembly GCF_982192425.1). Lineage (NCBI taxonomy): Eukaryota > Metazoa > Chordata > Mammalia > Rodentia > Cricetidae > Myodes > Myodes glareolus. The sequence goes on along the minus strand of NC_142037.1, from coordinate 72,474,198 downwards.
TTGGCATTCGTTTTAACTATATCTGATTTGTTTACATAGGAACATCATTCTCTCTAATACCTAGCATTTCTTCCATGTTTAACAATTATTATGTCTTGTTGATGCTTGTTTTGGAACAAGAGCTGACAAAACAGCTAATGTCTTTGGAATGATGTAAAGTTTTCAGTTGCAGATGTCATAGCCTGATCAAGTCTGCCTCTCCGGTTTCCGGCCAGGATGTGTCTGAACAGCATCAGTTCTTGCAGTCCCAGAAGTTTGAGGGAGATGACAAATCGCATTTCTATCAATAAAGGAAGAAATATCTCGTCTTAAGCAGTAGTTAAGCAAAGAAATGGCACGTGTTTACCACATCATAGAAGAAATAGTTGACATCTGACTTAATAGGAACATGTTCTCCACCTGACAAGGGAGCATTACATAATGTGGAACTTTGATTACATTTTTTTTTCCTCTTAGGTGTATTCAGGAACTGAATCCATAAGTGAGGTGCTCAAATGTATGTAAAGAATCATGACAATCAATTACGTTCCACTATGAGCACAAATATAAACTGTTGGTAGAAAAGAAAGTATGATCCTTTCCTTAAAACATACTCCCAAAACACATTGTTGAATTGAGTTCTTCTATATAATCATATATATTTGACTGCTAAGCAGAGTGTTTCTGTAAATTATTCAACTTTTTCTAAAAGCACAACATGAAGTATTCTGCACTGGCTTTTTATTCAAAGTAGCTAAGTTTTTCATTCTTTAATTATTGAAAGAGTGGGAATAACTACTTGTATCTTGTCTATAGTTTCTAAAACCTATGAATAGGGTATCAATAACACATTAAGAAATAAATTCATCATTGAGTGCAATCTTAATATAACCAAGCATAAAACACGTACAGAATACAGTGACAAAGTGCCATATACAGAAAACCTTGCAATTATCTACTGCTAAATTCCTAAAATTGTGTGGGATTATATGCTAGATAACACAGATACTTCAAACTTAAAATTGACTAGACACAATGAAAAAATGTATGGTCACATCATAACACTAAAATTTCAACAAGTCTATGATCTAGAAATCTATCAAATTATACATATGTAAAATAATTTAAAAAATTGAAATATATATTAATACATGTCTGTTCATTACAAGAACATTTAAAACAGCGGTTCTCAATCTTCCTAATGTAAGAACCCTTTAAACAAATCCTTATATTGTGATAACTCCAAACCAAAAAATAATTTTTTTTCTACTTTATGACTTTAATTTTTCTACATTATGAATTCTAATGTAAATATTATTGGAAACATGCATTTGTCAAAAGCATCACAACCCACAGGTTGAAAAACACTGGTTTTAAAAGTCAACATATGTAATAAATGAAAATATTCCATCAGTTGGATGAAGATCATATTGCTATTTACATAAAGACTTCTCATTATTGATGTACCATGCTCTCCTAATTACTGATCAGGTTTATCAACATTCCACACTGATGAAAAGCTTATAGGTGGGGTAACTGTGCAGTGGGTGCATATTTAGAGTCTGTGAATTACTCTCACTATTTTGAGAGCATAGGACTACTCATAAAATAAAGTGTATGAGTTAATTTTATAAAAAAAATTACAAATTATACAACACACACAAGTTACACACACATACTGTAATCAACACTCAAAAGAAAGAAAAATATAAATTCAATTTATATTGAAAAAATATGACAATGAATGACTATTTCGTATACATGACATGGGAAGATGCCCCATTGGCATTTTACATGCACTTGGAACCTAGGTTAAACTCACAGAACCAGGGAAAATGAAATGTGATTGCCTCAAACTTGGAAACAGGAGAAATGGGCAGATATTAGTCTAAAAGTGTAATCTTTCAAACACCTGATGAGAAACTTAGGGAGATCTAATTTATAGAGTGGCTTGAATACATGGGTGGTGTTAGATATTTAAAATTCTCTGTGAGTCAAACTGTATTAGTATGTGCTCAAGAGCAGAACGTGGTCATGTTTTCAGAGCAGACATATCTGAGCACTTTAAATTCATACAGGTATTATCTGGTGATTACACATATAAAAAGCAGGAAAAAGAAAAACCGACAGCAAAAGGTCCAAAGAGTCAGAGAAACTCATGGAGGTAATTCGAATCTACTAAAGTTTTGCTTCTCCCATTAATTATACTATGAGCCACAAATGAAACTCACCAGCACAGACAAAAATAATATAAAAATAACCATCTTAGATCCTTTAGTTTTCTGTATCCGAGACTCATACTTTTGGGAAAACAGTATCTACAAATTAACATAATATTCTTCAATTCCCCCACTTTTTTCCATGCAAGTCCATGATACCTGGAAACACAGTGGAAGGGAAAACCTTGTACCATGTATCTTCTTCTTCAATATTCTTCTTTCTGATTTACCATATCTATATTGGAGCATACATTTCTCTGCATTATTGTATTACTCTAATCCCTTATTTTATCTTGTCAAGAAGATAAAGTAAAACAATTCCCCTAGAGCTTTCTCTAGTTTTCAATAAATCATATATTAATTCAAATAATCACACTTATTCTGATTCGGGAAAACTCTTTGAGACTAATTTATGATCTACAACATCAAGGACACTTCACATTCAAATAATTTTGAATTTTAATAGGTAGAACTTAATATATTATAATTTACATACAGAAGGCATGTTAGATGATAATAGTCATCAGATCATATTAATTTTAAAATAATTTCTGGATGACCATAATGAAAATTGAAACTAGTGAGATGCTGACAGATTGGGAATATAAAACAGATTTGATACATACCATAAACTCAGGAATCGATAAAATTTAAAACATCATTTAAAAATAAAGAAGAAACTGAAAGAAAATTAGATATCAACAGGCATGTAGTAGCAAAAGGGCATTTTGTAACCCATATCATTTAACATTTATCTCATTCAAGGCTTTTAGTTTTTTTCAACAATTAGATGAGAAACCTTTTAGATTACACTTATTTACACTTATAAATCTTTATGTCTAGAGTTGAAGTCACTCCTTTCTTGAGACGCCACTAGAACCCTTTGTGTGCTTGCCATCTACTGATCTCATCTACTTAATGGTTCTCTTTTTCACCAGAAATCTATGCCTGGGTCTTATTTCAAAATGGTAATGGCTGTCACAATTTTCTTTAATCTTAAAAGAATTCAGTTTGACATTTTAGCATTTGAGTGGAACAGCAGTATAATTAGGTATCATTTCAGATCAGATCAAATAGATTACCATGTTTCTTACAGGTATGTCTACTCAAATACTGCCTAAGGAACCATAAAATATTTGAGCATAAAAAATTATTCTTGTTTTTATTAATAAAGGGACTACAAACAGCTTATGTTCATTACTTGTGATCATGAACCCACTTCTTCAACCTCTCTGCAAATTAGATTGTCTCACAAATCAAGCCTTTAGTTTTTTCCTTATTATGAAGATAATAAACAGTCAGTGCTTATTAATGCAAAATGCTACTTAACGATTATGCCATCATACTGGTCTGTACAAGTTAGGGATTCAGTAGTAGATTTGGAGAATTAGGACACTGAGAAATTTCTCATCTATAGAATAAAAGTTACCTGCAAATTTCAGTACTAATTAACATGCTAGCAAAGATTAAGAAAATGTTTGTGTGTGTTTCACTGATAAACGTGTGTTTTCCTTATATACAGAAAATGATGTGTCTTAGAATTTGCTTTCCTTAAAATTCTACCTTTTCTGATTTTTTTCCTCTTATTTACGAACAAGAAAACTGATGCTTTCGCTCCCTTTTGTGTCAGATTTTTTTTTTGTCCAAGAGTAATCAGAGTTCCCACATAGTGACATGGTTTCTAGGAATATATCCATCAAAGCAAAGATGGACCTGAGTTTTCACATTTTAAATAATCCCTCTCTTACGCTTGGGTTTTCTTTCCACAGAAAATATGAAAATCAATGATGACCAAGAATCACTTATTTATTCTAGAGAAAACATGCATTTGGGAAAAAATCATGAACAAGTGAGAAAGAATATAAAATAAGAGGAAATACAGCCTTCTAGTGGATCTCTAGCACCTCAATTTTTACCAGGTACAATTATGTCTCTATGCGTAGATAAATCTTGTTTTACAACATCCTTTAACAACTTAAATACTTAGGAGAAATAATCTTGCAAACATAAATGCTGCAACTCAGAAGTTAATGACAGAAGAAGTCATTCAAAGTAACTGATATAACTTCTTAATAATATGAAAGGAAATAAATTGGTTCTTGCAGTAAGTGTAATGGTACAAAAATACTAAGCTTTTTTCTTGTGAATTAAATTGTAATAAATACCAAAAATTAAATCATGATCTAGAGATATTAATCTATGGTAATGCAAGCTATGCCTGGAGAACACTTCTGAATATATTAATAACTTGGTTATAGATCAAATTTAAACTTTACATTAAATATTACAGGTAAAACTTTGGCATTTTGAGAACTTAAGAGTGTGTCTATACTTTACAGCCTATTAATAAAAGTTTAAGAACTTGGCCTAGCCATGAATTTATCAAGATGATAAATGTATTAGTAAGTTTTTTCCTTTCACTTTAACTTTGCATGCATGCTTGTCATTTGAAAACAAAGTACTACAAAGCAATTTGTCTCCTAATGCTTAATTTCTTAAACTGAATATTATGTTATATATGAACAAGGAATTTCCTACGAGGAATATACTTGAAAGTTTATGGTCTAGCAAATTAGAAACAAAAAAAAAGATAATGCATTCAACATTGTGAAACAAGTTATCAGTTAATTACTAGTTTGTGACATTAAAATTAAATGTGTGAACATGTTTGTATTTAAAATCATAAGGTATATTTACAGCTGAAAAAGTCAATCACATTTTTCAAACGAAAATTAGTTTATGTAATTTGCCTAATAATTCCAGGAGATATAAGGTTTGAAAAAGAACTATTTATCACTATTTCAAAAGAAAACTTTAAGTACGAAAGAAGAAGACATTGCTATTACTGATTATACTGTCTTAAGGAAATATTAACACTTTTAAAGTTATAAAAAACAATTATTAAGTTCAAATTCTGAAAAGTATGTCATCTCTGCCCTTTGCCCCTTATTCAGAGAAATATCATAAGTAGACATTCTTTGACAAATTAGTACATGCTTTCAGTAATAACATCAGTATTCCATAGTTATTTTCAGAATTCACTGATATTCACTCACTATATGCATAAACCACTCTACATGTGAAAACCACTCATTTGTAAAGTAGTACAACCAGTACATAGCACTCACCGCCAGTTTCATTGAAGCCTGATTTGCACAACACCCTAAATATATAGTTCTTAGAAGTTTTCAAATGCTTATTCTGTAAACGATTATCATTGAAAAGAGATACATGGAAATCAATTCTTCCACAAATGCTTCTTAATTCTATGCCTATGCATTTATATAAGATATTCCAATAGGAAAGTCAAGGAACAATGCAATGATGTTTCATTAACATGGGTATTATGCTCAACAAATTTTTCAAAACAGGTCACAAAGACTTAACCTTGAAAGTTTCCTGCTGAAGGCACATGATACAAATAGCATACTTTCAGACGTATGAATTAAAAGCCTACTGCCATTTTATTTTCAAAATAATAGCATCCCTATTTTCTATTTGAATCCCTTTCCTAACAATGCAATTAAAATTAAATACAAAATAATCTTTTATAAAACATTTACATGATTATTATAATAACACTACATTACTTCACTTGAAATAATGAAAATATGTTTTATTTTAATTAAATATTAATTGACAAAGCATGCATAACATTGACAGCTGGTAACAGAAAATAAAATACGTCATTCTACTGATTATAATTCTTGATTTATATGAGAAGTTGTTACTTAGACCTTTGTGAATTTGCTAATGTGACTTGATTACTAACAGGCTATAATGTTTGACTTCTAGGTAAAATCATTGTGATATCTGTTCAGTCCACTGAATACATGTAAAGTGCCTCTTTCCCTAGTTAGGTGCTGCCCTCTAAAGATGATTTCAAGTCATTTCTACTCCAAACCATTTTTTTAGTGTCTTTCTGTAACAAGAGATTATTTTGAACATAGTCTCATAACTAAAGAAATTCCCATGTTAATACAATTGTACATTTTATGTAAAATCTATAAATAAGTGTCAGTCATATATCTTTTTAATATTCAATCATTGTTATACTGCCATATATAATTGTTTTAATCAATATGGGACATTAAATGAATTACTCTTAAGGAAAAATCATCAATTATGTGACTCATTAGTAATGTGATTTACAAAAATTAATTGGTAGAATTTTATTTCACAATGAAGACATACATGTATATATAAGATTTTGCAAAGTATATCTATGATATAGTTTTAGGTATTTGTACTAAAAGGAGAGAAACACTCATAATTGAAAAAAATGTAAGTTTTTGAAAACAAAATAAATATGTACCACAAAATATACACATATATATGTGATCATTGCTTTAAGAAATCTTGTTCAAAAACATTACCTGAGGAATGTTGGATTGAATGAAAATAATATGAACTGATTTCAAAAAGGCTTTCTTCAGAAATGCCTTGGAGTATTCAAAGCAAATGATTCTAACTAATGCTTATAATTCATATTTGTAAAGCAATATTTAATTTAGCTATACACTAGCATGCTCTATTCCAATAAATTCACCCTTTTAAGAACTTGTTTAAGTTCTAATAAATAACTCAGCTTTAATAGTAATATTTTTACAATAATTATTGGATGATGAAACATTTTAGCATTTTTCTCATCAGTTTGTTTTTTTATTTATAAAAGTTTATTAATTTATAAAAGTTTCCATTTGCTCCCCTCCTCCCAACACCCTCCCACTCCCCCCACTCCCTCTCCTCCTCCCTCTCCATCCCCCAGAGCAATCAAGGTTTCCTGCCCCATGGGAAGTTCAAGTTCCTCCCCGCTCCCTCCAGGTCTAGGAAGGTGAGCATCTGAACAGACTAGGATCCCAAACAGCCAGTACATGCAGAGGAAACAAGTCCCAGAGCCATTATCAATGGTTCTCAGAAAGTCCCCGTGCCAGCCACATTCAGAGAATCCGGCCACATTCAGAAAATCTGAATGGATCACGTCCTCGTTCAGTCCCAGTCCAACTGGCCTTTGTTGAACTCTCATTAGATCAGTCTCCTTGTATCAGTGGGTGAACGCACTCCTCAGAGTCCTGCCTTTCTTGTTCATGTTCTCCCTCTTTCTGCACCTCATTTAGACCTTGTGGGCTCAGTCCAGTGCTCCAATATGGGTCTCTGTCTCAATCTCCATCCATCAACGGGTGAAGGATCCCTCTGATCTTGCCTTCTTTGCTCACGTTCTCTTTCCTTCTGCTTCTCGTTTGGACCTAGGGAGTTAAGTCCAGTGTTCCAATGTAGGTCTCTGTCTCTATCTCCATCCATCGCCAGATGAAGGTTCTATGGTAATATGCAAAATATTCATCAGTATGGTTATGGGCCAAGACAGGTTCAGGCACCCTCTCCTCTGTACAGAGCATAATCTGGGGATCTCTCCTTGGACTTAGGATCCCCTCTAGAATCAAGTCTCTTGTAAACCCTAAAATGACTCTCTTAGTTGAGATATATTCTTCCCTGATCCCATATCCATCCTTCCTCCCTCCCCCCATCCAAATCCCCCGAGCTTTCCCCATTCCTCCCCAACTCCCTTCTCTCTAACCCTCTTCCCTTCCAACAAACCCCCCATCCCCCCATGTACCCAAGGTTCCCTGGGACTCTTGTCTACATCCAATCTCCAGGAAGATAACTACATGATTTTCTTCAGGTTCACCTTCGTATTTAGCTTCTCTAGGATCACGAATAATAGGCTCAAAGACCTTTAAATATGGCTAGAATACACATATGAGTGAATACATACCATATTCCTCTTTTTGGGTCTGGGTTACCTCACTCAGTAAAGCATTTTCTATTTCCATCCATTTGCATGCAAAATTCAAGATGTCATTGTTTTTTACCGCTGAGTAAAACTCTAATGTGCATATGTTCCACACATTTTTAAACCATTCTTCTATTAAGAGGCACCTAGGTTGTTTCCAGGTTCTGGCTATTACAAACAGTGCTGCTATGAACATAGTTGAACAAATGCTTTTGTAGTGTGGTAGGGCATCTCTTGGGTATATTCGCAAGAGTGGAATTGCTGGGTCTTGAGGGAGGTTGACTCCCAGTTTCCTGAGAAACCACCACACTGATTTCCACAGTGGCTGCACAAGTTTGCATTCCCACCAAAAAAGGATGAGTGTTCCCCTCATTCCACATCATCTCCAGCATAGGCTATCATTGGCGTTTTTGACTTTAGCTAAGATGACCGGTGTAAAATGGTATCTCATAGTTGTTTTGATTTGCATTTCCCTGATCGCTAAGGATGTTGAGCATGCCCTTAAGTGTCTTTTGGCCATTCGAAGTTCATCTGTTGTGAATTCAGTACCATATTTTTTAATTGGGTTAATTAGAGTTTTAGTGTCTAGTTTCTTGAGTTCTTTGTATATTTTGGACATCAGACCTTTGTCTGATGAGGGGTTTGTAAAGATCTTCTCCCAGTCGGAAGGTAGCCTTTTTGTCTTACTGACAGTGTTCTTTGCTTTACAGAAGCTTCTCAGTTTCAGGAGGTCCCATTTATTCATTGAGTCTCTTACTGTCTACGCCCATCTTGTTGATTTTCTCCAAGAACCAGTTTTTGATTCATTGATTCTTTGGATTGTTTTCTGTGTTTCTATTTTGTTGATTTCAGCCCTCAGTTTGATTATTTCCAGTCTTCTAGTCCTCCTGGATGAGTCTGCTTCTTTTTTTTTCAAGAGTTTTCAGGTGAGCTGTTAAGTACCCAATGTGTGCTTTCTCCGTTTTCTTTAATTGGGCACTTAGTGCTATGAACTTTCCTCTTAGCACTGCTTTCATTGTGTCCCATAGGTTTGAGTATGTTGTGTCTTTATTTTCATTAAATTCAAGGAAGACTTTAATTTCTTTCTTTATTTCTTCTTTGACCCAGGGATGATTCAGCAGTTGACTGTTCAACTTCCACGCGTTTGTAGGCTTTCTGGTGTTCGAATTGTTATTGAATTCTAACTTTATTCCATGGTGATCTGACAAGACACAGGTGATTACTAATATTTTTTGTATCTGTGGAAGTTTGCTTTGTTACCGAGTATGTGGTCAATTTTCGAGAAGGTTTCATGAGCTGCAGAGAAGAAGGTATATTCTTTCCTATTTGGGCAAAATGTTCTATAGATATCTATTAGGTCCATTTGATTCAATACCTCTAGTAATTCTCTTATTTCTCTGTTGAGTTTCTGTCTGATTGACCTGTCCATTGGTGAGAGAGGTGTGTTGAAGTCTCCTACTATTATTGTGTGTGGTTTGATGAATGCCTTGAGTTCTAAAAGTTTTTCTTTAACATAAGTGGGTGCTTTTATATTAGGGGCATAGATATTGAGGATTGAAACTTCCTCCTGATGAATTGTTCCTGCTATGAGTATGAAATGTCCATCTCCATCTCTTCTGATTGATTTTAGTTTGAAGTCAATTTTGTTAGATATTCGAATGGCCATACCCGCTTGTTTCTTAGGTCCATTTGCTTGGAAAACCTTTTCCCAACCCTTTACTCTGAGTACATGTCTATCTTTTTGGTTGAGGTGTGTTTCTTGTAAACAGCAGAATGTTGGATCCTGTTTTTGTATCCAATGTGTTAGTCTGTGCCTTTTTATAGGTGAGTTGAGTCCATTAATAAATATTAAGTGATATTAATGACCAGTGGTTGTTGATTGCGGTTATTATTTGTGTGTGTGTGTGTGTGTGTGTGTGTGTTTGTAGTAGAGTTTGTGTGTTTCTCTTCTTTGAGTTGTGGTTGTGAAGGGTCGCGAAATGTCTGGGTTATTGTAGGCAGTGTTGGCAATGTTGGACTTGGATTCCTTGGGTTGCGATTTTCCTTCTATTACTTTCTGTAAGGCTGGATTTGTGGCTACAAATTGTTAAAATTTATTTTTATCCTGGAATACTTTGTTTTCTCCATTGAAAGTGAATGATAGCTTGGCTGGGTATAGTAGTCTGGGTTTGCATCCATGGTCTCTTAGTTTCTGCAGTACCTCTATCCAGGACCTTCTGGCTTTCATGGTTTCCATAGAGAAGTCTGGCGTTAGCCTGATAGGTTTACCTTTATAAGTTACTTGACCTTTTTCCTTTGCATCTCTTAATTTTCTTTCTTTAATCTGTATGTCTTGTGTTTTGATTATTATATGGCGAGGGGATTATTTTTTTGATCCAGTCTATTCAGTGTTCTGTATGCTTCTTGAACCTTCATAGGAATATCGTTCTTTAGGTTGGAAAAGTTTTCTTCTATAATTTTGGTGAACATATTTTCTGGGCCTTTGATCTACAATTCTTCTCCTTCTTCAATCCCTATTATTCTTAGATTTGGTTTTTTTTATTGTGTTCCAGATTTCTTGAATGTTTTGTGATGAGAATTTGTTGTATTTGCCGTTTTCTTTGATCAGAGCGTTTATTTTCTCTAGGGTATCTTCAGAATCTGAGATTCGTTCTTCTATCTCTTGTATTCTATTGGTTATGCTTGATTCTGTAGTCTCCGTTCGTTTACCTAGGTTTTCCATATCCAGCTGATTCCTCGTTTGTATTTTCTTCATTGCCTCCATTTCAGTTTTTAATTCTTGAACTGTTTTCTTTACCTGTTTGATTGTTTTTTCTTGGTTTCCCAGGGTATCATTTATGAATTTACTCATTTCTTCAAACTTTTTGCTATACTTCTTATCCAATTTTTAAGGGAGTTTTTCATATCCTGTTTAAGGGACTCTATTGCTTTCATAATGGCACTTTTTTCCACTTCTTCTGGATTAAGATGTTCAAGTCCTTTTATTGTAGGGTTGTTGGGATCTGGCGTTTTCATGTTGTTTTTCAGATTGTTGGAGGAGGTCTTGCCTTGGCGTCTGCCCATCTCTTCCTTCAAATGCTCTCTATTGGATGTTCTGGTACCGGATCAGGTTCCCTTGTTGGTCAAAGACTTCATTGACAGAAGGCCTACCTTTCCTCAGGCAGGCTATTGAAACACAGCCACTCCCTCCTTCCGGGTTGCCCCTACAGCCCAGGCCCAGTGTGCAAGGCACCTGAGCTTGGGAAATTTTATGGCCCCAGGGGGAAGGGAGAAATATAGGAAGGTGTACCTGGATGGAAGCTGGGATGGGAGGGGGGAGAGCCTAGCAGGGTGGAGCCACCCTTGCAGGGTGCCCAGGGAGTCAAGGGGGTTGGGGAAAATCTGAACTCCTCCTTGCCGGGCTGCTGCCTCAGGCCAGGAGCAAACTCACCCCTCTGATGGATGTCCGCCAGAGGATCAGTGTCCCTTGCTGGCTAGGAATGTTGCTGAGCTTACACAGGGCCCACCTGTCCTCAGGAAGGCTTTTAAAACACAGGAACTGCCTCCTGCCAGGATATGCCTACATCCTAGGCCCAGCAGCAAGACAGCTAAGCTGGGGAAAATTTATGGCCCCAGGGGGAAGGGAGAAATATAGGAAGGTGTACCTGGATGGAAGCTGGGATGGGAGGGGGAGAGCTTAGCAGGGTGGAGCCACTACTGCAGGGTGACCTGGGAGTCAAGGGGGTCAGGGAAAGTCTGAACTCTTCCTTGCTGGGCTTCTGCCGCGGGCCAGAAGCAAACTCACCCCTCCGATGGATGTCTGCTAGAAGTCAGTGCCCCTTGCTGGTCAGGAATGTCACTGAGCTGACACACCCTCATCAGTTTTAAGAGAAATATTATTTAAATCATCTCTTTCCAAGTTGTATATAATGAATGACCTATTAATATGTGGAATTGTTTGATTTCTGCCACAGTTTATAAATTATATTATTAAAAGATTGTTAATTTTGCAAGTGAACTACAGTGTTAAATGTTATCAGATATGTATTGACGTACATGGTACCTACCTGAATTACTCATGGATCTTTCACTACTTCAAATTATGTTTAGTCCATCTTTTAAATACATGGAATTAGTCAGTTGCAATTAATGAATAATAAGGTTTTAATCATTTGGGAAAATGGTTACACTGAGGAAAAGATAGTAGAACATTAGAAATCAAATATTTGGATTATATTACAGATTTAAAAGGTTACATAGTGCTCAATTCTAAAACATTAATCTATAAAACTATTTTATGTCAGAGGCTACCTTTGAAACTAAATAAAATGCAGTGAATAACCACAAAATCTTTGCAATCTTAAATATTAGCCTTATAAGTTTTACTCCACTTTATCAAGCATTATGCATTATCATACATAATGAATACACATATGCATTAACCCACCCACACATACACTCCAAAATGGTGACAGGTGGACTAGAATTTATTATATTTTCAAGTATCATGATAAAGAAGCCACATCCTTAATAAAGTAATAAATAGTTTAGCTATGAAAATTAGATTGAAAAATATCATAAAGCCCATGTATAATAAAAGATCACTTATATCTCATTAACAAAATAAATAATATCACAAGTTAGCAGAAATATGCAAGCATTTCACCAATAAAAATGTACAGGTTACTAAAAGTGACAGAGAGGTTTACTCAATAAAATTTTTTCAAAAGAAAAATACTAATGCTAAAAAACTACATCACATCCACTAGAATGTGTGTAATAAAAATAAAGAGAAAATAAGTACTGAGGCAGACTAAAGAGAACACTCATTCACTGGTGCAATAGCAAATGACAATCACTTTGTGAAACATTCAGTGTCCTATAATGTTTAATACACAACAACCAAGCAATGATTTTTTTCGGGTATTCATGGAAGAGAAGTGGAAAATAGTATTCCAAAAGTACATGCTCATTAAGCACTAGTAATAGTCTCAAATGGTAGAGATACAAAGCATCCATCAGATGGAGAATGGATAAATAAAACAGGATACATCTAGATAATGGATTATTATTTTGGAGGTACGGGAAAGAATTAGGAGTGAATAGGATCATAGTACATTGTATAAAACTCACAAAGAAGTAATAACAATTATTTAAAATAATGCTTATGATGTATGTAAAACATCAAAGCACGACACAACTTCAAAAATAATGAAGATAAATCCATATTGATGATTCTATTTCACACTCAATACCTCTAAGTGAGAGCTATACTAATAAAAAAGTGTTTTGTGAGTTTGCACATGCATGGGACATGACTCAAACCAATATGTGCAATTTTTGAGGACTTAAACGTTTCCCTTTTAAAAAGCCTTATATACTATCAAGCTAAATATTTGAAATGAATTTCATATTAGGTTATTCGTGTTTATCACAACCCTGTTCAGTAATGAAAAATTATGAAGTAGCTGTAAATGTTCACCCACAGGTAAATAGATACAGAAAATGTTATGCATACAAAAAGGAATTTTACTGTTCTGAAGATGAATTAAACTGTGCTATTGTATAGCGATTACATATTCTTGACATCATTAAATGAAATAAACATGCTATTTAAAGAAAAATTGCACTCTTTGTCTTTTGTGGTAATAGGAAGGAAAAGAGAGGAAATCAAACTGAAAGAGGAGATGGAGGCAAATGGAAACAGAGGAAGGAAAAACAGAAATGCTCATTCTAGGGCAAATAGGAGATAATGATGAACTATAGAAAAATAGTACCCTTAGAGAAATATACTAAACACAAGACTATTTGATCTGTTGGATATATGTATTAAAGAACCATGAAGCAAACACAAAAAGATCTATCAGAAGAAAAGCAAGAATGGATTTACAAACTAAGTGTGAATGTAGTATGACTATAAAAATTAAGGTGTGCCATTACATCACAATGTGGTATTGAGGTAGATAGATTTTTAAAATATGAAATGGATATTCATAGAGATTGTGATAAATGAGCAAACACATAGAGTCCAGGGTGGTACCAACTCTGATCCCAAAGGTATAATTATTAAATGGTCTGTGAGATTAAAAGCAGCTAGTAATATATTCTGACAATAAAAGTGAATGAGGAAAGCATATGAAATCATACTGTTCTTGAAATTAATAAAGTGAGAGATCTAGAGGATTTGATATACTGTGCCCAGTACTGTAAAGGGAGTGAATAGAGCAAAAGAATTGAGCTTAATTTGGCCAATGTTGGTGATCTTGCAAGAAAAGCTTTGGCAGGGAAAGCCACTAGCAATCTATAAAAGAGAATAGTAAGAAACAAATAGGTTAAAGAAAGCACACAATCCTACTTACTTGGCTACAGCAAGTTCGACAAAGAGGGGTATATATGTGAACATATCTATCTGTTAAAAAAACAATCAGACAGTGATAAAAGAAAGGTATTTTATGTCACATGATTGTGAGTAAGAAGATAAACATAAGACTTGGACAAAATGAAAATGAGAGTTAAGGTGTGTAAGATTTTTTTTCAAAGTTTATTAAATTATAAAGGTTTCCATTTCCGCACCCCTCCCAACACCCTCCCACTCACCCCTCATTCCCTTTCCTTCTCCCTCTCCATCCCTAAGAGCAGTCAGGGTTTCCTGCCCTGTGGGAAGTTCACTTCCTAGGTAGAACCCCAGTAGCACAGACAATAAGAGAATCAATGAATAAATGGGACCTCCTGAAACTGAGATGCTTCTGTAAAGCAAAGGACACCGTCAGTAAGACAAAAAGGCTACCTTCTGACTGGGAGAAGATCTTCACCAATCCCTCAACAGATAAAGGTCTGATCTCCAAAATATACAAAGAACTCAAGAAACTAAACACTAAAACTCTAATTAACCCAATTAAAAAATGGGGTGCTGATCTGAACAGAGAATTCTCAAAAGAAGAACTTTGAATGGCCAAAAGACACTTAAGGTCATGGTCAACATCCATATCGATCAGGGAAATGCAAATCAAAGCAACTATGAGATACCATTTTACACCGGTCAGATTAACTAAAGTCAAAAACACCAATGATAGCCTATGCTGGAGAGGATGTGGAGAGAGGGGAACTCTCATCCATTGTTGGTGGGAATGCAAACTTGTGCAGCCACTGTGGAAATCTGTGTGGTGGTTTCTCAGGAAACTGGGAGTCAACCTTCCTCAAGACCCAGCAATTCCACTCTTGGGAATATACCCAAGAGATGCCCTATCATACCACAAAAGCATTTGTTCAACTATGTTCATAACAGCACTATTTGTAATAGCCAGAACCTGGAAACAACCTAGGTGCCCCTCAATAGAAGAATGGTTAAAGAAGGTGTGGAACATATATACATTAGAGTTTTACTCAGCGGTAAAAACAATGACATCTTGAATTTTGCATGCAAATGGATGGACATAGAAAACGCTTTACTGAGTATGGTAAGCCAGACCCAAAAAGAGGAATATGGTATGTATTCACTCATAAGTGGATTCTAGACATAATTAAAGGTCTTTGATCCTATTATTCGTGATCCTAGAGAAGCTAAATAAGAAGGTGAACCTGAAGAAAATCATGTAGTTATCCTCCTGGAGATTAGAAATAGACAAGAGTCCCAGGTAACCTCCGGTGCATGGGGGGGGGGGGGTGAGAGGGTTGTTGGAAGGGGAGAGGGTTAGAGAGAAGGGAGTAGGGGAGGAATGGGAAAAGCTCAGGGTACTGGGATGGGGAGGAGGGAGGAAGGATGGATATGGGATCAGGGAAGAATATATCTCAACTAAGGGAGTCATTTTAGGGTTTACAAGAGACTTGATTATAAATGGGACCCCAGGTCCAAGGAGAAATCCCTGGATTGTTCTCTAGACAGAGGAGAGGGTGACTGAACCGCCTTGGCCCATAACCATACTGATGAATATTTTGCTTATCACCATAGAACGTTCATCTGGCGATGGATGGAGATAGAGACAGAGTCCCACATCGGAACAGTGGACTTAACTCCCTAGGTCCAAATGAGAAGCAGAAGGAAAGAGAACGTGAGCAAAGAAGGGAAGACCAGAGGGAACCTTCATCCGACGATGGATGGCGATACAGACGGTGTGTAAGATTTTTAATATTACAAGCATGGTGTTCAAATAAGGTATACAACAGAGATTTAGGGATATGTAAAATATTCAAGTTTCATTGAGACTATGAAGTATGTTGAATTCTAATAACTCTTCTGTCTAGAATCAAGTACTGAGATGTTCTCAACATGCCTCCTTTCATGATAATGAACTAAACCTCCAAAAATGTAAGCAAGCCCCAAGTTGAATGCTTGCTTTCTTAAGAATAATCTTGACCATGGTGTTGCTTCACAGCTGTTGACTAATGAATAAAATAAATAGTTAAAACATTTTAAAATTTAAAGTGTAGTTTACACTTCTTAATTCACTCATGTTGGAAGAGCACAGGTTTTTACAGTGAGGGTAATCTAGTCGTCTGTGTGCCATTTCTCTTCTGAGGATGGCCAGGCTGCTTTCAGGCTGGAGGGAAGGTGGGAGATTGCATAATCCAAGGCACAGAAAAAGTAGTTCCTGAAACAAGATCAGTGACCACAGGCCACCTAAAGTCAGCAACTTCTTTCCCATCTTGAGGATTTGAATGATAAACGTATCCCCCTGGCTGTGGTATTTGAAGCCGAGGTTTCCTTTTGGTAGCACTATTTTGGGAATTTCATGAGGTGTGGCCTTGCTTGAGAAAGTATGCCACTGGTGTGTGGGGGATGGTAAATGAGTTGATTTATTTCTGCTTAGATAGTAAAGTAGGATCACATTTTTTTTGATACTACCCTGAAGGTTTAAGTTACAAAACAATCCCACACCAGTTTGGAATTATGATTAATAAAAGGATTATTTACATAAGGGGAAAGTTTACAGAGCACTGTTCTAGACAACAGCCCTCTGAGTGAACAAGAACAGAGTCTAGCAGCCGGAAGTGAGAGCTGGAAGCAAGAGAGCTAGAGCAGGGCTATTGCTGCTTTTTAAAGCAAAAGAGACTGTGCCCAAGTTGGCTGGTGTCTAAAAGGCTGTTGGTTGAAGGAGTGGAAGGAGCTCCCGCAGCACTACTCAGATTGAATTTTGGCTTGACAATTGTATTTCAGTATATGTAAGTGTGTTGCTAACTTCCATGGATCTTTGATATTTAAGTTTTCTAAATTCTTAATTGAATGCAGTTTAGTTTTATCATGTCTCTTTTATTTAATAGGCCTGAAATTGAGTTCAATCTGTCCAAACTCACAATACTGTGAAAATTCAAAGTAAATCACACATGCTAAGAAGCCACATTAAGCTCCTTTTATTGCTAGAAAGTACTTTTAAAATAAAATATATTATCAGTTATTAGATTTAAAAAATGGATGGACTAGTATAGGATGGTTGCATAGATGAATGTACAGACAAATGGATTGTTAGAAGGATGAGTTAGTGCATGGTGAATAGATGGACATTTACATTGATAGATGAAGAAATTTATGAATAGGTATGTGGGTAGATGGATGGATAGATAAATAGAAGAATTGAGGAATAGTTCAAGGTGGGCATGACTACTCTAAAAATATCAGAAATATTATCGAAATCAGACTACCCCCCCGTTCCTATAAGAAGGCATATAATATATCATCTTTATAATAGCATAAGATAATATAATATTCCATTTTTAATTCTTATTTCTTAATCTATTTGTCATTAAAATTTTCCATAGTAACTATTCTCAATTGATGTAGAAGGTTCTTCTTTCTAAGTTTTGCTTTCATTGGTTGAATAAAGAAACTGCCTTGGCCTTTTGGTAGGGCAGGACTTAGGTAGGCAGAGTTGACAGATCTGAATGCTGGGAAGAAGGGCAGAGAGAGAGACTCCATGGAGCTGCCAGGTCAGACATGCTAAATCTTTCCTCGTAAGTCACGACCTCATTGTGTTATACAGATTATTAGAAATGGGATAAAAAGATGTAAGAGTTAGCCAATAAGAGGCAAGACATAATACGCCAGGCAGTGATTTAATTAATACAATTTCTGCATGATTATTTCGGGTGTAAGTTAGCAGGGCAGCTGGGACCAAAAGCAGGCCCTGTCCTATAACACTCAATCAATTTATAGTTATTTTATGAATAACTTGCTCAATATTTGGGAAAAATATCTATGACTTTTATTTCTGATATTTTTTAAGATTATAAAATGATTATATTTCTCCCTTTCTTTCTTCTTACCCCCTTATCCCTTCCCACATTTTGTTAAATTATTTCACTATTTTTGCATGAATATATGTATATATGTATACATCTTCAAGTTGTAAAGTTCTAAATGGTTTTATAGACACATACACATAAGCAACTACTCAAGAATTACTATCATTTTCAAAACTTTTGCATTATTGAATTTTACAAGAATCGTGATTTTCTTCATATACAGCCTATATACTAGATAATAGATTAAAATTAGTTACATGATATGAATTAGAATTTAAATTTTGCAGCACCTAATCACAAAATTGTTATAGTAAATATTTGGATTTAGTTGTGCCACTCAGACTTGTTTTATCATTATTCTTTGAAAAGTTCTACTATTTGTGTTGAAAGTTTTCTCCCCAAATACTCCCTTTGGTAGAACAGATAAAAAATTGAGTATGGAAAGAATAGTTGGCAGTTTCTTTGCAAAAAAAAAAAAAATCATAAATAGTACAGTACTCTAAGGAAAATTGACAAAAAGAGTGTAGAAAGAATTCTCAAGAGGAAAAAAATCATGAACATCCTAAAAACAAAATAACCTTTTCCTGGACAATCCTTTTTTTTTCTCCAAATCTGAAATGCCAAGTTTCTGAAGTTAAGGTTCCAATGTGGTATTTTTCTTTTCTTTGTGTCAGGGAAAAGATGTTTTCATTATTTTTCTCATCCACAAACATTTTAGTGAAGCCAGCTCAACTGTAAATTCTTTGGAAGATATATTACCTGTGTCCTATACACCCCTGAAAGACTCCTGTGATTAAATGAAAAACAGTTGCATCATTAAAAAGAGAACTGAAAACAGTGAATTGGAGTTAAAATTCTGATACTGACTTGGTATTAAGTGATGAGCAGCTCTAAGCAATACTGTTTTAGACTGAAAGTTTTAATGTATACTTGATGGTGGCATAATAATTTAAAGTTAACCTATTTATGAAAATATTAATAAAATGACAAAAGTTAAAAATACTTATCTGTATGGTAACAGTCATGGAAAGTATTCTGTATTATGATAATAATCTCCTTATCGGTTACCTAGAAAGTATGACAATGATAGGATTTGTAAGGTAAAAAGTGCAAATATTATCAAATAATTAATAATTGTATTTTAAGCTTAAATTAAAAATTCAATCTCCAGTCTGGTAACAGTCATGTTTTAAGTGGAGTTGTCTAGTAAGTCCAGCAAACAAACCACAGGCAGTGATGTGTGGAGGAAGCAGAGTTGTGATGTGGTGACACCATATTCTAATATTAAAGGTCTCTATAAATTTTTAGCTTTACCCTAGTGTCTAGATTCCTATCATTTAGTCATCCATTCATTCCTAATACAAAAGAACAAAGTACAATATGAAAAAAAAAAAACTTTTCAAGTTGAGGTTTTCCAAGACAAAGCAACAGAATGACGAAAGCACAAGGGAAAGCCAAAGAGTCAGTTTGTTCACATACTCAGCAATTCCATAAAAATACTTAACTGAAAATCATAATATATACATCTGCAGAGGACCTGGTGCAGACACATGTAGAACCAGATCAGACCACTCCAGGCTCTGTGAGTGTTCATGAGGTAGTCTCATTTTGATTTAGAGGTCCTTAATTTTTTGGTGTCCTTCATCGCCCCTGGCTCTTACATTGTTTCTGTTTCTTCTTCCATCCGGTTCCATGAGACCTGAAGGGCGAAGTTTAAGGAAACATCCCATTTAGGTCTGAGTTCTTCACTGTTTTTTACTTATTCTCTGCATAATCTCTGGCTGTTGGTCTCTTTATTTCTTCCCATCTGTTGCAGGTGAAGCTTCTATAATGATGGCTGAACAAGGCACTGATCTATGAGTATAACAGAATATCATTGGAGTCATTGGAGTCATCCAGCAGGATGCACTAAGGCAGCA
The DNA here is from genome assembly GCF_982192425.1 of Myodes glareolus. NCBI lineage: Eukaryota > Metazoa > Chordata > Mammalia > Rodentia > Cricetidae > Myodes > Myodes glareolus. The sequence continues at coordinate 72,454,075 of NC_142037.1, read as the reverse complement.
CCCTGGTGAGCTGCTAAGTGACTACATAGTCTACACACAGGTGCGAAAGTCGCTTTAGGAGACATGCTCCAACCCTGCCTCAAAAAACGAGAGAGAGAGAGAGAGAGAGAGAGAGAGAGAGAGAGAGAGAGAACTGTTTGCCTCTTGAGAAAATTAGTGGGAAAAGTGAAAACTTCAGGGAAATGGGTGGAACTTTTCTCTCTCTCTCTCTCTCTCTCTCTCTCTCTCTCTCTCTCTTCCCTTACCTTAACTTTCTCTCTAAATTCCTCACTTAAACTCTGTCTCTACAGCGGCATATTTATTTTTCCCTCACCTGACGCCATCTACTGCCAAAGTCCCTCCCATATAAAATCATTATAGTATTTCTATCACTATGATTTTTCCCCTTTTTTTCTAGGTCTAGGTATTTGGTTTTATTTTAGGTCCCTAAGTTTTCAGTCTCTGATTATTGGTCATCCAAGGAATATCAAATAAGAGTTTCATCTGATGAAATGTGCCTTAAGTCAAATCAGTTATTCATTGGTTGCTTTCACAAGTTTTATACCTTTCTTGTGATGGCAAATTTTGCATGCTGGACAACATTGTAGACAAAGGTGTTGTAACATGCTTGGCATTTCTGTTTCTTTTTTGAAAGCATACAGAGTACCAAATATGTTGGGACATAGGGGTGAGGGTTCAATATAAGCACCAATTAGACGCCTTCATGTTCAACGAGTTGTGTAGGTGTTGCCATTAGCAATGAGACCTTACACTTAATTTGTGGAGAGCAAGCTATAAAGAAATTTCATACAGAAATATTGAAACTCAAGACATATATATTGGAGATAAATCTGATTTTAAGACATCCAAATTCAGATTCTATACTATTTAACCATTATTTCTATTCATCAAAAGAATTTTTAGTTTCAAATAAAAAAAGAAAAAAGAAAATTCAATATAAAATTGAATTTTTAAGTCTTACTTCTTGGTTTTGACTCATAAAAAGGATGACATTTTTAACTTTCTTGTACTACTAGTTTGCTTGTAAAAGGGTAAGTCATATTTGAAATAGTAATTAGCTGATTATTTAAACTTTCTAAGGGTAAAGAAAATTTTGTTCTAAATAAAATCGAGAAATATCCCCTTGAAAATTAAGCAAAAGTTTTTAGGAACACAGCTGACATTGATCATCATTGTCTAGAAAAATATATTGACTATATTCTCAAATAGAGGTAGACATTTATAATTTGAATCATAATTCAAATGACTAAAGATACTGACAAAGTTTGTCTTATAAATGAAAGATTTTTAATCATCTTATTCTTTCACACAAGAATGGATTAATATTTTGAGCATATATTCAAAGTTATTTATGTTTATACACAAATAAAGGAGTAAAACCATATAAAGTAAATTTTTTATACCATTTAAGGATTATTAATAGAGTACATACTGTAAGACTAAGGAATTATATATAGTCTTTGGTTTCCTTTTGTTTTATCCCCTCTTTTGGTGCTTCTATACGCATTAGTTACTTTTTTTAAAATTTATTATTTATTTATCATTTTACATCTCAGCCACAATTTTCTTTTTGTCCTCTCCTCCTGGTCAATCTCCCCACCTCTCCCTGCTGGTCCCAATTAGCTTCCACTCCTTCTCTGTTTCTGTTTAGGAAAGGACAAATTTCAAATGGATATCAACAAAACATAGCATATCACGTTGCAGTAAGACTAAGCACCTCCCCATGTGTTAAGGCTGGGAAAGGCTACCCAGAATGAGGAGTATGGTCCCAAAAGCCAGTGAAAGAGTAAGATACAGCCCCTGCCCCACGGTAAGGAATTCCAAAGAAGACCAAGTTATACAACTATAGCATATAGCAGAGCGCCCAGGTCAGTTCCATGTAGGCTCCCTGGTTGCTGGTTCAGTCTATGTGAGCCTCTATGAGCTAAGGTTAGTTGATTCTGTGACATATTGTGGTTTCCTTGACCACTCTGGTTCCTACAATCAGAGTTCAGGGTAATGCTGCAGAAGAGGGAAGGAGATGATAAATTAGAAAAAAAAATATTTTCTAATTACTAGATACATTATTCATTTCACTTAGTATTTCCTTATAACCGTGAGTACATTTTGAACAAGACTAAATGAACAATGATTTTGGGAACAGTCACACTTGCTAGAAAACTTCTGTGAACCTGAATGAGTGATAGATGAGTTTCATGTGGAGCAGATCTACTCTACAATGAAGATTACTCCTCTCAGGTATAATACTAGAGAGAAATACAGTATTATTAACTTTAAAATACTGTATTTTTACAGATGGTTCATTTTGTAGAGGATTGATGCTGTTCAGAAACCATATATTTTACCCATTTAAAGGACATAATTCAAAGGTATTATTATGTTCAAAAAACTTTTAACTATCACCACAATTGATTTAAAATGGTTTTACTGCACCAGATCCTTCATCTTCAGTGACAGACAAGCACTATTTCACTGTGTATATAAAACTACACCTCATCCAAGGGAAATATTAATCTTTGTGGCATTTATGATTGCCTATTTATTTTATTTTATCATATTCTAGGGTTTATCAGTACTGAACTTCTTTTTATTTACAAACATTATTCTATTGTAGAATACATTTTGGTGATAAAATATTTATTCATATATTTCAATTGATATATATTTAAATTGTTAACACTTTTATAAATAATGTTTTGTAAACATTGTTAAGTAAGCAACTGGTTGCTTATAGTGCTTCAACTAGGTGTGCAGTCCTGTCAGATTCCCTCATTGACATCAGGATGCCAACTGGTCTTGTCATCTTCCAGGACATGTCCTAAGATTTCATGGGTGTATCTCCCTGTCATATAGTGTGTAGCAATGCATTATGATGAAAATATCTTTTACAATGTCTGAGACTGCAACTTTTCCTGGACCTTGCACCAGAATTACTAATACATCTTGAGCTTCCTTAATACTTAAGAGTGCTATCCTGCTGTGCTACAACCTGTTTGTTTAATTTGCCTTAGAGAACAATGTAGCAATTTATCTTAGTTTCTTCCTATGCAATCAAGTTTTATAGCTTATGCAAAATACATATACTTACAAACTTCTGGAAGTATCCCTCATTCCTTACTCATAATATCCTTTCTGTCCTGTTATACAAGAGAGAGAAAATAGCCCCTTGTTAGATAGACACACGGGGACAAACATAAGGACTGATTCACAAGACAACCTTTGGGTAATCACAGATTCAGACCCATAAAACAGATTAAAAAGAAGATGGAAGACACAGAGAGAACAAATAGGAATTTTCAAATCTGGCATCTACCTGGTTAAATGACACCAAAGAGGAATACAACACTTGGTTGTATTTCTTTAAGGTAGCATCAATGCACCACTGGTGGGTCTAAAATTATTACTAAGGTGTTCAAATCAACAGCAATACAAAAGACATGTTTTTGCAGCAAACTTTTCCCCTGGTTCTTATACTGTCTCTGTTGTATCTTTTATGTTACACCTTGCCTCAGGGGTAGAGATAACAACATCAGCTCATCATAAGCAACAGACCCATGGTGACCAGTTACTTCATCTAGGTGTTTCCAGTGGGCTGTTTAACTTTCCTGCCATAATGGACTGTACCATATGACTCAACTAAATCCATCTTTAACTTTGTTAGGGTTATTTCATTACAGAAACAGGAAAAGGTACAAAGACATGTGGTGAACAGGTTCTACACCATGTTATGAATTGTCCACTCTGTTTATATTCTTATCTATCCCAATTGAGGTTAAAAATTGTCCACCTCTGTGGAAACCTTCTGTTCTATAGCCTCTTCATGATATAAAAGCCATAAATCTCACAAAGACGAATAAAATAGTATGTGGTTCTGATTTTACTCTCTTTGGTTAATCATCTGATTTAGTTTAGGCCTACATAATTGTATGTTCATTTACTTAAAATAAAACAAATCAAATTACTCAGTTTATATTAAAAATTCTTTCTACCATTGGCATAATCAAGGTTACCACAGACCAATACTTACATTGTTCTTCTGTCTCCCAAAGAGATTGGTTTCATATGGCTATGAGCTATTTCAGAAGAAATCTTAGAATTATATCACATACAAATTAAATAATGATTGATTTTCACATAATCTGAAAAAAATCCACACAATGAAGATTATTACATTAATTCAATTCGTAACTAAAATATTGACTTTAAAATCACCTGAAAAACTCATATATAAATAAATTAGCATAATCTCATAATTGTATCATGTAACAACTAGTAATTCTATGATGATGTGGGAGGTCCTTCTGTACATATGCAGCTTTCATTGGTTAACAACTAAAGAAACTACCCTGGCCTGTTGATAAGGCAGAACTTAGGTAGGGGGAAGACAGAACTGAAGTTTGGGAGTAAGAAAGCAGAGGAAGGGAGATGCCATGGATATGCCACCAGAGTAAAATGTGCTGCTTTAACTTGTAGCATGTGGGCTTGCTTGTTAGGGTTTCTGTACTGCCCAGTTCCCCCAGCTGACAAGTCCCAAAGAAAATCACACAGAGGTCTCCATAAGATTATAAACTGATCAGCCCATTAGCTCAGGTTTATTAGCTCTTGTAGCTTATATTAACCCATTATTCTAGTATATGGTAGCCACATGGTTCAGTACTTTTTCAGTGGGGCAGGTCACATCCAGCTTCTTTGGTGATCTGGGCAGGACCGCAGGAAGAGCTTCCTTCTTCCCAGAATACTCCTGTTCTCATTGTCCAGCCTCTACTTCCTGTTTGGTTGTCTGCCTACACTTCCTGCATGGCTACTGGCCAATCCATGTTTATTTAAAACATACTTGACAGAATACAGAACTGTTCTGCACTAGAAACTTAGCCGATAAGACACTGCCACATGTGGCCATACACAGATTAATAGAAATAGGTTGAATTAAGATGTAAGAATTAGCTAATAAGAAGTTAGAACTAATGGGCCAAGCATTGATTGAATTAATACACTTTCTGGGTGGTTATTCCAGGGCTAAGCCATCTAGGTTGCTGGGATGAACAAGCGGGCCCTCCTTCTACATTATGATTTGTTGAGGCAAGATAATTTAAAAACTAGAAAAAAATATATTACTTAGATAGTACACATTTCAGGAAGATTATTAAAAAGCAATGACATAAGGAGAGCTGGGTGACAGTTATCATCAGGAATATTAGAGGACTCTAAAAATATGTTTTTCTGAACAACTATTGCAGCTTATCCTTGAAAATTTGATATGGGATAGTATGCCAAACCAAAAAACTGAAAGTGAAGCATCCAAGGATGGTTGAGAATTTATTATGTATAATGAATAAACAGAAAAGGCAGGCACAATACATACATCATAAGAAAACACAAAGTCTGGATAGTGTTGTAGACCAAGACTAACATATGCTTTCCCCTTGCTGTGCAAAGAAAGCTGAAAGGGGATTTTGTATAAATGAGGGCTGAATAATATGTTTATTTTCAAAATTTTCCTTATACATAATTATGTAGCATGATGTTTTAGGGATCAAGACAAAATAGCGTAGAAGCCAAACGGAAGCCATGACCGCTCTTTTCCAGGTTTGAAATCAAGTGGTAACTTGGTGAATGATGGTGAAGACAAATCTGTAACGTGTTTCAGTGATAGAATAAATGGCCTTTGAGTTCATATTGAATATAGTAGAATTTAAAGACAAGCAGGATGGATCCTTTCCCTACTTCAAAAAGTAATTTTATTCAAAATATTGATTCATTTCATGCAGTACAAATTTGTGCTTACAGGACACATACAAGAAAATATACTATAATATCAAGGGGTTTTTTGATGCTTAGTAAATTGCCTTGGTTCATCGTTTTTTCAAGTGTTCAATAAAATAAGAATAAGGAAAAATATTTGCTCCAACAAAAATAAGTAAGTGATGTCACAATTGTGTCAAGAGTCATTGAAAGGGAATGCAGTAGCTAAAAGCAATTACTCCTCTATACAAGACGTGCTTGGTATTACCTTGCTCTACAGTCCACAAACTATTTGAAGGTACATCCTCACTCAAGCAGCTGACTAGAGGGTGCCTTCAGCCTTGAAAAGAGGCCATCAATTAATAATTCTTCTAAAGCACCCACAAGCGCTTCACAACGTTGTCAGTGACATTCTGATGCAAACTGATGAGATCGTTAATGTTATAATGAATCTCATTCCTCTAGAGAGTATAATAAATTATGTGTCTTGCTGTTTTGTTATAGTCATTATGCAAGTAAGTATTCTTTGTCCATTTTAGTTTGAATTTTAGAAATTTAAGGAAATCGACTGTCAGTTATTACACTGATGAATGAAAATATTTTAAGTGGTTTAACTGATCAAAAGAATTCTTACTGATGTATACTGAATACTTTAATGTCATCCCTATCTACATCATAAGCAAGTAGTTTTCTCTTTGTGCCTTAAAGGTACATTCAAGGATAATAGAATAAACAGGCATTAAAATGTATATAGGCACATGTAAATGAGGAGACAAATACAATGAACAGTGGCAACTATATTATTCTTATTTGTTAATTGTGCTATTTTATTCTGAATATTATAAATGAGTATAAAAACTTTATACACAATTATCCATGAATGCAAATCAAATTATATAAGTGTATTTCTTAAGATTCATAATAAAAATGAGGGAGAAAATAGAAATCTCCTCAAATGATATCTCCTTCAAAATATTTTTCTTGTTTTTGAAACAGAGTCTTTCTATTTAGTCCTTACTCTCCTGGGCAGTTCTATGTATGTTAGGCTGTCTGAAGACTCCCAGACATCCACTTGCCTGAGTCTCTCAAGTACTAGGCTTAGAGGTGTGGAACACCGTGCTGTATTAAAATCCTTTTCACAGTGTAAAAATGTTTTATTTTACATGATCCTCCTGTCTGACTTGTATCCTTGTATTTTGCATCAGTTAGCAACATTGTTTTCCCTCTCTCCACAACTTATTCCGCTATCTCCATACAAGGAAGAAATGATACATGGTAATTTCCATTATTTTCAAATGCTGACATAGTGTATTGTATGTTTGATTTGAAAACAAATTTTAAAATGCACTGAAACCTAACGAGAGAGGAAGAATGAGAAATTGGGCTACAAAAAGAGAAAGAGAGAGAGAAAGAAAGAAAGAACAAAAGAAAGAAAGAAAGAAAGAAAGAAAGAAAGAAAGAAAGAAAGAAAGAAGGAAAGAGAAAGAAACCAGAACAAGTGCTTTAAGTAGCTGAGCAATGGAGTTCTCTGTCAGCCACTCTCCCTCAGAGATGAGAAAAGCTACCACTACCCCAATCTAATAGAAGAAGCAGGAATAAAGATTTGCCAAGTCAGAGGGGATGGATGAAACCAGGAGAACTTGGACCACAAGATCAGCTAAGGAGGACCAAGATTTATTTATAGAGATTAAGCAAATGTTATGGAGATTGTATGAGTCTAAGACAGGTCCTCTGCATATATGTTTGGCTGTTAGCTGGGTGTTTATGTGGAACTCTTAACACATACTTTGAGGAAACCAAGATTGTTTTGCCTGCTTTGGGGACTTTTTTCCTCCTTTAGGTTGCCTTATTCAGTCTTGACAGGAGGGTTTTCAGTAATCAAATTAAATCTCATATTGTCCTGTTTGAATGTCATCTGTTGGAGGCCTTCTCTTTTATGAAGAGGCAACACAGTGGGAAGTGGATCTGGTGAAGAGGGGAAAAGGTAGGGAGCTGGGAGAAGTGAAGGGCAAGCTTGGTAGAATGTATTGTATGAGAGGAGAATCAATTTTCAATTTAAAAAGTATAAAATGAAGATCAAAGTATGAAGTTGTATCTTTATCCACTTTTTGTCCTCATTTTCTTTTTCCCAGAATCATCAGTGTTATGCACTGGTAACACATACAATGCTCAACACAGGAAAGTATGTCTGACTATTCAATACAGAGAAGAAGGGTTCAGAACTGTCATCTTGAAAGAAGGAGAAAAGGATTAAGGTTAGTATTCCCATTTAACTGAAAGCACCATTACATACAAAATTTACTTTAGATTCAACACATTAAAAATTTATGATCCCCAGCACACACAGGCACACATTTGAATAAATGTTTTGATAAACACCTACATCCATTCCAATTAAGAATATCTTTTGATTATTACAAGCTTTCAAGACACATTATTTTTTAATTGGAAAATGTGTTCCTTGATTTGGAAAACAATTTGAAATTGAACAGAAACAATTTGAAATTGAACATGTGCCATTTCTCTTAATATGCACCAAGGATCTTAAGTCTCAAATTATATTATTAGCTAAAATCTCATAACACATGTTCCTTTGTCATTGATATGGAAAGGAACCACAAAAGAAAAAATACTGGTTTTTGTTTCAAATTAATTTTATCTTTTTTTGCAATTCTCTTCCCTGTTTTCTTCCTTGTTTTAATTCAATTTCATAGTATTTTTTAAATAATTTAAAATAATATATACATGCATATATACTCTCTCTCTATATATATATATATATTGTGAAGCTCATAAAATATAGTAAAAAAGTAATAATAAAAAGAGAAATGTCATTATAAGCATACAAATGTCTTTTACATATCTGTGGTAGAAACACAGTATCACTATTTTACTAGCAAGATTAATAATATGTTACATTCAGTAACAATTCCATCTGTAAAACTATAAACTTTATTATAGAAAAATCTTCTAGGTTCATTTTCCAGTCATTCAATGCATATTAGACTTGCTGGTTAAGACAACCTCTGATAGATTCCATGAGTCTCCCAAAATTATATGGGTTATTGCTATTGCCTCTTGTTGACTCCCAGAACTTGAAGATTCGATTCTCAAGTTGAGTACATCACATACTTCAGACATGTGACTTGCAGGAGTCAAGCTGGGCTTGGCCTGGAAGTTTCATCTATATCTATTTCTGGAGGCCCCCAGTATCTGAAACCCTTATGCAAGCTGCTAAGGAGCAGAAGCAACTGTTACAGTTACCAGTGCAAAGCCTAGGAAGAACAAAACAGACCTTATCGCAGCCATACAGCTAAGTTGTTATAAAGAGAGATTTTTCATCTAAAGTGTAACTCTAGTTGTCTAAATGAACTTAAGACCTGCTTGGTAAGCAGAAATCCCTGTGCTTGATACTATAGAACTAGCCATCGACCCTTGGCTGGAGAAGTTACAGGCCCTGGAAGAGATTACTGCAATTTTCTTAAACCAGTAAAAAAAAAAATTAATTTTATTTGCAGTACTTACACTTATACCCACTGAAAAATTTATCACATAAGCTTGCTTTTGATGCAATTTTTAACAATTACAGAGATCCTCATATGGAAAAATACAGAAAATAAGTGTCTGTGTGGTGCCTCGCCTTGATTAAAACATCTGCAACACAACATAACCTCTCTATATTCATCTCAGGGAACATCACAGAAGAGGATCCAAAAGATTTTAAGAGCCATGGAGCAGGATTCTTGATACTAGTAATGTTTTCTAGACTTGACAGGGAAACTTCAATGACATTTCAACAACAGAATTGTTCATATAAAGTTTCATAATGATCCTAATCAGTAGATATGGCAAAATGGATAGAGGAAATTTCACAAGGTCTCAACCCTAAATAAAGAGGAGAGATGAATACAGAGAGGTTACATTGCAGACGTATTAATCATGGCTAGGCACCACACAGACACTTATTCACTGTATTTTGTAAGATGAGGCTCTCTATACTTGTTTACTAATGTATCAAAATAGATAAAGAGCTACAGGATGTAAAAAGAAGAGACTCATTTTTTTTTCTACAGGGATGAGCCCCACAATACATTGTATGATCTCAAGAGCTCAACCTTAAACACACGTGCACAATAACAATATATGGACTCAGTATGGTGTGTAGTGTGTGTGTGTGTGTGTGTGTGTGTGTGTGTGTGTGTGTAACAATGAAAACTGAACTTGAGAAGGAGTAGATGGAAGCATGGGAGGAGCTGTAGCAAGCCGAAGAATGAAATGATTCATAGTACTTGTGTAGAGCAGTATCAGACGATTTTCATTTATTCAATAATTTTATTGAAAAAGTATTTTTCTCTTTTACCTTATATACTTCCAAAGTGAAGACTACTTCCACCTTCCCCCACCACACGCACCTCCTCTCTACCAAAATTCTACTCCTCCTCTCTCTCCTCTCTAGGAAAGAAGAATTGGCAATGAAACAGGACAAAAAAAGATACAAGAAGGCAAGGCAAAGGCTCTTCTATCAAGTGTGGACATATTTTAAAAATTCAAGTACAACAAATAAAGCAAGTATTGATGATATGAATTATGAAGTTCAACATTAAAAAGGGAACATATAGGAAATGAATTATTTTTATTTTATTTTTTTATTATTAATAATTTATAAAAATTTCCACTTCCTCCCCTCCTCCCAATACAGTCCCACTCCCCCCACTCCCTCTCCTCCTCCCTCTCCAGTCCAAAGAGCAGTCAGGGTTTTCTGCCCTGTGGGAAGTTCAAGTTCCTCCCCCCTCCCTCCAGGTCTAGGAAGGTGAGCATCCAAACAGACTAGGATCCCAAAAAGCCAGTACATACAGACAAAACAAGACCCAGTGCCATTGTCAATGGCTTCTCAGTCAGCCCCCTTGTCAGCCAGATTCAGAGAATCCGGTTTGATCACATGCTCGTTCAGTTCCAGTCTAGCTGGCCTTGGTGAGCTCTCATTACATCAGTCCCCTTGTATCAGTGGGTGAACGCCCCGCCTCGTGGTCCTGACTTCCTTATTCATGTTCTCCCTCCTTCTGCTCCTCATCTGGACCTTGGGGGCTCAGTCCAGTGCTCCAATGTGGCAGTCCAGTGCTCCAATGTGGGTCTCTGTCTCATTCTCCATCTATCATCGGATGAAGGTTCCCTCTGATCCTGACTTCCTTGCTCACGTTCTCCCACCTTCTGCTTCTCATTTGAACCTAGGGAGTTAAGTCCTGTGTTCCAATGTGGGTCTCTGGTTCTATCCTCATTCATCACCAGATGAAGGTTCAATGGTGATATGCAAAATATTCGTCAGTATGGTTATGGGCCAAGGCCAGTTCAGGTTCCCTCTCCTCTGCTGTCCAGGGAACAATCTGGGGATCTCTCCTTGGACCTGGGAAACCCTCTAGAATCAAGTCTCTTGCAAACCCTAAAATGGCTCCCTTAGTTGAGATATATATTTTCCTGCTCCCATTAAGGGGAAATGGTTAGAGAGAAGGGAGAAGGGGAGAATGGGGGATAGCTTGGGGGAAGTGAATTATTTTATTTTAAAATGCTTATATGGTTTGTGTTAAGCAATCCTCAGAATATATATATATATATATATATATATATATATATATATATATATATATAATCAGGAAGCAATTAATGTGGAAAAGGTATGTTCATTACAATAAATTATACACCCAAGGAACAGGGTATATTGAGTATAAGGTCTTAGTCAGAAAGGATTTAAAATTATAAAATAATGGTTGTGTTTCAGCATGCATATGATAAAAACAAAAGAGGTTCAAGAAAATTCTTAGTATCTTCTCTCTCAGAATTTATTATTACTTAAGTGTATATGTGAAAGTTGTGATGATTTAAATATGGAGTTCTTTGTTAAAAGGAAAGAAAACTAAATGAATACTCTTACTTGAAATTTATTTTAATTAATTAGCAGAAAGATTTCAGGTGAATTTAGTATAATCATCGAAAGAAAAGTATTCAATGAATATTAGCAGTGCTTTATTCATTTTTAATACTAAGATATGGTTATTTAGTATAAACACACATATTTGTGAGTGCATGTGCTAAATACTACAATTCAGACACAGACACTTGTAATTATTATTTTCATACCGAGGTTTGCTGTTTTTCTATGTAACACATGGATCGATAGATGTGCGTATGTGTATGCTTGTTTACTTGTATAGAAATAAATTTGAAGACCACAGGGGTCAATCGAGCTTCACTGGAATCTTCTTACATTGGATTAAGGAATTAGACAAAGCTTCTAGAATAGTCTGTAATCTTCAGAGTGCCTAAGTGTAAGTTAATCAACTCTGTATAATTCTACTTATTGCATCTGTCCTGAAATTCTTTAAACACACTCAAACGTCAATAAGCAAAAACAATTAAACTGAAATATCCTCTTCATGTCTTGAAATTTAACTAACACTGAATCATTGTCCTAAATAATGGTATCACATGTAAACTTTTGGGAGAAATTCTGTCTGCCCTAGCCTGAACTCTTCTAAGAAAATTAAGTTTCATTCCCATAATTAAAGTCTCAATGGATTTTCCTTGTAATGATCAAATATAAAAAATAGTATACAATAAGATGTTATTATTTGTTATGACTACTAAGTTATTTCATCTGTTCTTTCCTAGTAGAAATGTAATATCCACTTCTGTGACCAAATATCATATGTAACTCATATTTCAATTCTACCATAATAAACAGATAAAAATAAGCAGGTTAAGTTACTGTGATAATCTCCCTTAGTTAATAAGATATTTGTACAAAAAATAATTCACAGCAAAATCAGAAGTATCTACTATTCCATTGATAAGTTCATTCCTTCACATATGTTTGCATGCATACATACTTTATTTTACAAATAAATCATTTACTACATGCCAAGAATGTGATCCAAGAAATATTTAAATATTATGACTTGCATCAAAAATCTAAAACTTTAACAATGATGTGCTGGATACATTTTTAATTAATTTCCAGGGCTCTTAGATTATATTAATTTATAAACATTTCATTTGTTTTTATTAAGAATACAGAATAATTAGCTTCATTATATCCATATAATGTACTCTTGGTAATAATCATTCCCTCCATTAACATAGAAGAAATATTTTGATTGATATAAATTTTATCAGGTAAGGAATGGGACTGAAATGCAACATTGTTATTCCTACTTTGCTTTATTTATGTTTGTTTTTATTTTCATGAAACTGATTAGATAGTTATTGCAAATTGTCGAAATGTGTACCTTTCCCTGATGATAAAGAATGTGACTTTCAAGAAAGTGAATTCTCTAAGGGTTGGAGCCTGGTGTGAAGTACATATATAATCAAGGGTGCTGTCATGGAAGAAAAGGAATTGAAGCAATTTTATGGGATTCTGACTGTTTTAGGGAGCACACTGTCACAAAATAACAAGCTGGACACTCCCCAAGCTGGCTCTGGCTTTCTGATGTCAGAGGATCTGGATCTGTGCCTTGTGTGTATTCCTACCAGAAGCTCCTAAACTGAGCTAAGTTAATGGATGGTACTGTGTCCTTGAGCTTTCAGACCTGTGTGCTAAGCATAGTTCTTCCTTGTGAATACCGAACTATGTGTATATTTCATTATAGTTGCAAAAATATGAGCTACTATTTTTTTTCTCCTGGCATTAAAAACAGAATGTGACTTTCATCATTCATCAAGTATAACCCATAGATGTTATTGACTCAAATGCTGAAATTAGGTTCCACTGGTTCCAAATCTGAAGGCTTATCTAATGACCCTTTGGGTCAGTTTTTATGGCCATTTTATCTCCTGTAAATTTCTGTTCCAAGAATAGAGGAAGGGAGGGAAGGAGGGAGGGAGGGAGGGAGGGAGGGAGGGAGGGAGGGAGGGAGGGAGGGAGGGAGGGAGGGAGAAAGGAAGAAAGGGAGAAAGGAAAGGAGGGGAAAGAGGGAAATTGAGAGAGAGAAAATAAAGAAAGGATGAAGGGAGGAAAGAAAGAAGGAGGTTGGGAGGAAAGAAAGAATCAAGAACAATTTTTGATTGTTGGTTCCATTTCCTGTAAATCTATTCAGAAAGTATCAGAGTCTAAACTTCAGTGTGTTCCCTACCTGTCTCAAAAATTTTTCAGATATAACATTGAGATTTTTAATACTTTCGGAATATATTTGCGTAAAGGTTGAGAGAAAAGGATTAAATTCATTCTTCTAGAAATAGACTACGAGTTTCCCCGAATCATTTCTTTAAGATGTTGCCTTTTTTCCTCTCTGTACTTTTGGCATCTAGTCTAAAGCAGGAATCTGTAGGTGCATGAACTTACACATGGGTCTTCCATTTGTTAATATGCTGGTAGGTTTTTGTGTGCCAGCAACATTTGTTTTTACTACTATGCTTCTGCTGTATAACTAAATGCACAATGGTAACACGGTCAATGGAGTTTTCAAATACTGAGAAAAGGTTATCCTGGATATGTCTTATACATATGAAATTTAAGATATTTTTCAATTTCTGTAAAGAATTACTTTGAAACTTCTGATGTCAGGAAAAAGATAAATACTGTTGATCAGCTTCAGTTTCTCTTTTATCTATTTTGTCCATATTTAATCAGTCTACAAGATTGGGTTTCTTGCAAGTAGAATGAAACATACTCCAAATAACTATCACCAGTAGAATATTTTTAAAAACAGCATGAATGATCTCTCTTGGGGAAAAAACAGGCTTGGATTCTAAAATGGGTCAAGAGATCAACAAGATTAACTGCCATAACTTCTTTTATTTCTTTTTTCATTTACTCTTTTAATTCTTTTAGTTTTGTTATTTTAACAAATTGCTTTACCTATTATAATAACATGTTTTCAATTCAAGTTACATATTATTAAAAAAGATAAATTTTTGTACACGAAAAACATCTGTCAATTTTCTGTACTTTTCAGGGTTCGCATCACTAATTGAAAGAAATTAAATTTGTTAAATTTACTCAAACATTTTCTATTATTTATTAATGTTTTCTGTATTTCCAAATGAATATTGCATAATATTTTTAGTCTGTAGAGTTTTATACTTTGCTTTAAATATATAATTACCTGTACCAATATCTCAGCAATTTTTACAGAAATATTGAAAATGTTGTTTTGTTTATAGTACACTTTTTCTTTAAATCTAGAGTTTTCTAAATTTACTTCTTAGATCTGCATATATAACATTGTCAATTCTACTTACTTTAAATAATTTATTTGTGAAGCAACCTTAGACTTTCAATAATTATTCATTTGCATACATTATTTGTCTTCTAACATGATTATTATTTTCATCACTTTTTTTCACATATTGATTGCATATTTCCCTATTTACCAAAAGGGAAAAAAAAAAGGTATGTGCCTTTAATTCTAGAACTTAGGAAACTAAGGCAGAAGAATGAATGAGATTAGTAAGGCCAGATTGGGTAAAATAGTGAGTTCCACCCTAGTGTGTACAATAGAGTGAGAGCATATCTCAAGGCAAAAGAAAAACAGAGAGAAAAAGAGAGAGAGAAAGACAGAGGGAGGGAGGGAGGAAGGGAGGGAGGGAGGGAGGGAGAGAGAGAGAGACACAGAGAGAGAGAGAGAGGAGGAGGAGGAGAGAAGAGAGAAACAGCATATGAATGATGGAGTCTGGTTTCTCCTGTCATATGGTTAAATGACATAACATCCACTAGAGAACTAATGACTCCTCACAATTTCTGAAGAATTTCCAAATTTGCATGAACTTGAACCTCGGTGAAAGTTTTGCATGTGAATTTGTGAAATTTCTAAATTAAGTATAGAAGAGAAATTCACAATTTCTCATTTTTCATAACATGGAACTCTTTAGTTGCTTTATGATATCACATTTGCATTAAATACAGTAGTTTTAAATAAGTGCAGCTGAATATAATTTTATTATTTTGAAATTACCATAGCTGTACAAACATGAATATTTCAGTTTATGAATTTTATAAAACTAATGTGAAATAAACTGCAGCATTCAATTTCACTTGTGGTTATACATGGATCTAATTTTAAACTTTTACTAATGCTTTACATATACTGTATTTCTTTAGCTCTTAAAATTATGTATAAGTCTCATGAGAATTATACTCATTTAATTTGAAATTTTAATTAACAATGCAAAGTAATTTACCTAATGGTCTATATTAAATGCACAGTTGTTTTAGAAAGATAAGTAAACACTATTAATGAATTATGCATTATTATAATTTTGAAATACTAATAGTTTTACTTTAAAATATATATGGAATATTTGTGATTTTTAAGGCTGGATAATTCAGTATAACAGATGAAGTAATATTAAAATTATTATAAAATTATAATATTAAAATATTACTATTTGTAATTGTTGAGTAATAAACTGTATAGATCTAGATAGATTTGCAGTTTTCATTTCTTCCAAAAAGTCACATCATTTCTGAGAAATTGTTGGTATACTACATTTAACAAGGGTTGATTATAAATGACTAACAGTTATAGTCAATCTCATTCTAAAGAAAAAAGGGAATATAATATAGAAATGATGAAAAATGATAGATTATTGCATCTACTTTAATCAAAAAAAACCTGTTAATCTCAAACTACTCTATATTGGTATGGATTTTGGTTTACTGATAGAAGTATGAGGTCAATTTTGTCATACTATATCTTTATTGATACTCTTGTTTAAGCCTTTATATTTATGTAGCTTACCTTAAAATGTATTATATAGCTAAGAAATTAATATTTATCTATAATAATTAAACTTACTGTCTTGTTAGTTACGTTTTCTAGATATGCAGAGATATATTTCAGATGGATAGGTAACCTTCATATACATAAAGTGCCTACAGAATATGACATTTAAAACGTTTTAAGAACGTAGATTTTTCTTGACAGCAAGAGACATATGCTCCTGGAAGCACCAATTATTTCAAGACAATGATAAGCAATTGAAGAAGCTCTTTATGGAGTTTGCTTTCAACATGGCAAGATGAACCATTTGGGCGAGAAACTGCTCTTGCTTGTCCTGCTTAACTGTATCCTATATAAACTGGACGTGCCCACCAGAACAGTGACTGCTGAACTTGTCAAAACAAGGTGGGGCAGTACTTCAGGGTTCCTGCTTCATAGAAAAGTCTGCCAGATATTCCACAGGACTCAGGGAAAAATGACTGATAGACTTTCAATATAGGTGGGGTAGTTTCATGGTGTGGGAGAATTGTCTGTATTCTGTCAATCATATTTTAATAAAACGCTGACTGGCCAGGCAGGAAGTATAGGCAGGAAAACCAGATAGGAAGTAAAGGTGATGCAATGAGAACAGGAGAATTCTGGGAAGCAGAGAGGTTCCTCTGCCAGTTCTGCCCAGACCACCAGAGAGGAAAGATGTAAGCTGCCCCGCTGGAAAAGGTACTGAGCCATGTGCTAATGTAGATAAGGATAATGGGGTAACATAAGTTATAAGAACTAATAAGTAGCCTGACCTAATGGGCCAATCAGCTTTATAACTTATAGAGATCTCTGTGTGAGTGATTTTCTTTGGGGTTTGCTAGCTGTGGGGTACTGGGCGGAACAGAAACCCCAACAAGCCAGGCCTCATGCTACATATGGCGCCCAACGTGGATAACTGCATCCACAGAAAGCCTGAGAAAGCTTGGGAAAGAATAGAGTAAAGCACATTTTCTTGGTAACAGCAATTTCTCGGGTCTGCTCTGCTTGCTAGAGGCAAGCAAGCACTCTCATCTAAGAGAGGCTTCCTGACTTAGCTTTAGCTGCAAAACCCTGCAGCTCATTAAGAGGTCCTGCCATGAAACACTTAAACGGTGTTGGTGAAAAGCTGAATGCATGCTTTTCGGTTTTCAGCCGAAGCAGGAAAAAAGCTGCGCTGTTTTAAAATGCCGGCCGTCCTGCTAGGGCAAATTCTGACCCTTTCAGGCAGGCAGTCCGACTGAGTGTGGTCTGTGAGCAGAATACTACAGCTTGCTTGCTAGCAAGGACCTTGAAACGCCATAGAGTTGTGGCAGTGAACACAGCTCTTGCTGGTACCTCAGCCATGAGGCTGGATAGCTAAATAATGGGCTGGATCTAACTGTCAAAGCCACAGCTTTAGTCCTATTGATATTGCTTGGCAAATCAAAGACTCATGTGGTCAGAAAAGGAGAGATATACAGTTAAGAGAGAGTCAAAGATGAAGAAAACCTCTAAATAGTTTACAATGTGTTAAAAATATATACAGGCTAAAAGTTAAAGTCATTAAAAATAAAAAAGAAAGGGTGTGGTGATACACACCTTTAATCCCAATGCCAGGGAGGCAGAGACAAACAGATCTCTGTGACTTCAAGGTGTTGTAGTACACATCTTTAATCCCAGCGTGCTGGGGAGGCAGAGAGGAAGGATCTCTGTGAGTTCAAGTACAGCATGGTCTACAGAGTTATTCCAGGACAAAGATATATACAGAGAACCTGTCTCAAAAGCCAAAAGTTAAAAGAAAAAATAAAATAGAGGTTAAAATAAAGCCGCATAAAGATGGAAAATACACAGAGAGTCTTGATACTGTGTGTTATTATGTTCTCTTTGAATTGTTTGAATGCTGAGGAAGGAGCAACAGCTGCTAAAAGATATTTGCTTATAAATGCTGATGAATTAATCCAAGACAGATATTTTGAAAATACCTTGGCTTCAAAACTGAAGTCAAAAGGTATGTTACTTTGGAGAAGAGATTTTGCTTTTGTTTCCACAGAAAATGAGAAGCTCTGAATTCATTCTGAGTTAAGAAAAATCAGGTTCGATAAAGGACGACCACCTGAAAAATCTCTGATAGGAACAGATGGCCCAGATGCCAGAGTTCTACATCCAGAAAAGATTCAAGATGCTGCCTGAGATGATCAAGACTCACAGGATACTCCAGTCAGGACTTGATTATAACTCTAAATTTTCTTTAGGTCCCTATGAAATTATCAGCACCCCCAACCAGCAGGAAGTAGCCTGAAATACTACGCCCACATTCCCAACAAATGGACTATGGGTATTTTCCTTTGTTTAAAAAAAAAGAGGGAAATCATGTGGGAGAATTGTCTGTATTCTGTCAATCATATTTTAATAAAATGCTGATTGGCCAGGCAGAAAGTATAGGTGGGAAAATCAGACAGGAAGTAGAGGTGATGCAATGAGAACAGGAGAATTCTGGGAAGCAGGGAGGTTCCTCTGCAGTTCTGCCCAGACCACCAGAGAGGAAAGATGTAAGCTGCCCCGCTGGAAAAGGTACTGAGCCATGTGCTAATGTAGATAAGGATAATGGGGTAACATAAGTTATAAGAGCTAATAAGTAGCCTGACTTAATGGGCCAATCAGCTTTATAACTTATAGAGATCTCACCAATCCATCTGAAAGCATTTGCAGTGAATGATAAAGGGGCCAGATTTATAATCCTGCTGGTTGCTGATCCACATCTGCTGGAAGGTAGACAGTGAGGCCAGGGAGGAGTCACTAATCTAGATCCAGTACTTGTACTCAGAGGGAAATAATGAACTTAAAGTTCATTGTGTTGGGTGCTAGGACTGTGATCTACTTCTGCATCCTGTCAGCAATGGCCTAGATACAAGATGGTATCTACCGCCAGATAGACAGTCACAAGTGTTGGTCTATGTGAATAACCATATCACACATCTTAATGGAACTGAAGGTGTTGTTATACATATCACTGGACTCTATTGTCTGAACTGAGGGCTGGAAGAGCCCCTTTGGACAATAGAGTTGTTCACTGTGAATGGTGAATACCTGACTACCAGGTAGTTTATAATTGGTTTGGTTTTCAAAGAGGAAGAGGATGATACATTGGGTATTTCTTCCTCAAAATCTATGAAAAAACAGCACAGTTTCTCTCAATGTCATGCACAATCTCCTCCTTAGCCATAGTTGTAAAGCTGCAGCTATGTTTATCAGGAATCTTTCTGAAGTAGTTTGCCAGCCGGGTCCAGATTCAAGATGACATGACATCATCAGAATCCATGAGCAAATCCTTCATGAGCCCAGTGGCAGAAAAGGACTACACTACCTGAAGGACCATGGAAGACTGAGATATTCAAGGTTACAAACATCTGAATCTTCCTCTCTCTGCTAGCCTTAGGATTCTGGGGGCTTGCTCAGAAGCATCATGTGCTCCTCAGGGGCCTAGCTCATTTTAGAGGGTTTGGTGCCAGACAATCTTCACGTCATTTCAGTTAATGTCAATGTCATGCTTGATAGGGTAGGATATCCATCATGCTTTGAGCCAAGTCACCCACAGAGGAGACCTTCTGTTCCTTGTTCCCAATGACACCATGGTATCAGGGGCACACTACTATGGAAGAGAATATGGCCCTGCAGAGTTTCATTTCCTGCAAAGCCATCTTTGCTCATGCAGGAGCCATTGCCAATTACAAGTACAGTGAGAGTGGCTTTGTTTGTTTCTTTGTAGAGAGGAAAAAACATGAATTGGACAGGAAGAGAGGTGGGTATCTAAAGAGACTTGGGGAAGGGAACAGGATATGATTGAATTATATGAAAAGCAATTAAAGTCAATTAAAAATTTAAAACATCTCTACCAATGACTTAAATTTATTTATTTACTTATTTACTTATTTATTTATTTGGTTTTTCGAGACAGGGTTTCTCAGTAGCTTTGGAGCCTTTCCTGGAACTAGCTCTTGAAGACCAGGCTGGCCTCAAACTCGCAGAGATCCACCTACCTCTTCCTCCCAAGTGCTGGGATTAAAGACGTGTGCCACCAATGCCCGGATGACTTAATGAAATTTTTATTGTCAAGGAGAGACTACTAGTGTATGACCAACATAAAAATCTTTTGAAATATAATAGGAGATCAGACATAGAACCTGCAATGACAATAGAGGGGCATTTGACTGGTGGTTCCTCACACAGACCTTTTTTTTAAACAACAGTTTGTATTATTAAAAAACTGTAGTACTAATAGTAGATTAACCAAATATTAACATATTTGAGATCTTTGTTCTAGAAATGCATGATGGCCAGTTGTGACATACAGACAACATGGCACTCAGAGTTTGGAGACAGAAAAATCATGAAGAGAAGACCATCCAGGATTACACAGAAGTTGAAAATTGGACCAGGCTACACAGAATCTTGTCTCTTCCTACCTCCAAACCAATGGGAACTGGTGAGATGAGCAACAGACAAAAGTGCCTATGCCACAAACAAGAAGATCTGAGGTTGATATCTGAGGCCCACAAAAAGCCAATGTTAGCACATCTAAAACCCAATCACTCCCAAAGCCTAAAGCAGATGAGAGACATGGAGAGAAAACCCCCATGAAGTTTGCACGCCACTATCTTGGAATGCAGAGGCCAGCAGAAACATGATTTACCCACTTTAAAACAAGATAGAAGCATGGAAAAAGTAGGGGGGCACAAACCCCACCTTTGATAAAGATGTTGGCATTTGATGGCTGTTGAGGGCCAGAAGGGAAAGTGACTCTCGTGTGGGGCCTTGACTTCTGCTATCTTACCCAAATCCCGGTAAAGATTCCAAATGTATATGTAGACTATACTAATTAAATTCAGGGGTATATTATAAAAAAGAAGTATATGATGAGAGGGAAACACATTGGGAAAAACACTGTATGGTTTTGATAAAAATTGGTAATGAATAGATAAGATTGTAATACATTGTACAAGTTTATGCTAAGAATAATTTATTTAAAAAATTTACAATTACTGATGAATTGAAATGCTTTGTAAGTGAACATTTTAAATGAATGAAATATTTTTCATTTCTTTGACAGCTTAGTCTGTAAATCAATAAATGTTTGATTCAACTTGAAATTCTCACAAAGTAGTCTCAGAAAAATCTCTATTTCCACAGCATGTCATGTCTCTGGCTGATCTTGTCCAGCAGATGGCAGCACATACAACATTATAATATTGTATTAAAACTCAGATGAAACTATTTGATATTTTAAATTATTGCAATTATTTTGAGACTAACAAGCAACTCAAACATATTTAACCCACTAAAATGAAATACTTTATATGTTTGACATAAAAGTAATGTTGCCTTTTTGTGTGGTGCCATCCAAAGATAAAACCAATGATGGACATACTGAGTTTAGACAGTCAAATCTTGCTAAAAGTCTCTGGTTGGAAAATGGCATTTTAAAATACAAATATTAAGATTCTTAAATAGCATTATTTATCCACAAATGTATATTATCTTGTCATGTAATAATGAAAAATTTTCTAAGCCTATTTAGAATTATTTTAGGAAATGTTATACATTTTCACATTTATGTATTTTGTCATAGGTATAAATATTTTCCTAAGGTGTGCTCAGTTTCTTTTAACATCATTTATATAAGAAAATTTAAAAAATCAATCAGCTATAAAAAGGTAAGAAATATTAAGCTGTGATATTTCTTCTTTAAATCAACACAATATGGATACATACAAGCTGACATCTGATTTCTAAATGTACACTGATTTCTAAAGTGACCTGCGATGCTAAGAAAACAGGCTGATACCCATGTGGATTTTTTTTTCCTCGTCTGATCCTTAGTCTATGCTCTTTTAAGGATGGCAGTGCTTGTTGCTCCTGTATTTTCCTTTTTGATGTCTGTTTTTGATGCGATAGTTGGGCCTTAGAGGATTTCTTAATATCATTTAGAGATTGCAATTTCATTTTATTTAACTTGAGTTTTAATAGGCAGTAAAAATAAAAGCCAAGAGTTGACTATAGTGGAAAATACTGAGAGATCAGAGAAAAGAAGGAGCCAAATCACTACCACCTTTCCTACCTAACTTCCTATCCAAAAAGAGACCAAGTTTCTTTTCCTCCCAACTTATCACTTCCTCTCTCTGCCAGCCATATCATTTCCTGTTGGCCTGTACAGACCTCCAGACTACTATGTTTAGAGACAGACACAGAGAGACTAGGTCTGGCTTGAGCTTCTGAATCAGTAAAACCCACCCGACACCCAGTGATATACTTCCTTCAATAAGACCACACCTACTGCAATCAGGCCATGAGTCCTAATCCTTTAGGATAGAGTCATTACCAATAGCTGAAGGGGGCCATTTTCATTCAAACCACCAGAGGGCAGAACACTAGGTTAAGTTAGTTTATACTTTCTATATAGGAAATCTATATTTCTCTCAATGGTATCTCCTAATTATGCAACTATGGTTTGAGCAGTAACTAAGACAGAAGAAAGGTCTGTGGAAAGAATAGCATGTATATTAATCACCATTATTATTATTTTCTTTAGTTTACACCTGGGAAAAAAATTAGTTTTTTACTCACTGTCAAATTCTAATGTGCCCATTTTAGTTATTAAGGGATAACAATAATATATCTTTCAGACTTTTGTGATAAATTGGATATTCTTCATAGTAGTCTGGCAAATCTCTTATTGCATTGGATAATTGTATGGTTGAACAAGATTCCAGCATGACCATTTTGTCAAGGAAAGAATACCTTATCACTTTTAATCTCTCACTGTTACTGACTCCTCTTTTTAGATCCATATGTGCATATATGTTCATGAATCTAGGTGTGTCTAAAGGGCATATTTAAACATGGTGCATAGTTTCTCATATCAAAAAAATAGGTATTTTATTGTCTCTACTTATTCAGTGTAAAAAATAAATATCAGAGACTATCAATTTCTCCTATACATCTTCAAAATAATATCTTGTAAAAAGGAAGAGGTCTATGATTTGACATAATGGAAATTAAAGAATTTTGACAATTTATCTAATTACCAACAAAAATCCTAGGCTGGATTTTAATGAGATAGAATGCTTTTATTTGCTTCAATTTTTTATTGCATTAATTTTCTCTATATTCTAACTCCTATATTCCAATACAAGCCACCTCTTTCAAGAGAGATGGAGAACAGCATTTGATTCATCAACACACTTCTTTTTCTCTCTTTCTCATCAATGATACAAACAGTTCTGCACACACCTTTCTGCTGATGCAACTGGAGCGTACAGTGCTTTTAATTCTATGTGGGGGTACATAAACTTGTGCTTGAAATTTCATAAGAGAATCATTTAACTCCTCTGCTATCTGCTCTGCATGACTTAGACTCAAACATAGAAGGGCAAAGCAACTGCAGAGCATAGTTCAGGCCAGTAGATTTGATTTTTGGATTTTCCTGCTCACTCCACATTTTCTTTTTTTTTTCCACATCTTGCCTTTTTGCATTCCTGACTAACGTCCATTTTGTTCCCTAAGGTATAGAATGACATAAAGAATGGCATAAGAAATTATCAGGTTACAAAAGAAGGAGATTAGATAAATTGCTATCTTATCATCCATCAACTTAAGTATAGAAACTTCAGTTGAATTCTTTAGATATTACAGTCTTATTTCAACTTCTAGAGTTATGAGCACTTGAATCTGTTGTTCAGAGAATAACATTCTCTGATAATTGATATTCTGGTTAACAGGCTCATCCTTCCTACCAAAGAGAGTTTACAGGTATACCCTACATATATATTGACTAATAAGAAATTTCCAGGCTCATATATACACATTGTATTTTATACATGCACCCCAATGCAGAAATTATACATATATATGCAATCAAACTATTTCTGAAAGTGTCAGATTCAATTGTGCCACTAGGAGCTTTCTAATTTACATTTCAGGTCGAATTAGATTCATGAATTACAAATTAAAAACTTGATCATTAATACTTTAAAAAGCACAACTAAATTGTACATGTTTTCCCACTTTTCTTTCTAATAGAATACAATCTATTAAATCAAAATATATTTTATAAGATTCATTTTAGTTTTTTTATCAGATGTGGGTGAATTTATACGTGTAGGAGGCAGCAGGATGTCTGCATGTGAGTTTGCCTACCCAGAGGTTAGAGAGGGCCTTGGATCCCTTAGAATTTGAGTTACTGCTGGTTTTGTCTCTTCTGATATGAAAACAGGGAACTGAAGTGAGGTCCTCTGCCAGAGCCGTTTGCTCCTCTGAACTCTGGCTGGCCCATCCTTTCAGCTCCAGTGATCTATTTCTTAATAATAAATAATTAATATTACTGCAACAGACACATGTATAAGACTTGAATACTGTGATCAGTGTATATATCAGTTGTTCTTCAGTAAGCTATAGAGATTATAGAGTAGTATGCAAAAAAAAAATCAAACTCATCAAGTAAACTTCTCTTTGCAACAGATGGAGACCGTTACAGAAAACTATGAGCAACAAAAGTTCAGAGATGTGGAGCTGTATTCTGCCGGATATAGCTTCAAAGCCCTCCATACCTAAGGCTCAGGGAACATTGAGAAATGAGGAAATATGTAGTAAGGAGGCTGTTTGTTTTTTTCCTGGCTGCCCAGACTCCCAAAACAACCACACAGAAACTGTATGAATTAAATCACTGCTTAGCCGATTACTTAAGTTTATTACTAGCTTGTTCTTACATCTAGAATTAACCAAGCTCCATTATTTTATATTTTATTATGAGGCTCGTAGATTACCAGCATGGTTTTAGAGTCTGGTTCTGGCAGCAGCTCCATGGTTTCTCCCTTGAGTCCACCTCCTTCTCCCAGCATTCACTTTAGTTTTCACTGCTTAGCTCTGTTCTACCCTATAAGGACAAGCCAGTTTCTTTTTTAACCAATGGTATTCACAGCACACACAGGGGAATCCCACATCAGAGGGTATAAGTTTGTGTGTGTGTGTGTGTGTGTGTGTGTGTGTGTGTGTGTGTCAGAGTAACAGAAAGTTTGTTGTGAGATTTTGTCTCCAAGGAATATCAGACGATATAAACTCTCACCAATATGACTAACAAATCATATTGAACAAATACAAATTGTCATTGTCAAAGTGGACAGGAAAGGCCTATTAGGAGTCAACCATATACAAAGAACTGAAGGTAACTTAGGAGAGTCTGAAGCAGGAGAAATAATTTTCCCAATGAAGAGCACAACAATGCCTGATAGTCAGACCTGAAAACATACATAAAAGTAAAATTGTATAGATAGAGAAGATTATATTTAGAAATATTATGCACACACATATGTGCATACAATAACAAATAATGAATAAAGAGATTTGAAAGAGAGCAAGAAGTTATCAATGGAGTGTTTGGGGGAAAAGAAGAAATGTTGTAATTATATTATAATTACAAAAATAAATTATATTATAATCTCAAAAATAAAATTATTTTAAAAAATCAAGTTTTTACAACAATAAAACTAAAAATTATGATAATATTAAATGATACAAATGAAGAGGATTTGAGATAGTGTGTGTGTATGTAAATTTTTTTGTGTGTCTGTGTGTGTTTAAATTTGTATATGTGTTTTAATGATGAGGTAATGCTGGTATTTTGCAGACTGATGCAGTCAAACTTCAAATGTTACTACTGGAAGTCTTAAGTAGATATCTTAATCCTATTTGTCAGTCTTATTTTCAAACCAACAAAGATCAAAGATGATGCTAAATTAAAAATTCCCTTTGCTTGCCAAGGAAGAAATAACTTTTATACAGAGATTTCTTTAAATTTTGTTTTACTTTGGACAAATTCATTAAAGTAAGGAAATGAGCCTGTAGGATAGCATTATTTCGAATTACCCAGATTCTCTATCAGAGAATTTTAGATGAAATTCCACATTAAGCATAGGAACAGATGGATAGGTTTTATGTTTTGGGCAAAATGTCTTCCTTCTATAATCTAAATAAACTCTTCTGAGTATGTGCTGGAAAGAGTATTAACTACCTCTTTGATCATTCCTGTTTTTTCTAATGCTTTGTTTTCCAGCTATGCAAATGCCGTCTGAAGGCAGTATTAAGTCAACTGATATTTATTTAATTATTGTGATAGTTTAATATTGCTTTTAAAGGAAGATTAAGGAATACAGGAAAGCCACTCAACAATATAAAAGACAGAAATTGCACTCATAAAATAAAATACTACTTTATCACAATTATGATCACACATTAAAGTTTTATAGTTTATATTAACTTTTAAATGTATAAAGGATTTACAAACCAATTTATGGCTGAGATTAGTTTCTTACATGCCATTTTAAATTAAATGACAATGTAGAACTAAACTGAAAACATCACTAAAACTAGGAAGACAGTGGGAATTTAGTAAATTAAGAAGAAACCAGTTTAAGATTCTCTGTTTCTCTACAAATGCAGACTTAATTTAAAAGAACTTAATATATAATATGAAATAATGAGCACAACTATAATGATTTATAATGAATGAAATACTTTTTAATCTGCCAATAATATTGAAAACAGCCCTGATAACATACTTATGGGGCCTGGAGAAATGGATGGTGGTGTAGAAGAGCTTGCTGGTCACCAACACACAACACTGACCAAAGGTCCTCCTACCCTCTTTCTGGACCCTGACAGACTGACTGGATGTAGGCAATAACCTTTGATTTCTCAAAAAATCCTGATAATCCAGTAAGCACTTAGGTCTCTATGGTGGTTGCCAGTTTCACATTTGTGGGCAGGCTTTGAAGAATCCCTTATTGCACTGCAAGACCCCAGGAAATGTTCCTTTTCGACCCTGGCAATTTCATACTTTGTCATTCATAGGAATTCTGCTTCTCAGCAGCTATCCCTATATCCCCACCTTTTATAATAATTAAAAAGTAGAGAGGAATTGTTTCTGGTGGTAGCAATATGTATTGTCATCACCTGACACCAGACACCTTTACTGTGGACAGAACTATCCAGGAATGAGAACGAATTATCCAGTCTCTATTTCTTTTTTCCTCCCTTCAAGACCTGCTTGTTTCTGTCTGTTCTCTCTTCCTAAACTGTATAAATGTCTTGTCTATATGTTTTTTTTGCAGTGTGGGAGTCACATATAAAGAGGCTCATATCCTTCCCTGCATTGCCTGCTGATCTAACACTCATTAAGGTATGTATGGATCATTTGTTTGTGAGTAAACCTGATTCCAAATTGTAGAGTCCAGCTTTTTCGCTGGTGCTTCCCTCTGCCTGCTTTACATTCCAATGGTCTGTGTGCTTGTCTGGTTTCTGCGGCATGCTGTGCCCTTGTGGATATTTCCTCCAGCTCTCCTTTCTCTCAGGAGCTACATCCCTACCTGTGGCAACCCGGCAGGCCCACAGCTTCCGCTGTGCTATGTCCTCCACTCTGTGTCCTTCACTTAGCCCTGACTCTTGCAATCTGCTCACCCACAAGGACACTGCCTTCTGTTGCTGCTCCCTTGTAGCTTCCTGACACCTGCAAGCAGCCTGAGCACCTGCCCCTCGGTCCACTTTTCTCCTTCCTTCCTTCCCTCCTCCCTCCCTCCCTCCTTCCCTCCTTCCTTCCCTCCTTCCCTCCTTCCTTCCTTCCTTCCCTCCTTCCTTCCTCCCTCCCTCCCTCCCCCCCTCCCTCCCTCCCCCCTCCCTCCCTCCTTCCTTCCTTCCTTCCTTCCTTCCCTCCTTCCTTCCTTCCTTCCTTCCTTTGTTCCTTCCTTCCTTCCTTCCTTCGTTCCTTCCTTCCTTCCTTCCTTCCTTCCTTCCTTCCTTCCTTCCTTCCCTCCTTCCTTCCTTCCTTCCCTCCTTCCTTCCTTCCTTTGTTCCTTCCTTCCTTCCTTCCTTTGTTCCTTCCTTCCTTCCTTCCTTCCTTTGTTCCTTCCTTCCTTCCTTCCTTCCTTCCTTCCCTCCTTCCTTCCTTCCTTTGTTCCTTCCTTCCTTCCTTCCTTTGTTCCTTCCTTCCTTCCTCCCTCCTTCCTTCCTTCCTTCCCTCCCTCCCTCCCTCCCTCCCTCCCTCCCTCCCTCCTTCCTTCCTTCCTTCCTTCCTTCCTTTGTTCCTTCCTTCCTTCCTTCCTTTGTTCCTTCCTTCCTTCCTTCCCTCCCTCCCTCCCTCCCTCCCTCCCTCCCTCCCTCCCTCCTTCCTTCCTTCCTTCCTTTCTTTCTTTCTCCATGAATTCAGATTTTATTATACTCACTTGGCCTCAATACAAATCATTGGCCCAAACTGGAGGACGTGATTTCAAAGTCCTCACAAATCATTCACAGCTGTTACCGCTGTAAACAAACGGTCTGCAAATTTCTTATACCTACCCTTGCTCTGCTATTTTTCCGAAGTCTTTTATCTCTAAAGTTCTATTTCCCCACTCTTAAGATTCTTCCATCTTTGTGACTTCTTTTTGCACTCTACTCATCTTAAGATTGTGCTGTAAATTCTTATCTCAGGATTTGTAAGATGCTCTTTATGAATGGTTAAAAATCTATTTAATCTGTAACAAAGTATGTTTCCCAGAGTCAGTTATTGAGAAAATATGTGTCTGTCTGGGACATTAAAAAGATTATCTGTGCATTCTTGTGTGTCCATAAATGATGTTTAAATATGGCATGGGTGTACATGGAAATTTCTGTCCTTGCTAGTCCCACAGTCACTCAGTCCCAAAGAAACCCACAGAGGCTTATATTAATTACAACTGTTGGTGTTGGCCTGTTAGTTAAGGCTTTTTATTAACTAGCTCTTATAACTTAGAATAACACATAATTCTTATCTATGTTTAGCCTTGTGGCTGGGTATCTTTTCTCAGTAAAGTAATCTCATCTTGCTTCCTCTGTGTCTAGGTAGCAACTGACTCTCTGCCTTTCTTCTTCCCA
Source organism: Myodes glareolus (assembly GCF_982192425.1). Lineage (NCBI taxonomy): Eukaryota > Metazoa > Chordata > Mammalia > Rodentia > Cricetidae > Myodes > Myodes glareolus. The sequence continues at coordinate 72,424,682 of NC_142037.1, read as the reverse complement.
GAATTCTCCTATTCTAAATGACCCCACCTATATTTCATGCCTGGCTACTGCCCAATCGGTATGAGTGACCAGACTCTACAGTGTACATGAGTGTTATCCCACAGCAAATGTGGATACAAATGGTTCAGATATTTTGGTTGTCTCTACTGCAACCAGCCACGAGTCATCATGTGGCCACATTTATGGTCAGACATTTATTTTTTCTTCCTTGGGAAAAAAAAAAACATTAAAATGGATGTCAACAATCTTTTAATTATAGCTTCTTTTTTTATAGTCACAAAAGGCAAATAGCTCTAATATATATTCTAAAATCAAACAATTATATAATTATAAATATATTGTATGATTATAAAATCCTATGATTATGCAAACAGTAATTATTTAAAGTTTTCCTTGGAAGTCTGCACTATGGTCACATCTCAGAAACAAATGTTTGTGAGGATACAAAGTTTTATTCTTGACATTTGGTGACTTTGCACTTGTAGTTTTATCACCTATTATGACAGAGTTCTGTGGGGCATTTTATTTAGATATCTCAGTATACTCAAGGAGTTATTAAAGAATTAAGTGTTAAGACAGTTTGATTTGTTCTTAAAATACATGAAAAAAAATTCTCAAATTCAATTTTATATCAGAAAATGTTTACATGAATATTCAAAATAACAGACTATTAAAATATCTTATTTGGAACCAAAATAGCATTTTCATATTCATATTTGATAATTATTATATGAAGAAATATATGCCTGATTCATAGGCAGAGATACAAGGAAAATAACAGATTTATAAAAATTTGCAGCTTTGTGCTGAATACTTAATATTTTTATATTTTATTAGAAATTCTTTTTTAAAAAAATCATGTGTTCTCATTTTCAGAATTAAGGAAGAATATGAAAAGCATAGAAAGTATTTTAATGAATATATTCTAAACGCATAAAGCCACAAGCATACGTGGTTTTCATTTAGGATTGCTAACAGCAGAGGGAGATATTGAACTAAAAATTAAGATTCTTCAATGTTTGCAGAATGATTTAGATGGTAAAATGTTTAATTTTTAAGTTTGGCTCTTAAAAAATGTTTTATGTGCATTTTGTGGACATATAATTCAATATGTTTAATTGTAATGATACTTTTAAAATTCTGCAATTAATGCAATATATTAATATGACATTTGGCAATTTATTAATATCTCCCATGTCTTTTTGCTTTTTCAAGACTTATTTTCTCTGTATATCCTTGACTGACCTGAAACTCATCTTTGTGGACAGTTTGGCCTCTATCTCAAAGATCTACCTGCCTCTACCTTCCAAGTGCTGGGTCAAAAGGCTTTCACCACCACACCTGGCTAGTACCTCCCTGTTAAAAATCGAATAACTTGATGTGAGCTTCATTAGAATGCCCTAGTGCAGTAAAGCAAAACTTATAACACATCCATACCCAAATATGCTACTTGCCATTTGCTAAATGTGAAACTATAATTCACTTTTCTATTGAATTTTCATCTTCTTGTCTATTGAATGAGTATAACCATTTCATAATGTTGTTGTGGAGTCTAGAAATAAGAAATTTACCTCCTGCTCAGCTACATAAACTGTGGTGATATCTTGTTTTTACAAATAAGCCTTGCCTGGAGATCAGAGGGCAGAGCAAACTGCTATTTACCATAGAGGTCTGGAGGTCTGTACAGACAGATAGGAGGAAGTGATATGGCTGGGTGGAGAGAGGAAGTGAAAAGGTGGAAGGAAACAGCAACCCAGTCTCCTTTCTGCTGGGAAGATGAGAGGTAAGGTGGCTGTGTAATTTTCTCCTTTTTGTAGGAGAAGTACCGCTTGTTCGTCCTGGCTACCCAGAGACAAAATAGTCACGCAGAAACCATATTATTTTAATCACTGCTTGGCCCATTAGCTCTAGCTTCTTATTGGCTAACTCCTACATCTTAAATTAACCAATTTCTATTAACCTGTGCATCACCACGAGGTTATGGTCTACCAGCAAAGTTTCAGCATGTCTACTTTTGGCCATGGAACCATGGCATCTCTATGACTCCACCCTTCTTTCTCCCAGCATTCAGTCCAGTCTTCCCCACCTACCTAAGTTCTGCCCAATCAACAGGCCAAGGCAGTTTCTTTATTCATTAATGGCAATCACAGCACACAGTGGGGACTCCCACATCACCTTTTTCTCTCTAATTTCTCAGCATTTTCTCCAATACCTGACTCCAGGCTTTTATTAATAAGACCTATTAGAACTTGGGCTACAATCAACCCTTTTGGGATGGTCAGCACATATGTATTATAATATTATATACCTAAAATTACATTAATTATATTAAATTATAATTAATTAATTATACTTAAAAAGTGCTTTGATAAAAAAACAAATATACAGTTAACTACTAGCCATACAAAAACTATAATTTTTTATATAGAATACTGGTGCTTTCTTTATATTCCAGCACTCAGGAGGCAGAAGCAACTATGAATGTCTGGAATTTGAGGTCAGACTGGCTGTGATGTTCTTTAAGAAGACCCAGGTTTGATCCCAGTATCTATATGATATCTCATACCTGTTTGTACCCTTCTTTGTATGAACTCAGACACCTTCTGGTTTTCTGGGCACTGCACAGAGTACACTTCCATATATACAGAAAAAGCACTCATACATTTGATGTAAAAATAATAAACCTTAAAAATATGCATTCACTAAAATGTTTGATATTATATATTTATACATCAGGATACCTTGTTTACTAAAAATTATATCTGTATAAATTACAATAATGTATATACACTTGGGAGAGCAGGTTCTGTACCTTACCTGGGCAGCACAATAGAGCCAATACTGTTGATGAAGGTATAAAAAAGCCAGCCCCAATGTTTTTAGCATGGGAGAGGTGTCCCCATTACTCATATGTCATGTGGCAGTATAAACGAGGGGAGATGTTCCCCGCATCAATACAGGTGACAGATGATTTAACTGTCCCTGTTCCTTATCATCTGCAGTATTCCAGAGAGTGGTCCCTATGCCATGCCTGGGTAACACAGTTGAGCTGACTTTGATGTGGGCAATCTGACACTGAGGACATAGAACCTGGAGAACTGGCCCCACCACTTGCTGATTGTTGCAAGAGATGAACTCAGCAGAACAATGCAGGAGAGCTTTCCTTGGTGTTTAGGACAAGGGAGAGCTGGTGGGCTGACCAACCCTGAAACTATCCAGGCCTAGACACAGAGTTATATGTTGGCCAAACCCAACATCCATCCCATCTGTGATCTGCTGGATTAAGTGAAGGGATTGATCCTTCAGACCCAAAGCTGCAAGAACTAACTCCCAATTAGCAACTCTCCACAGCAAGCATCCCACAAATCTGACATCTCCAGCATTTTTGGGACTCTGCTGTGGGAAGTTGTTCTGTATATGTGTTGCTTTTGTCAGTTAATGAATAAAGAAACTGCCTTGTCCTGTGATATGGTAGAATAGAGCTAGGCAGGAAAACTAAATGGAATGCTGGGAGAAAGAAGGTGGACTCGTGAGAAGCCATGTAGCTGTCGCCAGGGACAGGTGAGCTGGAATTTTGCTGGTAAGTCACAGATATGTGGCAATACACAGATTAATAGAAACAGGTTAAATTAAGATGTAAGGACTAGCCAATAAGAAGAGAGAGCTAATATGCCAAGAAGTGATTTAATTAATACAGTTTCTGTTTGGTTGTTTAGAGTCTGGGCATCCGGGAACCAAGAAGCAGTCTACTACTACAGGTCTCAATGGGAACTGAGATTCCAACTTCACAGCTTCACACAATAGTCTCTAACTAGGACTCTCTCTATTCAGGGATACCCTCAAAGCAGGACCGGCCTCAGTGGCTTTCTTTAGTCACAGACAAAGATTCTATAACCCCTTTCTTCTATCCTTGACTCTAAAGAGAGAACCACATGGTCAAACCTGACAGGTTCTGCTGCTTGCTGGAGCTGGAACTTTACTTCCTTGTTCAATTACATCTTCACCAACTTTCTGGTTTTTCACTGTTACCTTTACTGCCTAAGGATGGTTGTTGAATTTGATCTGTGGACCAAGCTGGACACACATTCAGAGATCCAAGAGCTCTACCTTCTGAATGCTGGTATTGAAGGCATGCACCACTACACCAGCTCTAAGCTTTTCTTTTGATTAATTTTTAAAATTTGAACACTTAATTGGTTGAGACCTTGCTCTGCAGTAACCACTCCCTTTTTTCGGTCTCTTAATCAGTTTATCTCCTTGAATACTGGAGTTAGGCATATTCATACCTGGTGCCCCCTTTCTTAATCTGTAAATTTTATATTTTTATATGTTCAGTTTACTCCTTTTCATTATAAATTGACAAGTAACGAGAATAACCGCATAACACAGTCTATACAAGGATTTTTTGATATTTTTTCTCTCCCAATGGAATTAATCCAAATTTCTTCACTTTAGCCCAAAGCAGATTCTTGGGAAAAGAGCAAAAGACATTCTTCACCAAATACCATAAGAATAATCTTAATGCAACAAATTAGTAACCTACTGAGCCAGCCCTCACAGTTCATCAAATCAAACTCAGTACCATTGTCTTCTCTGCTCTTATGAGGATGGCTTATTAAACAACACTTATAGAATTCCATTGTATTTGTAACCCAAACTCCCAAAACCTGTATTACTCCAAACAAAAATGTGGTACAGTCTGTCATAACAGTACCCTACTCCTGGAACTAACTTTTGTCTTAGGGTTTCTATTTTTGTGAAGAGATACCATGACCATGACAACTCTTCCAAAGAAAGCATTTAATTGTGATGGCTGGTTTGCAGTTCAGAGGTTCAGAGGTACAGGTCATAATCATTCTTGCAGGAAATGAAAGCATGCAGGCAGACATGGTGCTGGAGAAGTAGCTGAGAGTCCTATATCTTGCAAGCAACAGGACATAGACTGACTGTCACACTGAGTGAGTCTTTGGCAAAAGAGATCTGCAAACCCGACCCTGCAGTGACACACTTCTTCCAACAAGGTCACATTTACTCAGACAAAGTCACGGGTCCTTAAAATGACACTCTTTTGGGGGAGAGGGCTATTTTCTTTCAACTCACCACACCAGTGTAGCAATATTGGTACTTTTATCTTGGATGAACAGTGGCTGTCTAATTTGAATTTAAACCCCACTCACTCAAAGGAAACTTATACCTGGGACAGTAAGTCTCACCACTTTCTACTTGAGCAGATTCTACATACCTTAGTGGAGAATCTGCTGCTTCCAATGTTCTTAAGCAATAAAATTTCAAACTGTATGCTTAGCAATTACCATTATACTTACAACACCATCCAAGCAGCTTCTTCTTATGACAGATCAAAACTGCTAAATATACGTCAAACTGGTCAGAATTTACAAATTAAGTAATTTTGAGGTTCTCATACCCAATTGATATATCTTTAAAACAACCCTTATATCTAAAGCTAAGAAGACATTGTTAAAGAGGACAGGAAATGATTGTAAGAGCTAAAGAACTTCTAGGTAATGTCTTCTAGACGTGACAGGGATACTGAGCCCATGATATCTCAGCAATAAGGCTGCCTAAACAATCCTGCCTATTCTACAAACCAATTGGCATGCTAACATACACAGGGAACTCTGCTCTTTTTTTCTATTTAGTTTTTGTCCCAGCTAGTATTCAATGAGATAAGCCTGGGGAGATGATTCTCATTTAACACGCACAAGAACAGGAATCACTAAGGACTGACTACCAGTAAAGTACACTAAGGCTGACAACAGAACAAAAACACTACAGAATAACATTTATTTTTAATTGGATGGTTAGAAAGACTCATTTTTAAGGTGTTGGACCCAAAGATTTTTTTAGAATGTTGGACAATGTCCCACAGGTTAGTGTCATTTTTCTATTTCAAATAATTTTCTGTTCTTTCTGTTTATATCTAATTATACTAAACAATTGCTAAAATATAAAAAAATTCAGTGTATGTATATTATAACGAATACTAAAGTAATGAACAAAGCTGAATATTTATGGCCAATTTTTCTTTAATTCTGGAGTCTGGCACACTTGCACAAGGAATTTAACCATTGCCAAAGGCTATTTAGTTCACTTCCTAAAGTTACTATATAGAACAGACTTCAGATGCCAAGACTCCCAGTGAATGCAAACAGCTTGTACTACTGGCATTTGCAGAACAGTATCTAGCCCCCATAACTTATTCCAGAATAGCCTTTACTTGGCATCGCTGGCCAGCCTATAAGTAAAATGTAGTTCCAATTATCAATGTATTTTCTAATAATTTTATAATCAATCACCTTATTTTAATTAAAACTTAATTATGAAAAAATGGCCAATACATTTACTTGATTATAAATAAGGAAGAAATCAAATACATAGTAATTCATGAGGTACTCCTTTGGTAGCACCCAGCAGGAAGAGCAGCGTCTTCAAAACCTGAATTAACATTAGTGGAAGATATTCTAGCAGGTTCATTCTCATTGATTGAAGGTTAGGATAATTAGTGAGTTATAGATGGTCAGAACAGTGAACAAAGACAAGGAAATTGCCACTTAAATACACACCTTAAACTAATGAGTTAAATGGTCTTTAGATTCAATGTAAAAGTATATTAGCTATCAATCATATGAAAATATGTATGCACATCAATGTGATTAATTCACAGCTTATAAATGTCTGAGATAATTTATTCTCAGCTGTTATAAAAATGTTATCAAAATGCTCAGTTGTTATTAAAAATTCCTTATTACCAATTAAAAATACAAGAACAATAATTTTATAGTCATCTATTGATTCAAATTAATTATTACAGCTTGCATTTCATTTTATATGAGGAAAGTTTATAATAAATATTTAAAAGATCATGGGTTATGAAATAGCAAATTTCCAGTGGTTCCTAAAATGCTTCTTGTACCACTTTTTTTAACAACCCAATGAATATTTTAATTTATTTCTAGTACACTGAATATTTTAATTTATTCAAGAAGGATAATGTTTTATTAGCAATGAAGTTCCCTGCAAGGCCCTTTTAAACAGAAAAGCTTACAGTTGTCGTGTTTTCTGTAACATATTTTTAAGTTCCACCAGAGGGCAGTAGAAGAGCAAAAATGTTTAAGTCAAGGCGGCTGTAGAATAATCTTAATTTTTAGGAATGATGCAAAAATATTGAATATTGCCTTTAGATTACAAATTGTTTTTTCATATTCTCTACTCTATACATATAAGGGGTATAAAAGTGCTTTCTAATGATCTCAAAGGTTACATGTTATGGGTACGTGGCTGCTCACGAAGAACGGAAGAGCAGGTAAGTGCTGCTTTAAATAGATTTCTTTGTCAAGGTGGGAGACTGTGCTGCAAATGTATGTTTAAGCCTATGGTATTTGAAATATCAGTGTTCCTTACAGTCCGTTAAGTTAGACCTACAGAGAAAGTGATGAGTCATATGTAAGATATGTTTCTGATATTTATTATTCATCATAACTGCAGTTTTCAAAGAGTGTACTTACTACATTGTTTAGGACAAAGACTTTAAACTTTACATTGTTTAGAAATTAAAAAAACATGTTGAATTGTTTTCATTGAATTGTTACTTTCAATGAAGCGTCTATGTAGATAGAATTATCTTTATGTTACTGATGAGGAAAAATCTGATATGATATAATACAAAGTTTATGAGCTGTTTAGTCCTAAAGATTATTACAAAATAAGTTTCCCTCTCTACTCCATAAAATCAAAAGATTTTTTTCATTAAAAATTGAAATTTAATTCAATAATTTGATCATCATAATCTAAATTTTAATTCAAATTATATCATTATTAAATTTTTATTCATTGTATGTCATAATTTAATCTACAAATACATGAAGACTATAGAAAATATTTCATAATTCTTCTGATGAACCACATTCACAATACTACTATATGGTATTAAAGTATTTTTGATGTATATCTTAAGAAAAGTTCAATTTTTTTTTAGGGAAAACATCTGGAATTATAAGTAATGTGAAAATGCTAAGTCCAAAGACTGTAGAATTCCATTATATTAAAATTGTCCATATTGGTCTTCACAGCCTAGAGTTTTGATATATGCTCCCAAGTAAATTATAAAATGCATACTGAGAGATGAATGTAAGTCAATTCTGAAAGAATTTTTTTCACTTTTTATAGATTAATTTATGAATCAAAAGTTAAATCATTTTTGTGCTGAAGCTCTTCAAAAAAATCTTATATACTTATTCATACCTATGTTTACAGCTGACTTCTTGGTATTGAAAAACCTATCAGGGGTTCTCACTGGAAAAGACAAAAATCGCCCTTGCTCAATAGACATTAAATATCTGATGTACTTCATCTAGTGTGGGCCCTCATGAGATTTCCTCCATTCACTCATGAACTGATGGATTTGTTTGGTCACTAAGAAATTTTGTGTATAAACACATAAAATTACAAATATGTGCCATTAGTAGTTAAAAAAAGTTCTTGAACTTTATAGTTGGAGTGGAATGATATAGGAAGATTAGGAGGGTAGAGAGAAAGGGTTCAAATGATGTAAATATTGTGCTCATATATAAAATTTAAAAAATTAAATTAAGAAAGTATATATTAAAATATATCTTATTTTGCTTTGATGTTTTCAAAAAAATTACTCTTCCCTTGTAACATGAGGGGGCCTGTTTGTTGGGGGTTTTTCTGTCCTGTCTGGTCCCCCAGCTGTTTAGTCCCAGAGAAAAATCAACCACACAGAGATTTCTGTAAGTTATAAAGCTGATTGGCCCGTTAGGTCAAGCTTCTTACTGGCTAACTCTCACATCTTGATTAACCCATTTTTTCTGATCTATTTTAGCCATGTTGCTCAGTACCTTTTTCAATGGGGCAGATCACATCCTGCTGCTTCAGTGATCTGGGCAGGAGTGGGAGGAATCAGCTTCCTCCTTCCCAGAATTCTCCTGTCCTCCTTGCATCATTTCCACTTCCTGTCTGGTTTTCCCACCTACACCTCCTGCCTGGCCAATCAGCGTTTATTCAAAACATGATTGACAGAATACAGATAATTCTCCCGCACCATTCCCTAAAAGTCTCATCATTCTTAAATAAAGTTTCTCATCATTGATTTCTTCTCTCTTTAAGAAGTAACAATTCTCCAATGGTAGCAGTAATCATTCAGGAGATACCATTTACCTAGTTTCTCTATAATCAAGGCCAAATATTTCAACCTAAAGAGGAGGCACTTCTACTACTCCAGAAGACTGTACTTTCCCAGGTATTTTGTTACTTTGTAGCACTTCAAATTTTTGTAGCAATTTCTTGCGATCCAAATCAATTTAAAAGCTAATAATTATATGTTCATATCAACTAACCTTAAATTGCTGTTTACTTCATTTAGCATTATTATTTTAGATATATCTCACTTGGTATCTGAACATAGAATCTCTCAGTAAATATGCTGAATTAGTGACCTGAGTAGGGGGCACCTCCTTGAGCATCTGTGCACAGCAGCTACATCATTGACTGTGTCATCCTCCCATCATGAGGAGAAAATCCCAAATAATGTGATCCCAAAGAAAAGCAAAACAATTTGTTCATCTATTACTTATATCAATTATTAAGGGTTTTGAGGTTTTAGTAAAAGGAAATAAATAGATGTAAGAGCAGCTGTCTTTTGGAGAAAATATTCAATCACATTTTATTACTTATGATTATTTTTATATCTGTGACTTAGCTGTAAACAGAGGAAATGATGATTAATTGCTATATACAACAGGAAAAAAAACAGCAAATTAGAATCTCCTAATCTCAAGGAGGTAGTGTTTCACAGTCATCTAACATTCCGCTCCCCTTGAGTCAACTACAGTTCCATTTAATTGTTTAAATGTAGATTAATTTGATTTTATAATCTTTGCAAGTGATCATAAAATAACTTTTGGAAATACATAGAAACCAATTTATTTTTAATTTTTAATAATTAGTTTTAGAATTACTTGATGTCCAAACAAAAAACAAATCTCTCTGAATTCACTTAGGAATTACAAGTAAGTAGTATAACCTTTCAGAGCATATGTAAAAGGTACAGAAATTGTTTCACGTGTGTAACAAACTCTATAGCAGTGTGCAAGAGAAAGACTGAAAAGGATATATAGGTCCTATCTCAAAATTTCTCATTGTAAAGAAAATGCCTCACACTGGCATTGTTTCAACACACTGGGCTTTCTGAACATTGCTCAATTTCTTTCTGAAAATATTCAAGTTTTTGCTGAGTCATCTTTGCTTAGAAGAGGGTGTTATGAAATCCTTAAAACAGTTCCTTTGAAACAGCTGATGCCCTTGTTCCTAGCTTTGCTTTGTTTTACTCTGTTTTAGATTTCTCTGGGTTAAAAAGTGGTATAAGTCAATATCAACAGACTTCAAATCAACAACATGGTGTTTGACTGTTAAGTTCTTCTTAAGATAAACCACTTATGTTATGCTTAGTTTTACATATTTGCAGTCAGATCATATAATGTGTAAATGAAATCGAAGATTCAATTAAAAATTAATGATTTTAGATGAAGCTCCAATGCCAAGCAACTTTCTTAAACACTCACTTATGTAAAATGGGTCAAACAATTTAATTTTTCTCATACATTTCCTCAAATATACCCAGACATGCCAAAGTTATTACACAAGTTGAACATGTATTCATGTGACTCTCATTTATGAAGATGCAGGTAGATTGATAAAAACCTGGAAAATATGTACTTCTCTAGATAAAATTATGCTAGCAATTAAAATGTACTTTTTATTGCAAGTAGGACATTAATAATGATTATACTTGCTTTCCAAGCATATTACCAAAAAGGAGGCTTGTAAAATTTGATACCCTTCTACTGAAACATGAATGTAAATTATAATTTTAATATTTGAAAATGTGATTCAGCATGTATTTTGAAACACAGAAATGTGTTTATTAAAAGCAATTTTCTTATAAATTTTTATTAGTTCTTTGAGAATTACATATAATGTATTATCATTTTCAACCCACCAACGACTCTACCCAGATCATACTCAACTCTTTATTTTTCTACCCACCCAAATCTCGTTCTTTTTAAGACATTAAAACCAATTTGGGCATCCCAAATATCAAATATTTTTGGAATCTTCACTAGAATATAATTAATTTACCAATAACTACAATTTAAGAGAAAACTATTGTATTGTTTTATGTATATATTTTTATATTACTTATGTCAAAATTTCAAAATTTGCACCTCAAAAATTTTTACTCCATCTTATTCAAAGATGTATGTTGAAGTAAATAAATTTATACAATGGAAAACATAACAATAAAAATAAATGTTTAAGTTGATATTAGACTTTTGAGTTATTAGAAAATATTTCTTATTTATTAAAGATCATTTAATTTTTTAACAAAATAAATACATATCAAATCATATACAGTATATATATGTACAAGTGATATTAAATATTTATTTATTAATGTTTATAAAATTGTTGCTTTAGCAGATAAATAAGATAGTTTAGCAAGTAATAACAATTTTTTGCAACCTTATGGACCCCTATTTTATCCAATGAACTCATGAACAAGAGAAAGGGATGGAGTAATGGCAGGACCTCATCCTCTTACTATCATCTATATTCAAACCCTAATAATAATAAGGTAATGATTTTAGAAGAATAGCTACTAATTCTCTAGCTCAGCAGCCATCACTGCAATACCTCCTCATATAGAGGATGATAAAATAGTCAAAATAAACCAATGTAAAAGGCATCCATGTACTCTTCAATTTACACTTATTCATATTTTATTTTCATAGCATTATTATAAATTTATATAAGTTATGAGTGTAAAAACCAAGATAATAGCTATTTTGAATATTTAGAGTGAATATTTCCTTCAATACAACTTCATCAGTACTTCCAGATTACATTTATTTAAGGGTCTATATTTAAAGATTTGCTCCAAATGACAAAACCTCTACTCAATATTTACAAGCTACTTGTGGGCTTCTCATTGCCAAAGTGTCAGCAAGAGTTTTCTTTCCATCAACAATATTTAATTGTACCCCATGTTGTATCAAACAAGGTCCAGATTCTTGCCTCTGCCATAGTTCAGATTACAGAATTAGCTGTCTTACCACGACCTTGATTTTCACACTTGTGTCTTGTAAAATCAGTGAAAAATAGCGCACTTGTAGAACTGAGGTAGAATTAGTTCAGTGATAAAGAAAACACCTGTTTTAATTTTTGAGCTATTCTATTAGAGGCTTGTCCAGTCTAGGCTGGCCTTGAACTCACTATGTAGCTAACAATATCCTAGAATGTATGATTGTGTTGCCTCTCTTAGCTACCTCTCTAAGTATTTGGTAAAACACCATGACTAAAAGCAACTTGAAGTGGAAAGGATGTATTTCAGCTTACAGTTCCTCATCCATAACCAGTCAGGGAAGAGACTCAAGAGAGAAATCCAGTGGCTGGAAGGTATGCTGAGACTATGAGCTCACTGATTTGCTGCTCGTGGCTTGCTCAGCCTGCTGTTTTAAACTACCCAGAGACATCCACCCAAAGGTGGCAATGAACTGTGCTTTCCCATATCAATTACCAAATTTAAAACTGAGCCACAGTCTTTTCTGTTGACCAATCTGTGAGAGATTTGTCAGCTGAGTTTTCCACTTCAGAAATGACACTAGCTCATTGCAAGCTGACATAAACTAGTCAGCAGGGTGCCCCACCTTTAACATCTTACATGCAATCCCATATGAAATACTGCAGTATCACTTCTGATGGTGTCATAAAGCACTTTCACCCAAAGTGGCTTAGCTGGAAAAGGTTTTACTTCACTTAAAATTTTCTTTTGCAATCTATCACTTCAGGAACATAAAGGCAGGAGCCTTCCATTACATCCACAGTCAAGAGTAGGGAGGAGCAGATTTATCAATGCTGCTGTTGCTGCCGTTTCTCATCTAGCTTTCTTCACTTACACAGTTCAGGACTGTTTATTGAATAATTCAGTATAGGTAGAATCTTTCTGTATCCATCAATCCCCCACAAATTTGCCCCTGGGATTATTAACTATATCATTCCATGATCAAGGGTCTCCTGGACCTTATGCAACATTGGGGATCCAGGAAGGGTGTCAGAAATGTTGGAAAATACCACGAGAGCTAGCTACACAACTCTGGCCCTTGTTTTATGGTTTTTCTTCCTTTCTTCTTTTCCATGCTTTGTCTCTGCCTTTTCATTCTACGTATCCCAGAGGAATGCATTAGTATCCCAGATTTTACTAAATTATCTCCCATCTAAACTTTGCATTTTGGCAATTAAGCTGACTTACTTCTGTTTCCCCCATGAGAGCTAGAACATGTGCAGCTATTCAACAATTTTTATATATTTTCTTGAGACAAGGTTTCCCTGTGCAACAGTCCTGGCTGTTCTGGAACTCGCTATGTAGATCAGGATTGCCTCAAACTCAAAGAGATCTGCCTGCCTCTACTTCCCAAGTGCTGGGCTAAAAGAGTGCAGGAACACCGCCCGGCTTCAACATAAATTTTAATGGATAACTCTAAAGCAGACTCCACACATTTCTAAAGAGACCAACAAAAGTAAATTCATTTCTTCTAGTTGCATGATGTTCCCCATTTAAATAAAATAATTACAAGTTTACCAATTAGAATTGCATACTCTGGATAGCAAAGTTATTGCTACACAGCAAATTAAAATGTAACCGTGTGTGTGTGTGTGTGTGTGTGTGTGTTTCTGTGTGTGTGTGAAGAGATATTATAGATGCATGTGTGTGTGTGTGTATCTCACATTAATTTTGAACGTATCCTATCTTGGAGTTAATTTGTGTGTGCTTTAAGTGAGAAGGGTAAGGAAAACCTATTATGCTGATTGCGGTTTAATTTTTTATACCAACTGCAGTACCATACAACTGGGAAAGATGGGAAAATGTTTTCAAGGAACCGTTATTTTGATCCCATCATTGACTTTAGCTTTTCTGTATCTGTCAAATGGAAGAGCTAATTATTTCAGTGAGTGAACCCTAAGGACAGGAGGTTTACTATAACCATGGTGCTCTAAGGTTTATGTTTAGCTAAACCTGAGATCAGGCTTAGACGTGTGATGTCATCATTTTTATTTTGTTGAAATCTTACAGATTGTACTGGAAACAAGTCTTTTTCTTTCAGTTGAACATTACCGAACAAGCAAAATTTGTTTCAGGGCTGAGAATAAACAAAAGTCCTTAGGAACCATTGGAAAGCACTTTGACACTGTGATACTCTCAACCTAATGCATCCTGTTAATTAAACAGAAATTCATAAACTAAAATGATAATATATAGCCAATAATTCAAGATAGAGTATGTCTGCTATTGGAAAACGGGTCTATGTTCCCATGTGGCTGCTACTGGGTATATGTGTCCGGTTGTAGAGCACACACTTCCATTTGTCATGATGAAATTCTGAGCACAGACTTGTTTTTCTCTAGTGGTTCTTCTTCCAGCACTAAAACAATACATTGAAGAAATTCTATCTTCAGCAGAAGATTGGAGTTTCTCAGTTCTCTTATTTCTTTAAAAAATTTCTTTTTTGTTATTATTTGTATCTTTCACATCATCCATCTTGATTCAATCATTTCCTGCCTTCTGCATCTGCTCTCTAGCCTTGCAGGGCCACTCTCCCGGCTCCAGACAAAATTTAAGAGAAAAAAGAAAAGAAAAATAAAGGTTAGTGGGAATCTTGTCATGGAAGTTGTACTGTAACATAATGAGACAAGTAGTAAACCTTTTTAATCTATATGTCTTTACTTGCAAATGTTCATTGCAGAGAGTCACTGTTTTCTGGTTTCTGCTATACTCACCGATGGTAGGCCCTCCTCACTGGAACTTCTCTTCATTATCCTGCTGTTGCCCTGATTGGTCACAATTCTACTTTGTACTTACCTGTCTGTGTTATTAAGTAGGTTGAAGTAATGCACCAGTGGCAAAATGAAATAGTGATTCTCTAGATTTAGTACAATAGCTTCTCTTCATCCTCCTATTCCTCTCTTTTATTTTCTTTCCTGACCTTTTGACAGGATTCAACTTCAATGCACACAATACCACTGGCATGTTAGAAGCCCAGTGGGTAAAGAATATAATAAAAAAAGATGGCTATAAATCCCTCGAAGACACAGCTCTGTACCTGCTATCAGTCATTTCTATCATAATTCAATGTATTATTCTTCCTTTGTGACAATTTAAGCATCCTCCCACATTTTTAGTGAGACTTTCTGAAATGAGACCTAAGATTGTATAGATGGCATTGAGAATCTTTAAATAAAAGTAAAACTAGACAGACTATTTTTAAAAAAATAAATATTTGTTACTAATATATTCATTAAAAAATTAAAATGATCAGATGTTTAGAATGCTATGAAATAGTTTCTTACAAACAAGCATTGAGAGGACTAAAAAATCTGGTCTGTGATCCCCCAAAAGATTTTGAAACTTTTAAGACTTGAAGAAATTAGTAATTTTAAATACAAGCTATTTAGAAAACTATTTTCCATCTCAACTAATACAATTAAGTAGAACATCACAATTACTACATATGTAACTTAATTCTCTTTGGTTTGTGAGATATAATTTCATATTTTGTGATATGACTTGCCCCTTAAAAACTAATGTCAATAATGTTATTTGTTTAAATACCTTTTAAAATAACTGCCTTTTGATTATAAACAAAGATCTGAAAAAAAGAGATACAGCAATAACACCTAGTTTTATTTCATTATAAATCATCAGCTCTAGAGGAACAAATAATGAATCCTGAGTTTTAGACTCACACATAAGGCTTTTGATTTCTATTTTAAAGAATGAATAAAAAAATATGTTCTTCAGTGAAGCAGTTTTTGTTAGCATTTTAAATTTTAATTAGTGGTCAATTTCAATTCAAAACAAGAGGCTTTAAATGAGAGGAAGTAACAGTTCTGCAGGCAGCCTGCTTGTCATTTTAGTGTACATTTGGTTCGTGTGTGTGTGTGTGTGTGTGTGTGTGTGTGTACAGCACACTGCTGGTCAAGAAAACATTCTAACACTGTTATTCAGCTTTCCTTCATAACAGAACATTTTATTAAGCATTTAAAGCCACATGTGATTATTTGCATCAAAATTCATTTGCTCTGTATTCCCTGCAAAGCAGTGTGAGGGCCGCTGGCAGAAATAGGAGGAGTTGAACAGTCCCAAGGTGGAGCTGTCTCCTGTGTTATATGACACTGGCAGATTAAAGCACTTCTGATGGGGAAGGGCTTAAAGGCTGAGTCAAAAGCCAAGAAGTCTCTTTATTTACGCCTACCTCCCAGTCCTTGGCAATCTGACTAATAAGAAACTGAGCTAACTAGAAAGACTAGAAAGAGAGGAAGGAGGGCATTGCAGCAGTCTGGATCTACAGCCCAAGAAAACAAGAGTAGCACCCCCAGCTCGGCAAAACATCTTGTGTATTTACTGTGATCAGCAGCTTGTCAATGGTTAACTATATGCAAAGCAAAGTCAGCTTTGCTGTGAAGTATGCCGTGAATATTAATTGGGAGGAAAAGGACTACGGCTTCAGGATGCTCCAGTCTGTGCTCTGCCTGCAATACTTTCACTGAAAATAAGTGCTCACTGTTTTGTCTTTGGCCAGATGTTTTAACTTTCTGAATCTCCGGGACTTGATGAAAAGTGGTATTTGAGGAGTAAGCGCACTGAAGTCGGTGATTTGTTTTTAAATAAAGGAACTGATTGACTCTGGACACCTCTTCCAGCTGTGCATTTTGGATTGTGCCAGGAAGTGTCTGCTTTACAGGTAAGAGGAATGCTCCCAGCCTCTTCTTATATGGATGTTTGAATTATCATGAAACCAGTGATTCTCTCTCTCTCTCTCTCTCTCTCTCTCTCTCTCTCTCTCTCTCTCTCTTTCTCTCTCTCTCTCTCTCTCTCTCTCTCTCATCTTATCCTTAAAGGATACTCAGTTTCATTTTTGTTCACTGGCCAAGCTAACACTGTAGCAGATGCCTGTTTTCTTCAGCAACCGGCGTTTAGTTCAACAGCTGCGTAGGAACGAGCAGATATCATAATATACTATTATTTCTTTTAAAACATGTGGTTTGTGATTATAAACTAAAAAAGTATGTGCTTCCTGCAGAAACATTAAATGTTATGGTTGACTTTCAAGTATGGGCCCAGTACTAGACGATTCTTTGAACTTCATATGATACTTTTATAAGGTTCTGTCAGGCAAATGTGCATTCTTTGATAATTAGCAAATGCAGTTGTGACTATTGTGAGATTATGTTAGATATGTGAAATAGAGATTGATTCTTGAAAGCCTTGTATATTCCTGAAAAGATTACAAATTTTTCCATGCACATTTTGGATAGTGTAAGTTACTTATAAGATAAAAATAAACTATTGCCATCTGGAAAATATTTACTGTGTTCTCAGGATGCTGCAATTGATGAAATAAATCAAACTCCTTGTTAGTAATTTATGAATTGCTTAGACTTTCGTGAGCCAAGACACAAGCTGAAGGCTCCAACACAAGCTTCTTAGTTCCGAGCAGCGCTCTCGGAATTGTTTTAAATCAGTCTGTCTCCCTGAGGAAATGTAAAACCTCCTAACTTTGCCTTGACATGCAAAGGCTTTCTATTTGCTTTGTTCCTTCAGTTGTCTTTTGCCTTCCTGAAATTTTGGACTGTATGTTTCCAAGGAAACAATATATTTTCATGGAGCAAGGATTACTTTTAGTCTTATTGACAAAGTGTGGGACATTTTATCTGATTGTACATTCATTCTAATCAAAGTTAGTATTTATATTTTATCTACAAAACTGAAAGCATTTATTAGTTTGTAGCTCTCAATAGTTGTGAGATGTGGCGCTTATTTTTTTAATTTCATTTACCTACTTGTAGTTAAATATTTAAGAAAAGGAAAAAGTTTCTATGTATTTAGAGTTAGATGTGTCTGCAAACTGCAGTCATTTTAACGTGAGTCTTTCTGGGGATTACTGATTGACATCTACACTTGCAATTTTGTGGGCATTCAGAAACATGTTGTATTCCTAAGCTATCATTTTGATACGATTTAGGCATATCATTTTTACAAGAGTTCAGCTGATTTTAGAGCTCATTGTTTGAAATGTATGCCCTACTGAAAGCTTAATTTTGTGATAGCATTCAGTGTCCTACATCCTGTTTAGTGTGTCCTTTGCAAGTCATTGACCAGACCTTTACATGAGGCATGTTTTTTTTCCTTTACAGTATATTGAAATGAATGTTAAAGATTTTTTTTTGTTTAGCTAAGTTTTACTTCATTAATGCTGAAATTTAAAAGTAGCTGGACATATCTCACATCTAGAAATCCAAAAGTAAATGTGTGACTTTTTTGAAATGTGGATATTTTTAAGCATATACATTTGATATTCAGAAGCTTGTACAAACTACCCTAGAAAGAGTCAAAACTGAGTCATTGTTGTCCTGTTAAGTCTTATTATGTAGTAAAAGACACATCTTTCTTTATCTTTTAAAATAAATTATTGATAGTATGAATATATTTGGCAAAAACCAGAACAGGTTAAAACAGAGATATATTTGTACATAAATCCTTAGGTTCTAGCTTCCTATAAACACACATGCACATACAAATATACACAGGCTTACATACCTACTTGGCATCATTTCTTTATCCCCAGTCTTCTACAAGATTTTATCTTGTGTGTGTGTGTGTGTGTGTGTGTGTGTGTGTGTGTGTGTGTGCTATGTTTTTATAGAATTCATGGGAATTTGTAGCAAGGACAAATAAGACAGTGTATTCACATATTCAATTTCAGACATGATGGAGTGTCTAGTTAACCAAGAAACAATTCTCTTATTTATAAAAAGTAGAGTCTTTAGCCACTGTAGTCACATGTACTGATATATTATTATAAACTTTAACTGACCTAAATCTTGAACAATGTACAAGTTAAAGCTAATTAAACAGCCTTGTCTAAATTAAATATTTAATAAAATACTAAAGGAATATGTACATGCAGCAAGCTAGCAAGCTATTCATAGTTTCAGAGTAATTTTCTTTGTATACTAAAACCTGTCAGACACATCTCCTTGGTTTTTCCCATTAAAATCCCTTGTTATTACATTTTTTTTGCAGAGTCAGATCAAACATAGGACATCATGCAGCTGTGGATTCATCTCCTTTGCCCAGCTCTCCTTGCCTGTCTATCTTTACAGTCCCAGTCACCAATGCCCCCAGTCAGAGGTTCTTGTGACACTCTTTGCAACTGTGAAGAAAAAGATGGCATAATGCTAATAAATTGTGAAGAAAAGGGCATCAATAAATTATCCCAAATAAGTGTGCCACCATCACGACCTTTCCAGTTAAGCTTATTAAATAATGGCTTGACAGTGCTTCACACCAATGCCTTTTCTGGGCTTGCCAAAGCTCTCTCAATACACCTTGGATTTAACAACATTGCAGATATTGAGGCTGGTGCATTTAATGGCCTTGGACTTCTTAAGCAACTTCATATCAATCACAATTCTTTGGAAATTCTTAAAGAGGATACTTTCCAGGGTTTGGAAAACCTGGAATTCTTGCAGGCTGATAATAATTTTATTACAATTATTGAACCAAGTGCCTTCAGCAAACTCAATAGGCTGAAAGTGTTAATTTTAAATGATAATGCTATTGAGAGTCTTCCTCCAAACATATTTCGATTTGTTCCTTTAACCCATTTAGATCTTCGTGGAAATCAGTTGCAAACATTGCCTTATGTTGGTTTTTTGGAACATATTGGACGGATATTGGATCTCCAGCTGGAGGACAATAAGTGGGCCTGTAACTGTGAATTATTGCAGCTAAAGAACTGGTTAGAAAACATGCCTCCGCAGTCCATAATTGGCGATGTTGTGTGTAACAGTCCTCCGACTTTCAAAGGGAGCATACTGAGTCGCCTGAAAAAGGAATCTATGTGTCCTACTCCACCAGTGTATGAAGAACATGAGGATCCATCAGGATCTTTGCTGGCCATAACATCTTCAAGTGACAGCCGCCTATCATCCAAGAATACATCCATTTTAAAACAACCTACCAAAGCACCAGGCTTGATACCTTACCTGACAAAGCCATCCACTCATCTTCCAGTACCATACTGTCCTATTCCTTGCAACTGCAAAGTCCTCTCTCCATCAGGACTTCTAATCCACTGTCAAGAGCGCAATATTGAAAGCTTGTCAGATCTACAGCCTCCTCCACAAAATCCTAGAAAGCTGATTCTCGCGGGCAATATTATTCATACCTTAGTGAAGTCTGATCTGATGGAATACTTCACGTTGGAAATGCTGCACTTGGGAAACAATCGCATTGAAGTTCTTGAAGAAGGATCATTTATGAATCTAACAAGACTACAGAAGCTCTATCTCAACGGTAATCATCTAACCAAACTGAATAAAGGCATGTTCCTTGGTCTTCACAGCCTTGAGTATTTGTATCTTGAATATAATGCAGTAAAGGAAATATTGCCAGGGACCTTTAACCCAATGCCTAAACTGAAAGTTCTTTATTTAAATAACAACCTCCTTCAAGTTTTACCACCACATATTTTTTTAGGTGTTCCTCTAACTAGAGTCAATCTAAAAACAAACCAATTCACCCATTTACCTGTAAGTAATATCTTAGATGACCTTGACTCGCTGGTCCAGATTGACCTTGAGGATAACCCCTGGGACTGTTCCTGTGACCTGGTTGGATTGCAACAATGGTTGCACAAGCTTGGCAAAAACACCATGACAGATGATATCCTCTGCACGTCCCCAGGGCATCTTGACAAAAAGGAACTAAAAGCACTCAACAGTGAACTTCTGTGCCCTGGTTTAGTGAATAACCCTTCCTTGCCAACTCAGACAAGCTACATCATGGTGACTTCTCCCACAACAGGCACAGATACAGCTGGTACCATTTTAAGCTCTCTCACGGATGCTGTCCCTCTGTCAGTTCTCATATTAGGACTTTTGATTGTGTTCCTAACTATTGTCTTCTGTGCTGCGGGGATTGTGGTCCTTGTCCTCCACCGTAGGAGAAGATATAAAAAGAAAAAAGGAGATGAGCAAATGAGAGAGAACAGTCCCGTACACTTGCATTACAGCATGTACGGTCATAAAACAACTCACCATACGACGGAAAGACCCTCTGCCTCTCTCTATGAGCAGCATATGGTGAGCCCCATGGTCCATGTCTACAGAAGTCCATCCTTTGGTCCTAAGCATTTGGAAGAAGTTGAAGAAAGGAATGACAAAGAAGGAGCTGATGCAAAGCCTCTTCAGAGGAGCCTCTTGGAAAGGGAAAATCATTCACCACTTACAGGTTCAAGTATGAAATACAAAACAACAGACCATCCATCAGATTTTTTATCCTTTCAGGATGCAAGTTCATTATATAGGAACATTTTGGAGAAAGAAAGGGAACTTCAGCAACTGGGCATCACTGAGTACCTAAGAAAAAACATTGCTCAGCTCCAGTCAGATGTGGAAGTCAGCTATCCTGGAGCCCGTGAGGAACTGAACCTAATGGAAACATTGATGTACTCACGGCCGAGGAAGGTGTTGGTGGAGCAGACTAAAAATGAATATTTTGAGCTCAAAGCTAACTTGCATGCTGAACCTGACTATTTAGAAGTCTTAGAGCAGCAAACATAGATGGGTTCTTTGTTGGCTTTCGCAGAAATACTGTGATTCTATTTTAAAGTCCAAACCTTGGAAATAAGTGCCTTACATTGAGTGTCATCAATCAGAACTCAACACAGCAGGAATCCTGTGAGAGATAAAAAAGAAGAAAGTGAAACTCAGGGATCATTGAGGAAGCCATGGCATTATCTTCAGGCAATTTTGCCTGTTCCAAACAAAAGAAGTTCTTGCATATAACTGATGTAAGGATTATAGTCGTGTTTCTCCCTAGGTTCAAAAGTATTTCATAGAATTCCTCTTAAGCACCTAAAGGGTTGACCATCTAAATAGCTTCAGTTTTCTGGAATACTTTATTCATGGCTGAATAAAATTGGATTTTATCAGTTAAGAATATAACTGTAGATATAAATATATATAGTATGAATGAGATGTATTCATAACCAATACATGTCAAAAATTTACATTGTAAAACACACTAAATTTTCTCACAATAAATACAAAGGGAACTGGAACTCAAATGTACAAATGGCAATAGCAAATACAAAATGTAGACCTGTAATTATGTGGGCCATTATTGATTTATAGTCTTCAACAAAGGATGAATAAATAAATGCCAATTGCAGGATTTTTGAATTAAAACACAGATGACGAATAGTTCATGTGGGATAAATAAACAAACGTGTTAGTTTTCTCTACACATTTTGTGAGGATATTCTTGATGTAAAGCTGCTGAGAAACTAAGGTATGTCATTTGTGTTCTGCATTCTATTCTTGGGATATGTTTTTCAAATGCTACTGAGATTATACTGTATATATGATTAGAACATTTAGTGACTTTTCTTCCTTTCATAGTGTTAATCATTTGTACAACTGGATGACAATGATAGATATATGTCTTTTGTGGAAAGTAATTCAAATGTATAAAATGAATAGTAAAGATTATTTTATTTTTGTTGAGATACACTGATAGATGTCATAGATGAGTAGAAAAGGCACTTCTACAGGTAAGTGTTTTGAGTTGCCTCAGGAAGAGGGACAGTGTAGCTTTATCTTACAGGAAGGTATCACTAGATTTCTATGAACTATTTATTCTGTACAGTTTTGTATATTTTTGGTTCACAAAAATAATTATCTTGGGTGCCTTTTAAGAAAATTAAAATTACTGCTCACTACAATAAAACTAAAATGAAAACTCTTTTCAAATGTGTTTCAATCAATTGCTCTTAGCTGTGATTCAATCCTGTCGTGATTTTCAGCTCAATATACTCTCTGCAAATAGAAAAAAAGAATTCTGTTTGCATGTGCACATAAGAACTTTGTCAAACACACACACACACACAGAGAGAGAGAGAGAGAGAGAGAGAGAGAGAGAGAGAGAGAGAGAGAGAAAGAGAGAAAGAGAAGAGAGAGAGAGAGAGAGAGAGAGGACAAACTTTAAGGTATTCCATATGAATGACAATGATAACTAAACTTAAAATAAGAGGTTACTTAGTTACTTTTCCTAAATTTCATATATTAGCTTCCATTGGGACAAAGCACTCCATCGATGTAACTGAGTTCAGTATTTTACACATATTGTAATCTCAGGCTGTTTTTTAGAAAGAGAGAGAGACCATTTTTATAAGGAAGTACTGCATTCATGTACTTAACACTATATCTAAGCAATGTCTAAGTGTTCTACCAGGTGTTTTATCCTTTACTACTCATATTTTTTCCCCCTGTCAATCCTGGGAGGCTTGTGTCCAAAGGTCTGAAGACTAGATCTAAGTGTTATGCATAATCACATTCAATAGATTTAAATTGTAAATTATTTCTTACATGAATAAAATTCAAACTTTAAACGTTCATTTTAAATCAACTTCTCTTCATTCATTTCCTCAAATCAGAAAGATCAGTATGCTTTTGGTTTTTTTTTTTTATAATGTAACAATTTTTAGTTAAATGCATGTAAATAAAGAATACTTTATATTTATGGAGAAAATTTACTCAGTATAACAATCAATAATCTCTAAAAGGAGAGGTTTATACACTACACATTGAAA
Source organism: Myodes glareolus (assembly GCF_982192425.1). NCBI lineage: Eukaryota > Metazoa > Chordata > Mammalia > Rodentia > Cricetidae > Myodes > Myodes glareolus. The sequence continues at coordinate 72,400,929 of NC_142037.1, read as the reverse complement.
AAAATAATGAAGTTTTATGTAGATTAGAAAATATGTTATCATATTTCTCCTACTCAGATGAGTTTCTGCCAATATTTTTATCCCAATCATATTCATAGATGATTATCAAGATCTAAAAAAAAGATCTATTATCAAGATCTAAAAAGTTTCCATGCCTTGGGGACCTTTGGAGTAGATCCATGCATGCAAGAATATACATGCATGAAGAAAAACATGGATTTAAGAATGTACTTCTCTTTTCAGTGGAATAACATTTTTACATTTCTGTGTATTCCTTTGCTGAAGTTAATAGTCTTAACTTTTTAACCTACAGTCAAGAGGAGTCAAGTTTTTTTGTGAAATCATTTAAGTATAGGCCTCAAGTTATAGATATCCCAAATATTACAAACCATAAAAAAATCTGCATATAACTTTAAAGGACATGTCAATCATCTTAGTTTTCAAAGGGTGCAATGTTTTAAGTAATTAAAGATTTCTTTCACAAGTGAATATTCATTTATGTTTTATTTTCCTACTAATTATTGATTATTGAGACTATCTTCAATGAGTTTTTATTACCTGTATTTTTCAGATATTTGATTACTTTGCTTTTATTTAACATTCTTGTTCCTAGTAAATAAGAACTGTTACATTATTTCTTCAAGAAATTGACTTGGTCTCTGGAGCTAATAGAGTGACCCAGAAGTACAATTCTTATTTCAGTACTTTCATCTTTATCATATAAATTGATCACCTAAAAGCATTTAATTATATAAGGTTAACTTCTTGTGTCAATCAAATTATCCTATTTTTGTTTGTTATCTCCATATATCTTGAGTCATGTACAGTAATTGAATTTCTGTAATGTATTGACAGTTGTTTAATAATCCAGCATCAATGTTTTTAATCCTATCTTAATCTGTTGTGTGCAAATTATATACAAGATTTATAGGAAAAATTACATTAATCAGTAAATAACATGTTATTACTTGTAAATTTAAGACAGTGTCTTTACGTATTTCCATTGATCTCCACCATGGGAGGGAAATTTTAAATTCTTTAGAAGAAAAAATTATATCAATGATGTTTCCTATTTACATTCAACCTCCTGTAATCTGGCAAGGAGAAAGCCTCTTTTACTGATGTCATGTTAAGTAAACTGAAGCATCATTTAAACTGCCTTAAAATGACTTGAAGCCTCAGCCAACTAATTCCAAAGGCTTGGGATTTGAAGCTGGATTGAACGTGTGACATATATAAACCCTTTTTCATTAAAACGACACTTCACAGTAATGGCTTATAACATTGTATAAAACATAAAACTTTGGTATCAACCTATATATTGATATTTATTTATTGAAGTACACATATGTGATCTCTACCTGGTCAAATATATATGTATGTGTGGCATCTTAGTTGATTAAAAATATACTCAGTAAGATGTATTAAATTGCTTTACAATCTGTATTTTGAACTATATATAGATGGTATTGATAGTCTCAATATACTTAAATCTAATTGAACTAGTTTCTTTTGACAAAATCAAAATAATTTTGATAATAATTAATAACACCTTAAAAGAGGAGACTGGCAATTAACTGACTTTTTAATCATGTATTATTTTACATGCAAAAAATATTCACAGAATTTTCAACAGAACTCCTCAACCATTTGTTTGTTTATGAAATGATCATGAGACAACAATCCCTCCTGGAAAAGAAAATTGTTTGTGTCTCTACAAATACTATTCAAAATGTGTGAAGGTCCTTCTCTCTTTATCTTATCCCTTGAATTCTTGTTCAAAATGACAAGATTTTAAAGTAAATGGAAAGACCTGGACCTTGCTGGTTCTACTTCAGCCAGAGGCCTTATACCAGGGAGACAAATAAAAAAGTAATCTGATGAGTAAGGAATAAACATATGATTAAAAATGTTGCGTTAAAAATTCTATTTTTGTTCTAATTTTTCAAATATTGAAATATTCTATTGATTTCATATCTGAAAAATATGACTCAAATACAGTACAAAACTAACATTTACCTGGAATCACAATAATTATAACTTCAAATTATGTTGTTTAATGACTAGTCATTTATGGAAATCAAATTTTTAAGCATTATGGATGGTATTATTTATTGAAGGTGTGTGTTTAAGTTAATTGTATACTTATATGTTTATAACAGGGGAGAATGCCAGGTATGATCTTCTCTTCTAGCTATTTTTAAAGTGTCATCAAATAGACAAATAGTCTCCTGTTGCTAAATGTCTCTCAGAGGATCAGTGAATGAAGAAAGAAACAATTCAAAACAGCAAACTGTAGGCACATGCTGCTGTACTTCTGACATAAATTATTTAAAATTGGATATGCTTGAAATGGAAGACTTTTGTTGCAAATTTTAAAACATGGGAAGCCAGAAGTCTTGACCTCATCACATAATACTTCCCTCTTCATTTCCTTTAATTTTTTGTTTATTTCTTTATTTGTTTGTTTTTTTGAGACATGGTTTCTCTGTAGCTTTGGATCCTGTCCTGGAATTAGTTCCTGTAGGCCAGGCTGGCCTTGAGCTTACAGAGATCTGCCTGCCTCTGCCTCCTGAGTGCTGGGATTAAATGTGTGCACGATCAGTGCATGGCTTCTTTGTTTTTTTGTTTTTCTAACCAAGAGAAACTTTATTATTAAAAGACTGATAAAACTTAAATGACTCTCTTATGTAAAAATCTCTGAGAAACTAAATCTCACTTCATTAAGAAAGTATAAACAAAATGATCATGTTCTTTAATTCATTTGATTGCAATGACTTCACTGTCTGCAAGGAAATTACCCTTAGTGCTTACATATGTTGATTATTTTTCATTCGTCTTCTTTGTGTTCTGAGGAATGCAAACACACATAAGTCCTTGTTATCTTATATCAATCATAAGTTTCTATAGCAACTTATAGCGAAAGAAGTCAGTTCAAGTTAAATTGCAGCACATTATTATTCCTTGGGAAATCAGAATGGCAGAAATGCTATACGGTTCCATTCACGAAAATTTACTTTTCAGATGTTAATAGTCTCTATTCTTCAGACTATAAAAACAAAACTATGCATTACGGCACAGCAAACAAAAGATGATAAATCACAGCACCGTCTATGTCATCTGTACTCTTCAATGATAGCAACTTTTTAATTGTAAAAGAGTAAATAAATTGCCTTCAACCAATGGGCTCTTAACTTCTGTAATGCTGTGATCTTTATAAATACAGTTCCTCATGTTGTGAAGATTTCTAACCATAAAATTATTTGTATTGTTACTTTATGACTGTAATTTTGCCACTGTTATGAATTTTAATATAAATATCATATATGCAGGATAGCTGACATGTGATCCCAAAAGTGTCATAAAACACAGGCTGAAATCCAGTACCTTAGACAATCTAGCTAGAAAAAAAACTGCAGAGTACAGGCCATGTCTTACTACTGTCATTGACCCATTTTCTTTCTTTGCTTCTTAAGCTTTGGTCCACGCCAGACAACCTATGGTCTTTATGTGGTATTAGGGAGAGTACTTAAGAGACACTGAGAATCACAGAAATGCAATTTGTATGTTTTACCAATGTGTTTAGTATACATTGAGACTCAATATTTTATTAAAGAAAAAATCGGATATCTAACAAATATTAACCATATTTTATTAAAAATATTAACATATGTTGCATAGTTCTACATCATTCAAAATTCTGTATTACCACATTTTTAGACAATGATTTCTGAAAAATTAAAAGTTTGATTGAAAACCTCTCTGCAGCAGACAAAAGCAATATAGTCTCTGGAGGTTCAGAAATTGTTATAAATGAATACACATTTATTGTTCAAAAACTAATTTTTTTGTTTTTGTGAAACAGGGTTTTTCTTTAGCTTTGGAGCCCATCTTAGAACTTACTCTTGTAGACCAGGCTGGCCTCGAACTCACAGAGATCTGCCTGTCTCTGCCTCCCGAGTGCATAGATTAAATGCATGTGTCACCACTGCTCGGTTCAAAAACTATTTTTAAGAATGATACTTTTTAGACAGCTAATCACGATGCATGCATATGTTATGATATTGCTTTTAGTTAAAATGTAAATTCAATGTCAATGAATAGCATACAATTTAAATACTTTAGTGCACATGAGGATTTTAACTCCTTACTTCAATTTACACTATTTGTGTCCTTCCTCTCTCCATGATAATTTGTATAAATTAAAGTAAAGACTATGGTCAATGACTTGTATCAGTGGATAAATTACCTGCTATGCAAGCATGACAATCTGTGTTTAGTTCTCCAAAACCAACAGAACAATAACAAAACAGCTGGGAGTTGCATTGTACTGATATAGCAGATCCACAAATGTCGCTGGCTAGCCAGCCTAGTCAAAGCAATGATCTTCAGGCTTAGCAATAGATCACTCCAGGAAATAAAGTTGGAGGGGAATTGAAGAAAATCTTTAAATGGGGATTTCAGGCCTCCACATATGCATGCTCACTCATCCCCAACACTGACCTAACAAGTACTGTACACACATACATAAATATCATGTCTGTAAGTGTACCATTTGAATGCTAGAATGGTGATTTATAGAATAATTGGGTATTTTCTAATTTCTGTAGATGTTATTTTCAAAAAAGTTTGGGGCTTCATAACAAACTGATCAAATAGTATAGCTTTGTGTTGACTGAGGTTTCTGTCCTGTTCCTCAGTCATTATGTCCCCCCAGAAAATCACACAGAGGACTACATTAATTATAAACCGATTGACCTAGTATCTCAGGCTGCTAATTAACTCTTATAACTCATATTAGCCCACAATTCTCTGTGTTAACCACGTGGCTTGTTACCGTTTTCAGCATGGCAATCACTTCTTGCTTGCTCTGTCTGGGTGATGACTGTAGACTGAAACTTTCTTCTTCACAGAAGTCTTGTTGCCCTGTCTCTATTTCCTGCCTGGTCACCGAGCCTATGCTTCCTGCCTGGCTACTGGCCTATCAGCATTTATTTAAAATACAAGTTACAGGATAAAAGACCATTGCCCCACAGCAGCTTTCTCTCATACAAATACAACCTTTCCCACAGTAACACGTAAGGAAAGAGACAGGTATTGCAGCCAATTAGTGTACTACAATTGTTTTCAACTGATATTCATAGTTTACACAAGTGATGTGTTGTCTATGACCTGGATTTTGATCAATGTTTTTACAAATAGGGTTTTATTCACTGTAGTTTGGCTTGCTTAAAAATCCTATGTGTTTTTGTGGTATGATAGGGCATCTCTTGGGTATATTCCCAAGAGTGGAATTGCTGGGTCTTGAGGGAGGTTGACTCCCAGTTTCCTGAGAAACCGCCACAGTGGCTACACAAGTTTGCCTTCCCACCAACAATGGATGAGAGTTCCCCTCTCTCCACATCCTCTCCAGCATAGACTATCATTGGTGGTTTTGACTTTAGCTAATCTGACCGGTGTAAAATGGTATCTCATAGTTGTTTTGATTTGCATTTCCCTGATCGCTAAGAATGTTGAGCATGACCTTAAGTGTCTTTTGGCCATTCGAAGTTCTTCTGTTGAGAATTCTCTGTTCAGATCAGCACCCCATTTTTTAATTGGGTTAATTAGAGTTTTAGTGTTTAGTTTCTTGAGCTCTTTGTATATTTTGGAGATCAGGCCTTTGTCTGATGAGGGGTTGGTGAAGATTTTCTCCCAGTCCTAAAGTAGCCTTTTTGTCTTACTGACAGTGTCCTTTGCTTTACAGAAGCTTCTCAGTTTCAGGAGGTCCCATTTATTCATTGATTCTCTTATTGTCTGTGCTACTGGGGTTCTACCTAGGAAGTGGTCTCCTGTGCCTTTGTCTTGTAGACTACTTCCCACTTTCTCTTCTATCTGGTTCAAAGTGGTCAGATTAATGTTGAGGTCTTTAATCCATTTGGACTTGATTTTTGTGCATGGTGATAAATATGGATCTACTTTCATTCTTCTACAGGTTGACATCCAGTTATGTCAGCACCATTTTTTAAAGAACTTCCCACAGGGCAGGAAACCCTGACTGCTCTTAGAGATGGAGAGGGAGGAGGAGAGAGAGTAGGGGGAGTGGTAGGGTGTTGGGAGGAGGGGCGGAAATGGAAACTTTTTAAATTAATAAATTTTTATTAAAAAAAATCCTATGTGTTTGCCTACTGGTCATTAGTAACCTTTGACCTTTTACTGTCTGACTAGTTTGACTTTCTATAACAGCGTAGAGTTGGAACCATAGAGTAATAGAGTACAAGGCATTTCATTGGTTTCTTTAACTTACCAGTATTCATGTTCATTGTGTGTATCTTATAACTTGATAGCTTCGCTTTATTATTGAAAGATATCCTATTTTCTGGGTAAACCATGTTTCATTATTCATTCAATTACTACAGAAAATCTTGTTGGTTTTAATTATGAATAAAGCCAGTATAAACATCTGTGTGCAGATTCCTTTGTAAATATAAACTTTAACTCATCCGGATACATTAAAACAAACATACTTATCCCATTAAACATTAAGGCTACACTTTGTCCTCTAAGGAACAGATTCCAAATGTTTCAGGTCTATTTTGGATTCCCACTTGCATGGAGTGAGAGTCTATTATTTAAGATACTCACAGGATTTGGTGGTGTCAATGAGATTTGGGTTATTCTAATTTGCCTGTAGAAGAATCTCTCTTAATCTGTCTATCCCTTATAACATACAGCATGAAAAGCTTTTCTCATACCCATTTGATACACATACAAGTACACAGCCACAATCACAGGCATATAAATCATTTGCCCAAGGCTTGTATAGTTCTTGTACTTGTCTGCTCAATTCGGTGTTCATTTTTATATTTGTAGAATTAAAATAAAAAGTTTAATGTATATGTATTTTGCAAGTCTGTTTAATTCCATAGCCCATATTTCACTTTATTGACATTGCCAATCAGAGAGCAGCTATATCTTTGTTTTGTAATTTATAGCACTTAGTGGTTTTTTACTGTTGTTGATCTTTAGAATTCTTCCTTCAAGGTATTCAAATTTTACTTCTGTCTGTATTTCATTTTGGTTATTTTTTTCAACATTTACAATCTGTATCCCTATTTCATTTTGTATTTATAGTCAATGAAAGTTCCTAACACTATTTATTGAAAAGAAAATAAATGGAATTTTAAAATCAAATAAAGATTTTAAGGTTTTTTTAATGATTTTAATGTTTAAAACTGCAAAAAACAAATCAGAAAAAGGTAATTTCCCATGATCACATACACAATCTGTCAAGTTCATATTTTCTTGAGTGGGAAAATTTTTGCCTCTGCTACCTTATCAAACTTAATCTCACATGATTTTGAAAATGATTTTAGTATTTGGATGACACTCATTTACAAAGCAAATACAGCACTGAACACGTCTGTGGCTACAAGGCTCTTTAATCATAGTTACAATATTGTTTAAAAATAGTATGAAATGCTTGTTTTAAATTGTGAAAAAAATTGTAATTTCAAATTTCTTTGGCTTCTTGACCAAGTAATATTTTAGAATTTTACATGCAGACACATCTTCAAAACAATGTTGATCCGTTTTATGCAATAGACCATGTTTTTCTAACTTGACTTCAAATCCTATTGAAGAAACATTCACAGTACTGTTCTGTATAGTTGATTGGCAGCCAGTGACTTGCAGGTCATATATAATAAATATACTTGTTATAAGAGCTGCTAGATTGGGCTCCACCTCTATAACCCTCTCCTTCAGTCAGAATGTAAACTTGCCAATGTTTAAAATTCATTATTTTCCCCTTCATTGTCTGCCTTTCAAAGAGTCAGTTTTCTAAAATACTTACTGACATCACCAGAAGGTAAATTTTAGAGTTCTACAGAAAATCTTCCTCCATGGTATTAAAAGAAAACAAATAGTAATGTGAAGCTTTTATAAGGATCAATTTATACGAATGCATAATTAGGGAGTAAGAAGATCAAAATGAGAGGATAAAGTTAATCTTTTGATTTTTGATTATTTTTATGTTTTGTATTTCACTCCTCTTTTCATTCACATTGATGATAAGCCTTTACAGCCGCATGTGAGTGGAAACCCCATTTTTATCAGTGTTCTCCTTGAGCAGCTGTGTCTACCATTTAGTGTTACTGCAATTCCTAAACTCAGATATTTAAAAAAAGTAAATGTAAAGTTATCATACATTATTTATGATTGTTGGTATATAGTGAATATATTTTGTACCCCGGGCATCTTGATTTGAATGCTTAGACCTCAATGATGTGTAATGAACTGGTGATGGAAGTTAACAGAACAGAGTGCCTACTGGAAGACAGTGCTTGTCTTGGGAGACCTACTGACTTGGTGGACTGAACTTTGGATACCTCAAAAAAATTTAAAGAGTGGGTAACTATAAAAGAGCAAGCCTCCAATTTCCTTTGTTTCTGGCTTCCTCTCCTGGCATCTCTAATTTCACTTGGTACCATGTTTCTGTCATCATGATAGAACACAACAGGAGGTGCTGAAGAAAAGCACAAACAGTGGGATGGTTAAGTCTTAGATGTCAGGCCCTCTGAACTTGGAGATGAATATGCACCTTTTCTCTGTACAGTACCCAACTTCAGTACACTTAGTTTTAAGCTAACAAGATAAAATGAAAGGACTTTTGAAGTTTAGGAATCAAAGAACAACTCTAAAAAGTAGAATTTCAAATATAGCAATTGATGTAGGTGTGTCTTTCTATGTGTTATTTTCATTGATTAATAAAGAGACTGCTTGGCCTGATAGGTCAGAACATAGGTAGGCGTGGAAGACAGAACAGAATGCTGGGAGGAAGAAGTCAGTGAGGCAGATGCTGTAGTTCTCCTCTCTAAGATGGACGCAGGTTAAGAGCCTTCCTGGTAAGCCACCACTTCGTGTTGCTACACACATTAATAGAAATGGGTTAATCAAGATGTGAGAGTTAGCCAATAAGGGGCTGGAACTAATGGGTCAAGCAGTGTTTATAAGAATACAATTTGTGTGCTGTTATTTCGGGTGTAAAGCTAGCCATGCATGAGCTGGGTGGGAATGCAGCCCGCCGCTCCTTCTACAAGCAAATAGATAGACAAATGGACTGAGTTTGAAGTAACATGTCTGGAATACTAGAACTATGGGAGTAACAGGATATGTATCAGGATGACATAGTCACCCTTACTTCTACAGTGAGCTCAAACCACATAAGAACCTCTCTCCAGCCATATATAGCCTTCCAATAACAGGTGTGACCAGATTAAAAGTGTGTCTTCCAGCCTCAAGATCAAAATCAGAAGTGAGCCTTACTATCTCAAAGGCCTGCATGTGAAGTTACCACCTTCAAACCTACCAGAAAATCTCTCACAGGTGTGCCCTCCATTTGTGGATTGTAAGTCATTCCAGATATAGTCAAGTTGACAGCCAAGAATAGCCATCACAATTCATCTGGTGTCAACTTGACACACAATCATATCTCCTCAGGTCATGATTAATTTCCAAATGAAAACAATAACCAGGTAACAAGAATATTCCCAAACACAACTATCTCACATATAACAAAAGCATTATATATTTGCCCAGATCATAATTACACTTAACATGATGTAACTATTTCCCTTGCAGTCATAAATGTATTACAAAATTAGAATAGCTGGCAATGTCCCATAAGGGACATATTTTAATATTCTCTTAACTGATGTTATAAAATATGATATATAAATTAAAAGAAAACAAAAATATCTGAAGAAATGAATTTTTAACAAAATATCACAGAAGCACTGATGTAAATTGTAATCCTTATTTCTGTAACTGGTCACATAGCCTTAGATGATAGTTATAACTACCTCATCTACTGCCCATTTATGTATTTCTTCCCCCCTCTGCAAGCACCTCAGAAGATTTTGGCTCTCTTATTGGAAAAGTGGCCCACACCGTCGTTTCTCATGTATCTGTACCTTTTGTCATCCTGCTTGCATCAGGCTATTAGAGTTTCCCATTGGCAGTAATCATTGGACATGGTAACACCAAGAGATGTCCTAAAGGATCTGCTGCACTCTGGACATAATCTTTTTGTACCTCCTCTGTGGATAAGCAATCCAATTTCCATGATAATCTAGATCAATTACTTCTCCTAACACTGTTATTATCTCTTAATCTGTTGGTGTAAGGGCATGAGAAGTATGAAGTAAACAGGGTAAAGTTTGAGCTTCTAGTTACATGGAATGTTTATCATGACTCTTGGAAAGAACACTCCCACCTCTGTAATAAAAACTTCTAGGGCAACAGAACAGCAAGCAAACATTTCCCTAGTGAGTCACTAAGGGTGATTAGAACTAGTCCCCTTTTCACCCCTTGATTCCTGGATCCATAAATCTTGGTTGTCGAGAAACAGTACCATACATTGGATGCTGATACAACTGCCTTCTAGAGAACCTTGCCCTAGCCCTCCAGGCTGCTACCACCTAAATGGTATTGTACCTGTGTCTTGAAAAGACCTTTCTAATATTTATCAGGTTGACTGCTTCAGTATGGTAGGGTAAATGGTTAGATCAATAGATACTGTGATCATGGATTCACTGTAGCACATCTGGAAGGTGAAGTGAGTTCCGTAGCCAGAAGCACAACTGTGTGGAATAATATGTTGCTGGATAATACCTTCAGTAACTCCATTGATGGTGGTTTGGGCAGAAGCATTACATGTTGGAAGGGCAAATCCATACCAGAATAAATATTTACCTCAGTAAGGACAAAGAGTTGTCCCTTTCATGGAGGAAGTAATCCAGTGTAGTCAACCTGTCACAAGTTTGCTGGCTGGTCACCCTGGGTAATGATGCTATATCTTTGCTCAGGGTTGGTCTCTGTTGGCATATCTGGCACTCAGCAGCAACTATAGCCAGGTCATCCTTGAGTGAAAGACCATGTTGTTGAATCCATGCATAATCCCTATCTCAGCCACTATGGCAACTTCATTTGTGGGTAATGAACAAAAATGCTTGGGGGAGAGACTAACTGTTCACAGAAAGGGTCATCTTATCTTTTTGATCAATGAGCTCCCCCTCAGCTGAAATCACCTTTTGATGAGAATTTACATGGGCCATTAGTATCTTAACCTCCTTTTTCCACTTGGAGATATCTATCAATTAGGCCAAGACAGTTTCTTTATTCATTAACCAATGAAAGCAACACACAAAAAGAAGAACGTCCTACACCATATTTCAACAATTATGTGAAAGCTTTTGCCTTGTGTTAGAGTATCTTGTTTTGCCATGTTTTCTGTGGTCTCTTGGAGGCCTGGTCTTTTCTGAGGAGGAAATGGAGGACAAGTATGTCTGGACGGGAGGGAAGGTTGGAGAGACCTAGCAGAAGTGGAAGGAGAAGAATCTGTGGTTGATAAGTGTGGTATAAGAGAATAAACCATTTTCATTTTTTTTAAAAAGGAAAAATATAAAATGTGGGACTCCTAGCTCCTAAAGCATTTAGATTAGTCCATTTGCATCTAATTACCAATCTAATCTGTCTCTGTGATAGAGCTGTTTCTTCTGGATTTAAAGATTATCTTGCAGACAGTAAGGAGGATAACAATACCCCAGTGATTATAAAGTTTATATAAGCATTAAATAATTACTGATGAAAGAAGATTCAGGGGAGTCACACCATGTTCAGAAAGGACCAGGGTTCTTGTTTCTGAGCCTGTCATGTTACAGTGGGGCTTTGCTGATACAACTGCTTTTGGGTAATCCATGTTCTTGTATTAAAATTCATTGATTCATTACATAAATCTATGTGGAATGATTTCTTTGTTATGCTAAGATTAATAGTTGCTTTGTCAAATCTCTACAACAGTAGTCAAAAACTTTCCATTTGTTATCTCATTGGATATGTTATAGAAGACAAGTGTATCTGCTTTTGTATAGAGTCACTTTCACCATGGAATGCTAGTTCTATCAGGTTTTTTCTAATAGATGATATATGCTCATTTATATATCTTCATATAGGTTGGCATTTTATAATCCATAATCACTTATTGTGGTCCTCTCCAAAACAGTCTGGGGGCCATATATCCTGAGGATTCTGGCCATCAAACATAGGTATGCTTCAAGTATAAGGTACAAGTTTATAAATGTCTCTTACACTCAAACAATTCTATCTATATTCTTATACATTCAATTTCATTTTTAGGTAATTTTCCAAAAAGAATGAAAGCAAAAATCAAAACAGTAACAAAAACAGAAACCTGGATCCTGAACTCATTTTGACCTAGTTTGCTTGTAGAAGATCAAGGCAGTTAATATTGTTGCACAGGTGGAAGAGGAGCTCACTATTCCTTCCCTCTACCTAAGGAACTGTATTTATAGTCAGTTGAGGGTTGAAGAAAAAAATCCTCTTTTCTTTTAAGGACTAACCAATGCTAGAATGGTCATATTCTATTAGATGATAAAACACCCAAGGAGATAATGGCTGCACTAATTGGATGCAGTGGGATTGTAAAACAAACACACAAACAAACAAGCAAACAACAACAACAAAAACACCAAAAAGAGATGATTAAAGAGAGTGTCTAGAATCAGTCATAGTAGCTGTGAGGGAAAAAAGAAGTGGTTAGGAAGATACATATACATGAAAATGTCAAAGAATTAAGGGTAGTATACTCTAAAAATAAAGCTTTTAGTATGCTGAGCTGTGTAGATTTCTCATGACATAGGCCTTACACAAGCATGAGGACCAGAGTTCAGATAAAACACACACACAAAACCTGGCCATCATCATGGGGGATCACCCAATAGCCCAGTGTTTGGGAAATGAAGACAGAGAAGAACAGGGGCAAGCTGGCTAGCTAAGTTAACTATATAAGGCAAGCCCTGGGTACATTAAGAGAAACTGTCTCAGCAAGGAAGTAAAGTAAATAATACCTGTCTATATCAAGAAATACACCCAATGATAGCTTCTGTCTTCTCACAAATGCACGTGCGTACACACATACACACACACACACACACACACACACACACACACACACGCACAAGCACTTTGTGTGATAGACTTTTTCTCTTTTTCTGTGTTGATTCAACACACACATTTATTCACCAATATAGATCAAAGTAACAACTGCACCAAAGTCCAACATGGTAGGGATGTGTGCAGTTTTTTTTTTGAGGAGGGGGAGGGGTTCTCACAAAATGATGTGTGAAAGTTATTTAAACTACAAAGTGCCTGAAAACAACACCTTCATCTCCACAAGTGTGGGTGACAACTCACAAGAGTTGCAATCCTAAAGCTCTACTCATCCTTAAGACTGACATTTGAGTAACAGGTAGATACGTATCACTGAAGGCAGAATCTAACATTGCCCTATGATGCACTCAAAAGGAAAACAAAAATGAAAATTAGGCTGTTATATATTTTAAGTTACTTTAACATTCAATCTTTTGAATCAGTTCAGTTATCATTTAAAAAGACTTTACTTTCTGCCACGTTGTCTGTATGCATGGATGTGCAGAAATAAACAAAAGTTCAAAAGACACAAGACAAATAAATGTCCATAGGAAATACACGAAAGCACAAGGTCAGCAATAGCACTCTTTACAGGTGCAACGATTACTGAGTGAGAAGGGTTTCTGGTCCCTATCAGTTTATTATTGATTATTTACATGAGGGTCGGTTATCAGAAAATTCAGGTTGAATATTTTAAGGAGGTTGCTACTATGTGTGTTGTTATAAAAACTTAAAGAACTGAATTCTAAACTAAATTTTTCTCTCTAGCTATCATATGAGTGGCACCACCCTATGTTAAAACACACACTGAAATAAGGATGTGATGGTCCTGGGGACTGAAAATTTAATGCCAATATGCAACAATCTACAAATGACGATTACACATATAGATGTTCCTACATGAACTTATAAATTCCCAAAATGAAGTTTCAGGATGATATTTACGAAAGGCACAAGACTTAACATCTAATGCCTTAAGGATTTAAAATGAGGTAATGTCCAAATCCCTATCTTGAGCTGTATCAGGATGGAATTAGGCTTGGTTTTGGAACAAGGTCATAGTTCGCGAAGCAATTTCCTGCTGCCTTGCTAATATCTCACTGCCCTTTCAGTACTTATAATACCCTTTTCTGTTGATTCCACATTAAAGACAGCACACATAGACATTCTTTAACCTCCCCCGATCCCACTCCACTGGAGGAATAGAAACCTAAAGGGAAGTAATTACAAAAGACCTTGACCTTCTGGCTTCAAAACAACTTCCTGATAATCAGTCTTTCTGTCTTGAAGTTTAGTGAAATGACAATGTGGTGACGTGTTATTGATTGGGCAATTAATTCTGAGTTCAAAGGAAGCTAAACATGGCCTGTAGCAATGTTTCTGCACAGGATAGTCAGTTTTGTCAAAGCATTTTTTGTTATCATATCTTCAGTGCGCAAGTGACATCTTTACAATAAGAAAATATCAAATACAATGAAGAAAGAATTTTTCAGACTCCATCTCTTGTGGAAAGTTTTTTTGAAAAAAAAAAACATATTTTATTTCAGGTCCTTTTTGAAAATCTCAGGTAACAATAAAATGTTTGTTTCAGAAACCAGAGGATCCTTGAGGTGCAGTCTACTAACTTGTAAGTAAGCTGTGGGTTGTCATCTTCGAGGTGTAAGGGATTAATGGGCAAAGGCTAGCTGCGTGTTGTCCACATAAGCTGCAAGCTCTGCTGGTGCCTACCTTCTCAGCCGCTGTAGTCATAATAAAGGGACAAAGCTTTAAAATCCAGGAGGAAAAGGAAGAAGACAGCAAAGTGTTCTGCTCAAATCTGCAAAAGGGCTGAGTTTAAAACAACACAAAAACCAAGCTTTTTTTTCTTTTGCTTTATAGAAAGTTAAAAACATTTTAAATACAAATTCAAGGGACGAAGAGGGAGGAGGAGAGGGAGTGGGGGGGAGTGAGAGGGTGTTGGGAAGAGGGGCGGAAATGGAAACTTTTATAATTTAATAAAATTTACTTTAAAAAAAATTATGATAGAAAAAAGAATTTAATTTATGGCAATTTAAATATTATACATGAGATAAATCATTTATAAAAGATCTTGAGTGACCTGTGGTATTAAAGACGACCTCTCCTTTCATTTTTTTTTTTTTGATAAAAGCATCTGAGATAGAGTCAACCTATTATCTCAATCTTTATTTTAGTTCATCTCATCAAGTTTAAAACACAAAAATCTTAGCTACTCATAAAAGTCCCTTTTGCTTTTGTGTTGTGTCCCCTTAATGTTTAATAGAGCTGTGCTTACACATGAAAGTAATTAGGAAGATGATAACTTTAAACCAGTTCCAAGTTTGCTTTTGAACATTTTCAAAATAATTGTCATTATTTAATGTGTGTGTGTGTTTGTGTGTGTATGTGTGTGTATGTGTGTGTTTGTGTGTGTGTGTGTTATGAGAGGGACATGAACATGCCATAACACATGTGAGAAGTCAGAAGAAAAATCCAGTACGGATCATCATTTTCCACTTTATTTAAGGTAGTTTCTCTTGTTTTATCACTATGAGTGACTGGCTAGCTGGTTTTAATTCTTCCAGGAATCTGTTATGCCTACCTCCCACCTCACTGTAGAAATGCTGGGATTGCAGGCATACACTATCATTGCACCTGAATCTCATGCTTTTATGGCAAGACATTTACACATAAGCTTTAACCCAACCAGAATTTATCTTTCTATAAACAATGTTGTGAATATATCTGGGAATATATTGGGGGGGAAAGCAATAATTATAAATTTAAATTGTAAAATAGGAACTATATAAAATATCCAAAGGGAATTAATACTTGCAATAGACAAGTACATTTTTTTATTTTTATAAAATTAAAAGTGTTAAAATTTTGATTAAAATATTTAATTATTAAAAAATTCATAAAGTATCCAAAGCAATTTTAGCTTTGTTTTTCAAAATCTAAAAGTTATATTTTATTGTGAGAGACTTAATGAAATTTTCACTTAAACTATTAACATTGTTGTAACAAATAAGGCTCAATTTCTTTTTTATTTCTGCTTAAAATACTGAAATCCAGGCAAAACACTTAAAAAGATACACATCACAAACCTTAATTATAGGCTTCTATCAGCAGAAGTAATATATTCTTCTCTAATACACTGTTATTACCAGGTGACACATGGGGTTTTCCATCTCAGATTCACCATTGAACCTGATACTGTTAATAATGGTTAAGATAATCATTCAAGATCACAAACTCGCCAGGTGGTGGTGGTTTGATCCCAGGTTTAATCCCAGCACTCCGGAAGCAGAGGCAGGCAGATATCTTTGAGTTCGAGTTCAGCCTGGTCTTCAAGAGCATGTTCTAGCACAGGATCCAAAGCTACAGAGAAACCCTGTCTCTAAATAAATAAATAAATAAATAAGATCACAAACTTTGGAGGGTGTCTGATGCTGAAGATCCTCATAAGGAACCCTATGGTAGCAGGTTATTTATTTAAATATTTTGTTAGCTATTTCTCAAACACAATATGAAACTTTTTCTTCTGTTAACTTGTGTCTTTTGCATGTCTATCAGGGGTGAAATAGATCCCCGAACAGTAGTGCTATAAATCTTTGGTGATGATACAGATGTTGGTTTCTGGCCTTGAGTTCAGCCACAGCATTCAGAAAAGTAAAGTTGATGCCATATAGCATATTTTAATTATTTCATAGGTTAATTACAAGATTTCGGTTCTAAGGCAATCATTAAAAATTCCTAAGAAGAGATGAAGCATACATTTTGTTTCAAAACAAAAATCTTAAGGCAGTGAAAGAGCTCAGCGGTAGTTTTTGTGCAGTACGTGAAGTCCTGGCAATAACTTAGCTTTCTGTCTTCTACTAAGAAGATACTACATTCAATTTGATTTTAGTTTTTGTTTTTGTTTTTTTTTTTTTTTTTTGAGACAGGGTTTCTCTGTGAAACAGTCCTGGCTAACATGGGACTCACTTTGTAGACCAGGCTGGCCTCAGACTCACAGATATCTGCATGATCAATTTGAATTTTTACCCTAATAGAGAATAAGCATAATGTTGAATAACTTTTCTAACTTACCAGGAATACTAGCTAAATAGAGTCTTACTGTTTATATTTCTTATAAGTTCATATTTTAGAAATTAGATTCTAATTCTATTTTTCTCTAAGAAACAGTTTGTGCATGTTTATCGAAAACTCTTATCAAAATTATTGTCACTTACTGAACTTCAGGAAATCCTAAGTAGGTGATCATAACTTTTTGATATGTGATCTTTGGTGTTTTTCTAACAATTAAATGTTATTTGACTGTGAGAACTATGTGGATTATATTTCTCATAGACATGGAGAAATGAATGATTTGTATTTGTTTTGTTAACTTTCTCTTTGTAATTTTCTTCAAAGATATTTCTTCAATATAGAAACACAGAAGAATAACGGTATACTTGTCAAACTTGAGTCTGTTTTGGTATCTATAAATACCGCAGCATATGCTCCTGGGTGAGTCATGTTTGTTAAATAGTCAAGTTTTTTTTTTCTTTTTGAGCCAAAGGTTTGTACTAATGTTTTGATGCCACAGGATGTAAAGCATCTGTTCCTTTTTATCGGTGAATAAAAGAATTTACAGCTTTTCATTAATCATCTGGAAGAAAGGCTCTTCATTCACTTCGGCAGCAGGTCTGTGATTACATGAAGCATGTGAAGAAAGAAAGCACGTTTCCCAGGGAATGAGTCACAAAGACAAGCAAAAGGATGACAAATAACCATGAAGGAAAGCGTGTAACATCACAGTCCAGAGGGCCTGTGAGAGTCGGGCTTTGTAATAGCTTCATCTTATGTGGAAAGGGTATCCTCTTAAGTCAGTGATATATTAAGCTACCACTGTCAATTACAAAATGCTGCAACATGTGTTCTCTTTAATGTGTTTTCAGAATTATCAGGAAAGTTCTTTGAAGAAAGAAAAGAGGCAAAGAAGTTCCCACTAACATTTATATCAGATTCCTTAATGACTTGTGTTTTATTTATTTGTGTTAAAATATTTTAAAAATTTACATTTGTTTGCCAAATTTCAACACATAAAAGATAACAAAATGAGAATATAATGAAATTATACAAAAATGGTGCTAACATGTTCCATTTCTTCTGGTAAGATTTAATCATGTAGCCAGTCGATGGTGGCGCAAGCACTTAATCCCAGCTCTCAGGAGGCAGAGGCAGGCAGATCTCTGTGAGTTTGAGGCCAATTTGGTCTATAAGAGCTAGTTTCAGAACAGACTCCAAAGCTACAGAGAAACCCTGTGTCAAAAAAGAATAAAACTTAGTCATGTTACCCTATAATGCTTCAATACTCAGACTTCATTCAATACAATCTATCAAGAAAGAAAGAAAAAAGAATAGTGTGAAAATATGATTAGAATTTATTAAAATTTTTGAAAGCTGTTTATACATGGCATCCTTTTCAAACAGAAAAAAAGGAAAAAAGCTCAGACTAAAGAAAAACCTTATGAAGTTTGATTAGAAACTTGTAGAAACAGAATGAAAATGTCCTAAACAACAGCAGTGAGAGAAAATAGCAAATAGACAGATAGATAGATAAATAAGTAAATAAATAAGCAAGATTGGAAAATTTTCACTAATAAAGATATATAGGTTTTTCAATAAGGATATAAACAAGGAACAGCGTGTTTATGACATAGCAAAAACCAGTGACATTAACTAATAATGGCATTAATATCCCAAATATTAACCAGCTCAATTCATTGATTGAAGAGTGGAGCACAGAAAATCATGGTTTTACTGCATCATATTTTCTTTTATTTATGTTTGACAGCTTGATACACATATATAGTTCATTTCAGTCACTTTTCCCTGTGACTCATTGTGATTAATCTTTCGTTTATTACCTCGTTTATTACCAGGATATGTCCCTCCGACTTTCAAAAACCACAGGATAGGATGAATATAAGAGCTGGAACATAAGGAATAGTTCTGAAAAATGACATATTCTGGAAGTGATGTGATTATTGATTTTGTGAACTCACTGTATTGAAGTTGCCTGCATAAACCTGGACCCTATCAATATCTTATCAGTGAATGAGTAGGGATGCTCTCTGTGGGGAAATACTGGTAGTTAATGGTTTCTTGAGAAAGAGGTGTCAGTGATTTCAACAATGATCCTCAAACCTTGTGAGGGGTTGAATGAATCCAAGGCATCCATGCTTCCCTGACAAGGCAGGAAAGATGCAGAAATGAACTCATAGTGGTAGTAGACTGTATTAAAAGGCAAGCTCATTTGTATTAAACAGGAAAATTCTCCAAAATGAAAAGGGAAGCTCAACACTAAGTCCCATCATTAGCTGAGGAGCTGTTGTCAATAAACAGTTCATGGGAGTGGAAGAATAAATTATCTTTCAGTATTTGGTGCTTGGCAGGCTAACCACACTCTTGTGGAAGACATCCAAAAGATATATAGACAGTACAAAATCAACTTCATGCACTTAAAAAACAAAAGCAGACACAAAATTGATTAAGAAGGGAAGGTAGTGGGTCTGAAATTATTTCAGGATTAATAACAAAAAGATAAAACTGAAGATCTTAAAGCAAGAAACATATTCGATCTTCCAGTCTTACACTTATTTCCTGAACTATGACTGGATATTTTAAGGACTTGTGTCTTGATGCCTTTTACTGCAGAGAGAAATATATTTTATTAAAACTGAAAATATCATTTATTTATAGATATAAACACAAGTACTTAGAAGAACGTTTGACTTGTATCAATTTTAAGTAAATTCTTTCACACCCTATACTTTCTTTGCAGTGAATTTTTTTTCTTTCATTTCTTTTATTAAAAATTTCCACCTCCTCCCACTTTCCTCCCCTCCCCTTCCCCCACTCCTCCTCCCTCTCCTTCTCCAGGTCAAAGAGCAGAAAGGGTTCCCTACCCTATGGTAAGTCCAAGGTCCTCCTCGTTCCCCCCAGGTCCAGGAAGGTGAGCATCCAAACAGACAAGGCTCCCAAAAAGCCAGTACATGCAGTAGAATCAAAGTCCAGCGTCATTGTCCTTGACTTTTCAGTCAGCCTCCATCGTCCGCCACATTCAGAAAGGCCGGTTTGATCACATGCTCCAGCTGTCCCATTCCAACTGGTCTTGGTGATCTCCCATTAGATCTGTTCCACCGTCTCAGTGGGTGAACATACCTCTCACGGTCCTGACTTCCTTGCTCATGTTCTCCCTCCTTCTGCTCCTCGTTAGGACCTTGGGAGCTCAGTCCAGTGCTCCAATGTGGGTCTCTGTCTCTATCTCCATCCATCACCAGATGAAGGTTCTATGGTAATATGCAAAGATATTCATTGGTGTGGCTATAGGAGAAGCCAGTTCAGGCACCCTTTCCTCTGCTGCTCAAGGAACAAGCTGGGGACCTCTCCTTAGACCTGGGAACCCCTCTACAATCAGGTCTCTTGCCAACCCTAAAATGGCTCTCCTAATTAAGATATATACTTCCCTGCTCACACATCCATCCCTCCTTCATCCCAACCATCCCATTCCTTCAAGCTCTCCCCATCCTCCCCTTCTCCCTTTTCTCCCCCCATCTCCCCTTATCCCCACCACACCCCCCACCCCCGTGCTCCCAACCCCTGCCCAGCAATTTTGTCCACTTCCAGTATCCAGGAGGATAACTATATGTTTTTCTTTAGGTTCACCTTCTTATATAGCTTCTCTAGGATCACGAATTATAGGCTCAATGTCCATTATTTACAGCTAGAATCCACTTATGAGTGAGGACATACCATATTCCTCTTTTTGGGTCTGGGTTACCTCACTCAGCAAAGTGTTTTCTATTTCCATCCATTTGCATGCAAAATTCAAGATGTCATTGTTTTTTACCGCTGAGTAGAACTCTAAAGTGTGTATGTGCCACACCTTCTTTATCCATTCTTTTATTGAGGGGCACCTAGGTTGTTTCCAGGTTCTGGCTATTACAAATAGTGCTTAGCAGTGAATTTTTAACCATACCAAAATATCAGTGATGGATTTCTTCTTGTCTACTGGGCCTTGGAATCAGAGTGTGCCCTATTAGCCCGCAGGTAGATGTGTCACTATTGGAGCAGCAGACAGCTTTTGTGGGCAGGTTGGTATTATAGTTCGTAGGGGTCTCACTGATGCCTTTTTCCAGAGCAGCAAGCAGTGTATCTTCCAACATGAGCAATCTGGGAGGAAGATTCCAGTTCAGGTCTAGTTCAATTTCTCTGTATTTTACACCCAATATATGTGACATCTTATTACCTAATTCTGGGTGGCATCTAAGAGAAATTGCAAGAGCCTTACTATTTTAAGGATCCCTAGGGTCTTACTTAACAACAGAAGTTCATAAAGAGGTACCCAAACTGGCACTAGGATTTTATTTAAAACTGCATGGCATTAGATTTCCCATTATACAGCAATGCAAGCTACCATTTTTCTAACTCTCACATTTCTACTTGGCTCAAAAAGTAGTAGGCTATAAAATTGCTTCTTCTTACATACTTCATTTTGGCTATCATCTCCAGAGATATTTACCCCATCCCTGCTTAAACTTTTTCACTTCATATCAAAACCCTTGATTTTATATCACCTATACTGTGCTCATCAAGTTGCTCTTAACTTTGGAAAGCTTATTTTCACAGTGGACATCGGTGCATTTAGAGATACGTGGCCGTGCAAAGTGCTGAGGAAAAACAACAGGGAATAATCTGCCCTCTTTATCTATGTGAATTTTATTCCTTAAAAACCTCAGGAAATATTACTGAAGAGAGAGCAGAAAGAATGTAAAAGCTGGATGCCGGAGAGGGGTAACTGATGTGGGATGTCTTCCTCTATATGTGTTGCTTCTAGTGGTTAATAAAAAGGTTACTTCAGCCTCTGACAGGACAGAATATCACCAGACTGGAAGAGATATATAGAGAGAGTAGGCAGAGTCAAAGAGATGCTATGTAGCTTCTGATGGAGAAAGACAGCAGAACAGAACATTAGCCACAGTATTGTGGCCTTACACAGATTAATAAAAATAAATGGTTAATTTAAGATATAACAGTCAATAAGAAACCTGAGCTAATGGTCAATTAGTTAATATAGTTTCTGTGTGATTACTGCTGTCTGAGCAGATGAAAATGAATGAGAAGTCTCAGTTTGACATGGCTGTTATACTCAAGAACTCACAGCAAGTGTGATTGCCTGCACAATATCAAGGCAGGCAAAATTCCAGCACTTATGAGGAAATTCCAAGGACTCATCCCTGAGGAGACACAGGCAGTAAACGGTAGAAGATGGAAGAAAACATCTTGTTTCTTAAGTATTGAGGCCCCTTTTCAGTAGTTGCTACTGTTTCAATGGATAGTGCCTTAATATGTATGATTTGCCAGAGCTAAAGAACTATTGTTTTCAGTATCTATCTCTCATCTATCACCTATCTCTCTCTCTCTCTCTCTCTCTCTCTCTCTCTCTCTTTCTCTCTATCTATCTGTCTGTCTGTCTATCTACCTCTCTATCCACCTATTATCTATCATTCATGTATCTTCCTATCATCTATCTCTTTGTCTTTCTACCTGTCCATTACCTATTTATCATTTATCTTTCTTTTATGGATGACATAAAAATGCAGGGGTTTTTCATGATATTCAATCTGCTTTGTGGCATTAATTCTGGACCTGATCTTAGCTTTGAGGGAAAATGTTGAAAGAATGAAATTTATTTTCTTTAATTAAAAATATTACTATTTGATGATTTCATACTTGCATTCAATGTAATATGATTATAGCTTCCATTTTCAACCTCTCCCACTTTCTTCTTCCAACTTCCTTTGGGAAGTTCCCACAAATTCTCATTCCAACTTCATTTGCACATACTCCCACACACACTTTTGATAATTTACTTTTAAGACTGTATGCTTAACGATAATTTATTAATTGCCATATCAATAAATGCAATTATATTAAGCTAGAACATACTGAGAAATCATTGGTTAAAACTTCATTTTTTTAACCCGTAGATTTTTCTGTTGTTTAGGAATGGAAATCACCTAACCCACCCAAAATTTTCCAGCCTTCAAAAGTATGTAAGTTATTATTGCCATATTGCTTATATCTGTGTCCTAACATTAGGTTAGCATTCTTCTTGCTAATTTTTATTTTTCTTTGGAATTTGTAATTGAAGAAAGCTTCCACATTGTTTAACTCAACAAAGCACTTAATTTTAAAGAGTTCCAGACACTAAATCCAAGAAACCCACTTTGGAGCTTCTGAACAGAACCCCTGCAGAATGAAAACATGAAATCATGACATATACAACTTATCTTCCCAGTAGAGGTAGAACAGGTTGAGAAAAGTTTGCATGACTTCTCAAATTGCTAGGATATATTTATCTTTCTGTAAATTTCCTTTATCATGAGCTCTCATTATGAGGCAGGTTGAAATGAATAGCCAGCTAGAGAATATCAAACAATGAGAGTAGATTTAAGAGAAGAATAAACAAATCATACAATAAAAGTTAAACAAACCTTGCCTGTTATAGTGCCATTTTAATATCAAAGTTAACTTAGAATAATTCTTAGTCTATAATTGTGTTTTCAATGTTATATCTTGAAAGAAAATTTTATATAAATACTTTGAAATGTTTGTATAGCTATGACCTTAATAAAGAAAAGAAATGCAATGTAGAATCACATAAAGCTTTAATGTCTTTCCTTAGCTATGCTAATATAAGGAAATGGATAAGCTTCAAACTGTTTAATTATCACATAACAATGATGGCAAAGGGATTCATAATGTAATTACCAGTTAAGCCAAAGGCATAACACAAGTTTTCTAATGAAGTCCACAGTAAATTTTAAGATTTTTAAAATCAAGGGCTTTAAGTCATTGCATAACTGAAGAAATGACCTTATTCTTAAGCATCAGGGTATAAGGCCAGGAGCCAAGATGACTTCTAGATGACAATTACTAGAAAAATATGAAAATTATAAGAAATCCGGCATTTCATTCAGTATTTTCTTTCTGGCAGGTTCTTACTATGTAGATAAGGCTGGGCTCAAACTCACAGAGATCCACTCACCTCTGTTGTAATTACCCATATTTGTTCACACCCAACTTTTATAACTTTATCAAGTTCTAAATTGTGATAAAAGAACATCTCAAGGCCTGCAAGTTAGGCTTAATGAAAGCATCAAGCATTTGGTTAAGAAACTTAATGATCCATGGAAAATAATAACAATAATAATAATAATAATGCTACTATTAAAAAATAACTTGAGACTTTCAAGTAGTATGTGCATATTATTTGAAAATATTGAAAAGTGATTTTATATGCAAACCATTCTAATGCCTATAAAAGAAATGACATTAAGATATCCCATTTATTAAAGATAAAATCTTAAACACTCATCTTGAGTCATAGCTCTCCTGAAATTACTGGTATATTAGTAGTGGAGATAGGATACTCATTCATAACAACCCACTCTGTCCTGTCAACTCCTTCACATTTAACTTCTGTAATTCGAATTCTTCAAACTGTGGAATACAGTTCAAACTCTGCATTTTTTTTCTAAAATACAATCTAATTAATAATATTCAGTATGTTCAATCTTGTGAATCTATTGTCACAATTCTGGTACCAATTCTGTCAGCTAATTTTAATTTAATTACATTTGCTAAAATAAAATGGCATAATACAGACGGGTAGATCAATGAATAGGTTTAATTTCTTATCAACTAATAGAACATAGGCATGAGGGAGCACAGCTGGAAAACGACTTACAATTCTCTGAAATATGAATCTCAGCACAAATATCACTTATTAGGTATACTATCTCCACCATCTTCTAAATACATAGCACCAATAATCTGTAACCCATAGCAAGTCTGTGTTGCTAACTGGATTATTGTGGAATTCTGATTAATATTTTTTTTACCAATATCCCTGGGAAAACTACTTTTGGATTTGTATAGCTCTGATAAACATGTGATAAAATAGAGTATGAATCTTAGAGTATTTGTCTTTAGTATCATTGTTCTAATCATAATGAATAGGCTAAATTAGTAAATGTCTATCACTTATGCCATTCTACAAAAAAATTATCTAAATTTAGTTTACTTTTACACATTTGGATTTATGTTGGGGTCTTTGATCCATTTGGACTTGAGTTTTGTGCATGATGATAGTTGGATCTATTTTCATTCTTCTATGTGTTGATATCAGTTATATGAACACCATTTGTTGAATATGTTTTCTTTTTTCATTTTATATTTTTTTCTGCTCTGTCAAAAGTAAGGTGTTCACAGGTGTGTGGATTAATATTCTGGTCTGGTCTTCTATTCAGTTCCATTGGTCCCCCGTCTGTTCTTATGTCGATACCAGGGTGTATTCAGTACTGTAGCTCTGTAATAGAGTTTGAAGTCAGGGATTGTGATGTCTCCAGAAGTTCTTTTATTGTACAGGACATATTGGCTATTGTGGGTTTTTTTTTTTTTTGGTTTTCCATATGAAGTTGAGTACTGTTCATTTGAGGTCTGTGAAGAATTTTGCTGGAATTTTGTTGGGCATTGCATTGAATCTGGAGATTGCTTTTCATAAGATTGCCATTTTTACTACCCAAGAGCATGGGAGATATTTTCATTTTTTGGTGTCTTCAATTTCTTTCTTCAAAGATTTAAAGTTCTTTTCATACAGATCTTCCACTTGTTTGGTTAGAGCTACTCTGAGATATTGTGTGCTTTTGTAGTTATTGTGAAGGGTAATGTTTCTCTGATTTCTTTCTCAGACCATTTATCATCTGTGTTCAGGAGGGCTACTGATTTTTTTGAGTTAATCATGTATCCTGCTACATTACTGAAAGTGTTTATGAGTTCTATAAGTTTGTTAGAATTTTTGGGGTCTTTTATGTAAACTATCACACCATCAGCAAATAGTGAGAGTTTGACTTCTTCTTTTTGATTTGTATCCCTTGATCTCCTTTTGTTTCTTACTGCTCTAGCTAGGACCTCGGGGACTATATTGAATAGATATAGAAAGAGTGGATAACCTTGTCTTGTTCCTGATTTCAGTGGGATCACTGGGAGTTTTCTCCATTTAGTTTGGTGTTTGCTGCTGGCTTACTGTATATTACCTTTTATGTTTACCTATTTTTCTTTTGTTTCATCTCTCTCCAAGACCTTTATCATGAAGAGATGTTCTATTTTGTCAAAGGGTTTTTCAACATTTAATAAGATGATCATGTGGTTTTAATTGTGCTTATTTATATGGTGGATTACATTGATAGATTATTGTATGATGAACCATTCCTGCATCTCTGGAATGAAACCGACTTGATCATGGTGGATAATGTTTCTAATGTGTTCTTGGATTCAGTTTGTCAGTATTTTATTGAGTGTTTTTGCATCAATGTTCATGAGTGAAATTGGTCTATAATTATTTCTTAGTAATGTCTTTATGTAGTTTGAGTATCAGGGTATTGTAGCCTCATAAAAAGAGGCCCGCAGAGGTCTCTAAGTCACTCCTTTATGCTTGTTTCTTAAGAAGACAGGGTATCCAGATCATCAGATTATAAAATTGCTGGCTCAGATCTGTTTCTATAAATGTCCCTGGCCTGGGCCATCTCATGTGGAGGTCACTGGCTTGGTTCCAGTCCCACAGATATCTCTAGCTCCAACCCTCTCTTTCAATGGTTGCTCCATTTTACCCGCTCCTATGGAGTTCACTGCCTCAGGCCTGCTCAGGTTGAGGTTGCTAGTTCAAATGTATTTCCATAGATGTACCTGACTTGGGCCCTCTCCCACAGATGTCACTGATTTGGTCCTCGTTTTACAGAGGACTCTGACTCAGGTCTACTCCATTGGAGGTCCCAGACTCACATGCAGACCTGCAGAGGTTTCTGGATCCCCACAGAAGCTCTTATAAAGAAAAATATTTCATTGGGGTTTGCTTAAAAATTCAGAGGTTTAGCCCATCGTCATTATGGCAGGAAGCATGGTGGATGATAGACATCGAGCGTCATTTTATTACTATGCCAAAGATCTGAGTTGACTCATGTTTAGAATAATGTCTCATAATATAGGAAATGCTGATTCTTGAAGTAATAGATTGATACTTCTGCCTTTTCCTCAAGAACTTTGGGATTATGGACACAAGCTAACATTCCCTCTTATTATTTTATCAAAAAGTGATATATTGACTTACAATTTGTAAATAAACTGTGACTTTAAAATCTCTATTTATAATATCAACTATATAAAAATTAATTAAGGAACAATAATAGGCACATCCAGATGAAAAGAAAACATTTTAAATACTCAATACATATTAAGTCATTGTATCTATAGAAAAGAAAAATTTCATGAGTAATTAGAATAGCAAATGACAATGAAATGAAGGATGATTTCAAGGAAGGAACATTCTGAATTTAAAAAGCAGCAACAACTAAGTGTTTTATCAGATTTATGCCCATATGCAGCATAGGATTTTGCATTAATGATCATTAAAGCAAAGAAAGGTCGGATGCTGAGAAGTGAACAAATGAGAGAGGTTTAAAGTCTGATGTGGCAGCATTAGTCACCAAAATAGTCATGAAATTTGAAGAGTGACAACATCAGAAATAGCAGCATATGTTCTTTCATTAAAGGAAAGATAGAATCAGAAGGACCTGAGTATATTTTGAACCTTAGTGCATGATTTTAAAGACAGGTAGGTAGGAGCTACAGGATATAGGACACAGCTATTTATAGGACAGACTTTGCCTTTTGTTCAAAGTTCAAAAAAAAGTACATGATTTGATGTTCGACTCTTCATGTTCTGGATTTAAGTTTAAAAAGACCACATTGTCAAGTGGAAAATGATCCAAAGGACATCAAAAAGCAGAAAACTGAAAAAATCTCTTAAGAAATGTTTGAATTGCTCAGGAAAAAATACATTGAGTTGTATTCTGAAGGTAGATACGGTAACATAATGTGTTTCAAAGGTATTTCATAACATAATCAAATGGATTGCTAAAAATGTTTACCAAATAAATGTTTGTATATCTCATAGAAATTATAGTATAATATTTGTAGTTCGATATTTCTATAATTGTTTATATCTATAAATATATGAATGAAATTTAAAATAATTTACTATACTATAAAATGAATTAATTGAAAATATAATACATTGATTTATTTTCAATGAAATAAAATGTTCATCAATAAACTTTTCTCCTCTAAGTAAATTTCATTCAGGGTACTGCTTTCTTTTTTCCTACAGTTGCAGAGATATAACAGACATCTTATATTTAATGTACATGTTATGCAATATATTTTTATGTTTATGTATTAGTATGTACTTTATCTAAAATTATCCACTCAGTAGTTTATCATTTTTAATATATATTCAAGTTTTTTAAGTTAAAAATTGCATTCTTTCCAAATTATTTCCTGTAATAACAAAGATTATATAATTACAACTAAAATTCTTTTCAGATTTCATTGATAAGTACTCTAATAAAGAAAAACAGTATGCTTACTTTCTTGAAGAATTGTGGAACTAGAAGAATTAGTAGGATTTATTTTTGGGTAAATATAATTATGAGTAATCATTTGTCTTGAGTGACAGCAATAATATGATTGAATGGGGATATTGATTACTTCCTGATGGGCAAAATCTTTGAGGAAAGTAGTTATAATGGAAATAGTTTCTCATTAGCAATGTCTTTAGTTACTTTTCTTTTTCTACTTTCATAAAGAGGCAGCATGATCAAGACAACTTACAAAAGAAATGATTCAATTGAAGTTTTACTGTGAGTTTCATAGTTCATGACTGTCACACTGGAGAACATGGCAGCAGACAGGAAGGCATAGGAAACACTGACGAGAAGTCTTCTTCTGTGTTGTAAGCCCTACCCCCACACACCTATTCTACTTCATAGCACAAGAGAGCCATTGCGTGTTAATGGAATCACTCTGTGATGTGATCAAATTATTTAGGAAGAGATAATCAAATTTGTTTTCTGTAATCTACCTTAATTTCATTTATACAGTATGTTGATATTCTATAAAAATATGTGTAACTTTAAAGTTACTTCTTCAGTGTAGTGTTGTGGAAACCTTGCCAGATATGAGTATTTTCTGTGACTCTAAATGTTTTAATGTTTGCCATGTTACTGGCTTAGACATTTCTTCAATTTTATTAGAAGCAAATGTTCAAAGTTTTATGTAGGACTCATAAGATTTAATTAGACACAAATTTTCCAAATATTTAAAAATAATTATTATTTCTCTTGAACCTAAGAGAAACGTCATCTTATTATGTGAATAATTGCTTTTAGTGTTATTGGTTTCATTTTTTATTATTACTGAAAATGAAATAGAACAGCAACATGAATCTCATTATTGAATTTTACTAAAATTCTAAGTTTGACTATTTTCCAAATTCTATGTGGTAATGAATTAATTTGCCAGGGTAGTTCAGCAAGAAAGTGGAAGAAGATAAGTTAGAACATTCTAGAAGGTCATCTGTACACAAAGGAATACAATCTCATAATTTGGTATTTTTCCTGTTCTTTCCTAAAATCAAGCTGAATGATTTTGCCTGTCCTTGTGTTCACTTGGGGAGAAGAGGTCTGACTGCATCATAAGGCAGTGCTTCTTTAGGTGTTTGATGAGTTGTCATAATTATCAAGGGAACTTAAATTTGCCCATACTTAGGATTTCAGAAGTATATTAGATTTTAATTTTATGATATAAAAATAAAAGTACAAAACGATATTTTCTATTCATACAAAACTTTATTAGTAGTTCTAAAAAGGTAAGTCAAATCCAAGTAAATAGGATCTTGACATTACAAATGATCTGGAAAAATATACAGCTCTAAAATTTGAGAATTTTGCTTTTATCCCATTGTATATCAATTATTTAATGAAATTTTAATAGGTTGACTGTCTATAGCAACATAAAACAGGCAACATTATATTCAATTAAAACTGGAAGTGACTAGCAAATATCTGTTAACCACACTAAAAGTCCATACTTCAAACTGAGAATATAAGACTTCAAAATTATTTTTCAATTAAAAGCTTTCTTAAGCCTTGACAGAAATTCTGAAATAATTAATATTCACATTTTTCTATAGAAAAACTGCAATTCTTCCCTCACTGTGTGTTTGATAGTAAGAAAATACTAAAAGATAAATGTTCTTTCAAATATGTGTGCCATGTTAGAACATTATTGGAACTCTCTATTGTCATAGGCTATAGTTACTTTTGTTTTCTCACTCTATATGAATTCCTGATTTGTTATGATCTATTTTTTTGATTTTTGATTCATGACTTACAACTTAAGACATATTAAAATGTTCAAGACCCATCTAGACATCTTTGTGTCTTCTACTTCAAGTTCTGCTTATGTGCAGAAGCCATCGTATATTCTTCATGAAGAACCATACTTCAAAAAGTAAGGAAGCACATGACCCTGCACTACAGATTTTTATCTAGTAAAATAGGCCTTAACTTGGTACTGTCAAATTGTTATCTAAACTTTTATTTTATTGTAGCCATTTTACTGGGGTTCCTGAAGAGCTGCATTTGGGCATTCATTATTTGGAGATGACAGTAGAAAAATAGCTTTAGTCTTAAGTTGACAGAAACTTTTCTGCCATGGGATTTCTTCCAGATACAAATGATTATCAGCCATAAATATATGTCTATATTTATGTAAGTATGTGAAGAAAGAACCACTCACAAAACTTACCATGATTAATTACTCAACATTCATTCATGCTTCTTTAGCATTTTACATGAAATTTATTGGCTTTTCTTCATGGAAACCTCCAGTTTGATGCCCATGTTCGTTTTTAACTCTCTTAGTAATCAGTTCTTGAAGATTTCCCCCATTCCTTCTTTCCCTTTTGCAAGCAATTCATTTGATGATGCTTTGAAATACATTTGAAGCACATTAAATATAAAAGTTAATGTTCTGGTGAATCAGTAGACTGCAAAACATAGCTATATTTCCAGTACCTTCACAGTTTTTATTGTAATAATATGACTGATTTGACTGAAAAAAATCTGTGCATATGAATATATATTCTTAGTAAATAAAAAGAATATAGTAATGTATGTGATTCATGCAACAAAACTGTAATTGTTAAGAAACTTTCTCCTCAAAACCACTTAACTTAGCATGAATTCCATTGATTGTAAGCTGGGAACTCAAGAAAAATACATTTATGAAGATACAAGAACTTTAGAGGAAGCTACTGCATTTATTCTAAAGGATTACATTAGAATATTTATTATATAACCCAGTCTTTAATGTCTTGATTGTTTCTTTGACTTATATTTATAAAATAATATTCCTTAATATGCTCAAAATGAAGTTCAAATGAATGCATTAAGAAATTATTAGATGATATATCAGCTAGGAATATTAATTTTATAGTACTTGACTATATTCAGGACAGCTTCTAGCTGCTCACCATCAAGAGAAATTGTTGATGCTGTGAAATTAAAAGCATTATAAAGTCATAAATAATGTTAATGATGAGATAAATTCTTGATAAAATATATCAAGGGTGAGTCAAGACATGGATTTAATTTCTAGTTTTTTGCTTACACATAATTAAATGAAGTTCATCATGAATCAATTTCATGGACAGATATTTAGACATAGGAGAACATTCCAAGTTTAAACTCCATTACCTGGATGCTCTGATGTGAAAATTAATTCCAGCTCTTGAACTTATTGTTTTACTCATTAATTTAAAAATATACATCACTATGATGACACCTTAAGTAGGTTTGCATGACTATGATCATGACCATGATCAAAAGCACCTTTTGAGTAAAGGGTTTACATTCTATCACATCATCCTGTGAAGTGAACACAGAAACTCCAGAAAGGAGCCTGGTGTCAAGATTCAATGCAGATTTCCTTGAAGAATGCTACTTCCTGGCTTACTCCAGTGGCTTAGTTAGTCAAATTAATCTCAAGTCATGAAAATACACCATAAGTTTTAGAATACACCAATCTTTTGACTTATTTTCTTGATTGAGGTTCCCTCTTAAATAATGACTTCAGTTTGTGTCAAGTTGAAACTAGTTAGGACATATTGGTAATATGTGACTTAGTTGTGTAGAATGATTTTGTTAAATACTAATCTAAAGATTGCTATATCATATTTTTAAACATGTTAAAAAATCCATCAATAAAAAGAAGAATTATATAAATAAAGCAAATCATGTTTGTGTGTGTATGTGTTTTTGTGTTTTTAAGTACATGCACACATGTGGGTATGTGGCTGATCCTTTAAGAGCAACAGCCAAAGTTTTTCTGTTGAAGGACATTGATCACACATTTCCTAGCTTCCCAGACTCGAATAATCATACAGAAAATATATTAGTTGCAGCACTGTTTTTTTTTCTTTTAGCTCAGACTTCTTATTAACTAACTCTTACATCTTAAATTAACCCACTTCTATTAATCTGTGTATTGCCGCAAGACTTTGATCTACCAGTAAAGTTTCAACAGTGACATCTTTCTCCTTTGGCCACTACATGGCATCTCCTTGACTCTGTCTACTCTCTACATATATCTCTTCCAGCCTAACTATATTCTGTCCTTCCATAGGGCAAAGCAGCTTCATCTATTAACCAATAAGAGCAACATGTATAGAGAAGTACATCCCACATCATCTCCCCTTTTCTTTCTAAATAAAGAGGAAGGTTTTAACTTTAACATATTAAAATTACATATTCAAACCAGTTATCAAGAAGAATAATAGTTATAATATTTATTCTATTTAGGTTTGGCCAATTAAAAAAACATTCTATTATTTCTTATCTTTGAGAGTCTAAAGTTTTATATCTAATTTATTCTTTATTTTAACTAAGGTAAACTATAACTATCTATCTCAAATTTTCAAAGACCCCAGAAGGATATAATATTACCTAAGTTAACAGAAACTGCTTTGTAAATAAATTCCAAAACTTTAGAATTGACAGAGACATCTCATTGCCTGGGCAGTCACTCAAAGTTCTTCTGCAATGTTGGGGCAACCTTTGTCAGCCTACAGACCCACAGTATCTGGCAGGCTTTTCCACGAAGC
Source organism: Myodes glareolus (assembly GCF_982192425.1). NCBI lineage: Eukaryota > Metazoa > Chordata > Mammalia > Rodentia > Cricetidae > Myodes > Myodes glareolus. The sequence continues at coordinate 72,367,826 of NC_142037.1, read as the reverse complement.
AGAAAATTTTGAAAGGCTGTTTTGCCTATGTTGGCAGTTTGTCAGTCACTTTCTTCATTGTCCTACAGAATGTCTGGCAGACTCATGAAACAGAAACCCTGAAGGACTGTCTCACCTTTAGGCAAGTTGAACAGTCATTTCTATGGGTCCTGTATGTCCAATTCATAGAACATACCATCAAGCAGTCCAGGCAAGAGCAGTTTCTTGCCCAAATGACTAGCAAATCCCATAAGGAGACACTTTGATATTCATCTTCTAGGAGTAGACGTATCTCACTGTTGAGAAAAGTCTAAGTACTTAAAACATTTTAAATGCTATATTCTGTAGGTCTCTGAAGTGTTGAAGATTATCTAACTGAAATATATCTCTGTATATCATGAAAACCTAACTAACATAACTATAAGTTTGACTATTATTAATGTATTAATCTGTAATTTTTAGTTATACATTACGTTTTTAAATGAGATGCACAAGCACAATACCTTAAATAGCAGAAATACATATGTGCAAAATCTACCTTAAATTTGTATCAATAGACCAATATCCACAATAATATAAGGTATTAATCTATATATCATATCCTCCTTTAAATAACAAACTTTCATAAACAATCACTTTGGGAATTTGGGCATTGTTTTCTCCAAACTGCTTCCTGCTATTTGGTAAGGTATTTTTAGGGTTCATGGAGACCTTTTGGGGGGTTTTGTTTCATCAAAGCCCATTAGCATGGAAGGAATCTATAGATTCTCACCTTCTATGGAATAAAAGCAGACCCTCCTTTTCAAAGCTACATGTCCTTAGACCTAATTTTGAAGTCAAGATACCTTTATGTTGGCTTACCTTAGAAGTTCCCAGTACCAAATGTCTCCCTGTGGTCAAAAAAGTCCAAAAAAATGCAATAATATATATAATTTAGACACTCTGTGAATATTCCACTTTATGAGATTTATTTTTCTTCTTTAAGACTGTCTGTACTCTTTTGTATTACTTTTACTGTCTCTTCAAACACTGTTTTATTTTTTTTAAAAAAAACTTCTTTTTGTAACTGTCTATCCTCTTTTTCCTCTCTCTCCCAAGCCTACATAGATCGCACATCATTTCTCCATCAAGTCTGTGATGTAGAAGTCATTGATATGTTTCCAACTCACAGGTTTCTGTTTCAAGAATGGAACATAAACAGGCAACTCTTATCTCATTTTCTATCCTTCTAGTTTGCTGTGAAAACTGAAAACTTTCATTTCTTAAATTTTGCACAAGAATTTCCTAAAATGTCTCTCCTCCTTTTCTCCCTTCTGAACTCTTCCCCTCCGATCTCTTCTTCTCCTCCTCACATTTCCATTCATGCAGGCACATTCTAAGGGCTTTACATCATTTGTTAGTTTAAAAGATGAAATATAACCCAGATTCTTGTGAGGGAAGCAGTGCCGTCTTTGATCATCATCAAACTAGAACAAGTATAGAGACCCATGGCCAGAGTTGGAGTCCCTGGAATATTCAGCTGTAGAAGTCTGTCTCCATCAAATCCCACCCCTCATAGCTCTGGGAACAAAAAGGAAGAAGAACAAGAAATGTAAAAGCAAGAGTAGGTGAAGTACACCAGGAAAACAAGACCTTCCTTCTAAATCAGCATGAACAAAAATCATATGAACTCTCAAAGACTGAGGCAGCATTCTGAAGGCTTGCACTGTCTGCACCACGTTCTCGTAACTGACCTTATAAATCAGTTTAGCGTTGTTGAGTCGGTAAATGAGTGGGTTTCTGACTCTGGTCCATCTCTTGAGCTTTTTGTCCTATGTTTGTTTGTCTTGTTTGACTTCAATGTAATAGTTTTATTTTATTATATATTTTATTTTATTATTTTGAAAAAAAATGAATGAATGCAAACATAGCCACTTAGATAAAGGCTAATAATAAAACTCTTAATAATGGGAGAAGGAAAATCAGTTTTCTTCAGTGGAACAGTACTGTCCTGACTTATTCATCACTCCAGGGCAGATCTCACCTTCAGAAGCACTTGAGCAAGAAATAATGGACTGTTACTTCTCTCTCTCTCTCTCTCTCTCTCTCTCTCTCTCTCTCTCTCTCTCTCATTTTGTGTGTGTGTGTGTGTGTGTGTGTGTGTGTGTATGTGTGTGTGTGTATTTACTTGGTTTGTTTGGTGGGTTTTTTGTTGTTACTATTTTTCTTTTGGGGATATTATATTCTATTTTCTAGATTTTATGCATTTTGTTGTTGTATTTGGTATTTGATTTGTTTGTGAAAAGAACTTAAAGTTGGGTGGGGAAGGAGAAGGAGATGATCTGGACAAACTTGGGAGAGGGGAAGAATATCATCAAAATATATTTAAGTTTAAGAATCATTTTATAAAAATGAAAGTTTTTCTTTTAAAACCCTAAGCTTAGTAGCTTATGAATATTTGATTTCCCTTTCCTTTCACAACTACAGATAGCATTCCAATAAACCTGCTATGAATTAGAAATATAAGTTTTAAATTTATGAATAGATAGAGCTCTATAATCATGTCAGCTGAGTAGCACACTACACCTTAGAGGGGCATTTGCTAGAGTGCATAACTGCATGACTATGTGGGAATTGCAACTTGCTGCATGAAAAATATATGCCCAGGAAATAAATGTCAAAATTCAAAATTTGAATTATACTTTCCAACGAATGTGCATCTTACTTTCCTAATACAGGAAATCTGAAAATAAAATAATATTTGTGCCATTCTATATTAGCTTCTTTTACTCTGGAGATTAATGACTGATACATGCAAGGACTAACTTCATTTTTCTAGATACTCATCATTTTTCTGTCAAGAAAGACATGACTGAACAGTTAGTTCTACTTGTGAGTTATAGCACAGAAGAGAAATGCTAATACTTTGTTCCTTTTCTTCTTTTCCTCTTTTATTTAGTATCCCTGTTCCTGAAATAGTGAACCAACATTATAGGACAGATCTTTCTTCTTTCTCTCCAACACACACACACATACACCTGCATTAGGAAGGAAGAAAAGAAAGAGAAAAAGAGAAAGAAAGAAAGAAAGAAAGGAAGAAAGAAAGAAAGAAAGAAAGACACAGAGAATTATTGTCCAACCTGTTATATAATTATAAATCTATTCAAATTGGCAATAACTGCAATAAATATCTCAAACACACAACCCTGCGCGCACACACACACACACAGAGAGAGAGAGAGAGAGAGAGAGACAGACAGACAGACAGACAGACAGACAGACAGACAGAGACAGAGAGGGGGGAGAGAGAGAGATACAGAGAAACAGAGACAAAGAATTGTATTTCAACTCCTTTGATAATTTTAAATCCAGTTGAGTTTACAACTAATAGACGCTCAAATAGTCACACAGACAAACACACACACACACACACACACACACACACACACAGGATGCCTGCTTAAGTGTTGTACTAGGAAATGGGAAAATGTGGGTATGATTGTATTTTCTGATAATTCTCTATATTTATCTCTATGGAAGGAAAAGACTGCTGTCTTCAGTTCTCTACTTTTGAAAAATAGTAAGTGGTTCACTGTGAATTCAATTCAGAATCTGAACATAAATAATATCCCCAGGAGGTTGGCATTGTCAAGATATGAAATTTCTTCTGTTCCCTTTCCTTTAGATTCTGTCTCTTTTCCAATCTGCTGATAAGCTTAAAATAGTCAAGAACAAAAAGGTGCCTTTTATAAGTGAAGTCTCACTTGCCTGTTGGATAATTTCAGAATAACTTATACTCTTTTGCTGGATAGTTCACATTATTCTAAGTTAAAGCTAAGGAGACAAACTTAATGATCTTCATAAGGAAAATTATTGCTTCAAAATGCTAGAATATAAACAAACTAATAAGAATTGTGAAATCTCGACATAGAAATCATAAAAAATGTTGAAAAGTGTTAAATATTCACATAAGTAGGTCATGTCACACTGTGAATAATATAAATTAGCTATTTGTCACACATTTTCTCACATTAATCAATGAAAGACTCAAAATGGTACATTGATGGTTTAAAAAGAATTTAAGACAATAAACTTGTTAGAAAAAGATAAAATTGTTGTTAAAAAAGTAATAACAAATAACAATATTCAATATGAAATAAAGAATAAAGTACTATCTCAAGAATTATTTTTTCAATCTGTTTTTATTTTTGTTGTTGTTCTATGGGATAAACCATACCCCCAAATGGTTAAAGTTTGTTTAATTTTTCTTTATACCTATTTTCTTCACATGTATGCACAAGTCTCATTATCTCATCAGAAACTACAATAATGACTCTGGCAAATACTTTACTTAAATCCAAATCCAATATTGTCTTTGCTTATCTTGGTAATATTTACATTGGCTTCATTGTGAAATAAATCTTATTATCAATTTTATTAAACAGAATCTTATAAAAAGTTTCCTGACAATGAAAATAAGCTCATGTACAAGAAAGTCAAATGTGATCTGACTGTGTACTGATTCATTTGTTTATATTTATTTTACTATAGTAATCTTTACCAAATTATGTTTATGCCATCTAATAGCTTACCTTCATGATAGCAAGTGTAGTGTTTTGCTTGATTAGATTATTTTCTCTTTCAAAATTATTTTTTTCCCAAAGCTTTCAAGATTCTGCTAAGCTCACTCTCTGTGTTTGAGCACGCATACACACACATACATACACAAACACAACTTCCTCAACACATAATCTAAAACAGTCATCCGGAACTTAGCCAGAAATTGTTTGGCAATTTCTATCATCTGATAATTCGTTATCTTTATTCACTATATTAAATCCAAAAATAACACCCAAACACATGTAGGAACTAGCCATGGTAAGCTAAATATAAACAGAGCACTCAAATGAAGTTCTTAACTTCCAACTATTATCACCTGCCAGAGTAGGACTCAGCCATTGATAAATTTAATAAAGGCCTGAGTCTCAGTAGTTTACCATGAAGCAATACCTGGTTGCAGGAAGAACCACAAACTGAGATTACTTGAGCACCACCCAAAAACAAGCCATCCAATGGAAATGCCTAATGTTCCAACTGCTGTCGATAGGATCACTTGCCAGCACACACTCACCTGAACACCCCTAGACAAATGTCAGCAAATCATGGATCCTGAACCTCAGAAACCCCTCACCCCCACCTTTACTATTATAAAAATCATACTCTAACTAAGCTCAAGTCTCTCTGTTTATTCCAATACATTGGACATTCAGAGAGACCAAGTTTGCAAACTTGCATAAAATAAAGGCTCTTTGCTTTTAAATACATGACTCTTTCTCCTTGTTGGCTTTTGAGGGACATCACAGATTTGGGGATAACAACACACACACCCCTAACCTAGATACTTTGCATGGAAACTAATACTTGTGGGCTACTTTATATTCCAGAACCATAAAGTTAATGTAGCTTTATACACACATTTGATGCTATGATTTGGGAGAAACAGGGACAATATCTTTACACAGATGAAAGCCATTTAAAAAAGGTTATTGCAATTTATGAAGAATACAGTAATATTCTTACTAGGTGTCATCATGCTACCAAAAAAAAAATCTGTGTTTTATGACTTCTTATTATTCTTAGAATTAAGTCTTTAATTTATTCATGTTAAGTTCTTGTCTGCTTCATATTTTGGTCAGATGCATCAAATAAATTATTGAACCTGGCTAAATAAAATAGCAATAATAACACTTAAACATTTAAAACATTATATGGACTACAAATACTCTATACCTTAATACATACATACACATATATGTATGTGTGGTATAGAGTATTAAGAGTCCATATTTTTTAAATATGTGTGTATGTATGTGTATGTGTATATGAGTTAATAACATCTATGACTAAGTATAATATGTCATTCTGTATACTTCAATATTCAATAAGTAAGCAAATTTTGCTTATCTTTTTAATTTAGGATGTTCAAATTCTCTAGTTTAATTCTGAAGATTTTTCATCATTTAGAATATTTCTCTGACTATTTCACATTTAGTATCATGATGAAGTAAAATCAAATATAATATGGACTATTCTCTTCTGTCTTTTATTATATATGTTATATAATTTATCTTCATATTTTTGCAACTTTGAGTTCAAATAAAAAAAAAGGAAAATTATTAAATTGTAGCAGCAATGAAAGTATACCTAATTTATTTTTTATTTTTACTTATTTATTTGGGGGGTTGCGATAGGGTTTCTCTGTAACTTTGGGGCCTCCCCTGGAACATGCTCTCTAGACCATGCTAGCCTCAAACTCACATAGATCTGCTTGCTCTGACTACTGAATGTAGGGTGTTATGATCTGTCCTGTCACCTAGTTACCCTGTCCCCTTAAGAGACAAGCCCTGCCCTCTCTTCTGCCCCTTCAGCGGAGGCGAGCAGATCTTCTACTTTCTACAGCCTGCATTATTTCTTCTTCCTGTCCCTCTTCTGAGAGGTGGCTGCTGTCTCTCTCTCTCTCTCCCCTCTTTCTCCCTCTTCTCCTTCCCTTCCATAACCCACTAAATACACTCTATATCCAAACTCTCTCTGCATGGCATACCTCTCTGTCACCTGCCAAGGTCTCCCATTTTTCTGGGATCCACTGAGGCCTGGGATGGTGGCTACAACTGCATAGTCAAAGTTGAACTAATTTATAAAATAAATATTTTAGTTTATTTTATTTTGTGTTGTGAACTGAATTGTGTGGAATAGAAAAGTCTATTTAATGTTTCTCATTGACTTTTAGTGAAGAAAAGCTACATCAGTAGTAAAAAACAAAGTAGCATCAGAAAAATAAGATATGTTTATAAAGCTACAGTAACGGTAGTATAAATCTTTGTCATATATTAGTATCCATCTTTCTCAATCTATTTTTGGTGAAATTCAAAGTGTGTTTAATTTAATGGTGTTGAGTTTTCCTTGTTCCAACTTAACGAACAAAAGATGTTTTATTTCTTGTTAATTTATTTACCTAAATAAGTGAATAAATTAACAAGTGAGTTATACATAATACATGAGTTAAAAAATCCTAAATAAATATATACATAGAAATCCCCTCTATCTTCTGAGTTTTTCACAGATAATCAAAATATGATAGTAACGTCTTCCAATCTTGCAAACACCGTTTGGAGAAAAGGTTCAATTTAACAAGCTCAATTTAATGAAAACAAGATAAAATTTAAAAATTCTCTTTGAATAATTTAAAATATTTTGTCCCATAAAATATATATGTTTTAGGCGCTTACCTAATTAGAGGATTATCTACCGTTAACAATTATTATTTGGATATTAAAGAGGAGAATCAAAATGGCAACCTGGCAGTCACGGATCCTCCACATTGCATGAGGAATATACTACTTTAATATTTTCAACAATAAACAAAAATAGTCATTATAAAATATTGTTATTGATCCAAAGTAATAAAGAACTGTTAGAGACTAACAGAAACATCCCCATATTAACAGATATCAGAATATCAAATTACTTCTATATTAGAGCACTCAAGACTGCCAGTTCAGGTAATCAAGGAGCACAGTTTAAAGGATAACATGCACACAGGAAATGTAATTAAATAGCCAAGAGAATACTAAAGCTGGAAGTGTTTAAATAAAGGGGCAAACTGAAACCTAGGAGCTAACAGAGGCAATTGAAATTTACTGTGTGCCCGAGGCAGTTTTAAGGACTTGTTTTTTCTTTATCATTTAATGGTTTACCATTAGCAAAGGTCATTACTGTCACTAACAAAGTGGTTAGTCCAGACATGAGCTATTTCAGTCAACTTTCCTTGACTTTTTCTTGAACCAGGACTCAAAACTTTCCCTCTCTAAAGCATGGATAACTTAAAGCACTGGTGTTCTTTCCTGCAAGCTTCCCATCTGCCCGTAGATGAACTCCCAGATGCTCTTTAGTGTTCCACACACCTGTACATGTTACCAGGTTCCGGGGTGTGTTACTATAGCAACATATTTAGAGAGTGAAGGCCTTGATTTAAGGAAAGAGAGAGAGAGAGAGAGAGAGAGAGAGAGAGAGAGAGAGAGAGAGAGAGAACAAAAACATTTGTGGAAAAGGAGCCCCTTCCTCATGTTTGCATTCTGTCACATGGAACCATCTTATTACAGAAAACAACTGCATTCTGCTTTCTTGGAAGTAGATAACTCTTGATAAAATACCAAGGAAAAGCAAAACCAGAGTAAGTCTACCTTTATTTATAAAAATGTTAAATGCAAATCAAGAAGAAACTAAAAGCTGACCTTTCAAAATATTCTATCAATCACAAATTTTTGAGGAATTAGTCTAGTAATGCAATAAATAATGATGAACTGCTAAGCAATTGCTTGTACAGTTCAAATAACTGACCTGTGTGGACGGCTCAAAGAACAAATTCTTGCTGCCTAAGCTTCAGGACTTAAATTTGATTGCCCAGAACTCACAGGAAAGCAGAGGTCATGCAGGCGAATTAGCAATGCCAGCCCTGGGGAGGCAGAGACAACAGGATCCCTGGAACTTACCACCCAGCAAGTTTAAAGAAACTGCTGAAATCATCAATAGGTGAGAGACATTTTCTCTAAAGTAGAGAGTGTCTAAAACACCAGAGGACAATACCTGGCCTCCTTTCTCTCTCTCTCTCTCTCTCTCTCTCTCTCTCTCTCTCTCTCTCTCTCTCTCCCCACCCTACACTCATGTGCACCTATGCCTATTTCTCACATTTCTAAATATGTCAGATGACCATGGCAGTAAAAATCCTTTATAAAGATTTTAATTTAAATAAATTTTATCATTCCCCTTAGCTAACTCTAACCCCTGCTTGCCCTTTCACTTCAACTCCTCCTCCCCTTACTCCCTATAGAATCTGTGGCCCTTTTCTTTAATTATTACTGTTCCAAGTAGTTATATACATGCTAAACACTAAATAGATTCAGTGGGGGACCACATTTTAATTCAGCCAAAGAAACTAAGAAGAAAAATGACAAAATTCTGTTTTCCATAGAAAATAGTTTTCTGGGTGAAATGTACATTTTTATGTTTTTTTTTTGTTTGAAAGCAATGTTGAAACATGAATTAAATCTGAAGAAATAAGAAAGAAAGAAAGAAAGAAAGAAAGAAAGAAATGTATTCTGTTCTTGTTTTCATTGCTATACTTAATTTGTTACTTTAAATTTTATTTTGTATATGTTTGCCTAGTATCAACTTTTTTCATCTTACTTAAATAGATGCTTTAAAAACTAGATTTTTTATCACATATTTCCAAACATGGAAGCACTGTAATCTTATATAAAATTACGTTTTAAATATAAGCAATTTCTGCTTTCTTTATAGTTCTATTATTGAAAATATTTAAAATTATCAATTATTGATTTTATTAAATGATAGTGTGAGTTAGAATAGTACAGACAACAGTCTAAGTTTAAAACAAATATTTAAAGGCAGTGCAAACGACACACAAGTGTAGGAGCAAGTCATGATAAGCTAAATACAAACAGACCACCGAAAGGAAGTTCTTCACTGCCAACCATTATCACCTGCCAGAGTACGGCTCAGCCATCCATACTATAAGGAGGCCTGAGCCTCAGTACTTTACCCTGAAGCAATACCTGGTTGCAGGAAAAAACACAAATAGAAATTACCTGAGCACCACCCAAAAACAGATCATCCAAAGGAAATGCCTAACATTCCAACTGTTGTAGAATGGACCACGTGCCAGCACACTCACCTGGACACACTTAGACAAATGTCAGCCAATCTGGGGTCCTGAACTTCAGAAACCCCTCACCCCCAACTTTATTGCTATAAAAACCCAACTCTAATGGAGCTGGGGGCTCTCCATTTATTCCATTGGACATGTGGAGAGACTGAGTATGCAAACTTGCATAAAATAAAGGCTCTTTGCTTTTACATACGGAACTCAGTCTTCTTGTTGGTTTTTGGGGGACTTCATAGATCCAGGCAAAACAACAACCTCATATTACTTATACTAAAGAAAATTAGTGAGAATACTAGAGAAAAGGGAGAGCCTGAGGCTTTTTAATAATAATATGTTGATGTTTGTCACTCTTGATGATTATTAATACAAAGGCAGTTGGTTATCATATTCTCTTTTTAGACACCAATGTCTTGAAATCTGAATTGAAATTGAAAATTTAAAATATAGTAAATTAATTAAATTCTTTAAATGTCTCTCAGGTAGTTTATAAAGATAACGTATCTAATATCTATGGAAATAAGTGAATCATCACAATACAATTTGTCCTTACATAAATACACACACACACACACACACATATATATGTTATAAATTTTCTCCTATAAATTTGCTTCTTCTAAGTATTACTATTTTTGCTAATTTTGTTCTATAGCTGATTTATTCTCCACAGCTTTTTGTTCTTAGTTATTAGAGCAATTAGCCTTACTACAAAAGTAAATAAACGTAGCAACAGTTCAAAGGCCAATGCATTCAAAGATTGGCCTTCTGTTTTGAAAGTGTTATATATCATTACCTGTGAGACATGAGTCACTCTGCTAATGTGTGCATACAGGTCTGCCCTCTCTACCTGCTCACACTTGATTCCAACTGTGATTGATGACCTACATCTGTTTATTCCATGAATTTCCCTGGAAGAATAATGCATAGTGTTTATAGATAGAATACACCTAGGTACACTCTAGGAACAGTCCATCTTATTTTAAGAAAAAATAATTTATTTTTCAGAAATCTTCCCAAACTTGTTTTTCCATAACAAGAGTTACCAATGACCTAGAACTTGTAGTTTTGCTGATGAGCTATGGATTGATGATACAGAATGTAGTAATTTTTATTATATGACTGTGTCTATATTTCCAAGCTACTGTAATTTAGAGAGTTGATATATATCAGTCATTCTTACAGATGTAAAAGCATCAGTAAAGGGAAAAGACATAGAAGGGTGCATTTAGAAAAGTGTTCTGCACAGTCTAAAAAAATTTTTCATCCTATTATAGATAGATTTTGACTGGTATTAATTATTCTCCAAGTGTGAACGATTTTAATTATTCTGAAAATGAATGTAAGTAATTTGTTATGTCAGAAGAAGAAAATTTTGTAGAGCACAAACTTTGCCTTAGAAGGACACTGCTAGCTGAAGTCTAACAAATTGTATTAATGGCTTTGTACATTCAGGCTGCTATAGCAACCAATCACAGGTGAAACGAATTATAAAGGAAATACAAATATCCTGCAGGCTCTGGAGCCAGCCCAAGACTCAGGAGCAGACAGTTCAGAAGTTGGGAAAATGTCTGTTTTCTGTGTCTAGACATCTGTCTCCTCTCCCAAGCAGGCATGGTAGGAGTTCGCTGTGTTCTCTCTTTCAGGTGTGTTAACTCCACACAGGCAGGTGCTCCCCTTTGTGCTGTAATGACCTCACAAAGCCATTCCCAGTCTCATCACAATGACTCCAAATATCTCAACACAATAATTTTAAGTAATTCACTCGGAATATCACATCTAATTATACAAAAATGAGATAAACGTCATTATGTTAATGGACCTTCCTGAGGAAATAGGGTCAAGGTTTCCCAAACTCAACCAGGTATTTGCAAAGCACTATGTCAATTGTTTTCAATGCCTTTAGAGTTCATTTAAAAATGGCCTGGTAAACACAAAAGGAAAAATAAAACTTGAAGGCTTGCTATCTGATTTCTAGTGGAGAACATTTTTTTTTTTTTATCTGAATTGCGTCCGATGTAGCTTTTATATTAAATCTCTTTCAGAGTTTGGGTCAAGAAAATATCACAGATTTAGCTGGTGCCATCTTGTAGAGATTGAATTCTATTTTTATCTCATGAAGCAATGGGCACATCCAAGGTATTTTTATATGAGAGAGAGAGAGAGAGAGAAAGAGAGAGAGAGAGAGAGAGAGAGAGAGAGAGACAGAGACAGAGACAGAGAGAGAGAGAGAGAATGAGAGAATGAGAGAGAATATTAAAACAGAAGACAAAAATATTTCTTTTAAATTGTCAGTTGTATGCCTGGATTGGCAAAAGCAGTGCTGTTGAGATTGGAAAGGAGTTTTTCTTCTCCACAAGCCCTGACTTAGAAGCTGAATCTTTATAAGTCTGTGAGAGTAGAATGCATTTATTTTTTGAAAGTCAGCACTTTCTAACATCCATGTTTGTATATTCTTTAGGCTGCATCCAAATTATTGATGAGGTTACTAACCTGCTTCTGTCAAAGCTTTTCTGTGCCAGGCTTTCCATGTTCAGAAGTGCAAGTTCTCTTTCTTCAAAGTACAGTTTTTTAATTGACCCTAATAATTGATCAATAGCCGTTATTTTAGCAGACAGTAGAAAAAAGAAAGAACATTTCTTCACTGAATCAATGTGGAATGAACAGCAAAGCCTCTGCTCTAAATAAGAAACAAAGCAGGTTAACAAGTTCTTGGAAAAAGTTGTAGAAAGAACTTTTTGAAAACAACATTAAATACATTTAAAAGAGGTGATGAAAATATTAATGACAGACTCAGCAAGGCGACTCATTTCAGTGAGTGATAAGCATTAACATTTTATTAAACAAATGGTTTTAATAAAGAAAACCACATGTTAGACCAGAGCACTAGGTACAGTATTGATAATAGTTTGGCATTTAGCCTATTGACTACAGCCATATGACAAATTCAGTTACAGCAGAAGGATGTCTGACAGGTTTTTGAATATACAGCATACCAAAGGATTTTAAGAAGATTGAATCTCCCTAATCCTCATGTTGCTGAAAAACCAATAAGGAGAAAAAAGCAATCATTGTCTTAATATAGCAGATGTGTTTTTTATACTGCAGAGATCTGAAGCACTGCATTGTGATCTGTGAAGAACTATGGGGTCTTGGGAAAAACTCAGAAGCAGAAACTGAAATGATTTTTAAAACAGTCATAAAAATAAGTAGGATTGTAGGAGGCAGTCTCCATGAAATGAAACCTTCTTTCGCTAGAGTCAATTTTATTCCTAGGTATCTGATTGAAAAGTCAGTTAGAAAGCGGTAGATGTTCTTAGTATTACCACAATCAATATCACATGCTTTAACAACCCTTAACATAATCAAATTTCTTGCATAGAAAATGTTTCTGAAGTAATATCAAAATCTAAAATTTCAGTGTACTCTTTCATTGATGTTAATAAACATAAACACTTCTATGTATCTTTTAATTTTGAGAATAGCATAAGATTATCAGGAAAAAGTATTCAATGAAGTCCAGTGTAATTGCTTCACTGCTCAAGAACTTTTGCAACTAAAGCAAAGAGAAAAACGCTCTCACCTGTTAACAAGACATCATCTGAATAGAAGACCTCAATGGACCACACAGATGCATTATGTGACTGGTTCCTCATTCAAGGTATCAAGGTTCTGTGCTGTCAAAACTTGGTCTTTCAGAACAATGAGACAAAATAATGCTGTCATTTAGAGTACAAATTAGCATTTATAAACCATCAGAGGGAGGAGATTATTCTTGCATAACATGAGGGACGGTATGAAATTAAAATAATTCTGAAAGCTGATCTCTACAACCCAACTTTGGTTTATAAGCTTAGGCACCATGCACACATCAATTCAAAGCTCACTAGAGAAATACATTGTATTTTACTTTGTCTTTTTTTTTAATTCATAGATTATGAAGAAAAAAATTTTATATTAAAATTATGTTGAGATTTCTTTTTCTTTCATTTAACAAGTAGAAAGTTCCCCTTTTCTGAGCCAGTGGTACCCAAGGGGCTGAAGATTGTAATACATCTTTTGATTTGTATTAACATTTCTCAGGAAAAAATTAAACATTTTGTAATTACCTTTGTGTTCTCCATGGTGTCTCTGGTGGTTTGAATGAGAATGGCCCCATATGCTCATAGATTTGCTTGGTTCCAGTTGACAAACAGGTTTTGAAGTTTGAAGGAGTTGTGTCATTTGGAGTGGATTTGGGGCTTTAAAAAAATATTTACTATTCCCAGTTACTGTTCTTTCTGTCTCATGCCTGTTGATCAGATGTAGGATCTTAGAAAATTCTGAAGCTCCAATCCTGCCTGCTGCTGCATGCCCCTCCCTCCCTGTGACGATCTTGGACTCTTACCATTCCTGAACTATAAGCTCTAAAACAGGTTTTCTTTTGTAAGTTGCTTTGGTTATGGTGTCTCTTACCAGAAAGAGAAAAGTTCTAATATAGCATCAATTTCTCATTTGCAAGTATGATATAAATTAGGATATCTGTCTGTTGCTGAAGTGATGGTTTCGAGCTGAATAGCAATGACAGCTCTCCCAACAGACCTGTATTCAATTCCCAACACCATATGGTAGCTCACATTGATCGGTAACTCGAGGCCCAGAGGATTCTCTCGTAATCTATATACCACTGCATGTGTTTGTTGCGCAGACATACTGTAGGCAAAACACGCACTACATGAAAAAGTAAACAAACTTAGAAAGAATCCAAGAACTATTAATTAACTGTAATTAATAGTTACTGTTCTGTTACATAAATTATGAGTTCCCAATTTAAAAGATTTAAATTACAGAAATTATTAGAATAAAAATGTGTATTGTAGTTCTCTATGCCAATGAAAATATGTGATCAATTAGAAAGTCATTTTGTTACCTACTAAAAAGTTCAGTAAATAGATCTAATTCCAAAGTTAATAATATTATTATCAGTATTATTTCTTACTGTATGCCTGTCTGGCAACAATTTATACATGCTGAGCCACCCCACTGTTGATTTGCCTGTTTTGGCAGCTGGGTGTCTCATATGGAGTTTCCACTTGTGTGTGTGTGTGTGTGTGTGTGTGTGTGTGTGTGTGTGTGTGTGTTGTCTTATAGCAGTGAACTTTGCTTTCTAAATAGAACTAAATTTCATTAGTGTATGCACAATGACAAGCTGTTACCAGGTAGTCCAAATACCCAGTTTCTAATTTTGTCTGTATTTATCAATCTTTGTTTTGTTTAGTTTTTGGGGTGAGAGGTGGGGGATCAAGCATTGCTTTGTGCATAGTAGGCAGGCAATCTATCACCAAAGTACACAAGCAGAACCGCTACTACCTCTAGATAACACTGTGATGCATATTTCACAGGGCAAGAAGCACTTTTATAATTCAGCAAAAAAATGCTCACTTGATTTTTTTTGCTGAAAAATAAATTACGCTTAAATCATAATCTACTCTTCAAAATCTACTTAGAGAAATTATTATATATGATCTTCAATGACAATAGGCCATAATGATATTTGTAGTTCTGCTGGTGTTTAATCAAATCCAAAAAACAAAAATTGATCATAGATACACTGTTTTATGACTTAAACTACAAGTTCCTTTATAATTTTTGACTTGTATGCAATCAGAGAGCTCTAGAACAGTGAGCATCCTATCTCAAAACAAATAAAATCAACAAAGAACGTGAAATATTACGGAGTAATGGCTTCTGTATTTGATGTTTAACCTTTATACACAAACACACACACACACAGAGAGAGAGAGAGAGAGAGAGAGAGAGAGAGAGAGAGAGAAAGAGAGAACAGTAAAGGTAGTAACTATGAAGGAAATAGCAGCACATATTATGCATTGTTATGATCTTTCCTCTATGTGACTTGAACCTGTTTATCAAATCAATATGATGTTTATTTTATTAATGACATTTATGACCACAGTTTGAAAAGTGCACAGGCTATTACGTTCCTTTCAATTTCAAATATATGGTCAGAATAGACATTAATAAGAGAAAATATATTTGAGGATCATTGCCATTACTTAAGTGTTGAACATAAAAAGTTCTGACTTTAAGAAGCCATTTCATTGACTTTTTATTTATTTATATGTTTGTTTGGTCAATACTGTTTGATTCTATCCCAGGGCCCTGAGCCTTCAAGCTTCTTGTTTCTAATAATATTCAGCTATATTCATATATCGATTCCTAGTCCAATCTTTATAGAGAGGTCTCCTTCAGCAACTAATGAGAGCAGATAAAGAGACACACCACTAGATACTAGGCGGAGCTATGGGAACTGCCCAGAAGACAGGCGGGGATAATTGTGGGAGCCAGAGGATCTGAGGATACTGGGATGGGTTCACAGGGGCTCACAGAGATTGAAGCAACAATTATAGAAACCACATGGGTTCTACTAGGTCCTCTGCATAGACATTATAGTTGTTTAGCTTCAGAATTGTGTTGGACTCCTAACATAGGGAGTGGGGCCTATATACTTCTACTGGGTTGCCTTGTCCAGCCTTGATATGAGGGTTGTACATCTAGTTAGGCTATGTTTGGTGGATATTCCTGGTAAACCTGCTCTTTTCTGAAGCTGAAGGAAGAACTGTGTTTCTTAGGAAGAGGGGAGGAAGGCAGGAATGGGAGAAATAGATAGAGGGGCAGTTGCTGTCTGGATATATTGTATAATAGAAGAATAAATTTGAAAAGGGGAGAAAAGGAATGGAAAAAGAAAAAAAAAGTCTCACTTTTAAAAACAAATTTCAAAATGATGTATATTTCCTGGTCAGTATCTGAGGTTCTTCCCTTTTTCATTCCTTCCCCTCATGGATATTTAGAATAAACAGATCTGATACCTGCCAGTACCCTGTCACTGCTTCCTTAACCTTTGGACTGAAAGCCATTGTTTAAAGAGCTCTCAAGTGGAAAATTTCTACCTGCTCTGTAGCAGAGCATGCCAGTGTTGCTATGACACCCCTGAAGCTATCGTAATCAAGTGTGACAGTATGAAATACAAAACAGAAGGAAAAAAAGTAAAGAAAAAGAAAGAGGTGATTTTTACAATTACTGCTGTTTATTAAATATCTGTTAATTACTTTAAAATCTGTAACAATCATGTCACAATATCGAAGTATGATTTTAACTTATTTCATATGCTTATGAGCAAGAAGTCCTTTTAGAATTGCTCCATGGTGCAGCCTTTTTCATCTATGATTCAATGATGCAAATATGATATTGACAAATCACTGTGGTCTATGATGTACCATAGGACTCTGTAGATACATAAAGAAGAAAGTATATCTGTATTTTCGGAAGCAGATAAGTGGTTTCATGTTGAAAATATGCTTCTGGCATTGGAATTAACATTAGGAAGGGACGACTCTGAGAAATCCGGGTGACTGCATAAGCAGACAGTCCTTGACCTTTGAAAACATTGCCTGTACAAGGACAGTGGTGGAACGAACGCTGCTGAATCGGTTCCAAAAAGCACGAGCTCATTACATGGGGTTAGGCAATTTCATCTTGAGAAATATCCCTTGTGAACAAATGCTTCTATTTCAGATCATAGATAGGTATTTTGAGGTTATTGCCCTTGATGTCAGAATGAAAGCATCACAACTAATTCAGAAAAAAAAGGGCCGCATATCACATTGTTGATTCTAAATGTAAATATGTAATCACTGTGGTAGATCCCATAGCAATAATAAAGTATCCACCCAGTGGGCTAAACTTGAGTCAAGCAATTTACTGTTACCACAGGAAGGGAATCTTGGTCCTCTAGTTTATACATACATAAACTTCTGAGCAATTAAAGTTCCTAGATGCTACAACATTAGGAAATAAGAAAGAACTTTACATAAATAAGTATGGGAATTTCTACAAACTTTATGAATAGTAAAATCTGCTACAGAATATTCAAAATTGAAGGATGTCAAACTCAGTTAGATAGGGTAATTTGTTTAGTTTGTGTCAGTTAGATATTTTCCTTCTATTAATTTATTATAGCAGAAATTTGTTTATGTAGCATGGATACACAAATATAAAAATCTCCTACAGTCAATTAATTAGAGTGATAACATTATTGTTCTCCTACACTGATTCTATAACTTCACATAAAAATAGAATTTATACCCATGATTGTAAAATTGACTATAGTGTCATGAATAGTCTAGTTATGGTTTCTTATAGTTGTGTATGGCAAAAGGAAAGACATTTACTGGGTTGTTCCTCATGAATCTGTGTCAAATGAGAATTGTGAGCCACAGTAGAAACCCCTGCCTTACACAGATAGGGTAACTAAGGGCACAGAAATTCCTTGTGTATATGTCTAGATTACCCAACTAGGTTAGAGAAGAGAGCCACCTAAAACAAAATCCAAGTACAAGGAGAATCTAGAATGAACTGTTTGATCTCATGCTACGGCTAGTATTTAATGAATGAATAAAGGCCTTAAGAAAACTTAAAGTGACAAGGACCATTGCTTGTCCATTAACCATTTTGCTATTCTGTATTAAGTCTTATTGGATATTATAATGGTTACAAAATTGGTTGAATATTCTGAATACTAGAAAACATCAAAATGGTTAAGAATGATGTAGGCATAGGAATCCATTCTCTTTTGTGTAATTTAAGATATTTTCTACCTATCACTAACTTCTGATGGTAATCTTATCTGTCCAGATGCAATTGAACAGCAACCATTTTCTGGCTTGCAAAATACTAACATAATCAATACTTGTATAACAGAGATATGAGGGGCACCATTGCAAATTTATTTTACACACATGAGCAAATTGAATGTGCGAGCATCCTAAAATCCACAGTGTTGTCCTGGGTCTTTATTTGATAGGGTCATTGATGATAGTTTCCTCTTTCTTTATTTAATCAAATACTATAAGTGTACATTTTCAGTAGTATATCAGAAGGGTTTGTAGGAATGACCTGCGCATACTGGATGCAATGGCTACATATACTTACATGTTTCCACTTGATATTCATTCCCCAAACCATTTTAGTTCTACCATTTGGAACCACATCAATAACAATCTCAGAATGGATAAAGAAAATGTGGTAAATTTACACGACATGCTACTCAGAGGAAAAAAAATATGACGTCTTGAAATTTGCATGCAAATGAGGGAACCAGTAAAAAACATCCCGAGTAAGGTAACCCAGACCCAGAAAGACAAACATAGTATGTACTTACACATAAGTGGATATTAGACATAACCAGCCTATAGTTCAAGACTCCAGAGAATGTAGATAACAAGGAGAACCCTAATAAAAACATACATGGATCCCCCTGGTAAGGGGAAATAGAGAAGACCTCCTGAGAAAATTGGGAGCACTGGGATGGGAGGAGAAGGGATGGAGAAAGAGGAGGAGGAGGAGAGAAGAGAAGTGGGGAGAAGAAAATGAAGGAACGGCATTGTCAAGATGGGGTAAGGACAGAGAAGAAGAACAAGAAAAGAGATATCTTGATTGAAGGAGCCTTTATGGGGATACTGAGAAACCTGGCACTAGGGAAATTTCCAGGAATCCACAAGAATGACTTCGGCTAAGTAGTAGTGGAGAGGGTACCTGAACTGGTCTTCCCCTGTAATCAGATTGATGACTACCTTAACTAATTCAATACAGAGTTATAGTAAATGATGTGACTTGTAAAAAGAGTGTTCAGGAAAAGACTGAGTTTTAATTTCTTAAGGAGCTAATAATTATAGTTTAGTGCTGGTGGCTCAGTCCGAGGAACAGCAGTTGGCAATTAAAGTTTGGGAGATCGGCCAACCAAGAAGCAAAACAGTGATGGATGAATCTCAGATAGGCAATCCTCTGAGGGCTCCTGCCCCAGAATGACTCTTGCTACAGTCATGTCATTACATGTTTGCTGCTGTCATTTTTCTCTGGGATCTGGCAAGGTGTGAATGGGTGTAGAAGGCTCTCAAATGCCTTTCATGTCGTGTCTTTGTCTCACAGAAATAGACAATTCTACTGGACACTTTTACCTGTGGATTATTATGAAGATGATTTTTCTCTTAAACTTTACTGTTTAATTGAAGCAATGATTTTATATAAGAGTATTAGGAAAATTTTTAAGATTGCAGGTTTTTAAAAAATATGGTGAGGGATTGTAATAAAGAGTAGTTGAAAAACTAATATAGGCAAAAGCAAGATATGGTGTTGTTTAGCCTCTGATAAAGCTAGGGATGCAGAGGATCAAAAATAAGAAAAAAGAAGAATAATTTATGAGTTTCATTTGAGGAGTCATGTGACTTAGGTAAGACTGTGATTTAAGTTAATGATTCAGAGAAGTAATTGAGTCCCAGAATCCTAACTAGCTCATTTAAACTTAATGTTGGGAGATGTGTTCGCAGGTTCCGGTGTGCATCATAGCTAAAACAAAGCTTTGAATATGATTAAAGGTTAGGTTAAGATGCCTTTATTAATGGTTGTGAGTGTAAAAAAAAAAAACTTGCAAAACAATTTAAAAGTACACTTTTAAAAGCTGAGCAAAGTACTCGTTGAGGTCAAGGAACAGGAATAGTGGTAACCTGGATACTATTGGCTGAAATACCATTCTTGCTAGAATGGATTGGTGATTAATTCCTTGCACCCGTTTACTCCCTCAGCTTCTTAATATAAGAAAGCAGTCGAGAAGTGTGTATGTACCCTCAGGATTAAAATAGAGATGACCAATTTTTTCGTATATAAAAGGTTATATTTGTGAATCCTCTGAGATTTCTTAAAATATCACCTTTCTTTATAAGTAATAAAATAATTTGTCTTTTCTTTGTAACCTAAAAATGCAGCCTGTTAGCAAAAGAACTGATGGAGAAAACCTACCTCAGGTGCTTCTCTACTCTGGTAATCTATAACAAGTTATGTGTGAATGTATTAGGGTCCTTGAAACAACTTGTTTTATACCCGTAATACATAAAATGTTTAAACATGTAAGGAATATGAAAAACAAGTTGGTTTTTTGGCTGTATTAATTGTAATCATTCATTTAGAAATAGAATGTAACATAGTGTAATTTCTATACTGCTCTAAAGAGTTTGCTGGGATATATAAGCTGTAAGGGGAAAAATAAAGTTAGTGAGAAGGAAGAAATTAAGAGAGAGACCAAAGGGATATATCCTGATAGAAGTGAGAAAAGAAATAAAGAGATGAGAAAGAAATGACAGAGAGATCCTATTTAGAGATCCGAAAGGTGTGTGTGTGTGTGTGTGTGTGTGTGTGTGTGTGTGTGTTTTCCCTTTCTCATCAGCCCCAGAGAGTTAAGCTTTGCCTCCTTCACTGACTTAGAAAATTTAGCTTGGCTCCCAGCACACTGTGGGTTAACCACTGCTATGCTCCCAGCTACGGTAGTCTTGGACTCACTCTCCGCAACTGTAAGCCACAAAGAAAGTCTTTCTTCCATAAGTTGTCTCAGTCATGGTGTTTGTCATGGTAATAGAAAAGTAACTAAGACGAAATGTACAGAGGTTTTTGTTTTTCAATGAGGTATGTTTAGTTTCGTATTAGAAAATACATTCATAAGAAGAAACGAAAGCTAACAATAATAGCACCAGTGCACACACAGAAAGAACAAGAGACAGAGAGAGAGTCTCAGTTAAAACGTATCCCTGTATATTTACATGTTTTGGAAGCAGGTCATTTAAAAGCTTTCATTTCTGAAATTCATTTGCCATGCTAATTTAGGTGAGCTTCTTCTTTTTTAAGTCTTTTAAAAATTTTTTAATGATTTATTTAACTTTATTTTATGTGCATTGGTGTGAAGGTATCAGATCTTGTGGAACTGCATTTTCAGACAGTTGTGAGCTGCCATGTGGGTGTTGGAAATTGAACCCTGGTCCTCTGGAAGAGCAATCAGTGCTCTTAACCACTGAGCCATATCTCTAGCCAGCTAGGTGAGCTTCTTAAGTTGGCAATTCTTTGCTCCTTTAAAGCAATGCATCCCTTCTGATAGAAACCTTGAAAGTTAGTTTTGGATATTAAGAAAGAAAGGTGTATAAGATGCTTTGTTTATAACTATTATGTAATAAACAATACATTATGAAAAGACTTGTAAAGTATAATTGTGTTTGTTTTTAAAATGTTTGAACATAAGTGAGGAAGCAATAATCCAGTATCTGATATGATTCTAGGCCTGCTCTGTAGACAGAATCCATCCTTGCACCTTCTTAGGTGGCCAAGAATATAAGATTAGATAGGCCAGGAACCTTGGGAAATGTAAATGCTATAGTTCTACTAAAGGAACTTAGCAATGTATCAATGCCTTGCTCAGCCACCATTAGAGAAGTTTCCTTCTACAGTAGATGAAAACAAATATAAAGATCCAAAGTCAGATATTAGGCAAAAAGTGAGATGCTTTGGAACATTAAGTTCTACATGAGATGTCTCTATCAAATACCTTCCCTAAGGGGCCAGGAAACTCTGTGGAAGAGAAGGCAGAAAGAGTGTAAGAGGTAGAGGGTATGGAGGACATCACGTTAACAAAGCTTTGTAAATGTAACAGGAAAATGGCACATATGAATTCTCAAAGACTATGGCAGCATGCTCAGGGCCTGCACAGGTCTGGAGCAGAAGAGGACCCAGCACTGAGAGGAGAGGTGGACACTAACATCAATCTCTAAGCAAGAAGATATCTCCCACTAACAACAATTTGCAAGTGAAAGAAACATATTTCCCAGTCTCATTAGAGATACAAACGTCTCTTAAGGGTAGGAGTCATGTACACTAGTCAATGGCCAGTGAAATGAGCTCACTGTATCTGTACAGATTCTTATTCCCATAATGTTTTGTGAGAAAAAGGTTATGCAAACTTACAGGTTCTTTACATTCATTATTGCTTCGAGTTGTGTGTTTGTATGGGATTGCTATGTTTGCAGGCATGCAAAACTATCTGTATGGGTCTTGAACTTTCTTTTTGATACTCAGTTTTGTTCTACCTTGGCTCGTCTCTTTGTTTCACCTTATTTGATTACCAGTCTCTAGTTGTCTATTGGTTTTGTAAGGAGAGACAGAAACATATGGGTTCAGATGGGAGTAGAGGGAAGGAGAACCTCAGAGGACTTGGAGGAGGGGAAATCGTAATCAGAACTCATTACTCAATCAAAAATGGTATTCTAAAGAACCATTTTTTTAATCAATAAAATAGGAATGAAAAGAAAATGTGAATGGAAATTTAATTTCTACTACTTGGCTCATTATATATTTGGAAAGATTATGATCTGAGTTCATGTTTAGAAAGAATTTTTTCCTTGGGTTACATATCCCATGGTTGTTATCAATAGATTATGTAACTGTCTGTTTCTCAGCTACATGCTAACAAACAAAGTGATCAGTGTACAGAATCTGCAATCCTTCTTTACAATCCCCACAAAACAACAAAAACAGATTTAAAATTTAGGCTTATTGTTGAATTTCCTAGGCAACAATTAGAATTTAAAGGAATTCTTATGAACGTGACAGTGTGAAAATCATTTGACATTTTTTATTTTCTTTAACAGAGTTTTAAATTTTAGTCTTTTTTCCTTGAGGACCCAAAATTCATTATTTGCTTCGAAGTCAGTATTTCAATAGAAGGAAAAGTCCCAAAATTCAGGGCTTTTCGTGATGGTTTCCTTGCACCCCAATGATGACAGCAAGTTCTCTTAACTGTTGAACTATCTCTCCAGACTCTGAGACACTAAGGTTCAAATCACTGCAATGATAAGTTTTGAAACAAGATTCACAGAATATTTTACATAAAATTATCTAATAATAAATGCCATAACTGATTATTGCCTAAAGATATTAGTTAAAAGACTGGAATATCCTATGTTGGAACAAAAATAATACAGCAAAGATCTGAGTGATAAAAAAGCTGTATAGATAGAAAGTACATACAACACATGATGATTCATCAATCTTCTGAAGTAAAAAACATTAGATCAAAATGATTAACTGTTTTAGAGCTATCTCAGAATCTTTAATTTAGTTATTGTGACTATTGTCATGACTATTGTGGCATTGTAAGAGTCCTAGTTAGATTTGTGATAAACACCATAATCAAAACAGTTTACCGGAAGAAGAATTTATTTGGAGCTTACTATTCCAGAAGGATTCCAGCTGGCATTATCTGTTACTCAAACAATGTCAATAATTAGAAATTATGATTTTGGATTCTGATGAATCAGGGAAGCATTTCATTCATAATACCATGTTCACTGTATTAGTAATGTTAGCTGTCAACTAGGCACACCCAAGAGTTCCCTGAGAAAGAAATTTCAATTGTAGAATACCAATATCTGTTTGATCTGTGTTACTATAGGAGGACCCAGTACTGTGAGCTACATCATTGCTGGATCAGTCCTTCCTGGGCTTTATATAACAAGTAGGTGACCATAGTTCTATATGCTTCTAAGAGAATAATAAAAAAAATACAATATAAGATAATAAGATAAAACAAAAGCTAACACATTGGAATAGGATAAAACAAACAGAAGAAAATTAGTCCAAGAAAATGTCTAAGAAACAATTATAAATGTGGAAAGCCATTCCTTTACACACTCAGGAAAACCACCAAACATTTGATTAGAATCCATCACATATATATATGAATATATGTATATATATGAATATATGTATATATATGAATATATATGTATATATGTATATATATGACCTCTGGGGTAAAAAGAAAGAAAATAATGCATATGCATACATAGACATATGCACATATGCTGACATAAATATGTATAATAAAAACCTAGAGAAAAAATTTAAAGTCCTGACATAAAATTATGAAACTTGAAATGTCCAAAGATGCTGTTGATTTTACTTTGCTTGCCACCAACTTCTGGGAATGCAATCTACGTTGAAGAGTAGTCCGTATCTACAGTGAAACTCTCTCAAAGAAAACTAAATTTTCATTTGCAAGTGGTTATCAACTGGAGAAAGTTTCTAGGTTTGGGATGGAAGCATATGTCCACTTCTCCTTTTAACTCTTGCCCCATCTGGTGCAGACCCATGCAGGCCCTATGCATGCTGCCTCATTCTCTTGGAGACATCCTGTTTACAGCTGAGTTCTTCATGGTCTCACTAACTCTCTATTGCACATGTGAATCTATGTATTTGTTCCCATCTTCTGCAGAAGGAAGCTTCTCTAATGACAGCTAAGCAAGGCACTTACCAATGAGTAAATACAGAAGACATTATGAGATACTTTATTGCCGCATACTTTTAGAAGAATGGTCGTTGTTTAGTCTTACTCCATGTCCCTGGGTTGTTGAGTGTCCACGTTCTTTGTCACCTAAGCAGTGTTGGGTATGGGTTTCTTCTCATGGAGTGGGGCTTAAAGATCCTAGCACATGTGGGTGAAGGATCATTGTAGCATCAAAGTCAGCTTATCTATGTTCAATGAGTTGTATAGGTCTTGCCTTCAGCAAGAGGTCCCTGTTGGTAGTTGGTAGAGAGCAGCCTATAGCTTTATCAATAGTCTTTGTTGAGCTCTACATTTTTCTCTGCTTCCCTCCCTGCCTCTCCCCTCCTCTTCATCCTTCTCCCAAGGTTCCCATGCTCTCAATTTACTCAGGAGATCTTTTCTTTTTCTACTACCCACGTAAATTAGATCTATGTATGTCTTTTTAAATCCCATTAATTTTCCTGTGAATTTACCTCGCTATTATGAGTAGAACAGCAATGAACATGGCTGAGTAAGTGTCTTTGTGGTAAGTTTAACTCTCTTTTGGCTATATACCTAGGAGGTATAGGTATAGCTGTGTCCTAAGGTAGATTGATTCTTATTTTCTTGGTGGTTGACTAGTCACAACGATTTCCATCGTTGCTGTGCAAATTTACAACTTTATCAGCAAGAGAAGAGTGCTCCAACTATTCCACCTCCTTGCCAGCATTAACTGTCATTTGTTTCATTGACCTTGATTATTCAGAGTGCTTTAAGATGATATCTCAAATGGCTGGGAAATTTTTAGTTTATGACATGAAATCATGACATGCCAATTAGTAGCAACTATTTCTGTTTATATGAACTGGTATAATAGTCTGTACATCATAAGTCCTCAAATTAATAACTCTTAATTTTAATATATACATATTCTCCAATTTTGATCTGACACATAACAATTTCAATGGTTGGAAGAAGCACAACTCACTAAGGTTCACCCTTGTAATTAGAAATACTTAACATTTTGCATCTAAGGCATTCAATATACTAAGCAATTACAGTCACATTTAAACACTCATGAGTCCCTCAAAAGAGATGGGAGAAATGTATCTGGGCTTCACTTAACAGATAAAAGTAAACAAGGGCAAAATTCTAAAATATCAGGATATCAGACCATCTGGGTCTGGGAATTTCAATGAACTAGACATAGAACAAGTCACCTCAGTAATGATGGTGAGAAAATCCCTAGGAGAATTCTTCAGAAGGGATTTAAATTACAGGTTAGTTCTACATAATAATAGTCAATGATTCCCCGCTTTTGTCATAGAAAATAGGTTAGTTCCCAGATTAGCCAAGGATGTAACAGAGAGCTGCACAGGACAGATGGGATTCCTGAAGAAAGAAAAGAAAAGAGAAAGAAGAACAAGCCTCCACAGTTTCGGGGACATTTTGGTGAAACCTTTACTAATCTGAATAGAGGCTCAGAGAGACAATGAGCTGTTTGGCTAAGAGAAACTCGAACCGTTTCTGTTGTCCAGAAGCAGCCAACTTCCAAGTGATCTTTCGCAATAAAAGTGCCACAGCGCACGGAGGTAGTAGCTCAGAGCTCTCTAACCTTGCAGACTTGAAAACTCCTCAGTAAGGACATACACACATTTCTTAATTCAAACCATAAATTAGTCTATATTCTATACATTTACTTATACCTGATTATGCAAGTTTCATAAAAACACAGGACAGAATTTGCTGACTTTTGTAATTACACTTTACCACACAAATTTTAAATAGAACAGTTAAATCGTTTAACTATAATATACTTGTGCTTGTACCTTTTAATGTAAAAAACTATAGGGAAGATTCTGTGCTATAAATTTATAGTTTACTTATTCAACAAATATCTCTCCAGCATTCATTATTTGCCAGGCTACAATACAGAGGATTTTAAATATAAAATAATAATTTATTCAATTTGTGGCACATAGACAAAGTATTTAATGTTTAATAATTTGCAAATATTTCCTGTCCTCTTACATTTTTATGCCCCATATGTTTTACATCTGTGGAGGGCTATTAAACAAGGGTCAGTAAATATTTCAGAAATGATGAATGGATGTATCATAAGTTTATATGATTTATGAAACCTGAAACTCATTTGACATTTCTGTAATTTTCTCTAAAACCTAATAATTTACTGTCTTGTCCCTTGATCTTAGCCAAAAGGCTGAGAAGTGATGTGAGCCTTATGTTCATTGAATAGTCTCTATGGGATGTGTAAAGTTTCCTATTTAATAATCACTTTGCCACAATGAAGATAGAGGGTGGAATATGGAGATACTCTCCGTGTTCTTATTCTGAATAAATGCTCTGATTCAGAATAGGATTTAAGGAGCCATATTAGAGAAATTTACAAGTAGAAGTGTATTGGTAACAACATTCTTGCTAGTTAGATACAGAGAGACAGGAATAAGTAATGTATGATATTCTTCACCTCCTGTTATCAGAAAACAATGAAAAAGGCATAATATAACCTCCAAATTTGCATACATAGAAACCATTTCTTCCATCTAGGCCCGATCTTCCATGATTCCCGTCACCTCTCAGAACAGTACCACCAGCTGGAAACCAAATTATCAACACATTACTGTACATGTACATTTTATACATAATATTACTTTACGCTATTTGAAGAACATGTTTATTCTTGGACCCTTTTTAAGTTGTATATTTCTGGTGAAAGATCTATGGAGTTTTCAGGATTTCAGGTTGGTTCTCAAGTAGGAAGGGTTAATGTGAATATTAGGGTTCTTCGATTACACAAATTTCATCAGGGTGTGTAATTGAAGAAATGTTAAAAAAAAAGGAGTACTTAAATGTCTTTGTTTGTTTCCTTAGTTGATACAAAAAAAATTTTGTTCTCTTTGTTTTGAATTTTGTCATAAATGCTTAGCTTATTTCAACATCAGTCATCTTGAAACGTGAAGATGCAAACAGTTTGCTTGTTCAGTCCAAATGATTCTCCCTTCATGCAGACAACCCTGATTATCCCATTATTGATGTTCCTGTTAACGCTCTCTGATAAAATTTATTCACCCTAGTCTTAGTGGGTTTTATAGGAACTGTCGTTCATTGCTGGTAGAGACTAGTCTAACCACTATGGATAACAGTATGAAATTCCCTAAATTTATCAGTCATAGAAATTCCTGATTTTCTAGATTGCAACTCATGGAAAGTCAAATCGTCTTCCTACAGAGATACCTGTAAAGACCTGCTAATTGTAGCACTCTTCACAGTAGTCCAAATACAGCTAAGGTACGAATCAAGAGTTAAACAAATGAAAGAAATTTGATATATTTTGTCTTAGTTAGGATTTCTATTAACATGATCAAAGAGAATGACCAAAAGTAACTTGGGAGGAAAGGGTATAGTCCATCTCATACCTCCAGGTAACAGTTCATCACTGAGGAAGGGCGGGGCAGGAGCTCCAGCAGAAACCATGGAAGAATGCTTCTAACTGGCTTGTTTCTATGGCTTACTCAGCCTGATTTGCTATGAATCCAAGGGGCACCTGTCCAAAGGTGCCACTACCAGAATGTGCTGTGCCCACTTAAAAATGCTCCACAAGCTTGATTATATTTTATGGAGGTACTCTCTCAAGTTGTATTTAAGGAAACTCCACTGCCCACTTTGCCTTCCTCTAATGATTTGATTATATAATAAAACCTTTATTTTTACTCTTGCTGGTGAAATATATAGGTTATTGAGATTTAGGCAGATCAGGGCCTTCAGTACAAATGTGAAAGACAGCAAAGCCTTATGGAAATGAAATGGAGTTTCAGGTGTATACACCCAAATGCTGGGCAGTGAAAGAAGAAAGTGCCAGCTTCTCCAGTGAAATGCCACTTTGTCACTTCCTTTTTCTTTGAAGTGAGGTGCTTATAAGCCACCATGCATCTTCAGTCAATAGGAACCTGGGGCAATAGGACCTGCAATCTTGTTGTATCAGGACAGACATTGAGACACTGGAATGCATTCCTGTAAATGTCAGGCTAGCACCATTCTTTCCAGCTCTTCCAACATCAAGGACGGTTGCTTTGCGATCATATTAGTGTGGATGCGTTTCCTTTCTCCAGGTAAAGCATGAGTGAAACCTCCAACATCTTAAAGAAAAAATAATAGTGAGTTTCATCGTTATACATCATAGTACAAAAGGAGTGCCTTCTTTTGTGTGTCCCTACATACATATTTATTTGAAATTTACCTCTTGTAGATGAGGTGAAAAGGTAGATACATTGTTGTATGGAGGCTTCTTATTGCTTTTCCTGTTGTCCAGACTCTTGAAATAATCACACAGAAACTGTATTGATTAAATCACTGCTTGGTCAATTACTTAAGCATATTGCTAGCTAGCTCTTACATTTAGAATTAACCCATCTTTATTATTTTGTATTTTACCACCAGACTGTGGCCCACCGGCAATATTTTAGTGTCTGTCTCTAGCGCAGTCTCCATATCTTCTCCTCTGACTCTGTCTTCCTTCTCCAAGCAGTCAGTTTAGTTTTCCGCCACCTAGCTGTATTCTATCTACCCTATCAGGCCAAGTCAGATTCTTTATTAATCAATAATGGTATTCACAGCATACAGAGGGGAATCTCACATCAATACATCATCATAATCTACACTTGTAGGGTGAAGTAAATTTCATCCAACTTTAGTTCTTTATCTTGTTTGAATAAGGATCTTACAAATTGCATAAGAAAGCGGCATAGTTCCAGGTTTTTCTGATGTTATTATCTCATTTAATATAACCTGTAAAATTATGAAAAAGATAATACTTCTTTATGCTGGTGAAGTATTGATTCTATTACTGAATTTATACTACTGTAATAAATAGAAAATGCCACCAACAATTCAATTCTGGTATACTCAACCTATTTCTTAATATATTGTTTCAAAATTAGTATCACTTTGTAATAGCACATTTGCTGTAGTAACATTTGTAGAAATTATATTATAAATGAATATAATAGATATAGAATTGTGCTAATGTTTTGGGAATTACATTACAAAATAATATTGTAACATTGCATTGTGCTAAGCATTTTCTCATTTAGCTCTATCAAATATTTTGCTGGCAGCAACAGTTTAGATTTATTACTTAGTTACAACTACAGTGTTGCTTCAACACTGTATTTTTGCAAACTAGCAAAAGTAAAACATTGACTCTAACAATATTTAATATTTAGAAAAGCATGTCTCACAGCAATATTTTTAGATATCAGAAATATTCACTGAATGACTAAATCATTCACATTACCTTTTGTAAACCCCTTATATCTTTAGCCTTTTTTTCAACAATTTCAATAGCTGATTCTTGGAAGGAAGCATCACAGTTACACATGCTAAGATTATAGTGACATCAATCAGATATTTACAGATAGAGTTCAAAGAAACAGAATAAACAAGAATCATAGCTTTTGTGTGTTTTAGGACTATTATCAAAACCCCATCAAAATTGTAACACAGGCTTGTTTGAACTATGAGTCTGTACGCATACTAATTATCGGCTAGGAGATTTCTCCTCCAGTCCTTTGGGAGGAATTAGATACACTGAGAAGGAGCAGGATAAACACTGACAGATGAAAACATGTGAAAGAAAAGACTCCACTAATGTTGCCAGTTAATCTTCGCCATTTGACATTTTTCTGTTTGACAGTAACCAGTCCCTGTGGACACATTCCAGAGACTTAATCTCTTATAAAATATTTACCTGTTTTGACTTGCACTTTTAGGTGGCAAATCCATTGTCAGTTAATTCTTTCAATAACATTCCTCTCGTGTTTCTAAGTTCTGTTTTTAACTTACTTGTATTTGCTAGTGTTAATCGTAAACTATGGAATATTAGGGAATTTTTCCTTACAATTTTTCATGATTTGAAAGATAAAGACCATGAGAAATTCTTCAGCAAAATATAAAGTCAGTGGTCATGACTTTGTCAATAATGAGGTTTAGGCAAAAATAAGGTTTACATGCCCATACTGCAATACACAGAACTTGATGTAGACTAGGGCAGGAAGCAGTTTTCTATCTTCGTTCATTCTCTTTCCTGAGCTATTAATGATCTGACTTAATTTTCTCGTAACAGTTATATTTAAAAAAATAAAGCACATTTGATCCTGTCCTCCTGTCCTCCCTCCAGATGCAGAGAAGCGACTTAACGAATCATTTATGCCATCCATCAATATGACTCCACTGTGCTTCTTCAGCTTCTACTGTCGGGACTGAACCAAATACTTTTTGATTGATTCCATTTGTTATCATTGCTACAAGCCAAGGACACTGTGTAAGTCAGGGAGAATTAGACCTGAGGGGATGTTTTTGGTAGAGTCAAGCATGGATCATCCATTTAATTTACTTTGCCATCAGTAAAACATCCATTGGTAAATTGTGTAGAATTTTTTTGTTGTTCCCTCTAGATATCTTAAATTGAATTTTATAAAGTGTATGTCTCATGGACAACCTAGATAGCTATAACACAGACACATAATGTTCCAATTATTGAGACATAATATTTCAAAACATAAATAGAAATATTTAAATGTCCCAGCCTTGTTGTACACGAATAACGTTTATATGGTATGTGAGATTAAATTTTTAGTTATACTGGCAAAGAAGCTAGAGCAGTCTTTGACTATCATGAAGATGTACTTGAGCTAGTGTCTATGCCTCAATGCATTTTCTCATGTTTTTCCATAAGTATTTTAAGGTGCAGAGAAATCATTATACTGATTCATTCTACAATGGACAAGAAGAAAATGTGTCTCTTAAAGTGTTACCTTGAGTCAAATTACTAAAATTATATTTTGTCAGTGCTTTAAAAACATGGAAATATTTTCATTTACAATAAAGTCTTTTGAAAATTATTGATATTTAGTTAAAAATTGTTTAAAAACACATTACTTATCTTGCTACTTTATAAAACTTACAAAGAAGATGTTATGTTATAAAAACTTTATTGAAATAACTGCAAGGTATTATCCTCCCTACAACTGAAAGATCTGGTGACAGACTGAAATTAAAACAAATTACAGAATAATGTTCTATTATACAACTATTCTAAGTAAAATATTTGTTTCTAAAACACTATGTAAAATGTGCATTACTTGAACTACGATACTTCTGTCTTCTATAAATCATCACTTGGAACAATTAAAAATTAAAAAAACTATACAGATTATTAGAAAAAATTAAGTTCGTTCATAAAGTAAAACCATAAACATATATGTATGTAAATATATATAATCATTTATCTGTATATAATACACAGCTGTTTTATTCTAAAAAAAGAGGACTGTCAGTACACATATTTCTCTATGGCTTACAAATGCACATAAGATAAATATAGTGGATTCCCTAGAAGCAGAGGCCACTCAAGTCACAGGATCAGGTAGGTGATCTTTACTATCTCTAGTTTCTTCCAAATGTAATCCCTAGTCTTATCCACAGCTCTGTAGCATATGTGACATTTTGTGTGACTTCTCATCCTCCTCTTCTCTCATTTTCAGTGGTCTACAAAGATCCTGGTGACACATCCCTCATGTCTTCCTCCTGTGGCCCCTCCCAGCCCCACTCAAGCTCTACTAGACCATCCTTACTTTTAAGCGTCTGCTCCCAATACTTAGAAACACATTTTACTGGGGACCACCAGTGGCCAAAACTGACAGGATTTCAGAAGGATTCCCTATAGGCAACAATGCCATCGGAGTCTCCTAAGAAACACGGAGGGTAACATAATCCCAAACTCAGAACACCCACCTAACAAAGACAAGAGTAATTATCAGCAACTAAGATTACAATTTTCTCCAACCCTGATACATAGATACCAGCAGGCTGCCTCCAGGACCATGATCCTGTCTGTGGTCCATGCTGCAACTGAGGTCCTTGCTCACGTCCGTGGTCTGTACCGTCATCAGAAACGATGTGGTAACCCATGATATGTTCTGCTGCTGACTGTAAAGGGTGGGGAAGCTCTATTGCAAACTCCTGCTGAGAATGAGAAGATATAGAAGGCTTCTGTGCCAACCTCACTTCCCCTGTCTCCCGCTAAAAATTGAACCAATCTTGGCATAAAGTCACTCATAGATTGATGCCTAGCCCAACTGTAGTCAGAGAGGCTTCACCTAGCAACTGTTGGAAACAGATGCAAAGATCACAGCCAAACTTTAGGTGGAGCTCAGTGAATCCTGAGAAAGAGGACAAGAAAGGCTTGTAGGACCCAGTGGTTTCAAGGGCACCACAAAAAAATAAAACAATCAAACAAACAAAACAAAAAAGAAGCAAACAAACAAAAACACTACCACCACCAAAAACTAAAACAAAAAAGAAAATCCACAAAAAAAAACAAACAAAAAAACAAAACAAAAGAAAAAAAAACCAACCACAGAATCAACTAACCTAGCCTCATAGGGACTCACAGAGATTGAACCTACAAACAGGGGCCCTTCATGAACTGCTTTAGGCCCTCTGCATATATGTTATTGTTATCTATCTTGATCTTCAAGTGAGAGTCATAAGAGAGAAGGAGCTGTCTCTGTTTGTGTTGCTTGTTTTTGGGACCCATTTCTCCTTCTGGATTGCCTTATCCAGCCTCAATAGATGAGAAGGTGCCTAGTCTCACTACATCATGATGTACCATGGCTGACTGATATCCATGGGAGTCCTGCTGGTATCTACAGAAAAAATAGTGGAACAGGAGTGGATTGAGAAAGGGGTGGGAATGAGAGATGGGGAGAGAAGCAGGGAGGGAGGGGAGGGACTGGGAAGAGGGCAGGAAGGTGAAACTTTGATTGGGGTGTAAAATAAATTTCTTGGTATAGTTTTTCACAGTTCATGGCTTTTGGAGAGGCTAGGGATATGAAAATTTTTTTTCTTTCTTTTCTTTTTTTTTGAGATAGGGTTTCTTTGTGTAACAGTTCTAGCTGTCCTGGAACTAGCTCTGTAGGCCAGAGCTCAAACTCATAGAGATCCACCTGTCTCTGCCTCCTTAGTGCTGGGATTAAAGGCACGAGCAACCACTACCTGGTCCTAAATTCAGTTTTTCTAAGGTCTAGTCACTGGAAATTTGACTATTCTCCAGTGAGTATATGGGGCAGTGGTTGTTCACATTTATTTATTTATTTTATTTTTCTTAGGAAGTTTACAAGTATTAGGTATAGTTGGGAGAATTGGGAGGTCAATGTGATTGGCTGCATTATGTGAAACTCTGAAATGACCAATACAAATGTTATGTTGGGAAAAAAAGAATGGCTTAGATTAATAAAACAAGTGACAGAACATGCAAGTGAAAATGTGGAGTTTGGGGTAATTTGAGCCATTGCTGGTTGGAGTGCAAGTTTGTTTGGCCACTATGAAGACAGTGGTGGTTCTTTAGAAAGATCTGAATCTTCCTAAAGATCTAGCTATATTACCTTTGGGGATGTTCCTCATAAGATTCATCATCCTACCAAAGACAAACTTTCTCAACCATTTTCATTGTCGGAAATTGAAAACAATCCAGCAATCCATCAAAAGAAAAAAGGATAAAGAAAATGCGGTATATTAATGCAAAGGACTCAGTTCTTTAAAGTGTAATCATGGAGATTTTCAGTAAATGGAAATAGCTAGATAAAGAATAACCTGAGTGAGGACACCCAGACTCAGAAAAACAAACATGCTTTATATTTCCTAATATGCAACTATTAGCTGTTAAGTCATTGATAAGCAAGATATTGTATGCATAAACACAAGGTTTAGCTATAGAGTGACTGTAGAAGAGGGATGGAACTCCCATGTCAGAGGTCATGGACTAGATAATTATGGATGGATGGGTTGTGTGGCGGGAACTGGAAAGTGAGGATCAAATGTGAAGGGAAATGAAGAGGGAATAATGAAAGGAATACAGGAATAGCTACAACTAACGGGGATCTGAGGGGCCATGGATATGTGACACAGTACAAGCTTCCTAAAACATATACATATATGAATGTAATCAAAATGAAATTGACAAGCAATGGGGAGACCGAACACCACCGTGACTTCTTCCTCAGTAAAGAATGCTTGCAGTACTGGGATTGGTTTACATTTTATTGGGTTATTGACCAAAGGGGTCCTATGTATATCCACAAAAGAATTCTTGCTATTACTGAGGCTATTGATTGTTCTACACAGACAGACAATAAGGTCCTATTGATGAAAAAAATACCTACAATACTGAGTGAACATGGAAAAGCAATGTTGGTCCCATCTAGAGCCTTCATTTCTAAAGGCTAGTATTCACAGTACTGGCACAGGCTACCAAAAAAGAAAAGTAAACATTAACCCAGCTACAAATCCTTAATCTACAGTGGTGACCTACTTACAAGATAGCAGGGTGCAATAGAGACACACAGCTTATCGTAGTTACCAGTCCATATCTGATTTGTCTTCAGGCCCACTCTATGATATAAAACTCATACCCACCACTGCTCTGATAACCAGGAACCTGAGATCAGAAAGCCTAGGGATTTAGCAGAAATCCAAACACTACTGTTTTCCTAAAGAAACTTATCAATTAAGCCACTCTTAACAACATTCTGCTATACTCATCAGTCAGAATCTTGCTCAACCTTTTTCAGAGACTCTTCCTCCTGCAGCAGATGGTAACAAGCACAGAGAACTACAGGTAGGAAATGATTGGAGAATGGAGGACTTTGGCACACTCAGACCTCAATGTGATATCTCCATTAAATCTCCCCCTCACTCAGGCCATAAGGAACCCTCTGGAAGAGGAAGCAGAAAGAATGTAAGAGTCAAAGTGGATTGAAGATCCTAGGGAAACAGGACTTTCTAAACACGTCAGGACTGATGTACATATGAACTGACAGAGACTCTGGCAGCATGCATAGAGCCTACATGGACCTTCACGGATTGATTCCTAAAACTGAGAGGAGAAATAGACACATTCATCCATCTTAAACATAAAAGCTACCTCCATTTGAGAGCCACTTGAAATGAGAAATTAATTTTCTCCAAGGGGAATCGAAACATTCTTTAAGGATAGGCCCCTTGCCCAGAGGTAGTCTGCCAACACAAAATGACCTCAGTGTATCTTTGATCGTTCTCAGTGATCATTTGATCTTTGTGTCAGTTTTTTTTTAAATCACACAAATCAGTTATATAAATATAATGGCTTTCAGTTTCAAGGTTTAATGGAATTCCTGTGTGTGTGTGATTTTGTGTGCCTCTGAGTTTCTATGTTCTCAGAGCTTTTTCTTTGGCTTCATTTCTTCTGTTGTTTTGTTCAATTCCAAGTTGTTTCTTTTTGTTTTATCTTACTTTATTTTTATTCTTCATTTTTTGATGCATGTTTGTTTTCTAAAGAGAGAAAAAGAGCAGGAAGTGTTTGGATACCCAAGAGAGGTAAGATTGGGAGAAACTAGGTACAGTTTAGGGAGGGGAATCCATAATCAAAATACATTGTATAAAAAAACTATTTTCAATAAAAGGAAAAAATAAAATAATTTTGGTATAATTAAATTTATAAATATGGTTATCATTTTAATATATATAAATATAGTTAAGATTTTAATTAATTTCCTCAAAAGTCAGGTGGTCAAATTTAGGTATTCATAAGGATTCTATTAAGAAGTGAACTATTTAAGAGTTACGTACCCGTGCTTGCCTCTCTTGAGGATAACATTAATTCTAAGAGAATTCATTCACAATCCCTTTGCCTCACATCATGTGAGAACTTAGCAATAGGTCACAATTTTATAGGCAGAGAGGGAGACTTCATCAGGAGCTAAACTTGACTGCACATTTGTTTGAACTTTTCAAGCTGAGGCTACAAGACATTATCCTTGGTGAGTCACTTTGTCGTAGCAGCATAAACAGCATAACAATAACAACAAAAATTACCAATTACCTGAATTGGTTTTTGTTCAGAGCTTCATCCATCATTATCTTTCTATTTTTTACCATGCCAAGCAACCTTTCAACACTGGGTTTCTATGGTGTTTTTACTTCCCACAAGCAATTCTCAGAACATGCAGTAAGGTGTCTTTACCTCATGAAATGAACAACCCATTCTACTTCAGGCTATTTATTTCTCACTAAGGTAAGAAGATATATTAAAAATATCCTTATTCTCTTTTAATACACACAGTAAGTGGAAGATCTTAGAAGGCAAGTCACTGTTCAACAGTCTTGTGAATGTTCAGGTATGTTAATTTTATTTGTTATTTATATTAATAGTTACTTATTTTTCCAATAAGAATATTTTATAACATATTAAATATGTATAGTTACAGTAATAGTTGTAAATTTTTAGAGTTAAAAATATAGATACTGGAGAAAGTTATTTCAGTGCACTATGAGTTTTACTTTCCTGTGCTTGGCAAATTGTTGCTGACCCCAGAAAATTAGGCGTTAGCTCTGCACTAAAATTTGAACTAAAATACGTATTGCACTCTCATATAACAGAATCCCTCTCTATATAGGAAATTACCCTTTAATTCAGTTTTCAGGAAAAAAATATCTATGTTTAGCTCAGATAGCATACAGCTAAACAAACACAATTTCCTGAAATCCAGAAATTAACCACGATGAGACTGATAGCAGAAATTTCATTTTCTGCATGTGATAAGAAGATGAGACCAATATTTGGCTGATACTGCATGAAGAAATTGTAGCATCTTTTATGGAACTATTTGACAAGAAATATTTTATTCTGACAGCATGGACAAGCAGAACTGGATTCAAAGTCAGTGACTTCTAATAACTGTCAACTGTTGTGCAATAAAATAAATTGCTCCATTTTGCATTCTCAACAATGATCATAAATTCCTTTTTGGTGATACCTTACATTCCTCCTCCAGTGAAAGTTTTTATTATTGTGGTATTAAAACTTTTATGTTTTTATTCTTTTTGAATGAATTTATCATACTAAATTCTAAATAATTTTACAACACACTGCATTAAATCTATCTTTTGTGGTGAACTTGTTATGTGTTACAGTAATGCTCTGTTTATACTTCAGAGATGTAGGATCATTTCTTTAAAGGGGAACCAATACTATCTAATAATAGTT
This sequence comes from Myodes glareolus, assembly GCF_982192425.1. NCBI lineage: Eukaryota > Metazoa > Chordata > Mammalia > Rodentia > Cricetidae > Myodes > Myodes glareolus. The sequence continues at coordinate 72,329,852 of NC_142037.1, read as the reverse complement.
TCTGAGAAGTTAGTTGTATTACATTTGTGATATGTGCAGAGTAATCACCAACTACTCATAGCACTTAAAGAATTGAATATTTAATTTTATGTTGTTTTCATCATTTTAATATTATGAAGACCAAGAAAGTACTGCTATTGTAGAATTCAATCTATAGTTTTTACAAGCTTTTATTATTTATCATATTTTATGTATATGGGCCTGTGTGTCTGCATGTCCAGCATATTTGCATACATAGGAACACATGGAGATCAGAAAACACACTGGACACCCTGAAACTCAAGTTAGCACTGTACAGGTGCTGGGATAAGAGCCCAAGTCTTCTGGAGGAGAAACAAGCCTTTTTAATGCTCACCAATCTTAGATGTCCCATATTGGGCATCTTCATTTGGGGAGGTTGTGGAACTTTCAGCAAGTGGGGCATCTTGGGAGGAAATATTGCACTGGGATATTGGACTTGAAGATCCCAGAATAACTATACATCATACCCCAAGTTTTCTTTTTTGCTCCACAGAAATTGAGCAAACTACATAGCAACTGAATACCATCATTTTCAATGTTATAGCTCCCATATCTCTGTTTGTTGTTTGTTTTGTTTTTCAACACAGGGTTCCTCTGTGTAGTTCTAGAGCTTGTCCTTGAACTTGCTCTGTAGACCAGGTTGGTCTCGAACTCACAGAGATCTGCCTCTGCATCCCGAACACTGGGATACAGGTGTGCGCCCCCACTGCTCCACTACTCCCATGTCTTATAGCTTGATCCTTTAACACTATGAGACATAGAAATATACTTTGTATATGTTTGGTTGAAGTAACAAAAAAGAAACTTATATACGCCTATATGATATGATAACTATGCATTAAACTAAACAAACTATTATATTGATGATTTGAAATCACATCTTTCTTGAAAAAAAATGCAGCTTAAAAATAAAATGTTTACCCAGTAGCTATGTTTGACACCCACAACCCACTCTCATTTTATTCATGGTTAACTAACACAACATAAAATAAAAAGAACTATAGTGACTTTCTTAATTTTGGGCATGGTTGGACATATGAGCTTACTCTAGCACCTCCAGTAATCAGTGAAAGTGAGAACTAGCTTTGAAATATTCAGCTCATTTCTCATAACTGACAATGACTATAACAAAGAATTTCATAAAACGTTACATCACTTAGCAATGGTCTTGGAGAAGAAATGAGATTCATATTTTTACTGTTGTTAAAGTCAAAAAATTGTAACATGTATTTAAAAGATTTTGTTCTGAGTTTTGAATTTAATTATATGGAGTGTTACAAAGATAAAAATTACATTTATTAATGCTTTCAATAAATATTTATTGAACGTTCCGACTGATGTTAAATTGAGTATGAAACCTTTAGGTATGGATTTTATGGAATTACTTGGGGCTCTGGGAATAATAATCAGAAGTTTATGGATTTCAAGTGTACATTCAACTTTATAGACACAAATTCAGTGGGGAAAATGTTTGGTCATTTTGTGTCACTGAGAACATTTTCTCTGTGAAACCAAGGTGATAGTTAAAATAGCTATGTTTGCTAAGTCTAATATGAGATAAACTTAGGTTTTATTTCAGTAATTTTGAAGGATGTAGAAAAAGAGACTGTCTAAAAAGGAATTATGAATTCCATAACATTAATTTTTAAATGTAAATATCAGAATTCTCTGTATTTTTCAACTGGATGACTCAGTTAACTCTTAACAGATAAAACCAATTAGAATTTTTATTAAAAATATCCCATGTAAACACTTTAATTTTCATTTAAAAAATAATTCAGCATGATATCTAGTGATAGTAGTGTCTTTAATCCCAGCATTCGGGAGGCAGAGGCACCCAGATCTCTGTGAGTTTGAGGCCAGTCTGGTCTACAAAGGCTAGTTTCAGGATAGGCTCGAAAGCTACAGCAAAACTCTGTCTCAAAACACAAAACAAAACAAAATAAAAATTCTACATGAACTTGGATAATGTTTCTATTCAAGTTCTCGGTAGTGTATATAATGTTACTTATATAACTTTATAGAAAAACTGTTACTTGGAATACATCAATATACACATGAGTAAAAAAAATTAACAGAACCACATGCACACATACACTGTGTTTTCTTATAAAATATTGTCTTTATTAAGTGGGAAAAGTGCATTCATTTGAGCTGTTTTCTGTCTTAACAAAGGAATACTGAAATAACCACATATTAGGCAACCTTCAACCACTGATGATACAAAAGGGTGTGATCAATCTTTTGTAACGAAGATAAATTTACCAATTATGTATATGAAACTTTTCTCTACAGCGTAATTTTATTTACTGGTAATTTAAAGTCACTTTTATAGATGATCTTTCAGTGCTATTTGACTCTAAGTTCCAAACAAATTTATAAAATAATATATTTGTTTACTTTTCTACAGACTCAATAGTATTATATTGCCAAAAATATTAGATCTGTCATCACCTGTTTTACAGTTAGTTTTAAAACATGAAAGGAGATCTTGGTTATTTGGAAACTTCACACAGTAGCTGACCTCTAAATACAATCATTATTCACTGCTTTTTTAAAAAATATATTTTCCAATTAAAAATATGACAAACTATAAGATATCACTGAAATATACATGTTAAGTTAATATAAATGGCATCATAGCATACTGTTAACTTTCAACCAATATTTAGGGAAAACTAGAATGAATGTCAGTCAAAAGAAACTTTTCTTTCTTTTTTTCCCTAATGCTTCCTCTCTTATTTGATTTTGCTTTACCACATATAAGTGAGTGCTTTTTTATTCATTTCTGTTAAGCAGCTATGTGGATATTAATTACTTTTCCATTCCATCATATATTTATCTTGTTTGTTTTGAAATTTTGTTCATTTTATATATTAATTGTATATTTTTGACACTTTCTCCCTCTTTCTCTCTCTCTCTCTCACACACACTCACACACACACACACACACTCGCTTTCTTTCTCTGGCAACAGTTTTGATATTTCTAACTAGCTCTTACATCTTGAATTGACACATTTCTACGAATTGCCAAGAGGCTGTGGTTTACCAGAAAGGTTCTGGGTCCTTCTACTTTGGCAGCTACGTGGTGTCTCTTTGACTTTACCTACTCTCTCCCTATATCTCTGTTAGGATTTCTTGCCTGATTTTACTCTGCTAAGCCACTGGCCAAAACAGCTTTATTCATTGTCCAGTAAAAGCAACACACACACAGAAGGCCATCCCACATTAGTCTTTAAGTAAAGTTATCATTCCTCATTATAGAATTTTTTTTCATTGTAGTATTTCTAGATTCTCTTTAGTTTTCTATATTTAATTACTAATAAATTACAATTTTTATTCGTAAAAATTACATTTTAAAAAAGTGGTTAAATATATAAAATATATTCAATACTGAAAGTTTAAAATTTAATGTGACTACATGGCTTTTTTTCTAAGTGATTACTTAAATTTCATAGAAATTTAATAATATGTACAGACATTGTGTCTGTTTAATTTGAATGTGTGAATTTTTATTTATTAGTACATTTTTACAAAAATATATATTCATTTCAAAATAAAAATACAATTGAAATAATTATTAATTAAATTTGTTCTTTGACCTAATACATGTATAAAAAACATAATTGCTTTCACTTCCCATCGCTGTCCTAAGACCCTTCTCAAAAATGTCTTCCAACATTCATGTCTTTTCTGGTATGCTTTGTGATCTACTGATTTTAAACAAGACCATCTGTGTGGTCATTATTGATACTTTCCTCTGGAGCTAAATGTACTCACCAATTTTACATGAGTAGTGAAGATGACTGCTAGAAAACCACAAGTTCATTTTGGAAAGACAGAGCCCCACTAACTATGCTTTCATTCATAACTTGATTGTTGACACAGATAACTGCAGTTTCTGTGAATTCAAGGTTATATTCTCTATACAAAAAGGGACATTTTTTGTTTTAGCTCCTCTATTCTTTTAGCCTCCTCTTCCATGATCTTCCCTGAGCTTTGCAGGAGGGTGATATAAATGTCCTGCATCCACAGTCTGAGGCATTGCTTCACAGTCGAGAAGATGCTTAAATTTATTACATTTATTTCTACAATAAGGAAACTCAAACCAGTCAGCTTCACTGTCATTTTCCTTAGAATACATTGTATCCTCTTATAACCACACCTGAATAGTTATTCTTTTTAATTTTTTCTCAAAATTAAAGGCAAAATAATGATGCTAATCTTTTGTAATTTAGATTCATTTAACATATTATTTTATATGTGTACTAACAGGTTAAACAAACATATTCTGGTGTAGTGTGTAGGAGGTCCTTTCGTACATGTGTTGCTTTCGTTGGTTAATAAAGAAACTGCCTTGGCCTGTTGATAGGGCAGACTTAGGTAGGCAGGGAAAACAAAAAGAAATGCTGGGAGGAAGAAGCCAGAGTCAAGGAGATGCCATAGAGCCACCAGAAACAGACACTAGGAATTTTACCTGGAAAGCCACTGCCACGTGGTGATATGCAGATTAATTTAGACAGGTTAAATTAATAAAAGAGTTAGCCAATAAGAAATTAGAGCTGATGGGCCAAACAGTGATTTAATGAATATGGTTTCTGTGTGATTGTTTTGGGTATAAGCTAGCCAGGAGACTGGGAAGAATAAGCGGCCCACTCCCTCCTACAATATTCTTCAAATATTTGTCTACTTTGTCATTTCTTTGTAAATATACATAATGTTAATGTTAGGCATTACTCACATCATGCATTATACTAAAAGATATAAACCTCTGTTGGAAATCATACTAAGGAAGTTCGTATATGATTCTATTATTGAGAAGTACAACACAGCACAGAAGAAAAGCTTAGGAAAGAATGAGTGCAAAGTAGGTCAATCTTATGCTGACGTTTGCAGGTTCTCCCCACGACTCTCCTTCGCCTGTGGAGGTGAGTGTTAATACCTACTTGTTCAGAGGAGGAAATCAAGGCCAGGCTAATTATTTGAGGTATTTGCAAAAATAAACTGAGAAAAAAATGTTATGTGTTCACAAATTAGTTGCTTGAGAAGCCCAAACAAACAATGAGTCCAGAGAATGTATCAGGATGCCCCAGGTCTGTGAGAGCATAGGAGAGTTCGGAGGAGGCAGCACAAATAATGCCTCTGTTCAGGATCCTTGCTATTGTAATACTGCCACTGAGGTATGTACTTTTCCAATATCCACTTGTTGAAATCTAATCTGCAGGAAATTGTAGACAGTGAAATCGTAAGGATGTTCTATTATTAGGGTGACGCCATTTGTGATGCTATAGGTTTACTAGTATTTCTCATGCTGTGTGAGGAAACAGAGATAAGTCAAACTGTTCTTGCCATTTTAAAAGCTTGCATGAACATTAAAAAATAGTAAAAAAAAAACCTGTTATTTAGAAACCACCTGGTTCGTGATATCTCATTATATCAACTCAGATCGACTATAACATCTACTGCTGAAGGATAGGCAGGCCCAGGAAAGCTTCACAGAGCACCTGATGGGGTGGACACACACCCTCCTGACTCTCCAGGATTTGCAGGAGAAGGCCCGAGAACATCTGCTCCTATCGTCTGGAGGATTGCATAGGTTGTTGTCCTGTTATATCTCAGCAGGGAGCTCCGTGGATCAAGACACATTTCACTGCACTGTGGTCAGATAGGGTACATGGAGTCATTTCAATTTTTCTAAATATGTTAAAGTTTGTTATGTGCATTAGATTTTGGGGGGGGGGCTTTCAGGAGCTGGAGAGCAAAATGTGTATTATATGGTTTTTGATTTAGCATTCTGTGGTTAATTATTAATTCCAGTTGATGTATGGTGTCATGAGAAAAATCTCCACTAAAATTAGATGTAAAGGTTGATTATAGGCTCTTCTCTAGTCTTCAGCATAAATTAATGGACCATGGTTTGAGTTGTTTACTTGTGCCAACTTTTCGTAAAATGTTCCTCTCAATGTAGATTTAAATGTATAATAGCAGTAATAAAGGTACTATGGATTTTTAAAGTTCTATTTTATGTTTCTGTTATTTTCTCTTATGCTTTTTATCATTACTTCCTTTCTAAAAACGAAATTTAGTATGTGGACTCCTGACAGAGGGAATGGGATCTGTCTCTGAATTTGCTGCTTGCTCTTGGGACCCTTTCCTCCTGCTGGATTCCTAGTCTGGGTTCTTCCTCCCGTGGTACCTAAGCCTGGTGCAATGTGTTATCCATGACTGGCTGAAAGACATTGAAGGCCTGCACTTTCATGAAGGTAAGGAATAGGGAGGGGGATGAGGGAAGTGCCTGGGCGAAGAGGAGGGAGAGAAACTATAATTAGGCTGGGAACAAAATAATTATTTGATTAATTAAAAAAGAATATATAATTAGGTGAATATTTTAATTGCTTATTTTATATGTAGGACATGAACATATATATATATATATATATATGTAGGACATTATAGGTTATTTCATTGTGCTTTAAAGTAACAAATATTTAAGTTATAAATAAAAATTCTTATTTTCTCTACAATTTGAAATTAATTAAATGTTAATTAATATGTAAGTGAACATGTTCAGCATATTAAAATTTCTTCTTTAACTCTTGCTTTCAATTACATATAAAAGGAAATTTCTTTACCCTGTTTTTCTTATATTCTATCCTGCATTGTTCAACATCTAATAATTTGGGTGTCACAAAATGAGGCTTAAATTAGGTATATCGGAACAAGATAGAATGTTGATAATTTTTTACACATTTTAAGTCTATTCTGATCTTCAGAACAAAATAGGCAACTTTCATTTACTGATCTCTAGCTTCTCAAATGGCCACCATTTAACTGCAAGGAGGGAGACGTTAAACATGTATTGAACAATGTCTGTCACAATTATACTTTCTTCTTCATTTTCACATTCCAGGAATGTAGCTGGAGGAGTTTAGAGTGTGACACCATTGAGGGAAGTATCTAGAAAGTTAGATATTATACTGCAACATTCATTTGATATGTGAAAATTAAATATAAATTGATTTAAAATACTTCAATATGGAATTGGACTTGCATGGAAGGGAATCCATTATTTTTTGTTTAAATTGGTAACATATTCTCAAAACTCACATGTCTATGAGTGTTTCTTTAATATAGAAAATAAAAGGTCAAAGACATTAGAAAAGATCAATGACTAGCCTTCCAAAAGAGCTGGAGAAAATCAAATCAGAACTATAGCAAAAGAAAAGTTTATTTTAAAAGAAAACTGTTGCTATTTTTTTGTGTAGTAAGTTTTATTACCTTTGTATGTGTCTAATTGCTTTCTTTTTGTGATCTTTTTGATTTGTTTCTTCTTTAAACTGCATTTGACAGCCTCACCTTGGAAGCGGAATAGGGAGTAAAGAAATATTTTTATTTTACTTTTTACATTGTAAAAGGCTAAAATTAGTGTTTGGATGATATTGTGTCCCCTAAATACTTAATAGCCTCAGTCCACAATGTCACATTAATGAGATGATTTTTATAAATATGATTTATTTCCCTAGGACTGTAATGTAAATATTGTCAACCCAAATAGGTTTATTATGTTTGAACATATGAGAAAAGGATCAGACATCACCAGTCTTGATTATGGCAATACTCTGTCAGTAGGGGAGTCTGAAGCATTTGTTATTGCTTAATTTTATTGAGGTTTCAAAAGCAACTGTCTTCCCTCCCATATTTATGTAGTGTGCTTGGAATATTAATTGTTCTCCCCTGTGACAGATGTTTAAAGAAACAACATTTTTATTTTTATTCTTATCACTAAAATAAAGCAAAATACTTGCATGCATTCTATTTCTTGCCCTCTCCTTTAGCTTTTCACTAAACTACTTTGTAAGTGATATATTTCAGTTTCCCACCCAGCCCTCTGTTTATTTGACTGCTTCTTAGGCTGTCAACACTGCTTCATGCATCTCCTTCCCAGCTTGCTTGCAACAGGGGAGAATAATTAGTTGTTTAAAACCACCACACCATTCTTACCTATTTTTACTGTCTCCATCATTTTTGGTTGTGATGAAACATATATAAGATAAAATAGTCACAAACAATAACATTTTGCCACACCCGTGTCACTGCTTTGGAAATCCTAATATGGAAGTGTCAGTAGACATGGTGCCTTATGTGAGCTCTTTACTCATATCTGTCCATGTATAAAGAAGAGGACAGACCTGTCCTTCAGGGCTCTCTTATAATTACATATATCTCACTAGTGATGGTAGTGTAATTGCATTTCCACACTAAACCTTTGATGGCATTATCTCAGAGTTTAATATTTAATTATAAAATTTGCATGGACACATGCAAGGTAGAGAATTCGGCTGACGCAATTCCCAAATGTATGTTCAGCTCCCATGGATCATAGATGGATCAATTTTAATAACCTCAATTCTTAACTCCTTCTCAGATCAACCAGAATCCAGGTTTTCATCAAATATCACCTAACTCATACATTCATGTGATTAAAAGAATAATTCAACTACTATACAGAAGTTACTTTATAACTGCATACCTGTGAAACTAAAAAGATTATAGTCTTCAAAATAAAGCTGTGAGAAACATCTAGGATAGAAATTATCACTCCAAATGGGGGAAGGGAACAGGGAAAGAAAATGAATAACAGCAAGCAAGTCCAAAATACCTAAAGGGCCACATTAAATTTGAGGGCTTAAAAATAATCTTTCATTCTCTGCTGTAGTTATGTTGGAATGGAGCCCAGGATACTCAGCAGCTCATACATTAGGTTTCATGAACTTGTGTAGATGTTGAATACCTTTGGTTATCGCAGGATATAATTAAATCCTTGTGATTCTGTTGATCTGAAGTCTCAGGACTGGCCTCTCCTAGCAGCATTGTTGGATTTTTGCAACAGTGAGGACCCTCTGTCACGGTTCCATAGTCAAGCATCTACTAAATGACACTCCAATGAGGCATCTCTGCAGTGGCCATCACCACTATGAGTGAAGGTGAGTCTCCACTATTTAATTCCATGGTTTACATGTCAACCTCTTAAAAATGACCTCGCAGAGATGAACTGAAATAACTTTGGGTTTCCTTTCATTCACTGATACTTCTCACGTCTTATTTTATGCATCAAATATCATGAACTATATATCCTATAAAAAATAAAGACTATGAGGGTGCAGAAGCATATGAAAATGTAGAAAGGGACATTTTTCTTCTAATGGTGGAGGCTTGATCTTGCATCAATCTGAGGCTTACTCAGAAAAAAATATTTTTACTATCTATCATTAGATTATAGAATACTAAATTTAAGGGAAACACTTTTGGTGAACATTTTCTAAATATACAGTTGTATTTTCTTATTGGAATTCACATAGTCACCAGTACTAGATGATTTTTCAAGTTCTATCAAGATGCTTACATTTTATTTAATAATATTTCCATTGACTTATTTTTATTTTACTTTAGTCATATTATTTCACATTTGAGCAATTGGAGATTTTAAATTTTGCAATTTGATGTGTTCTTTTGTTTGTTTGTTTGATTGTTTGTATTTTTGACACTCTTCCCGAGAGAGAAGGATCCATATAATGGCTGGAGGGGAACTGAGATGTTTGACTTGGAGAAAAGTGTGTTAAGAAGATACATCTCTGGGAAAGGTAGGAGAATGTAAGCATGAATCATAAGGATGTGCGGACTGTGCTAGATTGCATATATCCAGGTCTGGGAAGTAGAGCCATAGAAATCCCAGACATGACAATGTTCAACATTTAAATTCAGAAAACACTGTGTTCCTAAATAGTTTTAATTTTTTAAATTTTTACAATATCTATTATTTTGTCTTTGTGTCTTTCTCATCTTGCATGCTGATACCATTTTACTCTGTCCTTTGCTCTTTCAGCAATCCCCTCACAACCCCACAGCCCATAAAACTTAAAAAAGGAAGAAAGAAAGAAAGAGAGAGAGAGAGAGAGAGAGAGAGAGAGAAAGAAAGAAAGAAAGAAAGAAAGAAAGAAAGAAAGAAAGAAAGAAAGAAAGAAAGAAGAAAAGAAAAGAAGAAAAGGGGCTGGGGAATCCTGTCATGGAAGCTTTAGTCTGACATAGTGAGTCATGCAGTAAACTCTTTTAACCATACATTTTTATTTGCAAATGTTCTTAACAGTCACTGGTCTGGATGGACGCCTCTGGCTTCTGTTACACTACCTATGCGAGGCCCTCACATACAACTGCTCTTGGATGTCCTGTTGTTGCCTTGTGTGGTGTAAATGCCGCAGCTTTGGGTCTGCAGTACAGGTCCCTTCATGTGCTTCAGAAGATCACAGATGGTGTGGACACTGGGGTGGGCCAACACATAACCCTGGTTCTGGGCCTGGGTAATTACAGGGTTGGTCATCTGGCTGACTTTCTCTTGTCCTAAGCACCAGGGTGAGCTCTCCTGCATTGCCCTGACAAGTTCACCCCTTGCATTAATGAGCAGAGGGGGGAGGGCCAGTTATCTTGTCCTCAAGTGCCAGGGACTGATTACTCATACCTATACTTCACTGTCAGCTCTCCCCCTGCCTCAGAAATTGATGGGGGATGGAGGCATGTTTCTAGTTGGAGGCAGTAGGGGCAACACGGAGCCAAAATGTTTTTTTTTTTTTAAATGACGTAATTGATGGTCAAAATGCAGAGTGACTATAGAACAAACTATGTGGACTTAATAGTAGTTTATTCTCTTTTATAGCACGCAATCAAAGGAAAAGTATATTTAAAAGAAAACTGAATTTCTTATAAACGTCCTCCTAAATATATCATTTGTAACTTTTATTTAATTCTGTTCAGTTAAGATCATTTTGCACCTGATATATTTCCATGTGAAAAAGAGATACCTTTTTTGAAAATGAAATATTGTTTATTTTCCAAAGTAATAAGAATTATATTTCCTACTTTATTGGATGTCTGTCATTTAGTCTGCTCACAAGAATTTAGATTTCAAAATAATCCTTAACTTTTGATATGAAATTGATTTTTATTAAAAGTACGTCTCACCGCATCTTGATTTTTGCCCTTTCCATTTTAATTTATTTGCTTAAAAAGTTAAATTTTTTATTTTGTCACTTGACCACTCATATGGATCACAAACAAACAAAATGTATTGTATTAGGATCTTTTTGACAAACAAAATCAAAACACTCAAAAGTTTTGTCAGGTAATAAAAACATAGGAAAACAGAAATAAAAAATAGGACATGTCTCCTAACACAGGTAATACTTTAAAGAAGTCACAGGTGACATTTGAACCCAAAGCAGCTCTCTGTCAGGGCACAGCCACATTTAGCATCTGCAGGTATCTCACCCGGTGACCTGTCTTCTTGATGCCTAACAGAGCACAACACACTGTTTCCAATGCAGTTACCTTCTCGGTTGCCATGGTTACTCAGAAGTTCTTTGTCCCTGCTTCTCTGATTCTACTTCTCATGCAGTGCCTTGCTCCCTGCCTCTCTCCCTTCTTGATTGCAACTATTCATTTTGCTGCAGCCCAGCATCTCTTGCTTTTATATCTCATTGCCTTGGCATCTCATTCTCTGATCATCCCCAGATCCCTGTTGTCAGGATGCTAAAGTGTTGTATAGTAGAGCTATTTATTCTCCGTAGCTTTTAGGAAGCAGCTTTTCTGGAAATATTTATGTGTGATTGGTTCCTGGTAGGGTCAGATTTGGTTTGTGTTATAATTGTGTACAAGATTACTGAAAACTTAACATGCCCTTTACAGTTTATGCTCTGTTTGGGAAAATTCAGGATTAAAGTAAATCTTTTAGTCCCAATAGCCACACTGAACTAAAAAAGCAGGAAAAGAAATCATGTTTGTTTTCAATTTCTTTTTACTTAAAAAGTAAATTTATTTTACTTTTAATTATTTTAAATGTATTATTTTATAGTATAGCATATACTAGTGTATTATATTTGAATAATTTTATTTACCTTGATGAAACTTTTTATGCTGTAAGTTAATTCACAAACAAAACTGTGAAACAAGGGACCAACCTGTTGAGAAAAAGATCCACAGCAGAACAGGGACAAGAGTCTGCAAAGAGGGCTCGCTATGACCAAGGGGGTTAAACATGGTGTGAAATTCTCATGATGAAATCTATTATTCTATGTAAATATATGAATGGCAATAATTTATAAAATACATATTTAGGGATATATTTCATTTTACATGTGTGTATCTGTGCGTGCACATTTATATGCCTGCAGGAGTGCTCATAAGTCGGTCACAAAAGTGCCTTGGATCCTATATACCTGAAGTTACAGGAATTTTATGCAGCCAAGTGTGGGTGCTTGGAACCAATTTCAAACCCTCTACAAGAAGAACTATGGCTCTTAACAGCTGCGCCATATCTCCAGCCATTAAGTAATTCATACATACAAGTAGGATTTACAGGATGAACAGGTTGTACTTAGGAAGGTATGTATGTGTTTTTCTTTTTGTATGTATGTGTAATAATAATTAGTGAAACGTCATAAGTTTGAAAGGTAGTTGAGGATATTGGAGAATTTGGAGGGAGGAAACAAAAGGAAGAGTTGATATAACCATATTACAATCTCAAAAAAAATAAATTAATAATTAAAAATATTATTTTAAAAGTCTATTATTCTTCTGTAGTAAGTTAGGGTATATTATTATTGTAGTGAGATAGTCATGCCTGAAGAATGCTAAGACATTTTAATATATTTTTCTATATGTAATATTTAGTTAAATAAGGGAAGATGGCAAAACAAACACATTTAAGAAAATTTAAATTTAGGCAAACTAACATTCTGAGTTAATCATAACCCTGAGACTTGCTATGAACATTTAATTTTATAAATACATTTATTTCCACAGTCACAGAATTATTAATCATTTGCAGAAGTTGACATTCTGCACCTACATTGTGCTTTACTACAGAGTGACAGTCATACTTCACAAATGCATTATACAGTTAGGTTTCTATCAGTTGTAGAATTCATGACTGCAGGTCTCTGCCCGGTTCTTATAAGAGGTTCTGTAATCTGTGGTGTCCTTCATTACAAACGACTCAGGAGTTACAGGCAATTAGTATCACATCCTCGTGCTTCCTTGAAAATGTCCCTGTCACATTTAACAACGTTCTCCCACGAGTAAACCAGGAGTAAACATTTTAAGTTTTTTTTTTTTTCCCTTGACTTTTTTTTTTCTACTTCAAGGTTTTAAATGTCAACCATCTCTTGTTTCTCTGGAGTCGTAGACTAATTTATTCTGTTTTATCTACTGCTGAAATCTCAGGAATCTTGAATAGTATTACAAGGTTCACCTCTTCTTGTGCTGCCTGTTGCACAGCTTTTCTGCATATGCTTTTATCTGTTTACACAACAGCACACCCTGACAAACCCTGCTTTTATCTCTCTCCACTGTGAAGGCAAGCACTTATTTGGAACTGCTTGATTTTCTTAAATATTTTGTACTTCCCCTTTTTCCTCTATCAAGCTAGCTGTATCCTATTAAGGACCCATACCACTTCAACAATTCTTTTTAATTGAAGTCAATCATTTAATGGTTGAAAACAACAATGTAAATTTAGATGATTTTTAAGAATAATTGTCTAATATCAATAAATTCAGTTATATAATATTTTATTATACTTATTTACTTTATTATACTTATAAATATATTGATGAATACTATAGTAAACATATAAAATAACCATGAATTTATCAGCATCTAGTATTACAAGTAGTTAGAGTTAATTAATCATAATTTTACCTTGATTCAGAGAAAATTTGTAATTTAATTTATGTAATGTCAAATTTGAAGATTAAAACATTTGCTTTATGCAGTTCATGTTTAAAGTAATTTATCAATAAAATTAAATACCACTTCCATTTTGTTAGTTAACAATTCTATATTTACCTAAATGGTTATGTCGGAGAAAAAGGAATTATAAGAATAAGGAGGCTGGAACACGTGTTCCAGCCAGATTCTCTGAATAAGGCCGGATTCTCTGAATGTGGCTGGCACGGGGACTTTCTGAGAACCATTGATAATGACACTGGGACTTGTTTCCTCTGCATATACTGGATTTTTGGAATCCAGTCTGTATGGATGATCACGTTCCTTGACCTGGAGGGAGGGTGGAGGAGCTTGAACTACCCACAGGGCTGGAGACCCTGACTGCTCTTGGGGATGGAGAGGGAGGAGGGAAGGGAGTGGGGGGAGTGGGAGGGTGTTAGGAGGAGGGGCAGAAATGGAGACTTTTGTATTTTAATAAACTTTGAGAAAGAAAAAAAAAGAAAAAAAATAAGGAGGTATAGTTTCTTCCCAAAAAAGGAGGAAAATGGTCTCAAATACTTTTTTCTTAATATACAAAACCCAGTTGTAAATGAGAAGAGAAGGAAAAACACTTATAATTTATAAAATTAGAAATTGTATATTTTATGTTGTATATATGTGTATATATATATTTGTGTATACATATGTATATATATATACTCTTCTAAATATTTACAGTAAACATCCATGATTATTTATTTTCAGATCCAGCAACGATTAGTCTGATTTCTTCATCCATATCTCACAACATAGCTCTGTATGTTTATTACACAATACCTTCAGAAGCATCAGTTGAATGCAGAGTACATCACTTTCTGTGTGTTTTAAACGATACATACTCTTGTTATTTATTAATTTTTTATATTAAAAGTTAGAAGAAACTTGAACATGCTCCAAGAGAAAATGTATTGTGTGGAAGTGGACTTACAACAAAAGGCATAAAGGTTTCTTTCAGCAGCTATATACATACACACAAACATATATACGAGTGTATGTTTTCCATGTGACATCAGACATGTGAGTACAAGTTCAGAAAAGGATATCCATTGCCACTTCCAATCTTGAGAAGAATCATATCCATCAAAGTACCACATTTGTCCAGACAATGACAGGTGAAATGTATAATAATATCTAGTAAGAAGGAAGGAGATGTTCAATGCTAGAAAATAGATGCTATTATTATATGCATAATCATTGATGCCTCAATGATTATGAGGCAGCATAATCATTGAATCATTTTCCGTGGCATGTTTGGATGTGGAAATCATAAGAAGTCTGTGATGCATCACTGACTTACAGACATTCTTGTATATAATAAAAAAAATGTCATTGATAGGCTCAACTGAAACCTACAAGATGAAGGTTGAAAGAATTAAAAACAACTTTGTAAGTACTGGAAGAGCAATTGGTACATCTCAATTTTAGAGTAGGTACTGATTAGTTTTCTATTGCTATCGTGAAATATTTTCACAAATATTTCAACACAGAGCATCATCATCTATGTTTTTAGTTCTGGATGCCTATATTAAACTGGGTAGGCAATATTTCACTATTTTTATACTCTAAACTCTGTTATGTGCCCTGGCTTATAAGACCATGCCACCCTACTCAGGCTTCTATTCTCCGGTCTTCTTCCACTATCACTCTCTAGATTTTCTTCTTTGATAGAAGACCCTTCTGATACACCAAAGCTTTGCACAATCTAGAAGACTTTAAAATTTTGTCATCACCTACTTAATCATCATTTCTACTTCCCTTAACATTCCCTTTGCATTGTCACATTTACAAGGACTCTTTGGCCATGAGAAACAAACTATCCACAATTTTCTTCTGATCAAGAACATCACTTTTTTCTACTATAAAGTTAAACATTTCAGAAATAAGGAGAATAATTTCTTTATCAATGAAGTAGGAAATATTTTATATAGGATTTTCAATTCCTAGGAGAAAATGAGTATTTTAATATTAAAACAAAAAGCATTATCTAAAAATCTGGCCATATAATATTTAGTATCTATGTTTACAAATGAGTATTTATCAATTCAGTCTGTATCCTTATAGTTATCTTGGCCTTCTCAAAACAGTTAAATAAAAAAATTAGTACAGCTCTTTAAAAATTACTCTAAGTAGTTTGTAGCCTTTTAACTTTTTAATTATGTGTTAAGAGGATGTGCCTTGTGTAGACTTATGCCATTGGAAATAGGGCTTCCCTGGAGCTGGAGTTACAGGTGGTTATGAGCATGAGCATCCTAATAAGAGTTTAAGACATAAGAGGAGAATGGTTGCTTATTTCTCAGTCACCCAGACCTGAATAATCACACAAAACTATATTAATTACAACATTGTTTGGCTGATGTCTCAGGTGTATTTCTCACTAGCTCTCACATTCTAAAGTAACCTATATCTATTATTTTATGTATTTTACCATGAGGCATGTGGTTTGTTACATCTTGCTTTTTGGGAAGCTACAATGAGTCTGCCTCCTTCGACAGCTACATGGCATTCCCTGACTCTGCCTTCTCTCTAGTTATAGTCTGCCCTGCCATAGGCCAAAGCAGCCTTATTCATTAACCAATAAAAACAAAACATATACAGCAGGACATCCCACATCATTTGTCTTTTCTATCTAATTAAAGAGGAATGTTTTAAATTTAAGATAATAAAACTACATATAGAAACAGTTATCAAGCAAGAATTATTGTTAAAATATTTAGTCAGTTTACATTTGGCAAATTAAGGAAAATACTCTCATCTTTCCTATTTTTGTGAGTCTAAAGTTTTTATACATAATTATCCTTTGTTATAAGAAAGCTATAACTATCTGTCTTCAAATCTTCAAAGATCCCAGAAGGATACAATATAACATAAGTAAACAAGAAGTGTATTGAAAGCATATTCTACAGTTCTAGAATTGACAGAGAGATCTTGCGGCCTGGAGAGTCATCCAAAGTTCTGCAATGCTAGGACGTCCATCTTCAGCCTACAGACCCATAGTATCCAGTAAACTTTCCCATGAAACAAAAAATTTGAAGATCTGATCTGGTTTGTAATGGCAAAGTTCATCAGTTGTTTTCTTCTGTGTCCTGCAGAATGTCTGGCAGTTTCTTCTGTGAAGCATGAACCCTAAAGGAACATCCTGGGTTTTTGTTGTTGTTGCTGTTGTTTGTTTGTTTGTTTGTTTTTGAAAGTTCAACAGTCGCTTTCCGGCACATCCAATTCATACAGTATACTATTAAGCAGTCCAAGCAAGAGCAGTTTCTTGCCCAAATGGTTAGCCTTGCCACATAGAAGCACATTCCATAAGGAATTTCTTCAATGTCCATCAACCTCTCTGAAATAATTGGTGCTGCCATAAGCAGATAAGTCTCACTGTCAAGAAATTCTAAGTTTCTAAAATATATTAAATGCCATATTCTGTAGGTCTTTGGAGTGTTGAAGATTATCTAACTGACATATATCTCTTTATATCTAGAAAACCTAAATAACATTACTAAAGTTTGACTGTTATAAATGACTATCCATTAATCTGTAATTTTAAATTAAACACTACATTTTTAAATGAGCTGTATAACCATAATACCTTAAACAAGAGAAGAAATATGCATATAACAAATTGATCTTAAATTTGTATCAATAAACCAATGTCCATACCAATGTAATGTTTCCATATAATATCCCCCTTAAATGAAAACAGACATTTATAAAGAATCATTTTGGGAATTTGGGCATTGTTTTCTCTAAACTATTTCTTGTTGTTTGTTGGGTAAAGTTAATTTATTGTTCATGGATACCTTTCGGGAGGTCTTGAACCACTGACACACTTTAGCCTGGAAAGAATCCACAGGTTCTCATCTTCTGTAGATACAAAAGCAAACCTTGCTTCCCAAACAACATATCTTTAGAACCAAGTTTTGATGTCAACATATCTTTATGTTGGTTTAACTAGGCAGTCCCCTGAATCAATTGTATTTATTGCAATCAAAAAATTCAAATAAAGTACAATAATATGCATAATACAGACTCTTTGTGTGTATAGATGAGTATATTCCATCTTTAAGTGGCTTATTTTCTTTACTCATATGACTGTCTATATTCTTTTATATTACCTTTACTGTCTCTTTAAAGACTTATTTTAAAAAGAAACTATTTACTTCTTTTTATAACTGTCTATACTCTTTTTCCTTTCTCTATCCCAAGTCTAGGTCCATTTTTAAACATACTGTTTGTCATTTAGAGATTTCTTATGTCTAAATCTGTCCTACTGTGAATCTGTAATCATTTTCTGACCAGTAAGCCTTTTTTTTTTTAAATGCTAAGAGGGCATGACTGAAACCAACTCTGCTGTCTTTCTTGTGACTCTGCCCATCCAACATGGCAGAGCTGTTTGCTGCCTATGTGAGTCATGCGTATCACCCCAGCTCCAGAGACACACCTGGTCTGTGTTCCCATTAAGTGACTAGTAGCATGCTGCTCACAAACCCCATTTAAGTTCTCCATAGCAGGAGCTTTAGAAAGAGCCAGAGCTGTTCTTGCTGCCAGTACAAACAGCGAAGCTTTTGCTGCTAATGCTGAGTCAGTAAGACATTTCTTAAAAGAGTAGTGCCTTTGCTTACTGCCAGCAATTAGAGCCTATCTGAAAAAAAATATGCAACTACCAAGAAACTGTGCGTAGCTCCTGTTTTGTGGGTCTAGAGGCCCTCCATTTTTTTCTTAAGTTTTTTTTTTCTTTGTTGGTCCATGCCACAGATGCTGGAGGCCATTTTGTAAGGGGAGACAACTCGTTTGTTTTTGGTCACCCAGACCTGAATAATCACACAGAAACTATACTAATTACAGCATTATTTGGCTGATGTTTCAGGTAATTTTATACATAGCTCCTAAATCTTAAATTAACCTGTTTCTATTATTTTATATTTTACCATAAAGCTTGTGATCTGTTACCTCTTGCTCCCTGGGCAGCTACATAGCGTCTGCCTCCTTTGGCAGCTACATGACATCTCCTTTACTTTATCTACTCTCTCGATATGTATCAGTTCCAGTGTGGCTATAGTCTGTCCTACCATAGGTAAAGCAGCTTTTTTCATTAATCAATAAAAGCAACACATATACTCAAGGTCATTCCTCATCAGTCAGATTTTTTGATGATTGTTGACTATAATTCTTGAGCAGCTGAGATGCTACTCATAAAGTTTTTATAAGAGCCTGAAACACATAACTATCTCTTTGTTTTAGAAGTTTCAGAGCATCAGTGCTTTCTCCTTGATTGTTCGTGTGCACAGAAAAAATGATGGAGTTTGCTAGTGAGAAAAGCCTTACAAACAGTAAATTTTGCAAGCTACAATAATGATGTATCTGATAAAAAAATACCCATGATTACAAGAGTGGCAAGAATGGTATGGGGGGGTAAACAATCACTTTCTGATTGAACTTAAGTCCTGTTTTATAGGAGGAAACTCATGCCCGGTACTATCATTATTTAAGAACCCATGGTTACATATCTGATAAGCTATAAGAGTGACTTGCTAAATTAATATTAACAATTGAAGAATGCTATGGGATGGATCGGTTCGTGGAGGTCACTTGGTCGCTGTAGGCCACTTAGCTCCAAAATAATCACACAGAAACTGTGCTCATTAAATCACTGCTTGGTCCATTAGCTCTAGCTTCTTATTGACTAACTTTTACATCTTAATTTAACCCATTTCTATTAATCTATGTATCACCACAAGGTTGTTGCCTACCAGCAAAGGTTCAGCATGTCTATTTCCAGTAGTAGATCATGACGTCTCTGACTGGACCCTTCTTTCTCCCAACAATGAGTCCAGTCCTCCCTGCCTACCTAAGTTATGCCCTATCAACATGCCCAGGCAGTTTCTTTA
The DNA here is from genome assembly GCF_982192425.1 of Myodes glareolus. Lineage (NCBI taxonomy): Eukaryota > Metazoa > Chordata > Mammalia > Rodentia > Cricetidae > Myodes > Myodes glareolus. The sequence goes on along the minus strand of NC_142037.1, from coordinate 72,310,136 downwards.
TTCACTAATGGAAATCAGAGCATACAGTGGGGACTCCCACATCGTGGATGATCAGATTTTTGTCCCAGATTTGTTTCTTTTAATTTGATTGCTCCAAAGGATTTCTCACATTCATGACTGTAAATGGATACTGTGATGGGTATTCTTGGTTTTCAACTTGACTATATATGAATAAGCTATAATACAGAAATGGAATGTATGTTTGTGATTGGATATTAGGATAAGGAGATAGCAGGCCCTTGGTGTTGAAAACAGTTGCCTGTAATCGAGTCTTGAAATGGGAAGACACATTTCAATCTGGCCCACACTTCTCTGTACAAAGCCTTTTAAGGACATTGGAAGAAGGAAGGTTTGTTCTTCAACTGCTGCCCTTGCCTTGCTAGCACATCCATTAATGAATGGCATTGATACATACTTTGTTAAGATTCTAGCATATATAGAAGGCCAGCTGAAATATTCAGCTCCCAAGACGGAGCAACTACTAGATTCTTGGATTTGACATTCTTAGGTAGTGTAGCACTAATTCTAACTGGTCTTAATAATGAAAACCCGGAGTCAGAAAAAAATGGATAAATACTGAAAGATCAGAGAGACAAAGGAGCAAGTCACAGCTACCTCTTCTCTCATCAACTCAGAAGACAGTGTGTCCTGCTTCTTTTTCCACCCTGCCTTATCACTTCTTCTCTCTACCCAGCCATATCATTTTCTGTTTCTTCCTCCCAGTGCTTGAAGTAAAGTTGTGTGCCACCAATGCCTGGCCTCTATGGTTAACTAGTGGCTAGCTCTGTACTTTGACCTCCAGGCAAGTTTTATTTGTTAGATCACAAAGAAAATATCACCACAAGTTAGTCATTGTTGGGTTGTAGCCTATAAGTCATTCCAATAAACTCCCCTCCATACACACACACACACACACACACACACACACACACACGTACATTTATACATGTATACACACATTTATATAATAAATGCCCCATGCCTCTGAGATTAAAAAATGAATAAAATTTAAATTTATGCCCTGATAATGCTAAAGCATTCATGGATATCCTGTACATGGTAGTTTTATTTAACTTGTTCATAAACTTGGTTTTCATAGTCTTAGTTGATGAGGACAATTAAACAGGTCTCTTGCTCAAGATGGTACCATTCTCATTACAGACAGTTGTGAGCCACCATGTGGTTTTTGCGATTGAACTCAGGACCTTTGGAAGAACAGACAGTGCTCTTAACCACTAAGCTATATGGGTGTGTTTTATACATATAAACACACACCCACACATATATCCACACATACTACACACACACACATATGTATGTATGTATGTATATATATATATATATATATATATACATATATATTCATTCCATAAGTTCTGTGGTTCTAAAACACCTTAGCTAGTACAGGCAAAATATTGAACTCAATGGGTTAGAAAATGAATAAACAAAATATAAATAGTTTGGAGAAGGCCAAAAAGAATGCTGTACAGGAGGAACTGTGGGGGAGTGGGAAAAGTGAAATATAATCTTAATACATTGTATGAATTCATAAATTTCTTAAAGGATAAATAGAAGCATATAAAGTAAGAATACATAAGTTGTATTTGAAAAATGTCCCGATATATTACTGTTGATAGCAGTCTTTGAAGTGAAAACCATTGTTTGAAAGCCATCACTGATGTCAGTTATTAAATCTTGCCAGGATATTCACAGTGTATTATAGTAGCTACCTCATTATTTGTTTCTAGATTTCTGGAGACTCAATTTGGAAAGACAAGCTTAGAAGCATGCAAATTTGAACAACAGATCTTTAATAAAACATATGCGTTTGAGGAAATATTTTTCTTGCACTTGCTTGTTTTGCAAAAGGAAGTATATTCTTAAGCTAAAGAATATAATGACTACATAAACAATAGAGTTGAATTTCTGCTAGATCAAAACTTTAACCAAGAAACTGAACACAGAAAATTGGATGCTATTTCTTATGGTAATGATCAGCTTGTTCCAATAGTGTTTAACATGTGTCCTCTCATGTAGAATTTGATTATATTTTCATCAGCTCCTTTAGGCTAAAGTTTTTATGCACTTTATTTGAAAATATGGGAACCAAATTTCTCATCTCATCACTCTCTCTCCCTTGCTCTCTCATTTTCTTTCTTTCTCTGTGTGAATGTAAGTGCGTGCTCTGTGGTTTCACATAGAGTAGAACTATTAAATAGCAGAAGATACTATATTATAGACTTGGTTTTCATTCGAAATACTTTTTATGAATGAAGAAGTTATTCATATAAAAAAAACACAGACCACTTCAAAAATCCTGTGCTCAGCCTCTCTCTAGCAACAACAACAAAACTCAACAACATTACCAAGTGCCCTTACAGCTAAAAGTCAATCAAAATTCCTGTGGTAGACAACACTGCTTGGAGGTCTCTCTGATCTTGGGATTGTATATCATGAGAACATTTCTTTAATAGTTCTTCTGAAACTAACAAATGTTCCAGAAACTGTCTTTGAAGATCCATCCATTAAAGGAAAAAGATTCCATGCTAAATGCTTTTCATTGTAGGTATCCATTCAAGCATATGCCATATAAAACTCTTAGATCCTGTCACGATCCAGCCTCACTCATTTACTTTAATGATCAAAAAATGTCTACATACTTATACAGACATGCTCTTCTTCCAACTTTCTACTTTACATTGTTACTTTTCTCTCTGAATTTGTTTCTGAAATAATGTGGCCTTGTGTTATTCTCTAATTCTTGGAACAAAGGCCAATATTATATATTTATAGCTAGATAGCTTTTACTAAAATGGACTGAGGTAAAACATTCAAGTAGCTGTCTTAGAATTCTAATTTGAGATGTTAGTGTTGTTTTTCTATATGTGAAATGGACTTAGCCATGTATGCCTTACAAACCACTAAATTTTTAAAGTAATAAAATATAGTAAATAATAAATGTAAAAGATTCAAGATTTTTTCATTTTTAATTATTTGTGTCTACAAGAAAATAGCAATAGGCCACCAAAACATCAGTTACTTATACAAACTATATGATATTCTCTAAGAATTTCATATATTAAGAGAAATCCCCATTTTCAAAAATGTACACATAGACTATTAGATGACCAGAATGTACACATATTGCTATTGTTTGAACACATGAATCAATTCGTATGAACTTGTTTCTATATGTTTCTTTTCAACTCTATTTTCATTAACATCATAAAGAGACCCAGAAATAGCAATGGTGGAATTGGTTACATTATGGAAAATGGGAAGCATAACAAACCAGGGATTTGTGTTCAGTCTCATTCACCTGTTAAGAGTCTTTTGGTTAAATTGTTTTCTGCACTGTTACTAAATTAGCTTTGGATAATACCGATTAGAGATATATACAAAAAAGGCAATGAATTTTTCTTTCAGCCATCATTTTTCCAAAGAATATATGATAATATAAGAACCACTCTATGAGATAAAACCCATACCTCATACTGCATAGGTGACCAGGAATTTAAGAGTAGAAAGGAAGAAACTTGAGGCAAAACTAAATACTGCTGTTCAAAAAATCAAAAACTATGAGTAAAATACTCCTAATTATATTATTCTATACTCACAGATCAGTGCATTATTCAGTCATTATCAGAGAAGCTTCCTCCTGCGACAGATGTGAAATGATGAAGAGACCTACAGCCAGGCATTCTGCAAAGAAAGCCTTTGGAACATACATTTTTAATGATGGAATTTTAATAATGTAATTTCACCATTTAATTCCTGTAACCCAAGCACAGGGAACCTAGGAATAGAATGTCAAACCCAGACACAAGAATCAGAAAACTATTAATTCACTCAAGCAGGAGTACCTTAAAAACATAAAACATATACAAAAGGGTCCTGATGCAAATCCATGTTGACCTTCTGCTCACTGCTTAAGTCTTGGCAAGATTATATGCGTTGCTTCGATCCTTCAACTTTTACATTTTTTGACATTTAGTGCTATTTAATATCTCCAAGAATGCATTGAAATAATGGAATAAAGAAAAATAATGGAAAAGAGAGAAGGTGTCAAATTGAGATGGGAAGAGGAGGGGAAAGTAGAGAGAGAGTACATAAAGGTATTTTGAGGATGGGTTAAGATGTTCAACAATCTGAGTGCAGAAACAAAATATTGAAGTTCTTTCTGTTAGTCACTTTGCATATCTTTGAAACACTCTAAGTAGACAATTTCAACCAGGAGGTTGATGAATGTCTGTGAAATTCTCTTTAAGCTATATAATCCCATTAAAAATAAAGTGTATGATTCAACTGACTTGTATAATCTCTAGACACTGTGACAAGATGTTATATACAAAATTAATACTTAAAAACTGTGTGATCAGATGCCAAAATTATCTCAAAATGTTTTAAGTAATTTTTAAGACTTATAATTAGTCACATGCAGAGTAAGAGTTACAGACTGGATAGACACACTGAAAGTTGGAAATTAGCTAAAAAGTTCAAAGATTCCTGTGTCAATCTGACAAATCCAAGAAATATCACATTCATATTTTATGTAAAGGAGCTAAAAAATGGAGGGAATAGACACAGTCAAAATTCAAAATAACAATGCTCTTCAGCTCTTTAAGTTTTTATTCATTCTTAAAATGTAAAACATGTCACCTCTGTCACATTCAGGTGCTGTGACATTTATGGTGAAGGACAAACTCTAAAACACATTGCCTAAATCCAAATTTATAAATGAGTATCTTTCTCCCAACAGCCAAAAATAACTGTCACAAACAACTTCTATGTTGACAGTTATCTGTTGCTGTTGCATCTGGAGAAAAAGAAAACACCTCATTCAAAACCATGCTTCCTTTAGGGTGATTTACATTCAATTTTATCAAGTATTATTGGCACCTATAAGCAGTTTTCTTAGTTAAAGACAACAATAATAGAAGTTAGAATAACAGGTGAGAGATATACACTAATCATTTTTGATCTTTTATGTATTTGACCACATATGGAGTATAAAATACCACTCTTAAGAAACTAATGCTCACTTTATTGGACTCATAAAAATAATAGGTAGTGCCAAGGTTATCATTAATTGCTTAATCATGCTTATATATTCATTTGTTCACACACACTCACATCAACACACACATACACACACAGCAAACAAAGAAACAAACAAATCCCCAAACAAACAACAAACAAAAAAAACTAGTGTGATCTATTTTCTATACAACTTGTTTGGGGACCCTTATAAATTGGCATGTATTAGTTCATACAATCAGTGCAATAAATATCCAAAACAAATTTAAATACCCCTAATATAGATAAGGAAACCAAATCCAGTAGTTCTGTCTTATAGCATTGGCAGGAAAGCCTGTATTCAAATTCAACATTTCTATGCTGCAAAGTCTATGTTTATAATTACTAGAACAACCTGTGAAACTATTTTGTACAATGTAACGTGGGGGACCTCTGAATATATGGTTCAAAATGACAAAGTAGTCAACATTGGTTCAAACTTTTAGAGTCTGATACCACCGAGCTTATTTTTTGCATATGTAATTACAGTATAATTTGGGGAAAAAAGTTTCCTAGCATACCATAAGCCCTTGTGTAAAAGGATGCTTAATTATATCATAACTCTTCTCAAAAGTACGTCACTACTTCCATGAGAATGTGCTACATCTCTTACTAAATATAGTTTACATATGTTATCTTAAGGGCCTCAGTGGAGGATCTGATGACATATTGGTCATAGAGATACTGTAGAAGTAACCTAGACTATTAGCTTCCTCTGTTTGTGCTTTTGCCCCGAGACCCCCTAGCCATATAGACAGAACAGATATTATCAGGCTACTGGTTCTTCTTGTGGGAGTTTTTTTCTTTCTTTCTATTTTCATTTATTTATTTATTTATTTTTTAAAAATTTCCACCTCCTCCCCACCTCCCTCCCCTCTCTACTCCTAAGAGCAGTCAGGGTTCCCTGACCTGTGGAAAGTCCAAGGACCTCCCCCTTCCATCCAAGTCTATAAAGGTGAGCATACAAACAAACCAGGCTTCTTGTGGGAATTTTGGGGAGCTAGGTATGATCAGGTCTTACAGATAACACAGAGGTTACTTAAGTTATTAGCCACCGCCTTTCTCAGTCTTCTGGGTAACAAGTTTTATATCTCTTCTGTTGAAGAGATAATTCTTCCTACTCAACATTCTTGGTATGCATAGTACTTATTTGTAAATTCAAGAATTTTGTGTTCCCAATAGTGCAATATATTATTATCATATATTAACTAATGCTATATATTAACACTGACTGAAAATGTAACTGATTCTATATTGAATATCACATTTTCATTATTACTCTATAAAGGAAGAATACTGGTCCTAAACTACTGTTTTATCAAGCATCTAAATAGTTACTATTTTAGGTTTAAGCAGAATTTTAATCCTTCAAAAATAATAGTCTTCATTTTAAAATATAATGTATTTATTTAATGTGAATGTGTAATATCATTACTTATCAGTGGACTATTTAATAAATGTAAGATCATCATCATTTGCCATGTTAAATTACTCCAACCTATCACTTTATATTGTTATACTTGTAAAGTACATATAGTCAAAACTGTATTTCCAATATAGTAAAGGAACTTAATAATATTTCAAGAAATAAGTATAGTGAGAAAAATGGGGCACAAATTTTAAGTTGCTGTGTGAAAAAACTATTTGAAATAATACATATACACACATACCCATGTGTATTGTATTCTAATTCATTATGCAAATTATATGAGATAATTTGAAGCAGAGGTGTGTTGTGTGCACTGTGACAGTAGAATGTAACTAGGAGCAGCAAGGAGGAGAAAAGGAAAAGTTACTGTATCCAAAGTTCATATTTGTCTTTGGTCTTAGTGGAAAGAAACTTAAATGAAGTCTTACCATTTATAGGGTTCATTTGATAATGAAGGAAAGTGTAAATCAGGGCTCTGCAGAATACAATGCTATTTTTAAAAACTGCAAAGGGCTGTAAAGTAAAAATCCCACAAAGACTGTAAAAGATGATATACAATAAAGTCAGATATCACATCTTCAAAAACAGCTTCATGACAAATAGTGCATATTGGATTACTGCATATAAAAGCTGTTTAAAGACGGGTGGTGGTGTGAGCTCGGGAGGCAGAGGTAGGCAGATCTCTGTGAGTTCGAGGCCAGCCTGGTCTACAAGAGCTAGTTCCAGGATAGGCCCCAGAGCCCCAAAGCTACAGAGAAATCCAGTCTCAAAACCTCCTCTCCTCGTCTCTCCCCACCAAAAAAAAAACAAAAAACAAAAAAACAAAAAAAACAAAAAACGGTTTAGAAAGAGTGCTAGGAATGTACACCTTCTGAGAAATCAAATGAATATGACCAGGCTTAATTTAATCATGCAATATAAATGCTGTAAACCTCTTAGGCAATCTTTAGTATTACAATCCTCATTGATGTTTGGTTTGCGACAGTGTAACTGGCAATTCCAGTCAATGCCTGTGGTGTTGGCACATCGTGATGCTGATACTGGAACACACATGCTATGGAAACTCAGAGACAAAAGCAGTGTTGGCTTTGGATGACTACCAGTATTCTCAGCTGAATAGAAAATTACTTCCCTCTTCCCAGACCTTTACTTTGAAAAAAAGGAAAAAAAAAGATATGTCACAGAACACTTTTCATTATGCTTAAACAGGAAAATGTGTATAATCCTTTTAACTCTGTAAATTGTGGCAAGAAAGAAATAGTTCTGTCCCTAAGGTTTCAGAAAGGGACATTCACTTATTCAATAGATGCATTGTTCACTCTATGATCCACTGTGATCAGAGTTTAGAAGCTTGGGGTTCAGAGGAAATGGAGAAATAGAGCAACACTCCATAGGATTATGCTAGAAGTCAGAGACTGGTGAGATAGCAGAGAAAAAGTAGGTGAATTCAATGTCTCTGTAAGACTAAAATATTTTCATGATTCACCTATTCAACATGTGTGTATTTGTTCTGTGCACGGAAGTGAAATGTAAACTTAGAAAGCAGAGTTTGTTCTCGTGTGTCTTTTTGTTACTATAGCAGCAAAGACCCACTAAGGAAAAATTATTTCTTTTTGGTATAGAGAATGGAGTCTGTTCTAGTGTAGCCCTGATATCACTGGTGGACAGGTTGATATATTGGCTAAGGGACGCCCAATCAGGAAGGCGGGTACAGCTTTAGGCATGCTAAATGTTATGGGTGTAATAATTATCACTTCAATAAGACAATATTGTTTTTCTTTCAAGAATTTCTACCCTCTGTGTAGTCACTGTGGAACAGATGTGAAGCTCTGTTAGGTTGTTTCCCCTTTCAGAATCATGACTCAATCTCAACTCAGAATGGCAGAGTTTTTCTTATTCTTCTTTTTTTCTTTCAGACTCTGGCCAGAACCTGTGTATGCTTTTTCTGGTTTCGATCCTCTATTTTTACATTGTTGCTTACAAGCAGCATGATTTTCTATCCTCTTCTCCCTTTCCTTTCTCCTCTAAGTTTTATAACTTATGTGCAATAGTTTAATAAAATTATTTTTGAATTTCCATTTTTTTTTGGGGGGGGACAATCTCACTCTGTAATCCCAGCCTAGAACTCACTATCTATAACAGTGTCCATGAACTCAAGGAAATCTGCCTGCAGCTGCCTCCTTTGTGCTGCGGCTAAAGGAATGAATCACCATGCCTGCTCCTGAAGCTGTCTCTCTTGAGACATTTATTAAAATCTATTATAGCATGTAAGAACCCCATGATAGAGCCCAGTTTCCCAGTAAATATGCAGTGACTCCAAAGAATCTCACCAAAATTTCTGGAAAAAAATAAACTGAAAAGTAGTTTGTTTTTATGACTTGTTCAACAAGCATTTATTTATTGGATAAAATAAGACCCCATTTTTTTGTGGTTCCTAAGATAAAATCCAAAATTTAAACTCAGACAAATGCTGTTACCACTGAATCACACATTTATTATTTACTCTATTTTTGACCTTCTAAAGGTCTAAAGGTTGCTAAACATTGTTTGCAAAAAAGAAAATAATAACCATTATATAAATAAAGTCTGCTGTATGCAAACAAAGGAGAATTTGTCACTATTAATTTACTATATACATTATAATATGAATGGCAAAAGGTTAATGAAATTATTCCTAATGATATTCTGCTATACTCATATTGTTGTCTGTTGCGTGGAAGGAGCCGCTGTTGTCCTGGCCACCCAGCTAGCATAGGCTCAAAATAACTGCACAGAAATTGTATTCATTAAAGCACTGCTTGGCCCATTAGCTCTAAATTCTTATTGGCTATTCCTTACATCTTAATTTAACTCATTTCTATTAATCTGTATATCGTCACGTGGCAGTGGCTTAATGGGAAAGATTCAGCATTTCTGTCTCTTCTGGCTTCATGACATTCCTCTGACTCTGCTTTCTTCCTCCCAGAATACAGTTCTGTCTTCTCTGCCTACCTAAGTTCTGCCCCTATCAGGCCGATGCAGTTTCTTTATTCATTAACCAATACAAGCAACACGTAGAAAGAACGATCTTCTACACCATTTGCCAAGCACAGTTGTTTTTAGTGAGACTTGACCCAATAACTGGTGGAAACAAATGCAGAGACTCAAAGACCAATATTAGACAGAGCTCAGGGAATCCTATGGCAGAGGGTAAAGAAGGATAATGGAGTCAGTGCGGCCAAGGACATGCCAAGAAAGTCCACAGAATCAACTAAATTGGGCTCCTAGAAACTGAACTGCCAACAAGAGACTTTGTATGGGACTGACCTAGGCCTTCTGCACATAAAATTTTTTAGCTTAGTCTTTTTTGGGGTTCCTAACAGTGGGATCAGGGGCTGTCTTTGACTTTGATACCTGGTTTTGTGAGCCTTTCCTCCAACTGGGTTGTCTCATTAATAAGCATCCAGCCTTAATAGCAGGGTACCTACTCTTAAATGCAACTTGATACGCCATAGCTTGCTGATAATATGCAAGAGAAAGGAGAAGCAGTGGATGGGGATCAGGGGAGAGACTTGGTTCAGTGAGGCACTAGGAGGATAGGAGGAGAGGAAGAGACACTATGATCGGGCTGTGAGAAAATTTTAAATTGCAAATAAAAAAAGAGATAACATATGCAAATTTTACTAGACTTTAGTAATGCCCTATTTTTATGAAGACATGATAATAAAATACATTGTAAACTAGAAAGGAGTTCTTCTTTTATAAACCACTGTGAATAATAAATGACCAGAGAAAGCCAGAAACTTTCTTAGATGGAGATTTAGGTAGCAATGTTAATAGAAGTAATTTACTGAAGGATTAGAGGAAATATAGTTCTATTAGTTGTTAAGAACCACACAAGAAAGTCAGAAAACTTTGTTGTTTCTAAACAGTTAATTTATCTACATTCAGCACATCTCTTTTAAATTATTTTATATAGATGAGTAATCAATTGTACACGTATATTTATGTATTATATACAGACAGTAGTCGACAAACATTTGAAAATTATAATGACAGATATAGCATGCATGACTGTGTTCAGAATGAAAGCCATGATCAGAGAGTGGCAAATAACTCCAAATGATTTTGAGCAATTGCAATGGTCAACTTACTGCTTGTACGCTAGTGAGGATGAAGAACCTGAAGGGACGTTAGCAGTCTTTTATGGCTAGCAATACGTATTCGGAGCCTACCAAAGCGAGTACAAATTTAAGATAGAATAATAACTGTACTACGGAAGAGAATTCCTTAATCTTACATATATAGGAATAAAGTGGTTTCTAATTAGGTCTATTTACTGGTATGACATTTAAAATACTTATTTAAACTGTTAGAGAGAGAATTCAGAGAATGACACACTTATCTGAGACTCCATTTTTCACAATGAAAAATTCACTCATGATCATACTTTATTGGTTTCCTGACTTTTGATAGTACACCATTGCTATACAAGTTTTTGTAAATGCTACCAAATTGCTAAGTAGAAAGTTCTAGCACAATTCCTTGGGAGACCAGATACAAACCATGTTTCTATTCTCAATTCCAAATTTAAAAATATCTCATTCAGGAAAACATTAATTTATTCTTTCTCATAATGCATATTCTATATCTCAAATAATATATGATCTCTATTATCAAATACTCTGATATCACAAATTATGTGATCAGAATAAATATTATTAAGGAACTATTAAGAATATGTATTGGTCAGGGGTCACAGAATACAGAAATGAAGAACAAGAGAGTTGCAAGAATAGGAAAAAATATCTGACAGGAAGAAAATATCTATGTTCCTTTTATATGAGGAAAGAAACCACCTTCCAATTCTTTCTCTAAAACTTAAAATTTAGAAGATTTATCTGAATTTGTATATCTGATTTTATTATTGATATTTCTTTTAGTTACTACAAAATATAACTCAATGAAAAGATCGGTAACTTTAAATAATCCAATTAAATTTAAATTATCTAAAAACAAATCACTATTTCTCAAAAAATAAAATGAATTCAATTCAACCTAAACATGTTTCATTAATCTATATTACATGATCATTTTAACTAAACACTGTAGGAGCTTTGTGTCTGCTACTCTAGTAATAAAGGGCATGGTCAATGTGATGAAGCATCTCATGTTCAGTGAGCTGTCTGGCTACTCTTCTTGAATACTGCTTGTATTGTTCCAGGGCTGCTCTGTTTCAGCCAAACGAGCCTGTGCAATTCTCCATATGCGTGGCATTTTTCAATAAAATTATTTCTAGACAAAACACAGAATTGTCACTTTAATGTCTTCTCTCCACATATTGATGATAGGAAAGTCTGAGAAATGAAGGCCTTTATGGGGAACAATGAACAATAAATATGAAATTTCTATCCTTCTTCAGGCATAAATCCCTGAGTTTCCCTAAACAAGTCAGTTTCAGGTTGCTTCAAAGTCCTGAGGACTGAGGAACAGTTTTCACATAATTTGATGCTGTGTAACATCAGCTTTCCCCAGTGGCAAACACAATCTGTGCCATATAATAAACTACCTAGATAATACATTCAGTTGTGTGCTCCAGCTGTTAAGATTAAAGATCTTACTGCAGATCATTCAATTCAATTGTACTTAGAAAAAATAACTTCTTTAATCAGAAAGCAAGTAATTTGTATTAGAAACACCTTCACCACCACTATAGAGACTTGTTCCTCTTCTATTTTAGTTCTGCCGTTTTCAAAAGGTGAAAAAGTTCACTTTTGAGAGAGTATTTACAACAGTAAACATTTAAATTCCTGTTTATGAGAGATTATTTTTAAAATATAGAAGGTTAATCAGAGTTTAAATACAAATTTGAAATTGTGCTAAGATCATATTTCTAGTTTTGGAAACACAGTCTCTTTGTTTTGATTCTCCCATGATTAGTTTTAGAAAACAAGGAAAGGGAAACATAAACTTGTTAGATTCTCTGCATTGAATTATGGTGGGAGAGTAAAACACAAACCATGGACAAATGCTCATAATCTCAGAATTAACTGACGCAGAATATGATACTACCGATTGTTGTCACGACTGAACAAAATGTGGTGTGCTGTTTTGGTAACACAGTACTTGGTAGCTTGTATTCTCTGGCTTTTCTCCATACCCTCGAGCAGAGAAATAGTTAACTACCAACTTTGGTATCACACAAATGGCAACTTCAAGTCTGAGGGCACTGGCAGGGCGAGCAGAAATCATCTTTGTCATGTAATGTAAGCCAGGTGTTGAAGTATTGCACATCTTTCTTATCTCAGAATGCTATCCTATCAGAGCGTGGCTATGCAGAAAAATCCAAACACAGCTGGACTAAACATGGATTGCTGCAATGCTATTTAAAGAATATATAAACTCCCCTTCCAAACTGGGGTCAGTAAAAGAGAAAGAATTCAACTTAAGAAAGACCAGGCTCATTCTGGAGAGGCTAAAAAAGAACATATGATGTTACACAAGAAAAACAAATGATGTTAACACAAAGAACAAGAAGCAAGAAGAGGAGGAAGAGAGAAGGAGGGGAAGTAGAAAAAGGAGGAAGAAGAAAATATTCTTAGTTCTTAGTTACTGCTACAGTGACATGATATGTTTCTGTGTTAAACTTCAACCAGGGGTCCCCTGCAATCAATGAAAGTGTTTTACACCCTCAAATGAAAGGTCATATGGTCATTATTGCTTATAGAACCATAATAATTGTGTTTGTTGAGTTGGATATTTAAAAGCAGGCTGATGGTGTTTTTTCTTTGTTTTATTTTAAGGCAAATTAAGTTATACAGCTTGAAATATACCTGGGATTAGACTATGCAAAGCTCGTTTGACATGGCTGAAGTAATACACACGTAATACAATTTAGAATATCTCAAAAATATTTGTCATGGAGGGATTTTTATTTTTAATTCATTAGAAATTTTGACCATTTCATAGACCATAACTATCTTAGTCACTATGCCATTTCTGTGAATAGACACCATGTACAAGGTAACTCGAATGGAAAAAAACCCATTTATTTGGGGGCTTGATTATAGTTTCAGAAGTTTATCATCTTGGTAAGGATCAGGGTAGCATGTATGCAATACTGGAACATTAGATGAGAGCTTTATCATGTTCCTTAGGCAGAGAGAAAAAGATAAGGAGCAAGAGAAAAACAGACAATCAGAGAGAGAGAGAGAAAGAGAGAGAGAGAGAGAGAGAGAGAGAGAGAGACAGAAGGACACTGGACCTGGCTTAGAATTGGAAACCTTCAAGTGTCTCCCAACTCCCTTTTTCAGCAAGCTACAACCTAATCCTTCTCAAGTACTATCACTCCCTGATGATATGATTCGAAACTATGAATCTATAGGGGCTATTCTTATTCAAATCACGAAAGTAAGCAAAAACATTATTTTATTATTATTTAGAATTTTAAAACTTCATATTTTCATGAGTGTGAAAGCTAAGCTTAATTTGTAAATAATTCCATATGAAAATGACCATCTTCAATGTGGAGGAACCACTCAAAATGTCCTGCTTAATAACACTAATATATGAATGGTATGTTATTTAATAGTTTTGATAATTTCACGAGTATTTTCTGTGATTTGGAATCTGCATATTTGCAATCTATATTTTTAAATTGTTCTGAAAAGAAAGCAAGATATTAATTCAATTTCTTCTTTAAATTAACTCCACTTTTAATTTGCTTTGACTGTAGAAAAATTGTATTTTGCTTTCAGTGAGTAGTGGTCCGGGAAATGAACTCAGTATTTGCAGCAAGGAACTATGTTTTTCATTGAGTTACACTTCCAATAAAGACATAAAAATTAACTACTAAAGTAAATGCCTTACTTGTTTTGAGTTATTAAGTGGATTAATCAGTGAATCTTTACTTTCAAAAGCAATCCAAACTGATTTCTACACTTCTTATATATTATATAAGTTTCTACAAGAAAATTGCTTTTTTTCTAATAAAAGAATTGTATCTAATATAAAGCAATACACTACAAATGGCCTCAAATTTCAATTGCTTGACTGTGAATTGTATCTATTATAAAACAGTAAACTATAAATGACCTCAAATTTCCTTTGTTCGACTCTGGTTCATGATTTTAAAATTATTAATGCCAGGTGCAGTCAAGTGGCCCAAAGCAAAAAGCTCTCATGACCTTGAAATCTATTTTAGTTGTATAAGTTTAGTTTGTTTTATTTTATTCACATACAGTTTCCAAGCTTTAAACCATCAGTTTCTGGAACAAAGAGAAGCTTATAAAGAGTATGGAAATAGAAATCTCATTCATAAACACATGTTCTACAGAGGCACAGGGTATCCAGAAATCAAGGAAACCATATGTCTTCTTTTTACTATCATATAAGAAGATTTTTAATGGTTTTTTGTAAATATTAAAGCTTATTTAATTAAAGTCAGATTTTTCGATTAGGTATAATGGTTTAGATCGCACACAACTCCCTTAAGTATTTCTTACATATAATACTAATGCGAATTCATATTTTTTGTAAGTAAATATAAGATACAAAGGGCTATCTGCATACAGATGCAAATAAACAGACAAAGGAGACAAGGGGTTGATGATATTTTCTCTCTTTGTATACGACCATGAATAGGAAAAAAAGTACTATTTTCATTATTTATTTTCCCCCATGGAATAAATAAAAACTCAGTGTGATTTGAATAAGCAGATTATCTTTTGACAAATTTCTCAAATCAAGTTGAATTTAAAAAAAAATCCTAAATACACATCCCAAAGCACTTAACAATAGATAGAAATTGAAAGTACTTGCCTGATGTGGGATTCCCCTCTGTATGCTGTGATTACCCCTGATTAATCAAGAAACTTCTTTATACCTATAGCAGGACAGAATAGAGGTAGACGGGGAAAGCTAAACTGAATGCTGGGAGGAAGAAGGCAAAATCTAGAGATACCATGTAGCCCTGCTGGAGACAAATGCTGGAGACAGAACTTTACCTGGTAAGCCACAGCCACGTGGCGATACACAGATTAAGGAGATGGGCTAGTTCAGCATGTAAGAACTAGCCAATAAGAAACTAGAGCTTACAGGCCAAGTAGTGATTTAATTGATACAGTTTCTGTGTGGTTATTTCGGGGCTGAGCAGTCAGGAATGAACAAGCGACCTCATACAACACTTGCCAATAAGCAGAAATTAAACACACTATGTTCAAACTCAGAACCAACTGGACTCTCCAATATCCCAGGCTTAACAGTCCTCTAATATTTCTATCAGTATAAGATTCCATGGGCTTAAGCGTAACTAAGAAATGTGAAGTGAAATGGTATGTCATTTTATAATAGGTTTAATAGGCAAGGTATCTTCTGCATTCTGCTTGTTTCTCCTGTTATCTGAACAAAAAGACCAGAATTCCTTTTATCTGAACAAAAAGATGCCAGGGTCACCTAGAGAAGGTATATTAGCATGCACATCGCAGTTAAAAGTTTCACAGAGAACTAATATCTGGGGAAGAGCAGAAGGGGATGGGAAATTGGAGACTGTATGTGATGTAACCCAGTTGATGGTCACTTACTGTTCATCTGGTTGAACTGTGCATGCTATTTCAAATACTGATTAGTTGATAATCATTTTATACTTAGGTTTTTGTCTTCTAATTTTCTTGCACCTCCGAGCTTCATCAGCACAATAGAAACGTTATTTTTTAATAAAATACATCAATGTATGTTAACATGTGGTATGCAACAGTGGTTACTTGAACTCCCTACCTCTTCCCCCTTTAAATCATTTCTTACCTCAGCTAGCAACCTATTTGATATTTTTCTTGTTTATTCTTTCCAAGTTTCTTCTCATCTCTCTTGTTTCTCTCTCTTTTTCTGTATTTATATTAATACCCTCCAATGATATCTTCCTTATGTTTTTTATACTGTAGTGGTAGTCACTCTGTGACCAATACTCAAGATATCATTCCTCACACAGCAAAACTGACAAAATTTTGCTTAATCCTTTTAGTTGATCAGTTACTTTAGTCAATTTAGCTTTTTCATTATTTCTTTGTTAGATCGTAGTGTAAATTAATCCAAGGTTATGGCCACCTTTTATCAGTTTGCTATATTCTCAAACTTATTATTTCTTAATTTTTGATTACCATGTGTTAGTTGTTTACGTTAATGGATTCCATGATGGTTCAGCACACAAAGTTCTCTTGTGCCCTTGCCAAACTCTTAGTGTTTGTCTTATCAGCGTTCTGTTGCAGCGTTCTGTTGTTTACAGTTTTAGAGGTTTAGTTCATTATCTTCATAGTGGAATGCATGGGGGCATATACTCAGTAACTGTGATGTAGACGTTGCTGAGAGCTACATACTGATCTGCTTCTAGAGAGGTTTGATGAGGACTCTGAACGTGGCATAGTTTTTTGAAACCTCAAACCACACCCCTAATGGCGTATTTCCTCCAACAAAACCATATTTACTAGTCCTGTCAAGTAGTGTCTACCCGGTGACTTAGCATTCAATTTGTGAGCCTCAGAGTGCCATTCTAATTTAAACCACCACATTGTTTGTCTCTGTTTCTTATTTACGAGTTTCTGCAACCACAGTCCTTTTTACTAAATCCGCTCACATCTTGCCCTGCACAGTTTTCCGTGCACATTCTCATATATAAAGCACGGGCTCAGAGGTTTCATTTCTTTCACTTCCATATACTGTATTTAAATACAGATTTTTTGATGGTTTATTAACTATATTATTTGCAAATTCATTCCAGAGTGTTTATTATTCCTCTTTCTATCTCCCTCATATATTTATCACTTTGTATGAGACAGTGATTTTTATATATTTAACCCATTGTTGTTTAGGTTGTGAGGAATTCACCACAGACGACTTCTCAGAAACAGGTTTCAATAAAGCGCCCCCCCCACAAAAAAAACTTTGTTAGTCAACTGGCAACTAAACTACAAAGGGTGTTCACGACCACAGTGCAGTCCTGAACCTTTCTTAGGTTGAGCTTGCAAGCAGAAAATCCACAACTTTGGTTGACACACCTCAGCCAGCAACAACAGTTAGTGAGAAGTATAGAACGACAAAAGCCAATGAGCAAAGGTGGTATATTAAGAGACATTCCCAGAACTCTGGACTTTGATGGATTAGATCTTTGTTCTTATTTTAGCAAGTGGTGGCTGCCTACGTGCTGAGTTCCATGACCTGAATGATACTTCCATCATGGCATCATTTGTGTAAAGTTCTGGGGACTTTTACATATGGTTACAGTCCCAAGAATGTGAACACATGAACATAAAAGCTAGGAAGTCTAAGACATTCAAATACAGAGACTATTTAGTACAATTAATAGGACAGGATCAAGGCAGGAAAGAAGAAAACAACACTCTAACACCTCATTAAGAATGATTTTCTCCAAGCTGATTACTTCCTGCTGTCATTTCTCCATAGGTGTCTTGAAAATTTTAGGATGATTAATCTCATTTTGAACAGGTGAGCTTAAGCTTCTATTCAGGTGCAATGCCTAATGAACAAGAGGTTTTATCCTTGACTATTAATTTTTGAACCTATCAGACCTAAAACGTTCCCTGGTGGTAAGTAGATTTCTGCAGAAATCCACTTAATTTCAACAGATGCCTTCACTATTTTTTCTCAAAATACAAATTATTTCCACATTCATTTCTCCTGTTCACAAATTCTTCCAACCAGTGCAAAAGGATGTGATCAAACTATCTCTTTAGTATTTTATGTACATGTTATCTTAAATTAAATAAAATGAAATGATTAGTACAATATATTTGTCTAAACATAATAATGTGGATTTTGAATTGAAACAAAATTGAATGTGAAAACTAACATATTTTTTAAATTATATAAATATTTGTATATACATATTTTTATTCATAAAGAAAGTGAATTCTATAAATACGTAGATACTACCCTACCATTTACACATAATTATGATATTTACAGGTTAATTCATTTAAATTATAAAGTAATTAAGCATTGCTATTTAATATAGTTGTCTAATCTAAAGCATCAACTAGATGAAGTATTCATGAAAGCTATGTCAAATAATAAACACAACAATTATATAGTCTATGGATGAATAATAATGGAGGGATAAGGATTTCTGTTAAAGAACATGAATTGGTTACACAAGAAACATGAATTTACTGCAAAAAGTCAGCAGGATTTTAGGCACTACGTCCCTGGGAGCGTTTTGATTTGAGTTAAATCCTCTTGTTATCTGTCTAGCATGGAGCATCTCTTGATGTAATAAGAAAAGAATCTCCAGCAGGTCAGTGGAGGCATCAGGAACAATATGGTATGCTCAGAAAGACAGTTATTGAAGGGAGGAACAAAGCAGAATAAACACAGTATTCTGTGCTGTTTACCAGCTTGAGAAATATGGTGTTCTGTAATCATCTAGAGATAAACTTTCTTGATAGATTTTTACCAAGAACTATGAGAAAACAGCTAGATTACACCAATATGAGAAGAAAATACATAACCGAGAAGAGTACTACAAAATGCTTCAACACTGTAAAAAACATCAAAGCCAAGGGAAAGCTGAGAAACTAAGTCATAACCAAGAGTACCTTCAGGCAAATGCATATACTGAATTTAATGTACAAAACAGAGCTAAAAATACATTAAAAATATGAATGTAGTTGGGACTTAAGAGACTAAAAGTGAGTATTTTCAATGTGAACTCAAACAATAACAAAAGTTTATGTTCATAATAACAAAGAGATCCATGGAAGGTCAGCATCATGGCATGCCTGTCTCCCCAGACAATTTGATCCAAGCCTGGTTGGCTTGAAATGTTTCATTTCAATATCAGTGATGACAGGAAAGTGTCTGAATTGCAAAGTCTAATGGCAAAGAAAGTGTGTTGTGGCTTTGGTTTTGCTATTTATTTATCTATTTGGTAGGGATTAAGACAGGGATTATTAGGAAGGCCTTAGTAATACAAATAGCAAGATTTTACATCAATAAAATAAACATAAAGCCTCCCAAAATACACTGTATACGATAAACAGAAGTCCGGCTTTTATGCTGACAGAAAGAAAGACTCACACAGTGAGATGTGTCTTCACTAGGCCAGTCACAGTTTTCTCTTCATCGTGAGAAAAAGACAAATAGAACAAAGATTGACTTACTGGAACAAACTACAGATTAGATGCTGACCTGGAGTTTGCCTCAGCAGGAAATAAAATGAACTTCAGTAAGCAGATAATGGAAGAGTAGAACGAGACAGCAAATTATAATTAATATTAAATATACACTGAGGTGAAGAAATAAATGACATAGGGCACAAGTTACTTTTTTGTTGCTTTGAAAAGACACTATGTCCAAGGCAATTTATAGAAGGGCAGGTCTATTTTGCTTAGAGTTGCATAGGGCTGAGCATCCATCGTTGCTGGGGGCATGTCTGCAGACACTAGGCATGGTGAAAGGAACGAGATGATGGGAGTTCAAGTCCTGAGCTGTCAATATTTGGAATATTTTCATTTAAAATATTATGTTATATTAATATTACCATATAATTTAATGAATATTTTATGCCTTTTTTGTAACATGAAGGGGGCTGGCTTGTTTGTGTTTTTCTGTCTTGCCCGGCCCCCCAGCTGTTTAGTCCCAGAGAAAAATCACACATGAGATCTCTATAAGTTATAAAGTTGATTGGCCCATTAGGTCAGGCTACCTATTAGCTAACTCTCACATCTTGATTAACCCATTTTTCTGATCTATTTTAGCCATGTGGCTCAGTACCTTTTTCAGTGGGGCAGCTCACATTCTGCTGTTTCAGTGATCTGGGAAGGAGTGGGAGGAATCAACTTCCTCCTCCCCAGAATTCTCCTGCTCTCCTTGCATCATTTCCACTCCCTGTCTGGTTTTCCCACCTACACCTCCTGCCTGGCCAATCAGTGTTTTATTTAAAACATGATTGACAGAATACAGACAATTCTCCCACACCATTTTCCCCTCTTTTTTAAAAACAAACAAACAAAGGAAAATATCCATAGTCCATTTTTTGGGAGTGTGGGTGTAGTATTCCAGGCTACTTCCTGCTGGTTGGGGCCGCTGATAATCTTATGGGGACCTAAAGAAAATTTAGAGTTATGATCAAGTCCTGACTGAAGTATCCTGTGAGTCTTGATCATCTCAGGCAGCGGTCTTGAACCTGTTCTGGATGAAGAACTCAGACATCTGGGCCATCTGTTCCTACCGGAGATTGCTGAGGTGGTCTCCCTTGGTCAAAGATGATTTTTCTTAACTCTGAATAAATCCAGAGCTTCTCATTTTCTGTGGAAACAAAAGCAAAATCTCTTCTTCAAAGTAACATACCTTTTGACTTCAATTCTGAAGCCAAGGTATTTTCAAAATACCTATCTTGGATTAATTTTGCAGCATTTATAAGCAAGTATCTTTTAGCAGCAATTTCTCCTTCCTCAGCATTTAAACAATTTAAAGAGAGCATAATAGCAAACAGTATCAAGATTCTCCGTGTATTTTCCATCTTTGTGTGGCTTTATTTTAACCTCTATTTCTTTTATTTTTACTCTTAACTTTTGGCTTTTTGAGACAGGTTCTCTGCATATCTTTGTCCTAGAACTCCCTTTGTAGACCAGGCTATCTTTGAACTCCCAGAGATCTGTCTGTCTCTGCCTCCCCAGTGCTGGGATTAAAGGTGTGTACCACCACACCTAACTATTCTCTTTCTTTCTTTTTTATTTTAAGGCTTTAAACATTTTTTTCAAGCCTGCATATATTTTTAACACACTGTAAACGATTTAGAGGTTTTCTTACTCTATAAATCTCTCTTTACTGTATATCTCTCTTTTTCTGACCACATGGGTCTTTAATTTGCTATGGAATATGGAGAAGACAACACTCAAAACACTCAAAAGCTCTTAAGGCCTTTCAAGGTCCTTGCCAGGAAGCAAGCTGCAACACTGTTTCCATAGTCTGGACTGCCTGCTTGAAAGAGTCAGAGTTTTCCCT
The DNA here is from genome assembly GCF_982192425.1 of Myodes glareolus. NCBI lineage: Eukaryota > Metazoa > Chordata > Mammalia > Rodentia > Cricetidae > Myodes > Myodes glareolus. The sequence goes on along the minus strand of NC_142037.1, from coordinate 72,288,637 downwards.
GGCAGGACGGCCCAGGAAGCCAGCATTTGAAAACAGCGCAACTTTTTTCCTGCTACGGCTGAAAACTAAAATGCTTTACTCCAGTTTTTCCCAAGCTTTCTCAGGCTTTCTGTAGATACAGTTATCCACATGGGCGCCATTATGTAACATGAAAGGGCCTGCTTGTTTGTTGGGGTTTTCTGTACTTCCTCCTCCCCAGAATTCTCCTTGCATCATTTCCACTTCCTGTCTGGCTTTCCCGCCTACACCTCCTGCCTGGCAAATCAGCGTTTATTTAAAACATGATTGACAGAATACAGACAATTCTCCCCTATTTTATAAAATGTATTATATTTGCATAATGTTACACAAAAATTATTTACACTATTGTGATGGTTTCCTCGAGTTTCAGAAGGTAAGAAAATAACACTACTATTAGGACTTTTAATAATCATAGTTGAAGTAAGAGAAGGGATATTTAAAAGGTTAAACCACTTTCAGTATTAAAATATTAATTGACTTTAACAGAAACATTTACACAAAAACCTTTGTATATAAAATCTGTTGTGTATTTGATATTTTCAAAATTTCGTTTTTAAGAAAATATTTGAAAAAATATATATGAATCACTAACTGAAAAAAATTAAATGTTACAGAGTCATGTGATAGAACTTTGTCTTCATATATTCTATGCAATCCCTACATGTTTATAATGTACATTATCCCTCAGAAGTCAGCAAAACAAAGTCAACAGGACTAATGACATGTAATTTTTAATTCAATGTTTTCCCTATATTCTTTAGCTATTGAATTAATTATTGCTATTAGCCCTAAACAATTATTTCATAAGATAACTGATGGAGAGTTTGCTAAGGAACCATGCATCAGGTATTATTCATTACCCTAATTTTAGTCCAGCTAGAATTTAATGCATTAAAGAATATTGTCTTCTGTGAGAGTATGGACCCCAGGCTCAAGAAGGGAAATAAGAGCCTCAAAAGTATTTTGGAAGCTTGTGTTTTCACAGTAAGAGAATTGTAGCTATTATTTGTAGCAACATACAAAAGAAAATATTAAAAGACAATGGCTTTCTATACCATTATAGACTCTACTGTGAGAAAATATTTTCCAATAGACCAAGAATGCACAGGGTGTTGATTATAGATTACAGAAAGCATGTGTGAGATGAATAGAGAAAAATTATGTATTGTAAAGCTGTACACACACATGAACACTTTCAAGAAGCTACATGGCTTGTATGGAATTGAGAATGCTGTAATCTAATTCAAAAGCATTCTCTAAGTTAGATTCTCATTCATTTCTATTAAGATGCTTGAAATTCTTTTAAAAATCTAAAAATTATATCTTAATCGACTCAAATATGCTTAAAAATGTTAAAAGCACAGCAAATCCATAAACCATTGCTGAGAGGTTTTCCTTATTGCAATTTTGCTACAAAAGGCTGTTTAGAACACAGTATAACCCTAATATGCCAGTTAATTCATACTCATAAATTTATTAATATATATATATATAAAGTTTATGTCATTTTAAAAAATAGAACATTTTAAAATACCATAAACGAAACTATAAGGTTGGTTTCACCATGATATGTGATTAGGAAACCAGTTTTAACAGTATAATACTTTCATGAACTAAAAATACTCATATTTCTATATGTCTTGCTTCATACTTTAGTATTTTTCTGTCAAGTACAGCATGATAGTATTTTCTTTAATTCACTAGCCATCTAGACCCTACTGTTAACATAACACTTATAAAGGGAAGCTTTATATTTATATAATTGACACACAGGATCTTATTCACAATAACTCACCATGTGTTATTTGTAGTATATTCTAGGAAAAAGGCATATGCATTTTTAAGCCAAAAAATCCACAGGAAGCTTTTAGATGTTTAGTTGCCTTGACAAATATCTATTGGGCATATTTTATAGCACCCCTTAAAATACTTTTTCATTTATGAAAAAGTTATTATTCACTGCCTGAAGATAAATTCAGATCTATAAAATAATAAGGAAATAAAATTTACTGAAATAAGTTATAAAAATAGCTGTAAGTGGAGGTTTAGCAAATCCATTTAATGTATAAGAGAAAATGATCAGTTTTTAAAACAAAGTTTGTAAAATCTCTCTAGGAATGGAACTTAAACTCAATGTTGCAGAATTAAATGAATTTGATATTTCAAAAGATATTTAAAAGGATACTAGAAAGAAAGAGTTGATTCATTACTTATCTACTTTTAAATTGCATGATTATGAGACTTTTATTTTATTTTTGTTACTAAGATAGCAAGAAACGTGATCAGTTATGACAGAAATTTAAAGTTAGAAATGGTTTTATGATAAAGAGCTTAATCTACTCCACCTGTTCAATTATTTCAAAATAATAATATTCAAATTATAAAATATTACCTATAGCTCACTTTATAAAGAGAAAACCTCAAAAAGCCTTTCTGCTGAAAATAGCACACAAACGAGTGACAGAACACGGAAAAGTCACCTGTCCTTTTCCTGAGGCTCCATCCTTACCTGTTACCTCTCGCAGTTCTAGAAGTACCAGTACTGAAAATACAGTATTCATCAACCATTGATGATTTTTTGAAATTTTTGAATTTTTTAAAATTGATACCCGCGTCAGGTCCTTTTGGATAATAGGAACCTTCAAGGACACTCTATCATGAAGAAATAATAGGAATGGGTACTAAATAAAGAGACGGTATGAAATAAGACAGTGTGAAATACAATTCTTCAAGAAGAATGATAAAGATTCAGTATCTTTTCCTCTTGCCTGAGAAGAGCCAGATCTCTACAGTGGGACACTTTACATGGGAAAATCTTTTCCTTGTTTTGTAATAAAGATTGTTTACTTAAGATCCTCAAATGCAGCTGGAGGAATTTCTGAACTGGCTCCATATTTGAGAGACAACTTTAAGCTTTAAACCAAATTTCCCCTACTCTTTTCGAGTATGTTTTCTTTTGGAGGCTCATCTAGACATATATGAATTTGATGAGAAATATTATATGAATCTTACTGTAGAAGTGTGTGTAACTATGTGTGTGTGTGTGTGTGCATGTGTAAATAAAATTGAGACTTTACTGAGAAATATGAAGCTGAAAATATAGTAGTGAAAGAACTATAGAAACCAAAGAAAGACCATGAATGATTTCTTTTCTTGGACATTACAAAGGAAATCAATTAACTAAGTATGAGCAAAGAGAAAAAAATTACCATGCTTCCAAGAATGCCTTTGGGAAGAGGGACAAGATTAATAAGGGAAAATGTGGTATTATGACTTGCAACTTAAAAAGAAATAAGTTCTTATTTGGGCCAGATACATCTTGACAAAAATTCCTTTTGACTTAGGATTATAGCTTTTTTCATAACCAAGAAGTTTTAGAATATAGTGCTGATTTTAATTAAAATTATCTGAGCCAAGAAAAAATTTGACTTTTCTTTTTTACAGGAATTGTCATGTGAGAAAAGAAGGACATTGAAGCTTAGTTTTCCTCTATTTTCTTTTCTTTCCTTTATGATTTTGGGTGGGTGGTCCAAACATGTTAACATTTGGAAGTTAAAAAAATGATACTAAAAATAATTCTGAGAATAAAACTAATATAATCTTTGTGAATTTGAGATACTCCCTGAAAAGTTTCTGTGATTTAAATCGCAATATATATGAGACAGTTGGGACTAGCTAAGGATATTGTGGAGGCTATCCAATTAGAATATAAATTTGGAACTAGAGGTAGGATAGAGTATAGTGAGCATTGCTAAAGTTGCTGAGGTTCAAAGGACTGAGATGGTGGGAACAGGGCATAGAGCCAATAAGAATGCAAGACACAAGCCAGAGTCAGAAGAAGATTGGGACTTGAGCCAAGACTATTATCAAGGCAGTAGAATGAAAGTTTGGAGATACAAAAAAGAGATAGGACTCAATACAGAGGTTGTGCAGATGACCATGTTGTAATTATCTAATGCCCATGACCTTAACTCTTTCAATAAATTGAATTATAAGACAAACATTATGAATATTCAAAAAGAATAGACCCAGAACTGACTACTTTTATCATAGAAGAGTATTGTAGACAATTGCAGAGAAAAAGGCATGTAGTTCATTCTTTTCCCACGGCTTCATTTGACAGTCATGGCTCTATGTCTAGTTTTCATTGTTTTATATTTTTTTGGTAGAAATCAATGTTTTTTATCAACTAAAATAATTATTAAATTGGTTTAGGTAACTTCAATTGTGAGAATTGGGAAAGCAGAAAAATATATGTAATTATAATGTAATGGTTAATCAGTACTGGGAGAAACAGTTTAGTAATTACTCTTTATTGTTGTTTTTATCCTAAGATTCAACTTTGATACCAATTTAAAAAATCAAGTAAAAAAGTAAGTAAAAATAAAGAATTAAAGTTAAGTTGTACCCAATATTTGAGTTCCTATATAATAAAATACAGCATAAAATACTGTATACTCAGATCAATATTTAATTTAAATGTTTGAGTTCCTATGTAATAAAATGCAGCATGAGATATTGTATACTCAGATCAATATTCAGTTTCAAGACTTTTTTATTGTAAGAAATAGTTGCTTTAGCCTGTTAGAAAAGGTCAACTTTCAATTATTGGCAAACTGCTCATTGGATCAAACTATGACCAATTCAAAATGCTCTTCATAACATGCCAAAATATAACATCATTTGGCTGCAGCAAATCAGGTTCCCCTCTCACTTTCTGAAACATGTAATTGTGCATGCTCCTGAGTGGATGTTTCTGAACTAATTTTGGTTTGGAAAATTTCCATGTTTATTAATTACTTTTCTCTCAATTAAACCCTGCAAAAATATAATTTGTTTAAAATATTTTTTCATTTCCTTTCTTTGAAATTGCTTGCCAAGTAATAAAACCCTGAAAAAAGTTCAACAGGCAATCAAGATACCAACTTATAAATAGCTATGCAAATACCTCAGTGTACCCATTTAGAGAAGTTTGTTTGGAAATTTTACTGATTAAAATATGCTCATAAGCTTTACAGTCTTTTTCTGGACATGAATTATCAGTTTTCTAGAAAATGTTCAAAGATAAATTTTATGCATATGCAGGTGAGAAAGATTGCAGACTCAGAGGAGCAGTGACTTTCTTGTGAGCCTCTATCTTTAGCAATCACATGATCACCACGTGGGAAATGAACAATGCATGGAAGGGATTGACATGAAGGAAAGGAAATGAAAAATGTAATTATATTATAATCTAAAATAAATAAAATATGTGGGGTGTGATATCATAACTGTCTAATTACCTCATTTTGAAGAATCAAAGCAACAAAAGTAGAGAGATAGGACAACAGGGAAGAATATTAGGAGGGAGGGAGGGAGAGAGAGAGAGAGAGAGAGAGAGAGAGAGAGAGAGAGAGAGAGACAGAGAGAGAGAAAGAGAGAGAGAGAGACAGAATGAGAATTTGTTTGTTTGCTAAGGAAAGAGTTTAAAACTTATATTGCATCAGGAAAGATGAGCAGTTTGTTGAGGTAGAAATGCAAGTTGGGCCAGACAGGAGAAAGTAAAACACAGACTTGAAATCTATCAATATGATCTTTATGTGGTTCACATATTTATTTATTTAAAGTATACATAGCTATCTGCTCCCCAGATCCAATGCTGCTGTCTTGCCACCAGCTCTGCAAAAGAATACCTCTGGAAGCCTTCTCTTCCCATTATACCCGTTATGGTATGCCACAGACCTCCGCTTCTAACCTCCTTAAATAGGAATACATAAACAAGCAATTGGAGGGAATGAATAAGTCCCTTAAAGAATCGAAACAAACAGTAAAAGACACAGACACAAACACACACACACACACACATACACACATACACAGAAGAATGTTTAGCCACAGTCTTTGTTTTCCAGATGGGCTCTGTAAGGGTATGGATGGGTGCCATTGCTCCTTTAAGTCAGGTCTTCCTGACTCAGTATTTGTAAGGAAGGCTGCATGGCTTCTTTAGGAGCTGACTTCCTGTTTTACCAGCACAAAAGGCTTTGACTTCTTCAGGAGGTCCAGCTACAGAGCATCTAAATGGAATTTGTGAGCAGCGTGGCTCACAGGGGTGATGAACATGCCTACACCATGTTGGACTGAGCAGAGCCTAAGCAAATCAGCCTTGGTCCTAGCCACACTGCTTTGTATAAGAAGCAGTCATAGTTAGAAAAGGAGCTAATTTAAAAATGTGATGTAAATGTAATTAAAAAATAGTATAATAGGTAGTCATTTATGTTAGTCAAACTTGTAGGCATATAAGTAGGTTTTCTAGATATATTTTAGTTAGATAATCTTCAAACCTTTCAAAGGCATCTGCAGTATGGAATTTAAAATGTTTGACAGTGAGACAGATGCTTCTGGCAGCATCAGTAGGCTTCAAGAAGATGATGGGCATTGAAGAGACTCCTTGTGGAGTTTGCTAGCCATTTAGGCAATAAGCTGTTCTTGTCTGGACTAGTTGATATTATTTTGTATAAACTGACATTCAGTACCCACAGGAAAAAAAATGACTGCTGAACTTGTCTATAGGTGAGATGGTCCTTCAGTGTTTCTGCTTTATGAAAGAAATGCCAGACATTTTGTAGGACACAGAAGAAAGTAACTGATGGATTTATCATTACAAGGCAGAACAGATCTTCAAATTTCCTGCTTCATGAAAGAGTCTGCTATGCTATGGGCCTGTAGGATAAAAGATTGAATGCCCAATGTTACAGAAGTACTTTAGGTGACTGTCCAGTCAGGGAGATGTCTCTGTCAATTCTAGAGTTTTGGAAATTGCTTGCAATACACATTATGTTTATTTAGGTAATATCATATCCTTCTGGAGTCTCTGATGGAGTTGAAGAATAGTTATAATTTTTGTAAGTTATGATAAAGGATAAAGTAGATATAAATATTTTAACTATAATTCTTGCTTAATAATTTTTTGTCATATATAATTTTACTACATTAAAGTTAAAACCTTCCCTTATATTTAAAAAGAAAAGGGGAAATTGTGTGGGGATTCTTTCTGTATATTTGTTTATGGTTTTGGTTAACGACAAACGTGGGAAAACTAACCAGAATTCTGGGAGAAAGAGGGCGGAATCAAGGAGAAGCTATGCAGCCACTGCTAGAGACAGAAAGGCAGGAACCGTGATGGTAGACTACAATCCCTGTGTTAAAATATAAAATAATAAAAATTGGTTAATTTAAGATTTAAGAGCTAGTTTAATAGTTTAAACATTATGCTTAAACTATTGACCAAACATTATTTTATATAATATAGTTTCTGTGTAATTTTTTCCTGAGCAGCCAGGAATAAACAAACAGTCTCTGCCAAAATACCCCATTTTTAATTGGGTTATTTGGAATTTTGATATCTAATTTCTGAAGTTCTTTATATATTTTGTAGACCAGTCATCTGTCTGATTTGGGGTTGGTGAAGATCTTTTCCCATTCAGTAGGCTGAATTATTCTGTAGCATGACAGCCGGCTTCTTGGGGTCTCTGTCCCACCCAGGACCCCACAGCCGACATGCCCCAAAGAGAAAATCACACACAGGACTCCATAAGATTATAAACTGATTGGCCCATTAGGTCAGGCTACTTATTAGCTCTTATAACTTATGTTACCCCATTATCCTTATCTACTTTAGCCACATGGTTCAGTACCTTTCTCAGCTGGGCAGGTTACATCCTGCCTCTTTGGTGGTCTGAGCAGGAATGGCGGAGGGAGCTTCCTGCTTCCTAGCCTTCTCCTGTTCTCCTTGCCCGACTTCTACTTCCTGTCTGGTTGACCTGCTTATTCGTCCTGCCTGGCCAATCAGCATTTTATTAAAATACATGATTGACAGAATACAGATAATTCTCCCACACCAGGCTGCCTTTTTGTCTTATTAGCTGTGTCTTTTGCTTTACAGAAACTTCTCAGTTTTAGGTGGTCCCATTTATTTATTGTTGATCTCAGTGTCTGTGCTACTGTGTTATGTATAGGAGGAACTGGTAGGAATAGAGGCACTGGCAATTATAATCAGAATATACTGTATGAAAAAAGAATCTATTTTCAATAAAAAATAACATAAAAATCAAATGGTATTTAAGGCGTACACACATAAATATATAGTAAGTTACTATAACCCAAGCATTTTCTAGAGGCTTGAATAAAATTCTGTAGAAGTCAAAGAATTCCTCATTTTGGTCTAAATAATACTATATTAAGGAATGTTATTTTATTTTTAATTTTGGAATGGTTTTTGTGTTTTCTGTTGAACATGATTAGCTGTGATGAATTACTCTGGTGAATGTCCAAGGATAATAGATATTGACCTTAGACCACTGCTGTGGCACTCAATGCACAGCCACCTGACATAACTAACATTTAACTGGAGAAAACAAATCAGATAGAACGATCAGTGTGTTTGAATTTATTTGAATGAAGTGGTTAAATATCTTGCAAAAAGACCATGAAAGCAAGTTGTGAGTTTATAAGGACCAGAAACGTAGGTTTTAACAACAGCATTTACTGATTCTAATTTTTTTCTAAATTTAGTGGTGAGCATTTTGTAGCTTTAAGACATTCAACAAGATGTGCTATCCATAATCATTTGAGTAAATGGTCACATGTATCCAACATATTTATCAAATTGCTGTACTAGAGAGAGCGGGACCCTTTGTTTGCCCTGGCTGCCTAGCTAGCTTACACCTGAAATAACCACACAGAAACTGTATTCATTTAAATATTGCCTGTCCCATTATCTCTAGCCTCTTATTGCTTAACTCTCACATCTTGATTTAACCTATTTTGTTTAATCTGTATATCACCACGAAGTTGTGGCTTACTGGGAAAGATTCAGCATGTTTGATTTTGGCAGCTCTATGGCAGCTATCTGTCTGCCCTTTTTCCCAGAATTCAGTTCTGTCTACTCTGCCTACCTAAGTTCTGCCCTATCACCAGGCCCAAAGCCATTTCTTTATTAACCAATGAAAAGAAACACAAGTACAGAAGGACCTCTACACCAAACTGTCAATCATATTTTCATTTAAAAGATTATTATGCAATAGAAAATACATTACTAGGTTTCCTCAGAAATTCTTAAAGCTTTAAAAATCTAAGCAATATTTTTCAAAATGATAACAGGCCTATCACTTTCAGTTTACTTAGGCCCTCCCCTCACACTTTTCTTCTTTATCCTTTTGTTGCTAATTCTGCAAAACTATACCTCTTGGTTCCCTTGTGAAGTATCATGCCATTAAATTCCACTGCTAAGAAGATTTGGCGGGAGATTGCAGGTCAGGGTGAACAGAAGCCAAGGTAAAGTCTCCTTCCCTACTTAATATGACATCCCTGGCAATGGCTGAATCTCCTTTCTGAGAAATTTCACGAGCTCAAGAATGAACCTGGCAGCTCAGGTCCTAGGTTCTGGTAATATTCACTTCTCTCTTGCAAACCAGAATCCTCTGGGGACAGTTCTTTTGAATGATTAAAATTTCTATGTCTCATTGTTGGAGAATCTTTTTATTTGCTTAGTAACTACAATGACTGAAGAGTTAAATTGTCTCTTTAAATGATCTTTCCTGGACAATGTTCTAGTTTCGTTTTGATCACAGTTGCTGTGATCAAAAAGCCCTGACAATAATTAGCTTAGGATAGAAAGACTTTATTTCGGCTCAAAGTGCCAGGTCTGTGGTTGCAAGTTAGATGTCAGAAACTTGAGTCAGCAAACCATAACAGTCAATATCAGAAGCTGAAAGCATTAATGCAGGCATACTCAGTCATTTGCTTGCTTATACTCACCTCCATTTCTCTAATGAAGATAGTCTGTGATTGAAATTCTTTACCAGGTGATTCTAGGTTGTATTAAGTTTCAAGGTGACATTTAATGCTAATCAGCAAAGATGTTTTCCCCCAACTTGGATCTGAGTATTATGCTTTCTTCTTCTATGTGGTAGTTTGAATGTAATTGGCCCTCATAATCTCATAGGGAGTGGCACTTTAGAAGGTATAGCTTGTTGGCACAGGTATGACCTTATAGGAGGAAATGTTTTACTGTGGAGGTGGGCTTGCAGATTTCCCATCTTCAAGATACAACCCAGTGTCTCAATTGTTTTCCCATTCCTGCAAGATGTAGGACTCTGAGGCATTCCTCCAGCACCAAATATGCCTGCATGCTGCTACACTCCCTGTCATGATGACAATTCACTGAATATTTGAAACTGTGGTGAGCCACCCCAGTTAATTATTCTACTTTGAAAGAGCTACTTCACAGCAGTAGAAACCTTAACTAAGATATGCTATATTTTGTTTGAACTTGCTGAAATGTAGCTTTTGGAAACTAGGAGTACTAGAAAATGGAGCATTCCAGCCAGGCGGTGGTGGCACAATCTGTTAATCCAAGCACTCAGGAGGCAGAGGTAGACAAGCATCTGTAAGTTTCAAGCCAGCCTGGTCTACAGTCTACATGGCCTAGTTCCAGGACAGTCAGGGCTGTTACACAGAGATACTCTGTCTCAAAAGAGAAACAAACAAACAAACAAGCAAAGAAACCCAAAATAAATAATAAATAAACATATATATGAAATAAAACTGAACATTCTAAAGAAAATTGATTTTGTCTGATTACTTTGAGTGACAATGTGATCATTCACACATACAAGCTCTGGAGAAGGAACAGAGGTTAAACCTGCAGGCATCCATCACAAGGAGGAGATGTTCTCCTGTCCTCCTGCAATCCTAGAAATGAATGTAGTTCACAACTCTGTAACCTTTTGCTATCTGTTTAGCCAAGCTATATCCATATTCACCAGACTTAATGCTGTACTTGTCCCAGATCTTTTCCCCGTAAATACTTAACACTAATTCTAGGCTATAAAACACATTCTTATGATTGATGTTACATATACATTATAACAGCCTAAATGACTTTTATGTTGCCTTTCGGACATGCCAATCCTAACATTCATAAGCATTACAGTACCCTCTGAGTAAAGAGTACCCATCTTTATGAAATATACCAGATATACTTTGTAAAGAATTTCAATGTGAACGTGTTTTAAATTTGTTGTACAAACAGTGGAAGAAAATTAATAAAATACTTCAAGACTTGAGAGTAAATAAAAAAAATTAATAAAAATTCTAAACTGAGATAAACTGGAAATGAAAAAGTTGGGAAACTGAAAAGGAACTTTAGAGGCAAGCCTTACTATCAGGATATAAGAGATAGAAAAGAGAATCTCAGGAACTGAAAACGTAAAAGAAGAAATGAATAACTTGACCAAAGAAAATCTTGAAAGTAAAAAAAAAATCCTAAAACAAAGCATTCAGGAAATCTAGGACACTAAAAGACCAATCTAAGAATTTTATATTTAGGAGAAAAAGTGTAAACAGAAGACAAAGGCACAGAAAATATTATCAACAGAACTATAAAAGTATATTTCCCTAACCTAAAGAAAGAGATACAAGTGTAAATAATACAAAATAGATTGGACAGGAATGGAAATTACCCTTAGCAAATAATAATCAAACACAAATTCTACAGCACAAAATAAGGATATTACAAATTTCAAGGGACTAAGACAAAGAGTATATAAATCAGAAATGAAAATAACACCTAACTTCTTAATGGAGACTTTCAAAGAAAATTGAATTGGGACATAGATGCCAGATCAAACTGCTCTCCTCAGGAAAAGTTTTAATTATAATATATGGAGAAAAATAAGACATTAAAACAAACAGGTAAAACAGAATTAAGCAATTCTGATCTAAACATCTAGCTGCAGAAGGCACTAGAAGAAAAAAAATGCTGACCGCGGGCCGGGGCAGGCGGTGAGAGCAAAGGGGCGGGAGTCCCTTTGTTCTGATAGCTGGCCTGCAGCAGCTAAGACCGCAGGCAGGGACTCTTCTGACCAGCGAGGGGCTCTGATCCTGTGCAGGGGTAAGTGTGTGGACCGGTGAGGGGACACACAATATTCCCGCCATCCTTATCTCCCTGGCTACTCCAAAGGGGCAGCTTCCCCCAGACAATCCCTCTCTCCTGCTACGCCATCCCAGCTTTTGGCATCGAACCCCTCCCCTCCCCCTCCCCCTTCTTCGGGGCTTAAATTCCTCCATCTCAGCCGAGTGCAAAGGGAAGGAAGTCCCTTTGTTCTAATAGCCTGCCTGCAGCTAGCTAAGACTGCAGGCAAAGTGATTCCTGGATAGCAAGGGTCACTAATCCAGTAGAAGAAGACCCAGCGGAGGGAAGAGCCATTGGAGAGCATCTAAAGGAAGAGATGGGCGGGCGCCAAGGCAAGAATTCCTCCAACAATCTGAAAAACAACATGAAATCACCAGACCCCAGCGATCTTACGACAGAAGGACTCGAACGCCCTATTCCGGAAGAAGCAGAAAACAGTGTCATTATGAAAGCAATAGAGTCTCTAAAACAGGGTATGAATAACTCACTTAAAGAAATAGAAGAGAAATATAACAAAAAAATAATAGAAATGAGTAAAGAAATGGAAGACAAATATAACAAAAAGTTTGAAGAAATGAGTAAATTCGTAAATGATACCCTGGGAAACCAAGAAAAAGCAATCAAACAGGTAATGGAATCAGTGCAAGAATTGAAAACTGAAATGGAGGCAGTGAAGAAAACACAATCCGAGGGCCGGCTGGATATGGAAAATCTAGGTAAACGAACGGAGACTACAGAATCAAGCTTAACCAATAGAATACAAGAGATAGAAGAACGAATCTCAGATTATGAAGACACCATAGAGAAAATAAACGCCCTGACCAAAGAAAACAGCAAATCCAACAAATTCTCATCACAAAACATTCAGGAAACATGGGACATAATAAAAAACCAAATCTAAGAATAATAGGAGTAGAAGAAGGAGAAGAATTGCAGATCAAAGGTCCAGAAGATATATTCAACAAAATTATAGAAGAAAACTTTCCCAACCTAAAGAGGGATATTCCTATGAAGGTGCAAGAAGCATACAGAACACCGAATAGACTGGATCAGAAAAAAACATCCCCTCGCCATATAATAATCAAAACACAAAGCAGTCAGATTAAAGAAAGGATATTAAGAGCTGCAAAGGAAAAAGGTCAAGTAACCTATAAAGGTAAACCTATCAGACTTACACCAGACTTCTCTATAGAAACCATGAAAGCCAGAAGGTCCTGGATAGAGGTACTGCAGAAATTAAGGGACCATGGATGCAAGCCCAGACTACTTTACCCAGCCAAGCTTTCGTTCACTATCAACGGAGAAAACAAAATATTCCAGGATAAAAACAAATTTAAACAATATGTAACTACTAATCCAGCCTTACAGAGAATACTAGAAGGAAAATAATATCCCAAGGAATCCAACACTGCCAACACTAACTACAATAATTCAGACATCTAGCAATCCTTCACTAGCACAATTCAAAGAAGGAAAACACATACACTCTATTACCACCAAAAAAATGACTGGAGTCAACAACCAATAGTCATTAATATCTCTTAATATCAATGGACTCAATTCACCTATAAAGAGGCACAGACTTAGAGATTGGATACGAAAACAGGATCCAACATTCTGCTGTTTACAAGAAACACACCTCAACCACAAAGACAGACACCTACTCAGAGTAAAGGGTTGGGAAAAGGTCTTCCAAGCAAATGGACCTAAGAAACAAGCGGGTGTGGCCATTCTAATATCTAACAAAATCGACTTCAAACTAAAATCAATCAGAAGAGATGGAGATGGACATTTCATACTCATAACAGGATCAACTCATCAGGAAGAAGTCTCAATCCTGAATATCTATGCCCCTAATGTAAAGGCACCCACATATGTAAAAGAAACTCTTCTAGAACTCAAGGCATTCATCAAACCACACACGCTAATAGTAGGAGACTTCAACACTCCTCTCTCACCAAAGGACAGGTCAATCAGACAGAAACCAAACAGAGAATTAAGAGATTTATTGGAGGTATTGAATCAAATGGACTTATCAGACATCTATAGAACACTCCACCCAAATAGGAAAGAATATACCTTCTTCTCTGCAGTTCATGGAACCTTCTCGAAGATTGACCATATACTCGGCAACAAAGCAAACTCCCACAGATACAAAAAAATATTAGTAACCACCTGTGTCTTGTCAGATCACCATGGATTAAAATTAGAATTCAACAACAATGCTACCCCCAGGAAGCCAACAAACTCATGGAAGTTGAACAGTCAACTACTAAATCACCCCTGGGTCAAGGACGAAATTAAGAAAGAAATTAAAGTCTTCCTTGAATTTAATGAAAACAAAGACACAACATACTCAAACCTATGGGACACTATGAAAGCAGTGCTAAGAGGAAAGTTCATAGCAATAGGTGCCCAAATAAAGAAAACGGAGAAAGCACACATTGGAGACCTAACAGCACACTTGAAAGCTCTAGAAAAAAAAGAAGCTGATTCACCAAGGAGGAGTAGAAGACTGGAAATAATCAAACTGAGGGCTGAAATCAACAAAATAGAAATAGAGAAAACAATCCAAAGAATCAATGAATCAAAAAGCTGGTTCTTGGAGAAAATCAACAAGATTGACAAACCCCTAGCCAAACTAATCAAACGGCAGAGAGAGCACATGCAAATTAATAGGATCAGAAATGAAAAGGGGGATATAACCACGGACTCAGAGGAAATTCAGAGAATCATTAGATCTTACTACGAAAGTTTATATGCCACAAAGTTGGAAAATGTAAAAGAAATGGACATTTTTTTAGATAAGTACCATATACCAAAGTTGAACCAAGAACAGGTGAACAATCTAAATAGACCTGTTAGTCGTGAAGAACTAGAAGCTGTTATCAGAAATCTCCCTACCAAAAAAAGTCCAGGACCAGATGGTTTCAATGCAGAATTCTACCAGAATTTCCAGGAAGAGCTAATTCCTATACTCCTTAACGTATTCCATAATATAGAAACAGAAGAGTCATTGCCAAACTCCTTTTATGAAGCTACAGTTACCTTAATACCAAAACCACACAAAGACACAACCAAGAAAGAGAATTACAGGCCAATCTCACTCATGAACATCGACGTGAAAATTCTCAATAAAATCCTGGCAAACCGAATCCAGGAACACATTAGAAAAATTATCCATTATGATCAAGTAGGCTTCATCTCAGAGATGCAGGGCTGGTTCAATATACGCAAATCTATCAATGTAATCCATCATATAAATAAACTGAAAGAAAAAAATCATATGATCATTTCATTGGATGCTGAAAAAGCATTTGACAAAATTCAACACCCATTTATGATAAAGGTGTTGGAGAGACTGGGGATACAAGGATCATACCTAAATATAATAAAAGCAATATACAGCAAGCCGACAGCTAACATCAAATTGAATGGAGAGAAACTCAAAGCCTTTCCACTAAAATCAGGAACACGACAAGGCTGTCCATTCTCTCCATACCTCTTCAATATAGTGCTTGAAGTTCTAGCAATAGCAATAAGACAACATAAGGAGATCAAGGGGATTCGAATTGGAAAGGATGAAGTTAAACTTTCGTTATTTGCTGATGATATGATAGTGTACATAAGTGACCCCAAAAACTCTACCAAAGAACTCCTACAGCTGATAAACACCTTTAGTAACGTGGCAGGATACAAGATCAACTCCAAAAAATCAGTGGCCCTCCTATACACGAAGGATAAAGAAGCTGAGAGGGAAATCAGAGAAACATCACCTTTCACGATAGCCACAAATAGCATAAAATATCTTGGGGTTACTCTAACCAAGGAAGTGAAAGACCTATTTGACAAGAACTTTAAGTCTTTGAAGAAAGAAATTGAGGAGGATACCAGAAAATGGAAAGATCTCCCTTGTTCTTGGATTGGGAGGATCAACATAGTAAAAATGGCAATTCTACCAAAAGCAATCTATAGATTCAATGCAATCCCCATCAAAATCCCATCAAACTTCTTCACAGACCTTGAGAAAACAATAATCAAGTTTATTTGGAAAAACAAAAAACCCAGGATAGCCAAAACAATCTTATACAATAAAGGAACTTCAGGAGGCATTAGCATCCCTGACTTCAAACTCTATTACAGAGCTACAGTATTGAAAACAGCTTGGTATTGGCATAAGAACAGAGAAGTCGACCTATGGAATCGAATAGAAGACCCGGATATTAACCCACAAGCCTATGAGCACCTAATTTTTGACAAGGGAGCTAAAGGTATACAATGGAAGAAGGAAAGCATCTTTAACAAATGGTGCTGGCATAACTGGATGTCAACCTGTAGAAGGATGAAAGTAGATCCATACCTATCACCATGCACAAAACTCAGGTCCAAATGGATTAAAGACATCAACATTAATCCGTCCACTTTGAACCTGATAGAAGAGAAAGTGGGAAGTTGTCCACAAGATATAGGCACAGGAGGCCTCTTCCTAAGTAGGACCCCAGCAGCACAGACAATAAGAGAAACAATGAATAAATGGGATCTACTGAAACTGAGAAGCTTCTGTAAAGCAAAGGACACTGTCAGTAAGACAAAAAGGCTGCCTTCTGACTGGGAGAAGATCTTCACCAACCCCTCATCAGACAAAGGTCTGATCTCCAAAATATACAAAGAACTCAAGAAACTAGGCACTAAATCTCTAAATAACCCAATTTAAAAATGGGGTACTGAACTGAACAGAGAATTCACAACAGATGAACTTCGAATGGCCAGAAGATACTTAAGGTCATGCTCAACCTCCTTAGTGATCAGGGAAATGCAAATCAAAACCACTTTGAGATACCATCTTACTCCTGTCAGAATAGCTAAAGTCAAAAACACCAATGATAGCCTATGCTGGAGAGGATGTTGGGTGAGGGGAACACTCATCCATTGTTGGTGGGAATGCAAACTTGTGCAGCCACTGTGGAAATCAGTGTGCCGGTTTCTCAGGAAACTGGGAGTCAACCTCCCTCAGGTCCCAGCAATTCCACTCTTGGGAATTTACCCTAGAGATTCCCTAGCATACAACAAAAGCATTTGTTCAACTATGTTCATAGCAGCACTATTTGTAATAGCCAGAACCTGGAAACAGCCTAGGTGCCCTCAATAGAAGAATGGTTAAAAAAGGTGTGGAACATATACACGTTAGAGTTTTACTCAGCGGTAAAAAATAATGACATCTTGAATTTTGCATGCAAATGGATGGACATAGAAAAGGCTTTACTGAGTGAGGTAAGCCAGACCCAAAAAGAGGAACACGGTATGTATTCACTCATAAGTGGATTCTAACCATAATTTAAAGGTATTTGAGCCTATTTTTCGTGATCCTAGAGAAGCTAAATAAGAAGACGATCCTGATGAAGATTATTTAGCTATCCGCCAGGAGGTAGGAAATAGTCAAGAGTCCCAGGTAACCTTGGATGCATGGGGGGGGGGTGGGAGGGTTGTTGGAAGGGGAGAGGGTTAGAGAGAAGGGAGTAGGGGAGGAATGGAGAAAGCTCGGTTGACCGGGATGGGGGGAAGGGAGGAAGGATGAATAAGGGGTCAGGGAAGAATATATTTCAACTAAGGGAGTCATCTTAGGGTTTATAGGAAACTTGATTATATATGGGATCCCAGGTCCAAGGAGAGATCCCCAGATTGTTCTCTGGACAGAGGAGAGGGTGCCTGAACCGGCCTTGGCCCACAACCATACTGATGAATATTTTGCATGTCACCATAGAACCCTCATCTGGCGATGGATGGAGATGGAGGCGGAGAACCACGTTGGAACACTGGACCTAGCTCCCTAGGTCCAAATGAGAGGCAGAAGGAAAGAGATCGTGAGCAATGAAGGCAAGGGCACAGGAAACCTTCATCCGACGTTGGATGGCGATACAGATGGAGACCCATATTGGAACACCGAACTGAGCACTCCACAGTCCAAATGAGGAACAGAATGATGAAGAAAATAAAAAAAGTAATCAGGACTGCGAGGGAGGCGTGCACCCACTGATACAAGGGGACTGATATAATGGGAGTTCACCAAGGCCTGTTGGACTGGGACTGAACGAGGACATGATCCAGCCAGATTCTCTGAATGTGGCTGGCCCGGAGCCTTTTTGAAAAGCCGTTGACAATGACACTGGGACTTGCTTCCTCTGCATGTTCTGGATTTTGGCGCTCCAGTCTGTTTGGACTCTCACCTTCCCTGGACCTGGAGGGAGGGGGGAGGAACTCGGGCTTCCCACAGGGCAGGAAACCCTGACTGCTCTGGGGGATGGAGAGGGAGGGGGAGAGGGATTAGGGGGAGTGGGAGGGTGGTGGGAGGAGGGGCTGAAATGGAAACTTTTATAATTTAATAATAATAAAAAAAATTTAAAAAAAAAGGAAAAAAAAGAAACCATAAAAAAAAGAAAAAAATGCAACCTAGAGAAAACACAAGGAATACATAATCACAGACTAGCAAATCAAAAGAGAGGAAACACACACACACAGACGCATACACACAGACATACACACACATCAATGCAACATTGAACTAGTAAGAATAAACAGGTATTTCTTATTCATATTACTCTACATGAATGTTCTGTGTTTCTCAATAAAAGACAGAGACTACAGAATATATATGAAAACAGGATCTAAGATACACATTTTAACATCAAGACTAGACCTCAGGGTAAAATTATTCCAAGAAAATAGAACCAAGAAGCAACCCTGTGTAGTCAATTTAATTTCTGACAAAATGGTCTTCAATCCAATGTTAACCTAAAGATAATGCATACTGATCAAAGGAAAAGTATACCATGAGTATATTGCAATTCTTTATATCTGTACACTAAATTCAAGAGTACCCAAATTTATACAAACAAACAAACAAGCAAACCACCAAAACACTATTATAGTCAAAATCACATATTGATTCTTACATAGTGAGAGGGGGTTGCTTCAATATCTTATTCTTGCCAATAGACAGGTTGTCCAGACACTAATTAAACAAAGAAATGCTGGAGCTAACTAATGTGCTATGACTATTGATCCTTAGTCTTTAATGAATATTCAGAGCTCATAAATGTTCAAGATACTTATAGTAGTTCAATATAGTATCAGGATGTCAGAAATAACAGTAAGACCTATTTGTTCAAAGTCACATATCTATAATCTATGACTAAATTTCTATTCTTATTGACTTGAAAATCTAATGATTTAGTGATGACTTTGCAGGTGAGGACACATAAGGATGAGACAAAGGAATATGTTTCCATCCCTGGAACTCATTTCTTGAAAAGAGAAAACTATTGTCTTTAGACAATCACATGAGATGTTGAGGGTGTGCACACCTCTCTCCCCGCCCCCCTCTTCCTTTCTCTCTCACTCTCCTTCTTTTTCCCACTCCTCACTCCACCTCTTTCTGTCTCTCTCTCTCACACAAAAGCACAAAAAATAAACAATCTAACTCTCTAAACATTTACTCTCATAGACATTACACTATAATGCATATCTTCAACACCTCTAAAACAATGTCTGGCAGCTTACATGTAGTATCATGATATTAAATAATGTTCTTTGAATAAAATCCTACAATGAATTATAAAAGATAAGTTTATTTTAGATTTTGAAAATAATTATTCATTCAAATGATTTTTGTATATAATATTACCCAAGATTAGTTCTTAAGAAAAATTCTACAGATACACTGCCTTGTGATTATGTGAATTAATACAAAATTAGCTTTTTGCGGGAACTAGAGTGATAGATGTATTAAACATGTTTAAAGAAATTCTCCATGAATGCAATGTTCTCACCTGAGTTGAGATTAAAATAAATCTATATGTTTTTTATTTAGCAATCATTTTTACTGAACAACCATAGGCAATAACAGACAGCCTGAAGAAAGTGTGTAAGATTTATAAACAATCTATACTTTACTTGGGCATCATCAGCAATTATTTCTGAAGAAAGGCAAAAATTCATAGCCAGAAGGTAACTGTAGATCATGCCAATGTAATTTGGGGCAGAATAAAGTTTTATTTACTTCACTACAAGAGTTCTAAAAAGTTTAGCAGTGTATGTTATTTATATTTAATATATTAAGCAAAATACATGTTTCCTTGTAACTATATTATAAAATTGTTTGAAATAGTAATGCTCTTCAATAATCAGTCAATAATGTATTGATTCTCTAATTTCTATTTTAAATGATTCTTTGATGGCTAGACAGTTTCACAGTTAATTTGGTTTAGAAATGTTACACCGTTATAGTATAATTTACAAATAATTATTATATATTTCATTACCTTATTTGATAATTGTGATAGTGACACAGAAGAATCAATATTATGATCAGATAGTACCTTTCAACTGTTAATTCTTGAAAACAATGGCATATTTGCTTTTTATATTCCTGAAAAATTCATAAACTCAATATTGACCCTTCTATTTTTCTTTTTTCAAAAAGGAGTAAATAAATTAATTTCATTATCTTTCCAAATGATCTAGTTTGGTGTTCTAGTTAGTTTTAAACTTTTTCATTCTGCATATTTCAACTGTGTAAAAAGCTTTATTTTCCTCATGCCTACCTTTAATGCCTGAAATCACACAATTTTCAGCAAAGCAAGGAGAGGCATTCAATCTGCAAAAGTTTGATATTCCTAAAGATTTTAATTCTTATTCAACAAAGTCGTTCTGTTTTTAATAAAAATGCTTTTCTCATGCTTAATATGGTGCTCTGACAGAGCCGTGCTCTTTGCCAGCGCTTTTGAAGATTGTGTATAAAATACTAACGGAACATCTGAGTTTTCCTTTCTAAAGGCTCCTACTCTTTGGCTCAGATATTGCGTCTGTACATTTTGAAAAAATAGAAGCACTTCATACACACCTTTGATATCTTTTCATCAAATACAGTAGGAAAGACCTATTTCATTTTTATTTTTACTTTGGCTTGTATTTTTCAGCATTAGGGCCAAGTTAAGTTCCTTGTCATGTTATATAACTGGGATATCTTGTCTTATCCTGACATTTTGTCACCTAAACAATGACTCATGGCCCTGGCGAGCTTTCAGAGAAAGGTTCTGGCAATTATCAAATAGCTGACTTCTTCCTTTGGCGTTTTACAAAGCTAAAGTATATTTGTGATACATAGTCTGTGTTTTCCCAGAAAATATTGCCCTAGACACTTATTCCAAGTCTTTCCAAGGAGATCCATATGCTTACGTAGGATGAGGATAGTACACAATATGTATTTGCTTTCAGATAAGATACCTTTTTCAAAATCTGAGTACTTCTGACTCGATTGCTGCTTGTGGATGTAACTTACTGTATTAAATGAAAAAGAAAATATTAAAAACTGAGAAGAGAAGGTATAAGGTCTACTAATACACTAACCACAACAGACCAATTTATTTAGTTTATCTAATAACTGCAATGATGCTGGAGCACACTCAGCAATAGAGTCTTGAGGTTAGATAGCAAAGCAGTTTACCACATAGGGCACTGTAAAAATGAACTCCACCAGGCGCTTCATTATTGCTAAGATGTAGCTTCATTGGCAGGTTTTAGTGGAAACACTGAAAGTTATTTTTTTCTACATAAATGAATATTTTTGTGGCATTTTAAAAATGAAAACCACCATACCATTCATTCTTGGTAAGATGTGGGTTCGTTGGGAGGTGGGAAAAGGAAAAGTAATTTATATTGTGAGTACCACATTATTTGAAAGCTGATGATCTAGATTCTGGAGCTGTATAATAAATACACAGGGGTAAATGTTTTAACCTCCTTTCATTCATGGTTATTTGGATGGAAGCATACAAATTGGTTATATAGATAATAGACCAATTCTGAGTACTTATTTTTTACATTACAAAGTAATAAGAATTATTCAAAAAAACAAAACAAAATAAAATAGCTATTATATTGCAAGAAATTAAGATATATATCCTAGAGTGAACCTATAGAAAAATATACAGAAAAGAATGAGAAATTAATTTCATAGTCTGGATTCTAAAATTTACTTCTCCACAGGCATTATGGAATAATGAAAGAAAGAAACCAATTGGTCATTGATTCTTCAGTATGGCATTGGACATATATGTAGGAACTATCCAGAGAGACAACCATACATGCTGTCAAGAAGTCAGGAGGCCTAAGGCTGAAGATGGACATGTGAAAAATCCCATGCCACTTACAATTTTACACTAAAATGTGACCTAGTCACAAATATGATTTCTTATTTTGTCATGAGAAGGCATGTGCTAAAAATACAATAACTTTACTAATGTAAAATACCTAAGAGTAGAATAAAAAGGCAAATCGTAAGTATAGAGAAGTAATGCTCTGACTGCAATTTTTGTTTATAGCAATCCATTTATTTTCTGTCATTGCATTTTGCTGGAAATAATTTTCCAAGATAAGCTGTGTAGCTAAGACAGAAAAGCATGTTATATATTTCTATTAATTATTGTGAAGTGGCTTGACTTCATTTGCTAAAGTACAGTCATAATACTTCTCAATCCACAGAAGTATGACGTTTCATCCACAAACTCTTGGTTCAAGCCCTTATTTATGTACATGACAAGGTTATTTGAGTAAATCTTTCTATATTCTGTTCAGAGTCTTATGAAAACTTCTTATTCCTTAGTTTTTGTGACATCAGTAAGTTCTTATATACCCAGGGACTTGATTTCTATACCCAGAACTAATATAATTCTTCCTTAGCTTTGTATCATCACCCACCGTGATCCACAGATTTTGAATCAACCTTTCTTTCTCTCTTTCCTTCTTTCTTTCTTTCTTTCTTTCTTTCCTTCTTTCTTTCTTTCTTTCTTTCTTTCCTTCTTTCTTTCTTTCTTTCTTTCTTCCTCTCTTTCTTTCTCCCTTTTAATCACTAGGTTTAAGTTTATCATTAACATTTTGCCTACCAACATTTGACCAGTTTATAAGTTGTTGCTGCATGAATTTTAATTGCTCCTATTAATAAAAACCCAAAGTCAGATATTAGGGGGTGAAAACTGAAAGATCAGAGAAGCAGAACAGCCAGTCACTAGTTCTTATCTCTGAAATACTCAGACTGAATGGGTCATTCTGTCTACAAGTTTTCAGACTGAATGCCTTGAGCTCTTGCCATCTCCTGCCTTTTTACTGAGTGTCGATTTTATGGGACTTGATCACTTTGATAAGTACACGTTGATTTTCTAAATGATTATAATTCACAAAAGATATTATACCTGATTAATATGTCCAGTTATATTGAATGATTAATAAAATATGAGTATGTGGAATTCTTTTTGCATTTATTCATATATATATAACGATGCCAATACATATGTACACATATATGTGTATGTATTTATGAATGCAAATATGTATGCATATAGATGTGCGTATGTTTGTGTGTGTGTGTGTGTGTGTGTGTGTCTTGAACTGTACCTTTAGGACAATAGCAATGCTGAATTATTGGCTCCTTCAGACAATGACAATGGCCTGCTCCACTGTCCATGTGACATAAATATTGTCACTCTGGAAGAGGGTTTATTTGACAAGCGTCTATTGCTAGTGCCGAATGAAACCCAATTGTTAGTTTCAATTGTTTATCTTGTACAACCACAAGCTTCTTAAGACATAAAATATTGTATGTTTTCTAGCTTTCCCAGATAGTAATTACATTCCTCTCTTAGACTGACAATGCTTGATATGAAACACATTTATTTAAGTTTTGTGATATTTACCAAAGAGTGTGACATTAAATTTACTGTTTTTGCTGTCCTCATGTAGGCCTTTTTTCTTTGTGAATTGGTAATTAAAATGAGAAGCATGTCCCTTATAAGCAAATATTCTACCATCTATCATGATAAAAATATTTCTGATTATTGATTTCTTTGAAAAAATCATCTTACTTTATAGTTCAACCTTGCCTTAAATTCACAATCCTGCATCCATTGCCTTAGGATTTAGATTACAAGAGTGTATTAATATGAAAGTGGTCTACCATGAAGGTGTCAAACACAGTTTTAAGTGTAGTCAAAGAGGTTGAGATGATATATGGTAATTGTAGTTATTTAGAGTTCCTTACATCAGAGTTTAAAGAAAATTGCTATTTAAAAATTTAATCTGACGCAAAAAATTAAAAAACTATAAAAAAATGAATTAGTAAAAACTAAGCCAAAATTAGTGAATTCTGCTGTTATGTTAAACAGCATTACCAAAGTATAATATAGAAAAGTGTATTAAGCCTATATTTCCAGAAGTACGAGTCCATCATGATAGGGCAATATTAGAGCAAGCACCATGCACGGCAGTAGGGACAGGAAGCAAAGAGATCACAATTTATGTAAAAGATAGAAGCAAGCAAAGAGAGGAACACAGGAAGTAGAAAAGGCTATGAGATCTCAAACTCAGATCTCAGTGGTGTAACTTACCCAGTGAGGCTTCACTAACCTCCCCAGACATCATAAGCAACTGAAGACCAAGTTACCAAATTTACTGGGAAAGTTCTCATCTTCTCATTCAAAGCACCACACAAGACCCTGTCACAAGAAGAAGGAAAAGAATAAACAGTAACAACAACAACAAAAATATGTTTGTGAATAACCTTGACAGGAGAAAGGCACAGGTCAGAAATCTATTGCAAAGGAAAGACAGTTGGAGAGAGGAAGTCCTAACATCAGTGAGTTCAAAATGAACACATTCTTAAAATATAAGCGAATCAGCCAAGAAAGAGAGCAAAAAAGGTACAAAATTACATACATCATTATAGTAAAGTTCAATATTTTGTAGAAGCAGTTTACAATCTTTTCCCAAAGTAAATTCTTGAACCACGCGAGCATTCATCAACATTAATTAACCTTGAGTAGAGCTAGGAATTTTAACATTATTTTAACTGAAGAATCCACTTTGTTTTGGTTTGCACAATGATTTTTCTCAGCAAATTCTACCTACCAAACTCTTTTCTTTCTTAAAAGAGCTTGTTCCAGAGATATTGTTAGAAACAATTCTTAGGGATAAATAAAGATTATTACCTAATCAGGCAATAAGGTCATTTAACTTTATTAAGATAGACAAGAGTAATATGAGAAAGAAGAAATTAAAATCAAGTTTAAAAATTGCTGACACAATTTTGGAAATCATAATTTCTAAATTTGATATTTAAATGAATTCTGCTTGGCCTTCATCATTCTTGTTTTAAGATGATTTTTTAATTAATTAGCATATCTCATCCTCACCAAACCTTCCCTCCCTCCTCACCTTCCATTTCCTCCCCCACCCCCTCTCTGCCTCATCCCCATACACGTTTTCTCCGTATTTGCTCAGAAAAGGGCAGGGCTCCCATGGGCACCAGCAAAGCTTGGCAATCCAGAATGAGGAATGGGTTCCAATGAGCCAGCCAAAGCATCAGTATCAGCCCTGCTCCCAGGGGTAGACCAAGCTACAGAACTCTCGCATATAAGCTGAGAGCCTAGGTCGGTCCCATTCAGTATCCCAGTTTGTTGAATCAGACTCTGGGAGTTCCTGTGAGCAAAACTAGCTAGTTCTGTGAGTTTTCCTCTGATGTCCCCGAACATCCTATCTCCCACAATTTTAATATCATTATTAATACCACCCCATTACTGTCATTAATACAAAATAAATTAAAAGACAAGATATTAAAATATCAACAAGTTTTACTCTAAAATGTACACCCTCCCTAGCCACGCTCTTTTCACACGGTTTATAGTTCCGGGAATAAACTCTCAGTCAGCATGTTGACCATTTATACACATTTCCATTAGCTTCTGTGGACTGGAATAGGAATCCTGAAGCCTAAATGGTTCAGGTGCCTCTCAGTATGCTGTTTTCAAGTTAAATTGAAAGTTTGTTCTTTCATATTTCAAAATCATTAGGCATATAGTTATTGCCTGTTCTTTGTCTCCATAAAAACACCCCTTATAAAATCAATTATATACCAACTTTGGGCTGACTATGAACTTAATAGAGAAGTGGTTGATTCATCAACATAAATTAACGTTGAGTAGAGCTAGGAATTTTAACATTATTTTAACTGAAGAATCCACTTTGTTTTGGTTTGCACAATTTTAACTTCTTACTAAAACTTTTGGTGTATTTTAATTTACTGAAAGTCTCAAGATATTATTAAAACCATATGGAGTTGGTTTAAATCTAGATATCTTGTTACAACATCTTTTTCTAATTTTGATCTGGCATGTAGTTATCATTACAACTTTCAAACCTTAAATTAGATTTAGTTTCATGATATCCCTAGGAACTTGGATTCTTGCCTTATTTACGTTTTAGTCTGAGTATTTAGAGGTAAAGCTTTCTGATAACCTGTAATATATTTTTGAGACATCTAATTCACATTTTCCTAATTGTTTCATAAAAACTATATATTATCTTACTTAAATTATTTTATTTTATTCAGATAATAAAATATATACGACATTAATATGAACATATGAGTAAACCTTAATGAGAATTTGTCTAGATAATATGGTCATGAATTTTCTTAAGTATCAAAGCATTTTCTTGTATAAAGAAAAGAATCCAGTAATAAATAAGTTAACAAGAGTTGGAAATCAATTTTTTTGCAATGAACAGAATCAGTGTCTGCACAATGATCAAGCTGGATTCATACATGCATACATATGTATGTGTGCATATACGTATTAAGCTTACTAATCAAAGAGTCTGCTAAAATCTTAGTGATGAAAGAAGAATTTATAGATACAATAATACAATGGTGTAATTTCATCATTTATATCATGTGCTCCAAGTCTTACATGTATCAATATAAAAGACTTCATAACAACAATGCATTATTTATGAAGAGATATTGTTTGACTGAATGCTTCATAATGGTTTTAAGTTTACTAATTAATGAGTGTGTCCAAATATCAATAATGAAATAAAATTAGAGATAAAAGCATGCAATGGTGTTAATTATATTAATTATATATTGTCTCCCAAATCGTAGATGTATCTATATAAAAAAATTCATAGAAAGAATGAGGGTTTTGTGCAGAAGTTTGTTTGACTGAATATTTCATGCATGCTTGACAAGTACTTTTTCTAAGCCATGCTTACAGCCTTTGGTAAGGAATTATATACTGGTGTTTAACGCTTATTTTATGTATTAAAATTCTAATACTATTTCAAACTGTCTACTCATTTTATATATTTATTTACCTAAGGTCTACAAAGGGTCAATTCACATGATCCAAAGTATGAGAATATCAAAACTCCAGGATACCAAAAAGCTAGTTCAGGTCAAAAGAATCCACAGATATGAAACACATCATCATGATGGATATCAGTCCTAAACTTAACTGATTAAGTATCCTACCGAGTTGTGCTTTAGAGTTATTGTTTAATGAAAAATAGCATGTGAATTCAGTATGGATACAATATTGTGTTTCATTACTATATGTCATAGCGCTAATACATAACAGGACTAGAATAGATCAAGAAGAAATATTGCTGTCAACAAGACAAAGAAATAGACATTTGATAGCTAATAGCCAAAAAATATAAATTTTTCTATTGAAAGAAGGAAAATACTCATACATAATTCTGAATGTATAGATGGGTGTGCATCATGCTTACATTTTATGGCAGAGAGCATGACTTTTAATTCTTCATGGCATTTATTTGGAAATTGTTGTATTGAAAAGAGTAAATGTTTTAGAAATATAATGCGAACTGGAAACAAGTGATTATATATTGATTATTCTAGTATTAGCTATTCAAAATTATCTGTTGGACAAATAATTTTTTCTCTTATCTACTTTAAGGCAGATAGCTGCAATACAAATTTGTAAAATATTGACTCATGGTTTTTACATTTTTTTATTACAGACCATATTTAGAGAAAAAGTTCTTATATATAGGTCTGGGATACATTTGGAATTATGTTAAGAATATATTTCAACATAATTTCATATAACTTAAAAATAAATAGAAAATAGTTTTCAAAATAAGATAAAATATAGCTTAATTTGCTGCAGAGTTTACTTCGGTTCTTTATTTCATAAATGACTTGAAATGCAATCAGCAATATGAACTCTACAGACACTGAGTTCTTGGTTTGATGATTGGTTACACTTCTGAAAGCTATATTACTGTGACACTGTATAAAAGAAAGCAGATTCAGTTAGGAAAGGAATTATCTGTCTCTGTTTCTGTGCTATTTCCTCCAGGAAATAAAACAAAATGTCCATTCATGTCAAATCGGTTCTGTTTTCCTAGAGTAATAATGCCATTACTTTGTTCTTTCTTTTGATATGGATAGTTTCACTCATTCCCCTCTTACATATTTGTGAACACACATCATTTTATACAGAGGAAATTTGGTCATAGCTAATTTCACATAAATTCAATTTTACAAACTCATATTCGACAGTCACTATAGCATGTTAGTTGGGAACTAAGCAGATTACTCCTTGACTACTAAAAAAAGTAGAGCCATTTTACTTAACACAGAGATGTGTGTGGTCTTTCTTCTACTGTTTCCAATTAATTCCTGGAAAAGATATGGCTAACACTACCAAAAATAATAATAAAATATGATAATATGGATTTTAAAACTCAACATACTTGTGTGGGATGAAGCTTATGATACACAAACTGGATTTTTGATGATTATCTTTCTCAAAATAGTCTTTTTAAATTTGCAGAAATTGGTTTAAATTAGAATAACAATTAATAATTAGGGACATATTTGAAGGGAACTCCAGCTTCAAGTTTAGCATTTGCAACTTCTTTTAAGCACAATGTACCCAATTGGACTTTCCCTTAGTAACACTTATCTTTGAAAGAAATTAGAAAAGATGCTTTAACTTTTAACTGAAATTCCGTGGAACTAATTTGTCAATAATAATAATAATAATAATAATAATATATTTGAATAAATACAATTTGTTTATCTCCCTCTGTATTAAACTTTTGTTACTGATAAAAAATAATAATTTTCTTTTAAAATCAATAACTTTACAGCAATTAAGAAATCTACCAGAATATCCCTATATTCAAGTATATTTAACATTTTAAATATTTAACTGTGTAATAGAAAACTGTTCGGTAGCAGGAAATCTTTGTACCTTTCATATTCCTGAATACAGCGAAATAAGACAAGCTCTTGGATGGAAGAGCTCTTCAGGGAAAGAGAGAATATCCTCAAAGGGTTTCTTGAGGGAGGAATACCACCGCCAGAGCGGCAGCACTTTCCTTTATTGGTGCAGGTAAATGGAGGTCTGAGGGGGAAGCCAAGTTCTTTCCCCCTGACTGGCTTCACTCCCTACTGATGACTGCCCAGACAATGTCTGACTCCACAGTTCGTGCTGCCATTCTTCTTGGACATTGCACCACTTTCTTTGGCCTTCTAATGTTGCAGTAAAGATCTGCCATTCTCCAATAATTCTCCAGATTTTTAGCGACAGGTTGGACTGCCTAAGAACCCAATCTTGTGAATTAGTCAGTTACCAGCTTTTTAGGCTTCCTGGTGTGCATGTAGACACATTTTGGAAAACCAAGCCCATTAAAAATGCAAGTCAATCTAATAAGCCCTCTTCATAATATGTATTGATTTTGATAGTCATTTTCTTTCAGTAATGGGGATAGAGTTACAGGGGATTGTTAGCTCCCAGACTTTGGGTGTTGGGCACCTAACTTCTTTCCTCTGGAAAAGTAGAAAGCACCTTTAATCTCTTAGCCACATCTTTAGTTTTATGGCTCTGTTTTCAGTGCAAAATCTTCCATGAAGCTTTTGTGTTTATTCTCCCATGATATTTGAAGGGATGATGCAGCAATAGTGACATAGGCAAATTCACATCATGTAGCCATAATTCTTTTTACACAGCTAAAATTTCACCATTAGTTTGTGTATTTTCTGTTTGTCATTTCTGTGACATCTCAGTGGAGTCCTCTATGTACATATTTTAATACTTATTTTTTACAACTTGGATTTAAATAAAACATCTGCAAGTATAGAATAATTTATTGTATGCTATTAATAATGTACTGTTAAAATTGTTTTCTAATGGTACAAGCTGAAGAACTAATTCTTCACTTCTCCACAGGGAATATACGGCAATGTCTACATCCAAAATAATGCCAACTTTTACAACAATGCAGATTTAAAATTTTATTTTACAGAGATGAGAGTAAAAGAAATAAAAATTAGAAAATATATGTCAGATTATACACACATAATTAAGGACTACAAGATACATGACTGGTAGAAATATAAACTGGCACAATCACTGTAGAAATCAGTTGGTTCCTCAGGAAACTACAAAAGGAACAATGAATTGATCTTAAACCAGAACTACAGTTAGGTCTCTTATATGCCGTTCTAAGGGCTTATATTGAGGAATCCAAATGTATTGTTCACACAGATAATTGTTCATCCATGCTTCTTGCTGCTTCTATTCACAATAGCTAGGAACTGCAGTCTGTCTTTCCACACATAAAAGACACTGCCTCTGCAGAAGGAGACAAAAATGTAAGCAAAAAAGGAAAACACATAATCTTAGGCTAACAATCCAGCATTCACAGTTGAAGTGCATTTATCCATTTCTAGTTAATTTCTCAGTGTTCTATATTTTCAAGGAAAAATTAAGGTGTAAATGAACAGACACTATTTTTTTTTATAGCCAAGTACATAAGGTTTAGCAGCTTCACATGCGGGAGTATTTTGCATTTCCTACTTTCAGAAACAAATATTTAATATGCATATGAAATGTGTCCAAAGTTCAAAATATCTGAAATCTTAAAATTTCTGTTTCCAGAATTTTATATAGTGGAAAAGGCTAGAAACAACAACACAGATTCTCACCTAAGCTACATAATCATACATGGTATGCACATGCCTAAACAGACACATACAATAATTATTAAATGAGTAGATATTTATATGTTAAAGAACAGAAAGAGAAATTTTGTATTTAAGAATAAGAGAATCTGAGAGAATAATCAGCTTCTTCCAGCTATAGTAGGGAGGCCATTTGCCTGTTCCTTTTATCCCTGTTTCAAAATAGAGCATAAAATATCTTGGGATAACCCTGATCAAGGAAGTGAAAGACCTATTTGACAAGAACTTTAAGTCTTTGAAGAAAGAAATTGAGGAGGATACCAGAAAATGGAAAGATCTCCCTTGCTCTTGGATTGGGAGGATCAACATAGTAAAAATGGCAATTCTACCAAAAGCAAACGATAGATTCAATGCAATCCCCATCAAAATCCCATCAAACCTCTTCACAGACCTTGAGAGAATAATAATTAATTTTATATGGAAAAACAAAAAACCCAGGATAGCCAAAACAATCTTATACAATAAAGGAACTTCTGGAGGTATAACCATTCCTGACTTCAATCTCTATTACACAGCTACAGTATTGAAAACAGCTTGGTACTGGCATAAGAACAGAGAAGTCGACCTATCGAATCGAATAGAAGACCCAGATATTAACCCACAAACCTATGAACACTTGATTTTCGACAAGGGGGCTAAAGGTATGCAATGGAAGAAGGAAAGCATCTTTAACAAATGGTGCTGGCATAACTGGATGTCAACATGTAGAAGAATGAAAGTAGATCCATATCTATCACCATGCACAAAAATCAAGTCCAAATGGATTAAAGACCTCAACATTAATCTGACCACTTTGAACCTGATAGAAGAGAAAGTGGGAAGTAGTCTACAAGACATAGGCACAGGAGATCACTTCCTAGGTAGAACCCCAGTAGCACAGACAATAAGAGAATCAATGAATAAATGGGACCTGCTGAAACTGAGAAGCTTCTGTAAAGCAAAGGACACTGTCAGTAAGACAAAAAGGCTACCTTCTGACTGGGAGAAGATCTTCACCAACCCCTCATCAGATAAAGGCCTGATCTCCAAAATATACAAAGAACTCAAGAAACTAGACAATAAAACTCTAATTAACCAAATTAAAAATGGGGTGCTGATCTGAACAGAGAATTCTCAACAGAAGAACTCCGAATGGCCAAAAGACACTTAAGGTCATGCTCAACATCCTTAGCGATCAGGGAGATGCAAATCAAAACAACTATGAGATACAATTTTACACCGGTCAGATTAGCTAAAGTCAAAAACACCAATGATAGCCTATGCTGGAGAGGATGTGGAGAGAGGGGAACTCTCATCCATTGTTGGTGGGAATGCAAACTTGTGCAGCCACTGTGGAAATCAGTGTGGCGGTTTCTCAGGAAACTGGGAGTCAACCTCCCTCAAGACCCAGCAATTCCACTCTTGGGAATATACCCTAGAAATGCCCTATCATACCACAAAAGCATTTGTTCAACTATGTTCATAGCAGCACTATTTGTAATAGCCAGAACCTGGAAACAACCTAGGTGCCCCTCAATAGAAGAATGGTTAAAGAAGGTGTGGAACATATATACACTAGAGTTTTATTCAGCGGTAAAAAACAATGACATCTTGAATTTTGCATGCAAATGGATGGACATAGAAAACGCTTTACTGAGTGAGGTAAGCCAGACCCAAAAAGAGGAATATGGTATGTATTCACTCATAAGTGGATTCTAGCCATAATTAAAGGTCTTTGAGCCTATTATTAGAGATCCTAGAGAAGCTAAATAAGAAGGTGAACCTGAAGAAAATCATGTACTTATCCTCCTGGAGACTGGAAATAGACGAGAGTCCCAGGTAACCTCGGGTGCATGGGGGGGGTGGGAGGGTTGTTGGAAGGGGAGAGGGTTAGAGAGAAGGGAGTAGGGGAGAGGAATGGGGAAAACTTGGGGGACTGAGATGGGGGGAGGGAGGAAGGATGGATATGGGATCAGGGAAGAATATATCTCAACTAAGGGAGTCATTTTAGGGTTTACAAGAGACTTGATTATAAAGGGGATCCCAGGTCCAAGGAGAGATCCCCAGATTGTTCTCTGGACAGAGGAGAGGGTGCCTGAACCGGCCTTGGCCTATAACCATACTGGTGAAGATTTTGCTTATCACCATAGATCCTTCATCCGACGATGGATGGCGATACAGACGGAGACCCACATTGGAGCACTGGACTGAGCCCCCCATGGTCCAAATGAGGAGCAGAAGGAGGAAGAACATGAAAAAAAACTCAGGACCGCGAGGGGTGCGATCACCCACTGATACAAGGGGACTGATCTAATGAGAGTTCACCAAGGCCTGTTGGACTGGGACTGAACGAGCACGTGATCCAACCAGATTCTCTGAAATTAGCTGGCCAGGAGCCTTTCTGAAAAGCTATTGACAATGACATAGGGACTTGTTTCCTCTGCATATACTGGATTTTTGGGATCCAGTCTGTTTGGATACTAACCTTCCTGGACCTGGAGGGAGGGGGGGAGGAACTTGAACTTCCCACAGGGCTGGAAGCCCTGACTGCTCTTAGGGATGGAGAAGGGGGGGGGGGAGTGGGAGGGTGTTGGGAGGAGGGGTTGAAATGGAAACTTTCATAATTTAATAAACTTTGAAAATATATATATATATATATATATTCTAAAAACACTCAATTTCATTTATCTGAAAAGATAAATTCTACACATATTCTTATAATTATGAAAATTATGTAATATCTACATAATATAAGCAAATACATTGGAAAAGAAGGTATAATAACTAACTAAATTCAAAAAAGAATTTTGGAGTATATGAATGAGGGAATTTGCCTATAAGCCTAGACGATATTTGATTTTGTACTATTGGAAAAAATTTAAAATATGTAATGATTAATGGGCTGTATTGTCAAGTGATGATAAAAACTGAATACTTCAGTGGAAAGCCTGAAGTGGCCAACAGAAAAGTGGACAGAATGCTATTTCAATAGTCTATTCAGAAGGAATCCTGATGTGTTGATGTAATCGCCTGATCGTGAAGTGACCTGCACGCCTCTATGCACAAAGACTTCTTAGACTCTGAAGTGGGATTCTTCGGAGATCACATAAACATAGCACAGCATGAAAAATTGTGTTTTTAAGTGTTTTATATTTTCCTCATGAATAGTAACTCAAATAAATTGACTGCTAAGGTTAATGTACTAGCTAAGAATATCATGATTTCAAATTATTTAATATCTTCTGCTCCCCCTGCATTTAAATAAAATTACACTTTTTCAGAAACCCTTTGGTGAAAAAAACAGTAAATCGAAATTGAGCAATTACTCTGTCTAGACTCAAGTAAATACATTGTCACCCAATTTATGAATAAATAGTAGAGTACTTGTTCAAAGCATGTGATTCACTCATCAGACTCAGTCCTTGCCAGAACTCAAACTGTTGCCTTGAGTCCTTATAGAGCCTCCAAAATATCAGAGAAGTGAGAAAAGAAAGACAATAAAATATATTAAACACACAATTTCCAGAATTAGTAGTATTAAATGTATTAACTACTATTTACAATGTATGAGATTATCTTACAATGTATGACATAGACTTTCTCAGTATAGAAAATGATCCATGTTGGCGTCTCTAACCAGCTATCAAATAAAAACACTGGAGATTTGTCACTGCATTTGCTTCTGAAAACATTCATCTGTATAACAAGTCCTATTAAATTATTGCCGACTATGTCAGGCCGTGACACAGCAGACACAGAATAAACAAGAACGGAACAGCCCTTGGGCTTGTGTTGTGTGCAGTTCTACAGGTAGATATGAGGCAGAAGATAAGAGTTTACAATTAAAGTATTTTAAAGAATGCCAAATTTGGTAAAGAAAACAAAACTATGAAAAATTAATGGATGATGATACATGGACATTGGTTAAAAAAAAAGACTTTGTTAACCTGATACATAGGGCCACACAAACAGTCAATCACTTTATCACTTTGAGACATACCACACCACAAAAGGGAACCCATACCTGACACTGCCCAGTGGCCAGAATCCAGAAGCTGGATAGTCTAGAGACCTAAGGGCAACCAAAAAGCGACTGATAAGAAAGAAAAAGGAAAAGTGAAAGAAAAAGCCAATGAGAGTTTCCCCAATGATATTCAGGATGTTGCCTTCCCTAATCTTCATCAGAGAGGCTTTTCTTTACCAGTTAATGTGAATAGATACAGAGACTCACTCACAGCCAAACTTTGATATGAGATCTAAAAACTCTGCATAAGAAGGAAGGATGGCAGGAGTTAGAGGAATCAAGGACATGAGGAAAACGCGGACCATAGACTTAACTAAGCGGGGCTCATAGGGGCTGACAGAGACTGAAGTGGCAAGCACTGGGCCTGGAAATATCTGCATCAGGTCCTGTGAATAAAAGATTGAGGTTCTTCAGCAGGTTTTTGTTGGACTCCTAACTATGAAGTGTTGGTGTCTCTGATCCTTTTGTCTGTTCATGGAACACTTTTCCTCCTACAGACCTGCTTTGTACAACCGTGATGTGAAGGTATATACATCTTTTTATGCTGAGTTCAGAGGTCTGTTCTTTCCTGAAGGGGAAGAGGTGTACAGAGGATCTGGTAGAGAAGAAACTTGGAGGGAGGAGGTTGAAAGAGTGGAGAGAGTAAAGGCTGTGGTTCGAATGTATTCTATAAGAAAAGAGTAAATAAAACAAAATAAATAAAATGGATGATTATATTTCACTATAAAACTATTTCAAAAATATTTTTGTATTGTGATGGTATATTAAAATTCATACCTTAAGAGAAAATATACAAACATCTGCTAATCTTTGTGGTTTTATTTAAAAATAATGACAAATTTCAGTATTTCTTCTTAAAAGTGGAAACAAAAACAAATTGCAATGACCCATTGATGAATGCTGTTTGAAAATAAAAGATAAAAATCACATTTATTTATGCTTCCATTAAATACTACCATCGGTAACTGCAGTTTGACCCAAACCTAGGAAAAGAGATTCATAATGAACTTCAGGGAGATATCTAGATCATTTTCCCTAGTAGTGAAGAATAGATAGACTCATAATTTACTGAGTTGAATTAACTTCTGGAAAGA
Source organism: Myodes glareolus (assembly GCF_982192425.1). Classification (NCBI taxonomy): domain Eukaryota; kingdom Metazoa; phylum Chordata; class Mammalia; order Rodentia; family Cricetidae; genus Myodes; species Myodes glareolus. Next base: position 72,252,683 of record NC_142037.1, on the reverse strand, counting down.
CACCATAGAGCAAAGCTTTGTCCTTGAGAAAGGCATTGTAAAATGGGAATCTTTCTTCCTTGTGATTTATTGATTCTAGAAAGCCCCATTCATGAAAAGAAATAAATTATTTTCCTCATGTGGGTTGGAATTATTTTACTTAATGATGAAGATTCTTGATATCTACACAAATGAAGAGCAAACATATGTTTTTACTTTTTCACAAAACTTACAAAGTTTTGAGTGATGCATAAAACATTATAATCAAATTTATTTTTCACTAACATGTTATCACATCTGGCATCAAACTAGAGATGTATATCCATTTACATAGAAATACAATCTGCAATAGAGGCATAACTTTAAAAAAGGAATCATGATACTTAAATCTCAATAACTTCTTGCTTGCCGATTGTCATTTGTATATTTTTGTTTTGTTTGAGGAAATAATTGGGAAATAAAAGGCAAACATCCCACTATCAAGTAATTATTTGACTGATTTATACAGGAAGAGAAACATGGATTCCAGAATGCCAGGTTTGTATCAGTGAAAAATGATTCACTAGTGAATCTAAGATCCAAAGATTTAAGATATAAAGACAAAAAAATCTAGTTTTATTGAATGTTCTTCACTTCTTACTAGGCACATTTTCTATATCTGGTTCCTGTTTGAATTTGTTCACATTGCTTTTTATATTTATTACAAGTTGTTATCTGTACATACCAATTAAATTTGGGCTATATATGTATACAATCTATATTAATCAAATTAATTTGCTAAAATCTCTATTCTATAAAAAGTACTCCATTTAAACTAAATATATCTTCTTATTTTCTGTGATCTATTTTCTGAACCAAACTTTGTATCTTCTGAAGTAAAGTAACTTTTAGCAATTCTTACAATGTCTCTTCTAGATTAGAAAATTTTTAAAAAATAGAACTTCATTTCATGTTTTCCCAATTCCTAAAATAACCCTGGAATATATTAATTTGTTATAATATTATTTAATTTAAATATATATAATATTTGTTGAGTTAATTTTGAAGTTTTTCCAAAACAGGCTACCATGTATATTCTTATCTTTAAAATCTACTAAAACTTGAGTTATATTCACATACTGCTATTTATTACAAATGTGTTTGAAGATCATATTTTAATGATTGTTTTCACTCTAAGAGATATTTATGTAAAATCAAAAGAGTTTTGTTTTTAGCAATAGAGCGTTCATAATTATTCTAACACGGAATAACTGCCAAACCGTCCGTGACTCTGTAAATATGAAACTCCACCTTATTTGCATCCTACTACAGTGAGGCCATGTATTTAAATAAACCACAGCAGAAAGCATTTTAGATTGATAATAAATATTTATGTATGAAAATAAAACCGTGGCACACTGTATTTGTAAAGTTATAAACGATTATATTTGAAACAAGATTGATAGATGAGACAAGAAACTTCATTGAAGCAGATTGAATGAGATACAGGTTGTATTTTATCATAAGTATAACACAACTAATGACCATAAAACAGAAGATTTTTTTTCATTTAGAATTTTTGTTTGTGATTAAAAATATCTAGACATATTTCTAAGAAACCTGATTTTTGCAACACATCCAGTATGATATCATTGTGTAAGTATGAGGTTATGAATGAAAGTCAGCACATACTGCCCTAGCACAATGTTGCTAGACAGAGTAAAGATGAGTGAAATTCCTTAGAAATTACTTCAAGAATTTCTAGACTTTGTTTTTAAAGGAGATTTTGAATAATATTCAAAATTTGTATGTAATATTAAATTACTAATTGGTGTACATGAAATGTCTAATGCCACGTTCCTTAAATTAAAAGGCTGATATTAAAATATAGAACTGTATTTATGAATTTAAAGATATGATGATGAGTTTCAATATTTATAATCTGCTTATTTTCTAGTTTGCAATACTAATTTCAATTTTCTTGTTTGTTTAGCTTTGCCAAGTTACTAATTAACTCTGCCCCAAAGTTGGATCACTATTAAGGATGTACCAATGATAATCATCTATGAAAGTATTAGTTATATAATAAGTATGAGCATATATAGCTACAAATAGGATATGTGTGCTAATATAATGAAACTTACCCTGTGCTTTGATTTATTATTAAAATATTAGTTATTATATTTCAGCATTTCATATGAAATGCCCAGTTTGGGCCAAAGCAGTTTGCAATGTATTTGTATACAAAGATAAGCATCCTATGTTGGCTATTTCCAAAAAAATACATGTGATCAAAGGAAGAAATAAGAATGTCCAGGCATGGTGGTGTGCACCGTTATCCCCTTCATTCTGATAGCAGTTGCAGTTTTTTTTTTCTGTAAATTTATGGATATAGTGCAGCATAAGTAAGTGTGTGTGTAGTATGTGTGTGGTGTGTAGTATGTTTGTGTCCTGTGGTGTGTACGTGTGCTTGCATGTGTAGTGTAATAGAGGAGTAAAGTTTGTTTACATTCCAGAAAATTACAAATAATGCTATCAGGATATGTGACTGAGGACTGTAAACATGAGTAACTATGAATCACAAATGTTCAAGAGATGGAGTCAAGGATGAAAATTGGAGAATTTTTAAATTTATTTATTTATTTTTATTAATTAATTTATTTGTTTATAAAAATTTCCACTTCCTCCCCTCCTCCCCATACTCTACCATTCTCCCCACTCCTTCTCCTCCTCCCCCCAACTCCCTCCCCTCCTTCCTCTCCAGTCCTAAGAGCAGTCAGGGTTTCTTGCCCTGTGGGAAGTTCAAGTTCCTCCCCTCTCCCTCCAGGTCTAGGAAGGTGAGCATCCAAACAGACTAGGATCCCAGAAAGCTAGTACATGCAGACAAAACAAGACCCAGTGCCATTGACAATGGTTTCTCAGTCAGCCCCCATGTCAGTCACATTTAGCGACTCCGGTTTGATCACAAGCTCATTCAGTCCCAGTTCAGCTGGCCTTGGTGAGCTCTCATTCGATCAGTCCCCTTGTATTCAAGGGTGAACGCATCCCACACGGTTCTGATTTCCTTTTTCATGATCTCTCTCCTTCTGCTCCTCATTTGGACCTTGGGGTCTCAATCCAGTGCTCCAATGTGGGTCTCCGTCTCTATCTCCATCTATCGTCAGATGAAGGTTCCCTCTAGTCCTGCCTTTCTTGCTCACGTTCTCCCTCCTTCTGCTTCTCATTTGGACCTAGGGATTTAAGTCCAGTGTTCCAATGTGTGTCTCTATCTCTATCTCCATCCATCTCCCGATGAAGGATCTATGGTGATATACAAAATATTCATCAGTATGGTTATGGACCAGGGCCAGTTAAGGTACGCTCTTCTCTGCTGCCCAGGGAACAATCTGGGAACCTCTCCTTGGGCCTGGGAACACCTCCAGAATCAAGACTCTTGCAAACCCTAAAATGGCTCCCTTAGTTGAGATATATACTTCCCTAGTCCCATATCCATCCTTCCTCCCCCCTCGCATTCCCCCAAGCCATCCCCAATCCTCCCCCTCTCCCTTCTCTCTAACCATCTCCCCTTACTTCCACCCCCCACCCCACCCCCCTGCACCCAAGTTTGCCTGGCAATCTTGTCTACTTCCAATATCCAAGAGGATAACTATAAGATTTTCTTCATGTTCACCTTCTTATTTAGCTTCTCTAGGATCACGAATTATAGGCTCAAAGACATTTAACTATGGCTAGAATCCACTTATGAGTGAGTACATACCATTTTCCTCTTTTTGGGTCTGGGTTACCTCACTCAGTAAAGAGTTTTCTATTTCCATCCATTTGCATGCAAAATTCAAGATGTCATTGTTTTTTACCGCTGAATAAAACTCTAATGTATATATGTTCCACACCTTTTTTTTAACCATTCTTCTATTGAGTGGCACCTAGGTTGTTTCCAGGTTCTGGCTATTACAAATAGTGCTGCTATGAACATAGTTGAACAAATGCTTTTGTGGTATGATAGGGCATCTCTTGGGTATATTCCCAAGAGTGGAATTGCTGGGTCCTGAGGGAGGTTGACTCCCAGTTTCCTGAGAAACTGCCACACTGATTTCCACAGTGGCTGCACAAGTTTGCATTCCCACCTACAATGGATGAGTGTTCCCCTCTCCACATCCTCTCCAGCATAGGCTATAGTTGGTGTTCTTGAGTTTGGCTATTCTGACAGGTGTAAGATGGTATCTCAAAGTTGTTTTAATTTGCATTTCCCTGATCCCTAAGGAGTTTGAGCATGACCTTAAGTGCCTTTTGACCATTCGAAGTTCATCTGTTGTGAATTCTCTGTTCAGTTCAGTACCCCATTTTTTAATTGGGTTAATTAGAGTTTTATTGTCTAGTTTCTTGAGTTCTTTGTATATTTTGGAGATCAGACCTTTGTCTGATGAGGGGTTTGTGAAGATCTTCTCCCAGTCAGAAGGTAGCCTTTTTGTCTTACTGAAAATGTCCTTTGCTTTACAGAAGCTTCTCAGTTTCAGAAGATCCCATTTATTCATAGATTCTCTTATTGTCTGTGCTACTGGGTGTTATATGTTTTTAAGCTTATTACTCAGAAATCTTAGGATGATGATTACTTCAAATTCGCGGTATCATAGTTTGTATAGCAATTACAAGCTAGTACAAGCTCTATAGAAAGAACTTGTACCTAATCTACTTTAAATATTTATTGTCTGAAGTTTTTCATCTGTTCATTCTTTCAAAAACACATAAATTCATTCCTTTCATTCTACACATTTTATTTAATATATTTTCAATAAATGTGTAGAGCTTCTACAATTTTGTTTCAAAAGTTACATATAATCAAGTTGATTTAATGGCAAATAATGTTATTTTTGTTATGATGATAATTGATTTTTAATTTTTATGTTTTTGACAAAAACCTTACATAGAGATGGGTTTGAAGCCTTTTCTCTCCAGATGCGAAAGACAGGAGCTCACATAATAATGATCCCTGTTTTCCAAAGACTGGTAAATTTTGGTAAATGAAGACGTCTTTGACTAAGGCAGATATGATCATCTATCCAGTTGCAGAAGCACAGGTTTTATTAAAATTAATAAGAGGGTGTGAAATGTAGGGCCATATTCTATAGGTCCATTTTCTTTTTTTTACATTGTATGGCCGCCAGACTTTCAGACAACAGTTTGAGCCTGCCACACAGGAGGTGTTCACCTAGCCTTTCTAGACAATCTGGCGCCATCCTAAACAAAGGGTCAGTATATGATAATGTCGCTCTGCTCCTTCTTTGTAAATTGGGAGATTGCCTGGGGAAAAGGTATTAATTCAGTCTACAAGAGAGAGCAGCCATAGTTGCTGATGTAACCTAAGTCCTGCCAACCAGAAAAAAGAATGCTAATGAACTCCCCCCTCAGTCTACCTTTTGATATGAAAGCTGTTTAGAATAAACACAGATGACAGGATGTCAATTCAGGATTTCAGGAGGGATCATTGAAAACTCCCACCGGTTAAAAATAAGAATACTTTTAAGATCTCCATGTTTACTTTGCCCAATAAAGCACATCTTCAACACTCCCCTTATCATGCTAATCTTCAACTTTCCAAAATAAGGACATGATGTTGAAATACAAATGTTCTATCTAGTACAAATAGTACTCGATATGTTCATTCTTTATAACATTAAGTAACAGGTTTCTACTTTGTGTTCTTTCTTTAAGATTTGGAGGTACCATTTATTCTGTTATAATAGAGTGGAGGTCCTCATTAGTAGACCTTTGGTAAAATTTATGATCACAGAGGTAGTTGCAAAGACACTGTTTCTTCCTTGATAAGTTTAAGTATCTCCAAATTAAATACAAGAACATTATCTCCTTTCTTTTTATTTGATTGCTTTGCCAAGTTTATTCAGTGATGATCTCATACATATATATTATGCATACAGAGTTCACTCCACCACTGCCTCTCTCACTAACTTTTAAAACCATAATTTGAATCTGTATATCATCTGCTATTTAGTTGCAAGTGCATATAGAAAACATAGTAACAGGATCACAGATCAAAAAACTCTTAAAAGCCTTGCATAATTTTTGAGAAAATGTATAGAGACATCTCACATAAAAGGGACTCATTAGCCATATTTTTTCACAGGTCATTTATACTGGAACATAGCATATTTATAACTGTGGGAACATTTCCCAACATTATATACTGTAACATAAGTCCTTGATTTTACTCCTGTTCAGAATAACTCTATAAAATATCCCCTGGTGAAACAACAGGTAGTAGCTTGGGAGGCTGATGAATTTTCACCAAAGTTTTAGTACAAGTGGGACCTTTGATTAGTTTTATAGACACTTATTAACAATGTCTGTGATTGTAAATATACAAAGCAACATACAAAATACCTCTAATGTCTTGGGTGTTGCTGTTAAATAAAACAAATCTTGCTAAAAAATCTTAATATGGAAAAATATAGAGAATAAATCTAATGTATCCTTGAGTCCCTATTACAGAATTTATTAAATGACAAGAGGCAAGAGATAATAGAGATAAATTTAATTCAATTTACTGCACAGCCTGTGATTATTAACCTGACACTAGCTACTATTCTGCGTGTTTTAAATCGTTCTTTTTTTCATATTTGAACAAATGATCGAAATCTAATTTTTGCTCCTGACTTCTCTGCTAGAGCATAGTTATTTCTTATTATTTTGTTTAAAGCAAGCACCCTACAGACGTGAGGCTGGAGAACGAGCACAACATTCCTAACTTACTTTCCCCTTTTTGATTTCCAGTTGAACTCTTAGTAAAATGTCAAAATAGGCTTGGACCTCACTCTAGGCAGGCTTAGAAATTGCGGTCCTCCTGCCTCAAATTTCTGAGTAGGTATAATTACATGTTTGCATCATCATCCTCAACTTAAACCATATATATATATATGTATATATGTATACATATATATACATATATATATAATGATTTGGTTCTTCCAATATTTATTGATTGGTTACTATATTTCAGCTACTGTGATAGGCAATGATAGGCAAGTAGGTGGTAAACACCAGAAGCATTAAAGCAGTGATAGAGATGAACTTTGGTTGATCGAAGGTGTTTGATTTGGGGCTCCTTCTCAAATGTGATGTAGATTTAGTCACAAAATTAAAACACTCTCCAGCAATTTCACTTTTGGAGACAATCATGAGAACGAATTTAACATTCTCTGTGGGCTATAATAAAAGGTTGAAATCACAAACTCTCTTTTAAAAAGCTAGATAATTTATAATTTTTGCATTTCAAGAAATAAATTAAATTCACATTGAAATTATTCTGTTTCATATTTGGCTGATCAGTCAATATGAAATTGCATTTGAGTTTTTAAGTTTTGAAATTATTCTAAAAATGTTCAGTGTCTATTCTATTATCGATCAAGTTGTGTGTTGTTTCATTTTAAGGAAACCATGAGAAATGTCATGTTCTACTGACACCTGATGACTCATGGAAACTCACTTTGGAGGGATAAAGAAGTGACAGATACTGACTATCACTCTACAACTCCAGTTGACCAACCAGACAGGAAAGATTTAAAATTCAGAAAGGCACTGTTAGGAAACAATTGGAGAGACCATGCCACAAATTAGGTTCAGGGAGTTTGTTGAAGTGTATAATCATAACAGCTGTTTGAGTGAAAAATAACTGTTAAAACAAGAATGAATGATGTACATAAGCATACATTTGATACATAAGTTACTATTGTGTGTTAGTTGACTATTTTCAGATAAGAAATATATAACATTTCAATTTCTGCCTCTGTGTTTCACATGACTTTTCTTTCCATTAGTAGCCTGTCAATTTTCTGTTTACATGAATTTGAGTGGTCTGTTTTTATGATCAATTAACATCTATGTTATAGTTACCAAATTGAGAATATAAGTGAAAAAATAATGGAACAGTAAAGACAGAATAAAAATATCACACACACACACACACACACACAAAAAAAACATTTTCTGTTTTCAACCTCGGAAAAACTCAAAATAGAACACTTGTGGCTTAAAATTTGAGTCTTTAAATTTGACACCAAGATTAGGAAGCAAACAAATAAAATATGATTCCGTAGCATTGCGTTTACAAAATCAGAGGTAACCAGTTTCTTTGTGAAACCAAAGGAATGTTAAAGTGCTGCTGTGTGTCACAAACTCTGGCGCCGGTTCTCAAGATGTTTACATTTATTATGTGCCCTTAGTAAACAAAGAACTTGAGAAACTTGGCAGAAAGTTAAACAGCTTACAGATGCACACAGTCATTTCTAAAAGCTCCCTGGAATGCAGAGTCTTCATTGTTCTTTCCATTACAGCATCTGTCCTTGGTGTTTATGGATCTATGCAAGCACATCTTATATCTTCCACATATGTTTAATGGGCAAATTGAATTGTACTGAAATTGGAAATATTATAAATGTGTCTTAATTATTGTCTATAATCATGGTTAGTATGACTGTAATTTTTAATAATATTTCATTAGTTAAAATATAAATTTATTACTAGAGTAAATTATCTAGTGAAATTTGTATTTATATCTGTAAAAGAAAAAATTTGTCCATTTGTCATTATCATATTTTGTCCATCAAATCTTGAAAGAGGCATACATTATTAAATCACAGATGCCACATAGCTATAGAGAAGTTATTTAAGTTCAAATGAGTATTTGGCAGTATCAATGAAATGTGCCTTGAGTAGATTACATAAAGAAGTAAATTGTGAGTGTGGGTGTGTATAAAATTAAAATAAGTTTAGAGCGTGAACTTTTTTTCTTAATGATCTAAATCACTGTTTACTTTAGCAAGAATTCATTGCCCTCAAAATGGAAAAACCTTACATTGACTTTTAATAGCAAAGGCTTAATAGTGCATTAGTATCAAACTCCACTATTGAATATCATGTTGTAGAAATGTGAATATAATCAACTGTTAATATGTCTCAAAAAATAGACATTGAAATAATTTTTAAAGGCCAATAGAGAATACACCCATCAACCTGTTCTTTGAATCATTAATATTAAAATCCTGATTCTTCCTTGAATCTTGCCTTTCTCATTCAAGTCAGTAGGTGAGTTATTAATGAGATCAATGATTATAATGAGCATGACTGTGAAATAGTGTTAAGTAGAATTTCTCTTAGATCTGGATCTCTCAGCTTGTGAACTATATGTAAAGGATTTAGATGGTCTTTTTTGAGTCACGGTTGGGTGAGTAGTTTATGAGCTGGTTCAACAGGTTTTATGTTTTGGTAATATTTAATTTCTATAATAATTTATGTGTAGCTGGGTGGTAGTGGCACATGTCTTTAATCCCAGCACTTGGAAAGTATTAACAGGAGGATCTCTGTAAGTATAAGGCCAGCCTGGTAAACAAAGTGTCCAATAAAAAGACAGCCAGGATGATTCACAGAGAAACCCTGTCTTGAAACAACAAAAACAAAACTATAAAAACAAATTAAATTATCCATTTGTGCTTATGTTTGTCACAAATACGCTATTTCATAGTAATTTATTTCATATATATTACAAATGTTTCATGGCAACTAACGGAATACACATTGATAAATTTTATGGAAATACAGTTAAGGTTACAAATGTATGACCAGATGAAATATTAAAATTGATGGGTGACTTTTCCACCAAAAATACCCCATCCACATTACATAATTTACTTTCTTTTTTATTCTTTTCATAATTTGTGTGTTTGATGTGCTTGCTGTATACATTCATATACACCTGGAATCCAAAGTTTAATGTGAGGTGTCTCAGTAGATAACAAGTAACTTCTTCTTGGTGGATCTCTGGTGTCTTCCTACACTAAAGGCATTAGTCCAAACCTTTATGGTTTAATGCTCTTAAATGTGCTATTATTATGCAATATTTTGTTGTTCTTCTTGTAAAATATATTTTGCTTTGCAATAATTCACATTAGAAGTGATACAAACTTAATATTAAAGTTTTGATAATTTTAGTCATTATTTAAAGTAATAATAATGCCAGATACAAGTCAATGGTAATTTGAGTTATAGATTATCATGCCTTCTATCTCATATCTATGACATCTGAGTTCTATTGTTCTAAGTTTGTTATTTTGAAATTTTATTGATTCTTAAGAATATTTATGCTTGATTTTGAAAAAATACGCCATACTTTATACATATTCTTGTGGATTAACTATTAGAGTGTTGGAGAAAATTAATTATATAACAAACCAAAAATATGCCAGGTAGTTTTCAACATCTTACCTTTGTCAAAATTATAAAAAAAGTAGCTGTTGTATATTTGTATGTCATATTCCAGCCCTGTTTAATCTTTCACATTTTAAGTTTATGTTAACAATTTGTTAAAATGAAGGGCTAATGAGATGTAATAATAAACTTAATTAAAAGATATCTAGTATTCAACATTGAAACATTACATATAAATTTTAATCACAATGTTTTGTGTACAACTTTATTATTTACAATTTTAGAATTTATAATAAAGAACATAAAAGTATTATGTTTTATGTATCAGTAATTTACACATTTATGCATTATTTCCAAGGAATAGCAATGATATGCATGCAATTTTGTGTGCATTTTAAAGAAAATAAAATAATGTGAAAGGGGACATACCTCCAAACTGTTTATCTATTGATTGGTATTTGTTTTACCATTGTTCTAAAAAATTATATGTAGTAGCATCTTATAGACAAATTCATTGTTTTCCAGCTCTGATATAAGATATCTTAGAGATCTCATCAGGATAGACTCAACATTTTGGAATTTTTCTTTAAGCTGATTATTTCCCTTTCTTTCCTAGAAGCCCATGACTTTATATTGTGACCTTTATAGTATTAATGGAGTATTTGTATTACTTGCCTTATGACTTAGTCTATCTTTAAAGTCAACAATGATGAGCTGAGTCTTTACACACTCCTCTTAATGGTATCTCCAGTCTTTTTGTAAACTAGATAACACATATTAAAATTTCTAGTAGTTTAACACAAATAGTTTTAGAGAAATAATTTCTACTTATCACTAACATATGGTAAAAAGATTAGTAGTGAATTTTTTTTTCATTTTGTGTGAATATTATTTGATTCATTAGGTTCACGTATCATTGACTCATGGATTGTTGTATTTTAGATTTCTTACATATTTTATTGGTCATTGTAATAGTAATTGTAAGTGTCAGGGAAACATGTCAATTATTAATGTGAATGAAGATTTATTTTACCTAAAGAATTCTTAGTCAAAACTAGAAATTCTATAGGTAGCTAAAAGTGTTATCTTGAGAAAAGGAAATCTTCATCTAGCAACCAACAGAAAAGGCAAATGGTATGGGTCTAATATTAAATTATGTGTTGCATTTACTTTATACATTATATGATTTTTATAATATGTTAATATACATGACAGAATTTTATTATTGTAGTAGAGATTATTGCATAAATTTGTGTGTATTTATAAAATGAATTTTCCTGTATGTGAATTAGAGACCTCTGAAGGATCCTATCAAAAGTTTGAATTAAGTATAGAGAATAAAGAAAAACAATGTGTCTCAAGTGAATTAGAAAGAGGATGTAAAAAGATAAGAAAATTATTTTTCTGATTAATTTTAGCCTGTACAGTTTTTTTAAACATTATTGCTTTTTACAGTAGGAAAAAGACATGAAGCCGTGATTCTTTGGAGTTCTTGGTTATAAAAGCTGTAAAGCCTAAAAGTAGAACAGTAGAATCTAATGAGAGCTTTCCTGTTTTGTCACAGCACAACAGACGAACAAATGCACATGTTAGATACAGAGATAGAGGTTGAGAGAGCTGTGTAAATCCATCTGAGCTCAGAACTCTGTGCATTTCATAAAGGCACTAACATTAGCTTTCTCTCAAAAGCCTTCCTCCTAATACAATTGACAGATGACTTTAATATTTAGTTTCCACAATATGTCCTGGTGTGATATGAATATCTGTTCTTCTTATGCTCTGATAGATAGATTTCCGGCTCATGAAATTTGACAATGAAATAGTCATAGCTCTCCACCACTTTGAGTATAAGTGATTGATTTAAATGATGCATGTATAATATAATTCTGTAGGAACACATCCAATTGTGGCTAGACAGTCAATTTTTTTCTGGTATTTTACTTATAGATGTCATAAATAAAATTTTCTTTTACATTTAATACTCAAGTTAAAGGCTAACAATGTAAGTGAAGACCATCTGGGATTAAATTTTAAAGAAAACAAAAAGCAGAGAGAATGAAAGACAATCAGAGAAAAGAAAGAAATCTATGTAACATGATTGAGGGCAGGCTACACTTCTGTCAATGCCCAAAATACAAACCATGTTTTTATTTTTCAATAGCCAGTGTATTTCCTTGCGTAAATAGTAAGTTCTGTGATGTCCTTTAAGCCACTTCAAAGGTATTTCATTGTGTAGAACTTCTGATTAGGGATCATCCATTGTAGTTTTTTTTAAAGGGCACAGGTGCTGGTTAAGTTTTTGTCGGTGTGACACAAGTTAGAGGCATCTAATAAGTTTGGACCAGTTGAGAAAATGCCTGTTTTGTCCTCTCAGCAAGTCTGTGAGGCAATTTTCTTGTTTGATGATTAATTCGTGTTTTGACCCAGCCCACTGTGGACAGTTCCAACTGTAGGGAAGTGGTTCTGTGTTATAGTAAAGCAAGCTGATTGAGCTACGAATGAATCAAGAAAGCAGAGTTTCTCCAGGGTAACTGCTTCAGTTCCTGGCTCCAGTTTGTGCCTTGAGTTCCTGTGTTGAGTTCCCTAAATGATGAACTGTGACCTGGAAATCAAAGAAACACTCTCCTCTCTAAGTTGGTTTTAGTTAGTGCTTTATAACAGCAGGATAAAGCAAACTAAGGAAGTGCACAGTAACTAAGTCGTGAGGATTTGGAGAGTTATTCTTACCCGCACAAAATGCTTCGATTATTGTAAAGCAACTGGTTATATTACAAATTTTATAACAAAAGGATGGAATGTATACTTATCAAATTTGCTGCTCTAGCTAGTGAGTTTTTTTTTTAAATTGTAAATTAGAAGCTATAAAGTAGAACAAAAGGAGTACTTAACATTAAACCCAGGACTTACAAGGCAGAGAAAGGAAGATCCCTATGGGATCCAAGTCAGTCTGGTCTCTATTGTAAAACCCAGAAAAGGCAAGACTAACAAAAAAAAAAGGAAATAAAAATCTAATTTTATTGACTGTTTCTCGAGACCTATAAATAAAGAAATTGTGAAGCAAAATAGAGAATTATACTGCTCATTTTAAGCAACAAAAATAACTAACACATAAACCTATAGTAAAGTCATTATTCTTATAGACAGCAACATAGGATAGGTGTGGTTAAAAGTTTCATTTGCTTTCTGTAATGATTAAAAATCTAATATGTTGCAAAATTAAGTTTGTCTATGTGGATGCCCCATTCAAGAATAGGAGACAGATATTTTGAGTATAGGAAATAGATTTCAATGGATCACTCAGCCAGGAATGGAGCATCTATATCATTGCTACAATCTTTTTTTAATTAATTAATTTATTTATTAAAAATTTCCACCTCCTCCCCCTCTCCTTTTTCTCTCCCCCTCCCCACCTTCCCCTCCCTCTCTAGTCCTAAGAGCAGTCAGGTTTCCATGCCCCGTGGGAAGTCCAAGGTCTTCCCCTCTCCATCCAGGTCTATAAAGGTAAGCATCTAAACAAACCAGACTCCCACAAAGTCAGTCCATGCAGTAAAATCGAAACCCAGGGTCATTGTCCTTGGCTTCTCAGTCAGCCCTCATTGACAGTCACATACAGAGTGTCTAGTTTGATCACATGCTCCATCACTCCCAGTCCATCTGGCCTAGGTGAACTCCCATTAGATTCGTCCCACCATCTCAGTGGGTGGACGCACCCCTCGTGGTCCTGACTTCCTTGCTCATGTTTTCCCTCCTTCTACTCCTCATTTGGACCTTGGTAGTTAAGTCCAGTGCTCCAATGTGGGTCTCTTACTCCATCTCCAGATGAAGGATCTATGGTGATATGCAAGATATTCATCAGTGTGGCTATGGGACAGGGCCAGTTCAGGCACCCTCTCCTCTGTTGCCCAAGGAACAATCTAGGGACCTCTCCTTGGACCTGGGAACCCTTCTAGAATCAAATCTCTTGCAAACCCTAAAATGGCTCCCTTAATAAAGATATTTCCTTCCCTGCTCCCATATCCATCCTTCCTCCATCCCACCCATCCCATTCCCCGAAGCTTTCCCCAATCCTCCCCTTCTCCTTCTCTCTACTCATCTCCCCTTGCACCCACCCCCCTGTACCAAAGTTTTGCCTGGCAATCTTGTCTACTTTTGTTGGTAGGAAGGTTTTTGATAAAAGCTTCAAATTCTTCACAACTAACAGGTCTATTCATATTGTTCACCTAGTCTTGATTCAACTTTGGTATATGACACTTATCTAAAAAAAATGTCCATTTCTTTTACATTTTCCAATTTTGTGGCATACAAATTTGGCATACAAAACATGGCATACCATGTTTTGGTAGTAAGAACGAATGATTCTCTGAATTTCCTCTGTGTCTGTGGTTATGTCCCCCTTTTCATTTCTGATCTTATTAATTTGCATGTTCTCTCTCTGCCATTTGATTAGTTTGGATTTTGTTTTGTCAATCTTGTTGATTTTCTCCAAGAACCAGCTTTTTGTTTCATTGATTCTTTGGATTGTTTTCTGTGTTTCTATTTCTTGATTTCAGCCCTCAGTTTGATTATTTCCAGTCTTCTACTCCTCTTGGGGAGTTTGCTTCTTTTTTTTCTAGAGCTTTCAAATGTGCTGTTAAGTCTCGAAAGTGTGCTTTCTCCATTTTCTTTATGTGGGCACTTAGTGTTATGAACTTTCCTCTTAGCACTGCTTTTATAGTGTCCCATAGGTTTGAGTATGTTGTGTCTTTATTTTCATTAAATTCAAGGAAGACTTTAATTTCGTTCTTTATTTTTTCCTTGACCCAGGGGTGATTCAGTAGTTGACTGTTCAGCTTCCATGAGTTTGTAGGCTTTCTGGGGGTAGCATTGTTGTTGAATTCTAACTTTAATCCATGACCTGACAAGACACAGGTGGCTATTAATTTTTTTTGTATCTGTGGAAGTTTGCTTTGTTACCGAGTATGTGGTCAATTTTCGAGAAGGTTCCATGGGCTGCAGAAAAGAAGGTATATTCTTTCCAATATGGCTGGAATGTTCTATAGATGTCAGTTAAGTCCATTTGATTCATTACCTCTATTAATTCTCTTATTTCTATGTTAGGTTTCTGTCTGACTGACCTGTCCATTGGTGAGAGAGGTGTGAAGTCTACTACTACTAGTGTGTGTGGTTTGATTACTGCCTTGAGTTCTAGAAATGTTTCTTTTACATAAGTGGGTGCTTTTATATTAGAGGCATAGATATTCAGGATTGAGACTTTCTCACCATTTCTCATGAATTGTTCTTGTTATGAGTATGAAATGTCCATCTCCATCTCTTCTGATTGATTTTGGTTTGAAGTCAATTTTGTTAGAAATTAGAATGGCCACACCTGCTTGTTTCTTAGGTCCGTTTGCTTGAAAAAACTTTTCCGAACCCTTTACTCTGCATAGGTGTTTGTCTTTGTGGTTGAGGTGTGTTTCTTGTAAATAGCAGAATGTTGGATCCTGTTTTCGTATCCAGTCTCTTAGTCTGTGCCTTTTTATAGGTGAATTGAGTCCATTGATATTAAATGATATTAATGATCAGTGGTTGTTGATTCCAGTTATTATTTGTGTGTGTGTGTGTGTGTGTGTGTGTGTGTGTGTGTGTGTGTAGTAGAGTTTGTGTGTTTCTCTTCTTTGAGTTGTGGTTGTGAAGGATCGCTAGTTGTCTGAGTTATTGTAGGCAGTGTTGGCAATGTTGGATTCCTTGGGTTGTGATTTTCCTTCTATTACTTTCTGTAAGGCTGAATTTGTGACTATGTATTGTTTAAATTTATTTTTATTCAGGAATATTTTGTTTTCTCCATTGATAGTGAATGATAGCATAGCTATCATATAGTAGTCTGGGTTTGCATCCATGGTCTCTTAGTTTCTGCAGTACCTCTATCCAAGACCTTCTGGCTTTCATGGTTTCCATAGAGAAGTCCAGTATAAGTCTGATAGGTTTACCTTGTAAGTTATTTGACCTTTTTCCTTTGTGGCTCTTATTCTTTCATTAATCTGTATGTTTTGTGTTTTGTTTATTATATGGTGAGGGAATTTTTTTTTGATCCAGTTTATTCAGTGTTCTGTATGCTTCTTGAACCTTCATAGGGATATCGGTCTTTAGATTGGGAAAGTTTTTTTCTTTAATTTTGTTGAATATATTTTCTGGGCCTTTGATCTGCAATTCTTTTCCTTCTTCTACCCCTACTATTCTTAGGTTTGGTCTTTTTATTGTGTCCAAGATTTCTTGAATGTTTTGTGATGAGAATTTGTTGGATTTGCTGTTTTCTTTGGTCAGAGCGTTTATTTTCTCTATGGTGTCTTCATAATCTGAGATTCGTTCTTCTATCTCTTGTATTCTATCAGTTATGCTTGATTCTGTAGTCTCTGTTCGTTTACCTAGATTTTCAATATCCAGCCGGCCCTCAGTTAGTGTTTTCTTCATTTTCTCCATTTCAGTTTTCAATTCTTGAACTGTCTCCATTACCTGTTTGATTTTTTTCTTGGTTTCCCAGGGTATCATTTACAGATTTACTCATTTCTTCAAACTTTTTGTTACACTTCTCCTCCATTTCTTTAAGGGGGTTATTCATATCCTGTTTAAGGGACTCTATTGCTTTCATAATGGCACTTTTATCTACTTCTTCTGGGTTAGGGTGTTCAAGTCCTTCTGTTGTAAGATCACTGGGATCTGGTGTTTTCATCTTGTTTTTCAGATTGTTGGAGGAATTCTTGCTGTGGTGCCTGCCCATCTCTTCCTTCAGATGCTCTCCAATGGATCTTCTGGTACAGGGTCAGGTTCCCTTGTTGGCCAGGGACCTCACCCTCTGATGGAACTTCTGCTACAGGATCAGTGCCCCTTGCTGTCCAGGAATCTCACTGACAAAAGGCCTACCTTGCTGCAGGCAGGCTATTGAAACCAAGTAACTCCCTCCTGCCCGGTTTCACTCACCACCCTGTCGCAGCACCCAAACAGGTTGAGCTGGGGGATTTTATGGCCCCAAGGAAGGGAGGAAGAAGGGAAGGGGTTCTTGGGTGAAAGCTGGGATGGAATAGGAGAAGAGAGGGCGTAGCAGGGTGGGGCAGCCCCTGCACAATGACTCGGGAGTTAAGGGGGTTGGGAAATGGGGGTTGTCCATTTTCGGGCTTATGCCGTGCATCAGGAGCACACTTACCCGGCTGATGGATCTTCTGCTGCTACAATCTTTCTTGAAGACCCACCTGGGAAAAGTGGCCAGATGTTTCTTCAGAGTGCTAGTTAGATTCAAATAATGTATCCTTGACATGATTCAAACCCTGTGCCCCTGTAATCACACATCCATGGCTTTCTGCAACTTTCTGCAGTAGTAAGCCAGTTAACATGCTATCAGCGAATGGGGAAGACTCATATGTCCCATGTCTTACTGTGGGATGTTAACAATGGTTGCCTTTTGAGGAAGGAGACTCTATAGAGAGTCTATTTCCTTTAAAGATATATTCTCTGGTAGGTAAACCATACTCCATTGGAGAGTCCCTCATCAGTGTGTCGATAAGGAACACAAATTGGAATTTGTGAACTATTAAAAAATTAAAAGTTGATTTGAGAAAGTGTGGCCATGTAGGATCTTGGATTTAAGAAGAGTTAGGGTAGGAGAGGAAATATGAAAATGGTAAAAATACCTTGTATGAAAGTTTCCAAGAATCTTTAAAAATCCTATATTAAAATTCTATGGTAAATTCAGTTACATGTCTAAAAGTAATAAAACTGTAACCAAAGCATTTTAAGATTGAAACTATAATTTTTACCCAAAAAATATTTGTTAGAGAATATGAACTCTGAACGGCATAACACAGATATATCCTGTTGTAAAGTCTTTCGTCACTCTTTATAACAGGATGTATCTGTGTTATGCCGTTCAGAGTTCATATTCTCTACTAGAACGGGGAAGACCTTGAACATCCCATAGGGTAGGTAACCCTGACTGTTCTTTGGCCTGGAGAAGGAGGGGGAAGAGGAATGGGGGGAGGGGAGGGAAGGGAAGTAGGAGGAGGGGAGGAGGTGAAAATTTTTAATTAAAAATATAAAAAAAAGGAGTGACTCAATCAAATATGACTTCATGTGTCAGAAACTAAGAGAAGCTTAGGAAACTGGTTCTGTTTGAGAGTTATTCAGAGCAGTGGTTCTCTACCTGTGGGTTGTGACCTCTTCAGGGTGAACAACCTTATGACAAGGGTCATCTAAGAACTTTGGAAAACACAGATATTTGCATTTTGATCATAACAGTAGCAAAAGGACAGTTACGAAGTAGCAACAATTATTATTATTATTATTATTATTATTATTATTATTTTAGTTAGGGGTCACTACAACATGAGGAACTGTAGTAAAGGGCCATAGCATTAGGGAGGGTGAGAACCACAGCTTTGGGGAAAGTATCCACTTAATTGAGAACAAGACAGTGGCCATACCATTAAGTCTTATTTTGCAGAAACGTGCATCAAAGTAAGGCCATTAGCTTTAAAGAGGTTAAATTTCCAGAAGCATATTAAATTGACTAGTATTCTACAACATGCCTGGAAATTAAAAGTATGAGTCAGTTTGCAAGTTTTAATGACTAATAAAATTCTTGAACCAGAATTCAAGTTCTTCTGATTTGAATGCTGCTTACAACTGTAGAAGTTGCAAACTCCTGAAAAATGCAATTTCCTCTAACGATCACTTCTTTAGAATCTTCAGTCAGATCCACAAAGTATATAGAAGCAAGAACTCAAGATCATAGAGTAGGCCCATAACCACCAGCTACTTTTCAGACTTTCAAGGGTCAAGATTGAAAGAGGCAAGCATGATATACTTAATAATACATTAGAATGGCATTCAAATTCTAGTTAAATATTCTTTGTCAGGTGGTACACATAATCTCTAACATAGCCAAAATTAACTACTTTGGATTTTGAACTAACTTTATGAATTCAATATTTACACACTAACTGAAATTTATTCAGCTACTAGTATTGTAGATAAGACATTTTAATATCACTAATCTAGCAATATGTTTTACTTAAGAATGCTATGATATAACAAAAATTATTACTGTTTTAGTATAGTGTTGTTACTTGACAATGGATAGTAATATAAATTGCCCCAATGTATAATAGCCCTCTTTGATGTTGCCTAATTTACTTTTAAAATGATTTACATTTAAATAGTACCTGAGAGCTATGTCCATATAGATGTGAAGGCAGCCATGCAAGGATTGGATTTTCTCTTTTTACTCTCTAGCAGTTTCAAAATTGTGGCATGGCTTACTAAATTTTTCTAAATCAAAGAGGAGAAAAATAACAAAACTTAAAAGGAAAAAGAAAGTAGGAATTTGAATAACAGGTTTTTTTCTCAGCTTCTAAAGAAAAAGTATAAGGAGATAATTGACAATGACATTTTCCTCCAATTCAGTGTTCGTTACTTTAAAGTGTCACTTTGATGACAAAGAATGATAAGAAATTATGTATAAAATTATTTCCTCATATATAATTTTATTCTCACAACATCACTCATCTGCTCTTTAGTTCACCATGGAACTCTAATGCTTGAAGAATATGCGATAAATGATCCCAATTTTCCCTTTATATTTATTTTGTTCAGATTGTAAATAAGCTGGCCTTTCAGAGGTGACTGTGATAGTATTTGAGTTCCAGTATGACTCTAAGAGATCTGATAAGAACCCAAGGACAAAATGTTAACTGACAAAAATAAAAATAAACATGATTGTAAACTCAAATTCCATGGTTTTCAAAGGATATTTTCTGATTATTTTAAAACAATGATTTTTATCTTTTTTTGAAATTTCTGTCAAATTGAATGCTCATATTAATGTCAAATTTTATTTATCAATTAAATTTGATCTATGTTTTATCTCACATAATTAATTATAAGTACCCTGAAGAATAAATCATCATTTAAACTTTTTTCGTAATTCAACTGTCACAAAGGTTGGATGTGAACTGCTTATTCTTTCAGAGTGGGATAATTTGTCAAATAATGAATAGGTGACAAAAAGAAAGAAATCTTTATATGAGAGACAGCCATCCGAGGGGTGAGTTTGCTTCTGGCCCACAGCAGGAACCCAGCGAAGAAGAGTTCAGACTTTCCCCGACCCCCTAGACTTCCAGGTCACCCTGCAGTGGTGGCTCCAACCTGCTAAGCTCTCCTGCCTGCCATTCCAGCTTTCATCCAGGTATACCTTCCTATATTTCTCCCTTCCCACTGGGCCATAAAATTTCCCCAGCTCAGCTGCCTTGCACACAGGGCCTGGGCTGTAGGCGCAAACCGGAAGGAGGGAGTGCCTGTGTTTCAATACCTGCCTGAGGAAAGGTAGGCCTTCTGTCAGTGAAGTCCCTGATCAACAAGGGAGCCTGACCCGATACCAGAAGATCCAATAGAAAACATCTGAAGGAAGAGATGGGCAGACGCCAAGGCAAGACCTCCTCCAACAATCTGAAAAACAACATGAAAACACCAGATCCCAACGACCCTACAACAAAAGGACTTGAACACTCTAACCCAGATGAAGTGGAAAAAAGTGCCATTATGAAAGCAATAGAGTCCCTTAAACAGGATATGAATAACTCCCTTAAAGAATTGGTCGAGAAGTATAACAAAAAGTTTGAAGAAATGAGTAAAGAAATGGATGCGAAGTATAACAAAAAGTTTGAAGAAATGAGTAAATCTGTGAGAGATATCCTGAGAAACCAAGAAAAAACAATCAAACAGGTAAAGGAAACAGTTCAAGAATTGAAAACTGAAATGGAGGCAATGAAGAAAACACAAACTGAGAATTGGCTGGATATGGAAAACCTAGGTAAATGAACAGAGACTACAGAATCAAGCATAACTGATAGAATACAAGAGATAAAGGAATGAATCTCAGATTCTGAAGATACCATAAAGAAAATAAATGCTCAGATCAAAGAAAACAGCATTTCCAGAAAATTCTCTTCACAGAACATTCAAGAAATCTGGGACACAATAAAAAAAAAAACAAATTTAAGAATAATAGGGATGGAAGAAGAAGAATTGCAGATCAGAGGCCCAGAAAATATATTGAACAAAATTATAGAAGAAAAATTTCCCAACCTAAAGAACGATATTCCTATGAAGGTTCAAGAAGCATACAGAACACCGAATAGACTGGATCAAAAAAAAAAAAAACCATCCCCTCGCCATATAATAATCAAAACACAAAACATACAGATTAAAGAAAGAATATTAAGAGCTGCAAAGGAAAAAGGTCAAGTAACTTATAAAGGTAAACCTATCAGGCTCACACTGGACTTCTCTATGGAAACCAGGAAAGCCAGAAGGTCTTGGATAGAGGTACTGCAGAAACTAAGAGACCATGGATACAAACCCAGACTACTATACCCAGCCAAGCTATCATTCACTATCAACGGAGAAAACAAAATATTTCAGGATAAAAACAAATTTAAACATTTCGTAGCCAGAAATCCAGCCTTACAGAAAGTATTAGAAGGAAAATCACAACACAAGGAATGCAACATTGCCAATACTGTCTACAATAACTCAGACATCTAGCAACCCTTCACAAGCAAAACTCAAAGAAGGGAAAAAAACACACTCTACTATCCCCACCAAAAAAAAAAAGAAAGAAAATAACAGGAGTCAACAACTACTCGTCATTATTATCACTTAATATCAATGGACTAAATTCACCTATAAAAAGGCACAGACTTAGAGACTGGATACGAAAACAGGATCCAACATTCTGCTGTTTACAAGAAAAACACCTCAACCACAAAGACAGACATCTACTCAGAGTAAAGGGTTGGAAAAAGGTTTTCCAAGCAAATGGTCCTAAGAAACAAGCGTGTGTGGCCATTCTAGTATCTAACAAAATTGACTTCACACTAAAATCAATCAGAAGAGATGGAGATGGACATTTCATACTCATAACAGGAACAATTCATCAGGAGGAAGTTCAAATCCTGAATATCTATGCCCCTAATATAAAGGCAACCACTTATGTAAAAGAAACATTTCTAGAACTCAAGGCAGTCATCAAACCACATACACCAATAGTAGGAGATTTCAGCACACCTCTCTCACCAACGGAGAGGTCAAACCTAACAGAGAAATAAGAGAATTATTGGAGGTATGGAATCAAATGGACTTAACAGATATCTATAGAACATTCCACCCAAATAGGAAAGAATATACCTTATTCTCTGCAGCTCATGGAACTTTCTCGAAAATTGACCACATAATCGGTTACAAAGCAAACTTCCACAGATATAAAAAAATATTAGTAACCACCTGTGTCTTGTTAGATCACCACGGATTAAAGTTAAAATTCAACAATAATGCTACCCCCAGGAAGCCACAAACTCATGGAAGCTGAACAGTTAACTACTGAATCACCACTGGGTCAAAGAAGAAATAAAGAAAGAAATTAAAGTCTCCCTTGAATTCAATGAAAATAAAGACACAACATACTCAAACCTATGGGACACTATGAAAGCAGTGCTAAGAGAAAAGTTCATAGCACTAAGTGCCCAATTAAAGAAAACAGAGAAAGCACACATTAAAGACTTAACAGCACACCTGAAAGTTCTAGAAAAAAAAGAAGCAGATTCACCCAGGAGGAGCAGAAGACTGGAAATAATCAAACTGAGGGCTGAAATAAAAAAAAATAGAAACACAGAAAACAATCCAAAGAATCAATGAAACAAAAAGCTGGTTCTTGGAGAAAATCAACAAGATCGACAAACCCCTATCCAAGTTAATCAAACGGCAGAGAGAGAACATGCAAATTAATAGGATCAGAAATGAAAAGGGGGACATAACCACAGACACAGAGGAAATTCAGAGAATCATTAGATCTTACTACAAAAGCCTGTATGCCATAAAATTGGAAAATGTAAAAGAAATGGACATTTTTTTAGATAAGTACCATATATCAAAGTTGAACCAAGA
Source organism: Myodes glareolus (assembly GCF_982192425.1). Lineage (NCBI taxonomy): Eukaryota > Metazoa > Chordata > Mammalia > Rodentia > Cricetidae > Myodes > Myodes glareolus. Next base: position 72,229,541 of record NC_142037.1, on the reverse strand, counting down.
ACAGGTGAACAATCTAAATAGACCTGTTAGTCAAGAAGAATTAGAAGCTGTTATCAAAAATCTCCCTAAAAAAAAAAAAAAGCCCATGACTAGATGGTTTCAATGAAGAATTCTACCAGAACTTCCAGGAAGAGCTAATACCTATACTCCTTAATGTATTTCACAATATAGAATCAGAAGAGTCATTGTCAAACTCCTTTTATGAAGCTACAGTTACCCTGATACCAAAACCACATAAAGACACAACCAAGAAAGAGACTTACAGGCCAATCTCACTCATGAACATCGACGTGAAAATTCTCAATAAGATACTGGCACACCGAATCCACGAACACATTACAAAAATTATCCATTATGATCAAGTAGGCTTCACCCCAGAGATGTAGGGCTGGTTCAACATATGCAAATCTATCAATGTAATCCATCATATAAATAAACTGAAAGAAAAAACCATATGATTATTTATTGGATGATGAAAAAGCATTTGACAAAATTCAACATCCCTTTATGATAAAGGTGTTGGAGCGATTGGGGATACAAGGATCATACCTAAATATAATATATGCTGTTTACAGCAAGCCGACAGCTAAAATCAAATTGAATGGAGAGAAACACTAAGCCATTCCACTAAAATCAGGAACATGACAAGGCTGTTCACTCTCTCCATACCTCTTCAATATAGTGCTTGAAGTTCTAGCAATAGCAATAAGATAACATAAGGGGATCAAGGGGATTCGAATTGGAAAGGATGAAGTTAAACTTTCATTATTTGCAGATGATAAAATAGTGTACATAAGCAACCCCAAAAACTCTACCAAAGAACTCCTACAGCTGATAAACACCTTCAGTAATGTGGCAGGATACAAGATCAACTCCAAAAAATCAGTGGCCCTCCTATACACAAAAGATAAAGAAGCACAGAGGGATATCAGAGAAACATCACCTTTCACGATAGCCACAAAGAGCATAAAATATCTTTGGGTAACTCTCACCAAGGAAGTGAAAGACCTATTTGACAAGAACTTTAAGTCTTTGAAGAAAGAAATTGAGGAGGATACCAGAAAATGGAAAGATCTCCCTTGCTCTTGGATTGGGAGGATCAACATAGTAAAAATGGCAGTTCTACCAAAAGCAATCTATAGATTTAATGCAGTTCCCATCAAAATCCCATCAAACTTCTTCACAGACCTTGAGAGAACAATAATCAAGTATATGAAAAAACAAATTAGCCAGGATAGCCAAAACAATCTTATACAATAAAGTAACTTCTGGAGGCATTACCATCCCTGACTTCAAACTCTATTATAGAGCTACAGTATGGAAAACAGCTTGGTATTGGCGTAAGAATAGAGAAGTCGACCTACAGAATCGAATAGAAGACCCGAATATTAACCCACAAACTTATGAACACCTGATTTTTGACAAGGGAGCTAAAGGTATACAATGGAAGAAGGAAAGCATCTTTAACAAATGGTGCTGGCATAACTGGATGTCAACCTGTAGAAGAATGAATGTAGATCCACATCTATCACCATGCACAAAACTCAAGTCCAAATGGATTAAAGACATCAACATTAATCTGACCACTTTGAACCTGATAGAAGAGAAAGTGGGAAGTAGTCTACAAGACATAGGCACAGGAGACCACTTCCTAAGTAGAACCCCAGTAGCACAGACAATAAGAGAATCAATGAATAAATGGGACCTACTGAAACTGAGAAGCTTCTGTAAAACAAAGGACACTGTCGGTAAGACAAAAAGGCTACCTTCTGACTAGGAGAAGATTTTCACTAACCCTTCATCAGACAAAGGTCTGATCTCCAAAATATACAAAGAACTCAAGAAACTAGACACTAAAACACTAATTAACCCAATTAAAAAATGGGGTACTGATCTGAACAAAGAATTCACAACAGATGAATTTCGAATGGCCAAAAGACACTTAAGGTCATGCTCAACCTCCTTAACGATCAGGGAAATGCAATTCAAAACAACTTTGAGATACCATTTTATATCTGTCAGAATAGCTAAACTCAAAAACACCAATGAAAGCCTATGCTTGAGAGGATGTGGAGTGAGGGGAACTCTCATCCATTGTTGGTGGGAATGCAAACTTGTGCAGCCACCGAAGAAATCAGTGTGCCGGTTTCTCAGGAAACTGGGAGTCAACCTCCCTCAGGACCCAGCAATTCCACTCTTGCGAATATACCCAAGAGATGCCCTATCATACCACAAAAGCATTTGTTCAACTATGTTCATAGCTGCACTATTTGTAATAGCCAGAACCTGGAAACAACCTAGGTGCCCCTCAATAGAAGAATGGTAAAAGAAGGTGTGGAACATATATACATTAGTGTTTTATTCAGCGGTAAAAAACAATGACATCTTGAATTTTGCATGCAAATGGATGAAAATAAAAAACACTTTACTGAATGAGGTAACCCAGACCCAAAAAGAGGAATATGGTGTGTACTCACTCATAAGTGGATTCTAGCCTTAATTAAAGGTCTTTGAGCCTATATTTTGTGATCCTAGAGAAGCTAAATAAGAAGGTGAACCTAAAGAAAATCATATAGTTTTCCTCCTGAATATTGGAAGTAGACAAGACTTCCAGGCGAACTTGGGTGCAGGGGCGGGGGGGTGGGGGTTGGAGGGCTGGAAGTATGGAGAGAGGGCTAGAGAGAAGGGAGAGGGGGAGGATTTGGGATAGCTTGGGGGAAAGAGATGGGGGGAGGGAGGCAGGATGGTTATGGGAGCAGGGAGGTATATATCTCAACTAAGGGAGCCATTTTAGGGTTTGCATGAGACTGGATTCTGGAGGGGTTCCCAGGCCCAAGGAGAGGTTCCCAGATTGTTCCCTGGGCAGCAGAGGAGAGGGTGCCTGAACTGGCCTTGGTCCATAACCATACTGATGATTATTTTGCATATCACCATAGAACCTTCATCTGGCGATGGATGGCGACAGAGACAGAGACACACATTGGAACACTTGACTTAACTGCCTAGGTCCAAATGAGAAGCAGATGGAGGGAGAATGTGAGCAAGGAAGGCAGAATCAGAGGGAACCCTCATCCGAGGATGGATGGAGATAGAGACGACGACCCACATTGGAGCACTGGACTGAGCCCCCAAGGTCCAAATGAGGAGAAGAAGGAGGGAGAACATGAAAAAGGATGTCAGGACCGCGAGAAGTATGTTTACCCACTGATACATGGGAACTGATCTAATGAGAGCTCACCAAGGCCAGGTGGACTGGGACTGAACAAGCATGTGATCAAACTGTATTCTCTAAATGTGGCTGACATGGGGGCTGACTGAGAAGCAATTGACAATGGCACTGGTTCTTGTTTCATCTGCATGGACTGGCTTTATGGGATCCTAGTCTGTTTGGCTGCTCACCTTCCTAGACCTGGAGGGAGGGGGGAGGACCTTGAACTTCCCACAGGGCAGGAAACCCTGACTGCTCTTAGGACCGGAGAGGGAGGAGGAGATGGAGTGGGGGCAATGAGAGGGTATTGGGAGCAGATGAGAAAGTAGAAATTTTTATAAATAAATAAATAAGTACATTTAAAAAAAGACTAGAGCTACTCTCATTACAGGTAGAAAAATACATATTTTTAATATAGTTAGAAATTATACTTTTTAGGCAAGTGGTAGTATAAAGTCCTCCTTTAGGGTACATAATTTCATTATCTCAGGTTAATTGCCTCAGTTTACATTATCAGGCCTGAGTTTCCTCTTCTTGAGCAAGAAGTAAGTCTAATTAGAGAGTTCATGGTTACCCACAAGATGAACATGCCAGTATTGGACCATTTGGATATCTTGGTGTAATAGTCATTCTGCACTTTGTAAGCCTTACAGTGGTGTGGGTCTGTCTATTGTTCTCCTCCCCTGGCAAATTTATGTTGTTTTCAGATACTGTGAGGGCTTGTCTTTATGGAGGTAGCTTCAAGGTCAGTTTTTCTCTTTGAGTCTTGTGTCTGAACTGTGACGTGTCTTCAACAATAGGTTTTTACCTTTGTGTTCTGGGAGAAAATCAAGAACAACAGCAATGGTATATATATATATATATATATATATATATATATATATATATATATATACTATTATATATATATATATATATTATATATATAATAGTATATATATATACTATTTGATTGACTTCACTAATTTTTTGACAAACATATAGAAGGAATACTTCCTATACTTAGCACTGAGGTCCTTGTTAGATGGTCTGTGGATCTTTGTGGAAGTATTATTGTGTGCACAAACACATGTATAAAACTCATATTTCTAAAAGGTCTTAAATACTGTTTCATTATGGCTTTTCAACTCCCTTGACTTTACTTATCCCTTGTTTCTTCCTCTCCATCTGTTTGTTTCCTTTCCCATTCAGTTAACCTCTTAGTTTTTCACATTTCCTGCTCCACAACACCTGTGTCTTGTTATCCTCTTCAGTCTCTATTTTGTCATCGCAGTCTCTTTCACCTCCTTGGTTTCTGCAGTTACCACAGGTTATAAACTCACTTCTAAAAACCAAAAGCTTGGATCCACAAGTAAGGGAGAACACGTGGCCCCTGATTTTCTAGTTCTGATTTCCTTGCTGTGAACAATATTTTCTAGTTTCATCCATGTACAAGAAAATTTAATGATTTTATTTTACTTTGCATTTGAATTAAATTCCATTTTTACATGAACTAAATTTTCATTATACATTCCTCAGTTGAAGGGTATTTCTATTTTTTCCATTTTCAAGTGATTTGAGTGGGAATGAGCAGGGCTGAGCATCATCTACTGAGTAGGATGTAATATACAATAAGTAAAGTTATAAAAGTGCTGCTTAATATGAGATCGCATATTTTTCATCACCAACATTTAAACATCTATTATATAAAGATATATTTTGAATTATTGATCAAAATATTTCTGAAATTAATATCGCAGCACTTAACTCTTTAAATTCCATACTGAGAAAGTAATGTTTTCCCAGCTTTAAAGGAAATGTAGAGTTAACTACACCAATGTTGAAAAGTTCCCATAACTATGGATCAATTATAAACTGAATTCTCTTTGGATTTAATATTATGTAAGGTACTAAATGTCCCCAGTGAGCTTCCTGATGGATTTCCAGGAAAAGAATAGTCAAAATTCTCTTTGTGCCTTGTTTGTATCTGTTTCAGAGACCAATCTTGTCTACTCCTTTGGTATAATTTTAACAGCTCTGCATTGCAATTTGACCTGTAACACTTGTCCAGTCATCTATTTTGCCCTAACTTTCTCGTGCATTGTAAGGACATGGAAGAGAACAGATACTTGAAATTCTGAACTCCATCTCTAAAGAGACTTCTGAGATAACCTGGGTAAGACAAACAAATGTATTATTCAATGTCAATGTTTGGAACAGAAAATTATACTCAAATAGACGCATGGCTAAGACTTGACATTATCACTATTAATCATCGCTCATCTTTTCTAGAATAAGATACAAAATATTCCAATTTTGAAAAATTCTATTTTAAGAACAAATGATATTTTTATTACTTTCCTAGGATCACCTTCTGTGGATAAGAATGACTCATTTCTGGATAGAGGGGGGAAATCTCTTTATAAAACATGACTATTGTGTGATTGAATTTAAGGTGATATAATTTAGTTGTCATTATTGATTTCTTCCTTCAATTTGCAACTGTTAGCTAGAAATTCACAGATTCAACTTGCAGATAATTGAAAATAATTTAAAATTCAAATTTGTGTAGATTGTATCTGGTCATACCTTAAGCATTAATTTTCATATATAATATCTATTATATGAATTATTACATGTGATTTGTAGGTTATTTAAAATACACAGGAATAAAGTACAAAATATCTCCAAATACTAAGCTCCATTTAAAAGTTCACTTAGCGCCTGTAGGTCAAGATACCCATAGATATCTGAAACAAATCCCCAAGGATACCAAACTGTGCGTGTGCAGACTATAAAACTAACATCTAAAAGAATTTGAAAAGAAAGGGTTCATCTGCAGTGCAGCATAGGCGGAGACATGGACAGGTAATTGCAGTACTAAATATGATATTAGTGCGTTGTATGCATGACTTACTTTGTCAGAACTGACTTTAAAATGAGAGTAAGAAATTATGAAGGGTGCGTTGGTGACAGAACACACAAATTAGCAATTCCAGAAACTCAATTCTCCGTTAAGTTATTTCTTGATTCTCAGTTATTTGTACTCTGGACAGGCAAAGTCGCAGGTATGACTGGAGAAAGGGGAAACTAGATGATAATATGCTCTGACACTTCTAATTCAGCCCCACTTTGCCAAAGAGAAAGATGCTCCTGAACACTTTCTGACTCTTAGAGAGATAAAGGTAGGTACTAATAGAGTTATGGATTCAATGAGGTAACTTTTGACCATAGCTTCTGTTGATTATCCTTTTGTTGTAAATGTGTTTAGTTAGTATTGTAAGCATAGTACTTTGTCACCCATGGAAGACCGCTATTATTACATAGAGAAGGAAAATTATATGTTTGGTTTTTTACAATGGCATAAAAGCTGTTGATCTTAGTATTCATTGAAAAACATGACATCATATCGAGAAGCTTAACACAATGCAGTACTTGCAGACACCATTGTTTAGCTTAATATAATTTAAAAGAAATTAAGTGAGGTTCTTATCATCCTTATTCATTTAATATTTGTAAAGGAAAGGATTAATCAATGGGATAAAATCAGATGTTAATCCTCATAAATTATTTTTAAGGAGTTCAATTATTTACACGGACAATAAAAAATAAATCACTACTTTGAGACAAGAGCCAACCGTACACTTAGGTATTAAGATGTGGAATTTTAATTACAACTGAAAAGTATTAGGAGTTTTCATAGAGCCATTAGATTTCAGGACTACATAGACAATTCTTGAAGTATACAATCTTTAAAGAAGAGATTACTGTCTAGGTCAAGATGTAGTTCTGTTGATAATCTCTTTTCTTGACAATAAAACTATATACCGGATTTTTCAGGTCTGCTAGTGCATGGTACAGTGAAAATGTTAGCAACTGAGTTTCCAAGTAGAAGATTTCATTTATAACCAGTCTCCCATGTCTACTTATAAAAGTTAGTGTTTTTGTTTCTATAAATAAGTATGAATACATGTGAACCCCTAAAGATAGCTATAGATAGTGTGAGATAATACCTTACTTCATAAAAATTTTCTTTCTTCTTGAGACTGTGGTAATAAAATAGCCATGGAATTTCAACAGAGAACCATTTCTATAATGGAAATGTGACACTGTATGATTCCTGTAAAATTATCTCAATAGTTTTGTTCTAAGATGCTAGACCTGATGAGAATTTCACAATCATGTCTTCAACCTTTTATTTATTAAGAGTTAATAGCAGTTTTCAAATGTTCTGTCCCTGGTTGCCTCATTTAAGACTGTATAAATGGGCATATAATATAGCCACCTAGTTTCATTGCACAAAAATAAAGTCTTTGAGAAATGCCTATATTTCACATGTCCAGCCTGAAGAACGGTCATAATCCTATTTTAGGTGTGATCCATACCTAAGTCATTAGATCTCCAAACTAAGATTTGTATAAATAATTTCCTGTGTATAATAAATGACTCACAAATTAAAGGTAAACTTTTTCATTACTCACAAACATACATAGTCTTTCATAAGTAATTATTCACAATGAAAACCCACTGTAGGCAATTCCTCAAGGCACATGAATGTTGTGATTTCACATTAGGTAGGAATATGGGGCATACATTGGGTAGAGATTGTGAGAGAAGTCTATGTTAAAATGACAATGACATTATATGATCATATTTGACTACCAAGTCCAGTATCCAGAAATAGTGTTTATTTACTATCCTTGAAGTCACCGAATCTTCCCAGTACAGGCAGGTGACACGAGCTTACTCACTAAACATTATGGTAAAATAATGCTCTAAGAGAAGTTTAGTTTTGGAGACAGTATGACACATTTCTTGAATCCTTTCCAGACTTTGATGCTACTGTATGACGTAGGCGTTTATTGAAGTGAACAGGATGGTGGACCTATGAGGAGTTCTAACAGGTAAGCAGGCAACGCGCTTCAGGATTGCACATTCCCTGATTCTCCACTCACAGTCCTTAAAGTGTGTCAGCCTAAAGTAATCACTTTCTTTGCTTTCCTACTAAGTAAGGCTTTCCTTAAGTCTGGCTGTTCCCAAAGTACTGATGCTTCATTTGTGGCAAAATTTACCATAGGAATAATGGAACTTGCTTTTATGACTTTGGGAAAGGAAAAAGAATTATTAAAAACTGAGTCATGGTATACTCATGCATGCTTACAAGGCTGACTATTAATGGTGAATTAGAGATCCAAAATCTGTACCGTATGCCCAGTTCTAGGAGATTTTGTTCATTGGAAAGTAGGAAGTTGTCAGTTATACCCAAATTATGATATGCCTTAATTCACTGGCACCATTTCTGGACATCAGTGGAATAGCATAGTACTACTCTTCGAAGGATAGAAAATTAACAGTCAATTTCTAAGTATGACAATATATTAATTAGTTCCATTAACAGTTTAGAAGTAAGTCTAAAATGTAAATGGTTGTGTAGTTCCTGAGTTCTAACTGGGGAAACCTGGTTCATCTCAAAGAAACACACACACACAAAAGGAACAAATGCAAGAAAAATCCTAACTTTCATTTGACATATAATGGAGATGATCTCTAATTCTGTCAAATTAAGATGGAATAAATTTTGGTGTTTTGTGTCTTACATATAAAGGAGACAAGGTTATCAAACTAGTAAACAACTTAAACTTATTTGCACAAAGGGAGCCAGAAAGCCTTGGACACTTGTCATGTTGCCACAAGGTATTTGACATGTGGAATGCTGTTGTTGTTGAGTCAGACAGGCAATTGTTCTGTCTTGATTGTATCTAGAATGACATACAATAAAAGTTTTTATTTTGTTTTTCATACTTTAAACAGTGTTTCACAATGAATGTGCTCTTGGGGTTTAGGGAGGGGCAACTGCTTGCTCTTACATGTGCCATGACATGTTTAAAGATCATGAGTTCATTCTGCTTCCTGTTTTTATGAAATGTCTGGAAATTGCTTTTAACGTTTTTTTTTATTTCTCTAGGAAGAAGTACAATAAGTTTGCTAGGAAGAATTTAGCTTATATGTTCCTAATAAATGGAAAACAAGAATTGAGAAGTGGCTCAAGTGTCCCTTGCAACACTGTGACTTATTGTTAAACTTTGGTACCACTTTCCCACTAGAGCTTCTGTGTGCCCATTTTGCATTAAAAATTTAGACTCAAAAATGGTTGTATAGAAAAATTAGAGCATTCATTTCTCCAGTTATGAAAAATATTAGAGATGAAGAGTTCTTTTTAAGTTTCATAAAGTAATACTCTGTGGAGAGGCTAGATTAAAATACCCATTATTACAATAAACATATATAAACTTCTAGTATCTATGCTACTATTTTATATTTACAAATAGAGCCATTCTTAAATGTACCAGTGTAAGAACATTAATAATTATTTTTAAACAACAAGTTAAAAGAAAAAGATTTCAATCTTTGTGTAACCAACTTCCAACAGAAGTATTTACTGCGGTCATTGTTGAATACAGTAGTCACAGCAAAGGGTAAATAACTATAGTAGCTATATTTTAATATGCTCTTATGAATACTTAACTTTAACCTATTTGCTTTTGCCATGCAAGAAATGGTAGGCTTGGGGCTATGGAATTGGTTCAGTTGGTGAAAAAAGCAAGCTGCACAATTCCGAGGACCTGAGCTTTATCCCAGACATTTATATAAAAAAGCCTCATATGATGGTGTGCATTGGTAACCACAATACTTCATTTAAGTAAAATAAGAAAGAGAAAGAAGAATTGCCAGAAATATCATGGACTATGATGGAGTATACAAAAACAAACAAATCCTTGTTAATCAGACAGAATGAAAGGACCAATTCCAGAAAGTTATTCTCCAATTTCCAGAGGCATGTGGGCATAATGTACCAACATTTAAATTTATAATAGTTTAAAATGCCAGTTGTAGTTTAATTTTCAATTGTTTCAAAGTAGAAAAAAGAATTCTTAGTTTATTAGCCCAACAATGAAGAAATACAGAAATCTGTATTATATTCGGTCCTTAAAGTTTAGTTTAGTAACCACTGTTCCTGAATGACTGTTTATGAAAGAACCTCAGACAAACTCATCAGTTCACTTACTAGTATTGTTCAGGAGACCTTGCTGTACTTGACGGAATAAGAAAGAGGTTTTCCAGTATCCTTTGCAATGTGCTAATTAAGAAACAAAAATATACGATCCCTCAAACAGATTCATGTATATTATGTTTTATGAGTATTTAAGATTCTCACTTCTGAGAATATGAAAAGTTTTCAATAATTTAATTAGCCTCATGAAAGGTTTGTTTCTATTTTAATAGATAGAAGGAGTACAACTTATGTGCTTTATTTTGTGTACATGACACATACACATATTTGTGTAGTGTGTGTACATCTGTATGGATTTACATGTGTTTGTATACATGTGTGTTTATCTGTGGAATACAGAGTTTGACATAGATGCCTTTGTCAGTTGCTGTTCTCCTTATGATTTTCTTCAATCCCACAGAGTTTGCTCAATTGTTGCCCATTAAGCCTCATGACGCTCCTTTCCACTCCGGACCCATCCTGGTATGAAAGATGCATACTGTTGCACTCCTTCTTTATCATTGGTCCTTGGATTTAAACTCAGGTCTTCAAGCTACCTCACAGGTATTTTACTGACTCAGTCAATTTCCCAGGACTGAATTTTCTTTCCTTTCTCTATTTAAGATGGCAGAATGTATCCCCAATTGAACTCACATTCACCTATTCAAAGAGGATGGTCTGAACTTCTGATTATCTTGTCTTCACCAGCTGTGTCTTTCTTTTGGTACCTAAAATAGTACAGCCGTTATCTAATTTTTGTTGACTCAAAGGTCCCCATAGGTTACCATCAGGAACATCTCTGGAACATGGTGGAACACATATCTCAGATCTTCCCTAACTTTCTGAGCCAATATTTATATTTATTAGAATTCCTAGATGACTCTTAAAAACATTAATTCAGGAAGAACCATGTAAATTAATTTTCTTGGAAATTTCCTGTAGTATGTTCTTCACTGCATTTCTTCTCTAAGCTAACATTTCCTACTTCTTTTTTTTAATTAATTAATTTATTTATTATGTATACAATATTCTGTCTGTGTGTATGCCTGCAGACAGAAGAGGGTACCAGACCCCATTACATATGGTTGTGAGCCATCATGTGGTTGCTGGAAATTGAACTCAGGACCTTTGGAAGAGCAGGCAATGCTCTGAACCTCTGAGCTATCTCTCCAGCCCCATTTCCTACTTCTTTCGACACGTTTTGAGATCGTGAATGTAATGATACAAATTAATTAATAAGTACACAGTGTTTCCTCAAAATGTGGCAACAATTATCACTTTCAATGTTTTCAACTGGAAGCTTGCAAACACATTTGAACCCCCCTAAACATCTGATACCAGTACAGACATTCAAGTCAGAGCTGATCTCAAAAAATAGAAATAATGTCAGAAATAATTGATTAATTTCTTTACAAGCTTTATAAAAATTCTGAGACATTTGTATATAAAATTTCCAAGTTCATAGATAAGAAGAACAATGCAGTTATTTCACTAATTAAAAATCTAAAATAACACTTTGTTTGCTAATAATGACCACTTACGGTGGTGTGTTTCATTATATGAGACAGAAACTCCTCTAAAATATTTGAAATGCAACTTAGAGAAAATGCATTTATCACTGATTTTAAGATACATACAAACAACATAAATTAAGACTCCAGCAATTAATCATAAGAGAAATTTTATACAGAACCTCACATCACTAGGAAAGGAAGTCCTGAATGAAACAACAGTTAAAATCCTTGCAGTCCTGACAAAATCTCTAGCTGTCTAAATTTTGGAGTTTAATTTCTGTACTGTATAGTTTAGCATTGTATGAGCAAAGGAGTTTTTCTCTGATTCTTTTTCTTAGCTACGAACAAGCTTCCACTTGCTTTGGTTTCCTATTGAGCTAGACAGTTTTCTCTTGCCCATTCTTGTTCTAGAGTCTCATTTTAAGTTTGAAGATTTGATTAGCCCAGCTTCCTGTCTGAACTCTGACTCATGCAAAAGAAATGAGCAACAAATCACTTGTCTTTGTTTGCTTGTTTACTTCTTGCCTTAGTATTTTAATGGGCTTTGTTTTTACTTTTTGTTTCTGTTTTATGCTGTTGGGGAGAGATCCCAAAGCATCTCAAAGACTAGGAAAGTATCCTCTTACATTACACATTATTAATGCCAGAGGTTTTGGTTAGTAAAAATAACATGAATTTTCTTACACAGATCCAAAGTATATACTTTCTGGGTAATATGATTAAAATATGCAAGCATGTGTGCAAAATATTTAAGTATATTGTTATATATTTCTTATGAAATGATATTATTAGAAATTTATAGAAGTAAATAATTCCAAGCTCATCTTCCTATACCCACTTCCTTTCTTTCCACTATATTTCCAGGTTTGTGATCTAATTAAAAAATGTATATGTTCATCACCTATTTTCAAACTAAACACTGAAAAAGTATGTCCAAATAAAAATGATTTAAACACAAGCCTTTAGAAAAGCAAAAAAATTCATGCTGATAGAAAAAAATGTAAAATTGATATACTTTGTTCTTTTAATAACTCCATTTGATGAAGTATGTCTCTAGACCTCTACTTCCCTTCCTGGCCCTCCTCTTGTGTCTTTCCCTCTTACATCTTCTTATCTTTACTTTATCTGACATGATAAAAAAAACAAGCCAACATAATTCTAATAAATTTAAGGAGTTCAGATGAAGGCTATTAAAGATATTGTAACCTATGCCTATCAGGAAATGTAATATAAAAGGTGTATTAACTTAGTACCAGATTATAATAACTGATATCTTTAAAGAACTAAGAAACAATTAGCAAACATAACACTATATACATACTGCAAAAAAAATAGGTAACATTTTTATAGGTGTCATGAGAATTATAAGAGAAGAAGAAAGTTACACAGATATTAAAGCCTGGGAATAAAAAATATTGAACATCTATTAGTACATTTGTTCTAAATTCATTGATTCAAGTATTAATATTTAGCTTTATAAAAAGAAAAAGCATTCTTTATTACATCATTAGATAATATGATATATACATCAATATGCATTCATTGTTCTAGATTTGTGACTGAACCTTTTTTACAAAGGAAATGTCTGTTCACAGGTGTGGAACAGAATAACCTATCACAGATATAGCTTTTCAGTGCTGTCAGGTCAAAAAGCCCCTGTTGGTGGTATTTAATAGTCAAATAAGCTTCTATTTAGCACTACTGCTGTGTTGAGATAGTGAAGATTACTGTCAGGTAATAGAGAGAGGAGATTAGCCAATAGTGTTAGCTCAATGTTTCCTGAACACTGTTTTCTTTTTCTTTTTTTTATTTAATAGTTTTTCTTATAATTTTTCATACATAAAATCCTTACCACAGTTTCCTCTTCCTGCACTCTTTCCCATGCTGTTTACCTCCCTTCTTCCTCAGATACATTTCTTCATCAGGATCTCTTTAGAAAAGAGCAGTGTTTTCTCCATCGATGGTGAATGCAAGCTTTGCTGGGTATAGTAGTCTGGGCTTGCATCCTTGGTCTCTTAGTTTCTGCAGCACATCTATCCCAGACCTTCTGGCTTTCATTGTTTTCATTGAGAAGTCAGGTGCAATTCTGATAGGTTTCCCTTTATAAGTTACTTGACCTTTTTCCCTTGCAGTTCTTAATATTTGTTCTTTATTCTGTATGTTTTGTGTTTTGATTGTTATATGGCGAGGGGATTTTTTTTTTGATCCAGTCTATTTGGTGTTCTGTAGGCTTCTTGTACCTTCATAGGAATATTCTTTTTTAGGTTGGAAAAGTTTTCTCCAATAATTTTGGTGAATATATTTTCTGGGCCTTTGAGCTGTAAATCTTCTCCTTCTTCTAAACCTATTATTCTTAGGTTTGGCCTTTTCACAGTGTCCCAGATTTCCTGGATGTTTTATGTTAAGAATTTGTTGGATTTGTTTTGTTCTTTAATCAGTGAGTTTATTTCCTCTATAGTATCTTCAGTGTCTGAGATTCTTTCTTCTATCTCTTGTATCCTGTTGGCAGTACTTATCTCTGCAGTTCCAATTCGTTAACCCAGATTTTCCATATCCAGCCTTCCCTCGGTTTGTGTTTTCTACATTACCTCCATTTCATTTTTCAAGTCTTGAACTGTTTCCCTACCTGTTGGATTGATTTTTCTTGGTTTTCTTGTTTTTTTTTCTTTTTTTTATTAAATTATAAAAGTTTCCATTTCAGCCCCTCCTCCCAACACCCTCCCACTCCCCCCACTCCCTCTCTTCCTCCCTCTCCATCCCCTAGAGCAGTCAGGGTTTCCTGCCCTGTGGGGAGTTATCTCCATTTCTTTACAGCAGTTTTTCACCTCCTGTTTAAGTTCCTCTATTATTTTCATATAGTTCCATTTAAAGCCGATTTCTTCTATTTCTTCTGTAGTAGGGTGTTCAATTATTCTTGTTTCGTGATCCCTGGATTCTGGTGATGTCATGTTTCTTTTCGGGTTGCTGGAGGAATTCCTGCATTGGCGCCTGCCCATCTCTTCCTTCAAATGCAGTCAGGAGAGTCTTGGTGTCTTGGTCCACCCTTTGCTATGACTGACTCTAGGTGTATCTCCTCACCTAGAGATGCAGGCGCCTAGGTGCAGGCGCAGGAACTGTTCTCTCGTTGGCCGGTCGGAAAGGTTGTCCTCAGCACAGGGACAGGACTCTTGGAGGTCTAAGGACCCCGCAGACAAAAGGGCGAACTCAATCTAGAACTTTCACTTCCTTGGCTAGAGCTACCCCAAGGTATTTTATGCTATTTGTGGCTTTCATGAAAGATGATGCTTCTCTGATTTCCCTCTCAGCTTCTTTATACATTGTGTATAGGAGGGCAACTGATTTTTTGGAGTTGATCTTGTATCCTGCCACAGAACTAAAGGTGTTGATCAGCTGTAGGAGTTCTCTGGTAAAGTTTTTGGGGTTGCTTATGTACACTATCATATCATCTGAAAATAATGAAAGTTTGACTTCTTCCTTTCCAATTCAAATCCCCTTGATCTCTTTATGCTGTCTTATTGCTATTGCTAGAACATCAAGCACTGTATTGAAAAGGTATGGAGAGAGTGGACAGCCTTGTCTTGTTCCTGATTTTAGTGGGATGGCTTTGAGTTTCTCTCCATTTAATTTAATGTTAGCTGTCTGCTTGCTGTATATTGCTTTGATTATATTTAGGAATGGAATTTGTATCCCTAATCTCTCCAAGACCTTTATCATAAAGGGGTGTTGAATTCTGTCAAATGCTTTTTCAGCCAACAGGTGAAAATCTCATCCTCTGATTCTCGAGGCAAGGCACAGCTTTTAGTAACTTTAATTAGAAGGCTCTAGCAGGGAAGAACAGCTGAAGGCCAGGAACCCAATTGGTCACAACACTTATCTAGCAGAAAATATGATTAAAGTATAGTTTTGATAAAGAACTGTTTCTAAAATATACAGAAAGCTAATAGTCAGCATTCCAAATTAATATCACCTATGGAAATATTGGCAGATATTTCACTAGAGAAATGATGCGGGGTTACTAAACATGTGATAACTCATTCATTGTCATTAAATATGATCACCTGTATAATTCACAAATAAACTGCTAAGTGATTATTATCAAATCCTTAAGAGAGTTAATATTTTAAAATCTGCGTTGGTGGTGGTGGTAGTAATAGTAGTAGTAGTAGTAGTAGTATTTGGTAGCAATCACTAATAGGAACAAATTTCCTGTTGAATTTGAATTAGATGATAACCTGGATATTAATCATACAAGGAATAGCAGGAACTCTAAATAAAAGCTACTGGCATATGCAAAACTCAGGGATTTTACATACATACATTGATGCATACACATAAGTGTGTGTGTATGCATACACATAAGTGTGTGTGTATGCATCAATGTATGTATGTATGTATGTATGTAAGGTTTTTGAAACAGTTTCTCTGAATTACTTTGGTGCCTGTCCTGAAACTAGCTCTTGTTGACTAAACTCACCTTAAACTTAAAGAGATCCACCTGCCTCTGCCTCCCAAGTTCGGGGATTAAAGGCCTGCACCACCACCACCTGGCTATTTCTCTTAAGATAGTAAACAGTGCAGGGTGTGGTACCACATGTGTTTAATCCCAGGGCTGGGGAGCCAAGGAAGAATGATTTTTATGAGTTCTAGGCCAGCCTGGTTCTAGGACAGAGTTAGTTCCAGGACAACCAGAAACCCTTGTCTTGAAAAATCAAATGGAGAATACACAGTGTCATAATAAACCAAAAAGTGATGCTTTGAATCAATAATTAAAATGCTGAGGAGTCCATATAAGTTCAAAAATTAGTAAACAAAATTAGTGTTACTGCTAAACTAAATTTACTCTCTGGGTCACAGTGAGTAAATATTAATGAATCTATGATAAATGATTGGACACAAGAAATAAAAACCATCTAGAAAACAGGAAAACACCATTTGTCTAAATGCTGATGCTGTGTTGTCTGAGTGAAAGATAATAACTACAATACTTCAATATTACTAAGTATAAGTCTTTATGTTGTAAAACTTTAAAAATGTTTAAATTATTTCAGTGTATTGTGTGTGTATGTGCATGTCTGTGTCTCTTTGTCTGTATATGTGCTGTTTATGTCTCCCTATCTCTGTGTCTATGATTGTATATGTATGTTGTGTGTGTGTGGTTTGTGTGTTTATAAGTTGATTGTCTTTCAGAAACATTGAACTTTGCTTGGTTATAGCCCACGAAGCAGCTCCTAGCCAGAAAAGAGCTTTTTTAAAATATTATTATTAAAAATTTACACTTCCTTTCCTCCTCCCAAATCCCTCCCTTTCCCCCCTCCCCCTCCTGCTCAGTCCCACCATCTCAGTGGGTGAATGCCCCTCTCATGGTCCTGACTTCTTTGCTCATGTTCTCCCTCCTTCTGCTCCTCATTTGGACCTTGTGAGCTAAGTCCAGTGCTCCAAAGTGGGTCTCTGTCTCTATCTCCATCCATCTTCAGATGAAGGTTCTATGGTGATATGTAAGATATTCATCAGTGTGATTGTAAGATAAGGCCAGTTCAGGCGCCCTCTCCTCAGCTGCCCAAGGACAATGGCACTGGGTTTTGATTCTACTGCATGTCCTGGCTTTGTGGGATCCTGGTTTGTTTGGATGCTCACCTTTATAGACCTGGAGGAGGGGGGAGGACCTTGTACTTCCCACAGGGCAGGGAACCCTGACTGCTCCTAGGACTAGAAACGGACGGGGAGGTGGGGAGGGGGAAGGAAATGGGAGGCAGGGAGGAGGTGGAAATTTTTAATAAATCAGTAAATAAATAAATAAATAAGAAGAAATAGAGAAGACAAACAAAAAGGTAAGAAAAGAAAAGAAAAGAAAAAAAAGAAAAGAAAAGAAAGAAAAGAAAAGGACAGTGTTCCCAGGAATAGCAACTGAACAGAGAATAGGAAGTTGCAGTAAGACTAGGCACAAATCCTCATACCAAGGTTGAACAAAGCAACAAGGTAGGACAAAAAAAGTACAAAGAGAAGGCAAAAGAGTCAGAAATACCACCCAAACTCATGCTATTAGAAGTCCCACAAGAAAAGCAAGTGACACACCATAACATATATTCTGAAGACCTAGAATCAGACTGGTGGACTTCTGCAAATTTTATGAAAGCCTCTCAGTCTCTGTGTATTCAGGTGAACCCTGCTTAGTTGATTCTGACCCTGTTCTTCTTCTGTCCTAGATCCCTTTAATTCTTACAATTCATACTCCCTCACTTCCATAGGGATCCCCAGTCATTGTTTGGCAGTGGGTCTCTGCATCTGATCCTAATTAGTATCAAAGAGTAAGCCTACCTGATGATGATTTGGCTAGGCTCAGATCTATAAAAATAGCAGAGTGACATTAGGATCATCTCTCCCCTTCCCTCCCTTTCTACCCATCCCCTTCTACACTCTCCCATGACCCTCATGCTCCCAATTTACTCAGGAGATCTTGCCTTTTTCTCCTTATATTTGGTCAATGATCCTTGTAATTTTGAATATACTAAGGATTTTTTTCATGATCATTTGCATGACTCTTTTTATACCATATGATATTGTCTCCCCTTTTCTTTAAAAGAATAAATGCTCATTTTTAATATCATATGTCAAATTTTCTTTGAAATTTTATTAAAAATTAATGATATCTTTATGATTTTTGTAATAATGGGGATTAAATAAAAGGCACTGTGAGCATCTGAAATATTCTTTACCAATGATGTACATTCTCTATGAACAAGATTAAAACTTAATTGTACATATTCATGAAAACACCATAATATAACCTACTACTTTGTATCTGATATAAAGCAAAAAGATGAAAATTAGTGTTGTTTTCAGCAGAAAAAAAGAAGAAACAAAATTTTTATTAAAATATTAAAGTGTGAAAGGTTAAGAGTAGAAACCAAAATGGTTTACATATGGAATTCCATAACAATATTCTTGCCTTTATGATATAGTACAAAATAATTGTACAGAAACTTTGATTCAAGATGCAGTTTAAATACTTTTATCGAAACAAACAACACCAAAGCATTTATTGAATCACAATGAAAAATTCCTTATTAAAAACAACTCTAACTCTTGACAATTCTTTCAATTTCACAAAGAACTAAAAAATATCAGAACCCTATTTAAGTCTGCTATCCAACTCTTGAAATTAGATGTGCATGTTGTTGAATACTAAACAAAATTGGAGTTTTTCCCCTAGAAACATCAGAATTTTTATATAAAAGAAGATGAATGGGACATATTTTCCATTTTGGTCTCAGAAAAATGAAGTTCCCACAAGAGTCTATACACGCCTTTGGCCTTTATATCCCCTGTAGTCTGTTCAGTTCTTTTCTTTCTTTTTTTAAAACTGGTTCCCAAGAGTGTCTTAACTTTGAGAGCTATAGATAAACTATGGGGAGGTTTACCATCGTTAGTTAAAAACAGAGCTTATTTGCATAAGCCATGCTAATATTTGATTCAAGGACCTGAATTTACAATGTCAACAGATTCAGCAAATGCAGACACATCAGTTTTAAAATCACACATCCTCCTGGGTTTCTCTACAGTTTGCTACTCCATCATTGGCACCAAGTTACTTATAGAAAAACTTGGCAAACATAAACACAGGTCCAAATGAATGAGACAATTCATAATTTTGAATGCTTTGCACATGCTTGCACTGCGCTGTAAGTGGAAAAACTTTTGGTGTGGAGGATACAGCATTTTTTACCATTATGAAATCCATTGAAACACATTCATATTTTTCTTATATAGTATATGAAATATTAGATGAATTTAATAACTTATTTGGGATTAGGACATTGAAATTAAATTAATGCATAGGAATTAACTATGTTGAAGTAGAAAATGGTCTTAACTCTAATGAAGAAAAATAGAAGTGTGATTTTATATTTGTATACATATTCTATACAATCTATTTAGAGGTAATTAGCAAGGATTTGGCTAGTCTCACAAACATTATTGTGCCACAGTAAGTGAAAATAAGAAGTAAAACATATGTAGAATTTTCTTTAATTCTCCTTAATCTCTCTCTCTCTCTCTCTCTCTCTCTCTCTCACACACACACACACACACACACACACACACACAATCTAAGAACTTTTAAAAGACAGAATGCAATTCATTTTGTTGAGAAAAATATATTTAGCTTTATCAAGTAAGTAAAATTTCAAAATGCAAACATATTGAAATCATTTCTATTCTTTTGAACACATACCAGAGAAGATAATTTATTCTCCTTCACAATATCATTTAATTATTCAATAAACCATGTTAAATTTTTTTTGAAATTTATGCCCTGGCAATGCTGAAGCATGCATGGGCAACCTGTATATGGCAGTTCTGTTGAACTGTCCATATTGAGTTTCATGGTCTAGGTTGATGAGAATGATTGACCAGGTCTCTTCCTCAAGAGAACACCAGATCTCTTTACCGATGGTTGTGAGCCACCATGTGGTTTGCTGGGAATTGACCTTTAGAAGAGGAGACAGTACTCTTAGTCGCTGTGCCCTCTCTCATAAAATGGGAAAAGCTTAAAAATGGTAAGATTCATCTTTAAACATATACCTCATACATATCATGCTCAATATTCATATAAGGTCTCTCTCTCTCTCTCTCTCTCTCTCTCTCTCTCTCTCTCTCACACACACACACATACATATGCCTAAATGTATATCCATAAATGTTTAAGTTAATTTTTATATGTGTACCTATATGTATATCCATAAATGTTTGAGTTGAAGTTATAATTTTTATATAGAAGCCTAAGAAAAGAGCTAAATTGAAGAAATTATTTAATTTGCATTCTAAATAATTTATACTATTATAAAGGAACGAAGTATGCATGTATTCCAGATAGAAGGAATGTGAGTAAAAACTGGTGAGAACTTTGTACAAAGATATACCCAATGAAAACTTCTTATACTTATTTCAAATCATCCTGTTTTTTAAGTTTTGTAGAGTTAATTTTATATGAGTGCTTTGAAAAATGGCAAAATTATAGTAACTGTGAGATGTGTGTATTCCATTCATACATGTTTTCCAGTACTTTAGTAGTATTGCCATGATTTTCTAAGACAGTATTTATGAGTTTCTATACATAGACTGGGAATGACTTTCATGTGATTAGTGGAGTTACTTTTGGGTACTATCTGTTTTTATAGCTCTTATAGGTATAGCTCACTGTATCTATATTAAATATTACTTAAATAAATTGAAGGTTTGAGAAAAATATTTAGTCAAGAAAGATATGTGTAAAAGGAAGCAGCGGGCTGCTTCCCGCCGCCTGCCTCCTGGCTAGCTTTACCGAAATAATTACACGGAAACTGTATTCTTTTAAACACTGCTTGGCCCATTAGTTTCAACCTCTTATTGGCTAACTCTCACATCTTGATTAACCCATTTCTAATAATCTGTGTAGCATCATGAGGTGGTGGCCTACCGGCAAAGATTCAGCATGTCTGACCTGGTGGCTGGTTCCATGGCGTCTGCCTCATTGCCTTCTTCCCAGCATTCTGTTCTGTCTACTTAACCCACCTATGTTCTAACCTATCAGGCCATGCAGTTTCTTTATTAACAAATGAAAGTAACATATAGACAGTTAACCCTCCTCCATCAAATATGATGAGATGAAACAATAGTTGCTGATTTAATAAAGTGTATTTCTGATGCAATTGCTTTCTTTTATCTACCTAATCAGTCAATGTTCAACTGAGCTCACACTGTAGAGAACATGGTGTTAGTCATGACCACTGGTATTTGTGGACTTCTCCATGAGGCTCCTCTGGGAAAGAGCAGCAGCACCACACCAAAAAGATGTTATATATAAGCTTTTCTCTAGAGAGTTAAGGTTAGGAGATTTTTCTAAGGCAATCTCTGTTATATGCTCATACCTAGGTTATATGATCCCATTTCCCTACAGCTTTAATTTTACTATGTATTTATACTCTTGCTAAATTATGTATGAAATAGTTATCTTCACAGGGTTATAACCATATTATTTAATATAGGTTTGAGCGAATGGTATAAATAAAGATAAGTGTTGTTGGGGTTTCTGTCCCTGTTTGGTCCCTGCAGTCATTAAGTCCCAAAGATATGACACAGAGGTCTACATTAGTTATAAAATGATTAGCCCACTAGCTCAGGCTTCTTATTAACTCTTATAACTTATAATTAGCCCATTATCCTTTTCTATGCTAGCCACGTGGCTCAGTATATTCTTCAGTCAGTCAGTCACATCTTGCTTCTTCTGTGGTGGTCAGGACTACAGATTAAGCTATCCTCTTTCCAGAATTATTCCGCTCTCATTGCCCAGCCTCTACTTCCTTCCTAGTTGTCCTGCCTATACTTCCTGCCTGGCTACTGATCAATCAGTGTTTACTTAAACTATAATTGACAAAATACAGACCATTGTCCCACAGCACTTCCCCCTTTAAAAACAAAGAAACAAACAAGAACTCTGAATCTAATATCCTTTGTTTAGCTTTTCTCCTGACCATTAGCCATAACAACTTGTAACCAATATTCTAAATAAAGGAAAATATTCATGGTTCAGCCCCGCCAGCCATCCCAGCTTCCATCCAGAGGGCCTCCGGAGTGGTGAGTTGATTCGGGCCCCCGCGGGCCCGGCGAGGGGGAGCTAGGACTCTCCCCGACCCCATAGACTCCCAGGTCAGCCTGCTCTGCTGGCTCCACCCTGCTAGCTTCCCCGCCAGCCATCCCAGCTTCTATCCAGAGGGCCTTCGGAGTGGTGAGTTGATTCGGGTCCCCGGGGGCCCAGCGAGGGGGAGCTAGGACTCTACCCGACCCCATAGACTCCCAGGTCAGCCTGCTCTGCTGGCTCCACCCTGCTAGCTTCCCCGCCAGCCATCCCAGCTTCCATCCAGAGGGCCTTCGGAGTGGTGAGTTGAATCGGGCCCGAGACAGGGGCCCAGCGAGGAGGAGCTAGGACTCTCCCCGACCCCATAGACTCCCAGGTCAGCCTGCAGTGCTGTTTCCACCCTGCTAGGTTCCCCCACCTGCCATCCCAGCTTCCATCCAGGTACAAATTTCTATATTTCTCCCCTCCCACTGAGCCCATAAAATTTCCCCAGCTCAGCTGCCTTGCACACTGGGCCTGCTCTATAGGGGCATCCCGGAAAGAGGCAGTGCCTGTGGTTCAATACCCTGTTTGGGGAAAGGTAGGCATTCTATCAGTGAACTCCCTGCCCAACAAGGGAACCTGACCCGATACCAGAAGTTCCAATAGAGAGCATTTGATCGAAGAGATGGGCAGACGCCAAGGCAAGACCTCCTCCAACAATCTGAAAAACAACATGAAAATATCAGATCCCAATGACCCTACAACAGAAGGATTTGAACACTCTAACCCAGATGAAGTGGAAAAAAAGTGCCATTATGAAAGCAATAGAGTCCCTTAAACAGGATATGAATAACTCCCTTAAGGAACTGGTCGAGAAGTATAACAAAAAGTTTGAAGAAATGAGTATAGAAATGGATGAGAAATATAACAAAAAGTTTGAAGAAATAAGTAAATCCGTGAGTGATACCCTGAGAAACCAAGAAAAAACAATCAAACAAGTAAAGGAAACAGTCCAAGAATTGAAAACTGAAATGGAGGCAATGAAGAAAACACAAAACGAGAACCGGCTGGATATGGAAAACCTAGGTAAACGAGCGGAGACTACAGAATCAAGCATAACCAATAGAATACAAGAGATAGAAGAACGAATCTCATATTCTGAAGATACCATAGAGAAAATAAATGCTCTGGTCAGAGAAAACGGCAAATCCAACAAATTCTCTTCACAAAACATTCAGGAAATCTGGGACACAATAAAAAAACCAAATCTAAGAATAATAGGGATTGAAGAAGGAGAAGAACTGCAGATCAAAGGCCCAGAAAATATATTGAACAAAATTATAGAAGAAAAATTTCCCAACCTAAAGAACGATATTCCTATGAAGGTTCAAGAAGCATACAGAACACCGAATAGATTGGATCAGAAAAAAACATCCCCGCGCCATAAAATAATCAAAACACAAAACATAAATATTAAAGAAAAAATTTTAAGAGCTGCAAAGGAAAAAGGTCAAGTAACTTATAAAGGTAAACCTATCTGGCTTACACCGGATTTCTCTATGGAAACCATGAAAGCCAGAAGATCCTGGATAGAGGTACTGCAGAAACTAAGAGACCATGGATGCAAACCCAGAGTACTATACCCAGCCAAGCTATTGTTCACTATCAATGGAGAAAACAAAATATTCCAGGATAAAAACAAATTTAAACAATACGTAGCTACTAATCCAGCCTTACAGAGAATATTAGAAGGAAAATCACTACCGAAGGAATCCAACATTCCCAACACGATCTACAATAACTCGAACATCTAGCGACCATTCACAAGCACAAATCAAAGAAGAAAAACACATACACTCTACTACTTAAAAAAAAAAAGGACCGGAGTCAACAACCACTGGTCATTAATATCACTTAATATCAATGGACTCAATTCACCTATAAAGAGGCACAGACTTAGAGATTGGATACGAAAACAGGATCCAACATTCTGCTGTTTACAAGAAACACACCTCAACCACAAAGACAGACACTTACTCAGAGTAAAGGGTTGGGAAAAGGTTTTCCAAGCAAATGGACCTAAGAAACAAGCGGGCGTGGCCATTCTAATATCTAACAAAATCGACTTCAAACTAAAATCAATCAGAAGAAATGGAGATGGATATTTCATACTCATAACTGGAACAATTCATCAGGAGGAAGTCTCAATCCTGAATATCTATGCTCCTAATATAAAGGCACCCACATATGTAAAAGAAACTCTTCTAGAACTCAAGGCGGTCATCAAACCACACACACTAATAGTAGGAGACTTCAACACTCCTCTCTCACCAATGGACAGGTCAATCAGACAGAAACCAAACAGAGAATTGAGAGACCTATTGGAGGTATTGAATCAAATGGACTTAACAGACATCTATAGAACACTCCACTCAAATAGGAAAGAATATACCTTTTTCTCTGCAGCTCATGGAACCTTCTCGAAAATTGACCACATACTCGGTAACAAAGCAAACTTCCACAGATACAGAAAAATATTAGTAACTACCTGTGTCTTGTCAGATCACCATGGACTAAAATTAGAATTCAACAACAATGCTCCCCCCAGGAAGCCAACAAACTCATGGAAACTTGAACAGTCAACTACTAAATCACCCCTGGGTCAAGGAAGAAATAAAGAAAGAAATTAATCTCTTCCTTGAATTTAATGAAAACAAAGACACAACATACTCAAAACTATGGGACACTATGAAAGCAGTGCTAAGAGGAAAGTTCATAGCACTAAGTGCCCAATTAAAGAAAGCAGAGAAAGCACACATTGGAGACTTAACAGCTCACTTGAAAGATCTAGAAAAAAAAGAAGCTGATTCACCCAGGAGGTCTAGAAGACTGGAAATAATCAAACTGAGGGCTGAAATCAACAAAATAGAAACAGAGAAAACAATCCAAAGAATCAATGAATCAAAAAGCTGGTTCTTGGAGAAAATCAACAAGATTGACAAACCCCTATCCAAGTTAATCAAACGGCAGAGAGAGAACATGCAAATTAATAAGATCAGAAATGAAAAGGGGGACATAACCACAGACACAGAGGAAATTCAGAGAATCATTAGATCTTACTATGAAAGTTTATATGCCACAAAGTTGGAAAATGTAAAAGAAATGGACATTTTTTTAGATAAATACCATATACCAAAGTTGAACCAAGAACAGGTGAACAATCTAAATAGACCTGTTAGTCGCGAAGAGTTAGAAGCTGTTATCAAAAATCTCCCTACCAAAAAAAGCCCAGGACCAGATGGTTTCAATGCAGAATTCTACCAGAACTTCCAGGAAGAGCTAATACCTATACTCCTTAACGTATTCCACAATATAGAAACAGAAGAGTCACTGCCTAACTCCTTTTATGAAGCTACAGTTACCCTAATACCAAAACCACACAAAGACACAACCAAGAAAGAGAATTACAGGCCAATCTCACTCATGAACATCGACGCGAAAATTCTCAATAAAATCCTGGCAAACCGAATCCAAGAGCACATTAGAAAAATTATCCATTATGATCAAGTCGGCTTCATTCCAGAGATGCAGGGCTGGTTCAACATACGCAAATCTATCAATGTAATCCATCATATAAATAAACTGAAAGAAAAAAACCATATGATCATCTCACTAGATGCTGAAAAAGCATTTGACAAAATTCAACACCCATATATGATAAAGGTGTTGGAGAGACTGGGGATACAAGGATCATACCTAAATATAATAAAAGCAATATACACCAAGCCAACAGCTAACATCAAACTGAATGGAGAGAAACTCAAAGCCTTTCCACTAAAATCAGGGAACGCGACAAGGCTGTCCACTCTCTCCATACCTCTTCAATATAGTGCTTGAAGTTCTAGCAATAGCAATAATACAACATAAGGGGATCACGGGGATTCGAATTGGAAAGGATGAAGTTAAACTTTCGTTATTTGCTGACGATATGATAGTGTACATAAGCGACCCCAAAAACTCTACCAAAGAACTCCTACAGCTGATAAACACCTTTAGTAACGTGGCAGGATACAAGATTAACTCCAAAAAATCAGTGGCCCTCCTATACACAATGTATAAAGAAGCTGAGAGGGAAATCAGAGAAGCATCATCTTTCATGAAAGCCACAAATAGCATAAAATACCTTGGGGTAGCTCTAACCAAGGAAGTGAAAGACCTATTTGACAAGAACTTTAAGTCTTTGAAGAAAGAAATTGAGGAGGATACCAGAAAATGGAAAGATCTCCCCTGCTCTTGGATTGGGAGAATCAACATAGTAAAAATGGCAATTCTACCAAAAGCAATCTATAGATTCAATGCAGTCCCCATCAAAATCCCATCAAACTTCTTCACAGACCTTGAGAGAACAATAATCAAGTTTATATGGCAAAACAAAAAACCCAGGATAGCCAAAACAATCTTATACAATAAAAGAACTTCTGGAGGCATTACCATCCCTGACTTCAAACTCTATTATAGAGCTACAGTATTGAAAACAGCTTGGTATTGGCATAAGAACAGAGAAGTCGACCTATGGAATCGAATAGAAGACCCAGATATTAACCCACAAACTTATGAACACCTAATTTTCGACAAGGGAGCTAAAGGTATACAATGGAAGAAGGAAAGCATCTTTAAAAAATGGTGCTGGCATAACTGGATGTCAACCTGTAAAAAAATGAAAGTAGATCCATATCTATCACCATGCACAAAAATCAAGTCCAAAAGGATTAAAGACATCAACATTAATCCGTCCACTTTGAACCTAATAGAAGAGAAAGTGGGAAGTAGTCTACAAGATTTAGGCACAGGAGGCCTCTTCCTAAGTAGGACCCCAGCAGCACAGACAATAAGAGAAACAATGAATAAATGGGATCTACTGAAACTGGGAAGCTTCTGTAAAGCAAAGGACACTGTCAGTAGGACAAAAAGGCTGCCTTCTGACTGGGAGAAGATCTTCACCAACCCCTCATCAGACAAAGGTCTGATCTCCAAAATATACAAAGAACTCAAGAAACTAGGCACTAAAACTCTAATTAACCCAATTAAAAAATGGGGTACTGAACTGAACAGAGAATTCATAACAGATGAACTTCGAATGGCCAGAAGACACTTAAGGTCATGCTCAACCTCCTTAGCGATCAGGGAAATGCAAATCAAAACCACTTTGAGATACCATCTTACACCTGTCAGAATAGCTAAAGTCAAAAACACCAACGATAGCCTATGCTGGAGAGGATGTGGGGTGAAGGGAACACTCATCCATTGTTGGTGGGAATGCAAACTCGTGCAGCCACTGTGGAAATCAGTGTGGCGGTTTCTCAGGAAACTGGGAGTCAACCTCCCTCAGGACCCAGCAATACCACTCTTGGGAATATACCCTAAAGATTCCCTAACATACTACAAAAGCATTTGTTCAACTATGTTCATAGCTGCACTATTTGTAATAGCCAGAACATGGAAACAACCTAGGTGCCCCTCAATAGAAGAATGGTTAAAAAAGGTGTGGAACATATATACATTAGAGTTTTACTCGGCGGTTAAAAACAATGACATCTTGAATTTTGCATGCAAATGGATGGAAATAGAAAACGCTTTACTGAGTGAGGTAAGCCAGACCCAAAAAGAGGAACACGGTATGTATTCACTCATAAGTGGATTCTAACCATAATTAAAGGTCTTTGAGCCTATTATTCGTGATCCTAGAGAAGCTAAATAAGAAGATGAACCTGATGAAGATTATTTAGCTATCCACCAGGAGGTAGGAAATAGACAAGAGTCCCAGGTAACCTCGGGTGCATGGGGGGGTGGGAGGGTCGATGGAGGGGGAGAGGGCTAGAGAGAAGGGAGTAGGGGAGGAACGGGGAAAGCTTGGTGGCCGGGGATGGGGGGGGAGGGAGGTAGGATGAATATGGGATCAGGGAACAATATATTTCAACTAAGGGAGCCATTTTAGGGTTTACAGGAGACTTGATTATATATGAGATCCCAGGTCCAAGGAGAAATCCCCCAGATTGCTCTCTGGACAGAGGAGATGGTGCCTGAATTGGCCGTGGCCCATGACCATACTGATGTATATTTTGCTTATCACCATAGATCCTTCGTCTGGCGAAGGACGGCTATGCAGTCGGAGGCCCACATTGGAGCAATGGATTGAGCCCCCCGAGGTCCGGAGGGGGAGCGGAAGGAGGAGGAACATGAAAGACGAAATTAGTACTGCGAGGGATGCTATCACCCACTGATACAAGGGAATGGTTCTGATGAGAATTTACCAGGGCCAGTCGGACTGGGACTGAACGAGGACGTGATCTAGCCAGATTCTCGGAATTTGGCCGGATTCTCTGACTGTGGCTGGCCCGTGGTCTTTCTGAAAAACCATTGACTATGACACTGGGACCTGTTTCCTCTGCATATGCTGGATTTTGGGGATCCAGTCTGTTTGGACGCTCG
This sequence comes from Myodes glareolus, assembly GCF_982192425.1. Taxonomy (NCBI): domain Eukaryota; kingdom Metazoa; phylum Chordata; class Mammalia; order Rodentia; family Cricetidae; genus Myodes; species Myodes glareolus. Next base: position 72,200,706 of record NC_142037.1, on the reverse strand, counting down.
CCTTCCTGGACCTGGAGGGAGGGGGAGGGAGCTGGAGCTTCCCACAGGGCAGGAAACCCTGACTGCCCTGGGGGACGGTGGGGAAGGAGGGGGGGAATGGGGGGAGTGGGAGGGTGTTGGGAGGGGGGGCGGAAATGGAAACTTTTATAATTTAATAAAATTTACTAAAAAAAAAATTCATGGTTCATTTTTTGGGAATATGGGCATAGTTATCCAGGTTACTTTCTTCTGATTGGGGCACTGATAATCTTTTGGGGACCTGAAGAAAATTTAGAGTCATGATCAAGTCCTGACTGGAATAGCCTGTGAAATTCAAGAGTAGTCTTGAATATGTAAAATGAAAAAAGATAGTTTGTTTCCTTTTAAAAAATAAAAAATAAGGAAAGAAAATGTAATTTGGAAAAAAGAAAGTATTAACTTGTATTTGTTCATATCATTTCTTTAGTAATTATGCACATAGAAACATATATATATATATATTTACATTTAAAAGTAAACCTAAAGCTCCTTTATTCCTTAATTCATCTGTTACATCTACCTCAAGCCTACATCATTTATAAGGTCTCTGTGAGTTCAAGCTATAGTGACACTCAGATTTAATACCAATACTTGAGAGGCAGAGGCAGGCAGAGTTTTCTGAGGTCAAATGCAGTCTGGTCTACAGAGGAAGTTTCAGAATAGCCAAAGGCACATAGAGAACCTGTCTCAAAAAGTAAAATATTAAAAGTAAAAATAAAAGAATTAGAGGTTAAAATAAAGCCACGTAAAGATGAAAAATGAACAGTCTGGATACTGTATGTTATTATGTTCTCTTTGAATTGTTTAATGCTGAGGAAGAAGCAACAGCTGCTAAAAGATATTTGTTTATAAATGCTGCTGAATTAATCCAAGATAAGTATTTTGAAAATACCTTGACTTCAAAATCGAAGTCAGAAGGTAAGTTACTTTGGAAAAAAGGTTTTGCTTTTGTTTCCACAGGAAATGAGAGGCTATGGATTCATTCAGAGTTAAGAAAAATTAGGTTTGATCAAGGAAGAGCAACTGAGAAATCTCCAGTAGGAACAAATGGCCCACACATCTGAGTTCTACATCCAGAACAGAGAAAGTAAGGCACAGTACTTTATGGAAGGTCAAAGGCCCTCCCTACTGTATCTTAGCTGAGCAAGAAATCCCTCCGAAGACAATAGGTTCCCAAAAAGCCAGTACAAGCAGTAGGAATAAATCCTGAAATAACTGCCAGTGGCTGCTTAGTCTGCCCCACCCATGCAACTGTCAACTACTTTCAGAGGGACTAGTTTGGTCCTATGCTTGTTCATTCCTAGTCCAGCTAGAGTTGGTGAACTCCCATTAGCTCAGGTAGATTGTTTCAGTGGGTGAACCCATCATGGTCTTGACCTCTTTGCTTATATTCTCATTTCTCCCACTCTTCAGCTTGACTTTCAGAGCTCAGTACAGTGCTCCAATATGGGTCTCTGTCTCTGTTTCCATTAGTTGCTGGAAAAAGGTTCTATGGTGACATATAAGATATTCATCAGTTTGATTACAGGGCAAGGCCAGTTAGGGTACCTTCTCCTCTATTGCTTAGGGTCTCAGCTGGATTTATCCTTGTATATTCTTGGGAATTTTCTAGACCCAGGTTTCTTGCTAACCCCGTAATGGCCCCCTCAATCAAGATATCTCTTTCCTTGCTCTCATCTCTGTATTTCCTCCTCTCGACTATCCTGTTCCAATCCTCCTACAACTTGGTAAAACTCTGAAATACAGCTTGCTACAATACTGATGTGACCAAGAGATGAGTGACCAGCCATGCAGTGGGACACCCCACTTTCTAGGACTTCCATAGAGGGACATAACCCCAGGCCCTTCAACCAACAGTCCCCAGTTAACCCTTTCAACTCCTACTAAAGTTCTATAACTGAAAGAATTGAGTCACTATGAACCAGGCTAAGAAACAGTGAGTTATTCTTTTGTGACAAAGTTATTTTATTTGTATAGCCTTGTGGCCAAATACACTATAAACAGACATTCAAATTAGCAACTTAAATGATTATAGTGGGGATATAAGATTATTCAGGAATTCTGAATGTTGGTGTACCAAAAGAGAGCTAAACCAAAGTCATGTAACCTGTTAACTTCCTCACAGATCACTCAGGGATCAAAGGGAAAGGAACATAAAGGTCTCCTTGACAAAGAGTAGACAATGTTACTTGAATTTATTTGTGCAGTGTAAACTACAAAACATCCTTTTGGAAATGTTATATTCTGTCATATTTAGAAAATCATGTTTAGACAATAATGTCAAGATTTTCATTTTATTTCCAAGTAGAGATGTCAGGGATGTGTTACAAATATCTCTGAGTTCAAATAAAATATAATTAACTTAAAAATATTATATGGCAATCAATTTATGGATTTTTTAATTGAATAAGTTTCTGCCCTATTTACTCAAAATTCTTATTCTATTTGAGTATGTGAATTAACTTCTGTATTCAAGCTGTGCATCTCCTAAAATGGCAGTAAAACAACTTAAAGGAACAGGATGACAGAGATAACACATTAGGTACTACACACAACTAAGATAAAAAAGACTGGCTTCTGTAGGCTAAGGGAGTTAACTACTTTTGAAGCAAGGATTTGAAGTGGAAAAACGCTTTGAAAGCTTTAGAGTTCTAAGTATTCTGAGTCTTTCATGTAGCCAAAGTTCATTGTGAGGAAATTTCTACACCAAAGACATGAGCTTTAAAATAAATGTTAAGTAACTAAGCAGGATGCAGGTGACCTGAAATTCCAATACCTCGGGAAAAGAGACAAGAGGCTTGTAATGTGAGTGAGGCCCACATGGCTAAATATTCAGATCCTGTGCCAAGAACACATGAGAAAAGAATCCAGGAAAAAAAGAAAGCCAAGGACTTTATTAAAGCTTGATCAGTGCCATCGCATCAGAGTTTTGTTCGGGAATATTATTTCATCAACTGATGATGAAGACTAACTCATCAGAGGTCATAACTTTTTTGGATTATTTTAGGTTCAGAACTCAAGAGATCAGGCTATAATTGTTTATTTAAAAAGGTATGTAATATCTTTACATTTTTTTTACTGTCTTATTTTTCTTATTTTTAACTAATATTCACCAACTGTCTCCACAGAGCCATGCCCAGAAGGCTTACTTTGTTCATATGATCACAAGCAATACTATAATTAGCTCTTTCATCAATAGGTAAAGGACTTATAGATTCCAGCTCCAGCAATTGAGCGATGACTTGCAATGCTCTTTGTTTCATTTCCCTAGGGAATAATGACAAGTACACTATATTTAATTGGAATCTGTTACGTGAAAACAAGTTCTGAAACCAATTACTTTATGAGCTATGGTCTTCAGTTGCAGGCCAAATTACCTTTAACTTACTTAGAGGAAATTGCAATTTGTTGGAATTCACAGAATTTATTGGGAAGGAGATACAAGTTGATTTAAAAATAACAGAAGTCAAATTGTTCTAGGGTTTCTTTTTGAAAATATTGCCTTCAGAGACTTATTCCTGACCTGCTATGAAAATAACTAAATATGCAAAATATTCCCTTTTATCACTCTGCCTGTTTGACATCACACACAGAGAAGTACTTTGAATATAAGTGCTACCAGATGGTATGCAAAGAAAGGTAATTAACACCAAGTAAGAAAATCAAACTCCAGGAAAATGAATGCAACTGGAGATAGTCATATTATGCACAAATCCAGACTCATAAACCCAATAGTGTTTTTACATTTTTGGTTATTAGAATTAAAATAAACAATATAGAATGAAATCATAAATCTGCATAACAACAAAATCAAAAAATGTCTAGTAAATCACTGAGAATCAAGAGTGGAGAAGCGGAAGAGAGTGACAGTAGATAGGTACAGTTGACATGTTCATATATACTCCATGCTTATATGAGTCGTTCTTACTAAAATCAATATAATGTACCATGAATTCATTTTAGTGACAATGAAATTTAAATAAGAAGAAAGAAAATCAAAGTCCCGTAGAAACAACGACAGCTTCAGGAAAGCAAAACAACCAAAAACCAAAGCACGTCAGCGGATGGTAAAAAACACTACACAAATCATATAAGTCTTGTGTTTCAAAACATACTCCTGATTGCCAGAATTAGATTACCTTTACACCACTCAACTTTGGGTGGGTTGAGGCTTCTCCTTGTGGAATAGTCTGACTAGTTTGATATGACATATGGAATTCCTAACATATACACCCTATATTTTTTCAGTCCCTTTTTTATAATCTTAACTTTTGAAGTAAATTCAATGTTTCTACTATATTTAAAATGATTTACACTTTAGTGGAAGCATAAAAAGTACTTGTGTAATTGCATAATTATATCAACCAATTCTTTGCCAGGAATAGAGTATACTGTGTTCCTTACTTAAAACATAGACACACACATAGACACACACCCAAATGTAAATACAAAATAATGTAGTAATGCAAATATTTCCTGCACACCTGCTTTATAACAATAGGATATTTGAAACTTAGCAATCTTTCTAAATGAAAACAGAAACATTGAATTTGAAAGAGAGTGGAGAAGTTTTTAAGGAAAGTTTTAGAGGGTGGAAAGGGAAAGAAGAAATGCAATAATTATATTATAATCTGTGATGAAATTCCATGACATAAAACAACTTGTGGAGGAAAAAAAAACATTTCAAGTTACAGTTACACATCCTAATCCATTAACAAAGAGAAAAGAGTAAGAGACCAAGAGAAGAACTTGGCGGCAGAAACTGAAACAGTCACGGAAAAAACCTGCTTGCTGGTTTGCTCTTCTCTCTTTCTCAACTTGATTTCTTCATAGCATCTGGGACCACCCGTGCATGGGTGGCCAGCCCATGGTTAGTTAGGACCACACCACCAATCATCAGTTAGGAATACTACACTGAACTCCAAAATGCTCAGGTTGTCCGCGTCAGGGGGTACATTCTCCATCTTAGTTCACTGCTCTCACTTCTTCTTCATATACATAAGTGACCCTAAAAATTCCACCACAGAACGGCTCCAGCTAATACACACTTTATAGGAGGGCTGATGACTTTTTTGACTCAGTCTCTCATTCAGCCACTTCCCTGAAGATATTTATCAGTTTGTAGAGCTCCTTGGCATACACAAATTACAAATGAACTGAAAAAGAAATCAGGAAGAATACTTTTCACAGTAGCCTCAAATAATATACCTTTGGATTAAACTAGCCAAGCAAGTGAAAGATGTATATAATAAAAACCTTGAAATCCTTGAAGAAAGAAATTGAAGAAGCTATCGGTAGGATTAACAAAGCAAAAAGAGCAATCCTACCAAAAGAAGTCAAAAAATTTAATGTAGAGCATGTACAAATGGTTTGAAATGCTTTTATTTTGTTGTTCTGGGAAGATGTATGTATGGAAAGTGAATAAAATTTATTACTTTTACTTACCAAATAAACATGACTGCCTGTCTTTATTAATTGTTAAGGTGATCCTACTAGTTCACAGGTCAACCTTAGTTTGTCACTATAGAATACACTAGAATTACAAGATTAGGATATTATAACTTGCTTTTTTCTTATTTACTTGAGACATTTTATAATTTATTTATATTAATCTGATTAATTTAAATATGATATTTTGGACTGGATATTTATATTAAGCATATTTTATCTATTATTTTAATATGTTGTGCATTTACTTATCTGAGTGTATGTATACCTGTGACTGTGTGTGCCTCTCTATGCAGTAGTCTGAGTACAAACTTTAAGAATTCTCTCTTTCCACAATGTAGTTTCTTGAGGTAAACTCACCTCTGCTTTGAGTGACGGGCACCTTTATATCCTAACCCATCTACATAGTCCATACACTATGTTTCTGTGGGACCTTTATACCACACTTTGAAAAATAAGGTTTCTAAGGAGTCATTTAACAATCAAATTATTTCTCAGATAGCTCAATGGCCAGAGAACTGAATAAAATAAGGATTAACATGTGAAATTTCTTGTATATTAAACAGTATATTTCGTTCTGGATTAACAATTTTGGATTAACAATTAGGTAATGTGTGATGTTGGAGTCCCCTTTGTGTGCTGTGTTTAACATAAATGAATAAAGAAACTGCCTTGTGCTGTTGATAGGGCAGAACTTAGGTAGGCAGGGAAAACTGAATGGCAAGCTGGGAGAAAGGAGGCAGAGTCAGAGAGATGCCATTGAGCCACTTGAGACAGACACTGGGAATTTTACCTGATAAACCACTGACACGTGGTGATACACAGATTAATAAAAATGGGGTAAATTAAGATGCAAGAATTAGCCAATAAGGAACTAGAGCTAATGGGCTAAGCAGTGATTTAATTATATAGTTTTGTGTTGTTATTTTGGGGCTAAGCTAGCCAGGTGGCTGAGACATACAAATTTTGCCCTCCTTAGAACAAATGTGTTTTCTATTTAAGAGCAAATTTTAGTTGTCTACTTGCTATTAGCTATCTCATCTTTTGCTTGCTACAGGCTCATACACTTTTCTTTTATTCAAGCTAAAAGTATAACTATCATAGATGGCATTTTGTGTAGAATATATGCGTTATGAAAACTGGTTTGAACTGACAGTAAGGGGTTGGAGAGATAGCTCAGTAGAGAGAGTGTTTGCTGGGAAAGCACAAGGACTGATATTAGCAACCTCAGAACACATGGTCAACAGCAGGTCATGTGCAGTGACCACCAGAAGTCCTAGCATTTGGGAAGGTTGAAACAAGGGATCCTGTGGTTAATCCGGTAAGCTAAATTAACCAATTTTTGCAACATCTTATTCAACCGTAAAAATTGTTTCAGTACGTAATGTGGAGAATAGTCATGGAAGATACCTGACACTAATTTTGGTCTTTTTCATTCACACATTTATTTGTGTCCACATGCATGCAAACAGAGGTTTCTCTCCTGCCTGGTCCCGCAGCCGATCAGTCCCAAAGAAACACACCTGTGTTAGAATAAAAAAAAATTTGGTTGATAATGATCATTTCATATCTTCTCTATTTTTTTATATTTTCTAAATACAAACAAAGATATCCTGTTTCTTGAACTACAGACTTCATTACCACATGGGAAAATTAGTTCTTCTCCTTTCCCATCACTGAAGTGCCAAAATTTTCTGCAATCTCATTTTCTTCAAATGACAATATCATATTCATCATGTTTTTCTTAAGCCAAAGAACTGGTCCTCATTTACTTCATTCTCTCTCTTTTCAAAGCTGCCCAATTGATGATTAGATCTTTCAATTCAATCATTTTCTTCCCCAGTCATATCACATTCCTGAAAAGATTTATTACACATGTATTATTGTTTGTCTTTTTCAGTTCATGTTTATCTATGTTGATGAGTCTTTATGGGTGTAGTTTCTGACATTACTAGTAGACACAGACTCCTAGATGTGAGAGTTGTTATGTAGATGTATCTATAGGCAAAGGGCTCTATGAAGCTGTGTTTTGATTGGTTTTGCTTTTCTGTTATGGTCTCCATCTGTTGCAAAGAGTAGTTTTCTTGATGAGGGATGAAGACTACAATTATCTGTGAATCTAATGACAAATATTTAGAATGTAGTTAGGGATTATGCTCATTTAGAAAAGTGGTTCTCCTCCAAGATCATGTCATTCTGGCCATTGTTTTGGTTCATAGGCATCAAACAATGATGGGACTGAGTGTTGCTTCCATCTTTTGGAAACTTGCATGGAACCTTCTCATGCCATGAAAGCTAGTACTCATAGGAAAGGCTTTCAGTTCACTTTTAGCTAAGGAGACTCTAGGCTGTCAATCTGAAATGCATGGTGTCTACAGCAAAAGGGACCTACCACCTACCTCTGATAGGTAAATAAAGGTTCATACCAATAGCCGATAAAGTTTTTAATGTCTCTTTGACAACGCGTACCAACAACCCAAAAGTGGGATTGTTAGACCTGTGGTTGTAGTTCATTACTAGTTTTTTCAGTTCAACTGGGAAAATTTTATTTAAACCATATATGTATATTTACATACTGACTTACAGATACTGTAGATATTTTATGTATATAGCTATAGTACTATTCCTTATGATTTTCGACACAGCTACAATGGGATTTTGCCATCCTGTCTTTTTAGGTATTCATCTCTCCCCACGCTAACAAGAATCATAACCTTGTTTTTCCCATTTATCATCTGAGATTAGTTGTATTCCACTATTCTTATCTCTATTGCTACCCACCAATCCTATCTTATATTAGTTCCATTTTACTTTTCTTGATTCTACAGTTATTTCAAAATATGTACTTGCCCAATATAATCTTTTCTAGTTTCAACGTCCAGAGCTTATGATTTCATTCTTCTTTATAGTAAAAATATTATATAGCATATATGAACCACATTTTTATTATCCATTTTCTGGCTGAAATGCATTTAGGTTGCTTTCTTTTCTTTGTTGTCTACGGCCATACCACCCTGAATGTGCACAGTCTTGTCTGTTCTTAATGATTATGATTAAGACAAAAATTAACATGACTAAAGTATCTATGGTGTAGGAAATTGAATTATTTGGGAATGTATCAAAATGTGGCATATCTTAGTCATCTGGAGGTTTATTTTTGGTTTTTGAGAATTCTACATACTGATTTCCAGAGCGGTTGGCCCAGGTTGCACCCCACCAATGGTGAATACTTTTTCCATTCCCCACATCTGCTCCAGCATGATTTTAGCTGTTTTTGTTCTTCTTATTCTTTTGTTTGTTTGTTTTTTTTAAAAAAAAAACTTTGACATATAACTGAGGAAAAGCTGTTTCTATTTTAATTTCCCAATGTGCTATGGATAATGAGCTTATTCAAGACATTTCTTAGTCCTTATATCTGTTTGTCTGTTCCTGACACCCAATTTAGACTGAAATCTGTAAAAGAATTACAGAAAACTAAGCAATTCTGGAAGAAGGAGAAAGAGCCTTCACCAAGTAAGACACACAAACTGGTCATGTAATACCAAATGGTCAGCCCTGACAATGTCCATACAAGTATCAATATATAGAACAACTAAATTTCATTCATGTACAAAAAACCAGTTAAGGAAAAAAGAATATAATAATTGAAACATGGGCAAAGAGGGGCATATAGGATGGGTTAGAGGGAGGAAATGGCAAGGAAAATGATGTAGTTATATCATAATTTCAAGCATGGGGACCTTGGGGAAGGGTTGAAGGGGAGGGGAGAGGTAGGGAGTGGAATATAGAAAAATGTAGAGCTCAATAAAATAATAATAATAATAAAATAATTTCAAAAAGTAAATGAAATAATTTTAAAAGTGGAAAGGTAAAACACAATTTGCATTGACTTCTAAGACCAATGTCTGTTCTACTAAGGTATGCCATTAAAAGGTTATGTGCTTAGGGTGCCTACTATATAACACATTCTTACTCGAGACTGCAAGCAGAAGATGCTATGTTCATAAATTAGTTGTGCTAACAAATAATAGAAAAGTGATGCAGATGTAGCTGTTCTGTTTCCAAAACCAGCTCTATGGTCTGTTGTTTAAAGAAGTTTTGGGGTATATTTCTATTCACTTCTGTTAAGAGGACCTTTTTTCTTAATTTTTGGAATACAGAATGTAGTTCTATTCTGTATTTTTACACTTTTGCTATTGATTCTGATTTTTATTGAAATTGCATATATATAATGTGAAAACTATACAGAATAGATATAAATATCAATTTTTTATTAATTTTTTGTTTTGGGGGGGGTGGTATTTTTTCTTTTTTCTTTTAAATTTCTACTTTCTCCCCTCCTCCAACTTCCCTCCTGTTCTCCTATCCCCCTCCAATCCTAAGAGAGGGGAGGGTACCCTGCCCTTGGTAAGTCCAAGGCCCTCCCCCACTCCATCCAGACTTAGGAAGGTATGCATCGAACTAGAGTAGGATCCCAAAAAGCCAGTACATGTAGTAGAGACAAATCCCAGTGCCATTATCATTGACTTCCAATTATTGGCCACATTCAGAGGGTACAGTTTGATCCCATGCTCCTTCAGTCCCAACCAGCTGGATTTGGTGAGCTCACATTAGCTCAGGCACACTGTCTCAGTGGGTGGACCAACCCCTCATGGTCCTGACTTCATTGCTCATATTCTCCCTCCTTCCGTTCTTCAACTGGACCTTGGGAGCTCAGTCCAGTGCTCTGATATGGGTCTCTGTCTCTATCTCCATCTGTCACCTGAAGAAGGTTCTATAGTGATACTCAAGATAGTCATCAGTCAGACTACAGGACAAGGCCAGTTCAGGCACCCTCTCCTCCACTGCCCAGGGTCCTAGCTGGGGACATCCCTGTGGACACGTGGGAATCCCTCTAGAGTCAAGCCTCTTGCCAACCACAAAATGGCTCCCTTAATTAAGATATCTTCTTCCCTGCTCCCATATCCACCCTTCCTCCATCTCAACCATTCCATTCCCCCAAGCTCTCCCCAACCCTCCCCTTCTTCCTTTTCTCTCCCCCTCTCCCCTTCCCCCCACCCCAGTCCCCACCTCCATGCTCCCAACTTTTGCCTGGCGATCTTGTCTGCTTCCAGTTTCCAGGAGGATCTATATATGTTTTTCTTTGGGTTCACCTTATTACTTAGCTTCTCTAGGATCACGAACTATAGGCTCAATGTCTTTGTCTATGTCTGGAACCCACTAATGAGTGAGTGCATAACATATTCATATTTTTGTGTCTGGGTTATCTCATTCAGGATAGTGTTTTCTTTTTTATTTATTCTTCTTTCATGTATTACATCCCAACTGTGGTTTCCCTCCCCTCCTCTCTCCCAGCTCCTCCCCACCACCCTGCTTTTTTTCCCCCCAGAACCACTGTTGCTCCCTTTCCGAAAAGAGCAGGCCTCCCAGTAATATAGGATAGTGTTTTCTATTTCCGTCCATTTGCATGCAAAAGTCAAGATGTCATTGTTTTTTACCGCTGAGTAGTACTCTGATGTGTAGATGTGCCACACTTTCTTTATCCATTCTTCCATTGAGGAGCATCTAGGTTGTTTCCAGGTTCTGGCTATTACAAATAATGCTGCTATGAACATAGTTGAACAAATGCTTTTGTAGTATGATTGGGCATCTCTTGGGTATAGCCCCAAGAGTGGTATTACTGGATCCTGAGGTAGGTTGACTCCCAATTTTCTGAGAAACAGCCACACTGACTTCCAAAGTGGTTGCACAAGTTTGCATTTCCACCAGCAATGGATGAGTGTTCCCCTTTCTCCACATCCTCTCCAGCATAGGCTATCATTTGTGTTTTTGATTTTAGCCATCCTGACAGGTGTTAGATAGTATCTCAAGGGTGTTTTGATTTGCATTTCCCTGATAGCTAAGGAAGTTGAGCGTGTCCTTAAGTATCTTTTGGCCATTTGAACTTCTTCTGTTGAGAATTCTCTTTTTAATTGGATTATTAGAATTTTAATGTCTACTTTCTTGAGTTCTTTATATATTTTGGAGATCAGACCTTTGTCTGATGTGGGGTTGTTGAAGATCTTCTCCCATTCAGTAGGCTGCCTTTTTGTCTTAAGGATTGTGTCCTTTGCTTTACAGAAGCTTCTCAGTTTCAGGAGGCCCCATTTATTCATTGTTGCTCTTATTGTCTGTGCTATTGGGGTTATACATAGGAAGTGGTCTCCTGTGCCCATGTATTGCAGGCTGCTTCGCACTTTTTCTTCTATCAGGTTCAGTGTGGTTGGATTTATATTGAGGTCTTTAATCCGTTTGGACTTGAGTTTTGTGCATGGTGAGATAGATATAGATCTATTTTCATTCTTCTGCAGGTTGACATCCAATTATGCCAGCACCATTTGTTAAAGATGCTTTCTTTCTTCCATTGTATAATTTTAGCTTCTTTGTCAAAAATCAGGTGTTCAAAGGTGTGTGAATTAACATCCGGGTTTTCAATTCGATTCCATTGGTCAACATCTCTGTTTTTATGCCAATACCAAGCTGTTTGCATTACTGTAGCTCTGTAATAGAGTTTAATATCAGGGATGGTATTGCCTCCGGAAGTTTCCTTATTTTATAGGATTGTTTTGGCTATCTTGGGTTTTTTGTTTTTCTATATAAAGTTGATTATTGTTCTCTCAAGGTCTGTGAAGAATTTTGTATTTTAAAACAATGATCTGTTATGTTTTACTCTTCAGGCTTTTTGAGGGGTCCACCACATAGCTCCCAAATAAATCACATAGACTTTTTCTTTGTTATGAATGGCTGACGTTAGCTTGGCCTGTTTCTTGCCAACTTTTCTTTTTTATTTTTAGACTTGTTTATTCAAGTATCCGAAAACACTCTTTCGACTTCCTCCCCTCCTCCCAATACCCTCCCGTTCCCCCCATTCCCTCTCCTCCTCCCTCACCATTCCCAAGAGCAGTCAGGGTTTCCTGTCCTGTGGGAAATCCAAGTTCCTCCCCCCTCCCTCCAGGTCCAGGAAGGTGAGCATTCAAACAGGCCAGGATCCCAAAAAGCCAGTCCATGCAGACGAAACAAGACCCAGTTCCATTGTCAATGGCTTCTCAGTCTTCATTTGGACCTTGAGGACTCAGTCAGCCCCCATGTCAGCCACATTCAGAGAATCCGGTTTGATCACATGCTCGTTCAGTCCCAGTCCAGCTGGCCTTGGTGAGCTCTCATTCGATCAGTCCCCTTGTATCAGTGGGTGAATGGACCCTTCGCGGTCCTGACTTCCAGTGCTCCAATGTGGGTCTCCGTCTCTATCTCCATCCATCCTCGGATGAAGGCCCCCTCTGATTTTGCTTTCATTGCTCATGATCTCCCTCCCTCTGCTTCTCATTTGGACCTAGGGAGTTAAGTCCAGTGTTCCAGTATGTGTCTCTGTCTCTATCTCCATCCATCGCCATATGAAGGTTCTCTCTGGGTAGAACTCCTCAGCACTGCCTAAATATCAAATTTTTAACCTGATAGAGAATAGTGTAACATTTTCTTCTTGTACGGGGAAGCCTAACTCTTTAAAATTCAATCAATAACTTCTAAATTTATTTTATTATTTAACAATTCAATGAAAATATTCAACTTAAATGAATTTAAGACAAGAATATAATATAGATTGTCTGTGAGGTCCTTGATACAGGAACAGTTCCTGCTCCAGCACTGTGGCTACCCACCCAGAAGGGTGAGTGTGCACTCGACCAGCCGGAAGGAAGAGCAGGGTACCTCCAGCTCCTGCTGCAGGGGCTTGTTTGCTCCACACAACCTTTTCCTCCCCCCAAGTCAGCCCTTTTGTCTGTGGGATCCTTCGACCTCCAAGAGTCCTATCCCTGTGCTGAGGAAAACCTTTCAGACCAGTGAGTGGGTGCCATCCCTAGGTGGGGCAGATTGTCCTGGAAAGGAACACTGGGCCCTTTCACCTCCTGCTGCAGGGGCTTCTTTGTTCCACACATCCTTGCCTACCACCCCACCCAAGCCTGTCCTATTGTCTGCGAGGTCTTTGGCCCAGAAACAGTGCCTACCCCTGCACTGAGGCTATCCTCCCAGAGGGGAACAGTTCCTGCTGCTGCACTGAGGATATTCACCAACAGTCAGTCACAACATAGATTGGTCTAAGATACCAAGACTGTCCTGGCTGCATTTGAAGGAAAACATGGGCAGGCGCCAATGCAAGAATTCCTCCAACAAAATGGAAGGCAACACAACAAAACTAGATTCAAGGGATCACACAGAAAGAAGAGTTGAACACCCTACTCCAGAAGAAGTAGAAGAAATCGAATTTAAATGTAACATTATGAAAATAATAGAGGATTTTAAACAGGATGTGAAAAACTGCTGTAAAAAAGTGGAAAAGACAAACAAAAAGGTAGAAGAAATGAATAAATCTCTCAAAGATACCCAAGAAAACCACGATAAAGCAATCAAACACGTAATGGAAACAGTTTAAGACTTGAAAAATGAAATGGAGGTAATGAAGAAAACACAAACCAAGGGAGGGCTGGATATGGAAAATCTGGGTAATCGATCAGGAACTACAGAGAAAAGCATAACCAACAGAATACAAGAGATAGAAGTAAGAATATCAGACACCAAAGATATTATAGAGGAAATAAATTCATTGATTACAGAAAATAACAAATCCAACAAATTCTTAACACAAAACATTCAGAATTTCTGAAACATTGTGGAAAGACCAAACCTAAGAATAATAAGGATAGAAGAAGAATTACAGCTCAAAGGCCCAGAAAATATTATTAACAAATATTAAAAAATTATAAAATTTTTTATTATAAAAAATATCAACAAAATTATTAAGGAAAACTTTCCCAACCTAAAGCAGGATAGACCTATGAAGGTACAAGAAGCATACAGAGCACCAAATAGACTGGATCATCCCCTTGCTATATAATAATCAAAACACAAAACATACAGAATAAAGAGTGAATATTAAGAGTTGCAAGGGAAAAAGGTCAAGTAACATATAAAGGGAAACCTACCAGAATTACACCTGACTTCTCAGTTGAAACCATGAAAGCCAGAAGGTCTTGCATAGATGTGCTCCAGACACTAAGAGACCATGGGTGCAAGCCCAGACTATTATATCCAGCAAAGCTCACATTCACCATCAATGGAGAAAACAAGATATTCCAAGACAAAAACAGATTTAAACAATACTTTGCCACAAACCCAGCCTTACAGAAAATACTAGAAGGAAAACCACAAACCAAGGAAGCCAACAACACCCACAATAACACATGCATCTAATAATCCTCCAGCAGCACAACTCAAAGAAGAGAAACACACAAACACGAGCACCAGGAAAAATAATTGGAATTAGCAACCACAGGTCATTAAGATCACTTAAAATCAATGGACTCAATTCACCTATAAAAAGGCACAGGTTAAGAGAATGGATACGAAAACAGGATCCAACATTCTGCTATTTACAAGAAACACAGCTCAAACTCAAAGACAGACACTATCTCAGAGTAAAGCGTTGGGAAAAGGCTTTCCAATCAAATGGTCCAAAGAAACAAGTGGGTGTGGCTATACTAATATCTAAGAAAATTGACTTCAAACTAAAATCAATCAGAAGAGACGGAGATGGACACTTTATTCTCATAACAGGAACAATTCATCAGGAGGAAATCTCAATCCTGAATATCTACACCCCTAATATAAAAGCACCCACATATGTAAAAGAAACATTACTAGAACTCAAAGCATACATCAAACCCCACACTCCAATAGTAGGAGATTTCAACACTCCTCTCTCACCAATGAACAGGTCAACCAGACAGAAATTTAATAGGGAAGTAAGAGAACTAACAGTTGTAATGAACCAAATGGACTTAACAGACAACATCTAGAGAACATTTCACCCAAACAGAAAAGAATATACCTTCTTCTCAGCATCTCATGGAACCTTCACAAAAATTGATCAGATAATTGGTAATAAAACAAAGGTCCATAGATACAAAAAATCGTAGTAACCACCTGTGTACTATCGGATCACCATGGAATAAAATTAGAATTCAACAACAATTTTACTGCCAGAAAGCCTGAAAACTCATGGAAACTGAACCGTCAACTACTGAACCACCCCTGGGTCAAGAAAGAAATAAAGAACGAAATTAAAGTGATCCTTGAAGTTAATGAAAATAAAGACACAACATACTCAAACCAATGGGACACTATGAAAGCAGTGCTAAGAGGAAAGTTCATAGCACTAAGTGCCCATATTAAAAAAATGGAGAAAGCTCACATCAGAGACTTAACAGCAAAGCTGAAAGCTCTAGAAAAAAAAAAAGAAGCAGACTCACCCAGGAGGAGTAGGAGACTGGAAATAATCAAACTGAGGGCTGAAATCAACAAAATAGAAACACAGAAAGCAATCCAAAGAATCAACGAAACAAAGATCTGGTTCTTTGAGAAAGTCAACAAGATTGACAAACCTTTATCCAAACTAATCAAAAGGCAGAGAGAGAACATGCAAATTAACAAGGTCAGAAATGAAAAAGGGTACATAACAACAGACACTGAGGAAATTCAGAGAATCATTAGGACTTACTACAAAAGCTTATATGCCACAAAATTGGAAAATGTAAAAGAAATGGACTTGTTTTTAGATAAGTATCATTTACCAAAATTAAATCAAGACCAGGTGAACAATTTAAATAGACCTATAAGTTGTGAGTAAATAGAAGCTGTCATAAAAAACAAACAAAAAATGCCCAGAACCTGATGGTTTTAATGCAGAATTTTTTCAGAACTTCCAAGAAGAGCTGATACCTATAGTTCTTAATATGTTTCACATAATAGAATCAAAAGAGTCATTGACAAACTCTTTTTTATGAAGCTACAGTTACCCTGATTCCAAAACTACACAAAGACCCAACCAAGAAAGAGAATTACAGACCAATCTCACTCATGAACATCGATGTAAAAATTCTCAATAAAATTCTGGGCCATTGTATAGTCTTTTCCATTCCACTTATTACAATGCACTACTTTAAAAGGCTTATTTAAAGTTTTACTGAGCCTTGAGTTCATAATTACTGATAACCCAGGAGATGTTCATTAGAAAAATACATCAAGGTAACATGAATTTATAAAACATTTTATATTTGTGAACTTGAAATAGATGCGATTGAAACTTGTCATCTTACTAAAATTTGTGTGTAAATTAAAAATGTATGTTAACAAGTGTCCTCAATCATTAGAAGATAGGAAAAGCCAGGCACACATCTCAGTCATCTCACAACATTTTCCATTGAGGCTGAGCAAGGTCAGATCTGCCACTTTAACTCAGTCCATGCTCACAACTGGACAGGGTATGGAGATAGTCTTGGGAAATGGGGTGACAAGATGTCTTTCCGCTCCAGGACAAGTTAGAGAGAATCTCAGGCCCAAGTCTGTTAGCTATTGGTAATGACAGGATCTCATAGAGACTTTTGGGTGTAGAGAGTTCAGTCCAATGCTTGGCCGTGGATCTCTACATCTGCTTCCTTCAGTTTCTGGATGAAGGTTCTATGATGACAATAAGGGTAGTCACCAATCTGATTACAGGAAAAGGCTAGTTCAGGCATTCTCTCTACTTGGTTTGTTTCCGGGGTCCCAAGCAGTGACACCAGCATGTGCTTTTGGCCTGTGAGCTGGTTTATTGAAGCCAATTCTTTATGGTGCGATGCCTCGCTCAGTCATGATACAGAGGGGAGAGCTTGGTCCTGCCTCAACTTAATATGCCATGCTTTATTGACTACCATGGGAGGCCTTGTCCTTTCTGAGGAATGGATAGAGGGGTTAGAAAGGATGTTGCGGTAGCAAATGGGAGGGAGATAAAGGAGAAAAAACTATGGCTACTATGAAAACTAAAAATAATGATAATAATAATAAAGAGTATTGGGAGTATAAAAGTCAAAGGCACTCTTCAATTCTCTTTTGAAATATATTTATGATTTAAATAGACTTACACAACTTTCCCATTTCTAATTTTTACTTAGTTTAAGATATGTCTTCATTTCTTTATTCTTTTCGAATATATTGAATCCTACCGGTTTCACTTTTCTTCTCTTCTACCAGCGGTCCCACTGGGCCAAAGACATTCCCTCTTCCCTAGATTCACTCCTCCTTTGTTTTCCTTCAGAAGAGAGCAGGCCTTCCAGGGTTATCAACTGAACACTGCATAGCAATTTACAATATATTAGGCAAAACTCCTCATATCAAGACTGGACAAGGCAACACAGCAGGAAGAGAAGTGTCCTAAGAACAGGCAAAGCAGTCAGAGACACACTCTTATCGTTAGGATTCCCACAAGAACACCTAGTTACACAACCATAGCCTATTTGCAGAGGACAGAGCTCAGACCAATAAAGGCTCTGATTGTCTCTCAGGTCTTTTTGATCCTCTATAAGCCCTGCTTATTTGAATGTGTGGGCCATGTTCCTGTGGTGTCCATGACCCATCTGACTCCTACAGTTCTTCCTTCCCTTCTTCAGGGTTGTTTCCTGAGTCTAGTTATGATCAAATAGTCCCTTAATTTTTATTTTATTTTGTCCCATACCAGTTTCCTGAGTCTAGTTATGATCAAATAGTCCCTTAATTTTTATTTTCTTTTGTCCCATACCAGGTGTCTCTTTTGACGTGACAGAGGAATTTGGGTTTAGAGAAGGAGCAAGCTATGCTCCAATTCCAAACCAGGTTTAATATTTTTTTCCACTGGTACAAAAGCCCTTCTTTAATAGCACCATGGAGGCTTAAATACCCAGTAGTCAATGGTCAACAGGTGAAAATCCCATCCTCTGATTCTCTAGGCAAGGCACAGCTTTTAGTAACTTCAATTAGAAGGCTCTAGCAGGGAAGAGCAGCTGAAGGCCAAGACTCCAATTGGTACCAACACTTAACTAGCAGAAAATATGATTAAAGTATACTTTTGATAAAGAACTGTTTCTAAAATATAAAGAAAGCTTATAATCAGCATTCCAAATTAATATCACCTATGGAAATATTGGCAGATATTTCACTAGAGAAATGATGCGGGATTACTAAACATGTGATAACTCATTCATTGTCATTAAATATGATCACCTGTATAATTCACAAATAAACTGCTAAGTGATTATTATCAAATCCTTAAGAGAGTTAATATATTAAAATATACTTTAGTAGTAATAGTAGTAGTAGTAGTAGTAGTATTTGGTAGCAGTCACTAATAGGAACAAATTTCCTGTTGAATTTGAATTAGATGATAACCTGGATATTAATCATACAAGGAATACAAGAACTCTACATAAAAGCTATTGGCATATGCAAAATTCAGGGATTTTACATACATACATTGATGCATACACATAAGTGTGTGTGTATGCATCAATGTATGTATGTATGTAAGTTTTTTGAAAGAGTTTCTCTGAATAACTTTGGTGCCTGTCCTGAAACTAGCTCTTGTTGACTAAACTCACCTTAAAGTTAAGGAGATCCACCTGCCTTTGCCTCCCAAGTTCTGGGATTAAAGGCCTGCACCACCACCACCTGGCTATTTCTCTTAAGATAGTAAACAGTGCAGGCTGTGGTACCACATGTGTTTAATCCCAGGGCTGGGGAGCCAAGGAAGAATGATTTTTATGAGTTCTAGGCCAGCCTGGTTCTAGGACAGAGTTAGTTCCAGGACAACCAGAAACCCTTGTCTTGAAAAAACAAATAGAGAATAAACAGTGTCATAATAAACCAAAAAGCGATGCTTTGAATGAATAATTAAAAATCTGAGGAATCCATATAAGTTCAAAAATTAGTAAACAAAATTAGTGTTACTACTAAACTAAATTTACCTTCTGGGTCACAGTGAGTAAGAGGACCTTTTTACAGTCAGCTGTATTGATAAAAACATTAAGATTTAGTGTTTTAAAGTAAAATGTTTTCTTTTCTCATGTAAGAATTAGGCAAGAGTATGTTTTTCCATATGACATCTCCACGAATGTTATACTGATTTCATCATATTTGTCGTGATTCTCCCTGTTGTCAACCTCCTGGTTGGTAGGAGTCAGGCATCTACACGGCCTGTCCTTCGGGTCCTGACAGGATAGTCCTCAGTTGCAGTCACTAAGAGCACCTCCTGAGCACATTCACTATATTCCCTTTTCAAAGGGCCCTGACCACCTCCTATCTCTGTCTGTCTGTCTGCCCCCTCTCTGTTTGTCTGCTTATCTCTCTGTCTCTCCCCTTGTCTTTTTCTCTGTGGCTCTCTTTTTTCTTTTGTTTCTCCTGTCCCCAGAGGCCATCTCCCCTTCCCTTTATTTATGCTCCGTTTCTCCTAATAAACCCCCTCCACATGAACTCTGTTGCGAGGCATTTTTATCGCTCAGCACATGTATAAAGTTACAACACTGGTCCCCCATACCTCATCCTCATCCTGATCACAGCAATCTTCATTCTACTTTAATATTCGTTTATTTTAAATTCAGTCATCTAAAATTTGCTACAGGAAGAATTTTTGTTATAGGTGCATCAGAGAAAAATTATTTACAAGAGTCTGGGCATCTTATTAATTGTCTCACTGCTAAAGAAAAATGTCCATATCTCAGAACTCATGTCCTCTACTCGTTATCATTCCTGATAATGTCTATAATCTCATAGTGCTGGAATTATGCACATGAATAGAGGGCCAAACAGTGGCGTTTTGGAGAGATCTTTCTTTCGTCATGAGTCTTTGTGTTTCTAAACATTTCTTGTTGGAGACATCAATTTTTTTTTCAATTTGAGAAATATTCTGCTACTAATTCATTTTATACGATTTACATGAGTTCAGTTTTCTGCATTGGCTCCTTTTCCCATTGATTAAACTCTTAGACATGATAGCATCACCGATTACCTAGAGACTGTGATCACAGTCACTTATATCTGTATCCCTTATTCACATTTTAACCTAGTAGTCAGTGTTCTCCTTCTCAGGAATTCTCCTTCTTTTGGATGGAGACTACTGGTGATGCTTCCATGGTTTTTCTTATTTGTTTCTTTGACGTTTTCTTTTCCATCATTTTTGATTCATTTTTACAAAGTCTTATTATCCTAGCTAAAGTTTTTTCTATTTTTGATAAAGTTTTTATCTATAATTTCTCATTATTTTGTATTTCTCATTATTTTACCCACATTTGTGTGTGTGTGTGTGTGTGTGTGTGTGTGTGTGTGCATGCTTTGTTGGATTCACTTTCTATGTTCTAAATTTTTCAATCACATATATTTGAGATCATTGACCTTTTTGCTAGCAAATTTTGAAGTCCCATTTGGTTTCAAAATTTACTTATTAAGAATTTTTGCTCTTTTTTGAAAAATGATATTTCCTTTCTTTAAAATTAAAAGAAATTGATATTTCCTTTTTTAAAATTAAAAATTTCTGTGATGCAATTTGTACATATATTTGTTAGTTCGTTGTACTTTCTGTATATTTTTATTACTCTAAATTTTATTTTATTCTTCTATTGTATCCATTAATAGAATATGTTTATTACTCATCATAAAATATGCATTTTGGATCAATGTATAATATTTTCAGTATTTCTCTTAAAAATTAAAAGAATCCTCTGACAAAAGCAAATAATGAATAAAGTACTCAGTTCCTAATCTATGTATATTGTCAGTGCTTTTTAGACCAAACTAATAAATTACCATGATAAATATAAGTGTTCAAAAATCTACTACTAATAATATTCCATTGTAATCTTTCAATCAATAGTGGTTGGCTAATTCCTAACAGTAATTATCTTATAACTAGGCACACTGCTCTAAGGGCTTTGCTGTTTTTTTCTTTCCAGGCAATCATAGCAGCCTGTTTTAATATCCAATTATAGGAGTTAGTAGCTAAGCCACAGTGGCAGCCTGTAGTAACATCAATTATTGGAGTTAGTAGCTAAGCCACAGAAGACAGCATCAAGCCACAGCATTAACCGTTCTACGCCCAAGAATGTGAAGTGCTTACTTTTTCCAAAGTCCATTCCAAATGACTGACTTCACTGGGACTTTTTATTTGGATCTTCAGCTTTTGAGGTCAAAACAAGTAGCAGAATTAACAATGGTGCTGTTATTAATTCTGTCTGAAATAAGGACACCACCAAATTGAGTATGTTTCCTTGTACTGGCTTTTACATTTTCCAAAGTAAGTTCCAAATTGCGTTTGACATGTTTCCGCTCTTTTTGAAGTAGAAAATTTTAGAGTAAAACAGATATGTTCTGAAGTACGGGAAAAAATACTAAGAATATTGTTTTTTTTTCTTTTCCCAATATAAGAAACCTCAGGAAATGAATCTTTCAAATGGTCAAATTTCAGAGTATTTTGTATTTTCTTATTTTTGATTAATATCATGTGTTTTCTGGGTGCTGTTTATGCAATGAGTTGTGGATATACCACTACTCAGGAAGATAACCACAAATTTTGTTATTATTGTTGCTTTCTGAGGTCCAAAATAAAAAAAAGCAAAAAAACAAAAAACCAACTAACCAACCAACCAACCAAACAAAACAGGGAAGATTCAATTTCCATCATCCACCAACTTCATGACAGCTCTTTGATCTCATATTTTAATATCTCACTTTATTCACTAAGATTTTGGTTTTCTACTAGTTTAAGCATATTGAGTCCAAAACTTCTAATAAGAAGGCTTATTCCTGAGCACAAAAAGTAGGCTTGATAGATTTCCATCGCCCAAATTCAACAGAATATTTTGAGTGGTCTTGTCAGTCAAATAGTGCTTATCCTTAACACTACATCTAAAAAATCTTTAAGCCCAATACTTTGTTGACTCTCCCGAGTGCTGGATGATGGTGACACACGCATTTAATCCCAGCACTCAGGAGGCAGAGGCAGGTGGATCTGTGACTTCAAAGCCAGCCTGGCAGCCTGGTCTACAAGACCTAGTTCCAGGACAGGCATCAAACCTACACAGAGAAACCCTGTCTCAACAAACAAACAAAATCAACAAAACAAGCAAACAAACAACAAAAAAGATTTATTCCTCACTTCATTATCCAGCTGTTAAGTGGACGAAATGTTAGAAGGTAGAACCTAGGATATGAAGGTTCTCTCCGTGGTGAGGGCATTGAAGTCCCAGGCCTTTCATTTGACTCTCTTTGTTTCCCTGATGCTGCGTAACAATTTCTTGTGGGATAAAACATTTCTGCATAAGCAGCACAGTTATGCTTCCTATTTACTCAACTATCCTAAAATAGTTTTGCTGACTGAAATGGTGAGGAGTCACAGAAATCTGGCCAAGTTCCCTGGCATCCCACTGAGTCTACCTGCACAGAAAATAACAACGCTGTGAAGTGGCTGCTGTGAAATAGCGGATGAATGAGGTCACCAATCTTAAGATTTAAACAATATTTAAATGTAGCAAAACATCCTCTGTAGAATAAAGAAACTACAGTTAAAAATTTGGATCTATGAAATATTGCCTAAAACAAGTACAGATGGAAATAAATCATTAGTACAGGTAGAGTCTTGGGCTGATTTAAAAGTAATTATAATGTAGAAAGTAGGATGAATAACTTTACCTATTCATCCAGCCTTATAATCACAATTATTCATGAGAATGAGGCAGCAATCAGAAGTTCAAGGGTATATTGAGCAGTATAGTAAGCAGTTGGACAGGCTGAAAATTTTGGGAGACCAAAGCTCCAAAATATGAGTATGCATATATAACAATATAATCATAAAAGCATTATAAATATTATTTCAATAAACAGTAAATATATTTAATAAATATAATTTATAGTATATTTAATAAATTTACTAAAATATGGTTTATGTGGTGTTCATAATTATAATTATGCTATGATCAAATAATTGTAAATGTAAAATTGCATGCATTATCTATATGTGATATGTGATTATGGATCATACCACATAAAATTGTATACGGCAATGGTATATAACCAAAATTATAAATGTGTATATTTATATATATATGCTATGACATATACACTGAATTAACAATGATTATAAAAACAGGTCAGGTTTGAAAGAGAGAAAGAGGTTTATTTTATATGGTTTGGACACAGAAATGGGAAGAAGAAAATGATGTAATTATATGATCCCAAAGTAAAGTGAATGGGATCCCAAAAATGCCAGTGCAAGTAAGAGGGATAAATTCTGGTGCCACTGCCAGTGCCTAGATACAGTTGGGAGGTCCTTGGACCTTCCCCCAAGGCAATGTGCCTTACCTTCTCTGAGGAGTGGATAGGGGCAGGGGGTTGGGGATAAGTAGAATTGAATTGGAGGAGAGAAGAGAGTGGAAACTAGAATTGATTGCAAAATGTGAAAAGGTTGTTTTCTATCTTAAAAAAAGTAAAATAAAATAAATTATAAATAAAACAAATAATTTAAAAGATGGGTAAGGGGAGTGAAATGTATCCCTGTTGATGAATATTTGTCTTGTTTTATGCATGACCCATGGTTATTTCCTCAGTAATTTATTAAGCAATGAAATATGATATAGGAGCTCTGAGTAATGTAGAGAGGGGTCACATGGACACAAATTTTGCAGACTATTATTTTTCATTGGAAATGTTTCCAATGAATGTTTCATTGAGGCAAAAATCCTAGGTGATGCCTACATCAGATTCTGATATATTTCTTTTTAGTTAGCATTAATATTTGTATCTAGGTCTTGGGAAAATACAATTTATGAAACTCAATTTGCTACACTACTTTACTGCTTCAAGATGACCATCATTTATCATACAAGCCTCTGCACAGCAAACTTCTGAAGTGATGCTTTGTTTATATGCATGAGATCTTAAATGCCTGGAGAGCTGGGCATGAAGTTTTAATGTATTTCACATTCTGACTTCTGGTTGTTAACTGCAATAATCATCTACTGTTACTTAAAATAGCAATAACCAAGAGTAATGTGAAATAGGAGGGGATTATTTATAACTGTTGAAAAACATGATGTCAGTTGAATAATTTCTACATTTTTCTACTCTCAGTAAATAAAGTGTGCTTCTCAAAGTATACAGTTTCTTTTGGTTACCTTCAGCCACAAGCATTCAGGTTGCCCTATTTAAAAGACAGTTTCTGAAGAACATTTCTACTGTTAAATCATTTCCACAAATCACTGAATGATTTATATATGCATAAAATGATATCTTCAACAGGAATAAAAATTCTTCATTTTATCAAGAAGAAATTCAAGGAGAAGTGTTTTAGTACAGAAGAATCATAAATTCCATCTATTTCCTATGGAAAATCACCTGTTTGTTGTTTTATAGTTTCATTACTAATGATTTTTATGTTTGTGAAGAAGTAGCCATTATCTATGTCAATTCCCAATATCTATTTCCAGAGAGCCTGTGAACTTTGTGTCCTAGACATAGTAATTTACGTCATGTATATCTCAGTTGTGAGCAAATTTGGTTCCTCAAGTTAATGAGTTACTAAAAAATAACATTGATGTAGCACAAGGGGCAGAATACACACCAGTGGTAATGCTGCCTTTCAATGTAAATAGTATTTGCCAGGCTCATGAGTCACTTAGTTTAAAATATTTTAGAAGAAAGGGAAAGCCCTGACACTTTATTTCGAATTTTGGCAGGAACTGAGGGAGTGTTTAAGAGTGAGAAATTTTCAAATAAAATACACACACATGCATTTAAGTTATGTATATGCATATATACACATACACCTAAGATATTGTTTACTGGTATGAGAAAACTTTTTCTAGCTGAAATTCGATTACACGTAGATTTAACTCCATGCTTATACCTGAATTATCATAGCCATCCTTGATGGAACATAAATTTTACTCCATCAGTTTTGTGAATTGCTGTAATTAGATATGTATAGTTAGTTCTGTCAAGGGGACTGTCACATGAATTACTAATAATGTGCTTCACAATTTTCTTTTCATTGGATAAATGAACATTCTAGACATAATTAAAATTTTGCAGCTAGTACAAATGACTGTAGCTTTAAGAGTATTCTTTTGGTTACTAGAGATAATAATTTAGACAATGAGGTAATATACAGTGTCATTGATGAGGATTAAGTTGTTTTACTTGCTTCAGCAATGATCTTCTATCAAAGAAAAGGAACTCAATGCATTCCACATTTTCAGCATTGTTTGTAAAGACACTATATAGTCCTCAAATTTTATGAGACTATGGTTATGAATGATTTTTGCCTGTCTAGAATGGTTGTTTATTCTTGATTTTCCAGTAAAATAGTACTGGTTTACTTGAATTCTGTTTAAATAGGATAATAGGCTTCAACCCCATGAAACACTATCTGTTTTGGAATTCTGACAGCGAAAACCGCTCTTTGTTTGGTAGACATCTGCTCATCACATGTTGGAATGTGTTTATTCTATTACCATCTAACCCCAATGGATTCACACCACAAATAAACAAACCAATAATTTTGACAACCCATTCTGCTAGCCCTATGGAAAGTATCTGAAGTATACAGTTATGTAGGTTTTGGTTTATATAATCTAGGTTATATTTGATACTATTTATTTGCTAGAGATAGTTTGTTAGCCATCATTACTATGCAATGATTTGTTCCATATTTTCTAAAAAAAAAAAAAACAAATGATCACAGACATTAGAATCAGAGAAGGAAGACTATACAGGATATATTTATTTGGGTACCAAAACTTCAAATCTTTTAAAGACAATTTCCATATATTTGTGGCGATTTTTACTATGAAAATGTCTCTTAGTATACAAACCAAGAAGATTAGTTAGGCACTAATCTTTCAGAGTGAACTAGAAAATAAACATCATGAATGATTTAGTGAAATGAGCCTTCTCATAATAGCAATGCCAATGTCTTTGTTTCTGAATTTTAGGTAACAACCTTCATCCTCATCTGCTGTTCAGAGGCTTCTAGAATAGAACAACATATAAATGTTTTCATTTCCCTTAGATAGGCTTGATCCCTGATGAGAGTAATGAAAAATTCACAAGAAACGAACAGAAGAAAATGAGTACTAAACTAGAATCTTCACAGAATGGTAAGTTTGGGTTTGGAATGACACAAGAGTGCTTTAAATTACTAAGGGATGTGTAAATCACACTTCTGGAGATGATTTTAGGAGTGGAATTGACTTTCTTCTTAAGCTAAAATTGATTTTAATAAATGATTCAAGATGAGGAATACAGGCGCCACTCTGAGCTGACGAAGTGGTGATTCCTTTATGTCATGTTGTAAGGGATAATTCCAATACTGTACAGTTAGTTATTTTTATGATCTTTGTTATTTGTTTTGATTCTTGAATTTTTATATATTGTACTTAAAGAACACAGCAAATTGAGATATATCTCAGTGTATTTAAGTATATCATTTCATCATTTTATTTCAGGAATGCAGAAATGGGTTGAACACATGTTCAATAGTGCTTCAGTTTTGCAGAATCCCATGGATTAGAGATGAGAGTTCATGATTCATCACCTTTATAGAGTCCCATACATGGGTTCAATCACTGCAATAACAGGCAATATGTCAATGTACTGGGATATTTTCAAGTTTCTTCACTTCTACAATATAGTAAGAAGGGTCGCTTGTTTGTTCCTGGCCACCTGGCTAGGTTAGACCCAAAACAATCACACAGAAACTATATCATTTAAAACACTGCTTGGCCCCTTAACTCTAGCTTCTTATTGACTAAATTTTACATCTTAATTTAACCCATCTCCATTAATCTGTATATCCATGTGGCTGTGGCTTACAAGTTAAAGTTTCAGCATTTACAACTCTGCCTGTTCCATGGCTTCTCTCTGACTCTGCCCTTATTCCTCCCAGTATTTAGTCCAGCCTTCCCCACCTACATAAGTTCAGCTTTGCTATAAATCTAAAGTAGTTTCTTTATTCATTAATTAATAAAAACAACACATAGGCAGAGGACCTCTCACACCACTACAGCACATTCAGCTTTCTAGTAACACTTAGGATTTGAGATGTTTCTAGAGACATGGTGAAGGCATGGTAAAATACATTCATGTTTTTTGTTTGTTTGCTTGCTTTGCAATAGTTACTTATTTAACATAGAATAATTTTTTTCCTTATTTATTTATTTAAAGAATTTCCACTTCCTCCACTCCTCCCAATACCCTTCCACTCCCCCCACCTCCCTCTCCTCCTCCCTGACCATTCCCAAGAGCAGTCAGAGTTTCCTGCCCTGTAGGAAATCCAAGTTCCTCCCCCCTCCTTCCAGGTCTAGGAAGGTGAGTATCCAAACAGACCAGGATCCCAAAAAGCCTGTCCATGCAGACGAAACAAGACCCAGTGCCATTGTCAATGGCTTCTCAGTCAGCCCCCATGTCAGCCACACTCAGAGAATCCGGTTTGATCACATGCTCCTTCAGTCCCAGTCCAGCTGGCCTTGGTGAGCTCTCATTCAATCAGTCCCATTGTATCAGTGGGTGAACGCACCCTTCACAGTCCTGACTTCCTTTTTCATGTTCTCCTTCCTTCTGCTCTTCATTTGGACGTTGGGGGCTCAGTCCAGTGCTTCAGTGTGGGTCTCCGTCTCTATCAACATCCATCGTCAGGTGAAGGTTAACTCTGGTTCTACTTTCCTTGCTCACGATCTCCCTCCCACTGCTTCTCATTTGGACCTAGGGAGTTAAGTACAGTGTTCAAATACGTGTCTCTGTCTCTATCTCCATCCTTCGCCATATGAAGGTTCTGTGGTGACATGCAAAATATTCATCAGTATGGTTATGGGCTAAGGCCAGTTCAGGCACCCTCTCCTCTGCTGCCCAGGGAACAATCTGGGGACCTCTCCTTGGGCCTGGGAACCCCTCCAGAATCAAGTCTCTTGCAAACCCTAAAATGGCTCCCTTAGTTGAGATATCAACTTCCCTGCTCCCATAACCATCCTTCATCCCTCCTCCCCTCCCAATCCCCCAAGCCATCCCCAATCCTCCCCCTCTCCTCTCTCCCTAACCATCTCTCCTTACTTCCACTCCCCCACCCCCCATGCACCCAAGTTTGACTGGCAATCTTGTCTACTTCTAATAACTATATGATTTTCTTCAGGTTCACCTTCTTATTTAGCTTCTCTAGGATCATGAATTAAAGACTCAAAGACCTTTAACCATGGCTAGAATCCACTTATGAGTGAGTACATACCATATTCCTCTTTTTGGGTCTGGGTTACCTCATTCAGTAAAGAGTTTTCTATTTCTATCCATTTGCATGCAAAATTCAAGATGTCGTTGTTTTTTATCGCTGAGTAAAACTCTAATGTGTATATGTTCCACACCTTTTTTAACCATTGTTCTATTGAGGGGCACCTAGGTTATTTCCATGTTCTGTCTATTACAAATAGTGAAGCTTTGAATATAGTTGAACAAATGCTTTTGTAGTATGATAGGGCATCTCTTGGGTATATTCCCAAGAGTGGAGTTGCTGGGTCCTGAGGGAGGTTGACTCCCAGTTTCCTGAGAAACCGCCACACTGATTTCCACAGTGGCTGCACAAGTTTGCATTCCCACCAACAATGTAGGAGTGTTCCCCTCACATCACATCCTCTCCAGCATAGGCTATCATTGGTGTTTTTGAGTTTAGCTATTCTGACAGGTGTAAGATGGTATCTCAAAGTGGTTTTGATTTGCATTTCCCTGATCGCTAAGGAGGTTGAGCATGACCTTAAGTGTCTTTTGGCCATTCGAAGTTCATCTGTTGTGAATTCTCTGTTCAGTTCAGTACCCCATTTTTTAAAATGGGTTAATTAGTGTTTTAGTGTCTAGTTCCTTGAGTTCTTTGTATATTTTGGAGATCAGACCTTTGTCTGATGAGGGGTTGGTGAAGATCTTCTCCCAGTCAGAAGGTAGCCTTTTTGTCTTATTGACGGTGTCTTTTGCTTTACAGAAGCTTCTCAGTTTCAGTAGGTCCCATTTATTCATTGATTCTCTTATTGTCTGTGCTACTGGGGTTCTACTTAGGAAGTGGTCTCCTGTGCCTATATCTTGTAGACTACTTCCCACATTCTCTTCTATCAGGTTCAAAGTGGACAGACTAATGTTGATGACTTTAATCCATTTGGACTTGAGTTTTGTGCATGGTGATAGATATGGATCTACTTTCATTCTTCTACAGATTGACATCCAGTTATGCCAGCACCATTTTTTAAAGATGCTTTCCTTCTTCCATTGTATACCTTTAGCTCCCTTGTCGAAAATTAGGTGTGCATAAATTTGTGGGTTAATATCCGGGACTTCTATTCGATTCCATAGGTCGACTTCTCTGTTGTTATACCAATACCAAGCTGTTTTCCATACTGTAGCTCTGTAATAGAGTTTGAAGTCAGGGATGGTAATGACTCCAGAAGGTCCTTTAGTGTATAAGATTGTTTTGGCTATCCTGGGTTTTTTGTTTTGCCATATAAAGTTGATTATTGTTCTCTCAAAGTCTGTGAAGATGTTTGATGGGATTTTGATGGGGATTGCATTGAATCTATAGATTGCTTTTGATAGAATTGCCATTTTTACTATGTTGATTCTCCCAATCCAAGAGCAGGGGAGGTCTTTCCATTTTCTGGTATCCTCCTCAATTTCTTTCTACAAAGACTTAAAGTTCTTCTCAAATAGGTCTTTCACTTACTTGGTTAGAGTAACCCCAAGATATTTTATGCTATTTGTGGCTATCGTAAAAGGTGATGTTTCTCTGATTTCCCTCTCTGCTTCTTTATCCTTTGTGTATAGGAGGGCAACCGATTTTTTGGAGTTGATCTTGTATCCTGCCACATTACTAAAGGTGTTTATCAGCTGTAGGAGTTCTTTGGTAGATTTTTTGGGGTCGCTTATGTACACTATCATATCATCTGCATATAACGAAAGTTTAACTTCATCCTTTCCCATTCTAATCCGCTTGATCCCCTTATGTTGTATTATTGCTATTGCTAGAACTTCAAGCACTATATTGAAGAGGTATGGAGAGAGTGGACAGCCTTGTCGTGTTCCTGATTTTAGTGGAAAGGCTTTGAATTTCTCTCCATTCAATTTGATGTTAGCTGTCGGCTTGCTGTGTATTGCTTTTATTATATTTAGGTATGATCCTTGTATCCCCAGTCTCTACAACACCTTTATCATAAATGGGTGTTGAATTTTGTCAAATGCTTTTTCAGCATCCAATGAAATGATCATATGGTTTTTTCTTTCAGTTTATTTATATGATGGATTACATTGATAGATTTGCATATGTTGAACCAGCCCTGCATCTCTGGGATGAAGCCTACTTTATCATAATAATTTTTCTAATGTGTTCTTGGATTCGGTTTGCCAGTATTTTATTGAGAATTTTCGCGGCGATGAGTGAGATTGGCCTGCAATTCTCTTTCTTGGTTGTGTCTTTGTATGGTTTTGGTATCAGGGTAACTGTAGCTTCATAAAAGGAGTTTGGCAATGACTCTTCTGTTTCTATATTGTGGAATACATGAAGGAGTATAGTTATTAGCTCTTCCTGGAAGTTCTGGTAGAATTCTGCATAGAAACCATCTGGTCCTGGGCTTTTTTTGGTAGGGAGATTTTTGATAACAGCTTCTAATTCTTCGCGACTAACAGTTCTATTTAGATTGTTCACCTGTTCTTGGTTCAACTTTAATATATGGTACTTATCTTAAAAAATGTCCATTTCGTTTACATTTTTCAACTTTGTGGCATATAAACTTTCATAGTAAGATCTAATGATTCTCTGAATTTCCTCTGTGTCTGTGGTTATGTCTCCTTTTCATTTCTGATCTTATTAATTTGCATGTTCTCTCTCTGCCGTTTGATTAGTTTGGATAGGGGTTTGTCGATCTTGTTGATTTTCTCCAAGAACCAACTTTTTGTTTCATTGATTCTTTGGATTGTTTTCTGTGTTTCTATTTTGTTGATTTCAACCCTCAGTTTGATTATTTCCAGTCTTCTACTTCTCCTGGGTGAATCACCTTCTTTTTTTTCTAGAGGTTTCAAGTATGCTGTTAAGTCTTCAATGTGTGCTTTCTCCGTTTTCTTTAATTGGGCACTTAGTGCTATGAACTTTCCTCTTAGCCCTGCTTTCATAGTGTCCCATAGGTTTGAGTATGTTGTGTCTTTATTTTCATTAAATTCAAGGAAGACTTTAATTTCTTTCTTGTTTCTTCTTTGACCCAGGGGATATTTAGTAGTTGACTGTTCAGCTTCCATGAGTTTGTTGGCTTCCTGGGGGTAGCATTGTTGTTGAATTCTAACTTTAATCCATGGTGATCTGACAAGACACAGGTAGTTACTACTATTTTTTTGTATCTGTGGAAGTTTGCTTTGTTACCGAGTATGTGGTCAATTTTTGAGAAGGTTCCATGAGCTGCAGAGAAGAAGGTATATTCTCTCCTATTTGGGTGAAGTGTTCTATAGATGTCTGTTAAGTCCATTTGATTCAATACCTCCAATAATTCTCTTATTTCTCTGTTAGGTTTCTGTCTGATTGACCTGTCCATTGGTTGGAGAGGTGTGTTGAAGTCTCTTACTATTAGTATGTGTGGTTTGATGACTGCCTTGAGTTCTAGAAGAGTTTCCTTTACATATGTGTGTGCCTTTATATTAGGGGCATAGATATCCAGGATTGAGACTTCTTTCTGTTGAATTGTTCCTGTTATGAGTATGAAATGTCCATGTCCATCTCTTCTGATTGATTTTAGTTTGAAGTCAGTTTTGTTAGATATTAGAATGGCCACACCCGCTTGTTTTTTAGGTTCATTTGCTTGGAAAACCTTTTCCCAACCCTTTACTCTGACTAGATGTCTGTCTTTGTGGTTGAGGTGTGTTTCTTGTAAACAGCAGAATGTTGAATCCTGTTTTTGTGTCCAATCTCTAAGTCTGTGCCTTTTTATAGGTGAATTGAGTCCATTGATATTAAGAGATATTAATGACCATTGGTTGTTGACTCCAGTTATTTATTTATTTTTTTTTGGGGGGTAGTATAGTGTATGTGTTTTCCTTCATTGAGTTGTGCTTGTGAAGGGTCGCTAGATGTCTGAGTTATTGTAGGCAGTGTTGGGAATGTTGGATTCCTTGGGTTGTGATTTTTCTTCTAATATTCTCTGTAAGGCTGGATTTGTAGCTATGTATTGTTTAAATTTGTTTTTATCCTGGAATATATTGTTTTCTCTGTTGATAGTGAACAATAGCTTGGCTGGGTATAGTAGTCTGGGCTTGCATCCATGGTCTCTTAGTTTCTGCAGTACCTCTATCCAGGACCTTCTGACTTTCATGGTTTCAATAGAGAAGTCTGGTGTAAGTCTGATGGGTTTACCTTTATAAGTTACTTTTCCTTTTTCCTTTGCAGCTCTTAATATCCTTTCTTTTATCTGAATGCTTTGTGTTTTGATTATTATATGGCGAGGGGAATTTTTTTTCTGATCCAATCTATTCGGTGTTCTGTATGCTTCTTGAACCTTCATAGGAATATCGTTCTTTAGGTTGGGAATGTTTTCTTTTATAATTTTGTTGAATATATTTTCTGAACCTTTGATGTGCAATTCTTCTCCTTCTTCTACCCCTATTATTCTTAGATTTGGTTTTTTATTGTGTCCCACATTTCCTGAATGTTTTATGATGAG
This sequence comes from Myodes glareolus, assembly GCF_982192425.1. NCBI lineage: Eukaryota > Metazoa > Chordata > Mammalia > Rodentia > Cricetidae > Myodes > Myodes glareolus. The sequence continues at coordinate 72,167,647 of NC_142037.1, read as the reverse complement.
AATTTGTTGGATTTGCTGTTTTCTTTGGTCAGAGCGTTCATTTTCTCTATGGTGTCTTCATAATCTAAGATTCGTTCTTCTATCTCTTGTATTCTCTTGGTTATGCTTGTTCCTGAAGTCTCTGTTTGTTTACCTAGATTTTTCATATCCAACAGGCCCTCAATTTGTGTTTTCTTCATTGCCTCCACTTCAGTTTTCAATTCTTGAACTGATTCCATTACCTGTTTGATTTTTTTTTCTTGGTTTCTCAGAGTATCGTTTACGAATTTACTCATTTCTTCAATCTTTTTGTTATATTTCTCTTCTATTTCTTTAAGTGAGTTATTCATATCCCGTTTATTAGACTCTATTGCTTTCATAATGACACTGTTTTCCACTTCTTCCGGAATAGGGTGTTCAATCCTTCTGTCATAAGATCGCTGGGATCTGGTGTTTTCATGTTGTTTTTCAGATTGTTGGAGGAATTTTTGCCTTGGCGCCTGCCCATCTCTTCCTTCAGATGCTCTCCAATGGCTCTTCCCTCCACTGGGTCTTCTGCTACAGTATTACTGACCCTTGCTGGTCAGAAATCTCTCTGCTTGCAGTCTTACCTTGCTGCAAGCAGGCTATTAAAACAAAGGAACTCCCTCCCTTTTGCACTCACTGCCCTGTCCTGGCGGTGCCCAAACAGGCTGAGTTGGAGGATTTTATGCCCTGAAAAAGGGAGAGAAGGGGTTCTCTCTGAAAAAGGGAGAGAAGGGGAGAGAGAGGAAGGGAAGGGGTTCCTGGCTGAAGGCAGGGATTGGGTAGGAGGAGAGAGGGTTTAGCTGGGGGAAGCCACCCCTTCGGAATACCCAGGGAGACAAGGATGGCATGAAAATTGTGTGTTCTCTTACCAGGCTGGTGTGGTGGGTCAGGAGCACACTTACCCCTCCATTGTATCTTCTGCTACAGGATCAGTGCCACTTGCTGGTCAGAAATCTCCCTGCCTGCAGTCTTACCTTGCTGTAGGCAGGCTATTAAAGAAAAAACCTAGAATAATTTTTTAATCTAATATCACCATGTAGCTCACAAAATCCTAGGAATCTTTATGATCATTGTTAAAAGAATCATAGCCTATTGCATTACCATCACAATGCTAATATAAAAACATTAAATATAAAGAATTGCCTTTACTTTTACATTAGGTTATGCAATGATATATTGCTATTCATTACATGATAGCAACTATTGGCTTTAGTTCAGTAAGGTTCAGGGATCTACTTTTGTTCTGTTTCCCAAACTTATACATGGTTCTTTATAATTATTTTACCTATTAATGAATGATATTTATTTTTACCACAAATGCAAAACACACACACACACACAGACTTGTGAGTCAGTAATATTTACGATACTCAGATTGTTTTTATGTCTTAAAGTATATTTTTGTCTTTTGTCATAATTAAAAATGAAGCAATATTTTCAATGTTTTACCATTTGTACTAAGAAATAAAAAGTGATAACTTCCCTCAAAGTAGTCAATACACTGAATTAAATAATCCCGTCCAAGAGCAGTTAAAACCCAGTGACAGATCACTGTCTGAAGAAGATGCAGACTTAGATTCTAATTTCCCCAGAGCATACTGTAAGAAGAATACAATATTCAGTTGATGTTAATCAATAACAGCTTTTTTTCATTGAAGTTGGACCCTAATATTTTGATCACCTGCTCAGTTATAAAGACAATCAAAACAGCATGTGATGCTCACCATTACTTTTATTTTCTAGCCCTATTCATACCTCTCATTTCACAATGTTTTTTTATGTACTTTCACTTATCAGGTGTTGTGAATTTAAATTTCTCTTGTATAACCAACTGTAATTTATTACTGTGGCAACATTGTTGATGCTGTTAATTTACTTAGACCTACTGTTAGACTTATCATATGTTAGATCTCCTGGGTTTTCCAGGAAAGTTTATGTTACCCCAAATATGCTTCATTTTTTAAATAAAAACTTGTGTCCTGAAACATTCAAAACTATACAAATGTGATCTTACCCCCCTAGGTTGAGATATTGAAACAACAAATTACTTAGTCTTTTCCAAGTCATACGTGATCAATGAAATTTACTTCTTTGAGACAAAAATATTGATGTGACAAAAGTGTACTGGTCTTTTAAATTCACTCATATACTTGTGAGTCCGTAGCTGCCATTCATACAGGCTGAAAAAGAATCCTTCAGACCTTTTCCCTGGAAAACAATCTAGTGGCATTTAATTCAGGCATTCAAATTATGTATGATAAAAAATAATCAGTTTAGAAAGAGTTGTTCTTAGTTATTGCCATTTTAGTAGTATCTTGGTGTAAACAGATATGTTTCTACATGTAGGAATTTGTCATGAATATTACTTACACAGCATTTCTACTACTGTATTATTCTCTACTTTCTATGCTGCATTTAAGGAGCAGTATATTGATCTGGTTTAGAATAGAAACTCAATGGCCAGACTTTTTGGTGACAATTCTGGCTTCTACCCTTGCTAAATGTACAGAATGTTCTTTTTCTTCTGAAAATTGTGATTCATAAGAATGTCAGTATCAAAATTGTGATTATAATAAGAACTAAGTGTTAATAAATGCAATAAGCATTCCACGCCATTGCTGGGTATATGATGACTGGGGATGCTCTAAGGATATTCACTCATGATTAAATGGGGAGAAAAGGCAATCACACATCTTGTGGTATGGGAATTACGTTGTCTCATCTTATGGTTCTGAAAAGGGAGAAAGCTAAACAGAGAATAATACCACCATAGCATTTGATTTTGCATAAACACCAAGGACAGGAAGAATGCCTATTTGCTTTTTAGGGTTTTGTAACGCTGTCTCAGTCTCCCAGTGTTGCTCCTCCTCAGTGGCGTACATTTTATTTAACAGGCCATATTGTGCATGCTTGGATAGGCCTGTGGGCTCCAACTTTTCCACACTTGAGTGGTAATTAAATCAATCAAGCCTTGCTCTGCTATGGTTCCAAGTGCTTAGAAACATTGTAAGCTGCCTAAGGCAGCCTTTCCAGTTCTGCTTTCAATTAAGTTATCTCTGCCCCCACCTGTCCAGTGAATTGAGGAAAAAGGTAACATATGTCTGCCAAGAAGCTCCTTTATTCTTGTGTTAAATGCTTTTTGGCTGGTGCAATGTATTCCCAAAGCCTCGTTCCCACTTCAATGCTAGCTTTAAGAAAGCTCTCTGAAAATGCTGTTTCCCTCATTAGGAGAACAAGTTTGCTGGCCATGTCTCTAGAAGTAAAGTTTTATTGGCATAATAGATTTAAAGATTTAAAATCATATAAATTTAAAATCTTTAATAGATTTAAAGATTTAAATCTGAAGATTATTTTTTCTGGAATTTTGACTAATAATGTGAAGTTAAGAGTCAGTTAATATTAAAATTTCAGACTCTTTGTCTTTAATTATGAAGATTTAGTAATAAAAAGAAAAGGAGAAATCCCAGGGGAGGATTTGTGGAGTAGACAGAAGTTGTGTTCCAGGTCTTACCCACAACTGATGACCATTATTGTTGGATATTGTTTAAGGGCCTAAAAATAAAAAAATGATTGCCTCTAAGAACTTCTAAATCCATGTATGTGTTTTCCTGTCATGATAGTGAAAATTACCTTTCTAGCAATCTAAAATCCTTTTTATCTGGGCCTATCATTTTTATTATGGTTATAATGTTTGAAAAATCCCAGTATACAGTGCTCAGGAAATGAATAGGTAGTACCCTTGCATAACTATATTGTAGTTTTCTTTTCACAATCATGTACTCAAGTAATACATTCACTACAAAAACACTCTTAATTGCCAGTCATCAAGTTTAGTGTGTCTAGTGTAGTTAATTGCTTTAAACACGTTAATTAACTTTAAAATCTCTTTATGAAAATTTCATATAGGAATATGAGAATAATTGAATAAGATCATATCTATCTTTTATTTTTTAGCTTCTAACCCTCTCTAAAGTCCCCACATTAACTCCTACCCTAAATTCAAGTCTTAGTATAATTCCCTGAGTCTAGTTAATGTTATTCTTATTGTGCATGGTTGTGGAGCTCATCTTTTCACAAGAAATTCTATTAGTGCCAGTATCCTCAAAGACAAATGAAAGATTCTCAGTAATTATTCACTCCTCAGTACGGATAGGGCGTTGAGACCATCTAGCCATCTTTACCAGAATTTTGGTCATTTTTACCATTTGCTACCATTTGCAGGGAGGCACAGCTACTTTGAGTGCAGAAGTATGGAAGTTATGTCTCGTCCAGAAGGCAGCTTACAACACTCCTCTCTGGCCTCAGCCTCTTTTGTTGTTTTTGTCTCCTCTTCCCTGAGTTCCCTAAGAATTGATAGGGATTAATTATATTTTTTATAGTTATCTTATTGATAATATATATATATATATATATATATATATATATATATATATATATGTAATACCAAAGCAGAAAGACATGTGAGTATGCCAGATGTGGGTATGCCAGTCATACAACCTGAAGTGATTCATCATTCAGTATCATTATATAATCATCATAATAATTTAGGGTTATATTTTGCACATTTACACTACATGTGTTATAAAATGTTTTCCATGTTTTGCACAGTCCATATTATTTATTGATTACTATTATTGTCATGCTTGGCACTGTGTTTAATTATGTGCGACACTGTATTTTCTTTCCTAACAATGATAATTGGTAGTTTATATTCAGGACATGTTTCTGCTGTATATATTGCACAATTTGCTTCCATGTTTTCAACAGCCTATTAAGTAAGTTTAATTAGCTATCCAGTCCTTACAATCATTATTTTAACGGACTTTAAGTACTTCTCTGGAGTCACTCATTAACAAAACCTTCATAGATTCTAAATATTGTATTTCTTTCTTTCATTTGTTTTTCCAAGATCGATTCTCTGCAGCTTCGGAGACTGTCCTAGAAGTAGCTCTTGTTGACCAGGCTGGTCTCAAATTCTCAGGGATCCACCTGCCTCTCCCTCTCGAGTGCGTGTGCCACCACCGCCCAAAGTAAATATTGTATTTCTTTATTTCTCTTCTTCCTCCTTTCCTAAGATAATGGATTATATTTTTCCTATTATGATGCACATTGAAAATTTTTACAAATAGGAAAATTTCTCATGATAATTTTAAGTTTCTGATATGAGAGTAACTTTTGTCATGGTCAACACCAAGGCTACTGCCACATGTGTAATGAAAAATCATATAGGACAGTATATCAAGTTCTGATATAATAGGTATAACACTTAGTATGTGAGCCAACTGACATAATATCATCTCAGTACATTAATTTACATACATGTAAATTCACATGTATGACATCAAAATGATCAATTGTAGTATAAGATACTTATATTTAGAGTTGTATCTGTTAGTTATTCTTTAAGAAGTACAAATTCACAAATTTATTTAGCTATTGCTCAAGAAGGACAAATTCATAATTTTACATTATTTCATTCAAAATGAATCTATTACTGGACTTCAGACATAGAAAATATATGATCATTTAAATTCATTGTAATCTACTTTTCTGAATCAATAATGCAATGACTTAATTGGGGTGAATATATGAGCTTTTAAGTTTTTGTTAGTATATGTTGGGTAGACTTAATTAGCTTCCCACTTCACATTGGAGATGGGATGTACATTTTTTTGTAATGCTCTCAAGTACTGTAATAGATGTTTCTTTGTTTGTGTCTGTGTATGAGTTGTTATCTGTCCAAACAAGATGAAAATCTGTTCTATATTTTGTAAAGAAGAAATAACTTGAGCCTAGATATAATTATGAATACTGAAAATTCAGTCTAGGTAAGGGTACACAAAATTAGGATAAGCTTGGGAATTGCCCAAAACTTCAATGTAAGCACAGTTTAAGTGAGTGGTCTCTGAGGTACAGTTGGCAAATTAAGTGAGAAGCTACCTCTATATTTTTCTTTAAGCAGCATTTTCTTGCTTATTAATCTGAAAGTTTTCTTTGCTTCTTTCTAGCTAACTACTGCAGTTTTAATCATTGTAGAGACATGTCAAATTGCTGTAAATTAAAACCCATCAAAAATGTGGAATGCCTTCAGGATTTAAAAGAACCTTGAAGGGTCAGAGCGCATACTCCCTATTTGCTCTGTCTAGTGATATCAACTTTTATTAATGCAGCTAAGGAATTAAATCATTAACAAATCGTGTCTTATACTCTGCATCATTTTTGACCCATTTTGCAAAATTGTTCCAGAATTATGAATCTATTTAGTAGGGATGCTATCATACTGTTAAAAAAAAAACTGTAAATTTTAAAGCTGTCGAACCCACAGCATGTTGTGGTGATGTTTTATGGTATAAAATCAGTTAAATGAAAGCATTTAGGATACAACTGCTTGAATTTCCAAATTTTTTTCATTTTTCAAACTTATTTGCATGAATTGATTTCTGTCCCATCTTAAGCATACTGCTTAAGACACAGAGCATCAAAATTTTCCCCATTTTTCTTCCGCTATTCTTTTTTTGTAATCAAATGTGTATTATTAAAAAGTGGATTTTATCTTATATATTTTATGCTCCCATTTTTGCATATTTAAAAATAATTATCCTTCAGTTTTTTCTCAGTCCTTGATTTGCTACTTTGTAAATTCATCTCCTTATCATCTTTTCTTCTCAGCATTCATGAACACCTGAGCTAAGATGAGGGGAGCTGGAGAGAAACAATATCCTAAGTATCAGGCAAAGCACTGATAAAGATCTAAATGAAAGCTGGGCATAAGAGTGCATGCTTGTTACTCCCATAAACACTAACAGTGGACCCAAGATCATTAACACTCATGTAGGAACTGGATGGTAACCAGAGCTATTGGTGAGATCACACAAAGTAGGGGTGAGGATGATAATACAGCTTTCATTCACTTCTTATAAGCAAAATTGGAAAAAGAAGAAAACATCATTCTCTCCAGTGCCCTAGATGCTCCTCTAGAAACGACTATACATGATTACTGCAAGTGGATCAGTACAGATGAGAGGGTCTCAATTCAGAGGGGAGACAAAGGAAATGGAAAGTTTATTGTGATGATCTGTGTAAGGATCTACAGGAGGGACAGAATAAGGGCTAGATCTAGGAATGTGCTAGGAAGAATGAGAAAATGTGTCTTCATGGTCCTTAATAAAGAGTAGTCTTGGAAAAACAGCTTGAGGGAGTTTATCAATCGGTTCATGCTGTCAAAACCCACAGTTTATAAAGTTTATAAAAATAATAGCTTATTTATTAAGAGGATGGGAACACCAAGATGAAATGTACAACTGATTTAATATCTGAACGTAGTTGCTTTCTGTGTTGTAGATGCTATTTTCTCACCTAATCCTTACATATCAGAAAGGTGAGGCATTTTCCATGATGTTGTTAAAAGGCATTAAAAGGTGTCTTTAAGAATTGTCATATATAAGTGTGTGTGTATGGGAACTAACTTTATCTCTTGTTATTTTTATTTTTTATCTTATCTTTCAAAACAATCTTTATTTTACATACCAATTCCAGTTCCCTTTCCCTCTTCTCCTCCTGCTTCCAATACCTTCCCCCCACCCCATTTTCCATCCATTGCTCAGAGAGAGTGTGACCTCCCATGGGGAGTCAACAATGTCAGTGACATCACTTGAGGCAGGACCAAGGCCCTCCAACCTGTATCTAGGCTAAGCAAGATATCCCTCCACGGGAAATGGACCCCAGAAAAGCCAGTTCATGCACTAGGGACAAATATTGGTTCCATGGCCAGTGGCCCCACAAACCTTCTAATCGCTCTTACTACTGTAACTTTGAGTACTAAATTTCAACATAAGGAGGCCATAGAGAATCAGTCTAAATAAGGAGCCAAAAAAACAATTCTCAACTTTACTAGACTTTTAAATCTGATCAGATTTTGTGGCCTTAGTAATTTATGGCATGTGTACCAAATGAGAAATTAAATACTGTTTTTAAATAACATAATTAATCACACGCAAATTTTATTAAATAATGTAATTAATCATATGTAAATTTTATATGCATATTTAAATGTGTGCATACTTATTTGGCTATTAATATTCTTCACTTAAATAACTAAGCTTATTAACGCTGGTCTGGATTTATAAATCTTGAGTCTTTTGACATCTTGGAAGCTTGCCAATTCCCTATAGGGAACAATCCAGTAAATGAAGACTTCTGTTCTATTCTATTGTGAATTATACATTACTGCTTGTGAATGATAGAAATTAACCTCAATCAATGTCAGTTTTTATCATTGGCAGAGTTCACAGAGTGAACTGAAAAAAAACACTAGACAAGGACATTTGACACAAGTCTTATTATTCTTGTGAGTCTGTCTTCATGAATGGGTCCTAAATTGCTGTAAACAAAGCTCTTAAGACCAATAAGTACAGGACATTCCTGTTGCCTTTTGAAAACTTAGAAGATACTATTTTATTTATAAAAGTACTTTTCATTTAATAAGAGATAGGGTCCATGATACCATTATGCATACATTTTAAGCAGATGTTTTAATTATGAAAGTTTAGATGAGGTGAGCAATCTATGCACCACAAACCTGACATGTAACTCAAAACTTGGTTTATTTTCAGCAAAGTTGCTGATATGGAGAAAACAAGTGATTAAATTAATAAAACAATGAGAAGGGCTACTTCTAAAAATAAATATATTTTAATATGATATGCAATTCATTATGCCACTGAATTAATATAAATGTACATAATGCCTTAGAGATAATCGCAATTTTATTAGATTCAGTATTGCTTCCCATATTTCATTATAATATATTACTTGTGTGGTGTAAATTTATTTCACATCAATATTTGTGGATATAAGTTTATTCTTTTAGGTTATCCTAAAATTATTAGGAGAAATAACAAAAGAATCTTTATCTTCAAGAGAATTCTTTGAAAGTTCTTTATGATTTCACGATTTTGTTGTCAAAATAATAGAAAAAGTCTATTAGTTTTACTCTGAGTGTACTTTTTTCAAAAATACAGTGTTTGTTTTGATAATATATGTAAGAGGCCTGTCATTTTTCTCATGATGATACCATTTCACTAGGACTCTTGCTTTTCTGTCACAGGGGTAAAAGATAGTAAGTGTTATTTATACAATTTTTAATATAAACAATAAAAAGAAATCCATGTTCCAATATTTTTCCTGATTTTTTTAATTTTGGCTAAGGCTTCTTTATGTAATTAAGTTATGCAACAATTCCTGCAATTATTTTTCTACCTTTGATTACACGAGTAAGAGTTTTACAGGAAGATTTGTTTCTGCCTGCTTCTAGATTCTTCGACCCTTTGTCCTGGGTTAATGATCTCCAGAAATGGTTGTTGTCTGGCCAGCAGATAAAGATGACCGTCTCTGGAGGCTGATGCCATCATAATAGCTTTTCTAATCATTAGCAAATGATATAAGCTGTGGTGGTCTGAAAGGTCACATGAGCAGCAGCCCTGCTTATATTAACACAATAATCATTACCTTCAGCTACACAGAAACTCTCAGACCCAGCAAAGACATGGGAAAACCTACTGAGATAGTGGGCTAGTCCTGCACACTTACCAAGGTGCTTTCCTAGAGGAAAAAATAATCAAGAGTGACTGAATGCTACCTAAACTGACTTAGATATCACGTGGTCTTTAAAGATATCTACCCCCAAATATCTTGCTAGTTTAAAATTTCTAACTGTGTCACCATGTTAATACCCCTTTATTAAAGAAAATGGGGGCATGAAGACTATCTTTCTTTAAATGCCACTTATTTTGATATATGTACATGTATACTTACAATATTTATATTTATAGGTCTTTTTTACAAGTTTACAATGTTATAGAATATAAGAAGTCTATATCATTTCATAATAGGCCTTAGAATTTTGATTACCAAGATATGAGTAAGAAAGTTTTATCATTATAATGCCCACAAAATTTTATCAACACAGTTCATTTCTGTATCAAGCCGTTTGTATTAAAATCTATTTATCATGTGCATGTTACCTCATCTCTCAGTACCACGATTAATAGATTTATGAAAGAGCTTGATGATATGTAACTCATATCATCACAACAATACGGTAACCAGGTTGCATGAATGAATCATGATTCTTCTACTTCCAGGGTTTTGGGTTGTAGAACATGGTAACATATAAAGAAGAGCAACAGATGACCATGGTATATCCCAGAATGTCATTTATAATTTATCACCTCATTTGAGAGAATTGGATCCTATTTGGTAAATATTTATCTTACTTGTGAACACTGAATAAGTCAGTATGTATTAAACGTAGAATTCATAATGCATGTAATTCTGATCAGCAGTAATTTAGTGGCTATCTTACATATTATATAGAGTCTCTGTGTCATCCTTTCACTACGTCTTCCCTGCAGGAACTTTAACCTCTAGCTCCCTCTATTTACTCCTTCCTTGTGTCCCTGTACCAACAGCTCCAGTGAATTTTGTAATTTTTACGCCTGGCTTCTAGAAGGCTATCAAGTCTGTAGTATTTCTATAATAAATTTTTTTAGAATTAAAGTATGTATCAATAAATATTAAAATTATTGAAATGAGAATGAACCGATGAATTGACATATATTTTTACTTTAGATATGAAAAATAGACTTAATGATTTCAATTTTTTGCTCTCAGCAGCAAATAGGATGTGCACACTGTTAAAGATACATAGTCAAATTCTAATGTGACTATTGAATAATTAATTCTTAAATGTTATTTATAATAAATACTAACATGAAAATCAAGTATGAATATTTAGGCCATTGAAACTTTCTCTTTATGTTGTAAATCTTAACCTTGACTTTTTCTATAAAGTCCTTTGTAGATAAGATGTTACTTTAGATTTAAAAAGTAACAAGTATACAAAGTGGCTTAAAGAATAGTATCTTTTCTATTTAGTTAATAAGTAATAATAATCCAAGCATTGGTAATGGTATTATTCTTATACCCATATAAAACTTAAATACTGAAACTAGGAAAGTTTAACCAGAGTTGTAACTTGAAAGAACACTACTGAAAAGGCAGAGAAAATGTATAATGAAGGAAACAAGTTATACATAAATACTGAAACAATAAAAATATTAGCAAAACCTCAGTAGCATGTCAACATAAAAGTCGAAAAAAGATATAACTACAAGTGAAATATACAGCAAGATACACTAAGACTACAAATGTGTGATAGATAGTCAATAAGAATAATTTGAAACAAACCCTTGTAAAGTTTACACGGTAGAATTTTCAGACAGAAATGCGTGATCTTTGTCTTAAAATCATGTGACTGTGGATACACTTACAACTTTTCTTAAGAAAAATATAAGTTATCAGTGTTTAAATGCTAATTGCAAAGAACTCTATAGTTTTAAAGAAAGATTTTACTGGAAGTTAACAAAGTAAAGGCATAGATTTATAAAAGAAACTTTAAAATAATATTATTTATATATGATTGTCTAAATTGTTTATGTGATAAGCTACTTAAGTTTGCACGTGGGAAACATTTGAAAGTGTAACTCATGGGAACAATCTTACCCTGTGATACTCTGTGGGAAACAACTGGTAAGACATATGACATGCGAATGGCCTGCTTTCCAGCAGTTTCTCAAAATTCAAGTTAAATATACATTGGCCCTTAGCCCAAAATCCTTGGCAACCTTTGTTACCCAGGGCCTGCTAAGAGCCTCACTTGGATGCATAAAATATTTTCCTTAGTAATTACCATGAACAGGCTGAAGAGTTGTATAACATTGGACAGAATCTTAATTTTAATAGGAAAATGTTTGCCTCTATCACTCTCCTAAAGTACATTACAATGATGTTAATGACATCTTAAAAAAAAAAAAGAAAAAAAAAACAACTTTTCTATTTCAAACAAAATGGCTCTGTTTTTGTTTTAGTTTAATGATTTTTTTTATTCTCTTTGCAAAAGGAAATTTTCTTTTAGTTTGACAATTTGTGACTTGAATATATATAGTCTTGATTTCATCTTCTTTTCTTGAGATGCTAAATAAGCATAATGACATTAAGGAAAAAATACTCTAACAGTTACCTAAATATCGTACAATCCCTTCTAAACTAATGATAATTCTAAAGAAAATATTGTTGCTATTATCATTATTATTGCAATACACAATTTAATAAATTATCAGTTAGCTCTTGGGAAATTTAAATCAAGGATGAGATAAAAAAACTTTATGGCATTCTATTCTTATAAATGACATGCTTAATCTCAAGGTCTCTAATTGGCTCAAGGGTCTTAGTGGAACTGGTTTTAATTTAGTGCCTAGAATTTCATTTCATTGTAAGAAAAGAATTCCATTGATGTCAAAAGTCGCAAAAGCTTCCAAATATGACTGTGATGTGAACCTAAAGAGAGATAGCCGGAAATTTGTGCTTCAGAATAATTTTGTAAACTAGGTCAATTCTCTGAAATTCCTAGCTTTAATGGATCAAACTGTGAGCAGTAAAAAGGAAATGGAATTTTAAGTACTATTTTTTAACACTGAAGTAGTGAAGGTTTATTAAATTGATGGCAGATGGTCTCATTAGATAAAATGGCCATTAAAGACCATCAGTAATAAGATACAGCATGCCACACACATGCAAGATGTTGACCCACAAAAATTCCATCCTGCAGTTGACAGTCTGCGGTTGTGAAGACTTACTGCAAATTCTGTCCGTTCTCAAAAATTTTTCTTATTGGTGAATACCACATGATAAAGTTTTCTGAAACTGCCAAATACTCATCATAGGAAAGAATATCAAAGAATTCAATTCCCATTTATGTTTGAAGACTATTTAATACATAGTATACAGAATATATATATATATATATATATATATATAAAGTACATGCATACATACATATATATATATATATAGTGTATAACCTCATACATACATATACACTCCTAAAAGGCATACAGAACATTTTTGCCTTGTACCATGGTGAAAAAAGGCATTTTTGTTTAAATTCTTCTGTTTGTGTTAGCCAGGTGACCTCTATACCCTAAGAATCTCAATTTACAACTCTAAAATGGGAAGCCTTCCCTTCAAGACCCTGGGTGGCAGTAGGCATGTTTTACAGATGAATTTTGGGGTTAAGTTGTTTTAATATTTAAGTGACCTTTGTTGACATTTTGTTTCTTTCCTGATTTTTTTAAAAGTGAATTAAATACTCAAAGGTCATTTCTTGACATTGTTATTTGGACAAACATGGAAACCAATATCAGAGATGTTGGAAATTGTTGAGAGAATGCCTCTAATACCATCAAACTTAAGTGTCCATGAAAGACAGAGGCTAAGCTTTTGAGAGTCAGAGAAAAAGAGCTGAAAAGCCCTTTCTGCAGTAAAATTGCCCTCCTTAGCTCCAAGTGTAGGTTTACAAACTGTAATACAATTATGGATCAAATACTGAAACAAAAGGGACAGAGATGGGTAAAAGACCAGTAATCTCTGAAATTGAAAAATTTGAGAAAGTATTTGAACCAGTAGTTCCAATTTAGAGATATTGTAGAATAAAAATGCAAGTAAATGAGGATTCTTTGGAAGTCATTCCTGTCATTAGCATTGCCAAAATTTTGGGAAACAGGTGTGAAAAAATATCAAGTAATTTTGAAAATATCAAAAGATTCCCACAAGCAAGCGAGCTTGTAGAATGTTGGAGGAAATGTGACCATTATCTAGCTATGCTCTCTGGCCAAAATAATTACAACAACTAGACTGAGCAGAACATAAAATCTCCCCATAACTCTCCAATAGCCATCTTAAGAGATTTAAAGACATTTTCCTGTCATGTTTTAGAATATACCTCCAATAACACATAAAGTCTCCTTTCTTTATGGGCCATCACTTAATATTATTTCCCTAAGTATCTTTTCCTAAAGTTAGAGTGAAAGTCTAAGAATTAGTTCATTTAATCTAGAGGAATCTAGCCAGGACATCTCCAGAGAGCACCAGTCTACCCTAAGGATCCAAAGTTGATTTTAGAAGAATACCATTTCAGCAGATCCTGAAAGAACGAACCTTTCAATAGACTTGAAAGATTTTTTTTCTCCTTGACACTAAACACCAAAGATACCTACAGCAGGTGGTGGCCCATCTCATGAAGTCTGAGGAGTTTGCGGTTGTCAAGGTGACTGGACACTGTGATGTCAGAATTCTGAGGCTGATGACATATGTATGAAGATAGGACATACCAGGCCAAGAGATGAGCCAATTTGGAGTCTAACTGGGGTCCTCGCAACAGGCGCTATCACAAGCTCTAATCACGTATTGCCAATGCGGAACAGGGGCAGTGAGCGACCAAACACTATCACTGGATCAGAATGTAGCCTGGATTATCGAAGCAGGGTATATAAGGCTCACCCCGTTGCTGAACAAATGAGTCTACCTTTTTCCTTTTACCTGACTCCAGTTGTCTATGCCATTGGCATGGCACCTTCTAACACCATACCGCAAGGGAATTGCTAGGACCCAGGAACATTTGGCACTTAAACAAGTTCTAATTGTCTCCCTTTCTTCACTTGCAGCACTGGACAGCACCCCCAAAGGATATATTTCAGTGACAAGGCCCCTTGTTGTGTATTTTCAGTTTCTTCAGCGAGAAAGCATTAGGACCCTGTTCTTTCCTTCTTTTGTGTTGTCTATCATGTTTGCCAGCCCATCCAGTTAGAAAGGCACATTTTTTTTTTCTGTTTAAGTTCTCTTGGTGCCTCCAAATAAGGGCTTCATCCCCAAGAGGCAGAGCCAATTCCTGGCTTCTGATCACCTTTTCTCCACCAGAGACACCTCATGGGCATATGACAGGGGCTTAAAAAAACATGGAAATTCCCCACTAAGCATAAAGCGTGAAGGTCCAACACAAGTTTCTACCCCTGTTGACTGTCATCTTGTCTCTGACTACTGTTCACCTACTATCTCTCTCTACAAAATTGGTAAACTCTCCTTCACCTCCAACCCTTCCATATCTACTATCTCTACAGTATCTAATGATGAGGTGGTAGGCAGTTCAGGCCCCACAAACCTACTGAGGAGAGTGAGGAAGCCTTTCTGGTCAACCTGGTACAAAATGTTGCTAACCAGCTGTGGATTCCCACCTCCATAGCTGAAAACGTTTGGAACAATATAAAAAGGCTATTTGATCACTCCGGGATGCTCATATACGCCTTAATTGATAGAGTAGCATTGTTAATCCTTATAGTCTGTAAATGTCTCATGCAGCATATTCTCAACATCAGTAGGCAGCAACTAAGGTGACTCCAGATGTTAATCGCTCTTGGGCATCCCTTTATTGGTCCTCTATAAGAGGTTATGCATGCCTGGTTAACAGAAATTCAAAAGGTTGTTGCCTAGTGCCCTAACCCTGGCAGCTCCCGAGGAATGAATGCTCTTCATGGGCTGATAGTAAATGACTGGGAAAGCTTGTTTGGCAGGACAACCTAAGGCAGGCACAGTCCAGTTGCTGAGGCCTGTTGAGGCAGGGTCAACAAGGCCTTAGTAAAGATCTCTGACTCCCACTAAATGGCCAAGTATTCATGTAAAAAAGGAGTAAAGTAGATATGTAGGAAGATAAGGCCTACTTTATCAAAAAATGAACCATTCTGGAGTCTGCCTGAGTACCTAGCAACAGGCATTATCAAAGGTTCTGATCATTCCTTGCCAATGAGGGATGACAACACAATGTCACCAGATGAGGAAGCAGGCCAGGTGCTGGAAGGAAGGTGTAAGGTGTATAAGGCTCTCCCCATTCCTGAATAAATGAGTCTGCTTTGCCATTTGCCTAACTTCTGGAGTCTGTGCTGTTGACTCCCACAAGTTCTCACTTCCTTCCCCTAGCGAGCCTCTCAGACCCAGAAACAATCATACACACACACACACACACACACACACACACACACACACACACACACACCACACAGCATTCTGTAATTAATAGCACTTTAGAATTGCAAATATTTGCTGTGATTTAATTTTCTTTGCTTAGGACAAAACATGAAGACTTTTCCTGAAAAAAAAATTGAAATTATGGGGCAGAGTTTAAGAAATATCACTCTATATCTCACCATTATACTCAATATAATCTTCAAGTTGAATATATTTATTAATATTGTATCACAGAGCAGTTAAACTGGTTAAATGCATTAATATTTTATTGAAGGTTAAATTTATACTATATTTTATATAGTATACATATACTAATATTTTAAAGTGTCTATATAATTCTTATTTTAAAAACACCAAATTAAAAACTGATTCTTACAAAATTTAGCATAATTATACACATCTGTGAACATTAACCAATTCAATGCCATTTTAAACATATTTTCAATAAGTTTAAATACTTTCACTATATACAAAAACAATTTACATATTCTGATGAAAAAATCTATTACCTTGGTAAAATAGATGACCTCTGATTATCATGCAAAATGTAGAATCTATACATAAAGTAGATTAACTGATCTACATATATAATTATTTTTTTCAGGGATGTTAATATTAATGTCTATGGTATTCACACTTCAAATGAAAAACATATTGCTTGTCTTGTAATGAGAATTTCTTTTTTTTTTCAAATTTATTTATTTATTTGTTTATAAAAATTTCCACTTCCTCCCCTCCTCCCAATACCCTCCCATTCCCCCCACTCCCTCTCCTCCTCCCTCTCCAGTACTAAGAGCAGTCAGGGTTTCCTGCCCTGTGGGAAGTCCAAGTTCCTCCCCCCTCCTTCCAGGTCCAGGAAGGTGGGTATCCAAACAGACCAGGATCCCAAAAATCCAGTCCATGCAGACAAAACAAGACCCAGTGCCATTGTCAATGGCTTCTCAGTCAGCCCCCATTTCGGCTACATTCAGAGAATCCGGTTTGATCACATGCTCCTTCAGTCCCAGTCCAGCTGGCCTTGGTGAGCTCTCATTCAATCAGTCCCCTTGTATCAGAGGGTGAACGCACTTGTAATGAGAATTTCATATCATGAATTTTTGTTAGAATAAGAAGTAATTGAATCATACTTAAAATGCAAAGCAAAAATTTACTAAAGAAAATATAACTAAAAAAAACATTATTAGAAGCCATAAAAGGTTTTTAAAAAAAACTTAAAACTCATGTGAAGCTTAATATCATTTTAAACATCAGTGAAATTTACATTGCTTTTTTTGTAACCTTTCAGAGAACAGATGACATTTACTGAATTAGTGATCCCACATGTTGAATATAAAAGTCTTATGATAAAATGTAAATCCAGATATTAAATCTATTAAATATTTCTTACATTTTTTTCTCAGGTCTAAAATTAAGACATGCTTTGACGCTATTATATAGAACACATCAAAATTTGAATAGTGTTTACTGTGTAGAAATAAAACACAGTGGTGATTTGGACAGCAATTTGTTTTCATTTAAATAACTAATATGACCTCTGTCATCCATACAACCTTATCACAATATTTGAGATTAAAGACTATATCAATCAATAAATATTTAAATAAATTCATTAATTCTACAAAACATTGTCTAACATTTAAATAAATACTATTCTTTGGAATAACAAAAAGTGCTATCACTATTAAGTGGCGGAAATGATTTTCTCTTTTGTAAACTGCTTTTGCCTATCTCATGTGAACATCCCTGTGACAATGACATTAAAATAAGTGTCTGTATGCATTCATCAAGGGTATGAATGAAAAGGTTACACTTGGTAAACCAAGTCTCTTTGCCACCATAGCAACTGAGGAGTAATTTGCACATCAAAGCAGGAGCTACCCAGACACTGAAGTTGTTTCAATTGACTCTTCTTAAATAGGTGATGTGATCCCTGGCTCCTTCTCACTTCCTCTGTGATGACTGGGTTATCTGTGATCACCCATTCAAGCCACAAAAAAGGAATAAACCAAATAAATCAAGAGCAGAGCTCATTCCCTGGTGAGTTACAGAGCACACTGTTTTCTACTGTAGCTCTCTCCCACAAAACACTTTTTTGAACTCAGAAAAAGGATACCAGTGGCTACACCATTTTGGGTAGCACTGTGCGGAAGCCTAACCAGGCCCTTCACTGGATTGTTATTGTTCAGTCAATTTTATAAACAATAAATACTGCAAAATCTTTTTGCCTTTTACTTATTTTTATGTCCTTCCAAGAAGAAAGAGGATTTGCAATTTTTAATATTATGCTCATATGTATGTATGTATATAAATATATGTAACATGTATACATACAAAGAAGCCCATCAATAAATGTGTTTTATATATCTTCCTTTCTTCATGTGTACCATCCACTATACAAATTCCTATTCCACAACGGTTCACTCTTTCTTTTGATTTGTTCTACCACTGTATAAAGAAATCCCTCTTTTCAGACCACCTGGTTAATTCACTATGACACACATTATTTTCAATTTTCTATTAACAATGGTTACATTATCAGATATTAAACATAAACTTCTGAATTTGGGAATGTTATTATTTAGAATAAGCACAGAAGATCATTTTGAAGAACACATCTGATATGGCCAAATATTATACATTTTTTAAAAAGTTAGTTAATATTTATGCGTCTTGATTTTCTCATATATGAAAGTAGTTCATGGATAACAATAGAAGAGAGATTTTTTTCAGCGATGTATATACTATAAGAGTACATATATTCCTGCCCCATAAGCTTCTGTAAACAGAGTGAGCAACTCTGAAGACGCTCCCTGGGTCACAAAACAAACAATAAAATATTATGCAAGCATAAGTGGTGTTAATAGAGAAGAGGAGGGGATTATGGAAAATATGAAGGGAACAAGACTGGGAATAAGATGAATATAGTCAATATATGTTAATGGATAAATGAAAATGTAATATATAAATTTAGCATGTATTTTGCTTATTAAAAATTATCAATTTAAAAATAATTTGTATTTTTAAAATCAAAAAATGGTAATTAGCACCATTTGTCACATCATCACAACTCAGCACATACTAGGCTTCCTGTTGTACCCAAAAGGAATATGAAACACTGGGATACTGAAGAGCTTGATTAATGTGGGAGCCAGCCATGAAAGCTAAGTCTGGGCAGGTCATCCAAAGGAAGTTCTTTACTTCCAATCATTATCACCTGGGACTCTGGAAATCAATACGTTTAAATGGAGGCTGGAGTCTCAATAGTTTATCCTGAGACAATGCCCAGCAGGCCAAGATTACCAGACTCCTACCCCAGAGTGGACCATTAAAGGAAATTCCTGGCATTCCAAGCACTGTAGATAGAAACACCTCCCAGCACTTCACCAGGACACCCCTAGACGAATATTAGCCAACCTCAGAGACCCCTCACCCGCCACCTTTACTACTATAAAAACCGAATTCTATTTGAGCTCACGGCTCTCGTTTATTCCAATACGTTGGACACGCAAAGAGATCAAGTTTGCAAACTTGATTAAAATAAAGGCTCTTTGCTTTTACATATGGGACTTGGTCCCCTTTGTTGACTTTTGTGGGGACCCACGAATTTTGGCATAACAATTAATAGAAGTTAATAAATGATTATTATTTAAAAAGTTAATAAATAATTTGATAGAGTTCATAAATGATTTCCTTCATTGACAATGAAGGAAACAGGCATCTCAGTAATTTCAAAGAATAAATCCCCTTTTTATTACTGTTCACACCTAAAATCTAGTAAAGTAGTCTCATTAACAGAAAATCCTCTGAGGTTATAAGAATATTTATTGCACATAATCTGCTTAGACAAAGGGCTATTTAAATAAAAAAAGTTATTTATTTTACAACTCATTTACCTGGATTCTTGTGGCATGAATAAATATCTGAGACTAAATGCAAATATACTTATAAAAATTGTTTGATTTTTCTGGTTTTGATTAAAATGTAGATTCAATAATTCATTCTTTAGACAAATATAATAAGTAGCAGAAAAACATGTGGCTTCAGAAATAAATTTTACTTTTTCCCTCCCTTTCTAATTTCTCCTACATCTCTTTCTTCTTTTCTCACTCGTTTGGTTTGTGTTTAACATGGGAACCGGAAAATAATATTGCTCAAAACATCAAATAGACTGCCTGTAAGGTATATATTTTAACAGTCTTGATATTCTGATCACATTTTTCTTTAGAATCATACTTTTAACACTGTATTATGCTTTTCAAATTTTCTTTTATATAAAAATTCAAGAAAATGATCTGGAAATATGAGGAAAATTTTCCAGGAACAATGAACAGATTTAGAAATAACAAATAAATAATCAATAAGAAAATATATTCTAAAGAACCTTGATACTAAATACATTAAAATTTAAAAGAAGGAATAAATACTAATGCTCTACTGGGGTAATACTTGCATGAAATAATATTATTATCTTAAAATTTAACTTTCAGTAAGTAACGGGTTTTGTTTCTTCTGAGTTTTTCTTTATTTTTTATTTTATTTTATTTTATTTTTTTAGAGGTGGGAGGTGATGGGAGGAGTGAAAGTATTCCCTTCCATAGCCCTCATTGCTTTGGAGGTTTGTAGAACATATATTCCTCACATTTGTGTTAACCATACTGCCACTGCTTCCTATGCATTGGGATTGCAGAAATGTTTTACCTCTCCTGGCACAGAAGAGAACAGTTTTGTTAGTTTGCTTTGCTTCTGTGATTTCATTTTTTTTTCTTTATGCTGCACAACAAATAGGTAAACTCAGGATTTAATGTTTCTTTGATCTCCTGCCAACTGATGCAGATCAGATATTAAAAGTGTTTGGATGTTATACTGGTTTCTCTACTCAATGTTACCCGGAAATGAAATCAAGTCATCAGCTGGTTTGTCTTCTTGGAAGATGAAATATTGAAAGATCCACATTCTTTTACTTCAGGCTGTTGGTGCAATTATTATGGTAGACTGTAATTCATTGTAACTTGCTTCCCAAAAGCTCACAATGTTCATTAGGCATCTCTCTGGACCGGAGTTCTGCTTTCAGAAATCCTGAGTTTCTGTTTCAAAGAGCTCATATATTTCAGATATTAATGTCCTGGATAATTTCCCTTTTGATTGATTCAATTCTGCCCTATTACAGACCTTAATTACTTTAGTCAAATCCCTTCCTCTTCGAAGTAATACAATCAGTGGCTTGGTATCCCTTTACCTTGAACATAATTTTCTTACATCTGAGACAGAGAACAGTGTCTGTTCGTATGCAATTGGAGGGAATTACATAAGGATATCACTTTTGGGGTCACTCTAAGGATTTCTGTCAAACTGAATACCCTGTAATTTATGTAGTAACTGTTTGACAGTGCATAGTCATTGTAATTAATTATAGTTAACATAAACTATAATATTTAAATCATATGTATGGAGGATAAAGCAAATCATGAATTTCAGAAAACATGTATTACTTTCACTACTTTTCCTTCTCTTGCTATTTCTAAGATGTATAAAATTATTATTAATCAACAAAGACTGTTATACACCAACATCACTTTTAAAATGCATTTTTCCAATAAATTAGAGCTATTCTGGCTCAGCAATAAACATTTATTAAATTTATAAAAATATATTACAATACTAATAATAAATAATTGTACCAAACCATACTAATAGAGATACTGCAAAGTTATGTTCCCATCTCACAAAAATGAAAAAACCAACTAGTACTTGGGAAAGAGTAAACTGATTCATACAAATGAAAATTAAAAATTATGAATCATAAGTCAATTAATTTCAATAAAAGTTTAGTTTGTCAAATATGCTGTGGGAGACATTTATTGTCAAGTAGACAGAAAACAAATTATGATGCTGTGTGCTTTAACTACTTTGTGGAGAAATAAGAAATATGCTGGACATTAAAACAGAAAGTCTTCAGTGAACTGTGTGTAAAGTATTGAGCTTAGTACTTCTCAGAAATTCAGACTTGAAAAGCAGTTTCAAATAGCACACAACAACATATAGTAGCACAAGCTGCCAAACTCCTTTGTAAATCTTGTGCTCTCTGTCATAACTCTCGGGAACTTGAGGGGAAACAAGACACTAGGACTTCAGATTTGAAATGATGTCTTACAGTAATTCCACATCATATTTGGATTCACATTTTGATGTATATCTAAACAATGTTTCTTGGAATTTTCTGCACACCTTGCCCACTGACCTAGCTGCTATTTAATATGCTGTATGGGATCTTTTTCATAGATAAGTCAGTGAATCAGTAGTGTATAAGAGGGGAACTTTTGGAGATAGGTAACAGAAAACTCACCCCAGAATGTTGTTAAAAAATATTTTACCATGACTGAAATTCTGTGTTTTTCTTGCTATTACTGTAGTGAAAGAAACAAAAGGAAAGTGATGTCAGCAAAGGTTGAAGGAGTTCAGTTTTCTTCTTTCATTTCACAGATCTTTTGGAAGCTCTCCTAATAGGACATCTGGGCAAAATCAAATAAAACCCACTTATTCATTTTAACAATTAAAGATGTTAAATTTTGTGGATTATGCATAATTACAACCCAACGATTCTACTAAATTATCCATCCCTTAAAAATTAAAATGAGCACTCTATAATGCATTGGAAGTGTATGCAACTCAGCAAAACATTATTTTTTAAATACCTAGATTTCAAAAGATTTTGGCAGTGTTTTTCTAGACGCTTAGTTGAAAATACAGGTTACTCACAAGTCAAGACTAGGAGAATATTTGTAAATTGTTTGTTAGTCACTCACTATGACCACAGTTCAGGACCTGTCATCTCTAGGATTTTGCCTCTGACCCAAAGACTATCTGACATTTTTGCACAAATTGAACTTTCTATTTTCAATGACTTACACGCTACTGTGGGTTCTTTTTTCCCCATTCCCTGCTGTCACTTCTCAGTCTTCAGCAGCATCTCTCAGTGCTTCTGCTTGCCAAATAATGGGGTTTTGTGATGTTTCCTTTGCCTGACTTGTTTGTGATCACTCAGCTTCAACTTAGCGGTCAGTATGTGGTTTGGCTGGCTGTCAGTCACCCTTTTGTACAGGCTAGTTCCATAAAGCTGAGTTGTAATGCTTGCAACTTCATTGTCCCTGAGTTCATAGTGTATCACAACTATGGAATTTCCTGAGAATTAGATTTTAAGGAAAATATGGGCTGGAAGCTATAGAACAATACGCTCTCTGTGGTTGTGCCAACCATGTGCTTGCTCTCTAGTCACTAGCTCATTTATGAGCTCTTGAACTTCTGGGCATTTTCTTAAACTAATACACGCTCATGGCCAATTTTAGCTGAGACTCTTCAACTATCTAACATTATTGATATTTGGAATTGTCTTGGTAATGGATAATCCATGCCATAAAATATCTTCCTAGCAGATCTTTAAGAATTCCTACAATTGTACTTTTACTTAGACACTATTGTACAGTAATCATTGAAGTTATAGCTTCAGTACTTTCAAAATAACACAGATTGCTAAGGGAATACAAATAATCTTATAGGACTGAGAGCATTTTTATCTTGTTTATTCTTTAACAAATAACAAGTGTCTACTCTCTCAAAATAAAGAATATTATTATATTAATTTTTAGAGAGGATCTAGCCCAATAACAATGATATTTATTTTTGTCAAATTATTCTATATTATTTTTAGCTCTAGGTCATTTTTACTTCAAATTAATTTTATAAAAATATATAGGATTGAAGTACAAAAATGCCTTTATTCTGTAATGCATGGAGCCGTCATTGTTCTTTCATTTAAAGTTTTAATATGGGCTCTTTAACACTGTTTATTTCTACAATTAGGAATTGTTATTAATTGATGAAAAAAGCATTATATAATTTATGTAAGTTTTATGTATATTGTAGAATCTGTGTGCTTCTGTCCTTTGAAGAAACATCTCATTGTCCATAAACAACCCAATAAAACCCATTGGAATTTTAAGGCTATATTCATGCTATCTGTTGTGAAGAAAAATATTTTTAGGATCAAACAGTAGCTAAGTTCATTTGTTCTTGTGGTTAGCTTCCTCATTATAATCTGCCCCCTTCTTGGCATCTATATCTTAATTTTTACGTGAAAAAAATTAAGTCACTAAATAACTATTCAGAAGGTTTATCTTGCTCTCTTCTTGAGTCTTCTTAAAGAAACCTGTGCATGGCCAATATTATTTATTACAAAATAATATTGACCTCAATGTGTCAAGTGAAAGTTTTAATAACGAAATCAGCATGAGATTGTTGTAAGAGACAAAAGAAATACCTTAAGCTCTAAAAATTGTACCAAACGTTGTTCAGAAAGGATTTCACATTATTTATTGAACATCAGGAAGAATATTGTGTTCTAGACCATAGTAGGATCATATACTTTCAACTTCTGTAACTACAACCTATGTGGTTAGGTCACTAATTTTCTGGGAATCTCAAGTTAAATGGGAGTTGACCTAAATTTAGATTCACAGAACATGGGCCCTTTATATCTCTGGTATTTTATTTTAACATAACCACCCACTTTTTTGTTGCTTTCTGAATTTACAGTTGCAAAGTTCTTCACAGGAGTTTTATTTCTACATTAGGTTAAAAAATGTCTGGAGCTCAGGATATTGGAAGCAATACAAGAATATAGAATTCAATGAAGAAATAATTTTAGAGGTAATACCTCATTCATCAAGCTCACAGAGTAAACTTTAAGATGGACTTTGAAGATTGGTGATATGCTAATGCACTTTCTGAGTTTCAGATGCCACGAAGGATTTCTCAAAGTATTTAACCATAAATGCTTCCTTGGACTCACATTGCCGACTGATAGCTTCTTGGAACGATACTGGAAAATGCTGTTTGAGCTAAATAATACGAGCTCCTCTGTGTCTCCTTGTTCATGTATGCAATGTTCATCATTTTCATTAGAAAATGTAAGATCCATTTATGACAAGCTGCTTGTCACTAATTTGAGTTGCATTAAGAATCCTGTTTTTGGTTCATGTGTAACAAATAAACGATGGTTTAATTTCTTCTTTGGTCAACAGGAAAGTTATAATCTATCCCCAGGTAAAATGCTGTAACTGTAATCAGTGATTGGATTTTTATACTTGTTATCATACAAACAAATCCCCTCCATGTGGACACTTGCCCAAGACTGCCTGATTTTCAACACTGTTTTTTTTTTTTTCCATTAAAAGTTTTCAAGCAGGAGACTCCATGTTTCTTGTTTAAAAGGATAAGCATATTTAAGAATGAAAAATTGAGGCTCCCATGGTATCTCTCAGCAAAGCTCTTCAATCCTTTATAATGAAAACAAAGGATATGGACGTGGAGAGAAGAAACTAAGCAGATACATGGATTTTATGTAAAATCTTTTTCTTTGGATTTTCAGCTCAGCAATGTTATATGTGTTATATCTGTTATGAGATGCTAGAAGCAATCAATTTCTGGTAGCTAAACTTCCATGGAATTAAAGGAATTACAGTCTTTGACCTTTAATGCATTCAGTTTCTTTTACTGAAATATATTGAGGCCCCATTGCCATAATATTTTGTATAGCAAAGATTCAAGAGAAACTTCATTAGGAAAGAAAAAAACATTACTTTGTGTTTCTGACTAAATAGACATCACTTTACGTAAAGACATTTGTAAGTTATTGTGTGATAAGATTGCAGAGAATATACGGTATTAGCTGAAATTACAAGCTAAAGAAAGGAACTAGAAACAATAAAGAAAACTAATCCTACTTACTTCTATCTGTACTCAATTTTGATAACATTATATGACTTTTCTGTGCTTCCTATTCTTCACTGAGTTAAATATCATAACCTAGTATGCTAAGTCATATTTTACTTTATGTACATGGTTGTTGTGTTTTTATTTCTGTCTTGCATCACATATATGCCTGATGTCATCAGAAGTCAAATAGGGTGCTAAACGTCATCTAACTGGGGTGAGAGAAGGTTGAAAGTTGCCATCTACATGTTGGGAATTGAACCTGTGTCTTCTGGAAAAACAATAAGTACTCCTAACTGCTAAGTCCTATCTCTGTCATTATGAAAAACAAAACAATACAAAACATAATCAAAGAAGCAAAAACAACCCGATGCAGAATTAAAGTAGTCTTACAGTGTTTTTTATCATTCCAAGGACTGATACTCTAACAATGGAAGCATAACCTCAGGCGACCAAAATTAAAAACTGGGCTATGGGTGTGGCTCAGCTTTAATATGTTTATAATTTATAATGTATTATTATTTAATATGATTATAATTCATAATGTATTATAAGTAAAAACATATAGTATTATTACTTTTAATATAATATACTTTATTTTGGAATATATAATATATCATAATAAAATATATAATATTTAACACAATATATAATATATTATGTAAAATATTATATAAATATACAGTATTTAATATATTATAAAACATCAGGTGACTAAAAATGAAAATAGGGCTGGGACATAGCCCACCTTGTATAATTGCCCAAAGTCATAACATCTTAAATATACAGATTTCTGATTTTAACTTAAAAACATTTCAAAAAATTACCAACAAATGGATTCTATGATTGCTTAAATATTCAGTCAATATATAGTCTTCCTCCCATATCCATTACGTAGCTGGTACTATAAAAGAATTTTTAATATCACAAAGCTACTGCTCATTAAAATGAATAAAACTACATTATTTGCATCCCAGATTTTCTCAGTATAGTAACATAATACAGAATTTTCTTTACTTTTTTTTTGGGGGGGGAGCGGTTGTGACAGGATTTCTCTGTAGCTTTTGGATGTAAATCTAAATACGGAAATGTATGACAGTAGTATTTTCTGCCTGCTCTGTTCTAGTCTATTTATTGTTAACACTGGCTCCAAGAGGATTGTTCTCAACTACCTCCCACAAGTTTTCTGCCTTCTATTTAACCTCAATTGACTGACATACTAAATTATGCATGATCAACTGAAAAGGATCAGTTAAATATTTGGCACTCGGTCACCATCTGTGCTTGGTACATGGACATACGGCAAATCATTTTCGTGTTTGCTTTAGGAGCTGTTTAATGGTTACAGTTTCCGTACTGTTTGTTGTTCCACACAACTAATTCTGGTGATTGTCATTTTGTGAAAATATAAAGATCTATTCAGGAAACAGTAAGGAACTAGGAAAACAAAAAGTTCCATTATACTCTGACATAATTAATTGAAAACCATTTTCAAGGGAGTTAATACAGGTGTATGTACTTTGATGAATGATGAATGTGTCCAATAAATAAGATCATATTTTATACCACAACACAATTCTTTAAGGAAAAAAATCTGTGGGATCTTCCATTAAAAAAATGTATACAGAAACTTTAAGCTAATGAAAATCTCAAATCTGATGAAAGTATTTAGCAAAGTAACTGCTTGGTCATTGGTTCTAAATGAATAATGCATAAGACTCACTTCTAGGCTCAGAGAATATTGGGAAAGAGGAGATAGAAAGAGTTGGAGGATGGACAGGACTCCTATGAAATATTATTTTCTGGATATAATAAAGTTCTTGTAAATAGGAACACATAGAGTAAGACCTGAAAAAATAAAGACATAAAACAACCAAAACAACCCATTTCTAAAGAATATTTTATAAAATTTAAAATATAAAGAAAATATGATTCACATCTATACCAACTACTAGAATATGCACTGAAAATTGATATAGTATGTTTATAAAACTATATATTTATACTAGAAAGTATAATAGGTGCTATGCAATAGAACATTAATAAATATTTTGTCAACCTGTGTACCTTGAGATATTGATAAAATAATCATTATTTGTGTTTCCTCATGATTATTTTTATTATTGTATATTAACTCCTGATTACTTTTACAATAGTACATTAAATTTAATTTGTAATAACCATATCTGTAATGGATATCATCTTTTCAATGAAATGCAATGAAATCTTCTTTATTATTTTTGCTTACTAATACTCCTGACCTACTTGAGAACTCAAACATCACTTTTACTTCGCTTTATCACTATAACTGTATATGGCAATGCCTTCATGTCAAATGAATTTTAGAAATGCTGACCTACATAAACTGTCACAGTCATGAAAAAGGAAGACTTTTCTTCCGGAAGCTCAAAGATAACTTCCAGAAATTTTAGAAAGTTAATAAAAATTTTACTAACCTCAAAATTCACACTTAATGTTTACTTCTTTGTTACAGAAAAAGCAAATAATTAAAATGTTCATGATAGAAACTTGTGATGAATAAAAGGACGAGGCATCAGAAGTCACAAGGAAGAAAACAAGCTCATTGTTTTGGTCATCCATGTCTTTTTGAAACCAAGGATTGGATGGAAGAGCATCTCAATTACAATTTCTATTCTTAAGCTATAAAAGTTTTACCCTTTAACCCTGGTGTTCTGAATATTGACACTTTCCATTAACAATAGTATCAGAAGGCACCGATGTTCTTGTGCTCCTATATAAGCATAGAGAAATCAAAGGGTTGTCTCTTTAGAGGAAGAGATATGTATTCTGTTTCCCACCCAGAAAGTTGGGAAAGCCTGTGATTAATAGCCTGTTTGTGTGGTTGAGACCATACCACACGCTTTCCCTGCTTCCTCAGATGTCATATCTAGCCTTTGAACATAACTCATATTTATGGAAAAATGTTACATGTATTTTATAAAAAGCTTCAATATCGTCATGTCTTATACTTTATTGTACACATGAAATTGAATTTATTATCAACAGGATTTTTTTTTCCAAACTGTGCTGTGTTTCATATGCTTGCAATAAATTATCTGGGATCAGACATTCAAACTCTGAACCAATACTGGCTACTGAGTTGAATTTACCTGGATTTCCTTCTTGCTCTTCACAGATGAACTCTCTGCTGGTCATAATGTTTACGGAGACACCCTACAACTGTCTTTGTAGAAATAAAATATCTACCTTGGTAAAATTTTCATGTAAAGTTGAGAATTGTCCTTTCAATATCTGATTGAATTTTGGTAGGGATTGCACTGAAACTACCGTTTGTTTTTGGTAGGATTGTGAGGGATGAAGTCATGTTTTAGGTTTAAATTACTGTGCTATCTTCTGATACATTTTTCAATTCTTTCTTCAAAGGCTTGCAATTTTATCATACTACTACTGTCTTACTTATTTGTAGTGGTTGACATTATTAATGGCAGATCAGTAGCATGAGGTACACAGAAGTGCTGAAGATCTACTTAAATTTTGCATGTTTTATGCATTCAACTTGATGTATTACACATTTTATTTCCTTCAATATCAGAAAATACAACTACTTAGCTCCAACTCCCTGAACAAAAACCTTACCATGTTGCATAACTAAGAGCCAAAACTTTCAAAATTATTCTGCCGGTGTAGTATTTTGTGCTTAGATAATAGAAGGTGTCAAGCTAGATTCATCTTAGTTTTTAAAATTGATGACTTTTCTTTTCATGTTTAGTGCATGTTCTAGACTGGTATTGATGGGAAAATTATAAATGCATATGTAAAAGCACACGTATTTGTCTCTACCACCAATTCCACAAGTTAAATTTGCTTTTCTTACTAACAAAACCTTCTTAGCTCCAAGAACATTTCATTGGAATTCAAATATTGTTTGGAATATGTGCTAAGTACCATGCACAAACAAATACCAGAAATTAACTGACAGAGAAATGAACACTAGGAAAGCAAATGATGCATTTACTTTGTTATCTTAATCACCCTAGGCTTTTAATAGTTTCCACACTTGTCATATAAGAGGGCTGAATTAGATGGCAATAAAAGCATGTCAGTCCTGAAAGTTCATTATTATATTAATAGTCTTTTTCTTGGAGCATAGGTCTAGTTTTTAGTACCTCAGTGAACCCTTGTTCCAACTGATGAGTGATATCATTGTTACTACATAAAAGGCATAAAACCAAACATTAGGTAGACACTTCACAAGGGCAAAACACTAATCCACAAAAAATGAAAGGAAAAAGAAATCTGTAACTAGACGTTTCTGTCCCACAGGGTCCCACGGGCATTCAGTCCTAAGTAAATGGACAAAGGCTTATATTGATTATAAACTATTTGGTCTATCATTCAGACTTATTACTAACTACCTTTTATAACTTAAATTAACCCATAATTCTTATCTCTTTATCGTTTAGCTATATGACTTGATGTATTTTCTCAGTAAGGCATTCTCATCTTTCTTCCTCTGCTTCTGGATGATGACTGTGTCTCTGTCTTTCCTCTTCCCAGAATTCTTCTAATATGTTTGCCCCATCTATACTTCCTACCTGGATACTAGCTAATAAGCATTTTATTAAACCAAAATAAGTGGAAATTTTTACTGTATTTAAGAAAACCTCAGCTTTGAACATTTGAGCCCTGGCAATATTGACTACATGCTATTTTTTGTTAACCCTAAATGGCATCAAAACACTCTTTTGTTATCAGTTAATATTAAATGCTTATTATAATTTTATCATAATAATTCAGGGGCTGAATAAGTTATAAGGAGCCTTTAGCAATTTTTGTTTTAAAATAGTTTATAAATTTATCCTTATTTTAATTTTGTCATTTAAAATATTTTGACTTTACAAGCTATGTAAAGTTCAAAATATTGAGTCAATAATTACACAAAATAGAGTGAAACTACATACTTATTTTAACTCATAACATCATATTCATTTCTACTGCCAGAAAGAAAAACAGAGTTGGTATCTAGATATTCCTCTGATCATGAACAAGTCACTTCCTGTTTTGACAAGACTTTCTGTCTCCTGTGTGTGACTCAGAATGTGATACGTCAAAGCTTGGCATATTGACACACTGTGGATGTAGAACTGAAGACCCAGAGAAAGACTGATGTGGGAGGTCATTCTGTCTATGTGTTGCCTTTATTGTTTAAGGAAAAAGAAAACTAGTTTGGTCTGATAGTGCAGAATAGTACTTGGTGGGGAAAACTAATTGAATGCTGGGAGAAAGAAGTTGGAGTCAGAGAGAAGCCATGCAGCCCCAGCAGAGACAGACACCAGACCTTTACCTGGTAAGTCACAGCCTCCTGGTAATACACAGATTAATGGAGATGGTCTAGTTTAGGATGTAAGACCTAGCCAATAAGAAGTTAGAGCCAATATGTCAAGCAGTGATTTAAATAATATAGTTTCTGTGTGATTATTTTGGGAGTCTGGGTGACAGGGAAGCTAACAAGTGGTGTCCATACAACAAACGACTTCAAGTTTATCTGAACTTCTCCTGTCCTTTGGTACCATCTTTCTTTTTGCCCTGAATCAAATCACATAAAACAGACTTTATCTTCTTCAAGGTGGATCATGAAACCGGAGCCTTCCTCCTCAAAGGAACCATTAAACTTAGAGGTTATTTTGTCTTTCTTCCTTTGAGAATACTCATCCAAAGAAAATCCCTGTCACAAAACTAACAGGAAGGAATAATTTGAATTTTTTGAGAATGTAGATTCTCTGCTAAAAATAGATTTAAGATGCTATAATTACAAAAAAATAATCCCAGGAGTATTAAAATAATTTTAACTTTACTCCTTAGAACATGACGTACAGTATTTTTCTCTAGATGAGTGACCCATTTACCTTTGAAAAGAAACTTTCTAAATTTTTCATCAGCTTTAACTCTCAAAGTAGTGTTTTTTAGTCCATTAACATACCTTAAAAAACAGAAAAAATCCATTTCCAACCATATGGCAAAGTGGAAATCAGAATATTTACATGTTTTGCATTTGAAGAAATTTGTGTAAAACAAGAAATGGGACAGTCTCATAAATTAGGCACTCTTATGCTTCGAAGTGGTTTGACCCATTTAAAACTAGACACAACTAATAGTGAATGTAGGCTTCCTTTTGTTGTTCAAGATTCTCATAGACTCTAGCAAATCTCTGAATAAGTATAAGTGCAATTTAGAAAAACAAGAAATTGGGCATATTTTTGCCTCTGCTTTTAACTTTCTTAACATTAAAATAAGCTAATTAATATATTAGCAAATATAATGAATAAAGGAAAAAAGCAACTCTTTTTTTATGAGAAAGTAATTTTATTAAATTATAAAAGTTTCCATTTCTGCCCCTCCTCCCAACACCCTCCCACTCCCCCCATTCCCTCTCCTCCTCCCTCTCCATCCCTAAGAGCAGTCAGGGTTTCCTGCCCTGTGGGAAGTTCAAGTTCCTCCCCCCTCCCTCCAGGTCCAGGAAGGTGAGTATCCAAACAGACTGGATCCCCAAAATCCAGTATATGCAGAGGAAATAAGTCCCAGTGTCATTGTCAATGGCTTTTCAGAAAGACTCCGGGCCAGCCACATTCAGAGAATCCGGCCACATTCAGAGAATCTGGTTGGATCACGTCCTTGTTCAGTCCCAGTCCAACTGGCCTTGGTGAATTCTCATTAGATCAGTCCCCTTGTATCAGTGGGTGATCGCATCCCTCGCAGTCCTGATTTCCTTTTTCATTTTAAAAAGGAAAAAAGCAACTCTTGAGACTTGGAAAAGTTAGATTCTTTATACTTTCTCTGTCAGGTTACTTAACATTTCATCACCTTTTATGCTCTGCGTCCGTATTCTAGAACTGCTTGTCAAATAGCTTGAAAGAGCTTCCTTCCCCTCAAGCACAGTAAATTAGTAATAATTGAGTCTTTGCAAAGAATGAACAGATTTTTTTGTATGAGGAAGCACATTGTTTCCATACAAGATTAAAAGATGTATCCTTCTGAGATCTTTATAGGGAAAACTAGATAGCAGAAGCTCAGATTAATTAAAAGGTCAAAGGCAATTCTCTTAAGATACCCATATTCTCCATCAAATATTAATAATAATGTGATACATAAATATGACAGATAACAGTTACAAATATCATTTTATGAAATTCAATTTTTGTAACTACTTCTTAATATGACAAGAATGGTAAATATGGTGTTGCCATTATTTTGTTGTGATTAAATTAGTGTTATATTAGTCGTGGAAAGTATATACAAGTTCTGTCCTGCTATAGGTACAAAGCAATCCTTTATTAACTAGTGATATTCAGAGCATACAGAGGGGAATCCCACATTACTTTACCTTTTCTGTTTAAATTAAAAGGAAGGTTTTAACTTTAACATAGTAAAATTATGTATAAAAAACAGTTATCAAGCAAGAATTACAGTTATAATATTTATATATACTTTATCTTTTGTCATAACTAAGGAAAATTATAACTATAAATTCTTCAACTCCATCAAAAGTTCCAGAAGGATATAATATTACGTAAGTAAACAAGGAGTTCATTGTAAGCAACTTTCAAAACTCTAGAAATGACAGAGACATCATGCTGCCTGAACAGTCAACCAAAGTTCTTCTGTATTATTGGGGCATCCATCTTCAGTCTGCAGGCCCATAGTATCCAGGAGACTTTTCCACGAAGCAGGAAATTTTAAAGACAATTCTGACTATATTTTCAGTTTGTCAGTCACTTTCTTCTGTGTTCAGAAGAATATCTAGCAGACTCTTTCATGAAACAGGAACCTCAAAAGATTTTCTTAGCTTTAGAAAAGTTCAGCAATCATTTTTTTGTGGATCCTTCATGTCTAGTTCACACAATATACCATCAAGCAGTACAGACAACGTCAGTTTTTTGCCCAAATGTTTAAAAGGCTCCATGAGGAGCCTCTTCAATGCCTGTCATCCTCTTCATGTAGATTGGTGTTGTCAGGAGCAGGTATGTCTCACTATCATGAAAAGTCCTAAGTTTTTCTAACATATTAAATGCCATACTCCATATTCTTTGAAAGGTTTGAAGAATGTATATTCATCTGAAATACATCTCTATACATCTAGAAAATCTAACATGATTACAAGCTCGACTATTATAGATGACTGTTTTAAACCTATATCTTTTAATTTTGCATTAAATATTAAATGAGTTGGACAAACGCAATACCTTAATCAAATCAGAAATATACATAAAACAAAATTGACCTAAAACTTGTATCAATAGAACAATATCCATATAAATGAAAATCTCTATAGAGTATCCCCCTTTAAATGTAAAGAAGCATTTATAAACAATATTTGGGAATTTGGGCATAGTTTTTTCTTCTGTTTTATGGGAGAAGTAATTTTTTGAGGGGTGTTTAAGGTGACCTTTCAGGGGTTCTTGTTCCATTAAACCATGTTAGCCTGGAATTCATCTACAGGCTCTCATCTTCTGTAAAAACAAAAGAAGAAACTCTTTCCCAAAGCAACAAATCCTTAGATACAAATTTCGAAGTCATGATACCTTTAAAATATATATTCTGGTTTAGCTTAGCAGCCCATACAATGAAATGTCTCTTTGTACTTAGTGTATTCACAGTGAAAAATTTCAAGGAAAACACAATAATATGCATATTCCAGACTCTCTATGTATATTATGTATTTACATGGCTTATTTTTACTTAATTACTTTTTCTACAAGATTAATATTTATTATATTATCTCTATTCCTTCAATCCATGACTGTCTGTACTCTTTTATATCACATTTCCTGTCACTTTACTTTTTTACATCTCTCTCCCAAACCAAAAATGTTCATTTTTTAAACACTCTGTGTCTCCTTTAGATGTCTTTTATGTCTGAATCTGTCCTGTTGTGTATCTGAAATCATTTTCTATCCAAGAGAACTTTTTAAAATGCTAAGTTCTTTTACAGCTGCTTTGCCTTTTGACTCTGACTAAACCAACATGATGGAGCTGTTCGTTGCTCTAAGAGCCATGCTCACAGTCCAATTTTTAGGCACACAGCCAGCCTATGTTGTTATTAAGCAAATTGCAGCACTCTGTTCACAAGCCCCATTTAAATGCTCCATATTGCTAACTCTTGAAAGAGTCAGAGCCCTTTGTGCTGATGAACAAGGAAGCTGTCATTTAAAAAGGAACCACGCAGTTTTTATTGTACCTCTCTTAATACAGCCATGTTTTCCCTGCTCACCATGAGCCCAACTTGACATTTTTAAGTTTTCTCAGGTTTTGGGTAGATTTAGTTAACCACTTTCATGAGCCAATTTGTAGTCGTAATGTCGCTTTTTGGTTCCCAGCTGCTCAGTCCCTAAATAATCACAGAGAAACTATATCATTTAAATCACAGTTTGTTGCATTAGCTCTAGTTTCTTATTGGCTAACACGAATATCTTAATTTAACCCATTTCTAATAATCTGTGTATTGTCACATGGCTGTGGCTTACCAGGTAAAGGTTCATTCAGCGTCTGTCTATGGCAGGGCTACATGGCTTCTCCTGACTCCTCCTCCATTCTCCCAGCGTTCAGCTTAGCTTTTCCCTGCCAAACTGAGTTCTACCTTGCTATAGGCCAAGTATGTTTCTTTATTCACCAATGGTATTCACAGAAAACAGATAGGAATCCCACATCAAGTTCTGTACCACATTTTTAATTGGATTATTTAGAATTTTGATGTCTAATTTCTTGAGTTATTTACATATTTTAGAGATCACTCCTCTATCTGATGTGGGATTTGTGAATATTTTTTCCAATTCTATAGGTTGCATTTTTGTCTTACTGACTTTGTTCTTCGCTTTACAGAAGCTTCCCGGTTTCAGGAGGTTCCATTTATTAATTGTTGCTTTCAGGGTTTTTGCTACTGGGGTTATATTTAGGAAGTAGTCTCCTGGGCCCATGCAATGAAGGCTACTTCCCATTTTGTCTTCTATCAGGTTCAATGTGGTCTGATTTATATTGAATTCTTAAATCCATTTGGAATTGAGTATTGTGCATGGGGATAGATATAAATCTATTGTCATTCTTCTACATGCTGACATTCAGGTATGCCAGCACCATTTTGTTGAATACGCTTTCTTTTTTCTGTTGTATATTTTTAGCTTCTTTGTCAAAAATTAGTTGTTCATTATATCCGGATCTTTGATTCAATTACACTGGTCAACCTCTATTTTTATGCCAGTAACAAGTTCTTTTCATTACTGTAGCTCTATAATAGAGTCGATGTCAGGATGGTATCATATTCTACAGTTCTTTGAAGAAGTTAAAGATAACCTATCTATGAGGAATGCAATCTCTATGTATCTACAGAACTTGATTAGTGTAACTGTAAGTATGCCAAGCACAGATAACTGTTGACCTATAATCCTTAATACATATATAGCTTAAAGACTAAAACTTCATATTAGAATATTAAGAAAATCTTTAAACAACTGTGCACCAAATGAGGACAATGACTTCAAAATGTAAAAAATATATAAGTAGCTTAATCAGAGGTAGAAATGTAAAGTGCAATATGATAAATATATCCTAAAATTGTATCAATATGCAGATGTTTTAAGCAGAAATAGAAACATGCATGTACACAGTATGACAAAATAATTTTGCCTAAGTGTACAAATATTGTAAACAAAATAGAAGCATATCCAATGCAATTTGAATTTATATCAATATACAAGAATCTATATCAATGTAAATTGTCTATAAATACAGTTCACAAGTATCACTCTATTACTCAGTATTATTGTTATTGTGAGTAAGCTCACACTAATTTACCGATTATCCCATCCAATTTTCCTTTTTCTCAAAGAGATCCCTGAGCCTACATAATTCCCAACCCTATAACAGATATATTCAACCCCAAATTGATGTTCCTAACATTGAGGACAAACTTTGTTGGGAGAAGGGGTGTCATCTTCTAGAATTACTTCCTGCTGTCTTAGGGGTGATGTTCTTTCTATGGCATTCTGTAAAAGTAAGATGATCATTAAGTTTCAAAATTATTGTATTGTATAATTGCAAGTAGTATCTGAGAAACAGATAAGGTTTTCCTGAGGTCCCTATTTGAAGTATTGGCCAGAATATGGTAAGAAGGTGCACCATCTCAGCTAACCAAGTTGGAACCATCTTAAGCAGTTGGTAGCCAAAAGCAGTCTTAAAGTACTGCTATCAACATCATGATGTCATATCAACCACGTTGAATCATTGTTGTGATGCCCCATCGTATTCCTGGAAACTTTAAAGATTATTGAAGGAAAATTCATTGTTCATTCTGGAAAACTTAAACATTATTTAAAGAGATGTATATTCAACAAAAAGTGTGATAGAGATAAAAATGATATTAAGAAAATTATTTTTTTTCTAAATTCTTTCTTCATTTTGTCCCATACCAGATGGTTCCTGACATGAGACAGAAACTCTGTATTTTTTTCAACAACATGCTTAGATTTAAATAAGCAAAGGCATTGTTCAACTCCAAGGCCAGCTTTTATTTTTAAGTAGAGATATATACATTTTCAAATAATCTAATTTTATTGTGCAGATAATAAAGCCATCATAAAGTCAGATTTCTCTTTGCTTGCTGATTCTTTCTTGATAGCTATCTTTTCTTCTTTAGGCATCTAGATGTTCAAGGTCTCTTGACTCTTTGAAGATAAATGTTTCCTGTAAAGATAAGAACAAAACCATTCCCCTTATGAGGTTTCCTTACCATCTGTATGGTTGATACCTCCATGAATGAGCTATCAATCTCTTTATCAAGAGGTTTCTCTTTTTCAAACCAAATCTTTATTAATTTTGATGATATCCATAGCTTTTCTTCTCCTGTGGGAATAAGCCCTTCCCCAGTGTGACATATCTCCTCTTGTGTCCTATTGTGATGTCAACACATCCTTAAAATACCTCTGAGTTTTTATTTTTAAGGTTAATTAGAATTCATGTTACACTCACTTATTAAACAACAATTAAGTCTATAAATTCTATTAACTCTGTTAAATAACAATAATTCTACCCTTCCATAATGACAATTCTATTTTCTTTCTCTTAAACTCACAGATATTTCTGATTAATAATCCCTATGTTTTTTATTGAATCAAGTCAGCAATTATAATCTCCCATTTTATACTCATAGTTGTTTTTATGAAATAATTGACTTTTCAGGGATTGTGTCATAGCAATGTGAAAGATAACTTTCTGGGTGGTGGTATATGCCTTTAATCAGAGCACTTTGTAGGCAGAGGCAGGTGGACCTTTGAGTTCAATGCCAGCCTATTCTATGGAGCAAGGTGCAGGATTACCAGGGCTGCACAAAGAAACCTTTTCTTGAAAAACGAAGAACAGCAGAACAAACAAGCAAAAATAATTAATGTTCTATACAGTGGCAATTCTGGCAAAGCATCTGTGGTCAAGCACAGTACATCTATCATTGATATGTGTTTTCAATTTTTCTTGTTAAGACAAATGATTATATCTAACACTATGATCATAATCCATTTCAGTAGAGCAACCATAATTCATCAATGGATGCTTTATCATAAATGAAACACTGAATCAAATCCTAGGGACAGCTTACATTGAGCTATAATCTATACCCAGTGCATATAACACACAATTATTTTTAAATTTTGAATGTGTTATAGTTCAGTTATCAGTATGCATATGTAGGCTAAATCCCCAGCAATTATTATGAAGTGAAGAAAGGAAATGATTATTCGTCAAGATACGTGGTGTAATTGGAAATGTGTCACTCTCTCAGATTGAGTCTGAGTTCATATGTATAAAACTTTATATTTGAATTCTGCTGTCCTATGGAAAAGATCTGATGAGATAAAATGTGTTTTAACCACACCTGAGGAGGATTCAAACTAGACATTATCTCAAGTACAGATATTCTGCCTCTGCTACAGCTTAGTCACAAGCCAACCTGTTTTCTTGGTCCTTACCATCAGAGGAGTGTATAGATTTGTTCAAAAGTCAATGTGCATCTCATCCTTTCTGTCATCCTTGTGGTTGACATATTACCAATACATTGCATATGGCCTTGATCTCCCCGAAGATAATCCCATCAGGTCACAGTCACGAGGTGGGCTGTTAATGCTCATACCCCACAGCAAAAACATTAGAAACTTACCTGTAGTTAGCTGAAAGCCAGAGGTTGTTTGGCCACTGTTTTGCTATTCAGCAATAGGTTGCAGGAGCACACCTAAAGGTCCAGAACAATTCCAACAACTTTATTAATATGTTCAAACTC
Source organism: Myodes glareolus (assembly GCF_982192425.1). Classification (NCBI taxonomy): domain Eukaryota; kingdom Metazoa; phylum Chordata; class Mammalia; order Rodentia; family Cricetidae; genus Myodes; species Myodes glareolus. Next base: position 72,128,658 of record NC_142037.1, on the reverse strand, counting down.
AAGCAGGTCAGTCAGTTAATCCCAAGTGCCTCCTTTATATAAGACTTGCCTACAACTAATCTCATTGCTAATTTTCAAATATTCATTTTAATTAGAAAGCAAAGGTTTTCCATTCTCCTAATTCTGGGACTTATGGAATAATTTAGAAAGCATTAGTTTAATTTTTATGATGCTTGCAACATACAAATAATAAAATGCTGAAGAAACAGAAGATCATCCCCAATAATTCTAGTTACCACTTTCCCATAGCCAGAAAATATGACTCACTTTGCTTAGTACAACAACATGCAAATGTGACTCTTTTCAGGATTTGTATCAGTCTAAGAATAAATATTTTTCACTAGTGCCTACTAAATACACTTTGATTTCATCTGACTTAATGATTTCAAATCCCATCAGATCCTAGAGCAATTAATGGCTTCTACTTTCCAAAATGTTGCAATCACATATTGAGTTCAGAGCTGTCATCTCAGGCTTCAACATAAAAATTTGCCACAGTGGTGATTTATGAAATTATCTAAGTTTAATTCTCATTATGTGAAAAAAAGTCCTTTTTGAATTTAATGTATCCAAATGAAGGAGTGTTTTACTTTTCCTTTTTTGTACACAAGGTTCATAATGAGTTAAGGACAATGATACTCCACCCTTATCCCCAACCCCAGAAAGCCTGGAAATTTTAAAGTCAGTCATTTGGCAGGAAATCCCAGAGCAGATCATGTGTGACTCCTCTATATCTTGTTTTTGACAATTTTTTTTTGCAATAAAGTTTTAATCTCTAATTCCAGAAATCAAGTTATGGGACAAATAAGGAGCAGTACTAAAATAATTACACTGAGGGAAAAAAAGAAAAAAATAAAGATTGTGTAATTTTTAATTTAATGAATAGGACATAAAATAGCCATGCATGTGAAGGGGAAATCATCATTGTGTACGATATTTTGTATTGTGACAAAATGGAGGCCCATTTAGATTACAGAGTCAAAAAAAAAGTCATTCTTTACAGGTGGCATTTTCCATGGTAGAAATAGGAGTATAATTCATTTTTAGAAAATATTGAGGAAATTCACATTAGTATCAGGAAATATGCTGTTATTTACAAGAATTGATAAAAAATGTCTATTTGAACTATAGTAAATAGTGAACACAATGCTATCAGAAAAAGAAATAAAAATAAATTAAGTTAAGGAATTCTATGTGAGAAGTTTGCAAATTGTTCTAATGGACAGAGTTGCTGAAACAACATCGATTTCACTTTAACTAGAAGCATTCTGTAATGTCTACAGTCTAAGAAAAGGTAAACACTGTCCTCTGTTTGATAAACATGCCAGTCCTAGGCACTCCTAGAACTGTCCCATCTGGCTTTCATGATGCGCCAACATTGCCCGGGGACTGACTCATAGACCCATATTTGAGTTCAATCTCTTAATGCTTCTCTTCTGTGATTATAATGTTCAAGCACCAAGTGAGGAATGCCTCTTCATTTCTCAGCACACAGGGAACCTATCTTAGAACTCTGATAATGCAGAAAACTGTCTTTGCCTTCTTGTTTGTGTAATGCAACTGCTTGCTCTTCCACCATTTTATAGTGACAACAAATTATTCCCACAGTCCAAACGTCACTATCCAGAGACACAGTAGTGCATTCAGAATCAGCAAAGGTTCTAGTGGAAAAGAAGAATAGATACATGTGAGATAAACTCATATGGTAGTGGCTACCATTATAGGATCTTGTTATTGACTCAATTTCCAATCCTCAATAGATATGCTTTCTGTCATCAAAACAACATCAATAAATATCCCATTTACCTAAAAGACAGTTATAAAAAGATACATATTGAGGAGTCGGACTAAGTTATTTTTTAGTAAATGGTATACTGGAAATACTCATGGAAGAAATATGTAAATATTTCAAATGTTGTTCACACTTGAAAACATGGTTATAAAAATCAAATATAATATCCAAACTAAGAAAAAAGGATGTAGAAATTTTCACAATAAAACTATCAGTTAAGGAAAGCTTAGTATCCCATAGTATATTCAGGGAAGCTTATTAGATAATAAAATAAGATACATCTCTAAGAGGGGGAATTCATATATCATGAAAAAAACATCTTAGCAAGAGACCTAGAAGAAAAATCTAGAGAGATTGCCAAACACAGCCTAAAACAATATAAAGTCAAAAGGAATACAACACCAGCAGTTTCATATGAAAAACACGTGGGAGCTCCACACAAAAGGTAAAGTACGGAATTTGCAACAGAGGACAGACTTGCACGTACTGTTCTGAGTTCAGTCCCTTGGCATAATTGGAGCAGAATAAGGAGTGTTCCAGCAACCAGGAACAAAAACAAACCCTGAGTTGTTTTGAAAGGCCAGTCTCTAAAGAGGTTCAGATAGTTCAGAGTATCTATCTTTGATAATAGGAATTATTTTGGTAGATTCCAAGAAAATGACAGGGGTTGAGAATTTTGTAAACAACGTTTATAAGTAGCTCTAGAATCATCTCTTTTACAAAAATAACACCCCTGAAAACAAATGTACAAAAACATATAATTGATTTCTGTTTCTTTCAAATTTGATCAGAAGAGCTTTTCCTTCTCTCAGGGGTTAGTAGTTAACTGGTCAAAATGTCAAATATAAATAACTCTAGAATTTTCATCTATGCATGGGTGGGTCCTTTAAATCAAAAATTCACTACTAAAGGAACACAGAGATAAGTAACTATATTCCTTCAGAAAATAATAGTTTACTTGAAACTTAAATTTCTTTTGTAAACTAAGTACAGCCATTTCCTTTTGAAATTCACTCTGAAATAGAAACACAAAGGAAGAAAAAAATAATAATTAATTAAAACAGTAAAAACGAATAAAGGATTCTGGTATGTCAATTCTAGAGACCTTGAGAAACTAGCATGTTAAGTTGCGAGCTGTAACCAAAGCTGCAGTAAAATCTGTGGGATGTTAGTAATGTCAGAAACAGGAAGCACTGAGAATAATCCACCCCAGGCCAGGGCAACATGCAATTCAGGCAAGAGAACTTTAGGGTTGGAATTCCCAAGATCCCCAGAGACTAGCTGATGACAGCAAGATCACCAGCTTCCACCAATTTCCAGAGAAATTCATAGTGTGTTGTTCTCTCTCAAGTACTACAATCTTGCCTTATTCCAGTATTTTCTGCCATAACCACAACAATCCCTTATAGGTGGGAGGTTTATTCTGTGATATTTTGTTTTAAATGTCCACAGCTTAAAAAAAAAAAGATATTATAAGCAATTGTAGCTGGAGTTTGTCTTTAATCTCAGAAAAAACTTTTAACTTTGAAGTTTTGAAGAGTGTTGGAATTTTTGAATTTGAACTAAATAAAATTTGCATAATATTATAACCTTCAGCTAAGGCAACCAGGAGCAGAATTCTGTGATTTAAAGTTACTTTTTTGGGTGTCAAGTTGACAAGTAATAGACATGTGTTTAATATTCCAATTAATACAATTAAATTAATAAACACTAAAGGCACATGTCAGGGCAAACGAAACCACCAATGCTAGCTGGAAAAAAGAACATAAAGTGGACTCAACTGAAAAGAAAGAAACAAACTTTCAAAATTGGGTCAGAAGTAAGGGGAGTCTGGAAAAGATAGAGGCGAAGTGGGGAAATGGAGTCCCTCTGTCTAAAATACATTAAATAATAATTTCAAGGAATGAAAACATTGCTTAAAAAGAGATAGTAGAAACGTGAATGGTTCACAAAGTGATGTAAAAAAAAAGAAAGAAAGAAATACCATAAGAGGGGTATAGCTCAGTGGTAGAGCATTTGACTGCAGATCAAGAGGTCCCCGGTTCAAATCCGGGTGCCCCCTGCTGTATGTTTCATCGGAACACTGGACTTAACTCCCTAGGTCCAAATGAGAAGCAGAAGGAAAGAGAACGTGAGCAAAGAAGGCAAGACCAGAGGGAACCTTCATCCGACGATGGATGGCGATACAGATGGAGACCCACATTGTAGCACCGGACTGAGCCCCCCAAGGTCCAAATGAGGAGCAGAAGGATGAAGAAAATGAAAAAGGAAATAAGGACTGCGAGGGATGCGATCTCCCACCTATACAGGGGGACGAATCTAATGAGAGTTTACCAAGGCCAGTTGGACAGGGATTGAACGAGGACGCAATCCAACCAGATTCTCTGAATGTGGCCGGATTCTCTGAATGTGGCTGGCCCGGAGTCTTTCTGAAAAGCTATTGACAATGACACTGGGACTTGTTTCCTCTGCATATACTGGATTTTGCGGATCCAGTCCGTCTGGACACTCACTTTCCTGGACCTGGAGGGAGCGGGGAGGAACTTGAACTTCCCACAGGGCAGGAAACCCTGACTGCTCTTAGGGATGGAGAGGGAGGAGGAGAGGGAGTGGGGGGAGTGGGAGGGTGTTGGGAGGGGGGCGGAAATGGAAACTTTTATAATTTAATAAACTTTGAAAAAAAAGAAATACCATAGTTATTACAACTTAATTTATAATTAAGGTATACTTTCCAAAATATGAAACTTTTTTCAAGTGAAGTAATTATTTTAAGGAAGTTTTGGTTTTCCATTTTTCAAAGTCAGAATTAATTTTGTTGCATGTTAACATGTGAAAATCAATATTTTTTTTACTTAATATAATACAAAGTAATATGACAGAATTACAACAAAGAGTTCAAAATGTTAATGCCAAGCCAGTGGACAAGACATTTAGTTGAGACTAAGTACTATGTATAACAGAGGAAAAGCGAAGGTTCTAGCAGACATGCTCTAATAAACACCAATGCCATCACTGCTGGGCGTGCAAAGAGCCTGGGACACAACGGATCGGAGTGAATTAAGCCAGATAATTTGGAAAGTTAAATTCTATCTTTAAGACAGGTAATAAATTTTCACAGAAAGCCAAATACTGTGCCAAGAATGTAAATCTCTTCGTTCCAAGAATTAATGGGGTATTGAGGAACAGAAGTTCTATAGATTTTACATAATTTGTATGAGGGGTTTCAAACTTATCCTTTTGAGGGGATTTGAGAGATGCTAAAGAAGGAAAACACCACCACTGTTGAGTTATAAACATAACTTCCCACAGATTTAGATAAGAGACGAAGAGTATTACAAAATGTGCAAACAAAAGTGAGAATTCAATGTGATAAATAAAATTGTGTATCACTAAATTTTAATATCTTCACAAATAAATGGTTTTTGTACTAGTACTCAATGAAGAAAATCATCTATTCATTTGACAAAGAAATTTACTGCATGAAATTCTGTTTAAGGATAGCACTGCTCATTCTCGACACAGTGGTATTTCTAGAAACTGCTCTATTTCTTTGTAATGGCAATCATACCACAACCCCCTCACGTGAAGCAATATCACTATATAGGACAGTTTAGATTTTTGTGGAACATTATTATTCAGCAACTAATGACATTTTAGTTTTAAGATTATGAAAAATGCATTTTATGGAATGATACCAATAGATAGTAAATATAAAATTAGAATTGTTATATGCTTGGAAATTTCCAGTCTAAAAAGTATATGTTTAGTATGTTATAGTTCAAATTGTAAATAAAATATATACCAAGTGGAGGTAGAGCAAAGGAAGTGGGTGTATTCCTAAATTTATAATCAATGTAGAATACTGGTGAAAATTCACATATTCTTTTCTGTATAAAACGAAATCATGGTTTTCTGAATTACATAAGCTTTCTGATAGAATGGAAATGATGAAGTATAAGTTAGATATTATGTTTCAAATAATTAAGGGTCTCATATGAGCTCTACAGAATCTGAGCTCTTTATAATATTGGGAGAACTGTACTTGATAGATAGAAACAAAGTCAAAAACATGGTATCAGTATCTAACTCTCTTTTTCCTTTTTTTAACCATCTCTTTGTGTGTCTCTATCTGTGTCTCTCTGTCTCTGTCTATCTCTGTCTCTGTCTCTCGGACTCTCTGTCTAATGAGTAGTTGAATTTGCCTGGAGCATGAATTTATCTATCACACTAGTATTTCTGGAATTACAGGAAAGCCTGTAATGGTTTACTGTGCCTTTTCTTTCAGCCATGAGTTTGATAATTGTATTACTGAGAAATTATTACTAAGAAAATACGTTCAGAAATTTTAAGAAGATTGAGCTGTGACCTCAATGAAATTGTCTCAGAGAACTGTCAAGATAAATAAGAAACTCATAGTACCAAAGAAAAGCTTGGTACTTTGTCCCTCAATCACCTGTTACTCTGGGTCTTAACTACTTTCATTAACTTTAATGATCCATCCTCAATTTCACACTTCTTTGGGTTTTGATGTATCATTAAATTAATTATATCAATAAATTGATCGAATATGTCACAATTTGTAATCCAAGGTCTAGATTGATTTACACATTCCTCTAGACTGATTATATTTCTCAAAATATTTGTAATTAACTTGTTTGATAATTATAGCAAAGTACAAAAGTACTACAGCAATTAAGAAAGCCATTAAGTCTGGGTAATGTTAGGTCCGTGGTAGTTCTATTTGAGTGATGAAAACCTGAGTTCAGTTCATTCCACTGTTGAAACAGAAAATGGAGAAAAAAAGAGGGTGAAAGAAAAGTTACTTAAAATATATTATGTTTAATTGCTTAACACCGTACTACAAAAATTAATTTTGGTTGAATACCTGATACTTTAACTACTTTGGACCTATAAAATGTTTACAGAAATTTTTACAGTAATGCACTTTAACAAGCATGTAAATGCTCATTTTAACACTCGTCAACTAGTGTTGTGTTTCTCATTTAACACATTTTCCAGGAGATGATTGTAAATTAAGGTTCTCAGATGGAGTGAATGCCAAGATCTCTCTTCTTGGAAGTTTTATGTTTTCCCTATCTATTAGCAAGTAACACTTTGGTGCTAGACCTGAAATCATATTAATAACTTATTCTACACTTTGATCCAGTTGGCTGTGATTCATAGCTATAGATTGAATTGATAATATCATATGTGAATAAAATGGCACTTAAAATGTTATTGTTTGTTAGATAAGAATAAGAATACATTTCTACATGTAGTAGATAGCAATTTTCTCCAATAACCTTTTTATTTGACTTGTGTTTCTTTCCTAATGGTCATTATGTATTACTAATATCTTGATTCAATGTAGAACATGTCAAAAATTCATAATTGTTATTATTTTTAGATGCACAAATAGAATAAATATTGTTCATAGTTAACTTTTCTACCACCTCCAGCACTTCTGACTGAAACTTATTCATGTGTTTTTTACTTAAGATATTTCTAATGAACAATTCACTCAGTTCATGAGCATTTTTGAGACTTTATATTAAATTATAAGTATATTACTGTTAATACTCACACATAAAATATTACAAATAAAAACTACTTAATAACTGAATAAAATATTTAGAATACTTTAACAAACTTAAATTTTAACATTATAGCAGTCATTAATAATAAATGATAGACTATAAAGTCAAAACACTATACTATCATTAAATTTAGATAAATATGTAGATCTTCAAAGATGTTCCTAATTTTAGGTTCAAAGAGATTTTTAATAACTTTTATGGTTTTTGTTGTTGTTCTTGCTGACTTTTTGCTTTCATGGATTCCTAAATGTAAGAAACATTCTCTCATCTTTGACAAACAGTATAGTCACAGTCAAACACATTGACAGAGGAACAGGTGCATTCCTTAAGCTTTAACAGAAAATGCAAATAATTAAGTGATACTTAATAACAGTCTCTCATTCTTTCTCTAAGTGTTTACAGAAAAGACTTAAACATTGAGTTGAAAGATATGTGAATAAACAAAAATGTCAACATAGGAAAATTCAATGGCAACAGTATTTCTCCAAAGTTACCGACACTCATTTGCCAAACATATTCTGTTTATTTTCCACCAGACATCTGGAAAATGTTGTTTTAATTGCTCACCTTATATAAGCTTTTGAAAATCAAATGACTTTCTATTGCTTTGCATAAAATATGAAGGAAGTGGCATGAAAATCAGGTTTCAAGGTCTTGGTACTTAAATAATATTTTCATTAGTGTTTTCTCATTTTCGTAGAACATTTGTATATTTTCTAGTAAGAGGGTGTATTTTATTTTGGTTTGTTTCAGGATTTATTGTATTTACCTAATATGTGCTTCAACTGGAGTGACTTTGATTTCAACATGAATCAATTTGTTAAATATTTATATCACATAATTTTCTGAGTGCTTACAATAAATTTTACAACTAATTTTATATGTTGTAATTTCTCTAGATATAAATTCATATATAATACTATTGAAATGCTTCTTACTGATTTAATGTTGACTGATATATATATATATATATATATATATATTTGTGTGTGTGTGTGTCCTCTCCATCCATTAAAGTTACACCCTCAATTATCTTATATGTAAGATTCTCTTTTTTAGCATGACCTAAATATACCATTTGTTCTAATATCTCCATTTTAAATTGGTTTCTAACATTCATCTTGTCTATCTTGAGATCTTTCCAGGCCATTGTTTCCTCCTCAAAGTTTCCAAGGATAACAAAACAGATGGTGCTATGCAAATTTTCAAGTAGTCCTATGGTTTTTGATTTTATATTAATAATAAAATCATTTAATAGTAAAAATGTAAAAGAATGTTTTGTCAAAATTAAAAATTACAAAGATTCCTCACACTTCCATTTACTACCCAAGGGTTAAATGGCAGCAGAATCATTTCTTAGGTTATATGAAAATGGGGACTGGCCAAAACATTCATATTTAAGTGCTTAATGTTTCAGTAATAGTACTATCATGGTGAAGAACATACTGCAGAACACATGGAATACATGAGAAGGGTTGCTGGATGCTGGAGATAAGGGAGTTCCACCTACTGTTAGGACTAAAGTGAAGGGGACACAGACTGTTTATAAAAACCCAAGTGACGCGTAGGAGAATTGTGGAGAGCACACAGACGGTGTCCTGTGGCATAACAAGATCAACCTTCAATGTGGTATAGTGAGGTCAAACTTCGTTTTATATTTACAAGTTATTTAACAAACATATATACTGAGAAATGCACCTAAATATAGTCCATACTAATGTGAAAATTACTGAGAAATTCTGGTAACAATACTACTGAAACCCTCTGCTTTATAAGTAATAGATTTTGTTTTTCCAAATTCACATAAATTTAAATCTAGAACTTTTAAATTTGGGAAACTATACATCAAGGTATATTACTTAGATCAGTTTCATCTAGGAATATTACACATTTAAAAAAAAAAAAACCTTACAGGAAAGTTACTGTGTTTCTAGTTCAGGCTTCAGGGTATCTAAGTTGCAGACTGGGGTTCGACCATGAGAAGTCAGGTTCCTCTTAAGTGAAAGGAGAGGAGGCTAGATTTGTGGTTTATTTCTTGCTGACCTGAAAGTTTTGGTGTGTAACCATGTTCACATAGTCCAAGCAGTTGTGATACTGAGGTGGGGACCTAGTTCCTTCTAGTGCAGAAGCCAACACAGGAAATAGCTAAAAATTTTGTAAACAAACAAACAAACAAAAAGAACAACAACAAAACAAAACAAAAAACATGTACATTTAACTTAGGATGGGAACAAACTGTGCTATTTTTCTCACAGATAATGTCTGTTGCTGATGGGGTACACAAATATGACTACTAACCATCAAATGAAGTAGCTTTTTTGTTTGCTTATAGTTTAGTTTGTTTGGCTTTGACTTTTGATGATTAATCTTTTTATTTTTATTTAAATTTCAGGAATATCACTACTGTTTGTGTTCACTGTGATGTTGTGAACTATTATAGAATTTCCATAAAAAGTTGCCTTTTATTGAAGGCCACCTTACTGGTTCTTGTTCATATCTTGTTGTGGGAGATTGACCCTAGGGCATTGTACTTGCTAGGCAAACACTAGCTCACTGAACTGCACCTGAAACATAGAACATCATTATTGACCCAATTTACATACAATTTTCTTTCTTACAGTCTTTCAGAAAATATGCTCTTATTTTATTATTTTTTAATTTATTTCACAGCCTCACTGCAATTTACCCTCCCTTCTCTCCTCCCATCCCATCCCCCTCTAAGCCTCCCATTCACTCCTCCGCTGTTCAGAAAGGGGCAGGCCTCCCATGAGCATCAACAAGGAATGGAATATCAAGTTGACGCAGGACCAAGTTTCTCCCCTCTGAATCAAGGCTGAGCAAAGCATCTAACCATAGGGAATGGTTTCTAAAAAGCCAGTTCATGCACCAGGGTTAATTCCTGGTCCCACTGCCAGGGGCTCCACAAACAGACCAAGTCACACAAATGTCTCCCACACGCAGAGGATTCCGCTCCATGCAGGCTTTCCAGCGATCGATCAGTCCAGAGTTCATGAGCTCCCACTAGCTCGGGTCAGTTATGGATTTTCCCACCGTGCTCTCGACTCCCATTCCTTATATAATAACTCTAACCTCATTTTAACTGGACTCGCAGTGAAGGATGAAGGTTCTATGATGACAATTATGGTTGTCACCAATCTGATTACAGGAGAAGGCCAGTTCAGGAATCCTCTACACTATAGCTGGGAGTCTCAGCTGGGGTCATCCTCGTGGATTTCAGGGAGTTTTTCTGGCACCTGGTTCTCCCTAACCACATAACTGGCCCCTCTATCAAGATATATCTTCCTTTGCTCTCCCTCCCTATTACTCCCCCAAATTATCCAGGTCTCTCTTGTTCTCATCCCCCATGCTCCTACCTGCCCCCAGTTTACCCAGGTGTGTTCTCCTATTTCCCTTTCCTAGGGAAATCCATGCATCTATCTTAGGGTCCTGGTTGATACGAAGTCTTTCTGAGGCTGTGCATTGCAGCCTGGTTATCTTTTACTTTACATATAATATCCACTTATGAGTGAATAAATACCATATTTGTCTTTCTGGGTTTGAATTTTCTGACTCAGACTGATTTTTTTCTACTTCCATCCATTTATCCACGAATTTTATGATGTCATTATATTTTAAAGCTGAGTAATACTCCATTGTGTAAAAGTATCATATACCATCTTACATCTGTCTGAATGGCTAAGATTAAAAACACTAATGACAGCTTATATTGGAGAGATGTGGAGTAAGAGGAACACTCTTTCACTGCTGGGATGAGTGCAAACTTGTACACCCACTTTGAAAATGACTTTTTTCTCAGAAAATTGAGAATAAATCTACCGCAATACCTTGTTATACCAATCATGGCCATATACACAAAGATGCTCAGTCATACCACAAGGATCCTTGCTCAACTATGTTCATAGCAACATTATTTATAGTAGCCAGAAAATATGGTATTATTTTGTGAAAGATAATTGAAGAATGTTTTCTTTTTTTCAAACATATTCCACTCTTTACAGTCTAATAGTCATTGCTCCAGGAAAAGGTAATGACTTACTGAACAGTTACAAAATGCATTTCTAAGTCCTGAAATCTGACAGTCTGCTTTCTGTTAGTGCAGAACACTGTTACTTGAGTTAATTATTTAATTGTGAGAACATGCTTTAAGTTCTCACGATACACAGTTTTAAGATGGACACAATGGTAATGGGGGATATCATAATGGCAGTCTATGTTTGATTCTTCTAATTAATACAATAAAATCAATATTGACCTTGTGGTTTTTTCACTTGGAACATAAAATGCTGGACCAGTGTGGCCCTGGCTTTGTGTGAGATGTAATTGAAGTACAGAAAACAGAGTAGATAGAAAACTGGGGACATAAAAAATTAAGAAGGCTAGGACTACACCTCTTACGGGAGTTTGATCACAATAGGCATGATAAGTGACTTTGATCACATAAAGCATGGCTTGTTTTCCAATTTTTAAATTATTTTGCTACTGACAATTCCCTGCGTCTGACTAGAACAAACACCAGAGTCACCACATATTATAGAAGGTTTTTAAATATTCTTGGTTTTCTTAAAGAATATTCAGAGGAAGTACATTTTTAAGCCAGATAGGTAAAGGCAATTTAGTCCTATTTTTACATATTCTACTGTGAATAACACACACTTTGGCCTGGCTACTGGAAAATCAGGCAGACTTCGTGCAATAAATTACCCCTCTTTTAACTTTTATGATTCTGAACGAGGCAAAAATAAAGTGCTTGAATAGAGGGCAAGGTCATGTTCAGAGATGTCAGGCGTTTGATGTCCAGCGCAGAACATTGCCAGACTTTGATTGCCACCACTTTTCTTTGTTTATGACATCTGGTTCCTGTGGCATAGAAAGTGAAGACAGACAGAGACAGAAATAACGTGCAGGACAAATATTAATGATGACAATCAGTGTTCCTGATGTTTTGAAGCAAGATGTTTTTTTAAAAAAAAAATCTAAAAATGACACTAGTCGGTAACTGAGCTTGCCAAAGCTTATCTGATGAGTGAAAACTAAGCAAAAACTACCAGTACAAATAGAATTTCAGATGAATACTAATGAATCATGGCATTGTAATGGGAATATTCTATATTTTTCTTTTCATTTCTGATAAACTAATATATGTACACATATGCCATGATCATATTCAACACTCATCACCCACTCTTCTGTGCCCCCTGCTATTTGTGCTGGCTAACTTTCTCTCCCAAAATAATGTTATTCTAAAATCATGCTGTGTGTGTGTGTGTGTGTGTGTGTGTGTGTGTGTGTGTGTGTATGCCTGTGTGCATGTGTTTGAGAGGGTATTCTGTCTAACTTTCTCTCCTCAGATAGTTTTATTCTTCTGCCATGTGCTGTGTGTGTGTATGCCTGTGTGCATGTGTGTGTGAGGGTATGTGTGCGCATGTGTGCCTGTGTGTGTGTGGTGTGTGCAAAGGTAACCAGATCTGCTGGGTTTTCATCCTCCCATCCATTCTTGCTGGAGAGTATGCAGGAGATGGCATTTGACAGCACTCTCATTTCTAACCCCAACTTTTCTGGGACTTAGTGGGATTTAGCTGTAATTCCAGAAATATTTTTTTTTTCAAATGATACAGTTGCAAAGGAGAACATTAAGTCTTTTGAAATGATATTGTTTTAGGAGTCTAGTGATTATCAAATGATAAATACCTGCATTCTTTTTGCCCGGCTTTTTAACCTAGTCTCCCAATGAATAACTTGATTTCTCTTTACACATATTAATATCACTATTAATATTATCAGTTTAACAATGATTTGGAAATGAATAGAAGATCACAAAATATTAATTTATTAGAGTTCTTCAGTCATGGTATCCTTTATACATATTAGATTACAAAATAAAAATAACTTTAAAATACAAGTCCTTTCTTCTCCAACTCCATTTGCCTACTGTCAGACTGATTGCAAGTCACCAAAATCTTTCATGTGGACTATTTCTAGCTAATCCTGTGGCTACCATTCTAAATTGCTCCCTTCTTTGCAGCTATCATTTAGACATGCTCATGTTACTGCTTTGTATAAATCCTTCAGGGATTCCCCATTGTGTGACAGTGAAGCAAATGCTACTTTGCATGACTCACTAATCCCTCTTTGAGTTCCCTCCTGTTCCACCCTGCTTCTCTTGTGTAGTCTCTCTCTCTGGAACCTGATGCTGCATCCTAACAAGCCCATTTGCAGTTTTCTATCTAATTATTCACCGTCGTGTCTCTCAGTAGTTTTATCTCAGGCTGGATTTTTCAGGCTCATATGCCAAGATTCCAGGAAAGAACTGCCTCCCCTGAGCAATGCAACAGGCCTAGTCTTTTCTGATGCATTACTCACACTGGAACAAATAAACAATAATATAAGGCACTCTCCATGTCTTAAAACACAACTTTTGTAGTACAAGACTCGTTTTCCTTTTATATATACAGTTTTAGAGAATATAATATACTTACAGGGCTTCTATTCCTTCTTTCATTCCCTCCAACTCTTACCTTTACCCCTTTCAGATTCATATCATCAACTCCTTTTATTGCTATCGTTAACTACTTGCTCATTCGTGTGTGTGCGCATGCACACACTCACACAAACAAACACACACACACACACACACACACACACACACAGCACCCCAATAAGCTGATTTACTGTTGTACTCTGTAAACATCTGTACTCATGTTTAATGCTGACCATTTGGGAATTGATTACCTATCATGAAGCTCATTCTTGAGTAAAACTGAATCAATTTTCAATTTCCTTAAGTGAACGTTGGTCTTCTGCAGTTTTCACGTACAAATTGGGCTTTGTTAAATTGTATCCATTCACGTTAGTATGTAGAGCATTGTAATACCCACGCAGTCTTGTGGAAATTCTGTGGGTTTCTCATCACGGTATGTCTAGAAGTCTTTATCCCACTGCTTGCATTCTGTTTCTCTGACCCTTTCAAGTGTTCCGCCCACTCTCTGCTGTTACCGGCGCTTCCAGGAAAGAAGTTGTGTTGCTCATGTACCAATTGGGACTGGTTACCCACAGATACTTCGTGAATTTCATCTGTCGTAGATCTCTGTAGTAGACTTTGGCTGCAGAAAAAGGAAGCCCTTTTAACAAGGAGTAAGAGCTACACTTGTGTAAAGAATACAGCTAGAAGATACAATGATTTAGAAAGATGGTAGTCATTATTTATTTAAATCATTTATCTCATTTCTCCACCCATAGGGTTCAGGTTTGCAATACCAGGACTGAGTTTCTTAGAGTTCCTTAAGTGCAATTAGATGGATCTTAGTTACCACTAAGGTTTCCACTATTTTTGGGGACACCTTGCCTTGGTGGTCTTAGTCCTAGTTTTCTGATTAAATATGTGGAGAAGACAATGGATTACATTTAAGTCTTGGCAGTTCTCACAGTATCTTTGCTTTTCAGAAAACTAGACTACAGCAATTAACCGTTGATGTTCGTGCCAGCTCAAGACCTCAAATCCTGTGTCCAAAGAATGTAGTATCTTCATCAAGAATTTTATCCTAAAATACTTGGAAGTAGTAAAGGTAAATGGCAGAGGTCTATATAACTTTGGGGCACTTCACAGACATTACAAAAGTAACAACTTGAAGAGAGATTCCCCTTTCTAGTCACTAGGGTAAGACATATTTATCATTAATTACTTCTTCAAGTAGTAACCATGCTAATTATTTTTAAAAAGGCACATAGACATGATCTTATATCCTTGTATAATTAGTTTTCACAAGACTTTTAATAAAAAGACAAATGATTCTGTGATATACAAATAATTGAATCCTGGAATTGGATGATAACTAAATTGGCAGAATCAAAATTAACTTTGAAAACTCATTGATGGAAGTTTTATGCAGGACAAAATTACACCTCTTGAGTGACTGGGTGTGGAGGAAAAGCAGGAGACAAAAATAGAGCTTCCCAGGTGATAGTTTGAGGCTGAATTTCCAGTGACAGCCGCACACAGAATCTTTAAAAAGCTGTGTTTCAGAGAACGGACGGAAGGAAAGCTGCTGTGCTTTAGAAAGCTCTAGTAGATGACTCAGAACCTGGCTGCTGGGATGGCTAGACAGTGATATCTAGAGTTTACATGAGATATTTAAGAAAGTTACTTCATAAAATGTGGCCAGGAAATGACCATGACTTTACATTTACATATTGTTTTATATAACAATGTTTTAAATGGGTTCTTGGGACATGTGGATTAATTATGTATTAAATTTTATGTATTATTTTATTGATTGTAATTAAAATATTCTTGCTTCTTTTACTTATCTAAAACAATGAATTATATTATAGATAAATATCTTATTATCTAAATGCATACATTCAATTTTAGTGTTTTATTTTAGTCTTACATTTGCTTTTATCCTGTTTGCCTTAATATGTTGCCAAATCCTTAATAAAGAGAACGTAAGTGCATAAAGACTACCATATCATTAAGTTTCAATTTATCAACATGGTCATGAATGGTATGAGCTTAGTGTTTATATATAATTCTAGAAGGAATCACTAGTTCGTTCTTTCTTTCCAATACTTAGTGTTTTATTTTTAATTAAATAGATTTGTTTTTTCTTTTCAAGTGTAATACACTTTCATGATGGACGGAGGATGAATTGACCACAATGGCTAAGCAAAGGAGACTGTTGTTAAACTCACGTGTTTTCTGCTAACTACTATAGAGCATTTCCGTTGCCTCTGAGGAAAACTGAAAGGAGGCAGAGTATTTCATCTTGGAATAGTGGAAGTCACTTCATGTGGAAACAATGCTAATTAGAATTACCTACAATGCCTTTAAGTATCCCGTTTGGGTACTAAATTTTGTGTACAACCAATTAAGTCATCAATTCCTGATAAAGAGTACATGCCTTCCAGAAAACACAACTCTTCAGTCAGACGTTGTTATTGAACGCTTGAGGCAGAGTTATTTCTTCCTATTCTCACAGGCACAGACCTCACTCGAAAGGTTTCAGCTTCTAGATAGCCCGGATAAAAGGTCTTTATGGAAAGGCTTCATCAAAGCATCCATTTTCTTCAACTACTCCTTTTGTAGCTTTTCCAGCTGGACAACTAAATTGCTGACACCCAAAACACTGACCCAGCCCTACTCCCTTTGGAAACAGGATGCCTTGATTAGACGCAGGTATCCTGTGTCAACTCTATTAAAGGTTGAAGCAGTCTGTAGCCAGTCTCTTTGATTCTGAGAACCAAATAACACAAACTAGACCCTTTGTATAATACAGACAGTGAAAAGAAAGGACTTTGCTGAATCATTATATTAAACCCTGATAGCCATTGAGGAAAATCTAATCATTATTTCCTAAGGGAGCTTTATACTTATAATGCCCCACATTTTTTTTATATATAATGTATCCATGGAGCGACAGTTTCTGTTTTGCACTGTGGCTTCTTTGAAGTTTAAAACTATAAAGATGCTTCCCTGTTTTGGATTCATAACCCCAAGTCCTCATCTCTCTTGATGTATGCATCTTCCACTGTTTGATACTTAATTTCCACACATGTCTAATTGGAAGATAAAACAAGGAGTACACTCATTTGGTCACTGTCCCTCTGACTGAAGGTTAGGTTAAACTATTCTTCATTTGAATCAATAGATTTTGTCATTTTTTAAATAGTATTCCTTCTTGGGGGGGGGAGCTGGAAGCTTGGCCTAAGCACTTTAATACAGATTCATTTCATTATTTATTTTTACTGTGGCTCTATTATAGAGACTGGGTGTGTTTTCATTCCTACCACATGCTGTCTACCTATCTCTTGAGGGTCACTGGATATTGTCAAAGTGTCTTGCCTAGGATGTCTCTGATTCCCTTTGGTTTGTTTGGGATGATGAAAATCTTGTTCCAGATTTTCTGGTTCTTCAGGAACACTCTGTTTAAGAAATAGATGACAGAGTATTCCAGGAACTATGGTTTGAATTTCGGTAAGCATCTTCAGAAAACTCTATTATTTAAATTTATATAATTAGTAATTTATTATGTTAATTTTCTATGTTTATTTTATTTCCTAAATTTATTTTTTTTCTTTCTGGATGAAGCATTAAGCTTTTTTACAAATATATATACATAATCTCTTTTCTCAGAGACAAGACTCACCCCAGCTAACTTCATTCGACTCTAAGGTCTTTGATTGTATAAAGTCTATTCTAGAGTGTCCTGGTCATGTAGAACTATTGGCAAATGTAAATTTGTACGTAGTATAGAAGAAGAGCCTAAAATTACCACTGTTGTTAAAGTATTTATATTGAAGGTATAGATTTCTGTTCTGAGGCAATTATAAAGTCCAAAGAAAAGGAGAAAATTCATCATGACTGTAGGTCCTGAATCACCCTCCAGATGACTTCTAATTGTCTGTGTGGCCACATTGGTTGTATTCCTATGTAAGACTTCTTTTCAAATTCTCTAAATGTCATTTTGAATTGCTGTCTGAAATATATGGCTTTATATCTGATATATACAATGGTGATATATGCCTAAAATCTGAGAAATCAGAATGTCTAGGTGGAGGACTGGGAAGTCAAATCACTCTATCTTGAAAAAAGGAGGAAAAAGAAAAGATTCATGTAGGCAGGGACAGCTTGTTTATTTCCCGGCTTTGCAGACCTGAAATAATCACACAGAAACTATATTAATTAAAATACTGTTTGGCCAATGACTCTAGTGTATTTCTAGCTAGCTCTTACATCTTGTTTTAATCCATTTGTATTAATCTGTGTATCGCCACTAGACTGTGGCTTACCAGTGTGGTATGTTACTCCTTCAGCAGCTATATGGTATCTCCTTGACACCGCCATCTTTTCAAATCTATCTCTGATTGGAATTCCTGACTAGCTCCATTCTGCCCTGCCAAAGGTCCAAAGCAGCTTCTTTATGCCAAGATGATAGAAAAGCTCATAAAATTATAGAAAAAGTCTTTTTACAGTTTATTACTTTTATAAAAAATCTATTCCACTTGAAACAATGTTCAGCACAATATGAAACTTGGAAAAAATATCATGGTACATACATCTTCTATCAGACTTAAAGGACTTATAAAACTCCATAAAGCTTGCTAATGTATCTTGAAAGGCTTTTCCTGCTTGCTATATCAATTTTCACATGTATAAGGAAATAAATTTATAGAGGCAATCTATACAAACCTGTAAAATGTTTCAAGATTCAGAATAGGCTTAAAGTTTTTAAAAGGAAATCTAGCGCTAGAGAGATGGCTCAGCCATTAAAGGCTAGGCTCACAACCAAAAATATAAAAAGGAAACCTATTCTTGGTGGTTGGAATTGTTTTTCACTAAGCCAACAAGCCTTGGCTAGGTGACAAATTTCAAATAAGATGGAATGATGTTCAGCATTTAAATCGTTTTCAGCTTCTAATTGTCTTGGAAGATAAAGGCAGTTTTAAGAAATAAAATTGGTTTGACAGGGAAATTTCTTGAATCAGCAAGTCAGGTCAGACATCAGAAAGTATCTTAATTTTCAGTAAGAAATATTTCTTTGATGTCTTGGAAATATGAAAAGCTTATTTCAATATTCCTTGGAGTTCATGTTTTGTTTTTATGCTTCATTTATTACTAAATGGACAGTGGTTGTGTTGGCAGAAACAGCTAGCTCATTTCCTGACTGCCATGTCTTGAAATAATCCCACAGTAATTATATGATTTGCAATAGGGTTTAATATCATAAACTTATTTTTAGCTAGTTCTTATATCTCACCCACCTCCACTAATCTGTGTATCTCCATGTGGCTGTGGCTTACTGGCAAGGTTCTGGTGCGTCTATCTCTTACATGTGGCTACATGGCTTCTCCCTGACTCCGCCTACTCTCTCTAAATATATCTCTTCCAGCCTAGCTATATTCAGTTAAGCCATTGGCCAAAAGCAGCTTTATTCCTTAACCAATAAAAACAACACATATAGAAGGTCTTCCCACACCTGTCTTGTCTTCAATATTCTTTTAAATTGTTTCTTCAAGAACAAGTATTGTCTGTTCAAAAATATACTGTCATTATTTTACCAACAAAGTGATTAATAATTAGAGATGTTAAGTCATTTGTTCTACAAACAGGAATCAGTACAGGGAATATCAGATTTATCTAAAAGCTGTGAGCATTCAACATACTGTACTAAGCTTCAACAAAACAACAAATTCTTCCTTGATTCACATATGTCACCTATGGTCATTCCTAAATATATGTCGTGAATACCTATGGAGATCTAATAATGTAAGCAAAGCATGATTTCTTGAAATGATCCATGTTAGGAAGAGAATTCTATAAAAGTACTTATACTAAACAAAATATTTTGTTAGAAAAAACAGTGAGATATAACAAGTTCCTTTAGATTTGCTACTGATCTTCTAAAATCACTGCTTAGAAATCAATTGTCAGGTTGTTTCTGCCTTGCAATCTCAGAGAAAGTAAAAGTATTGTTGAACATTGCTATTAGTAATGGGATAAAACTCTACACCTAATAAAACAAATATCTAATTAAAAGGGATATATACATATTTTTTAAAATTTAAATCAATTGCTTTCTCCATTTTTTACTTCTGTGATGCTGAACAAAGTTGTCACTCCAATTATTTGGAGACCATGCTTTCAGAAGCAGTTCAAAAATTCTGAATATTATGGTTGTAGTTATGCACAGACTATTCCTGAGTGAATCTTTACCCTTTGGAAGGAAGAATGAATAATTTTCTTCCAACTATTGTCATACATATTTGAGTACACAATGGATATAAAATATTATTAACAAAGAAAGCTAATCATATTAAATGATCATTCAAAAATACTCATTAAATCAGAAATCATCAGGCATTGTATTCTATAAGATTTGCTAACAGAAAGTTAATTACTTCACAGTGTCTTTGACATTGGCTAGATTATGTTTTGATATTCCATTGTAGTATGGAGGATGCGTGTTTGTTCCCTGCTGCCCAGAACCAAAATAATCACACAGAAACTGTATTAATTACAGCACTGCTTGGCCTATTAGCTTATGCATATTTATAGCTCACTCTTATCTCTTAAATTAACCCATTTTATTATTTTATATTTTACCACGAGGCTTGTGGCCTACTAGCAAGGTTCAAGCTGGTGGCTTGCATCTGTCTCCAGGGGCAGCTCCCTGGCTTCTCTCCTTGACTCTGCCTTCTTTCTCCCATCATTCAGTTGAGTTTTTCCAGCTTAGCACTTTTCTATCCTATCACAGGCAAAGGCAGATTCTTTATGCATTAACCAAAAAAAGCAACACTTATATAGAAAGACTTCCCACACCATTGTATGCTCTAAAACATGGAAAATTGATCGCATCATTAATAGCATGCGCAAAAGTAGCATGGTAGTTCTTTTGGTTATGGGGACTATTTTGAATGTAATATTGCATTGCAATTTTGTATAATTCCAATATGGTCTGCATCATGTCAAATGATAAATGTATGCTTAGTTATTTCAAATTAAAATATTGTTAGTAAGTGGACATAGACTTAATGCAAAGAATCATAACTAGTAAAAGTGATGAGAATAAGTGGTTGTTGTGTACTCACCCTGAAATGTGTCATATTTGTCATTCATGCCAATCTCCAGAGGGGATTATGGGAGGTCGGATGGAACTAAGTCAACGTTCAAAAATGGGAGGGAATCTACTGACCATGGCAGGGCTTTTAAGCATTGAAGTCAGAGAAGAGGTGGCTGTCTGTACAAGGCTTCACAAGACTGGGACTATCAACACTCAATTATGGATTGAAAACAGGTTCATAGGCCGATTCATCTCTTACAAACTTAACAGTCTTATCCCTCAGTGTTACAGGCTCTGGCAAACTGTTTATTCTTGTGCAAATAAACAACCTTTATTTATATTCAAACAAACAACACTAATCTAATAAAATTGGCCATATAAGCATACATACACATACAGAATTAAAGATGGTAGATCTTTTTGGAAAAAAGAGAAATGAAATATGGTATGAAGACACAGGGGAATACAATCAAAGTATATTATGTGTATAAGTAGGCATATGTGAATTGTGGAAAAAGTAAACTAATAAAAAAGTACAAGTGAGCAGCCTTTGAGTTTCCTCAAATGAATTACTCCCGAAAGAACAGTAATATCATAATACTATAAATCAAATAAAAATAATATTCTTTGTGTTATTCTTGCCACTGCCAATATTTTGCTGAGTAAAGGCATTTTTTAGATATTAGAACTTCAGGAAAGTATTTGGGAATGGTAATCGACCACTGATGGAAACCAAAGCAGACACACCAGGCAGGGACCTGGATGCAGAAACTAAAGCAGAAGTCATGGAAAGATGCTGCCTAATGATTTGCTTCTCGTAACTTGTGTACATTGTTATCATTATTACTATTGCTATTATTATTACTATTCACTCATACATTACATCACAACTGTAGTTCCCCTCTTTGCGCTCCTTCCAGTATCCCACCACATCCCCTCTCCCCAGATCCAAAACTTCTTAAGTTCTCCTTGAGAAAAGAGTAGGCCTCCCAAAGATGTCAGCAACAGATGTCCAGCGCTTTCAGCACCCACGGTTAACTGGGCAATACCACATCAATCATGAATCAAGAGACTGTTCTACAGAGTTGGGAATAACTAATCCGAGGGAGACATTTTCTTAATTGACATTGTTGTTCTTTCCAGATAATTCTAGCTTGTGTCAAGTTGACAAAACCATATCATGAACAAGAAATTTCTACACTGCTGATAAAACTAGAGTACAAGGTAGGCACAGTAAGTACAAAATTCATGCACAAAGAGAGAAATAATCAAAGGGATGGTTGTAGAACATCACAGAAATCTCATCATTTTATATTCATACTGAAATGCTTGTTAAAATCAGTATCAGTTTGATGTGAGCTGTAGGTCAAATTCTGTTTTTCTGCTGCATTTTCAAATTTTGAAAATTCTTTTCAGGGCACAATGTTGAGTTCCAATATATTAAATTGTGAAGATTCCTTCGAGAGACAAGAGACTGAACAACAACAACAACAAAAAGCCCTGATATATAGCCCTACTTTTGCATTTCCTTAAAATATGCTAATAATGCCGTATAATTTATGTTGGTCAATGGTGAAAATCAAAAATGAAAGAATGATTACACATTCACTACGTGAATAAGGGCAGTTTAGAAGATACATTTTTAAAAGCTTTTTATTGATTCTTTGTGGCTTTTACATCATGCATCACATTTTCACTAATATTGTTCTCTCATTTAGATTCTCTGCCCTCACAACCTCCTCATCAAAACTAAACTTAAAAGTACCTCCTTAAAAGAGTCAAACAACAACAACAAAATAGCAAACACTCTCAGAGTGGAACCTGTAGAGTGGTCCAGTGATTCACACAGTATACCCTTTAGTCCATAAATCTTGACTTATAAGTGCTATTTTTAGTGATTCATGGGTCTGATTCAAGCCTCTGGATTCCACTGCACCCTCAGTACTGGGACCTCCCTGGGACCTCACTGGAACTCCTCTTGTATTACCTCTTGTCCTGTGTCATGGAGATCCTGTAGCTTTGGCTCTGCAGAACGTGACCCTTCACATGCTCCAGCACAAATGAGTGGATGTTGGTTGGGCTACTTCATAGATCTGGTTCTGGACCTGGGTGGTAGCTAGGTTGGTAGTGCCACCTCTACATTAAGAGATACAGGCAATCAATGACTGCTGTGAGAGGGAGAGTCAGTTTGGACTAGACAAGGCCGCTGATAGGTGATCAAACCCATATCAGTCATCCTTAAGTCTGTTTTCATATGAAGAACACTAAATGAACTCAAGAGGTTACATTTATGAACATATGAACAATTATTCTTTTGGACCAAATATGTACATCTTACCACATTATTATCAGAAATGACACATTATAATATACATGTATATATACATCTCTGAGGGTAAATACATAGTTAATTTGAAAATGAATTATTAAAGGAAGAAGAATAATTGTTTTAATAAAATACTGTAAAATATATTTCATCAAAAATATCATGACCACTTCAAAGGCTTTTTCCATTAATCATTTCAACTGTCTTTGACACATTTATGGGCCAATTTCTTATGGAACTTACTCATCCCACTGCTAAATACAAAGTGATTTGTTACTTCAAACTCCTTGATATGTCTACTTGAGGGAACAACTGCCAAAAATCTGAAGAACCCAGCCATAGATTCTTAGATGTGTAAATTTAGAATGACATTTTAAAGCTTTCTTTTATAATTCAATAGAAAGCAGAGAAATGGCTGAAAGTTTCTCCTGCTTCTTCTCCAGCTCTCATAACCGCAACAGACATTTATCTCATATTTCTTATTAACTCAGTAACATCATGCATGGAAAACATTTAATAATAGAAGAACTACTTTTAGTCCACACATATGGATATTATATGTCAGTTTTTAGAAATCTACCTTCATTTTAAGCACTGCTACGTTTTGTCATTAATAGTATTTTATCTTATAAAGTATAATATAAATTGTTAAACAGATTAACATGTACTCATTTTATTTCATAAGAATGTTTCTATATGTTGTACTATGTTCCCAAGTAGCCCTTTAAATCATTATATGGTGTGGGAGAATTATCTGTATTCTGTCAATCATGTATTTTAATAAAACGCTGATTGGCCAGGCAGGAAGTATAGGCAGGTCAACCAGACAGGAAGTAGAGGCAGGGTGATGAGAATAGGAGTATTCCAGGAAGGAGGAAGTCCCTCTGCCATTCCTACCCAGATCCACGAAGAGGCAACATGTGAGCTGTCACACTGAGAAAGGTACTGAGCCATGTGGCTAACATAGATAATGATAATGGATTAATATAAGTTACAAGGACTAATAAGAAGTCTGACCTAATGGGCCAATCAGTTTATATTGGCTCTTATGGAGTCCTGTGTGATTGATTTTCTCTGGGACTTGCTGGCTGTGGGGTACCAGGCAGGAACAGATACCCCAACAAGCAGGCCCTCATACTACAATTATATCTTAGTGTACCAATAATAACCATATGAAATCATTGTTGTCACTTCAATAACTCTGTTTTGTCAGTTACATCATATTTATCTATTTCAATCACAAATTTAATAATTTAATTTGTTTTACACTTAGGTACCCTGTATTTGCAACATATGATAGAGTACACAGATCAAAAACAAACTGTTATGCTTTATGTGCGTGCCTTGTGTACAACAGATTAAAAGATAATTGATAAATATCCCTACATGCTGTTAATTCATCTTTTCAAGTATAAGCAAAATTAACTTTGAAGATGAACCAGAAGGCTCTGGCAGTGTTCATGAATTCATCTAGCACCTATATTAGGTGACTCAACAGCTACAGTTTTCTCTAGTTTTGAGGGATATTATAAGCTCTGGATTTGTAAGCACTGCTGTGTATCTTGGGTATACAAATGTATGCAGAAACACCTAAATACATAATGGATTTTAGTTTGAGATATTGGCTGTCTATTTAGCCCTGGATGTCCAGGAAATTGCTTAGTCGACCAGTTTGCCCTCAAACTCAGAGATCAGTTCACCCATGTTTCCCAACTGCTGGGCTGAAAACTACTATGCAACATTTGTGTACACACACAAACACACACACACATGCACACACATTTTTGAGACATTGTTTCTCTGTTTAATAGTCCTATTTTTCCTGGAACTAGCTCTTGTAGACCAGGCTGGCCTCAAACACACAGAGACTCACCTGCCTCTGCTTGCTGTGTTCTGAGATTTAAAAAGTGCGCCACTACCACCCTGCTTTGTACACAAATATTTTTAAAAATGAATAAAGAGTAAACCACTACCTATTTTCCAATAAGTCACAAAGATTCTATAAAGCTAAATAGCTGTTTTTGTTAGAGAATATTCTAAAAATAAATAATTCTAAGAATTTCTTTTCAAATACTGTTAAATTTCTTCTTTATTCCTTATTTTAAAAAAATTTCCTCCTTAATTAAAAATAGATTCTTTTCTCATACAATATACTCTGATTAAAATTTCCTTTTTCTATGCTCCTCCAAGTTCTACCCTACCACACCTCCCATCTGCATCTTCTCCTTTCTCTTCTCTTGTCAAAGAAATAACAAGCTTCTAAGAATAGCAACAAGGCATAACATATATAGTAAGATAAAACAAAAGAGCATCAAATCAAAGATATAAAAGAGTCCAAGAGGATGCACAAAAGCCAGTCACACATCTTTTCCACACTCAGTATTCCAATAAAAATACTGAACTGAAAGCTGTGATATATATAGAGGACCTGGTGCCGATATATGCATGTCCTGTGTTTACTGCTTCAGTCTCTGCAAGTTCATAGGAGTTTGACTCGGCTGACTTAGAGGGCCTTGGTTTTCTGACGTCATCCAACGAATACACCAATCTCTGATGGGAGGGATGTGATGGAAACATACCATGTATAGTTGTATAGTTGTGTGTGTCTTAAACTCTCTCTCTCTCTCTCTCTCTCTCTCTCTCTATCAATCTCTCTCTCTTTCACTCTTTCTCTCTGTGTGTGTGTGTGTCTGTGTGTGTATGAGAGAGGTTTGTGTGTGTGTGTGTGTGTGTGAAAGAGAGAGAGAGAGAGAGAGAGAGAGAGAGAGAGAGAGAAGCTTCTCTGACGATGCCAGAATAAG
This sequence comes from Myodes glareolus, assembly GCF_982192425.1. Lineage (NCBI taxonomy): Eukaryota > Metazoa > Chordata > Mammalia > Rodentia > Cricetidae > Myodes > Myodes glareolus. Next base: position 72,102,565 of record NC_142037.1, on the reverse strand, counting down.
GCACTGATCTATTAGGGAAAACAGAATATTATTAAGAGTCATTTTAATATTACCTATTTTTTTAAGACCAGTAGAATTTTGCTTGTCCTTATGTCTCTGAGCTATTTACCAGTACTTGGTCACACAAACAGTATCAGATGTGAGTTTCATCTTGTGGAATGGGCTTTAAGTAAAATCAGACATTGTTTTGTTATTACCACAAACTTTGTACAACAATTGCCCCAGTACATTTTGAAAGAAAGGACAACCTTTTAGATCAAAAGTTCTGTGGCTGAGTTGGTGTTTACATTTCAGTTTTGGTGGCCTGCAGACTACTTTGCACCGACAGTAGGATGTAGTAGTAGAGATTCTCTGGTGGAACCAAATTCACATCTCTATGTTCAATGAGTTATACTCATCAGTGAGGACTTATTGTCCCTTTGTGGAGCGTAATATACAGTCTTGGCAATGTCCTGGGTTTAAAGATTTCTATGGAACCCCTTTGTCCAATAACTCAATTGGATATAACCCAGTCCTGGTACTGAAAGCTTATTTTGCTTACAAGATGGCCAATTTAGACTCCACCTTGCACATTTTTTGGAGACTTCATTAGGACTGTAATGTGAGATTCCCCTATATATGCTGTGAATACCATTTGTAAATGAATAAAGCTCCTCTGGGCCTATTTCAGTGCAGAAAAGGGCAAGGCAGGAATTCCAAGAAGATAGAGGAGGAGAGTGTAGGCCCAGTCAGGGAGAAGAAACCATGTAGCCATTACAAAGGACAGATGATGAAAGCCAGATGAAACCTTGCCTGGAAACCACAAACCTTGTGGTAAAATATAAAATAAGAGAGATGGCTTAATTTAAGCTGTAAGAGCTAGCTAGAAATATGACTAAGCTAACTGGCCAATCAGTGTTGTAATTGATAAAATCTCTGTGTTGTTATTTCGGATATGGGTGGCCAGAAAACAAACAAGCAGCCTCCATTTGAAGGGTTGCATTCAAATATTTTAAGAAGTTTCCACTGAACTAGGTTTCTATACGTAAACACTCCTCAATTCATAAATTTTCCTGGTTTGACTCTCAGTAGCTGTGATAAAACACTGATCAAACCAACCTGGGAAGTAATGAATTTATCTCATTTTACATTTATAATCAACAATAAATCACTAAGGGAACACATGGCAGTAACTCAAGGCAAGAATTAGAAGCATGAGCAGAAAGAGAGATCATGGTGGGATGCTGTCCACTGACTTGCTCCCTGTGAGTTTTCAATTTGGTTTATTTTACTTTATATTTTTTAAAAAATTGTCTTTTCTCATTTTATATACTAATCCTAGTTACCAATCCCTCCCCTCTTTCCATTCCCTCCAACTTTGACCTTCCCAACCCCCACCAACATCTCAGAGAGGGTAAGGCTTCCCATAGGAGTCAACAAAGTCTAGCACATTACTATGAGGTAGTATTAAGACCCTCTCCACTATATCTAGGTTGAGCAATATATCCTTTCAAAGAGAATAGGCTCTAAAAAATACAAACACTGGGGATAAGTCCTGGTCCTACTGCCAGTGGCCCCACAATCTGTGTTAGCCATACAACTGTCACCCACATTCAGAGAGCATAGTTTGGTTCTATGCTGGCTCTTTCACTATCAGACTGGAGTTGATATCTTCCATTGACTCAGGTAAGTTTTTACAGTGGGTATTCCCATAATGATCTTGACCTCTTTGCTCCTATTCTCACTTCTCCCTTTCTTTGACTGAACTTTGGGAACTCAGCCCAGTTCTCTGCTGTGGATTTCTGACTTGCTTTCATCAGTTGCTGGATGAAGATTCTATGGTGACATTTAAGATAGTCAGCCATCTGACAACAGGGCAAGGAAAGTTCAGGCACCATCACTACTCTTGCGTAGAGTATCAGTTGGGGCCATCCTTATGGATTCCTTGGAATATCTCTAGTGCCAGGTTTCTTGATATTTGTATATACTCTAAGACAACTTCCTGAGGGTGTCACTGCCTACAATGGGTTGGGCATTCCAAAAGGAGTTATAATCAGGGAAATTTCCATAGACATACCAATAGAACTACCTGATGGTGAAACTTCCTCAGTAGAAATTACCTCTTTCCAAATATGTCTAGTTACATCAAGTTCACAAAAATAAGCAGCACATAAGAAATACACTCGGTAATCATTTATTAAAACACATCTTTATAGGTAGTAATATTTAAAGCAATACTTTCTGTATTTAGGTTAAATATTCTTGGAGAACTTGTTAAAATATTCCATTATGGTCAAACTGGTAGCGAGCTCTAAAGATATTTCAACCAGTAAAGCTTACTCATCTTTTTATGATTTCATTTGACAAATTGATGCTTTGATTTATTGTACAGTTTCTTAATGGCAATGAAACTAGGAAATATAGCAAGGGTGACACATTTGTGTTGCATTTTATTATGGAGAGTGAGATAAGGCATTTTAAGTTAGCAAGATTTTGCTAAATACAGTGATGTAAGTAATTACTAATTACTCCCTTAAAATGGACAATGTAAGGTTTCCTGACTCGAACAGCCTGTTTTTGCTCTGCTAAGAAATAGTCAAGAGTAATGTTATTTAAAAGGTCAATCTATTTAACTGATATATGGTCAGTGATTGAATCATAATTCACATTGACATGAATAATCCCCTCCAAAAAGAATAATTTTAGGAGAAACTTGTCATTAAGTTAAATGACAGGGGCAAATCCTTGAAGCACATAGTTACATTTATACCCATAGTCAGGAGCAGAAAAAAAATAAAAGAGTAAGCCCTTACTTCCTTATCTTTTGGAGTTCACTTCTAAGTACCATGGGCCTCCTTACTCAGTCACCAGTATGCTAGATCCCATCCCATCAATTAATTTACTTACGACAACAACTCTAATGACATACCTACCGCTCAACCCAGTAACGATAATCCCTCATTAGAATCCCTCCACCAATAGGGTTAACTTGATACTTATAGCTAACCATCACAACCATTAAATGGCATTATTAATTTCATTTTGAAATATGCCACTTTTGTACTGGTTGACAACCAAAGCTGAAGAAAGCAGAAATCACAAGTTGTCATTGTACTACTGTACCCAGGATCTGCAATGGTGTCAGTGGCTGCTAATACCACTGAAGGTTGAACAGATGCTCAGAGTATGGGACAACACTTGAGGCCATGGATGTGTCTCAAGGGCCATGCTGCCACCAGAACCGTATAGATTGGGGTCGACAGCAGTGCAATCTGTGGGTCATGAAGATGTCTGGGCCCGGGCTGCAGCCAAAGTTTCTGTTGGAGTCCATGACCTTTCAGCGGTCAGGGAATGCGTTGGTGTGTTGGGACCAATTGGGTTCCTGGCCTTCAGTTGCTCTTCCCTGTCTAGGACCTTCTAATTGAAGTTACTAAAAGCCGTGCTTTGCCTAGAGGATCAGAGGATGGAATTTTTTTCACCTGTTGACCATTGACTGCAGGGTATTTAAGCCTCCATGGTGCTATTAAAGAGGGCCTTTGTACCAGTGATTGGTGGTCTGTGTGTTTCCTCAACCTCCAGGCCCTTGCCCGAAGCTCGCAAACTAGGTTCTAGCTCGGTGTGCTCGGCAATTGGAGGTCCCACCCAGATATCGGGAACTAGGGAACGTTGAGAGGTAGCCCTTGGAAAGTGAGGGTGAATTGGGGTATGTGTTAATCTTGACGTCCTTCACTTGGGTTTCGGTTCCTGGCCATGCAAGCAAGGCAATTTCAGCCGAGATAAAGAGGTAAACGAGCAGGGTCGTTCCCAGCGTTGTTTCTGGCCAAGGGGGACATATTGAGGAGTTAAGATGGGAACTGTTGGCAATATCTCTTCTGCCTTGTGTAGAAAAGAGTCAGTCGCTAGGGAGGAGTTTGATTATTTCAAGATTGTGAAAGATAGTGAGGATTCATCAGAAGAAGAGGAGGAAATCATATGTGAGGAAATAAGAAACCTCTTTAGAAAACTGAGAAAACGTAAAGTAAAAAAGATTTACAACCAACTCCCTTGGCCCCACCGGCTTATAATGATGAAGGTTGGTGGTCTCAGTTAGGTAGGGTCTCTGGCACTGAACAAAACAAAGGAGTTTGTTTTCATCCTGTAGACATGGTTGCATCGGTAATGGAAGTGCCAGACACCAACAACCCAAGCCGAATAATTCACCAACATTTTACAATACAATTTAAAGAAATGAAGCAATTAAAGGAAGCTGTAGCTGCATATGGGGCTCAAGGACCCTTCACATTGGCCATGGTAGAATCTTTCTCCACTCTGAATTTAACACCAAGTGATTGGCAGCAATTATGTCATGCTGTCTTATCTGGGGGAGATTATCTCCTATGGCGAGGGGAAAATCAGGAAAATTGTAAGAAAACGGCCCAGTTAAATGCTCTAGTGGGTCAAGCTCAATGTAATTTAGATATGTTAACTGGAGCTGAGACTTATGCTGATTTGCAGAAACAAATTCTGTATGATCCAGGAGTATTCACCCAAATTGCTGCAGCTGCCACTAAAGTTTGGAAGACCCTACCTAACAAAGCAGCTGGGGAATCAATTATCAAAAGTTTCACAAGGACAATCTGAACCATTCCAAGATTATGTAGATAGACAGTTACAAGTAGCAGGTAGATTGTTTGGAGATGTGACAACAGCCATGCGTATAATAAAGCAACTTGTATTTGATAATGCCAATAGATATTGTAAAGAAGCATTACGTCCTCATAAAATAAAAAGTTTAAATGAATATATCAGGGTATGCAGAGATATAGATGGGAATTTCATTCAAGGCCAGGTTATGGCAGCAGCTATTCAACCTCGGAGAAACATAAGAGGACTGGGAGAGAGGGCTGGAGGCCGTAATTGTTTTAACTGCGGAACTCGTGATCATTTTCGAAAGGAATGCCCACAGCTGATGATCAAGGGAAGGAGGAAACCTGGCATGTGCCCTAGATGCAGAAGGGGGGCACATTGGGCTGATAATTGCCTTTCCAAAACAGATATAGATGGAAAAACCTCTGCCACATACCATTAATCAACAGCAGGGAAACTGGCAAAGGACCATGCTCCAGGGCCCCAAAACCTCAGTGTATGGGGCAATGACCGCGGGACCCCAGGGACGGTACTTCTGCAGAGGCTGTGTTCAGTTCCTTCCGCAGAGCTATCCTTTCACTTTGCAGACCTTGTCGGAGCCACACCAGGGAGCGCAGGATTGGACCTCTGTGCCTCTGCCAGAGCAATCTTAACTCCACAAATGGGAGTGCAAGCACTCCCTACGAGAGTATATGGGACTTTACCACCGGGTACCATGGGTTTTATATTAGGTAGAAGCAGTACCATTTTAAAGGGGATCCAAATACATCCTGGGATAGTAGATGCAGACTATAAAGAGGAGATTAAGGTTATGACATCTGTCCAACAGGGGGTGATGTGAAGGGCCGCATCCACATGCTCCATTACAAGATGGCGCTGGCATCCGATTTCACCGCCAGGTGAGCGCACATGTGCTCGGTAACTTTCCACTGCTGTCCCTGCCTACTCCCGAGGCTTCACCTGGGCTAACGGGCAGCGGGCCAATCCAAGGGTGACACGTCCGAAGCAAGGACTGTTTCCTATATAAAGGAGGGGTTCCCTCATTTAGGGGTCCCCGGCCATGTTAGCTAATGCTCTCTCTCTCAAAATGCATTAAAGCTTCTCTGCAAAAGGATCCTAGTGTCCCGCATGGTTCTTACTGGCGAGACAATAGCGTGGGACATTTGGTGCCGAAACCTGGGAACGTTACAGGGAAAGAAGAGGCTGATGTTGCGTCTTCATTGCTGATAAGGTGGACGCGACATCTGATGCCTGAAGCCCTCGGGACACCAGGGGAACCCTGACCACGGCTCACACCAACGGGGATCTCTTGGATTCACCTTGTATTCAGGAAGGATTCAGAACTACAGGTCTGCATGTTCAGAGAGGTATGATTATTCCTGGACTCAGGATAGCATATCAGAAACTGGATGCAATGGGAGGTTAGACGCGCGCGCGAGAAAAGGAAATAAGGAAAAAGGACCCCTCAATGATTCTAAGAAAGTAAAAATGGGGGAGAAGACTGATCTACAAGGTCAAAAGCTTTATATTATGTTGTTCATGTTGTCTTTTGTGTACCGGATAGGAGAAAGATATTTAAATTAACAAACTGCTAAGGATATGATGTTTTGGAAAAGAGGTTCTGTTTTCGTCTCCACAGAAAATAAGAGCCTAAAGGTGTACTTGGGATTTATGTGGTTTGAATCACCGAGACCTCCTGAAATGTTGTAGTGTATACCCCTAAGAATACAACGTCCCAATTCAGCAGGAAATAGCCAGAGAGACTGACGACGCCCAAATTCCCTAAAAGATTAAATGAGGTCCTTTCAATGGTTGCAGAGCAGCAAGCCTGCTCCTCTGAATTCCGCTTTGCTCCGTACACTGGTTTGGGCTCAGAATGGATGCAGCTGGGGCTGGAGAACGGCTGGAGTGGAGCTTTGCTAGGTGGCTATGATAAGGTAACAAAGGCGGATCAATTGCCTGGGGCAACGGGTGAAACAAACAATGCTAAACCTAGAGATTTTCCATCTGAATAAGGAACTAAAGAGATAGCTTAGGGGTTAAGAATGCTACCTGCTCTTCTAAGGGTTGTAAGTTTGATTCCCCAGCCACCATGTGGCAGCTCACAACTGTTTATTTTTTTTTAAAAAAAAAAAAACTCAAGTCCTCCTGAAAGATTACTGAAGATTACTGTATATACGCTTGGCTTATCTAATGTTTCAGGATCCACAGGGAGGTGGATGCGAAAAGCCCTTGAATTTTAAGATGATTGGGTCATTGGCTAAATCTGTGAGAATTTACAGCCGCTTTTACTATGGCACAGATGTTGAGAGTCTGCTAATTATCCCATCAGCCCCTTGAGCTGCAGCGGCTCCGGCGCAGACCTTGAGATATTGCCAGCCTGTGCCTCCTTGGTCCGGGTGTCGGCTCCCGCCACACTCCCCCACCAACACAGCCTAGCCTGAAAACTAGGCTAGCCCCACGGGGAAAGCAGGGACGCCTGGGGGTGGAGCCACCACTTCCTGGCCCGGGACACGCGGAACTGGAGCCGCCCAGCCAGCAGGCCCAGGGCCAAGCGTTGCCTTCGGATGACGGGGCGGGCTCTGGAGCTCGAATCTCAAAGAAGGCTGGCAAGCCACGTCCCTAAAGGGACCATGTCCGACGAGGTTTACGCCTGCCGAGTGCGGCCTAGAGAAAAAACAAAAAGACCCATAGTTTCCAACACGCCTCTGCTAGATTAAGCAATAGTCTAGTTATCTTCTAGGTAATTGGACTGGAGAACTTACCAGTTCTTATTAAAATCGAAAAAAGGGGGGGAATAATAAAGAAATTGCCCCCGATGCCAAGAATGGCTATTGCCATGGCTCTGTTCACTATAAATTTTTTAAATCTGGATGATAATGGCCAAAATGCTACAATACAACATTGTTCGGATCCGCAGCAGCCCAAAGATTTGGTTAAATGGAAAGATGTGCTTTCTAATGAATGGAAAGGCCCGGATCTAATTCTATTGAGATCCAGGGGAGCTGTTTGTATCTTCCCACAGGATCAAGAAAGCCCATTCTGGGTGCTGGAGAGAATGACCCGAACGGTGAAGAGTGACCCACAACACGCGGACTCACCTGAGGATTTGGCTGCTGTTCTTCCTGCCATTTTGCAGATGGATGACAGCGGTTGTGATGGAACACCGATGGGGGATACTCTCAGCGTTCCCGAAGCCGACACCAGTCAGCCATAGAATGGCGGTGTTTCCTCGGCTTTTTACAACCAATAAGACTCTGGGGCTCCCCTACCTTCCTAGAGATGATTTATATGCTTGGCCGTAGGATTCCAGTCCTGGGTCATGTCCTTAATCCCCTACTTCAAAGAATGGGTGGGGATGGAAATGTTTTGGAGCAGCCCTATGCTATGGAATAATATTTCCCCTCTGGATGGTCTGCTGACTCAAATCCCAAAGTCGTAGGGACAAAATGGTTATTGCACCAGTGCTGGCTGCCCTGGAACAGGGAGCCTCTGCTTATGTGTGGTTATCTATGCTGAAGCAGTAAGGTTTATGCCAACCAGCTCCTGCACCCCTAGGACAATGGTCCATGACACAGGGTGGAGTGTTTGGCTTAGCTAGCCCTAAAGGTTGTCGAGCTAAAGAACATCGCACAGAGAATGGCCCTCTCTGAGAGATATGTCACCCTGCATAAGGGTTTCCTGCCGCTTATTCCCTTTCCCAGAAAAATGGCAGAGGGCAGGTCGGATAAGTTCCAGGTGTCATGAACCTAGGGGCATATTCCGTGTAAGCCCATTTTAATGTTTCCACTTTGGGAAGTGCGACCTCTATCTTTACCTTCTGAGGGAGTTGCCTTTCTGCAAAGAAGTAAAAAAAGGGGGAGATGTGAAGGGTCGCATCCACATGCTCCATTACAAGATGGCGCTGGCATCCGGTTTCACTGCCAGGTGAACGCACATGTACTTGGTAACTTTCCACTGCTGTCCCCGCCTACTCCCGAGGCTTCACCTGAGCTAACGGGCATCGGGCCAATCCAAGGGTGACACGTCCGAAGCAAGGACTGTTTCCTATATAAAGGAGAGGTTCCCTCATTTAGGGGGTCCCCGGCCATGTTAGCTAATGCTCTCTCTCTCTCAAAATGCATTAAAGCTTCTCTGCAAAAGGATCCTAGTGTCCCGCATGGTTCTTGCTGGCGAGACGATAGCATGGGACAGGGTGGTGGCAATTCCTCAAGGTGAGCAGATAGCACAATTAGTGTTGATTCCCAACAAGGTTACCAATAATAAACGAGTTCGTGGTAATCAAGGGTTTACATCCCCTGAAGCAAATGCTTTCTGGGTTGCACAGTTATATGAACAGCCCCACCTTAGAATAACTATAGAGGGAAAGGGCTTTGATGGTGTATTAGATTCTGGGGCAGATGTATCAGTTTTGTCCTTAAAATATTGGCCAAAGGCATGGCCCTTGGAAGAAGGTACTGTACAGCTGCAGGGAAGAGGTCAAACAACTTCTCAAAAAAGTTCAAAAATATTGAAATGGCATGATGAAGAAGAACATGAGGGTTTTTTCCAGCCATCTGTTCTTCCTGGTCTCTTAGAGATGGGGGCAGTCTTAACAACACAACATACAAAGGTGTCCCCCCGGAAAGCCACCTCAGCGATGAAAGCTATAGATGGCTAGCCTGTTGGCTAGGTTGAGAGGAGCTGTTTGTGTTTTTCCTCCAGGAACAGACAAGCCCATTTGGGTACCAGAGCGATATGTTCGGACTGTGGAAAATGATGAGAAAAGATCCTGTGATGAACCTCCTGGTGAGTCCCAATCAAGCGGAAAACCCTGTGTGATGCTCGGTAAGGACCCCCCTTGTATTGATCAGTGAGCCAAACTAATTCTTTGTATTCATCTTTCTATTCCTCAAACTATATAGCTGGAATTGCTTTAAGCAGCATGGCGATAGAACAGGCTTTTATTAATCAAACCTTTTCCTTTGTGAATGCTTTATGCTTAGTTAAATTTTGGGGGCTATGAATATTACTTTAAAGGAATCCTATACAAGTGGGTGTAGTTCCTACCGTTTTCTTTTTGGAACATTTCTCTGAGAGCCCAGACACTATTAAATCCCGTGTTTGTTTTAGTTTTCTTTCTTTTTTCTTTCTTTTTTTTTTTTTTGTAGTATGGAATAGCACCTTTGGGGGAAAAGATATTCGTGGTTGTTCTTTCAGGAACTGTGGCCTGAGCAACTGCTGGGATGACCACTCCAGTGCGGTCTTGTTGGTTCGGGTACCAGCCATCATACCACTGCCAATTACCAAAAAGACTATGCAGAATGAGATGGCCCTGTATTGAGAGAAAAGAGATTCTGGAGAGACAGCTGCAGTGGTTACTGTCATCGTGGTGTCTGCTGCTGCAGCCGTGGTTGCAGGACTGGCAATAGTACAAACATCGTTGATGTCAGACACCGTGGATAAACTGGCGAAACAAGTCTCCAGACTCAGAATGTCCTGAATGTCCACATTAAATTTGGACTTTCAAATTTAAATCAAGAGACTGTACTATTGTAGGAGCAGGTGAACTTATGGCTCGTGCAACAGATGTCTTGTTCACACTTTTATCGTTCCATTTTTATGACATCTGTTAGGTTGCTGATGCCTCTTGTGTGGTGAGGCAACTCGATGGTTGCATGAATGGCCCTTGGGGTGTTGCAGTTAGCACACCAGATTGTAACTGTTTTGGCCAAAGGGTTGATGGAGTGCCATGGCCCAGGTGGGAGACTGGGTCCAGTGGTAACTGGGCACCCTATTGCTGGCAATCTTAATGCCTGTTGCCATAGGCATTCATCTCTGAATCCTGTATAAGATCAGACAACCCATGAGAATGCAGCATATGGTCACTTAGCAAGTCTTTCTGACCCTGTTGGCCAGAAACAACTCCAACATTGTTGAATGTACTCCAGGTTTGGTTGCAAATACAGCACCAACAATGAAGATTCCTCTGTAGACGGGCAATTTCCACAGAAGAGGGCCCACCAAAGACAGGAAAGGGGTCTCCCAATGATGGGTAAAGGTTTACTCTTCTGAGATGACCTAAGACAAGAGGGTCTTCTGTTTTATAAAAAAATTAGGGGGGAGATGTTGGGACCAATTCGGTTCCTGGCCTTCAGCTGCTCTTCCCTACTAGAGCCTTCTAATTGAAGTTACTAAAAGCTGTGCTTTGCCTAGAGGATCAGAGGATGAAATTTTCACCTGTTGGCCATTGAATGCTGGGTATTTAAGCCTCCATGGTGCTATTAAAGGAGGCCTTTGTACCAGTGATTGGTGGTCCGTGTGTTAGTCTGTCTCTGTGTGTTTTTTCTCAACCTCCAGCTCCGTGCCCGGAGCTCGCAAACTGGATTCTAGTGCATAGAGCGCAGACGGGGACTGTGTTGTGTGCGCGGCATTGATGTCCGAGGTTCTTACAACCATAAAGGCAGTCAGACTCTCAACATGAGGCCATATTTGTGTCCGAATGTCATCTATCCACCTTGGCCTTGCAGATCTGAATACCTTGTGTAGTAATCCGGGCTGTGGTGACATCCAGATGTGAACTGCAGCCTGGGGCCAAGGCTGGATCTGTGGCTCTGCTGCAGCCATGGTCTGTGTTCACATCCACAGTTCTTGGTACAATGCAAGGCTGGGAAGATATTTGATGTCTGGGCTGGTGACTGGGGTCAAAGGGTCACCTTGAAGCCAGTTCAATGCCAAGTTGAGTGTCAAGTCCAGCCCCTGGGTCTATGGTTATATGCAGGACCCAGGATGCCACAAAGGACCTTGTCTGGATCCATGGTTCTACAGCATTCTGGCTCTTTCGTGATGTTCATGGCCCACATTGCTACCATAGGCCAAAGAAACCCCTGGGCCACCCCTGATGACCATGTTGGAGTATAAGAGGCATGTCGCTGCTGGGACCATGTCAATCTCAGTGCCCTGCACTGCTAGCTGTAGTCATGTTATCATCAGGTTGAAGTGCTGCCTAGGTCAACGATTCCACCACAGGGAGGGTTTGGATCAACGTCTGAGTCTCTGGTGACCACTAAAGGCAATACAGATCCCTTGGGTCAGGACCCACCGTGGGAAACCTAGCCCCCTTCAATAGGAGAGCTGTCACCTCCAAACTTGGAAAATCTTTCCCAATCCCTCATCAAGGGCCTGAGAGAGCAGGCTCTTCCCATTAACTGAGAGTAGTGAAGCCAGCATTCCGGACACACCAGCTAAACTGCCTAGAAGGCAGATGCTCAAGACTTAGAGATGGCACATTCCATCTTCTACCCCATCTAAGATCTACCTGAGTGTTTGAAGGAATTGATCCCTATGAACCCATAGCTGTAGAATCTCCATTCATTGGAACAACAGAGGGATATTGGAGAGAAATATCAGTGTGTGTGTGTGTGAGAGAGAGAGGAGGGATCTAGATTAGATGGTGTACTAAAGTCAGAGACCTTGAACGTGACCACTAACAGTTTACTCAATGAACATTCACAAGTAATGTTGTTTGGAAAAATAACAAAACAAACAAACAAAAAACCCAGTATACTGCAAAATAGGCACCAGATTCCAATGCTACTAAGATGAAGGAAGATGAGACAGAGAGGCAGAAAAGACGAAGGAGTAAAGGGTGCTACTTTCTTTTAAAAATGTATTTTTTATCTTATCTTTATTATATTTTAGGCTTCTTTGCGAGGATACAGCAAGAGTGAGGAACAGATATGTAGGGAATGGAAAATGAGCAGGATTGGAGTGTATGATATAAAACTATCAAAGAATTAATAGTAAAAAAGAAATCACAAGTTTTGAATTTACAGTAAAAATTGGTAGAAATTATATGAAACAGAAAAAAAGAAAAGATTAATAAAAGGCTATTTTAGTTTTTTTTTTTTCATTTTTCCATAAAAGACCCGCTAAAGGGAAAAATCCAATAAGATTTTATTGATGCTTTTACTGGAAAAGGCATGGTACTTTCCAAGTAGTCATGTTGGTTACTAAATGCAGATAAAATACCAAACAGAAACACTTACTTCACTTTTCAGTTATGAGTAAAAGTTTATAAGAAGATCTATTCTTCTTGGAGGTCTATAAAATTAGGGTGAGATTATTGTTTCAATGATTTTTAGGATGTGGTAATAAAGTCTTTTTTTTGACACTGTCAAATCTGTATTCTGAAAGAGTTAATTTTTTTTTTACCTTCTAAAAGCTAAACAGGGAAATATTTTAAAGAACTGTTGCTTTTACTTTAACTCACTGACAGACGTTGAGAATTCATGCTTGATGCAAATAACATAATAGACACAAAGAAAGTAAAAAGAATGAACACAAGTTTCTGAAACCTGAATAAGTAAGTAAAAAATCTAGAATATAAAAGCAAGAAATAAATTAATTTATACTTATACCCTCAAATAACCCACCAAAAGTGACATTTTAAATATATGATTCATTTGTCTTTGTGTGTAAATCAATAGCCAACATCATTAACATGAAAAATCAATAAACTTTCTACCATAGTATACTTTAGCAGCATATACCTCATGATGTATAAATAATTTTTCTGATTGCAGCATGTCATGTAGAATACATGTATGTTTTAAATATACATGTTCATATATTAAGAGAGGAAATATATGATTAAATACATGTCAGTAGATTTTGCCTCTAAAATCTGCTTTTTTGTTGGAAGAACTGGCTTAGCCTACAGCATACCTTGACTCAGACATAAAATTAGGCGGAAGCATGGACAAAACTGAAATGTATTTTCATAGAAAAGTTGGGACAGAAGAAAATGGAGGTGAGAAGGATTAGAAAACAGAACCTTAGAAACGTTGTGTTACTTTTACAAATTATTTTCTAAATTTGGAGAATTTCAAGTATGTATACATAACATTTATATAATTTACTTCCTCGCCGTTTCTCTGTCTCAAAACCCCCTATAAACCATTAATGGTCTTTTTCAAGCTCATTATCATAACTTTTTTAAATAATAATTTTTGCTTTTATATTTATGTATACATTTATAACGTGAATGAATATATAACTATACTTGTTTAAAATTATTCCTGTTATACATATATAATGAATATGCAACCTGCTGGGCTCATTTCCTGTTAATGTATATATATATATATGCATATTTGTATATTCTTATATTTGTGTGTGAGTCTGTGTGTTTGTTTATGACTGAACAAATGGCACAGGATTACAAATGAAAACAATGAACTTGGACGTCGATCTCCAGAAAAGATTAAGTTTCCCTATCTGAACAGTTATTCCTGTGCAAGTGAAGTCCAATGAGTTTTCCTCCATTCATGCTGTCATGTCAACTGGTATTGCCACTGTTTAAGGTTTGCTTAGGCAGCCATGTTGCTGAGATTTCACCGATCTCATAAAAGACATAATCTCACAGGAGACATCCCATTCAATCTTAATGAGAGAAAAAGTTCAATGAGAGGTATTCAAGTCCAAAGAACATTTCATTCTTTCTGGCTTATGCACAAATAATTCTGAGATGTTAGGAGTGAAAGGGAAATTGTCCCAATTTTAATAGGCTTGCATTCCAGTCTAAATTTAAAATTGATCAGTAGCACATGTTGCTAGGATATCATAAACATTATTAGCACACAGAACAGTGACCACAGAACCAAGGACCAAGTAAAATAGACAGAGAAAATAGTCTGGCAACTGTTGCACTTACTAGGATTGATTTAAAATATTTCAAAGACAATATTTATAAAATCAAATTTTCTCATTAACCTGATCCACCAAACTATAATACTGACAAGAAGATTGGAATCTCCTTAAATATTTTCAGTAAAATAACCTGAAATACAGTATTTTCTGAATTAAAAGGGAGATTAGCTAAGGTTAAAAAGGGAGCTATCAATTAACGGTAGAATCACCAGATCTTTGTAAGGTTATTATCAGCACCTAGATTAAATCTATTCCAGTATTACTCTAGAGCCTGTACTCAGAAAATATTTGGGTTAGAGAATGCCAAGTCAGTAGTGTTAGAATAATTTCTATTTCCCAGATACTAAAGAGGATTGATTTTAGGCATTAGAAATGAAGCTAACACTGATGTTAACAAGTTTCAATAAATGTTAGCCTAGGCAATTGGAGTAATGTTTTATGGCCAAGGGTTCTCATGCCACAGTCCTTGTTCCCACCCCTGGCTTGAATTTCTGGACTCCTGCAATCATAACAACCTTAGTGATTTTTTTAAACTGTTTTTCACATCATTTACTTTTTCTCATTGAATGGCTGAATTATGAAATCTACATTGTTTTGTTTCCCACAGACTTCTGAAAATAGTATTTACATTTTGAAATGTGGCTAATTACTGGGATTTAGACTTAGCATGCAATAATAATGGTAGTCTGGGTCATTATAAAATATCTTCTAACTTTTACTGTAAGCAGATTTTTTTTTTTGTCAGGAAAACAAAGAGCTTTATTCTGCTAGCCGCTTCCCAAATAGCCATTCAGAGACTTATTATTTAGTTACAAATGCTCAGCCAGTAGCTCAGGCTTATTTCTAACAAGTTATTAAAACCTAAATGAACCCTTTTTAATTCATCTATGTACTGGCCTGAGACTCATGCCTCTTAACTTTCTTGAATGCTGTGCTTCTTTTCCTTTGGGCTGACAACTCTCCCAACTCTACCCTTCTACTACCCAGCGTTCCTTCTTCCTTCTCTGAAAATCCTGCCAAGCTATCGGACAATCAGTTTTTTTTTTTATTAACAATTAGAGCAATGCATATCTACAGTGTTCAAATATGTCCACAGCATTTACTTGTTAAAACCAAAAGTGTCTTCATGGAAGATGGACTTAGATTCTACACGTTTAACAAGAAGAATGTGAAAATATAACCGAGCCAAGTAAGAGAAATAAAATCATGCCTATTGTTAATGTAAAGTAATATTAATGAAATGAAATTACTTAAAAAAATAAAAAGTAATGCATAATAATAAACATAGAGTCTTGAGAGAGCCTCATCAGTTATCATGGGTTTCCAGATGATCCATGTTCTATTCCCAGAACTCACAGTAAGCGGATTACAACTATCTAATTGTAGCACGGTGGTTCTCTACCTGTGGTTCACAAGTTCTTAGGGTGTCATATATCAGATATCCCACATATCAGATATTTATATTATGATTTATAACAGTAAAATTAGAGATATGATTTAGTAATGAAAGAATTTTATGGTTTGGGGTCACTATAACATGAGGAATTGTACTGAAGATTTGCAGCATTAGGGAGGTTGAGATTCACTGCTCTACCACCAAACCTGGGACAAGAGGTAACTGAGAAACTTTCTGATGTGTTTAACCTCCAAAATTAATAAAGGAAATTTGTTCCAGGAGGAAGAAATATCAAAAGACTTTAGAATCAAATGGGAGTATTTCAATAAGCATGAACAAGGATGACAAAAAGTCTGAACTCATTAAAAGTCTTGTGACATATTTTCCTTTGTTAAGATAAATACTGAATTAAGTGTTTTTTTAAAATTTTGACTTTTCTGCAGTAAAATAGAATCCTATAATGAATAAAAATTTATATATTGATATTGTAATCACAAAAACGTAGCTTAAGCATCTAATTGACAAGTAATTCTTGTTAAATTATGTTATTTCGTGGAGTCACTTAAACATATTACCAATTAAAAAAAATGTCTGATTTTGTATAAGTTACTTTATTTTTTATGAGACTCAAGAGTTTTGAAAAAATATTTTTCAGCTTCTTTGGAGTGTGATTTGACACTGTTATAAGTATATGACAATTATATAAAATATCTGATCTCCAGAAATTATTAATACCATTAGCTAAATTATTTCTTTTCTTTTTAATATCAGCTACTAATTTCATCTCAGCAATTTATGTCAAACTTTCTCTTATTTAAATTTTAATAGGTCTCCTAAGCTGTATTCATGGGAACGAACTGCTAATTATGCATTCTAACACACAACTCATTTTCCAGAATTAGTATTTCTAGTAAAGCATGTTCAAAGACAGCCAGTATCCCTAGGGTCTTAAATGGCAAAACTGAAGTTCCGGATCACAAATTTCTTTCCAAATCACACCAGTAATTGATCAGATACTTCGTTTTAAAATTTTTGACAAAATAAAATAGTTTTTATGCTGTGTTCCCATTTTACCATTCTTTATCTTATTTTTCTAAACACTATCCAAGGGGCTTCTACCCTTTTCAAACTTTAAATGACTGTTTAAATGATTGTTGAGCTCCCAGAATTTGATACATTTAGACTTACTGGCATTGGAATACTGATGAATTCTCTTTCAAAATGAGCAAATTTAAAGTGGGTTCAATTACTCAGAAAATAACATAATTAAATGATTTTAAAAAGAAGACTTTGAAAATTGTCAAGCAAAGGAAGACCCAACCCTGCCTGGAAACGGAAGCCTACCTACTACTCAAACTGGTGAAATCCTTGTTTCTGGAGGAGAATTTTCAACTACTAATTAACTAAATCAGCATAATAACTAAAGAATAATCTAGAAATGCTTGCTCTCATACACACGTAAGCTCGGTCTCCATCCTGTATCCAAAAAACTACTCTTTTCACCCAGTGTGTTACAGAAAACCACAACCATTCAAAATTCAAAGCTATATTGCCCTGTCCCAGTAGATACATCTACCCAGGACTCCCACACCTAAGGCTTAGGGAACATTATGGAAGAGTGAACAAAAAACTGTAAGAGGCAATAGTATATCATGTAGCTTGATTTGAGATAGTGTCTCCTAGCAATGGCAAAAATTATATCCACAAGAATCTCACTAACATGTGCTCACAAACATGAGCCAAACAAGGATGTTACAAAATGAAATGCAGTCAGGATAAGAAAAAGTCCATGAGGCCTCAACCATATGCAAAAATCTATAGGTAACTGAAAAAAAAATCTTGAATTAGAGAAGGTTGCTTTACTAAGGAAAAAGAACATCAATTGTTTGTCAGTGCCAAATGTTTAGCCCTGAAAACAAACATACAGGTATCATTACAGAAACAGGTTATATATATATATATATATATATATATATATATATATATATATACATCAGCTGTACATATAATTGTGCTATAGCATGTAAAAATGAGACCATATATTTGAAGGCAGAATAGCAGGAGTCTATGAGAGGATTTGGATGTAAGAAAGTGAAAAAAGAGAAAAGTGAAAATTAAATCATATTCAAAAAAATGAAAATGAACACATTTTCTATAATGTTTCTATATATCTTAGAACACACTCTTACTTTACATTGTTATGTTATAAATATATTTGTTGATTGTCTCAAGAAAGTTCATGACCAAGTTAATTTTGATTACTTTCTCTTAGAAAAAAATCTCTAATTTTATCTAAAACTTAGTCATGCATTCAATGTCATGTATGTGTGTAGACTATTTAGGATTATCAATGAATAAATTGAGCACCTTATAAACAATAACTCATTTCTCAGAAGGTTGGAAGCTATAGACTCCTAACTGCCTGTAAAGGGAGATTCACTGAGAGCTGATTATGACAGACAGTGCTTTCCAGCAGTGAGTCCTGTCAAGTGTTTCATAAGGGCCCAGGTTCATGGAAAAAGACTCTGACTCTCTAGTATAATCACTTTCAGTTTTTTTCCTCTTAGCTTTATCCTCTTGGATGATGGGATTTGAACACATGAATTTTTAAAAAGAATATAAATAGCACATTACTGTATCAACATGGTGATATGCAAGGTTACAATACATGACCATGTCCATAATGAACATGTTTAGCTGATGTCATACTGATGTGATGGCCAGAGTTGAAGGAGAGGGCCATCTCAGCATCTGTGGCCCAGCTGCAGCCTGGGTTTGTGTTGATGTCTGAGGTTCTTGTTACCATCAAAGGCCATGTGAATGCCTGAAATCTGGGACTATGTTAGTGTCCCATACCGCTGTTGTGGTCATGCAGATCTAAGTGACCTGAACTACCACGTGGGGCAATGGTGGCATCTATCGCTGGCTGCTGCAAAAGACCATGTCTAGGTCCATGATCCTAATGAAGCTTGGGATCTGTGCTGATGTCCTGGGCCCATGTTGCCACTAAAGGTTACCTCGTAGCCCAGTGTCAGGGCTGCAGTCTGTTGGTGTCCAGAGATTGACCATACCACCATAAGAGCCATCCTGATCTGAGTGGCCTGTGCTTCCTCTCAGAGCCAGGATGCCGTCCATGTCTGAGCTGCTTCAGAGGGCCATGCTTGAGTGAGTGGTTCTGCTACATCTGAGGTATGGGTTACATATGTGGCATATGTCACATCAGGGAGCCTTAGCAAACATGTGGGATTAAATCAGGGGTCCATGCTGAGCTAGTCCCTCCCTTCACTGGCCCTGGGAAAACTGGCCCTGCCCCTCTCTGAAGCTTGCACTGAAAGAGCTGGCTCCAACCCTCAAGGGAGAACTGACTCTGATGGCAAAAGCATAGGGGAACTGACTCAAGTCTTCATTCCAGTGTAAGGCAGTCCCAGTGGTTTGGACTGTCCGGTTCATACTACCCAGGCCCACAGTCGGGCCTGGAGTTGGCACGCCCTAAGATCTTCTTCTAGAACTGATGGAGCTCATGAAGGGGCTGCTCCTGTTTAATGACACCCTAGGATCTCCATGACCTGGGATCTCCACAGGATGTCAGAGAGGAATGTTGGTGAGGATCCAGAGATGATGGTGTGACAGAAACCAGAGTCCTAGAGTCAGACTAATAACTCATTGCAATTAACATTTGCGAATAAAACTGACTGGACAAAAGCATTTACTGTGTAACACAGCTCCCAATGCCACAAGAACAAATGAAGAGGTGTTGGAGAGGAAGAAACGATGGAAGAGTGAATAGATTTTTGTTGTTGCTTCTTTTTGTTTGTTAGTTTTTTTTTTTTAATTTTCTTTTGGAGGTTAGAGTAGAATATGAGGGAACTGGAAGGTGAGTGGAATTAGGGTGCATGATGTGAAATTCCCGAAGATTCAATAAAGAAATTATGTTAAATACAAAAATGAAGAAAGTTCTGTTTGAGTGATTTATGAGTGAACACTGCCTCTGAAAGAAGTGGTACCAATTCTGAGCTTTAAAAAAATTTAAAATTTTAAAGAATATAAAGAAAATTAAATAGTCTATTAAAATGTACAAGTTCAAAAACAATTGTCTGAAGTGCTAGAATGAAAGTGGGCTGTGACAAGCATTATACTAACAGGAATCAAACAGAGGACAGCATTGCATTGAAAACATCATTCTCATTAATTTACCTTGAATCTTTTTCAAAAGTTGTTCCTACTAAAAAATCCTTGACCTGCAAAATATCAAAACCCAGGATAAACCATTGTATTTTTGCCTCCAGTTTGGATCTGTCTCCCTTGCTTCCTGTCTCCTGCTCACATCAGCATGTAGTCATGCTAGTCACTCAAGAGCGGCAGTCTAATTTTATTCTCATTCAGTGCTGACAACTCAGAGGTATGTCTTTGTCACAAAGTCCAGTCACCTTGGATGCAGAAATTAGAAGAACCAACTATCAGGTCAGGAAACCTCTTTCCAGCGGAGGGAAGTTATTCATAATGTTGATGCGGTACCCGAAGGCAAAAGCAATCATCTTCTGAGAAACACAGATGACCTTTTGAAGCGATGGCAGTGACAAGGAAGGCTTCACATAACTATAATTGAGTCATACATCTACCTGATACCACTGCTTATGTGTACAAGCTGTTGTCTCTTTGCTCCAAACTTTTCTCTCCCTTAACCCAAAGCTATTAGCAGGCCTACAAAGGTGGACTTGGATCACTTAAACCTTATTTATTCGTCTTTCTAAAGTGGCCACACAGAATAAGTATCTTCTGCTCATTACAATATCGTGTCTTTAATTGACATACTGACTTCCCTATCTAACTAGTAGTTGTTGATAAACCATTGTCATAAAATTTTCCTGACTATATTTTTACCAGCATGTCATTCAATTCAGGTCTGTATTCTTCTGCAATCAGCTAAAATTTGCATGTTGGACCTTTGGTAAATCGATAGATCAACTTTAGAAAAATCTACAGTCTTGTATTTTAGTGACACCGCCATTTCACCTCCTTTGGCCTTTCTTGCAAATCCATAGCTATGTCCAGAGACAGCCCTTTCTGCACACGAATCTACCTGGGGTGCCACTTCACAGCTTTCTCCAACTCAGCCTCCTTTTTCTTTTAAAAAATCAGAATGTAATAAAGCCTAATTGCTTAATATTTCTAACTTTAAATCACCATATACATCCAGCATGAACAAGCAATCTTTTTCTTAAAGTCATTACAACTGAAATGAGATCTTTAATATCAAGGTCTAATTCCTGAAATATAACAGCCACCCATTTTCCAGAACATAGTTAGTATGTACAAATTATGATAATGACACATTGCCTACCATTACAATTCTACTAACCTTTAATTCTCCACAACTTCTATATATCATCTACTTGTGTTTGTTTATCTGTCTTGAGCAAAAGAAAATAAAAAAATAGGAAATGCATTTTTTTCTGGATCCATTCATCTTTCTAGATCTGAAATTTCCTTAATCACTGTCACTATTTGGAAAAAAAATTTCGCAATTCTTTCTCTCAATGTATTCCTCAACATATGAAATCTAGTTTCATTCACTTAAATTTCTGCACCAATATCTGGGAAAATATACTAAAAATATACCAAAAAATGTTCTCCAGATGTCCCCATGAAAGAAGGCACTCCTCCACTGTATGGTTTTGCTTTTCATTGATATGAAAGCTAAGGGTTTCCAAATGTAGTTGTGTTTTCCTTCAAATGGGTTGCCAGCTCCTTTCTTGACATTTCATTCTATGTTTACTTCCCTTCCTTTGTAATTTTATTTCCTTTTGTGCACAACAAATCATTCTTTTAACTTTACTTATTTCTCACATATATTCAAATTGTGGATCATTTGGCATCAATTGTACAAATATTTATTTTGTAATTTCACTAATTCCTTGGCTTTACTTGTCACTTAAAATTTACATTCTGTAATATCAATTCTTCATGATTTGGTGCGGGAGAATTGTCTGTATTCTGTCAATCATGTTTTAAATAAATGCTGATTGGCCAGGCAGGAGGTGTAGGCGGGAAAACCAGACAGGAAGTGGAAATGATGCAAGGAGAGCAGGAGAATTCTGGGGAGGAGGAAGCTGATTCATCCCTCTCCTGCCCAGATCACCGAAGAAGCAGGATGTAAGCTGCCCCACTGAAAAAGGTACTGAGCCACATGGCTGAAATAGATCAGAATAATGGGTTAATCAAGATGTGAGAGTTAGCTAATAAGTAGCCTGACCTAAAGGGCCAATCAGCATTATAACCTACGGAGTCCTCTGTGTCATTTTCTTTGGGGCTAAACAGCTGGGGGGCTGGGCAGGACAGAAAACCCCCAACAAACAAACAGCCCCTCATGTTACAATGATTTACTAAGGAGGCTGAATTTGGACAGTCTTGTTATTATATTTTTAATGAATGCCTTCATGACCTACTGGTAAGTCCTTAGAATGTATGACTCCAGGAAAAATATTTGCAGTAATACAAAAACTTTGATCCGTCGATAGATGGCGATACAGACGGAGACCCACATTGGAGCACCGGACTGAGCCCCCAAGGTCCAAATGAGGAGCAGAAGGAGGAAGAAAATGAAAAAGAAAATCAGGACTGCGAGGGATGCGATCACCCACTGATACAAGGGGACTGATCTAATGAGAGTTCACCAAGGCCAGTTGACTGGGACTGAGCGAACACTTGATCCAGCCAGATTCTCTGAATGTGGCTGGCCCAGAGTCTTTCTGAAAAGCCATTGACAATGACACTAGGACTTGTTTCCTCTGCATATACTGGATTTTGGAGATCCAGTCTGTCTGGACACTCACCTCCCTGGACCTGGAGGGAGGGGGGAGGAACTTGAACTTCCCACAGGGAAGGAAGTCCTGACTGCTCTTAGGGATGGAGAGGGAGGAGGAGAGGGAGTGGGGGGAGTGGGAGGGTATTGGGAGGAGGGGCGGAAATGGAAACTTTTATAATTTAATAAAATTACTTTCAAAAAAAAACTTTCAATATCAATATCAGAGGGTAAAAAAATCCCACAAAACTGCACAATGTTTTTTTCTCTCAAATTCTTCAAATTATTAATATATGAAGTAAATAAATTATAAAGTTACCAGTCGTCACTATTACTGGTAACATCATGATAAAGGAAAAGGATGGGTAAAATTATGGATATTTTTTTCCACAGTGACAAATTAGACAGGTTACTCTAGTTAAGGAATTAACCATGTGGTATTGCTCTTTAAAAGAAAGGACAATATGCATCCCACAATACCTTCACCTCAGTAAATATTCTAACCCAAGCATACTTAGCACTGTCAAACAGAAGTGTCTCCATTTCCTTAATGGATCTTTGTGGTTTCACGACTTGACAAGGGTTCTATGAGTTTACAGGACCTGAAAATATAAGTGTAAGTCACAGAGCCCAACAACCTAACTTTATGGGCTAATTTTCTACTGCAGATTTGTTGTCAAATCTTTCATTAATCTTTACCATTGCTGTCAGCTGTCTCTATTTGATATTATTTGCATGATAAAATCTGTCATACCTGATTGTCTAAAAAATGTCATTCTTCTCCAACATTCCGCTCTAAGGTATAAACACCTCCAATCTTCTAAATTCATACTCAAATTGCCATGATATGCTGTTTCCAAATGTGTGCTAAATTTAATGGCCTTGTCAAATTCACAGCTTTGACAAAGTTCAAAAAAGAATGAAAGATAAAATATCAGACAGGACCATCAAATTTTGAAACATATGTTTTATTTAATTTAATTTCTTTCCTAGCATTTTTGTTTCAAGTACAAAAGTTTAAGAGGTAAAAGTTATAAGATTCTTAAATGGGATTATCATTAAGAGAATCTTCACACTTATAATAATACACTTTAATTTTTCCAAGTTTCTGAAGTGTTCTAAAGCAGCACATATCAAAGGAACATCTTGTACTCTGTATTAAAATAATATGTCTGAAAGCAGGCCACCTTGCCCCAAAAGGCAGGTTAAATCACTTGCCACTCTACTTTAATTCTTCTCTCCTCAATCCTATTTCTTTAGCATCTATAGCGAGACTTCGTTCTGGAATCTATTAAGCATTATATATCACATTCACAAGTACCTGCTTCTTTTCTTATGACTCAAATTAACTTCATTCCTCTTGACAACTGAAATTCTAAGAAAAAGCTCAGTTCATCATTATAGAACTGACCCAAAGGAGTCGGCAAAGTGGCTTTTATATAATAAATCACCGCCTTCCTGCAATCACAACTTTTATTAACTGGTATACCCTGAAGAGCCTAAGTAAACATTTTTGGAGAAATTGATTTTCTTAGGTAATATTATTAGAACCCTAAAGTAAAATCCTTTGGCGGATAAAAAGGAGGAATAGACCAGAACAAAAATGGTGAAATAATAACATCTATAATTTCTATTACATGTATATGCTCGAGTCAAGTACATAAGAGCATACAAATATGAAATTTATAAATGACATTTTGCAAGTCAAGTCTTAAAAGTATAAATACTTTCCTTAGTAATGCTTTTCTCATTGATGGATTTCTGAACAAGTAAAGCATAAATACCTAATGTATTTTCCCTTTGAACTATGTCTTCATTCTCTCCTGGTGCTATCATATACCATCTTAGACTTGCTGAATTGATGAATTTAAATTCACTTTTTAAATTTTTGCTCTTAATTCCAAATTCATTACTTTGAATACTTTCTCATATTTTACAAATACACAAGAATTTGGGAGCATTACCTCAAGCATTTAGTCTGAAAATTCTAATCTGGTAGGATGACTTCAGGAACCTTATAACATCAATTAAATCCCTGAAAACAATGTAAGGTGAAAGTAGATAACCAACCCCACAAGATTATTCCTACATCTTCATGTTTCTGATGGAACCTATGCAGAGCCCTCTACAGACATTCATCACATGTACATGAACACACAGATGCAGATACTGTCTCTGTCTCTCTCTCTCACACACATATACATACTCACATGAATATACTTACACAGACAAATATATCCATATAGTAAAAATAAGTGAAATAATGATTGCATCATATAAAAATATTGTATCATTGGAAACATGAAAAGATATTTTTGTCACCAATTTCAAAAGCTAGGAGAAATACCATGCATAATTAGCAAGGAGAATTTATATAGTGAAGTATTCAATTTCTAAAATCTATTATTAATTTTTCTATTTTGTAAACAAGGTTATTATTATCTGTCAGAGAATATATTATTTATAAAATATTCCTTTATAAGAAGATGAAGAATGTATATACGATTTTTGAATCAGTTGCTATTTTAAAATATCCTTTGAACACATAATTAACAATAATCTTCATGATAATTGTATAATGAAAGGACAGTGCTAGCAAACTAATATATCTATTTGCACAGATTCAAGTCTCTTGTAATTTCCAGATATTATGCAATGAAAATTGCAAATAATTTTATTGAAATAATTATACAAATTTAGTTTTCTTTTTCAAATTGAGCTCTACATTTTTCTGTGCTCCCCTCCCTGCCTCTCCCCTCCCCCCTTCAAACCTTCCCCAAGGTCCCTATGCACCCAGTTTACTCAGGAGATCTTGTCTTTTTTACTTCCCATGTAGATTATATCTATGTAAGTCTCTCTTAGGGTCCTCACTGATGTCTAAGTTCTCTGGGATTATGGTTGGTAGGCTGGTTTTCTTTGCTTTATGTTTAAAAACTACCTATGAGTGAGTACATGTGATAATTGTCTTTCTGTGTCTGGTTTACCTCACTCAAAATAACGATTTTTGCTCCATCCATTTTCCTGCAAAATTCAAGATGTAATAGAATAATAGTGAAATTAAATTACTATCAATGAAATTAATTATTTAAAGATGATACCTTTTATATTAAATTTTATATTGCTAAAGGAAATTCAGTTTTGTAATATAAATGATCTTTGTTTTACAAATATGCTTATAAATCTTGGAAGAACAGAGTAATTGCCTAATATCTCCCTAAATTATAATAGAATATTATTACAAATGTTGATCTGAATAAATTTTAGATTACCAGACATTTTTAGTCATCCTATGATTAGATTGATGTATTGAAAGTTATCAAATGATAAATAAATCTTGCATCAAAGTAACTGAACTTCAAAGCACATGAAAAATGTGTTGAATGGATGCAATGACATAATTTGTGACAAAGTATAATCATTTTTAGTCCTCTGACTACAAAACTAATTGGGAGCTGCTTATTGTTTTAACTTTCCCTTGAAGTTTGTGCCACATAATACACATTTAGTATGTTATCACAGAAGGCAGAACTTTTTTGAAATGAAGAGTGTTAGTTATTAAGCCTTTATAATATAAGAAAAAATTATATCTGAACAATTTGAGGCATAATGAAGATATATTCACTAAAGGCTAATTAGCATAAATTAAAATATTGACCTAGATAGTAGTCTTAACTTCTTTTCCTCTAGCTGGCAAAACAGACAAATCAAAAAAACAGAAAAGCAGCAACAAATTTAAGGGTGAAAATGTTTGCTGTCATTGTTAGTTCAAAAGTAGAATTTAGTACTGCTCATGGTGGGGGAAGTCAAGATGGTTAGCTCTTAGAAATCCTAGAGAGTTGAAAATGTCCACTACTGCTCGGTCTTCTTTCTCTTTATATAATCTCCAGGGGTCTAGCCAAGAAATAGTGCCACATACATTGGGTGCGTCTTCATACTTCAGTTACCCTAGTAAAAACAATCCCCATAGGCACACCCAGGGCTGTCTTCCAGGTGAATCTACATCTATCACGTTATCCACTGGACTTGCTATCACAGCAGACTTTATGTTTTTTCTAGAGAGCTTTCACTAATTTACTAAAATACTAGAGAAAAAACAGAAAGTAATAGCTGCTCATTTCATCTCATTGTTTTAGAAGTTTAGAACATTTGGCTCCATTGATTCATGGCACATTACTCTACAGAACATTAGGAAAGAGAGCATATGACAGAGGATACACTTTTTATGGTCAACTGGAATCAAAGAAAGAAGGAATCAGGGGAAATAAAGGATCCTGTGCATCAACCATCTTCAACTAGATCCTAAATTTTTCAGATGAAGTGTCACCTTCCTTGAGCAAGTCCCATCTTCTAAAATTCTACCATCTCCAAAATCCTGCCGAACTTTGACTTTTTCAAGAGATTGATATGTATAGGAACAGAGACCACATGATGCAGACTCTACTCAAAGCACATCAACAGAAAACAGCCTCTTAGTATATGAGTCCGATTAGGACATTCCTTCTTCAATATTTAAAAAAAATATCCTGCTAACAATAATAAATTAAGTCTGGGTATTATAACAATAATAACAAGCAATAAGAAACTAGTAGCTCTGAGTCCATAATATTTAAATAATTCCTGAGTACTTCGACTGGTGGAAATTCTGTGCTTTGGATAAATAATCTATAAAAATTTGTCAGTCCACATGGTGGATTTTTTTAAAAAAATTTCTCAATAACAACAATTCTTTTCACCACAGTAGGTAAGTTGACTCCTTTATGCTGTCAAATATTTTGACATATATGGAGTGAATTAGTAAATACTGATTGATAGTGACGTCAATGCAGTATCTCCTATTATAGTCTATTTTAGAGTGTGAACACTGCTATACCATAATATTGCAACATTGATTGTACCTCTTGGATTTGACTGCTTGTAAATTCTCAAAAACTATAAATAAACATACAATGGAATATCAAAAAGATAATAATTGTGCTTAGAACAAAGAAAAGATACATTAGAAACAAAATAAAATATCCAATTATCTCTGGGAAATTTTAATATTATCTCTTTACTGAAGATAATTCTTGTCTGTAATGTTGCTCTGAAAGTAACTTTTTGTTCCAAGCAATCCTATTTATTTCCTGGTATGAACGTAGAACGATTTGAATGAGAATGGCCCCCATAGGCTAATATATTTGGATGTGTGCTCACTGGTAAGAAATAGAGTGTGAGGTCTTGTTGGAGGAGGTGGGTCATAGGGTGCAGGCTTGGAGATTGCAAAAGCCTATATCATTCACTTAGGTTTCTCTCCCTCTCTCTAGTGATTATTGTTTCAACATGTAATATCTCAGCTCCAGCTCGAGCCCCAGTGCTATGCCAGCCTGCCTGGTACTATTTTCCGTCCTGCAGTGGTCATGAATTCTAGCTAATTCTATGGAACTGTGAGCCACCGATTAGTTTTTTTAATCTATATTTGTCCTTGGTCATGACGTTTTGGTACAGAGTAGAAATATAACTGAGACAGTAATAATACAAATAAATAATTGAAGAAACAATATCTTCCTTGGTTGTTACATAGTTTTCTACTTTCCTCCTCTAATAAATTTCAAAATTATCAAAATACTTTTTGTCTAGAAATGAAGACTTAATCCTTATTAAAAATGTCTTGATTACAAGATTATGAATTATCGATAACTTGCTTATCACAAGTTTCTCTCCTTGAACATGTATGGAAAATAAAAGAGTGACACACATCTCATTTTCCTGTTGCTGCATTTCAAGTGAATGATAAAGTGTAATTGATTTAAAGCAATCTTGTTCATCTAATAAGGTGAATGCTATTCAGTAAATCGTCCCTTAAAACTGAACTTACAATTAAGCATGATAGGCTGGGCAATGGCAGTGCAAGTCTTTAAGCCCAACACTGGGGAGACAGAGGCAGACAGACCATGATGAGGTTGAGACTAGCCTCATCTATAATGCAGATGGTAGGATGGCCAGGACTGTTACACAAATAGATTCTGTCTCAAAAAACCCACAAAACTCAAGCAGATAACCATAAAAAGAATATATATTTAAGGAAAAATCCAGTTTAATGCAGTGATATATGACAATAAATCAAATACATGAATATTTTAGAAAAAAGAAATACAAGACCCTAAACGATCAGCAGGCTGGACGCTCAAGTATTCATAGTAAATCCAGTATGCCAGATGAGATATAAACAAAATTTAAATTTGTGAGTGAAAGAAGCCAGATTAGCAAAGAGATATTGGGTCAGGTAGACAGCTTTGATAAATACATGACATAATAGTTTAGTGTAATTCTTGGCTCAAGTGAAAAAAAAGCACATGTGTTATTCATACACTAAAGGAAGGATTTTAAGTAAAACAACATAAATGATGTCTTTTGTATACTAGATATAACAACTTGACATTTTCTTCCATTGAGAGACGTTTTGCTATATAGAACAGTGACCAGATGCATCATTACTAGTTTCTTATTCTTAAAATTTTGTGGTCAGATATAAACTGTGTCTAACTTAGTAATTTTCCGAGAACAGTTAGCTTAGTGCACGTTTCTTCATTTGGGGATTATAGTCAATCAAGATATCATGAGTGTCTGGCCCTCCTACGTCAAAGTAACTGTTATTAAATAGTGAGACATTACTGTGACTAAGCAGGTTTGGTATATTACAATTGATGTATCAATAGCTAGCAATATATAGTTTTTATATATATTTTGCCATTGAATAAATGAAAAGTTACATTTCCATAATAATAAATTTGCCCAGATTATATAAGAATTTTAAATGTTTAAATAAATTTAAATAAAATAAAAACTTGACTTTTATATACTATTGTAAGATATTGCAACAAAATATTTAAATATTCAACTAACAAGTGACAAATGAAATATGAGCAAACACTATTTTTATTTTCCCTTCTCATGGAAAAGAAAGAGGAAAGAAAATTCAAAGTATTGGTTCTTCATTTACTCTTCGGAAATAGTAATTGGACAAAGTATTGCCAATGAAAGCTGTATATGTGTGCATCAAAATGCATGAGTATACAATACAGACACATGAGTACAGCGTGCAGACACATGAGAATACCATACAGATAAATGAGTATATCATACAGATATGTGAGTATACCATGCAGATACAAGAGTATACTGTACATACTTGTGAGCATACCAACCAAATACATGAATATAACATACAGATGCATGAGTTTACCATATAGATACTATTGTTTTGAAAAAGCAAATAAATATCAGCTGTGGTTATTGGCTGGGTACACAACATAAAGAATCCTAGCCCTTGAAACTATAAATCTTCCTATAGCTCATAAGACAAGAGAAAAGTATTTTTACAATATAGCATGCAACAGGGAAATAGAATATTTGGCTCAATCTCTTGTCTGGGAGAAATAAAGAAATTTTTCTTTAAGACCAGGTGTGGTAGTTTTCTTGCTATTTTATTACCCTTGCAGAGATTGTGACTTCATCTAATCACTCTAGTGTTTCATAAAAAATCTAAAATGGTTATTTGCCAAGGAAGTTCTTCACTGCTTTTCAGTTGTTTGACATTACTCATGATAAAAAAAATCTGTCAGTGTAATAGACAAATGTAATAGTGTAATAGACAAATAGAAATGCTGTATTGATTGCTTTTCACTCATTTCGTTCAGGTTATGTTTTCCTGATGGGTCCAGGATTTCCATTGATAAAGCATAATTTACAAACACTGCTTGAATGGAAAATTAAAAAGTAATCATGAAAGAAATTGGTGAACAAATACTCATTTTCTCATCTAAGGAGAAATTGTTCTGAAAGAAAAGAAGTGTAGAAAAAGCCATACAAGATATAAACATAAAGAAAACCTTCACAAACAGAGTATTATGTATATAGACATACATTTTAATAGATAGTGATATCCAAGAAACTTAAGTTAACAGCTGATCATTAGGTCTTAGAATGAGCAGAGAAAATTTTCAAATTTTACTAACACCTGAGATCCTTGGATCCTGTGCAAAACAATATACTGTATTGTAGCTGAGGGCAACTCATTCGTTCCCTGCCACTCAGACCTCAAATAATCACACAGAAACTATTTTATTTCCAACATTGTTTGACAAATAGCTTAAGTGTATTTCTACCTATTTCTTATATCCTAAACTAACCCATCTTCATTAACCTGTGCACCACCACGAGTTGTGGCCTACAGACAGCTTCAGCAGGCTCTGGCAGGCATCTGTCTCCTGAGGTGTCTACATGGCTTCTACTTGACTCTGCCTACCCTCTCCTACTCTGTTTGCTTGGAATTCCTGTCTTGCCCTATTCTGCTAAGCCACTGGCTAAAAAACCTTTATTTATTAACCAATAAAAGAAACCACAAAAACAGAAAGACTTCTCACACCATTTCCCTTTATCTGTTTAAAGAAAAAGGAGGAAGGTTCTAACTACAGACTGGTGACCAAAATGGGGTCGACTAGAATTCTAGACAGAAAGGAAGAGAGTTAAGTATGGTCTCTTGGTAGTCAGTCAGCTTTTTGTTTGTTTGTTTGTTTGTTTTTGGATGGATTCTGTTGGTTGGTTCTGTTTGCTTGTGGTGAACAGGAGTGCCATGGAACCTTTAAGAGGCGGCTTACTGACTCAGCATAAGAAATGGCAGCTTTCTGGTTCTGGCTGCCAGGACAAATCTGGCTCTATCAGGAGGCCAAGCACTTAAATGGGTTTGTGAACAGCATGTGATTAGTTGCTTAATGACGATATAAAGCTGCTGTAATCCAGGAGCTGGGGCAGCGTGCATGGCTCTCAGAGACAGCAAACATACTTCTGTCATGATGGACTGGGCAGAGCCAACAGGGAGGGCCGCGGAGTAGGTCCTAGGTATGCCCACTTATGATTTTAAAAAATTTAAGAAAATATTCCTGGTCGGAAAATAATTACACATATACAATAAACACAAAAAAAGACCTCTGAATGGGCCACAGTGGTAGATAAATGTACGTAGACGAGAGAGAGAGAAAGAGAGAGAGAGAGAAGGAAAGAGAGAGAGAGAGAGAGAAGAGAAAGAATATAAGCAGTTATGAAAGGAAGTAAATGGTTTTAAAAAGTAAAACAAAGTCTTTAAAGAGACAGAGTACAGGCAGTCTCATAATAAAGAAATAAAGAAAAATAAGCCATGTAAAGATGAAAAATACATAGAGTCTGGATTATGTATATTATTGTATTTTTTTAACTCTTTGTCTGTGAATGAACTGAGTACACATAGGCTGCTAAGCTAAACCATCATAAATATTTTATGGGTATCTAAAGTTCAAAATTTGGCTTTAAGATTATATTTCTTTGGAAATGCGTTTCTGCTTTTGTCTCCACAGAGGGTGAGAACCTGTAGTTTTCTTTTAGACTAATGTGGTTTTATGGGGCAAGACCACCAGAAAGGTCTCCATGAGTCCCCCAAATAATTTACCCAACAAAAAGAAGGAAGCAGTTTGGAGAGATCATACCCAAATTGTCAAATAGTGTTGATAAATGTTTGTTTATATTTAAAAGAGGATATATTGTAGAGATTTGCATTGGTATGGATCTCGGTTTATTGATACAAATTTAAGGTCAATTTTGTTATATGTGAATTTCTGCATTTGATTAAGGTATTGTGTTTATGTAGCTCATTTAAAACTGTAATATATAGTTAAGATATACAGGTTAATAGATAATCATCGATAATAATCAAGCATGCAGACATGTTAGTTAGGTTTGCTAGATATACAGAGATATGTTTTAGATGGCTAGATATTCTTCAAATCTGTCAAAGTTTACAGAATATTGCATTTGAGACATTTTTAGAACTTAGGACTTTTCATGACAGTGAGACACAATGGAATTTGGCCACAACAATCTAAATCAAGGGGACAATGAATATCAAAGAAGTTATTTATGGAGTTTGCTAGCCTTTTGGGCAAGAAACTGCTCTTTCCAGGTGTGCTTGAGGGTATGCTGTATGAACTGGACTTGCAGGGTCCACAGAAAAATTACTGCTGAACTTGCCTAAAGGTGAAAGAGTTATTCAGGGTTCCAAGTTCATGAAACAGTCTGCCAAACATTCTGCAGGACACAGAAGAGAATGACTGACAAACTGCCAATAGAAGTGGAACTTTCCTTCAAACTTCTTGTTTCATGGAAAAGTCTGCCAGATACTATGGGCCTGTAGGCTGAAGATGGGTACAATAATGTTATAGAAGAACTTTGGGTGACTGTCCAGGCAGTCAGATATCTCTGTAAATTTTAGAGTTTTGGAAGTTGCTTACAATGCACTTTCTGTTTACTTAGGTAATATTATATCCTTCTGTATTCTTTGATGGAGTTGAAGAAAGATGGTTTATAAGTATAAAAGATAGATTAGATATAAAACTTTAGACTCACAAAGATAGGATAAATAATGGAGCATTTTCCTTAATTTGCCAGATGTAGATGAACTAAATATTACAAATATAATTCTTGCTTGATAGCTTTTTGCTATACGTAATTTTTCTATGTTAAATTTATAAACTTCCTTATAATTTGAACAGAAAAGGGGATATGATGTGGAAAACCCTTTTGTATATTTGTTGCTTTTTTGGTTAATGAATAAAAAAGCTGATTTTTCCTGTGATGGTGCAGAATAGAGCTAGGTGGGAAACCTAAGCTGAAAGCTGGGAGAAAGAAGGCAGAGACAAGGAAATGGCATGCAACCACTGCAGGAGACAAGCACTAGAATTTTGAATGCAAACTATGAACCTCTTGGTAAAATATAAAATAATAGAATTGGGTTAATTTAAGATGTAAGAACAAGCTAGCAATATGCTTGAGCTATTGACCAAGCAGTGTTTCATTTATTTTTTAAATTTTTTTATTAGACTTTTTAAAAAAATAACAATCCAAATTCCCCCCTCCCCTCTTCCCATTCCCTCCAAACATCTTCCTACCCCTGCAATCCTAAAAGAGGGTAAGGCACTCTGCTTGGTGGAATGTACAAGGTTACCTTCAGGCTACCTCCAGGCTGAGCATACATTCAAAGAGAACAGGATAACAACAACAACAAAAAGTACCACTTCCAGTGGCCCGTCAGTCTGCCCCAGCCATACAACTGTCAGCCCCATTCACAGGGACTAGTTTGGTCCTAAGTTCACTTCTTCCCAGTCCAGCTGCAGTTAATGAGCTCCAATTAGCTCAGGTAAACTGTTTCAGTGGATGAACCCTTCATGGTCCTGACTTCTTTGCTCAGATGCTCATTCCCTCCACTCTTCAACTGGACCTTAGGAACTCAGTCCAGTGCTCTGATGTGACTCTGTTTCCTTTGTTGTTAGACAAAGGTTCTATGGTGATATTTAAGATAATCATCAGTCTGACTACAGGGCAAAGCCAGTTCGGACACCTTCTCCTCTTGTCTAGGGTCTTAGCTGGAGTCATCCTTGTGGATTCCTGGGATTTTTTTCTAGAGTCTGTTTTTTTTGTTACCCCATAATAGCTCCTTAAATCAAGATATCTTTTTTCCTTGCTCTCATATCTGTCTTTCCTCCATCTCAACTATCCCACTATACCATTCCCTCAAGTTATTTGTAATAGCCAGAACCTGGAAACAACCTAGATGCCCTTCAACTGAAGAATGGATAAAGAAAGTGTGGCATGTTTACACATTAGAGTACTATTCAGCAGTAAAAAAACAATGGCATCTTGAATTTGGTGTGCAAATATATGTAATTAGAAAACACTATCCTGAGTGAGGTAACCCAGACTCCCAAAAATGAATATAGTATGTACTCACTCATAACTTGATTCTTGCTATAAACAAAGGACATTGATTCTATAGTTCATGATCCTAGAGAAGCTAAGCAATAAGGTGAACCCAAAGAAAAATATATATAGGTTCACCTGGAAATTGGAAACAGACAAAATCACCTTACAAAATTGGGAGCATAGGGGCAGGGGGTAGAAGGAAGGGGACAAGCATTGTTTTAAATAATATAGTTTGTTTTTGGTCTCTTCAGTTGGGAAATGAACAAGCAACCTCTGCCAACTATACATGTATATATATATAAAAATTGATATTTAGTATTATCTGTGTTTAGATAAATGTTTTATACATTTCTAAAGACTTAAATAAATAATATAACATTCATCTGAGGGTATACCCATTTCCCATTTAATGTTTATTCACTAATTTATATAATTTCAGGTCACAAACAAATCTCAGGTTATATTGTTGCATGTTCAAAGTTATAAAGCATTAGGAAGGGTTATACATTATAACATCGGTACTGTCGCATACCTCTTTCTCCCACTATGATGATTATTTTTACTAAGTAAACAACAGAATAATTAACTTCTAGTTGTTACATTGGCAACTATATTATTTTTATTATTTATGAAGATATTAGACAATTTGAAAATCAATTAATTTGCACAGTCATAGGTTAAAGAAAAATCTAAAACATGCTTTCGAACATATAGTCACATGACAGCAACAAATTTGTATATATTAAAGAATCAAGAGGAAAGCTTTTCAGTAAATTTCT
Source organism: Myodes glareolus (assembly GCF_982192425.1). Taxonomy (NCBI): domain Eukaryota; kingdom Metazoa; phylum Chordata; class Mammalia; order Rodentia; family Cricetidae; genus Myodes; species Myodes glareolus. The sequence goes on along the minus strand of NC_142037.1, from coordinate 72,067,527 downwards.
AAATTTTAAAATAAGATTGTAGGTGCTGAGGCTGCAGGTGCAACTTATAAAGCAGTTGCCTATTATAATTGAAGTTCTAGGTTCATTCTCAAGTAGCAAATAATTCAAACATGAATGAGCACATCTAAAATCATGACAGCCAGGAGAAAGAGGGAATAGGATCAGGGATTTTATGCTTTCCTTGGTTGTAAAACTAGTTCAAGGTCTGCCTGCTATACTTAAGATGTAGTCTTGATTAAAACAAAACAGAAAAAAACACCTATAACATTGTAGAATCAGAAGTGATACCTGTAAAATCTCATCAATATGTCTGTCCAAATGTGGAAAGAACAAGGTTGATACGAATGAACCGGTAAAACTGACTGCAGAAAAGCCCATGTGGGGTCAATACTACCAAAGAGGTAGAGATAACTGAGTAAAGGAGGAGCAAGAGACATGGTACTACCCAGGGAAAAGAAAAGCAAATGTTTTCCCAGTGCCAAACAGTCAGCCCTGAAAACATACATGTAAGTAATTTTATATACTCAAAACATTATATTTAAAAATATATACTCATATACAAATACATATATGCATATAAAAATTATCGAAAAAAAGAGACTGAATTTGAAAGAGCAGTGAGGAATATATGGGAGGGTTTGGAGGGAGGAAATTAAATGGAAAATTTTAATTAATTTAGAATCTCAAGTCATTTTTAGTAAATAGAAAAAGAAAATAAAACAACAATCAAGCTAAATCTAAATATACTATATATTATGCACGGTGTCTCATTCCTTTAATCCCAGTATATATTAGGCTGAGGCAAGAGGACTGTTATAAATTCTATACCAATCTGCCCTACAGTGTGATTTAGACGGTGTGATTTAGACTCAAAAATAGTATCAAATTGGTGATGTAATCATGGGATTCAGATAGTTGAGTGTTTTTCTGAAGAGACTCTTGTTGTCTCCTGTAAATTCTAACAAATCTGTAAGAGCTGTCATGTCACTTTGTTCCCATGGATGAGTACTCATGGGTCCAGTTAGAAAGGTCTAAGTTATTGTCACCACAGGGGTGATGTTTGCCATGCCTTAAAATCTTCTGGGGAGCACCCTGCTGTCTCTGAAAGCCTTTAACTCTCTAAGAGTAAATTAATGGATGTCAATCTGTTAATGATTAACTAAGTTGCAAAATTACCACCCAGTGTTTCTAAAGCTCATGACAGCCAGTAGAACTCAGGCACTATTTCTTGTCAGGCTAACCTAAGACTTACAGATTTGGCTGCCTAGGTAATAATGCTTTAGAACACAATTCTGAGGAGCAAAGAAGAAGAAGGCTTCTAATCTATTGAAGGAGGAGAAAAACGTTTTCATCAGAATGATTTTGGTTTAAGGAAGTACTTATGGATAGTATCTAAAGGTTTAACATTTGAAGATGATTATAAATTCTAATTTAATTACATAATTTCTACAACTATGCACAGACTAATTTTTCCTAGAAAAGTAATCATTATCTATAAAATGAGAATCATAGTTGTAGGTACCCAGTAAGCATGTCTGAAAATTAATCGGCTAAAAGCTTAAAAATTCCATGTACAAATTTAGAACATCTCAGCTTTGTTAAATACTATGTTTATTCCTTAGATGCCTTCAAGCAATGCTTAATATATAAAATGCAAATATCTGTAAACATGCACCTCAGTGTAAATATTGACTAATTATAATCACATGAATTATAAATGTAATAAAACATATGCTAGTTATCAGATATAACTTTAAAGTGAACAGTTCATTCATTTTGAAAACAAGATTTTCATGTTTTCTTTGTATTAAATATGCTCTTTAAAATCTTTTTTATTTGATTTTTAAAAACTTCTACATAAAGTTTTTCTCCACTATATATTATTGTAAGCAGCACAACAAGAAAAATGATAGGTGATTTGAAAGTCTATGTCAAGAACCACATATTTTGTGACTGTCAAGTTGTTAAGTTGTAGAATCAAGTTTGAAGAAATCTCTTTGTATTTCTGGTCTTCATTAATATTCATGAAATATTTAGAACACTGAGACTTGTCTATCCAAAAGCTAGCATTTAGCCTAATCTCAGTAATTTTTTTTTAACAATGCTATTTTTGGGAAGTCATAATATCCCCAGTCATCATTAATTGTTTGGGCATTACATTTGTTTATATTTTCATTCAAGCAAGAAAGCAGCAGCAAGGAGTATTTCTTTCAGTGAAACATAAAGTGTCTAGGGGTGCAAAGAAAGATTTAAAACTTGCCTACTATATTACTCATTTTTAGAATGCACCTATTTATCAATTCCTACTGGTTATGCACTGATTACCCTGAAGCAAAATTCGAGATCAGTAAAATATGTAAGGTAAATGCTAGATTTTTTTCTACATCCAAGCATAATTTGATAAAGGGAAGCAAAACAAAAGTGAACCAAATGTTTTCCCAGGGCAAACTGAGCTAAACATCTTAACATTAAAGCTTCATGAATATAAAAATCCTTTATGTCCTTGGGATATTTTATGTTTCCTATTGAAACAAATAAATAAGGTTAACTTGGAAGATATACTCAGCACCATTTATAATGCTATGTTCTAAGAAAAAGAAATGCTACAAAGCTCTTTGGGATAAAGGCAATGAAGCACAAATAAAAAAAATAGTGATGGATTTAAGTTATAATATTTTTAAATGTCATGATATGTTGCTTTTTCTAGCATTTGACTTTATATTAAAAATTCTCTCCATCTTAAACTAGAATATTTTGAGTTATGTATGGTGGTAGTCTTGTTAGATTTTTTTTGAATTTCTTGTGTCTACTTCCTTAAAAAACTGTAAATAATTTTATTGAGGAAGAAATGTTGGAGATAACTTGAAGAAACACAGCTAATTGTATAAATTGTCCTTTTTTCCTTTAAGTGAGCAGATACAGTGGCTTCATGAGAGAAGTGAGTGTTAGGGCACCATATTTCCACCTCCTAAACTGCTCAAATAAGCTCATTAGTGATGAACATTTCTTCCCATTCTTTGCAGATTATATTTCTTCCAAAATGGAGATTCTCTATGTCTCATCTTCAGACATATTATTAAGTACGTAGACCAATCCTCTTCTGTTTCTCTTGTTGTTTTATGCAAATCACATTGCCTGGAAAACATCTGGGGTACAATTTTCCTCATTCTACTAATGGTTAAACATTAAATATTTCACTGGCACTCTTTCAGTTGGAATTAAACATAATTCCTTTTTTCTTTAAAATTTTCTTTATGAGAAATCACACCACAAATTCTAATTACCTCTACTTTCTTAACTACTACACTTAAAAAATGATTATTTGATTTATTCAACACAGTACTATAATCAAAGTTTCATTTTTTTTACCCCATGACTAAATAATGTTGTTTGTGGATAGGCATTTCAAAGCTATAGCCCTTAATTTAGGACCCATCTTGCTTCCTATATTTACTCCATGAACTTGTCCCACGAAGTTCATGTTTGGAAAATTTGCTAGATAAATGTGTATGAAAACTTCAGACACATATAATTTATTACTTATTAATCACAATTCTGGGAGTGTAGAAAACATTCACAATATGAGAGGCAATGTAAAATATTTCTTAACTTTAATTTTTTTTCATATTTTATGTTCTTTTCAATTCCTTTTTATGAAACACAGATTTCTTTTTAACAATGTATTCTGATTATGATTTTTACTCAATCAATTATTCCAAAACTTCCCACCCACAAAATCTCTACTGTTCTTTCTACCTCCCACTAGAATACATACAGACATCTAAAAATATTAATAAAACAAATGTGATAAAACAACAACAACAAAAAAAGCAAATGAGGAAGGAAGAAACAAAGGAACAAAGCAAAAAGAGTCAAAGAAAAAGCATAATAAACACATATAGACAAAGAGACACACATGTTCACATACAGAAATCCGATAAAAACATAATACCAGAAACAATAAAATATATGTAAAATACCAGGAATGAAGATGTTAATGCCCAACAAAATATTGTTAGACAAATGTGGTAAATATTTTGTTTGTGCTTTAAGAAATAAAGCTTCGTGAAGAAAAGAATGTGGAGCTAGCCATACTAGTTAGCCATTGAAGGCAGGTTGATGTAACACAGCACTAGGGAGGTGACGATGGGAAGTGTTAAGACTAGATGAAGAGATGAATATAAGACTGGATAAGACAGGAGCTCAGAATTCAGTCTGAATAGAGACAATATTCAGTCTGAAGATTTGTAGAGACTGGATACCCCATTAGTCTGAGGATTTCTTAGAGGTAAGAACTAGTGACTGGCTTCTCTACTTCTCTGATCTTTCAGGCAAACTTTATTTGTTAAATGACAAGCATATCACCACGCACAAAATACTTCACAAACCATCACTGAGTTTGTTTTGAGTTCACTATATACTTCTGACCAATAAATCTTTCCATGTAATCTGAATTTTCCTACATCATAAATTCAAAATAGAAGTTTCAGTGATAAGAACTGTAGTAGGTAATTGGAGAGGCTTCTATAAAATACGTGTTTTTTAAAATGAGCATAAGTTCACAAGATCAAAGCCACACTTTGATGTTTTTATATTATAGAATCTACACATATGGGCATTGTTAAATTTCTGAAAATCTGAATGATAACATTCATCTAAAATGTTACAAAGAAGCTTTCATTTATTTTCTAACAATGTTATTAAACAGCATTTCAATAATATTTTCTATTCAGTTAAGTGTAAAACTACATCTGTGAAAGCCTAAACATCATTCCTAGGGTACATTTAACCGAATTAGTTTAGAAACTCAGGGGAACCTTGTAAATAGGCTTTTATTTTGTTTCTCTTGTTGAAAAAAGGAATGAACTATAAAGATCTATTTTTGTAAATGGTCTTCTAGAAGTCTCAATGACACAAAGAACCTCTGATTCTATTATGGAAACTTATAGACTTAAAATAAAATGCTGGTGAAGGGCACGACAGATTTTAGATGGCAATTCAGTCACTTGCTCTCTAACCCCTCAACACGTTCGAACTCTGCACACATTCCAACACAAGGAAGTGACACTCAGCTCCTTTATGTCTCTTGAAAGGCATGAACTAACTCTGAGAATGAATCACTGAACAGATGAAACGTTCAAAAGAGAGTTAGGTGATGGAATGTGTTTTCAAGGTTTGGATAAGGATGTTGTAATCTTTATGAGTCCTGTTTTATATGAGATAATAAATCCTTGTGAGTTTACGCTACTAAAAATTGTGCTTTGTGTTATTTGATGTCACAGGCATACTTTTTCTTTGATTTTTGTTTTGAGTAGGTGCAAAAACTTGTCTTATAACCAGACTGAACATGAACCACAGTATTCCCTGACAACCTTCCAAATGCTATTGGTCTGCTCAGCTTACAAACTTATTTAATAATAAGAAAAAAAGTTATTGAATTCTAGTATTGTGACACTACTCTGCTGAAAAAAAACAATAAAATCCTGCACATATACATTATGTTAAATCAAGCATACATAATTCTGATATTATATTTGCAAAAGACAATCACATGTAGAAAAAAATCATGATTATTGAGTATATGTACCAGTTATATGGTATGCTTTAGTAATTATAGTTTATGGTATACAGATATAAGACATTTTCCTTATATAAGTAATAACTAAATAAAATAAATTCAATGACAAATACAGTATTAGAAGATGAACATTTCACAATATTAATTATTTTAATATTACAAATTCAAGAATTAATTGTGGAATTAAGAATTTGTTTTGTATTTATAAGTTCCAAACACTAATTTAGTTGGCAATGTTTTAACAGCAGTCAACTACTTCCTTTGCCAAAATGATAGCACAAGCTACACAAATCAAGACAGAAGTTTCTTTTTATGACTCTCTGAAGAGCAGAAGCTAAATTAGTAAGACTGCCAAAAAGTCTAATAATAGCTAAATGCTCTATTTCTATCAATAGGAATACCATTTGCATATTCTCAACATCCTGAGAAAAGATGAAATCACTAATTCCAATTTATTTAACTGTTCAATTATTGTTTGAATTTAAGTTCTGTTCTAATTTTTCTAGTGTTTCTAAGAGATCTCAGATAAACAAACATCAAATGTAACAATCATCTTACTTTAAGCCATCTTAAATACGATGTTTAGGCATGAATGTCTATGTGAAAAATATTGCCTGTGCACATATAAATATTGTAGTAAATAGGGGTAATAGATATTATTGTAAACTATTGAAGTCCTTCTTTCATGTGTCAATGATGTGAATGTTCATACGTTTTGATAATAATCTGTACTTGACGGAAAGTTCATAGATGAGTAGGTTGATAACTGTTGCACAATCACTATAAAGGAATCTGAAGATAAATCTTGCAGTTTTTATGAGATTTTAAGTGTGTTTGTTTACTAAGAAACTTAGGGTACCTCTGATATTTCATATCGTACCTCTTACCTTCCATACAGCAGGGTTCTAGGCCATTTGGACATGAACTAACTGCTATCCTTTAACATCCCATTGTAATTATGTTTCTACAAATTAAACCTTCATTAAAACATTTAAAAGAGAATTCCAGTCAATTAATTTTGAAACTTGATCAGAAGCAGAAGAATTATTCTCCCTTGTTACAAGTTACGGGACCCCAACCTGAATTGTGTCAGATAGAAGAATTCTAATCTGTCCAGAGAGTTCAGCAAGCTGGGAATCTTTCTAAATAAATGTCTTGCATGTAACAAGATAGTGTTTCAAGCAAAGAAGAAGTAATGTTAAATGACAAATCCTGAAGAATTACTTGAGTCCAAACCATAGATATGAGTAGTCATTTAACAGATTCTGTTCTTCAGCTCATCATTTTACCTCAGTGTGGGTGGGCAGGAAAAGAAATGTAAACCTGAGTATGTTTGGTCATGAAAGTTGACTGGCAAATATACTGTCTACATGAAGCCAGAAAATCCACATGGAAGTAATAAGAAGCATTCATCGTCCAAACACTTTCCTTACCAAATCCCAAGCATTCAGATGTTGGAAATTGTCCTTGTGGATAACTGAGCTTTCTATATTTAATTTATAAGTTTTGTTTTGTGCAGACACAATTTCAATTGTACTTTCCTGAACAAAACACCCATATCTATGTGCTAGTTGGAACTTTAAAGAAAATAAACTAATATGATTTTAAGAAGTGTGTGTGTGTTCTAGCAGTAATCTGAGTGATAAAAGTATATGTGTGTATATGTGACTTATTCATATGAATTGAATAAGGGTCTCATAAAGAATTTAATGATGAATATGTAAGTTGAAAATAAAGGTTATCTTGCTCATGCATCAATACCTAAAATCTTGAACTATTCTGCTGCATGGTGCTCTTAAAACGTACATTTACATTTGAATAATACAGTTTCTGATATTGCTATGCAGATGAGAAACCCTTGAGAAGCCTCACTGTGATCTTAATTAATGTGTGTGTGTGTGTGTGTGTGTGTGTGTTTATCAGCATGGTCCTCATTATTTTAATCCATCCTCATTCCTTGCAGCCTCCCCAAACAAAACAAAACTTAAAAGAAAAACAAATAACAAAACAAGAAAACAAAAAGACCCAAAACAAGCAAACAAACAAATATAGAAAAGAAAAACAAAGAATAAATCCAAACACAACAAAGTCTTGGTACGGAACTGTAGTGTGGTGCAGTCAGTCACACATTATCACCTTCAGTCTATACTTTACTTGAAATTAGTCATTGGTCTGGTTCTAAGTGTCTGGCTACTGCCACACTATGGATATAGAGCCCACATTTGGATTTGTCTTGATTATCCTGTTATTGGCTTGTGTTGTGGAGGTCCTGCAGCTTTGAATTTGCAGGTATGGTCCTTTCACATTCTCTAGCAGTTTGTAGATGAAGTAGATGTTGTGTAAACACATAGTGCTGTTTCTGGGCCTGGGCGGTAGCTGGGTTGATAAATTTACTAGCTTTCCCTCATTATCATCACCTTGGCAAGATGTCCTGCACCGTTCAGTCAAGCTCACCTAATCCAGCATTCAGTATAGAATGGGGCTATTCTCTCATGCCCTCAATTCTGGCTCACTGGCACCCACATCACCAGGTCTAGCTTTACTGTTTTATCAAGGTGAGCTGCAGGACCCAGTCTCTTAAATCCTTCAGCTGATGAGGAACAGTTCCAATTCCCTTTGTCCTCTTGCCCCCATGGCCAGCTCTCCTGCCTACCACAGGTAGTAAGGGGTGTGGAAGGTTGGAAGGTATCTTTCCCTCACCCCTAGCACCACAGGACATATGAGGTAGATGGAGTTGTTCTCCTTGTCTTAAGTCCTCTGGGATGGCTCACCTGAACCCCTGCCAGTTTGGACACCTCTAATGTGCTGCCCAATAAGGTGTAGGGCTACTCTCCAGAGTGCTACAGAAGGTGAGGGTCTTGGATATTTCTTCCACTCTCATGGCCTCAGAAATTTTCTTCCACCTCCCGCAGGTGGTAAAGATTCAGGGGAGGGTAGTTGTCCCTCACCAACTCCACCACATGGCAGATGAGGGGATAGGCTAGATATCCCATGAAGATTTTTGGGTCTGATTACCTGCACTGCTGGAAACACGGTCAACTCAACAGCATTGCCCAGGCAAGGTGCAGGGCCTGATCTACTGAGTGATGAGGCAGGCAAGGGCTAGGATCCTCCTCCACTCTCATGATCATGGGACCAACTTGCAGTCTACAGTAGGTGGTAAGGGGGAGTGGTGAAGGGCAAAGAGGGCATCCTCCCTGGTCCAGGCCACCTTGAGACAGATTCTCCCTCTCTCATAACTTCAAGGTTGACTTAACTGTACCACCTGCCAATGGAGTCAGCAATACTCTGTGCCCAGAGTACCTTAGTAACTTGGGCAGGCAAAAAGTGTGTCGTATTTGGTTCTTTATACAAATATCTTAGCTGGGCGGTGGTGGCGCGTACCTTTAATCCCAGCACTCGGGAGGCCGAGGCAGAGGGATGTTTGTGAGTTCAAGGACAGCTTGGTTTACAAGAGCTAGTTCAAGGAAAACCACACACACACACACACACACACACACACACACACACACACACACAACAAACAAACAAACAAAACCCACAATTATCCTTCCTTCTTTGGCTATGTCAGAGGAGCAACAGGTGGCAATTGAAGTTTAAGGTATCAGCCCACTAGGAAAAATTTCCCTGAGGAGTCAATCTAGGTTAGGCAAGGCCCTGAGTCCACAGTACCCGGAATGTCTTCTGCTTTTGTAAAGCTTTACATGTTTGCTGCGGTTATCTTCTTCTGGTATTTGGCATGGTGTGAATGGGTGTGGGGAGATCCATGCTGCCTGTAATGTAGTGTTTTTATCTCATGGAAAAATCCCATTCTACTGGGCCTTTTAAACTGTGGATTATCATGAAGATGATACCTCCCTAACCAGTACTATCTAATTGATAATAACAATTCAGCTTATGCAGATTTTTGATGAATAAAAATAAATACCAGGAAGTGTCACACAGCTAGAACATATGAACTTCTAGTTTCCAGGTCCTCCTGTCTTTTAGAGCCTCCATTGAGAAATCAGGTGTTACTCTAATAGGTCTGCCTTTCGATGCTACTTAGCGTTTTCTCCTGAAGCTTTTGATGTTCTTTTGTTGTTGTTATTTTTATGGCTGTATTATATTCTTAGGGTTTAGATTATTGTGTGTCATGGAGAGTTGTTTTTCTGGTACCGTTTATTTGGTCTTCTATATGCTTCTTTTATCTTGGTAGGCTTCTTCTACTTTATTTTATGGATATTTTGTTCAATGGCTTTGGTGAGATTTTTTTCTGAATTTTTGGACTGAATTTCTTTTCTGTCTACTCCTATGCATTTTATTTTTAGTCTTTTCATATCTTTCTAGATTTCCTACAAGTTTTGTGCCAGGAGTATTTTATTTTATTTTAGATTTAATCTTTTCTTTGATTGGGGTATCTGTTTCTTCTATTATGTGTTCAATATCTGAGAGTATTTCTTCCATTCTCTTATATTCCTATAGTCTCTTGGTAAATTCTGCATTTGAAGTTTTTTCTTCTAGTTCTTAATCCTTTTTTCATTTCCAGATTTCAATTAGCTTGTGTTTTATTTATTGGTTCTATTTCCAGTTTCATATTTTGATTTGTTTTATTGATTTCCTCCCATTGTTTGTTTGTGTTCTTTAGATAATTTAAGAGTACTATTTACCTTCTCTTTACAGATCTCTACCATATTCCTAAAGTCTATTTTAATATACTTGTCTTATACTTCAGCCATATTGCAATACTCATGGATTGCTGTGGTAGGGTTGCTTGGCTCTAGAAGACATTCTCTCACTGATATTGATGGTATTTTTATTCTGCTGTCTAGTTATTTGTGTTTGGGAAGATTGTAATTCTAGTTGCTCATATCTGGTCTTGTTTTTGCTGGATAATTATTTGTGTTTTCTGTTGCCATCTCTAGCTCTTAGGACAGTACAGTGTTTGTGCATTGCCTAATAGAAAACTCCTATAGGATCATTATAGGTGTAGTTACTACAGTTTCTGATTAAAATATTTTTCAAGGTATGTGAGTAACCACTTATGAATAGGGATGGGATTGAAAGGGATTATCCAAGGTGTTCTATAGGACAGAGGAAAGTAGCATGTTTCAAAAAAATCTTCTTAGTCCTAAGTGGATAGGATCAGAGTATGGATAAGTCACAAATGTATTCTGGTACTCAGTTTGAGATATGATTAGGGATGGAGCGTGGAGCAGAAATGGAAGAATAAAGCTTTAAAGCCTGTATTCGTGCTTTGCTAGTCTACTTGTTTCTCTGGAAATCATAAATTTCATGCTTCCAGAGAAGGTCTTAGGAGTTGGGGGTTGGAGTAACAGGATGAATGGGGAAGACATTGGAAGAGACAGTCTTCATGACATATTTTTGACAGGGACAGAAAGGAGAACCATAGCAGGTACAATGCTGTGTAGCTGGAGATGAGTCAGTAGAGTTACAATTGAGGAGAGGAGTGAAAACCAAAGCTCTTCAGTTAACCTATCTACTTTTGTTTTTGGGTTAGCCTGCAAGTACTTAGAGAATGCCTGCTGGAGTTGGGAGCTAGGATAATGCAATTGGGTGGATGAAGAGAAATATGGACTGGAAGATCCTAGTGATTGACTGGATTTTATAGAAGGACTTGATGTGGCGAAAGGCCACAGCAGGTGCTCTGCTACGGAACAGGCAGTGAGACTAGAGAACTGGATTTTGAAAACCCGAGAGAGAGGCTAATATTTTCAGTTAGAGAATCTACTTCCCTACCCAGAGTGGCATGTGATTTCCCAGGTAATGCTTATTGAATTTGACAGCTTGGATAATGCAATGAATAAGTGAGGTTGGAGAAGGGAAAATGTTTTAAGTGATGGAGACAGGAATAAAGAGGAGGACGAGGCCACAGCCAGTGGTCTGCAGCAGAGCTGGATATGAAACTGGAGTACTGGGGTATGGATAACACAGAGAGAGGTGAAATCTGCAGTTAGCCTATCTGTTTCCTTCCTGGAGTCTATTTACTTATGACTCTCTCTGTGGATCTTTTTTTTAATACTCTGCTTGAGAGGGTAAAGATATAACTTGTGTGGGAAGGGTCTCTTCTATCACAAGGCAGATTCTGGGATCAGTCTTAGGTCAAGAAGCTTGACAGCAAGAGCATCTGTCCACTGGGTCATCTTGCTAGCCCTTATTGGATTTTAATCCCAAGGTAGAGTCACTATGTTTCCCACTTAATGGGAAATATTTTAAATAAATGTCATTTTACTTACTTGTTTTCATTATTTATAATATAATTATTTCTTACAGATAATATGCCATATTTATATGAAAACTGCTGATCACATCTTTTTCTGTTGTCTTCATTTAATGGTTTGTATTAGCTGTGTGTTTGCCCTTGAAATTTTCAACTTCTTTTTATTTTCACACCTATATCTCACTTATTTTTCATATCTGTATCACAATCTGTGTGAAACTACAATTTTAAATTTGATACAATAGAAATTCAGTAAATTATTATAAAGCAGAGAATTGTGAATATAAAATATGTCATTGTTTATAAAAAATCAATTCGTGGTTTGTGAGAAACATGAAGGAATCATTTTGAGAGAAATTAAGGCTTTGTTAACAGAGGCTACCAACATAGAAAATGCCCATTTTTAACATCACAAATATAATTTTTAACACAGATATAAGAAAAACTGTCTTTTTCCAAGGACTATTTTTGCTATTGTATAGGAGATATAAAAATGTTTCTATGTAAACCAGTAATCAGCATACATTTTATTTTGATTCTTAAGAATGTATCAATATATTCCATATTTTATGTTTCAATTAGACAAAATGAGGGAACTTCAGTTCATTGCATATTACAATATTATCAAAGTTGTATTTAAAATCTATGCATTGTACTTATAAAATGATTTCAATATACATAATTAAATTTATAACATTTTTAACTTGTGTGATGAAGAATATTTTATTAAGATTGCAGTTTTATTAAAATTGTTACTCTATGGTGCAAGTTACAACAGAAGAGAAGTTTAGATCAAATGTGTGTGAATATATGAGATGGGACATGGTCTAATAACCTGAATAATGAGATATCAATTGTCTCTGGGATTTCACTGATTTTTCTATGGATGTGGACAATTTACCATAGAAATAAAATGGACTACAGGTATATCAGCCAGAGTTCTCTAGAGTGACATAAATTATAGAATATATATATATATATATATATTACCTCTAAATATGTTACACACACACATATATATATACATATCAGATTATTTATTATGTATATGAATTCATTAGAATGACTTACAGGCAGAGTGCAACAATGGCTCGCTGTGAATGGAAAGTCCAATCATGCAGTAGTTGCTCAGTTCCATAAGACTGGATGCATCATCTGGTCTGCTCTATATGCTGGAATCCCAAAGAAGTTGACTCTAGTGCCAGTGAACTAATGGATGTGATGACAAGAAGAGGTAAGAGAGGTAAAGGCAAAGCATATGCTCTTCCTTCCTTCATTGTCCTTCCAGCACAAGGTGTGGCCCAGATTAAGGGTGTGCCTTCCAGTTTTAAAGTCTGGGTTAAAGACATGAATCATTCAGTCATACAAACTGAATCAAAGGCAGGTTGTCTTCTTACCTCAAGTGTGGATTGCAAATTTGCACTGTATTTCTGGATTATAGTTGATTCCAGATACATTCAAATAGAAACGGCAAATGGAAATATAGCTACTCAAACTATAAATTGGTATTGATGTAACGCCCCCACATTAGTGTCATAATGCATTGAATATATACATGTGTAACATATTTTATAAGTTTATTGGGCAATTTTCCTATTATTTTGATCACTGTCTCTTCTATCCATTAGAATACATAGGGCCAAGGATGTTAGATTTCTTGGTACTTCACATTTTTAGGTCTTTGTACACAATAGATATAGAGTGACAGACTTTGTTGACTTTTTATAGGAGGCCTTACTATCTCTTAGAAATGGATGGGTAGTGGACTTGGGGAATTTCTAGGGGAGCAGAAGGACTGGAGGGAAAGGGAACAGGGATTGGTATGTAAAATAAAAAGTGAGTGTTTGGAAAAAAAGAAAGAGGTGTGTCACTGGAGGTAGGCTTTGAAATTTCCAAAATCCATACCTTTTCTATTTAGCCACCCACTCATTAATATGCAAATATATAGATTTACATATTAAATGCATGAAATGAAAATAGAGCAAAATTATTCTCAGAAATAAACATAACAAACAAGAAATTGGAATAGAGAAAATGAGGGGGTATGAGATATAAAGAAAGCATTGTCAAAGCATATTGTTTTATGAAACTGTTCTTATAAATACCAAGTAACAAGTAAAGAGAATATGTTTAAATAAAAATTAATATTTTATTTCTTAAGTCATTTGTTACGTGAAAATTTAATGGAAGGATCATGGTTCACACTCTGAGCTGTTGAGCAGTGTGTGAACATATTGTAAGGGCTGACAGTGGAACAAATGCCCTAAAAGTGGATGTTGTTAAGTACTGTTTTGTATTAGTCACATGTTCCTAGACCTGTCCAGGGCTGAGGCATGAGATCATCTTTTTTTTTTTTTTTTTCAAATTTTCATTCGGTTTTGTATGTCTTTTGACTGAATTCTGGTTCAAACACAAACTAGACACTTGACAAGAACTAAGTCGAACCTACATCTCAGTACTGTGACTTTTTTGTCTTTTTCCCAATTATAACTTTGTAACTACTACATCATTTTAAATGTGAATCATTCCTGTACTCTAAAAGCAGAAAGTGGATATAAGAAAAATTGTTTTCTATAAAATACTTAAGGTATACAGATTTTACAGCAACAATTATTAAATGCATCCTTTAATGTGTATCCTCTGATATATGATAGAAGCTTCTTGCCCTTTTTCTTCTCTGAGAATGACTGCATGGGTTAATCCACCTAATTAAGAAATGTCACATTAACACACACAATTATGCATAGCTTTTACGACTTGTGAATAACTAAATTGTTGTTTTAATCTCATTTATTTAGTTCCTTCATATATTAAATATTTAAAAGTCCAGATGGTGCATGAATAAGAAATGGCACAGAGTAGTTTTGATATTTATTTTCACACCTTTGTATAGTCTAATTATTCATAAAATCACTTTGAACAGTAGCAATGCTAGGTGGAAGAACTACATTATGCAAAAATGCATAACATTTGTGCTGTGATAAACAGCACAGTTAAGGAAGTCACTTGGTAATTAGCTATAATTTGATAATTATAGTGGATTATCTTGAAATATGTTCTACCAGATGTCTTAGTGTTTTGTTTTTCTTTTCTCAACTTTATCACCTTTGCTGTTCTGTCATAGCACAATTTTCTTTTAACAGTAATTTTGCAAACATTAGCTATTTTTTAGAGTGATCTTGCTTAAATATCCAAAGTTTTCTATTATCTTTTGGTGACTCAGACAAAAGACATGCTTCTGAAAACCCCTCCTGTTTGTCTTACAGAAAACAAGAAAAATGACTTGTGCTCACAATATCACTCCCTCTGTCTCACCTCACCTGAGTGGACATTTCTCTTTACAGATATCATTATATAAAATCATATCATAGTTTGCATTTTTAAGACTTTTTCTTATCGTGGAACTTGACTTTACACCGATTTACATGCTCAGAACTTGAAAAGTACCTGACCCATTTTCACATTTCAGATTCCTAGTAAAATATGTTGAGAGAAGGCTACCTACCCTATAACAACTATGCGCAGAAATAACCTGCAAGCAGAACAGAAATAACCTGCAATCTCCTAGTGAGAAATAATGTGTGTTATGAATTTATTTCATTTAAACCAAGTCAAATTTTTGAAACCCCAAAATACATTTACTTGATTTCTAAAAATGTAAAAATTGACTTCAGGGGTTTGAAGCACTATTTTAGGCTTACCAAACATCTTAGTTTAATCTTGCAGTAACGTAACTCCACTTTCATTATGATGAAATATCTTGTGCCTTAGAAGAGTTAAATTAACTTCAATTTTTCCTGCTAATGGAAAGCTGAGCACTACTATAGATCACTTCAGCTCGTAGATTTATAGAGAAAAGCTAAAATTTCCGCTTTAAATAACATAGATAATTAAATGAAGAAAGTTACTGCAAAGTGGATTAGAGGAAAGTCATGTTTAATTATAGCTGCATAATGCTGTACACTTAGCTGTTTTCACCTCATTCCTCTCATTTGAGGAGTTCTGGAAATATACTAGTTTTTATTGTTGTAATATTTTTTTCCCTGTTTGCTTTACGTTTTGCTTTTATTTCAATCACTAGGACAGATTAAATGATACACTAACAGTCTTGGGGACGGTACATTAGTCTATGTGAGATAGAACAGGGACACAGACTCAAGGCAAAAAAGAATTCCTCCTCTGCTTCTTCTTCCTCTTCTCTTTCTCTTCCCAAATCTCATGTATTCTTCTTTATTTAAAAAGTATTAATTTTTTGTTATTAACTCTGGCATTTAAAAATGAGCATCAAGGAGCCTCCGTCCTAATGTGAAAAACCAGTATGGAAATAGGCAGATGAATACTCGATGGTAAGCAGTCAAATAAAGAGGGTGAAACACTAATGCTGTGAAGATACAGAGAGCATCCTTACTATGACCACAAAAGGCATCATGATATGAGTGACATGTGAAGTGTGACCGAAGAGCAAGAAAAGATTCTGTTTGTGTGTTTTTAAGCATATCATAGACTTAAGTAACATTTCTAAGAAAGTACAAAGATGGCACACGATGAGAAAGCACAGTTTTACAAACTGCTATCAGGAGAGATCTGCATTCTTTTCTCTCACCCTGCTCCATTGTCATGTTTGTTTCCTTGCTGGTGTGAACTTTACATATATTGATTTCATATCCCGATAACTTTTTGTTTTCAATTATACTCTACGATGATCTGAAAAATCTAACTACCTCTTTATGCTTATCTTTTGTCTCCATCCCCCAACCATGTGAGTATTTGAAGGTCCTCTCTGCAGTGGAGTAATGACCTTCATTTACCATTCTCTTGCTTCCTGGAAAGTTTTTCCTGGGAAATTTTGTCAACATGAATGGAAATTAACTGAGGTCACTTATTGCTCCTGCAAGACCAATGCCTTGGAAAGCTGAGAAAGGCTGCACCATTTCAGGAAAATATTGTTTTTTCCTAGTGATCATTTGATACTCCTGTAATTAGCAGAGAGAGTCTTGATTTGCCTCTCATATCTTTCTTCTTCCACGACCTCTAAATCTACTAGTTTCTTTTTACTTAGAATATGTGCCTGAATGGTTTATCTTAGCCATAAACAAAAGATATCTGTTAAAGAAACACATGCTGAAGCAATTCAAATAAATTTAAACAATTCAAGAAAATTCTACGTTAAACTGCAATATGGGTTAATTTTTTTCTTGAAAAACCAAATATGTGACTTAGAAAGTAGTTAGTTTGACACTGTTACAACAGCAGTGCTTCATCTGTAACTAATTTATCATAAAATAAAAACACTAACAAAAATAGGATGAACCAATTCAAAACAAAGCTGAACTACAAAAATCTGTTTTCTATTACAGCTGTTGTGGTCATATGTAAGCAAAAATATTAGCTTGTTGACGTCACTGAAAAATAACAAACAAAGAACTGAAAAACTGAGCAGTGGTTATTATTACATAGAATGAATTGTGAGCTGAAAATGAAAAGAACTTTCCAAATACTTGCAGCTCAAACAAACTCAACTAAGCCATATTGATATTTTATTATTATTGGAATTTATCACAGAGTAGAACTGTAGAAGTAGGGGAGGAAAGAAAATTCAGCTGGCAGTGTTAATCGTATTTAGAGCACATTTTCTAAATTACTGTCACAACTCTCCTGATGACTTAGTATTTGTCATATTTACAGTAAGCTGAGAAATGAAATGTCTCTGGAACACTATCATATGAGGTATTCATTAAGTATAATAGTCAGATGAAGGCTATTCAGCATAGACATCCTAGTTAATGAACATTAGTTTACGTTACTCATCTAACAGTATTATGTTTAGTTTAAAGATTTTATGATATAGTATGAAGAGGCAGAATATGAGAAGGATTAGACTTGTACCAATTCCTTCCTGGGAAAGACCTGCCGTTATACAACTGTTTGAAGTGTCATATGTAAAGAGAACACGTTACATGTGATTAGCAATTTCAGATAGAAGGTGCTTGTGAGAGTATAGGAAATGGCTTAACATTCTGAGATCGTGTCTGCCTTAGAATGTACCATACCTCCAATGAAATTGGAAGTCTAGTTCCTTTGCTTTCACATTCTTTGTACATACACAAACACACACTCACACACATATACTTGCATACACGCACATACAAATAGACATGTTGTAACAGTGCATCTTGCAGTATTTCAAGACATCTGTGCAGAGCTCTATGAGCATCCTTCTCTGAACAATAGAGTGGCTTCTTCTCTCCTTTTCGAGTACCAATAACATACACATTCTATTCAATCTTTTTTATTTTATTGCTTAAAAAATAATACCAATCCAAATTCCTACTCCCTCACTTCCTCCCACTCCCTCCACCCACCCTCCCTCCCCTCCCCCTCCAATCCTAAGAGAGGGCCATGCATCCTGCCCTGTGGAAAGTTCAAGGCCCTCCCTACTACATCTAGGTTCAGCAAGGTATACATCCAAAAAGAGTAGGAGCCCAAGAAGCCAATACATGCATAGAGACAAATCCCAGTGTCACTCTTAGTGGCCCCTCAGTCTGCCCCAACTGTTAAAAAAATATCATTAAAAAAGAAAGAAAAAAAGGAAGCATTTTAAAGCTGTATTTACATATTTGCTTTATTCATTCTTGCTTTTAATAGATAAGTAGTATTTAAAAGTCCATATTAATATTTTTACTATCTTTTGCATTTTGTGTTGAGTTACAAAATTTTGATTGGTTGAACATACATACCATTAGAAGAGAAAATTTTTGGGCTTTCCCTTTATGTTATATTTCTTTATGCTTAAACAGTGTACTATAACATTTTCTTATTTTTACAATTTTATTTTCAATTTCAAGAATATACCCAGAAACACACTTTTAATTAGCAAATGTGTTTTGTAAAATACACACCCAGTAAGAGTGACTTTTCATACTATAAATGTGCCTGTGTAGACATTACTTAATTTTTTATTTATTTATTCATTTATTTATAAAAAATTTTCACTCCCTCCCCTCCGCCCAATACCCTCCCATTCCTCCCTCCCTCTCCAGTCCCAAGAGCAGTCAGGGCCTCCTGCCTGTCTGGAAGTCCAAGTTCCTCCCCTCCTCCCTCCAGGTCCAGAAAAGTGAGCATACAAACAGACCAGAATCCCAGAGAGCCAGCACATGCAAAGGAAACAAGACCCAGCGCCATTGTCAATGACCTCACAGTCAGCCCCCATGTCAGCCACATTCAGAGAATCCAGCCCTATCACATGGTGGTTCAGTCCTAGTCCAGCGGGCCCTGGTGAGCTCCCACCAGACCAGTCCCCTTGTATCAGTGGGTGAACGCACCCCTCGCGGTCTTGGCTTCCATTTTTATGTTCTCCATCCTTCGGCTGCTCATTTGGACCTTGGGGGCTCAGTCCAGTGCTCCAATGTGGGTCTCCGTCTCTCTCCATCCATCGTTGGATGAAGGTTCCCTCTGATCCTGTCTCCCTTGCTCATGCTCTCCCTCCATCTGCTTCTCATTTGGACCTAGGGAATTAAGTCCAGTGTTCCAATGTGTGTCTCTGTCTCTATTTCCACCCATGATCAGATGAAGGTTCTATGGTGATATGCAAAATATTCATCATTATGGTTATGGGCTAAGGCCAGTTCAGGCACCCTTTCATCCGCTGCCCAGGGAACAATCTGGGATCCTCTCCCTGGGCCTGGGAACCCCTCCAGAATCAAGTCTCTTGCAAAGCCAAAAATGACTCCCTTAGTTGAGATACACACCTCCCCGCTCCCACATCCATCCTTCCTCCCTCTACCCATCCCATTCCCCCAAGCCATTCCCAATCCTCCCCCTCTCCCTTCTCTCCAACCAGATCTCCCCTTACTTCCACCCCCCCCCACGCCTCGTGCACCCAAGTTTGCATGGCAATCTTGTCTAATTCCAATATCCAGGAGGATAACTACAGGATTTTATTTAGTTCACCTTCTTATTTTGCTTCTCTAGGATCACGAATTATAGGCTCAAAGACCTTTAATTAAGGCTAGAATACACTTATGAGTGAGTACATACCATATTCCTCTTTTTGGGTCTGGGTTACCACACTCAGTAAAGCGTTTTCTATTTCCATCCATTTGCATGCAAAATTCAAGATGTCATTGTTTTTTACCGCTGAGTAAAGTTCTAATGTGCATATGTTCCACACCTTCTTTAACCATTCTTCTATTGAAGGGAACCTAGGTTGTTTCCAGGTTCTGGCTATTACAAATAGTGCAGCTATGAACATAGTTGAACAAATGCTTTTGAAGTATGATAGGGCATCTCGTGGGTATATTCCCAAGAGTGGAATTGCTGGGTCTTGAGGGAGGTTGACTCCCAGTTTCCTGAGAAACCGCCACACTGATTTCCACAGTGGCTGCACAAGTTTGCATTCCCACCAACAATGGATGAATGTTCCCTCACCCCACATCCTCTCCAGCATAGGCTATCGTTGGTGTTTTTGACTTTAGCTATTCTGACAGGTGTAAGATGGTATCTCAAAGTGGTTTTGATTTGCATTTCCCTGATCGCTAAGGAGGTTGAGCATGTCTTCTTTTCGATTCCATAGGTCGACTTCTTTGTTCTTATACCAATACCAAGCTGTTTTCAATACTGTAGCTCTGTAATAGAGTTTGAAGTCAGGGATGGTAATGCCTCCAGAGGTTCCTTTATTGTATAAGATTGTTTTGGCTATCCTGGGTTTTTTATTTTGCCATATAAACTTGATTATTGTTCTCTCAATGTCTGTGAAGAAGTGAAGTTTGATGGGATTTTGATGGGGATTGCTTTGAATCTATAGATTGCTTTTGGTAGAAATGCCATTTTTACTATGTTGATCCTCCCAAACCAAGAGCAAGGGAGATCTTTCCATTTTCTGGTATCCTCCTCAATTTCTTACTTCAAAGACTTAAAGTTCTTGTCAAATAGGTCTTTCACTTCCTTGGTTAGAGTTACCCCAAGGTATTCTAAGCTATTTATGGCTATCATGAAAAGTGATGTTTCTCTGATTTCCCTCGCTGCTTCTTTATTCTTTGTGTATAGGAGGGCAAACGATTTTTTGGAGTTGATCTTGTGTCCTGCCACATTACTAAAGGTGTTTATCAGCTGTAGGATTTCTTTGGTAGAGTTTTTCGGGTCACTTATGTACACTATCATATCATCTGCAAATAATGAAAGTTTAACTTCATCCTTTCCAATTTGAATCCCCTTGATCCCCTTATGTTGTCTTATTGCTATTGCTAGAAATTCAAGCACTATATTGAAGAGGTATGGAGAGAGTGGACAGCCTTGTCGTGTTCCTGATTTTAGTGGAAAGGCTTTGAATTTCTCTCCATTCAATTTGATGTTAGCTGTCGGCTTGCTGTATATTGCTTCTATTATATTTAGGTATGATCCTTGTATCCCCAGTCTCTCCAACATCTTTATCATAAATGGGTGTTGAATTTTGTCAAATGCTTTTTCAGCATCCAATGCAATGATCATATGGTTTTTTTTTTCTTTCAGTTTATTTATATGATGGATTACATTGATAGATTTGCGTATGTTGAACCAGCCCTGCATCTCTGGAATGAAGCCTACTTGATCATAATGGATAATTTTTCTACTGTGTTCTTGGATTCGGTTTGCCAGTATTTTATTGAGAATTTTCACGTCGATGTTCATGAGTGAGATTGGCCTGTAATTCTCTTTCTTGGTTATGTCTTTGTGTGGTTTTTGTATCAGAGTAACTGTAGCTTCATAAAAGGAGTTTGGCAATGACTCTTCTGTTTCTATATTGTGAAATACATTAAGGACTAAAGGTATTAGCTCTTCCCGGAAGTTCTGGTAGAATTCCGCATTGAAACCATCTGGTCCTGGGCCTTTTTTGGCAGGGAGATTTTTGATAACAGCTTCTTATTCTTTGCGACTAACAGGTCTATTTAGATTGTTACCTGTTCTTGGTTCAACTTTGGTATATGGTACTTATCTAAAAAATGTCCCTTTCTTTTACGTTTTCCAATTTTGCGGCTACAGGCTTTTGTAGTAAGATCTAATGATTCTCTGAATTTCCTGTGTGTCTGTGGTTATGTCCCCTTTTTCATTTCTGATCTTATTAACTTGCATGTTCTCTCTCTGCCGTTTGATTAGTTTGGAAGGGGTTTGTCGATCTTGTTGATTTTCTCCAAGAACCAGTTTTTTTTTTTTTTCATTGATTCTTTGGATTGTTTTCTGTGTTTCTATTTTGTTGATTTCAGCCCTCAGTCTGATTATTTCCAGTCTTCTACTCCTCCTGGGTGAATCTGCTTCTTTGTTTTCTAGAGCTTTCAGGTGTGCTGTTAAGTCTTCAATGTGTTCTTTCTCCATTTTCTTTAATTGGGCACTTAGTGCTATAAACTTTCCACTTAGCACTGCTTTCATAGTGTTTTATAGGTTTGAGTATGTTGTGTCTTTATTTTCATTAATTTCAAGGAAGACTTTAATTTCTTTCTTTATTTCTTCCTTGACCCAGGGGTGATTCCGTAGTTGACTGTTCAGCCTCCATGTGTTTCTGTCTTCCTGGGGGTAGCATTGTTACTGAATTCTAACTTTAATCCATGGTGATCTGACAAGAAACAGGTGGTTACTAATATTTTTTTGTATCTGTGGATGTTTGCTTTGTTACCGAGTATGTGGTCAATTTTCGAGAAGGTTCCATGAACTGCATAGAAGAAGGTATATTCTTTCCTATTTGGGTGGAATGTTCTATAGATGTTTGTTAAGTCCATTTGATTCAATTCCTCCAATAATTCTCTTATTTCTCTGCTAGGTTTCTGTCTGATTGATCTGTTCATTGTTGAGAGAGGTGTGTTGAAGTCTCCTACTATTAGTGTGTGTGATTTGATGACTGCCTTGAGTTCTAGAAGTGTTTCTTTTACAATAGTGGGTGCCTTTATATTAGGGGAATAGATATTCAGGATTGAGACTTCCTCCTGATGAATTGTTCCTGTTATGAGTATGAAATGTTCTTCTCCATCTCTTCCGATTGACTTTAGTTTGAAGTCAATTTTGTTAGATATTAGGATGGCCACACCCACTTGTTTCTTAGGTCCATTTGCTTGGAAAACCTTTTTCAAACCCTTTACTCTAAGTAGGTGTCTATCTTTGTGGTTGAAGTGTATTTCTTGTAAATAGCAGAATGTTGGATCGTGTTTTCATATCCAATCTCTAAGTCTGTGCCTTTTCATAGGTGAATTGAGTCCATTGATATTAAGTGATACTACTGACCAGTGGTTGTTTTCTCTGGATATTTTCCTTTTTTAGGGGGCGGTTAGCAGAGTGTGTGTTTCCCTTCTTTGAGATGTGCTTGTGAAGGGTCACTAGTTGTCTGAGTTATTGTAGGCAGTAATGGCAATGTTGGATTTCTTGGGTTGTGATTTTTCTTCTAATCCTTTCTGTAAGGCTGGATTTGTGGCTACGTATTGTTTAAATTTGTTTTTATCCTGGAATATTTTGTTTTCTTCATTGATAGTGAATGATAGCTTGGCTGGGTATAGTAGTCTGGTCTTGCATCCATGGTCTCTTAGTTTCTGCAGTACCTCTATCCAGGACCTTCTGGCTTTCATGGTTTCCATAGAGAAGTCTGGTGTAAGTCTGATAGGTTTACCTTTATAAGTTACTTGACCTTTTTCCTTTGCAGTTCTTAATAGTCCTTCTTTAATCTGAATGTTTTTTCTTTTGATTATTATATGGCAAGGGGATTTTTTTTTGATCCAGTCTATTTGGCGTTCTGTATGCTTCTTGAACCTTCATAGGGATATCATTCTTTAGGTTGGGGAAGTTTTCTTCTATAATTTTGTTGAATATATTTTCTGGATATGCAATTCTTCTCCTTCTTCTACCCCTATTATTCTTAGATTTGGTTTTTTTTTTTTCTGTGTCCCACATTTCCTGAATGTTTTGTGATGAGAATTTGTTGGATTTGCTGTTTTGTTTGGTCAGAGCGTTTATTTTCTCTATGGTGTCTTCAGAGTCTGAGAGTCATTCTTCTTTCTCTTGTATTCTGTTGGTTATGCTTGTTTCTGAAGTCTCTGTTCATTTACCTAGGTTTTCTATAGCCAGCCAGCCCTCGGTTTGTGTTTTCTTCATTGCCTCCATTTCAGTATTCAAATCTTGAACTGTTTCCATTATCTGTTTGATTGTTTTTTCTTGGTTTCCCAGCATTTCTTTTACAGATTTACTCATTTGTTCAAACTTTTTCTTATAATTTTCTTCCATTTCTTTACTCATTTCTTCAATCTTTTTGTTATACTTATCTTCCATTTCTTTACGGCAGATTTTCACCTCCTGTTTAAGTTCCTCTATTATTTTCATAAAGCTCCACTTAGAGTCGATTTCTTCTATTTCTTCTGGAGTAGGGTGTTCAATTCTTCTAGTTTCGTGTTCCCTGGACTCTGGTGATGTCATGTTGCCTTTCACGTTGTTGGAGGAATTCTTGCATTGGCACCTGCCCATCTCCTCCTCTCTGGATGGACCTCCTCAGCACTGAAGCAGGGAAAGCAGGAACTCCAAGGACACAGGAGACCAAATGACGACACAGTGGGGGCAGGGAAGCGTCCCGTGGAACACCGAAGACCCTGCTGCCGATGCTGAGGGTGTGGGGGCTGTCCTCTCTTCTGGAACAGACCGCCCTAGCGAGCACCCACTCACCTCTCTGGATAGAACTCCTCAGCACTGAAATAGGGACAGCTGGTATTCCAAGGACACAGGAGACAGAAGGCGACATTTCTTAATTTAAAACTAAATCCAGCACTGAGATATAAATGGCATCAATAAAGGTTCAAAATAATAACTACCTAAGTATCCTTCCTTAGCACTTTGAAAGACTCCCCTGGTGCTTTGCAGAACTCTCTGAAGGCTATGAGGGTGACTATTGTCATTAATATATTTCATTGTAAAAGATTACATTCTGACCAGAACAGCATGATTTGGAGTTCCAGGTAATATAAGAAATTGGTCAAAAATGTTACCTCTTTAACATATTAAATAATTGGTCAAGAAAATGAGATTGACTCTTTTCTGTACCGTACAAATAGCAGTCCCCAAACTCAAGACAACATATAAGCACCTTGCTTAGTTGATTTCCTGCCCTCTGCAATTACTGAGAGCAAGGATGAGTGAACAGGCTACTACTGCAGACATGCTTTTCTACAAATTACTGCAAATCTTTTCCTCGTGTTATTAGCAATCAACTAATCATACTACCAACGTAATATTAGTTTACCAAATAGATTCCAAGAAAATGTTCAGACATCCATAACTTATAGCATTATTGGAATCTCCACCTTGTTCTCTTTACTGTGGGCAAGCACACTACCATATATGAGGTACATTTCTGAAATCAAAACCATGGGAAATGCAAGTATAAAGTAATGTGCCCATGACCAATCTTGGCTGCATATGAAAGTCAGTGATAGTCTGAGCTAAATGAGGTCCTGTGTTAAAACAAGATATGAACAAATGAAAGCCTAGACCAATAAAAATAGCAGGTGAATCAAATGTCTATGTAAAATGTGCTCTTACTCTCTTTCTAAATATTCAATAATTTAAATCTTATCATTGTCTGAATTATAGGATCACATGAATATACTTCTGAGAAAGAATTACCTATCAATCATTTTATCTTTAAATACTGCCATTAATTTCTATCCATTTGCAAATATTCATTATGATTTTACAAAAAAGTTCTCAAAAATTATTATATATGCTAACTGTAGATTATTGTAGTTCTTTGTAAAAAATCAATATTTAATTAATATAAACTGAAACAGAGAGTTTTGAATATTCATATAGCATTTGAATTTTATATAAATTACACCTGTTGTGTTTAAGAAGAAAGTTTTAAGTAATCCTGAATTTATCAAAATCATAGTTGTGTGTCTGAAATAGTAGCAGAATTAGGCATATTGCATCTGTAACAAAAATGCATTGAAGTCAAGAAAATTAAGCTCTTATAATCCTTTCCCTTCAATTATAATTTATTAATCACTGATAGAAGAATGAAATGAGAATTGTCTTTTAGCACAAAAGTTACATTCTCAATTGTAGCACCTGCCTATACTACGTGACAATATGGTACTACTCTTGTAATGCGGTGCCTGCATTATAGGACTATTCATGAGCCTCTGGCAAGGGGCTGGAGATTGAAACACAAAAAGACTCACAGAGACAGAACAGAGAGAGACACACACACTAGTCAACGGTATAGAAGCCTTTTATTGAATAGCACCACCGAGGCTTATATACCCAACATAGTCAGGAGGGCCAGCAGGTGAAAATCTCATCTCCTCATCCTCGATCATGGACAAGGCAACACGTGCTCACGAAGCAGAGCTGGACACAGCTTTCAGTAGCTCAAATCAGAAGGCCAAATAAAGGTCACTAGCAGGGGAGAGCAGCTGGAGGCCAGGACTCCAAACGGTCCCAACATGCAATAATTGGAGAAAAGAAGACTGCCTAACTTTGTCTTCAAAACACAGCTTGCCAATCACCTGTGACATATGTAGCAGACACATGTTGACTTTCTAGTGCTATATGCTCCCAACTCAGACTTGATTCTGACACTACAATTTTTCTCTTCCCAGGTAGTCCCTAACTCATGAAATGGCATTGCCTGAAGAACAATTAACTAAGGACAAACTTTCTGCAACTTTACTAATACGTAGAAAAAAAATCAATGAATTATCAGAGATATCGAAGTTCTTAAAATGCCTTATTTATTCAAAAGTCCTTCAACATTGTGAGCTGAAGTCCACAGTTATTGAAACTGCACAGAGTCTCATTCACAAAACTAACTGGGTACTTAAATTGGAATCAAGATTTCTTCATGGTCAGTCAGCTTTATACCCTACCGGAGAAGCACACTAAAGTCAATGCTACAATCCACTTATTAATGATGCATATAATTAACACTTAAATTTCCATTTATTTATATATGGATTCAATGAATGTCTACATTGACAAAATACATACATATTCATTTTTACATAATGCATAAGCTTTCATTAGTAAAACTAATGGCTTCAAGATAAATCAACTGGATATGATGCTTTGTAGGCGCATATTATCAGTGCACATTGCATTAGTAGTCTCAATTACCAGGTGTCTTGTGTCTTAAGAAAATACTCTAAAATCATCTTTCTCAATAAGCATTGAGCTATTTACTTATATTTCAAAGAGTGTTAATACATAGTTAATTCATAGTCTTTTGACACCAACCCCTCATATGTTGGGATAATAGGCATGTGCTATCATTCTCTACTGAAAATAAGCTTTCTAAAGCAGATATTTTTTCTATCCTACACAATATACTTATTGTATAGAATTTTACATATATATATTCCACGTTTTACATTTTCATACTAAAAAGGAATATGCATGCACTCTTACAAACTTCCATAATACAGAAGAATATGGTATGTATTAGATAGATTAACAGATTCCTTCCTTTTATGGAAATATTAAAAAAGGAGAAAGAACAATATAATAAATCCCAGCATACCACCTTCCTTTAATATATATCAGGCCTTCTGTTTTATTTTGCCTGCTCATCACATCTACTCAATAGTTTTGATAGATTGCTCTGAGCAATTCTATCACCCATAAATCTTTAGTGTATATTTCTGCATTGTGGATATGTTTTTAGAGCTCAGTCTTTAAAGAGTAATAGCGATGAAAGACAGAACACAGGAGGGAAGATGGTGGAGGAGGAAAACACAATCACGTGTCTTTCCCTTGACTGACATTGGTTTTGCTGATAGACTCCACCCACATTCTCTCCATATCCCTCACACTCTTAGTCCACTCTTCTTCAAGAATCGATAGCCTATCTATCTATCTATCTATCTATCTATCTATCTATCTATCTATCTATCTATCTGAACAATTAGATTTGATAACATTTTTAAAGCTTCTAATTTGAACTGGTTGTACTTGAGGTGATAAATATAACAGTATTAACCTTCTTTTATAATTCTCTAATTTTTTCATGGTGATTAAACATCCATTTAAGATACCTTTTTACAGGGTCTCTCTACATCATCTTGGCTACCTTGAAACTCACTATGTAGATCAGGTCCACCTGGAGCTCACGGAGATCCACGTTCCTCTACCTCTGAGTGCTGGAATTAAAGGGATGCGAGACAATAAGGAGCAACAGATGGGGTTCAAATATTGGTGATATGCTGATGACAAGAATATGAGAGGTAAACAACAGGGGAAAACTGGGAAGAGTGGACTAAAGCAGATATCTTGAGAGCACTTCTAATTACTGAGTATGTGAGAACGTAAGTTCTTGCTACTATCACTGCCGAATATTCAAAATGTGTATATCATAACTAGGGATGTCTTCTCGGTGGTTTTGTGTGTTAACTTGATACAAGCTAGACTCATCAGAGGAAGGAGCTTCAGTTAAGGAAATGTCTCAATGAGATTCAGCTGTAAGGCATTTTCTCATTTAATGATCCATGGTGGAGGGTCCAGCCCATGGTAGGTCTTAATATCCCTGGACTGCTGGTCCTTGGTTTTATTAGAAGGTGAACTGAGTAAGCCATGGAATGCAAATCAGTAAGCAGTCCCTGTACACGGCCTCTATATCAGCTCTTGTCTTTGTAATCTTGCCTTGTTTGAGCTGCTGTCCTGAGTTCAATTAGTGAAGAACAGCAATGCTGAAATATAAGCCTAATAAACCCTTTTCTCCCCAACTATCATTTTGGTCGTGGTATTTCATCATAGAAATGAAAGCTGTAAGAAAGATACAGTGGTGTCATATACACAACAGAAAGCACACATGTCACAGAGGCTATTAAACACATTACAAGAATGTTTCTGTCCTTTTTGCTGAAAAAAATATGGCAACTGCCTACAAGTATTCAAGCCTTTGTTACTAAAACTCGGCTTGGTTGCTGCTTTTCAAACAAAAAGGGAGTATTTATATATCCTTTTTCATATAACTGAAAGTACAGGGGATAGACCACTAGCTTCATGCACAGTTGGAAGCAAAGACATACACATTGTAATTAGATCCCAGGTCTCCCCTACCTCTTATAGCTGTTTTGCTCTGAACAATCTTTGATTTCTGAAGGGTTTATTCACACATTAGACCCTGTTGGTTTCAATTTTTAACCTTTTAAGCTAACTCATCTACACAAAGAGAAATTCTCAACAACTGAATAGTATGCCTAGAGTTGATTATCACTGGGTAAACATGAATCATGAATTCATTCCTGTACCAATCACTAGAGTCATGATGGACTTTAATGATTGATGAGCTTGGAATAACAGGTCCAGCACAAGATTCAACAAGACATTCTAAACCATAATGGCAAAAAATTAAAAGAGAGCACTTCAAAAACCATGAGGAAGTTGTAAAACTTAGTTGCACACAAAATTAGGAAACAAAGAAAATAATTTTTATATAAAGAAAGATGTTCACACTAAGAGTACTGCCTTTGAATATTAAGAGACTACTATTTGAATTTAGTGAGTTACAAATGAAAACAAAAAGATATGAACATATGAAAGAGGCAAGTACTACATAAAACCTTTATCCTGTGTTCTAGCATCTTAGGTAGAGGAAGGAACTCCACAAACTAGCAAAAGAGAAACATAAACAGAAACTCAGTCACAAATTCTTTGGTCTATATAATTCTAACCTGTCTGCAAAATATACTAGGGCAATGGTGGCACAAAGCTTGTGGTAGTAACCTCAAAAGTCTTATTTGTCTTAAAGCTAACTCTGTGAGATGGTAATGGTGTTACACATGCACAACACTGCTTGGGTAATGAAGTATCAGAGACTAAATAGTCCAGGAATCTAGAATAAAACCCATCACTACTGGGATTTAAAAAATACCACTAATAACATTTTGATATATTCCTATATCAGTTCCTTGTTCAGATACCACTCAAGAAGCTTCCTCCTGTAGAAGACGGGACTAATTACAAAGATGTATAACCACATGCCATACAGAGTAAAAGACCTTGAAACACTTTACTTTAAGTAGAATGTCTCCATGAACTTCCTCTTGTCAGAGTTCAGGGAATTCCCCAGAAGAAGAGGTGGAAAGAGTATAAGAATAAGAGACATAGAGCACAATAAGAAATTAAGATCATCTATATCAGCATTAACAAAATTCTTATGAACTCACAGAGACTGAAAGAGCATGCACTGACTGGGCCTTTATGAATCTGAACTCAGTCTTCTGCATATGTATGTATTACAGTTTTTAGTTTAGTAAGTTTGTGAGATTTCTGAGAGTGTGAATGCCTGGATCTCCAAGTATGGTGACTTCTTTTGAGCTCATTTCCTTTCATTTGTTTGCCTTATTTAACCTAATATGATAGTTTCTTTTAACTTACTGTATTATATTATATTATGTTATATTATATTATATTATACTATATTGGTGTCTCTAAGAAGTCTGGTTTTTTTTTCTAATTAGAGACAAAAGGGAAGTGGATGCGATGCAGAGGGGGTAAGAGATGGCAGGAGTAGAGAGAAAGAAAAATCATGATGAGAATATATTGTATAATAAAATAATCTATTTTCAATTAAAGGAGAAAAGAGAGAAAAGGACAAATAAAGAGTGGGGGTATCTGACAAAGTGAAAGGCAGAGAAAAGAGGATACATATATATATATATATATATATATATATATATATATATATATAAAATTGTCAGAGAATAGGTTAGTTAAACAAGATAAATGTAGAAAGAAAGAAGAAAAAAGGAAGGAAAGGAGGAAGGAAGGAAGGAAGGAAGGAAGGACGGAAGGAAGGAAGGAAAGAGGGAACGACATGACTGAGGAGAAAGTTCAGCAAGATGAACATATGCTGTACAATTCAAAAAACTCGTGTTCAAATCACAGCTCACATAAAGCTGAATGTTCTGGCATGTGAGCCTGTTACTGCCATGCTATTAAGTTAAGGATGGTTAGACAAGAGTGTTCTTGGGTTTTTATTCTACTGCATGGACTGACTTTGTGGGAGCCTGGTTTGTTTGGATGCTCACCTTTATAGACCTGTATAGATGGGGGAGGACCTTGGACTTCCCATGGGGCAGGGAACCCTGACTGCTCTTAAGACTAGAGAGGGAGGGGGAGGGGAGGAGAGGGAGGTGGGGAAGGGGAGGGAAAAAGGAGGCGATGGAAATTTTTAATAAATAAATAAAAAGAAATAAATGTAATAAAAATTAAAACAAAGAATAAATAAAAGAGTGTTCTTGGGGATTGGGGGCTTCCAGTTGCCTTCCAGGTTCGTTGAGTGACCTTATCTCAAGAGAATTATCTAGGCAAAGATCAAAGAGGACACCTAACATCTTCCTCTCACTTTCACATATTTACAAATGCACATTTGAAACACATACTCTCATATTCTCTCCACGGAACACATAAATAAGCAAATAAAATCTATATTCTAATGTTTTTTTCTGTGAATACAGATAGTAATAAAGATACTGGATAAGTAAATGTTAAAAATATGACCAAATATACTCTTCATGGTTATATAACTGATTAGTGGTTTGTTACTAATTATAATCTTGGCTTCTTTACACCCTTCCAACCTACTAAACAATGCATAGAAAAAGAATTCTACATGCTTCCTGGCTGCATTGTTTCCATTATAAGATCAAATATTCTTATAGTTTTCCCATCATATAACATAAATAAAATCATATAATGTATAGTATTGCCGCCAGTGGATGACATATTCAAATAATAATCCTCAAATATTAGATTGAAGACAAGTTATTTAAGATGGAGCAATATAAAAGTATAATAATAAACTGATTTTAATCAAAACAGTTTAAAATATTAAAAGCAAAAGAATAGAAAAAAATAAGAATATGATTCAAGTGTGAATATGCTCAGGTTTCATGATTATAATTTGAGGCATCCTTTTATGGTACAAAAGAAAAGAAATAGATTATATACTAAGGGATATTCTTAAAATGATCTCTATTTTGTAAACTAAAGTTATATACACATTTTTCATCTTTACATTTCTTTTCCTATATAATTCTAATCTTATGTATGTAATAATGTCATCCTGAAATTTGCAGGCAAATGGATGGAACTGAGTGAGGTAACCCAGACCAAGAAAGACAATTATCATATGTATTCATCCATAAGTGGTTTTTAAATATAAAACAAAGAAAACCAGCCTGAAAAACAATCCCAGAGAACCTAGACAACAATGAAGATTCTAAAAGTGACACACATGGATCTAATCTACATGGGAAGTATAAAAAGGCAAGATCTCCTGAGAAAATTGGGAGCATAGGGACCATGGGAGAAAACAGAAGGGGAGGGGAGAAGAAGGGAAGGTAATGGAGAAAAATATATAGCTCAATAAAAATAATTTTTAAAAAGATTGAATATATTAGGTTATTTAGAATTTTAATGTCTAATTTTTTTGAGTTCTTTATATATTTTGGAGATCAGTCCTTTGTCTGATGTGGGGCTGGTGAAGATTTTTTCCCATTTTGTAAGCTACCTTTTTGTCTTATTGACTGTGTTTTTTCTTTACAGAAGCTTCTCAGTTTCAGGAGGTCCCAATTATTCATTGTTTCTCTTATTGTCTATGCTATGTTTAGGAAATGGTCTCCTGTGCCCATACATTGAAGGTTACTTCCCATTTGTTCCTCTATCAGGTTCAGTGTTGTCAGCATTATCTTGAGGTCTTTAGTCCATTTGGACTTGAGTTTTGCGCATGGCGACAGATATGGATCTATTTTCATTCTACTACAGGTTGGCATCCAGTTATACCAGCACCATTTGTTGAAGATGCTTTCTTTTTTATATTGTATAATTTTAGCTTCTTTGTCAAAAATCAGATGTTTATATGTGTGTGGATTAATATCCAGGTCATCAATTTGATTTTATTGGTCAATGTCTTTGTTTTTATGCCAATACCAAGCTGTTTTCATTACTGTAGCTGCTCTGTAATAGAGCTTGATGTCAGGGATGGTAATATCTACAGCAGTTCCTTTACTGTACAAGATTGAT
The DNA here is from genome assembly GCF_982192425.1 of Myodes glareolus. Taxonomy (NCBI): domain Eukaryota; kingdom Metazoa; phylum Chordata; class Mammalia; order Rodentia; family Cricetidae; genus Myodes; species Myodes glareolus. Next base: position 72,034,702 of record NC_142037.1, on the reverse strand, counting down.
TTTGCTATCCTGTTTTGTTTGTTTGTTTGTTTGTTTTGTCATATGAAGTTGATTATTATTCTTTCAAAGTATGGGAAAAATTGTGTTAGGATTTTGATGGGGATTGCATTGAATCTATAGATTGCTTTTGGTGAGATTGCCAATTTTACTATGTTGATCCTTCCTATCCAAGCGCATGGGATTTTGATGGAGATTGCATTGAATCTATTGATTGCTCTTTGTAGGATTTCCATTTTTATTTTGTTATTCCCAGATATTAAAGAGCATGGGATATCTTTGTGTTTTCTCCTATCTGCTTCAATTTCTTTCTTTAAAGACTTAAAGTTCTTGTCAAATAGGTCTTTCACTTCTTTGGTTAGTGTTAGCCCAAGATATTTTATGTTATTTGTGGCCATTGTCAAAGGTGATGATTCTCTGATTTCCCTTTCAGCCTCTTTATTATTTGTGTACAGTAGGGCTACTAAATCTTTTGAGTTGATCTTGTATTTTGCCACATCCTGAATAGTAGTTCTCTAGCAGAGTTTTTGGGGTCACTTATATATACTATCATATTATCTGCAAATAATGAAAGTTTGATTTCTTCCTTTCTAATTTGTATCCCCTTGATACAAATCTTTTTGTTGTCTTATTGTTATTGCCAAAACTTCAAGAACTGTGTTGAAGAGATATGTATAGAGTGGACAGACTTGTCTTGTTCCTGATTTTAGTGGAATTGCTTTGAGTTTCTCTCCATTTAATTTGATGTCAGTTTACTGCATATTGGTTCTATTATAAATAGATATGTTCCTTGTATCTATGATTACTCCAAGACCTTTATCATCAAGGGGTGTTGAATTTTTTAAATGCCTTTTCAGCATTTAATGAAATAATCATATGTTTTTTCTTTGAGTTTATTTATATGGTGGATTACATTGATAGATATTGACCCACCCCTGTATCTCTGGGATGAAGCTGACTTGATTATGGTGGATAATTATTTTGTGATATACTCTTGGATTCAGATTGCCAGTACTTCATTGAGTATTTTTGCGTATTTCAATCATTTATATTTCTGTGCTATGTTTTCTGCAGTATCACCTATCTCCAGGTATCTTAAGAGACAGGAGTCTCCCTGCTCAAATCAATTCTCTTTACAGATTTTTGTCTGTCTAAATTCTCATACACCCTAAAAGGCAGCGATAGTCTTCAGGTCCATATTCATATGCCTTTGTGACTAGCTATGGACATTTAGGAATTTGTAAACTAGTTCAGTGTCCATTGCACATGCTTACAGCCCAGGCTGAATAAAGCAATGCTTATTTCAGCACATTCTCTAGGTGCATTTGCCCTGCTTCTTGCTTGCTTTGTGTTTGTTTGTTTATTCCTTCCCTTTTTTTCTTTTTTTTAAATTTTTTTTCCTTATTTATTTATTTAAAGAATTTCCACTTCCTCACCTCCTCCCAACACCCTCCCGCTCCCCCCACTCCCTCTCCTCCTCCCTCACCATTCCCAAGAGCAGTCAGAGTTTCCTGCCCTGTGGGAAATCCAAGTTTCTCCCCCCTCCCTTCAGGTAAAGGAAGATGAGCATCCAAACAGGCCAGAATCCCAAAAAAGCCAGTCCATGCACACGAAACAAGACCCAGTGACATTGTCAATGGCTTCTCAGTCAGCCCCCATGTCAGCCACATTCAGAGAATCCGGTTTGATCACATGCTCATTCAGTCACAGTTCAGCTGGCCTTAGTGAGCTCTCATTCGATCAGTCCCCTTGTATCAGTGGGTGAACGCACCCTTCGCGGTCCTGACTTCCTTTTTCATGTTCTCCTTCCTTCTGCTCTTCATTTGGTCATTGGGGACTCAGTCCAGTGCTCCAATATGGGTCTCCGTCTCTATTTCCATCCATCGTCGGATGAAGGCTCCCTCTGGTTCTGCTTTCCTTGCTCAAGATCTCCCTCCCTCTGCTTCTCATTTGGACCTAGGGAGTTAAGTCCAGAGTTTCAATATGTGTCTCTGTCTCTATCTCCATCCTTTGCCATATGAAGGTTCTGCGGTGACATGCAAAATATTCATCAGTATGGTTATGGGCCAAGGCCAGTTCAGGCACCCTCTCCTCTGGTGCCCAGGGAACAATCTGGGGACCTCTCCTTGGGCCTGGGAACCCCACCAGAATCAAGTCTCTTGCAAACCCCAAAATGGCTCCCTTAGTTGAGATATAAACTTCCCTGCTCCCATAACCTTCCTTCCTCCCTCCCCCTCCCATTCCCCCAAGCCATCTCCAATCCTCCCCCTCTCCCCTCTCCCTAACCATCTCCCCTTATTTCCACCACCCCAACTCCCATGCACCCAAGTTTGCCTGGCAATCTTGTCTACTTCTAATATCCAGGAGGATAAACTACATGATTTTCTTCAGGTTCACTTTCTTATTTAGCTTCTCTAGGGTCACGAATTACAGACTCAAAGACCTTTAACTATGGCTAGAATCCACTTATGAGTGAGTACATACCACATTCCTCTTTTTGGGTCTGGGTTACCTCACTCAGTAAAGCGTTTTCTATTTCCATCCATTTGCATGCAAAATTCAAGATGTCATTGTTTTTTACCGCTGAGTAAAACTCTAATGTGTATATATTCCACAACTTCTTTAACCATTCTTCTATTGAGGGGCACCTAGGTTGTTTCCATGTTCTGGCTATTACAAATAGTGCAGCTATGAACATAGTTGAACAAATACTTTTGTAATATGATAGGGCTCTCTTGGGTATATTCCCAAGAGAGGAATTGCTGGGTCCTGAGGGAGGTTGACTCCCAGTTTCCTAAGAAACCGCCACACTGATTTCCACAGTGGCTGCACAAGTTTGCATTCCCACCAACAATGGATGAGTGTTCCCCTCACTCGACATCCTCTCCAGCATAGGCTATCATTGGTGTTTTTGAGTTTAGCTATTCTGGCAGGTGAAAGATGGTATCTCAAAGCGGTTTTGATTTGCATTTCCCTGATCGCTAAGGAGGTTGAGCATGACCTTAAGTGTCTTTTGGCCATTCGAAGTTCATCTGTTGTGAATTCTGTGTTCAGTTCAGTACCCCATTTTTAAATTGGGTTAATTTGAGTTTTAGTGCCTAGTTTCTTGAGTTCTTTGTATATTTTGGAGATCAGACCTTTGTCTGATGAGGGGTTAGTGAAGATCTTCTCCCAGTCAGAATGTAGCCTTTTTGTCTTACTGATAGTGTCCTTTTCTTTACAGAAGCTTCTCAGTTTCAGGAGGTCCCTTTTATTCATTGATTCTCTTATTGTCTGTGCTACTGTGGTTCTACTTAGGAAGTGGTCTCCTGTGCCTATATCTTGTAGACTACTTCCCACTTTCTCTTATATCAGGTTCAAAGTGGTGAGATTAATGTTGATGTCTTTAATCCATTTGGACTTGATTTTTGTGCATGGTGATAGATATGGATCTACTTTCATTCTTCTACAGGTTGACATCCAGTTATGCCAGCACCATTTGTTAAAGATGCTTTCCTTCTTCCATTGTATACCTTTGGCTCCCTTGTCGAAAATTAGGTTTGTGAGTTAATATCCGGGTCTTCTATTCGATTCCATAGGTCGACTTCTCTGTTCTTATGCCAGTACCAAGCTGTTTTCAATACTGTAGCTCTGTAATAGAGTTTGAAGTCAGGGATGGTAATGCCTCCAGAGGTTCCTTTATTGTATAAGATTGTTTTGGCTATTCTGGGTTTTTTGTTTTGTCATATAAACTTGATTATTGTTCTCTCAAGTTTTGTGAAGAAGTTTGATGGGATTTTGATGGGGATTGCATTGAATCTATAGATTGCTTTTGGTAGAATTGCCATTTTTACTATGTTGATTCTCCCAATCCAAGAGCAGGGGAGATCTTTCCATTTTCTGATATCCTCCTCAATTTCTTTCTTCCAATACTTAAAGTTCTTGTCAAATAAGTCTTTCACTTACTTGGTTAGAGTAACCCCAAGATATTTTATGCTATTTGTGGCTATCATGAAAGGTGATGTTTCTCTGATTTCTCTCTCTGCTACTTTATCCTTTGTGTATAGGAGGGCAACCGATTTTTTGGAGTTGATCTTGTATCCTGCCACATTACTAAAGGTGTTTATCAGCTGTAGAAGTTCTTTGGTAGAGTTTTTGGGGTCGTTTATGTACGCTATCATATCATCAGCAAATAACGAAAGTTTAACTTCCTCCTTTCCAATTCGAATCCCCTTGATCTCCTTATGTTGTCTTATTGCTATTGCTAGAACTTCAAGCACTATGTTGAAGAGGTATGGAGAGAGTGGACAGCCTTGTCGTATTCCTGATTTTAGTGAAAGGCTTTGAGTTTCTCTCCATTCAATTTGATGTTAGCTGTCGGCTTGCTGTATATTGCTTTTATTATATTTAGGTATGATCCTTGTATCCCCAGTCTCTCCAACACCTTTATCATAAATGGGTGTACAATTTTGTTAAATGTTTTTTCAGCATCCAATGAAATGATCATATGGTTTTTTTCTTTCAGTTTATTTATATGATGGATTACATTGATAGATTTTCGTATGTTGAACTAGCCCTGTATCTCTGGAATGAAGCCTACTTGATCATAATGGATAATTTTTCTAATGTGTTCTTGGAGTTTATTCCTTCTTGATTGATTTCTTTTTTTAAAAAAATCAAAATACCTTCAAGTGCAGTGTTAAGTCACAGTTTAGGTGGCTGGAAAAGAAGAACTGTGTTTTATTGAAAAATGCAAGGAAATGCATAGTCAATAAATTTTGTCAGTCTTAATTACTCAATACTAGATTCTAAATATATGTTTTAACCAGTAAGACGTGTGAATCAAAGACATATTGATTAGTTGAATAAAGTGATTTTTATTAAAAGGTGGAAGGAACCTAGGCCTGGATTACTTTTAAAACAAAGATTCAATATTTGGCGATTGAGTGAAGGGATTAAAAATCACATACGTCTCAAGAATAATGTAAATTGACTGTATTTATTGACCCTCAGCAAAGGTTTTCCTTCCTTCCTTCCTCTCTCCTTTCTGCTGGTGGAATTCAGTGATTGTTTCCGTCATTGTCTAGTAAATAGAGGAAGAATATCAGATGATGTGTGTCTCTTCTGTTGCCTCTGGGCTAACATGAGCATCTAAATACTGAAGCAAGGTAGCTAAATGATGAGCAGAGCAAACTGCAAATCTGCCCTGTCAATACTGCTTTCAGGTGAGATGAGTGAACCTCAGACAAAAGAGCAAAATTTTGTGAGGCTCCTTTCACTGAAAACAATCTGAGGCAAGCAGTGTTCTTAGCTGTTACTTCCTGCAGATGTAACTGCAGGCAGAAGGCCTATGCTTCTGTAAGGAAACCCAGTAATCTCAGAGGCCAATTAAAAGGCTTATAATAAGCCCTTTCTTTGCTGTGTTGAATGGAAATTCCTTTACTTCTTCTCAGGAGTATAATTATTCACTATAAGATCAAAATATGTGGCTTCCAGCATAATAACAATATATTTTTGCAAGACAACTACACTGTGAAACTGCATGAGTTTTTGTAACTGTCATTCATTGTTCGTCCTGCAGTTCTCTGTAAACAAGAATCATCTTCACCTGGGTTGTGGGCATCTTCGCACAAACAGCTTTTATAAAAGACTGGAACACTAACAAATATGGAATAGTCAAATAACAAGAAACAGTTAAATTTGAAAATAAAAGACATAAAAAGTGGAGTAGAAAGTGTTTTATAATTTATTTTATTGCTTTTAAATCAATCAGTTTTATCTTTTCTGCTCTTTATTGCAACAGCTAAAGATGACTTTAAGTCATAATTTTGCCATTGGATATTCCTGCTTTATTTAGTACTTGAGATGAACATAAAGAGAATGTCTGCCTCCTTTCAAATGTTACTGTAATTTCAACATGCTATATATATATATATATTTTATAGTAATTTCCAAAATTTTCTATAAACTAAATTTTGTCATCTTTCTATTGTCAACTTTTGACAATATCACAAGTTTTAGAAGATTTAAATGCTTTTCTTGATAGCTTTTTTTATATTCAAATAACTTGAATATTGATATGAATTTAAGTGATTCTAAGGTTAATTAATGGGTTACTCAGTGGCACAAGCCATATTAAAGTACAATGTTACATTTCTACCACCACATCCGGTTTCATCATACATTACTGGCCCAGATATTAAACAATGTCACTGCAGGGTCACAGTTCTTGTCCTCGTCTCTGATCAGATGTGAAGCTTCTGCACAGACATTCATAGCTGCCCTTCCCTACACAGGGTTATTAATCCACTCCTTCTCCTCACTGAGATTTTCAGAGCTGTTAGGGCCAGGAGCTCTTTAGTCATGAAGGTTAAGATGATGGTCTGATCTGCAGGGTGATTCTGCTGCTCACCAATTCTTTTGACCTTGAAGATGGCTTTCTGACAGCCAACAACCTGGAGGAGGTGAAGGTCTACCTGGCATCTACTTACCCAAGCAAGTACAATGACGTGTTCCGGCACATTAGAAACTGCAGCTTGGAATCAGAGCTGAACACGGTAAGAGGCCTGGGAAGGGTGGGGCCTGCCTCTCTCCACACAGTCCATGAAGACAGGAAGCTGGATTGTTTTCCCTGCAACAGGGATAAGACTGACTGGACTCCTGCTCTCCCAGCTGCTACTAGGAATCCTTTTCATTGGAAAGCTCCCCTAGAGTCTGGGTTTCCCCCTCCTTTTCCTCACCTCTTTTGAAGTTTCAAAAGCTTGGGAAAGACAGAAGTAACACACACACACACCACAAATAAATGCTACAAACTTTGTCATTTGGAGGTAAATATTCATGGCCCTCATTGAGTTGCATTGCGTTCCCATGATTCCTGTAGTTGGTTGAGGCAGGAAGAAGTTTAATATGAGATCACCCTGGGAAACAGGACAAGACTTTATTTTATTTTTTTACTGATTTTTATTGAGCTCTACATTTTTCTCTGCTCCCCTCCTTGCCTTTCCCCTCCCCTTCAGTTCTCTCCTATCGGCGAATCAATCCCACACCAGTTATGTTTTAAGGGGTTATTTATTTTGGGGGGTAAAACTTACATACACCATAAACCGTCAGGAAGGGAGCCTAGTCGCTGGAGCAGGAGCCGGGAGCAGGAGCCTGGAGCAGGAGCCCGGAGCAAGCACCAGAACCAAGAGCCGGAACCAAGAGAGCCTGATCTGGATCTGCTTCTCTTTTTAAAAGAGAAATATACCACGCCCCAGTGGGCTGGTATTTCAGCAGCTATTGGCTGACAGAGCGGAAGTCGCTGAAGTCGCTCCCCGCTGCACTGTGGGCTCGTATTTCAGCGACTATTGGTTGAGGCAGCAGAAGTTACTCCCACAACACTTTGCACTTACCAAACAAATATTTTTCAGTGAATGTTCAAGGTTTCATATCTTCACACATTTAGTGTATACTTTTGCAGTTCAGAACTTGAACACGGAATAAGAATCTTACATTGAGTAGAGTTTTGCTAAAGAAATCAATGTATTTTCAGCTAGCGTGTCCAGTTGTGTCCCACCTACAACTTCAGGAGCATTTGCACAGAACGCATATCTGTCTCTCAGTCTTTACTTCACTAAGTTGCTCCTTTGTGCATCTATATTACATCTGGGTGGTTTTTTAAAAATTGTTTCTTTGTTTTGTGTTTTAAGGTTTTATATTAGATTTCTTTTTTTTATTTTTTGAGATAGGCTTTCCTTGTGTAACTTTGGAGCCTTCTCCTGGAACTCAGTTGGTAGCTCAGGCTGGCCTCGAACTCAGAGATCTACCTGCCTCTGCCTCCCGAGGACTGGGATTAAAGGCATTCACCATCACCACCTCTTAAGATTTGGTCATTTTTAGTCCATATGTGAGTGTTTCATCTGTATGAATGTCTGTCCACCATGAATATGACTGATGTCTTTAGAAGTCAGAATGTGTGTTCCTACTGAATATACAGCATCTAATTTCTAAATGATGAAACATGAAGCTTAATTGGTTTCTATGCTCAAAAAGCGTGTTGTTCACTGAAGTTCTTAAGAAAAACGCAGATTCATAATGTCTAGTTACAGAAATTATAAGCACTGTTCTTCCATGTGTTAGACAATGTCCTGCCATTGGCTTGTATCTCAGGCCTAGAATGTTTTAAAGAAGCAAACACATAGGGATGTTCTGTTTATTATAACTCTTCTAGGAAGGCAATGTAAGCAGCACATGAAAAGCATCCTTTTAGTACTGCTTTCACTGAGTCAATCTTATTTCTTTGCAAATAACCAGATTTAAAGAAAACTTCACATATTAATTAATAGTATTAAACCATTTAAGTATTACAGCAATTAACTTTCATACCTTTGCATTAGATTCAGCAGTTTTAAAGTTTAGGATACTTCTACAGTGGTATGCCCCTTCTCTAGGGGTTTTTCTTGCTTTATATGAAAAGTACTACCATAATATGTCTATTTCTATACCCATACTTGCTCCTTGAAATAAACCAAAGAGGCAGAGAACTTGTGAAAAAATGCTTTCATTATAAGACCATGAAAGAAAGAAAGAAAAAAAACAGGAAATATTTCACAAGCTAGAGTAACACATGTTAAATTCTACACAAAAATTCTTAAACAATCTTCAAAGGCGTCATTTTACCAGTTTCCTGGGAACCATATCATTTTAGCTAGTGTTGCAGGAAATTTAACCTCATTTTTAACCTAAACTTATCACACTGATACTGATTACATTTTATTTTTTGGCATTTATAACCAGGAAGGAAAGGAGCCTGCTGTTCACCATTGCTAAGTAATAAATTCACACTTCAAAGGGAGAGCTTCATGCAATGTTGCTCACATACATAATCTCCAAGATGAATAGCTGTGCAACTGCTATGAGCAAGTTCACTTCACCATAAATCTGGTGCAAAAGAATATTTTTGGCTCATTTGTTTAAAAACATGAATTTAAATATACCAAGGATTATGAATTAAAAATATCAAAGATTGTTCTAACTGGGAAAAAAAGGTCTTTAGCATTTGGAGGACTGGAAAATTTTGCTAGTCAGTTTTAATACAACAAAAATTTCAGATCAATTTTCTAAACATCAGCTACAGGGACTTGTTGCTGATGTTTCTGTCCTGCCCGCTTCCTGAAGTCATTTAGTCCCAAAGAAGTCACACAGAGGTCTACCTTAATTATGAATTGATGGCCCATTAGCTCAGGCTTCTTACTAAATCTTATAACTTATATTAGCCCATTATTTTTGTCTATGTTAGCCACATGGCTCTGTACCTTATTCAGCCTGGCAGTCACATCTTGCTTCTTCTGTGGCTGGGTCACAACTGCAGAATAGAATTTCTTTCTTCCCAGAATTCTCTTGTTCTTATTGACCTGCATCTACTTCCTGCCTGGTTGTCCCACCTATCCTTTGTGTCTGGCTACTGGTCAATCAGTATTTTATTAGAATGCAATTGACAGGGTACAAACCATTGTACCACAGACTGGGACTCTCTTTTCTTTTTTCTTTAGTCACATGCCTTCATGATCTTCCTAGTAAGAAGAGTAGCTCACTACTAAAACAGAGGAAAATAAAAACAGCATGGTAGAAAACAGAAAGTACTTTGTAGAACACTCTTATTGTCAGACATATTGCAGAATGCTCAGTGAAGAATTCACAGATTAGAAAATGAATGCCCAGGTCATTGTAGCAAAACAAAAAACAAAGTAAAAGAGGAGCTCCACTTTGAAATGCTTGTCCATCACATTTTCTCCTGCGAGCTGACTCTATGGAGAATATACATAGCTCTGTTCAGAAACAGAAGCTATTTTTATGTTTCAATGCAAAGAAAAATGAATAATTTGCACCAAATCTCTTTAGATTTCTAAAATAATTGGTTGCATACAGAAACAGGAATAGTTCTTCCTTATCACATATTGTCACTATGTTTTTAAATAATGTTTAATACTGTGCATTGCTTCCTGTAAGATGTTGAACAATGATCCACCAAATATCAGTGTATGCAAAGACTGTTTTTTTTTATAGATTATGAAATAATTTAAAGAAAACCCACTTCAGAATGCTGAAAGAGACTTAGAATAATAAAATATTGACTACATAAAAATATGAAGTTGTGGATTCCAGTTGTCAAAAAGTGTAATAGTTATTTGTATAATCACATTGTTTGATGACTATTGTGTGTATACTGTATAATTATTTACACTGGAACCACATTTATTTTTGTCTCCGTCTCTGTTTTTCTATCTGTCCATCTGTCTTTGTCTCTCTGTTTCTGTCTCACACAAACATAAAGACTGTGGGTGGTTTATTGTTTTGTAGAATTAAAAAAAAATAAAAACAATAGGTTAAACTTTTGTTGAAACCTAGCCTTTTTCTGCTGTGTGCCTGAGAAAAGTTTTCAGCTTTCAGGGTGTGAAAGTTGCAATGTAGGTTACAGTGTTTGCATCATGAGATAGTCTGGAGAAGCAGAGACAATGAACCATTCTAGATGGCTTAGACATGTGCTGCCTTGAGGCTGCGTACTGCCGAGATGATTTTCTAAGCTTCTGTCAAGCTCTATTAATCTGTTCTTCTGGGATGTATGGTTTTATAAACGGTACATAATTCAAAACTGAAATTTAAAGAAAAAGTGAAAGTATATTTCAGTACACTCTTTTCATACTTATTTTACAATTCTTTACTACCTCATGTTTTCATTTCTAAGTGGTTAGCATCATTTTATTCCTCCTCTTTAGAAAATTTCAGAGTATATATTACTTACTCTAAAATATTTTTGTATTTCAAATGATAAGATGTTTGTATAAATACCAGTTCTCATATATGGATAAATTGACATTCAATCAATTTATCAAATTAATCTCTACTGTTTTCCAAGCTGCCTATGTATAACTAATTCTTTTATCTTTTTTTGAAGAAGTAATATGAGTATTGTGATTTCTTATTTCTCATTTCACATCTGTGTGGCAAATTTTTTATGGGTAACCATTAGGAGATTTCTTTCTCCTTAGATAGACACCTAAATTTTATGAAGAATATCAGCAATCTATAAAAAATGTGAGATATAGCACATGTTGTATCAATTATAAAATAGAACATTTAGGAACTCTAGCTCTGAACATGTTTGTGAATTCCCTCCTTGGGTATACAGTAGAATAACACATAAGCTCAATACAGAAACTCAATAAAGATCTGGGGGTTACACAGGATAATTTTGCCTTGACAGCTTGAAGTCACCAAAATGAGATCCTTACCCCTGTTTTGATTTTCTTGTTCATAATTGAAAAAGATTGAAATGTTGCTTCCCACAAATAGGATTAGCTATCCAATTCTTTTAGAATCTACCTCAAGACCGAGCAATATCACTTTTGGGCATATACACAATGGATGAAGACCAATATGTTTTCAGGGTTTCTGTCCTGCCTGGTTCCCACAGTTGTTAAGTCCCAAAGAAATCACACAGAGGTCTACATTAACTCTAAACTGATTGGCCCATTAACTCTGGCTTCTTATTAACTCTTATAACTTATATTAGCCCATTATTCTAGTATATACTAGCCAAATGTCTTGGACATTTTTCAGCGAGGCAGTCATATCTTGCTTCTTCTTTGTCTGGGCCCATAAATGCATCCTCTTTTCAGAACTCTTCTGCTCTCCTTGACCCATCTCTACTTCCTGTCTGGTTATCCCACCTATATTTCTGCCTGGCTACTGGCCAATCAGCATTTATTTAAAATATAATTGACAGAATACAGACCATGATCCCATACCACTTCCCCCTCTTTTTTATTTTTTTTTTTACAAGAACATCATTTGGGAATGTGGGTGTAGTATTCTAGTCTATGTCCTGCTAGTTGGGGGCGCTGATAATCTATAGGGACCTAAAGAAAATTTAGAATTATGATCAAGTCCTGACTAGAGTATCCTGTGAGTCTTGATCATCTCAGGCAGCAGTCTTGAATCTACTTCCTGTCTGGTTGTTCTACCTATACTTCCTGCCTGGCTACTGACCAATTAGCATTTATTTAAAATATACTTGACGAAATACAGACCATGAAATATTAGCCAAATGATGACTCTCTAATGCTAAAGAATGTAGGTACTACTTTGGAGTTGCATTTTAAAACTAATAGATAAACAAAATTCTTTGTATTAAGGTGTCTGAGCAAGAATTGGTTTTTTTTTTTGTATTTTTTAAAATTTTCATTTATTTATTAAAAATTTCCACCTCCTCTCTGCCTCCCTTTTCTTTCCCCCTCGCCCTCCCTCTCTAGTCCTAAGGGCAGTCAGGGTTTCCTGCCCCGTGGGAAGTTCAATGTTCTCCCCCCTCCATCCAGGTCTATAAAGGTGAGCATCCAAACAAACCAGGTTCCCACAAAGTCAGTCAATGCAGGAGAATTAAAACCCAGTGCCATTGTCCTTGGCTTGTCAGTCAGCCTTCTTTGCCAGTCACATTCAGAGTGTCCAGTTTGAGCACATGCACCATCACTCCCAGTCCAGCTGGCCTTGGTGAGTTCCCATTAGATCAGTCCCATCATCCCAGTGGGTGGACGCACCCCTCGTGGTCCTGACTTCCTTGCTCTTGTTCTCCCTCCTTCTGCTCCTCATTTGGACCTTGGGAGCTCAGTCCAGTACTCCAATGTGGGTCTCTGTCTCTATTTCCATCCATCGCCAGATGAAGGTTCTATGGTGATATGCAAGATATTCATCAGTGTTGCTATGAGACAAGGCCAGTTCAGACACACTCTCCTCTGCTGACCAAGGAACAATCTGGGGACCTCTCTTTGGACCTTGGAACCCGTCTAGAGTCAAGTCTCTTGCAAACCCTAAAATGGCTCCCTTAATTAAAATATTTATTTCTCTGCTCCCATATCCACCCTTCCTCCATCCCACCCATCCCATTCCCCCAACCTCTCCCTTCTCCCTTCTCTCTACCCATCTCCCCTTAGATCCAGCCCTCCCATCCCCTAAATGAGATAATACTGAATTAACCTCATTCTCTATCACCATTTCTCTTCATCCCATAGGACAGAACTTTCTTCTCAAAGTCTATGTTTAGCCACCAAATCTTGTCTTACTCATTTTCTTCCATTAAGCAAAACAAACATAAAATGAAAATAAAAAACAGTGTGAATGATTAATAAAATCTAGTCTTCAGGGAAATTTTCATTATTATATAACAGTAAATATATTTTACTGTAAAAAATAGAAATATATTTAATGTCCAGTACTTTTTGTACAATATTCTACTTAATAGGAACGTTATTTAAAAATGAGCACAAAACACTTCTACCCATTTTATATATTGCTTATTTATGTGATTAAATTATTCCAATATTGCCAGGCAGTGGTGCCTTTAATTCCAGCACTCAGGAGGCAGAGGCTGGAAAATATTTGTGAGTTTGAGAACAGCCTGGTCTACAGAGTTAGCACCAGGAAAGATTCCAAAGTTGTACAGAAAAACCCTGTCTTGAAAATAAATGCATACAGATAGACAGACAGTATAGTATGTAAAATATATATACTGTATCTTCACCTGTAAATATTATTTCAATTATTGTCATTGTTATTTATATAATTTTCATCCACAATTATGTTCTGCTCAATGATGTTGACTATTTTGACATTTTTAGAATGTGAATTGAATTCATCATATGTCTCAGCGTGCTCTGTTGCTTAATATCTTTAGACCTAGATTCAGGAACCCTCAAGGCAAAATTTAATGAACAGTATTTCCTGGTGAAGTACCTGAAATATTCAGGGTTCTGCAAGTGAATCTAGCAGACCCTCAACCTGAGCATAAATTTGCTCTTTTGGAGCACTAGGTTGGCCAGAGTTATTTACAAGTACATTTGAAAAACATGCCATTTTCTGACATGATGTCAAGAAACAAGCAAGTACTTCAGAATGAAATTCAAATTTTCTCTCCTAGCAGAAAAGTCCCTTCACTGGCAAGTTGCAGCGCAGTTTTCTGGTCTCTTAATACACCTCTGTGATCTATATATCTCCCTAAATATGTATGAGTCTACTTACAGTTTCTGGGTGTATAGTTTTTATTTTTAGATTCTGTGTTGCTCTCAGTGTGAAATCTTTTGTAACTGCTGTGTGCTGCTTATAGACTTCAAACTCATTTTATCCAGACATGATCTGTTCAGTGAGCCCTGACCTATTCATGAGAATTGATTTTACTTTCTTGGCTTCCAATACACAGCACACTTTATTTTAATTTACAGTTCAATGTTTTGAACTTTCTGTAGTTGTTTCTCTCTCACTAATTCGCCATCTTGTTAGAGAATTAATAATTGCATTATTTAATACTTCATATTGTATAAATAATTTCACTATATAAAAACAAACATTTTCACATGCTTTTTGACTCAATGATGTATGTTAATATTCATAGGCAATACAGGCCTTCTAAGTCTTTTCAAAATGCCACTTATCATTTTAAAATATCTTCAGTATTAATTTCAAAGTCCAGTCAACTGTGTGTGTGTTTTTTCTTGAGTATTCATAATTCATTGCTTAAAATTGGCAATCTCAGTTTTCAGAATTTGTTCTTTGTTGTTATATCTCTTAATTTCAAAATAGAGTTATTGTTAATAAGTATTTTTCACAGGTTTATGGGAATAACATACTTTATGTTAATATTTTTGTTAATCAAAAATTTCAATATTCATTGAAAGAATTTTATTATATTTAATTTCCCTAAATTCTCTCAGATCCACCATCTGCATCCCAGCTCTTTCCAAAATTATGTTCACTTTTGTTATATTTTTGTAAGACATGGAATCCAATTTGCAATGGCCCTCTATTTGTGGCTATGTAATCAACCACTGGATCATGTTCAAGTTGCCAGGGTCCACATGTTTACAGGAAATTTTTCTCTCTCTGCCCAACAAGACCCTATCAATTGTTAATAGATCCTCTGTTTGGGAGGTTGAACATCTTGATCTCATGAGGTTTTGTAAAGACAATAGTAGCTGATGCCCTGGTATATCCAAAAGACAATCCTGAGGTGAGGTGGCCCTCCCAGATATCTGAAACATCCTGTACTTCTCTTTTCAATGGTTCCTGGACCTGGGTAAGAAATTTGTATGCAAAATCTTTCAAATTAGATTTACAGTAAACTTCACAAAAAAATGAATGTTTGATACTGTAAATATGGCCAACAATCCAGAATTTTAACACCACAGGGGTCGTAGTGTCAAATTTACCATCAGTTCAATAAGTCAACACAGTATCAAACTGACCCCTAAATTTGTATATCTCTATCATGGAATACTGCAGCTCTCAGACCACACGAGAGAAGATTTTTTTGTTTAGTAGAAGGTCGAGAACACAGAAACTTACAATAGATCAAAAAGAAGAGAATATTTGCCTGTGGAGTGCCCAGCTGGCACAATAATTTTTAAAAGAACTTGAGATAAATCCTAAGCACTATAAGAAAGCAGGAAGGATTTACTTCATAATTAAAACCTCAATTCCATACCTGAATGTCTCACACAAAAGATGGTTCAATAACTTTACTTTGCTGAATAAATACATGGGTTAATTCCAAATCTGTTAGTATCCCCTACATGTTTAAAGATGTCTCTCACAATAAACTTGATTCTCATTATTGTGTAAAATTTTTCCAGTTTGAAAACAGAGAAAAAGTGAAGAGATGAAAGGAACATAATTCCTAGTAGGTAAACACATAGCGAAGAGCGGAAAACACTGTGAAAGGTCAGATGCTTACGAGCATTTAGATATTCCTTACAAAAAAAGTAATGGGAAAATGTAAGTGCTTTGTTTGTACTGAGAGTGTGTGTATTATTTTATATTTAATATTGCACTCATGTAAGTGTTTGTATTTTACAGCGTTTCAAAATTTAATGATAGACAAAACTACAATCTTCCTGTTTTTCAGTATGGATGCACTCTGACTTCATTATGAAAAGTAGACCCTTTCCAGATCAGTTTGTAATCGAAAATAAATAAATAAATAAAATTGTGGGAAACTGTCTTATATGCTGATTCTTAGTCTGTAAAATTATCAATGATCAGTAGAAAACATTTACTCATAGGAACGTGATATATTAACCACGAGTCATTATTATTATCATGACATCATCATAATAATCAATACCCTCAAATATGAATACAATGTGAAGCAAATGAATTTGTGGGTATGAAACTGGAAAGGTTGGAATGAGCCAGGGTGTGGTAGGATAGACTTTTAATCCCAGAACTCAGGAAACAGAGGAGAGTGGATCTTATTGTGTTCAAAGCCAGCAAGTCTAAATAGAGACTTCCAAGACACCCAGAGTTACATAATAGAGAAATTATTGTAGGAAGGAGGCTGCTTCTTTGTCCCAGCTGCCCAGAACCAAAAATAATCATACAGAAATTGTATTCTTTAAATCATTGTTTGGCCCATTAGCTCTAGCTTCTTATTGGCTAACTCTTACATCTTAATTTAACCCATCTCCATTAATCTGCATCAACAAGAAGTCATGGCCTACCAGCAAAGTTTCAGCACATCTGTCTTTGGTGGGGGCTCCATGGCTTCCCTCTGACTCTGCCTCCTTTCTCCAAGCATTCCATTTAGTTTCGCCCACCTAGCTCTGCTCACCTATAGCTCTGCTATAGGCCCAAAGCAGTTCCTTTATTCATTAACCAATAAAAGCAACACACAGACGGAAGGACCTCTCACACAGATTATGTCTCAAAAACAAAACAAATTTTAAAAAAGCTATTTAAGAGTGTTTCTGATCTGAAAGTTTAACAGTAGGAGAATGAAGAATGAGTTCTGCAGATGTATTTACCTGATTAAAAGAGAAGAACTAGTTTGTATAATAAATAACAGTGTCATATTAAGAGACTTTGAGATGTGCAAGTGTACCAAAACAGGAAAATGTCCAAAAAGCATGTATGCATTATGTTCTAGAGAATGTTTTGTGTGGTGGTGGTGAGCTGTAAATGTTGATTAACCATCTTTCACATGCAGATATAAACTGAAATCATAAAAGTCATTGTCAAAATTAGCTAGAGGGAAATATAGAAATTCAGGAGGAATGCATATTTTAGAGTGTGAATACTAAAAGATACCGTGTGTGACCTCAGAGGCACTGATAATAAAGAGAGTGACCAATATAACCTAAGGACACAGAAAAATAAGGAAGATTTTTGTCCTGAAAAATATCTTCTGATAGATTTGTCAAGTAGTGTCATTGGAGCCAGAAATGAAGAAGCTCAGTTTCACTGGACTGAAGCTTAAATTGAGGTAATAAAGCAGAAATAATAAGTGTCCTTGAGGGAGATCCCTTCATATGGCTTCTGTTATCTTTGCAAAATGAAAAACAAGGTCATCTGCTAATCCCCCACGACGTGTAGTCAGAAAATAATGTTCAATGTCAACGAAGCAATTTAGGTAATGGAAAGCCTTCTCACTATTTCTTTGTTATGATACCAGAAATTCAATGTTACTCAGCTCTGCACTCATAAATATGATGCAAGTTCATTGAAGAGTGATTCTGAAATGAGAGCCAATAGGCCAATGCATCATTATGAGCAGATCTGAAAGGATGTATAGCTACTCCCTCATAGGCCTTACACTCCCTTTTGATGAGCCCCTCAGATAGTAAATATAATTTTCTAAAATTCACTGATTTCTAGAATTTACAGTTTCAAATTTTTACATGTAACTGTAATACAAAAAGAGGAATATATTTCCCACAAAGATGTGGTTTGCTTAAATTTTTCTTAATAAAGGACTCATATATTTATTTTTATATTCTTTAGCACTTTCATGTAGGTATGTAATTCATTGTCCTTGCTTCCATGCATTATTGTCCTCTCACTCTCAGCCTCTGAGAATAACCCTTGGATCCAATAAGGCCTTTTGGAATCTTATGTTTTATATTATGACCCACAATATCTATCTACTTCATTTATAGTATGCATTTTCCAAAAATTGTAATAAAATAATTTTGTTAGCATGAAAAAGATTTTCTTTTAACACAATTCATATACATTAAAAGGTCTTATCTTACAGTATAACCTTTGTGCATAGTGTGATTGATCATGCATGTAATATTACTACTTTGAAGTTTAAGCAGGTGGAATGATGCAGGTTCGAATACAGGATAGACTGCATCGAAGTTTTCGTGTCAGTCAGTGCTGCAATGGAAGACTCTCAAAATGCAAACAGATGAAATCAAAATTAAGTTCTTGCATACATCTAAATTGAAGGTATTTAGATATTATACTATGTAAGTTGAGAACATTCTTTTAGTGACTTATGGTGCTGAGCATGTTTGAAAGGGGTTATTACCCACCCAGTCTTTTTTGGGATCCAGAGAAACACCCATGTACAAAAATTTAAAAAATGGTTCTCCACCATTTTGTGGTGGTTTGAGTAAGAAATGTCACCAAAAGTCTTTGGCATTTGAACACTCAATCTGCAATCAATGACACTTTTGAGAGGTTTAAGAGGCAAAGTCTTGTTTGAGTAAGTATGCTGCAACAGGCAGTCTCTGAGAGTAAAAGGAATCACCTTTTTCCAGTTTGGTCTTTCTGCTTGATGCTTGCAGTTGTCAGATGTGAGCTTTCTCTGTCCTGTCAAAATACCTGCACCTTTTCCATGCTTCTACTCTTCTGCTATCGACTCTTTTATCTCCAAAAGGTAATCCAATTAGCCATCTCCTTTTCTCCTTTTCAAGTTTGGTCATAGTGTTTTATCACAGGAAAAAAAAAAAGAAGAAAGAGAAGCAGCTGATGTACATTTGTTTGTGGGATTCCCGAGTGTACTTGCAGACCATTTGCATTATTTGGTCCATGTCATAGTAAATGAAGCACAATCCTAATTGTGAGGCTTAAGTAGATTATGCCATCCTCACCTTGATTGCTTTCTAAAAATCAAAATTTCTTGGGTATGTACCAGACAAAAGAGACCTCACAAACATAAAAATATGAAACCTCACAAAACTTTCAATTTATACAGAACAGCAACTTCAAATTAAAAAAAATGTTTTAAATTAGAATCATAGGAAAAATAGTTATAGCCCAAAGTCATTACTCAGCATTCTAATGGTGTCCTAATTTCTAAGGAAGGTAATGACAATGATTTGAATTTTTTACGTGATGAAAGGACTTACGACATTCCCCAGAAAGAAAAACTAAAACAAACAAACAAAAATATCTTTAGACATGACGGAGAAGAAAGAAAGGACTGGTAAATGAATCAAAGAAAAAAATTGACTAGTCAAGTATTAGTAGTTGTGAAGAGAAGTAGAAGATGATAAGATGGTAGGGAAGAAAAATAAAAGTTTGTTGTTTCGGCCGGTTGTGTTTTTTGGAAGGCTTCTATGAACTTAGGATTTTAACCATGTATCCATACGAATTTACTAATGGGGAGACTATTGATTGATGTGAAAACCTTCCCTGCTTCTGTACTGAATGGTACTCTTTGGAATAAGTTAATATTCACAACTACAGAGACAAGTTTTTTTGCCTTTATTTCTTGAAAATTATTTTGTTTTGACAATTGCACACATTTACAGAATCTAATATCCAACACATAGTGTTTACAGCAATAGAATCTTCCCTTCCAGTCCCGCTGGGTAAACAAGAGCTGGTACTGCTTTTGAAGGCTTGGAGACTTTATGACAACATTTTGCAGGCAGGCATCTTTTCATGACTACAGGGAATTTGTTTCTTTTGTGGTAGGGAATTTGTTTCTTTTGTGGTAGAATAAACTCATATAGGGTGTTCCTGGTTAAAACTGTTATTATATTTTCATTTTTAGTTATTTTATTAAATAATAGGTTTCCATGTGGCCTTTCCAGAAGATTTTTGGTTTTAGTTGACTCTTTTCCAACCTGTCCCATTCTCTCATCTCTCCTCTCAGTAACTATTAAAACTTTTATGAGCCTTGATTTTGTCCTCTGCTGTAGCATGACTTCTAGTATGTCTTAATAATAAAAACCTGGCGTCAAAAATTAGAGGGTGAAAGCTGAAAGATCAGAGAAGCAGAGTGGCAACTCCTAGTTATTGTTTCTATGAAATTCTCAGATATAATGGAGTATCCAGTCTATACAGGTTCACAGACTGCCCTGTCTTCCTGTCTCTTTCTGCCCTTATTCATCTCTCCACCCAGACATATCCCTTCCTGTCTTCACCTTCCTAGTGCTGGGATTAAAGACATGTGATTCCTAAGTACTGTGATTAAATGTGTGAGCCATTACCACCTGGCTCTGCTTCTGTTTTAGACTGAATCAGTCTCCTGTAGTCCAAGATGACCTTAGAGTCACAGAGAATTGTCTCTGCCTTCTGAATGCTGGGATTAAAAGTGTGTGGCATGACTACCAGGCCTCTATGGCTAACTAGTGGCTAAACGATCTCCACATTCTGATCTTCAGGCAAGCTTTACTTGTTAGATCACAAACAAAATACCACCACACTCTGCTTTCTTGGTATGCTTTGCTCTTTCCCAATCCCAAATATGTTTTCAACACTTATGGGCTAGACCATATAACTCTCTTTCTTTTTTTTTTTTTTGTAATTTTATTAAATTATAAAAAGTTTCCATTTACGCCCCTCCTCCCAACGCCCTCCCACTCCCCCCCTCCCTCTCCTCCTCCCTCTATGTCCCCTAGGGAAGTCAGGGTCTCCTGCCCTGTGGGAAGTCCAAGTTCCTCCCCCCTCACTCCAGGTCCAGGAAGGTGAGCATCCAAACAGACTGGATCCCAAAAATCCAGTATATGCAGAGGAAACCAGTCCCAGTGTCATTGTCAATGGCTTCTCGGAAAGACTGCAAGCCAGCCACATTCAGAAAATCCAGCCACATTCAGAGAATCTGGTTGGATCACATGCTCGTTCAGTCACGGTCCATCTGGCCTTGGTAAACTCTCATTAGATCCGACCCCTTGTATCAGTGGGTGATAGTATCCCTCGCAGTCCTTCGTCATTTTCTTCCTCCTTTTGCTCCTCGTTTGGATCTTGGGGGGCTCAGTTCGGTGCTCCAACGCGGGCCTCCATCTGTATCGTCATCCAACGCCAGATGAGGGATCTATGGTGATAAGCAAAATATTCATCAGTATGGTCACGGGCCAAGGCCGGTTCAGGCACCCCCTCCTCTGTCCAGAGAACAATCTGGGGATCTCTCCTTGGACCTGGGATCCCATATATAATCAAGTTTCCTGTAAACTCTAATATGACTCCCTTAGTTGAAATATATTCTTCCCTGATCCCACATTCATCCTTCCTCCCTTCCCCCCATCCCGGTCAACCAAGCTTTCTCCATTCCTCCCCTACTCCCTTCTCTCTAACCCTCTCCCCTTCCATCAACCCTCCCACCCCCCCCATGCACCCAAGGTTACCTGGGACTCTTGACTATTTCCTACCTCCTGGCGGATAGGTAAATAATCTTCATCAGGTTCGTCTTCTTATTTAGCTTCTCTAGGATCACGAATAATAGGCTCAAAGACCTTTAATTATGGTTAGAATCCACTTATGAGTGAATACATACCGTGTTCCTCTTTTTGGGTCTGGCTTACCTCACTCAGTAAAGCGTTTTCTATGTCCATCCATTTGCATGCAAAATTCAAGATGTCATTATTTTTTACCGCTGAGTAAAACTCTAATGTGTATATGTTCCACACCTTTTTTAACCATTCTTCTATTGAGGGGCACCTAGGCTGTTTCCAGGTTCTGGCTATTACAAATACTGCTGCTATGAACATAGTTGAACAAACGCTTTTGTAGTATGTTTGGGCATCTCTAGGGTATATTCCCAAGAGAGGAATTGCTGGGTCCTGAGGGAGGTTGACTCCCAGTTTCCTGAGAAACCTCCACACTGATTTCCAAAGTGGCTGCACAAGTTTGCATTCCCACCAACAATGGATGAGTGTTCCCCTCATTCCACATCCCCTCCAGCATAGGTTATCATTGGTGTTTTTAACTTTAGCTATTCTGACAGGTGTAAGATGGTATCTCAAAGTGGTTTTGATTTGCATTTCCCTGATCGCTAAGGAGGTTGAGCATGACCTTAAGTGTCTTCTGGCCATTCGAAGTTCATCTGTTGTGAATTCTCTGTTCAGATCAGTACCCCATTTTTTAATTGGGTTAATTAGAGTTTTAGTGTCTAGTTTCTTGAGTTCTTTGTATATTCTGGAGATCAGACCTTTGTCTGATGAGGGGTTGGTGAAGATCTTCTCCCAGTCAGAAGGCAGCCTTTTTGTCTTACTGACAGTGTCCTTTGCTTTACAGAAGCTTCAGCAGGTCCCATTTATTCATTGTTTCTCTTATTGTCTGTGCTGCTGGGGTCCTACTTAGGAAGTGGCCTCCTGTGCCTATATCTTGTAGACTACTTCCCACTTTCTCTTCTATCAGGTTCAAAGTGGACAGATTGATGTTGATGTCTTTAATCCATTTGGACTTGAGTTTTGTGCATGGTGATAGATATGGATCTATTTTCATTCTTCTACAGGTTGACATCCAGTTATGCCAGCACCATTTGTTAAAGATGCTTTCCTTCTTCCATTGTATACCTTTAGCTCCCTTGTCAAAAATTAGGTGTTCGTAGGTTTGAGGGTTAGTATCTGGGTCTTCTATTCGATTCCATAGGTCGACTTCTCTGTTCTTATGCCAATACCAAGCTGTTTTCAATACTGTAGCTCTGTAATAGAGTTTGAAGTCAGGGATAGTAATGCCTCCAGAAGTTCCTTTATTGTATAAGATTGTTTTGGCTATCCTGGGTTTTTTGTTTTTCCATATAAACTTAATTATTGTTCTCTCAAGGTCTGTGAAGAAGTTTGATGGGATTTTGATGGGGATTGCATTGAATCTGTAGATTGCTTTTGGTAGAATTGCCATTTTTACTATGTTGATTCTCCCAATCCAAGAGCAGGGGAGGTCTTTCCATTTTCTGGTATCCTCCTCAATTTCTCTTTTCAAAGGCTTAAAGTTCTTGTCAAATAGGTCTTTCACATCCTTGGTTAGAGTAACCCCAAGATATTTTATGGTGTTTGTGGCTATCGTGAAAGGTGATGTTTCTCTGATTTCTCTCTCCGTTTCTTTATCCTTTGTGTATAGGAGTGCCACTGATTTTTTGGAGTTGATCTTGTATCCTGCCACGTTACTAAAGGTGTTTATCAGCTGTAGGAGTTCTTTGGTAGAGTTTTTGGGGTCGCTTATGTACACTATCATATCGTCTGCAAATAACGAGAGTTTCACTTCATCCTTTCCAATTCGAATCCCCTTGATCCCCTTATGTTGTCTTATTGCTATTGCTAGAACTTCAAGCACTATATTGAAGAGGTATGGAGAGAGTGGACAGCCTTGTCGTGTTCCTGATTTTAGTGGAAAGGCGTTGAGTTTCTCTCCATTCAATTTGATGTTAGCTGTCGGCTTGCTGTATATTGCTTTTATTATATTTAGGTATGATCCTTGTATCCCCAGTCTCTCCAACACCTTTATCATAAAAGGGTGTTGAATTTTGTCAAACGCTTTTTCAGCATCCAATGAAATGATCATATGATTTTTTTCTTTCCGTTTATTTATATGATGGATTACATTGATAGATTTGCGTATGTTGAACCATCCCTGCATCTCTGGGATGAAGCCTACTTGATCATAATGGATGATTTTTCTAATGTGTTCTTGGATTCGGTTTGCCAGTATTTTATTGAGAATTTTCGCATCGATGTTCATGAGTGAGATTGGCCTGTAATTCTCTTTCTTGGTTGTGTCTTTGTGTGGTTTTGGTATTAGGGTGACTGTAGCTTCATAAAAGGAGTTTGGCAGTGACTTTTCTTTTTCTATATTGTGGAATACATTAAGGAGTATAGGTATTAGCTCTTCCTGGAAGTTCTGGTAGAATTCTGCATTGAAACCATCTGGTCCTGGGCTTTTTTTGGTAGGGAGATTTTTGATAACAGCTTCTAGTTCTTCACGACTAACAGGTCTATTTAGATTGTTCACCTGGTCTTGGTTCAACTTTGGTATATGGTACTTATCTAAAAAAATGTCCATTTCTTTTACATTTTCCAACTTTGTGGCATATAAACTTTCGTAGTAAGATCTAATGATTCTCTGTATTTCCTCTGTGTCTGTGGTTATGTCCCCCTTTTCATTTCTGATCCTATTAATTTGCAAGTTCTCTCTCTGCCGTTTGATTAGTTTGGATAGGGGTTTGTCAATCTTGTTAATTTTCTCCAAGAACCAGCTTTTTGCTTCATTGATTCTTTGAATTGTTTTCTGTGTTTCTATTTTGTTGATTTCAGCCCTCAGTTTGATTATTTCCAGTCTTCTACTCCTCCTGGGTAAATCAGCTTCTTTTTTTTCTAGAGCTTTCAAGTGTGTTGTTAAGTCTACAATGTGTGCTTTCTCTGTTTTCTTTAGGTGGGCACTTAGTGCTATGAACTTTCCTCTTAGCACTGCTTTCATTGTGTCCCATAGGTTTGAATACGTTGTGTCTTTGTTTTCATTATATTCAAGGAAGACTTTAATTTCTTTCTTTATTTCTTCCTTGACCCAGGGGTGATTTAGTAGTTGACTGTTCAACTTCCATGAGTTTGTTGGCTTCATGGGGGTACCATTGTTGTTGAATTCTAATTTTAATCCATGGTGATCTGACAAGACACAGGTGGTCACTAATATTTTTTTGTATCTGTGGAAGTTTGCTTTGTTACCAAGTATGTGGTCAATTTTCGAGAAGGTTCCATGAGCTGCAGAGAAGAAGGTATACTCTTTCCTATTTGGGTGGAGTGTTCTATAGATGTCTGTTAAGTCCATTTGATTCAGTACCTCCAGTAAATCTCTTATTTCTCTGTTAGGTTTCTGTCTGATTGACCTGTCCATTGGTGAGAGAGCAGTGTTGAAGTCTCCTACTATTAGTGTGTGTGGTTTGATGACTGCCTTGAGTTCTAGAAGAGCTTCTTTTACATATGTGGGTGCCTTTATATTAGGGGCATAGATATTCAAGATTGAGACTTCTTCCTGATGAATTGTTCCTGTTATGAGTATGAAATGTCCATCTCCATCTCTTCTGATTGATTTTAGTTTGAAGTCGATTTTGTTAGATATTAGAATGGCCACACCCGCTTGTTTCTTAGGTCCATTTGCTTGGAAAACCTTTTCCCAACCCTTTACTCTGATTAGGTGTCTGTCTTTGTGGTTGAGGTGTGTTTCTTGTAGACAGCAGAATGTTGGATCCTGTTTTCGTATCCAATCTCTAAGTCTGTGCCTCTTTATAGGTGAGTTGAGACCATTGATATTAAGTGATATTAATGACCAGTGATCGATGACTCCGGTCATTTTTTTGGGTAGTAGCGTGTATGTGTTTTCCTTCTTTGAGTTGTGCTTGTGGAGGGTCGCTAAATGTCTGAGTTAATGTAGGCAGTGTTGGGAATGTTGGATTCCTTGGGTTGTGATTTTCCTTCTAGTATTCTCTGTAAGGCTGGATTAGTAGCTACGTATTGTTTAAATTTGTTTTTATCCTGGAATATTTTGTTTTCTCCGTTGATAGTGAACAATAGCTTGGCTGGGTAAAGTAGTCTGGGTTTGCATCCATTGTCTCTTAGTTTCTGCAGTACCTCTATCCAGGACCTTCTGGCTTTCATGGTTTCCATAGAGAAGTCTGGTGTAAGTCTGATAGGTTTACCTTTATAAGTTACTTGACCTTTTCCCTTTGCAGCTTTCAATATCCTTTCTTTAGTCTGAATGCTTTGTGTTTTGATTACTATATGACGAGGGGATGTTTTTTTCTGATCCAGTCTATTCGGTGTTCTGTATGCTTCTTGAACCTTCATAGGAATATCGTTCTTTAGGATGGGAAAGTTTTCTTCTATAATTTTGTTGAGTATATTTTCTGGACCTTTGAAATGCAATTCTTCTCCTTCTTCTACTCCTATTATTCTTAGATTTGGTTTTTTTATTGTGTCCCACAGTTCCTGAATGTTTTGTGATGAGAATTTGTTGGATTTGCTGTTTTCTTTGGACAGAGTGTTTAATTTCTCTATGGTGTCCTCCGAGTCTGAGATTCTTTCTTCTATCTCTTGTATTCTATTGGTTAAGCTTGTTTCTGAAGTCTCTGTTCGTTTACCCAGATTTTCCATAGCCAGCCGGCCCTCGGTTTGTGATTTCTTCATTGACTCCATTTCAGTTTTCAAATCTTGAACTGTTTCTATTACCTGTTTGATTGTTTTTTCTTGGTTTCCCAGAATTTCATTTACGGATTTACTCATTTCTTCAAACTTTTTGGTATATTTCTCTTCCATTTCTTTACTCATTTCCTCAATTTTTTTGTTATACTTATCTTCCATTTCTTTACGGCAGATTTTCACCTCCTGTTTAATTTCCTCTATTATTTTCATAAAGAAGCGCTTAGAGTCAATTTCTTCTATTTCTTCTGGCGTAGGGTGTTCAATTCTTCTAGTTTCGAGCTCCCTGGATTCTGGCGGTGTCATGTTGCCTTTCAGGTTGTTGGAGGAATTCTTGCATTGGCGCCTGCCCATCTCTTCCACTCTGGATGAAACTCCTCAGTACTTTCTGGATAGAACTCCTCAGCACTCTCTGGGTAGGACTTCACAGCACTCTCTGGATAGAGCTCCTCAGCCCTCTCTGGGAAGAACTGCTCAGCAGGGCAACAGGGCTAGCTGGTCTTCCCAGGACTCAGGAGACAAAGGGCCCGCAGCAGTGGGGGGAGGGGAGGGGTCCCTTGGAACACCAAAGACCCTGCTGCAGATGCTGGGGGGGGGCTGTGCTCTCTTCCTGGGCAGTGGTGAGCACCCACTCACCTCTCTGGGAAGAACTGCTCAGCAGGGCAACAGGGCTAGCTGGTCTTCCCAGGACTCAGGAGACAAAGGGCCTGCAGCAGTGGGGGGAGGGGAGGGGTCCCTTGGAACACCGAAGACCCTGTCGCAGAAGCTGAGGGGGGGAGGGCTGTGCTCCCTTCCCAGACAGGCAGGCAGGCTGCCCAGGCTAGCACCCACTCACCTCTCTGGGAAGAACTGCTCAGCAGGGCAACAGGGCTAGCTGGTCTTCCCAGGACTCAGGAGACAAAGGGCCCGCAGCAGTGGGGGGAGGGGAGGGGTCCCTTGGAACACCGAAGACCCTGCAGCA
Organism: Myodes glareolus; assembly: GCF_982192425.1. Taxonomy (NCBI): domain Eukaryota; kingdom Metazoa; phylum Chordata; class Mammalia; order Rodentia; family Cricetidae; genus Myodes; species Myodes glareolus. Next base: position 72,007,603 of record NC_142037.1, on the reverse strand, counting down.
GAAGCTGAGGAGGGGAGGGCTGTGCTCCCTTCCCAGACAGGCAGGCAGGCTGCCCAGGCTAGCACCCACTCACCTCTCTGGGAAGAACTGCTCAGCAGGGCAACAGGGCTAGCTGGTCTTTCCAGGACTCAGGAGACAAAGGGCCCGCAGCAGTGGGGGGAGGGGAGGGGTCCCTTGGAACACCGAAGACCCTGCAGCAGAAGCTGAGGCGGGGAGGGCTGTGCCATAACTCTCTTTCATACAGAACTTGTCATAAAATTAAACATGAACAATTTTGAACTACGTTTACAAAATCTACTGATAACTGTTAAGAAAATACTCATTCTACAATCCTCATTTAATACAAGTTTTGTTCTGAAACAATAATTTCATGAATAGCCTGTTTTAATACCCATCTCTGTCTTCTTCATGATGATGAATTTAGTAATACTACTACTCAGGTCAGCAGAGGAGAAACCTCCCCATACTACTTCTTAGGTTCTGTCACAGAACATAAGACCAGGTGAATAAAACAGAGAAGTGGTTTCCCTGAATCAGGAGGTGACAAGTACATAAGGTGACAGCGGCTCAGGATCTATGTGGAACCCCCTCCCCAAACTGAATTCTTTAAAACTTTCCACCACAGTAAAAAAAAAAAAAAAAAAAAGTGAGATGAAAATGTTCTACTGTTTTGTGTTATTAATACCGTTTTGAGAGCTGCCTCCACCCAGGAGACCTGATTACCTGCCATGCCTCCATGTCCAAACGCCATTATGCAGGCAGTTAAGATTTCTACATATTTATTTGAGGTAAACTACGCTATTCATTATTCTATGAAAATATGTACCCATGCGGTCTAACTAAAATTTAATATTTTATTATTTTTATTCATGGACAAAAATTCCAAAGTTTTGTTCTAAGACCAAATGTGTATATGTGTTTTCCAAATTTATTGAATGTGATTTTTCTGAGGCATTTATTTATCAAGTTAAAGAATTGTCATCTACTTTTCCAATATGAAAATACAAAGTATGGAAGGAGATAAAGTTGAAATAACAGTATCTGTTTATTTTCAGTCCATGAATGAATACAAAGATTTATTGTGCCTCGACAATTCTATAGAACTATAACAATTTGTAAAGGAATAGATAACAATTCTCTAGGGCATGACAGAATGTTTCATTTTCAAACATAATATATGAGAGTGACTATTTTTATTATTTTTTTCTTTTAGAATCAGGGAGTAATCATTAGAGTTTTATTAAATTTAACATTATTAGATCATGTCATGATAATTGCTTTCTTGACACTCACTTTCTGATCTAATTCTTAGTTCCATTCCCATCTTAACTGAATGTTTTAAATTGTTCCAGTAATATAAACATGCAAGTGATTTGAGCAGAAATTTATAAGGCATTAATAGTGTTATTAAATTCATAAACCATAGTGTCATTGAAAAATTATTTTTATTGGCATTGCTTAATGAATTCAAGTAATACATGTTGTTGAACATAAATTTGGAAGTTTAGATTGTAATGTTCAAGATTGCTGAATTAGAACATATTTTTAAAATTGTTATTTTTTGAGTTTCTATGTAAATGAATTGTTGAAAAATATTTGCATAAAGAAATTTGAGAAAAAATTGGGAACAAAAAAGTAATGCAAAGGATAAACTATTTTAAGTCAAATAGTAATGATAAAAAATTCAATCAAAATGTTTTCAAGGGTCAGTTTTGAAAGTAATCTAAAATTTCCATCCATTAAAATACACATATAAAAATGAATAAAATTCATTGTAAAACCACCTTCTTTCTTAGTTATTAGTCTTGTGTTGATCTAACCTCTTATAGTGATAATTATTTGAAAATCAGGAAGACAAACTTGATTGTATGCTTATATTTCATACATATTAATGATATTTAATGATCATTTTACATTACAGATTTAGCATAAAACATCATTTACCATAAATGTTTCATTTAGGTCAATGAAATATATGAGGTGTTTTACATATGATCACACAACGTTTTTTTATGAAACGAAATGAACAAATCATTCTTCAAATACTAGCTACTTTAAGATACACAGAGAAATGCACCAAACATCATGGTCACTGTACATGAAGTCTTATCTTGCACAATGTACTAGTAAAATATATACTTTCTTTGAAAATATATATAATGTGTATATATATATATATATATATATATATAGTCAAGAACAATCATAAGATTTAGATTTTAAGGATTAAAATATGTTTATGTCTTTAAGAATATCATTTTCATTTCTTTATTCATTGCAAAATTATTTTTGGTGAGTGTGTGTGTGTGCGTGTGTGTGTGTGTGTGTGTGTGTGTGTGTGTGTGTGATATGCTTCCATTATGCTAGCATCCATTTCTGATTTTGTAGAAGTCCAATTTTATGTATATTGTTATTATTACTATATTGACATATGTCTTCTTCCATACATATAAAAAATGTTTATGGGATTTATGCACCCAATATAAAATTTTTTCTTGATTATTTCGAGAAGCTTAATTTATGTTTTCTCCAGATATCATTATTATTTAACTATATTAACCATCTTGAAGCTGTAATTATCAGCCATAATTGAATTTATAATATAATCAGCAATGCACCCCAGCAGCCTATTTTCATTCACTTTTAATTTTTGACCACCAGATATAAAATAATTATCTTGGTCAAGATTTTTATTTCCATTATGGGTAATTCTTAAGTTCTTTCCATGAGTTTATATACATTAATTCATTAATTCAAATGCTTGGATGAGTTTTACTGTGATACTTTCCACTGTTGTACTCTTCCTATTAATTATGAGTTAATTATTCATTATGGAAATATCATGTTACCAAAATAAATTTATTTATTTTCTACTGAAGCATTCTAAGTAGCAATGTTAAGCTTCAGTTAAGCATGTTTTGTTTCTAATCTGTAATGAGAATTTGGAAATCATGTCACTAATTTTCCAGACAGTTTCAGAAAAGTTCACCAGTGTGTTAATAAGCAAGAATATTATGCCTTTGTGAATACACACATGTACCTAAGGATACATTGGCAAAAAAAGATTCTTACTCACTTTATGTAAGATCATAATAAATTTAATTTTTTTTCTTGAGTCATCAGTCCTGAGCTGGAAGTTTCAAGTAATATCTTGCTATTTCATATTTATTACTTCAAGGCAAATGGTCAGAATTAATGTCTAGAGAGATATTATTTTATATTTTCAGTGGAATGAGAAACATATGCTTAAAATACTCCTAAGAATAAGGTTAAGACAATTTTATTAATAACCATTAAAAATATGAATATAGATGAGCAAATACATATTATATTATAGTTTGGTTTGAACTATACAGCACACATTGCTATCATGGAAATCTTGTCATATTAGATTGCATGGGATTTAAGACTCATCAAAATTTTTATTTTTGTATATTACTCTGAAGAAGTAATCTCAATGTGGACAATCTCAAAGTAGATTTTGTTTAATATGCTCTTTAGAAGAAACTCACTAAAATAACTTGTATTAAACAAAGATGTCCACTTATATTCATCAGAGACAAATAATTAACAGTAACACGTAAGATTTACTAGAGAGAAATTATCACCTGGAAAGATGACCTGTATTAATCTTTCTGAACCGTAAATTAAAATTTTATGGCTTTACTGCTTTGTAACTATCAAAATGGGCTTGTTGGTAAATTGTGAAATATTAAATATAAATTTATCATGAGGTATAAATATTTAACAAATACATGTTATTGAAATAACTCACATAAAAATAGTTTGTATCATAATAGCTATAAATAAAATGGCAAATATTTCAAGTATAAATGACATAAATTATGCTACAACTTTCATGAGAAATATCAGTTAAGCTTAAAAAAATAAGTAGCTTATGTTTTAACTTTAATCAAAGTTGGAAAGATGGGATGAAGATTAATACTAAATGGTCATGAGGTGTTTTAAAGTATCATATAAATAATTAATTATTAGCCAGTTTAGTATAATTCTAAACAACTTGGCTGAATTACTGACTAGAAGTGAATTGTGAAATTAAGTGAGCTAATTACATGGTATTACGTGCATACAAACAACCAAACACATATTTATAATTTACTTCATGCTCAAATGTTTTCACCCTAAATTAAAACCTTATGTTTTGAGAAAATAACTCACTTTATAATTCGTAAGTAGAGTAGACATTTGGCCAATTTGTTACAAAACATAGTGTTCTTATTAAGATTTATTAAAAATGCAGTTGCAATATTTTTACCCTGACAAAACTGAACCATTAGATAACAAAATAAAAGAGAAAAGACACCTAAATAAATCCGTTTCCCCAACATAATCCCTAAAGCCTCCCAATTCTTATTTATACCAATATTTGTCTTGAAAATATCTATGAAAGAATAGATAGATAGTAATGCAGTTTGAATTTTTAGCTTCAATGTTCCTTCATGTGTAATTAAAGGTCTTTGAGTCTATTATTCGTGATCCTAGAGAAGTTAAATAAGAAGGTGAACCTGTTGAAAATCATGTAGCTATCTGCCTGGAGATTGGAAATAGACAAGAGTCCCAGGTAACCTCGGGTGCATGGGGGGGTGGGAGGGTTGTTGGAAGGGGAGAGGGTTAGAGAGAAGGGAGTACGGGAGGAATGGGGAAAGCTAGGTGGACTGGGATGAGGGGAGGGAGGAAGGATGAATATGAGATCAGGGAAGAATATATCTCAACTAAGGGAGTCATTTTAGGGTTTACAGGAGACTTGATTATAAAAGGGATCCCAGGTCCAAGGAGAGATCCCCAGACTGTTCTCTACAGAGGAGAAGGTGCCTGAACCGGCCTTGGCCTATAACCATACTGATGAAGATTTTGCTTATCACCATAGATCCTTCATCTGACGATGGAGGGCGATACAGATGGAGACCCACATTGGAGCACCGGACTGAGACCCCATGGTCCAAATGAGGAGCAGAAAAAGGAAGAACATGAAAAAAACTCAGGACCGCGATGGGTGCGATAACCCACTGATACAAGGGGACTGATCTAATGAGAGTTCACCAAGGCCAGTTGGACTGGGACTGAACGAGCATGTGATCCAACCAGATTTTCTGAATGTGGCCGGATCTCTGAATGTGGCTGGTCCGGAGCCTTTCTGAAAAGCCACTGACAATGACACTGGGACTTGTTTCCTCTGCATATGCTGGATTTTTGGGATCCAGTCTGTTCGGATACTCACCTTCAGGGACCTGGAAGGAGTGGGGAGGAACTTGAACTTCCCACAGGGCTGGAAGCCCTGACTGCTCTTAGGGATGAAGAGGGAGGAGGAGGGGGAGGGAGGAGTGGGAGGGTGTTGGGAGGAGGGGCAGAAATGAAAACTTTCATAATTTAATAAACTTTAAAAAAAATGTTCCTTCATGTAATTCCTCCTTTATATTGGAAATAGATTCATTTCTCATACAATATACTGTGATTAAACTTTCATATCTCTCCACCTCTCAGTTCCTCCCCAGTCCCATCCCCAATCAGGATCCACTCTCTTTCTTTTTTTTTTTTAATAAAAAAAGAAAAAGATACTAAGATGCTAACTCTATGCCCAGAGTTCAGTGTCTATCTATACCACTTTGCTTAGAGGTGAAGGAGCTCGAAAATTTTGCCTATAATATTGACGGTGTGTATTCCATTGTTATGATATTTTTATTCAACCATTTCTAGAAAACAGTGTATCACAGCAGAGTTTCTGGTATTCTGGCTCTCACATTATTTCTGCACCCAAGTAAATGATGTTCCCTGAGCCACACATAAAGAAGATGAAAATGAATAATAGAATTACAGTACATATATATAGTATGTATATACTGTACTCCCCACAAGAAGCATAGATTAACAAGACCTCTAGTATCAGACACATGAAAGCTTTTTTATAGGTTGGTCAGGTTAATCCTAGTAATTCACCATACACAGATTATTGATTTATGCCATGGATTTTGTGGAAGGCACAACACAATTAGGCCAAATGGTTTGGGTGATTACAGCTGTATCTGATTTGAAAGTCTCTTGCCAGTGGTTGACCTTTCATGATTCAAGAAAATAGTAGGTGATCTCCCAATGGAGGGAAGCAACTAAACAGTTACAACACATGTGAACCATGACAATCACCATGGGAAGATATGCTTAAATGCAGAATGAGTGGCACTAAAATACTTCCAGTAATTAGCAACTTTCCACTTGAACTAATGCTCAACACAGCAAGAGGGAAAGATTGTGGGGTCAGATAACTTAGCCTGCTTGCAAGGCTCGTCAGGAGCCTTAGGAAAGAATCTATTTTTTGGTAATATAATATAATTGCTCAGTGTATTCTAAATATTCTTATACTTACTTACAAGGTATATATATATATATATATATTTGTTTGACATGGTCTATGTACATATGTGTATACACACACAAAGCATTCATATATATATGAGTATGAGTGTGGGTATGAGTGGCTATAATGCATATTTCATGATAAATTAATATTGCTATGAGTCAGACCTTACATAATATACATACCATGTCAAAGGTCCATTAAATCTTTCAACCCTAATAAGGCAAGTGATTATTTTTCATCATTCTTATGCATGATATTTATTCATATTTCAAGTATTTTTGATCATGTTTCTATGTTAATTTATTTCATATCTTTTTCAAATACACACTTTTGTAAGACAAATTTCTTCTATAAAGTAAATTATGATAATGCATGTATACATATATGTTATATATTTAAGGGTTTTAGTTCTTTTTTAAAAGAATTAGGGAACTTTTGAGAATCACTATCTAATTTCTTCCTTAAAATTTTTGTTTACTGATATCATTTGGAAAATACTCAATTTTATTCTAAAAAGCAGATTTGGTTAAAGAAGAATCTTGATAAGGCTAAGTTCAACAGACCTAGATTTGAGGATTAGGACTCTTAATTATTCATGGACATTTGTAAAAATCTGATTAACCAAAAGATTGAACAAATGTTGCCTCATCTTCTTGATTAAAAGCAATCAAATTTTTGAGATTTGCCAGACAATCTGAAGAGGGGGATAAAAGCAAACTATAAATAAGGCCATATGTTTCTGATTTAAAACAGAGTGAACATAAAAAGTTGTTATAAACAACTTTTAACAAAACAAAATAAACACTTCTTGAGACCATGATTCTTGGAAAAATGCTGTTATTGCTGTTTGAAAGCTTTTACTGTACTTGTACTTCCTTCAAAACTTCCAATAATCCCTGCAAACTGTTCAGAGTATAAAAGGAAATTCTAAACGTTAGATTACAGTTGAAAGAAGCAGTTTCGTCTATCATGATGTTGAGTGATTTAAGAATTAAAATTGATATTAATGGATACAATACAAACTCTAATGTTAGCCTCTCTGTTACATTAAAGGCAGCAAAAATAAGTTTAGTCATTAAAATAATTGAATATGGTTACAAATAAGAAAAAGATGAAGCCAACAAAAGATGATGAGGCCAACATATGGCACTAACTTATTGACTTTGTATCCTTTGGCATTATCTTGAGGAGAAGAAGAAATGATATAGTTCTCAGCATACCAGTTATGTTTTCAAAACTATTAACATATCTATTCTATTTTCTCTGAGTATATTTGAAATGAAAGGAACAAAAGAAGGAAGACAATAAAACATGACTTTACTTTTAAGATTATGGATAATTGAATTCTTGAGAAGCGCCATATAGGAAATGCTTGAACTAGGGCCAATATGAGTAACTGATGAATTGAAAACCATGAAGATATGAAAAATAATTATTATAAACAATGAATTTTAATGCACATGTTTGTTTTACTGTGAGACAACTATATAATTTTCATGTTCAAATTTTGAGTAGCCATGACATACGGAATTTAAAAATAAAACCTTATGGATCCTCTCTTTTTAGTTATTATACAATTATAAGCAAAACACAATTAATAGGATTTCATTGTCTTTTTAGTAACTTGTTCATTTCACAGCACTCAAACTAATCATATTTCTAGGGTGTGTGCACTTTTTATCATAGAGAATTTTTCATACCTTGCCTCACATGCTATCTATGCCACGTTTTTTGTTTGTTTTTGTTTTTGTTTTTCAAGACAAGGTTTCTCTATAGCTCTGAAGTCTGCCCTGGAACTAGCTGTTGTAGACCAGGCTGGCCTCAAACTCACAGAGATCCACCTGCCTCTGCCTCCTGAGTGCTGGGATTAAAGGCATGTGCCACCACCACCTGGCTTCTATGCCACTTTTTCCAAATTACTGCATGCTGAGATGATTACAAAAAGCATTGAATTCATATATATAGTAATTTTCTCACATAAAAGACTGATAAAATAAGCTTCTGCTTATAACTTGAAAGTATTTCTACTCTGTGATTTGAAAGTTATTATAAAAGCGCATTTGAAATATTAGAGGAATAACCTAAAATAAAACAAAAGAGATAAATTAAAATTGTTTATTGGTCATAGCCCATCACTGTACCTGTTTTTTTTATTTTTTCTGTTGGGGAAAACTATAGATTTTGGGTTTGAAACTTCAAATTTCAGTGATACTGTTTTATGTTACAGTGCACAGTCTGTGGAAATGAGAACTTTAATAAATAAAATATTCCTATCAGAATGTTTATCATGTAACACTAGAACTCTGAAGTGATCACTGCAGTAGTAAATATTGACAATGTGTAAATGTAGCATAATGTGATGGATATGAGCACCTTCTTTTTTCTCCCTCTCAAAATCTCATAATCTTGGCAATTTCAAGAGTAAAATAAAATGTTACAGTGGAAATGTCTTATAAGGAACAGTAGGCAATCCCAGAACTCAGGATGTTGCCAAAAACAAGAATTTTAGAGATATAAATCCTAAAAATTTGAAAAGTGAATAAAAATGGTATCATAACCTGATTTTTAAGACAAAAATAATGTTAGCTAAAATGCTAAGGAGAAGAAAATACAGATTTAAAAGCAAAATAGTCTTATCTTTATGATTACACCATAGCAATTCAAAATGGTAATAGAAAATAGCAACTCTTTACTTGATTCTAGCTCTCTGTGAATTTTCTCAATTTTGATTTTTTTAATCTACACATATTAATACTAAAATATTAATGTTTAGGAAGATAAGAGAAATTAAAAATATAGCCATGTTTTTCTTAATAAAAACTACCCTATAATTTTATTCAAGCCATTTTAGAGTATTCACTATACAGATATTTAAGAAAATAGTTCTTTCAGGAGACATAAATATTTTAGACAAATGCACTAAAAGTGTTCAGAAGATCATTAATCGTTAGAACTCCAGATTTAAAAACACACAATGAGACACTACAAAGAAAAACCACTAAAGTTTTGTAACATGCAATGTCTTCTGTGAAAGAAAGGTAGACGGGACGAAAATGCCCACTGAGATGAAAAAAAAAAACAATATGCTGTATCTTACAGATACAATCAATTACAATCTATTTATATAGTTCTCTATACCATTGATATATTAGTGATTTAATGACATCTGTATCTATAATTACGATGTGTGAAAAAAATAGAAATACACAGTATATAGAGATGGTTCTATTCACTGTAAATTCTGGAAAAGAGAAATTAATATGCTGTGATCGATAATGACTCACTTTTCCTAGATTTGGGTTTCGAGTTTGGAAAAGATATGGTGAAATACAATGGGAGAGAAGAAATGTATGTGGTGTAGATGTTCAATCTCATAATTAATTTGATAGGTTCATGTGAAATGCTTACATATGTGATTCTGTAACTATTTTATCTATTTGCAATATATGCAATATACAAAATTTACTTGATATATATATATATATATATACATGATATATTTAAAAGAACCTTTGATTTTTATATGTCACGTATTATTATCCTGAAATAATACAAAAAATTTAAAAATATAAGTTTTAGGTTCTGGCTGTTAAAAACAATGCTGCTATAAACATAGTTGAGCACATGTGCTTGTGGCACAATTGAGCATCCTTTGGATATATACACAAAAGTGGTATTACTGGGTCTTGAGGAAGGTTGTTTCCTCATTTTCTGAGAAAATTAAATTGATTATAGTTGGAAAAATTAATAAAAAGAAAGAAATTTGAGAATTTTATGGACACCAAAAATATGAGTTTTCAAAAGCATATTTAGTTGAAAAACAGTATTTGGAACAATGTGATTTCTTGTGTTCATCTATTATCTTCCTCAATTTCAAATGAAGAACACACATCAATTTCAGCAGTTTCTCAAATCCACTGAGCTAAAAGTTCCACAGGCTTTATTTAACCATGTATGCAATGGACCCTAAAAGCGTCTCCTTTCATCAAAGCCACTGACCCAAGTTTGGAAATCCATATACAGTTATTGTTCTCAAATATTTTCAGACCTAAGCACAATATGACAAGGCAAATATATTTATGACAATAAATTTTAATATTTTGTTTAGTGAAACATTGTATGTTTTCATCTGATATTATGGATCTTTCATTTTTAATATCCTTATCTAAAGTTTCAATTTCATACATTAAAAATTAAATATAAATGTTTACAATGAATAGTGATACATTCAATATATGAAAATTTATTGCTGTTTGTTCCAGTTTCTCAAATTAATATCCTGTGTTCACTGTCACACACACAGTTCTAATATAATAAGTCCATATATAATGCATAGAAAATGAATAGGAAAGTAGGCACTGTGTTTCTTTTTTATCTGAAACTTCTAGGTTTCCCTTCAGCTCTCATAAATCATTACCATGACATACATTACTTATGACTTCAAATTAAATCTTCAAAAACCATTACTTAGTGATATGAGAACTCCATGAAAATTGATATCAGATCAGACTAAAATAATTTCACATTTCAGTTTTTGAGTTTTAATAAAAATAACACACACCAGTAACATTGCATATTACATTTTTTTTCTGTGATACTATGAATTGTATAAATTATTGGGAAAAATAAAGACATTCATAAAAAGGTTAGAAGTGTCATAGTTAGTCATTCATTGGCATACAATTGGCTTATCTTCTTGGTTTATAGAACTGTAATGTTGCAAATGACGTTAAATTAATCGATTTTCAGACATGGCAGTTTTCAAGTCTGACATACAAGTTTTGTCTTTGAAGTAATTTCAGGGGCAGTAATTTTTCCTCATTTTAAAGCCCCTAGTTTAAGAGGAGAAACTGTAAAATTATATCATATAATGAATTTATCTAAATATCCTTATTTTACCACTTTTTAAAATCACTTTAAGTTTTCTTCGAAATATTTTGCTTATAGACGTTCAGCTCCTAAGTCTCCTCCCAGATACTCTGCAACCTGACTTCATGCTCTTTTTCTCTCAAAAACCAAAAGTCAGCAGACCCCAACATTAAAAGAACAGAGGGAAAGATGGGGTCAAGCACTCTTGAGTATAAGGCTGGCCCTGGAGTGTGGCGCCTTTAGAGAAAACTGATTGTCCCTTTGCTAGTGTGTATCAGTTACACATAGCCCTTTGGTTAGGAGTGGGCCTTTTTGCCACTGCACTTTCTCTTTGAGGGGGTTTTGTATTTCTTCATTTTCTTGGCAGTGTGCATCTCACAGACTCTGAGTTCATGTGTGTTAGCAGCCCAGTTTGTGTCTAAAGATCCTGTTGTCTGGAGCCATTTATTATTCTGATTTTCTTTTCCTCCTCTTCTCCACAGATGCCCTAGTCTTTTGACAAGGAGTTTGAGAAAGCATCCCTGTTAAAAAGCTGAGTGTCCCAAGGCCTTTCACTCTTAGCACAATGTCCAATGATGGGTCTCTGTATAGTTACTATCAACTACAGGAAGAAGCTCCTTTCATGAGATTTTTAACAGTGTACCCATATATGGGTGTAGAAATATGTAAAAAAGGTGCTTTTATTAATTGATTTTTGCTATGCTTATTTGGCAGAATAATAGTAGTTGGTTTTCTTCTAGGATCTATGACTTTTCTAGTAGCAGGTTCTTGGCCTCATGGACAGTATTAACTGTAGACTCCACCCAATAGAGTGAACCTTACATATAATGAAAGCATGGTGCGGCTTTATAGCACAGAGTGAATCTGACAAACATTGAAAACATGATTGTTACTTCTGTAACATTTGTGGGCACTATGGCACATGTGTATCTTGTAGGAGTGTCACAGGTTTTATAATTCACTGATTGATAATTAGTTTTCTCCACTGGTAGAATACATTGTACAAATATGTGACTGAATGTAGTTCTACACATAACTGCACAATACATATCACACATATGTGCATAATATTCTAAACAGAATGAGTTACACAAAGGAATTAGATAAAAGTGAGCACATCTAAATGGTTCAATTCAGACTTGAGAAAGTATTCTTTTTTGTTTTGCTTTTTAATTTTTCAATACTGGACTTCTCTATAGCTTTGGAGGCTTTTGAAGATCAGGCTGGTGTTGAACTCACAGAGATCTGCCTCTGCCTTCTAATTGCTGATATTAAAAGCATGCACCACCACTACCTGGCTGAGAAAGTACTTTGCAATATACATATAATATATTCTAAACAAATTTTACATATTTAAATCATTGATATGTCAATTAAATACTTTGTTTTAAGCTTGAGACAGATAGTTGGGAGAAAAGACCAATATCAGAAAAAAATACCAATACTAATGCCTCATTCTTAACTGTAATAAATTAAATCAGATCTTATATTTACTTTGATATGAGTCATTCCCATTGTGCTTGAAAGTATCCTCAATAAAGACTTGCTAGGAGTTATTTTCATCTATTGAAAAGTTTTTAGACAAAAGCAATGGGGATGCAGATATAGTGAAGATGGGCCTGCCTGGGGCTGCAGAAACTCCTTGCTTGTCATCTCTTTAATGGTGTCAAATCCACCCTGATCCTATGTGCAGAGTCCTTTAAAGATTTATCTTTACTTGACTTCTCCAAACAGTTCTATCTCAAGTTTTGCTATTCCAAGATTGTATCGAAATATATTTATTTGTTTCTTTATTTTACATTCAAACTACATATCTCCCTCCACACCTCCTCAACTCTCACCACAACCTACTCCCCATTCCCTCCTTGCAACAGGCAAGGGTTACCATGTAGAGTCACCAAAGTCTGCTCTGCAATAAGCCTGAGCATGGTTCCCACAAGCTAGCTCATGCATCACAGATTGATTCTGGTCCTACTTCCAGAAACCCATCAGATAGTCCAAGCTTCAACACTGTCTCCCACATATGGAGGCCCTAGTTTGGTACCATGGAGGATCCACAGCTGTCGGTCTAGTGTTCAAGAGTTTCCAGGAGCTTGGTACAACAATTTCAATGCTTCTTATCAGGGAATAATATCATAGATATTACCTTGTTGCAAAAGAAAATTTATGAAGGACGATATTAATGGTAATGATTTACAATTGGATACAAAATGCACTATATATACTGCAATCATGTGCATAGCATGCATAGAGGAGATGTAGCTCAGACATTTACAATCTATGATTTTATATGTAGAACACAGAGTATGAACACAATCATGTATTGCTATTCTGCAGTGGAAATCACTCTGACAAGGTAGTTTTCACAGTCAATATAACTAATTTCCTCTTATATGTACAGAAATCTTATGAGATTATTTTATTTTTTAAATATAAACTTAGGAAATATAAAAATACAGACTTCTGATGGATAAATGCCAATCAAAAAAATTTAACCCTTCTATTTTACCTTTCTCTTTAGAACCACAAAGATACAAGTTAAAAGAGTAAATGAAGGAAGCATTTGAGACTTATTATTATAACCTATATGAATTTTAATAGTATTTCTTCCCTGATGTGGGATTTCCCTCTGTATTCTGTGATTACTATTAATAAATAAAGAAACTGCTTTGGACCTTTAACGGAGCAAACTTTAGCAAGGTGGAAAAAACTAGGCTGAATGCTGGGAAGAAGAAAAGTGAAGTCAGAAAGAAGTCATGGAGCCACCACCAGAGATAGATGCTGGGAACTTTACCCAGTAAGCCACTACTCGTGATGATACACAGATTAATAAAAATGGGTTAAACTAATTGTCGCGAGCCCTATTCGTGAGCAGGCATTCTGCCCTTACTTTGAGGTCTGCAAGCAAATACTCAGGATGACCACAGTGTTTGTTCTAGGAACAAGTTTATTATGCCAATAGTCAAATCTCCAATTGTTACTATAGCAGGTGTAAGCAAACATCAAAACTATAACAATCATTTAAATCTCTAGTTTTTCCTATGGCAAATATAAGCAAACATCAAAACTATAACAATCCTAGTCAATCAGTCACATCACACATTCAATCACATCGCATATTCAGCAAGGGTTCCTATGTCCTAGGCAAGTTCTTCTATCCTATCTTACTGAGGCATTGGTGTATACGACCTGATAATGGTTCGTGGCTCTCGACGTAGACTCTGGATCAGCAAGTCTTGATCCGCAGGCAAGAGCTAGTTCTCTGGCTCTTGGAAGGTCTCAGCTGTGAAGTTGCTGGTTCGTTGGATTCTCTTATGACTGCTTCTGACAGCGTGTCTGGCCAGTCATTTTGAGAATGTCTTCTGGCCGTGAGCCTCAAGTTTTTATACTGTTTCTGGCTACTTTACTTTCTTACTTCTAGATTAGCACACATGTCTGCTTATCATATAGTTACGTCACACTTGTTCACCAGCTCAAACTCTTATCACCACTGCACACATTGCTTCATGCTTTTTAGTTTCATTTTGTGTGTCACTTAATATTCCATTTTAATACTCCTGGACTTGTTTGTCCTTACAAACTTATAACATTTCACTTAATATTGCTTCTTAATACTCCTGGACTTGCTTGTCCTTACAGACTCATAACACTAATATGTAAGCATTAGCCAGTAAGAAGTTAGAGCTAATGGGCCAAGAAGTGATATAAATAATATAGTTCGGGGCTGAGCAGCCAGGAACCAACAAACGGCACTTCGTACTACACATTCCATCAATCCTACATAATATTTCACGTCAGTAAATCTTTCTTTCACGATTTAATAAGGACTTGACTAGCACGGGGTAGCAAAGAAGAGAAAGAAGAAAAACAGGCACGGTGAACAGACATAAAGAGCAATGCACCTAAATAACGACACAAGTGCTACGTTAATTTTCCGCACAATGCCTTTTATTTGTACTGTTAATTCTTTTATTCACCTGTGTACAGGTAGAAACTACTGAATCCACAGCTGGAAAAAATTTGCAAATGTGTCTTGTTCTACCATTAGCTTTTTTAAAGTAAGAAGCGAACACATTCTTTTTTGTCAGTGTCACATCATAATATCTTTTTATTCCTGATAATAATATAATTACATTGTATGATTTCCTGGAATTGTTCCGGGTTCCCACCCTTCCCAGAGAATGGGTGGGTAAGGCAGACGCTAGAAAGTGGGAATTCTCTACATTTTCCCATGCTTTATATTCCTCTCATCTCACCAGAGCATGAGTCATTACACCATTTTTTTTCTCTATACCAATTCCTTAAAGAAATAAAAAGCTGCATATTATATAAAAAGACAGACAGAAAGGAAGAAAGGAAAGGAGAAAGGAAGAAAAGGAGGAAGGGAGTAAAAAGAAAGAAAAATCTTAAACGTGGATTTCCTTTATAATACACATGCATGGTAAAGTTTTATTATCATCAAAGTAACCATTGTGAAATATAATCAGTTTCTAAGAAAAATACTTCTCACTAGACAAGTGAAGTATACTAACTATTTTCTTCTAGGATGGGCAAAAATATAATAAAATAATATAAACAGAATAAGCACTGGATTATTACACATGGAGGATGAAAAACTAATATCAGAAAATCAGAATTTCTAAAGAGACTACTGATTGCATTTTGAGAGATCTTTAATGTATGGAAAATATTATCTATTCAAAAATATTTACTGAACATTAGTACATATAATATTCTCTGGTAAATGTCTAGACTCCTAGAAGACTGTATAAACAGTATCCAAATCATTACATGTGCCTTCTATAAAGTGTTTGTATTGATTTTTGTTATTGTGTAAAAAGTCATCACAGTTTTGGGAATGTAAAATAGTATCACAATGTCATTTATTACTTCTCAGTTTTTCACTAAGTCTCCTACACTATTGTTGAGACTTTCATTTTATTCTGAATCTGAAATCAAATTATATATCAGGCAAAGTTTTATCTGGAGATTCCAGGAGTTATCAACTTCCCGCATCTTTCAGATAATTAAGGTATTCAAATCTTTGTGGATAAAGGAAGCCCTGTTTATTTTCCATTCCACAGTAGCTTATCAGTCCCCACAGGAGGTAGCTTTCTTTTAACTCAACTTCAAAGAGGAATCATCTTCTCCTCTTAATTATCCCCCATTTCCCTTTGTGTTCCCAATGAATAAGGAGGGGGTAAATGTGGTACCTCTTTTCCATGGATAAAATGTCTGAACTTCAGTTTCTGTAAAATATATGCAAGCTAAGGCCTGAAAATTGTATCTTATCACACAACTGAATTGTGTGGTTAGGATAGAAGACTTTAAAACCTTTTAGTACTCTCCTTTGAATTGTGAAATTAATATAATGAAAATGAATAAGGTATGTAGGTGAATATCTGTAGCATCAGCTGGTATTAGTTTGAGGAAGTAGATTTCGAGAGCTTGCTAAGCTAATCAAAACAATCCTGTGTGTGTAGGGCACTAGTGTGAAACCCTGTCTCAACTAAAAATATGTAATAGTAGTTTTAACTGTGAACATGTAAAAAAAGTCTGGAGCATTGTTAGAATATACAGTTGTTGACGTGGTTTTAAAAGGGTGGAATTATTTAAATTATTGTCACCAATATTTTTTGAAAAGATATCTAAACGAACTAAACAGTTCTCATAAAAATGTATTGCAATGGAGTATAAAATAAATTATAGGTAAAATGTTTGGAGGTATAGCCCTGTTGACAGAGTGCTTGTCTACTCCCGTCAAAGCTTCTGGTCATATGCTATTACATCTACAGACTATGTAGAGCTGAAAACCCCACAGTTCTATTACTTAAGCAGTCGAAGTGGGAGAAGATCAGAAATTCAAGTTCATGCTAACTATGTAGCTAGCACGTGACCCTGTATCAAGGAAAAATACAAACTAAAGATACAGGCAAAGCGCATGTGATAGTGCATACAAGTCATATAAAGGAAAATGAATTCACATGCAGTAAAGAAAGTCAAAATTTTGAGAACAGAAGTATGCCTGACTTTAGCTAACATTTGCTCCCAAAATGCAGAAAATGATTAAAACCAGGTTATACAAAATTCATCTTTTTTCTCATCATGTTAACATTTCAATTAAGAGAAGAATTGAAAAAAGATGTATTTTTCAACTTCATGTCTATTTTGATCCAGAATATTATTAGAAAGAGAAAACAGCTTTGTAGAAAATATAATTTTTCTTAATAGAAACATAACTAAATTAAATAACAAATTTATTTTGCAACCCAGAAAGGAACAACTAACATTGTGAAAAAGAAACAAAAGCAGAGGAAGGAAGGCTGGAAGAAGGGGACAGGAAAAAAAGAAAAGGAAAAATTATCTCAGTTTTCTCATGTGTTTTTCACATATATGTAGTACATTCAAGCTTTGGGCTATTTCTAATTTTTATATATAAAGAAATTTTAAAAAAATAATATGCTAAAAATTAACATAGGGTTTATATTAGATCAGAAAAAAAGTATCACAAACATGCTACTATACTTGGGGAAGGAGGCTTTTAGACAATGTTTACATTTTCAAATAAGTAGTGTTCTTGAAACAAAGACATCTAAACCAGAAGACAGACCGATTGAAATATTTATATCTCTCCATCACCCATTATTATCAATAGGGGTTTAGTTCAAGGTGGTTTTGTAGTAAACAGAAAGAAGATTGATCTCTCAGTTGAACGAACTACTGCCCCTCACCTGGCAAGGCAGTGCACACAGACACTGCTCAGAACGTTGGCATTTGTTACAAACATGATTCATGCTATCAAGCACAGAAATCACAAACAATGTGACTTTCACCTTGACAGGTCATTAATCAAGAGATAAAACAATATTACAGCTAAGTCCAGTTAGGTAGGAAGAGAACTGTAAAAGCTGCTTTCCATTCGGCAATCAATTTCAGAGCCAGCCTACGACTGACAACAGAAAATGTGAAGTACACTGTGAGGACATCACAAGTAATAAGCTGAGGAAAAAGCATGATATGTCCTTTATATAAAAAAAAATTCAGAGTGATTTTGAGATTTTTCTGAGACAAACAGTATAGAACGAAGCCCGAATGTGGTAGCTTTCATTGTCTGTATGCTATTTCAGGTACAATAAAGAATTACTTTCTTCCTTTACCAGAGTAAAACCAAGGTTTTTACTCTAACATCATACTGGTGCGTAACAAAGTTTCTTTGACAATATCAGTGGGAGCCTTTTCTTCCTCAAAATTGTTTTTCCACACAATAGGTCATATCTATATCTCCTCCTGGTAATTCCCATTGAAATTCTTTATTTTATTAAGAATTTTTAATGTGATCATATTGGTTATGTGTAAGTTAAAGTGGCCTCCAGAGAGCAAAAATATCTAAAGGAGAAAAAAATAACATACTAAAATATAAATTAGAATAAATAAGAAAGTCTGGATGAAAAGAGGGAAAGAATAAACGAGTGTTACATCAGAATATAATATCATTGTTCTTTAAGATTAAATTCACAATTCCTTTGTTATTTCAATATGTTTCACAACACACTATTTTCTTTTAGACTGGGTTCAGTTCTGCCAAAATAATAATGACTTAGGTTTTGGCTGACTGATTTTGGTCTTCTGTAAGAACCATATTCAAATTAACCCTGAGATTCCATCTTACACCTGTAATAATGGTCAAGATAAAAGACATTGTTGAAAACTGGAGAGGATGTGGGGTAAAGAGAACATTTCACATTGCTGGTGAGAGTGAAAACTGGGACAGTCCCTTTGGATATCAATGTGGTGATTTTTCAGAATAAGGAGACAACCTTCCTCAAGACCCAGCAATACCACTTTTGGGAATATACCCAAAGGATGCTCAATCATACCACAAGAACATGTGCTCAATTATGTTCATAGCAGCATTGTTTGTCATAGCCATAATCCAGAAACAACCTAAATGCCCCTTGACAGAAGAATGGATAAGAAAAATGTGGTACATTTACACAGTGAAGTACTACACAGCAGAAAACATAATGACATTTTGAGATTTGCAGGCAAATGGATGGATATGGAGACATTGTACTTTGTGAGGAAACTCAAACCCAGAAAGACAAATATTATATGTACATACTCATAAGTGACTTTTAGACATAAAGCAAAGAAGACCAGCCCGCAAATCACAATCCCAGAGAACCTAGACTATAATGAAGTCCCTAAAAGACACATACATGGATCTAGTCTACATGGGAAGTAGAAAAAGGCAAGATACCCTGAGTAAACTGGAAGCATGTGGACCATAGGGAAGGGTAGAAGGGGAGGAGATAGGGATGGAGGTGAGCAGACAAAAATAAAAACATAAAAAAATAAAATAAAATCAGACAGAGTCATATTCACTATACTGCTACACCATCTCTGCAGTTCTGATGTTATTCTCTTAAGGTTTGAGTTTCTAAGTACTTCAGGGGAAGGGACTTCATGTTCTTAAAATGCACACAATGTATAATAAAGCATCATAGAATAAATTGATGGGGATAAGAGAAAATAATCACATTAGAAATATTATACTGAACATGCTTTTACAGTATTTTTGTTACTGTCATTATTCCTCAAGTGATATTCCCAACAGAGTTTTGACAGCAAGATATTTGTAAATTAATGACATTAAATGAAATGTTTTCTTCAGAATTTATGGTTAATATATGTTCTGTAAATATAGGGATATTAAATATATAGATTATACATATATACATAAATATATTTATTACTAAATTCACACACTACATGTACTATTTATCATGTATATATTTTATTTGTAATTAAATCATATATATGATTATATACATATGTAAGATATACATCTTTATATAGATGTGTGTGTATCTTTGCATGTAGGTAATTACATACACCTTACTCTTTTAATTCTAAACATTTTTGCTCCTTTTTAACTCATAAACTCTGGTAACTGAACGAAGTCTATCAGCATTATGAATTAAAAATACAAGAAATTAATAACTTTATTAGCTTTATTGATTTTGACTACTATTACATAATGTTATCTGGAACAGCATCTTTAATTTCAGTGGTTTATATTAAATAATTTATTTTCTAGCACTCACATTTAAAAATTTAGCTGAGTTGATTCTTTAGGCTTGCCAATGTATGATAATGTCATTTTAAAAAATAATAGGAATAAAATTTTTATCAGGAATTCCTTGGACTGAAAGTTAAAATCTCCAACTCACACCCTCAACTTTGAAAATATGTCTCTTCTGAGATCCTCAGAAAATGAAAAACACACTTAGTTGAACCAGGTATTGATAGATTTTTGAAACTCTGCCTTATTTTGTTACTGATGACTTTGGTAGTTTACAGATACATATAATTAGCCTACTGTTTGAACACGCAAAAAACAATTCTTCAAAAATAAGGGAGAATGTGCTTTTTACTCCTCAAGAGAAACTGCCACATAGTAGCAATGAGATTTATTCTTCTTTTTTGTGGGATACAGGTGAGACTTGATGAAAAGTATGAACAATTACAGACAAAAGTCACAGTTTTTATATGGCTGTGTTTCTTCTGTATACACACCATGTGTGCCACCTTTACCCTTCGTATGCTCTTTAATGTTGAAATATGTTTTGTTTTATGATGTTTTGCTGGATAGAGCTAATTGTGCTAAGACTTTTGACATTGAAGATATGGTGACTATTCTCCATTTTCAACCATCTGTTTAAGATGTCTAAAGTGTTCTCCTCTGCAAATGCAGTTTTTGGTCTGGCATCACAGGTTGGAGATTTATGTATAGAAGCAGTTAGTAGGCCATCTGCTACATGTAAAATGTGTGTTCTACTGAAGGTTTATGAGTATAAAAAGTTGAAAATATGTTTCAACAGCTTTGTTTCTCATTTGTCCAAAACACAAGTCAAAGAAGAATTGTGTTTTGATCAGCTATTTAAATTTACCATATCATGGTCATGCATCAAGAAGAGCATATGGATAAGATTAGTGTGAACCCACAGGCATATGATTATTGGCTTTGAGGTTGCTTTTTGGTTTATTACAGTTTCTTTCAAAACAGGTCTCAGATATATCTGATATAGTTTTGCTATGTACATTAATTTCCTCTGTTATCTAGTCCAATCTAAAAATTGATTAGATGATATTTTGGCCTCACATCTATTCCAAACAGGACAAGAGCAAGGCAGAGCAGGTGTCATAACAGTCATCATAGCTTATCTATTTCCAATTCTGTAGTCTGAAGTTACTGTTCTGCCCAGTCCCACAGCTATTAAGTACTAAAGAAACAAACAAAGATTTGTATAAATTATAAACTGTTTGGTATATTAGTTCAGGCTTATTATTAACTAACACTTACAAATAAAATTAAGCCATAATTCTTTTCTATGTTTAGTCATGTGACTAGGCACAAATTCTCAGTGCATTATTCTCATCTTGCTTCCTCTCCATCTGACTGGTGACTGCATCCCTGCCTCTCCTCTTCCCAGAATTCTCTTAATCTGGTTGCCATGCCTGTATTTCCTGCCTTGCTACTGGCCAGTAATTGTTTTATTAAACCTATAAGAGTGATAAATATTTGCAGTATACTTAAGCATTATTACACAGCACTTCTCCCCATTTCTTTCTTTTCAAAACAAGATCTTGAATCTAATCTCTGTTGTTTAGCATTTTCCTGATCATTATATTTTGTGACTTGTATCCAACACACTAAACCAAGACAAACATCAACAATCCATTTTTTTTTTTGAGATCATGTGTTTTACTTTTCTATGCTACTTCCTGCCTATTGATGTGCTGGTAATCTTATTGGGGCCCAAAGAAAATTTAAGATTATGGTCAAGTGCTGAGGGGCTTATACTGTGAGACTGAATAAACTCAGCCAGCAGCCACGAAACTATTTTGGATGCAGAATACATAATAAACTGCAGCATAGTTCCTCTGAAATATTGGATCATCAGGGTTATTTGTTTCTATTTGATATTTTTCAGGGGATATTCCTTAATCAAACCTTACTTTTCTTAACCAAGAATGAACCAGTTTTATTTATTCCATAATTTTAGTTTTGGGAACTTAGCAAATAAGCATATTTATCTATAAACATGAAATGAAAGATAAAGTATCTTCAAATTATGAGAAATGAATACTGAGAAGACAAATATCAACTGCATTCATGATCAAAACAAGTCTGTGAAAAGGTTAGATGCTTCATGAAGTTAATTCCTTGAATAATAAACGTTACTGGTCAACTTCACTGAATTTTAAATTATCTATCAGACAAATTCGTGAGGGAGTTGTCTAATTTGAATAACTGAAGTTGAAACTCTCACGCTAAATGGCTGAAATACCATTCTATACACTCATGTTCCTAACTAGATACAATAAAATGAAGCTGACCACCAGATGAACATTTCTATGTTTTGGATTGCAGATGCACTGTGACCAGCATCTCCCGCTCTACTCTTCCTGATTTTTCTACCGTAGTAGAGTATATTACATTTTCAAGTAAAATAAATCCTGTCTTCTTGTGTTGCTTTTCTCAGACTCTTCTACTCTGTAGTGAGAAAAATAATGACTTAAATCTTTATTTCTTTATAAGATCAAGAGTTTATAAGAACGTGACTCATCCAATTTACAAGTAATTAAGTTTTACTGTTCAATTGATTATTATTGATGCATTGTTTGTATACAATAACTAGAATGTGGAAACATTAGAACTGATAAAAATAGGAAGGTTATGATAAATTTGAAACAGATCTTTTTTGGGGGAACGATAGCTTTCTGAATAATTTGGTGGAGTTCTAATCCGGGAAGCCTAGGATGCATTTAATCTAATAGTGTGCATTTTTCTAGAAAAAAATGTACAATAAAAATAAAATCAATTTTGTTCAAAGTGTTTCTGAAAGTTTTCATCTAAATAATTTAAATCAGAGACAAGGATTATTCAGTGTGGTTACTTTTGTGTTTGAATATTGCATAACCATATTTCTTCACAGACACAAATATACACTAAGAGTCATCATCAACTTTCTGCAGTGTTCAATTTGCTTCATCCCACATCGTCTTCTAATTAGTTTACAGTGAAGACAGGAGAAATGTAGCTAGTGATCTTCTAAAATATGAGTTCCAGGATCTCAGACCCAAGAGACAAGGAAGAAATGAATATGGATTTTAATAATATCTCTAATTGAAAGAAATGACAATGGTGTGGAGTTGGAAATTTTCAATCTGTCATTCACACACGGGGCAGTTATGATGCATTTCAAAATGGTAAAACAGTATTTTTATAGTTTACTTTGTTACTTGGCAATTGAATTATTTAGCCTATCTCAGAATTTTTTTAAGAAAAAAATTCACTAGTTTAATAGCGATCCCTTGCAGGAACTTTACTCTACATCTCAATGTAGGGCAAGGGCTGCTTGTATTCTACAGTGTATAAAAGAAGGGCATTCAAGATTACAACCAAAAAAAGAATATCAAAGAAGGAAATCTGAATTTTTGTGCTGATTTTTTGTGCTGATTCGCCAAAACAAAATAAACAATACAGAAAAAACAAAACCAATGAAACAAACATGCAACATCATGAGGAAAACAAAGAGGGAAATCCTTGAAATTCCCTTCATTCTTTTACTACTTCCTCTTTTAATGACAGAGAATGTGTTGTGTTGAAAGGGAGGGATCGGGGCTCCTCGTTTTGGCCACCCAGATAGCTTAAACCTGAAATAATCACACTGAAACTATATTAATTAAAACACTGTTTGGCCATTAGCTCTAGTCTCCTATTTGCTAACTCTCACATCTTGATTTAACCCATTTCTATTAATCTGTATGTCACCACGAGGTTGTTGCTTATCGGGAAACATTTAGCATGTCTGACCTGGCAGCTCCATGGTAGCTCTCTGACTTTGCTTTTTTTTCTCCCAGAATTTAGTTCTGTCTTCTCCACCTACCTAAGTTCTGCCCTATCAGGCCAAACAGTTTCTTTATTGATTAACCAATTAAAGCAACACATAAACAGAAGGACCTCTTACACCAGTATTTTTTTCTTTATTGTTTTCATTACATTGAGAATTGCTTCATTGGATATGTTCATTCATGAGTTGGATGCAAATGTATCTAATCTATTAGGAAATGTGAATACAGGCATGGTGGTAAATGCCAATCATCCTAGTGTTTGGAATTTTCTGGGGAAAGAAGAAGAAATGACAACTCATCCCAGACTGAGAATTTACCATAGACAAAGAAACAATTCTCTCAACTCCAAGTATGCAAACTAATGAGTTTATTGGATGACTTACAGGAGTATGGGCAAGGAGTTACTTATAGGAACAAGGACTATTCAAAGTTCGGTACTTACTAGTATGACCCACTACTCAAGGAATTTACATAACTGGTGCTCCATTTTACAATTGCAGGCACTTTTGGGGGCAGATAATCTTTCCTTTTTTTCAATTTTATTTATTTGTTTTTAAATAATATTTTCAATTTTACACACAAATCCCTGTTCCCATTCCCTTTCTGCCTCCAGTTAGAACCAGCTTTTTCCAAGCCACACATCTACTTCTCAGAGAGGGTAAGGCTTCCATGGGGAGCCAACAAAGTTTGGCACATGACTTTTGAGAACTGATAACGACCTTAATTCTCATCATAGAACCTCTTTCCAGTTACTTATAGAAGCAGATGCACAGATTCACAGTAAAGCATTGGATGGAGTTCCTAGAGTCTCGTCGAATAGAGGGAGAAACGATAATATGAGCAAAGGAGTCAAGACCATGATGGGGATACCCACAAAAACAGCTGACCTAAGCTAGTGAGAGTTCACAGATAGCCTATTCTTTGTAGGAAGTTACTTCATACTCACATAACATTAGGTGGGTTCTTAGTAAATTTTAGGAACTTCTTGAGGCTTGTGAGTCATTTACTTCTAGATATGCAACATTTTTATATACTTTCTGAATTGTAAAGAGCTTCCTTCTTGAATGGAATTGTTTATTTTGGAGGAAATTGTCATACAACAACAAAAACTTGGAACACAAAATGGAGACTTGTGAATCTGAAGCTTGCCCAATTAAAGGATCAAGCACGATACACAAAAAAAACAAACACAAACAAAACATCATAAGTCTGTGAACTTATGTATGTCTGCTGAGACACTGAGAGACAGCCCAGTTAATAATACAATGACCATATTGTGCTTCCTAATTACACAATTTTCAATTTGTTTTGAATAAATTGGTTAAGTAAGCTTTATGTTAACTTGTACAAAAGTTTTCTTAAATTCTTAATCTAGCTCAAAACTAATGAAATATATAAAGCTCAATTTGACCCAAAACCAGTGTTCTCTGGGCTTATAGGCAATTGCCTCATGATCTATAATTTTTTTAACTATGTATTAAATTGTTTCACAGCCAAGTTATAATGAAGTAGTGGAAAATATGTTTATTCAACTATTACAACTAAAATAAAAGGTATGTAACCCATAATATTGAAAAGAGGCATGCTTTGTGAATACACAACCAACTGTTAATAAAATAATTGCATGTATGACTGAAATGTCTCAACAATCCACCACATGAATGCATTACAACCTATTTCAATTTTAAAAATTAAATTAAAAAGACTGTTACATGAGTCTATGATTTAGAGTTTGACCAGAGGAGTTTGAATACCACCAGAGAGAAAAGCATGAATGAGAACAGGATTGAAAGCAAATTCAGTGTACAGAAAAAGGAAGCCAAAGAATGAAAGACGCATGGGTGAAAAGTGGTATTGAAAACAAGTAGAAGGAGAACAGTCCTCTCTGATGCTAGAGATAAATTGACTGCCAGAACTGCTCATAGAGGTTTTTTTCTTTTTAAACAAGAGATAATTTAATGAGCTTAAATCCTCCTTACCAAGTCAATTCTGTCAGCTTCTTTCTTAATGAACATGACTATGCACCCTAAATCTCTATCTTTATTTTTATAATTATTAACATAAAATTGATTCTTAATGTAACCTTGATGTGTCAGATATATATTCGACCCTAGAGTAAGGCATTTTGGGGGGAGTAAATAAAGTTTGACATACCAACGTGAAGCAAGACCAAGCCTCCTGCCCCCTGGGTCTAGGCTGAGCAAGGCATCCAACCATAGGGAATGGGTCCCAAAAAGTCAGTTCATGCACAAGGGACAAGTCCTGGTCCTGCTGCCAGGGTCCCCCTCAACAGATCAAGCCATATAGCTGCCACTCACATTCAGGGGGCTTAGTTCAATCTCATGCAGATTCCCAAGCTGTCAGCTATATATTAATAGACATCTAAATGAAATTACAGAAATATATAAAACAATAGAGGTTTCAGTAATATATGTTTGTAATTTCACTAATTACTGCTAAAATTATGAAGAAAGCAAAATAGAATAAATTTCGAAAGTTTTGTTTATTTTTATGTGTGCTTTTGAAAAAATATAATATTTTTTGTTTTAAATATGTAAACTCATGTATTTATTTAAAACAATACAAAATGTCATAATTTTCCTGGAAATTCAATCAGAAAATTTCGAAAATTGAAGTGACTTTTTCTAATTCAATGCATATGTAAACTTCAGAATGTTTGATTGATTGTTAAATAAAATATTACAAAGATTAATCTTACTTGAAAAAAATATTATGGAATCTTGTTCAACTTAAAAAGGTTCAACAATGTGTAATCATTTCCACTGTAAGGTTTTATTTACTAATTGTAGGGTTGTTGCAGATCCTTGATTTACTCTAATGCAGCAAATACTTAATATTTTTTCTAATGGGGCCACTGGGATCCCTTAAGTTTTTCTGGGTTATTGGAAACTAGAGTTGCAAAAGCTTGGAGTAGCAGATGGAACACAGTTGGCCAAGCCTTTTGCTGAAGCTAACACAGTTGCCAACGTCCTTGAAAATAAGAGTCTAGTTTGTGAGCAGTGTCGGGAAGAGCAAATGTTTGCTACTGAAACAAACATTTGAAATAAGGAAATACTCAGATTAAACATTTTCTTTAGCAAAAATAAATATTTTACTCCATGAATTCTTGATGAAATAAATATGCCATTTTAAAACTAAAGTACAAGGAATACTAATAGAGGCCTCCATAAAAGACAAAAAATGGAGTTTTGTTTTACAATATGTACCTATATAAATTTTGGTATGAATCTTAACATGGTTGACATTGATAGTATAGTTTATTGGGAAAATTAATTTAAAGAATTAATTATAATATTTGTGTTATATAATTTTACTCACTCAAATAAAATCAGGTGAATACTGCTACAGTATATTGTAATTTCTTAGTTTCCTTACATTTTACATCTTCCCGTAATATTTGTGTGGCTGGCTTTGTGCTCTATTAAAGTAACTCTTGCATAAGCTCGGTGTTATTCTCTTTTGAGGAGTGTAACTATTCAGAATTTTGAAGGTGTTGGTTGAAGGGATTTTAAATCAATCTAGTTTAATCTATGCACTAATTACAGATAGGCAAATTGAGTTCTCGAAAGGTTAAGCTGTTTACTCAAATCATATATCAAATTAGTCACAAAGCCAAGATATGACTCCCAGTCTCTTAATTATTGCAACAGTTTTTAAATTAAAACTGTAATTTCTTATTTAGACTGCTTCATGCCATTTTCTTTCCAACATAAGAGTTTGGAGTAAAATGTTATGGGACAGAACATTAAAATTGATGTGTACAGTTGAAAGAGTGTTATGTATGCTCATCTGTTTATTTTTAAGCTAATGGTAGAAAAATAAACTTAAATGTTATAGTGAAATAGCTTTTATTTAAGTTTAGCAGTCTTAAAGAAAGATAAAAATGTTTTGGTTTAATAAACATGTCTAAATATCTTTCTTTCTTCACAAGCTCTATGTATATACAGCCCATTCAACTTGCAGCTACTGGCAGTAAAATTAATCTTGGCAAAAATAGGGCTTGGATTTTCTTTTAGATGGTGATGTAATCTCAGATCACATGGAGTGCATTTCCTGATAATAGCTCTAAAGTTTAACTTTGAGACTTTCTGCATCATGACTGCTACAAGCTAACTTTATACTATGGTGTACATTTGGGTCCTTATGATACCACTGACCTCCAGAAACACTGCAGACTATAATCAGTCTTAGAAGAGATTTCTCAAACTTCTGCAATTGTTCACCAATTAAAACAGTACTTTGGTTGGAGAGATGGCTCAGTGAGCAATGTAGCTGCTCTATAAGTAGGTGGGCCTGAGTTCATTTTACCCATGTAAAAACTTCTGGTACCCAACACTAAGAATTCAGAGACAGGCCTAAAACATGACCACACTAGCCAGACACTTTAACTGAATCTCTTAAACTTAGGTTCCAGAGCCGACCCTGACTGTGCAAATACGGTAGAATGTGACTGTGGAAAGATATACCGCTATGTGTATCCTGCTGGCCTCCACACGTCTGTATGCTTACCTGCATACACCACCCTCCCTCAGTCTCCACATTCACCCACTACCCTCTCTCACACACAAAAAAGTGTCTGGGATGCATTTTTTTGGATGTTTTATTTTTATGCACTTTAATGGGATTTTACCAAAATCAACGAGGTGAACTGAAATTCTTGACTTTGTGGGAATGATTTTTCTATATGAACTTGAAGTTGTCCTGCAGTGAGAGAACACATGTCCATGCTTGACAAAAAGATGTGTTTTGCCCTGTGCACAATTATTCCATTTTAATTTTTTTCTTTACTGTTGCAAACTGTCACAGTAAATATTATAACTTTTGAGATCTCTGGAAGAAGGTACAGTGAGTGATCCAACATGATTAAAATTTGGGACTCTGTGAACATAATTTCTATCCAAAGTAAAGGAGATCTGAAGTCATTCAGACTGCATGTATACTTAAGAGAATTTTAGGTTTCATAAACTGAAAAGGTGTCTATAGTAAAAAGGGACATAATATCAATTCAGAATAATTACACTGAATTTAGGAGGTTGTTAGTTTCTAGACAACACCTCTGCTTAAGGGGAAAATAGAGACAAAGAAGCATGAAATGTAGTCAGCAAAAATTCTTTTAACTACACAGAGCTTCATGTTGAGAGGTTTGAGCTACTGGTGTCAAGAAATGCATAAAGATAAGTATGTACTCATGAAAGAAAACATTAAGCACTTAGTAGCATTAAATAAAATCTCTAAGATTCATGCAGTATTAAAGGACAGTAAATCCTCCTGAAGTTGCATTTTAATGTTTCTACTATCAGCCCCATGACCAAGTCACACATGGTTTTTCTTCCTCCACTGTGCTCAGACTTAAACTGTGTGTGTGTCAGTGTTGGGAGTTAATTTCATACTCCTGAAATAATTTGAAATTATCTCATGTCAAACAGGTAACAGTATATAATATTTTAATATATATTAATTATCAGTGCAATACACTTGAAAATTAGCAACAATGTAAAAATATACTAAACATTCTGAAACTTTCCATAAAGAGTATTATATACAATTTCTTAAAAATATCTCATGTATCACTGTATTTTGGAATAAATAACTCAACTTAGTATGTTGAATTAAAGGTCAGAACTCAATCGTTTTAACTTTTGTATGTTTTATTGTTACTGTTATTTTTTCTTTTGTTTTACATCCTGACCAGCATTTCTTTTCTTCCCTTTCCTACTCGTTCTTTATATTCAACTCCCCCACCCCTTCCAGTCCTCTGTTTCTCTTCAGCCATAGAATATCAAGTTTCAGTGAGACTAGGCAGTTCTGCTTCTATCAAGGACAGAGGAGGCAATTCACTACCAGATGTGCTGGAGTAAAGGTGGCATAGAAATTGTGGGAGTTGCCATCCAATGACAGGCCTAGCATGGGACACATACTGTAAGAGAGAGCTTAAATCTGAGGGCCAGGACCAAGGGAGGGATAGGCCAGAGACCAAACATAGAACCAAACACTACTGGACTGTAGTATGAGGGCCGGCTTGTTGGGGTATCTGTTTTCGTCCAGTATCCCATAGCCGGCAAGTCCCAGAGAGAATCAACCACATAGAGATCTCTATAAGTTATAAAGCTGATTGACCCATTAGGTCAGGCTACTTATTAGCTCTTATAACTTATGTTACCCCATTATCCTTATCTACGTTAGCCATATGGCTCAGTACCTTTTTAGTGGGGCAGCTTACATCTTTTCTTTCCGGTGATCTGGGCAGAACTGCCAGAGGGAGCTTTCTAGAATATTCCCAGTCTCTGCTCCACCTCTACTTTTTGTCTGGCTTTTTTGTCTATACTGCCTGTCTGGCCAATCAGCGTTTTATTAAATTATGATTGACAGAATACGGATAATTCTCCCGCATCAATTTCTTCTTTTTTTAAAAAAAAAATGGAAAATACCCATAATCCATTTGTTGGGAATGTGGGTGTAGTATTTTAGGCTACTTTTTGCTGGTTGGGGGTGCTGATGATCTTATGGGGACCTAAAGAAAATTTAGAGTTATAATCAGGTTTTGACTGGAGTATCCTGTGAGTCTTGATCATCTCAGGCAGCAGTCTTGAACCTGTTTTGGATGAAGAACTCAGACATCTGGGCCATCTGTTCCTGTCGGAAATTTTTTAGGTGGCCTCCCTTGATCAAAGCTGATTTTTCTTAACTCAGAATGAATCTATAGCCTCTCATTTTCTGTGGAAACAAAAACAAAATCTCTTCTCCAAAGTAACATACCTTTTGACTTCAGTTTTGAAGCCAAGGTATTTTCAAAATACCTGTCTTGGGTTAGTTTAGCAGCATTTATAAACAAGAGTCTTTTAGCAGCTGTTGCTCCTTCCTCAGCCTTAAAACAATTTAAACAAAGAATAATAACATATAGTATCAGGATTCTCTGTGTATTTTCCATCTTTATGAGGCTTTATTTTAACCTCTATTTTTTTATTTTTACTTTTACTTTTTGAGACAGGTTTTCTGTATATCTTTGTCCTGGAATAACTCTGTAGACCAGGCTGTCCATGAACTCACAGAGGTCCACTTGTCTCTGCTTCCCAAGTGCTGGGATTAAAGGTGTGTGCTACAGCACCTTGAATTTACAGAGATCTGTCTGTCTCTGCCTCCCAGGCATTGGGTTTAAAGGTGTGTGTTACCTTGAAGTCACAGAGGTCAATGTACCTCTGCCTCCCAAGCATTGGAATTAAAGGTGTGTACCACCACACCCTATTCTGGACCCACCTTGAATTTAAACAATTTAGAAGCTTCTCCTCAAAATGTTAGATAAATTTTAATGAACATAAATTTTAAAACTTGCATTGCATTCTTTCATCATCCATAGCCCCATCTAAAATTGATTGCTTAATCCTTGTGTCATTGTAACAATTTCTACTTATTTCCCCATGTTGTGTAATACTGGCATGATTTAACCATTATGGATCAACCAGGTTTGAGAAAAATCCTTGAAAATGGAATTAGAATTTTGCAAGAGAGACATATAAAAATCCCCCTAATTCCAATGTATTGCTTAATCTCTAGCTAATAGAGTAGTCAATAAACAAAAATAAGGAACAGAAATTAAAACTGTTACAAAAATAACAAATAATTCCATTAGCAAGATTAGATATTCAGAAAAGAGCACATGACATAGTACATACATTGTGAAAAACAATGTGTTTTCCCAAAACAAAACAACAATAAAAAACAAATAAAAACATTATGACCTCAAAAGTTTAAAAAGAGGATTAATGATCCAAAACAACAGAGAAACCTTGTCTCGAAAATACAACAAAAAAGAGAGGATTGCATACGTGCAGTATTGCTTCTAGTGAATACAAGGCCAAGTGAAACTAAGTCCTGAAGAGTAAGGAACACTTGAATTTCAGTGTTCACTGAACTATTACAATAGGAAGTATATTATCAGTCCTAGTGTTCATTAACAAGAAGATCTTGAAGAAAACTAAGGTATCACATATATGTATATTAGTATCACAAATATGTATGTGTGTATATATATATATACTAGTCAGATATACTAATTATGGATATCTGATATCAGATTATGTAATTTGTGAAAACGTGGGTGTGACAGTTGAATATTAATTTAAAGGAATCAAGAAAGCACAGAATGACAAACAATATAAAACCTAATATATATTTAGTCTAAAGAAGCTAATTTATAGCAGTAGAGAGTAGAATGATAGTTTTCAGTTGTGGTATGGAAGAATGAAAAAGTATTATTAAACTATGTCCATGTTCAACTATTTATTTGGATTAATTACTCATTTATCTGGCACACTGATTATAACTAATAAAATCTTTATATTTCTAAAAGTTAAGAATACATTTCAAATGTAGAACAAAAGTATGTTTGAAATTATGCATACAAAATAGAGCATGTAACTGTTCCACATACATGTTTTTTAGTGTGTGATCCACATGATAAGTATATTCAAATTTTCATCAATTGAAATTCATTTACAAGAGTTATTGCTCATATCAGAAGGAGAAATAATAATATTTCTTCTCTAAAATAGGTATAAGATGTTTAAAGATTATTTTACAAAAACTCAGTGTACACACCATGAATTAATTATCTGCTTTGTTTTAAATTGAGTGATCTATTTATATCTATTCTCTTCTTTGAAACCAAAGATACTCTTTCTACAAGAGCTGATATCTAAAAAATATTATTTAAGGAAGAATATTCATCGTAAATTTTCCCAAATACATGAACGACCTGAAATTAGAACTTATGGCAATTGACATTTCAATGCTCTGAAGTAAAATGCAAAGCTGACTTTTATAGTGATGTTAAAAGGCCCTTCTGAGTAATTTTCTTGTATTTGTTGTTTTACCACTTATGAAACTACACTTGCCTTGGGCTTTTATTGTCTTTGTTACTTTCTTCAAGTCAGATTCTGAAATGAAAAATTACCATGAAAATAAATGGGAAGTGGCGTAATAGTTTAATGTTTACTCCCAAGACAAGAGATATTATATAAAATGTGCCTTAAATTGTTTCAACAAACTTTAGTTTATTCTTTCGTTGTGCTATGCATGGTGTGTATCTTGTATACATATGACTGACTATGTGTCTACATACATTTTTTAAAGACTCACATTCAGTTCAGTGTAGGAGATCAACATCTCTGTTACTCTCAGTCTTGTTTTTGTGTTTGTAGCAGAAAGTAGAAAAGGGATTAATTTCCTGGCATCACATCAGGTAGAGAGAAAAATAGCTCCATTGTCTACCATAAGGCTGTCTTTGCGGTCCTGACATAAGATAATTTTGAGTAGTGGACTAATAACATAATATCTGGTCCCAGACTGAACCAGATCTCTAAAGCAGCCATTGATTTCTTGGGACTTTCCTGTCTCTACTTCCAAAGTATGGGTTTTAGGAACCAGTGGTCATTTCATGCTTTTAAATGGGTGTTAGAATATCAGCTTAGGTCCTCTTGCTTTTCAAGAAAGAGATTTATTTCATTGAACATTCCAATCAATCTGTTGTGTTTATTCTTAAAGTTGACATTGTGTATTTTTTTCAATCCTCTTACTCTAATTATGCAACGGCTTCATTACGGTTGAAAGCTCCTTGACTCTAGTGACGTGAAGAATTAATTAATAGTGAGACCCGTGAAAGCTAGCACGTGAAAGTAGTTGTTGAGCTTGTTGAGGATTCCAGAAGGAGGTTGAGAGAATAGAGAGAGAGAAATGGAGGATGAAAATAACTATAATTTCTCAAAGAATTAGACATTTTAATGAATGAATTCACAAATATAAGTGAAGTACTTACGTTCATTTTCTAGAATAAATTAAATGCTGTATTTTTCTCCGAAATCCATGCTTTGAAGTTAAAATGCTGTTTATTTTTCATTTAATATTTTGTCTTGAGAATAAATCTGAGCATTGGTTTGTCGTTCTCCTCAGTTTGTCCCTCCTCTCCAGTCCTTCCCACTTCTAAAATTCATATTTTCTAATTCTTTAATTGTGAGATATATGCCTATAAATACATTCTGCTTATATCATTTCATCTAGCTCATATTTTTAAAAATATTTTATCTTTGCAGAACACATTATATTCAAGTTACAAATAATGGTATGTATGATGTAAACCCCATATTTAGAATTTCTTCATATTAAGAGAATGGCTTTTATGAAAATCAAAGGCAATTTCACTTGATTTACAATGAACTATCTATTCTAAATGTGTTTTCCCGTGGGAGAACACAGATAATTGACTCTGAACTGATGTGAACTTTCAGATGAAGTATTTCAGAGGAAATTTAGTTCTCTGCAAAGAATTATATGATCTCAATTGATATATATTGCATTTTGAAGATTGATGCAACATTCAGTTTCTCTATTTTTAGCAAAGCAATATCTTGGACCTCAATGAAAAGAATTATTGAATACAGATTTACATGAAAATGGATTTAGTAAATTAACCCATAAAATCAAATTTTGAAGCAAGATGATGAAATAGCACTGCAGAACCATCTTTTTTTTTTTTTGGCTTTGTGTATTGGTCTGCATTATGAATGCATAAAATTAATAAGCACTACTAATAGTTTTTATTTACAAGTTTAAATCCAATACTAACAGTTAAGACATGTCCTATAAGTCTGCTATTTTGTTGAGTGTTCTTAAATCACAATGTTTGAGTACATTGTGAACTTTAATCAAAGTATACAAAGCACATAAATGTACTTTTACAAAGAAACTTTTATTTTTAGAAACTTTCTGTATTTTAAGATATGCTAAAAAGCATCTTTACATATGCAATTTTCGTGCAAACAAGTGTTTTGTACCGTACAATACTCATCTATAACATTTTATAATTATATATCTATAAATTACAATGGTATTATAATTATATACAATTATAAAATAGTAAAATTTATAATATCCCCTTGTTTTTATAAAATTAATAACATGATTGTATTTTATATCACTAAATTTTGAAGAGTCAGTCTGAATCCCTAAATATTTCTGCAATTTATGTAAATATAACTTGTCAAGAAAAATTACTATTGTTTTATAAAACTGATAATCCATGCTATGTTATTGTAACTGGCCTGTGTTATGACTAAATATAAATGAAAGAAAATATTAGTTTTCATGTTCAGATCATGATAACCATATACATCAGACAAATGGTGATCACTGCATCTCTTTTCTGTATTTAGGTTCCCACAATCTTTCCATGCCCTCTTATCTGACCATCTTGGGACATCAGGACCAGTGATTTCTATTTCCTGTTTGGAGCAAAGCTCTCTATAGTCAGTTTCTCTTAGCACTTTGACCTGTGATGTGTCCCTCTTTTGACCATCACTTAACGCTAAAATGTTTTCTCTGACCAAAGGGGACAATTGACTAGTCTATGATCATAAATATAAATATTTATAAGTTAATTTAATTAGTATTAGCCTGATAAAAACATAATCAGAAAAAGATTTCACTATAAGGCTTGTGACTTCCAGAGCCTTAGGGTTTTAAATACTGTTCAAAATGTCTCAGGCACGGATTCTTCCTCACCGAGTGTGCTTTAGATACAACTCGGACAACTCGGACCTCCAGAACACTCATGCTGATATAGACTAGTGGTCACAGCTTTCCAGACAGTTTAGTTTCTGGAGCACACAAGTTCTCTTGTTAGCTTTTTCTGATGATGATTCTTTCTGCACAAAGCCCACACAAGCACCTTTACACCCTTGAGTGATTGTCAACAGGCAGTTCCCATCTCAATTTCAGTTGGGTTTCCCTGTATCATATAATAAGTATAAATGTGCCTTTTCCTCAGCAGTGTACTCTTAGTACCAAGTTTATGGGGTACCTCAAGCAATGACAATAGTTTTAAAGTCATGGAAAGTGAGATCTTTAAACATAAAATACTAATTTTAAAAGTTTCAAAACAAAATGGTGCCACTTTGATATACCTTCATATACAGCACAATTTTGAAGAGAGAAAGTTTAAAAGGTAGAATTAGTGATTGTAACAATTCTTTGCCATACTTTTGTTAAATTATTACCCAAATATAATTTTCTTTGTCGATTAACAAGTCAGTTTTGTCATTGGAAAACATAATACATTTCTGTATTTTTCTCAAATCAAACCTAATTTGTATATAAAACTTACACAAATACCTATAAAATTTATTTGAGTTAATCAACTAACAAAGAAGAAAATAGCATTTCGATTCAAGATTTCGATTTCAGATCATTATCACATTGTTTTGTGTTTCTAGAAAATGTTATTAACTATAAAATAAATGGGAAGTTGTTCATCATAAAGAAACTTGTAAACTAAAGGGCGAGACAGGAAAGAATGTGTGTATGGAGGTTCGTTATCCCAGCACTCCTGCATTTGCAAACCTAGTATCACTGAAAGCCACTAACTCTCTGTAGGGTTGTGGTCTATAAACCAAGTAGATAGACACTTTAAGGAAAAGGAAGATATGGCCATAAAACATGTTTAAAGGTAATATATAAGAGGAAAATGAAGGAAATTTGGAATGTCACTCAAAAATCCGATGAAGATATGCTGACACTCTATCATAAATTGTGCATAGGCACATATACACAAATACCAAGCATTCTATAGTCACAACTTGTTTTCAAGAACAATTCACTAAAAACAATAATTAATAAGTAACTCTAAAATGTTATAAATATATGTTGATTTCTTGCTGTTACGACATTCCACTTTTTAAAAAAACTCTTTAAATATATTTTAAATTTTAGAAAATAATATTATTTTTATGTGCATTAGAGTTTTTCCTGCAAGTATGTCAGATCCCCTTGAACTGGAGTTACAGACTGTTTTGACCTATGTCACTGCTGGGAACTGAACCCAGGTCTTTTGGAAAAGCAGCAACCTGTGTTCTCAACCACAGAGTCATCTCTCCATTTCAAGATTTGTATTGATCACACTTGAGTTTTATTTGTTGGGGATTAATATGGTATTATGGTAAGAAAATCTGACTTTAGATAGTTTGCAATTTAGGATTGTATTTTTGTGTTGGAGAAGAGATGTCACCATTTGTTAATTTATCTTTCACACTCATGTAAAATACAAAGGAGTTTTTTTTTATTGTACTTTGCAATGATGATCAGAGAACCATTTCATTTGCCAAAGAAGGTCAATGCATGCTTGCAAATTACAATTGCTTCTAAAGCTATTTAAAGTAAAAATAGAACATAAACTCTAGCCAACGTTGTGCCTTTGAAATGTAAGATATCTTACACAATAGGAAATGTGGACTTGTGGATCAGTAGGTTCTAAGCAACATGCAAGGACATGAATCAGAGATGTGCTGTTGAACAATCTAGATGGCAAATGGCAATAAGACTCTGGACTTTTAAAAATTGAATGTTTGCTCCATGAGGAATCATACTAGTTTGGGCATGTGGATGTGCTTTGCACAATTTTAGCAATTATTTTAACTGATCATTCAATGAAAAGAAATATATACATAATAATGTAATAATATAAATCAGATATCATGTTACTACCTTAATATTCCTGGATTTCTTTTTAATGAGAAAATTAAAATGAATGTTTTATTCAAACTACAATATATAAATCAAATCAGTACACACGTCATGACCTCTCCAGGTGGATATTGAGCACTACCTGCCCAGACAGTAAACCTCCACTCCTCTTTAAACTTGTATAAAAGTGGGTGACAGAAGATAATTACTTAAATTACAATACTGTTGAAGGCTATGCTGTGACTAAGAACTCTCAACATTCAATGGTCAATTTATGTTGTTAAATAGACATTCTTTTCATTCAAAGATAGCAGGAAAAACAATAGCTTTGGTATCTGTATTTCCTTTGTGATTCTAGTTTCTAAAGTATGCCAAAATCAGTTTTAAAGTCTCAAAAGTAGCAGCTGCCAACTATCACAAATGTAAAACGATATGCATGCAAGTATACTGGAAAAGTTCCCACCATTTCATACATGTTGGTTTAACCTCAGAGGCATGTGTTATGTATGTTTAATAAAAACTATTAGCATAGAAATCTTAAAACCACTTATATTAAGATTGTGACATTCTACTTTGTGATCAGTAGCATTGTCATTATAGGGCATGGTTAGCATGCAAGCTTGAGAATATCAGACTGGAGGCAAAGTCAGTTTAAGCATCTCTCTATATGAATGTGTATACAAACACACATTGACACATTATATGTACTTGTATTTATGTGAAATGCATATCAGTGAGCTTTAAAACATTCATTTTACAACAAACAGACACTATTTCTAATTGTTCTTTTCTCCACAGAGGTTGGAACCCTAAAATAGAAGTTACTTCAAAGATAATTTTGACTGTG
This sequence comes from Myodes glareolus, assembly GCF_982192425.1. NCBI lineage: Eukaryota > Metazoa > Chordata > Mammalia > Rodentia > Cricetidae > Myodes > Myodes glareolus. The sequence continues at coordinate 71,969,063 of NC_142037.1, read as the reverse complement.
AAAATTTTTACATCCTGAGACTCTAAACTATAAAACTTCAGTGGGAACAATTTTCTTAAGAATGCAGCTGGGCAGGAAATATGAGATAGTAGTGAAAGGATTTTATCTTCCTGATGACTGAGATAACATAGCTCTAATAGAGTCACGGTGTTTCATCAGCCTTTTGCCAAAAATAAGTCAGCATTTCTTTGGGAAACGGAAATCAGAGAAGTGGGATTTGATAGAGATCTCAATACTCTAATAGGTTCCGGGAAAGATGAATTCTATTTCCATAATATGAGGCTTTGTGGAATTGTGGATTGGAAAATGTAGCTTAGAAACCCGCTCTCTAGCATGTAGTAAATGAATTCCTTTAATGAGCTCATAGGGATTTTTCCAAGAAATATAAATGTTTGCCCTTTTAGGCAAGCACTTAGCCATTTAAATAACCTTTTCAGTACAAAATTCAACCATTATTCTGTCAGATTTAAATTTAATCATATGTATTTCAGCAAAACAGGTTACAAGTTAAAAAAATATTTTTTAATTTACAAAAACATTATTTTAAAGATAAACTTATTGTGTTTTGCTTGTGTGTGATGATTTTTAAAATATGTACACCAGTTTAAGTTTTAAGTGAACTTGTCACATCTAACATTATATTATACACTATTTTAAAATAATTAAATAAAAAGAGTGCTACGATTTACAAATGTTAAATATGTCTCCTTCTAGGTAAATTTAACTGATTTGTAAAAATAATAAAATCAAATAAGTATCTCTTTTTGCATATGTCTGTGTGTGTAGTGGACAACCATGTATGTATATGTATTTGGATGTGCATGACTGTACCTGTATGTTCTCATGCATATAGGGGATTCAAGACTGATTTTAGAACTCTTTCTATATTCCTCCACAACTTATATACTGAAAAAGAGTCTCTTACTGAACCTAGAGCTACTTGATTTAAGTAGTTTATCCAGCTAGGGCTTTCAGGGACCTTCTAATTTCACCTATCCCCTCTCTGAGTATTGGGATAACAGTTGGGCTGCCACACTCATATAACATTGACGTGAGTTCAGGGTGTTTGAACAATGGTCTTCATGATTCCTACTTGTGTGTCCAGTCAGCTGACAACTGTGTCATTACCTTTTCTATTCTTCTGTTTTGATTAAAATAAAATGTTTATTTGTAATGCTTACGGTATTTCACCAGAATGTATGTCAGCATTCCAATTACATGCCTGTTGTCCTCAAAGGCAAGAAGAGGGCATCAGATTCACTGCAAGAGGAGTTACATACAAATGAAAGCTGCCAAGTGATTGCTGAGAATCGAACCAGCAGCCTCCAAAGCAGCATTCTCCAAGGCAGCAGCCAGTGCTATTAACTTTATCACTTCATCTTCTCATTTTCTCTTCTGACTTTATCCTTTTAAAATAGTTTCTATTGACTTTGAGAACTAGGTGCACACCTTTAATCCTAACACTTGGGAAGTAGAGGCAGACAGATCACTGTGAGTTTGAGACCAGCCTGATTTACAATAGCTAATTCCAGGACAGGCTTCAAACTACAGAGAATTCTGTCTCAGAAAACCAAAAAAAAAAAAAAAAAAAAAAAAAAAAAAAAAAAAAAAAAAAAAAAGTGAAGTGAACTCAGTACCCTTTTTAAATGTAAATATCCATTTCTAGCTTTATATCATGGGGCTATTCATATGAATGTGATTTATGAATTTTTAGTTTCAATTTTCTAAGTCCTTAGATAGAATTATTAGCAACTAATTAAAATCAAAGTTAAAAGTGTAAATATTTCTGTAACCTGACTCACTTATTCATCACCTGTAGTTTGGTCTCTTATAGGACAGAAAAGTACACAGTTTTACACCCAGTTCTTTCACTTTAGACTTCCCACATTATCAGTTTACTAGACCTTTGAAAATAGCATCTTCCAGTATTCTCTTCTACATTAATTCTCATGCATCATTTTCATTTTCTTCAGACAAAATATCAAAAGTAGAGAAAAAAGACTACGTCAATTTGGCAGTACTAATTGGGTCAAAGGTATTCATTATTAGGTAATAGTTTTCTTGACTCTGAAAAAATATTATTCATTGTATTTAACAAGTTATTGAAAACACATTACGAGAAAAGTAAAAAAGACAAAACATACTGGTGAAACAATTCACTTAAGGGGAAGCCAGTTGACAAGAGAGTGTGACTTTACTTCTGCAGCGGCATCTCTGCTGCTACATTCTTCCAAATTAAGAAAAGTAGAGTTTTCACCCACAATTTTTCATAATATTACCATAGCCTGTCAGTATTAAGGTGTCTTTACAATAAAAAAAATTTAGAAGCTACATTATTTTCTAAATTTTTTGTCACTTGGATGAAATTTGGTGACATATATTAGATGTTTTATTTATTTTTTTGACAAAATGAAATATACCTTAGATTTTCCTTCTCAGTAGTTGAAAATTGATTTAATCAGGTTCATTTTCAGTTGAAAAATAATGTAGTATCTTCCCATGGCAATTTAAAACAAGGACCGTTGTCTCTTTCCATTTTTTCTAAATATTACAATTTTTTTTCCATGTAAGTAAGATAAGTCATCCTGTAAAAGTCTTGTCTGTGAATATAAAACCAGAATATTGCAAAAAATCCAGTGGAAAAACGTTATAACTATATTTTTTTTCATTTCTGCTTCTAAAAGGAAAAATATTTTCTATTTATTTATTTAATTAATTTATTTATTAAAAATTTCCACCTCCTCCCCATCTGTCCCTCCCTCTCTAGTCCTAAGAGCAGACAGGGTTCCCTGCCCCATGGGAAGTTCAAGGTCCTCCCCCCTCCATCCAGGTCTATAAATGTGAGCATTCAAACAAACCAGGCTCCCACAAAGTCAGTCCATGCAGTAGAATCAAAACCCAGTGCCATTGTCCTTGGCTTCTCAGTCAACCTTCATTGCCAGCCACATTCAGAGTGACCGGTTTGATCATATGCTCCATCACTCCAATCCAGTTGGCCTTGATGAGCTCTCCCTAGATCAGTCCCACTGTCTCAGTGGGTGGACGCATCCCCCCTGGTCCTGACTTCCTTGCTCACGTTCTCCCTCCTTCTGGTCCTCATTGGGAACTTGGGAGCTAAGTCCACTACTCCAATGTGGGTCTCTGTCTCTATCTCCATCCATCACCAGATGAAGGATCTATGGTGATATGCAAAATATTCATCAGTATGGCTATGGGACAAGACCAGTTCAGACACCCTCTCCTCTGCTGCCCAAGGAACAATCTGGGGACCTCTCCTTGGACCTGGGAACCCTTCTAGAGTCAAGTCTCTTGAAAATCCTAAAATGGCTCCCTTAATTGAGATATTTACTTCCCTGCTTTCATATCCATCCTTCCTCCATCCCACCCATCCCAATCCCACAAGCTCTCCCAAATTCTCCCCTGCTTCCCTCTCTCTACCTGTCTCCCCATACATTCACCTCCCACACCACCGTGCACCCAAGTTTTGCCTGGGAATCTTGTCTACTTTCAATACCCAGGAGAATAACTATATGATTTTCTTTGGGCTCGCCTTCTTATTTAACTTTTCTAGAATCACGAATTATAGGCTCAATGTCCTTTAATTATGGCTAGAATCCACTTATGAGTGAGTACATACCATATTCCTCTTTTTGGGTCTGGGTTACCTCACTCAGTAAAGTGTTTTCTATTTCCATCCATTTGCAAGCAAAATTCAAGATGTCATTGTTTTTTTAACACTGAGTAAAGCTCCAATGTGTATAGGTGTCATATCTTTTTTAACCATTCTTCTATTGAGGAAACTTGGAGTCCACCTACCTCAGGACTCAGCAATTCAACTCTTGGGAATATACCCAAGAAATATCCTATCATACTGCAAAATATTTTCAAGACTCACTAAAACCAAACTGAGTGCCTCTCTGAAAAAAACATTATTATCGTTACTTTAAGGAGACTAATGACTGCTAGTATTAGCCACTAAATCACAGATCTCCTCAGCTTCTGCAGCAGGGTCTTCGGTAGTCCACGGTACTCCTCCCTGCTCCCACTGTCTCCCTTTGGTCTCTTTTGTCCTTGGAATACCAGCTGTCACTGTTTCAGTGCTGAGGAGTTCTATCCAGAGAGTGCTGAGGAGTTCTATCCAGAGAGGTTAGCCCTTCTGTCTCCTGTGTCCTTGGAGTACCTGGTGTCCCTGCTGCAGTGCATAGGAGTTCCATCCAGAGAGGAGGAGATGGACAGGCACCAATGGAAGAATTCCTCCAACAACCTGAAAGACAACATGACGTCACCAGAATCCAGGGATCACGAAACTAGAAGAATTGAACACCCTACTCCAGAAGAAATAGAAGAAATCGAATCTAAGAGATCTTTTTTTTTTTTTAGTAAATTTTATTAAATTATAAAAGTTTCCATTTCCGCCCCCCCTCCCAACACCCTCCCACTCCCCCCACTCCCCCCCCTCCTTCCCCTCCGTCCCCCAGGGCAGTCAGGGTTTCCTGCCCTGTGGGAAGCTCCAGCTCCCTCCCCCTCCCTCCAGGTCCAGGAAGGCGAGCTTCCAAACAGACTGGATCCCCAAAATCCAGCATATGCAGAGGAAACAGGTCCCAGTGTCATAGTCAATGGCTTTTCAGAAAGACCCCGGGCCAGCCACAGTCAGAGAATCCGGCCAAATTCCGAGAATCTGGCTAGATCACGTCCTCGTTCAGTCCCAGTCCGACTGGCCCTGGTAAATTCTCATCAGATCCGTTCCCTTGTATCAGTGGGTGATAGCATCCCTCGCAGTACTGATTTCGTCTTTCATGTTCCTCCTCCTTCCGCTCCCCCTCCGGACCTCGGGGGGCTCAATCCGTTGCTCCAATGTGGGCCTCCGACTGCATAGCCGTCCTTCCCAGACGAAGGATCTCCTGGCGGATAGCTAAATAATCTTCATCAGGTTCATCTTCTTATTTAGCTTCTCTAGGATCACGAATAATAGGCTCAAAGACCTTTAATTATGGTTAGAATCCACTTATGAGTAAATACATACCGTGTTCCTCTTTTTGGGTCTGGCTTACCTCACTCAGTAAAGCGTTTTCTATTTCCATCCATTTGCATGCAAAATTCAAGATGTCATTGTTTTTTACCGCCGAGTAAAACTCTAATGTATATATGTTCCACACCTTTTTTAACCATTCTTCTATTGAGGGGCACCTAGGTTGTTTCCATGATCTGGCTATTACAAATAGTGCAGCTATGAACATAGTTGAACAAATGCTTTTGTAGTATGTTAGGGAATCTTTAGGGTATATTCCCAAGAGTGGTATTGCTGGGTCCTGAGGGAGGTTGACTCCCAGTTTCCTGAGAAACCGCCACACTGATTTCCACAGTGGCTGCACGAGTTTGCATTCCCACCAACAATGGATGAGTGTTCCCCTCACTCCACATCCTCTCCAGCATAGGCTATCATTGGTGTTTTTGACTTTAGCTATTCTGACAGGTGTAAGATGGTATCTCAAAGTGGTTTTGATTTGCATTTCCCTGATCCCTAGGGAGGTTGAGCATGACCTTAAGTGTCTTCTGGCCATTCGAAGTTCATCTGTTGTGAATTCTCTGTTAAGTTCAGTACCCCATTTTTTAATTGGGTTAATTAGAGTTTTAGTGACTAGTTTCTTGAGTTCTTTGTATATTTTGGAGATCAGACCTTTGTCTGATGAGGGGTTGGTGAAGATCTTCTCCCAGTCAGAAGGCAGCCTTCTTGTCCTACTGACAGTGTCCTTTGCTTTACAGAAGCTTCCCAGTTTCAGTAGATTCCATTTATTCATTGTTTCTCTTATTGTCTGTGCTGCTGGGGTCCTACTTAGGAAGAGGCCTCCTGTGCCTAAATCTTGTAGACTACTTCCCACTTTCTCTTCTATCAGGTTCAAAGTGGACGGATTAATGTTGATGTCTTTAATCCATTTGGACTTGATTTTTGTGCATGGTGATAGATATGGATCTACTTTCATTTTTTTACAGGTTGACATCCAGTTATGCCAGCACCATTTGTTAAAGATGCTTTCCTTCTTAAATTGTATACCTTTAGCTCCCTTGTCGAAAATTAGGTGTTCATAAGTTTGTGGGTTAATATCTGGGTCTTCTATTCGATTCCATAAGTCGACTTCTCTGTTCTTATGCCAATACCAAGCTGTTTTCAATACTGTAGCTCTATAATAGAGTTTGAAGTCAGGGATGGTAATGCCTCCAGAAGTTCTTTTATTGTGTAAGATTGTTTTGGCTATCCTGGGTTTTTTGTTTTGCCATATAAACTTGATTATTGTTCTCTCAAGGTCTGTGAAGAAGTTTGATGGGATTTTGATGGGGATTGCATTGAATCTATAGATTGCTTTTGGTAGAATTGCCATTTTTACTATGTTGATTCTCCCAATCCAAGAGCAGGGGAGGTCTTTCCATTTTCTGGTATCCTCCTCAATTTCTTTCTTCAAAGACTTAAAGTTTTTGTCAAATAGGTCTTTCACTTCCTTGGTTAGAGTAACCCCAAGATATTTTATGCTATTTGTGGCTATCATGAAGGGTGATGCTTCTCTGATTTCCCTCTCTGCTTCTTTATCCTTTGTGTATAGGAGGGTCACTGATTTTTTGGAGTTGATCTTGTATCCTGCCACATTACTAAAGGTGTTTATCAGCTGTAGGAGTTCTTTGGTAGAGTTTTTGGGGTCGCTTATGTACACTATCATATCGTCAGCAAATAACGAAAGTTTAACTTCATCCTTTCCAATTCGAATCCACTTGATCCCCTTATGTTGTCTTATTGCTATTGCTAGAACTTCAAGCACTATATTGAAGAGGTATGGAGAGAGTGGACAGCCTTGTCGTGTTCCTGATTTTAGAGGAAAGGCTTTGAGTTTCTCTCCATTCAGTTTGATGTTAGCTGTCGGCTTGCTGTATATTGCTTTTATTATATTTAGGTATGATCCTTGTATCCCCAGTCTCTCCAAAACCTTTATCATAAATGGGTGTTGAATTTTGTCAAATGATTTTTCAGCATCTAGTGAGATGATCATATGGTTTTTTTCTTTCAGTTTATTTATATGATGGATTACATTGATAGATTTGCGTATGTTGAACCAGCCCTGCATCTCTGGAATGAAGCCGACTTGATCATAATGGATAATTTTTCTAATGTGCTCTTGGATTCGGTTTGCCAGTATTTTATTGAGAATTTTCGCGTCGATGTTCATGAGTGAGATTGGCCTGTAATTCTCTTTCTTGGTTGTGTCTTTGTGTGGTTTTGGTATTAGGGTAACTGTAGCTTCATAAAAGGAGTTAGGCAGTGACTCTTCTGTTTCTATATTGTGGAATACATTAAGGAGTATAGGTATTAGCTCTTCCTGAAAGTTCTGGTAGAATTCTGCATTGAAACCATCTGGTCCTGGGCTTTTTTTGGTAGGAAGATTTTTGATAACAGCTTCTAGTTCTTCACGACTAACAGGTCTATTTAGATTGTTCACCTGGTCTTGGTTCAACTTTGGTATATGGTACTTATCTAAAAAAATGTCCATTTCTTTTACATTTTCCAACTTTGTGGCATATAAACTTTCGTAGTATGATCTAATGATTCTCTGAATTTCCTCTGTGTCTGTGGTTATGTCCCCCTTTTCATTTCTGATCCTATTAATTTGCAAGTTCTCTCTCTGCCGTTTGATTAGTTTGGATAGGGGTTTGTCAATCTTGTTAATTTTCTCCAAGAACCAGCTTTTTGCTTCATTGATTCTTTGAATTGTTTTCTGTGTGTCTATTTTGTTGATTTCAGCCCTCAGTTTGATTATTTCCAGTCTTCTACTCCTCCTGGGTAAATCAGCTTCTTTTTTTTCTAGAGCTTTCAAGTGTGTTGTTAAGTCTCCAATGTGTGCTTTCTCTGTTTTCTTTAGGTGGGCACTTAGTGCTATGAACTTTCCTCTTAGCACTGCTTTCATAGTGTCCCATAGGTTTGAATACGTTGTGTCTTTGTTTTCATTATATTCAAGGAAGACTTTAATTTCTTTCTTTATTTCTTCCTTGACCCAGGGGTGATTTAGTAGTTGACTGTTCAACTTCCATGAGTTTGTTGGCTTCATGGGGGTACCATTGTTGTTGAATTCTAACTTTAATCCATGGTGATCTGACAAGACACAGGTGGTCACTAATATTTTTTTGTATCTGTGGAAGTTTGCTTTGTTACCAAGTATGTGGTCAATTTTCGAGAAGGTTCCATGAGCTGCAGAGAAGAAGGTATACTCTTTCCTATTTGGGTGGAGTGTTCTATAGATGTCTGTTAAGTCCATTTGATTCAGTACCTCCAGTAAATCTCTTATTTCTCTGTTAGGTTTCTGTCTGATTGATCTTTCCATTGGTGAGAGAGGAGTGTTGAAGTCTCCTACTATTAGTGTGTGTGGTTTGATGACTGCCTTGAGTTCTAGAAGAGTTTCTTTTACATATGTGGGTGCCTTTATATTATTGGCATAGATATTCAAGATTGAGACTTCTTCCTGATGAATTGTTCCTGTTATGAGTATGAAATGTCCATCTCCATCTCTTCTGACTGATTTTAGTTTGAAGTCGATTTTGTTAGATATTAGAATGGCCACACCCGCTTGTTTCTTAGGTCCATTTGCTTGGAAAACCTTTTCCCAACCCTTTACTCTGAGTAGGTGTCTGTCTTTGTGGTTGAGGTGTGTTTCTTGTAGACAGCAGAATGTTGGATCCTGTTTTCGTATCCAATCTCTAAGTCTGTGCCTCTTTATAGGTGAGTTGAGACCATTGATATTAAGTGATATTAATGACCAGTGATCGATGAATCCGGTCATTTTTTTGGGTAGTAGCGTGTATGTGTTTTCCTTCTTTGAGTTGTGCTTGTGAAGGGTCGCTAGATGTCTGAGTTAATGTAGGCAGTGTTGGGAATGTTGGATTCCTTGGGTTTTGATTTTCCTTCTAGTATTCTCTGTAACGCTGGATTAGTAGCTACGTATTGTTTAAATTTGTTTTTATCCTGGAATATTTTGTTTTCTCCGTTGATAGTGAACAATAGCTTGGCTGGGTAAAGTAGTCTGGGTTTGCATCCATTGTCTCTTAGTTTCTGCAGTACCTCTATCCAGGACCTTCTGGCTTTCATGGTTTCCATCGAGAAGTCTGGTGTAAGTCTGATAGGTTTACCTTTATAAGTTACTTGACCTTTTTCCTTTGCAGCTCTCAATATCCTTTCTTTAGTCTGAATGCTTTGTGTTTTGATTATTATATGACGAGGGGATGTTTTTTTCTGATCCAGTCTATTCGGTGTTCTGTATGCTTCTTGAACCTTCATAGGAATATCGTTCTTTAGGATGGGAAAGTTTTCTTCTATAATTTTGTTGAGTATATTTTCTGGACCTTTGAAATGCAATTCTTCTCCTTCTTCTACTCCTATTATTCTTAGATTTGGTTTTTTTATTGTGTCCCACAGTTCCTGAATGTTTTGTGATGAGAATTTGTTGGATTTGCTGTTTTCTTTGGACAGAGTGTTTAATTTCTCTATGGTGTCCTCAGAGTCTGAGATTCTCTCTTCTATCTCTTGTATTCTATTGGTTAAGCTTGTTTCTGAAGTCTCTGTTCGTTTACCCAGATTTTCCATAGCCAGCCGGCCCTCGGTTTGTGATTTCTTCATTGACTCCATTTCAGTTTTCAAATCTTGGACTGTTTCTATTACCTGTTTGATTGTTTTTTCTTGGTTTCCCAGAATTTCATTTACGGATTTACTCATTTCTTCAAACTTTTTGGTATATTTCTCTTCCAATTCTTTACTCATTTCCTCAATTTTTTTTGTTATACTTATCTTCCATTTCTTTATGGCAGATTTTCACCTCCTGTTTAAGTTCCTCTATTATTTTCATAAAGAAGCGCTTAGAGTCGATTTCTTCTATTTCTTCTGGAGTAGGGTGTTCAATTCTTCTAGTTTCGAGCTCCCTGGATTCTGGCGATGTCATGTTGCCTTTCAGGTTGTTGGAGGAATTCTTGCATTGGCGCCTGCCCATCTCCCCCACTCTGGATGAAACTCCTCAGCACTTTCTGGATAGAACTCCTCAGCACTCTCTGGGTAGGACTTCACAGCACTCTCTGGATAGAGCTCCTCAGCCCTCTCTGGGAAGAACTCCTCAGCAGGGCAACAGGGCTAGCTGGTCTTCCCAGGACCCAGGAGACAAAGGGCCCGCAGCAGTGGGGGGAGGGGAGGGGTCCCTTGGAACACCGAAGACCCTGCCGCAGAAGCTGAGGGGGGCAGGGCTGTGCTCCCTTCCCGGAGAGGCAGGCAGGCTGCCCAGGCTAGCACCCACTCACCTCTCTGGGAAGAACTGCTCAGCAGGGCAACAGGGCTAGCTGGTCTTCCCAGGACTCAGGAGACAAAGGGCCCGCAGCAGTGGGGGGAGGGGAGGGGTCCCTTGGAACACCGAAGACCCTGCCGCAGAAGCTGAGGGGGGAAGGGCTGTCCTCCCTTCCCGGAGAGGCAGGCAGGCTGCCCAGGCTAGCACCCACTCACCTCTCTGGGAAGAACTGCTCAGCAGGGCAACAGGGCTAGCTGGTCTTTCCAGGACTCAGGAGACAAAGGGCCCGCAGCAGTGGGGGGAGGGGAGGGGTCCCTTGGAACACCGAAGACCCTGCCGCAGAAGCTGAGGGGGGCAGGGCTGTGCTCCCTTCCCGGAGAGGCAGGCAGGCTGCCCAGGCTAGCACCCACTCACCTCTCTGGGAAGAACTGCTCCTCTAAGAGATCTTTATGAAGATAATAGAGGTACTTAAACAGGAGGTGAAAATATGCCATAAAAATGGAAGAGAACTATAACAAAAAGATTGAAGAAATGAGTAAAGAAATGGAAGAGAACTACTACAAAAAGATTAAAGAAACGAGTAAATCCATAAATGAAACCCTGGGAAACCAAGAAAATACAATCAAACAGGTAATGGAAACAGTTCAAAATTTGAAAACTGAAATGGAGGCAATGAAGAAAACAGAAACCGAGGGCCGGCTGGCTAAGGAAAATCTAGGTAAACGAACAGAGACTTCAGAAACAAGCATAACCGACAGAATACAAGATATAGAAGAAAGAATCTCAGACTCTGAAGACACCATAGAGAAAATAAATGCTCTGACCAAAGAAACCAGCAAATCCAACAAATTCTCATCACAAAACATTCAGGAAATGTGGGACACAATAAAAAAAAACAAATCTAAGAATAATAGGAGTAGAAGAAGGAGAAGAATTGCAGATCAAAGACCCAGAAAATATATTCAACAAAATTATAGAAGAAAACGTCCCCAACTAAAGAACGATATCTCTATGAAGGTGCAAGAAGCATACAGAACACTGAATAGACTGGATCAAAACAAATAAATGAATAAAAAAATTAAAAAAAACCATCCTATTGCCATATAATAATCAAAACACAAAACATTCAGATTAAAGAATGACTATTAAGAGCTGCAAAGGAAAAAGGTAAAGTAACTTATAAAGGTAAACCTATCAGGCTCACACCGGACTTCTCTATGGAAACCATGAAAGCCAGAAGGTCCTGGATAGAGGTACTGCAGAAACTAAGAGACCATGAATGCAAGCCCAGACTACTATACCCAGCCAAGCTATCATTCACTAGCAACGGAGAAAACAAAATATTCCAGGATAAAAACAAATTTAAACAATACGTAGCCACAAATCCAGCCTTACAGAAAGTATTAGAAGGAAAATCACAACCCAAGGAATCCAACCTTGCCAATACTGCCTATGCCTACAATAACCAGACATCTAGCGACCCTTCACAAGCACATCTCAAAGAAGGAAAACACACACTCTACTACCCCCCCCCAAAAGGAAAATATCCAGAATCAACAACCACTGGTCATTAATATCATTTAATATCAATGGACTCAATTCACCTATAAAAAGGCACAGACTTAGAGATTGGATACGAAAACAGGATCCAACATTCTGTTGTTTACAAGAAACACACCTCAACCACAAAGATAGACACATACTCAGAGTAAAGGGTTGGGAAAAGGTTTTCTAAGCAAAGGGACCTAAGAAACAAGAGGGAGTGTCCATTCTAATATCTAACAAAATCGACTTAAAACTAAAATCAATCAGAAGAGATGGAAATGGACATTTCATACTCATAACAGGAACAATTCATCAGGAGGAAGTCTCAATCCTGAATATCTATACTCCTAATATAAAGGCACCCACTTATATAAAAGAAAAACTTCTAGAACTCAGGCAGTCATCAAATCACACACATTAATAGTAGGAGACTTCAACACACCTCTCTCACCAATGGACAGGTCAATCAGACAGAAACCTAACAGAAATAAGAGAATTATTGGAGGTATTAAATCAAATGGACTTAACAGACATCTATAGAACATTCCACCCAAATAGGAAAGAATATACCTTCTTCTCTGCAGCCCATTGAACCTTCTCAAAAATTGACCACATACTCGGTAACAAACTTCCACAGATACAAAAAAATATTAGTAACCACCTGTGTCTTGTCAGACCACCATGGATTAAAGTTAGAATTCAACAACAATGCTACTCCCAGGAAGCCAACAACCTCATGAAAGCTGAACAGTCAACTACTGAATCACCCCTGGGTCAAGGAAGAAATTAAGAAAGAAATTAAAGTCTTTCTTGAATTTAATGAAAATAAAGACAAAACATGCTCAAACCTATGGTACACTATGAATGCAGTGCTAAGAGGAAAGTACATAACGCTAAGTCCCCAATTAAAGAAAACAGAGAAAGCACACATTGGAGAGTTAACAGCACACCTGAAAGCTCTAGAAAAAAAAAAAGAAGCGGATTAACCCAGGAGGAGTAGAAGACTGGAAATAATCAGACTGAGGACTGAAATCAACAAAATAGAAACACAGAAAACAATCCAAAGAATCAATGAAATAAAAAGCTGATTCTTGGATAAAATCAACAAGATCGACAAACCCCTATCCAAAATAATCAAATGGCAGAGAGAGAACATGCAAATTAATAAGATCAGAAATGAAAAGGGGGACAAAACCATAGACAGAGAGGAAATTCAGAAAATCATTAGATCTTATTACAAAAGTTTGTATGCCACAAAATTGGAAAATGTAAAAGAAATGGACATTTTTTAGATAAGTACCATATTCCAAAGATGAACCAAGAACAGGTGAACAATTTAAATAGACCATTTAGTCGCGAAGAATTAGAAGCTGTTATCAAAAACTTCCGTACCAAAAAAATCCCAGGACCAGATGGTTTCAATGCAGAATTCTACCAGAACTTTCAGGAAGAGCTAATACCTATACTCCTTAATATATTTCACAATATGGAAACATAAGAGTCATTGCCAAACTCCTTTTATGAAGCTACAGTTACTGTGATACCAAAACCACAAAAAGACACAACCAAGAAAGAGAATTATAGGACAGTCTCACTCATGAACATCGATGCGACAATCCTCAATAAAATATAGGCAAACCAAATCCAAGAACACAGTAGAAAAAATGTCCATTATGATCAAGTAGGCTTCATCCCAGAGATGCAGGGCTGGTTCAACATACGCAAATCTATCAATGTAATCCATCATATAAATAAACAGAAAGAAAAAAACCATATGATCATTTCATTGGATGATGAAAAAGCATTTGACAAAATTCAACACCCCTTTATGATAAAGGTGTTGAAGCGATTGGGGATACAAGGATCATACCTAAATATAATAAAAGCAATATATAGTAAGCCAACAGCTAACATCAAATTAAACGGAGAGAAACTCAAAGCCATTCCATTGAAATCAGCAACAATACAAGGCTCTCCACTCTCTCCATACCACTTCAATATAGTGCTTGAAGTTCTAGCAATAGCAATTAGACAACATAAGGGGAGCAAGGGGATTCGAATTGGAAAGGATGAAGTTAAACTTTCTTATTTGCAGACGATATGATAGTGTACATAAGCGACCCCAAAAACTCTACCAAAGAACTCCTACAGCTGATAAACACCTTTAGTAATGTGGCGGGATACAAGATCAACTCCAAAAAATCGGTTGCCCTCCTATACACAAAGGATAAGGATGAGGAGAGAGAAATAAGAGAAACATCACCTTTCGTGATAGTCACAAAAAGCATAAAATATGTTGGGGTTACTCTATAAAGTAAGTGAAAGAACTATTTGACAAGAACTTTAAGTCTTTGAAGAAAGAAATTGAGGAGGATACCAGAAAATGGAAAGATCTTCCTTGCTCTTGGATTAGGAGGAATGGCAATTCTACTAAAAGCAATTGATAGATTCAATGCAATCCCCATCAAAATCCCATCAAACTTCTTCACAAACCTTGAGAGAACAATAATCGAGTTTATATGGCAAAACAAAAAACTCAGGATAGCCAAAACAATCTTATACCATGAAGGAACTTCTGGAGGTATTACCATCCCTGACTTCAAACTCCATTATAGAGCTACAGAATTGAAAACAGCTTGATATTGGCATAAGAACAGAGAAGTCGACCTATGGAATCGAATAGAAGACCCAGATATTAACCCACAAACCTATGAACACCTGATTTTCTACAAGGGAGCTAAAGGTATACAATGGAAGAAGGAAAGCATCTTTAACAAATGGTGCTGGCATAACTGGATGTCAACCTGTAGAAGAATGAAAGTAGATCCATATCTATCACCATGCACAAAACTCAAGTAAAAATGGATTAAAGACATCAACATTATTCTGACCACTTTGAACCAGATAGAAGAGAAAGTGGGAAGTAGTCTATAAGACATAGGCACAGGAGACCACTTCCTAGGTAGAATCACAGTAGTACTGACAATAAGAGAATCAATGAATAAATGGGACCTACTGAAACTGAGAAGCTTCTGTAAAGCAAAGGACACTGTCACCAAGACAAAAAGTCTACCTTCTGACTGTGAGAAGATCTTCACCAACCCCTCATCAGATAAAGGTCTGATCTCCAAAATATACAAAGAACTCAAGAAACTAAACACTAAAACTCTAATTAACCCAATTAATAAATGGGGTACTGAACTGAACAGAGAAATCACAACAGAGGAACTTCGAATGGCCAGAAGACACTTAAGGTCATGCTCAACCTCCTTAACGATCAGGGAAATGCAAATAAAAACAACTTTGAGAACAACCTTACACCTGTCAGAATAGTTAAACTCAAGAACACCAATGATAGACAATGCTGGAGAAGATGTGTAGTGAGTGAGGGGAACACTCATCCATTGTTGGTGGGAATGCAAACTCGTGCAGTCACTGTGGAAATCAGTGTGGCGATTTCTCAGGAAACTGGGAGTCATCCTCCCTCAGGACCCAGCAATTCCACTCTTGCAAATATACCCATGAGATGCCCTATCATGCTACAAAAGCATTTGTTCAACTATGTTCATAGCTGCATTATTTGTAATAGCCAGAACCTGGAAACAACCTAGGTGCCCCCCAATAGAAAAATGTTTAAAAAAGGTGTGGAACATATACACATTAGAGTTTTACTCAGCGGTAAAAAAAACAATGACATCTTGAATCTTGAATGCAAATGGATGGACATAGAAAACGCTTTACTGAGTGAGGTAACCCAGACCCAAAAAGAGGAATATGGTATATACTCCCTCATAAGTGGATTCTAGCCTTTATTTAATGTCTGTGAGCCTATAATTCGTGATCTTAGAAAAGCTAAATAAGAAGGTGAACCTGAAGAAAATCATATAGCTATCCTCCTGGATGTTGGAAGTAGACAATATTGTCAGGCAAACTTGGGTGCACGGGGGTGGGGGGTGGAAGTAAGGGGAGATGGCTAGAGAGAAGGGAGATTGGGAGGATTGGGGATGGCTTGGTGCTGGGATGGGAGGGAAGGAGGAAGGATGGATATGGGAGCAGGGAGGTATTTATCTCAACTAAGGTAGTCCATTTTAGCGTTTGCAAGAGACTTGATTCTGTAGGGGTTTCCAGGCCCAAGGAGAGGTTCCCAGATTTTTTCCTGGGCAGCAGAGGAGAGGGTGTCCGAACTGGCCTTGGCCCATAACTATACTGATGAATATTTTGCATGTCACCACAGAACCTTCATATGGCGAAGGATGGAGATATAGACAGAGACACATATTGGAACACTGGACTGAGCCCCCAAGGTCCAAATGAGGAGCAGAAGGAGGGAGTACATGAAAAAGGAAGTCAGGACCGCGAGGGGTGCATTCACCCACTGATACAAAGGGACTGATCTAATGAGAGCTCACCAAGGCCAGTTGGACTGGGACTAAAGGAGCATGTGATCAAACTGGATTCTCTGAATGTGGCTGACATGAGGGCTGATTGAGAAGCCATTGACAATGTCACTGGGTCTTCTTTTGTCTGCATGGACTGGCTTTTTGGGATCCTAGTCTGTTTGGATGTTTGGGGGGGGGGGGGGTCTTGAACTTCCCAAAGCGCAGGAAACCCTGACTGCTCTTAGGACTGGAGAGGGAGGAGGAGAGGGAGTGGGGGGAATGGGAGTGTATAGGGAGAAGGGGAGGAAGTGGAAATTTTTTTAAATAAATGAATAAATTAATAAAATATGTCTATAGTTCACTGGTATGGGAAGTTCTTCTGTATATGTGTTGCTTTTATTGGTTAATGAATAAAGAAACTTCGTTGGCCTATGATAGAGCAGAGTAGAGCTAGGTGGGAAAATTAAACTGATTGCTGGGAGAAAGAAGGCAGAGTTGTGAGAAGTCATATCGCTGCCACCACAAACAGATGCTTATGCTGGAACCATCTGGAACTTTGCTGGTAGGTTACAACCTCGTGGTGATGTATAGATTACTGGATATTGGCTAGTTCGGGATATTAGAGCTAGCTAGCAATACGCTTTAGGATTGTCCAAGCAGTAATTTAAATAACATAGTTTCTGTGTGATTATTTTGTGACTGACCAGCCAGGAATGAAGTAATAGCCTTTCCACCTACATTTCACCTGCATTGGTACCTTTGTCTGTTACTGTTTTCTCTTTTCCTATATTTTATATTTCTTTCTTTAGTACATTAGTACATTGTTTCCATTTAAATATTTTTGTCAGATGTTTTGTATAAAAATCCCACCGTAGAACTTCATTTTAAATCATCACAAATTTTACTCTATTAATCATAAACTCCCTTTTTATAAATGTCATTTTTCTACTTTTTGTGCTGGCATCTTATGAAGTAATGGGACTTGGAAATTTATCCATTATCCTTCATTCAATAAATGTCCCATTTCCATCTTCAAAGAGTCATAATGGCAATAATTACAGCACTGCTTTCACTCAGAAATTTTAAGATGTTTCCAAGTCATTGTGTACAATGTTATGTTCAATTGGGAATTCTTAAGGCATTTCATTTGCATTACAATGTTTTGAAAATTAACTTTTTATTTTTGAAGCAGCTGTGGAATAGTATTATAATGAAATGTCTTTTGGGTCTTTGTAGTTATCATCCATTACAGAGGATGAGCTCCCATGCAGAACCGACAAGTTGTTCAGTCTTCCTAAAACATCTTTAATAAATCATTTTTTTTATCCTCTGAATTCTCCAATTTGCTATATATATATTTTTTCTGATTAGAAGGTCTATAGCTTCTTGTAACCTAGATCACATTCCAAAAGGATAGTTCCCATTTAAACAAATAAACTTATTTCCTATATTTATGATTACACTGGATGATAACTTTCTATTTTAAAATGTATACATTGTTATTATATATCAAAGTGCCACTACATGCATTTTCTCTTAGAAAATAAATGCAAAGACTGTGCTTTTTCTTTTGAATCCTCACAACTCTATGTAGTTAATCATGTCCATTACTGGGTGGTGAGAATTGAAAAGTTTTTTGTCTGTTTCTAAGTATATATTTGTTTATGCAATACATTTCATAAGTATGAATATGGGTGGTAAAGCTATCAGAAGCTAGAGCCTGTATTAACTTGATTCCTAAATTTACCTAGTGTTATCAACTGACTGAGTCTCCCTAAAGGGGCACTCCAAGGGCTACTATTCAAAGAATATATCATATTTAACCCTTACCATCTTCATTTTCTACAATTTTATTATAATGTATAATTATACATTATATTCCAAGAATTCAAATTAAAAGATTTTAATCTCACTAGAGATCTATTACCTTTCTGTGAGTTTAGTTGAACTTTTTACATTGTTCATATGTTTTTATGGATATTTATGGTTGCTTATATATTTACTCCACCCTCATTCTTCAACCATTCCTAAATTCCAAAAAAAAAATTGTTTTCTGGACACCTTTTAAATATTGTTTATACCCTACTTTTGCCTATTTAAGAAATATGGGTCTTTAGAGGGACTGTATAATAAGAAATCTCATTTCCCCTTTGTAATGTCATTAAGTGAATAAGCTTTACCCATGGGTAATAGCAGGAATAAACCATACCTATCTCTGTGAGTGTGACTTACTGTTGAAAGGATGACATCACATTGTACAGATGACATTTTATGCAGTTGTGGAATAAAATACTGTTTATAAATCATCTTCAATGTTACTATTACCAGATTCTACTATAAAGCTTCATACTCAGAAGTGTTAGGTCAGTCCTTGGTAGTGATCAGCTTCATTGATTAATCAGGTCATATGAAAGAACTGTTCTGAAATTACAGTTTATTTCAATCTAAAACATTTATTTAAATTTTCAGTTTGTGACCTGTAAAGTTCAGTTTCATTGGAATTCTTGAGATCTTTGGCTATGTCCCATTATATATATATATATCATACATGTGTATGCAAACATATATATGTATATATAACTCGTATGTCTTGCATAGTACATGAATATATATTATTTTATTATGTAAAAAATGTTGTGAGAAACAGGTTAGAAAATAGTCTAAACTTATTAAGCAATTAATTAATGCTTCTTCACTGTTATACACTTGTAGGTCTGGTATTTAGGCCAAAAATTATTATAATGAATTGAATGAATGACATATTTCTGTGCATTTTGAATTATTTCTACACAATGTGGTAAATAGCTCTGGTTGTGTTTGTAGGTTTTATAACAGTAATAAATCAGAGTAAGCAGAAGATTTAGCTAATTAAGGCAGTTCCATCAAATTCTAATAGCATCAAGCTCTCTGACATGTCAGTTATTAAAATCATTCTACCAATGGTATAGCAGATGAAGCCATTCACTAAGCTTTTTATTTATTTAAATGTACAATTTGAAACTATGTACTAATTTTACAAGGACTGCAAACATTATTGTTTTGAAAATTAAGAAGTGTCTTTTTGATAAAATGAAACAGTTGCATGAAGAAATAATAATTTAACACCAAGAAAAATCAGCAAATGATAAGTTTCATGTGATTTAAGGTATTCATTCGGTAAAAAAATTGAATTCATCATGGGGATTTGATTTGGTTTCCAGAAATTTCGAAACTTTTGCCTTCTATGTTATTTATTATGTTAGAATATGGATTTAAGAAATAATTATGATTGATTTCAAATCATTTCATGTAGAAGTAACATCTTCGGTAATACACAAATTAAAATATTGAAGTTATTATTCAAAATAAAAGTACTATCTCCCACATGAGGAAAATAAATGTCTATTTCCAAGACCTTCATACAGAATGCCGCATTATAGCTACTGAAGCTTTTTTATTTTATTATTTTATATTTCAGCATCTTGAGAAGAATTACAATAATGTTTCATACTAGAAATTTTTCTGTTGGAAAGGTTTACACACAATATTCATGAATAAAATAATTTTGGCTTTGACATTTTACTTTAATAGCCAAGCATAATTAAATTACTCATATGTATTTTTCTTAACAATTTAGTGAAGTTTTCTGCATAGACAATGATGAAAAGCAGTTCATAACATCAAAGCTTTGTTATTTGTTTTGTTGAAAGCGGAGAGATAGTGTAATGAAATAAAGGAAAGAGATGCTTACACTGAATGCGAATGAACGTCAT
The DNA here is from genome assembly GCF_982192425.1 of Myodes glareolus. Taxonomy (NCBI): domain Eukaryota; kingdom Metazoa; phylum Chordata; class Mammalia; order Rodentia; family Cricetidae; genus Myodes; species Myodes glareolus. The sequence continues at coordinate 71,949,083 of NC_142037.1, read as the reverse complement.
CTGTCTTCTTTGGAAATGGCATGCTAATCATCCAACCATCTCTTCCTTTGACATCCAGAGTCCTCATTGTGTGCTTGTTGATGAATGCTTTGTTCAGGAGAAACACTTTAAGCTACTAAAAGTCATGGCATCTGCCAGTGCTATGCTTATTTTCCCAGACATAAAACCTCCTCTGTTGTATGCCTGACAAAGTAGCACGGGTCTCCTGTTTCAATAGAAAGCCTTTTATAAAGAGCTTAAACTTCAAGTCTCTTTGCCAAACAGTGTTCCCATTCCTAAACAATGTTAAACAGATATCTGACATTCAAGTTCATGTCCAACATATTTAGCTGATATTGAGTGGGAAAGTCTGTGTCAAGTATTTAATTATAAAGAAATATTTTGATAAGAAGCAGGAAGCTGACACTTAACCAGTGGCATTCTAACTAAAATGACTAACAGTGCAACAAGCACACTGTGTTTTGACATGATTTTGATTACTTTCTACTCTTCCTTTTCCTTTTTTTTTTTTTGGCTTACTAATAAAGACCCTGAGTTTATGCTCTATGTCATCACCTTTGAGACAGCCGTATATCTATCTGCGGATTCCCTTAAGATTGATGTGGACTTATCTCGATTTTTTTATAACATTCTCAAATATTTGTGTCAACTATATCCATTTTACTACTCAGAGTCTAGTGAAATTGCTCTTGTAAATTTGACTTGGCCCTTCTCTGGGCAAAGGGAAGAGGTCTGTATGCTCTGAAACACTGATGGGCACTTTTTGGCTGGAACATTTACTCTAATTTTCCCTTTATTCTTTCATGTGTATTTATCTTAAGAGAGGCTTATAGTGATGTTTTAGTCACTTCATGAAAATTGTCTGGCAAAATGCTTGGGACATACTGAAACTTCAGTAATATTTACCAGAGGTGCTGAGGATGAGTTGTCACAGATCATTCTTGAGTTTCTATCTGATTTGCCTGACAGTAGAGCATGTAACTTTGACATGAGATGCTGGTCATGCTATCTGCTATACAAATAGGTAATTATTGCTGGACCAAGACTATTAGTACCATCTCGACTCTTTGTTAGGAAGTACCCTTAAATGTGTGTGTTTAGAGAAGATGCCAAGTGAATAATATACTCAGAAGTACTGCCAATAAAAAACAACTGCTTTGGATACAGCAGGAGACAATGTCTCTGCCAGAAATAAACTTCTGTTTATTACGCTAAGATTCTTCCATGAAAGGAAAACTGCAATTCAGTACTCTGTATTCAACTGTTAAAGAACTGTTGGACAAGAAACAGGCAGCTTTCCCCTTCCCCCATTGTCGTACCCATGTGGACTAATTATCTCTGCTTGCTAACTGAACACCTCCCTAGGAACAAGGTCAAATGTTTTTTTTGCAAAAAAATCAAGAGAGAATGTATGCTTTCACTCTGTTGACTTCTCCAATTAGTGTTGGACTGATATGGTGGGTACTGCGGGCACATTAAGATTTTCCCCAGAATGAAGACCTAGTTTCTTTAGCCACTGCATTCTTCCACCCAAAACAACATCTTAAGATGTATATTTACCTTGAAGTAGTATAAATAAAAAAATGTAACAAACCCAAAGAGAAAAACTTATTATTTTTAATTTAATGTCTTTAATTTCTGGTCCCTGGTAAATTAGTTTGTAATCATTCTTTGTGTAGATATGAAATGCCTGTCTCAGTCATGCCTATGTAAACAAAACAAATGCCGTGGTAACTTGAATTATTGAATGAGCTAGGACCATATACACAAAATACTGCTTTTAAAAACCTGAACTAAAATAAGCAATTAAAGTATAACTTACCTATTTTGGGTATTTTCAGTTTTCCTAATAATGAACTGAGTGGACCTATCCTTTTAATAAAGAAAAACTGCTAAATGATGGGTAACAGGAAGCATGTATTAAGCGTATTTTTAAGTATTATGACAGCTTGCACATCATGAGTAACTAAAGAGTATACTTGTATTCATTGAAAGTCAGCTTTGCAGTGGAGTACTCTCACACTATGTTTTTATGGGGTACACAACAGAAACAGAAAACAATTGAGTAGCTCTTTGTTCCTACGAACAGAGAAATAGAACAATAAAAAATTTAAACCTGGAAATGAAAGACCCTTGTGCCTAATTGCTAATTGTCACAGAAATCCCTGTGCTTTGAATGTTTTTTAATAAAGAAAACATAGATCATTCTAAATCCCTTTTTGTTGTGTACATGTATGCAGAGAAAGAATGAGAGGAGAGGAGAGAAGAGAGGAAAGAGGAAGGGAGGAGAGATTAAGATAAAGAGACAGAAACAGTGGTGGGACACAGAGACAGACAGACAGAGAGACAGAGAGAGAGAAAGGTGGAGTAAAGAGAGAGGAAAGAAAAGTCAAAATAAATATTTAAGTCTCTTTCTTTTTTTCTCCTATACTTTATTAAAGAATATAAAGTTTTTTTGGAATGGTTATGAGAAAAAAATATAATAAAGATTTGAAGTCAAATGTACAAATGAGATTTTGAATGTCCTAAAGAATTTTTATTACTGGTAATTCGTTAAGTTGTACAAGGATGTTTGACATATCTAAGACATAGATCAGACACTGAGTCAGTGGACAGAGCCGTATTAAAACAAGCCAGTGACCACAAAGACATTTTCACAAGCTACTGAAAATTGTGTCAACTGATCTCTTTTCCTCTAGCTAATTAAGAACAGGCAGATGGCATAGGACTGCATGCCTATCAGCCCATTTCTGTAACTTCATAAAGCTGTTCTTGAATTGATATACTTCTGCTTGCCTCATAGTTATTACATATACATGGAGAAAGTATTGTTTTCTCTTTCTTATTGTTGAACATATTTATCCCACATGCATTTTTTTACTACCATTTCCATTATACTTCAAACCATGAGCAGAATTATCATTCATATTGGCTTAAAATTTTGTATTTTTAAAGTTTGATTTTCATCTGAACAATAAAAGATAACTCATCTTCATTGACTTTTTATTTTGTATAAAACTATAAATAGATTTTTATAAATAATATCTTTTAATAGAGATTGAAGATATTATGTTCCAGTATGGTAACGGAGATCAAGAATCACAAAGTGAGAACATTAAGAAAGCCAATTATGGACTTCATGTTCACTGGGGAATAAGAGCCCATGTGTTGACCGATATTTTCTGTCCTGCCCTGTTCCCATAGTCGTTAATTCCCAAAGAAATCACAGAGGTCTACATTAGTTATAAACTGATTATCCTGGTATTTCAGGCTTCTTATTAACTTTTACAACATACATTAGCCCATTATTCTTGTCTATGTTGGCCACATGGCTCGGTACTTTATTTGGTAAGGCAGTCACATCTTGCTTCTTCTGTGATTACGTCAGAACTGTGGAACAGGACTTCCATCTTCCCAGAATTCTCCTGTTCTCTGTTCATTCCTCATCAAACGATTGACTTAGAAATGGGCTATTAGCTTGCTGCTTAGTTTGCTTTTGGAGATGAAATTTTAAAAACAATAGCATTCCTTTCCATATGTTTGCTACACATCCTCTCATATAAACCTCCCCACTCCACTTCAAAATCAGGGCCTCTTTTTTCATTGTTATTGCATGCAATATGTATATTCATATGTGCATAGTATATATATGCCCAAATATTACCTCTTTATTCCATATAATGTTACTTGGGTGCACACTTTTAGGGCTGATCTCTTGGAACCAGACAGCATATTGTGTACTTTCCCATGAGGTAGACCGATGTTTCTGATTGGGTGTAGGAAGTTCTTCTGTATATGTGTTGCCTTTATTTGTTAATGAATAAAGAAGCTCCCTTGGCCTGTAATAGGGCAGAGTAGAGCTAGGCATGGAAAACTAGACTGAATGGTGGGGGAAAGAAGGCAGAGTTGTGAGATGTCATGGAGTCGCAAGAGGAGGAAGGTGGGAGCTGCCAGCTCTAACCTTGCCAGTAGGCCACAAGCCTCGTGGTAAAATATAAAATAATGGAGATGGATTAGTTAGAATGTAAGAGATAAACAATAAGAAACTTGAGCTAAAGGCAAAGCAATGATTTAAATAATACAGTTATTGTGTGATTATTTCAGGACTGAGCAGCCAAGAACAAACAAGTAGCCTTTCCTACTACATCTGAGCTCAGCCTTTCTCAGTTGCCATACTTCTACACTTTGAGTCAAGGCATCATAGATTTTTTTCCATCTAGTTTACAAGTCTACTCGTAACATCATTGCTTAAGTCTTGCTGGGCAGTCATATTGGTGAGACATTATCAGTAACTTGTTCTATTACTAGGAGATATCTCTCATAGCGAACTCCCAATTCTATTATACTTAAAATCTTTCCTGACCGTTCTTCCACTGTATTCTCTGATCCTGATGTGTTTTGTAGAAGTGTCTACTAGGCAAGGGTAGGTTTTTCATCTCTTCTCTTGAGTTAAATATTTTGGTATTTATAATTTAAATATTATTGAGAGCAAATATAAGTCTAATTGATTCTTTTGCACATTTTGTAGCAATTGCAAGAGTCTTAAAAGAACATAAAGAAAAAAATTTTTTCTTAAAATTCCAGTTATGAATTTTTTTAAAGTTGACTTTAATATATGCCCCTTCTTTGAGCTGCCTTTTCACAAATACAACAAAAATATATTTTTCATGACACATGCATTCTATCAAGAATATTGACAATGGTGGCTTTCACTAAATGTTCTAAACAACAGAAGAATGAAGTATCTTTGTATTTGGCTATTGAATAAAAAATTTAAGGATACATTAGTTTTAAAGTTTTAATAGAAATCTATCAGAATTATGCTACTTTTTTGCATTATAACAGAAGATACAAATGTGATACTTCAGAAAATTGAATTCAGACGCAAGCATCTATATTAAGATACAGAAAGACATTTATATCAATAGTCCTTTTCCAAGGTAAGGGAAGCTATGCTCTACTGAAGCTGAGAAAGAAATATACAACAAATGATTGAACCATTATGACACATGTACACACCATAGCAAAATAAATGGGGACAAGTTACATTCATATTGAAAATGAGCATGTTTCTGAGAAGCAATAAATATAGATGGGAAAACACATATTCTATTGCTCTTTTTATGCATTATTTAAAAATGTATAAGACAACATATTAATTTTGGAAAAATAATCTAAAATTAAAAAGGCCATTATGAGATTAAGAACATATCAGGAAAGGGAGTGATTTATTAAATTTACTAACGTTAAGTTTAACAAATTATTTTACAGAAAATATCATTGATTAGTAGTAAGTTTTGTGTATCATGGTTTTGTAATTTTTATTGAAAAGATACCATTTCTATGTGTGAGTTACATTTAGCCTTGTGTTTTCATGTCCAATGAATTTACTGAATTAATACGGTTCCTCTTCTTAACCTTTTCTTCCCACGTATTTCATGAAATTCAGTGATCATTTCAGAATACTCAAAGTTTCTTGTTTTAAGGATATGATGTAGTTGGTATGACATATAATTTGCCTTTCAAATTGTTTGTTCTTTTAGCTTACTAAAGGGTGTTTAATTTTCATAGATAAGTCTCTGTTGTTTCCCTCCATTGCTTTGGTTTACACTCCATTTTTAATCTTTTTAAATTCCCATTAATGAGATTTCTATATCTGGAAACTTGGGTTTCGTGATGGATGCATATGATGTTTATATTGCAAAGACATTCACTTGCACATGCATGAGCACATTTAGAAACACATGTACACACATAGATATGTCTCTTTACTGTTTTAATGCTGAGAATGTCTCCAAAGAAATTGAAATCAGTGAAGTAGAAGAATGTTTTTTTTTAATTTGCTTATTTGTCCATTTTCTAAATATAATTGAGGTGGGAAACAGAGGAAATGGTAGAGAAGTAAGTTTGGGATAGGTAACACTATACATTCTCAAAAATACATGGATATCTACTATTACAGAGACTTCTTAATACATATATATATGTATATGTGTGTATACAGATACCTAAAAAGAGTTAAAATCGAATTATCTTATAAGAGGACATGTTCCTACTAGACACTACAAGCTTACAAATAAAAAGCACTTTTTATGAATGAATTTCTTCTTTAGGAGTTGTTGGCTACTGAGTACTCATAGACACTCATAAACACTTAATTAATGAATTAATTATTATTATTATTATGCCTCTTTTAACACTAACTACCAAAACTTCATAGTAAGGTCTTATATATGAGAAAAGCCACCTACTTGAGTCACATATTATAAGGAAATTAAACTGTTATAAACATGGAATTTCACACATACCTGATTACTTTGTTGTACTGAAGGGTGGTCTGGGTGCTCCCAGAGGATGAATGAAGCAATCATTGTACCCAGCTATAAATCTAGAGAGATGTAATGCCATGAGCCCAACAGCACATGTCCAGTGTTGCCATACAGGAGAAAACAATGGAGCATAACCAATCTTTTCCCCATTAGATTTATGTTCTGCTCCACAGTTTAAAATACATATCTGATATCATTATTTGATCAAGAAACTATGGATAAACAGATAATAAGCCTTGGAAGATACCCTAATGTTATTGTGCCACTAGAGACAGTATTTGTGGTGATTTGAGTAAGATATTCCTTATATTCTTGTGTATTTGAATATTTTGTACCCAGTTAATGGTCAGTTTGGGGATGCTCAGGAAGAGTTGCCTTGCTGGAGGAAGTTTGTAAATAGAGGCAGACTTTGAGGATTGAAATGCCATGAGATATTTCCAGTCTATTTTCTACCCTTTTGGAGTTGGAAATATGAGCGTTCAGTGACCGTTCAAGTTTCCTTGTTTGGAGTTGCTGTCAAGCTGTTCATGCTAATGTTGATTATAACCCAGGGGAATTATAAGTTGAGACAAACATTTAGTCCAATAAGCTGCCTTGGTCATGGTGTTTTATCATAGCAGTGGAAAAGGTTTTAATGACTTGTTGTAATACCTATAGATCAATGCAAATTTCAGTTTCTACCTGATAAACTTCTATTTGTAGTAGATAGTTTTTAATCACAGAGGCTCACAATTTTCCAGTGTGCAAAAAATAATAAATGTTTAACCCTAACCTCTAGGCACATAGGCTTGGGGATCATTATGAATGAGGGACAGAAAGGGGGTACAACACAGATATGGTGGGTGAGAACAGATGTGCAATGTCTCCAACAATATACTCTTAAGACCGCCAAGGATCTTCAGACTTTACTGTTCCTACATGTCAAAATTCGAATAAATCCTTGATTTTCATACATTGCTGGATTTCAAAGTGCCAAAATCAATTGATTGGTCCTTTCATTATAAGACACTTTTTAAAGAAAGATTTCTCCATTTTTTTTTGCAATCGATTATAGTAAAAACAATCAATTAAATCATGATAGGCATGTTTGCTAGCTAGTTGTGGAAACTATTCATTTTAAGAAGTTAAAACGATTATGCCAAAACAGATCATAAAAGAAAATACTCAAGATAGAAAGAGATAAGGAGAGACAGCAGTAACTCTCACTCCTAAAAGATGATGAAGCTGGAGTATGTAGCAAGTATATATTACAAGTTCTGTTAAACCAGAAAAATTAATACACAAACGTAAAAATTTCCATGAAAATGGAGGACATAAGATGTTCACTAATTACTATTGCAAAGTTTGACAGCATCTAGCTTGAATTACATAAGTTAAGTACACATAAAAAACACATGCATTTTAATTGAGTGAGGCAAGAAAATAAACATAAAATATCAATAGAGAATAACTGTATAATTCATGGCTATTCATGGATACTTAAATGTACTCAAAATAGTATTGTTTACTTTTATTAGATCATATTTATAAGGTAGTTAAGTTATTAAGAATTCAGATCTGGAACAAATAAAGAATTTTCTCCTAAACACTAGTGAGATGAAATGTATTTATTTTACAAAGCAAACCAAGATTATAGATTTTAGTTTGTTGCTAAATGATTAAATGTCAGATTTCTTTTCACATTTCCTCTATTAAATGTAGTTGTCTAAGACATAAAATATAATCAACTTTACCCTAAAATCCATTAAAATTCGATTTCCCAAGAACTTTCATTTATGTAGACTGATTAAGTGAATTTTTAAGTAAAATGAAATTATAGTAATAATATAAAATCTTAAGCAATCTTATAACAATAACTATTGTTATAAGATAATTATTAATTATCTTATATTATTAAGCGTTATTAATAAATAATTCTTGATTTAAAACTTTGGAGCATAATTTACTTTTAATAAAGTACTTTCCTAAATCTCAATTTTAAAATATTTTTTATTTAAGAATTTATATGAGACTCTTTCCCAGATTAAAGACTTAGACGTCTATAGGGAAGGAAACTGTGTATATGTGATTGCATGTGCAAACCTGTGCCTGCATGGTTGTGCTTCTGTTTGTCAATGTGTGTAGAAGTTAAAGAAGATATATAAGTCTATTCAAGACTAACTTTTCACATATACATACACATATAAATATATGTGGATATAGGAAAGTAACACTTGTTTACGTATTTCTGGTAAATTTCCATATGAATAAGGACCATTAAAAGAAATCCCACACTAGCTCAGAATTGAGAATAATAGAGGGTTATTTATTTAGGGGTAGATTCACAAATCACAATCTTCTCCTGGATCGGAGAACAGCAACCGAATCCCACAGCCAGAAAAGAGAGACCAGAGAGTGCTTTACATCTACATGAATAATATAAGATGCCATGCCCAAGTGGGTGGGCAACTTAATGGTTACTGGTGGTAGGAATTCCTACAGCAGCCATGGATCATGAAAATTAAAGAAAACTGTTTATCTTCTTTTTTTTTTTTGCTGTAAAACAGAAAAAAAAGCAGTTTTAAATTAAATTTTAGTTTTCTATCAACATAAACAGAGGGTTCGTAATTATTTCTATATCAATAACTATATTGATTGCTGTGGGAAGACGCTTTTTTATTCTGCAAAGATTTGTCACTTGTGTTGGTTACTGAAATGCTGATTGTCCAGGAGCCATTTAGGAAGTATAGGTAGAGCAAAAAGACAAGGAGAATTCTGGGAAAAAGAAAGGCTCAGTCTGCAGTCAACAGCCAAATTCAAAGGAAGCAAGACAAGAATGCTGCCCTGATACACAATACCAAGGCATGTGGCTAAACATAGAAAATAATTATGGGTTCATTTAATTGTATAAGCTAGTTAATAATATGCCTGAGGAACAGGTCAAATAGTTTGCAATTAATATAAGCCTCTGTGTGTTTCTTTGGGACTGAACGGCTGCAGGACTGGGAGAAACAAAAACTAGTATGCACAAATACTTCTGTATATAGTTGATACTCATTCCCCAAGACTTGATAACATAGCTGACATTGTTACTTAAATTTTAGCTTGTTGATTAGTATTTAACTTTATAGATTAAAAGTTGGGAAATAAACTGGAAAGATTGATTATTCAGAAAATGTTAGCTATGCAAACATAGTGAGTGACCTGAGTTCATCACCAAGATTCCATATTTAAAACTTAGGCATGCTGGCACTCACTTAATCTCTCTGCACTGCTGAGCTGTGGACAATCAGATGCCCATCCACTGACTGGCCTGCTAGCTTAGTTTATTTGTCAGACTCTAGACAAATGGGAGACTATGGTTAAGGAGAAACAAAAAACAAAAAAAAAAAAGAAAAGAAAAGAAAAAGAAAAAAAACAAAAAAGAAATCAAACAAACAAAAACAGAGGAAGATTCCAGTAAAGAATCTCCACTGGAAGTTGTCCTCTGACTTCCGCAAACATATTCACATGTACGCACATGCATACCCTCAATCTACATGGACCCACATATAAACAAGAATGAAAACTATGGTGAAGGTGGAAACCCTTAGAGTTTCAGGCTAAAAGAGGTTTCATTGGCCTAATGCCACATGAATACTGCTTGTTACATAAACACCAAATCTGAGAAGGTAAAGAAAGAAGTGCAATGAAGATGAGCCCTTACTACGTGGACACTTGACATGAGAAAAAATAAATTATGAAGAAGAGGTCCTGCAACAGTATTAGTCATTTGGTTTTACTTCAAGGAACACAGAATACTTAATATTTAATCTTCTGTTTATATTTTCCAAAGGATGTGTCCTTTAAAAAAATCAAACAACTTAAATTGATATGTCCTTCAATTTTCATTTTTTAGTTACATATTATTTTTATTATTTTTTAATTAATTAATTTATTTATTTTAAATTTTCACATCCTCCTATCCTCCATTTCCCTCCCATTCCTCCCACACACCATCTCCCTCGCTCTCCAGTCCTAAGAGAAGTCATGGTGCCCTGCCTTGTGGGGAGTCCAAGGCACCCCGCTTCATCCTAGGAAGGTATGCATCAAAACAGACTAGGCTCCCAAAAAACCAGTCCATGCAGTAGAATCAAAATCCAGTGTCATTATCATTGGCTTCTCAGTCCGACTTCATTGTCAGCCACATTCAGAGAGTCTGGTTTGATCACATGCTCGTTCAGACCCAGTCCAGCTGGCCTTGGTGAGCTTCCACTAGATCAGTTCTGCAGTCTCCCTGGGTGGAAGCACCCCTCGTGGTCCTGCCTTCCTTTCTTTTATTCTCCCTCATTCTGCTCTTCATCTGGGCTTTGGGAGCTCAGTCCAGTGCTCCAATGTGGCTCTCTGTTACTATCTCCATCGCTCATCAGATGAAGGTTCTATGGTGATATGCAAGATATTCATCAGGGGTACTGAACTGAACAGAAAATTCTCAACAGAAGAAGTTCAAATGGCCAAAAGACACTTAAGGTCATGCTCAACCTTCTTAGCGGTCAGGGAAATGAATATCAAAACGACTTTGAGATACCATCTTACACCTGTCAGAAGAGCTAAAATCAAAAACACCAATGATAGCCTATGCTAGAGAGGTTGTGGAGTAAAGGGAACACTCATCCATTGTTGGTGGGAATGCAAACTTGTGCAGCGACTTTGGAAAACAGTGTGGCAGTTTCTCAGGAAACTGGGAGTCAACCTTCCTCAGGATCCAGCAGTTCCACTCTTGGGAATATACCCAAGAGATGCCCAATCATACTACTAAAGCATTTGTTCAACTATGTTCATAGCAGCACTATTTGTAATAGCCAGAACCTATAAACAACCTAGGTGCCCCTCAATAGAAGAATGGATAAAGAAGGTGTGGCAATTTATACTTTAGAGTTCTACTCGGCGGTAAAAAACAATGACATTTTGAATTTTGCATGCAAATGGATGGAAATAGAAAACACTTTCCTGAGATAACCCAGACCCAAAAAGAGTAATATGGTATTTACTCACTCATAAGTGGATTCTAGCCATAAACAATGGACATTGAGACTATAACTCGTGATCCTTGAGAAGCTAAATAAGAAGATGAACCCAAAGAAATACATATAGTTATTCTCCTGGATATTGGAAGTAGACAAGTTCGCCAGGCAAAAGTTGGGAGCAGGGAGTGTGGGGTGGGTTGGGGAGAAGGGGAGATGGGGAGAGAGATGGGAGAAACGGGGGATTGAGGAGAGCTTGGGGGAACGGGATAATTGAGATGGAAGAAGGGTGGATATGGGAGCAGGGAAGAAATCTTAACTAAGGGAGCCATTTTAGGGTTGGCTAGAGTCTTGGCTCTAGAAGGGTTCCCAGGTATACAAGAGTATTTCCCAACTAGGTCCGTGGCCAGCAGAGAAAAGGTTGCCTGAACTGACCTTCTCCCATAGACACACTGATGAATCTCTTGCATATCAACTTTCATTTTTAATGTATTCTTTGATAATTGTGTACATATATGTAGTATTTTTACCCTAAATATTTAGGACAGGCAATTTATAGATGCAATGTTTTTGTTCTCAATATTACCTTTTTTTAAGATTTAGGGAATAAAATATTTGATAAATGTTTTCAAAAAAGTCTGTAAGCAAAGATCAAAAAGGAGTTTTATTTGAAAATTGAAATATCTAATTTTTTAAACCAATGCCTATTCTTAGGAAAGAAATTTTGAACTTGAAATCAGATACACACATGCTGTGTTGTTAAGGAAAATTAATCTCTCTCAGAACAGGTCAAAACTAAGGATCCCTTTTCTATAAAATAGACATATCTAAATGTGAAATAATAAAATCTGTATAAAATACTTGTGCATTTGTAGATTTTTAAATTTGTTGTTTAAACATGTGAAGTATCATTAAGATGTAAGCAATATATCTTGATAAAATGTAACTTTTCTTAAACTTAATCATTGCTCTTGGAACATAAAGAGTTTTATTATTCAAAGAGAAGCATTAAACAGCCTTATACTGATAGTGTGATTTTGTTTTGAACACCATTTTAGAGGAAATATTGATATCATTCTGGTTACAAAGTTACAATCTTTACAAAGCAGATATATTTTGTAACAGTCTATAATCTATGTTCCTAGTCAATAATTATATTATATTATACAGTTTATTTGGGTTCAGTTTTGATACATTTCTATCTCTTTGTGTGTATGATCTATGTATTCTCTCATCCTATTCATTCATAGGCAAAACAAAACAAAACAAGTCAATACATAATCTTTTTTTTTCCTTTGTTATCTGTCACTCCAGGGCTCAAGGGAGAACACCCCCATTCAGGCACATAGATTCACCTTTGAGGAAAATGCATATAGTCTTGAAAGTTCGTTTTCAAATGATCATTACAAATAGAAATTATGTCAAAAGGCTAAGCTATCACAGAAATTCTCATGAAAATAAATGTAGTAAATTTCTAGCTGAGATAGTAATCAAAGGAAACAAATTCATTGAGCACATAGTGACTTGAGTCTCCATAACCTGACCAAGAAATTGGTCAAAATATATCAAATTACAACTTTAAGGGAAAAAACATGACATTTTAAATACTAATCTAATTATTTTTAGAAAAACCACACCATGGTGTTTGAAGGAGATGTTTCTCAAGGTATACATTGTCTGACTATTTTACTCTTTCATCACGATCCTTCTCATCATTACGATTTTATACATCTCTGTGTTTGCTATTTGTGACAGAGAGCACTCATCACGGTACCTGCGTGGACCTCAAAAGGCAACTTTGTTGATTTGTTCTTTTATTCCAACTTTTTTGGTGGACTGACCTCAGATAACCAGTGTTTTGTATCAATTGTCTTTATATTCTGTGCCATTTTGTGATGATGTGAAATCTTGTAAATTAAGTAAGTAACAGGAGGGTGGTGAATAAGAATAGGAAGATGTTGAGGAGGAGGAAGGGAATGAAGGAGAAATGAATGAGGTGATGTTAATGGGAAATAAGGACTTAAGAAAAGCCCTATTATCGCGTTTCTGCAATATTTGATTTCTGGTACACATGAGGAGTGGATGAAAGAACAAAGAGGAGTTAGGATATTCTGGGAACATAGGTCTTTGGTAGAGTAATTGCTCAAAATTCAGAAGGCCCCGGGGCCTATCACTAATAAGGATGAGAAATAGCTAAAAAGGTCATCACAAGCCTGCCATATTTGCAAACTTATATCAGTTAGAAAGACCGTCTAACTGAGAGAGATTGCTTAAAGAGAATGTGCCGAGAACACTGAAAGATCTGGACACCATTTCCAAAAATTAAAAAGAAAATGTCTTCTTAAAAAACATTACCAAACAAGGTGCAAGATAAATACAACACAAGGCAGGAGGAATCTTGGACAATGACTCAAAGATGTGTCATAAATCATGGTCATACTTACTTTTCATGTCTTCTGCACATTTTCTGATAAATTATAAAACTGTCATTTTTAATAATCTAAAAATGTTCATATGCTTATTTTCAAAAACATTTATGCAAGGCAGTGGGAATTTCTTCATTTTCTGCATTAGAGCTGTTATGAATTGAGAAGACAGTTTTTTTCTCAGAACACTGTAGAAAGTACATGGTTTATTCAAACACTTTTTGGAAACTTTCATGAAATTTGACTTGGATGAGATGCCACATCTCTTCAATTCTAGCTCTGGGGACACTAAGGCTAGATAATTGTCATGATTGTGGGAAACAGTTTGGGCTATGAAATGATTTCCAGTGTGGCGTGGACTACACAGTAAACAGGCAATTTTGTACTACAGATACACTACCTAAATGTTTACCCAATAGCAAGGAGTCAGCCCTGAAAGCATAAATATATAAGTGACACTAGATTAACTCAGCACATTTCATTTTTATATATATGTATCCAGATATGTAACAAAACTAATAAAGAAAGTGGGAGCATGAATTTCAGAGTGCATAGAGAGGAGAGAAATTGGAGAGAGAACGGAGATTGAGAGAATGATGTAAATATACATATATATCATAAGTTAATATAATAAGTATATTTTATTTATATATATTATTTGCATATATATTAAATGTATAATTAAAAATCTTGAAAACAAAGTTTCACCAAATTATTTAAAGAAAATATTGCATATTCTGTATGTTTCCATTACTATTGTAAAACTACATTCCTGTTGTTTTATGTGCTTATTATTTAATACTGTGATTAGCTTAGTTTAATTTTGCCTTCAGGAAATACACAAAGGAAAAATACATTGCAGTGTCATACAGATTGGCCATAATATAAAATTTAGATAAATTTATTGATAAGATCACTGAAATTGTTAAACAATTGCTGTTTAGAACTGTGTAGAAAAATAGCTAGCACTATGGAACATATTTGCAGTTTCCATGACAATTAAATAGCTGTATTTGAAAATTATCTTTCATAACCCCTAAATAATATATTTTTGGTCTGTGTCTATTAAAGAATATTTCATTGAAAACATCTAGCACATTCTGTATGGTCATTTAGAGAACCATGTAATATTTTAAAGCATTAAAGTGAAAGAAAAATTTGTACATGGTGCAGAGCTTGTACATTAAAATGGAAGTCAAATTTGTGCATGGTGCAGGCTGAACTCTTCATTTGCAGCAGTCATCAAAATGCATTTTCACCTTTCATGATACTGATAATCAAGCATAGTTCTTAACCCTGATTGAAGAAATGATACATTTTTCTAATGAGGAAAAAACATTCATGTGTCAGTTTCTTCATTTGTTTTGCCAGAGCAGTGAGTTTATTTGAGATTTTAAGTTTGAGTTATGAAATCTTAACTTGATGCTGTTGATTAAGTTTCTCCCATGTGCAAAATTATGACTGACCCATGTTTTAAACAAATTTTGAACATTTAAAAATTCTGAAAGTACATCACTAGCTTAAAATGTCCAGAGTACATGTAACTATTCAATTTACTGCTTATTTCTATGCATTATAAAATTTTCTTTTTTTTCAATCATTGTGTTACGCAATCTTCAGATTTTCCTATAGTTTTTAAACCATGTCTTTCTAGGGCACACTATTCTTCTGAGGCCAAGCTCATTACATTCAAAGGTTTGATTTTAATTGGTTGCAACAAACTTCCATCCTGCAGAAATCAAAACCCCAGGATGATTGGATGTTGTATGTGTTCCCACAAATACCCAGCTGCTTTGTGCTGTTCTTCTGTCCTCTTTGCAAAATAAAACAATCTTTAAAGAATTTCAGATAAGCTTTTGAGAGTGCTGAATCTTTTAAGCCAATTCCTTAATATCAATAATTGCTTTTATATAAATGGAAACTTAAAAATATTAGTAACAAAGAACACAAGATGCTTCCACAACTTCAAGTCAGTCAGATTTTCAGAAGGTCCAATATTTTTTCTTGTGAAATTTACTTTATTCTTACTGGAAGTTAATAACTCACAGTGTATTATCTCTTCCTAAAACACTAATATTTAATTTCTTTATGGAAAACATTCTCATAGCAGTTTTATCAAGGATTATAGTTTTAAACAGAGTAATTTTATGAAGTGTGTCATAATGTTACACAGCAGTTTACATAACTTTAATGAGGACAGAATTTCAAACTCTGATTAAAATATTTAATAATCATGGTGACTTTAATGGACTATCACCCACAGTGTTGTACAATTAGTGGTGAAAAATTTAGGTTTTATGTTCTTGCTTGCAATAAGAATGTCCCTGGAATTGGGCTTAGAGAATTTAAAGACTCATGTCATGCCAAGTTTACTTTCTCTGCCTTCAGATTATGATTCATGATGTGAGAGCTGAACTTTATGCTTCTACCACCATGCCTGCTTATTGTTGCCATGTAACCCTTCTATGAAAGACTCTTATTCTTATGGAACCATTAGCACCAACAAACTCTTTTCTCTCTACACATTGTATTTGCCATGGTATTTTATCACATTGATAGAAAAGTGTTAGCATAGCAACCAAAATCACACTAGCAGAAGTATCTCTTTGATATTTGATACAATATGTCAAAGGACATATTGTAGAGAAGATCTTTTTGTTCATAATTTAATACAATAACAGTTCTTAGCCAAATCACAACTTAAAAATGCAGACAAATGTTCTATCTGTAATAACTAACAGCTTGTCAAGGATCACAATCAAATAAATTAAGCTGAAATAATGATATGTATTTACTTATATATCTGTAGATAAACTGCAGACAAGTCCAAGCAATCTTTTGTTGAGATTTATTAAGCCCTATAATGTTGAAGGAACTACTTATTCATCCCGGTCACCCAGAACCAAAATAATGACATAGAAACTGAATTAATTAAATTACTGCTGGTCCATTAGCTTAGCTTCTTATTGACTAATTCTGACACCTTAATTTAACCCATTTCCATTCACTTGTGCATCACCATGTGATCGTGGCCTACCAGTAAAGTTTCAACACATCCCTTTCCAGCAGCGGATCCATGGCATCTCTCCGACTCTGCTTTCTTCCTCCAAGAATTCAGTTATGTATTATCTGCCTACCTAAGTTCTGTCCTATCAGGCCAAGGCAGTTTCTTTATTCATTAACCAATATGAGCAACACACAGAAGAAACACCTACATTATTTCCCCTTATCTGTTTAAAAGAAAAAGCAAGGCTTTAACATCATAAAATTACATATACCAAAATAGTTATCAAGCAAGAATTGCAGCTACAACATTTATATCTACTTTATCTTTTATCATAACTAAGGAGAACTATAACTATAATTATCTATCTATTCTTCAGCTCCATCAAAGACTCTAGAAGGATATAATATTACCTAAGTAACAGGAAGTGCATTATAAACATCTTCCAAAACTCTAGAATTGACATAGACATCTCACTGCCTGGAAAGTCACTCAAAGTTCTTCTACATCCATCTTCAGCCTACAGGCCTATAGTATTCAGCAGACTTTTCTATGAAGCAGAAAATTTCAAAGACAATTCAGTCACTTTCTTCTGTATCCTGCAGAATGTCTCACAGGCTCTGTCATGAAGTAGGAACCCCGAAGGATTGTCTCACCTTTAGGCAAGTTCAGCAGTCATTGCTCTGTGGATCCTGCATGTCCAGTTAAGCAGTCCAGGCAATTTATTTGGGTCTTAATGATTACCGGAACCAGGCAGGGCAGAAGCACAGACAACATTATTATTTTATTATAAATTTCTATGTCATGTTTGATTGATATTTCCTGGAGGCCTGCTCTTTTGTGAACAGGAAAAGAGGTGTAGTTGTTCTAGGGGAGAGGAGAAGAAAAAGGACTCCGACGAGTAAAGGGAGGGAAACTAGCTACATGCAATCTACGAGAGAAATAAATAAGTAAAAAATAATGAAACAAAAATAATGTACAAAACTATATATTCATTTCACAAAGCTGATATGGGAAAATCATGATTTTAGATAAAGGCCCAATAGAATAATCTGGTGCCAGCACTATTATTTCAAACCAACACTGTACAGTCATAGCCACTATTCCCATCACTAATGCACTATGATCATGCTAAAGCAAAGTTGGTTCTTTTGAATATTTTAGTAGCACTTTATTATATTCATTCTTTCCTGAAGTAGCTATAGTTGAAATGCAATATAAGGTAATTAAATATTTAATGTCAATGGCTGAAAAACGAAATAGGTAGATTACTATAAATCCTCTGAAAAATAGCAACTTCTTTTCCTCGTTTATGGCATCTAGGCTCATTTTTTCATTGTAAAAGACCTACTCTACAAAAACATAAAGAAATTGTGTTGCAATATGTCATACATAATAATAAGTGTCTTAGGGCTTACTGTTGTTGCAAAGAGGTACCATGATGGTGGCAACTCATAAAAAGAAAATGTTTCATTGTGGTGCACAGTTCAAGGTTTAGTCCATCATGGAAGGGAGCATGGCCCCATGGAGACAGGCTTGGTGCTGGAGAAAGAGCCAAGGGTCCTATGTCTGACAGGCAACAGGAAATCAACTGCCTGTCACACCGAACAAAGCTTGAGAAAAAGAGCTCAAAGCCGGCTCCATAGGGACACACTTCCACCTGATGGCATGGTGTGCCCTCCAGCCTCAAGATCTGGATTAAAGGCACATCTTATCCAGTCTCCTCCAACAAGAATACAATTCCTTCAACCAGCCACATCTCCTAATATATTCATTAATATTGTCATTCACTATGAATTTAGGGGGGGTATATTCAAACTATCACAATAAGATGAACTCCTAATTAAAATAATAACATGTAAGACTCCAACAGGATGATTTACATCTTACATAAGTCTATTTTCGCAAATAATTCTTATTGATAAAAATCCAGGAGTTACTTAAATAAACTATAATTAATCTTCATTATTCAAATAATTTAGAAGTCCTGATTTAAATATATATACATATATATATGATACCTATATTTATATATTTTTGTAGTATATGAAATAATATAGTTAAGATCCTTAGTATTTTGCTGCAAAAATATTTCAAGGAAATATTTCAAATTGAACAATGGCAATATATGTTATAATATATAATGACACATATGCCATGCCTCACTGTAACAGAACAAATACTGTCTAAAACTTCATGGTAAATATAACAGACAGAATGAACTTTACAAAAGCAAACTTTAATGTTTTACTTTGGTTTAAAGAATAACTACCAAATACACAGCTACCCCCTTGAGTATAATATGGAAAATAAGAAATATTAAATTATATGACAGTCTAAGAACTTATGACACTTTCATGACTAAAATCAATGAGATCTTTAAATTCTAACATCAAAGTAGTATTTATGATCTATAGAGTTGTCATGTGGAGTAGATGCTCAGCTAGATTAAGATAGGAAGGTGTTCCTTAATATTCTACATCTAAAGTGTTGTCATAGATAATAAACAAAGTGGTAAGAAATTCAGTACCTAAGTAAATTGATCCAATTTCAAAGTAACAAAGCACTCAGATCAAACAAAATCTGGAAAATAAAGACATAAACAACTCTTCAAGTTTTATCTTTTTCATTAATTCTAGGTGATGATTATGGATAATAAACACACACTGGCAAGGCCAAAAATGATCTTGTAAGTCACACACTATTCTATATAATGCATGATTTTAGGATGCATGCTACCTTTAGGGAACATTTATATAAGGGTAAACATGTTTCAAACATTTTCTTAGAGTTTATAGCAACACTATTAAAACAAAAATTTAGAAATAGATAGGTAATATATGTTTTCATACACGAATAGATAACATTAAAAACAAAAGCACAGCAGTACTGTTTGTACACAATTCAGTGACAGTACAATACATATTTGCTTCCCTGTCTCTGTTAGTTTACTGAGATTTCTTTAATAGGTTATCATGGGGTTTTGAAAGATAGTTTTCTTGGCATATGCTGGTCTCTGGTCTGATACTCATGCCATTCAAAACCTCTGTCTTAATAAGACAAGATCTTCTCATGGGAGAAGTCCAAATGTAAGAGGAGAAAGGCCAAACTTCACATATTTTCTTATCTACTCATTCTATTTGCCAAGGTAAACTTTATGACTCAGAAAAACTATGTTTCTCCACAGCTGAATGTGAATAGGACACATCTGGCCAATTACATATTGACAATTAAGTCTGAACTTAGTTCTTATTTTTAGGGAAGACCAATTTTTAAATAATATACATGTGTAAGTAATAGACAAATGTGCATGGGTTGGGGAAAAGGAGCAGGAAACACTTTTATTTTACTTGAGAAAATGTTGAAATGAAGCAAATTCTATATATCAAACTAACAAGATAGACTGATAACAAATTGACAGAAATCAAAAGAGAAAGATTTGTTGATGGATTTAGGTAAGTTAACACTAACCTAGGAGTGTCAGCAGGGCCAAATTCAGGACGTAATATCCAGAGTGTTATATATATAACCACAGAAGTGAGATTTAAAGTTTCAGTTTTAGAATTTTTATTTTATCTGCAAATAAAATGCAAAAGGAACCTATGTTTGTAAATTGAAAAGCAGTGTTAGTATGTTTTTCAATAGTTTGTCTTAATGTTTCTATAGATTAGTGTAAGTTGCTAACATCAGAGTAGAAAATGATGATTACCAACTAATAAAACATTATTCCAACAATGTAATATTCGTATATAGCTTTTGTCTTGACAAACATTGTGAACAGAGTTCTAATCCTTTCATATTTAAAACCCAAAAGATCCCCAACAAGTAATTTTCTAGTCTCCTCTCATAGCTGCAGAACACATAATAAGAACTCACTTGAAAAAAAAGGGAGTTGCCTGAACATCCTAAGTGCAAAACTGAATATTGCTACATAAATATGTGCTTCCACACACTGTAGAAGCAGTATCATTTAAAAAAACATCCATAACTTGATAAAATTATTAATTTAAAAAGGAAACTTGCATCTATGACCACTATAGTTGGTCTTTAGTGACCTCAGCTCTGAAATTTCTCTACCGTTATTTCAGTTAACCTCAAGAGCAGCAGCTTATCTGCTAAAGCAGTCTCCAGTAATGGCTACTTTCTGCTCATTGCTCAATTCCTAATATGCTTTCTGAGTTCTGGAGCACAGAAACCATTTATTTCTATCTTAAAGATTTAAGAAGGAATAGCAGTCCAACGATTCAGACAAAGTTCATTCTGTAAAATTATTACTCACAAACATACTAAATAAAAATACAAAGTCAAGGATTATTATTCAAAATATTGTGAAGGCTATAGGTGTATTCAGAAAATGAAATATTGCTGCCTCTTCAAAAAGATAGAGAATCCTGTCTCTTTCAATTCACAATTTATCAAAATTTCTCTATAAAGAGCAAGAAGATAACCATTACAGCAACTTGACATCATTGAATGTAGTCTCCTTAAATCATATGCTTTATAACCAATTTTCACAGCCCGAGATAAGTATGTATGACTGGTGTTATAGAGATGGAGATGGAGACAGAAGGTGTGGATTAAAATCACTGTATGATGTGACACGGTATCATAAAAATGATAAAAAATATTTAAATAAATCTATACATGACTAACTTTAGTCATTAATGAAATAAATGAAAATAAATTCCTAAAACACATAATGCTTAAAAAATGCCTTATTGACTAAAAGGTGTGGTTCTCCTTAAAGAAAAAAAAAGAAATATCATGAAAGATGATCATTTGTCTAACATTACATTGTATGTGTTCCAAATTTTATGATAAAAAAAGATATTTTTCTCATGAAATTCTTGGCTTAACAAATTTATTATACTATTCATAGTGTCAATTATATAAGTAGCCTTCAAATGTAAGAGAAATGTGAATGAAAATAGAGAAAATTCTTGTAAACTTGATCTTTCAGAAAATCTTTTATGTGATTAGGAAGGATATGTGCTAATATACAGGTATGCTTGTAATGCTTATTAGTCTTTCTCAGAAAGCATGTCATATGGGAAGTCTTTCCCTTTTTACATAGAAAACTTAGCAAGACACTCATGTAATTAATATTAAGCCTCAGAGTGGTTATTTGATCAGCAGCTTTGGGGACAGGTAGACAGAGAAAAACTGGTCCATGAGGACCAGCAGGATGGAGGTTATATGTAGCTACAGAGAGAAACAGACAGACAGATATATAGATAAATAGATGACAGAGAGAGATAAATGACAGACAGACAGAAATACAGACAGACAGATGATAGATAGATAGATAGATAGATAGATAGATAGATAAATAGATAGATAGATAGATAAATGATAGATAGATAGATAGATAGATAGATAGATAGATAGATAGATAGATAGATAGATAGATAGATAGATGGATAGATAGATAGATAGACAGACAGACAGACAGACATAGAAACAGATAGAAAGGGGTGAGGTGCTGGGAATTGTATGAATATTTTATAAGCTAACAGCCACCTCCTATTGACTCAGTCCCTTCAACAAATCTACACCTCCCAATTTTTTTACACACAGATCTTCCAATATTGGCCAAGTGTTAGAACATATCAGACTAAGGATGACATTTTCATTCAAATTTCCACACCTGCCTAAGTAGTGAAACATGGAGTGATGAAGGATCCCAGAGTTAAAGGTAGTAAGAAAACTTGACCAAGACACCTAATTCCAAAGTTTCTGTGCCTTCAGTTTACTTTTTAGCTACCCTGAGAAGGATCATTGTACACTTGGAAGCTGCCTGGTTATGTACCTACTGTATGTACGGTGATATAACCAATACAACCTTGTTTCTACCTTGTTTGTTATTTCTTTTGGAGGACATAAGTATTTTTCAGTTTTTAAAGAATATAAATAATAATTTTTGCTAATGATATATTCAATTGTAGTTAAGGCCTGAGATTATAATTCTACAATCCTTGAATCATAATTGAAAATTAAAGTCACAGTACTGTTAGCTTTGCTAATCAGCATGTTACAATGTGCAGTCACCAGAAAAACTGAAACCTCAACTGAAGTACTGGCTCCATCAGATTGTCCTGTGGTTGTATCTATAGTGTATAGTTTTCATTGCACATTGGTGAGGTAGGCCCATACTGCTCTGTAACAATTCTAGGCATTTTTCTGTTATTGAAAGAAAGCTGAACAAGGCAGAGAATGAGCTACTAAGCAGTATTCCTCTCTGTTTCTGCTTCTATTTCTTCCTGAGTTTCGTGCTTTAACTTTCCCCAGCTTTTGACATAGGAGGCTAAACTAATACACTCTGTTGTCACCTAATTTACCTTTAATAATTGTGTGTCACTGGCTTTCCTTTTGGCCAGCAACCATCTCCCAAATCATGACACTGACACTTTCTATTAGTTTACATGCTCAGTCTTATCTTTGCTCTTGTTTCAATCTGTTTCTCTTTGTCTGTTTTTCCTCAGGGCTTTTACCTTTCTTTCATCCTGTATATCTTATTTTAATGTTTGCTCTGTGGCTGATTGGCTGATGGCTGGTGACTGCCTGGCTTTTGGGCCTGGGTATCTCCCTCTCTTTCTCCCTTGTTCTCTCTTCAAGATTTGCTCTTGTTCTTTGAGACAGGATTTCTCCTAGTTATTTCCTCTGCCTGCCAGCCCCACCTTTCCCTCAACTACCTAGCTATGGGACTTTCAGTTTTTTATTAAACCAATCAGCAGCTTTAGGCTGGCAAGACGAAACAGGAGCACATCTTTACATAATTAAACAAATGCAAAATAATCAAATTTGACACATCTTTGCAGAGTTAAAATAATATTCCATAACAATGGTGATTATCACATCAGCAGAACAGAAAACTAAAAATCCTTGTGGAAAGAGGTTTTTTACTAGTTTCCCATTCTAATTGTCAACATATGGTATAGTTTAAGATGTGTAAAGAATAGGTCATTTAAGTAATTTTTCATGGGTCTAATGGATCATCAAGGCTAAGAAATTGCTTGATTCTTCTAGAAGGTCTTCTCAATTCATGTCAGTAATATGTTACATGATCATTATGATTCCCTGTCAGCTGCTCTATATTAATGGAATTGGTTTAGTTGGATTTGAAATATAAACAGTTACAGACTTATTTTCAATTTCGAATCTCTCTACAAAATATCTTAAAGTTAAAGGATATATCAAATGAGATGAGATTTTTGTACTTATGTTTTCTTATTCATGAAATATAATTACATATATGTTTTATTTTGGGACATAAAAAGATATTGTTGAATTCAAATTATTATGTGTGCAATAAATTATAAAGAAAAAACAAAATAAATATTTTACAAATACAGAAAATGAAATTTAAACTGTGTTCTTCACTACAAAATTTGAAATATATTTTAATAAACTCTGCAGACAAAGTATAAAATGCTAATCTACTGCTAAAAATTTTTACTTATTTCCTTCTTGTTGAGTTGAACTTGAGTACAATTAAACACTGAGGTGAGTCACACCACGCACAAAGAATGATCACGGTGTGCTGGGAACTATAGTTTACAGTCATCACTGCCGTTTGCTTCCCTCCCATGGAAGCTTGTGTAGGACCCTATGGTGCTATTGATGGCAGTTTTTCCACAGGAGAATTTCAGGTCACATCATTAAGAAACACGGTGTCCCATATCTGAGGTGCATGATCTTTCAGCTTAACAGAAAAATTTATAAATTTGTAAAAAATATTTTCTATTTCATTTCTGTCAGTTAAGAAAAACTGAAATATTTGCAGCAAGTTACATTTTAAAATTATTTTTATTTTATTTTTTATTATATGTTAAATTATTAAATTTCAACTGTTATTAATAAGTTTTAATTATTAGGAAGTTTATAAATTACAGAAATAAAAAAACAAATTTCTGTAAAAGAAATATACAGAAGGAAATGTAGTTAGAAGAATCTAATGCTAGAAAAATGGTAACATTAAAAACAGATACAGGTCAATATATTAATTTATTTTTAGTCATTTTAGTCTTGGTGATGATTATATGTTCACATTTTATCTGAATGTGTTTCTCTGCCTGGGCTCAATCATGCAGTTGATTATCCTCATTTTAGAATTCAATAGTGCTCTTTGGAATCCAGAAGTCTGGTTCCCATACTAAAAATTACTGAAAGCCTATAATTATGGGATGATGGAAATAAGGGAAATAATACATCATAGAGTTAATTCCTGGCTTGAAAATCATAATTTCCCTGATGTTGCTCATGGTATTTTATATGTTACCTTCTATTATATTTTATTGCATTATATCCTATATATTTTATATTTTCTTAGAAACTTGGGCAGAGCAGGAGTGGTGAAAGTACTTGCTGTTCTGATATCCTGAATTTGCCTCACAGAACCTTCTGGAAATCACAAGAACTTTTGTAATGAGATTTGAGGGCTCTGACCCTGCTTCCAGGCCTCCACAGGAGCTGTATAAGTGTAGTACAGATACATACATGCATACAAACAATCATACTCTTATAACAAAAATTTAACACACTTTAAAAACAGGAAATATCTGTGTTTTCCACCATCTTTAATAATATCTTGATGTGAGAACTGTAAATAAATGAGTTTGTTTTTACTGCCATTAAAATTGTGCCCACCTCCAAAGTAATGTATCTCTTTGTCAACATCACAAAAGCAATAGAAAGGTGAAGCTTAAATGTGCCCATTTTCCTTCTATTAGTCAATGTGGTATTTGCATTCACTCTGACAGCATTATTCTCTTACACATTTCTAGTCTGATGGTTTCCACACTTTTATTCCCGAAATTGTACATTTATGCATTGCCACATATTCTTACAAAGTGTATTAAAGTGTGCTTGGAGTAAAGCTTTGTTATTCTGTTATAAAGAAGGATTTCTATTCCCAAAGCCATTCTGCTGCAGGCAGAAATCTAAGTTTACACAAAAATGTGGCCTAAACTCCAAATATTCCTGTTTCATTAAAAGAAACAATTCCACTTCAAGGTTGATGAAAAGTGCTACCCAATCAGAACCAATAGACAGTGTGCCACAGAGAGCACAATTAAAGTCTGAGATTTCATGATTCCTCACACTACTATTATGCCCCACTCTATAATTTCACTTCAAAGCAAATACATTTGACAGGACCATTTCAAGTCACTCAGAAACCAGATGCTATGTACCACATAACCAAGTGCCACAGTGAATCCACATCCTAATGACCATTAGATGGTTCTAATTTTAGTAGGGAAGAGAAGGCCCTTGGCTGGCAATGAAGGCTGACTGAGAAGCCAAGGACAATGGCACTAGGTTTTTATTCTACTGCATGGACTGACTTTGTGGGAGCCTGGTTTGTTTGAATGCTCTTAGGACTAGAGAGGGAGGGGGGGTGAGGAGGAGGAGGGAAAATGGAGGCAGGGAGGAGGTGGAAATTCTTAATAAATAAATAAATAAATAAATAAATAAATAAATAAATAAAGAGAAGGCCCTAGAATCATGTTTCTTTAAAACAATTAGTTTTGGAGATATAGTCATTTTGTAGATGATAACAATACAATCAGATTCTGAAATATTTAGGATAGCTTCTTGCTTGTCCTGATGATTTCACAGATGTGTAGTAAGCAGTAAATGGGTTTTTATGATCGAGGAAGGCACAAGAAATAGATGAAATTATGTACACGGCTACTATTTTTAAAATAATTAATCAAGAAATATTATCTCTGATAACCTAATACAATACATAAACAAAAATTATACGAGTCAAAATTAAGAAATATTGTTACCATACAAGATAAATTTTCAGACCATAAATTCTTCTATCTATGATAAGGTTTCTAAAAATATTACTAGATAAGAAGACAGTACATTATTTTACCTAATTTTCATAATTTTTTACTCAAATGAACTAACTTTTAAAAAAGAAATATCTCATATTATGAGGTACAGGAATTGTATGTATGTATAATGGATAAGTTCATATATTTTTGAAGAGGCATAGAAAAACTAAAATTACAACACAATTAACTTTCTTTGCAGTGTTAATTCATGAGAAAAAAATCACTATCCAGCCCCTCTTGTCAAATGATTACTAAATCATAGGTACATTTTTCTATTTACTACTGCTACCTGATTTTGGAGCCTGGCAATAGAAATCTGCTCTGCTTTGTGAAGTTCCCATGATGTTATAATGGTTTCTTTTGTTTCTATACACTCTCTAAACTTTTGAGATTAACAATAATTAAACAAGTGTGTTTGGTGGTTACCTTAAGGAATTTCTCTGACAAGCCAAATAATAAGACTTGTCAGCACTAAATGAGTTTAGTTTCCACAGGGTTTTAATTGTAGTAAAAACATTTTTTCCAGTGCTAATCTAAAGAAAACTTAATAATGTCATCAATCGCAATCCAATCCAGTTGAACTTAAAGGACTATTATTTCCATTAGGAAAATTTCTGTACTGAGTTCACAAATACTTAGTTTTCTTGGAATTTCATAAATCCCAAATATTAGGTTAATATTAAAAAGTAAACATATTGATAAAAAAAGCTGTACTTTGACATTTTGCTGATAATTATCCAATAGTTATTTATTGTCATTTTAATTGCTCCTCTAATTCCTATAGAGTAAATAAAATCATGAAAAATCTATGGAAAGGGTAGGTGCAGTATCAATTTCAAAGTTTTACTGAAAGATAATTTTCATTAGACAATCTAAAATAAGAAAAAATAAAAGCTGTACTTGTATTCTGTCACTGTTCTAAAAGAATTATCTAATCTAAAATTTTCTTGTGGAATATTAGGATTTCTTGCAGATGGGATTATGCAACTATGTAACTAGATGTACTAGCAATGAGTGCACATTGTGGCTCTTCCTCTTTCATTCCTGTTCATGGTATTTCATTTCCCTATCTAATTACTATAGCAAAGATTTTAAAAAATGTATTGTCTAAGATTATGAAAACTGAACACCCTTATCATGTTTTTATTTTAGTAGAAATGATTTAAAGTTTCACAAATTTATGCAGTGTGGAATATAGTTTTAACATAAACAGTTTATACTAATTGTTGATGTTTTAATTCTGTTCCTAGTCTCTTTAAGCATTTTACCATCTCCAGCCATTGTCTCTAGGCTTTTTATTTATTTATTTACTTTTATTTTTGGAAACAGGGTCTCTGTAGCTTTGGAGCCTGTCCTGGAGCTAGCTCTTGTAGACCAGGCTGTCCTCGAACTCAGAAAGATCAACCTTGCCTCTGCCTCCCAAGTGCTGGTATTAAAGACGTGGGCCACCACCGCCCCTGATCCTAAATTTTCTCAAAAAATTTTCTAACTCTATTAAGATGATCATATGACTTCTATTCTTGAATCCATTTGTGTGAACTATTACTTTTTGATAATATTATTTTATTTCTTGAAATTATAATCCAATCATATTTTTCCTTTCTTCTTCCTCCAGCCTTCCCTTGCACTCTTTCCTCCCTTTTTGCTCTCCAATCATTGACCTCTTTCTTTTTCTTTCACTATTTATTATTTAGCGTTCTTAGTAGAAAAAACTTATAGACTGAATATATAATGAATGAATAGAATGAAAAGAGTTTTACTAAGATGACTTCGAGACATTGTTTCAGCTAATTCAACAAGGGCTGACTTCCAACAGAAGAAGGAAGGATCCAGTAGGTGCTCAGATCACGTAATTGGATGTATCAGCTGGTCTTCAATATACAATAGAATCCTGAAGGGCTAGGATCCAATGCCAGAGAAAGCATGGACTTGCTAGTGAGAACAGGTTCGTTAAACAGAGAATCAGTTACTTTCTTCAATTTCCCATTATAAACGCAAACAACAGAAAGTGTGGTACTGATTAAAGTTGGATTTTCTCACTGTGAAGATCTGGATTAAAAATCGAAAGATGATTTACTTTAGAGAAATAGCATTCAAAGGTGTGCATTTGCACTTTAGTTAATTCTAGATGTTGCCTAGTCGACAAGTTATAATTGCACTATCGTTGCTGTTATACGAAGGGAAGACAAAGAAGGAAGAAATTATGTAAATAAAGAACCCCTGCAATTAGTTATCAAAAAATAAAAAAGAAATTTTGTGAGATTTAGTTTAAATTATTTTTTAAAAATATTTTTCTTGGAACTATGACAATAGTTATCATCTTACATTAAAAACCAAAAGTCTTGACTATTTGAGATTTTTCTGATGAGAATTCTTTTAAGATATCTACCCCACTTTTTAAATTGGATTAATTGACATTTTGATGTCTAGTTTCTTTTTCCATTCTGCAGCCTGCAGTTCTTTCTTATTGACTGAGTCTTTTTCCTTACAGAAGCTTCTTAGTTTCAGAAGGTCCCATTAATCAATTGTTGCTCTTAGTGTCTGTGGTACTGGTGCTATCTTTAGGAAGTGGACTACTATGTCAATGATTCCAAGACTACTTCCCACCTTCTTTTCTATCATGTTCAGTGTATTGGGAGTTATGTTGAGGTGGGTTGTGGTGGAATGGGTGGGGCATTGAAAGAGGGAGAAGGGAGGGAGGGGGAACTGGGACTAGTATGTAAAATTAATTTTTAAAATAAAAATACTTAACAGGTCATTTAAATAATAACAAAAATAAATCTCATATTTGTATTTCACAGTCCCCCTTCATTTTCATTTTTCATAGTCCTATTAAGAGTATAGCTAGGACCTATTCTCTCTGAGTTATTTTTTTCAAAACTAAAGTAATATGATACTGAAAATAATGCCTTTAGCTGATACACACAAAACTTGTAATTTAAAGATTGAGGAGGGGAAGGAGTGAGAATTTGGATTGATATTTTTAAAGTAATCAAACAGTAATAATAATAACAAAAAGATTGTCCAAAAGTGATGGAAGTGGAAATTATAAATATTAAATCAATAATATTCTTTTTTCTTGGTGAACCCCATGTTGTACAATGTACATCAGAGTAGGCAAAATGTTTGTGAAGGAACTAAGTGTAGTGATTCTCAGTCAGTTCTATTTGTTTTCATTTAACATTTTTAAGGACAGTTATTTGGTAAGGGGTGAATTGAGAGTTATATGTAGAGACATCCAATTAAAAATTTATTCTACCTTAAACAATTTTATTTTTTGCTTTTCTAAAACTTTCTTCTTCTCTCATACAATATGTCCTTACTGCATCTTCCCCTCTCTTCCGTCTTCTAGGTACCTCTACCACCTTTCCTCTATCCCCTCTTTCTTCTTTCAGAAAAGATCAAGACTCTCCAGGACAGTAACCAATCATGGGTTATATTAAGATGAAATAAGTCTATGGACACCCTCATATAAATGCTGGGAAAGGCAACCTTGTAGGAGGAAATGTGTCCCAAGCACAGTGATACAAAGGTATCAGAGACACCTCCACTCCCACTGTTAGGAGTTCCACATAAAAACCCAATCTAAACATTCATAACTTATCTGCAGAAAACCCAGCACAGACCAATGCAGGCTCCGTGATTGCAGTTTCAGTCTCTGTGAGCCCCTATGATCCCTGAAATTGATTTTGCTGATAGTGTTCTGGTATTGTCTGTCCACAACCCCTCTGACTTAAAAACTCCTCCTTCTCCTCTTCTGTGGGTTTTCCAAAGCTTCTGATTTTGATTTTTAATTTTGTCGTGTCTTCATAATATAGTTCAAACCTAATGTCACATGTTCTTTTCCACTTTCCTTCTCTTTTCTTTTTTTAAGTTTCTAGGAATAACCATTCTATTTATATGCCTCTATGAAGTCATATATGTTTTATATGTATGTAATATTCAAGAAAAATTTCTTAAAAGATTATTTTTATAATAGCATTTCTTTCTAATTTGGAACATCCATTACCAAAGTAACTTCCTGGTCTAAATGCTTCTTTCCCTAGAAATCATGTTCATATCATACATCTTTTTCATGTCCATATTATAACCACTCTGCAGAGGAAGGAAATATCTGGAAACAATTATATATTTAGACATAATCTACAAAGCACACTGATATCATACAAATACTGGGAACTTCTTCATTTTCTTGCTATTTCTCAGCCAGCATTTTCTTCCATCTAGGATGAGGAGAACAGTCCTTCCTGTCAGTAAATATATATGTGAGTGTGTGTGTGTGTGTGCGTGTGTGTGTGTGTGTGTGTGTGTGTGTGTGTGTTTATGTATGTGTGTATGCTCAGCAAAAAAAGCACAGTGTCAGCTGTAAAAATTCATTGGCTACATTTATAAGAGTTTCTACCCAGGACTTTCTTCCTTTCTGGTTTTACCATATGAAGTTCATTTTAAGAAAAGGGTTGTCATATGGTTTTGATCTATTTGCCCTCAGATTTTAAAAAGTACTGTGTTTTATAAAATATTTGATGTGCACAGAATTTCGGAGTAGTTTATAAGCTACATTTTATTGAAGACAGGAAGTCATATTTTGCTAGTATATCAAATTAAGTATAAGATGTTGACTTTTGCAAAACACAAATATACCAACAGATATATAATACAGATTTTTTTTTTGTTTTGTGTCCTATAAAGATATTCACACATTCTCAGTTAAGTAGAGAATTAAGATATCTGGAAAATTCACATTAAAATTTTAATTCATTGTTAATTATTTTATATAAAACACTTTGTAACAAGCAAAATTTTTATCTTAATTCTACATAAGTTTGAATGAACATTTTTTAAAGATTTATTTAATAAGCACGCAGTGTTGTTCCAGAAGAAGTTACAAGATCTCATTAGAGCTGGTTGTGAGCCACCTTGTAGTTGCGAGGAATTGAACTCAGAATCTCTGGAAGAGCAGTCAATGCTCTTAATCTTTGAGCCATTTCTCCAGTCCTGAATTAATATTCTATTATCTTCATAGTGCAATTTGTATTTTTGGAGATGAAATGATGACCTTTTAAATGTTGTAATCAGTTTTGTGACAAAATAAGCCAAATGACTAAAGCACATTATTCAGTAGTTTTCAGTTCAGCAATTCTATAAAGTAAAGGTTTTTACTCATCAGGTTTTCTTCAAAATTAGTCTGTATAACTAAAAAATCAAATTGATTCCAGATAACAAGTTGGAAGTGAATTAGACAAATATCTGCAGTGTTGACGCTGGTACTAAATAAAATGAAGAAGATACTTCCCAGGTATGAGATGAAAATAAATGTTAAATGATTTTATGTGATCATTTTAAGCCATATGCGTTTTTTTGCATTTTTTTGTGCTTTGTCTTTTGATGTTCTTTTGTTTTATTCATTTTTTTAGACAATATTTCACTGTGTAGTCCTGGAGGCCCTGGGACTTGTTATGTAGACCAGGTTGGCTTCCTTCCCAGATATCTGCCTGTTTCTGCTTCCTAAGAGCTGGGATTAAATGATGTATCACTAGTGTCAGGATAGTCATGTGTATTTTATAAATTAAATATTTTAAAATTTTTTGTGCTACCCTACATGTAAATTTAGCTCGTCGCAAATAAGGCTTTAGTAAACTACAACCTAGCTGCATATTAGCACTCAGCTATATCACAAAATTAGTCTTTATCAGATGTCTCATAATTTTCTCAGAATCTTTTTGATGTCTGCTCTCTAGTAGCCACATTATGTCATTATACAGTGACTGCAATGGATAATCTTGATAGACAACTTGTCATGATTGATAACGACCCAGGAAACAATGTTTCAGTATGTGAGGGAAATTTCAGAGAGGTTGACTGGGGTGAGAAATGTCACATTGGGTGTGGACAATACCATTTGGGGAGCTAGAGTCTGAGGCTGAATAAAGAATAAAACAGGGATCATGTAGCAGCTCTAATTTCTACATCTTCTCTGCTCTCAAACTATTTACAAACTCCCTGACTACTTCTGTGCTTTTCCTGCCATGGGGGATTACCTGAGCCTGAATGAACCCTTCCCTTCAAACATTGCTGTAACAGAACCAAGAACAAAAAGTAATTGAATGATGCAGTAAATTGGTACCAAGAGCAATGGCCATTGCATGATAAACCTGGATACATGCTTGCAAGACCTTCAGTCACCATTTATCTGGAAGAACATAGAAGTCACAGATGTAGACTAGAGCACCTGTATAATGCAGAGGTGGACCATTCTGGTAGGGGCTTGAAAGACCAGAGTGTTTACACAAATGAGGATAGTGGATCAATGGGGGACGAGAATTCTATAGGAAATTGGTCTAAGGGACATCTGTGTATTTTATTCTAGTAGAGAATCTGTCTGCCTTAAATGCTATTCTGAGAATTTCAGTCCTGCTGAGTTAGAATGATTGAACTAACAGTTTTTCAGAATAAAATTATGATACCATAGCATTTAGGTGGTATCATGGTTATTGGTCTCCAATTTTATCCCAGGCCATCAGTGAAGGAGAACAACAAGTGGAATGTTATGATATTAAAAATATGTGGTTTGACTTGGAAAAGAGAATGAGCCACTTAACAGTTACAGATAGGGAAAATCCAGCTTAAGGGTTAAAGATATTATCACCATTAAAAACAAAACATCAATTACAACAAAAGCTTAACTTGCCCAGTTCCATTTTTGGTCATTATCAGAGAAGTTTCCACTAACAGAATATGGGAACAAATAGTTAGACCTGGATTCAGATATGATGCATAGTGCAAGAGATGTTGAAACACTCATTCCTAAACTGTCTCTCCATCAATCTCTCTCTTCAGCAAGCAGGAAGCCGTGTAGAAGAAGAGGCAGTAAAATTATAGAAACCAGAGTACTGGAAGAAGCCACGGTCTTCTAAGTCAACCTTATTGAAACTCCAATTAAACCACAGAGGCAGAGGCAGAGGCAGAATTTACAGAACCTGCACAGGTTTGTAATAGATGGTAACCTAGAACAGAGGGGAGAAGTGGACACACACCTGCATTGTTGACCCAGACCACACCACCAATTGACTTTCACAAGGATGAAAATATGATTCCAACAAGATAGTCTCATTGGGCAGAAAAATGCTTTTTAAAAAAAATATATATATTACATCTCAACTGCCTTTTCTTCTCCCATCCCCCCCACCTTTCTTCTGCCCCCTCATAATCTATTCCTCCTCAGTTTCTGTTCAGAAAAGGCAGGCCTCCCATAGATATCAATAAAACATGGCATATCAAGTTGTAGTAAGCCTAAGAACCTCCCCCAGTATTAAGGATGGACAAGAAAACCCCATATGAGGATGAGGCTTTCAAAAGCCAATGAAAGGATTAGAGACAGCCACGGCTTCCAATGATAGGCATCCCACAAGAAGCTGAAGCTACATAACTGTCACATATATAGAGGGCCAGGTTTGGTCCCATGCTTGCTCCCAGGCTATCAATCAGATTCTAAGAGCTTCCATTAGCCTTACTTTGTTGATTATGTAGGTTTTCCTGTGATGTCCTTGACCCCTCTGGTTCCTGCAATCCTTTCTCTCCCTTTTAAGCAGAAATTCCTGAGCTCGGCCTAATGTTCAGCAGTGGGTATGTGCATCTGAATTTTCTCCAGTGACAACTGGACTTGGCACTGACCTTTACAGGGTCATCCTTGTAGATTCCTGGAAGTTTCCATTGTATCAGGTTTCTACTGGACCCTGGGAAGACATCCTTGCAGCTGTTTCTTTCGGAACTCTCCCTCACATCTCCTCATGTTTCCTTACATACCTGTCCCCAGTTCATCCACGGAATCGCTATTTCCTCTTCCCCAGGAAATCCACCCTGCACTCCTGAATAGCCCTGGTTATCTAACATCTCTGGGTCTGTGGATTGTAGCAGGGTTTTCCTGTACTTTATAGCTAATGTCCATCTATGAGTGAGTAAATAGCATGTTTGTCTTTCTGAGTCCAGATTACCTCACCCAGGATGACTGGAAAAAAATAGTTGTAATGATAGGTTGCAGGCCCAGAAGTAGATGACCAAAAGAAAAAAAAAAGAAACTCAGTGGTATTTTTGAAGGATTTTGTTTTACAATGCTATTTCAGAGCAACGGCAACAACAACAAAAAACCCAAAAGACAAAATAGAAAAACAAAGACCAAAAACCAACCAAACAAACAAAAAAACCTTTATTTCTAATTTTTATTTTAATTTATTTTACTTCTATTTTTCCATTTCTTTTGTATAGGTCTTCCTATATACATTACTGCATCCGGGTGACTGTTTCCATGGGAGACTGAGTGTGTGAATAAGTGGGTCTCAGTCTCTTGTACCTTTCCTTGGGTTTTTTCCTTTTTCTTTTACTGTTGTTTGTTTTTTTTTTTTTTTGGTGTCGTTTTCCACAATACTAATGGGTTAGTTTCTGTTTATTGTATTCAATTTTACTATAAAAAAGCAAAACCAAACCAACCAACAAACAAATAAAATGCCCACTCAAATCTATTCTGGGAAGACCGAAAAGATAGCTGAAAAACAAGAATCCACCAATCTGAAGCTTCAATTTATAACTCTACAAATGAGTTTCACGAGTATGGGTGTATGTATGAGTGTGTGTGTGTGTGTGTGCATTTCTTTGGATATGTGCATGTGCACAGGTGTGTGGGGTACTTGTGTGTATGTATGCATAGGTAGGCAACAGTATTTGTACATGGTTGGTAAGTAGAAATAAGGCCAATGTATTTATCAAGCACTGTAACTATTAAGCCACGTCTCCCAACTTCAAATTTAAACACATTTGAAATGAGATCAACTTCATTGAGAAAGCTAATGACTCTTTTTCTATGTAAAAGCTTCTACAGGAGGAAAAATTTATATGATTTTATTAAAATTTTGTTGATGTTCATTATAACTCAATGATTTTAATTAGTCTTATCATATAGTTTATACTATTCCTACTCTAATTATCACAAAGTAAGGTTGTTTTGTTATTTTGAAATTATTTCTTACATAGTGCAAAACACTTGTCACAGTACAGAACTTGTGGCACCATAGGATTTGGACTCATTGTCATCTCTGCTAGTCCAAACATTTGACAATGTTTTGCTGCAGTTTCTTGCTACATTGCACATCAGGGATTTTTCTTTTCCACTAAGTATAATTCAGTCTCCATCTGCTTTATTTTTTTCTTCACTGAAATATTTCTGTTACAGTTTGGGTTACTGTTTAATCGTATAATTATAATGTTGAAACATCTTGTCAAAATGTGCTGGTCCTGAAATTTTGTTTTTCTGTCTAATTAATTGCAAAAGTGTTTTCATTACATAGAAATCAGAACACATACTTCAAGTCATAATGGCAGCTTTCTGACTATGGTATTACATGTTTTCTGATCCTTCAAAGAGGGTAATTTATTATCTCTTCTGTAAATCCTGCCAGTAATTTGTCTCTCTCTGGCTAGGACTAAGATTTTATCTTTATATATTTGATTTTAAAATATTTCCTGGTGAAATGCCTAGCAGGAAATATTGAATACATGAACAAGGAAGATGTTGATTATATGAATTCTGTTCGACCAAACTTAATCTATATGAGTACAGCACATAAAGTTCATTGTCTTTTCACTATTTCATCCTTTAAACACTCATGATTTTACATTTGTATAATTGAAACATGTTATCTCTTTGAAATTTTGACATACATATATATGTCTTAGGGTTTTCATTGTCATGAAGAGATATCATGGCCACAGTAGGGAAAGCGTTTGATTGCTGTGACTTGCTAACAGTTTCAGAGGTTCAATTCATTATCATCGTGACAGAGAGCTTGGCAGCCTGCAGGCAGACATGGTACTGTAGGAAGAGTTGAGAGTCCTACATCTTGCAGGCAACAGGAAGTCTAATGACTCATTGAATAGTATCCTGAGCCCAGCAGAAACCTCAAAGTCCAGCCCCACAGTGACATACTTCTTTCAAAAAGGCCACACCCACTTTAAAAAGCTATGCATCCTAATAATGCCACTCTCTATGAAATTATGGAGCCCTATTACCTTCAGACTACCAACATATGCATATATGTTTGTGTATATTATGCACATAATCACAAATATATGTGAATTTTTTCTTACAAATCATGAATAATTTCCCATTTACTGAAAAATGTTTCTTAAATTTGCTAAGTATTTTCCACATGGATTAATTGTTTTCTAAGCTTTTTAAATCAATGAATTCTTTTTTTCACTGTGCTCTTTTGTGACTGGATACTAAGCCAAACTTTTCTTTCTGATATTGTGTGTTCTGTTCTGTAATTCACACGTGGTTCTATTTTAGTGATACAATTATACAGATGTTCAGTGGAGCACAAGCTTTTATGTGAAGATTAAGTATGTGTGGGTGCTCAGTGGCAGCCTTGGTGCTCTGATCTGCTATTCCAGCATATGGCTAACATTGAGGTCATTTCCACTTGCTTTTAGAGAAATAAACATTAGTTTGTTCTCATGCTTATATATTTTATTTTAACTTTTTTGTACAGTGGAGGCGATACATGCAGTAAGTCTGAAATATAATGTCATAAAAACTGATGAGCTTTGATCTCTCAACAGGAAATAGCTCTTTTTAATAATTTTAGATAATGTTACCTGAAAAAACATCATGAGAAGAGGGTGGTGCTATGGAAAATATTATACCTACAAACCACTGACTATTAGGTTACAGTCTTTAATGGTATTATTCTTTACACATTACCTAATTTTAGGTTAAGTCTCCCAACTCTTCTCTTTCCATGCAAACACTACATCATACAATGTTTGTCACTCTGGCATTAAAATCTTGGGTAGCATTCATTTTGTTTGTTGTTTCTGTTGTTAATAATTGTAAAAGTATCCTATTGTTACAGTTCCTTGTTTTGTGAATAATAAAAAAATAAATTATTATTACAAACCAAAATTTAAATCTTAAATTTTAAATAAATTAAAATTTAAAAAAAAATTTAACTTCATCCTTTCCAATTTGAATCCCCTTGATCCCCTTATGTTGTCTTATTGCTATTGCTAGAATTTCAAGCACTATATTGAAGAGATATGGAAAGAATGGACAGCCTTGTCGTGTTCCTCATTTTAGTGGAAAGGCTTTGAGTTTCTCTCCATTCAATTTGATGTTAGCTGTCGACTTGCTGTATATTGCTTTTATTATATTTAGGTATGATCCTTGTACCCCAAGTCTCTCCAACACCTTTATCATAAATGGGTGTTGAATTTTGTCAAATGCTTTTTCAGCATCCAGTGAAATGATCATATGGTTTTTTTCTTTCAGTTTATTTATATGATGGATTACATTGATAGATTTGCGTATGTTGAACCAGCCCTGCATCTCTGGGATAAATTCTACTTGATCATAATGGGTAATTTTTCTAATGTGTTCTTGGATTCGGTTTGCCAGTATCTTAAATGGATTTTACACTTATGGAAAACAAATACAAAATGGTATTTTACTATTCAGCATTTTTATTTTGTTATTATGGTTGAAAATGGTTTTTTAGAAATGGAACACTTCTCTAATGATTACTTAAAAATATATAAAACATAAAAACATATACTAAAAGTCTGATTTTGACTTTAACATGGGGTTATAGAAAAGTATATACTGATGTCAGCATTGAAAACTCATATTATATATATCCCACTATATCTCATAATATTTTCATATTTTGGTGAACAGTTCACACACACACATATATATATATATATATATGCAATAAGCTAAAAATAACTTTTGCTTTTGTGTTTATATAAAGGATAATCTGCGGTGAAGTTCATGCTCATAATGAAAATAGAAAAATGTTAGACCATATGACCTATTATTATTCAAAATATGTATAAGGAATTTTATTGTTAAGATAATTTCAAGTGGATTAATTGCACATTACTTATAAGTTTTGACAACAATTTCAAGGCCTCCATTTTTAAATATAATCACTGGGTTTAGTTACTGATTTGCTCTAACTGTCATTTTTGGTATTTGAAAAATCAGTTTATTCTTATCAAATTCATACATTTTCATAGACTTCTTTTTTAACATACTAATTTCTATATGAAGCCCGAGATGCAAGCAAAATAAAAGTTCCGGGAAAAACATTTGTGCTACATTGTCATCTGAAATGTTAATGTTTATGCCTTTATCTTCAAGTATTTTTGACAATGTTTGTCTTCCTTCATGTGCATGCGTCTGTGTGTGTGTGTGTGTGTGTGTGTGTGTGTGTGTGTGTGTGTGTGTATACATGTGTGTTTGAGTTCCTTCTTATCTGTATGTAAACTGCTTGTGTGGAATACCAGTGGAAGCCAAAGAGAGCATCAGATCCTGGAACTGGTACATCTGGGGGCTGTTTACTGCTGGACATGGATTCTGGGATATGATTGCCTTCCTGTGGGGAACAGCAGGCGTTCTTAACTGCCGACTGCCTCCCCAACACCTATACTTTTTTAATGTCATGGATATTTTATCCACGGATTCCTCCCGAGTCTTAGTGGACATGGGAAACTATATGAATATGGATGCATGCAAATCTCTCCTGAAATACAGTCCTGTTTCTCAACTACAAGACTGTCTTATGATCACCCAGGAAAAAGTTAGATTTGCCCATTAGAACTGTGCATGATAAAATGTTAGCTCTGTCAAAAGGATTTGCAATATTCTACATATGCTACATAATGAAATATAAAAACATAGATTCCATTTCAGTGAGTTAGTGTGGGGGAAATTCATTTTGCAAAGTTCTATAATTAAGGTTGTGAACTAATCTGTGAGAGAATACCTTCTGATTATGAAGTATTCTTATGGCTGAAAAATAAAATTTCAGAGTGTTTGTATATGAAATTTTCTTATCTTACCTTTTGTTTTTAGATGAATAGGTTGGTTCTGTTATTAAACCATTGTTAATAGCACTGTAAGAAACATCTTTTTAAAATATTAATAAAAATGAAACTTTTCTCAAGAGTGGTGAGTTACAAAGAAACACAACATAATTTCTGTTAAAAAAAAAGAAAAAAATTTCTTTTCTTTTCTTTTTTAAGGGAACTGACAGGCACTTGTATTACTAGCATATTGTGACCTAAAGTATGGGGAAAAAACAATGGTTAAGTGAATAATATTAACAGATAATCTCACACACCTTAATAATGATAGGTAAATATTATTTTGAAGTTTGATATTCAATTCTCCACATGCTGGAAGGACGGTGGGGATGCATAAACAAAAAGAAGAAGGGAACGAAGGGGTGAAAAATCAGCAGAACATGGCATCAATTGTATGCTATACATAGTTTTTGCCAAAATAATCTATCAAGTTTATATTTAATGAAGCCCAAGAGTATTATATAATGCGAGGTTGACAAACTTATACATTAAGTACAATTATTTGTCACATGTGAAGAAGATAGTCTCAGAAAATTGAGTTAGTCCAATCTCAGCTATGACATGATAAGATAAAGACAGTGGGACAAGGGAGGGAAGGTATAAGTGAGCAGGCAAAAGAGGATTTGGAAAAGTTTGTTAGCGATTACAATCAAATTTAAATAATTTTCAGATTTGCACAGAATTGTATCAAAACATTCTTTCCACACCGAGTAATGCTTGTGCATTTATACCACGTCTTAGGTGACAGATATGGTTCCCTTTGATTCTGAACATTATACAGTGAAGACATTTCAATCATCACCATAGTATTTAGAATTAAATTTGGAATGAATATAACCAACATATATCCTATAAAACTTTCACTATTAAAGAAAGTTAAGTAGATATCTAATAAGTTCCCAGGTAAATTTATATTCTGTCATATTTAATACAGCAAAATGCATTACAGTAATAGAGCTGGCATGATTATATTACATGATTAGTATGATGAGACAGCTTAATATTCCAAGTGACATATTATGTATATAAATAGTATTTTTCCCATAGGGTAGTAGAAGTTGCATGACACTAGAATTATGGCCATTTGTGATAAATAGAGTCTGAGAACTAATAGCAGTGTAGTAACCACTGCATCAGTGAAGACTTTAGAAATGATTTTCCTCTTG
This sequence comes from Myodes glareolus, assembly GCF_982192425.1. Taxonomy (NCBI): domain Eukaryota; kingdom Metazoa; phylum Chordata; class Mammalia; order Rodentia; family Cricetidae; genus Myodes; species Myodes glareolus. The sequence goes on along the minus strand of NC_142037.1, from coordinate 71,908,413 downwards.
GCTGGATTCATCCAAGGCTTGTGATAAATGACTGATTTAATTCAGAAATATTCAATCAATCTGTGCAGAGGGAAAAAGACATTTCATTATCCCGTTAACTCTGAAATATCGAAGGAGGATGATAAATAGTGAAGATAGTAATATCACCACTGAATTGCATCCCATGAATTATGTTTTTCATCACTGAAATGCAAATCCTGGTGGAATATTGTCCATTGGAAGAATTGTAACAAAAAAATTAAAGGAACAAACAAAAACCATTTTTTATATCTTTAATGTATTCATAATGTTTGAAATTAATTTAGAGACTTTTTCCAATTAGTCCTGGAATCGCTCACTGTGAAATTTGCATGCATGGACATTAGGCTTGCAATTCTCATGAATGTGATAATCTTATAAGTGCATAAAAAGCTTAACCTACAGATGAATAAAAACAGAAACAGCTCCTCAATTCTCCTTCTTATCAGTTTGCCTGCAGTGCAGTTACTGGATTCCTTCCTAGTGCAGACAGTAATAGAAAACAACTCAAGGTACTAAAACTGTGAGTATAGTTGGAAATACACTGTATTCCCAGGATGTAATATGTACAGTCCTCAGAAATACTAAAAAACAGGAATGGGATCAAATCAGTTTTTTTTTCTTGCTGTCTTGAAAAGTACCAAAAATCATAAAAAAGAAACCTGTTACACTAAAATTGTTAGGCAAATATGTAGTAAATTTTAAAATTAAACAGCCAATTGCAACAAACAAAAGTATATGAGAAATACTGTTAGAGGTATAGGAAATGTCTTCTCAGTGCTGCGGTGTGTGGTGTTCTGAAAAATTCATTCTCATCTGATTAGATTGATAAGAATAAAAAAATGCGTTTTAGAACTAGTGATTTTAAAATATCTTGCTGTATGGCAGAATCCCCTATATTCAGCATTTTTCCTTGGAATGTTGTGTTTGGAAGATCTTGTTTTAGACAGTAAGCATTCATACAATGGCAATAGCTTCATGTTCTCAGAAATTTAAAAAAGAATATAAACATACATTTACATATCATAAATAGAGTGACATACTTCTTCTTATTTATTTTTTTATTTTTGTTTTTGAGAATTTTATTCATGTATATAAACTCTTTTTTTAGTCTTTGAGAATTTTATTCATGTATATAAACTTTCTTTTCTTTTTTTACTTTTTTATTTTTTTCTCTTTTTTAAATTTTTTTTGTTTATTAAAAATTTCCACCTCCTCCCTGCCTCCCTTTTCCCTCTCCCTCCCCACCCACCTCCCCCTTCCTCTCTAGCTTTAAAAGCAGTCAGGGTTCCCTGCCCTGTGGGAAGTCCAAGGTCCTCCCCCCTCCATCCAGGTCTATAAAGGTGAGCATCCAAACACCAGGCTCCCACAAAGTCAGTCCATGCAGTAGAAAAAAAATCCAGTGCCATTCATTGTCCTTGGCTTCTCAGTCAGCCTTCATTACCAGCCACGTTCAGAGTGTCCATTTTGATCACATGCTCCATCACTCCAAGTCCAGTTGGCATTGATGAGCTCCCATTAGATCAGTCCCACTGTCTCGGTGGGTGAACTCACCCCTCGTGATCCTGACTTCTTTCATAATGCCTCCTTCTGCTCCTCATTTGGACCTTGGGAGCTAAGTCCATTGCTCCAGTGTGGGTCTCTCTCTCTATCTCCATCCATTGTCAGATGAAGGTTCTGTGGAGATATGCAAGATATTCATCAGTGTGGGTATGAGACAAGGCCAGTTCAGGCACCCTCTCCTCTGCTGCCCAAGGAACAATCTGGGGACCTCTCCTTGGTCCTGGGAACCCCTCTAGAGTCAAGTCTCTTGCAAACCCTAAAATGGCTCCCTTAATTAAGATATTTACTTCCCTGCTCCCTATCCACCTTTCCTCCATCCCACCCATCACATTCCCCCAAGCTTTCCCCAATCCTCCCCTTCTCCCCTCTCTCTACCCATCTCCCCTTACATCCATCCCCCACCCCCACTCCCGTGCACCCAAATTTTGCATGGAAATCTTTACTTTGGAGAGGCATGCTTTGTAATCTAATTGGAGAGAGAAGAAGTACAATTTTTACTTCTAGATACCACCTATCTAATCTCAGCTTAATCACACTATGACACACCAGCTTTTAACAGTGTGACTGCATGATTAATTGGTAATTGACAGTCAGAGTGAAACATTATTGTAGAAATGTATGTATGTGACACCTTTAATCCCAGCACTTGGAAGGCAGGCAGATCTCCATGAGTTCAAGGCCAGCCTTGTCGATAGAACAACTTCGCGTACGTGCTCCAAAGCTACACAGAGAAATGTGTCTCAAAAAAGACAATAAATAAATAAATAAATAAATAAGTGGCTCCAATCACAACTTTCACACACAAAGGCTTTAAATTTAGTGCTGTTGAAATATCTTAGAGAATAAAGTTTTTTGCCTCGTAAATCTAGTAATGTGACATGTGACCTCTGTTTTTAAGGCGTATTCTAAAATTGGACAAGCAATGTGTAAACATCATACACACATGACATGTGCACATACATGAACATCAAACATATGTACACACATGAACAAATCACATGCACACACATGACTCACACACACACATATAGCACAAGTATATATAGTGAAAATTAATTGAAAACTATTATTGACAATTGATGGTTTCTGGGGAAGTAGAGTAACTTTTCTACAGGAATGTTTAGCTCTTGCTCGCTGAGAGACTCTCATTCTTTAGCATTCTGGCAGCACTAATTAGACTCAGTGGATTTTAAAATTGTCATATGAATTTTGGAAGGAGGGTTCTTCCCAGAGAGGTGAGTGGGTGCTCACCTGGGCAGCCTGCCTGCCCAGGAAGAGAGCACAGCCCCCAACGTATTCAAACCTATGGGACACAATGAAAGCAGTGCAAAGAGGAAAGTTCATAGCACTAAGTGCCCACCTAAAGAAAACAGAGAAAGCACACATTGGAGACTTAACAACACACTTGAAAGCTCTAGAAAAAAAAAGAAGCTGATTTATCCAGGAGGAGTAGAAGACTGGAAATAATCAAATTGAGGGCTGAAATCAACAAAATAGAAACACAGAAAACAATTCAAAGAATCAATGAAGAAGCAAAAAGCTGGTTCTTGGAGAAAATTAACAAGATTGACAAATCCCTATCCAAACTAATCAAACGGCAGAGAGAGAACTTGCAAATTAATAGGATCAGAAATGAAAAGGGGGACATAACCACAGACACAGAGGAAATTCAGAGAATCATTAGATCTTACTATGAAAGTTTATATGCCACAAAGTTGGAAAATGTAAAAGAAATGGACATTTTTTTAGATAAGTACCATATACCAAAGTTGAACCAAGACCAGGTGAACAATCTAAATAGACCTGTTAGTCGTGAAGAACTAGAAGCTGTTATCAAAAATCTCCCTACCAAAAAAAGCCCAGGACCAGATGGTTTCAATGCAGAATTCTACCAGAACTTCTAGGAAGAGCTAATACCTATACTCCTTAATGTATTCCACAATATAGAAAAAGAAAAGTCACTGCCAAACTCCTTTTATGAAGCTACAGTCACCCTAATACCAAAACCACACAAAGACACAACCAAGAAAGAGAATTACAGGCCAATCTCACTCATGAACATCGATGCGAAAATTCTCAATAAAATACTGGCAAACCGAATCCAAAAACACATTAGAAAAATCATCCATTATGATCAAGTAGGCTTCATCGCAGATGCAGGGATGGTTCAACATACGCAAATCTATCAATGTAATCCATCATATAAATAAACTGAAAGAAAAAAACCATATGATCATCTCACTAGATGCTGAAAAAGCATTTGACAAAATTCAACACCCATTTATGATAAAGGTGTTGGAGAGACTGGGGATACAAGGATCATACCTAAATATAATAAAAGCAATATACAGCAAGCCGACAGCTAACATCAAATTGAATAGAGAGAAACTCAAAGCATTTCCACTAAAATCAGGAACACGACAAGGCTGTCCACTCTCTCCATACCTCTTCAATATAGTGCTTGAAGTTCTAGCAATAGCAATAAGATAACATAAGGGGATCAAGGGGATTCGAATTGGAAAGGATGAAGTTAAACTTTCGTTATTTGCTGACGATATGATAGTGTACATAAGCGACCCCAAAAACTCTACCAAAGAACTCCTACAGCTGATAAACACCTTTAGTAACGTGGCAGGATACAAGATCAACTCCAGAAAATCAGTGGCACTCCTACACACAAAGGATAAAGAAACGGAGAGGGAAATCAGAGAAACATCACCTTTCACGATAGCCACAAACACCATAAAATATCTTGTGGTTACTCTAACCAAGGATGTGAAAGACCTATTTGACAAGAACTTTAAGCCTTTGAAAAGAGAAATTGAGGAGGATACCAGAAAATGGAAAGACCTCCCCTGCTCTTGGATTGGGAGAATCAACATAGTAAAAATGGCAATGCTACCAAAAGCAATCTACAGATTCAATGCAATCCCCATCAAAATCCCATCAAACTTCTTCACAGACCTTGAGAGAACAATAATCAAGTTTATATGGAAAAACAAAAAACCCAGGATAGCCAAAACAATCTTATACAATAAAGGAACTTCTGGAGGCATTACTATCCCTGACTTCAAACTCTTATTACAGAGCTACAGTATTGAAACAGCTTGGTATTGGCATAAGAACAGAGAAGTCGACCTATGGAATCGAATAGAAGACCCAGATACTAACCCTCAAACCTATGAACACCTAATTTTTGACAAGGGAGCTAAAGGTATACAATGAAAGAAGGAAAGCGTCTTTAACAAATGGTGCTGGCATAACTGGATGTCAACCTGTAGAAGAATGAAAATAGATCCATATCTATCACCATGCACAAAACTCAAGTCCAAATGGATTAAAGACATCAACATCAATCTTTCCACTTTGAACCTGATAGAAGAGAAAGTGGGAAGTAGTCTACAAGATATAGGCACAGGAGGCCACTTCCTAAGTAGGACCCCAGTAGCACAGACAATAAGAGAAACAATGAATAAATGGGACCTGCTGAAACTGAGAAGCTTCTGTAAAGCAAAGGACACTGTCCGTAAGACAAAAAGGCTGCCTTCTGACTGGAAGAAGATCTTCACCAACCCCTCATCAGACAAAGGTCTGATCTCCAGAATATACAAAGAACTCAAGAAACTAAACACTAAAACTCTAATTAACCCAATTAAAAAATGGGGTACTGAACTGAACAGAGAATTCACAACAGATGAACTTCGAATGGCCAGAAGACACTTAAGGTCATGCTCAACCTCCTTAACGATCAGGGAAATGCAAATCAAAACCACTTTGAGATACCATCTTACACCTGTCAGAATAGCTAAAGTTAAAAACACCAATGATAGCCTATGCTGGAGAGGATGTGGAATGAGGGGAACACTCATCCATTGTTGGTGGGAATGCAAACTTGTGCAGCCACTGTGGAAATCAGTGTGGCGGTTTCTCAGGAAACTGGGAGTCAACCTCCCTCAGGACCCAGCAATTCCACTCTTGGGAATATACCCAAGAGATGCCCTATCATACCACAAAAGCGTTTGTTCAACTATGTTCATAGCAGCAGTATTTGTAATAGCCAGAACCTGGAAACAGCCTAGGTGCCCCTCAATAGAAGAATGGTTAAAAAAGGTGTGGAACATATACACATTAGAGTTTTACTCAGCGGTAAAAAATAATGACATCTTGAATTTTGCATGCAAATGGATGGACATAGAAAAGGCTTTACTGAGTGAGGTAAGCCAGACCCAAAAAGAGGAACACGGTATGTATTCACTCATAAGTGGATTCTAACCATAATTAAAGGTCTTTGAGCCTATTATTCGTTATCCTAGAGAAGCTAAATAAGAAGACGAACCTGATGAAGATTATTTAGCTATCTGCCAGGAGGTAGGAAATAGTCAAGAGTCCCAGGTAACCTTGGGTGCATGGGGGGGTGGGTGTGAGGGTTGATGGAAGGGGAGAGGGTTAGAGAGAAGGGAGTAGGGGAGGAATGGAGAAAGCTCAGTTGATCGGGATGGGGGGAAGGGAGGAAGGATGAATATGGGATCAGGGAAGAATATATTTCAACTAAGGGAATCATTTTAGAGTTTACAGGAAACTTGATTATATATGGGATCCCAGGTCCAAGGAGAGATCCCCAGATTGTTCTCTGGACAGAGGAGAGGGTGCCTGAACCGGCCTTGGCCCATAACCATACTGATGAATATTTTGCTTATCACCATAGATCCTTCATCTGGCGTTGGATGGCGATACAGACGGAGACCCACTTTGGAGCACCGGACTGAGCCCCCCAAGATCCAAATGAGGAGCAGAAGGAGGAAGAAAATGACGAAGGACTGCGAGGGATGCTATCACCCACTGATACAAGGGGTCGGATCTAGTGAGAGTTTACCAAGGCCAGTTGGACTGCGACTGAACTAGCACGTGATCCAACCAGATTCTCTGAATGTGGCCGGATTCTCTGAATGTGGCTGGCCTGGAGTCTTTCTGAGAAGCCATTGACAATGACACTGGGACTTGTTTCCTCTGCATATACTGGATTTTTGGGATCCAGTCTGTTTGGATACTCACCTTCCTGGACCTGGAGGGAGGGGGGAGGAACTTGAACTTGCCACAGGGCAGGAAACCCTGACTGCCCTTAGGGACAAAGAGGGAGGAGGAGAGGGAGAGGGGGAGTGGGAGGGCGTTGGGAAGAGGGGCGTAATTGGAAACTTTTTATAATTTAGTAAAATTACTTTCAAAAAAAATAGCCATATAAAAATGGAAAATACACAGAGCCTGGATCCTAAAAAAAAAAGAATTTTGGAAGGAGGCGTAGTTTTATAGTTATTCAACTCATCATACAAACCCACAGATAAGGGAAGTCAACTTTTTATTTTATTTATAGAAAATATGCTATTAGTAAGGAAATAAACATATTATTATGTCTCCCTGCTGCAAGTACTCTGAACCCAGGAAGGGAACATATAAGACACACAGATAAACTAAAATGTTATCTAGTCAAATAGAATATAAATGAGAGATAATTATCCTGGTGGTAGTGGCCAACAAATTTAATCACAGCACTCAGGAGTCAGAGGCAGACAGATCTCCATGAGTTCGAGACCAACATGGTCTATAAAAGCTAGTTCCAAGACAGTTAGGATGGTTAACAAAGAGAAATGCTGTCTCAAAAAAAAAAAAAACCAAGCAAACAAAAATACTAAGGTTCAACAGAATGCTTGCCTAGTAAATTAATAAATTATGATATTGCAAGATTCATAAGTTGTCTCCTATTTATCTTTCAAAATCCAATCCCCAGAACTATAAAAAAACAAAAACAAAAACAAAACAAAAAAATCTAAGTGACACAAGGCTGTAATCCTAGTACTAAAAGAGTTGGGAATGCAGAAACAAAAATTCAAGAATAAAATCAGACAGTGAATCGGATGTCAAGCTAGAATGCATGAGGTTCTAGCTAAATAGACAAACTGATCTCAAATAGATATATGGTTAAATAATATGGAGGAACTAAAATACATTCTTAAAATTTAAGGTTCAGATATGCATAATAAGCTGAGAAAAAGATCAAAGCCAAATTTAGACCACTAGAAGGTTATCTCTATTTTATGTAGGCTGATTTTAGAAAAAATGGTCATGAGTCTTTTGGCTTGAAGCCTGGCTTTATTTTTTAACGAAACATTATTAAAAGAGTGCTACATTGTAGTGGTAGAAAAAGGAATGTGGCCTATGATTTTGATTTATAGCTGAGGAGAACAGAACACACAATCTTTCCTACTAAATTTTAATAAAGACCCATAAACCTGAGATCTGTCAGCAACCAAAAATGAAAACCCCCCATTAAAAGTGTTTTAAGAGTACTGCTCAATGGGCAGCAAATACTGTAAATTATTTCTTCTTTCAAAAGATCAAAAGACACTCTTGAATTCATGATATACATTGTAGCTATTTTTCATAAGCCCTATGAAGGTTAAATGAAATAACTATTTATGCTTTGGGTAACCTGCTCAGAAAAACAAACAAAATGTTATAAATTTTTTGGTGTACATTTTTACGTGGCATAAAAACTCAATGCTAACATGCCAAAAATTTCATATTGTCCCTAATTCCGTTTCAAGACATCATTTTGTTCATAAAATAACCTAGAACAGAAACCTATGATTTCCATAGGCTAAAGAGTAAAATAGTAGATAAATTTGGATTTCTCAGCATTAAGTGGTTCTTATTTTTATGTGTGACATTCTAGGCAATATATGAGCATTGTTAGTTAAAAACAAGAAATAAAAATTTATTTTTAGATTTTTAGGTTAGCATATTTGTGAATGTTTCAGTGTGGGAAGGTACACAGATATCTTTAATCTTTCAGTTGTGATTTGTGGATATAGAGAAGAGGCTGCCCCTTTACAATATTCCTAATGTGATGCTTTATAAATCTCCATAATGGAAAGCAGAAAGGCGATTTTCCCAAATAAAATTCTATGACATCTTAAAAGCTTTTGGAATAGATCAGAAAAAAAGGAGAGAGGGTCAGCGGAGAGAGTGCTGGGGAATGGAGGAGAGGGAACAGGAGATGGAGATGGTCACAGTATCCTAACCTAAAATAAATTCCAAAGAAAAGGAAGCTCACTCATGTGTATTTATCTACTTGATTGTGTGTGTTTGTGTGTGTGTGTTGCATGTACATGCATTTGCACATGTGTGTATGTGTATGTGTCATATGCATACTTGTGCACATGTGCATATGCAACAAAAGTTCAACATACACTGACATCTCTTTCTAGCTGCCCAGAAAGACCTGGTTATCTTGTGACTTTGTGAGTGTTGTTGTGATTGAAGCAGGTGACACCATGCCCTGCAGTCCATGTGGGGACTGGGGGTTCTGGCTCTATTATCATGTTTGGACAGCCAGTTCCTTAGCCACCAAGCCATCTCTCCAGACTCAAATTAGGTTTTGCTACTAATGTAATGGATTGACTGGACAGTTTGATAATTAAAGGTATTAGGGAATGAAGTTGGCAGCAGGAGCATGTGGGTTTTAGAGAGCAAACTATTTATTAGGGTTGGGAAACTAAAGGAGGTAATAGGTATTTGTCTTCCTCGGAGGAAATTTGAATCTGGAGGACAGAAAATTCTCTTTCTGATGATAAACAAGCTTTCCCATAGAATGGGAAATACATAAACTTATTCAGGTCTTATGTAACAAAACATACATGAGTCAATAATATAATGAAGATGAAAATTAGAGAAAATCTAAGAGTAGAGAAACTAATGAAAGTAAAATAATAGATGGAGAGAACAATATCTAATTTATAGCAGCATTTTTTGTTTCAAAATTGATTATGTTTTTAACAAAAAAATAAAAATACTTTAAAATGCAGTGAAATCTGTAATGGTTTCTTTGTCATGGAAGGCATAATTCTGTATATATTATTTTTGTATCCTTATTAATAAGATAGTAAAGACAATGTGTTAATAAACTAACAATACAAAGAAATTTAAGTGAAATTTGTCTCCAGTAGTAACCATTGCGAGCAGTGGCTGCAGTGATCACAGACTGCTGGGGAAGCAGCAGTACCAAGTGCCTTCTTATCCAAGTTCACAGCGTGTTATTTTAAACTGTAACAGCAGGGATCGCTACACCCCGAAAACAGCATACAGAAACAAAAATTCTTCACCTTCAAGGCAAATCATATCATAGAACTCTTCTTTCTGCATCAAATCATAAAACTAATGCAGAATTGCTCCTGGCTTCCTCAGTTTCCTCTCTTGCACACCCTCAATCAACTTGCATCTAGTCACATACAGAGGAACCAAAGGTCAGAGAGGAAAAAAAGATCACACAGACAGGAAAAGACCCTCATAAATCTTTGGGCTTCTTAAATTATGTAAACATTTCCTTACACAACCTATTTTATTTTTAACAATTATGTTTCTCCATAGTTGCCTGTTCTCTTTGGAACCCAAGCATAAATACAGAAGCTTCTCTCAGTCTTTGAATTTTCATTTCGGGAAGGTCTCATATCATATAAGACTTGATTTAATACATTTAATATTATTACTATTGCTATTATTATTTTATTATCTCATGCTAGTTTTTTTCATTATATATCACGATCCATGATTCTTATGAAGGGTGCAGAAATTATTGAAACCTTTGTCACTATAACTGCAAAGTTCAAAATTCATATTTACTTATTTGCACAAAAGCAATAATAATCAAATTAGGTTTTCTTTTTTTCACTATTTTTATTTCTTTTTACAGGGTTTTTTAAAAAAAATCGATTTATTCTTTGACAGGTTTATGTGTGTATGTAAGACATGGTGACCCTCCTTCACTATCCTGTCTTTTTCTTAAACCCTCAGGAAAATGCTGATCCTTCAAATCTCTTCTGGTTCCCCTCCTATAATAATGTCTTATTGTTTGCTTTTGTTTTATGAGCCACTGAGTTAAATAAATGATAATAGGCTGTGACTGGGGGAAGAATAATTCAATAGTGAGGTAAAGATTCAAAAACTTTATTTTTAGATGTAGTCCTGAAATGCTGTCTGGGTTAGTAGAAATAGAAATAAAAAAAAAATTGTTGGATGTGTGGAAACATACTGCCGTTATTTTTAATTTTGTGTGCTTTTAATGATGAGGTATACCCTTGTGCAATAATGTATTTGGATTTTTAATTCATTTTTCTCTTTGTTTATTAATTTAAATTGTTTTTATTTAATCCTGAAAATGTCTGAACATAAAATGATCTCCATTGTAAAGTTACAAAGTTTAATTAAAGTTTAACTAACATCATAATACAAAATCTTGTCCTTTGTTGTATCAGATTAAAAATGTATATTCTATCAATAATTGAAATGAAAAATTTTATTTCTTATATTTTTTTAAAGCAATCTTCTTTTACATGCAAATCCCAGCACTCTCTTCTTTTTGTGTTTGCCCCACTCCTACCCTTTCTCCACCCCAACCTCCAACCACTCCTCAGAGAGGGGGAGGCCTCCCATGGGGAATAAACAAAGTCTGTCTCATCACTTGAGGCAAGACCAAGGATCTTGCCCTCTGTTTCTAGACTGAGCAAAGTATTCCTCCATAGGGAATGGGTTCCAAAGATCAGTAAATACACTAGGGATAAATACTGGTTTCATTGCTAGTGGTCCCAAAACCTGCCCATGCCACACAACTGTCATCCACAATCAGAGGTTTTAGTTTGGTCTTATGCTGGTTCTGGTTCCCTAGCTGTCAGACAGGGATCAGTGAGCTCCCACCATCATGGTCTTGGGCACTTTGCTCATATCATGCCACCCTCTCTATGACTAGACTTCAGTACTGTTCAGTGTTTAGCTGTGGATTTCTGCATCTGCTTTTGCTAGTTACTGGATGAAGGTTCTATGATGACAATTAATGTTGCCATCAGTCTGATTACAGGAGAAGGGCAGTTTAGGTATCCTCTTTACTATATTTAGATTCTTCGCTGGGGTCATCCTTGTGGTTTCCTGGGAGTTTCCCCACTGTTTGGTTTCTCGCTAACCCCACAATGGTTTCCTCTTTGAGAGTATCTCTTTCCTTGCTCTCACTTTGTACTTAACCCAGTTTGATCTTCTTGATTCCTCATGTTCTCCCCATAAAATGATATATTTTTTTAATTTATTACCATTTGAGATATTTCCTTTTTCCAAATGCGTGATAGTAATTCAAATTAGTATGTGGTCAGAAATAGAAACAGTCATCAAAAGTCTCCCAACAAAAAAAGAAAAAAAAAAAAAGCCCAGGACCAGATGGTTTTAACTCAGAATGCTACAAGATTTTTTTTTTAATAAATACACACATTTATTTATTATATATACAACATTCTGTCTCCATGTATGGCTGAAGGCCAGAAGAGGGCACCAGACCTCATTACAGATGGTTGTGAGCCATCATGCGGTTGCTGGGAATTGAACTCAGGACCTTTGGAAGAGCAGGCAATGCTCTTAACTGCTGAGCCATCTCTCCAGCCCCGCTACAAGATTTTCAAAGAAGAATTAATACCAACACTCTTCAAATTATTCTACACAATAGAAACAGAAGGAACATTGTCAAACTCTTTTTATGAGGTTACAATTACCCTAGTAACCAAATCACAGAAAGACATAACTAAGAAGAGAATTACAGACCAATCTCACTCATGAACATTGATATATTCAGGATTCAAAAAAGATCTTATTAAACTGAACAATGTGCAAGACTAGATACACTACAAAATAAAGAATCACTTCTCAAAATTATTGCATGCAATGAAGAACTAAACATGATACTGATACCTGAAAGTTTTATCAAAATTATGTTTGTGAATAATGAAATAAAGAAAACCAAGAAAGTTATATTAATTTATTTGCAAAGTGATAGAACCCAAAATACAATTTATTTGGTTATTTATGACTATACTACCAGAGATTATTTCTATAGCCTTAAATTGTTTCTTTTGAAAACCTACTCTAGGATCTTTTAACCCATGTAATTTTTCTCCTCTTTTTTGTGGTCACATTTAGCTAATATCAATATAAATACATAATATACAGAATGTTTGTAACAGGTATATTAACAAAAGACTAAAAATAATAATAATTTACATACATTTGGCAAATATGATATATCCCAATGTAAAATTTTGATTGTTTCTTGACCAATAAATTTAAAATATACAATTAAGATGTACCAAGTCATAAATTCAATGATAATGATTTTATTGCCAATAAAAAGAAATTTAAAAAATATAAAAACCAAAGAAGACTTGGGTATAATGGGTGATCCCTGCAATCCCAACACAAATTATGTTAAAACAGAGGATTATGGGAAAATCCCAGCCAAGCATGCATAATTTAGTGAATTTCAGACCATCTCGTTTTAAAGACTTAGACCCTGTCTCAAAATAAATAAATAAATAAAAGCCAATAAGGCAGTCCTAACAAATGAAATACAGTAAAACTAGAAAGTTTTGACAAAACAGTTGATAATGCTGATAAATTGGTAGAGGGTTGGGGAGGTCACCGAAACCAGAACAATATCTCCCCAATTCTATAAAAATTGTACTCTCTAAGATTACTCATTATTCTGTAATACCCAGCATGGTAGAAAATTTAACACTAAGACTTTTTGTACATCATGTTTAGATAAAATAACCAGCTTCACATGTAGACTATGAAGTTGAAATGTGTGTTAAAGGTACTATTAAAATTTTGTGGAGAGCAGTGGCTTTCTTCTGCCTTTGTCTTTATAAGTAAAATACTGACAATATTTGAAATAGAGTTTCAGAGGTTGTGTGAAAGGGAAAAGAAACATTACCATTCTAACTTGAAAGTAATTTGAATTATGTTTGAATTCAAAGTTAAGATACATGAAAATATCAATAGAAAAGGAAGTTTAAGTATTATTGTGCTGGAATAGATATCCAACAGTTTTGGGTGATATAAATATTTAGGCATAAAACATGTATGTATCCATATATGTATGCATCCTTTTTGCTTTATCTCAATAACTATGGCATTCTTAGCCTGTCATTGTTAGCATAATTTTTTTTCTTTCTTATTTTCTTTACCTAAAGAAACAGAAAGTGACTGAAAGGAAAGTTTAGGCTTCTACTGATGCCCTTATGTATATGAAATATTTTCTATTTTTCCATCACCTTAAAATTACTTCATGACATTAAACATGAGAAATTACTTCCAGATTCTGTGATTACTTCTTCAGTTTATTTTTTTATGTGTTTCTGTGATTAAAAAAATAATAGCTTCACAAAAACAACAGAAGGCAGAAAACATTGATTTAGTTCTGAATTCCTATGACAGTCTACCATTGTGGGAAATTCAAGGTTGCAGGAGCTTCGAACAGCCACAAGACATTCCTTCTCAAAAGCAGATAGAATAAAATGAATTAATGCTTATGTGGTGCTCCTTTCTGTAACCTTATCGAATTAAGAACTGTTTATGTGAGGACTGGTGCCCTTGACACTGGGAATGTATTCCCACTTCAAAGAACACAATAAAAACAATCTCTAAATGACACGGCCACAGACTAAATTAGTCTAGGTGACATTAAGTCTGAACATCATGGTACCCCTGTTCATATCATTGACGTTTTCTGTATAGCTATATTCTTATGCCGTGTTAATGTCTCCAGGAAAAGTTTCACGGGGCAAATCTCTCCTAATTTTTAGTTGAACTTAGGGAATATGTCCACTTCACAATGCTGTTGTTTCTGGTTTTCTTATCCAGCCTTAAATTAACTCAACTTTGTCTTCGATATCTTACCATCCTCCCTACCTTTCAACTTTATCTTGATTCCAATCTCAAGGCTGATAGAAAAATACGCATACATACAATTTAACAATAATGTTTAAAAATAAAATATTTGTCATGTTAATATGATAGAACTAATATTGTGAATATCTTAATATTATCGATATATTCTTTAAAATATATTCTAGACAGTACTATATCTCATTTTATTTCTGAAAATATTTACTTATTAATTAATTTATTATTTCATTAATTTATTTTCTACATGCATCCAATAATTAGTTAAATAATAACTGGAAAAATTTTACTATTTAAGATAATTCACATTGCACTTGTTTTACAAAAATCATCAAGGGAAAATATATAACATATTTCATGGCAGGAAAATTATGCCTGCTTAAAATAAAACTTTAAATGGAATCATAAATATCCAAAATTCTATGTAGGGAGCCGCCTGGATGTCGCCTTGGCCAGATAGTGCCAGCAGTCCTTCAGCCTGGAGGTATACATATCCTTTGATGTTGCCGCCTTAGGCCTGTGTGCTCTGAGCCTTGTTTTGCATCTCAAGAGACTCGGTCTCCTGACCTGTCCCATGGCCTTGGGTCCTAGTAGAATGGCATCAACCAATCAGCATTCGAGCCTCTCACCCTAGAAAAGCGGCTGTCTTTGGATTTCTCTCTCTCTCTCTTGTCATCCCTGTTCCCCATTCCCCCTTTCAAGCAAGGAGCTCTAATAAATTGTGATTGAGAAGGATTCTTGATTTTGTGATCGTCCTTTCCTGCTGGTCAGGAAGCGCGTCACAATTCTACATATAAATTTTTGAGCATTTTAAAATAAATCATACTGAAAGAGATAGCCTGTGCCTCCTGATGGAAAACGTTTTCTTTAAATAAGGATTGTATACTACTTTTCTTAGCTAAAACGTATAACAATATTTCTGGCTACTTGCACTAGGGTTTTTCTGTGAACTCACTAATCTTATTACTGTTACCATTTACTTGGAAACATAAATGTTATTGATATACCAGTTCCCAATAAAAACGTCTAAATTAGATCATTCTTGATGTTTAGAATATGTCTAGGATATATGCAATGTTTCTGCTAAGGTTTCAGTTCAGAAAGTAGCAGTTACTAAGCTATGTAAAAAGGACAAATAGCAAACAAAATGACAGTTAAACATTTTTTCCCTTGTTGATCAGCAAGTAATAGAAATAATGACTTTTTACTATTAATGTGTTTGTGGTGATGGGAACAAGCAAACTTTGACAATACAACACCTACTTATTCATGAACTACAGTAATATGTGTGTGGGCTGTGAAAGTTACTGGTATTTTTTCCGTGGCTATTTTTTATACAGAAATCTAATTCTGTTATTTCTTTCCCACAAATTTTCTCTTAAAGACACATATTTTTAAGTCTTAATCATCCTAACAATAAAGTCGGGTGTTTTAACTCTGCTAGACTGATGTCAGTAATCAATCATCTCAGCATGCTATGGGGGAAAACAAATGCTTGGATTAAATACTAGCGTACAATATTTCATGGAAAGTTTGTCTTATATTTTCTTATATATCGTCTATCAATCTCTATCTATCTATCTATCTATCTATCTATCTATCTATCTATCTATCTATCTATCTATCCATCCATCCATCCATCCATCCATCCATCCATCCATCCATCCATCTATCTATCTATCTATCTATCTATCTATCTATCTACCTATCTATCTATCATCTATCTAAGAAAGACATATTTCTATCAGGAAATGTTCTCTATGGTTTTTTTCCTTATGTGAGTTCTATCAGAACTTTTAAAGAAGACTCGTCAGTGGCCTCTTGGAAACTGAGGCAAGATCAGAAGTGGAGGATTACTTAGACAGAGTTAGTCATTTTGATACATAAAATATTGATACTAAATCCAGAATAATCAGTGTCCTGTCACTCAATTTGGTTGGTACATTTGATTTAAGCTGACTCTTGGGTACTTCATGCTGTTTTCCTGTAGTCTTAACAATTTTCAGATAATTGTTTCCTGTGCCATTATGTCAGACACTAAAGATAGACCAAAAGCCTTAGAATTAAATAAAACATCTGTTGCATGAAGAAATCTGCTTTTTTTCCCTCTCAAATGTTAGGTCAACAATAAAAAAATGAAAACTATAGTAATTGATTTCTTTTTCTCAAATAAAAGCACTAAAGTTTTATTACTTGAAAGAAACAAAAAGATGGTTGCAAATTAAATTGTTCAATGTATTATAAAAACTTATGTCACTTGATCAATACTTTAGACAAAAATAGATAATTGACGTTTATATTCTATAGCATGAGTATCAGAATCTGAAGATAACTAATAATGTGTAAATAAATCTACTTGCCAGCAACCTAACTTTCAACACCTCTGAGAGATGGGATGTCACATAAAAGATCTCCTAGAAAAGAATAAAATTATGATGAGACATTGTTATATTTCTTGACCTAGAAATCCAATATGAGTATTGAAATTTGGTGTAGAAATGCAACATGCAATGATACCAAACCAGGCAGTCACTCTAGTGTGTTTTATCTTTTATTTATCCCTCTCCCTTTCCTCCACCCCACTCCACTATTTCTTTTCTGGGTCTTATATAACATAAAACATTCATGGAAGCTGGAAGACATCTTGCCAAAGTTGGTTCTCTCCTTCCAACATGTGCTTCCTGGAAATTGTATTCATCGGAGGTCCTGGCTTGGGAACACATATCTGCACCTACTGAGATACCCTAACATATCTTTCATGTTTATGTGAACTAAGTTAAAACAATTCATCTTAACACACAAGTTTAAATTTTGCCTATTATTCCTACATGCAAATTGTCATGTGACACCAATTTTGTAAGTACAACCAATTTTCCAAAGAAGGTCAGAATTATAAGGTAAAGATATCATTAATTCAAGTTAATTTACTCTTGTTACTATTTTAGCTTTCTCATATAAATGGCATCATGCATTATGTATGTCCCTCTATGATTTGTTTATTTCATTTAGCATAATGTCTTCCAGGTTAATCTGCTCTGTAATAAATGTCTTATGTTTAGATCACTTCAGGATGCTGTATTTGTGTTCTATTTGGTAGATGTGTATTAAATTACATGAATAATTTCAAATTTCAATTTTAGTAGAAGTAGTTATTTTTTATCATTGTAGCCTACAGTATCTGATGGACAGAGAATCACCAACATGAGATTATTGAAACTGCAAAGGATTGCTGTTTCTTTCCTTCTTTCTTTCTCTCTCTCCAAATATATGTGTGTTTCTATATATGCTAATTTTTAAAAGCAATTCATAAATATATTTTTTTAATTTTACAATTAACATATTCCACCTTTCTCCTTTCTCATTACTATCCCTATTCTCTGCCTTGTACTTTTTCAGTTTCATGACCTTTTTCCTCTGGGCTCGTTTCAATGATTATGCATACATAGAATCCACTGAGTCTGCATAATGAGACTTTCATGTGTATGTTTTCAGAGTTTCCATACTGAATTGCAGAACCGGTTGGTGAGCTCTTCCAAGTGGAAGACTCTTTCTCCCACTCTCAGCAATCCCTAGTTGCCTGTAGTTCTTTGTCTAGGCTTCAAGATCCCTGTGTGCCCTTTTCCTTTTCATGTTCAAAGGTCTACATCATTAGTTATAGTTTTGTGAGCAAAATTATGAGAAAGTTCAGCTCTCCAACAGCATTTGACCAAGGTATTGTAGCCATGTTCTTTTCTTTGAAGAGTTGTCTGTAGCATGGAAATCCAGGCCTTCAGTCACCACCCTGTTGGATGTTCATGTGGATAAAACTGGCTTTTCAGCTGCTCTTTAATCTTATAACGGCTCAGAATTAGCCAACTGAATTCTGTTTTTATGCTTTTTACTGGATAAGAAATCCACCCTGGTTCTCTTACTTTATTAACCTATTTGGCAGAGAAGAACAAAGTGGTAAAAATAATAAGGCCCGAATCTCTCTTGCTTTATATAATGACACCATTCCCCTACAGTGTCTGTGATTTCAATACCCACAGAGATTAAAACACTTATAGTTTATATATAGCATCGCACAATTTAAAGCACACTATTATTCATATTTTGATATTTTAATTTCTTAATATATATAAGTTCAACTTGTATATAAATAATAAAAGAATATAATCGCTAAAAGACTACTTAAATATACAATTATGATAGAATTCCAGCTTTCGGGCTACTTTTTCTTTTTACTGAATTTTTTCTCCATTACACACATCTCAGATTCACAATTGAGTCGCATCTCCTGGCCTTTTGCTTCATTATTTTATAGTCTCTTTTCTGTTCCTTTTTATTAAAGCTGTAGAGTTCTGTTTGGAGCCCCCCTGCATGGCACTGCTGCAGGGATTTAAACTTTAGCAAGTTCAAAGCAAACAAGGATTAGAAGTAGAAGCCTTGGATTTATATAGAGTCCTTTGAAGAGCTCAAAGACTGAAAACCTTGTATTGCCAGGGTTAAGGTTACAAAAGGTGGAACACAATCTACGCAAGCTTGTCGGCTCTTGTCCTTCTATATGCTTTCAAAAATCACATACCAGAAAAATGGTAGGGAACTCTCAAGGTTCCACCAGGAATAATTTCATAGTTTTTTTTTTTTTCAACCAAAATGACCATGAACAGTAATAAGTGCAGAGGGCAGTGGAAATTAGGGGTAACAAGAAGAGGCAGTGATTTATTGAGGCATGGGTATACTTTATTGATCAGTCATCCCTAAAAGCAAGAGAAGGTATCCATCCTACCAGAGGCTTTCGAGAGTTAGACACCTGGAAGAAAGTTGTCCAAAGTGTTTTGTGGAGAGTAGACATGGACATATTCAGAGACCAATTCTAATTTTCCTCGGCATCCCATTACTCTCTGTCTGAAAGCCACCCTAAGTAGAGCTAGGAGAAAAACAGGCTGTTAGAATACAAAAAGACAGAATGCATGTAGAATATACATAAAGACATGCACAACAAAGGAATCTGTTTACAATAAACTGTTCAAAAAAGGTCATATGCAATGAGACAAAAGAGAATTCTAAGTGGTTAACCTGTCTCTATGGGATAACATAAATAAAGTAATATTATTTTTAAAACCTGCATGAAAAACTTAGTTGTCTCCATGGAAGGAGACAGACTTGTGAATGTGGGAGTTCAATTTAATAGGAGGGCACAGAAATTTTGTAAACAGATGAAGGAATGAACAACAAATAAGCCACAAAGCACAGGTTTGGATAAAGAAAATATAACACTTTATTTTGAGATAGTGTCTCACTATGTATCCCTGACTGGCCCCTAATTTGCTATGTAGACCAGTCTGGTCTTGAACTAACAATGATGTGCCCATCTCTCTATCTATACCTACTGCTGACATTATAGGCATATGTGACCATGCCCAAACTTTCATTTTGCTTATTTGTACTTTTCTCATTGTTCCTATTTTTCTGTACTTGGATACTTATTTTCACTAAAGTAGACTGGTTTATATTACCCTCAGAGTTTATGACTAGGTTGACAAGGTATTCCATGTAATAGAGACATTTCAACATATCACTCTTATGATCCTTAATATTTATTCTTGGTATTAGACCTTTAGCATTATTGTCAATTGTCAATTATTCAATCTCTTTTTCAATGATCTCATGAAGCAAATTGTTTGATATAAGAACACATAAGATCACATAAAATTCCAAATAACAATCTCAAATTAAAATTTATTGAGTCAATTTTTTGAGATTGTGTGTCCTGCTCTTTTAACCTGTTTCCAACATTCTTTCCACAAATCAAAACAACTGATTTAGTTAAAAATATATGACAGTTATTTAAATTTGATTATATATCTCTGAAACAAAATTTTAAATCACTTCTCTCTATTGAACTACAATCTTTTTTTTTCTGTTTATACCCAAGGATGGAAAGGAAAGTTGTGTATTGAAGCAAAAGAGATTTGTTTTTGATGTAATCTGCCTTTGTTCAAGCATCTAAAGCCTTTGTTGAAAGAAAGACATTGACAGACAGAGAAGGTTGGGATATGATGGATTTATTTACATTCTAGCCAAATGTCGGCATGCTGGATCTTAATTTTTTTTTTTTGCCTCCCTATTGTTCTACAAGTCTGAGTATTTAATAGTCACAAAATCTCTGCAGTGTGCAGAATATGAGTTTTATTTTTGTAAGATTTATTATGAAAAAATTTTAAAACAAGAGTTACTTAAGAGATACTATAGACAATAAAACACTAATGAATTTATAAAAATATAATCACAATATAAGATGAAGTAATAGTAATTTTTGCGTGGGTGTTTTTAGTGGCACATGTTTCTGTAGTTGTAATTTATGTTGATATAGAGACCAGAAGCAGACTCCAAGTACCTTTTCACCCTCTGTATTTATTACTAAAGACAGAGACTTTCACTGAATCTGGAGTTGACTTATTTGATTAAGATGGTTGGCTTACTAGCAGACTTCTGGGTTCCACTAGTAATGATCCTTATAGTACAAGGATCATGGACACATACTATCATACTGGATATTTCTCATGGATTTTTGGATCTAGGCTATGATCCTCAGACTTGAGCATTAAGCACTTTATTAAGTTAGCCAATGACTTGCTCTAATAATATTAATTTAAAATGATGAATTATGAATTGGGAGAATAATAAAGCTAAAAGTAACTAAGTAAATTATAGAATGAAAATAACATATCTCATTAATGACATAATAAACCTTTGAAATTCTAGCACAAAATATAATATTTAAGTATCTAATCCTCTTCTTAAGAACCACACATAAAAAAGAGAATTTTAAAATCTTTAACTATAGCAACGTAGTTAAAGTCAGTATTCATGAGGAAGTAGAAGAGTTCTTAAATACATTTTTTCTTTTATAAATTCTAATCAAAGCTTGACCACTAGTATAACAGAAATATGAGGGTACCAAGGAAAATAGTTGTATGGGAAAACAATATAGTATGCAGTATTCTTGCTCAGAGCTTGTCAACAAACATAGGTAATTGTGTAAGGAGATTGACTATCTCCATAAATAATCAAAGGAACTTTTATAACATGCAGGAGAAAGAGAAGAAAGGTGAAATTTATTAGCTGACCTCTGTAATTTCACAGCCTTTTTTAGCACATGCATCTTCCCTCATTATACAACAGATGATATAATATTCAGAGAACATTATTCATACAGAAAAATAACAATAAAATCAGTAGCCAAATCCATAATTTTTCAATATGTTAACTTATTTGCTTAACAGTTAGTAAGGAAAAGAGAGGGAAATGCAGGACTGGGCAACCACTATCTCTAATTATATGGTCTTAGATGGACTGAAATTTGCATAAATGACTCTAAGAATTCACAACTGTAATACACAAATGAGGAAAACATGAAACACTTGAGTTTCTGGGACTGAGTTACCTCACCCAACATAATGTTATAAAGTTAAATTTACTTTTGTGTAACTTTCATAAGTTCATTTTATTTCTGCCTGAATAAATTCTATTCCTGTATGTTTTACATTTCCATCATTTGTTCTTCTATGCATGGACGTGTATGATTATTTCCATTCTTTGTTGTAATATCATTACTGTGCACGGATGTACAGTTATGTCTATCAGGGCGTAGCAAATCCTTTGGTTTATACCAAAGAGTGGTGAAGCTGCCATATGGTGATTTTTTTTATTCTTTTTTAGAACCTCCTCAGTACTTTTCACTGAAATTCTATTAGCTACCAATTATACCTCCAGAGCTTGTTGATAACTTCCTCTTTTTGAATACTTCACATTTTTTCATAAACATAAGAAAATCAAGGTAGAAATGAGTGAGAAACGACGTTATGGCCAATTAGCATTCATAGTGCTAAAAGGTGTTTTGCTGGCTATCAGGAAGAAAGCCATCAACACTCTTTTCCGACCGTGAACTCTCCAGTGCACTGCAGAATATTCTCTCTGGCTTTATAATGGCATGAATTTTATAAAGGTAATCAACTGATTTCTAGTGTAACTTGAAGTCTTCTTCATTGGATAAAAACGAATTACCTGAGCCAATGGGACCCCACCAACTCCAGCCTGACAGAGAGGCAAGTAGCAAAGGACCAAACTAGTCCCCTCTGAGTGTGAGTGACAGCTGTATGACTGGCAAAAACTGTGGGTCCACAGGCAGTGAGATCAGTATTTATCCCTACTGCTTGTAATGTCTCTCTTTTTTTTTTAAAGTTTATTAAAATATAAAAGTTTTCATTTTCGCCCCCCTTCCCAACACCCTCCCACTCCCCCCACTCCCTCTCCTCTTCCCTCTCCATCCCTAAGAGCAGTCTGGGTTTCCTGCCCTGTGGGTAGTTCAAGTTCCTCCCCGCTCCCTCCAGGTCCAGGAAGGTGAGTATCCAAACAGACTGGATCCCCAAAAATCCAGAATATGCAGAGGAAACAAGTCCCATAGTCATTGTCAATGGGTTTTTACTGAGGGCAAGATCAGAGGGAACCTTCATCCGACGATGGATGGCAATGCAGACGGAGACCCACATTGGAGCACCGGACTGAGCGCCCCAAGGTCCAAAGGAGGAGCAGAAGGAGGAAGAACATGAAAAAGGAAATCAGAACCGCAAAGGGAGCGATCACCCACTGATACAAGGGGACTGATCTAATGAGAGTTCACCAAGGCCAGTTGACTGAGACTGAAGGAGCACTTGATCCAACCAGATTCTCTGGAGGAGGCGGGATTCCCTGAATGTGGCTGACCCGAAGTCTTTCTAAAAACCCACTGACAATGTAATGTCTCTTTCTAAACCATTCTTTGAAGGATACCTTGCTCAGCCTAAATATACTGAGGAGGGCCTTGGTCCTGCCTCAAAACAATGTGCTAGACTTTGATGATTCCCCATTGGAAGCCTTACCTTCCCTGAAAAGTGGATGGAGAGTGAGATGCTGGGGAAGGTGGAGGGAGCAGGAGGACTGGAAGGAGTTGGAACTGGGATTGTTATGCAAAATGAGAAAGGATAGTTTTTTTTAATTAAAAATAAATTTCCTCATAGACTAAATACAAGCCTATGAAAATTCAGAACCACCATTATTCCCATTGATAGTTGCTTGGAGGACCTGTTTTATTTTTTCCAATGGTACACTCATACTAATATATTATACAGACACTAGTAAATATCTTCCACCCATGCTAATGTGGATAATATCTACTAAACAACATAGATCACTCACGAGAAAGAATACATGAAAAAGCAAGATGATTTGTCATTTTCAGAAGGAAAGAGGAGTTGAGACAGGATTAATAGAAAAGATCAAAATTCATTGCCTATATGACTAAAACTGTCAAAGAAAATGAATAAACACAGTAAAAAAGAAATAAAAGTAACATGCTAGTGAGAATCCTCCTTTTTCTCTATACATTTTTATTTTTAAAATGTTAGTGTAATATATTTAGGTCATATCCACTGGAATCTCCTTAGTTCTCCCCATCTCCCTAAAGTTATTGTTAAATTTAATACAGCATTCATCATGAAGAGTAACTGTTATCTTACTGGTAATCTCAATTATCTGTATTAGCTGACAGAATGAATCAACTTTAAAATGTATTCTCAAAAGTTTATTCTGCAGATTCAGATAAAACTGTTAATGCGAGAAGAATATTTAAAGTGCTCTGAAACAAAGAATTTAATATGACATACTATCTTTCAGAGTTTGATATTTATTATGTTTCATTTTCTAATACCAAGAAGTATTTGCTCTATTGTATATTGATTTCTTCCAATAAGGAACACATGCGTCCTGGATACGGATTTTTTTGCATAAGTACAAAATTCATTCTCATGTGCCTTTTTTGTGCAGAATTGACACACACAGTTTAATAGGGTGTGTTACAGCCATGTCTCCATTATTAGCCATTATGTTTGTTAACATCACTTAATGTAAATCATTATAGGATTCATGATTATTACAATTATTGATAAGTAGAGTAGTATTGCAGGTGGTGGTATCTTGAATGTCTACATGTTTTTTCTTATTCATATTTCATATATACGAAATTTAGAGTAAGTTTTCAGATTTATGTATGACATTAATTCTGTTGTAGTATACTTTGTCTCAGAGGAAATAGTGATAGTGGAATTGTTAGAACTTCTTTGAAATTTAAAATAATTTAGTTATATTTTTAATCACAGGTCTATACTAGTTTTGATATTTTTCTGATAACCTTAATGGTCTTTCTTGTTCCTGGTATCAGTATCAACATAGAAGTCAATCACACCTCTGAAGCAGAGAGAGAGAAAGAGAGGGGAGCAGAGAAAAATGTATATCTCAATAATAATCCATAAAAAATAAAATAAAAATAAAAAATAAAAAATGAAAAGAAGGTCAATCACACCTTTGCTTAAATGTCAATATATATTCTGCATATTTTAATGTAGGATTATTATTGGGTATATTTCCTTTATGGGATTTCAAATGATGGACTATGGAACAGTGTACAAGATCTAGCAAAGAAATGAGATCAGGAAGCATTAATTCAAATAAAAAGTAATCAAGGAAAATCTTCAGCTAAACCATAGCATCTGTGTGTCTTGGTTAACAAACGTATTAGCTGTGAAGGAACTAAGGACACTGCAGCTGTGTCTTGGAAGTTGTTTTATGATTAAGCATGGTGTTAGACATGAGTGTACCAAGGAAACTGCAGCTGCTTTTTTGAAAATTGTTTTTCCCCAATTAAGCATGATGTTAGGTATGGGAGTATGAAGGAGACTGCAGCTGTGCCTTGGTAGCTATCTTTTGATAGAATTTCTTTCAGTGATGAAACATTCTGGAAAATGCATTCAAATTCTTATTACTGTATCAAAAATTAATATGCCACAACACAGTTCAGTTACTACCTGTGCATCACAAAAGAGTTTGCATCCTCAAAAATATCATAATTTCATCATTTTTTCGTTTTTGTTGTGTTTTTAGCACACTCTAACCTACAGGATTTTCAGAGTGTCATTGGAATGATATCTGACTGGGGCAATCTGGTACATTAGCCTTTTTGAGGAAAAAGGAATTTCAACATTCCCATGAGAATGTTCTTATTTCCTTAATAGTCATTAAACTTTAAAAGATAGAAAACATAAGCTCACTATGTATTACTTTTCCTTCAGTACTCTTTGTCGGGCTATTTTACTATGTCTTTGCTTTGGCTATGTTTAGCTAAATGAAATCATTAAACAGTATTTCATGTCTGAAATATTTTCACAGAGAAAGCAGCACCAAAAAGAAAAAAAAACTTTATGCTATTAGTTAAGGCATACAACAATTTGAATACTTGTTGAAATAAAGATGCTTTAGAGCCACTGCAATAATTAACATATAGAAGTTTCTGAGTTTGAACTTATGCAAACAAGGCTGTTACTATAACATGCATATTACCTTAGAGAGTTGTATTCTTTATCTGTGTTAACATGTACATGATAAGGGCAATTATTTTAAGTTATCCTTTATATAACTCTATTGATCTAATCTTGAACCTTTGCTTATTTAAGCTAACCTGAAACGAACATATCACTTCATATCTGTCTATACAGACCTTCAGACTTCTATGGTTAGCTAGTGGCTAGAGCTACTCTCTGATTCTTAGACAAACTTTATTTATACAAACAAATATCACCACTTGTTGTGATCCTACCAGCTTGAATGGTTTAGTATAATGACTAACGTAACTCATTATACTAAAAACAAAAATCCCATCATTCATAGACTTATCAAAATTGATATTTTCAGAAGTGTTTTTGTCTCCTTCTCAATGACTTCCTTATTATCTTAATGTAATCTTTCCTTAGAAATGGGTGGGTCATAATCACTTTCTTTTTCTTATGCAATAAATCCACTACAGCATTCCATCTTTTTCTACATTTTACCGTTCTCCATGAACTGACTTTTTCCTTCAATTATTGAAAACTGGTATGTGTAATGTGTTCAACTCAGACATATGTGTCTATGTTTATGACTGAAGGAATCAATTTTCTACATAACTGACTCCATGGAAATATCAATAGTTTACCCCTTTTTATTCAGTGATATTTAAAACAAATGTACTCTTAATTTCCACTTACAAAACAATTTAAAGGTATCTAGTTTTCATATATGAAATGATGCTTAAATTGAAAATAAACTTCACATTTGGTGGTACTGACTTGATTCAAGGAAACAGATCAAGTTTATTCCCCTGAGTTCTAGGAATGAGAAGAAAATCATTGACAAAGAAGTCAACAGAAAACAACCTGACCAATCTTTATTTTAATGATATGAGTTTAAAGCAACTTTCCAGTCTTTAAAAATATCCATATTGTCAATTAGTAAATCAATGCGAACACCACACTGTACTAATCAAAGTAAGAACGTGTCACAAGAGTTCATGGGAATTATTTCACAAACAATGCTTTGCAATCTGAATCTGAAGAAAACCTAGCAATAATATATGTAGATTTGGTATATCACTTTTAATGGAAATATAAATTCCTGTGGCTTTAGAGACTATATTTGCTAGGTCTAAAGAAAGTAACAATAAGAACTCATTATTCTTTTATATCCTAAAATGTGTTTTTTTGATTGTATATGTTTAAAAAGTTTATGATGTAAGAGATAGATATGTAAGAAACAATATCAGCCAAGAGACAGGGTGAATTTCAGGAGGGATTTCAATATTGGGATGAACCAGTAAACCTATTTCCTCAAACTTAATATTTAGAAGTATTAGTAATTCTATTTGTAATAAGACTAGTATTAACTGATTTGATTTTTAATACTTCATGAAGTATGTACAGTTACTTCATATCTACATGTAAAATTATTAATATATTCATATTAAGAAAGGGACTCAGCAGGGCAGTAGTGGTGCACGTCTTTAATCCCAGCAATCGGGAGACAAGTAGTTGGATCTCTGTGAGTACGAAGCCAGTCTGGTCTACAAGAGATAGTTCCAAGACAGCTTGGGCTGTTACCCAGAGAAAACCTATCTCAAAAAACCAAAACAAAACAAAAAGGAGCTTGATTACTTGGCAAACTCCAGCTGAAGGAGGAGGAGGGTAAGTAAAAAGGTACCCTTATTACTCGCAAATCTACCGATGGTAAAACACTCAGGAAACAACGGGCTACAAAAGCCACTCACAAAAGTGCACCCTCCACTTGAGGGATGAAGAATCCTCATCATTACAGTTATTGAACTGAGCAACTCGTAGAAACCAAACGGTATCTGAAATCCACTGAACCTCTGATTGACAAACTTCCCTTCCGGTGTCTGGTGGGAGAAATTACTCAGGATTTCCAAAGAGATCCTCACTTCCAGCATGCAGGCATTGTGTTTTGCAGGAGGCCCATGAGGCCTACCTGTTTGACCTTTTAGAAGATAACATCCTGTACCCTATCCATGCCAAATGTGCAACAGTTATGCCAAAAGATAACGAGCTAGCAGTCCACATACTCGGGGAACGTGCCTAAGATTCTACTATGAGTAAAACCATTTCATTTTCAATTTTTTTCCTCTTTTTCCTGTTATCAGTGGTTCTGAATAGCACATATTTTCTTCTATGGGATCAAAAGGTACCTAAGCATATGATTGCGAGTGGAACAAATAGGAGACTGAAATCAGGTACTGAAAGCATTCCATTTTTATTTGTGTGTGGATTTTTAATATAAGTGCAAAATGTAAAGCATTAATGCAAGCAAAATGTTGCAGGGAACACATTTCAACAGTTCAACTTTGTAACAGTTATAAATAAACCTGCTAAAATTTTCTGGATAATGCCAGCATTTGGGTTTCTTTAAAAATAAATTAATTTCTTATTGACAGCAAATACATGATGTTGGTAGCTTATTTTTCATACAGTAGCTTCCATCCATTCACTATACTTTCCAGGGTTGTCTTACATGCAAGTATATATTTTTAATGTTTGTCCTCTGTGTACTCCTGTATGTTTGCTATTAAAATGCATTTAGCAATATATAAAAAGGAAATGATCTCAAAAAGAACAAACTGCACAACATTATGCAAATTTCAAGCTCTGTGAGAATTAAAGCTTCTACCACTTGATTAACATGTTTTTAATATTTTGTTGTAAATGTCTTTGCATGAGAAGCCCCAAAAGATCTATACTATAATGTGATTAAAACAATATCAAGAAATGGTACATTTAAATATATATATATATATATATATATATATATATATATATATATATATATATATTTGAACTGTTGTTCCTAATTCTTTCCATGAGCATATTTCTTCAAAATAGATGAACTATTGCAATGTAAGAAAAAACATAGTAGAAAATAAAAGAAAATACACTAAAGGCATTGATATACATCTTTATTGTTGAGATATGACTCCAAAAGCACTTGAAACAAAGGCACAAACACACACACACACACACAATGACAACACAAACAAAAAAGTGGGATAAATTATTTTAAAGAGAAATATAAAAGATTCCTGTACTAAAAAGGAAACAATCATAAATAATGAGAAAAATATTTTCCAATTATGCTTCTCAAAGGATAAGTATCCAGAATATAAAAGGGCTAAAAGCAACTAAAACCAATCAAGAGAAGATGCACTGATATGCAGCTCAAAGCAGGAAAATTGAAAATAGTCTATTGTAAGAAGAAATAAAAAACTACAAACAAATACATGAATTAAATTCTTAAAATAATAAGCTGTATGAAAATGGAGTGAAAATTAAAATGAGGCAGACTTTTGGGACAAGGGCAGAAAGTGACCACCTTCTTCACCAAAATACCACAAGAATGATCTTTAGGCCAATTGTTAATAATCTTCTCCTCTGAGACTGCTTGAATCAGATCCCCTCCATTCAAATAATGCAATACCACCGCCTTCCATGTTCCTATGAGTAAGATTGGGTAAGCAGTGTTTAAGCATTCCATTGTTTTCCTTAACCCAAACTCTCAGAGTCCCTATTATTCCAAATGAAAACATGGTCAACACTATCACAACAATACTCCAGTTCCTTCTACCAACTTATCTTTTAATTAGGGTTTCTATCGCTATAAAAAGACACTGTGGTGACTCGAAAGGAAGTGACTCCCAAAGATAATGGCACTATTTGGAGGTATTGTCTTGTTTGAGTGGGTGTGATCTTATTGGAGAAAGTCTGTCACAGTGGAGACTGGCTTTGAAGTCTCAGGTATGCTCAAGACTGCATAGTATCTCAGACTTCTTCCTGTTGCCTGCAATTCAAAATGTAGGACACTTGACTACTTCTCCTGAACCATATCTGCTAGCCTGCCATTATGTAGTCCTGGGATGATAATGGAATAAACACCTGAATTTAAGCCAACAAAATTAAATATTTTTCTTCTATATGAGTTGATCTAGTCATGATGTTTCTTTGCAGCAGTAGAAAGATCAACTTAGAACTTGGTATCAGGATTGGGGTATTGCTATGATGTATTGATGGATATATTCATGCTTTTGCTTGAAGGAATAATGGATCAGAAAAGAATTTCAAAGCTTTCAATGATGCTTAATGGGTTATACTAATATGAGAATGGAAGATAGTGGTGCTGTAGGTGATTTGAACTGTGGTTTTCTGGATCAAGAGCTTTCAGAGGAGATGAATTTCAGTGTATGGCCTGAAGACTTTTCTGGTGATATTCTGTGAAGAATGTGGTTCCATTTGCCCTTGTTCAAGATGTCTGCCTGAAGCTAATGTGAACAGTTTTGCATTAATTCTGTTCATAGAGGAATATTCAAAACAGTCTAGTATAGACTACGTTGTATTGTTATTGCAGTTAACTTTGATCAAGATTTATGCTGAAAAGAAACAAGATAAGCAAATAGAAATACAAAATGTAATTAGATAAAAGGATCATGAGGAAATGGAATAGAACTCAGTCCTGCATTAAGGAGATAAACAGATTAAGAAATGGAATAAAGAGAGTCGTTTCTTTAATGAAATATTCCACCCAACTAACTTTTTAACTTGTGAAAAATAATGTAAAAACCTAGAATCAGGTATGATAACTCTAAGAGGTAGAGGCTGATGGATCTTTGAGTTTGAGGCTAGTCTGCTCTACCAAGCAAGTTCTAGAATATCCCTACTTAGGCAATAAAGATAACCATACAAAAACAAACAAACAAAAGCTGGTGAAGATTTAAGTAAATGAGGAGGGGCATGTTCTACTCTATGCAAGCAGCAAAACTTGATTGTTTTAGCCATGTGGTTAAATCTTTAGAATCAATGATAGAAAAAAAAGGAATTATGGAAACTTCCTCCATGACTAAGAAAAGATGTTGAGGTCATGCATGTATCAGTGATGTCCTAAATGGAGGCCTAGAGATGTCACTGCAGAAGTTGTGAAGATGAACCCAGAATTGTACTGTAGACCCAAAGATGATGGAGATCCAAGACCCATGGTATACCAGCTAAAAAATTCTGCAAACAGGGAGTGGAAAGAAACCAAGAAAAGGAAAGGATCTGCAGTCAACAAAGTTGAACGAATTTTGAGGTCTGAAGAGAGCTGCAATATCAGACAATCAGATACAGAGTTTAGTGCCTGCCCAACAAGTTTTTGGTTTTACTTTGATCCAGTATTTTCCTATCATGCTTCCTTTCCTATCTTTTAGAATAGTATTATACAGCATTTGCCATTAAATATTGGAAATATGTGTTCTGATTTTTAATTTTGATTTTATGGGTCTTACAGTGAAGAGACTATGTGATGAGATTCATTTAAAATTTATTAAAGAAGAAAGTTTCAACTTTTAAACAAATTTGGAACTGTTATAGATTATGGGTACTATTGAGTTTGGACTGAACAATTTTTTATATTATGATATGGCTAAAAACTTTTGGTAGACCAGGAGTAGAATGTGATGATTTGAAAGAAAATTGTAGGGGAGCAGTCCCAACCAAAAACAAAAAAAAAGAAAAAAACCCCACTTCTTTACAAGGTAGACATGTGGGAAAAAAAAAAACCACAAACTATGAGACAGTATTGGAAGGGAGCTTTAGGCATTATTCAGGTCCCGAAAATCACCCCCTTTTATTCTCAACACCTTTTATAACAAATGTAAACTGGGGGAGCAGGTAAGAAGAGGCTTCATTAACATTCTATTGCCTAAATATCTGGATGACTCAAGTCACGTTTTAATCAAGTCAGCCTGGTCATGTAGGCAGAAAACATCTCCTCCCCAGGTGACCTCATAGTTGCAATGGAAGGAGCGGAATCATATTAGCATATCCTGACCACCTCAAGATGGCACGGAGTTTACCCACCTTCAAAAGAGTCAGGCAACCACTTCATGTATGAAAGGTGCAAATTGTGCCTGTTAGTCTCTCAAATTCTCTGATTGCCAGACAATGTGGGAAATGGGCCTTCATTCCTCAGCCCCTACATAAAATGGCCAGCAAATAGAGTGGCACTATTAGGAGGTGCTGCCTTGTTGAAGGAGGTATGTTCTTTGAGGAAGTGTGTACCTGTCAAGTCAGTCTTTGACATCTCATAAATGATCAAGAGACCTCTCTGTATCTCAGATCACTTTATTTTTCCTGCAAAGTCAAGATATAAGACACTCAGATAATTGCCTAGCACCATGTCTGCCTGCATGCCACCATGTTGTACCATGATGATAATGGACTAAAACTTCAAAAATCTAAGCCATCCCAATTAATATTTTTCATTTATAAGAAATTTCATAGTCAAGGTGACTCTTCACAACAAGGAAACTCTATCTAAGACAGACACCATGACTATGGCAACTCTTATAAAGGAAAACATTTAATGTTGTGGCTTATAGTTTTCAGAGATTTAAACTCTTATCATCAGGATTGGATATGGTGGTGTGCAGGCAAATAAAGTCCTGGAGTTGAGTGTCCTACGTCTTGTTCTCAGTCAGACAACAGGAAGTGAACTAGGTGAAGCTTGAGCATATATGACACATCAAAGCACACATATCCATAATGACATGCTTCCTCCAATAAGTTTATACCTACTCCAACAAAGCCATATATCCCAATATTGCCACTCCCTATGAGGTTATCGGGGGAAGTTACATTCCAACTACCACATTTATTAATAATAAATGAATAAATAAAATAAGCATGGCACACATTTATACACAAAAAATGAAATATAACACAATATTATTCTGACTTTTAAAATTTAGTTTTAAAAACTTTTATTTTTTAAAAAATAAAATTTAGTTTGTAACAAAATGGATATTAAGGGTGTAGAGCTGAGTAAAATAAGAAATACAGAAAGATTATTATCATATTTTCCTTATCATATGTGTAAGATACTTTTTAAAAAATCATCCTGAATTTTTTATAGTGACGAGAGAATATAAATCGGATTGGGAGTGCATCAACACAAGTTGATGTTCCATGCATCATGCATTTATTTAGATATTAGACTTACTCAAAACTAAAAGCTTTTGGGGTCTACTTGAATCCATTTTCCTTTTCTTTTTTTTTCTCTTCCTCTCTTCTCTCTTCTTGTCTCTTCTGGTTCTTTCTCTCATGATTCATTTTCTTTTTTAAGTATTTCATGAATCTCAAGCTGTTCTACAATTCTAGGAAGTAAACGGTGACCTGAAATTCTTATCCTTCTATCCTTCCTAGAATTGCAGGCACTAACCACCAAGTCCAAGTTACACAATCTATCTTTACTTTTTATTATTTCCTTGCCTAAATGTGTTTGCTGTTGTTGGAGGCCATTTGTTTGATTCTCTACCACTCAGACTCCCAAAATAGCCACACAGAAACTGTATTAATTAAATCACTGCTTGACCCATTAGCTCTAGCATCTCATTGGCTATATCTTACATATTAATTTAACCCATTTCTTTTCATCTGTGTATGTCACAAAGCTGTGGATTACCAGGTAAAGTTCTGGCATCTGTTTCTGGTGGGGCTAAATGGCTTCTCTTCACTCCATCTCCTTTCTCCCAGCTTTCGGTTTAGTTTTCCTCATCTAGCTCTGTTCTGCGCTGTGAAGGCCCAAGACAGTTACTTTATTAACCAATGGTATTCACCGCATACAGAGAGGAATCCCACATCAGATTGCAATTTGATTCAGGTAAAATATCAAAAATACAATACAAAAAAAACCAGCATTAGATTAAATCTATCAGTGTTTGATCATGGAGGGGAAGAAAGCATGAGGTCTACTTTGGCACGTGAGTACTTGTAGGTACCAAGGTCTTTTTCCCTTCTTCCTGGCTAGTCACAGGGCCGTGTGACCTCCGGCTCCCTGGAGATTCTGCACTAGCACTGGCTTGAGGGGATAGCTTAGGAAGAATTTGGCTCTCTTTGTTATGGTGATTCCACCTGTAATCAAGGTTCTAGCAGTGGGCTCCACATGCCTGGCCCCTCCCAGCTGATTCTGCCTGAGGCGCCAGGGCCTGTATTCTCCTTCTCCTGCTCCTGATGGGAGGAGGCCTTGCCCTTTTGATCCCCCTTGCCCACTGGTATAAATACCCGACTTGAGTTTAATAAAGTGGCCATTTACTCTTGATAAGTGAGCAGGTCTCTTTTGTGTGTGTCTGTTTTAAACCCTCAGGACAGTTGTCCATTCTCGTGGGCCCAAGTTCGGGAAAGTACGCGCCTGGCTCGGGTGTGGGTATCCACAGAAGAGGTGGGGTCCTACAAGTACTGGGAATATTTAATGAGAGGGGAAGTGTATTTTCCTTCAATTATGTAGTCACTTAAATGTTACTCAAACTCCAGGAAATACCCTTATGCCTATGCTAGCTACTGTAATTAATCTCTGATCAGATACAAAAGACATCATTGTAAAATGGATAATTCAGAAACTGAAATGAATCCACAGAAAGAAGAGAATAATAGGACATAATAGGTATGGAAATTACTAAAATTTATCATTTTTTTGAAACTGTAAAGGATAAATAAATCAATAAGCAAAGTGATCTGTTGTAGCTTTATTGGATACGTCCTCATTTGGAAAAATAAAACAATGTTTTTGCAACTGTATATTTTAACTAATTTAACAAATTATGAAGATTATAATGCCTACAATGTATAAAAAATGTGCCTCATTTTTCAAGAAACCATCAAGCAATCCTTTCCATTCCACCAGCAAGAGAGGATCATTGCTCAGTTCCTTGCTATTTTGCTATTGTTAGTGTTTAGAATTTAGCTTTTCCACTTATAATATTGTAGTAGCTCTTTATTGTACTGCTTCTCTAGTGTCATAATAATGCATAATTGAAAATTCTACAAATGCTTATTCATCTGCAGTGAGATGCTTGTTTGGACATGCTGCAATTCCTTTACAAATCTCTTTTTTAATATTCTTAATATCCTTCTTTTGTCATTCATGTGATTCTCAGATGTCTGATTGCTTTCTGGTGTATAAAATTCAATTTAATGAATTTTTACATCTAAGGTGGCTATTTGCAAGTTGGATATTTGACTCTGAGATTAAGATAACTCACTGATTTTGTAGTAAACTCATATTCCATGAATCTTATCAGTAGGTTCATAGTTAATTGTATCTCTAGTTCAGATAATGTGACAACCTCCTCCACCTCAGATTACACGAGACAAATATATAGTATATTTAAATTTAGGCTACCAAACATGCAAAATATTTTCTTTTTCAGAATTTGGGTGCTTGGCACAAACTCATGTACAGCTTGTGGGCCTTTGACTTATTGTTATCATTAACCTGCTCAGAACTGAGTATCCTTCCCTCTCTATTAAGTGGCAAGATCATTGCTGTTCATTTCCACACCCTCCCTACTTAAAGCTTTGCAAATGCATTTTTTTTTTGTTGTGTGTATAAAATTTATTCTCAATATCAAGGTCATATGGATTGTTGTTAGTTGACTTTTGTGTATTTTTTTAGTGTTCTACATCTTTAATATGGGTCCCAGTTCCATTATTTGTTATTTTCATGAGAAGTATCAAATTTACTTTAAATTTACAGATTAATTATTTTATAGGCATTTCTTAAGTTACTGGACAGTCTTTCTTGAAAAATCTAACACACTGTCTCTTCATTCACTTTTACTCTATTGCCAAAAATCAGGTGACTTTGCTTGGCTTGCTCTAATGATAAAATCTTTATCACATTCCATTGTTTTAGTAATCATTTAGCTGATACAGCTGCTTTAATTACTTTGCTTTGTCCTTGCTTTCTAAAAATTGTTAAAAGTCCATTTTTCTTTTAATTTCAGATGTGTCATTTTGCTTTGTCTTTTGTATTGTTGTATTGCCATATGAGCATTTTTTTTTTGAGACACAGGGTTTCTCTGTGTTGCTTGGGATTCTATCCTGGAACTAGTTCTCGTAGACCAGACAGGCCTCAAACTCAGATTGATACTTCTGCTTCTGTCTCCCGAGTTCTGAGATTAAAGACGTGTGCCCCCACCACCTGGCACCATGTGAACATGTTTAATAAAGCTTATTTTCTTTAATAAGAACACCCTATTTAAGATATTTTTAATTTTTAGCCAAATACTTAGGTTATCTTTGTTTATCTCTAGTAGAACTTTACTATGCTTCTTAAAAAAGACTTTTACATATTTGACTTTTACACAAAAAGTTCATTTTTGTAGAAAAGTAAATTTTATATGTTTTAAAATTCCTTATTCCCATTTAGGGTGATTAATAGAAGAGATGTAATCCATGATTATAAAAACTTTATAGCTAACTAAAGCAAAAAGATAGAGTTCTCCAGAACTTGTCCATTAGTGCACACTCTCTGAGAAAATACTATGATGTTAGAATGAGACAGAACACTTTGTCAAGCCAAGCAGTGAATATGTTAATGTATTCAGACCCTGCTTTATGCCCCCTATCATACTGATGGTGCAATGATAAGATTTCTTTCTCCACACTAATTTAATGACAATATAGAAATTTAACAAGGCTGTTTCTTGCAAACTTATGATACTTATTATTTAAATTTACCTTGAACCACATGGAAAAGATCTGGGAAATATATATTTTTACATTTAGAGCAATAGCATTTCTTTCTGTTTAGCATATCAGAAAAATCACATAAATTATAATAAATATATTATCCTAATTTGTACAAAACTGTAAAGATTTTAATATGACTTTGATGAACTGTTCCTGACATGGCATTGTTTACTATTCAATTTATGAATTCTTGTGTTTTTGTTTCATCATCTACTTACATGTCACAGACTGTTTTATACAGATAGCACACACACGTGTATTAATATTCTAATCATACATCATAGCATACAGTTGATGAGCTTCCTCAAATTTTAGTTATGTATTACTTAATAGTATATAAGTATTTTGTTTTACATTACTGAGATATAATTTGTTTCATTCTCTCCTTCTTTCTTTCCCATCTTACCTCTATCCCCTGTGCCCTATAGTAGTTCTATTTCCAACTGAATATTATGTATGAGGATTTGTCCAACCCATACACTTAGTAAACATCTTTTCCTCTCTCGGTCCCCTATCTAGCTTTATAGTGGATCCCCAACATTGATTTAGATTTTGATATTTTTCAGTTGTTTGAGTTGGGTAGAAATTATATATTCTTCAAATTTTCCAATTAATGCAAAACTTTTTTTAATATTGAATTTATATATGGTAGATATAACACGGTAATGTATATGAAATGATCAACAAACTTAGAACAGGGTTGTTTTCCTAGATGGTTGAATGATTTGATATCAAACATACCACAAAACAGTGTGTTATAGGTTGTATTTTTATTTTTTACATATTAGCAAATTGAAGTTTGTATTCCATAAAATCTCACATAAAAATATGAAACAGATATTGATGGAGGAGGGTTATCTGTCTATTGTGTTATTTTCATTGGTCAATAAAGAGACTGCCTTGGCCCTTTGATAGGACAGAAAATTAGGTAGGCGGAGTAAACAGAATAGAATGCTGGGAAGAGGGCAATGAGGCAGACGCCATGGAGCCAGCCACCAGGTCAGACATACTGAATCTTTTCCGGTAAGCCACCACCTCGTGGTGCTACAGATTATTAGAAATGGGTTAATATCAAGATATGAGAGTTAGTCAGTAACTAACTCTCTAGAGATAATGGGCCAGGCAGTGCTTAAATGAATACAATTTGTGTGTTGTTATTTCTGGGACTAAGCTAGCCGTGCGGGAGCCGGGTGAGGCGAAAAGCAGGCCTGCCCGCAGCCCCTCACTACAGATGGCGCCCACATGGATAACTGAATCCACAGAAAGCCTAAAAAGCTTGGGAAAGAATAGAGTAAAGCATGTTTTCTTGGTAGCAGCAATTTCTCGGGTGTGCTCTGCTTGCTAGAGGCAAGCAAATGCTCTCATCTAAGAGAGGCTTCCTGACTCAGCTTTAGCTGCAAAACCCTGCAGCTCATTAAGAGGTCTTGCCATGAAACACTTAAACTGTGTTGATGAAAAGCTGAACACATGCTTTTCGGTTGTCAGTTGTAGCAAAAAAAAAAAAACAAAAAAACTGTGCCATTTTAAAATGCTGGCTTTCTGGGCTGTCCTGCCAGGGAAAACTCTGACTCTTTCAGGCAGGCAGTCCAACTGAGTGTGGTTTGTGAGCAGAATGTTGCAGGTTGCTTGCTCTCAGGGACCTTGAAACGCCATAGAGTTGTGGCAACAAAAATGGCTACAGCCAGTACCTCCACCAAGGCTGGAAAGCTAAGGAATGGGCCGCGGCTTTAATCATCTCCAAAAAGATTCATGTAGTCAGAAAGATATACAGTAAAGAGAGATTCAAAGACAAAGGAAACCTCTAAATGCTTTACTATGTGTTAAAAATATATGCATGCTAAAGGTTAAAGTTTTTAGGGTAAAAAAGGAAGAAAGAAAGTAGTTGGGTGTGGTGGTACACACCTTTAATCCCACTTGGGTGGTAGAGGTAGATTGACCTCTGTGACTTCAAGGTGTGGTAGCACACACCTTTAATCCCAATGCCTGGGAGGCAGAGACAGAAAGATCTCTGAGTTCAAGGTGTGGTAGCACATGCCTTTAATCCCAGCACTGGGGAGGCAGAGACAGACAGATCTCTGTGAGTTCAAGGAGAGCCTGGTCTACAGAGTTATTCCAGGACAAAGATATACAGAGAACCTGTGTCAAAAAGTAAAAGTAAAAATAAAAGAAATAGAGGTTAAAAATAAAGCTGCATAAAGATGGAAAATACACAGACAATCTTGATAATGTGTGTTATTATGCTCTCTTTGAATTGTTTGAATGCTGAGGAAGGAGCAACAGCTTCTAAAAGACTTTTGTGTATAAATGCTGCTGAACTAATCCAAGATAGATATGTTGAAAATACCTTGACTTCTGAATTTGGATCTAAGGATATGATACTTTGGAAAGGAGGTTCTTCTTTTGTTTTCACAGAGGATGAGACCCTGTTGATTGCTTCTATCCCAATATGGTATGATAGACCACGCCCTCCTGAAAGGTTTCTGTGAACACCCTCAAAAAATTTCTTCACTCAACTGCCGACTGAGATGAACCTGGCAGACAGGTTATGCCATGAAAGACCTGATTAACTGCGCCCCTATACAGCAGGAAGAAGTTTGGAGAGAAATAACTACGTCCATATTCCCAAATATTGTTTATAAATGTTCTTTTACATTTAAAGGGGGATATGGTATAGATATGAATAATTTGCTTTGTTATGGACTTTAAGGTCAATTTTGTTATATGTATATATATATTTCTGATCTTGACTGATATATTGTGATTGTGTAGTTCATTTTAAAAATGTAATGTATAATTAGAAAATATAGGTTGTTAATGGATAATTATCGATAATAGTCAAGCTTGTAGTAATGTTAGTTTGGTTTTCTAGAGGTGCATAGATATATTTCAGATATGCATTTTTCATATCTTTCAAAGACTACAGAACATGGCATTTAATGTTTTAATAACTTAGGACTTTTCATGACAATGAGACACGTCTGCTCCTGGCAGCACCAATCTACTTCAAGAGGAAGATGGGCATCGAAGAGGCTCCTTATGGAGTTAGTTAGCCATTTGGGCAAGAAACAGCTCTTGCCTGGACTGTTATATAAACTGGACACAGAGAACCTGCAGAGAGAGGACTGCTGAACTTGCCTAAAGGTGAGATGATCTTTCGGGGTTCCTGATTCATGAAAGAGTCTGCGAGACATTCTGCAGGACACAGCAGATAGTGACTGAATTGCCTTTGAAATTTCCTGCTTCATGAAAATGTCTCTGGATATTATGGGCCTGAAGGCAGAAGATGGGTGCCCCAATGATACAGAGGAACTTTGGGTGACTGTCCAGGCAGCGAGATGTCTCTGTCATTTCTAGAGTTTTGGAAGTTGCTTACTTCTTGTTTACTTAGGTAATATATCCTTCTGGAGTCTTTGATGGAGTTAAAGAATGGATAGTCGTAGTTATAGCTTTCCATTATTATGATAAAGATTTAGTTATAAATATTGTGACTGTAATTCTTGCTTGATAACTGTTTTGTTATGTGTAATTTTACTATGTTAAAATGAAAGCCTTTCTTTTTTGTTTAAACAGAAAAAGGGGAAATGATGGAGGAGGGTTATCTGTCTATTGTGTTATTTTCATTGGTCAATAAAGAGACTGCCTTGGCCCTTTGATAGGACAGAAAATTAGGTAGGCGGAGTAAACAGAATAGAATGCTGGGAAGAGGGCAATGAGGCAGACGCCATGGAGCCAGCCACCAGGTCAGACATACTGAATCTTTTCCGGTAAGCCACCACCTCGTGGTGCTACAGATTATTAGAAATGGGTTAATATCAAGATATGAGAGTTAGTCAGTAACTAACTCTCTAGAGATAATGGGCCAGGCAGTGCTTAAATGAATACAATTTGTGTGTTGTTATTTCTGGGACTAAGCTAGCCGTGCGGGAGCCGGGTGAGGCGAAAAGCAGGCCTGCCCGCAGCCCCTCACTACAAGATATCTCATAGTTGTTTTAATTTACATCTCTCTGATGACTTTGGATATTGAGCATTTCCTTAAGTTGGGAGTTCTCTGTTTATGTCTGTAATACACTTTTATTGAATTATTTTTTCTTTAGATGTCTAGTTTCTTGCATTCTTTAGATATCTTGGAGATCAGTCCTCTATCTGATATGAAGTTGGTGAAGATCCTTCCCATTCTCAAGGCTGCTATTTTGTCTTGTTGACCATGTCCTTTGCTTTACAGAAGCTTCTCGGTTTCAGGAAGTCTCATTTATTAATTGTTGCTCTCAGTTTCTGTGCTACTGGTCTTATATTTAGGAAGTGGTCTCCTGTGCCTATGCATTCAAGGTTATTTCCCACTTTCTCTTCTGAGACATCATGTTACACCTGTCAGAATGGCCAAGATCAAAAATACTGATGAAAACGTATGCAAGAAAGGATGTGGAATAAGGGGACTACTTCTCCATTGGTGGGAGGGCAAACTTGTACAGTAGCTTTGGAAATCAGTATGGCGATTTCTCAGAAAATTAGAAACCAGTCTCCCTCAAGACCCAGCAATACCACGCATAGGCATATACCCAAAGGGTGTTCAATCATACCACAAGTAATTTTTCTCAACCATGTTCACAGCAGTATTATTCATAGTACCCATAACCTGGAAACAACCTAGATGCCCCTCAACTGAATAATGGATAGGAAAATGTGTTCTATTTACACAATGATCATGTAAAAAATAATGACATATAAAAACTCACAGAGAAAAAAAAAACACTGAGGTAGGCCAAACCCAGAAAGGTAAATATAATATCTATGCAGCCCTAAGTGGCTTTTCAACATACAGGAAAGAATAATCAGCCTACAGTCCACAACCCCAGAATCTAGACAACAAAGATCCAAAGAGAGAAATATATTGATATGCCTAGGAAGTTGAAAAAGAAAAGATCTGCTGATCAAATTTAGAATTTGAGGACAAAGTGGGAGAGTGGAAGGGAAGAGAGGAGTACAGAAAGGGGGTAGGGAAAAATGTATAACTCAATTAAGATGATAAAGTATACAAATAAAAAATATATGAAGCAGAATAAAGATACAGTATTTTGATTCATTACTTTTAATTTTACTCCATATAAATATATATATATATATATACATATATATTCATTTCACTTAACAGTTTCTGTAAAGTTTATTTATTTTTTATTAATAAGTAGAGAAAGAAGCAGCTTTTTATTTTAGTTATTTTTAAACTTTGTTTAAAGTCACAACATCGTGAATTGCTTCACACCAGTTTTAATTAAACATAGTAAAATTATTTCTGTGTAAGCATGTCCTTTTCTCTAAAATTATGCAGTAATGACAGAGATATCACTAGCACCCTAGTGCTGCTTGCTTGTGAGATGTTCAAAAGACAAGTTAATAGAGCTACTCGAGCAGCTAAACTGGTGCGTCATATTCTTAGCAGGCTGTTCTCAGTCAGCAAAGACACAAATCTATTTTATTTAGAAGCAAATTGAAAGATTACTTCACATAAAAATTAAAACATTTTTCTTAAATTTATAAATAACGTTTGTTGATTGTCGCTTTTGTCTTTCGATTTTGAGGGAATGTTAGAAATAAGTATTCAGTATTTTTTTACTACTTTGTTTCTTTTTGAGATTTAAGATATATGCACAGTGCAGTTACAGAGTTAGTATTCCTGGAGCATGAGAACGCTTATTTTGTTTTCATTCAACATAATTGGATGCCATCAATTTTTAGAAGACAATCTCATTAAGATGATTCAGTACACACAGCTAATCGCTTATCAGTAACAAAAATTTATCACCTTTGAATTTGGTATGAATGTTTAAAACAAATGCTGTTTCCAGAAAAACATAGATATACACTTTTGACATGTACTCCTATTGTCATTTATAAATGGTAAAATATTATAGAGCTAAATGCTATGTTTCAGCAATTGTTGAATATATTATAATTCTCTTTCTGTTTTCTTATTTTCTTTCCAGTGTCTTGAACATTTTGGTTAGAATGGATCATGTTTGGGGGCTTGGAAGAATCGTGACTGCTCAAGACAAGTTAGAAGTCTGTGTAACACAGCTCTACAAAGAACCATTCTTCATTAACTCCAGAAGTGTGGGGCTTCAGTGTCACCACTAGAGGTGAGAGCATCTTGTATAAAAATGCTCTTCTCCTGGGAGGTCCTGTCAACAAAGCATTCGTAGTTATTGAGACAAGAAATGGAAGTAGAACTTAATAAGTATGTTTGTTGAGGAATTCATGACTTTCCAACGGAAATAAAAGCTTGCTAATATTATATAATTTTAACGTGAAAAATAAAGCCTGTATAGTTAATCATTCTCATTGACATCAGCAATATTTGAACTACTTAATTATCTAAAAGATACTCTTTATAAAACTTAAAAAATATAAGCAAATCTCATATGATATTATGAGATTAGAAATTATATGAAATTAGAATTGAATAATTTTTTAAGAAATGGAAAATAAAGTATTTCAAACATGATTACTCTTATCTAATTATTAACAAATAGTTAAATATGACAAGAAATAAATATTTTAAAGTAAGGAGTTTCACCATTAAAACCAATTAATAAGTACATATGAAGCATTCAGTGACAATAAGGCCCATTCATAGATCAGAAAGTATTTCTAGGTTAATATGGGTTGTGAAATTATGGTATACCAAAAAATTTTACTCAAGAACATGTATTGAGGAGTGCTCTTAATCCAATGTCTTATTTTCCTAACTTTGAAGAGAATATTAGTAGTTTGGTAACTAGTCAAATTTTTTTATTTTATGGTCAAATTTGTCATCTACTTATGAAAGTATGCTTCTTAGTCATTCTATTTAATTTTGGTTATATTATTAAGACCTTACTCCATCTGAGATAATTTTGGAAACCTCTAAGTGTAAGCAGGCACTTTCAAAGAACGTGCAGTTTTTATCATCCCCACACTCAAATGTGCAATGTCGCTTCCCTTCGAGAAGAATTATGAAAACATAACTTGACATTATAACTGTGGACATCTGTCTTTGTTTATGTTCATCTGAGATTAATGTAGAAAATGTCAAAGAAAGAATGCAGTGTAAGAATTGTGTATCTTTCAGTTTTACTTTCATTGCTTTGCTCAAAGGGATGTAAAAGACACTGTGCATCTTGTGTGGCAAGGACTTAACTAATGGATTTATAAAGCAAACAGAGCTGAAGGAAGTGTTTTATTGCTCCATTCTGACCATATGGAATTTTGTTCCCTTGTTATTTTTGTTTGTGCTGTTGTTGTTTAAATGACTCTTGATTTGAAGTGTCTGGAATTTAACTAAAACTTGGATTCATACCAACACAAAATTGTGTTTTAAAACAGTCTGTATTTTTTTTATTCTCCTGCCAAACAAACGAAGTCACATATGTTTGGATAGTCTTAGAATAGACAGAACTTAGAAAACGCAGTTTTTGTAAACCCTGTTTATTACTTGTAACTATTTAAGTAAAAAAGAATGTATAAAATATTTTGAAGAAAAAGCTGTACCAGGTGATTTTTTTTTATTTTTCTCAAAGCAAATCATATGTGTCTTCAGCTAATGTGCATTTTCATTCATAGTACTTGAGTATTGAATTATGCCCCAGTTTTCATACTACAATAGTATTCAATCTTGTTTCCTTAAAATGTACTTTTTCTATAGTGCTTTATGGTATATATTGCACTCTTTACTATTATTTTCCAAATGAATCCACAACTCATATAATTATTTGCCCTGTTTATCATGGCCTTTCCTCTAGTATGAAAAAAAAATAAAATTTTAAATTAAAATATGTGTTCTCTAAATGTGACTGACATGGGGGCTGACTGGGAAGCCATTGACAATGGCACTGGGTCTTGTTTCTTCTGCATGTACTGGCTTTCTGGGATCCTAGTCTGTTTGGATGCTCACCTTCCTAGACCTGGAGGGGGAAGGGAGGAACTTGAACTTCCCACAGGGCAGGAAACCCTGACTGCTCTTAGGACTGGAGAGGAAGGAGGACAGGCAGTGCGGTGAGAGGAGAGGGAATGGGGGGAATGGGAGGTTATGGGGAGGAGGGGAGGAAGTGGCAATTTTTATAAACAAAAAATAAATTAATAAAAAAATAAAAAATATGTATTCTTATAAGCCAGAAATCTCTGTTTTTCTGTTTATCTGTCTGTCTGTCTCTTTCTCTCTATACACAGAGAGAGAGACACACAAAAACACACACTTGAGAAGAAGGACATGTTCACATCTTTGTGCATGTGTATCATGTGTAAGCGCACATACTTTCATGTATCTGTATATGAGTA
Organism: Myodes glareolus; assembly: GCF_982192425.1. Lineage (NCBI taxonomy): Eukaryota > Metazoa > Chordata > Mammalia > Rodentia > Cricetidae > Myodes > Myodes glareolus. The sequence goes on along the minus strand of NC_142037.1, from coordinate 71,863,798 downwards.
AACAAGAGATGAAATGCAAACACCTAACTACAAAGCCTTCTGCCTTTAAGTGATGTTCATCTTACAGACTGAGTTAGACCTCCAGATTCCAGTCTTCTCATGAACCCTAAATTAGTGACTGCAATAACCTCTTTTTTTTTTTTTAGTTAATTTGCAAGGAAAACAATAGAATGACGGTTTTTAAATTCTTGTAATAAAACTCATTCAAATTTTCAAGAGTGCTAAGTTTACATTTTCATTCAATAATACAATTTAATACTAGTAGTTATTTTTTTGTTTTCATAATGATTTATTTCTTCAGGACAAAATAAATAACTTTCTTAATCCTGTTCCCAGAAGCATGAAGTTTTACCTAACTCACCTCTCCTCTTTGCAAAGCTGATTCTCAAAGACAATATTGATTGTTCCCATTTCTGAGTCTGCCTCTGGGTATCTGCTTAATGTTTGGGACATGCTGGCGATTGCTAAAGATAGTGGGGATACGAAAACTTCACCTGGGAGCTTTCTCCTTGAATTAGAAAGTCTGAAAAGTACCTCAAAATTTTAATTAGAATGTTATCTGGTTATGTTTTTCTGATATTTAAAAGTTTATGATTCAGAGCTCTTTAGTAGGGATTGGGATCAAATTACTTAAAAATTATAAAATGTTTTAAATGATGCAGGGATCTCCTCTTTTCTGGGTATGGGTCAGAAGACAGCCTCCCGTGACAGCCTGCTGACACATTGTGGTGGTTTGAATGATAATGTCCCCATAGACTCCGAGGAACTGGCACCACTGTGCAGTGCAGCGTTCTTGGGAAAGGTATGATATTGTTGAAAGAAATGTCACTGGGGTCAGACTCTGAGGTCTCATTTTTTTGTATTGTCTGCAGATCCAGGTCCTTTTCCAGCACCATGTCAGCCAGTCAAACACCATGCTTTATGCCATGAAGATAATGGACTGAACCTCTGATCTGTAAGCCAGCCCTGATTAAATGTTTATTTGAGTTCCTATGATCATAGTGTCTCTTCATGGCAATAAAAACACTAAGACTCACAGTTTTCTTTTTTTTTTTTTTTGTATTTTTTTAAAGAACTTACAGGTAGGATTGACTGGATGACAAGTGAAGGCAAGGGAATAATTACGATACGCTTCGATCTCCTTAGAGGTTTTAATATACTATGGAGAGAATTTTTCTCTTCTTTTATTTTTAAGGAAAGTCCCTTATAGTTCATTATTCATCTAGCTCCTCAAATGCATAGCAATTAGTATTTATAAGACTCAGCTTTTTTCACGTCATTCTTATATGTTACTATGTTTTTGGCAAGTATGGAAACTGTGAGAATAAGTATATGGCTTTGTGACATATAATCAAATGGTTCTACATAAATAATTATTTTTATAGATATTTGTTCAACCATGATTATTGTTGCTCGACTTTCAATATCTAGACAATGGAGTCAGCCTAGATATCTATTGACAGATTAATTGACAATGAAAAATATAGCACATTTTTATCTGAATATTTTCAGCTGTAGGGAAAAAGAGATATTAAAATCCACAAGTAAATTTGTGTTACAAGAAACCGAGGCACAGAAATGGAAGTAGTGCTTGTTTTCTCTCATATGTAGACTACTGCTTCATAGCTTTGTTTAGTGTGTTCTACCAGTAGTACCTATAAAACTTATAGAAGTAAGAAAAGCCACTGGAGTATGGGAAGTCTTAAAAGAGATCAGGATAGCAGAACATGGGTGATATGCAAACTGAGATTTGCAATGTGTGGGCATGGAGAATAGGAACATTGGGCAGTATACCATATATGATCCAAGTATATCAATATTGATTATACTCTAAACATACTCAAGGACCATCAAGGAAGGATACATTCAATGAAAATTTCTGTGAGGTGGCCTGTTAGTCTACAGTACAATACTTAGTGCAAAAGCAATACACTCACTCTGCACATGCCTGTAGCCTTGTTTAACACCCATGAGCAAAGTCTCTCCCAATTATATACATATGCAATGTTGAGAATGTGGTACACAATGCAAAGATATGAAATCTCTCTCTCTTTCACACACACATACACACTCACCTCACACACCTTTCCTCTTTGGAAGTGTGTGTCACTGTTCGTGTCACTGTTCCACTGGGCAACATTCACAGAGTTCAGAGACAGTGTATGTTTCTGTGATTAAAGCAGAGCATAAGCCAAGTTATAGGCCCTACCATGACAAGTGCATTTCTATACACAATTAAGTCCACTACAGTTAGTAAAAGGACATTTGATTCAGTTTCAGTTCAGGTAATCAATACATCATGTCTCTTCCATCTATCATCTAATTCTGAATAATGTTTTTAATTATAATTTTATGATAAGGTTACAAAGATGAAAATTCTCTACTGCATGGGAAGAAAAAATGAGAATCTTCAAAATGAGTGCACTCTCAGAAAAACAATTTATTTTGTTATGATAGTAAAAGAAAGCCTCAACTTTATTGTATGTTCTTGGATTTCCTTTATGTTTTAAAGATTGCCTTTCTTTTACTCTGTTTTAATGCAGGAAATGAAATCTGACTTTGGGACAGAAAGTGACAAATACTTCTCCTCATCCATGCGATGACCAAATCCACATATTCTCTCTTTGCCTTATATACTTAGCTTCAGAGTAACTAGCGCCAAAATTGCTGAATCTCCCTGCAATTTCTGTCTGGACATCTGGCACATTCTCCCTAGCATGTCTCATTAAACAGGTAGATAAGTTTAAGTAAAGATTTCAGCAATGATTTAAAGGCTGGCTTTCTATCTTCTTGCATGTTGCTGGTAAGTCATGTGATTAAATGTGAAGATTATTTACTAACTACTACTATTTAAAATGAGTAATGGATAGAGGCAAAACTATTGTTTTGATTCTAATGGAATAGTATTTTTCTCATCATAATTAAAGTTTATTGATCTTATTTTTAATTTTTATTAAAATGTTCTAGTAGTTTTTCACTATTTAAAATGAACCACTTCCTCATAACTGCACAAGATTTGAAAGAAAATGTTAAAGTCAACCTTTTGTTCACATATGAAAAATAAAGATATTTAAAAGGGGGGATTTTTTCTTCTGCCTAAAACTATCATTAGCCCTTCTAGCATTATTTTGCTAAAGGAATACATTTTATTGCCTTCTATATGATTATCCATATTCCCTTAGACTATAACAGTTCTTACTGCTTATCAGAGAAATATCTTTGTGCATTACATGGTGGTCAATAAAAGAAACAGAAATTCACCAAAATGCTCAGATAAGTTGCTTTGAATTCCCCAGACTTGAAGTGAATATGTTTGTTACATCCTCTTCATCTGACTTCACCTATTATTGCAAAAAATCAGCTGAAGGAAGTGAGTTGTAAGTATTAGAGCACAATTAGAGAAGATAGGGGCAGAGTAAAGTCTTCTGGACTTTACAAGGGTATTGCTATCAAGAATGCACAGAAACTGCATTTGAAGTTTCAGGATCTAGCCAAGATTGTGCCAGTCCGTGCTCCAGCACAAAAAATAAGGGACCCATGAGTCCTAATGCCTAGCCAATGAGCTACTAGTACTTGGTGGTACTGAAGTATGGGAAGACATTTTTTCTTCTGGGATATGGTAATTTAGCTTGCCAAGTTCAAATGGGACATATAGTCCACCCATGACATTACAGTTTGCACTGAATGAACTTAAGGCTTATGAAAAAGAATAATTTATGAAGAAACATACTCAAAAGAGGTAAAAATTTAATTAAAAAGCACGAATATACTCAAATAGTGTTTGATGATGAAGTTTGTGTTTCATGGAGTGCCATGCAGTGAGCTCTAACTATGATTTATATTTCTTTGCTGCTTACCTTGAAAATGAGAATAATATTAAGGACATGTGATAACTGGCATACATTTTTATATTAATAGCTTTTAAATTTGTTTCTAGTAGAAATAAAACAGCAATTAAATAAATGTAGATGGTCTATTAAGATGAACATGACTCTTTTTTCTTAGTATTGAAAATAGATGCTTTAATCAAATAATATAACTTGATAACAATTTCCCTTACTTTTTCCTCCCTACCCTTTTGATCCCCCAAATTTTCTCTACCTCTCCTTTCATATGAATTCATGCCCTTTCTGTCTCTCATTAGATAATAGTAGGATTTTAAGAACAACAATGAGACATAACAAAACAAAATAGAATAAGATTTGTTTTTTAAAGTTGGACATGACAAACCAATGGAAGGAAATGAGCCCAGGAACCAGAGACTCACTCATTAACACAATCAGGAATACCCTAAAAATGCTAAACAGACAGCTGTAATATGTAAGCAGTGGATCTGGTGCAGACTTGTGTAGGGCCTGTGTTTGCTGCTTCAGTCTATGACTTCATATTATTTTTAGGCAGCTGATTTAGAGGGCCTGGTTCTCCTCCAGTTTTCCATCCTCTCCAGATCTCACACTTCTCCTACCTCCTCTTCTGTGGGGTTCCCAGAGCCCTGAGGAGATGGATTTAATTAAAGTATCCCATTTAATGTAAAGGGTTCCAAGACTTCTCTCTCTCTCTCTCTCTCTCTCTCTCTCTCTCTCTCTCTCTCTCTCTCTGTCATTTTTTGTGATTCTCTGTATTTGTTCATATCTGCTAGAAGAAAAGTCTCTGATTCTCTGATGATAGCTGAATAAGGCATTGATCTATAAGTATAGAAGAATCTCTACTGCCTTTTTAAAGGACAGTAATATGTGATTTTACTCTAGGCCTCTGGGCTGTTCAGTCTCTGATTCTTGGTTACAGAAACAGTGGAAGGTATTTTACATCTCATGGAATGAGCCTAAGTCAATAATAATTTGACTGGTTACTGTCACAAGTTTTATGCCTCCATTGTTCCAACGTATTTTGAGAACAGGATAGCATTATTGATCAAAAGGTTTGTGGCTCGATAGGTGGTTCCATTTTTGCGGGGGCAGCCTTCAGAGTATCTTCCTGTACCAAAGAAACGAGAAGATATGGAGTGAAGGTTCTATTTATAAACTAGCTCAGTCTTTCCATGATGAAAGAGTTGTGTGAGTGTTGTCTTCAGCAATGAATGCTTGCTGTCAGACAGTGGGAATCTACATGTGTCTCATCAATAGTCTGAGTTGTTTGGGGATTTTCATGGCTTTCTTTGACCAACAACTCTATAGGATTTGTCCCAGTCTCATTACTCAAGGCTTTATTTGGTTACAAGAGTTGACTAGTTGAGATTCAATTCAAGCTTTGTCTTCTCACATTTCATTCCTAAACCAATTTTTTATCTCCCTCCACATCTAATCCTCCTCTTCCTGTCCCCTATCCCACATTCCATGTCCATCTATGAAATCTGTTTTTTTTATCTTCCCAGGGAGATACATGTGTTCCCTCTAGTCCCTTTGTCTGTACCTAAATGTTTTGGTCTATGGATAGTAGATTAGCTAACATTTATTAAAGATTAATATGCATAGATAAATGAATACACAAAATATTGATCTTCATGGATCTAAATTAATTTCACTCGAGATGATTTTTATATAGTTCTATCAATTTCCTGCAATTTTTTGATGTCACTATTTTAATAGTAGTTTAACATTATTTCATTTAAATATACTTCATTCTCTTTCACCATTCTCCTGTTGAGTGACAGCTACACTTTTATAATTTTTGGCTATAATCAATGAAGAGCAGCGAGTATAATTGAGTAAGTGTCTTTGTTATAGGCTAAAATTGATTTTGGTTATATGCCCAAGAATGATGTAGTGGGATCTTGGAATAGATTGCTTCCCATCATTCTAAGGAAATGCCAGACTGATTTCCCTAGTGGTTGCACACCCACCAGCAATGAATGAATGTACCTCTTATTCCACATCATTGTCTGCATTAGCTGTCACTTGTGTTATTGATCTTAGCCACTCTGATAGGTCGAAAATTCTCCCATGATTATGGGACAGTAGGATTAAAATAATAAAAGTGACCATCATACAAAAAAAATCATACAGATTTAGTGTAATCTACATCAAAATTAAAACACAACTCTTCATAGATCCTGAATAGACATTATCAGCTTAATACAGAAAAAAACCCACAAAGGATTGCAAAAGCAATTTTGAACAATAAAAGAAATGTAAAGTATGCCTATTTCCAGCTTCAAGTTGTAATACAAAGCTATTGGGGAAAGAAAAGCAGACCCATTCATAAATGGAACTGAATTTAAGCCAAAGACATAAATACAGACACTCAAAAACAGTTGATTTTGATAAAGAAGCCATAAATGCATACTGGAATAAAAGGCAAACCATTAAAAATTGTGCTGGTCTTACTGGAGGGCTGCATTTAGAAGCATGCAAGTAGATACATACTAAACACAGTGTATAAAATTCAAGTTCAAAGACATCAACATAAAACTATATATACTGAAACTGATAGAAGAGAAAGTAGGGATTTTATTTACACAGGAGAAGATCTTCTGAAGAGAACACTTTTATGACATACTAAGATTAACAATTAATAAGTGTGAGCTCATGTAACTTAAAAGCTCCTATAAAGGAAAGGTCACCATTGTTTGGACAATCTGGGATCCTACAGATTGAGAGGTTTGTGTGTGTGTGTGTGTGTGTGTGTGTGTGTGTGTGTGTGTGTGTGTGCCAACTTTGCATCTTATAGAGGACAAATATTCAAAATATACAGAGAACTCAAGAAACAAGATATCTGAATCAGTATAACACACTAAAAATGGGGAACAGGAATAAGCAAATAATTCTCAGTAGAGAAAACTGAAATGACTGAGAAAGAGTTAAAGAAATATAAATATCTCTAGCCATTAGGAAACTGCAAATCTCAACATGATTCCTTCAGTTTGGTATGGTTCCAGTATTATTGTGTGTTTATAACACGCATGTTTGTATATGTGTGTACTGCTATAAACCATGCCATGACATTTTGTCCAGGTCAGTACATAGCTTTTGAACATTGGTTCTCATATTCCACAGTGGGCTCTAGGTTTTGAATTTAATTCATTTGAACACAAGTTTTCAGGCTTGTCTATCAAGAACTTTTATATTCTGTGACATAGGTACAGACCTCTATAACTTCATATTTGAAAAACACAGTAAGTCCAAGTAAATATTGTGGAACCTACCTACACCATCAGTACTTAGGCGCTTCTCATTTGGGTGACAAGTTCAAGACTAGCAAAGAAGACATTCTGAGACTGAATTAATCATGAACAACACGGAAAGAACTTTTAATTTATTCATAAAGAAAAAGAAATTAAAGTGTGTAAGTCAAATGCACATGAAAACATGCAAATTATACTGGTTATATCAATTTAATTATATTTATATAAAAGAAAATGTCTACACATGACTGATATTTCTAACTAACGTTGTTATGACTTAACTTATTAAATAAAAGATATTTAAATATACTGTGCATAATATTTTATTCTTATCTTTTAACATTGTTTTGTTTAATACTCCATACTTCCATCTGCTTCAAAAAGTATATAAAAATGATATACTAAGAAATATTAAAAAATACTTAATTGAGCTACTAGGATTAATTAATGCAAATGACTCTTCAAATATTCTTTTATAAAAAAAGAAATACATACAACTATTTCTAAAATAGAGGAACATTTTATCAATTTGCTAAAAGTGTGTCTAAGATTTAAATAACTACTGCACTTTGTTGTTCAGTAACTAAGTCACCAGCACGGGGAAAAAAAAAGAACTTTCTTCATGATATCTGCTTCTTGAAAAGGTTATTTTAAGAAGTGCTTATGTTCTCTTAAAAATAAATGTTAAACTGGGCATGGTGACACATGCCTTTTATCCCTGTACTCAGGAGGCAGAGACAGAAGGAGACTCTGTCAGATGGATAGCAGCATGATCTAGAGTAAGTTCCAAAACAGCCAGGACTACACAGAGATCATTTTGAAAAAAGAAACATAAATAAAATTTTCCAAAGAATGAATGTTGATATTTCTTATATAGTAAGAGTTTGCATATTAATTTTAATGTAGTTCTTGGAACATGTAAATGAATGCATATCCCTCTTTAAACTGTGCCTGAGATATATAATAATTATTTTCATAGAATTCATACAAAATTCCTTTATATTCCTTTATATTTTTTTGTGTGATTGATAGCTTCACATGAAATTTTTGGAGAACATTTTATAATCAATAAAACTGTTTTTATTGACGGTGTTCATGCATGTTAAATGAACAGTATTAGTCACATAAAGAACTTTAAGTTTTCAAAAAAGTTCTAATGAGAATAATAGTTTGCAAATGAAATATTTTGTTTCAGACACTTAAAATATTTCTACTTTACATTTTAGTTTATTATTAAACTCACTTTCTCTCTCTCTCTCTCTCTCTCTTTCTCTCTCTCTCTCTGTGTCTCTCTCGCTCTGTGTGTGTGTGTGTGTAAAAACCAAACTAAATGCTGGGAGAAAGAAGGTGCAGTCAAAGAGAAGTCATGTAGCCCCACCAGAGAGAGATGACAGATGGACTTATACCCGGTAAGCCACAGACACATCGAGTTACACAGATTAATAGAAATGGGTTATATTATGATGTAAGAGTAGTCAATAAGAAGCTAGAGCTAGTGGGCCAAGCAGTGATTTAATTAATATACATTCTGTGTGGTTATTTCGGGGCTGAGAAGCTGTAAACTAACTAGTAGCCTCCTACTACATGTATGTTCATGTGTCTGTATGCGTATAAAATCAAATTTAACTCTTATTTATATGCTGTAAATATTATTATTATTATTCTAGTCCCTGAGCAAAATAAGACAGTGAAATAAAAACTATAGTTGATGCTGTAGTACTTAAGACGTCCTTAAATTGATGCCACGATTAAATATTTTGCTACTCCCTTTCATTTACTTTGAGCATTGATAGACTCAAATTTCTAAACATAGCACCTTATCATCTCGAAAATCTTTAAATATATGTATCTCCTTAATTTACTTTTATTGAGTGAATTACTGAAACAAGAAGTACATAGTTTCAGAGGATGATCCTAAGAAAATGTTGAGGAATACTTTGTATTGTGAGTCTGAACAACATTGTGAAAAAAAGTTAGATAATAATGATTAGGCTCAATATCATATTGTGAAGAATGAAAGTCTCTCATGTCTAGGATGGGAATGATTATGCTAGAATTCACTTTACTCTACTTGTCTCATTCTTCTCTCTCTCTCTTTCTCTATCAATCTACCTATGAATAGACACTCACATTGTACTTCCTAAGTGTAACTCAATCTAAAAATATATTGATTTTTTTTGTAACTTAGTCCTGAAAAGAGTTTTGTTTTCAATCATTTTGTCATCCTATAAGAAGGAATAAACATGTCCAAGGTTTATTATTTCATCCTATTAAACAGAAGGGATCTTATAGTGATATCAATTAATTACTGCTTCTTATACATTTGTCTCTTTTTCAAGAGGAACAAAGCAAGATATAATAAAGTAAGTAGAAAAGACAATAATGCTTAAAAATAGAGTTTTCTGAATACTGACCTCTCATTTACCTATATTTTCAAGATTTGGATGAAATGCAGAAGTCTAGAAATAGTAATAATTTGATTTTTGCAAACAACTATTTCCTGATATTATTTTAACCAGAGAATTTTGTGTGCATTTTCAAATATAAATATATAATTTTGTAATAGAATTAAGTGTGAATCCTTGTTAGCCTACCTAAATAAAGTTTCAATTTATGCAAAATTCTCCTTTTAAAATGTGGAACTAATTACTACATATTCTGAAAATCAGAATTATGGTTTTTGAAGCTTAATTGATATGACTCTTTGTTCTCATACGTATGCTGTTTAAACCATTTAGCAAAACTTGGCTGGATTTAGTCATTTGTAACTAAACCTTCAGGTTACAGTCTCACATCTACTGATTTGCTGAAACACTCTTGTTAGTGCTATAATCATATAAATATTATCTACCTAGAAATTTTTTAAATTGGAAATTCTGTTTTAGAAGTCCATTAAAAGGTCTGGATATGCACATTTGTTTTCAGTATACCCTCTCTCTGCTTAGTAAAAAAAAAAAAATTTCTCACTTGTGGATCTAGGAGAAAACAGCTGTTTCCAGCTTGATTGATCATTTTCTTTGATTTGTTCTGAGAATGTAAATACCTTTAATGGTCCCAAGTTTTTCACCTTAAAATTACAATATTTTTATAATTTTTAATAGGTACTAATGAGGGTAATTTTAGCTCGGAATTGTAGAAACCACTTGTTTCCTGACCACCCAGACTTCTGAAATAATCACAGAGAAACTATATCATTTGCAATACTGTTTGTCTAATAGCTTAAGCATATTATTAGCTACCTCTTGCATCTAGAATTCACCCATTTCCATTATTTTATATTTTACCACGAGTCTCATGATCTGCTGGCAAGGTTCTAGCTGGCAGCTCACATCATTCTTCTCTGGTGGCTACATAGCATCACTAAACTTTGCCTTCCTTCTCCCAGAAATTAGTTTAGTTTTCACCAACTAACTCTACTCTTTTGCCCTATTACCGGCCAAGACAGTTTCTTTTTAAATCAATGGTATTCACAGCATACATATCAGCTCAGCAGCCCAGAAGGGACACTAAACTAAATGATCACCATAGGTAAAAGATCAATCATAAAGTGACTTAGATTGGTCTTCAATAACTAGCTTTTTGGTGTACTATACCCATTTGTCCAAATTCTGGGTAAATATAATAATATAAATTATGGGCACAAATCCTTTCAGTTTATTAAGTAAATCTGAATTCAAAACTCATGGTGCTTCATGTTTCCCAATCTTTCTGTATTACTATTAATGATACTTCTGACAGACATTTAAACTCTTTTTTTTGCAAACAGCACACATAAATATTTTACATTACCAAAGTACATATTTTTTTCAAAATAATTCCCCTAAAAATAGTTTAGCAAAATAAGAGATTAAAGACATCCCCAAAACACAGGTTTGAGACATTAGGGAAGTTGTGTTTAAGAATACTACTCAAAAAATTAGAAAGTAAATTTCACTCAAGATAATAATCCAGGAGTATAAAAGAAACATAAGTTAACACTTGATAATCATAAAATATTTGTTTAGTGAAAAATAGTCTATGGAAGAGTAACTTTGAAAGTGTTGTATAGAGAAAATAAGGACAAACTCCTTAAGAACAGAGGCAGAGAGAGTAAACAATTGTTAGAAGTGATTGAAATTACTTTCAACATAGGGTGGTAGACAAACTGGAAGAATAGATGCAACATTTTGAAAATGTGACCATATTTATCACCTTGTACAATGCTGAACTCCAAATGGATCAAGAACCTAAGCATAAATCCAGATATCCTTAGTCTGATAGAAAACAAACTGGGAAACATACTGACCTCATTATGTTGGAAAATTTTATGAACAAGACACTAACGACACAAATAATAGCACAGGATGCATGGAGGCACATGACATAGAGAAGATGCTAAATGGCTAAAGACAGCAACATTCAAGCAAAGCAGCATACTTCATAGTGGGAAAAGATCTTTACTAATTATACATTCAGTAGAAGCGTTTTCATCTCAAGTATATAAAGAACTAAAAAATGTATATCAAAAAATAGAACAGTTAAAAATGGAATACAGATAAAAACAGAAAGTTCTCAGATGGTGAAACACAAATCCCCCAAAAAACAAAGAAATGTTCAACATCTTTATTTGCTAGGGAAATGCATATCAAACTACTTTGAGATTTCATCTTGTACCTGTCAGAATCAATAAAACAAGTGACATCTCATTCTGTTGAGGATGTGGGGTAAGGAGACCAGTCATCCATTTGTATATACAATACAAATACAATACAAATACAAATGCAGCATGATACACAGCTGCAATAGAGTCACAAAATTTGTGGGAATAACTAGCCAGTATTTCAAGACGCACTATTTTAAAACATACCATATGAGATGGAATCCATGCCTGACTGCTCAGGTTGCCTTGAAGCTGGGACTACATGAGCCATGGGCCCAAAGAAATCCAAGCACTTTGTTCCATTAAAGGAGGATTGTGAAATAATCATTCATAATGACATTTTGCTACCCTCATAGATAAGTCTTTTGTTCAGATAGCATCAGAGAAGCTTATACCTGCAGTAGATGGAAGAAAATACAGAGATCCACAACTAGGCATTGTGTAGAGTGGTAGCAACCTAAAACACCTACTCCTAAGTGTAATGTTTCCCTCAAACCCCTTCCTTCAAATGCCCAGGTAATTTGCAAAAGGTAAAACCAAAAGAGTGTAAGAGCCAGGGGGTGGAAGACACCATGAAAACAATACTTTCCAGCCACAACAGGACTAAAACATCTGAAATCCCAGAGAGGATGGCAGCACTCATAGAGCCTGCACACGTTCAAGCAACAGCCCTGAGAGGGTAAGAGGGAATATGAGTTCCCATCACTAACAAAGACATTATCTGTAATCAATAACCATTTGTCAAAAAAAATTAGTTTACTCCTGTGAAATCTCATTGGAGACAAAAACCATGCTTAAAAGTTTAGCTCAATATCCAGCCAGAGGTGGCCAACTCAAAATGACCTCAGTGATATGTAGGGAGCCGCCAGGATGTGGCCTTGGCCAGATAGTGCCAGCAGTCCTACAGCCTGGAGGTATACATATCCTTTGATGTTGCCGCCTTAGGCAGGTGTGCTCGGAGCCTTGTTTTGCATTTCAAGAGACTCGGTCTCCTGACCTGTCCCATGGCCTTGGGTCCTAGTAGAATGGCATCAACCAATCAGCATTCGAGCCTCTCACCCTAGAAAAGCGGCTGTCTTTGGATTTTTCGCTCTCTCTCTGGTCATCCCTGTTCCCCATTCCCCCTTTCAATCAAGGAGCTCTAATAAATTGTGATTGAGAAGGATTCTTGATTTTGTGATCGTCCATTCCTGCTGGTCAGCAAGCGCATCACAGTGATACTTTTGAAGAGATATTTTATCTCATAATGCTTAGTCTGTGAATATGTTTACCACAGCAGTCTTTTCCTTCTGTATCACAATTCTTAGGGAGAAAGTACCTGAAATTTAACAACACCATCAAAAATTAATATTAAAGACACCCTCCCTCGGTACATTTTAAAACATAAGTATATACTATAGTTAACAAAAGCAGTCTACAGCAATTGTAAAAACGACATTATAGTAGTAGTGACTATTTCAATTGTTGCTTTTAGCAACACACAGAGAAGCGAATTCACTAACATGCGCTCTGACAGATTATGTAGTCACTGGACTCACAAAAGTAGAAGGTGTAATCTATCTGGATTATAGGGATTTATGTTATACAAATTCAAAGTTGTATTTGAAGGGATGTTAGAATTGAGAGTGTCAAGGAAAGGTTAAATATCTGATCATTCTCCTAATAAAAACTGGTTTATTTGAAATCTCCCCTCAAAATCAGCTAATTATTTTTCATGACTGTGCCAATAGAGAAGGTTAATTCTGGAGACGTATAGGTTTCAGTGCACATCAATCAGATTAGTTCCATTAATTTAATCCATGAACCATCTCTCAAAATACTATATAAGTTTGTTAATCAAAAAAAAGAAAACCTTTCAGGTTCCTACAAAGTTCATATGGTAAATAACATGAAATAAAACTTGAAGTTTAATTGCTATTACTTTTGATCTTTGTGGAACTTAACACAAACAGCAATTATTAATCATATAGTTGGTTGTCAATACTATTTCAAAGCATGGAACCAAATATTCTGTAAACAAAACATCAAAGAAACTTGCCAGGCCCATGAGATTCCTTTTCTGGGGAACCAGGCATAGTGGAGAGATATGAATTTCAGTGTTAAGGATCAACTTCTAAGTCTCAAAATTACACAGTTACTAGTTGTATGTTTGTTTCTCAGTATTAGGGAAGATCAAACTTTTTGTTTACTTTTAAAAATCATATAAATAAAAGCGTGTGGGATTTCTCTCTTTGTTGTTCTTTATGAAATAGTATGACAATAAACAAAACTAGTGACAAGAAATCAACTATGACAATTTGTAACTTCTGACATATTCTTAGTTTGTAGGCATCTCTAAGGGTCCTTCACTGCACCTGATTTATAACACTGGATGAAGGATCAGCTAGTGCCTTGTCTTCAGCGAGTTGAAACTCCCTTAGGACATCTTGGTGCTAAAAGTTGTTCTGTGTAAAAATTTAATGTAGCATACTCTACCTGCTAAATACAGGAGTGAGTTTGAAATTGAATAGTAGGCCATTTACTTAAATAATTAATTTCAGTGTTTTAGAGTATGAGTTTTCCAGATTAAAAAATTTCATTTTTATCAAGTTTTTTTACATTGTTTTGTGTAGATACTTATTAATTTCACTCTACGTTTACAATTTAAATATGCACACCCAATAAATGTAAAGTATACATTAAAATAAACATAACTTTATTATAGCTTTTCCATTGCTTAATGTTGGATAAAATGTTTATTTTTCCTCACAAAGTGTATTCACATATGCAACTATAATGCCTTTCCTATTTTCTGAAATTGGAGGTTCACATCCCTTGAATTATAACAGTTCATGACTTCCAAGTTCATTTTTAGTAGTAAATAGTTTCCTATTTGTCATTCAGGGTACAGTCCTTAACAGACCTTTGTTTCTGATTGAGCAGATCTCCTCCTGTGTTCCTTGATGTTCCAGAAATATTCATGTTCTTTTTTGATAGAATTACAACATAATATTTATTCTGTTAACATTTAGAATATTAAAAGGCTGATTTCTTTTATTTTCTCTATCCAAGTGAAATAATGAGTTATAAAAAAGCTGAGGAAACACAGCACTTGGTCAATGATCAAAACCTAGGAAATCAGGAAGCAAAACACTAAAACCTTCTTTTATATGTGTTTTTTAACTTTGGGAACTGTATAAAACTAGGTAAGTTACTTAATCTCTTTCTTTTGTCTCTTCATATTCTAAAAGTTATAGATATATATCTTTAAAAGCATTATATATATCTTTAAAAGCATTAACATCCAATCAAAACATTAAAATATAATAAATTACTTTGTAAAATAATATAATCAAATACAATAAAAGTCCATTTTGCAGCAATCTACTTTTTATTCTTATTCATTTTTTATATGAAACTTGTTTCTTCTCTCATATAATATTTCCTAACCAGAGATTCGCCTCCCTCCACCTACCTCACCTCTCTCATCATTCTCCCTGTTTTCCCTTCAGAAAAGAGCAGGCCTCAAAGTCAAACCGACAAAACAAGATACATTAAAGCAAAACTCCTCATATTGAAAGTGGACTGAGCAACACAATAGGTATAAAAGAGCCCCAAGGCAGGCAAAAGATTCAGAAATATTCTTGCCCCATTTTTAAAGAAAAATCTATTTAATTAACAAAACTTTGATTCCAAAGTCTATGTGCTGTTTTGAACAACAAACTGAAGAAATAAATTTGATTTTATTCATAATTATTCTGTGAAAGTTTGTCAGAAATGGTCAACTGAATCCCCAAGTTTTAGACACATAACCAAGTAACATTTTTATTTTCTTTGCATATAACAAATCAGAACAAGAATTTGTGATTGAATTTTATAAATGATTGAAAATTTCTCCGCATAGAAAAGATACAGTATGAATGTAATCTCCCAAATGAAGACACAATACTTATAATACTTTGTTATCTACAGACATCTGATATTTTCAGAAGGAATATTATATTCTGAATGTAATAATTTCCTATATGACCTCATCATATTTCTGAAGGAATAACCAGCAGGCTTATTGCCAGAAATTAAATTGGTAACATTTTAAATGTATGGAACACTTAGTTTTGTTCACAAGCTCTAAAATTTTATTCACATGTCCAAGATTTGTGTATATATGAACATGCATGTGTACACAAATATACATGTTCAATTATAAGTGCCCATTTGTTCTTGCTTGCATGTAGAGATCAAAAGCCAGGACCAGGTGTTATTCCTCAGATACTATCCACTGTGATTACCGGCATAGTGTCTCTCATTGGCCTAGAATTTTCCAAGTAGGCCTGGTCCTCTGGCAAAAGATTCTAACAAATTCCCTTATATCTGCCTTCCCAGCAAGGAGCTTCATTGGAAACGACAAAATCTGGCTTTTCATTTTGCTCTTTGGAGCAAACTTAAGTTCTCACACTTACAAAGCCAAGCACCGGCTGAGATGTCACATAATCCTTCCATCATCTTGTTACTTAAAATAACTATGTTTCTACTTTAAAAGGAACAAGCATACAACAATCCTGATAAGGCTCATAACCCAAAGGGAGGTGGGTAGGCACTAGAAAACAATTATCTCAGTTCCATAATAGTAGTACATCAGCTCTGGCAAATCATAGCTTCATGTCTATAGGTTAGTAGGCAGTATGTTGTCAGGTTCGGGTACCTTTTGTTCAGGTTTATAACTCAAAAATATTGGTAAGGATATTTTAGGCATTTATATTGTCATACTCATAATGTTAATTTGAAGGAGTTGAATAAGTTGACCTCTAACAAGTAACTTGAATATTTTATTAGGAATAAGGAGAAAGAAAGAGGACTATACCAAATTATGAAAAAATAATCTTATTGACATAAACTCATATGCAAATGTACAGAAAAAGGATTAACTGCATCCTGATATGGACACAAGTCGAGGGAAAAGAATGAGTCCAATGCAATGACAGTGAAAAAGTTATTTTTGCATTAGTCTTTTAATAGTATTATCCAGGAGGATTTGTGTGTGTGTGTGTGTGTGTGTGTGTGTGTTAGTAAATACCCTGTTTCATGATTCTTTTATTTTTTCATATATAATCTGGATTCCTTACCAAAAGCCTTCCTTTTACTAACAAAAAAAAAGTCCCTCTAAGAAAAGACTTTTGGTTATTTCAAGCACCGAGTGACTAAGAATCAAAGAAAAGGATTTAAAACATGTAGGAAAGTTATGCAAAAATGAAAGCAAAAATTTTGAAGCTGTATTAAATTGAGTCATTGAATTGTAAGTGGTCAAGCAGCTAAACACAATAATGTGAGGTCAGCAGAGAAATGATATTCAGTCAGTGGTCCTTTGCCAGCCAGATGAATGGATTGAAGCAATAGCCATAATGGGAAGGGAGAACATCCATGATCTCAGAAAACTATTTTGATCACATTAACTAAACATAGAATTATGAAATGTCCATTAAAGATGAAATGAAAGATAACTATATTTAACTTAAAGTAAAAGTTTGTGTAGCATCTTATTTTATGAACGAAACTGATTTCGAAGGGTAGATCATTTTTCCGTAAAAAGAAAAGGAAATATCTTGAGAACAATTGATGAATCTTACAAAACAGTAAGATATAAAGTTAAAGCAAAGAACACCAGCCTACAAATCACAATCCCAGAAAACTAAGACAACAATGAGGACATTAAGAGAGACATACATAGATCTAACCTACATGAGAAGTAGAAAAAGACAAGATCTCCTGAGTAAATTGGAGACCTCGGGGAAGGGTTGAAGGGCAGGGGAGAGGCAGGGAGAGGAGCCGACTAAAATGTAGAGCTCAATAAAAATCAAGAAACAAACAAACAAATAAAACAAATGTTACATGCAGAGGTAATTGTTATGGTCAAAGAGTTCCATCATACAGAAGAGAATGTCAATCAAGGTAGAAAGATAATGGTTAGGAAATTATATTCTGGTTCATAATCTATACATATTACTAAAACAAGAAGTTATAATCTGGAATTGATAGATGACAGATTCTTGAAGAGCAAATGACATGAAAAAATGGATCTGAGAGAAAAATGAAAATTAAGGAAATCCAAAGAGTTCTAAACATACCTGACAACTTGACTTATAAAGAAAGCAATTAAATTATATAAAATATAAATATATTGCTTGTGTAATATTCTTTTTCAAGGGAATAAATTCTTTAATTATCAACAGCAGTGCATTTGATGTTAGGGCACAGTGAAATATAATCTTAATACATTCAATAGAGAAACATAAACAAGAAAATCTCTCATAGCTTGGTCTATATGGAAAGTCCCCACCACTTAGATAATCCAGTTCAAAAATGAAAAAAAGTCATCCCTTCTACCAGTGAATGTGAGAGTGTTTCTGACTGTGGGTATGTAGGATGGGTATGGGATAGTATTTGAAAGTAGGAATCTCATTCGTTTTGGGTGCCTCTGTCTGTTTATGTTGGAATGCGTGGCTGAGGTTGCAGAGAGTTGAAAATGACTGATGAAACATTTAAGAGTAAGGATCCACCTCTCAAATAGAAGATAATTGTAAATAATGTGTGAATTTACCATCAGTCCATTCCCTTGCAAATGACTTTTGCTTAGTTACTACTTTCTAGTTACAGAAACAGAAACCCAGAAATCAACACAGTACAGAATACAGATGCAAACTATCTCTGTAATAATGTCAAAAATAAGTGAATAAGAAGTTGACCTATACCAAGTTCCCAAATGTAGTATCAGAAATGTGTCTTTATTTCTCTGAAAATGAGCTGTAACCAACCTGCCCTGTCAGATCTTCAAGAACATCACCACTTTCCTTATTGGAATCCCACATTTGTCCCTCCATTTGTTGTGCACAATACATTTACTGTGAGTGGCAATGGGGGAGCTAGAACTTAACATAGGTGAGACAGTCATCCTTGAAAATACTGATGTGGAACAAATATTATGAGTGCTGTGTTCTCCTTATTCATGACGTTCAGTAAGTTAGACGAATATTTTTCAGGCATGTTTAGTATGTCTCATCTTGGGTTTGTCTAATATTCTCATTGTGGTTACAAAAGTCAGGGAAAGAATATCAGAGAAATAAAGGCACATTTCTGTGCAATATATTTTAATGCATGCAGTTCTTAGGTATTTTTTCTAAATATACTTGCAGAAATAAGTTGCTGAATTTAGTCATGCCAAACTATTTACCAAAGTTCACAACAAATCAAATTTAATTATGCTACATAACTACTCTAAATCAGTGTTGGTTATCTTCGGACTGGTGTCTAATTTGTACATAAACACTTTCTTTATAGAGTGGGGTTTAGCATGAGTTTTCCATTAACTCTGGTTAAATATATCATGTTTTTTCTTGCAAATATATGGTATTTCAATGTCAAATTTAGATTAAATTTAATAAGCTTCCTTTACAGCTTAGCAATTAATGATAATGATAAATATGTCAAGAGTTAATACAACTAAAATCTATGAACATAAAAATGTGAGCATAAAAACGAGTAAAACAAAATAAATTAAAACACAAGAAAATTTAGCACAAGTTACAAAACACGATAACTTTAAATAATTTCTCCTAAATTAATGGCATTAGAATAAAGTAATAACTGATAACATGGGAAAGATTAATTCAAAAAATATTTTAAGGTATATTCTTAATTGTAATAGTAGTTAACACATCATATCTCATTTCTGGTACATAGCTAGAATAACATAATTAACTAAATCAAAGCCATAGATTTATATATGGACATGGATATTGGAAAAATTGTTTGGAAAATATACTGTGTGATAATACTCTTGTACACTGTAAGGATTTGTCATTCATATTAATTAATTAGATAGACACTGACTGGTTCATATTCAGACAGGAAATATAGGTGGGGCAACCAGACTAAGAGAATTCTGAGAAAAGGAAAGGCAGAAACACAGTCATCATCCAGAGGCAGAGGAAACGAGATGAGAATTCCTTACTGAGAAAAGGTACCAAGCCACATGCCTAAACATAAACAAGAATTTTGAGTTAATTGAAGTTGCAAGACATAGTTAGTAATAAGCCTGAACAAGAGGCCAAACAGTTTAATATGACTGAGAAGGGTAGAAACTTCTGTCTTCACTAATAAGTATTGTTACTAGTGACATAATATTTTAAGTTCATATTTAAATTAAAAGTTAATCTTTCTATGTCTTTCGATTTCCTTTTGGTAATGTATAATCTTATGTAAAAGGGCAGAGGAAAACTGAAACTAAGCAGTGTGATGAATACTGTTTGTTTCAGTAACATGGTCACCTATGATTTAAATGGCTTCAGTACAAGGTCAATGAGCAAAAAGTCCTTTCCTTGGTCATTGCACCCTTCCAGGTGAAAGTCAAGGCAGGATTCAGAAGCTTTTGGTTTAGGATTGGAGCACAGGCAGAAGCCAGGGTTTTCCACCAAACCTCCAAACAAAAAATGTGTATGAAAAGTTGGGGATTTACTTTGAAGTGAAAATCTCAGATAGTTTCTCTGTGAAGGAAAAATGAGAGAAAGAAGAAGAAGTAAAAGAGTTTCAGATGATCAGAAATCGAACCAGCAATAGCTAAAAGACATGTGTTTTATGGCTGAGAAGAAAGAACTGCTTCCATTAAAACAACAAACGCAGGAATAGGACACGACACTGTCTGATATCATGCAAATAGATGAGCTGATGAAAAGAAGGATGAAATGGGTTTTTGAAGCTTTTATATAAGCAAAGTCTGAGCAGCCAAAAAGATAATGACTGTCTGTAGTTGGAATAGATGCAGATTATTATGGGAACAAGACAAACAAAACAAAGATGAGATTTTACATCAGACTTAATCTTAACTTGAAAGTCTAAGAATAGTGATATTAATAAAAGAAACAGGTGCATAGCAGTAATTTTGTTTTCTGTCTTGGTGCTGTGTATGAGCAATACAGTAAGACTTTGAAGACATGCAATATAACAATTGTGATGAATTCTGTGGCACCTCTGTTTTTGGATTCTATAAAGATCAGTGGATAAAAGTGGAGCTAGAGAGTTTATATTCCTAGAGTTCATCAGGATTAGAAAACATAAAACAACAACAAAAATTAGAACAAGTTGTAGATAGGAGAAGATAAATTAACTGGTCGTCTCATGAATTTACCTTACATGCCAAGGTGGTATATAACATATTTTCAAATTAAATAGTCAGCCTGCTATGATAAAGTCAAAGGCTTGCATGTTTAGGGTAGTATAGACATGGCGGCTTAAACATTAAAATGTCCAAAATTCTTTCAAAGAGGTCTAGTTCAATAAAAGAAACAGACAACTTTTCTAATTGAACATTTGCATTCTTGAATATTGCCAGTGTCATAGAGACCATGTCTCTTGGGTTTGATTTCATTTATTAAAGTGTTCAGCATGCCTTTTTGCTACTGAGAATTAAGATAATTCTACTCCAATTTAAACTGCAAATATGATAATATTTTCATAAAATGATAATATTTTTGTACGGCTTCAAAATGAAAATAAAGGTTCCATTACATTGTCTTATTTTTTTTCTTAATAGACTAGAATGAAGATAATATGCAATGGTTCAGCCTCTCCAGTTATATCTTCTATGTATGTTCAGACATGAGAATATTTCGTAGTCTATTAAAATTAAACATTTGATCACCAGTCCTTAAATATAAAAAAAACATACTGTATCAAAGAATTTTACCAAGACATCTAGCTCGTTTACTAAAGGACCCAAACTGAAGGGGAGTTTTCAATGAAAAACAGCATATAAATCTTTAAATGTGAAGGTAACAATAGAGCATGAGTTGCCATGGAAACGCCTATCAGCTTAAAGAGTTAACTGCAAACATATGTGGACATTTTGTATTAAAGAAATTCAAAGACACATTCAGCAATCTCAGTTACTCACAGGGATTAATAAAATCTGATTGTTTTACTATCTTCCTGGGAAAACTGCATTATGAATTTTCATCCATGTATAATTATAGATCTGATATTCTCTAAATCCATTTTATAATTAGACAAATTCTCAGAATTACCATTATGATACAGAAAGAACCCTTATAATTAAGATGGTGATTCTTATAACAAACTTGGAAAATTTTATGGTTCAGTATTCCTACCTTAGACCCTAAGAAATAATCACCATTATATCCAAATTGCCTTATCAATAGAACTCTAACCTCCAACATGTCACCAATAAATTAATCATTGAAAAACACAAAGTAATACCAAGTTTTTACTGTAGTCATGGTGAATTACTCCCATCTCAACACTGAGTATACCTCAACAATGATCCTCCCTGTAGGGGAATTTATAGTCACAGACTGTACCACACCAGCAGAAGACAAGAGAGGAGATAATCCATGTAGAATAGTACTTTCTCATAACAGATATAGTCATATAAAATTTAAATTGTTTCAATTAAAATTGTATTATAAAATATAAACATGTTAAATAGTATATTGATATTTACACATTTCCACATATAAACTTACACAAATACAGGCACCTATTAACTTATACATGTTTCTGTAACATAGATTGTTATATAAAATAAAATATTCTTATATGCCTGCAGAAACCAATCCTGTCTATGTAAAAGCAAGTAGCTCATAAGTTCCACGGGAAACCACTGCTTTCAAATCAGTGTTTTAAAAACAAGATGTCTTCAAGGAAACTGACTGCAGTCATTTTTTAGCACCTAGAAAGACCTTATCAAAATTCAGCATAAATTTGTTACATTTGAAGGCATTGGAGAAATTAGGGTATATAAGCAAAGAGGATTTGAGGGGAATAAACCTGAAATTTTTATGAAAACATACATTTACAGAAGGCAAGTATATAGTTCTCTAAATATGAACACACTGGGCTTGAGCATGGAATACACATGGATTTCTTCACACAATTCTTACTGAGAGGCTCAAAATAAACAATTTTTATTTTTATTGTTGGCTTTGAATTGAATGGCATGTATGCCATATATTTCCTTTGAAGAATGACAGTAATGAACCACCACAACAATCCTATCTCAAAGTAGTATAATTATTGTCCCAAACTTCTAAAGATTAAGAGCCTGAAATCAAAAACTGAAAAACACCATGTACCCATGCCCAGCCTCTTTTATTTTCTAGAAATCCCTGATGTTTTCTTATTTTGTGGTTTAATAACATTCCTGCAACACTCCCTTTTCTGTGAATATGCTTCGATAAGTGTCTCAAATTCTTTGTAATGACACTGGTTGTATTATATTAAAAGACCAGCTGACTCTAGAATGCTTAATTAAAGTGCCTTTCCATATATATGCATTCATATACATATATTCATACTTTTCAAATACTGTTGATTAGAAATTCAACACATTTAAGAGAAAAATGTAAATTATGAGTCACCTCACACAAATATGATGCAAATTATTTTATTTCTAGACATAGAACTTGAAATACTTTAAATTAAAAGAAAATAGTGTTCATATTTCCTATCACTTTCTAAATATTATTTTCTACACTAGTTTTAGAATATAAAATGTTTAACTGAAGTAGGAAGACCATTTAAACATTATATAATCAATCCAATGAAACTTTACTTTAACCTGTATGACATACTGATCTATTAAGTGGTTTTTGGAAAGTTAATGGTCCTTCAGTTACTCAGGTCTTAGCCAAAGTTGGTTGCTCCAACACTGAAAATGAGACTTTGGGTGATTACCCAGGTAACCAGTTGTCTTCGTCATTTGTTGCACGTTTTGGAAGCTGCTTGATTTTACTTCCTGGTTACTCAAGTCATATTATTTCCTTTCTGGGATCTTCAATGGGGTTGAAGACTAGATAGTTGTAGTTACTTTTCTCCCATAATTTTGCCAAGTTTATTTTTTATCCAAGACTTAAACACATTAGGATAGGAATATTGTTGTAATATTTATCATGTTTCTTGCTTGATATAGTTGTTCTTATTGTATATAATTTTGTATTAGGCTTAGAACTCTCTTAATTAAACAAAAGGGGGAGGTACTGTAGAAATTCCTACCACCAGTAGCCTTTAAGTTACCCGCCCACTTGGGCATGGCCTCTTATACTATATATGCCTCCGTAAAGTGTGCGTCCTGCCTTCTCTTTTCCAGCAATGGGATTTGGTTGTCATTTTCCATTGTGATCTGTGAGTCTACCCCTAAATAAATAACCATGTTTCTGTTTGTTTTCTTATGATGTAATTTGCCCATCTGAATCTTATAATTCTTCCTTCCTCTGTTATCTACGGTTCTGCTTAAGAGGTTCTACTCTAAAAAAGTTTACCTGAGTTTATCTATTTTCTTTTAAACTTCTTTCAGCAGAATAATTTTTATTGATTATTTGGGAATTTAACATTATATATTTTGATTACTCTCACTTCCCAGTTCTCCCAACCACCCCGCAAAAAGAATAAAGAATAAAACTCAAATCCAGTTAGTGTTGCCCATATACTCATTGTAGACCCTTAAAGAAATCAGAGTCATTCCCTACTTGAACCCCTGCCAGTAGTCATCTACACTTCAGCATCCTTCTCTTACATTTTTGGGTTCAGCGTGTAGCATAGATAGGGGGTGGAGGTATGTCACAGAAACATTTTATATCCCTCTTTCTCAACTGGGAATGTGTAGTCATTGAGACCAGTGTACTTATAGCTTGTCCTTTATAGATAGCAGGACAATGGATCATGGACTTCTGTATGGTTTCTGGAGACAACATGAACCACAAACATCCCCATGGTCTAAGGTGTCAGCAAGTGCCACAAATCTCATGGTCTTCATTGAGAGTACAGACCACCAATGTCAACAGTTCCCTCTGCCAAAGCATAGGCCACCAACTCCTTTATGGTCCCCATTGGCTGCACAGGTCAGCAACATGAGCATAGATAGCTTCCACCAGTGCTATGCAAGTCACTGACACAATATGGACCCCAGTGAAAACAAGTTCATGGACATCATGGTGGTAGTTGCTATAGAAATTTTATGCCTGGCAATTATTAAACTGTGAGTCTTTGGTTTAAGAAATCTGATATTTTATAATTTACCTTGAAAATTCTAAAAACAAAACCAAATGAATGAAGCAAAAAAAAAAAAGTTCATTAACCTGACCCGCCCCCCATCTGTATTTGTGTGTTTCGGGAATGTCACACAACCACATAGTCCTCTATATCTTGAGAAGTAGCAAGGAGGTTTAATAGGAATATATGTCTTGAGATAAAATTCTTTGCAGGGAAGTTATTGTATAAATTACTGTTGAATGAATATGTTAGTTCTCAAATGCCTAATTTATAGGGATGAGTATTGGCCAGGGAGCCAAAGTATTTAACATTCAATTGATCTAAAGATCAAATAACCTTTGAAGTAATAGAACACATACCAATGACTATTATTTACTTCCTTGTGCCCACAAGCACTCAGTTTCAACACAAATATAATTACATAATGTCCCAGTTCAATTTTTGTCAGCTTGACACAAGATAGGGTTTTCTGCAAAGAGAATTCTGAGCTGAGAAAAATAAGTGATTTTTCTTATCTTGCTTGAACATCACCAATTAGTCACATATTGTCTGTCTCCATGCTGTTTTATTTTTTAGTATAAAATTTCACCATTGTGTAGGCACAATGTCTATATAATGTCATTGCTCTTTCTTCTTGGCTTTTCCTAATCCAATGAAACCTAGCATGAAGTTCTAAATATTTTCAAAAAACTAAACAATGTTCATTCTTCTACATAAGGAAAGACTACTGTATAGCTTTTTTATTTTTATTTTTTTTGTTTTTCTATTAAATGAAGAAAAGCTTTGCTTAAGGGTTGCATACTTTTATTGGAGTAAATCAGAATGATCCTACTCCATTGGAGTAAAACTAGTGCTTACTGGTTTCCGTTTGTATTTAGCTTCTGGTTGGAATTTGGGGTGGGAGGGAAATGAAACCTAAATAAAATAGGTGAAAGCTTAAAAAAAAACTAAACAATTTTAATTTCTTGAGCTTTTCTCTGTTCTTCCATCTTGTACTCTCCTGGACCTCCACTTCTTGATCTTTCTCCTCCTCTCCTTTATCTTTTTTTTTTCTCTACACACTTTTCCCTAGTTCTCTGCTTCCTTTTAATTTTCTCCTCTTCATTGTATTCTTCTTCCTTCTTTACTTCCTACTCTGCCTTCTGTGTTTTAGCAATTGAGATAGTCCATGATATAGCCTTGGGTAGTGCAAAACTCCTCATCACTCTGCGTCATTTTAGAATGAGACGGGGCTGAGATGAGAATACAAAAATATGAAACCATAGAAGTTTTCTTCTCATTTTTAGTTATTAATCATTTTACTAAACTTCTATAATGAATCAATATGGCAATAGGAATTATTTTTGTTCTGGCCAGTATACATATTACAAATACATTTATCACAATTATTATTGGACGAGAATATTGTTTATTTCTGAATAGGCTCCTTGCTAAATATATCAAAATGAAATAACATATTCAAACCCTTTTCAACAATGTTAATTAACCAGAATCCTTTACTTTAGAGAAAATGTTACTAATTTAATTCTAATGTACACATTTTACTTTACACATATCCTTTTCATTTTTCTAGTGCTTTTGTCTTTGAACTGCAGTTTTCATGCATAACAATATTTGCCATTGATATTGAATCTTTCAAATTTTCTATAGATTCTGGGATTTATTTTTAGAGAGCATATTTGACTATTTGAAATTAATAATATTTGTTTGGACATTCAAAACCTTAGAATTTGAGTGCTGAGGATTTCTATACAGAGGGTGCTGAGGAGTTCTATCCAGAGAGTGCTGAGGAGTTTTATCCAGAGAGGAGGAGATGGGCAGGCGCCAGTGCAAGATTCCTCCAACAACATGAAGGGCAACATGACATCACCAGAATCCAGGGATCACAAAACTAGAAGAATTGAACACCCTACTCCAGAAGAAATCGACTCTAAGCAGATATTTATGAAAATAATAGAGGAAATAAAACAGGAGGTGAAAATCTGCCGTAAAGAATTGTAAGATAAGTATAACAACAGGATTGAGGAAATGAGTAAAGAAATGGAAGAGAATTATAACAAAAAGTTTGAAGAAATGAGTAAATCTGTAAATGAAATTCTGGGAAACCAAGAAAAAACAATTAAAAAGGTAATGGAAACAGTTCAAGATTTGAAAACTGAAATGGAGGCAATGAAGAAAACACCAACCGAGGGCTGGCTGGCTATGGAAAATCTAGGTAAATGAACAGAGATTTCAGAAACAAGCATAACCAACAGAATACAAGAGATAGAAGAAAGAATTTCAGACTCTGAAGACACCATAGAGAAAATAAACGCCCTGACCAAAGAAAACAGCAAATCCAACAAATTCTCATCACAAAACATTCAGGAAATGTGGGACACAATAAAAAAAATCTAAGAATAATAGGGGTAGAAGAAGGAGAAGAATTGCAGATCAAAGGTCCAGAAAATATATTCAACAAAATTATAGAAGAAAACTTCCCCAACCTAAAGAATGATATCCCTATGAAGGTTCAAGAAGCATACAGAACACCGAATAGACTTGATCAAAAAAAAATCCCCTCACCATATAATAATCAAAACACAAAACATTGAGATTAAAGAAAGAATATTAAGAGTTGCAAAGGAAAAAGGTCAAGTAACTTATAAAGGTAAACCTATCAGACTTACACCAGACTTCTCTATGGAAACCATGAAAGCCAGAAGGTCCTGGATAGAGGTACTGCAGAAACTAAGAGACCATGGATGCAAGCCCAGACTACTATACCCAGTCAAGCAATCGTTCACTATCAATGGAGAAAAGAAAATATTCCAGGATAAAAACAAATCCAGCCTTACAGAAAGTAATAGAAGGAAAATCAGAACCCAAGAAATCCAAATTCCCAACACCGCCTACCATAAATCAGACATTTAGCGACCCTTCAAAATCACAACTCAAAGAAGGGAAACAAATACACTCTACCAGCCCCCAAAAAATTACCAGAGTCAACAACCACTGGTCATTAATATCACTTAATATTAATGGACTCAACTCACCTATAAAAAGGCACAGACTAAGAGAATGAATATGAAAACAGGATCCAACATTCTGCTGTTTACAAGAAACACACCTACACCACAAAGATAGACATCTACTCAGAGTAAAGAGTTGGGAAAAGATTTTCCAAGCAAATGGACCTAAGAAACAAGCTGGTGTGGCCATTCTAATATCTAACAAAATTGACTTCAAACTAAAATCAATCAGAAGAGATGAAGATGGACATTTCATACTCATAACAGAAACAATTCATCAGGAGGAAGTCTCAATCCTGAATATCTATGCCCCTAATATAAAGGAACCCACTTAAGTAAAAGAAACACTTCTAGAACTCAAGGCAGTTATCAAACCACACACACTAATAGTAGGAGACTTCAACACACCACTCTCACCAATGGACAGGTCATTCAGACAGAAACCTAACAGAGAAATAAGAGAATTATTGGAGGTATTGAATCAAATGGACTTAACAGACATCTATAGAACTTTCCAACCAAATAGGAAAGAATATACCTTCTTCTCTGCAGCCCATGGAACCTTCTCAAAAATTGACCACATACTCGGTAACAAGGCAAACTTCCACAGATACAAAAAAATATTAGTAACCACCTGTGTCTTGTCAGATCACCATGGATTAAAATTAGAATTCAACAACAGTGATACCCCCAGGAAGCCAACAAACTCATGGAAGTTGAACAGTCAAATATTAAATCACCCCTGGATAAAGGAAGATATAAAGAAAGAAATTAAAGTCTTCCTTGAATTTAATGAAAATAAAGACACAACATACTCAAACCTACTGGACTCTATGAAAGCAGTGCTAAAAGGAAAGTTCATAGCACTAAGTGCCCAATTAAAGAAAATGGAGAAAGCACACATTGGAGAATTAACAGCACACTTGAAAGCTCTAGAAATAAAAGAAGCTGATTAACCCAGGAGGAGTAGAAGATTGGAAATAATCAAACTGAGTGTTGAAATCAATAAAATAGAAATACAGAAAACAATCCAAAGAATCCATGAAACAAAAAGCTGGGTCTTGGAGAAAATCAACAAGATTGACAAACCCCTATCCAAACTAATCAAATGGCAGAGAGAGAACATGCAAATTAATACGATCAGAAATGAAAAGGAGGGCATAACCACAGACACAGCAGAAATTCAGAGAATCATTAGATCTTACTACAAAAGCCTGTATGCCACAAAATTGGAAAATGTAAAAGAAAAGGACATTTTTTAGATAAGTACCATATATCAAAGTTGAAACAAGACCAGGTGAACAATCTAAATAGACCTGTCAGTCGTGAAGAATTAGAAGCTGTTATTAAAAACTTCCCTAGCAAAAAAGGGCAGGACCAAATGGTTTCAATGCAGAATTCCACTAGAATTTACAGGATAAGCTAATACCTACACTCCTTAATGTATGTCACAATATAGAAACAGAAGAGGCATTGCCAAACTCTTTTTATGAAGATACAGTTACCCTGATAACAAAATCACACAAAGACACAACCAAGAAAGAGAATTACAGGCCAATCTCACTCATGAACATCGCCGTAAAAATTCTCAACAAAATATAAGCAAACCGAATCCAAGAACACATTAGAAAAATTATCCATTTTGATCAAGTGGGCTTCATCCCAGAGATGCAGGGCTGGTTCAACATATGCAAATCTATCAATGTAATCCATCATATAAATAAACTGAAAGAAAAAAACCATATGATCATTTCATTGGATGCTGAAAAAGCATTTGACAAAATTCAACATCCCTTTATGATAAAGGTGTTGGAGAGACTGGGGATACAAGGATCATACCTAAATATAATAAAAGCAATATACAGCAAGCCAACAGCTAACATCAAACTGAATGGAGTGTAAGTCAAAGCCATTCCACTAAAATCAGGAACACAACAAGGCTGTCTACTCTCTCAGTACCTCTTTAATATAGTGCTTAAAGTTCTAGCAATAGCAATAAGACAACATAAGGTGATCAAGGGGATTAGAATTGGAAAGGATGAAGTTAAACTTTCGTTATTTGCAGATGATATGATAGTGTACATAAGCGACCCCAAAAACTCTACCAAAGAACTCCTACAGCTGATAAACACCTTTAATAATGTGGCAGGATACAAGATCAACTCCAAAAATATTGGTTGCCCTCTTATACACAAAGGATAAGGAGGCAGAGAGGGAAATCAGAGAAACATCACCTTTCACGATAGCCACAAATAGCATAAAATATCCCGGGATAACTCTAACCAAGGAAGTGAAAGACCTGTAGAAGAATGAAAGTAGATCTATATCTATCACCATGCACAAAACTCAAGTCCAAATGGATTAGAGAAATCAACATTAATCCGACCACTATGAAACTGATAGAAGAGAAAGTGGGAAGTAGTCTACAAGACATAGGCACAGGAGACCACTTCCTAAGTAGAACCCCAGTAGCACAGAAAATAAGAGAAACAATGAATAAATGGGACCTGCTGAAACTGAGAAGCTTCTGTAAAGCAAAGGACGCTGTCAGTAAGACAAAAAGACTAACTTCTGACTGGGAGAAGATCTTCACCAACCCCTCAACAGACAAAGGTCTGATCTCAAAAATATACAAAGAACTCAAGAAACTAGACAACAAAACTCTAATTAACCCAATTAAAAATGGGGTACTAAACTGAACAGAGAATTCACATAAGATGAACTTCAAATGGCCAAAAGGCACTTAAGGTCATGCTCAACCTCCTTAGCGATCAGGGAAATGCAAATCAAAACAACATTGAGATACAATCTTACACCTGTCAGAATAGCTAAACTTAAAAACAGCAATGATAGCCTATGCTGGAGAGGATGTGGAGGGAGGGGAACACTCATCCATTGTTGGTGGGAATGCAAACTTGTGCAGCCACTGTGGAAATCAGTGTGGCGGTTTCTCAGGAAACTGGGAGTCAACCTCCCTCAGGAACCAGCAATTCCAATCTTGGGAATATACCCAAGAGATGCCCTATCATACTACAAAAGCATTTGTTCAACTATGTTCATAGCTGTGCTATTTGTAATAACCAGAACATGGAAACAACCTAGGTGCCCCTCAATAGAAGAATGGTTAAAAAAGGTGTGGAACATATACACATTAGAGTTTTACTCAGCGGTAAAAAACAATGACATCTTGAATTTTGCATGCAAATGGATGGAAATAGAAAACGCTTTACTGAGTGAGGTAACCCAGACCCAAAAAGAGGAATATGGCATGTACTCACTCATAAGTGGAATCTAGTCATATTTAAAGGTATTTGAGCCTATAATTTGTGATCCTAGAGAAGCTAAATAAGAAGGTGAACCTGAAGAAAATCATATAGTTATCCTCCTGGACATTGGAAGTAGACAAAATTGCCAGGCAAACTTGGGTGCACAGGGGTTGGGGTGGTGGAAGTAAGGGGAGATGGTTAGGGAGAAGGGAGATGGGGAGTATTGGTGATGGCTTGGGGGAATGAGATAGGGGGGAGGAAGGATGAATATGGGAGCAGGCAAGTATATATCTCAACAAAGGGAGACATTTTATGGTTTGCCAGAGATTTGATTCTGGAGGGGTTCTCAGGCCCAAGGAGAGGTCCCCAGATTATTCCCTGGACAGCAGAGGAGAGGGTGCCTGAACTGGCCTTGGCCCATAATTATAATGATGAATATTTTGCATATCACCATAGAACCTTCATCTGGCAATGGATGGAGATAGAGACAGAGACACAGTGGAACACTGGACTTAACTCCCTAGGTCCAAATGAGAAGCAGAAGGAAAGAGAACGTGAGCAAGATAGGCAGGACGAGAGGGAAACTTCATCCGATGATGGATGTGATAGAGACAGAGACCCACATTGGAGCACTGGACTGAGCCTCCAAGGTCCAAATGAGGAGCAGAAGGAGGGAGAACATGAAAAAGGAAATCAGGACTGCGAGGGGTGAGTTCACCCACTGATACAAGGTGACTGATAGAATGAGAGCTCACCAAGGCCAGCTGGATTGGGACTGAAAGAGCATGTGATCAAACCTGATTCTTTGAATGTGGCTGACATGGGGGTTGACTGAGAAGCCATTGACAATGGCACTGGGTCTTGTTTAGTCTGCATGTACTGGCTTTTTGGGATCCTAGTCTGTTTGGATGCTCACCTTCCTAGACCTAGAGGGAGAGGGGAAGAACTTGGATTTCCCACAGGGCATGAAACCCTGACTGCCCTTAGGGATGGAGAGGGAGGAGGAGAGGGAGTGGGGTTAGTGGGAGGGTGTTGGGAGGAGGGGCGGAAGTGGTAACTTTTATAAATTAATTTTAAAAAAGGAAAAAAAATATTTCAAACAAATTGTTCAAATTATTTCATTTTTTACTATAAAATCTTCTCTTAGACCAAATCCAAGATTGTTTCATGAGAGTTTGAATATATAAAACATGCAAATTATACAATAGCGACAGGTTTATTTTTCATTTAAATTTTATCTTATTTCTACTCCAAAAGACTTCTGCATTTTTCTGTTTTCTAAAATAGTGTATAATGGTAATTGAATGACTCATCTGTTGAGAGCATTGACTCCTTTTCCAGAGTACCTGAGTTCAATTCCCAGCATCCTTGTGTGTTTAAGACCATCTGCAGAAAGAAGCCTTTCTGTCCTCTGTGTGTACCAGGCTATCATGTAGCACACAGAGTTACAGGCAATGAAAATACTCATACACATAAAAAATAATAATTAATTTTAGAATAGGAAGTATAATCATAAGGTCTGTGTAGTCACTATCAAACAAAGGGAAAAGAAATTAATTTCACTATAAAATGTTGCTAAAACTATATCAGATCAGATGGAATGATTCTCAAAAATAAAAAAGAATAATTTATAATAGTTTGACAGATACCATTTGAAAAATTTCACAAACTCTAAGAGTGATACAGCCAATCACTGTAGCACAGTAAAATGGTGTTGATCATATGAAGAATAATGAGAACACACTTAACAATCTTAATACTGTCAGTCTTTAATTCCACTTTAGATTAACATGATCAATACATGATAAGTGGTTTATTATTTTTCATTGCTGATTGTGAAGCAAAGTTTGAGTAGATGCCTACAGCAGACTGCCTAATGGTTATGAACCTTGAAAAGGCATTTTGTGAAAGCTCCAGCAGATGATCCTCCTTTGGTAAAGAAAAAGTGTTAATTACCTCTTGTAAAGAAACCTCCTAGATTTTCACGTGGTAATTAACACTTATGAAGAGAGTCTTATCTTTCTTTTGTTTTCTAATTTTTTCAATAAGTAGATTGAAATACAGTTTCTTTTAAAGCAAATGTATAAAAATGTGTTTTCGTTTTTAAGTCAAACACAAAGTCACAGACACCACAGTTTCTTTATTCAGATGATTTTCTTGAATAGGTACTTTGGTTAGGTAAAAGATAAGCTGTTAGTAATGGATCTCTGGTGTGACCCAGATAGGAAATGGACAAATTTTAAAATTTTAATTACTATGTGGATGCTAATATTTTTCACTTATATAAGAAAAATGAAGAGCAGAAAAAATTCTCTATTTTTCTATTTTTAGTTTTCCCAGTAATAGTACCACCTGCATACAGCAATATGAGGCTGACCTACGGGTTGATACTGTCAGATATTTCAAAATTCATCCTGACTTTGAAGTCATGATTTTCTTAATTAAGTAGTAGAAACCTGAGGAGATAGTTTCTCAACTTTTTTTGTTGTTGCTTTTTGTTTGATTTTTGGGATTTTTTTTTGTTTACTTTCCGAGACAGGGTGTCTATATAGTTTTGGAGTCTGTTCTGGAACTACTCTTGTAGAACAGGCTGGCCTTGGAATCATGGAGATGTGCCTGACTCTACCTCCCAAGTACTGGAATTAAAGACATGCACCATCACTACCCAGCCCTATTTCTGAACTTATCTTGGGGCACTTATTGATAAAGTGGATTTTCATGATAGAATTTTCTAGTGTTATTTCCCTAATAAACCTCTTCTTAAAATGAATGCTTTTGCATTGCAAAATCACTGCTTCCATCCATTAAGAGAAATTTCCTATGTGATATTTCTAAGCTGAACTGAGATTCAAAATAATGCCCTGTCTATTTATGATCACTATGCTACACTTTGAGTTTTTTATTGTTAGGATTCTTCCATCCCTGCCATATTTGAACTAAATCTCTTTATTATCATTCCTCTTTCCTTAGTCACTCCATTAAATAGTGGGTTTAATGGAAACACAACACTTGGTACCACTGATCAAATCCTCATACATAAAACTAATATATACGGTGGCTTAAATTCAATCACACAACATCATTTTTTCATCACTATCTTTAGTTGTGATTTACATTTCTTATTCAGCAATATTGATGTAACAGAAACACATAACCATATACAAAACTGAATAGATTTAATCCCATTTTAAACACAAATCATGAATATAACACATCACAGTGTCAGGTGGTATGACTGTTATTAATGTAAAGTATGGATGGTATATCTAGGTTTGTGCTACTCAATAATTTTGTATCACTTGAGTCTTCACATAGCTTTATTTGAAAGGAGAAATTGAAGAGCGAACTATCTCTTTCTAAACTGTTTTCTTTAAGCTTGTCCATACCCAGGTTCTCTTTATAACTGCAGGTTTTTGTCTAGTTTCTTTCTTGTTCCTGTGTCATGTAACCTTCCACAGCATTTCTCTGAAAAAGAAGTCATCTTCTCATGCTATCTTTTCCTTTGTAATTCCTGGATTTCCACTTTTTTTTTTTTTTTAAAAAAAAAGACCTTTCCTTGCTGTACATACAGACATTTGAAAAAAAAAAAAAAAACACATGCTCTAACCAAGTCAAAGATCTTGTTAATAA
This sequence comes from Myodes glareolus, assembly GCF_982192425.1. Classification (NCBI taxonomy): domain Eukaryota; kingdom Metazoa; phylum Chordata; class Mammalia; order Rodentia; family Cricetidae; genus Myodes; species Myodes glareolus. The sequence goes on along the minus strand of NC_142037.1, from coordinate 71,829,097 downwards.
ACTTTTACCATCTTTTATATATTTTTGAGGTAATTCCAGTACAAAAATAAGTAATAAAAATAAAGACTATTACTTACTCAGTTAGTTTCAGCATAAAATATATTACTATGTCCCTCTTTTTGTGTGCAGCTTAAATTCTTTTCCTAAACCCAAGAAAATATCTTTCTTATCTCTTGAGGAATAAGGAGCTTTGCTCTGTAAGGTAAGTTTTTTAAACTTTCACCATGAACACTATACCTCTAAAGCTAAAGCTTTGTCTACTTGATTTTGACAAGAGAGTCCATAAATATTTTGTGCAGTGATTGGATAAGATTATGGTTGTAGAATTGGATACGTGTATTGTAATCCAGAGCATCTTAGTCCATCCTTATTGGTAATGTTTTAAGTGCATTTTTCCCATTTCTATTCATGAAAATAATTGCAATGAGAACTATTATTCTTACAGAAACACACTTGTAGATGGAGAGTTAATAAGAGAACATAAAATGCATCTTTTGTCATAATAGGAATTGTAGCAAATTTGGGTCAGGATTCTTAAGTTGATATCTACTAAACACTGACCCTTGGGGATATTTGACTACACTCTGAACCCTGAGTTTGCTCTTGCGTTAATTAAAGAAAATTAACATTTGGCCAGGAGGCTTCATTAGCAACTAGTTGATAGAAAGTTATTATAGAGTCTCAGAGGGCACCGGGTGGAGATAGACTCGGGAAGTGGTAAGGCTGGGATTCTCAGAGGTGCAGGCTTTTCGGTGAAGCAAAAGGACCCATCCTCCGTGAACTGCAGCAAGAAGAGAGGGTTAGCTAGCTGTTACTCAGCCCCGGTGAACACGCAGGTTTTCGAGCCAGCGTTTGAATCTCGTGTGTTATTCATAAATAGAGAAATAGAGATTTAGTTATAGTTACCTTTGGCAACAGTGACAGGGCCACTGCTCGTGAGAACCGAAACCTTGCCAGACTGGCCTGAGCAGGTGCCAGAAGCAAGCAGTAACTGCAGAGTTATAACTGCCAGCTGAGTTACAGTTGACTAAGGAAAGCCACTGTACTGAAGACAAAACAACAGTGACCTGTCAGAGCAGATCTTCAGCCAGGACCCTAGTGACAAAACCCTTTGACTAACACAGACTTTTGATCGTCTAGTACTGCTCTTATGCACATTACTCAGATTTTTTTCGGCCCTATAATCAATGACAGAGATTTCCAACAGAGAATTGCACGCATAGTCCCTCACTCTAATATCCTAGCACTTTAATCAAGGTCAGTATGGTATTTCTCGTTCCATATGACTCTATTTCATGCAATAAAACTACCTACAAAGAAACTTAGTGAAAACTTAAAACTGCTTGTCCCCAAAAGAGATAATATCCTCTCCCACCCACTACTCAAGTCTTCAACAACCTTCCCTGCAGCAGCCTTTTGCCCTAAGTTGTTGAACACACTCTTATGAAGTGTGATTAATGAATTATTTCTCCTTTGCAGATATAAAGACTGCACGTGTTCACTCTTCATTGCTTTGCCTGCTAATGTAGTGGTAGGTTGATAATTACAATGAAAACAATGAGAAAATTAAAATTGTCTGAATATCATCCAGCCTATATTTTCATGGAAAAATTTATTCATGCTTCCTTTTATTCTAAACTATTAATTGTTTTCTAAAATTATTGATGCTATCATCTTGGGATTCATAAAAAACAATATATTAGTTATATAATCTCCTTGTTCTCAGCCTATAGCAAATTACCGCTTGTCAAGTTTAACTGAACAATGTGTTTATTTTTTGACAAACTTAGACTTTGTTACAAATTTTAATCATGATTGGTTATAATTTTATTATGCTTGGCTATTTTGTTAGTTTATCATACTAACTTGGGCTGTGGCATGGAATGGGCATCTAATCTGTGTGTGTGTTTGTGCTTGTGTATTTGTTTGTGTGTTTGTATACCTGTATTAAAACTTCATTTTTTACAGCCATCTCTAACTTGCCTAAATGTGTAGGAATGAATAGAACAACTAAGTAGGTTTTTCCCAGACACAATTAATATATCTGTAGCACAACCCTTACACCTAGGTCTTATAAAACACTGCAAAATAGAGATGGAAGAAATATTCTAAGAGCCAAAAGAACCTGATATCTGCTGAACAATTGTTGGGGGAAATATCATAAGACCACAAATTGCATAAATAGCTACAGATACTTTTATCTTCTGAGAGATGGGTACTCAATATTCACTTGTGATCAGCTCCTATTTTGTTTTTTGTGCATATTAATTGAAACAGTATGTAGACTCATATATTTATTCATATGTGCAAGTTTCTAACAGTAAGTAAAGTAATATAGACCAAGCATGATTTAGAAAATAACTCAGTGATGAGCAAGAGGTGGAATATTAAATAATATAAAGTTATAACGAAAAAATAACTTCTTGAGCACATAAATAATTATAACATGTTGTGAATGAATACATTTATCTCACTTATTTGAAATAAACAATGTTGCTTTGATACTTATTCCATAAACATCATAAATTTTAACTTGAACATAATACCTATGCCAGTTTTCGAGAACATTTGTAAGGAGATAAATTTCTTATTCACACAGCATCCCTTTAGACTGTTCCTGGTCATTAATCATCCCGGAGCAGAGATTCCACTCATTGAATTCCCTAACTTACAAATGAAACATTATATCTTACTTTCATCATATTGTCACGGTCTCAGGCAAAGAATGATAAAAGGGCTAAGAAAGAAATCAGAGAAACATTACCCTTCACAATAGCCACGAATAGCATAACATATCTTGGAATAACTCTAACTGAACAAGTGGAAGACTTATATGACAAGAACTTTAAATCTTTGAAGAAAGAAAATGAAGAACACCAGAAAGTGGAAAGACCTCCTATGCCCTTGGATAGATAGAATTAACATAAAAATGGCAATCTTACCAAAATTAATCTACAGATTCAATGCAATGCCTATCAAAATCCCAGAAAAAATTCTTCACAGACCTTGAAAAAACGGTTCTCAACTTCATATGGAAAAGCAGAAAACCCAGGATAGCCAAAACAATCCTGTACAATAAAAGAACTTCTGGAGGCATCACAATCCCTGACTTCAATCTCTACTACAGAGCTACAGTACTGAAAACAGCCTGGTATTGGCATAAGAACAGACAGGAGGACCAATGGAACCGAGTCAAGTACCCAGATATTAATTCACACACTTTTGAACAACTGTTTGTTGACAAAGAAGCAAAAAATATCAAATGGATAAAAGAAAGTATATTACACAAATGGTGCTGGCATAACTGGATATCAGCATGTAGAAGAATGAAAATAGACCCATATCTATCACCATGCACAAAACTTAGGTTCAAATGGATCAAAGACCTCAACATATAGCCAGCCATGCTGAACCTTATAGAAGAGAAAGTGGCGTGTACACTTGAATGCTTTGGCACTGGAGACTGCTTCCTAAATATAACCCCAGAAGCACAGACTCTGAGAGAAAATAAATGATACCTCTTGGAACTGAAAAGCTTCTGTAAAGCAAAAAACACAGTCAACAAGATAAAACAACAGCCTACAGAATGGGAAAAGATCTTCACTAATCCCGCATCAGGAGAGGTCTGATCTCCAAAATATACAAAGAACTCAAGAAGTTTGTCATCAAAAGAATACATAATTTAATTTAAAAAATGGAGTACAGACCTAAACAGAGAGCTCTCAACAGAGGAATCTAAAAAAGCTGAAAGATACTTTAGGAAATGTTCAACATCCTTAGTCATCAGAGAAATGCAAATCAAAACAACTCTGAGATCCCACCTTACACCTGCAAGAATGACCAATATCAAAAACACTGATGACAAGTTATGCTGGAGAAGTCGCGGGGTAAAGAGAATACTCCTGCATTGCTGGTGGGAATGCAATCTGGTACAATCCCTTTGGATGTCAGTATGACGATTTCTTAGAAAATTAGGAAACAACCTTCCTCAAGATGCAGTAATACCACTTTTGGGTATATATCCAAAGGATGCTCATTCATGCCACAAAGACATGTGCTCAACTATGTTCATAAGAGCATTGTTTGCCATAGCCAGAAGCTGGAAACAACCTAAATGCCCATCAAACAAAGAATGGATAAGGAAGATGTGGTACATTTACACAATGGTGTATTACACAGCCAAAAAAAATTATCGACATCTTAAATTTTGCAGGCAAATGGATGGAGCTAAAAAATATCACCTTGAGTGAGGTAACTGAGATATAGAAGGACTGTTATCACATTTACTCACTTATAAGTGGTTTTTAAACATAAAGCAAAGAAAATCAGCCCACAAATCAAAATTCCAGAGAACCTAGACAACAATGAGGAAACTAAGAGAGACATACATAGATCTAATTTGCATGGGAAGTAAAAAAAGACAAGATCTCCTGAGTAAATTGGGAGCATGGGGACCTTGGGTTGAAGTGTAGGCAGGGCAACAAAAAAAAAATGTAGAGCTCAACAAAAAGGAAAAAAAAAGAAAACAAAAAAAAAGAATGTTCTCCTTTGCGTTAACAACTGTTTAAATCATCCTGAAATCCAGGTGCATAGCAAACTTGTTAGTGAAGTGTGTGTGTGTGTGTGTGTGTGTGTGTGTGTGTGTTTCATTGACGAAGCCAAGTAGCAGTTTCTACATTGGTATGTTTCAGATTTTCTTCAATTCCATTGTTTATACTGCGAGTTTCTTTGTGAACTATTCAATTAAAATTTGAAGAACCCTAATAACCACAACAATATTAAGTATTTTACAGGTTATGCATGATGGGAAACAAAAATCAAGATTACCTTAAGAATACGGAATAGTGGCACAGATCTTTAATACTAACAGTTGGAAGGCACTGGCAGGAGGATGATTGGAAATTCAAGGACAGTTTCGTCCACATAGTGTGATTAAGTACAATAAGCACTACATAATGTCACTCTCTACAAAATAATGATGATGATGGTTACGATGAAGATGAAAATTATGTTTATAAAAATATAAACATTAAAAAGCAAAAAATAAACACTAAATAATAATTGGTGTGGGAGAATTGTCTGTATCTGTCAATCATATTTTAATAAAATGCTGATTGACCAGGCAGGCAGTATAGGCGGGATAGCCAGACAGGAAGTAGGTGTGGAGCAAAGAGACTGGGAGTAGTCTGGGACACAGGAAGCTCCCTCCGACACTCCTGTGCAGACCACCGAAGAGGTAGCATGTAACTTGCCCAGCTGAGAAAGGTACGGAGCCATGTGGCTAATGTAGATAAGGATAATGGGGTAACGTAAGTTATAAGGACTAACAAGAAACCTGACCTAATGGGCCAATCAGTTTATAACCTTATGGAGTCCTGTGTGTGATTTCTCTTTGGGATTTGCCAGCTGTGGGGTACCGGGCAGGACGGAAACCCCAACAAGCCAGCCCCGTCATGTTACAAATAATAATAAAATAAAAATCTCTGAATACAACAGGAAAACATTGCCAATGAATGGATTAAAGATTGAGGTCAATTTCTAAGCTTTCCAAACTCTGCAGTTAAAACATACACCTAGATGTAACATTATAAAGAGTGAGCAGATTCTCTTATATATTTAAGAATACACACACACACACACACACACACACACACTCACACACACAAACACATACACACTCAGGTTATAACAATTAATGTGAAAGTTGCCATGAAATTGAAAGATATCTAGGTGTGTATGTTGGAGGATGTGAAGCAAGAAAAGGATAAGGGAAAATGGAGTAATGATAGGAACTTCAAAACACAAATAAACATTACCATAAGTGTTGCACAACATTTTGAGAGTCTTCTATTGAGGATTCTCTGTTTATGTCTGTACCACATTTTTAAAATTGAATTATTTATTTTGTTGATTCTTAGATTCTTGAGTTCTTTATATTTTGAATATTGGGCATGTATCGTTGTGAAGTGATGAAAATATTTTCCCATTCTCTCAGCAGTTTTGTGTGCAATTGGTAGTGTCCCTTGCCTTACAGAAGATTTTCAGTTTCATGATATCCCATTTATTGTCTATCTTAGTGCTTGTACTAACAGTATTCTGTTCAGGAAATGTCAATGAGTTTGTTACTATTCCCACCTTTACTTTTATCAGGTTCAGTGTATCTGGTTTTTGTTGAAATCTGATCCACTCGGAGTTGATTTTGTGCATGTTAATAAAACCTATATGCATTCTTCTACATACAGACATCCAGTAAGGCCAGAATCATTTGTTGAAGATGTTTTTTTTTTCATGCATATTTCTGGTTATGTAATCAAAAATTAGGTGTCCATATGTTAATTTACACACGGACCTTGATTTTATTATATTGTTTGACCTGTCTATTTTCATACCAGTTCCTTGCTATTTTTATTACTATAGCTCTGTGGTACAGCTTGAAATCAGGGCTGATGATACTTCTGGATATAATGTTATTGTGTAGGATAATTTTAGCTATTCTGGGATTTCTGTTTTTCAATATGAAGCTGAGTGTTGTCCATTCAAAGTTTGTAAAGAATTGTGTTGGAATTTTGGTGAGGATTGCATCGAGTGCTTTTAGTTGCTTTAGGTAAAATGACCAATTTTACTCTGTTAATTATACCGATTCATGTACATGGAAGAACTTTCAATCTTCTGATATCTTCTCAATTTCTTTGGTCAAAGATTTAAAGATTTTTTTATCATAAAAGTATTTCACTTGCTTGTATAGATTTACCTCAAGATATTTTATATTATATGGGACTATTTTTAAAGTTCTTGTGTATTGTAAAATTAGCAGTGAGCCTATCCAATCACCATGCATCAATCAGCTTAAACACCTCCTTCCAGGTTGCCTAAAGAACCCTGTCCCAAAACAACACTAAAAGAAAATTAAATATAATGTCTGAATCATCAATCTATACCTCTTTATTAAATGTATAGTACATGAAAACAATGAGTTGATAGAGCATTTTTACAATCATATTGCTTTAATGACATAGAACACAAAGAAGAAAAGGAAAGTGACAGAAATAATATAGAAAAATAATTGAATAATGAAGTTTAATACAAAATAATATAAAAATTTAAAGAAACATCTAATGAATTAGGTAGGTTAAACATGTTTGAAGCAGCCTCAGATCTGACACAGTGAAAATTGATGACATTATTCAAATGACAAAATGAAAGTGAACTTTTAGGTGAAAATATTTTTCACTTTGACACATATAAATTGAAATAGGATTTTTATATTCACAGTAATGAATAACTTATATCTTAATGTGTTTTCCTTTGGATTCATGCTTGTGTGATCTGGTCTTTTTATAGATGAAAAGCTTTCATTTTATGCCTATTTTTTCAACTTGAAAAGAACAAGTTGAAATGTTCCACTGTAATTTGATGCTTCCAGGCAAAAACATACGCGAGTATCGATACACCAAAGTGTCTTTGCATAAATACGTTGGCAGCACACTTTGCCCTGCTGTCAGGGTGTCCTACACTTAGCTAAAACAGGAAAGCAGCTCATCTCTCGCAGGAGCCTACTTGTTGTTCCAAAGACTTGCTGGGATGAAATCCATTAGCAGCGACATCTCGAGAGCAGAAAGTGCCCTGTTCAGAGCTATAAATCTTAGGCGTCTTTCTGTTGAAGAGTCTGGTACATCACAAGTGCAAAACACAGAGAATGGGAAGAAATAGAGATTTCGGGAAAGTTACAGCAAGAAGACACTTCAAAGAGATTGCAGCTAAAGTACAAAATGCCTTGGGGTCGAGAGAGAAATTGCTCTTAGTGAAAATCCCTAGAAGATTTTGTGTGTTCCTGTCTGTCTTAGAATAAGGATGAAGCCATTCCTTGTCTCATTTTATCTAAAATGTCTTTCACATAATAGTGATAGAAAGACATCAGATACTGAAACTAACAGTAATGGCCTGAGATTAAGAAGTAAGCCTTCAAAACTTTTCAGTTCATTAAATTCCTAACTGTCTAAATGACTAACAGCAGTGAAGTTAATCTGGATTTCAGAAACATAATAGACATTTTAGAAAATGCTCTTTGATATCTAGCAAGATACCTGTCAAACTTCAAGAAAACATTTTTCTGGCTTTCAAATTATCTTAAAATCAATAACTGTATATGATGAACTGCTAATGTTTATATCATGTTTTGAAGATTAAAATGAACAAAAATAAATCTATTTGAAGCCAGACTTCTAATGCTGAAGTAAAAACCACAGATAAATAAAGTACAGATAACTATGTTAAGGTAAATAAAAGTTCAAATTCAAAATGCAGAAAATAATGAATGATATATCAAACTGACAATGAGCAGTTCGAGCATTTCATGTTCTTCCATGTTTTAAAAATCTTCATTTTTTTTACATAATGGTTTTGACTTTTGTGAAACTAGATACAAAATTAAAACTTTTTGTATTAGCTTTCAATTATTGTATGAATCTTATTTTATTTCAGTACAATTTGTATCTTTTATTATCTGCATATATATATATATATATATATATATATATTGCTGTCCGTAAGGATTCTATATAATTATGTTTTAAAATTTAGTGATAAATTTTTCCTGCTGCAGTAAATTACCTCCCACTCATGCTCTGGCAAGAAATTAATTAAACTCACTGGGTCACACATATAAAAAAATAGTGTTTAAGGTGAAAGAGACTGATTTTAATGGAATTGGAGGTGGATTAGAAAGATTAATGAAGGGAAAACAACAATTATTCATTGTATAAATGTATGAAACTCTCAAATAATAAAAATAAGGATTCATTAATACAGCTTCCACAGATTTACATAGAGTATTAACACAAAACCTAGTATAATTATTCTGAAGATAATGTGGCAAACTAGCAAATATTAGAATCCACATGAGTAATCTTTTGCAACACAAACCATTTGAATTCTTCTGAGAATACCAGAAGCGTCTTGAAATGTGTCTGAACTGTGGTATGTCCTGGATATTCAAGGGGGGATCTTTGACCTGTCTGTCGAAACAATGTACCGATAGACACAGAGTGTTTTTGGTCAAAAATAGTAAGAGCCATAGAAACAGAAAAGGTCCTGTGTAATGGATAATGACCCACTCTCAATATTCTTCTTAAATGTTGCAGCAATTTCAATAGTAAGTCTGTGCAACACAAATGGATGTCTGACCCACGTGATACGTGTTACTATCTTCCCTGAACGGCAGCTGCTGGACATGCGGCTGCTCAAGTTTTGGAAGAGATGTCTTCTCATGTACGGATTCTCCAAGATACCAGGAAACAAGATAGACTCATCTTAAAAAACATGACATTAAACTAAAACCAGCAACATTAAAAGCAAAAGTGTTAAAACACAGTATTTGATTTTAATAGAAACAATCTCCTGATTTGACAAAAATTGCTTTAAGAATAAGCAAAGCAGTTTACTAATGTTTCTTGTATTCTGTGTCACAGAAAAGAAGTTGGCATTGGTTTCTGTAATCTAAATGTCTGTGATAATTGCAGATCTTGTTTTCTTAAAGTCCTTAAGTGACAGTAATGTACTGTTCTCTCAAGACTCTAAATATTACAGTCTTACATCAGGTAACTCACAAGACAGATTCTTACCCTGTACTTAGTCATGCATGCCGAGCTTGTTATCCAGGGGCTGACTAGTCACTCAGCAGCTGTAAATCTCCCGTGAATTTTGTGAAGCTTGCAGGATGTGTCTTATGAACTGTGTTAGCCTTCCCTGATGCTTTTCACAGTGCTTACCAGCACACATTAACTTTCTGATTCACGTCTTGATTGTATTGACAAAACTTCCCTTAAATTTAGTGATAAGAAAACCATGGCATGGTGCTGGGGGCTAAGCCGTGTGGCAATAATTCTGAGAGAAGCCCTGCCATATTCATACATCATCTGCTTTCTAAATTTTCTCCTAACTCTCATTCCCCAGACTTTCCTCTCAATATTACTTGGTAAGCACGTTGTTATCACCTAACATGTTGACTTAAATCCTATAAATATCAAATAAAAAGGAAAATATAAAACCCCTTCTCCAATAGCTAAACTATTGTTTAACAAAGTGTCTCTAACCAAACAAGGTTGTGCACAACTTTAACTCTAGCACTCAGAAGGCAGGAGAAAGTGGATCTCTGCTCAAGTTCTTCATAGTGACTTCCAAGAGAGCAAAAAACAAGCAACAAAGTCAAAAAATTTTCACCATCTCAGGCATGCTTTCTGTTTCCCTAAGTAAATAAATCCTGCCTCTTTACTTCTGTGCATTTTAATTAACTAAAGAAAAGCATGCCTCTTTATTTTTAAGTGTTTTATTTGCATCACTTCTGACTATGAAAATAAATTTTTATTTGCATACCACAAATATCTGTTAAGGTAGTTTTGCCTGCTTACAATTGTTTCCTTTCATCCTTAGAATGTAAAAATACTCCTTCAAATGCACACTGAGTGCTTTTTCTCTCAGTACCTAGGAAATGAGGCAGTACTTTTATTTTTAAATGTATCTGCACAAACATTCAAATACAGTTATTTTAGATATCAGAATGAAATCTTATTCAGAAGACTCAACTAATCTAACTCTACAAGGTAATTATAATCACTTTCAGTTGTCAAGCTGTATCTCCCTTCCCATTAAGCTGAAGTTTGTGAATATTGCATTGGACAGGGCCTGGGTATCTGGAGTTCTACTTGGGTGGACAGCAAATAAACCTAAACCCAGAGCAGCAAACAGGAATGGTTGATTGTTGTTTCAACCAACTTATCATATATGTTGCTATAAATTAGAATTAAAGTCTAGAAATGTGAAAAGATATCACCCAAATTCAACTATATATATATAAAATTTCACATTCGATAAGCAAACCATGCAGAAACGTGAGATATCATGAAACGGCTGTGGTGGTTCTTTATCATAGGAAAGAAAATCTGCAAGGTTAAATGATTATAGGATTTGTTGAGTTGGTTGTTTTGTGTTCTGTTCCCTCCCAAGAGCAAAGTTTATGCTGTGCTTTGTGATTTATAATAAAAATTTGCATTTACTTGAAGCAGTTTTAATAAAGAACATAACCTTATTTTCATTTCAGAACAAACACTTACAACCAGATTTTCATTTTAGAACATAACTTATGACTGATGTAGTTGAAGGAAGAAAGTATCTCTAGAAATGTGTGCATTGTTATTAACAGGATATAATGGACTATTTACCAGCAAGTGCATTCATATAAGGCAGACACACTAATTGTTAGACTTACATGTTTTGTAGGTCAAATTGATTAGAGTATATGAAATAAAGACGCTTCATAGACAATTTTCCTGTTTTGAGATAAGATAAGAGTATTGAGAAAGACCAATAAATGTATAAGGTGTCAACATTTATCTAACATACATTAATGCTATAAAAGTTTTCAGATAGTATAGTGATGGAAAATCTCAGCCAATCACATTCTGCTTAAGGTGTGGCCCGCTCAGGCCGCACAAAGAAATAAAAGATTGAAGTGCCTTGCCACTTCCTCTCTCTTTGGTTCCTGGCTCACCTGATGTTCATGGGATCTCTGGTGTTGTAAGTTTTTCCCCTTTTATTAAAAGCTAAATCTTTTGGATCACGAATAATAGGCTCAAAGACCTTTAATTATGGTTAGAATCCACTTATGAGTGAATACATACCATATTCCTCTTTTTGGGTCTGGCTTACCTCACTCAGTAAAGCGTTTTCTATGTCCATCCATTTGCATGCAAAATTCAAGATGTCATTGTTTTTTACAGCTGAGTAAAACTCTAATGTGTATATGTTCCACACCTTTTTTAACCATTCTTCTATTGAGGGGCACCTAGGTTGTTTCCAGGTTCTGGCTATTACAAATAGTGCTGCTATGAACATAGTTGAACAAATGCTTTTGTAGTATGTTAGGGCATCTCTTGGGTATATTCCCAAGAATGGAATACTTGAACTTCCCACAGGGCAGGAAACCCTGACTGCTCTTAGGGATGGAGAGGGAGGAGGAGAGGGAGTGGGGGGAGTGGGAGGGTGTTGGGAGGAGAGGCGGAAATGGAAACTTTTATAATTTAATAAAATTATTCAAAAAAATAAAAAAATAAAAAAGTAAAAAAGAAAAATTACAAGTATATTAGAAAAACAAAATCATATAAAATAGACCATTACAAATATTTAAAAAAAGAAAAAAAAAAGCTAAATCTTTTGTATTGAATTGTTCTGGTTAATTATCAATCGACCATGTCTGCCACAGTATAGGGGTTGGTTAAGCCTTCCTAATAGAGGACTTTTATAGTTTATGAAGTTCCAGATCAGGCAGTGAACTAATTGTCATAGCGGTGCACAGAGGACATTGCTGAATATTTTTCTATGAGTGTAAATTTTGACCCATTTTATTTTGGATAGAACTCTTCCCTTGGCAGATTTCCTGTACTGTTTGGGAATGGAATAACAGTGCGCATTGACTTCTCTCTGTTTTCTTATTGCATAGAAGATGTGAACAGATGTTTTAAGCTGCTACTGCTTTGACTTCTATCCATGATGGAATCATCTTGAAGTACGAAGCAAAATAAATCATTCTTTCTTAAATCACTTCTGTAAGTCTATTTTATCATTGTCACAAGAAGCTAAGACACATGGGAATCTAAAAAGCAGTTGTCATACCTTGTGGAGTTATTTCTCTTTTTAATAATAAAATATAATAAGATAAAACAAAAATGAACACACTAGAACTGAACTACAGAAACAACCAGCATGAAAAGCCCAAGAGAAAGCAGAAGAACAGAGACCCACTCATTCACACACTTGGGAAATCATTAAAAACTATAAACTGGAAACCAGAATCAATATTTGACACAGACAAATTCATACCCTTTACATCTGGCTTCACTTTCTATAAGTTCATATTAATTTTGAGTCTACTGATTTTTTTCTTCGTGTTCTCCATCCCCTCTAGCTTTCAAACTTTTTCTTCCTCCTCGTCCACTGGGTTCTCTGATCCATGAGGACAGGGAATTGATTAAGACATGGAAGGAAGAAAATGACGAAGGACTGCGAGGGATACTATCACCCACTGATACAAGGGGTCGGATCTAATGAGAGTTTACCAAGGCCAGATGGACCGTGACTGAACGAGCATGTGATCCAACCAGATTCTCTGAATGTGGCCGGATTTTCTGAATGTGGCTGGCCTGCAGTCTTACTGAGAAGCCATTGACAATGACACTGGGACTGGTTTCCTCTGCATATACTGGATTTTTGGGATCCAGTCTGTTTGGATGCTCACCTTCCTGGACCTGGAGGGAGGGGGGAGGAACTTGGACTTCCCACAGGGCAGGAGACCCTGACTGCCCTTGGGGACAAAGAGGGAGGAGAAGAGGGAGGGGGGAGTGGGAGGGCGTTGGGAGGAGGGGCGTAAATGGAAACTCTTTATAATTTAATAAAATTACTTTCAAAAAAAAAAAAGACATATGTTTAGGGCTAGCTGTTCTAAGGTTTCTCACTGTCTGTATATTATTCAGTTTTTCTTGTCTGCATTTGAAGCAGATAGGGCTTCAGGAAGAAGGTCCGATGATGATGGCTGAGCAAAGTATTGATCTATGAGTAAAACAGAACATCGTTGGGAGGCATTTTATTGCTGCACTTTTAAATTTTTTTTATCCATCACCTATCTATCTATCTATCTATCTATCTATCTATCTATCTATCTATCTATCTATCTATCTATCTGTGTCCCATCATCTATTTATTCATCTTTCTATTTATTTGTGTTAGAATAGTAGCATTTGATTTTATAATAGGTTCCTTGACAATCTATCATCAAGTTCAACAAAGAATGATCGGCATGGGTTCCAACTTGTAGACTGTTGCTTAAGTCAAATAGTTACTGTTGGGTTAATCATACAAGCTCTGTGTCAACATTATCCAAGCATATCTTGCAGATGGAACACAAATGTTGATCTTCCAAACCCATAGGCAATGTGTTTTGTATGCAGAATACCATATTTCTGATTCTAAAACCTGAGATTGTAGCTATTATTCCATTCACCCTTATGATTAATAATTTGTTTTCAACTCTGCCTTCTTACAATCACCTTGGTAATGACACTTGTCCATGTCGCTCATGGGCAAGTCACAGTATATAAAATTTAACTCCCCAAGGTTGGAGAAGTTTCTTTCTAAACAACACATTGTAAAAAAAACTCCCAAGCAAGCTGAAATGTAAACAGGTTTAAGAAAGATGAATGCTCATAAAAAATAATTTTCCCAGAGAATAAACCACCTAGAAAGATGTTTTATTCATTGAAATGTCTTGGAGTTAAAACAAGTAGAAAACATCAGGGTTTTTTTTTATTGTTATCTAGGAGATCTGTAAGTTCTCAAATATATTAAAGAGTTCTGATACTAAATTTCTCTTGCAATTCACTTTGATAGGAACTGGAATTAGAAATCAGCAATCATACAAGCAATTTTCATATTAACAGTAAATAAGGATCACTTAATTAAATAGCTAACATAAAATTCTTAATAATAATGTCATAACATTTTGACAAAGAGGAATGTGAAATTTCTCTATGTTCTGAGTTCAGAAGTGTCATCACAATATGTATTTCTGTCATTCTTAAATCAAAAGAGAATAAGACCAAAATAAGTTTGAAAATATGATCACTCTTTGTTGTGTTCTGACTGCCCTCGCTCTCCCTGACTGACAGCGGAACTTCCTTGTACTCTGTAATTTACACGGACATTTGTGTTCTTTCTTGCAAGTTGTTTTGCAAAGGAGCTTTCCCCTGTATACAATGCCCTGATCTTGACCTCTGGCTGCTGAGCATGTTTTGGGCCAGCTGCCTAAAGGTTGAAAAGGCTCTAGATAGGGGAAAATAAGGTTGCTGTTCTTCCACCTAAAAAGAAGCCTCCAAGTCTCAATCTCGGCACTTCCCACCCATCACCCCTCCGCCAGTATAGGCATCCAAGCTGTGCTGGCATAGTAACTCTATAATCTGATTTTTTATTCTCATTTGCAGAAAACTAATGGGACTATCTCATGCAGGCTGATATTTTTGTGTGGACACATGTGTTTATGTATATTGAGTCAATATTTTAAATATACATATGCACAGATAGGATATATTTGATACATATTCCATGGCTTTTAGTCTTCTTTTTTTATATTATGGAGTATATCTTGATTTGGTACATAATGGAAGATGCAGTCATCAAGGCATTTAATTAACATATTCATCATTTCATAAATATCATTTACCTTTCCCCATTTCCTCCTCTGCTTTCCCCTCTACCTATTTTCCTCTTCTCTTCCCTCTGCCTTTTTTTCTTTTCTTTGTCTTTCTGTATCTAAATTTTGAGAGAGAGATTTGCTTGGTTTTGATCTATTTAATTTGAAAAAAACACATATATTTTGCTCCTCTAGCCAATTTAAGGAGTATAACAATTACAGTGATGTTTTCATCTGTGAAACTTACATTTTTTTCATTTTTGAAATTCAATAACCTTTGATCAGCATTGCCATTGCCATATAATTCCTTTCTTCAGGTGTTCATGCTTTGCATTCTATCTTGTTTGGATGAGTTTTACTATTTCAGATTATACATACAGGCAAGGTATCAATGCAGATGGATATTTTAACTTACTATATAAGATATCCTAACTTCATTGGTATTTTGAGTTGTTTTAATTTTTACATCCAGATGATATGTTTATATTATTTAATACAAATCCTATTTAATTTCTTTACATGCTGATGAATAATTTCTTAGGACTTGTGAATAATGATGGCATCAATTTCACTTAATAATCTTTCTAATTGATATGAATCCAAATATTTGAATTTTCGCTTCAACTTTCTTGACACAAAATATAACAATTCCTCATCAATATTTGAATTTCCTTTAGCTGATGAAATATTGCTAGGTGTTAAATCAATACAAGTCCAACATATACGTTATACTTTTTAGTTCATTTGTTTTTTGGTATGATTAAATTTTACCAGTGAGATGCAAGCAGTAATAGTGCAATAATGCAAAGAATATTAAAAACCTACCCAGTGATAGTCCCACCCCTCCAAGACCTTGAAGAAAACTATCAGGTGAAACTTAAAAGTGTTAACTATGTGATCACTTGTGAGGATGGCAAGAACGTCAAACTTTTTATTAAAAACCTGCATTTTACTTTTTCTATCAGAGAAAAACTTGTTAAAATAATATTTTTATGTGTTTTGGAAATTTTTATACCTGTAAACAATGTACTTTGATTATATTCCAGTTATCTCCCACCAGAATACCTTCACTGACCACCAACCATGTTCCCTACTGACTTCATGTCTTCTTTCATTATTATTGCTATTATTGCTATTTTATCCCAATCCATATCTAATGAGTGGTAAGTATATGTAGATGTGTGTGGGAATAGCAAGTGGGTGTCATGTCTTACAAGAGTTTGTCCTAGAAGCCTGACTTGAGTGATGAGGCAATAAAGAAAAGAAAGGCTCAAACACAAATATGGAAAATCTGGGATTGATTGGCTTTTGCTTATTCTAGTGGAACACACTTAGCTATAAAATAATCCTTAATATCTGGGTGTTTGTTATGCAGAGCACAGTGGGAGGTGTTAAATGGTCTCAGTAAGAGATATCTGTAAGGCAAGTAGCTCTAGACTGTAAATACTAGGGGAAAATGCTGGAGTTAGTAGTTTGAACATTCTGGTCAATCATTCATAAATACCTGCACAAACTTTTCAAGACTTGTGCTCAGATGTAAGGAAAACTTTATCATCTCTCTTAGCCTCACTCAAACGTGAAGGCTTTTCCAAATTTCTGTAGGTCTAAAACATAGGTTCTTGGAATGGCCATGCCCATATCAACAATACTCATTCACTAAGGACTTCTCCTGGTACATTCATCACCCAAGATTTCTTTGGCTCTCCAAACCTGGAGTGTGAGTATACTTCCATAGTCTACATTAGAAAAGTGGCTTCCCCTCCTTTAATAAACATCAATAACTCTTCACCTGGGGAAGGAGTATTGGAATCTCTTCTTCCACCCATCATAGAACTCTGACTGCTTTAACTTGAGCTGTTTTTCGTTTGTCTGTTTGTTTACTGGTGATGATAGCTGCTGTGAGTTGTGTGCAAAAGGTACCATGTCCAGAAGACAGCATTTTTAACTCTCCTCCTTTCCTTAACAGCCTTTTCATAAGTCATTATACTTACAGGTGCATTATACTTACAGGTGCTTGTTCTTATGAAATCTATTTACATTTTTGGTGATTACCATCTAAATCATGGTCTCACACACTAGATAAGAGATTTTTGGTGAGCTATACCACCCGAACACATAGGCATAGCTATCATTAATTCATCTGATTGCATTTTGACTAGAATATTAATTATTATAAAATATTTTCCATATATTCCAATGGCATTGTAAGAGGAGCGAAAGATGGCAATTTATTTCAGGGGATCAGCTAACCAGGAAATAAAACCTTGATGGTTGAATCTTAGAGGGGCAAAAGCCCCAGGAGCCTTGACCCCTGAATGTTTTTTGCTACTGCTGTATGCTGTCATTTTTCTCTGGTATCTGGCATGTTGTGAATAGATGTGGAAAGATACCAAGTGCCCTTAATGTAGCACTATCATCTCTTGAAATTATCTCATCTGATCCAACTGGACTCTCAGCAAATAGGGCTGAGGCAGAGCTGGTCCCTCTTTCCCTGAAACTGAGCAGAAGGGTGAGTGTTGATGATCCAGACCTCTCCTGGCCACCTGGGAAAAACACACTGAGTCGGGAGTCTTGTCCAAGCAGGATCTTGTTTAACTGTATTAGGCAGGAACTTATAAAGGGTTGTGACAGGGGGTAGGAGTCTTGGGATGGGGTGGAGTGGAGTAAGAAATAAGGGCCAATATCTTGCCATATTTGGGGTGGCAGCCAGAGGTGGGTTTAGGTCAGGCTGTGCTGAGTCATTCAAATGTGAAATGACTCATGTGGAAGTCATGGCCAAAGACAGGTCTCCAAACTCAAGCTATGCTCAGGAAGTTACACTGGGCCTCATGCCCAGGCCTCATGAGACTCAACACCATTCTACGGGACACATTTACCCATGTATTATTATGAAAATGATTTCTTACTAGGTTGTAATGTTTAACTGACAGTGATTTTTTTTATACAATAGTAGTGTTTATGTGAATGGGACTTTGATGATTGATGGTTTTAAGTAAATATGTTAAGGGTTTATGATAGAGGTTTGTTTATGAGAAAAAAATAACATATGAAGTTTGGATAAAATGATGCATGATGCCCCCTGATTCTGATAAAGCAGAGACTGCAGTGGAAAGAATAAAACAAACAAGGAATTGTCATACAGCTAGAACATGTGAGTTTCTATTGAGGAACTGTATAGTTTCTGACTTAGGTTATTGATTAAGAAAATAAATGAGTCCAAGCAGTCCAACCAGCTTAAATTCTTTCGATCATAATGTTGTGAGACATATTTACAGGTTTTTGGGTGCACAAAAATGGAACCAAAGCTTTGAAAATAACTGAAGGTTAGGCTAAGATAATTTGTCAAATAGCTTTGAAGTGAAAAATGTAGGAAGACAATCTACAATTTTAGAAGGGCACATAGTTGACTGACAGACTCATAAAGGTTAGTGAAACAAAAGCAAAACAGCCTAATTATTAATAACTGATGGGGGTTTCTATGCTCTGGCTGACTCCACTCCACTACCACTGGTGTTCTTGGTGATTGCCCCATGATACGGGCATCTCCAAAACATTGGGGGCCTCTGCTGCAACTGGGCTGCACTTTCACCAATAGCCTCTCTTAGGCTCTCTTCATGGTGTCAAGTCTCAACTTTTTTTTCATTGAAACCTTCAGTCCTGAACCTTCGACTACCACTAAAGCTGCACCTTCATGGATGGCCTCTCCTGACCTCTCACAGTGCCAACCTTCAGCTGCTGTTAATCAATCACTCATGCATTCCAAACCAATACCACCTTGGTGACTCTTCCTTAGTGCTCAGTCTGACTGCCAGCTGGAGTTACAACATTGGCCACCTCTGGAACACAGATTCTCTGTGCCCTTGGGAAACATTTCCCAAAAGATATTTACCTCGGTTATTCTGGTCTCTTCTTAGTGTTAATTTCATTGCTCCAGCTACACAGTATCAATTGGCCTAGAATTTCACAGGTTTCACTAGAGTATGGTGCGGGAGAATTGTCTGTATTCTGTCAATCATGTTTTAAATAAATGCTGATTGGCCAGGCAGGAGGTGTAGGCGGGAAAACCAGACAGGAAGTGGAAATGATGCAAAGAGAGCAATTCTGGGGAGGAGGATGTTGATTCCTCCCACTCCTGCCCAAATCACCCAAGCAGCAGGATGTGAGCTGCCCCACTGAAAAAGGTACTGAGCCTCATGGCTAACATAGATCAGAAAAATGGGTTAATCAAGATGTGAGCATTAGCTAATAAGAAGCCTGACCTAAAGGGCCAATCAGCATTATAACTTACAGAGATTTCTTTGTGTGATTTTCTCTGGGACTAAATAGCTGGGGGGGGCCAGGCAGGACAAAAAACCCCAACAAGCTGGCTGTGGGGTACCAGGCAGGACAGAAAACACAAACAAGTAGCCACCCTTCATGTTACAGAATGGACAGAAACCCACAAGCAAGCCAGCCCCCATCATTGGCCCAGTCTTCTCATGTTACAAGAGTAGGCTGGTGTCTTGTTAATCACAACCGATTCTTCAGACTCAGCTAACCAGAACCACAGGATCTTAATTCAAAATGACAAATGGTCTTGATAGAGCATTTAAACTTTCCTTGGAAATTTTGCAAGTCATGTCTCCATTGTCCATACTTCTCACTCGTGTCTCAAAACTCATTGGTTTTTCTAGTTCCAAGTTCCAATATTCTTCCACAATCCTCCCAAAAATATGGTCAGATGTGTCATGGAAATATTCCTTTTCTGATTCCAAAATCAGTATTTATCAGGATTCTGTAGTGTTATAGAAATATCTATATTTATCTATCTATACATATATCTAATAAATATATCTATTAATAAATATATATGTATACATAGACATAGATAGATAAATAGATAAGAGAGAGAGAGAGAGAGAGAGAGGGAGAAGGGGGATATACATATACGTATATGTGTGTGTATATATATATATATATATATATATATATATAGAGAGAGAGAGAGAGAGAGAGAGAGAGATGGAAATTTATTGGAATGAATTAAAGACTGCAGCCCAACAATATCAGTTTATAATGGGAAGTCCAAGAATCTAGTAGCTGCTCAGCCACACAAATATGGGTATCTAAGCTGAATGGATGGGATGACAGAGGTGAGAGCAAGCAGGTGAAGAACACCCTCCCTTCTTCCATTGTCCTTATATAATATTCCAAAAGAAGGTGTAGGCCAAATTAAATGTGTGCCTTCCATCCCTAAGGTCTGGATTAAAGGCATGTGTCATCGAGTCTCAACATCCAGATCAATGGTGTGCTGTCTTCCTCCCTCAAGATTCTGGTTACAGGTGTGCTCTCCATTTCTGGTTTACAGTTCATTCCAAATATTGTCAAGTTGACTATCAGAAATAGCCATCATACTTTGTAACCACATAATGCAGCCTGCTGGCAAATACCTTTTTTGCTCATACTCTATTAATCTATAATGAACTGCTATGACATGAATACATGTGGGTTCTTCAGACAACTTGTTTTTTTCTTACCTGTAATACATAACATATTTAACCATGCAAGGAATATGGACAACATGCTGTTTTTTACTTGTATTCATTGTAAGCATTCACTTGAAAAATAGAATGTAGCCACCACAATGTAATTTATATATTGCCTGAAAGATTTTATTGGAGTATATAAGATGTGGAGGAAAAGATAGTTAGAACAGAGAAGAGGGAGACCATCAAGAGTGTGTATGTATACTTTCCCTTAGTCCCTGAGATAAAAACCTCCCTTAGTCCCTGAGATAAAAACCTCTTAGTATGCCTACTCCATGGATCCCCTTTGAGCCCCAGCACTACTGGAGGCTAGTGCTCACGGTAGCATTAATTATATTATATATTTCAGAAAAGTAATTCACGTATATGTAGTGATAAGATTGAAAATGGACTCCAAAGGCTCAAATATTTGTAAGCTTAGTTGTAGCTACCAAAGTTTCTTCCCTTCTCTCCTGGCGTTTCGCAGGGTCGTGTGACCTCCGGCCTCTTGGAGACTCTGCACTAGCTCTGGCTTGAGGGGATAACCTAGCTAGAACCTGGTTCTCTTTGTTATGGTGATTCCACTTGTATTCAAGGTCTTAGCAGTGGGCCAATAGCCTGCCTCCCCTAGCTGACCCTGCCCAAGGGGCCAGGAAGCTTTAATCTTCTCCTCCTGCTTCTGGTTGGGAGGAGGCCTTGCATTTTCGGTCCTTCTAGCCCACTGGTATAAATACCTGACTTGAGTTTAATAAAGTTGCCATTTATTAAAAAGTTGGTAAATGAGCCAAGTCTCTTTTGTGTGTGTCTCTTTTTCAACCCTCAGGACAATCGTCCCTTCTCGTGGGCCCTGAGGTCAGGAAGCATGCAGCCTGGGTTGGGCCTGGGTATCCATTGGAAAGTGCTGACTCTGACACTTAGTTCCCAATTAATGAACTCTTT
This sequence comes from Myodes glareolus, assembly GCF_982192425.1. NCBI lineage: Eukaryota > Metazoa > Chordata > Mammalia > Rodentia > Cricetidae > Myodes > Myodes glareolus. Next base: position 71,807,419 of record NC_142037.1, on the reverse strand, counting down.
AGAAAGGAAGAGTTGACATGGTTTTGGAGGATGTGTGCCACTGGGAGCAGTCTTTAAGGTTTAAAAGTCAAAACCAGCCCATTTGTCTTCCTTTCTACCTGCTGCCTATATATCAGGATATAAAATTCTCAAGAGACTGTTTTAAGACTATGCTTCTTTCCTTCCCACCATGATAATAATGAACCAAATGTCTAAAATTGGTAGCAAGCTCTTAATTAAATGCTTTCTTTTAAAAGAATTGTGTTAGTTTTGTTGTCTCTTCAAAGAAATACAACAGTAGCTAAGACAATGGGTTTGCAATTATAAATCATTAATTGAATGGAAGGAGAAGATTTGTTTTTGCATGCAACTGTGTTTTAACAGCATTTATAGGAAGGTAGTCTTGTATTTTGAAGAAAAATTACTCATGTAAAATTTTAAGGAACATATTTTTTAGCTGTGAATTTAAACCAAGGCACTGTTGATTTTTCTTTGAATATTATAGTTTAACAATATATTCAATATGTGTTATAGCACATACATATATAAAGTTTCTCTGTGTGTAAATATAAACGATTTGATACATTATTCAAGTTTTCTTTTAAATTTGCTTACTTTAATTGACGTTTAAAAAGAAGCACATTTCAATGATTATTTTCTATTATGTGATCTATTTAAACTGTTATTTCCAATACACAGAATTTTCATACATTTATATCTAATTATGACACTATCTTCTCTATAAGATGTTGCATAGTATTGACCATTGCTTTGTTTTCAGTATGTTTATATCTTAATGTTATAATTATTATGAGAGTTATATTTTTGGATATTAACAATGGTCAAGCAAAATGAGTAAAGGTCATTAAAATTCATTTTTTGCTTTAAAGTTTGAATTTATTTATTTTAGTTTTTGAGTTTTAAATATAATTTAATCATTTCTTATCTCCTTCTCTACCTCTGCACAATGCCTTGCTCTTTTTCAAATTCATGTTTTCTTTTTTCATTAATTATTTTTCAAACATGTTTGTATTCAACAATAGTGGACATGCTAAGATAGATAGAATGTGTGAGTTAAAAGGCTATCCAGGCATTCTTAAGCTACACAAATGCCTACAGTAACTAAGAAATTCCACAAGGAAGAAGAGAATGCTGAGAAGTTACTTATTTATAAATATTTATTTTCTTTTTAGTTTTAGAAATCTGCAATATTTTTAAAATCATTGTGATCAATTAGATATTTTGAGTGATGCATGGATTTATATGCCTTTTCCTATCACAGACAAAATATATTTGTAACAACTCTTGTCATTCCTAACTAACCAAGATACATGACAATGAGCATAAACAGTCAGGATCTTATAAATACAGGTGAAAGAGGGAAGGTGGAAGAATAGTGCCAGTGACTGAATAGTAGATAGGAAACTGTAAGTGTAACATTTGAAACTATGAGTCAGACGATTATTTAAGGAAGATGGTTTTCTATATCAAAATATAGCTAAGCCCTTGTAAAAGCAAAACACTGTTATGTGTTGGATTCTATTGCCAAGGACTGACAAATAGGCATGAAAATGAAAAGGCATATGTTTTCAGAAGAGAAACATGAAAATTACTTTTAATATTTTCTTTACTCTCAGTCAAAGTCCAGAACTTCTAAATAATCATTTTATTTATGTTGTTGTGTATGTTATATTTATTTTGAAATACCACTATCTAGCTCAATTCAAAATGCATTGTTTAGCTTAGATATTTTTTGAGAGCGAAGAACTATTTACTTAGGTTAAAATGGTCTTGATATTAATTATGTTTCATTATGCACCCTGAATCCTTTCTAACTTAAATGATTCTGCTAAAAAGTAATCGATTTGAATGAAAAAAATTCATATTGAATAAGAGTGAAGTACTGCATCTCTAACCTCGGAAGAATGACTACATACCATCCTGTCATACCATTTTGTATGACAAACTACAAAAAGATTTAAAGATAGCATAATTGTATTGGAATACATGTCAATTATAATTTATTACAAAAGTATCTAGACAATTTAGAAGAAATTATGTAGAAAAGTTTAAACTATGTCAGGGAGCACACTTCTGTGGGAAAAGGAAAGCTCAATGATCAGTTTAAGATTTATGCTGGAAATACACACCACCCGCAGCATACAAGAAATACTGCTAACTATCTTCTGGGAAAGTGTCTAATCTATTTATCTGAGAAAATTGCATGTGATTTTCGGATTTACAAGCATCTGAGTCCTCTTATCAACTTCTACTTAAATGCGACCACTAAGTGGACATACTCAAGTTGGCTTTGGCTCAAATGTAGCTATTATACATTTGTTCGAGTACTTCGCCCAGGAAAACAAAGACTGTTGCTTGTGAAATGTAAATATTGAAGTTTTGTACATACACAAGCATGCAAATGAATATGATACAGAAAAAGTGAATATGACTTTGTGATTTGGGACTTGAGTTTAGAATCCTTCTTCTCCATTTAACTGAAAAAATAACAAGTGACCCTTTAAAGGCTGCTCTGAAGCTCATTTCACACAAGGTTTCCATTTGTTAGTGAAAATGCAATAAAATATAGAGACTCCGTTGTTCGTGCTGTCCCCACTTATGCTGGGGATAAACAACCACTCTCTATGGTCCTCCTTCCTCAAACATAGGAAATCGTGAAAAATAACTTTGTAAGCTTTGAAGCAATTTCAGTTCCTTCAAATGTTATGCCTGTCGAAAAATATATATTCACTTACTTGTAGTAATATTTTCAAAATAGGTGCTTCCTATGATTATATTCTCACTTTATAGAAGGTACAGGATTCTGTGTAGAGGGTGACACAATGTAGAGAAAACCTGTATGTATTACAAAGTTGGAATAACTTTCACAATATGATTACATAGTCTGACTGATATTTGAGGTGAGAAGTAATTTAAATAATGCTAAGATGTACTGTTTCAGACATTAACTCTCAAAGTCAGCACAATGCTGTCAGATAACTACAGTAGTTTACTTTGCTGACATCTGACCCCAAAATTTATTGTGCATCTCCAATTCCTGTCCTACTTACTTTCTTCTGTTCTGCCATTTATGATATTTCAAAAAAAAAACTAAAATGTGAAAATGATGCTGTTTCTGTATTCAAGTTCTGCTACTTTCAGATATGTTCATTAATCACTGTCATTTAAATTTAAAAGAATATCTCTGTCTCTATCTTCATCCATCGCCAAATGAAGGTTCTATGGTGATATGCAAAATATTCATCAGTATGGTAATGGGCCAAGGCCAGTTCAGGCACCCTCTCCTCTGCTGCCCAGGGAACAATCTGAGGACCTCTCCTTGGACCTGGGAACCCCTCTAGAATCAAGACTCTTGCAAATACAAAAATGGCTCCCTTAGTTGAGATATAAACTTACCTGCTCCCATATCCATCCTTCCTCCCTCCCCCCATCCCATTCCCCCAAGCTAACCCCAATCCTCCCCTTCTCCCTTCTCTCTAACCATCTCCCCTTACTTCCACCCCCCCACCGTGCACCGAAGTTTGCCTGGCAATCTTGTCTACTTCCAATATCCAGGAGGATAACTATATGATTTTCTTCAGGTTCACCTTCTTATTTAGCTTCTCTAGGATCACAAATTATAGGCTCGAAGACCTTTAATTATGGCTATAATCCACTTATGAGTGAGTACATACCATATTCCTCTTTTTGGGTTTGGGTTACCTCACTCAGTAAAGCGTTTTCTATTCCATCCATTTGCATGCAAAATTCAAGATGTCATTGTTTTTTTACCGCTGAGTAAATCTCTAATATGTATATGTTCCACACCTTCTTTAACCATTCTTCTATTGAGGGGCACCTAGGTTGTTTACAGGTTCTGACTATTACAAATAGTGCAGCTATGAACATAGTTGAACAAATGCTTTTGTAGTATGATAGGGCATCTCTTGGGCATATTCCCAAGAGTGGAATTGCTGGTTCCTGAGGGAGGTTGACTTCCAGTTTCCTGAGAAACCGCCACACTGATTTCCACAGTGGCTGCACAAGTTTGCATTCCCACCAACAATGGATGAGTGTTTCCCTCACTCCACATCCTCTCCAGCACAGGCTATCATTGGCGTTTTTGAGTTTAGGACTTAACTCTCTAGGTCAGAGGGAACCTTCATCCGACGATGGATGGAGATAGAGACAGAGACCCACACTGAAGCACTGGACTGAGCCCCCAAGGTCCAAATGAGGAGCAGAAGGAGGGAGAACATGAAAAAGGAAGTCAGGACCGTGAGGGGTGCGTTCACCCACTGATACAAGGAGACTGATCTAATGAGAGCTCACCAAGACCAGCTGGACTGGGACTGAACGAGCATGTGATCAAACCGGAGTCTCTGAATGTGGCTGACATGGGGGCTGACTGAGAAGCCATTGATAATGACACTGGGTCTTGTTTCGTCTGCATGTACTGGCTTTTTGGGATCCTAGTCTGTTTGGATGCTCACCTTCCTAGACCTGGCGGGAGGAGGAGGAACTTGTACTTCCCACAGGGTAGGAAACCCTGTCTGCTCTTAGGACTGGAGTGAGGGGAGAGGGAGGGTATTGGGAGGAAGGGAGGAAGTGGAAATTTTTATAAATAAATAAATAAGAAAATTTAAAAAAAGAAAAAAATTAAAAGGATATGAAATAAGGAAAATTGAGTATTCCTGATTTGTTAAATTTTCAAAGAACATTGAAATAATTAACAAAAGTAGAAGAAAGTTTCTTTTTAAGACAAATTGATATCTGTTTGAATCTGAATTTTTCACTCTATGTGTTTTTACAGCACTGTAAAGTGAAAAATAGAAGGATAGGAAAGGGAGAGAGTACGAGGAGCGATAACAATCTATATAGTCCTGACATAGGGGCTGACTGAGCCCCCGAGGTCCAAATGAAGAATGAGAAGCCATTGACAATGGCACTGGGTCTTGTTTCGTCTGCATGAACTGGCTTTTTGGGATCCTGGCCTGTTTGGATGCTCACCTTCCTGTACCCGGAGGGAGGGGGAGGAACTTGGATTCCCCACAGGACAGGAAACCCTGACTGCTCTTGGGAATGGTGAGGGAGGAGGAGAGGGAGTGGGGAGAGCGGGAGGATATTGGGAGGAGGGGAGGAAGTGGAAAGAGTGATTTTGGATACTTGAATAAACAACAAAAAAAAGAAAATTCAAGTTTAATAAAGCATTATGGAATCTAAAAAAAAAAAAGAAAAGAAAATTCATATGGAAGGCTCCTAGACTAGAAGTTGCCTAAATGGTTATTTGAAATTGTATTAAATGAGATCATGATAGAATGAAGGATGCAATGCCCCAAGTAGATATTCTATCTACCAAGTAAAGCCAAAAATGGGTTGCATCTTATTTAATTGTTGGCCAAAAAGATCTTGCCTTATACACACTGAACATACAGGATTTTGCTAAAGACACTGGTTGTTCACAGCTTGATGGTAATACCTGATTGTTAAAGACACAATTTACTCATGCCATGAAATATAGGTAACTTGAACTAATGTCCAACTAGAAATGTCATCCCTATTAATTGAAGTGAATTCTACGGTATGATATGTAGAAGTTTATTAAGTTATTGAAAGGATAAATCTCATTTTCTTCCTATTGATATTTGAATAGCACTTGTACAATAAGGGCTTAAACTATTTCAAAAATTTTGCTTACAATATTAGTCATGAACATGATTTCTTTTTTATTAAATGTGGATATCTGGCTTTTCTAGATTATTTATTGAAGACATTTTTTTCTTATTATATATTATTAGTACTGTTGTCCAAAATTGGGATACTTTACATATGTGTTTTACTAAGTTTTCTCATATGATCTGTTACTAATTGTCCTGTTTCCATACTCCATTTTATTTTGAATATTACAACTTTGAAATAAAATCTAAACTTGGGAGTGAAATCTTATGACTTTGTTTGTTTTTTTTCAAAATATTAGAAATGGATGCCTAGAAGAGAAAACTAATAAATTCAACAAATATAAAGAGATTTCATTGTTTGCTTTTGTGCTGCATTATAATACCTCATGAAAAGCAACTTCAAAGATAAAATAGTTTATTTTCACTTAGGGTCCCAGAAGAATTCCAGACTATTATGTTATAGATGGAATGGTGGCAGAAGGGGCCTGTAAATGACTTGGTACTCAGGAAGCAGGTTGACCTCATTCCTTAATACCCAGGAGAGAGAGAGAGAGAGAGAGAGAGAGAGAGAGAGAGAGAGAGAGAGAGAGAGAATATGAATATGGCATGAATATATGACATCATTTCCTGCCATTTGTGACATACTTTTTCAGCAAGGACCTTACCTTACTTCCAAAGGTTCAAAAACCTTCTCAAACAGTACAACTAACTGGGTAAAGAATGAACACATAATTGAACCAATGGAGTACATTTCTTATTTTAGCCACAGGAGTGATTTGTTAGAATGAGTTATAGAATCAGAGATGGATCATCTGTTTACAAGCTAAGGAGGCTACAAATCTGGTAGTTACTCAGTCCAAAAGGAAGGATACATCACCAGTGGAAATCAACTGTTAATTACCTAAATTGATAATGAATGGTTTCTAGTAGTAGTGAAAGGCAAAAGATGCTGGCTTCTAGTGTCAGTGTAGGATAAAGCAGAAGTAGTGGGAGAGAAAGTGGAGATGCACTCACCCGCAAGGAGCAAAACTAGAAGCCCAGCTTTTACCTCATATTATTTTTTTTAATATTTCATTACTGTGAGAATCTGCTGTTCCCTTAGAAGTAGGTTATTCTCACCTCAGCAAAACCATCAAGACAATACCCTCACAGAAGTACTCAGAGTCATGTCTTTTAGTTGACTCTGCTTCCAGTGTACTTGGAAATCAATATTAACCCTCAAGGATGTTTGACTAAATTTGTTGGTCCCTTCACATAATACAGATGCCTTAACCACATGAGAATTTTCATTTCAATTACAGAAATATATGTAATTTTGTTTCTGTATTTTTTAAACTCAGTTTTGTATGTATCTAATGTATAGATCTTTCAATTATTTTCTTGAGTCCCATAGATAATGTCTGTATGCAAAAAATACAGAATATTAAAGTTTTACTTAATGTTTAAGGTGAAAGTAATATATCGCCCAGTTATTCCATATCTAAAAATTTTCCAGCAGAAAATAAATCAGCTGGTTTAAAAGATATAATCTTTCCCTAATCATTGAAGTGCTGTTTATTATAAATATGACTGGAAAATCTTGTCACAAGGGAAACTAACTAAATACATTTCCCAAATTAAGTAGATATACATATATACATTGATGCAAAAAATGTAATGTGTGATTAAGTGGAATATTAAGAACTCATGAAGTGGAAGGGAATTCTGATAATCACAGCAGCAAGGAAGAGACTAAGAACACTGTTTAAGGAAATTGTGGAGGTACTTGTAGGTAAATACTGTATGAATACAGTTATATGCCAAGTCTTTAAAACTTAAAATCGAAATTAAAGAATATAATTTTAGTTCTAGACAATAGAAGGAAAAATAACAGAAATGTATTAGTAAAAGATTTTAAAAATACCTTGTGAAAAAAATGTTCTTAGTATTTGCATACAACATGCACACGTTTATTTCTTCTAGATAACTAATATATAATAAAATTAATGCTTTCTATAAGTAAATGGAAATCTTTTTCTTTTCCTGAGTTTTAGAAAATATTATTTAACTATTTGGAGACTAAATGAAGAAATAGAAACGCAGAGCTCCTATATAGCAGGCCGTGTTAGGGATATTGTATTGTTTGAATTCTAAGCAGAGCTCCTATATAGCAGACCGTGTTAGGGATATTGTATTGTTATGAATTCTCTGGAAAGGGCTAAACAGTTTGTACTAGTGTACACTGGCACACGCTAATGCACGCAGATGCCAGAGGATAAGCTTTCAGGTTATTTCTCAGATACTGCTCATCTATTTATTCATTCTTAGTGATGTGTACTAGTTCTTGTGTGATGTTGCACACAGTTGTAAGGAACTCAGATGATCTCAGGGCATATCCTAAAATACTTTCTATCTTTCTTCATTTCAGATGCTGTAGCCCATGGTCCTGGAACATGCCAGCTATATAGGATTCCAGGGATTCATCTGTTTCTGTCCTCCCATAACTAGACTAAAAGCACTCAAGGCAGTTTAGTCTTTTAAGCTTTTACATTGGTTCATGGGTGACCTTTTTTATTATTTAATAAAAATTTCCACCTCCTCCCCGCCTCTATTTTCTCTCCCCTTCCCCACCTCACCCTCCTTCTCTAGTCCTAAGAGCCGTCAGGGTTCCCTGCCCCATGGGAAGTCCAGTGACCTTTATGTTATGCTAAGACAATAGTTTACAGACTGGTCCTTCCACCTAGCCCTCCAAGGAAAGAAATGAATTCATGGGTTCTTCCTCAATTCTATATAAGACATTTCTTAACATTTATGTTTTTTTTTTTATATAAAAAAGTGCCTAGCTGACTGCAAAGAAGCTTGGCTGCAGGCAAATAGAAAAAAAATGTGTTCTAGACTGAATATTTATTCAAATAAAAAACATTTTGCACAAGCTAGTTCTAAAACAAAAATCAGTACATGCAGTCCTTCACTCTTGAGATGCTATTATATTGAAGTGCTCTGTGCAGGGTGCTGTATAATAAGTGTTTACAGGACACTTTGGTCTAGCCTGTTGTGAAAAGCAATGTGGAATATGTCTTTATGATGAGCAATGAATACATTCCAACTCCATTACCATTTTTATGAAAACTGGAAACAGTAACAGCTAAGCATTTTACAAATTTTAAGTGTATGCAATACATTTATATGTAAAGCATTGTGTGAAAATAGGCTACCCAGACTGTTGTCAAATTAATAACAGCTACTTTGCAAAGAGGCTTAATGGAAGCAGTTAGCAGGAAATTAACTTGTGTCTTTGAGAATACCTCAAAACCTACAAGAACAGACATGGCAATTTCTGTGAATTGAAGCACCTAATCCTACTCAGATCCTGTTTTATGACTCACTCTAGCCACTGCCCCATTATGAACTTAAGTATCATCTAAGGAAAATACCACATTTTATTTTTCTGTGTGCATCTATGGATGCAAACTGTGTGTGTGTGTGCGTGTGTGTGTGTGTGTGTGTGTGTGTGTGTGTGTGTAGATGTTCTAATTGAATAGATGTTCATTTGAATCTATTCTTCAATTTCTCTCCACATTTTTTAGTCTGGGTCACTTGCTGAACTTTAAATATACCTCTTTAGTAAGACAGCTGGGCACTCTGGTGATCTGTATCTAGGCCCCCTTAACAGGACGATTGGAGTGGACACATTCACATTTTAATATAGGTGCTAGATATCCACATTCAAGACCTAGGTTTAAGCAGCAAGCACTATAATAACTGATATTTCTTCCCAGACACAAAGACCATAGAACTTATCTTCTTGTCTTTCTAGAACATGAATTATGTTTTTGGTATATAACATGATAACAGCAAATGAGATAAATCTTATGCCATGAGTCCTTACCCTGCTGTTACATTTAATAGACTGACAAAACTTGATTAGATTAGGTGCAAGCTGTGCAGTGGTGGAACACACCTTCAATTCCAACACCCAGGAGGCAGAGACATGTAAATCTCTTAGTTCAAATTCTGTCTGGTTTAAAGAATGAGTTCTATGACAGCCAAAGCTACACAGAGAAACCCTGTCTCAAAACATTGTAGGCATGTGACCTTGGAACTAGGTTTGTTTTTGCTTGTTATAAAAGTAAAAGTTTGATAAATACTATAATTTCCCATTGTTAATTGTCTTTCCACTCGTTACATAAATGAGTACCAAGATTAAAACTTTTCGGATAAGCACATGCTCCTGCCACAGTGCTCTGAATTGTTGGTAATGAGGATGTTAACAGTTAGTACATTTAGCAGAAACCTAATGTTGACCCTGAGGGCAAGTTTTATTAATACTTACAGCATATTGATATTGCCACAATGAGTAAGTTTACCAGACATGCAGGACAGAAAGTAAATTAAGAGATAAGTTGCTTTCAGAGAAATGCATGAAGGAATGCATGCCTACCCTATAGTACCTCCTGAAGGAATGCATGCCTATAGTACAGCAGCACCTGAAGGAGTGCATGCCTACACTCCAGCAACATCTAGGGAATGCATGCCTAAGTCAAACATGTTAAGTATAATATTCCTAGAGTATCCTGAAATATGTAAGTTTAGGAAATATTATGATTTTAAAATGGGATCTTTTTCAAGCAAAGCATCCATGCAGTTGAGATGCAACATGTCAGATCTATTTTTCATAAAATCAAAAGTAAGGTAATATATGCACTAGACTTTTATATGATGTAATGTAAAGGTAAATAAATTAAGAGTAAATTTTTATAATATTTTTTCTTTAGAATAAAAGGATTTCTCATATCAACAGGAAAAGGATTAGAGTTGGATTAAAGTCCATTTATTGGAATGTGTTTTGTTCTGAAATTCCAAAACTGTGCAGGTTCTCTCCTTTTGGGTCATTATGATCAATAAAGTTCATTCACTGTGCTATTGTTCCACATTGGAAATTTAGAATTTCTAAGTCCTCTGATAAGTTATTTTTTTCTGCCTTTAATAAGAGTCTCTCAAATAGACAAAAGCTAAATTTAGTCTTATAGTCAATGTAGCCAGGGCTCTGGACCTTGATGAAATGGGATTTTCTGAGAATCTTTGAGGGAATGTACCAAAGGACATTAGGACACAGACCCTTTGCTTATCTTCATTTCTCATCTCTTCTCCCTCCATCAAATCCCCTCCACCCCCTGATCCTCTTCTTGTCCAAGCTTCTCTTCTTGCACTTCCATCTTACCAATCTCTTACTTTCTTCCTGACTAATAGGTTGCCTATACAGCCTCATCATTACCACAGATCCCATCCAGTATTTGGCCCTTAAGCTAATAATCATTTAGCTCACATGGTCATTGACTGAAACCTAGAAAACCGAAAGCCAGAATAAACTTCTATTTTCATTCTTTTTCATGCACTGAATATTTCATGCATGTATACTAACTTTCTAAATTGATCATTTTCAAATTCCTCCCACTTTTCCCAGGACCCCACTTAGGATCTCCCTTCCAATTCATTTCTTCTTTTTATATTATATTTAACACATTCAGTCAAATTGTTTAACCCGTTGATTGTTGCTCATATACATATGGACATATATCCATCTATTGAAGCATGAGGACTCTGTTGGGGATCATACCTTCAAAGAAATGTGATTCTCCTTTTCCTACTAGCCACCAACTCCCAATATGTTCTTGCTTGGATATGAGAAATTTGGAGCTCCTCCCTAGTATGTAATAAAATTTTAAACTGGCTTGATCTTGCTGCCAGCAAACAAAATCTATTGGAAAAAAATGCAGCAACAAAGTTGTGCTTAACTCTGTTCTTTTGTGTCTAGAACTTCTTAACAACCTCTCTTAGTTTTTATGTGGATGTACTTTCCCCATGTTTACATGCCATTTGTAAGCCGAGACTGCTTGTTTATTTCCCGACTGCTCAGACATGAATAATCACACAGAAACTATATTAATTACAACACTGTTTGGCCAATGACTCAGGCATATTTCTAGATATCACTTATATTTAAAATAATATAACGTATCTCTATTAATCTGTGTATTGATATGAGGCTGTGTCTTACTAGTAAGTATCCGTTATCTGTCTCCTTCAGCAGCTACATGGTGTCTCTCTGACTCTCCCTACTCTCTCTATATATCTCTGTTTAGAGTTCCTGCCTGGCTATACTCGGCTAAACCATTGGGAGAAACAGCTTACACATCACCAAATAAACCCCAAAAGGTACATATATTATAATAAAACATCACCAAATGTTTCCAATATGTAAATATGCATTATGTTGAAATGCATGAGTGAAATCAGTAATCCCTGTTAATTTGCATAACTTCTTGTTGCAGTTATTACTTATAGTTTTATGATTCCATTCAAAACCTTATCTATAAGGTTGTATTAATAGGGAGTTTACTATTATGTCTAGTGCTGTAAGTGTAGGGTTAAAGAGCCAACTGGAGAAGGAAACCAAACAATACCAGAGCACACTTGCTCTAAACCCAGAGTCAGGGAAAGAAACACACCCTGATATGAGACCTGAGCCAGGGAAAGAAACAGCTTAAGTCATGAACTCAGAACCAAAGAAACATTCCCTAACTCTGAAACCAGTGCCACAAATGCACACTTTCTCCCTAGAGACAGAGCCAATTGTAAACAGAGACTGCACTCTTGTTTCCCAGCCAACCCTATCCAAATAATCTCATAGAAACTATATTATTTACATAGCTGTTTGGCCAATGGCTCAAGCTTATTTCTAGCTAGCTTTTACATCTTGAATTAACCCATTTCTATTAGCCTTTGTATTGCTATGTGACTGTGTTGTTACCTCATTTTCTACATGTCTTGTTTCTTCAGCAGCTGCTGTCTGGGTTCTGATAGGCAAAGCAGTATACAATTAATATAAAGCTTTGAATGTTGTATTTTTATTTTATTTATTTATTTTTTGGACTGAAAGACTTCAGGACTGGACAGGACAGAAACTTCTGCTTTAGGGACCAAAAGACTAAAAGTGACTAATGAAAGAAACACAGTTTTGCCTTGAAATCAGAGTCATCTCTGCCCCCTAACCAACTGACCAATGAGACTAACCAATCCCAGAGCAGGAAATCAACCTATCACTGAGCACCTTGACTGTGAACACAGAGCCAGTAAAATAAACATACCCTGGATGTGAGACCTGAGCCAGGGAAAGAAACAGCTCTATCCCTGAACCCAGGGCCAAAGAAACAGGCCCTGATTCTGAAACCAATGCCAGAGAAACACACTTTATCCCTAGAATCAGAGTCAGTGAAAGAAATATGTCATGGCCCTAATATTAGAGTAAAAGGACCAGTGAAAGAAACACAGTTTGGTCTTAAAATTAGAGCCATCTCTGCCACTGACCAACTAAACTAGCCAATCCCTGAGCTGAAAAAAATGACCAATCCTTCTCCCTGGGAAAGGGCTGGCCCTAAGAAGTCTTATATATGCCTCTCTGTCTGTTCAGTAGGAGGCTGTCTTTTACCACCCTGCCAGATGAAGTCACTCTCCTGGACTACTTCTTCCTAAATAAATCTCTTCCTCAAAAGAGTCTTGGATGGCCATCTTCATTCCCTGTAGAAAATAGCACAACCCTTCTGGGACACTCTTTTTGAGGTTGCTGGGCAAGGTTTACCAGATAAAGTAATTCACGGGGAAAATTCACAGGAGCTGGAGAAGATTGTTACACGTCTTCAGAAGCTTTCCCTTTAGCAGTGTTAGCAAGTGAAGAAACCTATTGGGAGAGTGAAGAAGCTGACAGCTCTGCTAGGACATATCCTTAGGGGAACAGAGCAGAGTTCAGCTAGAGTGACTCTCCAGGAGAGGAGCAGGATTGCTCTATACTGCAGGGACACCATCACTCACAGCACCCCAGCTTCAGGTAGCCTGGCTTCCCAACAATTCAGAACACTTTTTCCCACAGGATTGAGTTATCCAACTGTGACTCCAGCCTCCAGAGCTGTCTATTACAGTTCTACCAATCCAGAGCTTTCCTATTGAGATGGTATCCCTCCAGAGCTGTCCTACTGTGGCTCTAGGTATAGCCTGGCTTCCCAACAAGTCAGGATATCTTTGCAGCTCCAGAGCTGTAACATTCACACTCCCCTACAATAATGATGAAATAAATTCTCTGAATAGATTTCCTAATACAAACTTATATTTCTGTGGTTTAAAGTATGACAATTCTTGAAGCTATAGGGAAAAGCTTTCATATGACTCTATCTGAATGTATTTTCAGTGTGATAAAAAGCACCAGGCCTGGTGGTGGTGAGGTAATGGGAATAAGCCATAGTGGGTTTTGTTTGTTGTTTTTTTTTTTGTTGAGAGAGAGAGAGAGAGAGAGAGAGAGAGAGAGAGAGAGAGCGAGAGACTGACACAGAGAGACAGATACAGATAGAGACTGAGGGACAGAGACAGACAGATACAGATACAAATGAAGAGAGAGACAAACATGGGGAGAGAGACAGGGACAAAGACAGAAGGAAGAAGAGGATAGAAAGATGTATTAAACTTGCGATTTTTCTTTGAAATAGAAACAGTGAAGATGGGGACAGTGAGATGGATCCAAATACAACATCTCTCTTGTGGGTCTTCTCCATCTTGATTGAATATGCAGGGACCCACAGGTCCACTTCACCTTGACTGGAGGTCAGAGAGAGAGTTTAAGCCTATTCTTGCTCCTTCAAGTTTATTGACAAAAAGATTTAACTCAAGATGAGGTTATCAATGGGATATCTTGACTTAGGGTGTGATTGCTTGGTGTTTGGGATATTAAGAAGGCCCACAGATCTGAATCCATTCCATCCAGACCAAAGGTCAGAGAATTCAAGCCTATTCCTGCTCTTTCAAGAATATGACAGGAGGTTTGATCCAGAGTGTGGTTGCCTACAGGATACTTGGTCTAAGATGTGGTCACTGCACGTACTGCCTAAAATAACAGGGTTCTTTCTGCAGGATATTGTGGCTTGATCTTTCAAGTACTGAAGCAATTAATGACTCAATTTATTCTTTGTGTCATGTTAAAGCAGGCTTTTGCTTTCTTCTCCCCCATTTTTAGATTGGGGTATATGAACACATTGAAAATGAATGGAGGTGCATCCAGATTCGCTGGATTTCTTTCCTATTTTATGTCTCTGTATTTTTTTCATATCTTTCTTCCTCCTACATAATATTTCTAATCTACATACCCCTACCATGGAATGTGTGAACCCCGTGGAGGGTGACATGAGCCTCTTTAGAAATTTCTCTATTTAATTCATGTTTCCATTTCTAGATACGTGCTGAGCTGACAATAGATATTCAATGAATATGTTTTCACTGAATGTGAGAGAACAGAAAGAAACCAACCCTGCAGGATTTGGGAGCGTGCCTAAGGAATTACATAGAACATGTGAAGAGGAATTCCTACCCTGTGTAAGTGTTAGAAAAACAAATCTCCATTCATTTTCCTTTCAGACTCAACCTATCCTATTGTTGTTGCTTGTACTCAATACATTTCATAATAAAGTGATATTGAGAATTGAATCCAGTTTTTCACACATACTGGGTAAACAATCTATTGCTGTTCTATATAGCCCACTAGACCCACATGGTGGAAAGAAAGAACCAACTCCTGCAGGTTTACTCTTGATACACACACACACACACACACACACACACACACACACACACACACTATACTTTTAAAGAAAAGAAATAAGAAATCATATGCAAATTTTATTAGCCAGCTTATAATTTTCAATCTTATGAGTCTACTAGGTTCCCAAGACTTAAAAGGCAGGATACTTTTGTAACAAGTGAAAAGACAACTCAGGATATAGTCTGGGAATGATCATCACTGGTTATAAAGACTTTCAAATGCAACTGCTTCAAAGTCATAATTTCTAAATAATCATAACATATAATGATTTGACAAACAAACAGCTTCATTCATAACGTTTAGAAAGTACTGCTGCTGTATTTTTTCTATTGTGGCAAGCTCTAAATCAGCATGAATGCATCACTAATGATGCAGACAGGATTGAAACCAATTTAGCTTTTTATCTCCAAGGGCATTCTAAAAAAGAGGTTCCATAAGTCAAAACAGAACATTCTTTCCTTTGCTTTGTTCAAGCCAAGAAGCTCATAATAAATCTACCTCCCAGCTATTTTCCATGCTCTTACTGTACCCACTGTTGCTGATTACATACAATGGCATGCTGGTGCCTGTACTTAACCCGCCTACAGCTCATTCTTAAAATTAGTCATTAGGGAACCAACCCCATATTAAGTCTTTGCATGTTTAAACCTTGCTGAACAAAGGCAGTAGGCAATTCCTAAATGTTATACGATAAGGAAAGCATGTTTCAAAGCAACAGACTTCCAATTACAATCAACAGAGGAGGAAGAATGTAAAGATGCATGAACATGGTATAATGTTTCTCAGCACAAAATGCAAGATCTTTGCCTCTTCCCCTGACCAAAAATGAAAACAAACAAACAAACAAACAAAAAATACACACATTTTTAAGGGAGTACATACCTTCCAATTTTATAAAGTAGATGATACGGTAAGGTTTGTAGTATGTATTTACAAAGCGAACTTACAATGCATGATTGTTTACACTCACACACAATTCTGGATGTTTGATGAGGAATTTCATTTAAAAATTAACATTATAATCAATAGAGCTTGCATGTAAAAAGCATAGCCTGACTAATACGTGACACATGCATCCAATTAGTCAATGGCTTTGAAAACACAGTTCAGATTCTCTAAGTAAGAAGAAATTTACTCTATCTCTTTTTCTGTCTCTGTCTTTCTCTGTCTCTGTCTCTGTCTCTCGTTCTCTTTCTCTCTCTCCACCCATATTTATATCCTTTTCACTTTTCCTCTTCTCCCCTTCTCAATGTATGATCTTAGACTCATGATATAGTTGTACATAAAGGAACATAATTGGATTTCTTCCCTGACTGAGACCGTGGAAACAAAAGTTTTGGGGTAAAAGCAATTTTTCTGTCTTCTGCAATGTCCACACAGTGATCAGTCACCCAAGAGTGCACCATCATAGGCCAGAGCCTCTTTCAGTGAATCCAACTCATCAAATTCTGCATAATAAACCTTTTAAGTTTGTCAGTGTCTTGGTTTCTGACTAGCCACACAGTGTGATCCCTAAAGGTGGCATCTATGTCTCCCTGAGCCGTGTTATTATAGAGATTTCTTATGTACGCATGCATAAGCTTCTGGTCTATACAGTTCAGTGTAGGGGATCTCTGAAGGCAGCTCCTTCTGGCTATGGGAACTGTAACCACCAGCGTTGCAACAAGACCCTCTGCCTCTGCTGAAGCTGATATACACCCAATCGTCTTAGGTATTGATGTCTGTCATTTGCCGTCTTTGTTCCTTAAGAAACCAGCCTTATTTTTTTATTTAAAATGTTCTCTTTTTCTTTTAAACTAGAGTGTGATGTGCCAATGAATAGGCAATGTTGGCAAAACAATGTCTGTACAATAAAATACATTAGACATTTAAACAATTAACCTTAAAAACTAGTCACAGGGAGAGAAACCCAGTCAGTTGGATCTAGAACAATATTTTCTGAACAAATAAGAGCTGGCAAACCTCTCGTGAAGATGGATGTAAACAGTACCATAAGGCCTACGGAAGAGACCCAGCAGCTGGGGTAGGCTGGGGGTGAAAAAGCCTGAGGGAGAAAGATGTGACAAACCAAAAATACTGTCTGAGGTAGCAGGATTCTGCTCCGTGTAGAAGAAAATGGTTTATGAATAAAAATGAGACTGTAATATCAAATTAAATCCAGAGAATCATGCAAAAGACACAATATATGCTAGTTGGTTTCTTTTTCTTTAAAAAACACATGTTCATTTGGTATAATACTATATTTACAGCCACATTTTACCCAGTTAATAAGCTAAATATTGTTTACTAAAATTGCCTCAACTTACTCATCTTTCAGTATCAGCCCCAGTCTAGTGTTGTCCTTGAGTGGGCGTGGTCAGACATGTTATGTGATAACAAATTCACTAGTACATTTTCAAATTGAAATAAGGGTACCCAAACCATTCCAAACTTCTGGGATCTCTACATTATTCTTATGTGTAAAATAGGGACAAAATATGCTAAGCAGTTCAATTGTTGGAGGGTTCAACTAATTCATATATAAATATATGAATAAAAGTACTTAATGCATTATTCTCAAGATATATTAGCATAAGCTATTAAAACTATTTTTAGCATTTCCAAGCTATCTCTTGAACATTTACGTTCATAGGTCTAGACTTAGGCTGCTCACAGCTTCGATCACATAGTTCCTAACTGCTGTGGATAGTAAAATTAAAGCAGTAACCACATTTGTTCTAGCAATAAGAGTGACTATAGTGCTCAGACATACATGGGACCTCTACATTTCCCTGTGCCTCCCACACAACATGAGGCACAAGGAACCACCAGCCAAAGGTGTGGAATGAATGTAGGAGAGCTGGAGGAGAGGTGAAAACTGAAATACTGTCTTCTGGGCTTAACATAGCTGCTGCATGCATGAACTTCCAGAAAAAGTGGTTACCTGCCCAAGAGCTTCACAAGATGAGCAAGTTTTTAAAATTCCTATGTTTAGAGGAGGGGTTCCTGAGCCTCTACCCCTAGCAGTTGAACTAGCAGGTGAAGGGAAGAGAGCCACTTTTCTTCAGTATTTGGTCACTGACAAGTTGTTCATGCCTTCCTTAGTTGGCCACCCATTCCAAAGGCATATGAGCAGCACTAATTGCACACAGAGGGTTAAGAAATGAGAGAGAATATCACAAAAATAATAATACTTTACCCAATATCAAAGTTATGGTGACAGGGGTGCTGGAGAAATGTCTCAGGGGTTAAGAGCACTGGCAGCTCTTCCAGGGATCATGAGTTGAATTCCTAGCCCCATAGTGGCATAGAACCATCTATAATAGAATATGCTGCTTCTTCTGACTTGCAGTTATACATACAGAGCACTCATACACAAATAAAAATAAATAAAATTATAAGCCCAATTCATCCAGTAAAATATACATACATATATGTATGTGTATTTTAAAAATGTATGACATCTTGAATTTTGCAGGCAAATTGATAGAGCTAGAAAACATCATTTTGAGTGAGGTAACCCAGACCCAGAAAGACAATTATCACGTGTTCTCACTCATAAGCATTTTTTAAATATAAAGCAAAAAAAAAGCCCATAATAAATCACAATCCCAGAGAACCGAAACAACAATGAGTACCCTAAGAGAGACATACATAGATCTAATCTACATGGGTATTAGAAAATGATGTGATATCTTGAGTAAATAGGGAGCATGGTGACTTTGGGAGAGGATTGAAAGGGCGGGGAGAGGCAGGGAGGGGAGCAGAGAAAAATGTAGAGTTCAACAAAATTATTAAACAAAAAAAATTTCTGTGATGATGAATATCAGTTTTCATTTTTATATATTTAGCAATTGTATGGTCTGAGTTTTTGCCTTCAATAATCCAGGTTTATAGAAGACTATAAATAAATTCCAAAGGTTTGTAAGGAGATTATAGCATCCTGAAGTCAGAAAAAGAAATGGTAAACTGGATGCTGGCACTTTCTTGACTAAAGTGGTTTCCATCATTTTTCATCATCTTTGCATTGTGCAGGAAGAAGTAGGACCTAGAGGAAGGTATGGAGGTGACTTTTAACTGTAGAGAGATTTGATTAATTAAATAATTTTGAAATAATTTCTTTTATTTTGTCAAAACTTCCACTTTGCATTCAATAGCATCACCTAAGTTTAATACAAAAATCAGTATTTGACTTCATTAAGCAGACAATTTTACCCATTGCTGCCAAGACGTGCATTTTAAATGTGTGGAGGATTTAAATACTACTATACACAGTCTATGTGTGACTGTGTTAATGAGTACACCAAAATCATTGTCTTGCATTTGGCTGGTATTTTTTAAGTAATCTCATCAGATAGTGCACTTGAAATTTTATGCAGAGGAGAATTTGGAGGCAGGGATTTATAAGGCTGTAAACAGGAGCATGTCTGCGTAACCAACAGAGCAGGGAGAAACAAGGAACTCACTCCTGCTGATCCCCCAATAGACATGGGAATTGTGGACTCCAGATCACTGTTTTCAGAATTATGAGAAAATTGATTCCAGCCAAGGCTAACTTGTTTTACACTACTTAGACAACTCATACTCTGCCTGAGAATTTTATAGGTTGAGAATGTTTTGTAAGAAAGAGAAGAAAATCCTATCTCTTAGATCCTATGTTTGAGGCAAACAGTGTAATGATGCCTGGATAAAGAGTTTTTGTTGTTGTTATATGGTTGGTTGGGTTGTTTTATTTTTTAAAATTAAAGGATTATGTCTATCCAGCAAAGCATGGGTGATATGTGCCCTTCATGACACCATAGGCTGTTAAGTGATTTATGCCAATCACAATTCATGATTCACTGGTTATTCCTTTTCACATCAGAATGATGAACATGCAAGTCTAAGGTGAAAATGAGTTTTTGCTTTGGGTACTGCATCCCATTGCTCTTCCCCAATAACAGTGATCACAGCGTTGCTACCACAATTCAGGACAAACTCAACGGCCACTAACACACTTAAATAATGAAGCTAAGCAGTGCTCTGAGTAGTAAAAACACCAAGCCTTCTACTGACAATAGGTCAAGAGCCTTGCCACAATATCAGACTAAGAAACAGTAGGTGAGATTTCTTCCAATTTCATATTCTACATCAGGCCAGTCATCAAACCCTATGTTACTACTTCCACAGCATTCTCTGCTTTCCTTCATCTACCCTTTACAACAGATCTTCCTGACTCCTGAAATTCCACATCACTGTACTCAGTGCCCTACTTTTTATGGTACTTCTAATTACTTTTGCACTAGAACATGAATTTTACAACACTGACTATCTTTTAGATGGTTGCTGAGAATTTCTAAAAATATAAATTAAACCAAGGACTGAATAAATATTTGTTAAATAAATAAACTAGTGAATAAAATATTAACTCCTCTGACCAGCTATAAATATAATGAATTATATGTGAAGGAAAGCTTTGTATTAATTATTTGAAGCATAAAAAGTAGCTTCTGTTCATTTTCTAAACACACATTGTAATGCATCAAGAATTTTAGTAGTAATCACTATTGTTTCAACATCCTATTAAAAGAATAATATAGTTTTGTGGGTGTCATCCTCAGCAATGGGGCCCAGCTGCCAATTTTTTGGAGAAGAACCCTTTGTCACAGCAACAGTCTGAATTGTTTGGGGATTTTCATGGAACCCCCTTGACCAACAATTGAATTGAATGCACCAAGTCCTGCCAGTAAAAGCCTCACCTGGCTAAGAGAGACATCCATTTTAGACGGTTGAGACTCTCTATCCCCCATTACGAGAATTTCTCATTAGGATCACCTTCACAGCTTCCAGGAAGTTTTGAAGGCTGCTTATATAATTATGAGGAGTAGAGGAAGATGAAACAATAATCAGGATGTATCAGATTTAAAAATTCTATTTCAGTAAAATTAAATAATAGAAACAGCCTGTTGTGCACTCAGATAGGCACACATGGTGGTGATCAGCTGCTGGCTGCATGCCCTGGGAAAGGCATACAATTGGGGATAGGCCGACCCTAAGTTAGATGTGCTTTTTCTGCTTTACTATTTGTAAAGAAATTACAGGTAACTGTGAATCCAGTCACGGAGCAAGGGATATTAACAAGTATTTTGAAATGCTTCAGTGAAGAAAAATTGGGTGCTTTATCCCTTTTTATAACCATTTCTTAAGTAATTTACTTATTATGCTAACAATGGATAGATAGTTGTTTCTGTTTTAGTTTGCAAACCATTGTCTATCTGTTAAAATAGTTATACATTTATTCATTATAACCCCTGATTAGATCTTCTGTGCTGATGAAATGACGCTATCAATTTTATTTTGCCATTGCTGCTTCTTCGTCAGGACATGGGGTTCATTGATAGAGTCCATGGCCTATCACTGGGATAAACCTTTTTTTTTTCTGTACGTCAGTGGTTTATTTTATTTAATAATGGTAGTAGGAAATCATAACTGGATAATATTTTGTTTCCTATATGTACTTTCAGCCAGCAGAGCAGCAAAACATATGTGCTTTATAATCTCTAAAAAACATGAGAAGTGCATTTTTTTTCTGATTGACCTGTGTCTATAAAAGCCTACCTGAGCTTATACTGCTGTCTCCCATTCTAATCCAAGTGACTCACTTCCTCCAAACCTCCACTAGGCAGCTCAGCTGATTTCTGCCACCTTTATACAGCTGATCTGGTCTCAGAGTCTTCTTTGAGATTGGCTCATCTAAGACTTCATTTTTGCTTGCCTAGCTTGTCTAAGGGAGACTCCCAAGGGACTTCCTTGATTATTCCAAGAGGGAGGGACCTAGAGATTCTGGTCTGTTTCAGGGACTTCCTAAACCTATTTTGAGTTGTTTACCTTCCTGTTTAAGAAGCTTCCCTGCTGTATGGAATGTTCCTATTGTGGAGGAAATAGTTATACAGCAGAATGGTGTATACATATTCTCATATTCACATACATGCATGCTAACACGTTTCTGTTCAAATATACAAATGCATCTTAACATTTATAATATCCCCAACACAGGTTTCATTGTTGCTTTTAAGAACCTAGTTTCCTGTAATATGTATCAAACATCTAGTTATTAGGTTCTAAAGACATATTAACCCACAACTTTCTGAGTGAAATATCCTCAACTGGATGTTACTTGGTTCTAAGGTCAATTATGGAAATTCCCACCTGCACACACCCAAAATTATATCTATATGGACCATTGTAGATAGGAAAATTCTTTTACCATCTTTGATGAACAAATGCAGATTTACCTAAATAGTCCAAGTTTAAACTTTATACCATGAGTTTGAAAGCAAGGATTTTTTTCTATAAGGATTAAAAGAAATTAGTGACTTAAGTTTGCTATTTATGGTTTGTATAATAATTTGTCTAAAGATACATATGAAGAAATTAGTATTTAATTTTGGTGATGATTAAAATTCATCTGTTGTTGGGAATTATTGTGAAATGAGATTTAGCTTTATTTGTGGCCATATTTGCCTTCACTTACTACCAATGAACCAAAGCACTCAATCTTAATTGAAATTTCTTACAAACAAAGCTCGTCCTACACCCTACAGTTAGAAAACACTTGTAAGATTTGTGTTTGTACATGTATGGGGTTATGTGTGTGTTGTGTGATTGTGTATTGTTTGTATCTGCTGTATGTACATGTATGTGTATTCTAGGGGGAACACTAGAACGCAATAAGTAGTAAATATTTGTTTATATATTGTTTCCTGTTTTTTCTGCAAATCATTTACTTTAAGATCTGGTAAAGTGAATGTACTAATTTATGTGTTTCTCAGCATTTTGAGATCATTGTGATAACCTTTTCAATATCACGGCTGGGGGCATGAAAAATATGTCCTTGATATAGCAATGTACACTGGGACATAATTGCCATCCTGTGTGAGTGTGATTGAATGAGATTGAAGAAAAAAGGATTTGTTTTAAGTTGGGTTGATTCCCACTGTTTTATTTAATGCTTTTTAAAAATGAAGTTTGCCATGCCAAACAAATTCTGCATAGAAAATTCAATATGTTGAAAAGTGGTTATTCTGCTTGCTGAGTGGAAAATGATAACATTCAGATATTTAGGATTTGTATGTGTATGTATGTGTGTGTCTGTGTATGTGTGCAAATTTCTCCTTGTGCCTGGATCAATCTTCTTTATTTCCAGAGACAATTTACATCATTGAGTACTTGGAGTGCATGAAATTTTTATTAAAGAAAATTTGCTTAATAGTATTGCTATGTTTATTAAAGTGCATACTATTAAAGTGCATACAAACTTGTTGTTTGTAAGTGTTTTATAACATCTCACATAAATTAATATTAAAATTAATTATCACAAAGAAATGGTTCTTTGTCTTCCCTACCTTGGCTGTAATATATATTTACTGTACCTTCTTAATACAAAATTTACACACAGTAGTATTATTTTTCCTATGGTTAATATCCATCTTCTCAAAAATATTTCCATCATTTCATATTTCTTTGCAATATCTTTCATTGAGTTGTTTACAACATGACTTGTAAATCTTGCTGATGTTAATAATACACAGTAAACCCATCACAATAACCCAGTTTTTAAGACTATTGTGTGTAATACTGGTTCGATTGGAAAAATACTGAACATTAATAAAAAGGGGATATGATGTGTTGTTTATAATTTGCATGAATTTTGAGGACAAATTATGAATACTTAACTGTGGTTTGGCTGTGCCATGGAAGAGGTTGAGTTTTTCTCTAATTTTTCGTCTTTACCATGGCTTTTAAGGATAAGACCACTGAAAATATTTGTGGAGGGATGGCCTATTAAAGAAAGAAGCTTGTAGACACTATAGTAAGCTAAACTGAATGCTTAGTGAACACCAGGCTATATGCAGTGATGTTTTGTTATGCATGCATTGAAGTCGAACTTTTCATTTGATTGCATAAAATGAATAACCGTGGTATTTCTCTTTATTTATCCAGGTTTGCATAGAGAGACAGTCAGGCCAAGTGACAGGGAGGGAAGAACCTACAAAGAGAGAGAACTGTAGACCACCTCATGCTCACATACATATTGCATATACTTGAGTTTCACTTGATCTAATAACTTAACTCTCAAAATTTAAGTCAGCAGGAACTAAAATAAATTCCAAAATGTATTTTTGCCTTTTTAACAATAAAACTTTTTCAATCAGAACCCTATTTCATAATATATTTTATTATACATCCATAGGCTTTTATTTTTCTGATACTTCTATTTTAAAAATGCATTTTATGTGTACTTATATATAATATATATGGAAATAAATGCCAGCTTTTAGAAAAGTTTCATGTAATTCATACTAGTGTTGAACTATCTAGTTAGGTAAAAATGTCCTGGAGCTTCTGATTCCTCTTTCTCCACAACCAGAGTCCTCAGATGACAAATACATAATACCAGGCCTTCTCTTATACAATGAAGGCGTTAGAATTCAGGCCTCATAAATGTTGGGAAATCATGCTACCACCTATACAACATTCACATTATAAATGCCACATTTGAAGAAATAAATGTTGGCATGGATAATAATAACTTTTAAAGACAAGGCTATGAAGCACATCCACATCTTTCCATGAAGGATGTGTTCAAAATTGCTGATTGATACAGTTGATCAATTTAATATGTTCCCTTCATTTAGGTGATATTAATTTTTGAAATAAAATTTTATTTATTAGTATAGTGTGGCAAATATATATGTTGCGCAATTCATATGTAAATGTAATTGTACACATGCCAAACAGGTAGAGATCAGAGTTAAACGTCTAAGTTCTTTTTTTAATTAATTATTTTTCCATTCAAAAATTTCCACCTTTTCACCTCCTCCCATTCCCCTCCTGCTCCCCCACTCACTGTCCTCCCTCCCTCTCCAGTTTTAAGAGAGGGCAGGGTACCCTTCCCATCTTCCTCAGAGTCAGTTCTTTCTTTCTACCCTTAGTCCCAGGGAGAAAAGCCAGGATTTGTGTCTTGCACACAGAGCACTTTTATACACTTAGTCATCTGGTTTGCAGGTGGAATTGCTTCCTCAGGGTCAGACACAACAATATATTACTACTACATTAGCATGCCAGTCTAAGATTTTATAGCTTGCATTGTCATCTACTCAAAATCATCTATCATCAATGTTTGTAGAACTATATTATCTATCGATCATCTTTCTGTCTGTCTGTCTGTCTGTCTCTCTATCATCTACTCTCACTTACCAGGGATGTATCTACCTATCTTATCATTCATCAACTGTCAATCATCTGTTTTCTTATTCCATGATATCTTCCTCTCTCTCCTCTCTGTCTCTGTCTCTGTCTTTGTCTCTGTGTCCGCTCCCCCAGAATCATAAATGGTATATAGTCCTGGCTGCCTTAAATGATTTATGTAGACCAGATGGCTCTACAAGTTAAAAATGTCCACCTGTTTCTGCTTTAACCATGATGAGAATAAAGGAATGCAGTTACGTTCAAGGACTTAAACCATTGATTTGATATCTCTCTTCTGTAATGTTCTTTTTATTCAGATCTCCCTAGACACAGTGATTAGTGTCTCAGGAAGCACTGATTATTGGAACAAACAATGAGATGCAGATGTATAGTATATTTTTGTGATTGAAGACTGGCTAGTGTTCTAAGAGGATTAATACATATTTTCAGCAACTAAAGAGGTACCAGGAAATGACTTAGGAACTGTAGAAAATAAATATGATATTTTATTTTACATTTATAAAAATAAGGTTATTATTGAAACACATTTTAGCAGCAAATTGGGAATTAAATAGCATATATGCTCAATTATTTTTCCAGAATTCATTCCTCTTTTGCCTTTTTCTTTGTTTCATTCACCAATTTTAAATATCAGAATAGGTTCGGTTCTGCTGTATATGTTTAAATAAGGAAGAACTTTATTTTCCATCTTAGTAACTCAGACACTCCAGAACTCTAATTCTTCCCAGGTTTCTGTTTGTATATTAAGTTGACTCTTCAGTAAAACATACCACATGTACCAAAGTTCTGACGTCTGCAGCCCCATGTGTTTCTTCAAAGACTGCACCTCACATGTCGATTCCTATGCCACTCTGAAGCTGTCCCCAGATCCTTTCTGCTGGCCCCTTTGAAAAGTCTTTGAAATGCCACATGTTAGCACAGAAAACTCTGGGATGCATCACGGCATTACAAATTCCAGATGCAAGCAAGCTTTCTGCTAAAACTCGGGGACTGGAAAAGAATCACAACATACCATCCATCTTGTTAAAGGAAGGCTGGGGAGAAATGCTAAAGGGAAATTTAAGGGCGGTTGGTCTCAGAGCAGCCTATACCAGCTAATCTTTGGGATCCTTCTCTAACAGTTGAGTGTAGTTTTAGTATTAGATCCGGTGAGATTCTCACAGTCAAATGCATCAGAAAACAATGGTTGTAGACTATGACTTTTAATGTTTGTCAGGGATTTTTTTTCTTTTTTAGACGAATTTGTGCCATCATCAGCTTTTCTTCACTTTTTGGGTACAGTTTAAATATATATTATTTATATATTTAATATATAAATTTTAATATATAATAAATTTAATATATAATAATTTAATATATAAATTTAATATATAATAATATTAAATATATTATTTATATATTATTTATATTATTATTAAAAATATATATTATTAAAATAGCAAATGTAGTACTACATTACATAGACTGTAATGAAGAACAAAAGAAGCAAACAAAAACTTTAACAGATAGAGGTATCTATGCATGGCAGCTAGTCTGGTCTTGACTATGATAAGAGGTATATACTGTAATATAGAGGAATGAGTTACAGAAAGATTGCCAAAGAGACTTTTTTTCTCCAATTGGTTTTACTAGAGATAAATGTAAAATATTATGCATTAGTTGACTCAGATTGTCTATCTCTCTTACATTTTTATTCTAGGCACACAAACTTGTATCAAAGTATTTTTATTGTAGCTCTTATTTTGGTAATGAGAGGTGTGTTTAGATTTCTTTCAGGGCTCTTAGACCAGCAAATAGATTAGATATAACTCAGTCTCAGTATTAGGTGATTCAGTTCATTAAAAGAGATGCCCAACTGGGGCTCTGTCTTCTAGATTATTCTGTGATTTCATTTGGATCATGGTCATATACGTATATATTTTGGAAAAGTTCTACTGTATTAGGTCTCCATCATACGACTCTGCAAATGGTCCTTAGTTTTAACTCTCCCTCTCTATATTCCCTCCCTCATTACTGCCTTCACCCATCCTCCCATTCTCATAGTGGCATGTTTCTTGGCTTTTATATTTTTAGTTTCAAGTCATGCTTCCTTTATTTCTGAAAACATGTATTTTAGGACCTTACTTTGCATTGGTATTTTCTCTCAAAGGTAAAAGTTTAAACGGAGCTTTCTCAATATGGCTCCTGACAGATCATCATGGAAGGGGAAAGAGTGGACTTTTCGAATGGCATCACGTTTTCAGATACCAGAAATGTCCCTTGTGTGACGGAACTACACAGGGCAGATGCATTTCTGAGACTAAAGAGGCTTTCTCTCATGTCCCTGTTCTTTCTCTTGCTCCAACCGCTGCTCTCGGGGTAAGGCTATTGAATCTTCCAAACTGCAGAACACTTTCTTTGTCTCTGTTTTTCTTCCCCAATTTTGTTTTGTTTCATTTTAATTTATATTTCTGAAAGAGTAGTATCTCTCACCATTGCTTATCCTGAATAGTAGATTTTAGCTTATGTCAGTGTTATAGAGAAGATGACAATCAGTAAATCCTACTAATCTATTGTGTCCTGATTTATTTGCCCTTTGAATAAAAGTTTTTACATTAAAATAGTTTTTCTTGTTTTTGTCTATTAATGAATATAAAGTATTGGCATCAGCTTTTATTTGTCTTTGTTGTCTTTATTAAGCAAACTTTGTTTCACAAATTTTTTTTCAGATATATAGAAGCAATAAATTTTGAATATTAAGTTTGCATATTAAACACACATTCTTTTTGAAATACCCTTTTACAATTTTATAAAATGTTCTTCATGATATTTTTATTAGTAATTTATAAAATTTTCCACTTCCTCCCCTTCTCCCAATAGCCTCCCACTCCCCCCACTCCCTCTCCTCCTCCCTCTCCAGTCCTAAGAGCACTCAGGGTTTCCTGCCCTGTGGGAAGTTCAAGTTCCTCCCCCTTCCCTCCAGGTCTAGGAAGGTGAGCATCCAAACAGACTAGGATCCCAAAAAGCCAGTACATGCAGACGAAAGCAGTCCCAGTGCCATTATCAATGGCTTCTCAGACAGCCCCCATGTCAGCCACATTCAGATTCTTAAAACAGAATTTTGGTTATAATGCATGATATAAGAATAGTAGTCCTGATATGTCATGAATATCATTTACATCAACTTTTATCAACATCAGTTCTTCTTTTTTGAGATTATTTTAATCACATTTTCCTCTTCCTTACTCTTTTCCTCCTTCCATATATACTCCCTGATCTTCTTCAAAGTCATCGCCTCTGTTTTTCATCAATTTTTACTTCAATTAATTTGTATTTATTTAGACACATATATTCCTAAATATAATTTGTTGAATCCACATAAGGTTACTTATGTGTGTGTGTTTAGGACTGACCATTTGACATGGTACAGCCAATAGTTGTGGTTTTCATTGGAGATAGCCATATTTTCCATCTCCAGACTACTTAGATAAATATAGTTCTTTTTGTATGGTTTCATCTTTAGAGGCTATTTCCCTGGACAATTGTCTGAGGTTTTGTATCTTCCTTGTTCAGCTTATGTTTGGGGGGGCATGTTTGTAAGACTTTATGGTTATATCTTCTGATATTAAAACTTTTTACTTGTCAATATAAGACTTCTCTGAAATATAAGCAAATATCTTACAGATAGCATGTTATTATTCTTAGATTAGTAATGGTTTGACTTATGGGTTTTTCTAGTATACAATGGTAAAATAAATACCAACATTCATGCAATAGAAATCAACTTAAAATATTGAATTATGATGATTTCTTGATGCTTTGTTGGTCAAACAATACTCATTGAAGATTTTTTGCAGTGCCTGTATGCAAAATTCCTAGTCAGTCATGTAAACAAGATAGTATAAAGTGAATATAATAATATACTATGATGTTGAGATCTAATTATTATAGTTTTCAATTCTTACCAGTTATGAAAAAAGTATGTTATCCCATCACATCATGCTCTCCTGCAAAATTTTGGTTTCTTCAATTTTTACTTGCACTTACAATATCTTTTGATTTATGAAACTACTTAAATTTAATTAACAATTATTAGAAAACAATCTTAGTTTTGCCATTTTTTAAATTTTGTAAACATTTTCTCCTTCCTGTCTACTTTTGATAGATGATTTGGGATTCCACTCTGTATGCTGTGAACATCATTGGTAATAAAGACTGGATTGGCCTGATATGGTAGAACAGAGCTCAGTGGGGGAAACTAAACTGAATGCTGGGAGAAAGAAGGGCAGAGTCAGGGAGAAGCCACATAGCCCCAATAAAGACAGATGCTGAAATTTTACCTGGTAAGCCACAGTCATGTGGTGATACACAGACTACTAGAAATAGGTTAAATGAATATGTAAGAGCTAGTCAATAAGAAGCTAGAGCTAATGGGCCAAGCAGTGATTTAATTAATACAATTTTATTTTTGTGGTTATTTCAGTTTTAGGTGGATGGGATGAACAAGCAGCCTCCTACAACAGATAGATTCACCTTTGTTTTATTTATGTTTTAGTGCTATGTATTAATCTTTATTTTTCTCTTATGTATAATTTGAAGATATCTTCTTTACTATATAAATATTACATTTTGGTTTTTGTTACATCGTAACTCTAATTTTTCATTGTATTTGTTGTATTAATTCCAGTTCTCTGGAGAAGTATAAATATAAAAAAATAAATCTCCATTTATGCATATTTATATATATGCATATATGTGTTTATTTATGTGTGTGTATCTATATACACACAATTGGAAATGGAATTTATAGATTAGATACAGACTGTGGTACAGCTAATCCAACAATGGCTGCCTAAGAACAGAAGGTAGAAGAGCCCACTGGTTGTTTAGTCTATGTGCTGGATGTCTCAACTGGTCTTCAATATATACCAGAATTCTGAAGATTAGTCTTTGAGACCAGTAAAGGTCTGGGTTTCCTATTGAGAATGACAGCAGAGCAAGCAGGCAAAGAAAGCAAGTTACATTCCCTCATGTTCTTTACATAGACATTCAGAAGAAGGTGTGGCCCAGCTTAACAGTATATCTACCCTCTTCAAAAAACTCAATTAAGAGTAAACTTTAATTCAAAGAATTTACTTCAGAAAAAAAAATTCTTCCAGATATGCTTAGTCACTTGGGTTTCAGTTAATTCCAGATGTAGTCAAATTGGTAACAAAGAATAGCCATCACAGCTGCACTGTTCAATTTTACATTATTCACATCTAAATTATGTCATAATATAAAGTAGGCAAATTAGTACATTTTCTTAGTCATGACTTTCTGCTATTAAAATTCTATGTGTCCATATTCTACAGCAGAACAGATACATTCTCCATGCATTTCCTTTTCCCACATTATCTTACATTTTTTTTGTCCTTTTGTGTTCCCTTTAACCTTTCTATCATTTCAACCAAAAGCAATTTCTGCATCAAGCATTACTTGTGAAAAACATTTAACATATTGGACTTCTCTGTTTATCTGGGAAAGCTTAAGTCCTTCAGTGCTGAAAGTGAGTTTTTCCAGATGTGCTATTCTTGTTTGACAACTGTGTTTTTTTCTAACATAATTTTGGATATATCATTTACTGCCTTCTAGCCTGTGAAATTTCGACTGAGAAATCCACTGACACGTTTACAGAAACACCTCTGTATTTGAGGATTCAGTTCCCAGAGACAAAATTTTAAAAATTTTCAAGACACAGGAAACACATACACTTGTGGCACTATCTGTCATATTTATGATTTTCTTCTACTTTATTTCTATTTTTTAGAACTGTATTTTTATTTTTGTTATTATTTTAGTTATACTTCATTTGTTTTAATCATCTCTTTGTTTTCTAAAGAGAGATGAATGGGCTGCGTTTGGGGTGGGTGAGAGGGTGGAGAGGATCTGGGAGGAGGTGGTGAAGAATAGACAGATAATTTATTGATTGAAATATTTATATTTCATAGACAGAATAGACTTTAGGTCAAAGGTTGTGTGGGTGGGGCTGGTTTCCCCTTCCCTCCACTTGAAGGTTTGCCTCATGACAGGAGATGATCAATTCAGGCTACATATGAACAATTGCTAGGAGTCCCTTTGACCAGTTTTTATCTGACCTGACCCTACAATGCACCCCAGCTCTTCCAATAGTCTCTTTCACTACTCTCACCCTCCATCCCCACAAGAGTGGTCCAGAGATTGAGGGAGTGGCCAACCAATGATTAATCTAACCTAAAGCTTGTCAGTAGAGTAAGCCCACCCCTGACACTTTCTGAAGCACCGGGACCCACAGACTGAATGACCTAAAGACCTAAAATAGAACCAAACATGCCTGGAGGAAAAGGAAAAGGTCAACGTAATGATTCCTAACTATAGCCTGCTCTACTCGTAGATTGGTGCCCAGCTCAATTGTTATTAGAAAGGCTTCATCCAACACCTGATGGAAACAGATGCAGACATAAGCCAGACATTAGGCAGCAGTTAGGAAATCCTGCAGATAAGGGAGGAAAGGGTACTAAGAGACATAGGCAGCAAGGACACCACAAGGAAACTTACAGAAGCAACTAATCTGGGCTCATAGTATCACACAGAGACTGAACCAACAACCAGGAAGCCTGCATGAGACTGACCTAAGCATGCCACATATGTTACAGTAATGTATTTTGGTCCTTTTGTGGGACTCCTTACAGTGGGAATAATGGCTGTGCCTGACTCTTTCACTGGGTTTTGAGTCCATACCCTTCTTACTGTGTCACCTTGCCCAGTCTTAATTCATGGCGAGATGCTTAATCTTGTTGCAATTTAATATGCCATGTTTTGTTGATATTCATGGAAGACCTGTCCGTCCATAAACTGAAATGGAAGAAGAATGAATTAGGAGGTGTTAACAAAGGGAGGGTCAAGAAGATAGACTAGGAGAAGAAGAAAAAAAAGAAATTGTGACCATGATGTAAAATTAATTATTTAATAATTAAACATATTTATGATCAAGTATGCAATATATATTAACAAATTTGCTAAACATTGTGATTATTCTTCTTAGGTTGGCTATTGGTTATGCTAATATAACTGTTTTAAACCTACTTTTAATTTTATTAGCTTAAATTTATTTTTAAAATTTAATTCTTTATTGATTCTTTATAAATTTTACAACATGCACCTCAATTCCGCTCACCTTATAATCCCATCATCCATTTCAAACCATCACTCCTGCAGAATGCATTCCAAATTAATTTTAAAAAAACACAAAAAAACTAACTTGCTCTTTCATCTTTCCAACATCTCTTCATTCATCCTAATAGAGGATCTGAAGCTGTGGTGTCTCACAATACCTTCGTCCAATCAGCCCCATTAGAAATTATTCATTTTAATGAGTTATTTATCTGGTTTAATGATTCTTGTTTCTGGTACACCATCATCACTGGGCTGGGTCCTCATTCAAACTCCTCTCTGATATCCTGTTGCTACCCCCAGTCATGGAGATTCCACAATTATTGTTCTGTAGGATCAGTGCATTTGTGTATTCCAATAGGCCAAAATGAGGCACTAGCCAAGGCCCAGGATGTGGGTCTAAGTGGTAGTGAAGCTGGTTGGTCTGGGTCTTTGGGACCACAACCTCAAGTAGTACTGAACCTGTTCTCCCACACCCATGGTACAAGGTAGAACCATCTCTCCTGAGTGGTGGGATCAACTCTTCCATGAGTGTGGGGTCAGCACCAGATCTCATGGTTGTATTGTCCACTACTATCATGGGATCATTAAGGGACAGGGCTAACTCAGCAAGGACTTGGATTTCAACACACTTGGTTGCTATGACCGCTTATGGGAGCATGAGTCACGGATATCATTGTCTTTATGTTCGCTGGGTGACAGCAGAGTCTATCCAGACCATCACAGACCCTGTGGTGGTGCAACCCATGGACATCACAATGACCACAGGTGGCAATCCACACATCAGGTCCCCATGGCCTTGGTAGCAACATTAGTCATGGATATCAACATAGACACAGGCTGTTACAGACCCAGACATGACTGTAGGAGACTGGTGGATAAAGTAATCAAAACAATGAACAGAGTTAATGTGCTGGAAAGAGAATAACAGCTAAGGCTGCAGTATCAAAGCTAAGTGTGCTTAATATGTGCGTGAAATTCAATCACTGGATATGAAAAGATGATTCTCCATTCTGTCTTAGAACTGATTATACTCTTGAAAATCATCTTCATGACTGCTCTCTAAAGAAAGCTAATTCAGATAAAAATAACTTTCATTTAATAAATCAGTGAATATTTTCAAAATATTGTAACTGTAGGTGACATAATAGTTAATTTTCTATTTTTTGCTCATCTACCATATTTCCTATAATAATTTACTTTGTTTCCTATGCACATTCATAATATAATAACACACAGAAGTATTGTAGATAGACTTACATGAGATATTTTCTACAGGTTGTATCTGACTATCAATCAGGAGATTGGCCCAGGAGACATTAGCTGAGTTTCATTTTCATTTTATACATTTATCTAATTCTCAAGAACCATAAATTTTATCATATGTTTAAAGCTGTAATGATTAAACTCAAATGTAGAATTCTGGGAAATGGAAATATCTAGTTTGATTTATGGAAGTATTTTATGGAAAGAAGAATTATACCCTATGTGCAAATATATCCTAGTCCAAAATCCCTGAGCCAACCTATAAATTTTTTAAAAAATACAATAAAAAAGTAAGCATTCTCTATAGACAGAAAACTAATTTAAAAATACAACAAAAAATGTACTGATTTTGAACTTACTTCATTTTCATATTGGCATAAAATAGGTACTCTATAATTTTGCGAAACTATGTCATTTTTGTTGTTAAATAGATATGACATAGTAGTTAACCGTCCCATACTTCCATGAATCTGGGAATATGTAAGAAGTCAATGAGTATCAAAGAATTACACTAATAATAAACAATGACATGGATGAAAAAGTCTAGGCAAGTTCTGAGGAACTATAGGTATCGGATCATTCGTGCAGGGTATGTTGATAAGTTGAAAACTTATTTTCTTTTCAGTTTGACATCAAGAATGTTGACCTAAGGCATGCTTTGTGGACATAAAGTACTTCATGACTGTTGTTACCATTATATATCAGATCCATTGTCAAAACTAAAAAATAATGACACATATGTATATTAACATTTCAAGTTAATAAAACATTAAGATTGCTGCATATGTATTTAATAGCTAGCCACCATGTA
Source organism: Myodes glareolus (assembly GCF_982192425.1). Lineage (NCBI taxonomy): Eukaryota > Metazoa > Chordata > Mammalia > Rodentia > Cricetidae > Myodes > Myodes glareolus. The sequence continues at coordinate 71,772,663 of NC_142037.1, read as the reverse complement.
AGCAACATATTATAGTTAGTTTAAAGGTCCTCACCATATTGTACATTTAAGGCAAGATTCCTTATTTTATTATTGAATTAAATGCTGTTACAACTTCACAGGTATCAAGTTAATATGGCTTCTTATATAGTCTAGTAATAACATAGAGTTTCCAAAAACTAAACCTATGTTCAAAGCTGGAGAGATGCCTTTGTAATTAAGAACACCTGCTACTATTTCCAGGAAACCACAATTCACCTGCTTCAACCTGTAACTTCAGCTCTAGGAGAATTGACACCACTGGGTGCCACAGGCACCTTCAAAGACTCTCAAATATTCACAAACACACACACTAAAACACATAATTAAAGTGTGTTCTTAAAAACAATTTTCAATACTTAGAGAACTCAAAAATAGTATGATTATGGATATACTATAAGTTATTGCTTTATCCACATTCATAATAAAAAAGTCTTAAGTTTCTTGCTTCTGACTACTGTAGTAGTATATTAAAATACCACCACACATGTTTTCTTTTTCCTGATGATCATCACTTATATTTTCTGTTTTAAATTATACATAATTTGCAAGACACCATTTTTCTGTGTACCCACATGGGAGAGTTTTCTATGAGCAACTTAGAACAACTAAATTCCTAAAGTATCTACTGCTGTGAAACTTTTCTTCCATCATCACAGATTTTCCTCTAACTTTGCCATATAGATAGCTGACACGGGCTTTAGTATGCTTTACAAACTTCTCAACCATTCTGATGCCTGTAATAATAGTTCTATCATTGAAAGTGGGCTCTTCTGTCTGCATAGTTGAATCTGATGTCCATTATCTTATCATGACAATCAATGAAAGATTTGTTAATGCTCTGAGCCAAGTCTGTTCCTATAAATTTGCATTCATTTCAAGATGCCAATAAAAATTGACTCTAAATAATTATGTAGAAGTGGGAAAGGATTTTCAACTAAATTAATAGGCATATCACAGAGGAAGCAGACCTTGTTAAATTTGCTGTAACGAGAAAATATTCCTTTGGCTCAGAGACAGTAATTGATTGAGGACTAAAGACTCCACCTCATCTATCAGTATCATCCTAGATTTTTCAGAAACATTGCTGGCGCATCATCTGGAAGAATTGTAGGTATCAGCACTCTTGCATCCCTGTGTGTGAAAGGGGGCATTATAGTAAAGTGATTCTGCTATTGCCTCAATGCAATACTATTTTGGCTTATTGTGTTTCAGAGGGCTTTAATTTGCTGTCTTCACTATTGTAGCTTTGAGTATGGAGGATAAAGATGTGTAATTATGAAAGTCAGTTAATTGAGCACTAGTTTTTTTTCTAGTAAACATGTGGGCACTTGTTAACTGACTACTATATGGCTTTGTAGATTCTTGTATTCACTGGGATCTAACCCACATGTAGAATTAAATTTCATATCTACCTACCTTATATTATAATAATAGCTTGCCTTATGTAAAGGATCAATATTTTTATCTTGTACATACAAAAAAAATGCCTGGATGTTCTCTTTATATTTAGACTAGATAAAAAACAACAAGTATTTGTTGAACCCAATCAATATAATTGTTATTTAAACTACAATTTTGTATATCATCCCACCTCCATAGCTTATAGCACATAGCTTATGTTGGATCTCCTAAATTACATCTGGACACACTATAAGTTATGGCCTTATCAACATTCATAATAAATAATCTCAAGATTTTAGCTTCTGTTGCAGCTGCTGGCTATTGAATCACAGAAGATTAATGTTCATTCAGCCACGGCACACAATATCCACTATAAGGTCTGGGTACTTCTATTCTATAAAGCATAATATGCAGGACAATTTCCTGGTTTACCACATGAGAGTGTTATAGACCACCTTTTCAGTTTCTTCTTAATTTACCCTATCTATGTTTGATTGGTCCATTAACTAAGGGTTTGAGTAGATAAGATGCCAAGGATACCCAATCTGTTGGTCCAAGTTTTATCACTTAATTTTTTTATCTTGCAAATAGTTTTGTAGACAGAGGCTGCTTGCTCATTTCCTGGCCACCGAGAGTGGAAATAATCACACAGAAACTATATTAGTTGCAACACGACTTTACCAATAACTTAGGCTTTTTATTAAGTAACTTTAACATCTTAAATTAACCCTTTTCTTTTATTTTATATTATACCACAGGTTCGTGGTTTATTAGTAAGGTTCCGGGGCAGACATCTTTCTCCTTTGGCAGCTTCATACTGTCTCTGTGACTTTGCCTTCTTTTCTTTTCTATCTGCTTAGAATTCCTGCCTTACTCTATTCTGCCCTGCCATTGGCCAAAGAAGCTTTATTCATTAACCAATAAAAGCAACACATATACAGAAGGACTTCTCTTTTTCTGTCCAAATAAAAAGGAATGTTTTAACTTTAACATAGCAAAATTATATATAAAAACAGTTATCAAACAAGAATTATATGTAGATTACTTAACCCACTTGCATTTAGTAAATTAAGGAAAATACTCAATCATCTATTTTATTTTTGTGAATCTAAAGTTTTACATTTACTTTATTTTATATCATAACTAAGAAAAACTATAACTATATGTCTTTAACTCTTTAGAGACCTCAGAAGGTTGTACTATTACCTAAGAAAACAGGAAGTACATTGTAAGCAACTTTTAATTCACTTTTGTGTGGGCCTTGCATCTCTAGGTCATACAGTATATCATTAAGCAGTCTAGGCAGAGCAGTTACTTGCCCAAATGACTAGCCTTGTCACATTGAAGGCAAATTCTATTGCAAGTTTTTTCAATGCCCATCAACCTCTCTGAAGTAATTGGTGCTGATAGAAGCAGATATGTCTCTCTGTCAAGAAAAGTTTAAATTCTTAAAATGTCTTAAACACTGTATTCCATAGGTCTTTGATGTGCTGAAGATTATTGATCTAACTGAAATATATCTCTATATATCTAGAAAATTAACATGATTAAAAATTTGTTTATTATAGAAAACTATTCATCTGTATTTTTAACTATACATTTTTAAAAGAGCTACATAAACACAATACCTTAAACAAGAGCAGAAATCAATATACACAGTGCATATTTTTAAATTTTTATCAATAGACCAAAGATCATACCAACGCAAAGTATTTATCTTTATACTATCACCCCTTTAAATGAAAAAAATTATGAACAATCATTTAGGCAATTTGGGTATTGTTCTTGAGACTACTTTTTGCTGATTAGGAACACTGTTAATTAGGTCTTTCATGAAGTATTTTGTGTGCTATGTCCATTTTAGTGAGCAGGCCTAAAATTATCATGGATGTTGGATCATTTTGGTCATTGCTTAAGGGGTCTTGTATAATTAAACCACATTATACAGTAAAAAATCCATAGCTTTCTATTCTCTGTAGAAACAAAAGCAAACTTTTTAATCAAAGTAACATATCCTTAGACTAAATTTTGAAGTTAAAATACCTTTAAGACAAATGTTGCTTAACCTTAGCAGCCTGTCCTGTCTCTCTGCACTTAGCTCATTCACAGTCAAAAAGTTAAAGAAAACACAATAATAAACCTAATCTAGACTCTGTGTATATTTTATTTTTACATGGATTCTATTTTTGTTTTATTATTTTTATGAGTTTAATATTTATTATTTTTTGCTTTTTTGCCTTTTTTGGTTTTTTTGAGACAGGGTTTCTCTTTCTCCTTTAATCTATGACTGCCTGCACTCTTTTATATTATAACTGTCTATACTCTTTTTCCTCTCTCTCCCAAGCCTATATACATGTATCCAACTCTGTGACTCATTTAGAGGTTTTTTTTATCTGAATCTGTCTTTATTTTATGTGTATCTGTAACTATTTTCTGACCAGGCGTGCCTTTTTTTTATGTTAAGTTGTCATGGCTAGGATCAACTCTGTAGCCCTGCCTTATTGCTTCACCCAGCCCAACATGGCAGAGAAATTTTCATTGGCTCTGAGAGCCATGTGTCTGCCCTAGCTTCAGGGTTGCAATGAGTCTATATCACCATTAGGCAATTTGTAACTCACTGCTAACAGACCCCATTTAAGTGCTTGGCCCACTGAAAGAGTCAAAACTGTTTGTGCAATTAGCACGAACCTTGAAGCCCTCCCCTAAAGAAGACAGACAGACTTTACTGCCAATTCTGAGTCAGGAAGACCTCTCTTAAAGGAGCTGTGATACCCCTGCTCACTGCCAGCAAACAGAGGTCTCTCAGGCTTTATGTGGATGTATTCAGCCCACGTTGGCATGCCAATTTGTATGCAGAAGCTGCTTGTTTGTTTCCCATCTGTCCAGACCCGATATAATTACACAAAAACTATATTAATTACAACACTGCATTACAATAGCTTAGACTTCTTATTAAGTAAATCTCACATCTTAAATTAACCCATTTCTATTATTTTATATTTTACCATGAGGCTCATGGTTTACAGGTAATGTTCTGAGGCAGGCATCTTTCTCTTTTGGCAGCAACATGGTATCTTCTTGACTCCACCTTCTTTCCTCCTCTATCTGCTTAGAATTCTTCCCTTACTCTTTCTGTCCTGCCATAGGATGAAACAGCTATATTAACCAATAAAAGCAACACATATATAGGAGGGCTTTTCACACCATGGTTTTGTAATTAAAATTAATTTTTTATTATTTTCAAATACCATGCAAAGCAAATCTCTGAGTTTACTTTATTTCTTATACGGAACAATAGATGTAGAAACAAAATCCAACATTTTGTTGGTTCAAGTATTCTGGGGCATCATTACTTATGTCCAATAAGTGTTAGAACACTCAGGTTATTGCATCGGTCAAGGTTATGTATGTCTCATCCAGGCAGTAATTCCAGAAGTGACAGAATCTTTTCCAGACTACCGGAGAGCTTTTGAACATATTTACTGCATTAAACTATCCTTAAATTATCCTGTTTCATTTGTTGAGAAGCTTAGCAATGCCTTAAAAAATAATGAAGGCCTCCCCTGAAAATTCTGATATATTTTCTGAAAGGATACAGGGATCAATGAATCTGGGAAAGAGGGGAGGATGTAGGGAAGTGCTGTGAGGATTGGAGAGAGGGTAAAATGTAGTTGGTATGTACTGTGTGAGAGAAGAATAAATAAGAAAGAAAAAATATGATATAGGAGCCAATGTGGATAAATGTATCCACATAAAACCTGAGAGATTTTGAGAAGAAATTCTAAACACAAAAAGAACAGAGTTAAGCATGGCTTCATGGTAGCATTTTCTCAGGTGGGTTCTGTTTGCTAGAGACAAGTTCACCTCATTTAAGAGAGGCTTCCTGACTCACCTTTTGCAGCACTACTAAGAGGCTCCACCATCAAACATGTAAATGGTGTTTATGAATAACCAACAGAAATCTTCTTGGTGGTGGCAGGACCTTGAAACTCCACAGAATTGTGGCAATGAACATGACCATGAGGTTAGACTCTCAGAAAACCAAGAAATGGACTGGATCCAGCTGCCAAAGCTATGGCTTTAATTCTATCCATATCACTTAGCAAATTAAAGACTCATGTGGTCAGAAAATGATATACAGTAAAGATAGATTCAGATGAAGAAAACTTCTAAATGGTTTACAGTGTGTTTAAAAATATATGTAGGTTTGAGAGAGAGATGATAAAGAATAAAGTCCTTAAAATCAAAGAAAGAAAGAGATTAGTTAGGTGTGGTGACACATATCTTTAATCCCAACACTTGGGAGGCAGAGGCAGGCAGACCTCTCTGAGTTCAAGGACAGCCTGGGCTATAGAATGAGTTCCAAGACAGCCTAAGGTCCACAGGTTTAATCAAGAAAGAACCTCTGACTTTCTAATTGGAGCAGATGGTCCAGATAATCCAACATTTCAGAGAACCTCTGTTGGAGTTACCTCTGTGTGCTGCATACAGAACAGTTTCAAGACTGCAGGCTGTGATGATAAAACCTCACAGAATATTTTATTCAGGACTTTATCATAATTCAAAATTTTCTTTACGTCCCATTAAGATTATTAGTGTCCCCAGTCAGCAGAAAGAAGCCTAGAAAATTATGCCCACATTCCTAAAAGTGGACTGTGAATGTTTGCCTTTGTTTAGAATCTTGTTACAAATTTTATGGAGAAAATTAAACAAAAGGAGAAAAGCTAAACAAAGGAGATTTAATTCAGAGTGCTTTTTCTGAAAAAAAAGGGGGGAGGAGAATACTGTGGGACAATGGACTGTACCCTGTCACTTGTATTTTAATAAAATGCTAATTGGCCAGTAGACAGGCAGAAAGTATAGGCGGGGCAACCAGACAGAAGTGGATGCTGGGAGATGAGAACAGGAGAATTCTGGGGAGAAGGAAAAGTCAGTTTGTAGTCATCACAGAGGAAGCCAGATGCAGAGAAAGCAAAATTCTCAGATGCATGAGAATGCCTCACTGATGGAAGGTACCAAGCCACGTGGCTAACATAGATAAGAAAATGGGTTAATGTAAGATATAAGAATTAGTTAATAAAAAGTCTGAGCTAATAGGCCAACCAGTTTAAAATTAATGTAGACTTCTGAGTGTGTCTTTGAGACTGAATGGCTGTAGAAGCAGGCAGGACAGAAACCTATGTCAACAAAATTCCCAATATATTTTAATCTGTAGGAGGAGAGAGTCACTTGTTTGTTCCTACTGCCCAGAACTGAAATTATTAAACAGAAACTATGTTATTTACAACACTGTTTGGCCCATTAGTTCTAGCTTCTTATTGGCTGTTACATATTTTAATTTAACCCATTTCTAGTATTCTGTGTATTACCATGTGACTGTGACTTACCAGGTAAAGCTCCATCTAACTCTGGGGCTACGTGGCTTCTCTCTGACTCTGCCCTTCTTTTTCCCAGAATTCAGTTTAGTTTTCCCCACAGAGCTCTGTACCCCTATAGCTCTGCTATAGGCCCAAAGCATTTCCTTTATTAACCAATGATAATCACAGCATACAGAGGGAAATTCCACATCATTAATCTGTGTATAGAATGGGTAAGAATCTAAGTCTCATTGTAGCCTGGAGGTAGTGAAATTTCATAGCTTTCTACACATTGCTTTTTGCGTGTTTGAAAAGCATGAATCACCTCTACATTTCTTGGGATCCTGAATAGGTTTAGTCCTTGGAAATTCCTATGGGTAGAAGGTAGAATGTCACTTCCCAAACAGTTATGTCTTCAGAAAATGGGTTAGGTGGGCTTCTCTAACTAATACTACCACCATAATCTGAAACCTCTGTGTGTTTCAGGGTCAGGGTTCAGCTAATTTCCACAGGAGGCTGACCTCTGAGCCTGTAGAAATCCAGGAAGATAAACCCATAGTCCCTAATCTTTCGAGTATAGAGTAATCAATCATCTATAAAAACTACTACTTCATCTCCTAAAAAAATTTCACGATTTTTAATTTACCATGAGAAAAAAAATTGTCTCCAAATTATCTCCTATAGTTCTGTTTTTTTTTTTGTTTTTTTTTTTTTTTTTTTAGATCATTGGTGCATTGGCCCACAAGGTTGGAGGGAGCAGAATCAAGCAAAAGTGTTTGGTTGATGTAGGTACAACATAGAAATCCCTCTAAGGGATAACTTCAGCGAATCAACTCAGCTATATTTCACAGTGTAGGAAATAAATATATAGGATTGGGAAACCCGGGGACATACCCTAATTTGTATTAAGTGGCACAGTCCTATTACAAGACTTCCTGTGTGGCAACAGGATCTTATAGCAAAGCTCCTAGTATAAATCTCAGTTACCACATGTGCAACAGGGGAGGTTTCTAGCAGGAAACTGTGCCAAGGTTATCGCTAGAGATAAATCAAGCATCCAGTTATAGAGAAAGCTTTGAGATAAGGTCAGTCCTCCAGGACCAGGAACATCCTCCACATAGGGGCAGGTGGAGAGCATGAATTCTTACTTCTCAGATGCTCAGAATGTAATCTCATACTTAGACTTTTCACAGCAGTGCTTGACTCTAGACTGCAAAGATGATGAGAAGAAAGAAAATAGCAGTCTATACACAGCCAGATGAAAAAGAAAGGCTCAGCAAACTTAATTAAAGTTGTGAAGTCCATCAAGGTCAGTTTTGTGATAATAACTTGATAAATCATCTGATCACAAGTTTCGTGGCATTTTTTTCTACATGCTAGCAAAATTGGGTCTGACCTCACTATCATTATTGTTTCCAAACAGAGAGGAATTAGACCACAATCAATTCCCAATTATATTTGCTCTCATTTTAAGGAGCTGCTGTCACACATAAGTCTTGGTAACTCATGTCATGTTAAATCCTATTTAAATTGCAGGGTCAAAGCCAATCTCAAATAGTTTAAAGGTCATTGAGACTCTGTGCATCCAAGCAGTAGACCTCAAATTAAGGGCACTATTAGTACTACTGCTGAAACTTATCTGAATGTATATGATTACTAGACATCTCAGAAATACAGGAGCTGAATTATATCCAAATCCCAGTCTTATTCATGCTTGATATCAGGCTATTTACTAGACCAAAAGTGACTCTTCTCCGCTTTTTGGGAAGATGCCTACATGCACACATATTGGCTTATCATTAAAAAGGAACACAAGCATGAGTCAAACTAATTATTAGCCATGACATGTTTCATAAAAACTTTAGGTTTTCCTACCTTGTCCTTTATTAAAGATATGATAGGGGAGTTCAGCCAATCACATTCTGTCCATAGGGCATGTTGTCCTAAGGCAAAAATTTACCTATAAACCTGGCGGGTGTGCTTCCCCTCGCTCTCTCGCTTGGCTCCTACGTTCCGGACGAACAGTTGGGATTCTGGTGAAAGTCTTTCTTCTGCTTATTAAAACTGTATATTTTGTATTAAGCTAGTCTGGCGGATTATTAATTACCAATTGACCTCACCACATCAAAGGTCTAATTTTGATAGTGAGGTCAATTTTTGTAGGACTTTTAAAAAGAGTATTATAAATAATGTCTTGTGTATAGAATTTTTGGCATAGAGATTTATTCCCCTTTTGTTTCTAATTGTTAGGGTGTTCCTTTTTTTGAAACATTGGGGAGTTATTTTGCTATAGTCAGTCATTTTGCCTTTTATGGAATGTTATCTTCTGATGAGAACAAGAGGTATAAGCAGCACCATCGTCTATCTTGAAACCATATGGATGCTCCAAATTATCAACGGCACATTTTTTCCCAGGTACAATGAAAACCATTTTTCCCAGGGTGAACCACTTCCTCAAGTGGTGTGACAAGTGCCACACACTGACAATAACTTCCTTATTAAATCTACACATTTACATCTCTCTATAAGAGTTGTTATCATTTAAAAAGTCAGTTGCCCTACCTTCAATATGTGTTGAGTTATGGCAATTCAGAACTTGTGGGCTTGACCAACAATGACTGGTCCTATTTGAGGCCCAGACCATGAGAAGGAGACCATGTTTGACACTGTCTGGAGGACCAATAACCAGAGGCTGTATAGCCTAGAGACCTGAGACAGAACCAAAAACAAACACGATAAAGTCAATGAAATAGCTCCAAATGATATTCTGCTGTGCTCATAGATTATTGTCTGTCCCAACTGATATCAGAGAAGATTAATCCAGCAACTGAAGGAAACAGATTCAGGGACTTATTAGATAGGGCTCAAGGAACCCCATAGAAGAAGGGGAGTAAGGGTTGTAGGAACCATTCAGTCAAGGACATCAGAGGAACATGGCCCACATAGTCAACTATGCAGGACTCAGGGGCTCACATAAACTGAAGCAGCAATCACAAAGCCTAACATGAGTTTGCTCATCTGCATCTATGTTATGATTGCGTAGGTAGGTGTTCTTGTGAGTATCCTAAAAGTAAGAGTGAGGTGCCTCTGACTCTTTTTCCTGATATTGAGACCCATTCCTTCTATAGAGTTGTCTCTTCCTACCTTGGTATGAGTGTTTGTGCCTAGTTTTATTGTAGTTTGTTATGCCGCGTTCAACAGATAGCCCTCGGAGGCCTGCTCTTTTCTGATGGGAAATAGAGGTGTGGATCCTGTGGGAGGGATGAGAAACTGTAGTTGGGAATCATTGTATGAGGAAAGAATAAGTGTAAAAATGTAAACTAAAATGAAAAAGACTATTTTGTAAGCTTCTGTTTCACAACAGTGTAAATTATAAGACCTGTAGCTTGCAAATGCCAGGAAAAGCTCAGAATAATTTTTCCTTCAGACCCTGGCAGTCTTGGTTAAGTAATCTGCATGCATGACAATGTGTTTTCTTTTCAGTGCATGTGTGTGTATGTATTCAGCAATGATGCTTCTTGGATATTTGAGTAATACTGCCTACAAGCCAAGTAGTGTATAATCTTCTCTCCACAGTAATCCCCTTTACATTGGCACAGAAATAATGTCAGTAAAGGAGTTTGACATATCTGGAAGTCTGATTTCAGCCTCAACTGATTCATTACAAATTTTATTAAACAGTGTTTCAAAGCCCATTATTTTCCTTCCTTTTTACTTGTAGTAGCATAAGACATGATGGAGAAGACTATATTTAAAATATAACTTCTTTGAAACCATCCAAAGCCTTTTGGATAGATACATTTTTTTTATTTATTTATAGGAGATGAAGGGACTTTTAAAAATACCATCAAGGAATTGCATATTTGTAGCCATCAGTTTCTCCTCTCTAGCATTAATTTCTATCATCATAGATCAACAGTGTCTTCATACAGCAAGAAGTAGTCACTCTTGCCTCAAATATGCAAACAATTAAATTTTAGAATTCCTTTTGGGAGACTAAGACTGTGATGTCTACCAGGATTCAACTTTGAATTGGTAAACTTCCCAGTACAAAACAGATGGCAAATTCAAACTGGAGAGTAATTGGAAGAAAGTTTAATAAAAGGGATATTTACAGAGATTTGAATAGGATTTAGAAGATCCATATGGGGACTTTTGCACTAACTCTGAATAGGAAAATTAAGGTGGCAATATTCTTGTGGGGAGAGGGAAGGTCAATAAAAAAAAAATTGAACAAGCTTTAGGGAAAGGTCATCTGAAAAGGACATGTTTGGAAATCTTTCCAGGGATACTTGCAATTGTAAAATATCTAAGGAAACATTTAAATAGCTTGAAATTTCAGATTATTTATTCATATGTTTGACTTTTATAAAAATTTCTATGTAAATATTCTTAGGATAAAAAATCCTAATTATTTTCAATGATTTATCCAAGAAACTAATTAGTTTAGCCATTTGTTTCCCCGGTTAGTTTTTAGAATCCTATTATATCATATTTTCTTAGGCATTATGTTGCAGTATGGAATGTAATTTTTTATTGATTTTTTTGAGTTATAATTTTTTCTGCTCCCCTCTCTTCCTCCCAAATCCTTTTCTAGCCTCTCCCATGATTCTCATGCTCCCAATTTACTCAGGAGTACTTGCCTTTTTCTACTTCCCATGTAGATTAGATCCATGTATGTCACTCTTAAGGACCTTTTTGCTGTCTAGGTTCTCTGGGTTTTGAATTATAGGCTGGTTTTTCTTTGCTTCATGTCTAAAAGCCTCTTATGAGTGAGTACATATTATATTTGTCTTTTTGGGTCTGAATTTTGTCACTCAATTTGATGTTTTCTGGATCAATAATTTGCCTGAAAACTTTAAGATGTCATTTTTTTTGCTGTATAGTACTCCATTGTGTAAATGCACCACATTTTCCTTATTCATTCTTCAGTCAAGGAGCATTTAGGTTATTTCCAGGTTCTGTTATGAACATAGTTGAGCACATGTCCTTGTGCCCTGATTCAGCATCCTTTGGCTATATATCCAAAAGTAGTATTGCTGGGTCTTGAGATAAGTTTTTTCCTTATTTTCTCAGAAATCATAGTACTGATTTCCAAAGTAGCTGTAATTATAACAAGTATTGTTGATATTCTTTATGTCCAAAGAAAGTATAAAATATGCATTTCCTTATACAGAATGTTTTGGACATTTTAATGACATGCTATTATTATCTATAATCCACTAATTTTTCATCTCAACAAACTCAGCGTGTTGAATTAAAGGTTTAAAGCAGTGTGGCAGGATATTTCTAAGGATCTTTGCATGGCATACTGTTTTTATAGATCCACACTAGCTCAAGAATTGAAGCAGTGAGCACTACCACAGTGATACTCCTTTCATGAGAACAAAAATTAGATGAATTATCTTGGTTTGTACCTCTGCTTACATTTTTTATTACTTTGAAAACATTGTATTCTGTATTAGGAGGCTGTTTGTTTGTTACAGGATGCCCAGAACCAAAATATTGACACAGAACCTATATTATTTGTAATACTGTTTGGCCAATAGCTTAAGCATTTTATTTGCTAGCTCTTACGTCTAGAATTAACCATTTCCAAAAAACAAAAAAAAAAATAGAATTAACCATTTCCTTTTTTTTTTTCTTTTTTTACCATGAGGCTCACGGGCTACTGGAAAGGTTCCAGCTTGGAGCTTGTGTCTTTCTCCTCTGGTGGTTCCATGGCATCCCCCCACTCAGTCTACTTTCCCCTAGCATTCAATTAGTTTTCCCACCTAGCTCTCTTCTGCTAAACCACTGGCTGAAACAAATTTATTCCTTAACCAATAAAAGTAACTTTTTGTGGGTTCTTGGCCCATCAAACCACATTAGTCTGGAATTAATCCATAGTTTCTCATCTCCTGTGGAAACAAAAGAAGAACCTCTTTTCAAAGCAACAAATCTTTAGAACCAAATTTTGGAGCCAAATTATCTTTAAAATATATAGATTGTCTTAGCTTAGCAACCCATACAATGAAATGCCTTTCCATACTTAGCTCCTGCACAGTCAAAAAAGTCAAAGAAAACACAATAATATATATATAATCCAGACACTCTGTGTATTCCACCTTTACATGACTTGTTTTTAATAGATTAATGTTTAATATTTATTTTATTATCTTCTCTTTAAAGACTTTGTTTTTTATAAGCTATTTACTTTTTTTATAACTCTATACTCCTTTTATTCTCTCTCCCAAGACTAAGTAAAATTTTTTTTTAACACCCTGTGTCTCATTTAGAGGTCTTTCATGTCTGAATCTGTTCTGTTGTGTATCTGTAGTCCTTTTCTGTCCTGGAAAACCTGTAACATGATAAGCATCGTGGTTGCAGTGGCCCTGGGTTCTGGCTTTGTCTCTCTTCACTTTAAAAATGGCGGAGGTACCATTACCGCCAGCTCTGGGTTTTCCAGGTAGTAGCCATGTTCAGCACTTTAACTCTGAGGAGTGTACAACACATAAACCCTTTTTATCTGAGTAATAGCTAAATATGCCATGCAGTGCAGTGCGAAACCTGAAAATGCTATGCTTTCCTGCCTGTGTAAGCTTAGCAGACTCAATCCTGATGCCTGCCTGCCCAGTGGGGAGTGCTGAGCCCTGGCCATGTTCTCAGCTACTTTTCTCCTGACCCAAGATAGGCACATAATCATCGAGACCTAAAGAGGGTGGTGGACATCAACCCCCCAAAAGAGAGCCAGAGCTGTTTCTGTAACTAGCGTGAATCAGAAAGCTTTCTCTTAAATAAACTCCAAAATTCTTACCACTAAAACTGAATCAGGAAACCTCTTAAAGAAGCCACCAGAAAATAGAGACAGCAAACACAGAAAGAAAATGCATTAAGCTCTGTTTTTGCTTGTTTGTTTGTGTGTGTGTGTATGTGTGTCTGTCTGTCTGTCTGTCTTTCTGCCTGCTTAGAATCCCTTCCCAAAGTTTCTCAGGGTTTAAGTGGATTTAGTTTGACCTATGGACCATCAATCTGCTGAGTGAGACTGCCAGTTTGTTTATGGCTGCTCAGCCCCAAAATAATCACACAGAAACTATATTATTTGCAGTACTCTAGCCAATAGCTTAAGTGTACTGATAGCTAGCTCCTACATCTAGAATTAACCCATTTCCATTATTTTGTATTTAACTATGAGGTTCGTGACCTACTGGCAAGGTTCCAGCTGGCAGCTTGTGTTTTTCCCCTCTGGCGGCTACATGGCATCTCTCCAATTCTGCCTTCATTCTCCCTGTATTTATTTTAGTTTTCCTGCCTAGTTATATTCTGTTAAGCCACTGACTGAAACAGATTTATTTACTAACTAATAAAAGCAACACATAGACAAAAGAACTTCCCACTTCAGTATTCTACTATTTTAGAAAACTTAATGACACTATAACAATTTATTATTAAAGAATTTTACTATATTTTGAGCTTTTGAAAAAATTGATTTAAGTACTTATTTGCCAACGTAGTACTTTTAAGGTGATAATAGTGTCTTATATGTTCCTGTGCTTATTGATGCATATATTATCTATTTTATGTGAACAGAATGGAAGTTATTATACTATTAATTAGAGTATTTTAAATAATATTCATTTCGAATTGATTAACATTGTTCTTTCCAGATTGTCCATTTCTCTGCAAGTTTTATGTTTCTTTACAGCTGTATAATATTCTATTGTCTTTACACTGCAAATTCTAATTATTCACTCATCTCTTAATAAAGCCTATTATTGTTATTAAAATATACAGACCAATGGAATAAATCCAGAACTAAAGGGTCAAAGCTGTCGCTCTTCTTCCAGGGTACACCATATGGTTCCCAACTCCTGCTTTAGGTCTCTCAGCTCCACCTGTAACTGCATTCTGAAAATAACTCTGTTGATGCTTTTATGCCACCTTGATACAGTCACAGTCTTTTGGAAAAGTGGAATCTCAGTTTCAAAGTGGTCACACCAGATCTTCCCATGGGCAAGCCTGTTGGGCACTGTCTTATTTCTGACTTAGGTGGGCCTTGTTCCTCTCATGACACAGCTCTGCAGAGAGCCCTGAATAGTATGAAAAAACAGGATAGGCAAGCCATGGCTAGCAAGGCAGTAAGTGGAACTATTTCATGGTCTCACTATTACTTCCTGCATTCAACTTTCTCCTTTGGGACTTTATCCTGATTTTTCTGGATTTTTGAACAGCAAGTTAAACTTGAAATAAACTGTTTTCTCCCCAGGCTGTTTTTGGCTATGATGTGTTACACAGCAATAAACATTTAAACTAAGACAAGAACCAGTGCACTCTTCTGGCCTCTTCAGGAGCTCACACATATCTGTCTTATACAGAAATAAAAATCTAAAATCTGGGTTACTGAAAGCTTTTGCAGAAAGCATGAATAATTCTCTTTAAAATAGGTGTGTAGGTTAACAGAGCTTTTACAACACACGAGCTAACCTCAAAAATCATAAAAGGAGCTTGTATTTCTATAGATACGTTAGTCAACTGCTTGAGGAAGGTTAAATACTACAAACGTTTAGGGATTAGACATAAAAATTCAGACATAAAGGAGACTAGCAAAAAGACACATATTTTCTTTCTTATGAAGTAAACTTTAATTTTTAGCTTTTAGTTTTAGGTTTTCCAAGTCAGGGTTTCTCTGTGTGTTGTATCCTGGCTGTTCTGGAACTCTCTCTGTAGGCTACCATTGAATTCACAGAGATCCACCTGACTCTGCCTGCCAAGTGCTGGGATTAAACGAATGTGCCACCTATGCCTGACTAAAGTTTACATTTTTAAGATAGAAAGGCATTGCAGTTTTGTAACATTAATTGGAAATAGTCATAGCAATCTTGTTGACATTAGACATAACTGGTGTATATGCAGAATGAGATCTTTAAAAATTCAGAAAGAGAGGCCTTTATGATAGAGCAGTAAGCACAATTTGAGAACTGAAAGAGAAATTAATATCTTTCTACATGAGGTACTGTCAGAAGAATGCTGTAAATGTGATATGGCTATTGCTGAATGGATAAAATGAATAAAAACAAATTCACTTATAACTTATTAAGATGTATTTTATGGAATGGCTTGTTTCTTAATTTTAGTCATATAATATTCTTGATTTTTTTGCTGAGATAATTTTCCTTCCTGCGTGCAAAGAAAACCAAGAGCAATTATTATCTATTCAACTCCTAGATGTTGTTTTTAATTTTTTTCACTAAGCTAAAACATTGAAATTGTTAATTTCTAAATCTCGGTGCTTTAATGAAAGCTTGTGTTTAAGCAATTTTCCTTTAAAATTATCAAATAAACATCTCAAAAGTAGAAATATTTACATGGTTAATATTAAGAAAGGGAATGATTTCAAACACAGCTAACTAAATACTAATGTTTAAGTGATAGTAAAACTTATCCACTAAAATTTTATCACTGCATATCTGGCCAATAATGTTCAATATTTGTACTTATGAAAATAAGGATTGCTAGGGTTTGGTCCACCAACTGAGGCAGTTGGTCCCAACTGTTCTAATGGGAGCTCACCAAATCCAGCTGGACCGGGTCTGAATGGGCATGTGATCAAACTGGACTCTGATTGTGGCTGACAATGGGGGCTAACTAAGAAGTCATTGATAAAGGCACTGAGAATTGTTTTTATGGCATGTTCTGGCTTTTTGGGACCCTAGTCTAAATAGACAGCTCCCTAGACCTGGATGTAGGGGAGAGCAGGAGGGGATTGGGAGGTAATGTAAATAATTGAATGGAAAAATAGAAATAAAAATAATCATTACATAAAAAAGAAAATATAGAATATATTTAAAGCAATTTTATTATTACATAAAATTTCAACTTGCTCTTATTACACAGAAATTTTGTGGTTCAAATAGAGAAGATAACATTTACTTATTTACGGTAAAGATGAGCAATGATTTTATTAGTGCCAATTTTGTAAAGTAAGATAATTAAAAGTAATATTTTATTTCATGCCAAAATCCAAACATTACTAAATATGCTGTGCTAGATCTAAGTCTTTCAAATACAAAATATATTGACATTTATAAAGAGTAGATAAGGTAATTAAACAGTTGTGAAATATTGCTCTTATATATTTTAAAATACAGTTTATGAGATTTCCTATGATTTTATATTTTAATTGATATCACTACATTGCATGGTAAATTAAATTATAATAAATGATTGCAAAGCAATCCAGACTGTTGGAAGAGGACTTGAAGCATGTTTGGCAGTTATTTAGGAAGGCCATTTGGGATATGGGAGAGCGTAAGGCAAAATAATTTTTCTGCATTCATGTTATCTAAAACTTTAGGAACATCTTGACTATTCAGGCAGCAGTAAAGAACATAATATCTAGCTCACACACTGATTTCTAATAGATTTCTTAAGTTTAACCTTTAAATAACATTATAACTCAGAAAATAAGGAGAAGGAAGCCATTTTTCCTTGATTCAGAAGGTACAATGCTTTGCAGACCCTGGTAACCTGATAGAGAGATAAGCTTCTTGGATGCATTACAAAAATTCAAGTCATGGATATTATAAGGTTTTTCTTCACAAGTAGACAAAGGAAGATCATATCATTTTTCTTCTCAATATTAATGTGAGATTCATTCTTTGCAGTCTAAGATTCTGCTCTGAAGTTTTGTTGCTGTTGTTGATGAGTGAACGGGTAGTTGTAGAAGAGGAAAGTCCTGTCTTGTAACAACGTTCACTTGGGGAAGAATTCCAAGGCTAAGCAAATTAGAAAGTTTGGGGGAGAGCATGTGAATTTATAGCAAATACATCTATAAACACACAATACACAGTTAACTATATAATATTTATATACATATCATATATACATGTAATGCAGTTTTAACCTATATTACAGAATAATCTTTATCATTCATACTAGATTCAGAATAATATACCTGGAGATGTATTCTACTTAATTTGTAGTTCATATCATTAAAAAAATTTATCAATGGACTAACAATATTAAGAATGAAATAATTTAAAAGTTTCTGGTTTTGTATACAGTTCCTTTTTTATCTTTAAAACAATCTTATTTTGTATATCAATTCCAGTCCCTTCTCCCTCCCTTCCTACCACAGCCCCCACTTTCTGCCTACCTCCCCATCTACTCCTCAGTTAGGGTGAGGCCTCCCATGGGAATCAACAAAGTCTCTCACATCACTTGAAGCAGGACCTAGGGATGCCCCCCTGTATCTAGGCTGAGAAAGATATTTGTTTCTTTCTATATCAATATAGATAGGGAATGAGCTCCACAGGACCAGTTCATACAATTGTCAGTTACTAGATGAAGATTCTACGACAATTAAGGTAGTCATCAATCTTATTACAGGGGAAGGGCAGCTTAGGAACCCTCACCATTATTACTTAGATTCTTAACTTGGGTCATCCTTGTGGTTTCCTGGTAGTTTCCCTAGTGCTTGGCTTCTCACTAACTCCAAATGTCTCCCTCTTGCAAGGTACCTCTTTCCTTGCTCTCCCTCTGTTTCCTTTACCCAACTCAATCTTCCCAAGTCCTCATGTCCTCCTCCCCACTTCCGTTTTCCCCTCTCAACGCCCTTACCATCCTCCCTCCCATCCCTCATGCTGCTAATTAACTAAGGAGTTCTTGTCTATGACCCCTTCCCATGGACATCCATGTATGGTTCTTTTAGGAGTCCCCTTGTTTTCTGTCTTCTCTGGGATTGTGGGCTTTATACTTTGCTTTTTGTCTACTACCCACACCTGAGTGAGGATATACCATGTTTGTCTTTCTGTGTCTGGGATTTTTTTTTCCTATTCCCACCCATTTGCCTGAAAATTTTAATATGTCATTGTTTTTGACCACTGAATAGTATTTCATTGTGCAAATTTACCACATGTTCTTTATCCATTCTTTGGTTGAAGGGCATCTAGGTTGTATCCAGGTTCTAGCTATTATGAATAATTCTGCTATGAACATAGTCAAGCAAAAGTCTTTGTGGTATGGCTCTGCATCCTTTGGGTATATGCCCAAGAGTGATATTGCTGGATCTTGAGGTAGATTGATTCCCATTTCTTTGAGAAACCAGCATATGGATTTCCATAGTGGCTGTACAGGTTTGCACTCTTATCAGCAATGGAGGAGTGTTCCTTTTATACTGCATCCTCTATAGCATAAGTTGCAATTTCAAAATGAAATAACTACTGAATTTTGAATCATGCTGCTTCGTGAATCTTTTTTTTTATCCTTTTCAATTTAACATTTTTTTAATGATTGGTAACCACAAATAGGTTCTCTGTGGACAAGTGGTAGGGGGAATGTTACTTCCTGCAGGCAGATAGTGTGATAAGTTCCGATTTAGCGTAAAAACAAAGCAAGGCTTCCATAAACAATTTCATTTGTGGACATAAGATCTACAACCACATTTGCATCTTTATATTGCAGAAAGGCTCCGCTTAGAGACAAAATTCAAGTTTCCAAAATAGTATGAAAGGAGCAGAAGAGTAGGAGTCCTGAGCTGTCATTTCTTCTTACACGGATTGCAGAGTAAGCTCCTCAAGTAATAGGTTATCATTCTTCAGTTCTAAAAGTACACGTTTGCCCCATTTTCATGCAACACTGATAATGCCCTTTAAAACTTTAAGAACATTAATTTAATTTTACCCTCTATAACCTTATGGAATGAGTAACATGGTATTCTCACTCTACTGGAAAGGAAACTGACCATGGGATATCATGAAAGTCATAAAACATGTAAGTAGCAAAACTAGAATGGTCGAGTCCATTATATCAAAAGAAAGAAAACTAAAAGAAACTTAATGACACAGGATGACTTTATTTCCTCGAACACCTTCATGTTGCTATACTGGAAGAGATTTTTTAATATATATATTAAATTTATTAATAAATTTAATTAAATATATATTAAATTTATTAATAAATTTAATCAAATATATATAATTTCCTTTCTATTATATTTTTTAAAAAGAAAACAAACAATACCTTTTTTACACACGAATCCCAGTTCCTCTTCTCTCCCTCCTCCCACCCCCTCTGCCTACTACCCTACTTCACCCCCCACCCACTCCTCAGAGAGGGTAAGGCACATTGCTTGATGAACTTCCAAGGTTCTCCCTACTATATCCAAGATGAGCAAAGTATCCCATCTAAAAAGAATAGGTTCCCCAAATGTTAGTACAAGTAGTAGGAATAAATCCTGGTGCCACTGCCAGTGACCCCACAGTGTACCCCAGCCATACAACTGTCATCCACATTCAGAGGAACATTTTTTGGACCTATGCTAGTTTCTGTCCTGTCTTGCTGGAGTTGATGAGCTCCCATTAGCTCAGGTAAACTGTTTCAGTAGGTGTACCCCAAAGAAGGACGCTTAAAAGAAATCCCACACTAGCTCAGAATTGAAAAATAGATGGCTATTTATTTAGGGCAGACTCACAAATCAGAATCCTCTGCTTGGATGAAGATCAGAAACTGAAATACGCAACTGAAACAGAAAGGCTGGATGCTCTATATTGGCATATATAGTATAAGAGGTCATGCCCCAGTGAGTGGGTAACCACTGGCAGTGAGGCTTTCTACAGCAGTACCCGTCAGGGTTTTGGTCTCTTTGCTCATATTCTCACTCCTCCCACTCTTGAACTGGACTTTGGGATCTTAGCCTAGTGCTCTGCTACAGATCTCTGCCTCTGTTTCCATTACTTGCTGGATGAAGGTTCTAAGGAGGAGGGGAGGAGGGAAGGGGGCAGGAGAACTTGAGGAAATGGGATAGTCAAGATGGAGGAAGAACAGAGATCAGAGCAAGGAAAGAGATATTTTGTTTGAGGGAGCCATTATGGGGCTAACAAGAAACCTGGCCTTAGAGAAATTCCCAGTAATCCACAAGGATGACCCCAGCTGAGGCTCTATGCAATAAAGGAGAGTGTGTATAAAATGGCCTTACCCTGTAGTCAATTTGATAAATATCTTAATTCATAAATAATGTCACTATGGATGAGACTTTTATAGTCTTATATTTTCCTTATACTATATAGTATATAGGTATAAAACATGTTCTTCCTTTCTATCCTCTGTTATTTAATCTTACTGTTAAAAAAATATTCATTTGTATCAATTAGATGGCTCAAAAGGGGAAAATCATTGCTACCAAATAATGACCTGAGTTCAATCTTATGGACCCACATGGTGGAAGGAGTGGACCTAATTGTTCATATTGTCCTCTATCTTCAACACAACACCTTGTCATCCAAAATTTCTTTTAGGATTGAGAACAGAGAAAGCTGGAGACTTTGTAATTCTACAATAAATTGAACTGATTTATTCAATGATAAAGCATAACAGTAGATTATTTTCAAATTTGTACATTACAGTTCATTTGAAAATCATCTATTTTTATAATTATATGTTCCTTTTAATAACTGTATAACACTCTAACATTAATAATCTGATTAAAGGAATTTTTGTTTTTTCAGAAGTACATTAGATATCACACTCTGTATTTTTTTCAGATGGGGCTTAGTAGAGCCCAAGAGAATATCAAAATCTCATTAACACATATTTACAATTATTCCAAGAAAAACAACTTTTCATATAAGTATTCTTTTGTACTTGACTTATCCTCATCATTTTTCAATTTGAAATTTTGCTAGTTATGTATAAATGTTTGATATTACCTTCTTACAGTGGGTTCTTTTATCTAATAATGTACATTAGTAGCCAGAATATATATGATATTCTCAAGACATCACCTACATGTATCAAGGTATATCATCTGTATTCTGACTACTGAGGTTTGATGTGTCCAATTTCCTTTTCCTTTTCCTTTTCCTTTTGAAGATGGCCCATGATTCCATTTTTTTTCACTTTCCCAATGACTACCATATGGCACAGAGTGTGAGTCCCTAGACTGGCTGAATGAGAAACATTCTGCACAGTTCATAGAGTACACAGCCATGTAGCTGGACTCCAGATGACAACTTGAGGCAAATGCAGCTCAAGTTACACATGACAGAGGCATCGCTGACTTTTGAAAGCATTTATTTTAGAATTTTAAAGAAATTGTTATATCCTAGCTTATGAATTAATAACAAATTAAATATTGCAATGAAATTAACCAAAATGTATATCTGGTCAATATGAGTAAGTCAACATGAAAATATTCCAATTGAGGTAATCTTTATAGCACATAAATGTGATGTGAACTCTATTGAAACAAAAAGCAATTAATAATTGTACCTAACTGTGAATGCAAGTACTATTTTAAACTAAAAATAAACTTACATTTTTATTCTTGCTCTCTCTCTATTTCTATATCTATCTCCATTCCTCTCTCCTTCCTCCTTCTTTCTATCTTGTTCTCCAACTCCCTTCTTGTCCCTATCAGGAAGACAAATGTGGGAAAAACCATACACTTTGATTTTAGACACTCTTAGAAATATGGACTGTCTGAACTGATCGTTTTTCCATCATTCTGGTTCAGTCTTGGAAGTGAAAGAACAAATGAAGGGGAATCCAAAGGTTGGATGATGTTGTTAGTTCAAATGACTTTGATGTAAGCATTTTAGAAATATCCTCAGTTCTGGCTTGTCTCAGTTAGACTTAGGGTTCATAACCTGTGGCTTAACTTTCCCCTCACATCTCTTTCCAAGCATTAGTCAACGACTTCCTTTCCTCGATACAAATGGAGATTATACTAACAAACAATGGATAAATTTTGTGTTCTAGGGCAACAGTTCTCAATGTGTTAGCTGTGAAGATCATCACAAAACACAACTGTTTGTATCAAATGCCATAACACAAAAAAGTACTATTATGCAGTAGGAAGGAAAATATTTTATTAATGGTGGTCACCAAAACTTGTCAAACTGTGCTTGCGTGTCGCAGTATTAGGAAGTTTGAGGGCCGCTGTTTTAGACAGTCATCCTGTAGGTGCTCCCTAAACACTAAACAGAATGCTTCCACTCAGGACAAGTAATTTGGATTGGTTATTCTCAAACTGCAGAGTTCTGACTTTGCAGGGGAAAACAATGGCATCAGAAGAGACAAAGTTGAGACAACCGAGGGATCAGATTACCAAATTACTAGTCTGGCGCAGCCATTCCTGATGCAACGCCATGATGTCAGCACAGCTGTTTGATCAAATACAGCAAAACTGAGCCACACGATGGCTGCCATGATGCTTCTGCTTTTCATCTCATACTTGAGAGACTTTTAATATTTGTACAATTTGGGAATATTGGATTGATGGAAAATTTCTTATGGGTCATTCATGCTTTCTTCCAGAAAGGCTATTTCCAAGCTTTTTGAAGACAGTCATGAACATACATACTATTTCTCCCAGTTTAGGGAGAGATCTTTATCTACTTGAAGGTCTTCTTTATGCCTTGGAGGTTGTGAGACACATATAAAGAAGCCAGAGATCTCCTTATGAGGCTATGAGACATCCTTGAAAATGCTGTCCCTATACTTACTCATGAACGAGATAACCAAAACAAAGTAAACTTAAAAAGCTCAACAAGATTCGATGTGCTGTAGGACCTTGGCACAGTTTAGATTAAAAGCTTTTCCCACTATGCACCCAGGAAATTACATAACATATAGAGCCACAAATTTAGACTAGCTGAAGCTACCTCTGTGCTACACAGAGACTTATACTGATGGGCAAAGAATGATATGAAAAGATGTTAAAAGTACTCAATAAAGATATAAAATATAAATATTATATTAGGACAAATTTTGAATAACAACTGTAGCAGCATGTGTCTGAGGACATTTCTTGGGCACTCTGACTGTTAAGAGTTAATAATACTCTGCTTGAGACATGGCGGTATACCTAGGATGGCTTGAAGATTGTTTTGATCAAATGCCCTAGTAGTTAAAGAGTAACCAGCCTGTTTGTCATATGCCTCTAGATTTCTAAAAAAATGGGTTATGGGGTTAATGAGTGAAAGTGATAACTCTGTTTATCAATGATGTCAAAACTTGAGGGAAAATGAGTGGAGATGGTAACTCTGTTCTCTCATAGTTTACTAATGATGAGGAAAAGATGAGCAAAAGAAGTGAAATACATGTCCCCCAAAATGATATGATCTATGTTCTGGAGCAATATGAATGTATCTCAGCTTACTCAAATTTGTGCAAATAAAGAAGTACTCTGCCTGCTAGTCAGTCTGACTGCAAGATTCTCCAGATCATCATGGCCTGGCTCGCTCACTCCCCCACACACTTCTTACTTCCTCCTGTGGGACCTGTCGACTATGAGTGAAGGCTCTGAGCACTAGTCCCCGACATTGTCAATTACTCTGGAAAAGAGTTCCAGAAAGGAGTCCTGGTTTCTTATGTATTTAACATATACACCCTTAACTGGGGGCTATATATGAGGGGCAGAAATCAAACTACATCTCAGACATTAATGCCACAAAGTGAACAATTTTGAATTGGAATATCTAAATTTTGATTTAACACAGGTTATGTCCCTGGGTGTTGATGGCACACACCTTTAATTTCAAAACTCAGGAGGCAGAGGCAGGTAGGTCTCTGAGAGTTTGAGGGCAGCCTGATATACAAGAGTCAGTTTCAGGACAGGCTCCAAAGCTACAGAGAAACTCTTTCACAAAAAAACCAAAATAGAAACAAAAGCAAAAAATAAATGAAAAAACACACACGAAAAGAACCAAACAACAAACAAACAAACAAAAAGGTTGTAACTATCATCAGTTTCAGCACATATCCTAAATGGTCTTAGGGTTATCTCATCAAATATAGAGATCTTAGAGTAAGAATATAAGACTTTAATAGAAGCTCTGGCATGCATCAAGGACAGTCAACATTTCATGTTGGAGAAATTATTAACTCTTCCTCTAGCCTCCTGGCTTTCTTAATCTTTCTATAAAGCCCTGTCTTAGCTGTGTCATTGCCTGCCACCATATGGCTGAACATTATGCTGGCTTCACTTATAGATTTGTTTTCCTGGTTTTCTCCAATTTTTCTCTACTAGAAAGTTACTGAGGTGTACAGGTTGCAAGTCCTACCATTCTTATTTTAAACTCTAGTAAAATTATTCTTACATATCCAGAAAATATTTAACTGAAGTCATTGCTATTTTAACAATTAGCACATCATAGACAATTTAATATTTTGAGGATAGCACAGGCTAAATATAAGCAAGTAGGTAGTTTATTAATATATTTTTAACCAAGGGGTCTTGTATGACTGTGATCTTACTGTTCCTACATGGAGAAAAAGTTTACATTTTTATGGATATAGTTGTCTGAGACATTGCAAATGGGTTACATTTAAAGAATCTCTGTTCAATTAGTCACATCACGCTAAAGGAATATGCCTGAAGAATTTTCATTTTTCATTTCAATTGTTCCAAAGGTCTTTCCACAGTCACTCCAAAAGCCTGTGCTGCTGAACTTAACGCACACTTCTGTAAAACTATAGTACAGGCAGAGAAATAATGTGCTTCTAAATGAGATTATGTACGTTTCTAAATTAAAAGTATTAAATGACACAGTATTTTATTCTATAGAAATGGAAAAGGCTAAGGCACATATCCATGCTTTAGCTGCAAGATGGCTACATTAGAGACAGAAGTTATTAGAACTGTTTTTGTCATTTATGCACATATAATGAGTTCTCAAATTGAAAATAAAATGAGATATGCAATTATAGAAATTATGCATGATTTTGCTAATTGGTCTAACAATGGAGAAAGATTTTGCCAGTTATTTTACATTCAAGCTCTTTCCCATATATTGAACATTTTAAATCTGCTGTTCATAAGTTTTTATAACATGACATTTAATATTTTAAATCAAATATCTACTCACAAGAAATAATACATTTTGAGCATACTGAGTTTAAGAATCTCTCAAAGTCCCAATGATCAAGTTAAATAAATGTGGAGATTTTAGAGTTAAATGTGAAAATAGTTATGTGTGAAGAAAATCAGTGTGAGTTGCCCTGTGTTACCATTTGGATATTGATAGTAAATTCACAGAAATAACTGTTACACAAACATGGCAGTTTTCTATAAAAGAGAACGGAACTTGTGATGAGCAGAAGTAAAGGAAAATAGAATTTTCAACTGGCTTGGGATTTATAAAGACAATTAAAGAAGGATGTCAAGATGATGGGCCCTCAGAAATAAATCATACAAGGACAAGGGAGGGATAAAATTTGGAATCAGGTGAATATGTTTACCATTCTACAGATAGTTTTACAGTTGAAGATATAAGACTGAGAGTAAATTTCAGCAAAGAGGAAACTGACTTATATTGGAAATTCCAGGTACAGTAGTGGTTCTGTGAGCACAAATGTTTCAGAGTGACATGGCAATTTAATTCATTCATTCCAATCCCATTGGTTATGGGAGTTATTAAGCTGTTGGAATTCTCTTTAACTAATTCTTAGTTAATGTTCTTAAATTTTTAAACAGCTTATAGGGTTTTAGAGTTCAGATAACTTCCTTACATGTGTATGGCCTGATGTAATCCAAATTGTTATGATGTTAATTTTCCACTGAAAATCTTGTCTTTGTGAAGTAAAATACTAAATAAGTAGATATAAATATATTTGATATCTTGCACCTTCCTCGGTGTTTATAACACAAAAGCAATAACCTGATGAATAAGCACAAACTTGTATAGAAACATTAAGTGTGTGGTTTTGTATTTGAAAGCTTGTAAATGAGAAAGAACCTCAATATATAACTGAAGACAAAGATTATTTATATAGAAAAGCAAAATATAATATTTGCTTTAATATCAATGAGCAGTGCAAAAGACAAATGTAAAATTCTAAGATATTCTAAGGTATGTGATCCTCAGTTGATAAAAAGCTAGAAGACTGAGTCACTCTAAAAGCCTTTCTAGAGTGATCCTTCTGAGAAATACAAGAATTATCTAATTTAAAAAAGATAGAGACATAATTTAAAATAAAAAATATATGTTAAGAGATTCTTTTCAAAGTACTTTCATTGAAATAGCAAATATATAAATAAAAATTAACTTACTGTTTTTAGTCATCAAAGAATGGAATGATACTATAAAAAAATGCCACATCTAACTTAGTAGAATAAGCTCAAAAAAAAAAGAAAGATAAGAAACATTGCTCGTGTCAGGGATGGTAATGCCTCCAGAAGTTTCTTTATTGTATAAGATTGTTTTGGCTATCCTATTGGATATCCTTTGGCTACTGTTTTGGTTTATTGTTTTGCCATATAAACTTGATTATTGTTCTCTCAAGGTCTGTGAAGAAGTTTGATGGGATTTTGATGGGGATTGCATTGAATCTATAGATTGCTTTTGGTAGAATTGCCATTTTTACTATGTTGATTCACCCAATCCAAGAGCAGGGGAGGTCTTTCCATTTTCTGGTATCCTCCTCAATTTCTTTCTTCAAGGATTTAAAATTCTTGTCAAATAGGTCTTTCACTTCCGTGGTTAGAGTTACCCCAAGATATTTTATGCTATTTGTGGCTATCATGAAAGGTGATGTTTCTCTGATTTCCCTCTCTGCTTCTTTATCCTTTGTGTATAGGAGGGCAACCAATATTTTGGAGTTGATCTTGTATCCTGCCACATTACTAAAGGTGTTTATCAGCTGTAGGAGTTCTTTGGTAGAGTTTTTGGGGTCGCTTATGTACACTATCATATCGTCAGCAAATAACGAGAGTTTAACTTCATCCTTTCCAATTCGAATCCCCTTGATCTCCTTATGTTGTCTTATTGCTGTTGCTAGAACTTCAAGCACTATATTGAAGAGGTATGGAGAGAGTGGACAGCCTTGTCGTGTTCCTGATTTTAGTGGAAAGGGTTTGAGTTTCTCTCCATTCAATTTGATGTTAGCTGTCGGCTTGCTGTATATTGCTTTTATTATATTTAGGTATGATCCTTGTATCCCCAGTCTCTCCAACACCTTTATCATAAATGGGTGTTGAATTTTGTCAAATGCTTTTTCAGCATCCAATGAAATGATCATATAGTTTTTTTCTTTCAGTTTATTTTTATGATGGATTACATTGATAGATTTGCATATGTTGAACCAGCCCTGCATCTCTGGGATGAAGCCCACTTTATCATAATGGATAAATTTTCTTTCTTTTTTTTTGAAAGTAATTTTATTAAATTATAAAAGTTTCCATTTACGCCCTTCTTCCCAACACCCTCCCACTCCCCCCTCTCCCTCTTCATCCCTAAGGGCAGTCAGGGTTTCCTGCCCTGTGGGAAGTTCAAGTTCCTCCCCCCTCCATCCAGGTCCAGGAAGGTGAGTATCCAAACAGACTGGATCCCCAAAATCCAGTATATGCAGAGGAAACTAGTCCCAGTGTCATTGTCAATGGCTTTTCAGAAAGACTCCGGACCAGCCACATTCAGAAAATCTGGCCACATTCAGAGAATCTGGTTGGATCGCGTCCTTGTTCAGTCGCAGTCCAACTGGCCGTGGTAAACTCTCATTAGATCCCTCCCCTTGAATCAGTGGGTGATAGCATCCCTCGCAGTCCTTATTTCCTTTTTCATTTTCTTCGTCCTTCTGCTCCTCGTTTGGACCTTGGGGGGCTCAGTCTGGTGATCCAATGTGGGTCTCCGTCTGTATCGCCATCCATCGCCAGATGAAGGATCTATGGTGATAAGCAAAATATTCATCAGTATGGTTATGGGCCAAGGGCCTTTCAGGCACCCTCTCCTCTGTCCAGAGAACAATCTGGGGATCTCTCCTTGGACCTGGGATCCCATATATAATCAAGTCTCCTGTAAACCCTAAAATGACTCCCTTAATTGAAATATATTCTTCCCTGATCCCATATCCATCCTTCCTCCCTCCCCCCCATCCCGGTCCACCGATCTTTCCCCATTCCTCCCCTATTCCCTTCTCTCTAACCCTCTCCCTTCCAACAACCCTCCCACCCCCGCCATGCACCCGAGGTTACCTGGGACTCTTGTCTATTTCCTGCCTCCTGGCAGATAGCTAAATAATCTTCATCAGGTTCATCTTCTTATTTAGCTTCTCTAGGATCACGAATAATAGGCTCAAAGACCTTTAATTATGGTTAGAATCCACTTATGAGTGAATACATACCGTGTTCCTCTTTTTGGGTCTGGCTTACCTCACTCAGTAAAGCGTTTTCTATTTCCATCCATTTGCATGCAAAATTCAAATGTCATTGTTTTTTACCGCTAAGTAAAACTGTAATGTGTATATGTTCCACACCTTTTTTAACCATTCTTCTATTGAGGGGCACCTAGGCTGTTTCCAGGTTCTGGCTATTACAAATAGTGCTGCTATGAACATAGTTGAAAAAATGCTTTTGTAGTATGCTAGGGAATCTCTAGGGTATATTCCCAAGAGTGGAATTGCTGGATCCTGAGGGAGGTTGACTCCCTGTTTCCTGAGAAACCGCCACACTGATTACCACAGTGGCTGCACAAGTTTGCATTCCCACCAACAATGGATGAGAGTTCCCCTCTCTCCACATCCTCTCCAGCATAGGCTATTGTTGGTGTTTTTGAATTTAGCTATTCTGACAGGTGAAAGATGGTATCTCAAAGTGGTTTTGATTTGCATTTCCCTGATCGCTAAGGAGGTTGAGCACGACCTTAGTGTCTTCTGGCCATTCGAAATTCATCTGTTGTGAATTCTCTGTTCAGTTCAGTACCCCATTTTTTAATTGGGTTAATTAGAGTTTTAGTGTCTAGTTTCTTGAGTTCTTTGTATATTTTGGAGAACAGACCTTTGTCTGATGAGGGGTTGGTGAAGATCTTCTCCCAGTCAGAAGGTATCCTTTTTGTCTTACTGACAGTGTCCTTTGCTTTACAGAAGCTTCTCAGTTTCAGCAGGTCCCATTTATTCATTGTTTCTCTTATTGTCTGTGCTACTGGGGTCCTACTTAGGAAGAGGCCTCCTGTGCCTATATCTTGTAGATTACTTCCCACTTTCTCTTCTATCAGGTTCAAAGTGGATGAATTAATGTTGATGTCTTTAATCCATTTGGACCTGAGTTTTGTGCATGGTGATAGATATGGATCTACTTTCATCCTTCTACAGGTTGACAATGGATAAATTTTCTAATGTGTTCTTGGATTTGGTTTGCAAGTATTTTATTGAGAATTTTTGCGTCAATGTTCATTAGTGAGATCGGCCTGCAATTCTCTTTCTTGGTTGTGTCTTTGTGTGGTTTTGGTATCAGGGTAACTGTAACTTCATAAAAAGAGTTTGGCAATGACTCTTCTGTTTCTATATTGTGAAGTATATTGAGGAGTATAGGTATTAGCTCTTCCTGGAAATTCTGGTAGAATTCTGCATTGAAACCATCTGGTCTTAGGCTTTTTTGGTAGGGAGATTTTTTTATAACAGCTTCTAATTCTTCACAACTGACAGGTCTATTATAGAGCAACAGTATTGAAAACAGCTTGGTATTGGCTTAAGATCAGAGAAGTCGACCTATGGTATCGAATAGAAGACCCGGATATTAACCCACAAACCTATGAACACCTGATTTTCGACAAGGGAGCTAAAGGTATACAATGGAAGAGGGAAAGCATCTTTAACAAATGGTGCTGGCATAACTGGATGTCAACCTGTACAAGAATGAAAGTAGATCCAAATCTATCACAATGCACAAAACTCAACTCCAAATGGATTAAGGACATCAACATTAATCCGACCACTTTGAACCTGATAGAAGAGAAAGTGGGAAGTAGTCTACAAGATATAGGCACAGGAGACCACTTCCTAAGTAGAACCCCAGTAGCACAGAAAATAAGAGAATCAATGAATAAATGGGACCTCCTGAAACTGAGAAGCTTCTGTAAAGCAAAGGACACTGTCAGTAAGACAAAAAGGATACCTTCTGACTGGGAGAAGATCTTCACCAATCCCTCATCAGACAAAGGTCTGATCTCCAAAATATACAAAGAACTCAAGAAACTAGACACTAAAACTCTAATTAACCCAATTAAAAATGGGGTACTGAACTGAACAGAGAATTCACAACAGATAAACTTCGAATGGCCAAAAGGCACTTAAAGTTATGCTCAACCTCCTTAGCGATCAGGGAAATGCGGATCAAAACAACTTTGAGATTCCATCTTACACCTGTCAGAATAGCCAAACTCAAAAATACCAATGATAGCCTATGCTGGAGAGGATGTGGAGAGAGGGGAACACTCATCCATTGTTGGTGGGAATGCAAACTTGTGCAGCCACTGTGAAAATCAGTGTGGTGGTTTCTCAGGAAACTGGGAGTCAACTTCCCTCAGGACCCAGCAATTCCACTTTTGGGAATATACCCAAGAGATGCCCTATCATACTACAAAAACATTTGTTCAAGCATGTTCAAAGCAGCACTATTTGTAATAGCCAGAACATGGAAACAACCTAGGTGCCACTCAATAGAAGAATGGTTTAAAAATGTTTGGAACATATACGCATTAGAGTTTTACTCAGCGGTTAAAAATAATGACATCTTGAATTTGCATGCAAATGGATGGACATAGAAAATGCTTTACTGAGTGAAGTAACCCAGACCCAAAAAGAGGAATATGGTATGTACTCACTCATAAGTGGATTCTAGCCATAGTTAAAGGTCTTTGAGCCTATAATTCGTGATCCTAGAAAAGCTAAATAAGAAGGTGAACCTGAAGAAAATCATATGGTTATCCTCCTGGATATTGGAAGTAAACAAGATTGCCAGGCAAACTTGGGTGCACGGGGGGGGGGGGCGTGGAAGTAAGGGGAGATGGTTAGAGAGAAGGGAGAAGGGGAGGATTGGCGATAGCTTCGGGGAATGGATTGTGGGGAGGGAGGAAGAATGGATATGGAAGCAGGGAAGTATATATCTCAACTAAGGGAGCCATTTTACGGTTTGCAAGAGACTTGAGGGGTTCCCAGGCCTAAGGAGAGGTCCCCAGATTGTTCTCTGGGCAGCAGAGAAGAGGGTGCCTGAACTGGCCTTGGCCCATAACCATACTGATGAATATTTTGCATATCATCATAGAACCTTCATCTGGCGATGGATGGAGATAGAGACAGAGACACACATTGGAATACTGGACTTAACTCCCTAGGTCCAAATGAGAAGCAGAAGGAGGGAGAACGTGAGCAAGAAAGGCAGGACCAGAGGGAACCTTTATCTGACGATAGATATAGAGACGCAGACCCGCATTGGAACACTGGACTGAGTCCCCCAAGGTCCAAATGAGGAGTAGAAGGAGGGAGACCATGAAAAAGGAAATCAGGACCGCGAGGGGTGCGTTCACCCTCTGAAACAAGGGGACTGATCGAATGAGAGCTCACCAAGGCCAGTTGGACTGGGACTGAATGAGCATGTGATCAAACCAGAGTCTCTGAATGATGCTGACATGGGAACTGACTGAGAAGCCATTGACAATGGCACTGGGTCTTGTTTTGTCTATATGTACTGGCTTTTTGGGATCCTAGTCTGGTTGGATGCTCACCTTCCTAGACCTGGAGAGAGAGGGGAGGAACTTGAACTTCCCACAGGGCAGGAAACCCTGATTGCTCTTTGTAGTGGAGAAGGAGGAGGATAGGGAGTGTGGGGGAGGAGGAGAGGGAGTAGGGGGAATGAGAGGGTATGGGGAGGAGGGGAGGAAGTGGATATTTTTATAAACAAATAAATAAATAAATTTGAAAAGAAAAACAAAAGAAACATTCCTGATAGTATGGAATTACCAGGAATAAATAAAAGGTTTCCACAGTTTTAGGAAATTAGGTTCTTCAAAATAGGGGAAAGTGGATTAGACATATAATACAAAAATCTACTGTGGAATCAAAGGAAAGTTTGTGGATAAAAATATAGCCAATATTGTATCCAGAGCCTTTTAGTAGAAATATCATTAATACCCAGGACTAAAAGAATAAAAATCATATATAGTTTCGGTGTGATATAATAATATCAACAGTAAAAGCAATGTGGTGGCTGATTAGAGCTAGAAAAGAATAAAGTTGAAAATTTTTTGTTATTTAAAATAATATAATCACAAAAGACCACTTACTATAAAATTACATTTATAGCTAATATTCATATCAGGCAAATCTATTGAACTTTAAAGAGGAGATGTATTCTAGGCCATGGGAAATTTGTGTCCATAATGGTTGTCATGTGGTCAAGTTAAATAGTTTCAGCAAGCATACATGGGGTTTCTGTTTGAACAGATGAAAATGCTGCAACCTTAATATGTCGTGATGAATGTGCAATTCTGTGACTTCACTGGAAATATAAATTGTACACAATATCCCTAAAGTCTAATATATCACAAAGCTAAGTGAAGCTTCAACTAGCGTGAAAAAATGCCATCCAAGTATGATCTTTTGACAAATCCTTACATTTGAACTTTTAATTTGATAATAATTCTTGAAATATTTCTCAAGACAAAATTTTCCTACTTTTCTTTAGTTCCCTTGTTTTTGTATATGAATGAAAACTAGTTGTATTTACATCACCAGGAAGTTTCGTTGAGCTGGTAGCATGAGCAACATGCAAGGGGTGACAAAGTGAGATAGTAGATTAACCAAGTTCTCCTGGAAGAACGGCAGAAGTGAGATCTGTCATAGCACAGACTGATACAGCAGCAGCAGATTCACAACTGTCTTAAGGACAGTGGTGAGTAAAACACAGGGAAATATTTCTGTGAAATGAGGTTGTAGGTGCCCAGTATTTACCATTATATTAAAAGTACAGAAATAAGGATTGCATACTACTGACCTTAAAGAGTATAGTAAGCATATAAAACATTTTAAATTATTAATCTATATTTAAGTAAAGTACTTCCATCATATCTACTATAGAAACATCTAAAACACATTTTCTACCTCACTTAATTGGCAACTGGCAAAGATGAACATTCTGAAAGCTAAGTAGATTCTCTGGCTTCTTAAAAGAATTTTAGCTGCAAGTCCTCAGTATCTACATTTCTGCCTGATTGAACAATAGCTCAGAGTTAAATATTAAATAGCCTAAATATTAAAAACATGGTTCCTAAGGGACATATATTACAGCACAAAATGGAGAAAGATAAGTGAAAGATTGCCTCTGGGAAGCAGTTTCACTAATTGGGATGCACCGTAAATGATTGTTCATTTAAATAGTTTAACTCATAGATAGTTTTTTTTAAATGATACTACAAAAGATTGGTTTCTTGACATTTATGAGTAATAAATAAAAACTTAGGCTGTAGTTAACTGTAGTTTTCAGATACCTTCAGACATATATTAGAAGTACCATGAGTCCATTATACATAGCAATTTTGTCTTTTTTCACTATGCTAGACAATGGACTCTGGCAAAAGAAGAGTGAATTAAAATAGGTAGGAAAGTAACTTACTCTCTCAAAGTAACTAGTTGTGTCTATTTGTTAGAGATAAGAAAAAATGATTGCTCTTTTTCCACGGATTGGAATTATAGATTACATAAATTTGTCATGGGATTGAAAGTCATTGTTAATCCTCACCATTATTGCTAGGATAAGGGCTAGAGATTAAGTTAATAATTTTTAAGGTAAACATTAATAAAGTGTGCATATTGAAATCATAATATTTACCAAATTATTTCAATCTCAAAAAGATATAAATGAATATTGTTGTTCTAGCAATTTATAAAGATACATGTAAAATCATGTATTGAGTACATGACATTAAAGCAGAAGTAAATCGTCCTAGGAGGGTAAAAGAGACTGCTAGAAAAGGTGGGAAAAAAGATGGTAAGGGGATATGCGTAGCATATCGTATGAAACTGAATAAATAAATTTATTATTTGAAAATTAGTTGGTGAAAATTCTATTAAAAACATATGGACATGTTTTATCCAATAAGAACAATTCGTGTAAAATAAAAGTTGTCTGTGGAAAGTACTTTAAATGTGACTCTAAAGCGGAGTAAGAAAACTGATGAAGTTATAATTAAAAAGATAAATATGGAGCCAAGTGGTGGTGGCACACGCCTTTGATCTGAACACTCAGGAAGCAGAGGCAGGCAGAGCTCTGTGGTATTGAGGCCAGTCTGGTCTACAAGAGCTAGTTTCAGGACAGGCTCCAAAGCTACAGAGAAATCCTGTCTTAAAAATCAAACAAACAAACAAACAAAGATGAATAAGAAAAAAAAAGAGTATAAAGGAATAAAAGAATCATAATAAATTAGAATGATATTTGAAAATTTACAATTTGTCAATCTTGTTATATCTAGGAAGTCTGTTGTTTTTACTTGATAAATACTGAACACTTGTTACATCTCAAAGCCCAAATGGTATCACTGTTTTGACATGCATACACATATAATATACATACTTCCATAGTAAAGTTCCCTCTAGGGAGGTGATGAAAATTTATTTTAACTAAATTTGAAAAAAAAAAAAACCCAAACCTTACTTTGGATGGTCAACAAAAATAGTGTGTGCATTGTCCTTTCAAGCTGCTTTTTAACTCATGGATGTGAAAGCAAAGGAGATCACATCCATGTCAATTGCTTTATGTTGCCTTGTATAAACATGCACACAAATTTGGTGTTGGTTTTGGTTAGTGTAACAAAATACTTAAGAGAATCAAATTTAGCCTGAAAAACTTAGTTTGGCTACTGGGTTCAATGGGCTCTGTACAGTAAATAGCCCAAGGAGCTAATAAGGAAAGGTCTTAGTGGTGTAACCTTCCTGCTACTCTTAGGTTTTCATGTGCTGCGCTGTCTAAACCATCTACAAAAGACTGACAATCACTGAAGCCACAATCCAGAAGATGCTGGAAAGCCATGCACTGTGGCCCAGACCCACAGAAAATGGCTAAGTGAAAATTGTTTACAACTTCTAAGACAATAAACTCATGTGAAAGATTCCTCCTTGTAAGATTTTTATCTGAGATATTTTATCAAAATAGTATAAAAAACAACTTTTAGAATGAAATGTCTATTTTTGGGTCATGGTTTCTGAACTTCTGTCCATAATAATTTGCCTTCCTTCTTTCTAGGCCTTCCATAGTAAGAAAGGTAAGGAAATATTCAATGAGTATTATGAACAATATAGTATTTTTATATCCTGTATTAGCTTAGAAAATTTTGTTAAATTTCAACACAATTATTTTAAATGTTTATTTTACTACATTTACTCATGATTTGCTTACTTAAGTGATGAAGTCTGAATATATATAAATAGGTTTTTTTTTTAGTTTTTAACTTTATAGATATTAACCAAAATAATAATTTATATTTATATAAATACTTCATTTACTATTTTTATTACTCTCTCCAATTCTCTCCTTCCCTAGTATCATTACAAAATAATGTATATTATTATAAAACATGTATAAATACAAAAAAATTAGAGGAAGATATAAAAATCCTATGATCCAATTAAAAATGAGAAGAAAATATAAACAAAGAATTCTCAATAGAGGAATTTCAAATGGCTGGGAAAAACTATAAGCAGGCAAGACTCCTCGCAGAGAGTCTGGGACATCAACCCAGCCACAAAACTTATGACCTGCAATCTTTCAGGTAAGCTGTTCAGGAATCGGTGAAATGGCATATGGTAGTGCAGAACTTATAGAAGTGGCCACCTAATGATTGGTCCAGCTTGAAGCCCATGCCATGAGAAGACCACCTCTGACACTACCTAAATAGCCAGAAATCAGAGTCTGGAATGCTCAAAGTTCTAGAATAGAACCAAACATGGTCAGAACAAATATCAATGACATGATTCTTAATGTTTGGAAAGTTAAAGGACTCCATGATATCACAGTCCACAGAATCAACTCAGCAGGGCTCATAGGGGCTCACAGAGTCTAAATCAACAAAGAAGAACCCTGTATGAGTCTGAGCTAGGCCTTCTGCATATATATGTTATGTTCAAGTAGCTTGGTGCTCTTGTTAGACGCTCAGGAGTGGAAATGGGGTGTTTATCTGACTCTTTGGCCTGAACCTGGGATATGTTTTCTCCTAGTGTGCGTTGCCTTGCCCAGTCTTGATATGAGAATTTGTGCCTAGTCTTACTTAAACCTGAAGCAGAAGCCCACTCTTCTCTGAATGGAAATAGTGCAGCAGTGAGATAAGAGGGGGAGAAGGGGAGTAGGGAGGAGGGACTGGGAGAGATTGATGGAAGGAAAGCTGCAGGGTTCTGGAAGTGTTTTACAAGAGATTAAAAACAAAAAAGAAAGAAATGTTCAATATCTTTAGCCATCAGAAAAATGTAAATAAAAACCTCTTATACCTGTCAGATTGGATAAAATCAATAACACAGGTAGCAGCTCATGCTGGTGAGGCTGCGGAACAGGAACTCTCCTCCACTATTAATGGGAATGCAAACTTGTACTGCCACTATGTGCTGGGACAGTCTTTCTATAAACTGTATAAAGATGAGTCTCTGTTTAACCTAATCTTCTAAGGCACCTTCCTATTGGTTTAATAAATAGCTGAACAGCCAATAGCTAGGCAGGAAAGGATAGGGGGGAGTTACAGGGAAAGATAGGAACTCTGACAAAGAATCTGAGGAAAGAGATTCGCCAGTGCGATGTGAAGGAATTTGGATGTATGGTAATGAGAAGAAGTAAAAGTCACATGGCAGAACAGAGACTAATATAAACAGGTTTGTTTAGGTTTTAAGACTTAGTTTGGAACAAGTCTAATCTAAGGCTAAACTCTCATAATTAATAAAAAGGCTCTGTGTCATTATTTGAAAATGGGTAGTAAAGAGAGCGACCTCTTACAACTATGGAAATCAGCATGGGAATTGTGTGACAATTTGTTTGTGTTCTGAAAAACAAAACTGGCCTGGAGATCAGAGAGCAGAGCTAGCCAACAGTTAACCACAAAAACCGGGTGGAAGAACTCACACTTTTAATCCCGACACTTGGGAAGCTCAGGCCTTTAATCCCAACACTTAGAAGGTGGAGAGCTGAGGTGATAAGGTCAGGGCAGACAGGAGCTCAGGCCCTTTGGGGTTGAGGAATGAAAAGGAAGGAAGCAGCAGGAGGCTGCTCCTGCTTCTTTAATCTTCCAGTTTTTCCCCCTGATAACTGACTCCAGGTTTTTATTAGTAAGACTAATTAGGAACAAGCTTCAAGTGTTTCCTCAGAAGCTGCAAAACAATCTACCTCAAAATTCAGCTGTACCACACTTGGATATACAACCAAAGTACATCCAGTCCTACTACAAGGGCACCTGCTTAGCTATGTTCAAAGCAGTTCCAATCATAATACCCAGAAAGTTAAAACAGCCTAGATGTCCCTCAACCAAACTATATATAAAAAAAGAAAATGTGGTACATTTACATAATGGAGTATTAATTTCCTTTAAAAATGATATGAAATTTGCATGCAAAAGGATTAGCCAAAAAATGGAAACATGACAGAGAAAGACAAATAGGGTATGTATTCATTTGTAGCAGTTAAGTAAACAATGATCAAACTACAATCCACAAACCCAGAGTCCTTAGGTAAAGAGAGGACTCTAGTGGGGGATGAACTGATTTCCCTTGGAAGAGATAGATTTTGCAGAGGGTCTGGGGCATAGAGATGGAGAGATCAGATGTGGCCTTGACAGAGAAAGTAAACTTGAATTGAGGGAGATTTCAGAGATAGTGTGAACACCTAGTGCAGTAGAAACTTCCTGGAACCTTTGAGAGTAACCCTAGTGAGGATTCCTAGTAATGAAAGTTATGGATTCTGAACTGGCCATCTCTCATAGTCAGGAAAGGCTTCCAGTGGTAGATATGTGTTGCATTCAGTAGAGGTGTTGGCCAATTGAGTATCTTGGCGATATCCCCCAAATTGGGTTGATATTAAGACAGAGTATAGATCTCCAAAACCTGGAGGGTCCCAATGCCATGGACAACATTCCACAGCTCACTGAATGAAGAGAGATTGAGCTGGTGCCTGCAGAATCATTATCCTAAAGAGAAATATGGACACAATCCAGGCAGAACCTTCAATCTAAAACCTTCCATGACTGCAAGAGGTGCTGGATTATGGTGGCACAAAATTTGTGGGAGGGGTCAATCAGTATCTGGTTGAACTTGAAGTCCATGTGACTAGAGGGAGATTATGCCCAACACTGCCTGGATTGCCAAGAACAGGAGACTGGAGCGACCCCAGACCTAGGGCAGAACCAAAAAGAACTGATAAAATAAAGAATTGATGAAATGATTCTTTGTGATATTCTGCTATATCCATAGATCAGTGATTTGTCTAATCATCATCAGAAAGGCTTCATCTGGCTGCCAACTGGAGTGGATGCAGAAAACCACAGCCAAACATTATGTGAAGAAGAAGGAATATAAACTGGAGGTATTCACAGGGACCCTTCCCATGGAGAATAAGAAACTACACAGATGTCTAGAAAAGGTTGCGAGAGGCAGGGGAGATGGAGGACATTAATACAACGTAGTCCACTTAATTAACTAAACAGGGCTCATGTGGGCCAACAGATACTGAAGTGGCAAGCACATAGCCTACATGGGTCTGTAGTAGGTCTTCTGTGTGTGTGTATGTGTGTTATAGTTGTTAGATTAGTGTTTCTGTGGGACTCCTAACAGTGGGAGTGGGTGTGTTTCTGACTCTTTTTCCGTGTCCACCTTGGATAGGAGGGCTTTCGCCTTATCTTTTGGCATCCTGTTTGTTGTGATTGGTTCTTTCTTGGAGGCCTGCTTCTTTCTGTAGGTAAAAAGAGGGGTATTGGATCTGGAGGAGAGGGGAGGCAGGAGGGAGCTGAGAGGAGTAGAGGGATGGGAAACTGTGGTCTGGATGCATTGTATGAGAGAATAATTTATTTTGAGTAAAAAAAGAAAACAAAAAATAGAAAAGATAGAATAGTTAAATGTCTACTAGAGTTTGTATTATGCTTGATAAATTTTGTTCTTAGTCTTCTATTGCTGAGAAAAGCCACCATGACAACAGTACCTCTTATAAGGGAAAGCCATTAATTGGATTTGCTTATAATTTCAGAGGTTTACTCCACTATCATCATAGTAGAAAGAAAGCACAGAGGCAGATGAGGAGCTGGAGAAGGAGCTGACAGTTCTACATATGGATCAACATGCAGCAGGAAGAGATAAAGCTACTGGACCTCTCGATTGGGCTTTGAAACTCCAAAGCTTACCCAGTGACACTACTTCCTCCAATTAGACCACACCTACTCCAACAAAAGACGTCACTGGCTAATGGTTTAAATATGTAAGCCTATTGCAGTCATTCTTATACAAATCATCACACATGACCTAGATAATTAAAAGCTTTCAAGAATCAGTGAAATAGCCTAAATTTGTAGATAATTCTTTAATCATCTCTAATATTATGGTTTGATGAAGACCTTTTAATAGCTGTTACTCAACAATTCAAAGTTCCTTCAACCAACTGAAAATAATTAAAATATTTTCCACATTCAAAAATTATGTGTATAAATCATATGTGGAGAAATAATCAGATTTATGAGGAAAGATAACAAACATGTACAGTCCACCAAAATCCATTCATGATGGCAAGTTTTTATGATGTATTTAAATAAAAAAGGTTAATGGTTTTTATTTGTATTGCATAATATGAACATTAATCAGCTATGCTGAAAGAACAGTTGACTTTTTAATGAAAATTTTAATAAAGAAAGCATGGTTTGCGTTAATTATTTTTTATTGTCAACATGATTTCATGTTGTTGTCTTTACTTCACTTAAGCATTATCCAATGTACTAAACTGACAATGTGGACCAGTAGTAATTTAAAACATAGGAAGAAAACAATCATGACAAAGCTGTATTCTCATTGACTAGATAGTCCAAAGTAAGAGGGCCACTTCAGCCTACCAGTTCCAGACAAATCTATACATCACAGAAAAAAGTCACCTCCGAAAAAGCTAAGCAGATTGTAACATGTAATTCATCACCAGTAAACAACCTAAAATTCTAACTGTGCTAGTAACTTTGAAAAACAACAAAATTTCATACATTATAATAAGTTAAGCTACATTTAAGGAAAACTATTTCCAAGAGATGAATGTCATTTTATGTGCTTTCTCTTACCAACAGCAACTTCTACTCAAAGACAATCGAATTCACACAGCAACTGTTTTCTATTCATTATTCCTCTTAACATTAAAAAAAATTGTGTAATTTCCCCTTTCCCTTTTCTCTTTCTCTACCTAATTTAAAACTAAACAGTCTAGCAGACAGTTATAAAAAGGTTTGGCTTTGTCAGGCATTCAAGCATGCCACTAAATAGATGCCAGAAGGGTGCAGTCTAGAAAAGCAAGCATCTTCAAGATGAGTCTCCAACATTATGAGTTCAAACAACTTCAATATACTCCATAGCCTATGAGCACACACTAAAATCATTTTAAATGGTTTTATATCTTTTAAATTTTCTCTTTTCCCATAGAAAAATAAAAACATATTGTGATTTACTTTTAACAATTAATAAAGATTAATTTCAGCTATTTACAAACTTACAGCTATTATTCAAGTGTACAAAAATATATAAATATAAAATTATAAATATAGTGTCTAACATAACTATATTTCTGCTTTACATATTGATTATTTTCTGCAAGAATCGCAGTTTTCCGAAATGAAATATCTTAGGATACATCCTCATAATCATAGTGAACTTAGCATGTGGAATATTTAAAGGCATATGATAATAGGCTATAAGCGTTGTTCTGGTTAGTTTTTTTTTTTCACTGACATAGTAAGGAAAGGGATCCTCACCTGAAGAATTCTCTTGTTTATCTTGGTTTAGAAAATGTGTGTAGGACATTTCCTTGATTGGTCATTGATATAAGGGGCACCAGGTGGCCATTGTTAATGCCATGCCAGTGGAAGTAGTCCTGGGCTAAGTAAGAAAGTAACTGAGTGGCCAACAGGAACATGCCAGGAAGCAGCTTTCCCCCATGACTCTGCTTGAAGCTCCTGTCTTAAATTCCTGATTTGACATTCTTTGATGATAGACAGTAACTTGCCAGGCAAATCAAGGCTTTCCTTTTCATGTTGTTTTGGGTTATGTTATACTATCATAACAACAGTAAAACAAGCAAGGATATATTTGATATTTATATTTTGACTCAAGGTTACTGAAGCATCATTTATTTTGACAAAAGCATATGAGACTTTCAAGGGTTGGTGAACAAAGGCAATGATTAATTCCTTGTACCTATTTCTGGAAGTCTTCAGGTTAATCTAAGAAAAAACTGTGGAGTGGGTGAGGACTCTGTGGATTTGAAATAGATGTAACTGATTGTTTTCCATGTACAAAATTTCATATTTCTGATCAGTTTAAGATTTTTATAAGATTAACTTGAAAATAATTGCCTTTGGAGAGAAATGATAAAATGCCTGATCTTTTCTTTGTAACTGCAAAATGCACTCTGGCGATAAAAGAAATGGCCGAGAAAAACACCTTGCTTGTTTGCACATTTTTGTCTATAACAAGTTGCTTAAGCATGAACGCATGCATATCTTTGAGAATAATTTGCTTTTCACCTTAATAAATAAAATGTTTAATCAGGTAAGGAAAATTATTACTTTGAAGGTAATTATGTTAGAAAATGAGAAACATGTTGTTTTTCACCTATATTCATTATGATCATTCATTTGAAAAATAGAATGTAGCCACACTGAAATTTTTATATTGCTTGAAAGAATTTTCTGGGGTATTTAAGTTATAAGGGAAAAAAGGAAGAGAAAGGGAAGCATCAGGGTAGAAGAGGAGAACAGAAAACAAGTAGAGTACCAGAAGCAACAGAAGGAATAATAAAATGGAGAACTAAGCTTTGGCCCTCAGGATAGTCCTTGTGTGTCTGTTTGTCTATCCAGTAGTTCACCCAGTTTGTATCTCCTCTTCAGATTCTCTGACCTACAAAGATATACATATGTTCAACTATGTTCAGAGCATCATTGTTTGTAATAGCCTGAACCTGGAAACAATCTAGACGCCCCTCAACTGAAGAATGGATAAAGAAAATGTGGCACATCTACACAGAGTACTACTCGGTGGAAAAAAAATGACATCTTGAATTTTTCATGCAAATGGATAGAACTAGAAAACACCATCTTGAATGAGGTAACCCAGACCCAAAAAGATGAATATGGTATGTATTAACTCATAAGTGGATAATAGCTATAAACAAAGCTTGTTGAACCTATAGTTCATGATCCCTAGAGAAGCTAAGTAACTAGGTGAACCCTAAGACAAACAGAAATAGATCCACCAGAAAAGTTGAAATAGAGATGAACACCTGACAAAATTGGGAACATAGGGGTAGTGGGGAGAAGAGAGGGTATAATGGGAATGGGAGGGGAGAAGGAATGGGACGAGGAACATGAGGGAATGGGACAGTTGAGATGGAGGAAGGACAGAGATAAAAGCAAGAAAAAAAATATCTTGACTGAAAAAGCTATTATGGGAGTAACAAGAAACCTGGCTCTAGAGAAATTCCCAGGAATTCACAGGATGATCCAAGCTAAAACCCTAAGCCATGGAGGAGAGGGTGCCCAAACTAGCCTTTCCCTGTAGTAGGACTGATAAATATCTTAAATATTATCATAGAACCTTTATCTAGCAACTAATGGAAACAGGCAGAGAGCCACATTGGAGCACTGGACTGAGTTTCAAAGTCCAGTTGAAAAGTAGGACAAATGAGAATATGAGCAAACTGGTCAAAACCAGAATGGATACACCCACTGAAACAGTCTACCTGAGCTAATGTGAGCTCAACAACACCAGCCAGACTGGCAAGAAACAAGCAGGAGATGAAACTAGTACTTCTGAATGTGGTTGACAGTTGCATGGCTAGAACAGACTGAGGGGCCACTGGAATTGGCACCAGGGTTTATCCCTACTGCTTGTGCTGGATTTCTGGGAACCTGTTCTCCTTGTATGGATACCTTGCTCAGCCTAGATACGGTGAGGAGGGGCTTGGACCTTCCCCAAGGCAATGTGTTTTAACCTTCACTGATACGTGGATTGGAGTGGAGTGGGAGGATAAGTAGAGAGAATAGGAGGAGGGGATGTAGTGGGAACTTGGATTGGGTATATATAATGAAAAAAAAAGATAGTTTTTTTTATATATAAGCAACACATGTACAAAAGGACTTCCCACACCAATTTTCATCTTCTACTTTCTGGTCTTAAACATAAACTGACCATTCAATCTCTTGAGTATGTTGGGTCCAGGGGGGTACAGCAAAGATGAGAACACCACCAAATCTAATAAACCTGAAGCAAACTGTATTCCAGAAACCAGACCCAGGAAAACCAGATACAAACTTAAATATATATATATGTGTGTGTGTGTGTGTGTGTGTGTGTGTGTGTGTGTAAATATATATATACACTGTGGGGCACAGAAGCTTATCAGCTAGGTGAGACCACAGCCAGAGACGGTATTTGTTAGGCTGTGGCAACAGGCTAGTTTCTGAACCACCTTTTGTGGTTAAGGCACCAAGCATTAGGTCTAAACAAAGGAATTTTTACAATCTTGCTCCCGACCTAAGGAGGGGAATGAGTTCTAATGTCAATGGAAAACTAGGCAGCTATCATGAAATATGTTTCAGAGGAGATTACAGCAACAGTTACTAATTGCAAGAAAACAGGTGTCTTTAGCAATTAGTCAG
This sequence comes from Myodes glareolus, assembly GCF_982192425.1. Classification (NCBI taxonomy): domain Eukaryota; kingdom Metazoa; phylum Chordata; class Mammalia; order Rodentia; family Cricetidae; genus Myodes; species Myodes glareolus. The sequence continues at coordinate 71,728,274 of NC_142037.1, read as the reverse complement.
AATAGGGACTGCTAATAATACCAGGAGGTCAGTACATTAGAATTAATTGGTTCTTAGGCTGGGAACTTAAAAGACAGAAGAAAGTTGTTCACACTATCTCAAGATAAAACTCAGATACAGGGACTGCCATACTGTATAACCTCCATTGTCAGAGCTCATTAGCCAATCCAGATGTTTGCACCATGTTCACTGTTTCTCCTGGTACCTCCAGGCAATGTTTACTGAAGCCTCATGCCTCCCCTTTAATGGTGCCAGTTTCCCATAACAGAGACAGTGCCTAACCTAGAGGTCATGCATATCTGTCTCTTAAGGGTTAACTAAGTTTATAACTGTCATTTATCAAGGATGGCCAGGATACTACTCTCAATTTGCAGAGAAGTTCTGGCCTTATAAATAGAACAACCAATTGTAAAATGAAATGACATAGGATGATGGAGACTTCCTAATTGTCTGAGAAAATAGCTTACTGTGAATGATTGATCCTTGATCTACTGAGAAAGCTGCTGACAGTCTGTTCTTATTCTCCTAGACTTAGAACTTCATATTTCTTTATTTTTACAATCTTATTTATGAAATCTGCATTTTTATTTTCTTATTCTTGTACTCCTCAAGTGTTTGCATGTATTTTTCTCTCACATGTGTTTGAATATGTGTGTGTCTGTCTGAGAAGTAATATATACTTACTTAATGTAGCTTGTTTATATGAGCCTTATCTTTAATAATTTTTTGTGTTTCTCATTTTTTTTATTTATTAAAAATTTCCACCTATTCCCTGCCTCCCTTTTCCCTCCCTCTCCCCACCTCCCCCTCCCCAACTCCCTCTCGCTCTCTAGTCCTAAGAGCAGTCATGTTTCCCTGCCCCATGGGAATTCCAAGGTCCTCCCCCCTCCATCCAGGTCTATAAAGGTGAGCATCCAAACAAACCAGGCTCCCACAAAGACAGTCCATGCAGTAGAATTTACCTTGATGTGAATTAGATGGGTAAAGTAGAATAATTTTATAGAACTTTGAAACTATTCTAAAATAATGATTAGCTTTTCTTTTCTATACAATTAATAACATACACTCTCTTCATTATTATTGCTACTTAAAATAAAAACCTACAAGGCACATATATTGCATATGTGATGATTGTTCATCTTGATTCTCATGCCCACAGGTTTTAGAATCATCTAAAACCTTTGATGCATCAGTGAGAAAATTCCAGAATGGTTTACAAGAGTAGTGAAAAATTACCTTAAAGGTAATTCAAACACTTATCATTTTTATTGCATTTTATGCTACACGCAATTTTAAAAGACCTAGTAAAAGGATCTCATTGAGAATAACACACACACACACACACACACACACACACAAATTCCATCAAATACTTTTTCCATCAGAAGAGTTGACATTGACTCATGCATTTTTAAACTATTCCATTTTTATTAATCATTAATGATACTATTACTTAGCAAAGACATATTTTTGTCTTTAACTTGTAATTTTCTCATGCAGTGAAATGAACAAGCACTGATTTTCAAACCATACTGATAAAGGCAAAAATTGATTTAATGTTGTGGTTAAAACAATATAATAGTAAAAATGTATGCCATAATTGGATGATATAAAATGTAATTTAAACATTGTTAATTACACATGTGTACTCACAAAACAGCAAAAAGTATAGTTTTGTATTATAAGTAAAAATGAATCAAATATTGTCACATGTGTAATTATCAGGCACATTTCTTTAATAAATGTAGACTTTGAAAACTGCAGCAGATGATACTTAACACAGAGATTTGTAGCTGGACATTATGCAGACTGAGAAATTTGGAGTGGTTGGCCTGGGATAGATAGTTCTTATAGTCTTATATAGACTATAATAGACTTATATAGACTATAATAGTCTTATAGAAAGACTATTATATCCAGAGGTGACAGATAACTCCAAGGAAACAGCAATACGCGGGAACATCGGGGAGCATGGGCATATAAACTCTCAGGGACTATGACAGCATGCACAGGGCCTGCACAAACCCAAGTCAGACATGACCTCAATATGGAAGAGGGGAAGTGGATACAAAGTCCCACACCTGACAAAGAAGTGTAATCGAACCATGCCTAACCATGACCAAAACCAGAACAGCACCAAAACCATGGTAATATGGACAGGGGAGATTTCATGAGATCTCAGCCCTCTACAAAGAACTACAGTTGAATAATGGCCACCAAGAGATAGAAACGGGCTTCCGCAGGAATGGGCACACCAACTGATTATTGAGTCCCAAAATGTCATCCCTTAAAAAAAATCATGTTAAATCATGTAAATAATATGTAGCATGCAACAGCCAGTCCAAAGTTTTTGTTTCAGTCACAATAGAATGGTTATAGCTTGGTGGTTCAATCAGTGCTGGGCATGGTCTCTCTTTCTCTGGTGACAAGGGCCTCAAGTTTTACCACATATTGCTGGGCACTCCCACAATTTCTGTGCTACCCTTGCTTCAGAACATCTTGCAGACAGGACAGAGGCTTTTGTGCCCCGGTTGGTATTCGCATTTCTTTCTGTAGCCTGCAGAGAACTTACTTGCACCAAAGAGACTAGAACTCAGGTGTGAAACCTCCACATAGGCACCAGCTCTTCTTCTCTGCATGCAATGAGCTGTGTGGATGTTGTCCACAGCAAGGGGCCCCCAATGATCCAAACACAACTGGCAACAAAAGGAAAAAGGAAGGAAAAATACTAGTGCCTTATCCAGTCGTCATCAGAGAGGCATCACCCAGCAACTGTTGGGAGCAGATGCATAGACCCACAGTCATACATTACACTGAGAGAGAGTTAAGAGGGTTCAAGGACAGCAGAATAATGTAGCGCACTGAATCAAATGGCAGGGATTATTATTTGTTCACAGAGACTGGAGAAGCAAGCACAGTGCCTGCGTTGGTCTGTACCAGGTCCTCTGTGTAGATATTATAATTGTTAACTTGATTTTTTTTTTTTTGTGGGATTCCTAAAAGTGGAAGCAGGTTTGTTGCTGACTACTCTTTGGACTCTTTTCCATATATTGGGTTGCCTTGCTTTATTGTATCTTATTCTGTTATGTTTGGTTATTAACTCTTGGAGGCCTGCTCTTTTCTCAAGGGAAACACTTGGGGAGAGGATCTAGAAGAGAGGTGAGGTAATGCATAGCTGGAGGACTGGAGGTGGGGAAACTGTGGTCTGGATGTATGGAAAAAGAATCTATTTTCAATGAAAAAAAATAGCTAAACTTTATGGAACTAAAAACCAGGAAGTAGGCAAATAGTGAGCAATTAAAAAAAACATAATAATGCTTAATATTGCTCAAGACAACAGTTATCATTTGCGTGTTAAGCTTGTTATGTACTAGTAATGAAAATAAAACTGAGCACTACTATATAAAAGGAAAAGATAAAAACATGGAGACAGCCACAGATCAAATGAAAGCTGCTCTTAATGAAGATTCTGTGTTGTTACCATTACCTCTGTGTTTGATAACTTTTCCCTTATTAATTCTTCCACTGACTGTATGGTGACTTGGCTGCAGTTAATGGAATTTATGTAAAGTCAAACTGTGCCAGCTAAGAAAAAAGGAGAAAGGCTTGGATATTTTAGTCAACAGTAAAAACAAGGTTGCTTCATACTTAAATATAGGACATTATTCAGTTGACACAAATCCTGAGGAGCTTTCCTTGCTTAAGGTATTAGGCCAGACAAGGATTAACACATACAAAATCTGAATAAACTTGTTTTCTTAGGATAGTATTTAGTGGTTTTAAAAACAAGTGGATGGAAACTTCCTGAGTTAAAACCATTTTTTTCAGTCATTATCAATGTGTTAAAAAACATGATTATTCATATTCATTTTAAATAAACAGTTGATTTTTGTTTCTAAAATAATGCTCTTTTTTTCTGTCAGTCCATAATGGATGTGCTTTTTGTATATGTGTGTATATACATATATATTATTGTTCAACATTTAAGTCTGCTAAAAGTAATATTAAATGTGCCAAACAGACTTATGACATCCAGAATGCAGATGAATGATAATCCCCGCATGTACATTCATTTTCAAAGAAGGGCCAAGGTTTCAGTCTGTAATCTCCTGATCCTTACAGCTGCTTAGCACTGTCAGTCCGGCTTTGACTTACACACGGCCCTGATTGTTTAGGGTGATCACTTTTTCGTCTAACCTCAGAATGGTCCACACAAGGCACTTCATCTTCTTGCATTTTTAATAGAAGAAGATTATCAAATATTATAGAATTATTTAATAATGATAAAGTTTTATTTTATCATGATTTCTATTTTATTGCCATAAATATTTTTAAATGAAAATTCAGGTTTGTTAAGAGAAAAATGTGGAAATGGATTTTCATATCAGTTTTATACTGTGTGGTGTTTTAATCCAGTGTTTATTGTTGATGAACATATATTATTGTATTTTATTTTTTCAAAGAAATTTAATAACAATGAGTCTATTTAAACAGACAATACAATAATTAAGAACTTGGACTATGAATATCTACTTAGAGAATCTCACCCTTGGCTGTGTCATCTCTTACAAATATTGGATAATTTTTAGCCTCTTAAGAACTTTTTCTCTTATTTTCAAAAAAGGTGTAAGTCCCAATTCATTTTATGACATCCCAGTGTCAAGCTTTTTCAGTGTGTGTTCCTTGTCTCAAGTGTTCAGAAATTTCACAATAATCTATTAATAGTTCACACTTCACTAAGTTTATGAGATCTTCAAGAACATCTCAAACATGTCCAGTTCCCAGGATGGTAAGCGAAATTTGACCTTTCTTCAAATAATCCAATATTATTTGACAAAGATAAGTTATTTTCAGCTCCTCCTTTCTGGGTAACTCTCCAAAGCACATGTGCGTAAAGAGTCACTCGAGAGAAGACATCATTTTACTCCACGAATACTAACAATTTATTTCCCTGTAATAGTTCTTCCCCCTTCATTTGTTCAGGGTATTCCATAAAACACTTGCTTCAGAAAATCTTCCACTCCCTGCCAATTTTAATGAAGTTTAAAACATTTTTTAGCCCATGTAAAGGATTGACAACTGAGATGTAGATACTGCTGGAAAGTGATGAGGATTAGATCCATTGTTCAATTCAACATTGCTTCTTTAATCATATATTTCAAGAAAGGGTAGCATAGTCACAAGTATTTCATGGTATTTTAATTTATACTTAATGTCATTTCTAGATAACGATTTATTGTGGAGAAGTGGGAAATTTCTTATTTATGGAATTATATTTTATCTTAAAGAAAGATCAGTGTACAAGCTAGTGGATAAACAAACTGTTTTGCTTACACAGATATGATTGAATAATTCTGTGTTCTTTCCTAGTTGCCAAACACTCTTTGTGTATAGCTGACTCTTGAGCACTCTTCTCCACCCAGTTTGGGATGTTCGTTGGTGTGCTCATTGTTCAGATCATGCTTGGGAAGTCCTGTTAGAGAATCATGTCCACACTCAGTAATCCCATAGAAACACTAAAATGGATACACAATATATTTACAGAGGACATAGTACAGACCTGATACAGGCTCCATACATGTTGCCTCAGTTCATTGAGTTCTATGAGTTTCACTGATGATGCTGAACAAGTCATTGTTCCATGAATATTGCAGAAAGTCATTAGAAGTTATTTTATTGGGATGTTATATTATTATTATTATAATTATCATTATTATTATTATTATTATTAATTTTGAGAACAGTACTATGTGGTTTTACCTTAGGGCCCAGGGCCATCAAGTTTCAGGCGCTTAATAATCCATGTAATATCGGAAATGTGTTCTGTTGCATGGAGTGGGCATTAAGTCAGATCTCTTATTAGTTCATTGGTTATTACCACAAGGTTTGTGACAGCATTGACTTAGCATATCTTAAAGGCAGAACACTATTGCACATCAAAAGATTTGTGGTTAGGTGGATGTTTATGTTTCTAGTTTGTAACTGGAATTAATGTTTCTGAGCCAAAGACAATTTCACTTAGGACTAAAGGCTCAGCATAAGCACCAACTCAACCTCTCCATGTTTATGACTTATTTAGGTGTTATCTTTAGCAATAGTGGTCTACAATCAGCTTAAAGAGAGCAGTTTATAATCTACTTGACAGTCAGAGTGTTTGGGGATTCTCATGGGACTACTTCGGTCAACCACTCAATTTGAAATAACCTATTCCCAGTATTAGAACCTACATTTGTAAAAGGTAGTTCAGACAACATATCCACCAGTATTTGGCAATTTCATTTAGATTGTTTTCATTTGTGTCTCTATATTTGGAAGCTTGTGCTGTATTAGGTTGTCATACTACCCTCCCAATGTCCTTTAATTTTTGCTGTCTGTTCTGGTATTCCATCACTTGTGTCTCTCTTTCATCTTTCTCCCCATTTTATCCTTCTTTTCTAGACCCCAATCCATCTACAAATATCTATTTTAATTCACTTTTCTGAATTAAGTCCTCTGTTTCCACAATTCCTCACTCTATAACTACCCTTAATTGTTCTGTTGATTGTAGTCTGATTAACACTGACTCAAACACTAACATACAAATGTAAGCAGAACCATACCATATTTGTTTTTCTGGATCTTGGCTATCTCACTCTGGATGATTTTTTTTCTTATTCCATTCATTTATTTGAGAATTTCTAAAGAACTAAGCAATACTTTGTTGTGTAATATACAACAATTTTTATTCTACTCTTGTGTTTATGGACATCTAGATTGGTTCAAATTTCTGGATAGTATGAATAGAGCAACAATGAATGTGGTTGAACAAGTATCTCTGTGGAAAAATGAAGTATCTTTTGTGCATGTGACCAGAGTAACATAGTTGGAACTTGAGGTAGATTAATTTCTATATTCCTAAGGAACTGCTATGCTGATTTCAATAGTGAGTATACAAGTTTGCGCTCACAGTAGTGGTGGCTCAGTGCTCTACTTACTCCAGTTCCTCACCAGGATGAACGATCACTTGTTTTATTTTCTTTGTCCTCCTCATGAGTCTAACTTGACATCTTAACATAGTGCTAAATTTCATTTTCCTTCCGTCTTGGGATATTCACTATTTCCTCAATTGCTGACCAGTTCTTTGAGTTTCCTCTATTGAAAATTCCCTTTTTAGATCTGTACCCCATTTTTCCACTTATTTGTTTTGTTGATATTCAGAGTTTGATTTCTTTATAATTGGTTTATTAGTTCTCAATCAGATATATAGTAGGTAAAATTATTTTCCCATTCCATAATCCACTGCATTTTCTTCCCTCATGGAAAATTTCTTGCCTAGTAGAAACTTTTCCAATTCGTGATGTTCAATTTATTATTAATTGTTAATCTCAGTGCCTGCACTATTGGTGCTCTGTTGGGAAGGCTGTTTCCTGTGCCATTGCATGCAAAACTACGCCCCACTTTCTCTCCTGTTAGGTTCAGTGTGTCTGGTCTTCCATTGAGGTCTTTTATCCGTTTGGAGATGAGTTTTGTGCAGGATGATAGCTATGAAGTATGTGAAGTACTTCTGTATATGTGTTACTTTTATTAGCTAATTAATAAAGAAGCTGCTTTCCGTCAATGGCTTAACAGCATAGAGGAAGACTGGAAAAGATATAGAGAGAGAGTAGGCAGAGTAAGAGAGAAGCCATGTAGTCATCTCTAGAGACAGACGTCTCTACTGGAGCATGCCGAAACTTTGCTGACATACCACAACCTTGTGGTGATGCACAGATTAATGGAGATGAGTTAGTTTAGGATAAAAGAGCTAGCTAGAGTAAACAAGTCCCAGTGTCATTGTCAATGGCTTTTCAGAAAGACTTCGGGCCAGCCACATTCAGAGAATCTGGTTGGATCACGTGCTCGTTCAGTCCCAGTCCAACTGGCCTTGGTGAACTCTCATTAGATCAGTCCCCTTGTATCAGTGGGTGAATGCACCCTTCGCGGTCCTGATTTCCTTGTTCATGGTCTTCCTCCTTCTGCTCCTCATTTGGATGCTCACCTTCCTGGACCTGGAGGGAGGGGGGAGGAACTCGAACTTCCCACAGGGCAGGAAACCCTGACTGCTCTTAGGGATGGAGAGGGAGGAGGAGAGGAAGTGGGGGAAGTGGGAGGGTGTTGGGAGGAGGGGCGGAAATGTAAACTTTTATAAATTAATAAACTTTGAAAAAAAAGAGCTAGCTAGAGATATGCTTAAGCTATTGGCCAGAAAGTATAGCAAATAACATGGTTTCTGAGTGGCTATTGTCTGAACAGCTGGAAACAAACAAGCAGCCTCTGCCAACAGCTGTGGATATATTTGCATTCTTGTACATGAAGCTATCAAGCATGAGCAGCTCCACTTGTTGAATATTATGTCTTTTTTTATGGAGTGCATTTCTGTCTTCTTTATAAAAACTGAGGTGTTCAAATGTGTGTGGACTTATATCTTTGTGTTCAATTAGCTTCACTGATTCACATATTTTTCTGTGCAAGTTTGTGCTTTTTTTTAATTAAAATAGCTCTATAATACAACTTTAAGTCTGGAATGATACCTCCAGCAGTTCATTCATTAAGCAGTAGTGCTTTAGCTAGCTTTTTTTAAATTTTTTTCTGTGTGATTGTGTGTGTGTGTGTGTGTGTGTGTGTGTGTTTCCATTGCCGCTGGAAATTGTCCTTTCATGAAGAATTTAGTTCAATTTGGATAGAAACTGCATTGAATTTGTTAGGAAGAAGCAGATCTTTCTAAATGAAGAAGAAACATTCCATTTTTTAGACAAGTTTGTTATGTTCAAGAATTAAACAACTCAAAACCTTCAGAAGGTTATCCATAAAACTGATTACAGATACAGACTCCATCTGTTTCCAAGGGTTTATAATCTATTACACTGTCAAGATATATTCTCAGACAAGCTGATTTTTCTAGAAGAGGCCCAGGCCCTCTGAATAGCAAAGAAGAAGGAGAGGTCAGTGAACCCTGTGGAAGAACCTCAGATCATTTAAACTGACTGAACAAGTCTTCAACCTGTTACATTGCTTGCCAGTTTGTAGTAAACTCTACCTTAATGGTTACAGCTTTCATGAACTGTCCCCATTATTTTATTATGATTCTTTCTTAGAGTTATTTCTGCCACTGTAACTCCTCCTCCATATTTCTGTAAGAAATATCAACAAAACACCCCAGGTCAAAAAATAAGGTTGGATTTTGGTGACACACCGACTCTTATATGTCACTGGTTTCCTATCTGGGATGAGGAGACATTTGTTCACATTTGTGCAGGAATAGGATTGTACATCAGATCGTAAGTGAGTGGTTGTTTACTAAACTGGGCTTGTGAGTGTCCATAGGGGATTGCCTTGTTTGCCTTAACTGATGAGTGAAGACTCATGCTAATTACAGACAGAATCCTCTGGCTGCAGTAAAAGTAAAAGCACATTGAAGTCAGCAAGCTCTTTGTTCTTTTATTCAATTTGTCTTCACTCTTTCTGTTGAACTTGTGTGTCTTGCTTCTACAACTTGCTGATTCCTTTATTCTTCAACAAAACACATATCCTTATACTCATTGTGATGGAAAATTAAAAGCTCACTGTTTTATTTTCTCTATCTAATTGTTTGCTTATTTTGATTATTAATATTTTTAACATTGAATATAGTTTTAATTTTAACTTTTCAAGACCCTAGTGTCAATTATGAAATGTTCCTCTATGCAAGTCTATGGAGTCTGCCTCAACAAGACTTGAGAAGAAGCAAGAAAATTACAAAAGTTTACTCTAAACAAGGCAAGGAATGTAGAAAATCACAACTGATAATATAAAAATTTTGAATTCTACTGTTCATAGTTGGTAGCAATGAGAATCAAGTGAATATGTAATAAAAGGGCAAATATTTTCAAAAGATAAGTGGTCTTTTTAAACTCACACTCAAGAAAATTTATGCATAATTAAATGAAAAATATTAAGAACATGAGAAAATAAATTTTATGTAGTGTGCTTTAATGTAATTAGGTCCTAAATAAAGATTAATTGTGAAAAAGCCATTTTGAGATATCATTTAAGGTAAGCACTAATTAAATTCAAGGAAATAATCATTGAAATTATATTAAGAAGGTGTCAGTATAATGTTAAGCGATAGAAATGCTATTTTATTTTAGAATATAACTTTCAGATTAAAATAAGATAAATAAATTTGGACTTTGTCATTATATTTAATAGTGTTCCAGTTTTAGCAGCTACAAATATCAATGTTATATCAAAAGTGTTATTAATTACTCTATATTTATAATTATCTAAGTATTCATTTAATTTTTCTTTTTTATATAATTAAAATTGTTAGACTGTCAAATATTATGATACTTCTTATCTGGACCATAATGTAGGCATAATGCCTATAGTAATCCCATAATATTAAATAAATTTATAGAAATGCATAAATGGAATAAAGTTTTGTAACCAGGAAAATAAATAAGAATTTTCTATAGCTGAATGCTGTTACTTTCAGGGGAGTACATTTGTAGTTGTTTTTGTTTTCTAATCACAGACTTTTTATTGATTATTTCAGGATTTCACACAAAGACAACCAATAACTTCCCAATCTTTTCAGGTCCACTCCAACCCTTATGCCTCCTACAAAAACATGAGAAAAGAAGAAAAAAAAATGCAAAAGTTCAATTTGTGTTAACTATATAGTAATTGGCATATGGTTGAATTCCAAATGGCCTGTCGGGGTTCGGTGTTATCCTGGACCCTAAATTATTTCTCTAAACCAGACCCCAACATAAACTATCTCTCTCTGGACTGGCATGAAGGCACCAAAATAAATATACATCTCACATAGCTTTATCGGGATGGAGATTCTTCATGGTCCCTCATGGTATCCTGAGTTCACATGCTGAAGAATTACTCTTGTTTATTCTCCAAACAGTCTTTATACCAAAACTTATCTGAGGGGAAATACATCAGCATTCTGTTTCCTAGGTAACCAGGTGAATGGCTTTTAGTCATGTCTACAACTACCTGTGTGCTCTGTGTGCTAGCTGTCAAATAGGCTTGAATCAACATCTCTATTAGGCATCCTCCAAATTACAAAGAAAGGAGCAAAACAACATCCTGACCTTTGTTAGGTAGAGACAGCCTGTCTGGAAGGTTAAGTGACCATCTCAGATGTGGCGTATGTTTTTAGAGCCTGGCTGCCATACTGTATACAAATATGGGCCTACAATCCATTCTCTCTTATTAATTTTAATAAAACCTGTGCTTCTGCAATAGGACAGAACAATTATGCCTGGCTTGGCCAAAGACCTCTTCATTTACCCAAATTTTCCATCTTTGGAACAAGCATTCATATACGCGAGCTCCTGTCTTAGATATCTGGGGAGAAGAAGCTTCAAACCCATTGTTGACTGCTGATCTCTGTGAAGAAAAGAGATTAATTTAGAGAGATAACTTTGGGCTCTGTGTCATGGAGCCATGCTTTCTTGTCAGGATAAATTATAATGCTTTATGAATAATCATGCTCAAAGGCTATAGTCTCCTATTTAAAGGAGTAGAGAATCACCTGAGTTGAGAATGCCTTTTCACCTAGTTTAGAGCATCTCTTAAATTTTTTATATTGTATCAAAATCTAAAATTCTTTAACATATGTATTAATTCCCATCGTTTACAGGGTGTGTCAAACTTTGCTCAGCAGTTCACAGGTCAATACCATAATTCTTAGCATTGTTGGTCAATACCAACTTTTCTTAACATCTTATATGCAGTTACAAATATCAGGTCAATACTGGTAAGAGAACAATGACATTGCTGTTATCAAATACCAATTTCAGTCTCTGAACAGCAGTTAAACCCTTAGTCTGCCTGCTTCTTAAGTGAAGAGGGGTTTCAGTCCTTTATTGTTTTGAGTCTTTCTTTCCCTAAGTAGAAAGCTTAGGTCTTAGTTCTATGTCCCAGAAATTAAAACAGTCAAACGTTCAGTCTGCACCTCAACTCCAAAGCAAACAGGATTCAAACTGCAGCAAGTTGCAGCCATCTTTGTCAGGTCATCTCAGCAGGGCCTCTGGGTCTGTGTGTCCCAAGTGTCTGAAAGCAGCTCAGCATCTGTTCCTCAGAGCAGTATGGCACCCTGCAGTGTAGAGTGTCAATAGCAGGTCCTGTGATCAGCCACTCCTCTCTGTGGGGCGGGGAAGACTGGATCATGGACTCTTCTCTAACTCCTTTCTCCAACTCATCTATTGGGGTATTTGGACGATGTCCTCAGGCCTGTCACTCCTTTACTGTATACGCAGTCATCTCATCTAGTTTTTATATTCTTTCTGTGAAAAAAGAACACAGACACATCCTTGACCTAAAATTAATATAGGTTAGGTCTTTTAATAATTCATTGCAAAGACTTTTTCACCTTGCCTTAGCAAAGGTCACTCTGGTGCCATTATGTCAGATCTGTCTGTACTAGATCTATCTGCAACTTTTGTAAGTTGTTTTCAAAGAGCCATATCATGATCCACAATTCCTTTCATTATTAACCATATATGCAGTTCTTTCATTGGAAGAGCCATTTGTAAGACTCAGCATAACATCCTTTGAGAGGTCTTTAGCCATAACATTAGTAAAATATAGTTCTGCGAATTGCAGCAATGATCATCTGGGAAAGATTATTACTCTGGCCTTTAAATTGACTAAATACAATTGTCCAAGGATCATTACCTTATAATTATTAATTAATCTATTGCTTAGTATAAGAAACATTGATCATAGTCAATTATCTGTTAAACTATCTCATAGATTTTATTCTGTTTTTTGTATTAGACAAGCTACTGCTTTAAATTAAAAGTTTAATATCTTAATTGGCAAAATTGAGAAGATACTGCTATAAAAAAACCTTTTTTATAAAACGGCTGTAGAATAAGTTTTGTACTTAATACACACACTTGCTATAGCTGAATCATTATTAATATACTCTACTTGTTGATTATTGTACACTCCTCCTGGTGATCGATACTTTACTTGCTTGAGTACCTGTTTGGCAGCTTCTATAAGCTCTCTATTGAAAACTGACTCGTTGCCCCCCTTATGAATTTTACTTTGTAGCTCAATATCTCCTGTAAGAATATTATAACTAAGGCTTTAGCCATTGAATATCTAACTAAAAGTTTGTAAACTATCCTTCTCTTAAGTTGCAAGTCTGCCTAGCTGATAGGAAAAAGAAAGCATATTTAACTTAATGATGCTGGCCTAATTAGACATCAACAAGTAGAAGAATGAAAACAGATCCACATCAATCTCCATGCACAAAACTCAAGCTTAAATGAATCGAAGATCTCAACATAAAACCAACCGCATTGAACCTCACAGAAGAAAAGTTTAGAAGTACACTTGAATGCATTGGTATGTCTCAAACACAGCCTCAATGGCACAGACATTGAAACATTTAATAAATCAGATCTCCTGAACTGAGAAGCTTCTGTATTATAAAGGGCATAGTCAATAAGACATAATCTCAGCCTATAGAATGGGAAAAGATCTCTACTTATCACTAATCCATTCAAAAACATATGAAAAGAACTCAAGAAATTAGTCATCAAAAGAACAAATAATCCAATAAAATTATATGTTACAGACCTAAACTTAAAACTTTTAATAGATTAACTTAAAATGACTGAAAAAGACACTCAAAAATGTTCAAATATAACCTCCTTAACCACTAGAGAAATGCAAATAAAAACAACTCTAAGATTCTATCTTATCCCTATAAGAATGGCCCGGATTAAAAACACTGCTGGCAATTCATGCTTAAGAGAATGTGAGATAAAATAAAAAAATTCCTCCATGGCTGGTGGAAGTGTAAACTGATACAGTTACTTTGATCACTAGTATGACGAATTCTCAGAATTAGGCAACCATCTACCTTAAAACTCAGCAATACCCCTTTTGGGCCTATATACAAATGATGCTCAGATAAGGACATGTGCTTAACTATGTTCATAGCAAAGTTACTTTGTTATAGACAGAATCTGAAAACAACCCAAAATGCACCTCTTCTACCCATATGATAAATGAGAGATATCATCTCATACAATAGCTGCAAATACCATAAAATATCTTTGAGTAACTCTAATCACACAAATGGAAAAACCTGTATAATAAGAACTTTAAATCTTTGAAGAGAAAAATTTAAGCCATCAGAAAATGGAAAGATCTCCTATTTTCTCGTGAAGATAGAGCCAACAATGCAAATTCGACAATCTAACTGAAATCAACTACAGATTAAATGTAAATGCTCATCAAAATTATAACAAAATTTTTCATAGACCTCAAAAGAACAATCCTCAACTTTATAAGAAAAGATAGAAACGCAGGATAACCTAAACAATCTTAAAATCCTATACAATCAAAGAACTTCTGAATGCATTCCAATCTCTGACTTTAAAGCTTCACTACAGAACTACAGTACTGAAATCAATCCACCTTATATACGAATTCACATGCCTACAAACAACAGACTTTTGACAAAGAAGCAAAATTGTGAAATGGAAAAGAAGCATATTTAACCTGCTTATTTACTTTTAATTGACCTGAAGCTGCAGTTCTCAGAGGCTACCTTATTTTAAACCTTAAACCTGTCTTTCAGCTTCCAGTTGAAGCTGCGACTGCGGACGAGGGTAGGACATAGTCTCTGTCTCTGTCTCTCTCTCTCTCTATTTCTCTTCTCTCTCTCTCTCTCTCTCTCTCTCTCTCTCTCTCTCTCTCTCTCTCTCTCTCTCTCTCTCTCTCTCTCTCTCTCTCTCTGCCAGCCTGCCTTTCCAAGCTCTGGCAGACAGAGTATTAACTATGTTTTTTATTCTAACTAATAAGTATAAAATTAACAGAATTCCTGAAGCCTCTCAGTTCTAAAGACTGCGTGAGGTTAAATTTGCTCTCTAAACTTCCTTTTGCTCATGCTTGCCTTATCCCTGCAAGTGTGTTAGATTAGCTGTCTACTGAGCGCTTGTGGCACCTCAATCTCCCAATAACCTAGGTGATTCTTGGGCCAACAGCCATTTTTCCTTCACTTTTTCTATCTGTTTAACAAGTGATAAAGGCTGAATTTTTGCATCTATCACGCTTACTGATGCTCAATATCTCTGCCACTGTTTCTGCTCCACTCTAACTCCCTTTAGTTATCAACAGATATAACAGAATACTTGTTTTCCTTATTTCATGTATATAACTTATTTACAATTTGTTTTTACTACCGATTTAAATATTGTCCTGCTTCTCTACATTTCTTTCAATTCTGATCTCTATTTATGAGCACACAATACTCATGTATCCAACAATTTTCTCACGGGTTCCTCACATCTGGTCACTTCTCCCATGTTTTGGGCGGTCAGACGCTTAAAGAAAGTTGAGTCCTTCCCCACACCCCAGGCAAAAGCCATCAAATATGAAGAGCCACAATTCTGCATCCCGATCATAATGTTTAAGTTTGCTCTCATCTATGCTTCATTCCAGTCCATAGATCATAACATGGCCTTTGGTAGCAGCACAGGCCATGTACATCAACACGGACTCTGGCAGTAACATAATGGAGAGTATCAATATGACTTCAGATGGTAGCTCAGACATCTACAGGTCCTTCTGTGGTAACAGGGACAGATGATATCCAAAAGCCCTCAGCTGCAGCATAGCATGGACCATGGACACCATCATGGCCCTCAGCAGAAGAATAGATCACACAAATCTATGTAGGAGGTTGCTTGTTTGTTCCCAGATATCCACAGCTGAAATAATCACATAGAAACTATATTATTTGCAATACTATTTGGCCAACAGCTTAAGCGTATTTCTGGCTTCCTCATGTATAAATGAACCCATTACTATTACTTAATACTTTACCATAAGCCTTCTGGTCTACCAGAAGTTCCAGGTGGCAGTTCAAGTCTTTCTCCTCTAGAGGCTCGATGGCGTCTCTTTGACTCTGCCTTCTCTCTCAAAACATTCAGTTTAGTTTTCCAGCCTAGCTCTATTCTGCTAAGCCACTGTCTGAAACAACTGTTTTCATTAACCAATAAAAGCACCACATATGCAGAATGGTTTCCCCCACCAAACATGGTCTCAGATAACAAAACAGGCCATGCCATGACATCAGCACTGGGGCACAGACACCAACACATTCTCTAGGACTAGCTTATCCATGGACATCAACAGAGATTCAGGCAGAAGAACAAAACCAAGGGTGGTTTTGGCTGCAATTTATTGATAATTTTTTTCTGAGGAAAAGTATCAATACTATATGCAAAAATGAATTATTGAATGGTTTTCTCTTTACTGTTGTGCTTGACATTTTAGTTGGTCTAAATTATGTTTTGAATCATCTCTAAAGCACCATGTGAACTCTGCTCTGGTTTGTTGTACTCAAGGGTTTAATGCTTTGTGAAGAAGCATGAAGCTATAAGTTCATATACCTAGAATCTGCAGTACCCATCCTATAAGGCATGGCCAAGAATATCTGTGGGTTGCAAGATAGCCACTCTGTCCATTAGCTGAGGGATCAGTGGTATATCCTGTCTCAAAAACTTTGAAATAGTAGTGTTGCAAGGTACATTGTGGGGACAGTTTTACCTGCACACAGGCAATTTTCATATTTCTCCCTTATTTTTAAACATATTTTATAAATTATCGAATTGATATTTTTACAATCTGATATTGTTACAGAATTTATCTTTTTAAAAAAATTAATTTAGAGCACACGCAATCTAAGTGCTTAAGAGCACTTGCTGTTCTTCCAGAGTAGCCAGATTAATTCCCAATGTACACATGAAATATCACACAAATCTCTATAGTTCAAACATTTTCTTGTTGTGTCAGCTCCCCCAGATAGTCTTCCAGAAAGTGGCCTTAATACTGTTTTTATACCAAATCCTTCCTTACCACATCCTTTCACCAGCCTCTTCCCAGAAACAGTCTTGAGGGGAATGTAACCACAACCTACATAACTCTGCAGTTATGTCACTGCGGGTCCTTTATTAAGAAACTCAGTAACTACCTGCCTCTCACAAAACAATAGTTGTGTGAAAATGAAAGACATTTCAATTCATACCTCTACCGAGTATATTCATTTAGCTCCTTTTAAAAATCAGAAGTCCTATTGAAGTGGACATTCTAATAACCCATTTTATCTTCTGCTTGTATTTACCTTTTTTTTTAATGTTCACTCAGTTTATCAGACGTTTTGTGGAATACTCTTGATGCAAACTCAGAATCCTCAATTAGACTTATAATACTAATTTTCTTTTTTTGTTTTATTTATTTATTTATTTATTTATTTATTTATTAAAAGTTTCCACCTCCTCCCTGCCTCCCTTTCCCCCCCCTCCACAACACCCCCTCCCTCTTTAGTCCTAAGAGCAGTCAGGGTTCTCTGCCCCTTGAGAAGTTCAAGGACCTCCCCCCTCCATCCAGGTCTATAAAGGTGAGCATCCAAACAAACCAGGCTCCCACAAAGTCAGTCCATGCAGTAGAATCAAAACCCAGTGCCATTGTCCTTGGCTTCTCAGTCAGCCTTCATTGCCAGTCACATTCATAGGGTCCAGTATGATCACATGCCCCATCACTCCCAGTCCAACTGGCCTTGGTGAGCTCCCATTAGATCAGTCCCACCGTCTCAGTGGGTGAATGCACCCCTCGTGGTCCTGACTTCCTTGCTCATGTTCTTCCTCTTTCTGCTTCTCATTTGGACCTTGGGAGCTCAGTCCAGTGCTCCAATGTGGGTCTCTGTCTCAATCTCCATCCATCGATAGATGAAGGTGGTGCAGACCTTTAATCCCAGAATGTGGGAGGCAGAGGCAGGTGGATTTCTTTAAGTTTAAGGTGAGTTTAGTCAACAAGAGCTAGTTTCAGGACAGGCACCAAAGTTATTCAGAGAAACTCTTTCAAAAAACTTACATACATACATGCAAGCATAAACACACACATGTATGTATGTAAAATTCCTGAGTTTCGCATATGCCAATAGCTTTTATTAGAGTTCTCGCTATTTCTTGCATAATTAATATCCAGGTTATCATCTAATTCAAATTCAACAGGAAATTTGTTCCTATTAGTGACTGCTACCAAATACTACTACTACTACTACTACTATTACTACTAATGTATATTTTAATATATTAACTATCTTAAGAATTTAATGATAATCACTTAGCAGTTTATTTGTGAATTATACAGGTGGTCATGTTTCATGACAATGAATGAGTTGTCACATGTTTAGTAATCCCACATTATTTCTCTATTGAAATATCTGCCAATATTTCCATAGGTGATATTAATTTGAAATGCTGGCTATTAGCTTTCTGTATATTTTAGAAACAGTTCTTTATCAAAAGTACACTTTAAACATATTTTCTGCTTGTTAAGTGTTGGGACCAATTGGAGTCCTGGCCTTCAGCTGCTCTTCCCTGCTAGAGCTTTCTAATGGAAGTTACTAAAAGCTGTGCCTTTCCTAGAGAATCAGAGGATGGAATTTTCACCTGTTGGCCATTTACTGCTGGGTATTTAAGCCTCCATGGTGCTATTAAAGAAGGGCTTTTATACTAGTGGGGGGAAAAAAACTAAATCTGGCTTTGGAATTGAAACATAGCTTGCTCCTTCTCTAAACCCAAGTTCCTCTGTCACATCAAAAGAGCCACCTGGTATGGGACAAAAGAAAATGAAAATTAAGGGACTATTTGATCATAACTAAACTCAAGAAACAACCCTGAAAGAGGGAAGGAAGAACTGTAGGAGTCATATGGGTCAAGAATACCACAGGAACATGGCCCACACAATCAAATAAGCAGGGCTTATAGAGGATCAAAAAGACCTAAGAGACAATCAGAGCCTTTATTGGTCTGAGCTCTGTCCTCTGCAAATAGGCTATGGTTGTGTAACTAGGTGTTCTTGTGGGAATCCTAACGGTAAGAGTGTGTCTCTGACTACTTTGTCTGTTCTTAGGACACTTCTCTTCCTGCTGTGTTGCCTTATCCAGCCTTGATATGAGGAGTTTTGCCTAATATATTGTAAATTGCTATGCAGTGTTCAGTTGATGACCCTGGGAGGCCTGCTCTCTTCTGAAGGAAAACAAAGGAGGAGTGAATCTAGGGAAGAGGGAATGTCTTTGGGCCAGGGGGACGGCTGGTAGAAGAGAAGGAAAGGGAAACTGGGAGGATACAACACATGGGAGAAGAATAAAGAAATGAAGACATATTTTAAACTAAGTAAAAATTAGAAATGGGAAAGCTGCGTAAGTCTATTTAAATCAAAAATATATTTCAAAAGAGAATTGAAGAGTGCCTTTGACTTTTATACTCCCATTATCATTATTTTTATTTTACATACTAGCCATAGTTTTTTTTCTCCTCTCTCTCCCTCCCATTCACTTCCCCATCATCCTTTCTTACCCCTCTATCCATTCCTCAGAAAGGACAAGGCCTCCCATGGTAGTCAATAAAGTATGGCATATTGAGTTGAGGCAGGACCAAGCTCCTCCCCTCTGTATCAAGGCTGAGCGAGGCATCCCACCATAGAGAATTGGCTTCAATAAACCAACTCACAGGCCAAAAGCAGATGCTGGTGTCATTGCTAGGGACCCCAGAAACAAACCAAGTGGAGAGAATGCCTGAACTAGCCTTCTCCTGTAATCAGATTGGTTACTACCCTTATTGTCATCATAGAACCTTCATCCAGAAACTGAAGGAAGCAGATGTAGAGATCCACAGCCAAGCATTGGGCTGAGCTCTCTACACCCAAAAGTCTCTATGAGATCCTGTCATTACCAATAGCTAACAGACTTGGGCCTGGGATTCTCTCTAACTGGACCTGGAGCAGAAAGACATGGTGTCACTGTATTTCCCAAGACTATCTCCATACCCTGTCCAGTTGTGAGCATGGACTGAGTTAAAGTGGCAGAGCTTACCTTGTACAGCCTCAGTGGAAATGTCATGAGGTGACTGAGATGTGTGCCTGGCTTTTCCTATCTTTTAATGATTGCGAACATTTGCAAACATACATTTTTAATTTACACACAAATTTTAGTAAGATGACAAGTTTCAATCACATCTA
Source organism: Myodes glareolus (assembly GCF_982192425.1). Classification (NCBI taxonomy): domain Eukaryota; kingdom Metazoa; phylum Chordata; class Mammalia; order Rodentia; family Cricetidae; genus Myodes; species Myodes glareolus. The sequence continues at coordinate 71,708,210 of NC_142037.1, read as the reverse complement.
TTTCAAGTTCACAAAATATAAAATGTTTTATACATTCATGTTACCTTGATGCATTTTTCTACTGAACATCTCCTGGGTTATCAGTAATTATGAACTCAAGGCTCAGTAGAACTTTAAATAAGCCTTTTAAAGTAGTGCATTTTTAAAAAGTGGAATGGAAAAGACTATAAAATGGCCCAGGTCTCCATTGTTGCCTAATATTATTGGCTATCTAAAGTAATTCAGAAATAGAAAATATACATAAAATATTTTATTCATTGCTTTAAAGTGAAAATAAACTACTACTTTAAATTTGTTCAAGATATCAAGACAAAATTATATATTTTTATATTATTTAAATTATAAATGAGGCCAAGGGCCCTGTTTCTTCGGCATGAATTTGACTTATTCATATTTCTACATCATTACTAAAGTAAAATAACACATGCTTCATTGAGAACTCTATGGGTAATAATATTATTTGTTCAGTTATGTGAAATTTCTGTTAGCTGTTTCCTTAGAACTTAAATCCAAAAACCGAAATCACTGTTTCTTTTAAACAGGAGAATACCTCAAAGTTGTTTTGATTTGCATTTCCCTGATAGCTAAGGAGGCTGAGCATGGCTTTAAGTGTCTTTTGGCCATTTGAATTTCTTCTGTTGAGAATTCTCTGTTCAGTTCAGTACCCCATTTTTTTTTAATTGGGTTAATTAGCATTTTAAAGTCTAGTTTCTTGAGTTCTTTATATATTTTGGAGATCAGACCTTTGTCTGATGTGGGGTTGGTGAAGATCTTCCCCCAATCAGTAGGTTGCCTTTTTATGTTAATGACAGTGTTCTTTGCTTTACAGAAGCTTCTCAGTTTTAGCGATAAAAAACAATGACATCTTGAATTTGGCATGCAAATGGATGGAAATAGAAAACACTACCCTGAGTGAGGTAAGTCAGACCCAAAAAATGAATATGGTATGTACTCACTCATAAGTAGATTCTAGCCATAAATAAAGGACACTGAGTCTATAATTCGGGAACCAAGAGAAGCTAAATAAGAAGGTGAACCCAAAGAAAAACAAAAGTTATACTCCTGGATATTGGAAGTAGACAAGATTGCCTGGCAAAAATTGGGAGCTTGGGGGCGGGGGTGGGGTGGGAGTAAGGGGAGATGGGGTGAGAGAAGTGAGAAGGGGAGGATGTGGTGAGCTTAGGGAAATGGAACGGTTGGGATGGAGGAAGGGTGGATATGGAAGAAGGGAAGTATGTATCTTAATTAAGGGAGCCGTTTTAGGGTTGGCAAGAGACTTGACTCTAGAGGGGTTCCCAGGTCCAAGGAGAGGTCCCCAGATTGTTCCTTGGGCAGCAGAGGAGAGGGTGCCTGAACTGGCCTTGTTCCATACCCACACTGATGAATATTTTGCATATCATCATAGAACCTTCATCTGGCGATGAATGGAGATAATACTAATTTTGTTTGCACAATTTTCTATCTAAATGTGGTCATTGTTTTTTTTTCTATATTTTCCTTCTAAATTTGTCAGAAAGTTAGTATCAAGGTATTCACTTACATGACTTTTGGCATGAAATACAATTAAAATCCTTTGAAATATTTCCACCAATAATACAAAAGTGTTTCCTTTACCCAACACCCTTTCCAGCATAACTTGTCATCAATGTTTTTGATCTTGACCATTTCTACAGGTGTAAGATACAATCTCAGAGTTGTTTTGATTTGCATTTCTCTGATGACTAAGGATGTTAAACATTTCCTTAAGTGTCTTTCAACCATTTCAGATTCCTCTGTTAAGAGTTCTCTGCTTAGGTCTGTACTGCATTTTTTTATTTGATTATTTGTTCTTTTGATGACCAATTTCTTGAGTTCTTTGTATATTTTGGAGATCAGGCCTCTGTCTGATGTGGGGTTAGTGAAGAACTTTTCCCATTCTGTAGGTGTTGTTTTGTCTTGTTGACCATGTCCTTTGCTTTGCAGAAGCTTTTTAATTTCAGGAGGTCCCATGTATTAATTGTTTCTCTCAGTGTCTGTGCTGTTGGGGTTATATTTAGGAAGTGGTCTCCAGTGCCAGTGTGTTCAAGTGCATTTCCCAAGTTCTCTTCTAGAAGATTCAGTGTGGCTGTCTTTATCTGAGGTCTTTGATCTATTTGGAGTTGAGTTTTGTGCATCGTGATAGATATGGGTCTATTTTCATTCCTCTACATGTTGGTATAAAGTTATGGTGCCAGTACCATTTGTTAAATATGCTTTCTTTTTTCCATTTGATAATTTTTGTTTATTTGTCAAAATTCAGGTGTGCGAAGGTGTGTGGATTAACATCCAGGTCTTTGATTTGGTTCCATTGGTCCTTCTTTCTGTTCTTATGCCAATACCAGGCTGTTTTCAGTACTGTAGCTCTGTAGTAGAGTTTGAAGTCAGAGATTGTGAAGCCTCCAGAAGTTCTTTCATTGTACAAGATTGTTTTGGATATCCTTTTTTTTTTGTAATTTTTTAAAAACTCAAACAAAAATTATATTTTGACAAAAATTTCAAGTTTTTATATCAACCAAATTACAAGATACAGATATATTATATAATCATAAGTAATTGATAAATTATAAGTAAAATATCTAATTATAAGTAATATATATCCAATTATAAGGAAAGTACATAAAATGAATGCATATATACCAATAGTATATATTAATATATTACATACACATCTTTATCCTCGGATCAGAAATGTCCCAAGTCTATGAGATATATACTGTAAATTTCTTGTAATTTGGTGGATAGAGTGAACTTAGAAAAAGGATATGGTATAGAACCTGTCCAAAAAATTTAAAAATATATTGTGATGCTTTGTAAAGTTCGCAATCTATCAAGAATATTATTAGTTTGGTTAAAGAAAGAGCTTTAGGCATGGAACACAAAATTGGTACTGAAGATTGGGTGATGCTGTAGTAAATTTCTATAGGATCAAGAGGAAGATAAAGTTTTATGGGCCTCGAGTTACCTTTTACCTTTATGTATTATTATGACTTCTGTTTTCTCTCCCCGTTCAAATTTTAACATATGGCTGTATATACCAAATTAGTTAAAAAGCATCCCTTAAATATATTTTAAGTTTTTTGGTCAGCCTTTTTTGCCTAGTAGCTATACAATATCTAGACTGTGGTTACAAATAAGTATTTAATGGTTTACAAAAATTAAATTGTTTTAAATATTTATTACACACATTTATACTATTGCTTTTGTTTCCTTTGTAACATAGCTGTACACTTGTAAAATAATGAGACTGTTCTTTTGTTTTCCAGCTGCCCATACCCAAATAATCACACAGAAACTATATTAATTACAATACTGTTTGGTCAAGGCTCAGGCATATTTCTAGATAGCACTTATATCTTAAAATAACACATTTCTGTTCATCCGTGTGTCTCCACAAGGCTGTGACTTACAGGAAAGGTTCCGGTGGTAGTGTCTTTTCTCCTTCAGCAACAATATAGCATCTCTTTGACTCTGTCTACTCTCTCTACATATCTCTGTTCAGATTTTCTTTCGGCTTTACTCTGGTAAGTCATTGGCTAAAAGAGTTTTATTCATTATCCAATAAAAGCAGCACATATACAGATGGACATCCAACATCAATAATTCTTTCAAAGTGTCATGCCACAATTTGTAATATTAGTATTTTGAAAATTTTAGGAGAAGAAATTTCTTTAAAGTATGCCTCATCTTGTATATTGGAGATATATATGCCATAAAATATCATTATTTGCATTTTCTACATTGTATTTAATTGTTTTATGAGAAGGAACATTTTTTTCAGACACATGGATACTGATAAGTTATTAATTAGGAGGTACCTTTTTCACCATATAATATACTTTTACAGTACTGAAGCAATGCTTAAAGCCCATACTCTGAGGTCAGTGTAAAGGCGCTCTCAAGCAATCACTTTCTACTGTTGCTTTGGATGCTTACCATTATGTTGGTTTCTTCATGCCTGAGAATATCCACACTGAGTTTCCACTGTCATGTGAATACAGAATGTGGGTCTTATAATAAAAAAAATGTGGTTCACTTCGGAACTGAGGATGAATTTTCCAGACTCCTTTGTTTTATTGTTTTGGTTTTTTTCCATCTTGTATTTGTTTTTGCATTTCTGTCAAGAATTACGTTTTAAAATGAAAACAGGTTTTCATGTACAATTGTCTACTCTTCATTCATCTCCCTGAATTGCAAGAATAAAAGATAATTTTTCTCTCATGCCACACACAGTCGCCAGAATTTCAATATCCTGCCCTATCAAAAGACATACCCTCCCAGGAAGCGGTGTTTATTGGTCTTATTGTATTAACTCCAATATTGGATAATTCCACATTTCTTTCCCAGTGAATTCTTTTAAGCTGCTAGTTCACTCTGAATAAACTTTTTTTTAAAGCGTTTAATACATCTTATCAGATTCTTATGATTACAGTACTGAATAAAATAATAATAACTTCTACAGAAAGAGAAAGAAGATAATAATGTTTGCACAGTATTACATAAGTGAAATCTACTAAGGAACTTGATGCCAAGTGTTTTTATCACACGGACACACACGACATTTATGCATACATGCACACACACATATGCAAACACACACACACACACTCATACATACTATATAATATGTTACCTAAAACATATGCCAGTGGACAAGACTCTGGAGATTATTTCACAATGTTTAAATAATTGTGCCATTCTTGCCTTAAATGCATAAAATTTTATTCATAAATAAGCCTGTATTGAGCAGAAAAAAAGAAAAGAAAGAAAATTCTTTTTAGGGAAGGAAACAATTGCTATTTAAGTTGCACAGTTTCTTTCAGAATTTTGAATACATTTTATTATGTATATCAGTACAATATACAACTATTGTGGTAAGAGAAAAAATATTTATTTCTGTGATCTGCACGAACTTTTATAAGTATTAGTGGCATTTCAGCACAAATGTTCAGGATCTGGCTACCTCCACATGCTGGACTACTGTCTTGAACACATTTGAATATGAGCATATACAAACATCTAGCGACCAGAAATCTGAGTTGTACAGACACTTTAAATACAAGAGGGACTAGTACAGGCACAGGAGAAATGCATAATTAAGAAGTTTGCAAGTGTGATTTACTTGATCATTCCTCTATTCTGATTCTCAACCTGAGCCAAAGAAATCTATTATCTCCTCAGCAATCTTATAATCATAAACTAATTATAAGGGGAGACTCATTAACCAAGATAATTTCCTAATGTGGGGAGGTGGCTTGTCTTAGGAGACTTGTTTCTGAAATCCAAGGTGACATTGCAGGTAGAGGACAGTGACTGGGAGCTATTAGATAAAACGCTGACAGGAAGATGCCTCAATTACTTTTATCTTTGTGCCTTCAGCCATGAAAGAGAATGAGGTTGGTTAGGTCTTCCTACTTTCGGGAAGGACATTCCTTAAGTGATTAGCTTCTAAATAAGCAGTGACCTGAGCTAACGGAGACACCAACCCAATGCATTCAGTGATGCCAGACTTTCTGCTTCCTTTCAGCTACCTTATGAGCCTTGTATGAATTGAATGGAGTTGTTAAGTGCTCATTATATTTTGATGCAAATGGACAATCACATCATCGTTTGAACATTTGATTTTTAAATGTGCTGCAACAGACTCACTCATGTGTTTCAGTTAAAATGACTAGCACTATTAACAGAAACTAGAATATTAGCATATTCGTTTCAAGGTAATGGATCACTGTCTCTGAGGAAATCTGAAGAAGTGCCACCAATTACCAGTAACAAAAACAAATCAGTTTGAATCTTCCTTTCAAAAACAATATTTGTAAAGAATAGAATGGATGTTGGTGATATGAACATGATTTTTATATACTGACTTTAAATACTGTATCAAGAAGGCTATTGTTAAGCTGACAGATGTAACAGATCCCTGTTAGTGAATTTAATATGTTTACTCTAAAAATGTCAGTTTGATAACCATGGAAACTGACAGCACAAAGTTTTAGCCTCAGACTTTGTGTCAATGACCTCTGCTCTTCAATCAAAAAGGTACTCCATTTGAATGACTCTGAGTCCATGGTGGAAACTGCCTAATTGAAAATGGGTGTACAGCAGTAGAGACTAACCGCCTCAAATGATAAAGACCAATTTGCTCTACCTTCAGTGAAAACTTGCAAGTAAGGTAAATCATCTTAACAAATGGGACCTTCTCTAAGATGGAGATACCCTTGTTGCCAGCACACCATCGAACCTACTATTTTATTATGCTGAGTTATTGCCCAACCTGATAACTTCTTGTAGCATACTCAATACATAGTCTTTTTTTTCTCATCTATGTGGGAATTATTAAATGTTCATCAATACCTTTTCCAATACTATTATCCACCACATAAACTACTGTTTATTGGTTATGTTCTCATTCTCAATTAACTCCATCTATTTCACTCAGTCTGAAATATTTGCACATGAATTATATTTTGTACTATTTTCTTTTGTCTTTTGAGACAATGGTTTGAAGAGTATCCCTGACTGACTTTGATGTCTGTATAATCCAGCATAGGCTGAAATTCAAAGTGCCCTATTAATACATGCAATAGGAAGGTATTAGAATGATAATGATTTGCATAAGAAAGACAGAGAGGAGAAAGAGAGGGTGGAAGGATATTTCTTGACTGGTTGAGGAAAATGTAATAAACTTTCCTTAAATTAGAAATAGATGAGTCAATAAAGTCTAATTCTTGTGTGCTTGTAGAGGGGGAGTCTGAATTAGGAAATATTTCTTGATTTTGTTCACAGTTGGCAAATCCTTTGTTTTTATAAGTCATCTCATACTGAGAAACACAATGCAGGACTACAGGAATGTCAAAACTTTCGGAGGTGTCGGGGGAGTTAGCAGGGTGATTCTCAATTTTATTCAAGCTACTATCATCAAAACCACTGTTCAGTTCAACTTAGTACTTTCCAAAGAGGAGGTATACCTAAGAATTAAAAATGCCAAAGCATTAACAAATTAAAACAATGAATGGATTTTCATTGAGTAAGAAATGTCCTTAGGTGTTTGGAATGAATGACTCTGAATCAGCAAATGAAACAAGGAAGAACACTAGCAGGTAAAGCATTTAAAAATCACCAATGGAATTGGAATGATCTGAATGCAGATATATCAACACATTGGCATTTATCTTTCAGCCTCATGACCCAAGTTCATTTTCCAGAATTTACTTCGTTTATGCAATCAATCTTCCTTAATTTTCCTCTTGTTTCAAAGTGTTCCCAAAAACATACACATAAATACACAAACACAAAGTAATACTGAAAGACTATAACTCAATTTTGAAAGGTGAGAATAAATATATAATGTGGTAATAAAATTAGAGAATTTCTATATATCCAAATGATGTTTCTTTTTAGCTGAAAGTCTTGGGCAAGTCATTCAACAAACATTATTTTTTTTATTTTATTTTTATTTTTTATTTTTCAAAGTTTATTAAATTATAAAAGTTTCCATTTCCGCCCCTCCTCCCCACACCCTCCCACTCTCCCCACTCCCCCTCCTCCTCCCTCTCCATCCCTAAGAGCAGTCAGGGTTTCCTGCCCTGTGGGAAGTTTAAGTTCCTCCCCCCTCCCTCCAGGTCCAGGAAGGTGAGTATCCAAACAGACTGGATCGCCAAAATCCAGTATATGCAGAGGAAACAAGTCCCAGTGTCATTGTCAATGGCTTTTTTAAAGACCATGACATATATTGAACAGCAATGAATAATAAGAGTTTGTTTTACCAATGAAGTGAAAAGTTTCCCAAACTGCACAGTATTATTTCCATAACAACAATAAAATAATGCTCTCTCAATAATATCAAGGATAGATTTAGAATCCATAGTATAAGATAATAAAATTGCAAGAAGCATAATTAGATACTGGCTTATATATTTTGTCCCTGGGTACAATTCCATGGTTTGCCAATGTAAGGAAAGTGTTCTACCTCTGATACATGCTATGCCTTATTTGAAAGGCAAATGATCAGCTTTTCTATCAATAAATATTTTAATTAAAATAAGAGTGGTTGTAGCAGTATACCTCTACATCCAGAGTCATTATGGATAAAACTTAGTTAAATCCAAGCACTTATAAAAAGGGCATTTATAAAATTTGTGGATGTTTTATAATATCACAAAAGAATATAAGCAATAGAGATATGAATGTTTTCCTACAATTTAAAGAAGAAATATCTGATACTTAGAAAACACATAAGTTTATTCTAAACAAAAAAATGAAATTGACAAGATGCTATAGAATGTTGAAATGATGTGTATTTTAATAAAATGAAAACTGTTTTGCCAACAGAATCTAAGATAGGATCCATATAATTATACTTGACTGACACTATATACAATTGACATTATGGTAGTAGCTAACAAAATACAAAATATCACAGTAATCACGAGGAAGAGATACTGAATCAAATAAGCATGTTAAGAATCAAAAATATATTCTTTGTTATGCATAGTTATATGTCAGTTTTTCTAAAATGTAAACCATTATTCAATTATTAAAATAAAAATAAGACATACATTTTTTCAAAGAAATTAAAATAAAACCACTTTTCGCTAACATAAACTGAATAAAATTAAGAAAAAGTAATCAACCAGGTTTCTTCATTCATAATAAAAGTTGAAATTGTCTTTAAATTTAGATGCTAATAACTATCGAATTAACCTCTACAGTTGACGACTATGTTTATGTATGTATGTTTTTGATTGGCTATGTTTATAATTTTTTCATTGTTGTTGAATCACCCAAGATCTGCATCACCACCCTCCCGGTATGGACCGCAGCTCCATACCACCATGGGCGAGGGCCTAGGGGTTAAACACAAGACACACACACAGAGAGTCCGGGTCATTCACCAAGAGGTGAATGTCAATTTATTTAACTTTATCCAGAATTAATATACCTTTTCCCTCAGTAATGGAAATTCCTCCCAGCCAGAGGGGGTTGGGGGAACTGGCACCGTGTGAGAACTTTTTCCGCAGGCAGGTGGGCAAGAGGTGCGGGGTAGTGGCAGACAGGTGAGAGGGACCTTGGCACCGTGAGCTCTCCTGGGCAGGTTGGGAAATTACCATTCCAAAGTAATACAAGGCCCTAAGGCTAATTCAGCAGGCTAGCAGAGCAGAGCACCAAATTTAGCAGGAAGCTTAGCTGGCTGACCAAAACTGTCCTCGAGACGCACCCCAGGGAGCAAGGGTAGACTGGGCCCTACACATTGTTTTCTTGTGTGTATGTCTGTGTTCCTGTGTTTGTGTTTGTTTGTTTTCTAGTGCTGGAATCACAATATTTCACCAGCTGCACAACTACTCTTTTACGACAACTCACTGTTAGTAAACACATTTTAGAGATACCCAAGCAGCTATCCTGGAAAAGGAGATATCATGTGTTTTATTTTCAGGAGACATTTTATTAATTTGGATACAACTTTTTCTATAAGGAATCCAGAAGGCCAACAAAGAAATCCAAGAACTGTCTCATGATATTGCATGAAATCATAGTGTGCTGTAAAGCAGAGGAAATAACTGAGTGAAGAAGCAGCTCTCATAACAGAATAACATCTTTCCTAACACCAGAACTAATGAGTAGTTGATGCTAGAATACACACATACTCAGTGAAATGATGAAAAGTGAAGACGGATGGTAAAAGGAAACCCCACACCAGCTCAGAACTTAGTATAATAAAGGGCTACTTATCTAGGAGTAGACTCTGCACAAACGAAAACAGGAACCAAATCCAACAGCCTGAAAAGAGCGAGTGGGCACTCTATATCAGCATTTATAGTATAAGAGGCCACACTGAAGTGGGATGGTATCTTAAAGGATACTGGCTGAAGGAATTTCTACAGGAGGTAGGATCACACAGAGTGTAAAGGTGCTCGTGCAAAGACTAATTGCATGACCTTGCTTCTGTCAAAGACTTCCCTGAGTCATCCTCAAAATTCCACAAGTTTCTCTGACATGTGAGTGCACTCCTGAAACCAATTAAATAAATAAATGAAAAATGAAATCTTTAAGTAAAGTAAATATGCAAAATCTTAATTATCAATTATATATAGGACCTTAATATGATTTATCATTTATATAAATATTAATTATCAATGGGCAATATATATACAGAAAAGATTCAATACCAATACTCATCAAGGAAATTCAAATTAAAAAACATTGAGATTCCTCCCAACCCCACTATAATGGATATCTTTAAAAAAGAAAATAATTACCAATGCTGGTGATGTTGTAAAGAACCGAAATGTACATTGATGTTGTGAACCTGATTGACACCAGTCATTATTGAAATCAGTATAGGGTTCTCAACAAAACAAATGCAATATTTACATTTGACTCAGCTATACTACTTCTAGATAGAAACATCAGGGATTCTATTTAATATCAGACAAGAGTACTTGCAAATCTATTTGTGCAGTTGTATTTACAAGAAATTGTCTAAGCATTTACCAACACATAATTGGGTAAATAAAATGAGACGCATATACAGAAAGGGATTTTATTCAGCCATAAATATAATAAATATACTTTTTTAAAAATCACATATATTTTTATTTTTTAAATTTATTTCACATTCCAACCATAATTTTTAACTCACCCTCTTTTCCACCCCCCATGCTTCCACCCAACCAAACTCCCCATCCCCCCATCCATTACTCCCAATGGGTAAGGATTCCCATAGGGAGTCAGCAAAGTCTGAGACATTATTTGGGTAGGACCAATATTCTTCCTTCCTGCCCTGTTTCTTGCATTAGGGCTGAACATGTCATCCCATCATAGGGAATGTCCTCCAACAAGCTAGCTCATGCACCAGGGATAGATCCTAGTCCTGCCAGGGGCACAGTAGTTAAGGCAAAACAACAGTCCACAGAATAAGAAAATATCTTCATCAACCCCACGTCTGACAGAACTCAAGAAGCAAGACATTGAAATACAACGTGATTCAATTAGAAAACAGGGAGCAGAGCTAAACAGGGAATTCTTAGCAGATTATCAAATGACTGAAAGACATTTATGGAATTGTTCAACATCCAGAGAAATGCAAATCAAAATAACTCTGAGATGCCATCTTGTACCTGTCAAATGGCTAAGATCAAAAATACTTAGAACAACCCATGCTAGAGAGGATATGGAGACAGGGAAACACTCCTTCGCTGTTGGTGGAAGTGCAAACTTGAACAACTACTTTGGAAATCAGTATTGCAGTTTCTCAGAAAATTGAGAGTCAATCTACCTCAAGACCCAGTGATACCACTCCTGGGCATATACCCAAAGGATACTCAACCATGCAACAAGGATACATACTTTTAAGAGTAAAATGCATGCAAATAGTGATTGGCTCATTAAGCGAGATGAAACATTAGAAGACAAATAATTATATGATTCTCACTTGTGAATCCTAGAATTCACACACCTTTCATATAAAACGGTGAGAAAGAGAAAGTCAAGTCATCCGGAGGAAGACAAGGGGGTGAGGGAATAAGAACAGTAAAAGTACAGGGGTAGGGGTAGGAGATGGTAAACAGATCTGTTAGAGAAATGTCATTCTGTGTCTCATTGCAATATGCGGTGAACAAATGCAATGAAAGAATCCTAAACCTTGAGGATACCTAAATTAGCTCTTTAACCCTATATTAACCTTTGGACTCTTAAACTTTAAAAAGGATGCCATGATATCAAATAAGGCCATTAAAATATCTCAGACATTAGCATGCATTAAATTGTTTACTAATAAATGATTATAGCAATTTCTATTAAATATAAGTTACTTAACTCTCTATGAATTGAGACATCTACCCAATAAAACAAATGTTTTAACATGTGCTTGAAGTCAAGTTCTTTTTCTATACATGTTTGGATATTTATTTGATAAATTACATTTTAACTGTGATATAAGTACTGTAGAATAGTGGTGAGAAACTACATTTGTGAGTGTGAACAAGTTTTATTGAAAGATTAGAGTTAGTGGAGATTGTTAGTTATTCAGGAAAAATTAATTTATTTAATTGAAATTGTAACTTTTTAAAGTATCATTTTCATGATGTACTTCAATAATCTAATATGGAAAACTGGATTATTGCCTGCAGAAGAATTTATTTTTGTTGACAGGTGTTTATCTATTAGAAGCTTGTATTCCCCATGCTATAAGTATAGCCATGTACTCCTGATTGTTCAGAACTTAATACATTGAGACATTGTGCCACCTGAATTTTTTCACAGTAGAGATTCTGTCTCACATTTTCAATGTTATGCTCACAACCATACTCACTTTAAATTCTCGTTACTTACTGAAAGAAAATGTCTAAACCTCACATGGAGAACGGCTTACTTCTCACATCCCAGCATGACATATTCTCTATGATCTCAGCAGATGTGAAGAAACACATTCCATTTATAGTTAGTCATGGTTTCTGTGTTTGGAGTTTATCATATTTGTTAATTTATTTCAATCTTATTTTAAGGATTTTATCTTTATTTGAACTCACTCTTACTTAAATACATATGAGGTAATGGAAATTAATGTCGTTTAAGATCTTGTGCAATGGAAAATACAAGTGCTTGCTTCTGGGTCTTGAGGAGCAATTCAGTTGATACAGTGCCTGAGTAACATGCACAGCACAACTGGCTGGTCTTGCAAGCACCCGGGGATATCACTGTTGTTGATTTCCTCGCTCTGACAAGGGGGAAGTACAAATATAAGCAGTTCACGGTTATTCTCAATTACACAGTGAGACGGCACTATCTTGTTCTACATGAAGTATTGTCTATTCTTCACTTTTTAAACTAATTTGTAACATAAATGACCCCAAAATAAGTGTCATTTAACTTTAACTTACTTGATTAAGTTTGTGCATTATCCATTATTAAACATAAAAAAAACTAAACCAAATTTACTTTCTACAAAACATTGTATTTGAATTAGAATAAATTAACTCACATTTTATTAGAAATTGTGACATATTTTTTTACTTTAAAATGAATTCATGTAAGAGAGGCAAATAGGGTAAGCTATGTTTTTCTTCCTCTCTACAAATCTTGTGGCTCTGCTTCTTCCCTGCAATCATTGGTTACATTTGGTCCACGATGGTAGAGAGATCAGAAGTGCAGACAAGGGTTAGGATGCCTGTAGTTTTGACAGAAACGTCTCCAGGAGACAGACTTTGGTGTATCAGATCAACTCTATTCTGGAGGATAGGACTGGGGAGCCTGGGGACAAACTCTAATTTTCATTAAGTGGCAAGGTGCTATCATGAGGCTTTGTATGTGGCATTAGGGTCCTATAACATAGCTACCAGCACAAATATCCTAGCTGGAATTTTTTCCAAGAGTCAAGCTAAGATACATCAGACATTTGGTTTAGATACAGCTTTCAGATAAGGTCAGCCCTTCAGGTCTAGATACATTCACCAGATAAGAGCAGGTAAAGACAGAAAGTTTCACTGGGGAAAGAGAGATTCTCCATGTTGCCAAGTTTTTAAAGTTGCCAGGTCATAATAGACTGCAAATTGACCAGCCAGCAAGGCTTTCCAACAAAATCTGTATAGTGTTACCTGAAAATCATAAAAGTAAAATATAAATAAATATATTAATATAGGCCGAATATCATCAGTGCAGCTAATTCATAATTTGACTCCTCTAATTTTGCTTTTCAGAATCCTAGAAGATCTTTTGTTTTGTTTTGTTTTGTTTTACCTCTTTATTTTTTTATTATTTATTTATTCATTTATTTATAAAAAATTCCACTTCCTCCCCTCCTCCCAATACCCTCCCATTCCCCCCACTCCCTCTTCTCCTCCCTCTCCAGTTCTAAGAGCAGTCTGGTTTTCCTGCCCTGTGGGAAGTTCAAGTTCCTCCCCCCTCCCTCCAGGTCTAGGAAGGTGAGCATCCAAACAGACTAGGATCCCAAAAAGCCAGCACATGCAGACCGAAACAAGACCCTGTGCCATTGTCAATGGCTTCTCAGTCAGCCCCCATGTCAGCCACATTCAGAAAATCCGATTTGATCATATGCTCGTTCAGTCCCAGTCCAGCTGGCCTTGGTGAGCTCTCATCAGATCAGTCCCCTCGCGGTCCTGACTTCCTTTTCCATGTTCTCCCTCCTTCTGCTCCTCATTTGGACCTTGGGGGCTCAGTCCAGTGCTCCAATGTGGGTCTCCGTCTCTATCTCCATCCATTGTCGGATGAAGGTTCCCTCTGATCCTGCCTTCCTTGCTCACGTTCTCCCTCCACCTGCGTCTCAAAACCTTTCCAAGGTCTTAACAGTTCTATTACTGTTGAGAAGAGGTATACATGTTTAGGGAAAAACAGAGAGCAATATATTCATCAGAATAAATAAATTGTAACACTATTTATAAAAATAATGGACACTGGTAAGCAAAATAATAATGCAACAGAGAGGATGAGGAGAAGTAATGCTTTGCATTGTTTTTAGAAATGCAGATGAACAGCTTGATGGTTCCTGAAAAAGTAACCTCTGTTCCTGTATTATCCAGTAAAGTACTTTCCTGAATACAAACATACACATTAACTGAATATGTCAAAAAAAAAAAAAACACAGTGCTTTCAGATTCTTTATTGCATTCTTATGAATACTCAATAAATGGAAACATCATTACTATCCTTCAAATAGTGAATGAATAGAGGAAAAAATTGTACATAAAAATGAAATAGCACTAGCCAAAAACTAAAAAAATTCTGCCACTTAGAACTGTATATATGGAACCATAGACCATTCTATTAAGCTAAACAAGCCACAAAAAAGAAACACAAATGACATCTGGTTTTACTTATATGTGAAATTATAAAGCTGATCTGTTATATTTGAGAGCAAAATGGTTGCCATGTACAGAGGGATGAAAAGGAATTAGGGAGTGCTAAGCTGTTCTCATGAAGGAGATGATATACGGCATAAAACTAGAAGGTAGGGAGGCTAGAGAAGATGACAATTGGTTGCAAAATTTTAGGAGAAAATATTTTCACCATAACAATTTATATGTTTGATAAAATAGTCACACTGCTTTTAGTATCACATGACACTGATATATATATATATATAATTATACATTTCATACTGTATTATACAATAGTTCTAATTCTTTATTAAATTAAAAAGCTTCATTATATCGCTTTTAAAAAAGAAGGAAAGTTTATGTCAGCTTCATTTATAATATACAGGTTTTAATATTTGAAATATTGAGACCATTTCATAAAATTTTATTGAATGAAATGCAATCAACACTACCAGAAAAAAATCAGAGACTACCAATTCTTTTACACTTTTGAGTCTGTGTCCTTTCTAATCAGATATGCTACATTAGGTTCAGATGTTCTAGAAGCAAACTTCCGTTGACAGACTCCAGCTAAGGAAACAGCCGTGAAGTCACATCATAAGAGGCTCATACCAAAACATGGATGGCTGAAATCCAAACCTCAAAGTACACATGAATTGTTCGGACTCAAACAGAACCACAGTACAAGATAAACATTATTTCATGAAATACCTTTTTAAAGTATGCTAATGACATCCATTTGGATGCTTTAAACTGCCATTGCCAGAGAGGCATATTTTTAGAATTGAAGTATGACTCATAAAACTGCAGGGAAGTTTTAGATTTTGATGGTTACCCCATTAAGTTTTGTTTGCATATTTTGCTTTCAGTACATAAATCATTTGCAAGAGGCTGTATGAGGAAAGGCCTGAATATGTAAGCTTTGAGAAAATATGCTTATTTTTTTTTTAATCGTTCATTTGTAAATTGAGCAAAAAGTTCTTCTTTTTTAAATTGAGATTTTGTCAGATGCATTGCAAGAATTCAGAAATTCTTATAACAAATAATAATGAAATTTGTTGCTATAGTTTCAATTCCACAATTAAGTAAATTAAGTGTATATGTATGTATGTATATATATATATATATATATATATATATATATATATATATATATATATATACTCTATCTTTTAGGATATCACAAATTAAACAAAACTGTATGTAGAATATTTTAATTTTAGAACCATAAATATTTGAATAGATAAATGTATTTGCATTGATTCAAACACTATATGTATGAAACAAAAATAAACACACACACAGAGGCCCACATATATGAATTATAGAATACAACACAGTTCCACATGAATAAATACTAGAAGTTTTATGTACATTTAACTGCAATTTTGTGTATACATAAATTTGCATGCTCACATGTTTGGGAGTGCATTAGACAAATTCAGGTGTTGTTTTTCAAAGTCATCCAAGTTGTTTTGGAACAACAGGACGTCCCAGTAGCTTGCAGTTTGTCAAGGATTTTTCCTGAGTTACATGCTGTGTGCAAACAAGACCTAGATTTTAATTCCTAGTGCATAACAAAATACAAAGAGTTGCTAACCAGAAATTCACAAAATGCTGGAGAAAGTGACTCCAGATAATGTTTATTTGACACTATCTAGTTGCATAGGTCAATCTGGTGATTATCCGAGCAAAGGAGAAAAGAAAGGAACGTGTTTTTTAGGAGGAGACCATTTCCTAGCTACCCACACTCTCGAAATAATCACACAGAAATTATATTTATTAAATTAGTTCTTAGCCCACTAGCTCTAGCCGCATATTGGCCAGCTCTTACATCTTAATTTAAACCATTTCCATTAATCTGTTTGTTGCCATGTAGGTGTGGCTTACCAGCAAGATTCCAACTTGTCTATCCCCAGAGGTGGCTACATGGTGTCTCACGACTCCACCTTCTTTCTCCCAGCAGTCTGTTTAGATTTCCCTGCCTAACTCTAATCTGCCCTATCACAGACCAAGCGAACTTCTTTGTGTGTTAACCAATAAAAGGAACACTTATACAGAAATACTTCCCACACCAAATGTGTATGTACACATGCATGCACGTTCATGTATGTGCACACACATGAGCACTTGAACCTTCATAGCTACCGATTAACATTTTAATTTTTCTACCATTGATTTGAATAAGAATTAATTAATGCTAATAGAGTCTATGTAGTACAATGAACTATATGTATGGGAAAGGTTGGAGTACCCAGTAAGAAATATTTTTAATATGAACAGTGGATTATCAGTCTATATTTGTTTCAAGTGTCCAAGTTGTGAAAGTTTAACCAGGAAAACATGTTGATTCACAATTACTTGAATGAAAATATAAATCACAATTATTAATGAAATACCATCCCAAAACATATTGTATAAATAAAGGACATTATTATTGTTATTGATATTTAATATTCAATTAAAAAGAGATTATTTGCTTAGTAGTTCTCTGATTAATACAAAATATTAAGTTTCATATTTAGTAAATTCTGAGATTAAGTATAATTTTAATTGTTTATAAAATGCCTTGCTTTTTGTTATAAGTTACTGGAAATATTTCTACCTTTTCAGGTTTACTAAGTGACTATCCTGTTATTGATATTATTTTCTTCAACACTTACTTGTGTGAAAACTAGTTTTACAGTCCTTAGCATTGAAACATTTTATACTTTAAACTGTCCACTGGTCAACGGTGATACAGAACATGTGAGACTTGCCAAACAAATTTGGGTTAACTTGAGACCCACACCCCGAGAGAAAACTTATGTAATACATTGTCTACATGGCAAGAAATTAGAGATTGATTATCCCAGAAACCTAGGGAAGAACAAAACAGAATTGGAAAAAAAAATCAATGAAATTATCCCTAATGATATTGTGCTATAATCACAGATCAGTCATCCTCATAAAGACTTCACTCAAGAGCAGATGGGAGAAGATGCAGAAAACCACAGTCAGCATTATAAAGAGAGAGAGTCTTAATTGAAAGTCTCCATCAACTAAGTAGGGCTCCCCTGAGTTCACAGAGACTGTGCTGGCAAGCCCAGGGTCTGCATGGTTCTGCACCTGGTCCTCTGCATATTTGTTATGGCTGTTAGCTTGATGTTCTTGTGAGACTCCTAACAGTGGGAGTGGGTGTGGGGGAATGGGAGCATCTCTGACTCTTTCTGCTCTTAGGGCCCTTTTCCTCCTATCTGGTTGTCTTGTCTACCCTCGGTATGAGGATTTTGCCTTGCTTATGGTCTCATGTTTTGTCCTGTTTGACTGCTGTCTCTTAGAGGCCTGAAGTAAAAACAAAGGGGAGTATATCTAGGGGAGACAGGAGGGGAGGGGAAAGCTAGGAAGAGTAGAGGGATGTATTGAATGAGAGAAGAACAATTTTAAATAAAAACTGTACATATAAAGATTAGGAATAAAAATAACAATATAAAAAGAGAAGTCAACCAATCAACAGTACTATTGACAATCTCTAATACCTTCTTCTAAGACAAATTATTTCTTTTTACTGAATTTTCAACCTTATATAATTACTAGGCCAAGTTATACAACAAAAATGTTATTTTAAATAATTATATCCTAGAGCACATGTGTGTGATGTGTACATAAATACTCATAGCAGATACACAAATCACTAATTTGAATCCTAGAAAATTAAAATAGATCTGTTAAGAGAAATGTGCTAAGAATTTCTCCTCTTATGTGGGACATCATCTTGACCTAGTTAATTTTACTCATTACTTATCATAGTCCTTAGTTTCTATGTCTTTAAGAATAAAAGTCATAAAATCATCCTACTTTGATAATCTAATCTTAATATTTATATTCAGTTTTATCTCTTTTTTTTTTTGATCCACCAACTGATCTTCACTGGCCTTCAATTTGCAATACTCCTGCTTCTTCACAAAGCTTGTTGGAATTACAAGCAGGTGCACGCCTACCTAAATGAGAATCCGAATTCTTCCATATTTATTAACACTTCTTCACAAAGCGTTTAAAGGTGTTTAACAGACACAGATGAAATTTTAGTTTTGAAACACAGCTTATCATTGAAATCCAGTGTCCTGGCTGTCCTGCAGTTCACTACCTCTTGAGTGTTGACCTGGATTCAGCATCTGCTTCTCTTGTTTACCTTAACAATTCTTAGTTCCACCCATTCTTCCTTGAACTATTATGTTTTAACTCCTTTTTCTGGCCACATAAAATTACATTGAGTACACGGACTATGTTTGGGCTGCTTGTATGTTTAAAATACTGTGAACAGTTCAGCAATGCACATAGATGAGCAGGTGTAACTTTTTAATAGATGTTTTCACCTATTCATGAAAGTTCAATTCAAAAGCAATTCCTTCACTATTAAATCAGATTTCTCACTTTATTTTAACACATTCTTTTTAAGCTAAGAAGTAAAATTTTGTGTTTAGCATAATCATACCTTACTAAATTATTTATATGTGGCTCTCCACAAAAAAACTTTATTAATATGAATTTCCAACTTTACATTTTACCATGTGTACAGAGGTGTGTATATTTGGATTCCCTTTATGTATGTAGTGCTTTGTGTGTTAGTCCCAGAACTTCTAACCATTCAGCAATGGTATTAAGAATTTTCTTGTCCAGCCTAGTCTACAAGAGCTAGTTCCAGGACAGACACCAAAAACTACAGAGAAACCCTATCTCGAAAATTTAAAAAAAAAAAAAAGATTTTTTTTTTGTTTCTTTTCTTCTTGTGCATAACTTATGCTACATTCACTATGTCACTAAGTTGTCTTTAGGAAGTAAAGGGACGTTCTTGATATGTAGTTACTGTAACCTGTTATGCCATTTTAACTGCAATCTTCAAGAATGTTTTCTTCTTAATTGCTTCTTGGTTTTATTCTATTCTTTCCAATTTGTAGAATGTTCTAAGTTTATGTTATTTTTCCTGTTGTCAGCTTGCCATAATCTTTTTGTTTGGGTTCTTGTTTACACTTACTTGGAAACACATGATGGCTTGACTACATTTACTTCCTCCCCCTGTTACTTACACTGTCCCAGTAAGCTTTGACTTTCTGACTAAAAATTGGAGAGTTATTTTTAATGCTATAAGCTCAAAATGATTTCTTTTGAAACATGTATTAATCACTAAAATGGCAATTGCGTTTACAATATAGAGAACGGAAAAATGCTCTACTGTAAATAGATAATTTAAGAAAATAACAGATAAGTACTTAAAATACTTGACACATCATGTGATAGATTAAAAATTAGAACTATTTCAAAACCTATGCTATCAAATAAAGTGTCACTACATTCCCCTTATTTCCATGGTATTAGAAGTCAGGGTTTTTTTTTTTTTCCTTTTAAAAGTAGATACTGGCACTTTGTGCCAGCTCATATTACTTAGTTCCACATTAAACATTTATTTTTGGTTATAGTGGATACTTTCTACTTCATTTTTGTCATGAAAGAGTGAAAACATGCTTCTTTGATGTCATCATTATTTTATTTTCTTCCATCAACTGTCATACTGAATCACATTTCAATGCATTTTTAAAGTCGAAGTTACTGCAAATAGGTAAAACTCTGTCTTCAAAGACCCACTTCTGAATAGCTGCTCCTGAGGAAAAATAAACAGTGCATCATTTACTCTCCTGATAATGACTAAATTTGCACTTTATCTAAATTGGAAAGCAATTTTACAATAATTCTAAGTGAAATAATGTGGTATCTGAAACTAGGAAATTATGATTATGTTTATTTGTTCTGATTTGCACCTGAGACATTGAATGCATAAAAGAAACAGTAGTGAAGCATTATCCGAACAGTTAAGAAAGTATAGTATGCTAAAATTGTGAGTCCAGGTGTGAAATGTTATATGTAGAGTTTATTAAATAATCTTTTCAAATTGGCCAATAATAGGTGAGAATGAATCTTTTAAATAATTCTCTAATTCCTTTCTGAGTAAATTTAGCTTTCTAATCCCACTGTTCTAAAAAAAATCTACTTTTCTGTCCTTGTGTCTAAATACTAAGAGACTAACATTATGAAAATTCAACTTATAATCATTGTCCCTATAATCATTGGTACTTTTCCATGATCATTTTAAAGCATTTACTTAATGACAATTACATGCACCTTATTTCAAAAGCTTTCAAAGATTACTAAATCATTTTTCTTTTAATTCCACTGATTTCCATTTGTCAAACATATCCAGAACAAATTTTCAATATACTCTTTATCATGAACATTGATGGCATTGTGACTTCTCACTCAACCACTAAAAATGCTCTCAATTTTGCTGTTTTATGGTATACTAATCTGCAAAGATCTTTCTACAATTCATTGCAGTGGTTCATTTAACTTCATGACGCCACTCTACAAATTTGTCTGGGTAAAAGAGATAAATGTGTTAATATTCAGTTTCGCTTAACCTCAATTTAAATTTTCTCAAAAGACTGGTATAGTGTGCCTTTGGTTCCAGAAAGAAAGAGCTGTCAGGAGAAGATGCACCCCACAATGTGGACGGCCTGATTCAGATACAAAGGAAACTAGATAGCATTAGAATAGGAAAGAAGTAGTCAGCAAAGGAATCCCCATTCCTGTTTTCTTACCTCGCATAGGAATAACATCATTCCCACACCGCTTTTCCCTCCATGGTGGGTTATACCATCTATGTTTGTGAACTAAAATAAAATCTTCTTCTTTCAATTAGTTTCTGCCTGTTACTTTGGCTACAGTGGCAAAATAAATAACAAACAAAACTAGTACTAGGGGTTAAATTTGGAATGATTTAACCTTTTCATGTGGTCTTGGCTTTTGCAACCAAGGCAAAACAAAAGATTTAGAAAAATGAATTTTTTTTATTTTAAAAGGAAAAGTTACATGCAAGGGGTTTTTTACTTTTTAGGCATGAGTTCAATTATAAACTACCTGGATATCTTATACTGGGAAATGTGAAAGATCTGCTAGAATCATTACTGAAATTTACCTTAATTATCCCATTCCAAGCTCTAGGTGTAAACTTATAACCTATGTGAAAGATGACTCAGAATTGTCCAAGGAAGATAAAGTAAGATAAGATATGGTTTCATCTATGTGTGAACTACAAGCATGAAGACTATAATAACTCCAAAATAATTGATGATGATTCTGATTCAAAATTTATCTCCTTTTCTATTATTCTAGAAGATACATCTGGTAGAAGAGATGACTCAGTGGTTAATAGCACTGGCTGCTCTTCCAGAGGTCCTGAGTTCAATTCCCAATAACCTTATGGTGACTCACAGACATCTATGGTGAGATCTGGCGCCTTCTTCTGGCATGCAGGCACACATGCAGGCAGGACACTGTATACATATTAATAAAAAAGTTTAAATTAAAAAGAAAGGAAATATACCTTTCTTTTAGTCACCCATTGTTTCTGTTTCTGATAGTTTTTCTTCATCACTTCCGTCCATGATGTTCCCAAACTCTTGGAACTGGTATATGTGATATGGTGCCCAACATAGTTTCAGGAAATCTCTATTCTCTTATTTTATGAAAAATTTATGCAAAAAACTGACCAGTTGAGGCTATCTGTGGTAATCACGACCCACTGCAAAAAGAAGCTTTTCAACTAAGTGTTGAGAAATGTAGTGCTGTACAGGTATAACAATAGGTCATAGGAGTTAGCCTGATACTCATTAATTTAACAGGAATTTAAAACTAGATTTTCATTTAGGTCCTTTGAATTATCAAGCCACAGTATCTGGCCACTGATAATCTGTGTGAATTAGAAAGTGGTTGGCTGCACATGTAACATTCACACCATTGGTGCAGCAGGAAGCACACAATACTGGGGTAATCACTGTTGTAGCTTGTACACTCCACATCTGTGAAACGTGGATAATTAACATTTTCTTATATGTTGCTATAGGGATCCAAGGAACTGAGTTCATTCATCTTGGTGAAAGATATATTCGTGGATTAAGCCATTTCTCTAATGCAATGTTAGGGTATTTATTTATTTTTTACCTTTAATGAAAGAAAATGTTTATTCAATCTTGGGAAGCCTGATAGTTTTACACATTATGTAATTCTCACCCCTAAATTCTTATTATAACTAAGTCAACACTGGAACAGTAAAATATATTAGATAAATAAACCTATATAACCAGGTTGGCTCTGAGTTCATGATCCTCCTGCCTTTGCCTTCTTCAGCAAATACCATTTGCATTCAATGCTTTGGATCTTGTCAGAAAATCCTCTCCACTGAACTATGTCAGTGTCCTTGATTTTATCCCTTCCCACAAAAGGTTTATAGTAGTTGCCTTTACTATTGTTATGGTGACATTGGAAGAGGAATGGTTAACTTTCCCATGTATTGACAGTGACATTTGAACTTGGTCTCAGTGTGGAAGAGAAGAGCAAACACATTTGTCAAAGTTAAAAATAGCAGTAGGACTTACAAATTTATATAAAAATTGAATGAAAAAAATATGGCTTAGAACACAGGCAAAATGAATAGACAGGAAAGCCATATACCTCTCCTGCTGAATCTCTTTCTTTGATTTTTCAATACTTTGATCCATTAATTTCAGTTCTTAACTCCAGTAACCTGTGCACTGGTTTCAGTAAATCTCCTAAGATCAACATAGGTAGACCTTTTGTTTATGAAGAAGCCCAATTCACTATCTGCACTACCAACTTATCCCCATTTAATTATACCATTTTTTTCCCCTGATAACCACTCTGTTTTGCCTTTCTGATCTGACTGCCTCCAATATGCACCTGGATGGTGGTTTGCTCTCTGTTGGACAGTTGTTCACGGAGATCAGTTTCATTATAGGAAGACAAAAGTGAGCTGTACCTGGAAAATGAAGTAAAATTGGAAATATAATTCAGAAAAAAACCCTGCCTAAACAATGAATGATACTCACAAAGTCAAAGAATAGTTAGGACAGACAAAGGAATGAGTGTTATAAACAACTGAGTATATTTAATACAAGCAAAACTTGTGGAAGGTAATCTTTTGTTAGGAAAAAGTGGAGAATTATCTTTCCTCTTAAAGAAAGAATGCTATGAATTGGGGCAGGTGTGGGTAAGAATAAGGGACAGAGAAGGAAAAGCTTCTGCTTCTGCCCTTACACTAGCGTTGTTATGAGTAAGCAAAGGTGACTAGGAATGAGTGGTGTCCAGTAATTTCAGAGGTCATCAGAGTGCAGTGGAAAAGAATATAGAATAACAGGTTAGCTGGGTTTGGGGGATTCTAGTCACCATGGTTTAGGAAATTAGCACAATTTAACCAAAGTTGTAAAGTTCTGTAAAATAGTAAGCCACTGGCTAAGAACAAGCTTTAAAAATTTAGAAATAATCTTAAATATAAAAATACTGTAATAAAGATTATAATTATTATGATAACACACACACATATATCATCTGAAAGCTGAGTATGCCTACAGTCTATGTCTAATAAATAACATTTTAAAAGAATAGTTAATTTACATGAAAAAAGGTAGACAACATTCTGTATATTTTATCAACTCTGTGCAATTGTAAAAGTTATAGTAGCTAAGAAAGGGATATTTGACATTCCTAAAAATTCTGATTCATTGAGAAATATGTTTTTTTAATTAAAATTAATTATACTTTTAGTTAAAAACTTTTATCAATTAGTTTCTTGATTTAATTTTCGAAGTAAATTTTCAAAGGAAAACAATTAATTATAACTGGACCTTTAAAAATCTATTTACATTTAAAAATGGAGAACATTTCATAGCTAACATGAGGCAGTTTGTTTTAAATAATATTTTATTTTGTAGTGTATCAACTGTGATTTCTTTATATGGCACTTATCCAATTAGTATAAATTAAGGCATGGACATATAAAATATATCTCTTGATATACAATCATGCAATGTCTATTGATTTAGTAATTTATGTTTGTCTAAACTCTGAAATTTTTGCCTTGAAAGAAAATGACATTGAAGTAATACAATGTAACATTACTATACTAGAGTTTTCAACATTAAATAAAAAAATGTATACATTTCAGTGATATACCTTTTATTATAACCGTGTTCTTGTTCTTTGGTTCATGAAAGCTTGTTGTAGCAAACAAACAAGTGGAAAACCTTACAAGGATAGACTTACATAAAAAAGATATATTAAGTAAAGATATTTGCTCTGCATTGTTAACTCAGAAATTATAATGTGGGGATATAAAATCATTGTTGATTCATATGATGTTCAAATATTGTTTTATCTCTTTGTTGTCTCAGCTAGTACTCACTGAAAAACGAAACACATTCAAAGCAAACACTAAAGTCCTGAATAAATATTGTGAACTTCTTAAACACAACGCCATCCATGAATAACTAAGAGTTGATAGATAAAAGAGTTGTTAGTAATGAAACTGCAAGGTTTCTGACTATTGTACGATCAAGCTTGTTATAGCTGACATTATCCCCAGTGGGTCTTCATATTTTCCAGCAAAAATATACTATATACAATTTTAATTGTTTAATATGAGGCTGAATTTGCATGATTGCTAGAGAAGGCTGACATGATTGCCTTTAAAGTGATCACCCTTTCCTTTCACACAATGTAGCATTGCAAACCAAATACTTAAATTTTTAGTCATTCAAAAGAACTACAGCAAATGAACTTCTCCTTAAGGCCTTGAGGGTGGGTTATACAGTGTTCATACACACAGAAATGAAGCATAAAGCACCTCAACAACTTGTACCTGCTTTATTAGGTCGACAGCGTATATATTACAGATTTCAGATTAGTATTTTTATGGAATTCCTAATCATGTGATGCACAATTAATAAAATATCAGACTGAAATTGGGGTTCAACCTAGATACCCCAAAATCAAAGCAGACAGTCACAGTTTCTTACCTTGATCTTTGTCTGAAAATGGAGATCCCACCTTGGGGAATCTCAGAATGAGACTATGTCTAAGAGATGTCTCCTCCCATTATCTAATCCTCTCTTTTTTATTTTTATTTATTCATTTATTACTTAAAAATTTCCACCTCCTCCCTGCCTCCCTTTTCCCTCCCCTCCCCCACCTCCACCTCCCTCTCTAGTCCTAAGAGCAATCAGGTTTCCATGCCCTGTGGTAATTCCAAGGTCTTCCCCTCTCCATCCAGGTCTATAAAGGTGAGCATCTAAACAAACCAGGCTCCTACAAAGTCAGTCCATGCAGTAGAATCGAAACCCAGTGCCATTGTCCTTGGCTTCTCAGTCAGCCTTCATGGCCAGCCACATTCAGAGTGTTCAGTTTGATCACATGCTTTCCCCAATCCTCCCCTTCTCCCCTCTCTCTACCCGTCTCCCCTTACATCCATCCCCCCACCTCCCACTCCGTGCACCCAAGTTTTGCCTGGCAATCTTGTCTATTTCCAATATCCAGGAGGATAACTATATGATTTTCTTTAGGTTCACCTTCTTATTTAGCTTCTCCAGAATCACAAATTATATGCTCAAAGTCCTTTAATTATGGCTAGAATCCACTTATGAGTGAGTACATACCATATTCCTCTTTTTGGGACTGGGTTACCTCACTCAGTAAAGCGTTTTCTATTTCCATCCATTTGCATGCAAAATTCAAGATGTCATTGTTTTTTACCGCTGAGTTAAACTCCAATGTGTATATGTTCCACACCTTCTTTAACCATTCTTCTATTGAGGGGCACCTAGGTTGTTTCCAGGTTCTGGCTAATCTGAACATAGTTAAACAAATGCTTTTGTAGTATGATAGGGCATCTCTTGGGTATATTCCCAAGAGTGGAATTGCTGGGTCCTGAGGTAGGTTGTCTCCCTGTTTCCTGGGAAACCACCACACTGATTTCCACAGTGGCTGCACGAGTTTGCATTCCCACCAACAATGAATGAGTGTTCTCCTCACTCCACATCCTCTCCAGCCTAGGCTCTCATTAGTGTTTTTGATTTTAGCTATTCTGACAGGTTTAAGATGGTATCTCAAAGTTGTTTTGATTTGCATTTCCCTGATCACTAAGGAGGTTGAGCATGACCTTAAGTTCGGAGATTAAAATCATGCACCACCTGATTGCTATAATAACTAATGTGGGTACTGGAATTAAAGGTGAATGTCATTGTGACTACTGTGATTAAAGGTGTATGCCATTGCTGACTGGTCTGTAAGTCTGGCCAGTGTGGCTGTTTTACTTTTCAGATCAACAGTCAAGATTTATGTATTAAAAATACAAGTGAAATGACCCTACAATCATATGAAAATGGGGCCTCTGATTTTTGTAGCTGCTCTTGGAGAACTTCTTTGTGTTCAGTTAAGTCGGGGAGCCTCAATGAGATGATGTTCTTTCAACTTAATATATTTTGTCATGTTTGATTGCTATCTCATAGAAGACAGTTCTTTTCTACACAGAGACAGAAAAGGGATGGATCCAGAGGGGACGAGAGACAGGGAACAAATGTGAGGAATAGAATGGCGGGAAACTATACCAGGATATATTGTATAAGAAAACGTACTATTTTCAACAAAGGGAAAAAAATAACATGGATTTATCAAGCTATCAGCCTTGCATTTACTGAAAAATATTCACAGTGCCTGAAGGTGGTGTGTAAAGTCCCGGAGGATAAAAGTAATCACTAGTCTTACTCACCAGTGAACCTTGTCAACTACAGCAACAACTAAACAGGCAAGAAATTCCTACTGGTGAAGTAGTGGCACAAATGTCTTCTGAGTAACCAACAACATTCTGATTTGATTTAGGACCACTATAATTGTCTATGTTATTGGAGCCAGGATCCTGTGACTAGATAAGTCACAGTCCCTAGGCAAGATACTGCTAATAATACTTTGGTTCATGAATATAACATTATACTGACTTTAAATAAATTATTATGTTCATAAGCTAGTACATATTTCAAAACTTAATATAGGATAGAAGTTTGTATTTGCAACTAGTTGTGATTAACTTAGAGATCCATAAGTGATTAATGGATGAATAATGAAATGTGGGAAGTCCTAGGTGAGATATGTTTATCACATCCTAAGCCGCATTGCTCAGGGATCATTTAACAAAAGTTGGCAGGAGTTTGATCACTATGAAGAAGCAATGTTTCATAGACACAGTAGGACAATTGCACATATGAACCCACAGCAGCTGTGAAAACATAAACAGGTTTTGTGCATGCTGAAGCCATACAAAATCCCAGAATAGAGAGGGGAAATAGAGAAGGAGGTTCATTCCTAGATGTCCTAGTTAGGGTTTGTATTGTTACAATAAAACACCATGACTAAATTGCAAGTTGGGGAGGTAAGGGTTTATTTGGCTTACATTAGCAGATCATAATCCATCACTGGAGGAAGTCAGAACAAGGATTTGAGAAGGGCTGTAACTTGGAAGCTCCTTTGAGAGGAGCTGCTTACTGGCTTGCTTCACATGGATTTCTCAGCCAGGTTCCTTGCAGAATCCAGAAAGAACATGACCTGAACCCTCCCCCACTTTTCACTAATTGAGAATATGCCTTATGGCTGGATGTCATGGAGACATTTCATCTACTGTGGCTAATTCCTCTCTGATGACTCCAGCTTATGTCAAGTTAACAATCAAAACCAGCCAGAAAAACTGACCCCTTGTCAACAGAGACATAAAAACATTACTACTAAGTCACACCCTCTTTTCTTATTCATCTGCAAAATCTTAGATCTTACTCTAAAAACAAAGATAACTTTAAAAGTGTTTACAAATTCAAACAAATTAAAATTTCTACCCCTTATAAGGAGCTAATCTTTTTTGAAATCCAAAGTGTCTCAATTGTGGGCGTCAGTTAAACACTTTCTTACTTTAAGAGGAAAAATTAGGGCAAAGTTACAATCAAATCAAAATGAAACCAAAATCCAATCTTCCTACGTCTGGATCCACTCACAGTTCCCTGGACTCCTATAGAAAGGGCTTGTGTCATCTCCTTAGTTTGTTTTCTAGGCTCTGGCTGGCTCCACCCCACTGCTGCTTCTGTACTTACTGATCATCTCACAGTAAGTACTGTCATCTAAACTAGTGAGGTTTTCTGCTGCAGCTGACTTGCATTTTCATCAATAGCCCCTCAGAAGCTATTTTCATGGAGCCAAGCAACCCTCAAAATCTTTACAAGACCCATTCAATCCTGGGTCTTCAACTGCTACTGAGGCTGCATCTTCACCAATGACCTTTCCTAGTCTCTCACAATTTCAAGTCTCAGCTGTTCTTCATGACCCCTCCAAAATCAGTACCACCTGGGTAACTCAGCCATCTATCAAGTCTTGTTGCTAGCATGAGGGAAAACTTTGGCCGTCTCTGGCAGATAGCTTCCCAGTGCTCTCAGGTAACACTTCCCAGAAGACTTCACCTCAGTGCTAGTGGTCTCTTCTCAGTTGCTGCTACTTTCTTCACTCCTGTTGACCAGTATCAAGTGCCCCAGCACAGCAAAGTTTTATGGTTGTAGTTCTTGTAGCTTGTTAGTCACAGCTCATTCTTCAGCGCTAGCTAACTACACCACAGAATCTTAATTCAAAATAACAAGTGGTCCCAGTAAAGACTTTAAACTTTCCTCTGAAATGTAACAAGGCCTCCATTATCTGGATTGCTCTAAACATTATCTTCCTAGCTGCTACAAATATCTCACAGAGTCCGTAATACTCAGTGCATCTTCTTGTTTTAAGTTCTAAAGTCTTTGTACAATCCCCAAGACCACGGTCAGGTCTGGTATGGGAATGCCTCACTAACTCCATTACACCAAAACCAGTTTTGTCTTGGGGTTTGTTTTGCTTCAGTGAAACAACATGACGAAAAGGAAAAGGGTTTTGTGGCTTACATTTCCAGATCATAGTCCATCACTGGAAGAAGTCAGAACATGAACTCAAGTATTAATCATTTCTGGAATCTGGAGGACGAGGCTGATACAGATGCCATGCAGAAGCTATTTATTGGCTTGCTTCATATGTTTTCCTCAACCTGCCTTCATATAAAACCTAGAATTACTGAAATGGTAGTTCTGCATAGCCCCAACCATCATGTCCTGGGGCGTCTCCCACAGTTTATTAATGAAGAAAATGCCTTTTGGATGGATCTCATGGAGTTATTTCTTCACCTGAGCTCCTTCCTCATTGACGACTCTAGTTTGTGTCAGTTTGACATGCAAAACTGACCAGTATACTATGTAAGGTGCTATTGGCAATTAATAGCTACTGGGAGAGGAAGATTCCTAATCTGTTAGGTGTACTCCCTGATATGTCTGCAGTCTAGATTGGTAGACCATACTTCCAAGAATATATATATATATATATATATATATATATATATATATATATATATATATAGTCATCACAAGCTGTACTTGGTGGAATCTAGAAGAATAAAGGATGACACAGAGGTCAGTGGGTAATAACTGCATGAGTCGACCTGATAGAAGTTGCGTGAAGGGATGGGTAACATCATGATATATTATGTGGAATTCTCAAAAAACTACTAAGATGTGACATGACATACACAGCATTGAAGACCGAGTTTGTATTATTTTCATCGTGTACCAGCCCAGTTTGATATGCTAAGCACACTCGTTATCAAAGAAGGAATTTGTATTATTTTCATTGTGTACCAGCCCAGTTTGATATGCTAAGCACACTCATTATCAAAGAAGGAATTTGTATTATTTTCATTGTGTACCAGCCCAGTTTGATATGCTAAGCACACTCATTATCAAAGAAGCTCCTTTTACAATAAATGAAACCTATGACAAATTTACACTAATAAAATTCAGAGAGTAAATGAATGTGTAATGTGCAACAGAAATTGGCAAATATATAATGTTACCCCTTCACCAAAGTCTAGGAGATTATTGTAGATAGTATGTTATTAACCTAACAGGGAACTTGAGCTCATAAAAATTATATAGATGCTTAAACAAGACCCTTTTTATGACAAAAGTCAATCAACAACATACTACCATTCACAGGGAAATTTAGCAAGGTCGATTTCTAGATGAAAAGTTATAGAAAATCAATTACTGCTGAGAGATAGAGAACAGGTTAAGTTTTATCAGATTTTTACATGAATACAACTCTGATCATCAAATCCACATTTATCAGTCATAAACATTTAGTCATAAGGAAAACACTGAATAGACGCAATAAGTTGTATGTGTGTTTGTGTGTGGTGTATATGTGTAAAAAATGATAATTAAAGAAAAACTTATGAAAAGAAAAGGAAGTGTGACACACAGGAAGGAGTTATATGTGAAAAACGTAAGAGTGAATGGTGTGGAAGAATTGTCTGTATTTTGTCAATCATGTTTTAAATAAACGCTGATTGGCCAGGCAGGAGGTGTAGGTGGGAAAACCAGAGAGGAAGTAGAAATGATGCAAGGAGAGCAGGAGAATTCTGGGGAGGAGGAAGTTGATCCTCCCACTCCTGCCCAGATCACCAAAGCAGCAGGATATGATCTGCTCCACTGAAAAAGGTACTGAGCCACATGGCTAAAATAGATAAGAATAATGGGTTAAGATAAGTCATAAGAACTACTAAGTAGCCTGATGTATGGACCAATCAGCTTTATGACTTATAGAGTCCTATGTGTGATTTTTCTTTGGGACTAAACAGCTGTGGGAACCGGGCAGGACAGAAAACCAACAAACAAGCAGCCCCCCCACCATGTTACAAGTGAAGTAACAAAAATACAATACTTATGAAAATTTTAATAATTTAAAAATATTTAATGAAAAAAGGAAAGTACAATTAAAGTTTGTGCTAAGAAATGGATTAACAGAACATATATATGAAGAAAATTAAGTTTTACTTACTTAAATGTTTGCTAATAATATGAAATAATATATATAATATAAAACAAGTATTAAAGGTTATATTACAATAGAAAACCTCTATATTAGCATTAATACATAGGGAATTAAAATTCAAAAACTTAAGTTTGAGTAACATAGAACTGTGATAAGTCTTTGGCACAAAAGGCTTTCAGAGTAATTACCTGGTATTGAGACTGATTTGATGAGTCATAACCTTCTAACATAACAGTCTAACACCTTGGCAGAGCTCACAGGAAGACTGTACACAGGTAGCTTGATTAAAGAATGTCTAGACAGTTTAAGGATTTTGAAAATGACTGCTCTCAAATCCCGGAGATAAAATTTAATAATTATTATTTTTCTCTCCGCAGAATTTTAGAAAGTGATGCCAATTCTTTCTTCGGCAACTTCAATTTAATCATTCAGCGGCAACTGTCTAACGCCCTAGGAGATTTACCCTTATGATTTCATATTTTATGGTAATGCTTACCGTGTGCCTCCATATGAGATTGGTTTAGGCTTTATCAGGCCAGTAAATCTCTTACTTCTTCCACTGAGCAGATGTAATTCTATTTCTACCTCTTCGTCTTGAGGTGGTTAAATTAAACAAGTATCTTACACTGAAAAATTTTTCCCAAATCACAACATACAAAATGTATCAAATTTACAAATTGGAGCTTCTCTTCATAAGTAAGGAAGAATATTATCCAAATTTGAAATTTCAATAGTAATAGAAAGAGTACACATATTCCAATTGAATGTCAGGAAAGAGAAATTGGTATATTGTCATCATATCTATAAACATAGTCTATTGGGGGCATAGCACAAAGGTCCTTGTATACACAGGTTTCCAGGGACTGGACTGTTAAGCACACAGGATTGTCTTTCAATGAGAAAGATGAAAAGCCTGTTTTTCCCGAAAACTGAGAGTTGGAAGCAATTAACAGCAGCTTGGTGATTGGCATTATCTGTTAGGTCAGGTCATATCAAGTTCCTGTAACCAGGATAGGAAATGGCTAGTAATCCAAATGATCCTTATTGCCAGAGGCTCCCCTAAGTTCTAACAACCAGGGCCAGAAGTGGCTAATATTCAAGAGGACCTCTATGTTATCTATATGACGAAGACCAGTCTAGACCCTTAGGCCTTCAAGCCAGTACATGTAGCCTATCCCAAAAACCCATCTGTAATTGGAGGTAAGTTTCTATCCTGTCCCATTTCGCAGTTGCTTCCAAAATTACCAAATGGGAGGTTTATATTAATTATAAATATATGGCTGGTAATTCAGGTTTACTACTACCATGTTCTTATGCTTAAATTAACCTATAATTCTTATCTATGTCTAGCTACACGGCTTGATACCTTTTCTCTGTGCAGCATTCACATCTTGTTTCGCCATGGCTTTTTTGCAGCTTCTGACTCTACCCTTCCTTTTACAATTCTCCTAATCTGCTCACCCCACTTATACTTCTGCCTGACTACTGGCCAATTACTCTTTTATTAAACCAATTACAGTGACAAATATTGGCAGTGCAAAGGAGCTGTATTCCTCAGCACCCATCTTCCTGGAAAAAATGACATGGATCCTGAGTTGAGTGATGAAGTTTGTATTACACCAGGAAACATTTTCCCCAAAGTATACTGAACTGAAATACTTTGGAAATAAACTGCCTATTATTATACTCCCTGAAGTCTGATCTGGGGTTGATGAAGTCAATCTGCATCAGGTTTTCATTCTTATTTCTTCATTGGGTTTGCTTCCATTTTTGACACCTGCTGGGATTTCCTCATTATTCACTAACAGAAACTGGTTCTGTTTGTGAATTATTTTCATAAGAATATAATAGAATATCTGCAACAGTGGTTTTATATCTTTACTTGTAACCTTTTTGGGGGGTCATATTCAGATACCTGCATGATTGTTATATTATGATTCATAATATAGGATATTTACAATTAGGAACTAGCATTGAAATAATTTTATGTCTAAGGGTCACCATGACATGAGAAATTATATGAGAGGTTTAAAGAATTAGGAAGTTAAAGAAACACTGATCTAGATTATTAAATTGATGGTGAGAGCATTCTAAAGTAACAATTTCCTAGATATCTGTAAAGAATTGTGAAACAATGGAAACTGGAAAATTGTCTGATTATGTATAATATAAATTCTCTTTGCATTATTATTGTGTGAACAAAATGTGGTTTCCCTAAGAATCTCAAAGTGTAAAAAGATACGGGAGTCATTATTTTCCCATGTTAATATGTTCACAAAGACAGGGAACTATAGACATTGTATGTATTACATGTAAATGAGTAGACAAAAGAAGTAGGCTATTTATTTAATGACATTACGTGTGATAAAATTGTTGAATTTGTGCATATAGCAATTTGATAAAGTGTAAATATATCTTATAAAACTAAGTAATAAATTTACATTTACTTTAAAGATTTATCTGAAACACAGAATTTCATTTATATATGAGGAATTGCATTAAAGTATATAAAATTGACTTCCCATTACAGCAAATTTATGACATTATGATTGATAGCAACAGTTACACTCAGTCAGACTGATAACTTTACAGTGAACAAAGATGTTGCAATGAAAGCTTTTTAAAATTCAGAGAAACTTCATCCACCAACCACTCTAGAGTGCCGCATAATATAGGACCATTATTATTATAACTGCAGTATAAGGTGAGTAAGATAATAAAAATAGAAATGATTACTTACATTTGTTCTTTGACTTGAATATTTAGAATTCTATTCACAAAGACTGTTTCTGGCAAAGAACCAATAAATGCATTTGAAGAAAGAGCTGAGTAAAGGGCAGATATTTTTCTTTTATGCTTCTCCCTGAGCCATTGCTATGGCTTATTCAACATTAGAATAAGTTTTAAGACCTATGCTTTTTCAGTAAGTTAGCTATAAGATAAATACTCAAGCATGAAATTGAATCATGCTTTCCTCAGGCATTCTTTCGTATTTCTAACTATGCTTCTGTCAAGTTTCTTTTACAAAATAGATTATAAAAAGAAAAGGTAGGTTTTAGAATTTTGTAGCCTGAAGATAATAAGAATAACAAATGACTCAATTAATAAACACTTAGAGTAATTTATCAGAAATTTATTTTCACTCAGTAGTGTTTACATATGTTTTAAACTTTTATCACTTTAAGAAAGTGATTTTAAAGAAGCTAACATATTCTGATATATAAATAGAAAACTATTAATTCATAAATATATCACTAAATGCTTTAAATTACTCATATACATAATTATAATATAAATAAAAATATTGATCAATTTGTTTACATTTTCATAGTTGGATATTTGAAAAACATTTAATGAAGTGATATTTTTCCTAGCATCAAAAAATGATGAATGACAAAGCAATGATATGATTTTATAAAACTTAATGCATATTAATTAGAATAATGGTTATCACATAGTGTGCTTTCAATAATGTTAAATATTAAAATAACAAAAACATAGTAAAGGACCTTTTCTGGTAGCCTGATTAACCTTTCTTTCTAGAATTCCCTGAGGTGTTCAGGGATCTGTGTTTGTATGAAAAGTCTTACCTGTTTTTTTTTTTTTTTTTTTTATTTCTTTTGCGGGGAAGCAAAAGAATTCCAGTCCTGAAACCTACTAGGACTGAAGAATTGGTGGTTATAGAGTATATATGACTGGGAACATTTATAACAGGTAGAACAAGTGAGAACAATGGGTGAGAATAAAAAGGAGAAAAAGAATAAAGAGACATAGATAGAAAGAACCTGTTTTGAGTAGATTTCTCAACCCGAAGATTCTAGTCCCCTAAATTTATTGTGGTGTCTTGAATTGAACCCTGAGAGGGGTTTCCTAAGAGTTAGACTTTAAGGAACCTCAATACCTCCTTCCTATACCTCTCAATATTATTCCTTCTCAATGCTACTTCCTGTAGTATTTATACATGCTCTGGGTCCTCCAAAACCTGTATGGCTCATTCTGGTAATCTAGCAGCTAACTCCACTCTCTTATTCCAGGTAAACTTTATTGTCAGTCTCAGGAGCATCAGAGTGTGGTGAAAATAACCCACAATTAAATGCTTAAAAAAGGTTGGATTGATATCTTACAAGTGACTTAATATACATCTGAAAACTCTACAACAAAAAGAAGCAACACACCCAAGAGCAGCAGGTGGCTAGAAATAATCAAACTGAGGGCTTAAATAAATAAAACAAACAAACAAAAAATGACAGCAATACAAAGATTCATTGAAACATGAGTTCATTCTTTAAAAAAAACAGTACGATGGACAAAACTTTATTTAAACTAACTAAAAGAAAGAAAGCAAATAACAAAATTAACAAAATCAGGAACTAAAAGGGAGCCATAACAATAGATGCCTAGTAAATCCAAAGAATGTTTAGGTTATATTAAAAAAAAAACTCTACTTCTCACAGTTTGGAAATCTAAAGAAATAGGTAATTTTTTTAGTATATGTAGCCAATATTACATCAATATCAGATAAACAACTTAAATAGACCTATAACCCCTAAGGAAACAGAAACAGTCATCAAAATTTTCCCAATCAGAAAAAGCTAAGGTAAAGAAGTTTTTAGAACAGAATTCTACTCTCAAATTCCTCCACAAAATAGAAAAAACAGAATATTGGAAAATTTATTTGTGAGACTAGACTCAACCTTATGACCAAACTGCAGAAAGATTCCTCAAAGAAAGAGAATTGCAGACCAATTACCCCCATTAAACATACATTCAAAAATACTCATCAGAATACTTCCAAGTGAAATCCAAGAACAAATGGAAAATACCATCCAGTATGATCATGTAGGCTTTATCTTAGGGAAATAAAGATGTTCAACATATGAACATCAGTAATTGTTATCTACCACAAAAACAAACTGAAATATAAAAACTCACATGCTCATCATTTAAAATCTCTTTTAAAAATCCTGTATTCTTTAATGATTAAATCTTGAGAGATTAGGTATACAAGAAATATTCCTAATATAACCAATCGAACAAAGTAGCAGCTACAGAATGGGAAAACATTTTCACCATTTCTACATCCAATAGAGTTCTAGAATGTATAATACAGAAAACTAATTATCAAAAACCAAATAATTTAATTAAAATTAAGGTACAGATTTAAGTAAATTCTCAATAGAGGATTATCAGAGAGCTGTGGAAAACTACTTAGCAGTAAAAAAAAAAAACAAAAAACAAAAAACAAAAAAATAAACAGTGGTTTGAAATTTGCAGGCAAGTGAATGGAACTACAAAACATCTTGAAGGAGGTAACCCAGACCCTGTAAGGCAAACATAGTATGCACTCACTCATATGTTGATACTAGGCATAAAGCAAAGGATAACTACCCTACAGTTCACAATCTCAGAGAAACTAGGTAACAAGGAGAACCCTAAGAGAGACATGAATTCTACTGGGAAGTGTGATGCGGGAGAATTGTCTGTATTCTGTCAATCATATTTTAATAAAACGCTGATTGGCCAGGCAGGCAGTATAGGCAGGAAAACCAGACAGGAAGTAGAAGTGATGCAATGAGAACAGGATAATTCTGGG
The DNA here is from genome assembly GCF_982192425.1 of Myodes glareolus. Taxonomy (NCBI): domain Eukaryota; kingdom Metazoa; phylum Chordata; class Mammalia; order Rodentia; family Cricetidae; genus Myodes; species Myodes glareolus. The sequence goes on along the minus strand of NC_142037.1, from coordinate 71,670,947 downwards.
AAGCAGGGAGGGTGCTCTGCCACTCCTGCGCAGACCACCGAAGAGGCATCATGTAACTTGCCCAGCTGAGAAAGGTAAGGAGCCATGTGCTAATGTAGATAAGGATAATGGGGTAACATAAGTTATAAGAGCTAATAAGTAGCCTGACCTAATGGGCCATTCAGTTTATAACCTTATGGAGTCCTGTGTGTGATTTTCTTTGGGGCATGCCGGTTGTGGGGTACTGGGCGGGACGGAAACTCCAACAAGCAAGCCCTCATGTTACAGAAGTGGAAATGGACACGATCTCCTGATCAAATTGGGAGCTTGGGGGGAAGGAGTGTAGGTAGAAGAGGGGAGGGGGGAAGGAGAGGAGAACACGAGGAAATGGGCTGGTTGACTTGAGAGAAGGAAAGAGAAGGAGAACAAGAGAAGTGATAACTTGTTAGAGGAAACCACTAAGTAACTAGCAAGAAACCTGGCACTATGGAGATTCCCAGGAACCTACAGCGATGACCCTTGTTAAGTCTCAAAGTAGTAGTGGAGAGAGTGCCTAAACTGACAAATTGTTGACTAACTTAATTGTCATCATAGAACTTTTAGCTAGTAAATAATGGAAGCAGATGCAGAGATTCACAGCTAAGCACTAGACTGAGTCCTAGAATCCAATCAAAGAGAGGGAAAAGCAATAATATGAGCAAAGGGGTCAAAATCATGATTGAGAAACCCACAAAAACAGCTGTCCCAAGCTAGTAGGAACTCACTGACTCTGGACTGACAGTGGAAGCTATACAGGACCAAACTAGGCTCTCTGACTGTTGAAGACAGTTGTGTGGCTTTGTCAGATTGTGGGGCCACTGGTAGCAGGATCAGAATTTATCCCTTGTGTATGAATTGGCTTTGAGGAACCTGTTCCCTATGGGGAAATACTTTGCTCAGTCTGTAAACAGGGAGAATGTCTTGGTCCTGCCTCAATGTAATATTACAGACTTTGTTGACTCTCCATGGGAGGAGTTGACGGGGGTAGGATGTGAGAGCAGGGCAGTGAGGGGAAACTGGGATTGGTATATATAATAATGAAAGAATTTAAAAAGAAAAACAAAGAAAAAAGGGAAATGTTAAATATCCTTAGCTATCAGGAAATGCAAATCAAAACTACTCTGAGATTTCATCTAACTCCTATCAGAGTAGATAAGAGCAATAACACTAGAGACAGTTTATGTTGGTGAGGATGTGGAACATGAGGGATACTCCTGCATTGCTGTTGGGACAGGAGACCTGTACAGCTGTTATGAAAATAAATAGGACAGTCCTTCAGAAAATTGGGAATCTATCAACCTCGAGGTGCAGCTATACCACTCTTGGGCACATTTCCAATGCACATTCTGCCCTACCACAAGGACACTGCCTCAACTGTTATGTACTACTTTATTCAAAATAGCCAGAAATTAGAAAAAATCTAAATGTCCCTCAAGAGAAAAATGGATACGGAAAATGCAGTACATTTACTTAATGGATTATTACTCTCCTCTTAAAAAATAGCATCATATAATTTTCTGGCAAAACGATGGAAGCAGAAAATATTATCTGGAGTGAGGTAATCCAGACCCAGGAATGAAAATGTGGTGTGAATTCACTTATAGTGCAATATAAGCCATTAAGAAAATGATAATGAAATACCAGTTTGTTTTTAAAACCAGAGACTTTAGGTAAACATGGGTTTGTGTGTGTGACATGGCTCTTCCTGGGAAGGTGACATAGAGTAAATTTTGTGGATGAACTCGCATAGGGTGGTGTGGCAGCAGCAGGTATCAGGTGTGTGAGTGGCAATAAGATGAAGGGAAAGAATGTGGGGAAGGAGAGCTGGAATTTAGAATCCTTTAAGGTTCTGTGTGGAAACCTTGTGCAGTAGAAACTTCCTTGAATGTATGGAGTATATTGCAGGAAGAACTCCTAATGATGGCAGATATGGAATCTCAACTGGCCATCTACTATAGTAAGAGGAGACTCCCAATGGTGGGACTGGATAGCATTAGGTTGATTTTCTGGCTCAGGAGTTCCTGAGGTGATCCCCACATAACTCAGACTGAAGATAGAACAGAGATTTTCTTTCTGCATACAGAGAAGATGGCCCTGTTTGCCAAAACAAAACCCACACATCTCACTGAATACAGAGAGGAAAAGCTGGTGCTTGCATAGAATGCCCACACCCACATACTAGTCCTTTTGTTTTGGGAAGGTACTCTACAGTTTATGGAAATATATTTGACCTATAATTTGTCCAACTTGTCAGATGTACTGGGGCATTATTTTTTGAGGGAGAACTTGCTCTTTTATTTCACTACTATTAGCGTTTCCTTCTGCATATGCCGTCATTATTATCTTGAAGTTTATAGTATGATTTGTTGGGAAGATGGAGTAGAACATAATTATAATGCTTGACTGGGGTGGGTGTGGTAATCTATTCCCTGGTATCAGTTCTCAATATTTCTCTTTGACAGTTAGCTCTGGCAGGTGCAGGCCAGACTTTTTTTTTTTTTTTAACTTAGATAGTATGCTGAATGTTCAGTGCTCATGCTGCTTGTTTTTTTTCCATTTCTTTCTTTTTTATTATTACCTAAAAAAATACCAATACTAATTCCCACTCCCTCCCCTACCCCCACCCCTCTGACCCTAAGGGAGTGCCATGCACCCAACCTTGTGGAAAGTCCAAGGCCCTTCCTACTACATCTAGGTTGAGCAAAGTTTATGTCCAAAGAGAATAGGATCCCATGAAGCTGGTATCAGCAGTAGAGACAGATCCCATACTGGAGCATTTTAAGCACAGAAATTATGGGTATGGCCAACCAATATCTGATTTAAATTGAGGCACAGTTCAGGAAAGGCAGTCCACACCCTACACTGCTTGAATGGCAAGGAAAAAGAGGCTAGATAGCCCAGAGACCTAGGGTAGAACCAAATATGGATGGTCTAAATATTTCAAGAAAGTAATTCCTAATAATAGAGAGGGACTTCTCCAATTATCATCAAAGTGGCTTTGTTCAGGAACAGACGGAAACAGAGGCAGACACTCTGACATTAGGTAGAGAGAGAGTCTAGATTAAAGATCTCTAATGGATTGGTTCTCTCCCCTCAACTCAGAGTAATTCATGAAAGATAGGGCAGAAAGATTGTAGGAGTCAGAGGGGATAGAGGAGACCAGGAGACTATGGTACACTGAATCAAATCAGCAGGTCTCTTAGCAGATCCTAGAGACTCAGCAGCAAGCATTCTGTCTGGATTGTCTGCCAGGTCCTCTGCCTTCTCGCTGTGATATAAGCTTGTGGTTTTGTGAAACTTCTAACCTTGGGAGTCAGTGTGTCTGATGGTTTTGCCTGTTTTTGAGAATCGTCATCCTGCTGGATCATCTTGCTCAGCTTCAGTGTGAGGTCTTTGGCTTGTCTTGCTTGTATATTGCCAGGTTTGCTTGCTTTGTTTATGAGGCTTGCTCTTTTCAGATGGAAAAAGGATGCAGAGTGGATCCAAGTAAGAGAGAAGCTGTGGGGAAGCTGGAGATAGTGGAGGTCTGGGTAACCATGGTAGGGATGTATTGTATTAGAGAAGAACCTATTATTTATGATAAAAATTTCCTAATACAACAGTAAATATATCAACAGTCAAGTTACTGATGAATAATCTTTTTTTTTCTAGATACATTTCTGCTTTCATGGATGCAAACATCTTAATTCTTCATATGAGTTAATATTAAGAAATTTTAATTACTGTGTTCATTTATTCAATTAGATAAACTTTCTATTTTTTCATCTTCTTGTTTGGTATTGTTTTTGCCCATATCTCTTTTTGTTTATTGCATTAAATTATATTGTCCAAAAGATATTATATTTAATAATCTCATATAGCTTTTATAATTATCATAAACTTTAAATAAACTGTTTGAAAATATGCTAGAAATGTAAAAAGTTTTGTAATAGATTTAAAGAAAAAGAGTTTCAAGTTTAAATGTCATAGAAAATGAAATCCTCGCTGTTTATAATGCTATGTGTCATTAAAAATCCTTCAAATAAAATTGTCTAGCATCAGAAAATTTGCACTCAGATAAACAGATAAATTTAAAATACCAACACTATAAAAACTGCATAATTGGGAGACATTTGTTGAAAGGTCATGAAGTGAAACTACTCACACAATACTCAACAAAATAGCTACCTAAACAACAGGAACTTGTAATATTTCGTTGCAGTGATGGGAACTTTCAAGGATACATTTTGACCTATTTTTGTCTGTCTGCTTTGTATCATAAGAGAAGCATTAGAGATTATGTAGTAAGTCTGTGTTCACATAAAATGAAGTCAAGTTCATTGCTCCGGGATTTTCAAGGCTAAATCCTCTGCTTAAAGAAAACTATTTTACTTTAATCTATTTCAGAATTAGAATCTAAATGTATAATTAAATTTTCTCAATGTGAGAAAAGAATAATACATTTTTGGTGACAATTTAGAGCATCATGAATGCAATGTTTTGCTTTAAGCCTTAATGATGATATGCGTCCTCTCACACACTGAATATTTGGGGAGGCGTGTGCGCTTAAGTACTGATATGAGCAAACACTAGTAGTCAGCAAGACATTTTAATAACATATGTTTCCTAGCACTCTGGTATAATATAATTCAACTAGCATACATGAAAACAAATAAGTATAAGGTATTAAAAACTGCCAAATAACAAAAAGACAATCGTCTTTTTTATTTCTTTATTCACTACCAATCTGTATCCTGATCTTAGTGCAAAAAAAATTTACTCTTTTATAAATATTTTAAACAATTTGTCTAAACTTTAAAGTGCTCTATGAGATCATATGTTAATTTCACTTGCATATTTATGAGAAAGGTACCCTTAATTTTAGAAAGTTGTTTGTATGATTGCTGTGCATATAAACTGTATTAAAAACAGAATCTGCTATCCATGATTTTTGTAACCATTTGTACATAGATTCTCACAGTGTTATTAATACAGTCTTAAATAGATCACACCATGAAACATATATTGTCAAATGCAATAAATTAATATTATATAACAAGTTATTTCATAATAGACTATTAAAAATATAATATCCTATTAAAATCTGTCATCTTATTTTTATTACATTGATTTATGTAGTGAGTGTACTGGGTAGAGGTGGTGCTCAACTTCAATAGTGCAATTGTGGAAGTGAGAGAAAAAAATACAGGAGTCAGTTTTCTCTGTCCTGCTTCTTAGGACCTGGTATACAACTCAATCATAATGCTTAGCAGCAAATGTTTTTACCTAGTAAATGTTTTTAGTACATCTGTGCACCAAAATATGAGATTAATATTTTGGTGCTAATAATTATATATCTATATATTGAATCTGGAATAGCTTTGCTGTTATCATTAATAGTTTCACTAATATTTATTAAGACTATTTTATTCACTATCTCAAACCTAGAAATTTGCCTTTTTGTCAAAAGCATCATCTTTTCATCTTATAATATTAACTACAATATTAAATACAATCAAGTATAATTTATATGAAGATGCTGGACTCTCAGTCGTGAAAATAAGGTCAAATTTTGATTGCTTATTTAGGTGGTATCTGTATTGTCAATATACAGTGAAGAATATATGAAAATCTGTTATGAATATATTGGATCAAGTCAGACAATATACAGGATTTGATTGGCATGAATAATTGATGTGGGATAATTTACTAAGAAGCAGTATACTGACAGGTAGGAATATTAATATGTTCTGTGATAGTATATAGAATTTATTGAATACTTGGAGACAATAGCATTGAATTATTGAATGTTCCAAACAGACTATATGGTAAGAAGCCTAAACTATTGAGGATATAAAGTGAAAAATGAACTTTTTTATGATGTGCAGCTTATATTATTTAGGCCTACATTGTAACTCTCAAAAGGACATGATCATGATTCTTGCAAGTGCTTTTAAGAAAGTAATATAGTGGAGCAGTTGCAGTACATGCCTTTAATCCCAGCACTCAGCAAAGAAAAGAAGATCTCTGTGAGTTTGAGGTCAGCTTGATCTACAAGAGTTAGTTCCAGGACAATCTCCAAAGCTACAGAGAATCCCTGTCTCAAAAAGCAATAAAAACAAAGAAACAAACAAAGAGAAAAAAAGAGAAAGTAATCTATCATATCATTTCAAAGTGTTATCACTGGTGCTTCTTATTTTTCTTTAAATTATGAGGAGGCTCCTGCAATGATAGTTGTTTCCCTGATCTAGAACAGGAGTATTTGACTCCCACCACTACATAGGCTAATATGTGAATTAATATTCAAGAAACAGTAGTTATTTTTGCTAAAATAAAAAGTAATGAGAAAGTTCTAAGCAGATTATATCAACATTTTCAAATATGGGATAATGAATGCTAACTGAGAAAATTCTGAAAATATTAATATCCTTCTAGTATAGATTTTACATGCATAAACTGAAATCACTGTTACAGAGTAGGAAACCTTACTCTAATGACAAGGCACAAAATATTTACAAAGGCATTAATTCTTAATTTGTTATCAAAGGAAAGAATTAACTCAGGCCTTAGATTCAATAGGTATATGTTCCTATTATATTTGAGTTATATAAGAAAGGAAAGCAATAAATGCACAAACAGGCCTTTGTGTCTAGAGTGTCTGCATCTTGTAATCAGTTAACCTAAGGAGAATGCATTATGGAATAATCCATACATGTGTCAATGACAATCCTCTATGTTACATATAAGCCTCTTAATAAATATTTAACAAATTAAGGCATATATAAAATGGAGCCAGACATGAGGACTCACACCTACAAGCCCAATATTCCAAAGGCCTGAGATAAGCAAGAGTTCAGGGACAGACTTGCTTGTAATTCCATGAACCTTAGAAGCTGAGACCGGGGATTGCTGCAAAGTTTAAAACAGAGTGGGCAAGTAGGGAGAAACTCTCATGAAAACAAAAGCAAATCATCAATTAAAAAGAACCATAAAAAAGTACTTTACAATCCTCAGGCCCCAAAGTCAAGTATTTCCTTTTTATAGAGAAGGCACTTTGTGAACTCTCTTCTGACTTTCTACTACTGACTTTCAATTTATTGGATATTGGAAATAATATTTAAATATTGCTGAGAAAAAAATCAAAAAATATTAACTCTAAATATTTTGTTATTTTTCTTTTTCTTAAGATGAACTTTGATATGAACAATTTTTGTGGCTTGAAAGCAAGTCCACATTATTGATAAAGATTATTTAAAATTTATATAGTTTTAAAATACAGTAATTTTCTCTTAGAAGTAAAAAAATTGTCATGTATGCAAAAGCTGGTGTAAATCTAAAACTAACTGACACTTTTTCAAAGATGTTTTCACTTATATATATATGAAGTGAGATATTTTATTTGTCATATCTATTATAATTATAATTCTGCTGGCCTGCTCTCTCAGTTAGGTACCCTGTCCCTTTAAGAGGCAATCCCATCCATTCTCAATTTCCCACTTCCTACCAGGGATCTCCCTCATCCTGTCTTCCTCTTTCTCTCCAGTTCATGGTTCCTCCTTCTTCTGAAGAGGAAACCTCTGCCTCAACCTACCTCCTCTTCCCTTTTCTTCCTACTCCATCTGTTTTTCTTTTCCCTCCATAAACCCCTTCCCAATACCCACTAAATAAACTCTATGCCCAAGTTTTCTCTGCCTGTCTCCATGCTGCAGTCTCCTACCCATCAGGGTTCTTTTCAAGGTTGCAGCGCCATAAATCATGACATTGGTATAAGACTTGGCCAGGCTCTCTCTGTGTTCCCTCTGTTTCGTGGGTGGTTGGGCTAAGACACATGCTAATCCTGGACCCAAACCTGCTACTCCACACAACATCAACTAATTAGTAAGGTCCCCTTCTCCAAGTCAGCTTTTAACATCTCTGGTAATTCCACGTGGCTGAGGATTGGGATCTCATTTTTAATCTCAGACTGTTGTCCTTCATTTCACACTGTTGTCTTTTGGGCCACTGGAGTGGCACTGATTCCCCATCCTCTGCACTGATGTGCCTTAGGATGATTTGAACTAATCACTTGACCTTCGCTCGTGTCTTACTCTTGTTTGCAGACATCTTAGCCTTTGGATCTTATCCTTCTCCCATTTTTGGCCGTGGAAAATAACCCTTCCAATACTATCAGCCCGACTTACCCCTGGATGTCTTTTAGAGACTCTCAAACTTCTAAACCTAATGGCTAACTTACAGATTTTTAAGCTTATCTGCCTTTGCACTAAGAAATGGGCTAAGTACCCCTTAGATGACAACCTAAGGTGGCCGCCTACCAGCAGACAACAAAACAGAAGTTGTTGTTGTTGTTTTTAAATTTCTAGCAGTAAACAGTCAGATAGAAGTTTCTATCCAGCCGTGCTAAACTCTACCCTGCCTCTGTCTCATGCCTAACTGCTTTTACCCTTGGCTAGACTGTCTCGCACCATAGCTACACCTTTTTGCTTTCTAACTTAAAATCTCTCCATCCAGTCTCTGCCACTGCTACCACCATGTGGCTGTCCCAGTCCCTAGTCCTTGCGGCCAGTGTATGCTGCTTCCGGGTAAGCAGGCAGTGTTGAGAAATTTTCCTGTCTATTTTATGTATGAAAGAATGTGTGAATGATGTGGCCATAAGGATATGATTCTGTTTAAAATGTATGTTCTACACATCCTCTATGCTATTTGCATCTGTTTAAAATTTATGCTGTGACTCTGAAAAACGTGTGGCTTCTTTGTGAAACATCTTAACTTAGGGTAAGGAAAGCAGGTCATATGGCCTAACTACCATCATTGCTATGGACCACCATGTGATCACCAGCATCATGACTAAGGTCAGATCAGGTAACATAGTCATCATCTTTACTAAGGATTTCTTGCCTTGTCTCACCATCAATTAAGGTTTTTCTTTTCTCTCTAAATTCCTCTTACTGACTCTGCTACATGTGTGTTTTGCACAGTGGTGTGTTTTGCTTTTGGTAGGGCTCACCGGAGAATCCACTTCACCAAACATCTGTTTAATATGTATGTGTGCGTGCATGCATGTGACTTTTAATTTAACTTAATGTGTGAGCATATCTAGCTTTAACTCTGTGTGTCTATATGTGTAAAAAACTTAAATTCTAGTGTGTATATTTGGACATAAACTTACTGTTAAAATATCTTTTAAGCAGTCCTAATGAGCTCTGTTTATTGTATCTCATTCCAGACTAACAAATCAATAAATCTCACGTATTTTAATTTGATATGTACTTTTAAATCTGTTACAATATACTGTATATGTATTCCAAGCCTGCTTTAAAATATCTTAAACTGTTCTTCAGTATTGCAAACAGGGAATACAAATTATTCTTTTTTAATTGAAAATAGATAATTCTATCATACAATATATCCTGACCACAGTTTCCCCTCCCTCCACTTCTCCCAGCCCTGCCCCCATATTTCTTTTTCACCCAAGTCAACTACTTCCCTTAAGGTTAGGTCCTATTACCAGCAGTTATAGCCAACAAAAATTGAACTCAGTTGCACATTTGAGGTTCTTTTTTCCATAAGGTTTAGTCAGGGTACTTATTAATCTTTTAAATTTTTTATTTATTTTTTTAACTTTACAGATTCTTTGGGTATTTTGGTTTTTTTTTTGAGTCTAATATTATGGCTTCATATTTAGTGTATTTATGGAATAGATGTGTACATATGTGTGTCTCTATGTCTATGTGTTTCCTTGCTATTTGAAGTTGTTCAATTCTTCCATTGGTTTGTTTTGCGCTATTATGATTTTTTTATTTTGCTTCATCTAATTATTTAATTATTATTATATTTGTAACAAACAGAAGAAAAGGGGCTCAGTGATGACAGAAACACAAAGATTTGCTGGTTCACCTACGCAGGCATCTCAAAAGAACACTGAATTGAGGCTGTAATGTATAGACAATAAATAATGTATTGGCAAAGGGCACTCTTTATGCTTCCTCTTCCATGGGGTTCCAGAGGATTTAGATGAACATGCTTTCATGCATTCAAAAGTGATAGGACTTTAGAGAAGATACCACAGGCTATATTTCTGCTCTGTACAATCCAAAAAAAAATTTAATTGATAAGGAAAATGTGGTACATTTACACAACGGAGTACTATACAGCAGAAAAAAATGACATTTTGAAATTTTCAGGAAAATGGATGGAGCTAGAAACCATCATTCTGAGTGAGGTAACTCAGACCAAGAAAGACAATTATCATATTAACTTACTCATAAGTGGTTTTTAAACATAAAGCAAAGAAAACCAGCCTACAAATCACTACCCCAGAGAACCTAGACAACAATGAGGACCCTAAGAGAGATATTTATGGATCTAATCTACACGGGAAACAGAAAAAGACAAGATCTTCTGAGTAAATGGGGAGCATGAAGACCTTCAGAAATGATTGAAGGGGAGAGGAGAGTAAAGAAAGGGAGCAGAGAAAAATGTATAGTTCAATAAAATAATTGAAAGAAGAAAGTATAATTTTAAGTTTGCTTAGAGGTAAGAGAAATGTCCAAGGAAAACAAATGAAATTAATTTATTGAGCTATTGATAATATCGTTCAACATGTTACCAATTTGTGGTCATTGAAATGATTATTAAATATTTTCTAAGGTATCTTCAAATTTCACTTTGCAATTCTTCCTTGAGCAAAGTTCAGTGAAGATTAGTATCATACCATAAAACCACAGCCACTATCTTATTTTCAACTTATAAAATACTGTATATCAATAGAATTTCACTTATCAAATCTCCATTTTAGTTCCACAAAAAATTCCTCATTTTTTTTTAATCTACTATTTTGAACATACCATGAAAATGAAGAGAAAATTCAAAGTTATCTAAAAACCCTGGAACCCTTTTGTAACATTGTTATTTTGTGAGAGTTTGAAAGAATAGTGGACACAGAAAAATAGATCATCATCATGTTTCATAAACTCTCTATGACATCCATACCTTTAAACAGATTTCAACAGTTAGGCGAAAAAAGTTTCCCTGATTGGTCAGCGAGTCGTGTCACAGGAGAGTGAGAGTTGAACGTTGGATATTTATATATATATATATAAAAAATATATAAATATGCTTTTTGTTTTGAATTTTAAATGCTCATGTATTTCATTTTGTGGACTACTTAGCATTTGATTTGCTTTATAGTAACTATTTTTCTTTAAAGTATATTTTAATCATTTTACTTTATTCTATGTATATAATAATAACATAAAATTTGAAAAAAAACTTTAGCCAATAAAGAACCAACTAACATAATCTTCATAAGATACCATGTAATTCAACAGAAAGTTATTTTGTGAAAATTTTGAGAATTTATCATCAGTGTATGCTTAAGATATCTTGGAGATTGAGCATAGTCATTCTGGTAGGAACAATAAACCACTAACACTTCCAATAGGACTGGGAGCAGTTTTTAGAAACTCTGCACTAATAGAATACATGAATAAATTTGCTTGAAAATGAGGTCAAGTACATCCCAGAACAGAGGGTTGAACAAATTCATAAATTATAACTTGGTCAATTAATATAAATGTCCCAATGAACACAAGCCAAAACTATCAAAAAATGAACACTTACATATTTAAAAAGAATAAATTCAAAATAAAAATTCCAGTGAGAAAATGTTGAACAGTATGGTTTTGGATGTTGGAACTAAATGAAGAGTAACTGGGGTATATAAACACACTTCAAAGTCAGCAAAAACAACCAAAGAAACAAAAAATTCAAATACTATAAGTGCAACTCAAGTTATGTTCATCAAGATAGTGGTTAAATTAGACACAAGATAACTTCCAGAAAAGCAAAACCATGATCTAAGAGTATTATAAGAAACTGAAATGAGTCATCAACAAAATAATTAACATTTTCAAAGATAACAGAAAAATAATTATCTGATTAGTGATATACGTCTTAATTTTACTGAGGAGATAAATGAAATTTAATTTTTAAAGTGCCTGTGGAAATTGAATATATACATATGCAAAAATTCTTAAAGACACTTCAATTAACTGAAAAATACAATAAATAGTCTAAGAAAGTAATCATATAACGGAAATATCTTGTGTATTAGTAATTTCAAAACCAATAATATGTGACAAAAACTTAGATCAAAATAAAATGAAAATAGAGTAATAACGTTCACTTCTGAAGAAGGAAGAAAAATTATATCCTTTCACAAATTATAGAAAATACAATTGTCAGGAAGAAAGCACACTTAATCAATAAGACAATGAGGAACAAAAGAATGAATTAAATACCTTTCAAAACTGAAAAAGTATTAACATTGTGGAAATTGTTCATAAGTTACTCCGTTAATTTATAAATTTGTTATAAAATAACAAACCTATCAAAAGCATCCTTGTAAATTCCTTCTGGCCAGAATAAAGCAAACTTAAAAGACAGAAGAGAAGGTTATGATTTGGACAAATCTTGAACTACTTGGTATATGACCCAATACTCTAGCTTTGTTACCTTTTGTTTCCACTTACTTGTTTTTATCTTAGACAAACTATAATCCATACTTCTCTTTTTAAAGAATTAAAATATTTTGTTTCCCTCAAAGAACAAATACCGGGATATGATTTTCATTTTGTTAATATTCTATGTTCTCATACTTTTAGCTATCTGGTTTTCTGATTATTCTTAAACAGCATTTTTTATAATATTATTATCATAGAAATAGTATATATCCTAATTATTGCTCTGTTGCTGTGCTGAGACATCATGAGCATTATGGTAGGGAGCATGGTGAAGGAAACTTAGTGCATACAGGCTTGGTGCTCGAGACGTAACTAAGAGTCACACCATGACTTCCTCCTCCAACCAGCACCCTACAATTTTCTATTGTGTGTCTCCCACTGTAAGATAAACAACCAGGATGGAAGCAATAGCAGTAGCAATGGAGGAGCTCACAATATTGGACCTAAGAACTCAAAAGTGTAAATGCCACAATCTTGCTTTGAACCACTTATGCTCGAGACCTAATCAAGTTCAAATAGGTGTGGCTTCGTTGTGGGTTTCAAAGAGGAAGAGTCAAGTAGAAAACACTGAGAATCTGAATCTTTACAGTTTGGGGTGTATTCAAAACACAATAAAGGCCAGGAATTGTGATGCATGGACAAAGCAGAGAGCCAAGACTGTTACACAGAGGAACCCTGTCTCAAAAAATAAAACAAAACAACAACTACAATGAAGAAGGTGGGGGGGGGGAGTGGAAGGAAAGGAAGGAGAGGGGACTAGGAGTTGTGTGTAAAATCTAAAAAGATTGTTTAAAAAATTAAGCTGTTCCGTGAACATTAGGCCTAGAGAGAAAAAGAGGGAAATGCTGGACCAGGGTGTGGGTTTTATAAAAACTCAAAGCCCAACTCCAGTGTACATTTGATCCACCAAGGCCACATCTTCTAAGCCTTCCTATCCTACTCCATGGTTGCTAAATATTCAAACATATGAACCTATGGGTGTCTTTCTTATTATAACCAGTACAGTATACTTTACAAACATTATCATAATTCACCTAAATTATATGCACATTACTTTGAATGAATCATTTGTATTTTGGGGGGTATTAGGATAGAATCATTATTTTAAGATAAGCTCATTACCTATTCTTTATAAAAATAAGTAATCCAGTTATTAATTAATGATACTACCATATAGTTCTCTGAATTTTACTCTAGATAAGAATAATAAATTTAAATGTCTCTAAGAATACTACAGCAATGTAAATAATGTATTATTTAGCCACTGTAAAGAGCATCTATTTTTAAGAAGTGAAACAAAAAATCACACTTCTTTTTATTAAAATTATATTAAATCAATTTTATATGCAGTGATATGGATATTCAGAGTTCTTAATCTTACATTTCAATATAAGATATAATTGTAGTGATTAATGTAATATTGAACAAATTAAAGAAAAGAAATTGTCAAAAATCAAACTTCACCAAGATGATTGCCTTGCTAGATCAATACAGCACAATCCTGAATAACCATGTCCTGTTACACAACACCTGAAGGAATCAACATTTTCTAAAAATTACATGTGAAAACCTATGAATAGTTAATATTTATCCAAAAACAAACTATAAGGCTATTAGCAAAGTTAATATGCTGACCTAGGCCTTTCTTTTCAAATATTTCAAATTAATATTGACATGGGAGAATAAAATAGTAAACTACAGATTGAAAGATAAAATAATGGATTTATTCTTAATGAAATGTCTCCAAAAGCATTGCCAAATGAAGACATGCTTTTGAATTTTTGAGTAGAGATTTTCTTTAGAAGAATGAGACATATCTACAAATTTGTATGTAAAGGAGACAAACATATTGTCATTTTAGTAATGTATCATCTCTTTTGTTTCTGTAATACAGCATTTAATTTTCTTCCTGTACTTATTGTAACACCATGTATTTATTATTATAACTCCACCATCTGAATGTGATACATTCTTGTGAGTTCCATTCTTGGAAGTATTGAAAGAAAAAAGGAAGATTAGATTAGGCTTGGCTAGGTAAAGGCAAAATATATAAAATAATACCAGAATGTTTTTTTAAATAGGAAGGCTGAATTTTAATAAACAGTTCTGTGTAGTTTCCAGTTTTATTCATTTAACTTTTATTATGATAATCATGAGATATATTATTAATCTTAATCCTTTGCTCTAATTATAATAAGAGGTGGAAGTGCCCCAGAATTTAATATGTAGAGAGTAAAAAGCTAAAATAAATCTCCAAACATAATAAAGTCGTTGCTGGTGTTACTTGGTCTTGATTCAAAATGATGCCGTGAATGAGAGGTTATTGTATTTCATTGGTTCTCCCTGTTTTTCATAATCTGGGTTTTTTTCCAAGTTGTAACTACCATTATTTCCTTTCAGCCAGTATTACATCCCAAAGGTCGATGTCTGCCACAGCTAAATTAGATACCTGTTACTGTCTGAAAAGTCAGTCCTTCTCTATATAGGTATGACTTTACAAAACAACATAGACTTCATTTATAATACTTTATATTGAAGATGGAATTTTTAATAATTTGGTGGAGCTTGAAGGTAGCTTAATTACTGAGGCTCTAAATTATAAAGTTACCTTTGAAAAGATATAAATTTCAATTTCTGTAGACTTAAAGCAAATAAAAGGCTTAATCAAGGACCACATTTCTAATATAGATTTAAAAAGAAAAGACAGCAATATTATTCCTATTGTAGCCAATGTCATTTTTAAAATCCTTAGGGTTTGTGTCAATGATTAGAATAGGCAAGCTAAATGTTAGGCACATCAAGTGTTAGTAGGAGTAAGAGAATATGATTTATGCAAATACTGGATAATAATGGTCACGCAGGAAAATCATTTGGGTGGTTTTAGATCCCACAGCATACAGTCTAGAGAGAAAGAGTAGAGGAATATAACACCGGATAGAAAAATAATCAAGCCTTCTTAATCATACTCAGATTAGGGACTTCTTCATGCAAATTTATAACGATGCGGGATGTCCCTCTGTATATGTGTTGATTTTTTTTTTTGGTTAATGAATAAAGCTGTTTGACCTATGATAAGGCAAAATAAAGCCAGGCTTGAAGGGGATATAGAGAGAGAATAGGCAGAGTCAGGGAGATGCTGTATAGTTAATGAAGAAAATAGATGCCCAAAACATTTACCAGTAAGCAAAAGCCTCATGGTGATACACAGATTAATAGAAATGGGTTAATTTAAGATGTAGAGTTAGAAAGAAACTTAAGCTAACTGGACAAATGGTGTCGTAATTAATAGAGTTTCTGTGTAATTATTCAGGTCTAGATGGCCGGGAAATGAATAAGCAGTCTCCGTTTACATATAACAGCCTCCATGAGACTATTTTACTAAATAAAATGATGCATTACTTTTCATAAGATGCAGAGAACAAAACAAAAATGGAAAGAAAAATCAAGAGATCATCTTTTCTACTATTATGTCCGGAACTAAATCTACAAGTGAAATAAAATGGCGCAGTGCTGGAAAGAAGACTGAGAAAAAAAAAAAAAAAAAAACCTCAAGAATAATATGAGGAAAATGAATTTAAAATTTAAAAGGCTGATAACAAAGAAATACATGTGCAATATTTAATCAAATTATTCATGTAATAATAATTGATGGAAAATGAGGCCACAAATTTGAAAAAGAACAAGGAGGGGTATATGAGATTATTTGGAAGACTAAAGCAAAGGGGTAATTGATGAAATTATGCTGTAATTACAAACAATAATTTAAATATTTAAAAATAAATGTAAAAATTAAAGAATTACATTTAGTAAATGGTAAAAAACCATTAAAGTTCAGTCTCTTACCTGGGATCCACTTGGAGGAAGGAAAGAATGTCTTCTGAAAACTTGTCGGTTGACCTCCAGACGTTTGCAAGTCAGGACAAGCAAGCTAGTATGCAGCTCCCCTTCACAGGTCTGCATCACGCTCCTATAGTGAGTTGTGCCCTAGCTTCCTTAGATGATGAATTTTAATTCGTACTCCAAATAAGTACTTTCCTCTTCAAGTTTCATAAGGCCATGACATTTATTGCTGAAACATAAAGAAAATTAGGACAATTAGAATGGAAAGAGTCATCAAGTAAATCAAACAGGATGTTATGTATTTAAAATAATATATAATTAACAAATAAGTGTAAAGATATTATGATTCTTGTAAATATATTAAAAACAAAATAATCACACATACAGTAAATAAATATCCTAAACAGACAAAATTTACATGAGACCAAACTAGTCTATCAAGATCAATTTAGGGATAGAAATGATAAAAAGTAAAGAGTAAGTAATTTTATAAAAAGTATCATAGTAGCCTTGAAAATGAAGCTTTTGAAATAATACTATACTACAGTACCTTTCATCAAATAGACAAAAAATTAGAACCCATTTTTCTTGCAGACAGCACTGTTATACTCGCTTCCCAGACTGCGATGCTCTGTTAAATAGATTCCCTCCTTGTTGCTTTTCCTCAAAGTTTTCTTCAATTTGCTAGGTCTGAGCGTGTCATTGTCACACAAATTGTTTTATTGCCAGTTTCAATTCTCAGTGTTTTGTCCTTAATCCATCTGATTAAACTATGACTTTTTCTTTGAAACAGTTTTTCAAGCAGCAAAAACTGACAGCTCTCCATGAAGAACAATTCTTTTCTTTTCTTTTTCTTTTATTTCTTCTGCCATGATCTTCGTATTGACAAACTCATGGGACTATCTTGGGAAAACGTAATAAATAGTGACATTGTTTCTTTTTAAGCCCATCTACAGTTTATCATTAAAGTGTCTCAAGAACCTGGTGTCTTGGTAATGTAGTCAGTTGGTGGAATGTTTGCCGAACACCAGGGTAGCCCCAGTTTTGATATCCCTTGTGCAGCCTAATCTAAGCTTAGGGAAATACAACTGCAGTACATATACCCAAGGCTGCTGAGAAAGAGATTTAGATTTCGAGGTCAAACTTAGTAATATATTTAGCCTAGGATACATAAAACCCTCTTTCAAAAATAAAACAAGCCAAAAAAAGCCTACCAACAAATTAGAACATGAGCTTACTGTCACAGTGGGTTCCTCTGATCATAACACCGCTTTAAAAATAGAAAATGCTGAAGCATAAATTTTCTACAAGTTTTTTTATGATTTATTGTCCTTCTTCAGAGATTTTAATAGAACAAAATTATCTTTCTCCCCAAACTAGTCTCTTCTTTTTTTGTAGGTTCAGAATTCAGGTATCTCTACCAGTTCCCTCTGTCATCCAGGCATCTGTCCTAATAAACACTAATTTCTTTGAAGTTACTTTTTCTAATAATTTTTTATTACTTTATAAATAATACCATTAAAAATTTCCACTCCCTCCATCCCCTCCTCCCACTTCTCTCCCGCTTCCCTACTCACCCCCCTTCTCCAGACCTAAGAGAGGGCAAGGTACCCTGCACATGGGAATTCCAAGGCCCTCCCTACTCCACCCAGGCTTAGGAGGTATGCATCCAAATAGACTAGGATCCTCAAAAGTCAGTACATGCAGTAGAAACAAATCCCAGTGCCATTATCATTGGCTTCTCAGTCTGCCCCAATTTTCAGCTATATTCAAAAGGTCCAGTTTGATTCCATGCTCATTCAGTCCCAGTCCAACCCCAAAATGGCTCCCTTAATTAAGATATCTTCTTCCCTGCTCCCATATTTGTCTTTTCTTCATCTCAATCGTAATTCTATATAATGTTACTTATATAGAATCAATTATTTTCAGCTTAATATCTTTTAAAGATAATAACCAACTCTATCTTAAATCATGTATTTAAAATTTCAAGTGAGAGAGTACACATATAACTATGTCAAATGAAAGCTACATTCTTCTTTTACAGAGAATCCACCTGCCGTGATGAGGTTAACCTAGGCAGGATCACAGCAATTTATAACCAAAGAAATGAAAGTTTTACGGAGTCACAGATTGTGGAAAGGGCAGAAGCAGAACAGAAACCTTCGTATAAAGTTACAAGAGAATAGGGGAAAGAAGACAAGGTTTGTGTGTGTGTGTGTGTGTGTGTATGTGTGCGTGCGGGCGCATGTGTGTGTGTACACGTACACATTGGGGGTGGGAGTGCTAGCATGTAAAAAAGTTTGTTTCTGATTCTTTTTCCAAGGCACAGCTTGTATCTCATAAACACAGAAAATGAGTAGAAAAAGCTTTACAAAAACTGTGTAGAATAAAATGTGCAAGGCACCTTCAAAACAAATAAAGCAAGTCATTTTTAAGAGAAAAAATAGAAGGCATCAATTGTGTTCTTACCCATTGGATCAGAATTGAGCACTGAGTCTTAGCCATGAGGTCCTCACAGAGAGATCCAATTGTGAGTTCAAGCAGAATCGCTGATACCATATGTATAAATGAAAATCTAACATATTAATAACTGTTTATTTCAAAAATACACATTAAAAATGGTACATGAGAAAAAATACAGACACAGCCATGAAGAATTATAGATGACATCTAGTCTGGACAGACATCCTTCCCAGGTTGTCTATTCTTTATATTATACTCCCTGGCTGACCTAAGTCTCATCCACGCAGCAAATCATTCATTGACCTTTGATTAATTTTCTCTGTACTCATGATCCCACAGGGAAGACCATCAGAATGTTGAGAAATCTCCACTTGATAACCACTATCAATAGTA
The DNA here is from genome assembly GCF_982192425.1 of Myodes glareolus. Taxonomy (NCBI): domain Eukaryota; kingdom Metazoa; phylum Chordata; class Mammalia; order Rodentia; family Cricetidae; genus Myodes; species Myodes glareolus. Next base: position 71,651,733 of record NC_142037.1, on the reverse strand, counting down.
ATTTTCTTCTCACATAACTGTAAATCTGTGAAATTCCTTAATACTGTTGTTCCCTGCTATATAGTCATTTTAAGAAGAAGGGAAACTGCACTGATACTCCCTCTAATATGGCAAGGAGGGTAAACATTTTTTCACAGATGTCATGTTTATGACATCTATTAAATTAGCTTTCAAGACCGTTTTCTGCTTTTCTTCATATATACTTTATAAGCAGCTTTAATATCAGTGTATTTTGATGGCCCATCAACTGTATATTGTTTCTGAATTATAACACACCCAAGCTCAGTGCTTGGAGGTTTCTATTCTTTTCTGTATATATAAACTTTCATTTTTTTAATACTTTTAGTAATTTCATGTTCATTCTCCCCATACCCACACTTCTAAATACCAATCTTACATAAGAACCCACTTGCTTGAATTATTAGTTGAGAATATCATTGTGCTGTAAATCTTGAATACTTGAACAGTTGGTCACCAGTTGGCAATGTTTGAGTAGGTTTGAAGGTGTGCTCTTACTAGGGCAAGTATTTCACTAGGTGTAGACTCTTAGAGTTTAAAGATTTTAAAGGTTCCTGCTTCAGTTACTGTCAGCATGATTTATCTCTGCCATCATTATCTCTAATACTCTGGGAATCTACACCCAAATAAATTCTGTCTTCTCGAAATTATGTAGATCATAATGCTTCAACTATTCTTCTTTGTGGTTATTCTTTAGGTTGACAATCTAAATGATATCTAGTTTTGTATTTATTAGAGATAAATATTAAATAAAATAGACTAACATTTAGAAAAATATGTTTACATGAATGAGGAAATTATTCACTTAATAATTTCTGAATTATATAAATTATGCTGTATGAAGAAATGAATGATAGCATTGTGACAAATTTGAAAGATTTCTCCTGTTTTATTTCATGGTTTTATAAGAACTTTTATTGATAAAAATGCCTTTTTAAATGACATTAATTTATATTCTATGTAAAACAAGACTATAAAAGAAATGTCATCCAGATGACTAGAATATTGCCCACATATATATGCAGTTGTCCTGACAGTTATAAGAATATTTGAAACGGATTTTTTGAAAATTTAATTTTTAGACAACGAATTTTAATTGTTTCTTCAGTGTCCAGCTCTTCCCAGATTCCTTCTACCTCCCTACCCACCTAAGTTTATGCTGTCCTCTTTTTGCACTCTCTCTCTCTCTCTCTCTCTCTCTCTCTCTCTCTCTCTCTCTCTCTCTCAGAACAACACAAAACTCAACAAACAAAAAAATAAGACAATGAAAGTTAGCCCAGTACTGACCCTGCATAATGCACCATAACCGAGATGAGGATAGATAATGGATGACCTGGAAACCTACGGCAGAACCAAACGTGATTGGATAACAGAAAAAACGTCAATGTAATGGTGCCTAAAGATATCTGCTATACTCATCGCTTGGTATCTAGGCAACTGTCAGCAGAGAGGCTTCATCAAGCAATCAATGGAAACAGGTGTAGAGATCCACGGTGAAACATTTGGCTGATTTTGGGGAATCCCGCTAAAAAGAGGGAGGAAGGATTGTAGGATCCAGAGATAACAAGATCATCACAAGAAAACCAGCAGAATCAAACCTGTCTCCTAGTGGTCACAGAGACTGAACTGACATCAGGGAGCCTACATGGAAGTGACCTAGACCTCTACACATGTTACAGTTTTGTAGCTTCCTGTTCTTGTGCAACTCCCAACAGTGATAACCGGGGCTGTCTCTGACTCTATTACAGGTTTTTCCGACCATATTCTTCATACTCTTTCACCTTGTCCAGCCTTAATACAAGGGGAGGTTATTAGTATTAATTCAACTAGATATGCCTTGTTTTTCTTGATATCCTGTGTATATCTAGAAACTGCCCTTTCCCAAACAGAAATTGATCTGGTATTGATGGGAGCAGACAGAGGGGAAGTTGGGGAGGATGAGTGGAAACAGATGAGGAGGAGAGGAGAAAGGGAAACTGAAGTAGATTGTAAAATAAATAAATATGTTAAAAAGACCTTTTCTTCAAGTTAATGGCCACCTTTTGTACTAAATAACACATATATATTCCTAAATATAATCTGCTCAGTAAAATATGTATGAAAATGAATACAAACAACAAGTAAAGAGCTGTCAAAGTATAAGTGACAGTGATTTTACATATGTATTATAAACAAGGAGAGCTGCGTAGGTTTAATATCCCATAAAGGTTCCATAAGCCTATTTGTGCTGCACACTGGGTGGAAAAAAATGACGAACAATGGAGACTTTGTAAGGTCAGTGTATTAGATGTGGCTCAAGAAAACAACCTGTTCTATTTCTCAAACATCACCTAGGATCCTTGTACAATTGCCTGTATTTGAAATGGCTTATTTCTTCATTCAAATGTCAGGTTATTAAATTTCCTTTTTTATTTCTCCATGGAACAGTCTGATTTTTCCATTGTGTAAAAATGTCACAGAACAGCTGTGACCTTATGTTTGGAGATGACTGGCACAATGAAGTGTCAGAGAGAGTGAGAATGACATTCTCTCATAAAGTGGGCTGCTTTTATCTCATTAATCACTTGTTTATAATCACTGGAACAGGTGTAGGCTGATTGATATATGTTAATAAAATCATTATTTGTTCTTCCTTCATTAGCAGTAATCTAGAAAAGACATTAAAGGTTTAGTTAGGTCACCTTACTCCGTAGAAAATCAACTGAGAAGCTGGATATACTGAGCATCTCCTTTGCCAAGCTTGAAATTGTGAAACATTTTAATTTCTAATTCCATTTTAGTCTTATTTTAGAATTAGAAATTTACTTTAAATGACTCTATCACATCAAATTTTTTTTGAAAAATTACTGCAAAAAGTATAGAGTAATGAATATATGCTAATAAAATCACTAATTGCATTGAGGGTTTTTTGATTTTTGTTTTGTTTTGTATTTTTGACAGAGATTCTTTGTGGCTTTGTGGCCTATCCTAGAACTAGCTCTTATAGACCAGGCTGACTTCGTACTCACAGAGATCTGCCTGCCTCTGTGCCCTTAGTGCTGGGATTAAAGGTGTAAACCACTATCATCTATCATTATTTGTTTTTAATTATCAGTGAACTAGAAAAGAAATTAAAGGTGTAGTTAAGTCACCTGATGCCACAAGAATAAATGTCAGTCAGTAACTTAGTGTTAATCTCTGTTTCTCAAGCTTTGAAACTATTGAACATCTTAATATATAAGCTGTTTTTTTAATTATTTTAAAATTAGAAAGGTGTTTGAAGGATGGAGAAATGGGTCTATGCATAGTTACATTTATTGTGCAAGCATAGAACATGGGTTTGGTACTCAGCACTCATATATGCCAGAGGCATCTATGTTGACTGTAACCCTAATTCTGTTAAGGAGAGCGACTACAGGGTCTCTGATTAATTCTGGCTTTCTGACTAACTCCAGATTTAGGGAGAAACCCTGTCACATGGGAAGTAGGCAGAGATGGTAGATCAGGACATCAGGCATTCTACTTTGGCCTCCTGAGTGCACACACAAGTACGAGCATTCATACATAGATGAATAAACCACATTAATATACATCACAGTCATAGACTTAGATAAACACAATGTTTAATGTTTAAAATCTGTATAATACTGCTTTTACATTTAAAAACACCATGGCAACAGACCAATTTTAATTATGCTTTAGGTGATTATTTAAGAATATTCATTGGTGCATACTTCCACAGAAGTATTTCTTTGTACCTAAGTTGATATTCATGTTTCTAAATTTTCATGAAATGAAATATGACAGTTGTTAAATAGTTTTAAGTTTGTGTATCCACACATTTCAGTATCATAGGATCTATGCCTTTCGATTAAAAACATATAAAATTATGATTAATAAATGAAAGGCAGATTATCTGGACAAATGCTCTCTAAATGGGTTTCAGTGTCAGATACCTGGTTTGTAGGTATAAAGTTGAAGGTCACTGAGTTTTGGCTGTTCCCTCATATTCAGGTGAGTCCCTTCCAATGATAATTTTAAAAAAAATGTAAAGTATCATAATGTTCTCCTAAAAATTTTGAATGCAATCAACTAAGAAATGCTCAAGAGTCTCAGAGAGACTGAAACAACAAACCAGGACATTGTATGGATCTGAACTAGATCCTCCACATATACCTTTATGGTTGTGGAGCTCGGTGTTCTTGTCGGACCCCCAGGAATGGGAGTGGGGGTGTCTCTGACTCTCTTTTCTCTGCTTGGGAACCTTTTTCTCCTATTGGGTGACTTAATATAATGATTTGTGACTAATTTTATTTTTATCTTGTTAGGTCATATTTGGTGGTTATCTCTTCTGGATCTGGGTAAGACGGGAGAATGAGGGAATGGCAGGGTAGAGTGTACTGAATTAAAACTACAGCATGGATGGAACATGCAAGAGAAGAAAAAGCATTTGAAGAAACAAAAATAAAGAATTTTAAATGCTTTCTGAGTGGAATGAGAAAGCCTCATAATTATTTATTCCTCTGGTTTAAAACATATATGAAGGAAAAGGAAGTGTAGGGGAAACAAACTTTATTAACTTTCAATAATGGAAGAGTTATTACTGTTGGAAAAGTCTGGTTATTTTTTTATAAACTCACTGCTTCTTTTTATTTCACTTTAATCTGCTTTTTTACATGATTTTTCTCAGTGAAATGGAATGTTCTAGATATGGTTAATCATAGTAAAAAGAGAATGGAATGCAAATGACCATTTTAAATTCACATCTTTGAATGAGCGTGTTAAGGTTTTGGAACCATTACCTCAAACATACATCTACTAATAGTTACTCTTTAATAATGCACTTAAGAGATCAATCATGTCACAGGTAGAGTATTCTTACTTTACTACAACAATTACATTAGAATATAATATTTCTATATAGGAATTAGATAATCAAGGGACCAGTATAAACTGAACAACTTTCTCAGTTCTCATTCAATGACCTTGCATCTCACTTAGAGAGAGTGATCATAAAACTAACACAATCAAATATGACAAACTGGAAACACTGGTAGACATGTACTTGTCACCCTTCTTGAGAGTTAATCTACAAGAGACTAACATTGCCCTGGATGGGAAAAGATAAGAAGAGAAGAAATACATTGCAGAGACTTGGGAAAGAAATCTACTTATATCAAGTAGCCTGGAAAAATGTTCCTTTAGATTTTTCTTTTTAGTTATTACCCAGTGTCATCCCTCAGGGAATATATTATCTAATCCTTAGTAACTCTTACCTTCTGTGCTATGCTCTGTGTGTTTCCTGTGAATTCATTTGACAAAATAAAAGGACTGAGAGGCTAGTGGAAGCCAGAGGGAGATTCTGATTCTGTTTGCATTGCTATTCTTACCCTATTTTTTAAAATTAAATACAAAATTAATTATAATCTTTGCTATACTATTTGGATAATAACTTTGTTGCATGAGATTTCCTGAGTATTTATGCTGGATAATGACAGAACCAAATAAGGGGTCCACACAAGTCGAGGTAAGTGAGCGATTGAGTTTCTCCTGGTATCTCATTGGAATATATGACGTCAGAGAGCATGTCTGCCTTATTTGAAGTTGTACTAACACATGCTTCAATTCTCCCTTAACCTTGGACCTCTGATGTGCTGTAGCACCCCAAAACTACATGCTGCTAGCACAGGAGGGAATTTTCTAAACCTTTTCATGCCTTTAGAATTTGAATGTAAATGGCCTTATTCTCTTTTTCTGAAAACTAACTATAAACTCTATTTTCCTGCTAATTTTACTGTCATGAATGCAGGCCCAGGTCTTTGGTGAATAATCAGAGCAACTCTACTTCATGGTAGAGATGGTAATGTCATACCCAGAGAAATAGCTATATTGCATTTTTACCAGTAAACAGAGTTCTGTTTATAATTCTTTTAGATAAGGAGATTTGATACTACTCATGGGGAGTAATCCTCATAGCCTAAACAATCATTAGTTTTTAAAGAGTATATTATACAGGAGCAATACATTGAAATTGAATTTTAACATATTAAAATCGAAACAGTATACTGTTAGCTAATAAACTTGCTCCTGGAAAAAAGAATGTGAACCGAGAAAGCATCTTTCAAAGACAGGCATGTTGGCACAGGTCAATACTTCTACCGCTTGAGAAATAAAGGGAATATCAGGAAATTTATTCCTGAAGACATAGTGAGTTGGATGACAACAAGTGATACACATTGTCTGACTAAAATAACTGACTGAATGAATAAATAAATTAATAAACAAACAAATATTAAGTGAAAAAAGAAATGTGTATGTTTTTAGTTTGGTTAATATGAAGAGCCAGGGAAACTGTCTTTCTTTCCTTTCTGCATTTCTATGACAATTGTTTCAGTTTTACAGGGAAAAAAAGCAATGAAAGGCAAACAGTGTACATATTCACCTGCTCCCTGTTGGGAGAGAACTTTTGCTGGGAAGCAAGTTCCTCCTCTGGCTGGCCCAAGCTTCTGACTTTTTTTCCTCCATTTTATTTGAATTCTTGAGACACAATTTTTCAACAGTCTGGTAATTAGAGAAAGCACAGTATCTGTTTTGGATAACTCTTTTCCTGTCAGGGAATATTACACTAACTCATCTCATTTCTATCTGAGCATACATATATCTGAAATAGTTTTTCAGTCAGTTCCTTTAATTATTGAGGCACCTCTCATCATAATCCTACAACAGTTACTTCTCTGGATATCTAACCATCTGAAATATACAAAAATGCAAAATTACTTTAGAAAGGCAGAAGACAGTAAATATGTGCAAGTTCATTTTTATGACAGTTTCGACTTTGTCTTTCTTTTTACTGACCATGACTTTTTCAACTTTTATTTTCTCTACTTGATAAACAAACTAAACTCACACAAATATTTCTTCCGTATTTCTGTTCATAGACACAACGCGTTTATTTGGTGTACAGAGTTTCATAGCGAATAACAAAAACTGCAAATTAATAGATTATTAGAAAGAGTATGTTTACAATACTATGTTGTTCATGCTGTTTAGAGACCTCTGAAAAGCAGCTATGATAATCACCTTCCTGTATTCCCAGTGCATGGGAAGTAGATACAGGATGATCAGAAATGCAAGGCTACCCTCAGCTACATAGTGAAATTGAAGCCAGCCTGAGGTGTGGGAAATTTTACTGCACACTCACAAACAAGCAAGAAAATACGGATTCCTTTCATATAGGTGAATCATGAAAACGGGAACCAAATTCTCGGTATTCTAATTGTTATAGTTTAGTGTCCATGGGAAGAGAAGTCACACCATACAACAGAACTCATGTGGGAGGTTTATTGGGGGAAGAGGAGGGGTCGTACTGGGCACCTTTCATTTGAGATAGGAGGGCAAAAGCCCGCCCCCACCCCTTTTGCTGGCCTTCTTTACGGGTATGTACCACGTGTGCAAACAGAGTGGCGACGTCTTCTGTTAAGACCCTGGGAGCAGGTCTTACATGCCTGAATGCTAACAAGCACATGCTCACAGGGAGTACACTTAATGCCTTCTTAAAGTATTCTCTTAGGACCTTGAGAGCAGGCCAGTGTAAATGCCTGAAAGTTAACACTGATTATTTTTCAAAATAGTGAATCACATACTGGAGTCGAAACAAAGAATTGTGTTCTGCAACACTATAGGGATAGTACTAAAAATGAAATAAAACAAAAACGAAAACAGACAGTTAATTAAGGGACAAAAGTACTTACAGTACCGAATGTGAACCAGATCAAGAGAAGGATGGGATATATGATCTTTTGTCACTTTAGGGGTCACTTCCACTGTATCATTCAATTTTGCATTTGTGGCACTTAGGCTTTTAGAGTGGCATGCTCTGCGCATTACAGTGGCTCCTAAAACTTTCTGGCAGTGCTTTCATTCATGGGTAAATGGTGATGTCCCCCTCAACTCAAATTTCCTTGCTAGAGCATCTCTGACACTCTCCATTCTGAAATTCACTGTGGAACTTAAGATCATTAACTAGTAGGAAACTAACTTTCTGATAACGAGCAAAGAGTTACCACCGTGCCTCTTTTAACAGTTAATAAAAATGAGGCTGTCAATCAACTGGACAGGAAATCACGTCTCAGGGGAAGTTGTTTATTGCAAAGAATTTAAAATACCACAGGCCTATTGCACATACGATTGTGCACAATGGTGTCTTTGGTTATTATCCAGTCTTATCCCTTTAGATTAATTTATTTAATAAAAACACCATCTATCTTCTGCACATGATTTTATTATAAAGAAGTATAACTTAATGAAGAGCTATTATAATATAAATAGGATATTTTTTAATGAAGTTATATTTCTTTCATAATGAAGATGAGACATTATAAAAATGATTATGACTACTTCTTATACATAAAGCTAACACACATGTGATTTTTTCCTAATATAAATTGAGGTTACTTAAATGTAATAAATATTTTTGTTGCCAAGCTTTATCCTGACCGTGGCACTTCTAAAGCTAAGCAGGTCAAGGTGACTCTTGTGCTACTGCTCGTGTCACAAGTAGAAGTATAATCACAAGTAACTGATTATTTGATATGTTTATTTATTAAAATTTATATTGAAAGAGGATTTTTATTCTTGAATAATACTGTCATTTTATATCGTTCTCTCACATTTTTTAGACTCTACTTATTCATACACAATAGAAAAAGGAATCTGATATCATTACAGATGACTGTGAGCCACCATGTTGTTTTTAGAAATTAAACTCAGGACCTCTGCATGAGCAGTGAAGTGCTCCTAACCATTGAGCCCATATTTTCTCTTATTAAGAGAAAATAAGAAAATATCTCTTATTATGAGATATCCATGAAGAATAGAAATATTGTTCACTGGCTTTATGTTAACAGCTTTTAAGCAATGGGGTTGAGCAAGGAATATATGTATTATCATCCTGCTGAGATCTACCAAGTAGCAAAGATTTGTCAATATCCCAAGACAGCATCTCTTAAAAGCAAAGAGCTTCACTTTCCACTCCAGATAGAAAAAATGAAGGGCAACATCTGCAAGTCATTAATTCTGCTTATGTGTGCAGCTCCTGAGACATTACTATGTTAAGTTGAACAGTATTTTTAGTAATATAGAAGTAAAAGTAACATAACCTCGTAAAAGGCAGGGAAAGCCAAATACCACATCAATAAATATAAATAGGCTACTTTGAAAAAGCTGAAAAAGAGTCTTAGGAAAGTAAAATCTGAGTGATATGTCCTACTTCAAAAAGATGTAAGAATCTGAATTGGGAAGAGCAGCCACATGACTTTTTGTTCTCTTTAAATAAAATTACATTTTAAAGAATGGGTATGTTATATAGTCCTATTTGATACTCTTCTGAGTGGTAAATGGAGTTTGTTATTAGTACATTTTTGATAAACACAGATTCTCTTTTTACTTTCACATGTGTGAAAAGCCATTTATTTCATTATATAATAATTGATTCAATGAATAAAAGGCTCAGAAAATTGAGGTATTTTAGCAATGAGAGTCAATGAATTTTAAAACCTAAGGGGAGCTGAATATTTCACTCACATGCAAGCAGAGCTATTAAAAGCCATTGAAGCACTTTAAAGTTTGAAAAGTAGCCTCTGTTATGTGACAGTTCAATACATTGAATATGAAGTACTTACAGTTCTGAAACAATAAAGTTGACAGACATGGATTTGAGAAGGCCCCACACATAATTCTTTGTTGAACGTCTCTGATAGAGCTAAGCCAAAAAAATGTTACAATAGAAATATATATGGGAGTAATTTATCATCAACATCAATACAGAAAATTTTGTAAACATATTTTCTTGCTGTAGATCTTTATTTAATGATATTTTAGCAATTATATTCTCTGTGAAGCCTTGACAATTGCCTACCACCTACCTCGCAAACATTCACGTAGAATTTTATCTCCTGCTTCAAATATTTGACATTTTACTTTTTGTGTTGTATATTATCAGACCAGGAAGCAAAATAAAATTTTATAGATTTAGAGAAAACCGTATATATTTATGTTGTTTACCATTTTCCCATTTGAAATCATAAAATACTGTGACAGGAAGCTTTCACGATTGAATAGTAGATTTCATCAGGTGTTTGATGAGAAAATAAAAAGCAAAAATCTTATAACTAGAGATCTGGATAGCTGGGTGTGAGTTTGTGCCATTTGTAGTTTAGAAAACTTGAACAATTATGAGAAAGAAAAGAAGGAAGGAAGGAGGGAGGGAGGGAGGGAGGAAGGACGGAAGGAAGGAAGGAAAAAAGGAAGGGTGGAGGGAGGGAGGAAGGGAGGGAGGGAGGGAGGGAAGGAGGGAGGACAGAAGGAAGGAAGGAAGGAAGGAAGGAAGAAAGAAAGGGTAGAAGGAAGGAGGGAGGGAGGGAGGGAGGGAGGGAGCTATTACATGAATAGCTTCCACTGTTTTTGATGCCTGCCCATTCGTTGCTCTTAGATTATTGGAAACTCTGCATTAATCAGGTTTCTTCTCATGCAATCCAACTGGAATATCATTTGGCCACCTTCTGTTGCTCGGGTAGTAGAAGGTTTCTAGTTTACTTTCTCTGATTACTCCCTTGCGTGATCACAGGATATGTGCCAGGGCCACAATCATTGGAAAGTAGTTCTTTCCTGGGTTTCTTTCTGCTTTTCACATTAGTCATTATAGTGGTTCCTTATAAAGTATCTTATGTGTAAATTTCTATCTTAAGATCTGTTGTAGAGAAATTGATGAAAGATCAAATCAATAGAAAAATCAAAGGTGGACAGGAAAAAAAACAGAAAATATTAGAATAAAAGATAGTCACACACCTGACTCTGGCTATGGTAACCAGGAAAGTGAATGCAGGCTTAGAAAACAGAAAGTACCAAACTGACATTTGAAATTACTGCTCAGACACCTGTGGAATGTGAGCATTTCTAAGTACCTAAAGGAAGATAGCCAGATTGGCAATGGTGGTACACTGATGGAAGCTCAATCATTGAGAAAGAGTCAGGAGGCCCACAGGAAAGACCATAGCTTGGGGAACATAGCAAGACAACTAATCAGAATAGAAGTGGAGAGCGAGGGAGGGAGGGAGGAGAGAGAGAGAGAGAGAGAGAGAGAGAGAGAGAGAGAACTCTAGAACACCTACACTGGAGTGTAAAATTGATTGTCATGTGTGGTAATAAAAATTGAGTTAAAACAATGAACCCAGAAGCTGAAGTGATCTACAATGTCAAAATCTGTGGAGTGATCACCAGAGAACATTCCAGAACAACAAAAAAGGTGTAGTCACCTTACATAATTATATCAAAAACATCATCCTCAATATTCATTTTGCAAAAACACTGGAATGTTTTGGACATTTCAGAGGATAAAGAGCCAGTGGCTCTGAGTAACTGGAGCAGAAAACACCATAGAAAGGGAAGTTAGTAAGAAAGCTTGAAAAAAATCACTGTGGAGTCCAAGTTATAGTACCAAAATGAAATTGAATAAACAAAATGTACTGACCTCTTAGAGAACATAGGATTTATTTATGCAGTTAAAGGAACTAAACTTGATATATTGCTACAAAAACTATTCCATTAAAGATTAAAGGGCAGAGATGCAGAGAAAATGTGAATGTGGAAAGGGCAGTTATAGAAAACAATGGTGATTAATACAGAGAAATAAAATACTCATAGGAAATACCAGCTCTATAAAAAGGTTTAGATATAGTTTTACTATGTGAAATGTGAAGAGGACATTGATAAGAGCTATCAGAAATTATACTGAAATTGGAATTGTTCTGGAAAAGTAGTTAACCTCTTAATTCACACAAAGTGGAGCAAGTCTTGAAGCATACAACAGTAACTTCAGTGAATCAACAATGCGTAGGCTATGGACAATCTGAGGCAAAGGAACTGCACAACATGCCTGAGCAAAGACTGAATAGAAATGTGGCCCTAAAGCCTCTCAAAGTTGAAAAGAAGCCAGGAACTCTCCACATCTACGCTTAGCTAAGATGCATAGAATTTTGTCCTTTTTATGACCTCATTCACTGGAATTCATTGATCTGTGTGTTATGTGAGATGGAACACACATTTCCGTTTATTCTATGTTCATTCCTTGTGAACACCCTTCACTGATAGGAAGTGTGTAGCTGTGCTCTATCACTGTTCAATCACCGAGAACGAAATCCGTATGATAATCTTTAGCACAAACAGACTGTTTGAAAGAAAACCAATCTGAGAGAATGTATCAAATATAATTTAATGACACACATAACTAGTAATGGCACAATGATGATTCAGCCAACATCAGGCAATGTATATCACAACAATCTCCAAAGATTGAGCTACATACTGATGCAATATTAGTTTCTGTAAGCACACTCTACAGTGTTTGCCCTATAGTCATATCACTTATTGATAATTTTCATAGCATTTGTCACCATTTTTAAGCACTGCAAGGTTATACACAAATGTTTGCCAGCTGTACTGTATGTCACTGGATTATCTGTTTCTGGGATTTGTTTTACTTACAACTGTTTTGAATTGTCATTTTAAAAACTCTGAGAACATTTCATTTTGCACATCTAATTTCCTTCATATTACTAATCAATAAAAAGTATCAATCAGTATCTTGGGATTTCATTAATTTTCTACAATATAAAATTTGAATTTTAGAATCTGCAACGCAAATAGCTGCAAATAAGTACGACAACTAGTAAGTCCAGTATTTTTCTTTGATATACTAGCTATTTTTATGAAAATATTTACTGTTTTTACAGATTGTGTATCTGTGATTTCTTCATGTACTGTTGATAAAAAATAAATCAAGAGATATATTCTTGCAAATAATGGTACTTAGGCATAAAGCTTAGGAATTAAGGTTGAAAACAAACAGTTTTACTTTTTTACACAGTTTACTAAGTTATATATTTGTTTATTGTGGAGCCCAAGAAATACAGGCCCATTCACCTTGTCTGAGGGTCAGAGAGTTTTGGAGAATAACAGGTGTAACTGAGCCTTCTAACTCAGGAGGTTGCTGCCTGGCCCTTTTTGAAGCTAAAATAGCTGGTGCCAGCCTGACAGGTAGTCAGGATATTCAAATGTGCTTCTGCTGCTTTCTTTTGTAACTATGAGGTCACCTGGGGAAGGGCTGTCTTTCAGTGTTGCACATGATTTGGTGCACCTTGTCACCTAGGCAACAGAATGCTGGTGACTGGATCTCTCAGAGTTGATTGTGTGAGTTAACCTCATGTATCATGTTAATGAAGTCTTTGTTACCTTCTCCCCCAGTTTACATTGGGTGTAAAAGCTGTGGAAAAATAAACACAGGCAGATTTCAGGGTCTGGGTGATTCCTGAAATACCCTCCCGATACTGTCTTATAGTTTCTGTCATATTATCCTTATGCATCCTCATATATTTCTTCAATTGTTATGCCTCTACCCTGGCAAGAACTGGTTTAGTTGAGGCCGGTCCTCCATCGCATTCCAGGTCAGACCCTGTGGTCAGAAGTAGGTAGACAACACAAACTGACATCATGTTTCTTGGTTGTTTGGTTGTTCGAATAGTTGCTCTCCCTGAGATCCCTGTATCTGTGTGTGAGCTTTTATTTTTTTGTTTGATTTTGCTATATTTTAATTTTTGTTTATTTTATCATTGATTTTCTTTTTAAAAGAGAAAGATAGAATATGGTCTGGATGGATAGGGAATTGAGATTCTCAGGAAGGAGTTGAGGACAGGGACACATAACCTGAATACATTATGTAAAGACACGAAAACCTTAAAAATACCAGTAAATTATTTAAAATAAATTTAACCATTCTGTTATTCTGTATTCATCAAACTAGTAAAGATTACACAGGTTTTCTTCATTTTCTGGTACTTTTTATTATGGTGTGTGTTATATATATCTGTGAACCTGTATATTATTGTGATAGGATACATATATGCTGGTGGAGCCAAATTTCATCGATTTTCTCTCCCTTATCAATCAAGTTTAGATGTTCACCAAATCCGGAGCTCATCAATTGTCTTGACTAAATGACTACATAATTATGATAATCCGACTGCCACTGGTTTCTAGCTCTACAGCTGGAGGTATGTGTGACGTGTCTAGCTTGTATGAAGGTGAAAGGGACCCAACTTAAGTCCCCATGCTTGCATGACTGTCACATTTCTGATTGCACTATCACCTGAGGCTCGGACATTATTTTCAATTACATTGCCAGACTGAATGTGATCACAATAATGTTCAGTTTAAAACACCATGGACGTATTTTGTTTGTGTGTGTGTATGTGTTTGTGTCTGTAGTAAGCCCAAGTGTGAACACGCCTACTTTTATTAAAGAGTATGTGCATATGGCAGTCCAAAGTGATGTTCAGTATAACCCTTGACTTCTCACTATTTTTGACACAGAGTCTCTTGTTTAGCCTGGAGTCACTACTTCTGCCTGTAATGACTTGCTAGTTTTTCTCAGGATTTTCAGACTCTGCCTCACCTGTTCTGGTTTCCAGTTACTAATATGTTTACCTAAATTCATCAGGGGTTCTAAACTCTAGGTCTGCACTGATATAGGATGCACTTTGTACAATGAATAATCTCCCTAATCACAAATCTGTTGTTGATTTTGCTTAATTTTTCATAGAACTCCTCCTGGTCTTTAGGCTATGGAAATCTTAGACAAATGTTTTATCAAACCACGAAATTCAATTTTAGAATGTGTGTGTGTAGGAGAGAGCAGGTGTATGTATTGTGTTTGTGTTGTTTGTGAGTGTGTGTGTATACTGTCCCTCTGTTATCAATATTAAGAGAATTTGGTTTGGTCATTTATAGTTTAATATAATTTCTATTGCTGGATACACTTTCATCACATTTCACTTAATTTAGGAAATTGATTAATATGCAGGATAATATATGAAAGAAAAGAAAACTTATATTTCAAAAGAGAGCCCAGCCCAGCGATTCCTTTGATTTTTTTTCTTCTTGAATTTTTTTCAATGAATAAAACCAAGTAAAAGGAGAGAAAAATAATTTATTAAACATTTTCTCAAATCCTAGAAAATGCTATAAACACAGTGGCACTGTTTCAATTTCTTTAAACTCAATTCCACACAAATTACAGTCATCTACATAATAAGTACTTAAGAGCACGATATCTTTGAAGTCTGTCAAGTTGATTTTTAAAGAGCTTTGTTACTCTTGTTGGACCCTGCCATTACTGCCCATCAAGAACCTTTATATCTTTCTTTTACTCACCTTCTGTTGCAGGAGAAACCCAAATTTAGGTGAGAGTGTGTAGTTTAAATGATAAATAATTAAAATGTAAGTTGCCAGCCCATCAGTAGCAGTGTATTATTTTGTCAAGATTTTAAGAACAAATCAATTGTTTCTTTAACAAAAAATAGCAATCAGCTATTACAATCAGACATACAGCATGCTACTAAAAGGTAACTACGTGAAAACAATTATGCACATAGTACCAGTACTTACAGGAACAAAGCTAATACAGCGTATTACACAAACCAATAGTCATGTAAGGCTATTAGAATTAAAAGTATGTGATATAAGAGTTGATAAGATTATAAATTTCAGTACAGTCTATGTATTGGAGTAGATTCATGGACCCTCACTAGTAGCCACCAATGATTCATTGAATAAATGTGTGTTCAGTTTGTTTAAAAAAGTTTCAAAACAAAATCTTGTAAGCGATGACTATTATGCCAGAAACTTTGAAGTCAGGCCTTCAGTTCAATGTATTCATCGATTATAAATGGAACCCACATTTTCTTTGTATCTGCCATAACTGGGCTTGCCTCCTTAGATACAGATGTTTATCAATTGTGAAGTCTTGGGTCTAGGAGAAGGCGACCTGAGCAGTAAATGATGATGTTTCATTACCACACTATTTATTCTTCTTATAAGTTTTTCCATATTTTCATTACTACAAGCAAAATTTTTCACAGACCACAAAATTTTTCAGTTTTCTATGGTTAGTAGAAAACAAAATTCAATAAAATAAACTAAGAAAATTTACTGTGGTCATGGACTCATTTAAACTCTTACAGGTTAGTGAAAAATCAATGACTAAGAATTTAAACCTTTATATTGGATCTCTAAAACCTTTTATAAGTAAAATTTACAAAAATAAAATAGGTTTAAGCATATGCATGGTGCTGTAATTCTTTAAATATATTTAACTTGAAACTTATTGTCTAATTATCACTATAGTATAACAATATGTTATGAAAAATACAAATATGAGTTCAATATATTTCCTTAAATATATTTTAATTTTTATTAATAATTCATTGTATCAAAGATAAATCATTGATTATATACTTTTAAATATACCAAAACAAAATATAAGATGATAAAAATATCACATGGAAATTTGAAAGGACAAACCACTAGAATGAAAAGAGCCCAAGAACAGGCGCAAGAATCAGAGACTCACTTGTTTGCAGACTTTGGACTCCAAATAAAACACTAAATTTGAAGTCATAATGTATACACAGAGAACCTGGTGCAGCAACATCATGGTACTTGTTACTTTTTCATATCATCAGTGATTAAATACTATAAAAAATATGGTACATGTGTGGTTCATATGTAGTAATGGTAAATGTGAATCAATATTCCAATTTCTTGATATTCCAATATTCTTGATAACTGTGATTTTTTTTTGTTCACTACTCTAGTAGACCAGAAATGGACTTTCTGGATGTCTAGTTTCTTATTCTCTCCTACTCTTAGAAGCTGCTTTGTCTTTGTAGGAATACTTTAAAGCTGTTTGCCTTCTTTGTGAAGGTTAGTTTAGGCAAAACATGACAATACCATCTACGAATCATCCTAATTGGTGTTTTGCAAATGGCCACAGGGTATAAACTGATGAGATCAGAGAATGGCTGCATGTGAGCAATAACCTACTCCTCCACATGTGTACTCTAAGACAAATGGTGCACAGTACAAAAAGTGAGGCTTCTAATGCAGATACTGAGCTAAAAATCCAAACACTACACTAATAACCTCCATATATTAACTATTCTTAAACTATATTTTATTTTAAAGGAAGTATAAACATGAAAATACAGGGGAAGAAGAGAAAAGTCAATAGTCAAGAGAACTAGCTGCTCTCCCAGAGGAAGATTCCTAGTGTAGATGTGGTGGTTCTTGTAACTCCAGTCTCGGGGATTCAGTACTCTCCTCTGGATGCTAAAGACACCCCACTTACGTGTTGCACAGACAGACATGCATGCAAAACACCTATATTCATAAAACAAAAATCAAGGGAAAATGGAAAATAAAAAATAAATCCCATATAAACATACTAGAACTACTTTGCTTTTGAAGAACTTTTACTACTCTCAATGCTTTATTAAGAATTGATATTTAAAAATGATAAACAGAGGACTGATAGGCTATCTCAGGAGGTACAGGTATCTGCTGCTAACATGCTGACTTGCATTTGATCTCTCTTATCCATGAGGGAGTAAAAAAGGACTAACTTTTATGAGTGGTCTGGAGACTATCATACATATATGCTGACAATTGTTTTCTTAAGTCAAATGCTATGAAAATTTAGAAATATGATAGTTCAACTTTGAATAAGGAATCATTAGACAATAATATTATTTAGATTTGAAGTTGAGATTTCTTTACTAGGATCAGTAATGTAATTAGTACCAACATTATGTTGTAATATTTATGTTACTTCTCATGCAAAAGCCAATTTTTATTTATGTTGACAGAAAGAAGCTCCAAGGTCATTGTCACAAGTAATTGCTGTGGATGTTCTGCTGAAATGTAGGAGTTTTGGATCTTACACACTGAGTAAACTTTAGACATCATTTAATTTGTCTGCAGCAAACACTGCACAGGATGTTTTAAAAGTTCTTCAAATTGTTTATAAACCATGTATTAGATTCAGCAAATTACAAAAGGAAACCCGGGTGAGTCGATCTGCGGCATTTAGAATGTACAGAATGCACGAGTTGATTACCTTTTTGAAAGTTCAAGTGTAAGTTCATGTTTTATGGGAAGAAATGTGATAGTAGAAGATCCGGGTAAATTACATGGGTTTAGTGCTCTGTTTTAAACATCAAGAATGAGGTTTGTGGGCTTCAAGCTTTGGCTCTAGTGTGTTGTCATTGTCATGAATGCTTACAAAATGAATAATACTGTTTATATTTCTTGAAGTTCTTCCATCACTACAGAGTTGTTTCATAGAGTTCAAAAGTGATCAGCCAGTTTAAGCATATAGTCAGAGCAAAGACAACTTCAGAATTATAAGCCTTTTGGAAGATGTTTGATATGCCTTAAGAAAAAAAGTTAAAAAGTGGAGAAGTAGTAGATACACTTTTAGCGTTTTTACTAAAAATCGATTATTTTCATGAAACATATTCTAATTGTGTTTAACTTACCCCCAACTCCTTCCAGATTTTTTCCCATTTCTATTGACTCAAATCTATACCCCTCTTCTGTGTTCATTAGAAAGCAACCTACATCTATCTATCTATCTATCTATCTATCTATCTATCTATCTATCTATCTATCTATCCATCCATCCATCCATCCATCCATCCATCCATCCATCCATCCATCTATCTATCTATCTATCTATCTATCTATCTATCTATCGATCAAAGTAATAGAAAAGCAAACATGAATAGTGTAGAACAGACAATTGAACAGGAAAATAGGCAGAGCCAAAGAAAAGGCACAAACCCCACATATAGACACACACATTCACACAGAGATAGATCTCACAAAAGCACAAAATCAGAACCTGTACTATGTAACAGAGAAGATTTCTCCTCCTGAAGACCAAATACAGAGACCTGCAATTGGACAAAGTGCAGAGAGAAAAAACTTTGGAGCACTCAGTCATAAATGGAATACATTGAGCCTGCAGGAAGTTAGTGGAAAAGGCTGTGGAGAGATTGTAAGAGCTAATGGGGACGGAAGATACAGAGGAAAAGGGGGCTTTGAAACACAGCAGCGTTACTGTGCATAGAAACACAGAAACGGTGACAGCAGCACAGGGCCTGCAAAGGCTTTAGGCAGATGGAGTCCCAGCAATGAAAAGGGAAGTGAGCACAAGGCATTATCTCTAAACTCAAAGTTGACTCAAGTGTTGAAACAGTCATTAGAATAACAGGAATTTATGCATGACATGATATGTTACCCAGATTTAAAAAATATTTGTGAAATGTCTTACAATAATGATTTTGGTAACTTGCAGTACAATAGACTATTTTAAACAGCAGTTTTTAATTTCTCTAGGTTTGTTTTTTTTTAACCACTGATAGAGAATTCAGTTATTGTCTGATAGCATTGGATACATAGAATTTCATATTTAAAATTTTCATTTTGTTATGTGTGTGCCAGATTATCCATATATGCACTTTCCCTCTGTCCCTGTCTCTGTCTTTGCCTCTGTTTGTGTGTGTGTGTACATGCATGCACACACACATGCTTATGGAGGCCAGAACTGTAAACATGTCATTGTCATCTATACAGTGTGGGTTTTGGGAATCAAAAAGCATATTATTTAAAAGACCATGAAGTGCTCTTAGCTGCCAACCCATCTATCCAGCCTCTGAGAATGATAGAATGATACTGAAAATAAGAATCTGCATTTATATGGTTTATTAGTTTGATTCTGTATGGTCAATGAGTATATATTAATAACTACTACATATTCATGAAAAGGAAATTTATGTGGAAATTATCCTATATAATTTGATTACCCACCAAAAATAAGTAATAAAGGTAAAAGTGAGAAAAGTCTTGATCAATTTGATAAGCTGCCATACATCATTAAGCATCCCTGATAATCCTGTTAGGAAAAAGATGGCTGATCTTTGCCTTCTCATCACTTGGGCTCATTAAGGCTGTCCAGAAATGATATCCATAAATGCATCCTGAAAGTCATAGACTAGAAGTTTCCTGTTTTATCATCAAAACCATAATAAAATAATTAAAGGAAGTAGTTCATGAAGATGAAGTAGTCAGTACAGAACAAAAATGTATTAGCTTTAATACATAGCACCACCTAGCGAAATTTGAGGAAACTGTCCAATATGCTGCAAGTGATGCAGATATTGGACATGGTAGAGTTTTTGATTGCATATTTTTCTCCCAGAAGCTTCTCAAAGTACAAATAGAATATTATGAAATTATTTAATAATACTGGTAGATAAGTATTTAAACATAATGCTGAAATTTTCAACTTATTTTTCATTGTTATTTGTTTATAAAGCCAATGGTTCTCTTTCTATAACATCAAACTTGCAGTTGTGGGATTTTTTTATTTATTCATATTTTATTTATTAGTGTTATAAGATGTATCATAGTTCAAGGATAACATATGAAATAAATGTGCTTACATAATCTGTGTCCTTTTAAGTGAACCAGGGAGTGATCAATGTATCCACAAAAAAAAAAAAAAATCAAGGTTCATTTTCTTATAAATTTGTTAAGGTTTTGATATTATATTATTTTTATAATATAACATGCTCATCCCATACTTCTTCAAATTCCTGGCCTATTGTTTTTAATAATAGGTATGCTATTCTTTATTTGGGGAGGTTTATAGTTGCTTTAACAATTAAGAGTCCTTGATGCTCTTTCAAAGAATCAGAGTCCTATTCTCATCATCCATGTGTGCCAACTCCCAACTACCTGGTATTCCAGCTCCAAAAGTTACTATGTTCTTCTGCTCTCCACAGGTATTCAGATGACACAGATACTTATATACACAGACACACCCATAAATGAAAAATACTAAAAGATTTTTTATTCAAGAAAATTTTAAACTTTTATAATAATAGAAAATGGGCTTTGGGCATAAGCACAAGTCCAAGTTTCATGAAATTTGCCTAAAATATTTAGTGTTTTAGTTCATAGTATTTTCTCAGGTAATAAAACTATTAAATATTAATGTAAAAATAGTGTTGCGATAACACAAAGACTTGATGACCACTTGTCCTGCTTTTTGAGCTTTTGTCATTGTAACCTATAGTTTATCCACATGATGAGCCTACATTTCCACATTAGCACAAGTTGTTTAACAGCTGATTTGAAATTCACCAATTATAAAAATACTTCATCATCTAAACGTTTTACCAAAACACGACATAAAAAAATTAAAAATAAAACAGACAATAAAAGAATGTTATCTTCAGGCATTATGCAGAGAGTGAGAGACACTGAAACACTAAGCCATAAATGGAATTTCTCCATCAAGTTCCTCCCCTTGGGTCTCCAGGAACCCCATGAAAGAGGAGGTAGAATGGTTGTTGAGAGTCAAACATAAAAGAGGAATTCAAGGAAGCAAGACCTTCTTAATCAAATTAATCAAAGTTCATATTAACTCATAAAGACTGAACCAGTATGACCTGCACGAGTGTTTACCAGGCTTTAAGGGAAGATATTATGCCGTCTAGACAGTTAGTCTCTTTTTTTTTCTTCTCTTCTCTTTTCTTTTTTTGTTTTCTTTACTTTCCTTTTTTTCTTTGTGAAATATTTGAGTGTGAAAACAAGTGGGTCCCTGATTCTTGTGCCTTTTCTTGGAATCTTTTTCTTCTGCTTTTGTTGTCCAATTATGGGGTTTGCTTTATTTTATCTGATTACATTTTATTTTACTATATATTGCTTTATTTTATTACCACCCCCTTAAAGTCTGCTTGTTGTCTAATAAAAGACAGCAGAAAGGGATTGGGTGGAAGGGAAGATGGGGAGGAATCTTAATTTCAAAAAGAATTACAAAGTCTATAATTCCAAAGAAACTGCACATATAAGCTGTGTAGCAATTTCCCATTAATATATTTTTATTTATTAAAATCATTTTCAATTAGCTATTTAATCGATGAATAAGAAAGTTGTGTGAGACTGAAGCCATAACTCAGTCAGTGGTGAGTTCACAGTGCAAAAGGACCGAATTGGACCTCACAATCCACCCAGCTTGTCCTCATTTCTGTGTCTCAATCCCGGGGGAAAGAAACTATGTTTCATAACAAGATAGATGACTCTTGAGGAATGATAACAAAGTTGACCTCTGGCTAATACAGTGTACAGAAATACAAGTCCACCCTCACCCGTGCATACACTTCCTCACACAGAGAATGTATATCCACTAAACAAAGAGAGGTGTGTCAATGAGGAGAATACGTTGAATGTTGAATAGACATAGAGAACGCAGTTGAGCAAGCAAACTATTTTACTCTAAAGTCCATTTCCATGTTTGTTTTAACCATCATCTCCAAAATCTCCTGAACCTATGATCACAGACTACATGAACAAAAGGTCTGCCCTATATTCTGGGTAGCCGTCTTAATTAGAAAATCTCTTGTACCTTTCATTAGCCCCTTTCACAATGCAGTGCTTTCACGCTTTATTTATTTACTTGGTTGTTCATTAATGCATTTTATTGTACTTTATTATTATTACTATTATTATTATTAGTAGTAGTAGTAGTATTTTGAGACAGTGTTTCTCTGTGTACCTTTGGAACCTGTCCTGGAACTTGCTCTGAAGACCAGGCTGGCCTCGAACACACAGAGATCTGCCTCCCAAGTGCTAGGGTTAAAGGTGTGTGTCAGCACGACCCAGTTTATTTTTCTGTTAAGCAGGATATTTTGCATCCCAGTCTGGCTTTAAGCTCATTCTGTGACTAAGACTTTCCTGAACTCTTAATACTCCTGTCATACCTTACAGGTGATGGGTTATAGACACACGCCGGCATGATTGATTTGCACTTGCTATTCTTATATCGTGAAGTCAAGATTGGAATACATCCAGGTCAAATGACATTCTTCAGAAACTCCACTCATCTTACAGTCCAGGGTAGAAAAGAAAATTATCCAGTGCAGGAGTCACAGGTAGACTGGTACACACACCCAGCATTTACATGAATCCTGAGGATCTCAGTTTCCTTACGCTTGCATGACAAAAGTTTTCATCCATTGAGCCACATACACGATTATTGGGACCATTTGAAGTCCTGGCCTGCAGCTGCTTTTCCTGGCAAAAGATCTTTACTTTCCTTCTGATTTGAGTTACAAAAGGCTGTGTCAGAGTTGTTTACCAGCTCTACTTCACAAGCACGTGTTGCCTTAGCCTTGAGAATCAGAGGATAAGGTTTTCACCTGTTGGCCCACTTGACTGTTGGGTATATAAGTGTCTGTGGTGCTATTGAATAAAGGGTTTCTTACCAGTGACTAGAGGTTCAGGACTCTGTCTCTCTGTGTGTGTTTATGTGCTTCAACCTCCAGCCCCTTGCCCAAAGCTCACAAACTGTGTAATATCCCAAAGAATGCAGACAGGCATTGTATGCTGTAGATCACATTTCCTTTTGAAGATTATTTTAGAGCAAGAACAAGTCGAGAAAATTTCCATA
The DNA here is from genome assembly GCF_982192425.1 of Myodes glareolus. Lineage (NCBI taxonomy): Eukaryota > Metazoa > Chordata > Mammalia > Rodentia > Cricetidae > Myodes > Myodes glareolus. Next base: position 71,628,329 of record NC_142037.1, on the reverse strand, counting down.
GTCTTCAGCTGGGAAGATACCTGCATGATGTTATAGTAGATAACGTATCCTCACCACCTTCTCACTGACTTTCAGTAGAATTCTTGTGTCATTTTTTCTATATAAAATCTGTAATTATTTATATAAATTCTGTAAAGTATACTTAAATGATGTGAACTTAAAAAACAGTTTGAATAGGCACAAGATTGAGAATGCCTAATTTTAATAACTAGTTTCCCTGCACTGATAGGTAGCTAACAGCTTAACAGAAAAACAATGAATTAAAGTTTTTGTAGCATTAAGAAAGGCAAAGCAAGCATAGGAATAAGCAAACACTCCATGAGGCCGTACTCATAGACTGAGTTTCTCATTGATTTTATAAGGCACAGGATGAGACAGGAACGAAAAAAAAAATATTTCCCAAATCTCTGCTAAGAAGCAAGGTGCTTTGCATTATAACACTCTTCATAAAAAGTCTACGGTCACAGAAATAAACAGGATTTTATATGATTAAATCACTATAACTAAATAGATAAAATATTTTTAAATCAATCTTAAAAGGTCATGTGAACAGAGTTTTCTAATGTAACATCTTCCCAGATCTCAGCAATACATTTACATGTAGTAGAGTCTCAGAGAGCCTAGATGTCAATTTAGTGAATCAATAAAACTGAAATTATAGAGAAAGAAACTCTAAGTTATATTTTTTATTTATGAACCTATCTGGATATGGTTCAATTTTGTGAACTATTTGAATATATGAAGGATAAGAGAAACTCTAAAACAATTAATTTGAGTGCATGTGCACAGTCAAGCCAACCAATTTCAACCAGGGTAGGGAAGAGGCTCTGAATGTCCATGTTTTAATCAAATTAAAAGAAGTTGACAACTGATTGCTACTTATTAAGGGAAAGCTAGTTTTTGTCATTGTTGTTTGCTGTTTTTTTTTTTTATTATGAGTGTAACCATTGATAATCTACCCCTGTTCCTGTGGAAGGCTCTGCAACATTGCACATGTCAGTACTATAAGGGAGGACTCCATGAACATAAAAATAAAAAGGACATGAAAAGGAGAAAAATGCATTAAGTAAGAATAGACATATACGAGGGAGAGGGTGTAAATGGTGGACTTGATCAAAGTTTGCTTTATTCATATATGAAAATCTTAAACAATAAGGAAAATAAAATAATGTGGAAACTATCTTAACTATACAGAGATATTAGCATTTCATTAGTGAATGGAGGCTGGACTGAGCACTTTATTGTGCTGTCATGAGCCTATGCTCAATAGAAGACAGGCTGATTAATTTCTGCAAGCTAACAATGACTTTGTATGAAAGGGCAGGATGGAGGGCATATTCTTTGTTTTATGTTTCACTAAAATTATCTCTTCAATGTGGCTCTAATTTTGTTTCTAATTAAGAAGACTAAAGATGCCCTTTTCTTAGACATTGTCATGAGAGGTTAAATATAAATGTTTAAGGAATAAAGAATAAAAAGAATAACAATGACACACATCAAAGTGTGGTTTTCACTGGAATTGGAGTTGAAGACCTGCCATCTCAGCCACAAGTAAAGCTACAAGGGAATTGCAAGTTCAATGTTTCCTTGAGTTAAAATGTAGAGATCAGTGACAATGAGCCAACTTAGTGAAGATTTTTCTCAAAATATAAAGTTAAATTGGAATTAGGGATAAGTTTTAGGCTCAGTCTCTTCTAACACACACACACACACACACACACACACAGGTGGGGAAGAGAAAGACAGAGTCACAGACACAGAGAAGGAAAAACAGAGAGGAGAGAGGTAAAGAGGGACAGGGAGGCAGGGATGGGAGTAGATCTAGAACAAAAGTGACAACATGACAATATAGTAATAATTTAAATAGCAAAAGACATTAAAGACATATTTATCAAACTAATATGGTATGGGAGGTCCTTCTGTCTCTGTGTGTTGCTTTTCTTAGTTAATGAATAAAGAAACTGCCTTGACCTGTTGACAGGGCAGAACTTAGGTAGGCAGGGAAAACTAAATGGCATGCTGGGAGAAAGGAGGTAGCCATGAATTCTAAGCCTGAGATGGATGCCGGTTAGAACTTTACCCGGTAAGCCACTACCATGTGGCGATACACAGATTAATAGAAATGGATTAAGTTTATATGTCAGAGTTAGCCATTAAGAAGTTATAGCTAATGGGCTATGCATTTTTAATCAGTTTCTGTGTCATTAATTTTGTTTCTGGGTGACCAGGATGAATAAGCAGCCCTCTCTTTGCAACAATAGTAGTACTTATAATCATCAAAAAGGGAATCTCCTAATGATAGTGAAGAATTTCACTGGGGCCGATGGTAGTAGGAATGTAAAGACTGATTCCTGTTATTCTGAAGACTGATAAGTAGAAATCTATACATTCATGCACTCTACATGCAAAAGTGGCTAGATTTTATCTTGATGACCTGAAGTTTAAATAATAAATATTGTTTCTTTTATCAACTTTTATAATGAAACTAAAATCTCTAACAAAGAACCCTGCAGAAGTTATTGACAGTTATGAGTAATTCTCACATATTTAATTCTTACCTCCTTTACCACTTGTTATAAATGGTCTACCAAAGTCTAATAATGCACATGATATTTTAAATACTTGAATATCATGAATACATATTTTACATTTTTTGCCATTGAAAAACAATGAAGGCAATCTTGTCTACTTCCAATATCCAGGAGTATAACTATATGATTTTCTTTGTGTTCGCCTTCTTATTTAGCTTCTCTAGGATCACGAATAATAGGCTCAAAGACCTTTAATTATGGCTAGAATCCACTTATGAGTGAATACATACCATATTCCTCTTTTTGGGTCTGGGTTACCTCACTCAGTAAAGCATTTTCTATTTCCATCCATTTGCACGCAAAATTCAAGATGTCATTGATTTTTACCGCTGAGTAAAATTCTAATGTGTATATATTCCACACCTTTTTTAACCACTCTTCTATTGAGGGGCACCTAGGTTGTTTCCAGGTTCAGGCTATTACATATAGTGCTGCTATGAACATAGTTGAACAAATACTTTTGTAGTATGGTAGGGCATCTCTTGGGTATATTCCCAAGAGTGGAATTGCTGGGTCCTGATGTAGGTTGATCCCGAATTTCCTGGGAAACCGCCACACTGATTTCCAAAGTGGCTGCACAAGTTTGCATTCCCACCAATAATGGATGAGTGATCCCCAGTAGGGTGCACGGGGGTGGCGGAGTGGATGTAAGGGGAGATGGGTACAGAGAATGGAGAAGGGGAGGATTCGGGAGACCTTGGGGAAACGGGATGGGTGGGATGGAGGAAGGGTGGATCTGGGAGCAGAAAAGTAAATATCTTAATTAAGGGAGTCATTTTAGGGAAGTAAATATATTAATTAAGGGAGTCATTTTAGGGTTTGCAAGAGACTTGATTCTAGAGGGGTTCCCAGGTTCAAGGAGAGGTCCCCAGATTGTTCCTTGGGCAGCCTGAACTGACCTTTTCCCATACCCACACTGATGAATATCTTGCATATCACCATAGAACCTTCATCTGGCAATGGACGGAAATAGAGACAGAGACCCACATGGGAGCACTGGACTGAGCTCCCAAGGTCCAAATGAGGAGCAGAAGGAGGGAGAACATGAGAAAGGAAGTCAGGACCACGAGGGGTGCGTCCACCCACTGAGACGGTGGGACTGATCTAATGGGAGCTCACCAAGGCCAGCTGGACTGGGAGTGATGGAGCATGTGATCAAACTGGACACTCTGAATGTGGCTAGTAATGAAGACTGACTGAGAAGCCAATGACAATGGCACTCGGTTTTGATTCTACTGCATGGAATGACTTTGTGGGAGCCTGATTTGCTTGGATGCTCACCTTTATAGACCTGGATGGAGGGGGAAGGACCTTGGACTTCCCAAGGTACAGGGAACCCTGACTGCTCTTAGGACTAGAGAGGGAGGGGGAGATGGGGAGGAGGTGGAAATTCTTAATAAATAAAAAATAAATAAAAAGTAAAAATAATGAAAAATAATGAAGGAAAAAATGTTTTTCTTGTTGAAACATGAGTCTAGCGCCCACACATCTGTGATTTAGGTCCTGCCTTTAAAAAATCCCCTGGAGTTCATAAAAATTCCATAAAAAGATAGAGGCATCACCACACTGTTTTCCTTTGGGATGTTTTTAGGTACAAAACATTTCCTTCTGTTTTCTTTCCCTTGAGAAGGTGCAACAGAGACTGCATCATTATTCCAACAAACTCAGTCCAGGGAGGAAATCACTTAAATTGCTGCAACTTTAGCTTTAGAACTGAAAGCAGCTGTTCCTGACTTCCTGTCATCTCTAGGACTTCATACAGTTTTGGTCTATTTGAAGAATATAATAGATGCTCCTGATAGACAAAGCCTAAATTAAGGATTTTGCCTTACACTAGAATCCAGACTGTTAAAAAAAATCAACACTTTTCCAATTTTTGCAACATTATGCCTATACATATTGTACATCATGAATTTTTTATTCCTTCAGTGTAAAGAAGCAACAGTTACAGAGAAGCCTTTGCGAATGAAAATGTGAATGCATCACATTTGAGGTTTTATATTTTTTACCTTCATAATAACCTTCAAGAAGGGATGACAATGCTAATTTTGTTTGACTGTTTCATATGTATATTTTTACCATTTTTACTCCTTCCCAGTGATAGGGGAGTTCAGCCAATCACATTTTGTCCCTGGGGCGTATTGCTCTAAGGCAAAAATTTACCTATAAACCTGGCAGGTGTGCTTCCTCTCCCTCTCTCGCTTGGCTCCAGCATTCCGGAGGGACCATTGGGATTCTGGTGTAAGTTTTCCTTCTGTTTATTAAAGCTGTATCTTTTGTATTAAGCTAGTCTGGCGGATCATTAATTACCGATCGACCTCATCCATTCATCCCACCATCATGGTCTTCCTGCATAAGTTCGTCTTCAACTAGAACTCCTCCAGGTTCCATGTGTTACGTTGTGCTTGCTTTGTGGCCTATAGAGTATAATTAAGACTACTGGCTTATACACAAGTAGGGAAAGGGTTTATCTACTACAATGTGGAAAACTTAGCAGCTACACTACAGAAAAAAAAAACTATGGCTCATTAAAAGACCATAGTTCCTTAGTGACAGGTAGGGCTTTATAAGCCCTTCCTCCTTGCTCAAGTGTGTAGTGATGCCTCTTGGCAATTTAATTTAATTTAAATGATAAACAGCTTTTTTCTTCATTATTGATAAAATTAAAAAAAATAGATTAGTATTTTGATAAAACATTTTCTATGCATGAATAAATTATTCAGTCAATAATTCCTGAGTTGTAAAAATTATTCCATAAGAAGAAATGAATGTTATTATTGTGACAATTTTGAAATATTTTTTGTTCTCTCTCATGGTTCTATGGGAACTTATATTGATACAAATGTCATTTTAGTTCACATTAATTTAGATTCTATCTATAACAAAAATTCCTTCCAGATCACCCAAGTACATTCCACATGTGAAAGCAATTTGAAATACATGTTTTTTAACTTAAATTTTCTTTCAAACAACATATTTTTTTGTATTTCCCTCTCAGCAACTCTTCCCAGACCCCTCCTGCTTCCCTACCCACCCAGCTTTATGCTTCTGCTTTCTCTCTCTCTCTCTCTCAAACAAAAAAGAAAAAAAACTACAAAATATAATAAACAAAAATTAATGCAGTTTGGGGCGGTGCTTTTGTTACTATTTTTTTTCTTGCAATGTAAGGCAATATTTAACATTTGAATTTATCTTTTTTAAACTTCTTTATTGAATCTTCAGGGTTTTCCCTTCACACACTCTAGTTCTTGTCACCCCAAGCCCGGCCCCATATCCCTCCTCATCCCTGCAGCGCCTTCCACAAAAGAAAATAAAACAGGTAAGCAAGCAAAGAAACAAAGCAAAACAAAATACCCGCCCAAACCAAAACAGAACCAAAATCACAGCAGAAATAGAAAAATCTCTTCTTCTCTCATGACTTTCTATCACCTCTTCATTTGTCCTGATGACATTGGAGGCTTTGGTGTATCGTATAGTAGACCCTTTGCCTCATTAGTTCAACTAGTAAATGTTCATTGCAATGAGTCACTGGTTTGGTTCCAAGCCTCTGGTTTTTCGTACAAAATGTTCACTGGGTCCTCACCAGAGCTACTCTGCGGAATCCTGTGGCCGCCCCGAGTCTTGGATATCTTGAACCAGTCTTTTCATGAGCACCAGCAGGACACACATGGGGTAGATGCTAGGGTGGGTCAACTCAAGTCCCAGTTGTGGACCTAGGTATTATCCAGGCAGGTCACATTGAGCCGTAGAGGTCACCCACCTCAGGTTTGGGGGCAGAATCAGCTCCCTTAATGCACGCATTCAGGGTAGGTTTATTCTATCCTGTGGTGAGAGTTAGGGGCCCTCTGTCTGGACTGCAAGGGTCAGTTCTCTTTTCTTGGTGAGAGGCAAGGCCAGGTTCCCAGAGCAGTGAAGGGTGGGGCCAGCGCCACATAACCCTCTGATTTCACCTCATGGTTCCTAAGGCTTCTTTAGGTGAAACCGGCCACAGACATCAAGAAACACCATGGACCCAAACATGGTCCTTGGCAGCAGCCCAGGCCTGGCTGACACCATAGTCCCAGGTGACAGCAAAAGCTACCCAGATATGTATGGCCCCAGTGGCAGCATGGCTGCTGGACCCAAATTCAGCCCCGGAAGGCGGAAGTCCACTGGAATCAGCATGGCCCTCAATAGCAACAAGAGCTGCCAGTATAAATACAGGCCCTGGTTACTGCAGAACCAGAAACCCACACATGGCCCTTTAGAAGGAGCTTCTTCTGGAGATCACCATGGTCCCAGGTGGCAAGCTGACCTCCTACATAAATGTCCACTTCTCTCTGACTACATTTCTTCATTTATGTGTCTTTCCATGGGATATGAACAATTACATTTCTTTATCTCTTTCATTTCATCACTCCCTATTTCCTAAAATTATGGGGCACACATGCCCTGTGCCTTTAGGACCATCTTCCCTGATTATCTTCTTCCCAGCCTGGGCCTAAGGACCTGGGCTGCTTTCCTCTTGCCTGCTGGAGATCTGAGGGTCCCCACAGGCCGGGAAGACCCTGTCTCTGATTTCCCTTTATCTTGTCTTGAAATATGAAACAAATAACACGAGATTTCTCTTCTGTTTGGATTGTATTCTTTGAATTTTTCAAGGACTTCTTGAAATGTGTGCTCTAAACATATTTCGTAATCTCTCTCTCTCTCTCTCTCTCTCTCTCTCTCTCTCTCTCTCTCTCTCTCGTCAGCACCAGCTTGTCGCCCTCTGATTACTGACTTGGTCATGAATTTCAACCTTTATCCAAAACATTGTGTCAGAGGTAACTATCACAGAGTACTCAGAATCAATGTATAAAATTAAACTGTTGATTCTTCTTGATTAATTTTTGATAATAAGGGCTCTGTCATGCCTTCCCATAACCCACCCTGCTGACAGAAACACACACTGTTATGATTTCAATTGTGGCATGAAAATTTCAGATACTGCAAACAAAATCCACAATTTTCATCACTGGTTTTTGTAGATGAAGTTTTTATATCATAGAGATTATGTTGCATTTTTTTCTTCTAAAGAAAATATGTAATTGGAGTGGCTCACATACAGTTCAGAGATTCAATCCATTATCAACATGGTGTGGAACATGACAGTATGGAAGCAGATGTGTTGCTTGAGAAATAGCTGAGAGTGCTTCATCTTGCTGGATGTCAACAGGAAGTCAGCTGACTTACTGGAAGGTATTCTGAGCATAGAAAACCTTGAAGACCACCCCTGCTGTGACACACATCTTCAAACAAGGCCACATGCATTTTATCAAAACCACACTTCCTAATAATGTCACTCCCTATAAGATTATGGGGACTGGTCTGCTTGTAGGTCACCTGTCAGTAGAACCAGGATTTATCCCTGGTACTAGAACCGGATTTTTTGAGCCCATTCCCTATGGTGGGATTCTTTGTTCAGCCTTGATGCATGGAGGGGGGGAACTTATCCCTGCTTCAACTTGCTAGGGCAGTTTTTACTGACTCCTCATGTGAGGCCTTAACTTCTCTGAGGAGTGGATGGAGGTGGGGTCGGAGGTGAGGCAAGCAGTAGTAGGAGAGGGGGAAACTGTGGTTGGTATGTAAAATGAATGAATGAAAAGAATATTGAGATTCTCACAAGCCAACAAGGGAGATGACCTAGAATACCAGAGAGACCAGCATAGAGAACCACAGGACACTGGGTCTTTTATTTTATTGCCTAGGGTCTCTCAGACCGGGGGGAGGATATTTCTCTCTGTATAAAGTGATTGTAGTAGTTTAATGTACTTGGCCCCTAAGTTAAAGACACATTCCCCATGATGTGCTATAGGTCATAGAACTTCAGTTTTAGACTATTTAGACTATTTTTCAATTTAAGTAATTTGTCAGGCTGAACTTTTTAACACTAACTTGTATTATTCTGAAATATTCAAGGATTTTTGGTTTTATACGTGTTCTTTTTTCATTTGCTTTGAGACATTTGCATCCCAATGTTCAGGCTAATTTTCTTTTAGTCATTGTTTATGCTCACATACCTAAGAAAAATTAACTTAATTAATCAAATAAAGATTCTTAATATATGCCAACATCACTGGAAACTTTTAAATTTTAAAAAAGCTTCTTGCGGCAAAAAAAAATGGATATCCTATTGGTCTCACTCTGATCCAATTTAACAGGGCAATTGTGAAGCTGATAGCTGCTTTATGAGACCATTAGGTTACAGAGGGAAAATGCTGCCCAAGACCAGTGAAGTGACAGGGGAAGAGAAAGGACTAGACAGATTCTATACATATTTAAGTGGTAGGATTGATAAGATAGAACAAGAATTGATGCACAGAATGAGAAAAAAGGAAATGGTCTGTCTGAAAAACAAAATGAGTTTACCAAAGTGAGAAAAATCAGTTGGATATTGGATATTGATATTACATTAGTATCACAGGAAAACTACAATTTACATAAAGGACATATTCTTTTATCATGTCGAAATAAAACTAGGTGTGTTCTAATGGGTTTTCTTCTTTAGGTTTATTATGCAGAAGAATCTTTAGGATCATATATAATATATAATATCTATCAGATCATTCTACAATGCAAACAGATTTTCAAGGACTATTTTCCTATTCTCTCAAAGAGATATTATTTCAACACACTAGAGATAGTCCCAAGGAAAAATTTAATTTTAAATAAAACTATTTATAATAAACCTTGAAATTGATTTTCCTGGAATTAGATGTAATTTATAATTGGGATAAAGATAATTTTTACTCTGAAATGTTGAAATATGACTGCAATTTTTTTAATGTTTGGATTTTATATTTTTTCAAATAATAAAATATGATATAAGATAAAATACAGTCTAGCACATAAGAATTGACAAGTAACCTCTAAAGATACCAAATGAGTTCATTTTATGTAGCTGATCTACTGTTGGCCATTGAGCTAATAGACCAACCAGATTATAATTAATGTAGGCCTCTGTATGTTTTTTGGGGAACTGATTGGCTGCAGGGCTAGGTGGGACAGAATTCTCTGTCAACTGAATGGTGCAATGTGGGCAACTATATCCACATAAAACCTGAGAGACTAAAACCTAGAATGACTTGAAAGTCATTCTAGACACAAAATAATAGAATTAAACACAGCCTCTTGATAGCAGCATTTTCTCTGGTGGGCTCTGCTTGCTAGAGACAAGCATGTCTCGTTTAAGAGAGGCTTCCTGACTCAGCTTTAGCTGCAAATCGTTGAAGCTCTTTTAAGAGACCCTGCCACAAAACACATAATGGTGTTTACACACAGTCAATAGCATGCTTCTTGGTGGTGGCAGGGACCTTGGAACTCTATAGACTTGTGGCAATAAACTTGGCTTTTACCAATACCTCTGCCATAAAGCTAAGGAACAGGGTGGATCCTGCCATCAAAGTCATGTCTTTAATTCTATCAATATTGCTTAGCAAATTAAGACTCATGTGATCAGAAAAAGAGAGCTATACAGTAAAGATATGTTCAGACAAAATCTCTAAATGGTTTGCAGTGTCTTTAAAAATTTATGTAGGTTTGGGAGAGGAAAAAAAAAGAATAAAGTGCTTAAAAATGAACAAAAATAGTTGGGTGTGGTGGCACATACATTTAATCCCAGCACTTGGGAGGCAGAGGCAGGCAGATCTCTGTGAGTTCAAGGATAGCCTGGTCTGAGGAATGAATTCCAAGACAGCCAAAGATACACAGAGAAACTTGTCTCAGAAAACCAAAAATTAAATAAAAAAAAGGGTTCAAAATAAAATCACATAATAATGGAACATACATAGATAATCTAGATACTGTATGTTACTGTGTTGAATTTGAATTTTTGATGGCTGAGGAAGGAGTCATTAAAAGTTTTGTGCCACTATCATACTAGCATACTTTTCAAGCCACACAGAGTGTAGATCAAAGGGTTCGTGGCTATTTTGGTGTTTAGATTTCTCCTTTGGTTGAGTACAGTATCTTAATGAAATAAAAATGCTAGCCTGTAAGTGTGAAGTTTCTTTAAGGCAGTACTTAAACTTCTCTGCCTTCTATTTGTTGTATAAGTGTTGCCTTCAGCAATGGGGCCTTGTCAGTCATTTGTGGGTAGCAACCTACAGTCTTGGCAACAGCCTGGGTTGTTTGTGGTTTCCCATAGGATCCCTTTGATAAATGATTCAATTAGATTTAACCCTTCCCTATAATGTAAGCTTCATTTGATCACAAAATTTGCCACTGGGATCTGTCTCCACTATTATTTGTTAATTTCATTTAGGTCACCTTCATGTATGTATGTATATACGTACACATGCATGTATTTTATGAGGCTTCTACTGTATTATGTTTTCATACTTCTCAAATGGCTTTTAAATTTGTTTAATTTTGTCTGTCTCTCTTAGAATTTCTTCCCTTCCCCTTCACTTCCATCCCATTATCCTCTTGATCTTTTCTTTCCAGATTCTGTATAATTCTAACTGTTTTTTTCTGTTATTGTTAGTTTGTTTTGGTTTGCATTTTTTTGTTTTTGTTTTGCTTTCAGTTTTTTGCTTCCCATGTTAGATTTTTTTTCAAAGTTTATTAAAATATAAAAGTTTCCATTTTCTCCCCTCCTCCCAACACCCTCTCACTCCCCCCACTCCCTCTCCTCTTCCCTCTCCATCCCTAAGAGCAGTCAGGGTTTCCTGCCCTGTGGGAAGTTCAAGTTCCTCCCCCCTCCGTCCAGGTCCAGGAAGGTGAGCATCCAAACAGACTGGATCCCAAAAATCCAGTCTATGCAGAGGAAACAAGAGTCATTGTCAATAATCAGGACTGCGAGGGATGCGAGCACCCACTGATACAAGGGGGCTGATATAATGGGAGTTCACCAAGGCCTGTTGGACTGGGACTGAACGAGGACATGATCCAGCCAGATTCTCTGAATGTGGCTGGCCCGGAGCCTTTTTGAAAAGCCATTGACAATGACACTGGGACTTGCTTCCTCTGCATGTACTGGATTTTGGTGCTCCAGTCTGTTTGGACTCTCACCTTCCCTGGACCTGGAGGGAGGGGGGAGGAACTCGGGCTTCCCACAGGGCAGGAAACCCTGACTGCTCTGGGGGATGGAGAGGGAGGGGGAGAGGGAGTGGGGGGAGTGGGAGGGTGGTGGGAGGAGGGGCTGAAATGGAAACTTTTATAATTTAATAATAAAAAAAAAAAAGAAAGACTTCGGGCCAACAGTAAGGCTGTGCTTCCACCTGCTGGAAAATGTTGGAATAGGAGTTGTTTTCCCTTTTAATGCTAATGATGGAAATGCTGCAATAGATTAAAAAAAAAAACTTTGAAAAAATTTTTAGAGGACTCGTGTTAAAAGTATCGTGTGTATCTGGCAGTATTTCATTCACTTTCCATTAACTTTCTATCCCATGATATTTCATCATTATTCTTTTTTTTCATAAAAGCATATATTTATTTTTAGAGAATCACCCAGTGATTACAGTGGATGACTGATATGTATGATAGTTTACTTACCATACCAAGATAACTATAAAAAGACTACATTCTAAACCTACTTCAGCCACTGTTGTTAATTTTTTGATGTATTTTAATTTAATAATATTTTATTTAATTCAACAATAATTTAGGAAAAATATTAGCTATTTAATATAAGAAAGATAATGATCAAGCATTACGATTTAATATTGACTCTGATACAATACATATTTGTTCGTGAGACCTGGAATTTAAGGCAATTAAAAATACCAGCAGGCTAATGTCTACATTAGCAGTCTAATGTTGAAGACCATTTTACTTCAGCTTCTGTGTCCTTTTATACACAAATGGAACAAGGAACTCAATGATCCAAGAAAATTTGTTTAAGTTCAGAAAAGCATGATCAAAAATACATGTAAATAAATACCAGTAAGCACATACTAAATGTTGAAAGAGCTACTCTTTCCCAAAACTTTCTCATGGCAGACCAATTACAATACAATTACTTGGCATGTACCATAGATTATATCTGAGAAAACAAGAAAGAAAGGTAAAAGGCCATATGTAGATTTAGTGCAAACTGATCATTGGGCTATATAGCTATATTCTGACATACAACAAGAACAAGCATATTTTACAAATTAAATATAAATATTGTCTCAGGAGGCACAAAATCGCATCCAAGAAAAATTCAGGCAACAAAATGTAGCTGAGCTAAAAGGCCCTCTGCCTTTTCCCTACAATTTCTTTCAGCTCCCCAAGGAATTGTTCACCATGTTTCATTCTTTTGACCATATTCTAACAAATGTACCTTAAATGAACCATGGACATTTTTACCAATTATACTTGGTTTTATGAACTCCAAGATTCATTGCTTGTGATTCTTTACTTAACAGACAATTTATTCTAAGGAACAATCATCAAGTCAATTTTCAATGCTTTTATTTCTGAAGAATAAGGTTTTTTTTTGAGTGCTTAAAGTAAACCTCTTGTCTCTGGGTTCACAAATTCATGTTTGGAAAAACTGCAGCTCAAGCATGCCAGGCACAGACACATAAAAATTTTTACAACATTCTACATCACAGTACCTAGTACCCGGTACTTGGTATTTTGTGTGAAAAGTGTTAAGCAGAGACAAATTAATGATTTTGATTCATAATCTAGAAGCAACTTCTATTTGGTATGAGGGAATTTCAACTTTTAATCTGTAATGGATATTCTTGGTTGGCAACTTGACTACATTTGAATTTATGAAAACTCAAGAAGCTGGGCACACATATCAGGGAATCTTTTCTGAATTTAATTATTTTAAGTGGGAAGACAAATATTTTTTTTAAGTTTATTAAATTATAAATGTTTCCATTTTCTCCCCTCCTCCCAACACCCTCCCACTCCCCTCACTCCCTCTCCTCCCCCTCTCCATCCCTAAGAGCAGTCAGGGTTTCCTGCACTGTGGGAAGTTCAAGTTCCTCCTCCCTCCCTCAGGTCCAGGAAGGTGAGCATCCAAACAGACTGGATCCCCAAAATCCAGTATATGCAGAGGAAACAAGTCCCAGTGTCATTGTCAATGGCTTTTCAGAACGACTACGAGCCAGCCACATTCAGAGAATCTGGTTGGATCACATGCTCATTCAGTCCCAGTCCAACTGGCCTTGGTGAACCCTCCTTAGATCACTCCCCTTGTATCAGTGGGTGATCGCACCGCTCGCAGTCCTGATTTCCTTTTTCATGTTCTTCCTGCTTCTGCTCCTCATTTGGACCTTGGGGGACTCAGTCTGGTGATCCAGTGTGGGTCTCTGTCTGTATGTCCATCCATCGTCAGATGAAGGTTTCCTCTGGTCTTGCCTTTTTTGCTCAAGTTCTCTTTCCTTCTGCTTCTCGTTTGGACCTAGGGAGTTAAGTCCCATGTTCCAATGTGGGTCTCTGTCTCTATCTCCATCCATCGCCAGATGAAGGTTCTGGCCCTCTTGTCTATTTCCCATCTCCAGGAGAATAACTACATGATTTTCTTCAGGTTCACCTTCTTATTTAGCTTCTCTAGGATCACGAATAATAGGCTCAAAGATCTTTAATTATGGCTAGAATCCACTTATGAGTGAATACATACCATATTCATCTTTTTGGGTCTGGCTTACCTCACTCAGTAAAGCGTTTTCTATGTCCATCCATTTGCATGCAAAATTCAAGATGTCATTGTTTTTTAACGCTGAGTAAAACTCTAATGTATATATGTTCCACACCTTCTTTAACCATTCTTCTATTGAGGGGCACCTAGGTTGTTTCCAGGTTCTGGCTATTACAAAAAGTGCTGCTTTGAACATAGTTGAACAAATGCTTTAGCAGTATGTTAGGGAATCTCTAGGGTATATTCCCAAGAGTGGAATTGCTGGGTCTTGAGGGAGGTTGACTCCCAGTTTCCTGAGAAACTGCCACACTGATTTCCACAGTGGCTGCACAAGTTTGCATTCCCACCAACAATGGATGAGAGTTCCCCTCTCTCCACATCCTCTCCAGCATAGGCTATCATTGGTGTTTTTGACTTTAGCTATTCTGACCGGTGTAAAATGGTATCTCATAGTTGTTTTGATTTGCATTTCCCTGATCGCTAAGGAGGTTGAGCATGACCTTAAGTGCCTTTTGGCCATTCGAAGTTCTTCTGTTGAGAATTCTCTGTTCAGATCAGCATCCCATTTTTTAATTGGGTTAAATAGAGTTTTAGTATCTAGTTTCTTGAGTTCTTTGTATATTTTGGAGATCAGGCCTTTATCTGATGAGGGGTTGGTGAAGATCTTCTCCCAGTCAGAAGGTAGCCTTTTTGTCTTACTGACGGTGTCCTTTGCTTTACAGAAGCTTCTCAGTTTCAGGAGTTCCCATTTATTCATTGATTCTCTTATTGTCTGTGCTGCTGGGGTCCTACTTAGGAAGAGGCCTCCTGTGCCTATATCTTGTAGACTACTTCCCACTTTCTCTTCTATCTGGTTCAAAGTGGTCAGATTAATGTTGATGTCTTTAATCCATTTGGACTTGATTTTTGTGCATGGTAATAGATATGGATATACTTTCATTCTTCTACAGGTTGACATCCAGTTATGCCAGCACCATTTGTTAAAGATGCTTTCCTTCTTCCATAGCACACCTTTAGCCCCCTTGTCCAAAATCAAGTGTTTATAGGTTTGTGGGTTAATATCTGGGTCTTCTATTCAATTCCATAGGTAGACTTCTCTGTTTTTATGCCAGTACCAAGCTGTTTTCAATACTGTAGCTCTGTAATAGAGTTTGAAGTCAGGGATGGTTATACCTCCAGAAGTTCCTTTATTATATAAGATTGTTTTGGCTATCCAGGGTTTGTTTTTTCATATAAAATTAATTATTATTCTCTCAAGGTCTGTGAAGAAGTTTGATGGGATTTTGATGGGGATTGCATTGAATATATAGATTGCTCTTGGTAGAATTGCCATTTTTACTATGTTGATCCTCCAATCCAAGAGCAAAGGAGATCTTTCCATTTTCTGGTATCCTCCTCAATTTCTTTCTTCAAAGACTTAAAGTTCTTGTCAAATAGGTCTTTCACTTCCTTGGTCAGAGTTATCCCAAGATACTTTATGCTATTTGTGGCTATCGTGAAAGGTGAAGTTTCTCTGATGTCCCTCCCTGCTTCTTTATCTTTGTGTATAGGAGGGGAACTGATTTTTTGGAGTTGATCTTGTATCCTGCCACATTACTAAAGGTGTTTATCAGCTGTAGGAGTTCTTTGGTAGAGTTTTTGGGGTCGCTCAGGTATACTATCATATCGTCTTCAATTAACGAGAGTTTAACTTCTTCCTTTCCAATTCGAATCCCCTTGATCCCCTTACGTTGTCGTATTGCTATTGCTAGAACTTCTAGCACTATATTGAAGAGGTATGGAGAGAGTGGACAGCCTTGTCTTGTTCCTGATTTCAATGGAATGTCTTTGAGTTTCTCTCTGTTCATTTGATGTTAGCTGTCGACTTGCTGTAAATAGCTTTTATTATATTTAGGTTTGATCCTTGTATCCCCAATGTCTTCAACATTTATCATAAAGGGATGTTGGATTTTGTCAAATGCTTTTTCAGCGTCTAATGAGATGATCATATGGTTTTTTTTCTTTCAGTTTATTTATATGATGGATTATATTGATAGATTTGCGTATGTTGAACCAGCCCTGCATCTCTGGAATGAAGCCTACTTGATCACAATGGATAATTTTTCTAATGTGTTCTTGGAATCCGTTTGCCAGGATTTTGTTGAGAATTTTTGCGTCAATGTTCATGAGTGAGATTGGCCTGTAATTCTCTTTCTTGGTTGAGTCTTTATGTGGTTTTGGTATCAGGGTAACTGTAGCTTCATAAAAAGAGTTTGGCAATGACTCTTCTCTTTCCTTAAGGAGTATAGGTATCAGCTCTTCTTGGAAGTTCTAGTAGAATTTTGCATTGAAACCATCTGGCCCTGGAGTTTTTTTGGTCCGGAGGGTTTTGATAACAGCTTCTAATTCTTCGCGACTAACAGGTCTATTTAGATTGTTCACTTGGTCTTGATTTAAATTTGGTAAATGGTATTTATCTAAAAACCAATCCATTTCTTGTACATTTTCCAACTTTGTGGCATATAAACTTTAGTAGTAAGATCTAATGATTCTCTGAATTTCCTCTGTGTCTGTTGTTATGTCCCCCTTTTCATTTCTGATCTTATTAATTTGAGTGTTCTCTCTGCTGTTTGATTAGTTTGGCTAGGAGTTTGTCGATCTTGTTGATTTTCTCCAAGAACCAACTTTTTGTTTCATTGATTCTTTGAATTGTTTTCTGTATTTCTATTTTGTTGATTTCAGCCCTCAGTTTGATTATTTTCAGTCTTCTACTCCTCCTGGGAGAGTCTGTTTCTTTTTTTTTCCAGAGCTTTTAGGTGTGCTGTTAAGTCTCCAATATGTGCTTTCTCCGTTTTCTTTAATTGGGCACTTAGTGCTATGAACTTTCCTCTTAGCACTGCTTTCATTGTGTCCCATAGGTTTGAGTATGTTGTGTCTTTATTTTCATTAAATTCAAGGAAGACTATAATTTCTTTCTTTATTTCTTCTTTGACCCAAGGATGATTCAGTAGTTGACTGTTCAACTTCCACGCGTTTGTAGGCTTTCTGGTGTTCGAATTGTTATTGAATTCTAACTTTATTCCATGGTGATCCGACAAGACACAGGTGGTTACTAATATTTTTTTGTATCTGTGGAAGTTTTCTTTGTTACCGAGTATGTGGTCAATTTTCGAGAAGGTTCCATGAGCTGCAGAGAAGAAGTTATATTCTCTTTTATTTGGGTGGAATGTTCTATAGATATCTGTTAAGTCCATTTGATTCCTTACCTCTAGTAATTCTCTTATTTCTCTGTTGAGTTTCTGTTTGATTGACCTGTCCATTGGTGAGAGAGCTGTGTTGAAGTCTCCTACTATTAGTGTGTGTGGTTTGATGACTGCCTTGAGTTCTAAAAGTTTTTCTTTTACATAAGTGGGTGCTTTTATATTAAGAGCATAGATATTCAGGATTGAGATTTTCTCCTGATGAATTGTTCCTGTTATGAGTATGAAATGTCCATCTCCATCTCTTCTGATTGATTTTAGTTTGAAGTCAATTTTGTTAGATATTAGAATGGCCACACCCACTTGTTTCTTAGGTCCATTTGCTTGGAAAACTTTTTCCCAACCTTTTACTCTGAGTAGAAGTCTATCTTTGTGGTTGAGGTGTGTTTCTTGTAAACTTCAGAATGTTGGATCCTGTTTTCATTCCAATCTCTTAGTCTGTGCCTTTTTATAGGTGAGTTGAGTTCATTAATATTAAGTGATATTAATGACCAGTTTTTGTTAATTCCGGTTATTATTTTGTGTGTGTGTGTGTGTGTGTGTGTGTGTGTATGTGTGTAGTAGAGTTTGTGTGTTTCTCTTCTTTGAGCTGTGGTTGTGAAGGGTCGCTAGATGTCTGGGTTATTGTTTTCTCAGTTTCCTGAGAAACCGCCACACTGATTTCCAAAGTGGTTGCTCAAGTTTGCATTCCCACGAACAATGGATGAGTGTTCCCCTCACTCCACATCCTCTACAGCATAGGCTATCATTGGTGTTTTTGATTTTAGCCATTCTGACAGGTGTAAGATGCTATCTCAGAGTTGTTTTGGTTTGCATTTCCCTGATCACTAAGGAGACTGAGCATGAAACACTTTACTGAGTGAGGTAACCCAGACCCAAAAAGAGGAATATGGTATGTACTCACTCATAAGTGGATTCTAGCTATGATTAAAGGACATTGAGCCTATAATTTCTGATCCTAGAGAAGCTAAATAAGAAGGTGAACCCAAAGAAAATCATATAATTATCCGCCTGGATATTGGAAGTAGACAAGATTGCCCAGCAAAAATTGGGAGCTTGGGGGTGGGCAGGGGGTAATGGGAGATAGGAGGAGAGTAGGGGGAAGGGGAGGATGGGGAGAGCTTGAGGGAATGTGATGGTTGGGATGAAGGGGGGTGGATGTGGGAGCAAGGAAGTATATATCTTAATTAAGGGAGCCATTTTAGGGTTTGCAAGAGACTTGACCCTAGAGGAGTTCCCAGGTGTCCAAGGAGATATCCCCAGCTTGTTCCTTGAGCAGCAGAGGAAAGGGTGCCTGAACCGGCCTTCTCCTATAGACACACTGATGAATTTCTTGCATATCACCATAGAACCTTCATCTTGTGATGGATGGAGATAGAGACATTGACCCACATTGGAGCACTGAACTGAGCTCCCAAGGTCCTAATGAGGAGCAGAAGGAGGGAGAACAAGAGCAAAGAAGTCAGGACTTTGAGGGGTGCATTTACCCACTGAGACGGTGGGACAGATTTAATGGGAGATCACCAAGGTCAGTTGGACTGGGACTGATGAAGCATGTGATCAAACCGGACTCTTTGAATGTGGCTGACGGCAGAGGCTGACTGAGAAGCCAAGGACAATGATGCTGGGCTTTGATTCTACTGCACGTACAAGCTTTGTGGGAGCCTAGTCTGTTTGGATGCACACCTTGCTGGACCTGGGGGGAGCAGGAAGGACCTTGGACTTCCCTTAGGGTAGGGAACCCTGATTGCTCTTTGGCCTGGAGAAGGAGGGGGAGGGAGAGTGGGGGGAGGAGGGAAGGAGGTGGAAATTTTTAATAAAAAAAATAAAAATAAAAATAAATTGTAGAAATAGTCCTACTTTCAAAAAAATATAGAATCATGGTCTACCATGAAAAATTGAAAACTTTCATTGTCAAACAGGACCTAAATATATATATATATATCTATATACCACACACAAAGGAAAATAAAAATCAACACCCAAAAAACAATGGGAAATTTATAACTAATTTTTAGGAGCTGTGGGTTTTGATTAGGCATATAGGTCTATTTTTCTTGCAAAGTTTTAAAATGAAGGGAGATCAAACTTTTAATTTGTTATATTTTTTGAAAGTATAATCAATAGTTAAAAGTAAGAATTTTTTGCAATGTAATTCTTGTTCATAGATAAAACAAAATTCCAAAGTCATTAGAGAAGCATAAAATAACAAATAAGCATATATTTTCTTTAAATGAAGAACTAATTCTGCTGAGGCATATAACTGTTTTTACATAGAAAGATTGTTTTGCTCCAATCATGTAGTAATAAATTTCTTTTGTATGATTGACATAACTCTATTTTTTTCACTTAGATAATTTTTGTATTTCCAACTGTAGCTCTCTAGTGCATAATTCAACATTTACAAAATAAAATAAAAGCTGTTTGTTTGTGAAAGCAGTAAATATTATTGTTTTAACTCTTCACTATCCCACAAAATCCTCCGTTTGGTTCTACTATGAGCTGTTATCTTAGACACTGCTGTCATAGATTCATTTATTTACTTTTTTCAACTTGGAGGCTCCAGATACTACAGAACTTCTTAATGTTAAATTTTGGAGGTGGAGAGTTTGATACTTACTCTCTTTATTTGTGTGTGTATGTGTGTATGTATTGCACACTTGCACATGTGTATTTGTGTGTGTGCATGTGTGTATGTATCTTTTGAGTGCATGTACATACATATATGCCTATTTGTTTTTTCATGTGTGCTTTGTAAAAGTGGCTACAAGTGTATATCTTTTTAGTTTTACTTATATCTGTATAATTGTATATAATTGTGAATATGCAATTGTGCATTAGTGTACATATATATGTGTACATGTGTGATGCATCTGTGCATGTTTATATGTGCTTGTTTATGTTTATGTTCATATCTGTATATGTGTATGCAAGTGAATTTTATTTGTATATGTATAACCATGTATACATGTGTATTGTATGTATGAATGCTTATTTGTTCATGTATAAATGTGAATATATATGTGTCTGTGTTCACATATGTTACATATTTGTGTGTGTATGTCAATCTGTATTTGCCTATGTATAGAGACGTTATTTGCACTTTAGTGTGTTTGTATGTATATGTGAATATATGTATAAGTATGTGTATGAGGCTCTAAGTGTAAGTGTGCATATATACATATGCACTTGTGATTGAAAGCATGTGTGCATGTATGTGGATGTGTGCATAGATTTTTGTGTTTTGCATGTGCAAGTATTTTATAAATATCTTTATATAATTATGTGAACATGTGTGTGCAAGTGTGGTTATTGCATTTCTTGTTCCTTTTCTTTTATATTAATTCAGAGGCAGTCTCTGTTGGCTTTGTACTTGCTTTGAAGAACCACTAAAGGGGCAGCTAGTGGACAATGGCCCTAAGCCAAGAACAACAAGCCGTTCCATGCTTCCTGTGCATTCATGACTCTTTCAATGGAACTTTGGTGTCAGTAGTTAAGGTGAAATATATCAGTCTCCTTCTTCAATTGAACTTTTGTGATTGAATTAAAAGGCATTTTAATATTTTACAGGAATGTTTGTACGTCTTTTAAATCATGGCTGCATATGTCATTACCTATTGGCCTAGAAACACATTCATGACTGTTCTCTCGAGTCATTTCCTGAGCTGCTCTCTGATTGTTAATATTGCAATAGTTTCATGTTCTACCACTGGTCAGTTATTTGTTAGTGCAAGCAATTCCCTATTGAAAAAGAGGCATTTTTTCCTCTCCTTTCTTTTTGTGAACTATCCTATTAGAAATAGCTCTCAAGCAATGGATCTACACCATGACTGATTCTTCTTCTGTGCCTGAGTACTCCATTTAGCATCATTTTGCCCTCTCATAATACTAAAATTAACTTTATCCCCAGTTGTATCACTTCTGCACAGAATTTTCCCTTCTGTAATCATGTTTCTCTATATATTTTTTAATAAATGGCAGGTGATTTTCTTTAAGGCATTAAAAATAGTCACCAAAATAGTTACTTTTTTTGGAAACAAGTATTTATTTACTTTTTTATGTTAACTACAATCATTGCTTCAAATTAATCATACTGAAACAGATTTTACCTACTTCTCTTAAAAGAGAATATGCAAAATAATTAGCAAGAATTGAAAACTGATCTTATAGATAGGAAAAAATACAACTGTAGTATTATCCTTCTTACTCTAGTCAAAGTGAAGAGTAAACCATACCCCCACTGCATGATCAAACTCTACTGTTGACTCCATGAAGTGATTTTCTATTCATCCAAAGAGATCACAAATCTTATCAATTTGGCTTATATTCATTAAGAGGTGAATTTTTCATTGATCTTTTAAAATTGTTATTCAGCCTGCTTGTTTAGATGCTCAGGATCTTTGAAAATCATTTATTATCCAGAAATCCAAGATCTAGGTTACGTGTTTAATTTTATTGTAATAAGTCATTAACTTTATCCCATACTACTGAAAAATAAATAATAAATACAAAATAAAATGAGTATCTAGAAGTAAGCACAACATACTGCATGAATAAGACAAAATTGCTGAGATAACTTTTAAAATTCTTCACCAATAGATCAAGAATCTGCAGTTTTCTTTCCATGGAATATGTAAGCAAACTACACAAGAATGATTCACTTTTAGTTGAGACAAACCTTTTTATGGAATGAAGGGCAATTTGTAGGAAAGTGAAGGATGAGAGAATTGTGAATGTGGACAAAAATCCTAAAGCTCCACATGTAGCTAAAGGCTAAAAAAGACGTGAAAAAAATTGCTTTTACAACTTTATGCCTTGAGAACACTGTGAAATAGCACTGAAGGCCACCTTTACTGTTATTCAGAGGAACAATTGGACTTTATGAGAAATATAGTAGTCTATCATTCATGTGTGATATAAATTTATAGACTATGATTTTCTTAGTATTAACTGACAAAGGCAAACATTTTGATATATTTCTAGGTTGTCTTTAAAATAAATGTTTCATAGAATAAAAGAGAGAACAAATAAAGACTGGGGACTGCTCTCAGTTGTTGTATAAACTTTAGAACCTTACAAAATATTTAGAATTAGATGAAGTTCAAATAATTGAAAGAATTCAAATTATGATATTAGAGTGTATCTGAGTTTCAGTTCTTCTCAGTAAGTGAGGTGTTGGATCTAAACAGGAAATGAGAACTAGGTAACTGTGGATGTCTTGGGAGTGGAATTTGGAACTTCTTCTCTAGCTGACATTTTTTGACCCAAGGAAGTGTGATCTAAATGTCTGACAAAGATTTAAGAGTTTTAAATGGAAAGCATTGTGAATACCAGTATGGTCCATTCTACTTAATGTGACCCCATCACAAAAAAACCAACCAACAAACACAAAACAGCAACATCAACAAAGAAAAATACAAAAAAAAAGGAGGGGGAAGGGAACACATGGGTTCTGCTCTACTTAAAATAATTAGTTTCTAATTTTGAGTGTGTAGTGGGTATTTAGATATCAAACTAGTTAAAATAGCACTGGGAATATAAAAAAATCAAAGGATTTCTTATCTTTGTCAATGGTTCCAAACACCAGAAGCTGCAGCACTTAACCCTTTTAGATTCTTTGATATTAAGGGGGAAAAGTTTAGAGCCAATAAATAGAATCATGTTAGTAATGAACAGGACTGTCAATACATTCAAAAGCCAATAGGTAGATGTCTGAGTTTCTAGTTTTTGAATCCTGTATTACATTAAGTCTTCTATATAAAAATCATTGATAGGCTAATTGCCTGAGTAAGCATCTATGATCATGGTCGAAACAGGCCCTGATCTATGAGTATAGTGGAATACCATAAAGAATCATTTCTTTGATTGATTTTCTACCATAGGTCTCATATTCATACATCTACTACTTGTTCTCTGGCTTAGTCTCTGCATTGTCTCTTACTACTAGTTCATGGTTGAGTCACTTATTTGAAGGGTGAACAACAAAGATAAGAGCCTGTTTTTGTCCTGCTCTGATAGAACTGATGCTACTTCAGTTGGAAAGGGAGCTAGTAAGTTAGCCTAAGGAGTGTGCAGTCTCAATTCGTCTCTTGATGAATTGTAACCTACATCCCTAGGTTACAATATAATGGATGTATTGGTCCAGAGTAAATGTATTTTCTATTGCTGTTGTAGGTAGTAAGCATTTTTGTTTCAGTGATTTCCTGTCATTGTGTGCATGGGAGACTGCGACTCACAAAATGGTAAAGGTAGAATGTTTTTTTGATGCATTATGTACCTTAGCAAAGTTTGTGCTCAGTTTTCTCACAGGAGAATAGAGCTTGTGGTACCTACTGAAAACTATCCTTCATGAACTTTAATTTCATGAAGCAGTGTGGTACAGAGTGCTTTTTATCCTGAGTGCAGAAATAGATGGGAGAAATAGATGTACATCTCAGGAAGAAGAGGAGTTTCATTGTTAATGAGCAAAATACAGATATATTCTGAACACATGTTTTTGTATATAATTTTACATTAGCACTACAGTAGTCTAAAATCTGACTAAATTACTTCTTAAATAGTTCAATTCCTTGTTTTTAGGAAATAATATTTTGTGGTGTTTGTTTTCAAATTACCAGTTGATGTTGCTTCAACCAACATTAATTTGATTTAGATATGTAAATGCTAAAGGCAATACTTCTTTTCTCATTGAAAATATAAACCTACACATGGCTAAGTCACCTAGCTAGATGTACAAGAAGATGAATCGGTGTATGCCCATATTTCTTCATGGTATGACAGCCAAGCTCTCAAGTCATAGTTCATAATCAAGGTGGTCACTTAGTCTTGCAGATAGGCTGTCCCTACCGTGACAAAGGACCTGGATGTTGTTCTGCTCCTTCTTTGTAATTTGGAGGATACCTAGAATAGAGATGCTAATTCAGGCCGATGTGACAGAGCTGGAAAACAGAGTAGGAAGATAGGGAGACAAGAAAAAATCAGCATAGAAAGGTGTGGTCAAATGTGTGGATGGGACTAGAGACATTTGCCTGCTTACCTAGGGAACAGAATGCTAATGAATTTCCCCCTCAGTTTATGTTTTGGTATAAAGGCTGTTTGGAGAATAAACGCAGAGGAATTTTAAGAATGTGAACTCAAGATTTCACTGAGAATCTCCCTTCTGAAAAAGTCATCTGTGTTGTCTCAATTATTCCCATGCCTCCTCTCTGGTCAGGAGAAATAATTTAGGGTCTGGGCTGGACCCAGACCCTGACAAATCAGTACTGATAGTTCTTAAAACTGCTGTATATTTCTGAAGATACTTTATGTTTATCCCACAATTTAAATGTTAAGAATCGTCCCTGACATAGAAGCTCCTTTGCTTTTCATCAAGAGTCAGGAAAAGTGGGAATTTGATTAGGAGGAACATGGGGAAGTTCTCAAAGAAATTAATAGAAGGAAACCACAATCGTAATGTATTGTATTAAAATGTTTTCAAAAAAGAAAAAAAAAACTGAAACTAAAACTAAAAAATTGCCCACATCCCAAATAGTATTCTCTTTCCATTTCTCAGTTCCCCTTTTCAGACAAATTGTCAAATTTATTTCTGTATGTTTTCTTACTCTGGATATTTTATATGTAATTAAATGTTTTTAAATGCTATAAGCCAAAAGTTAAAAAAAAATAATGAAGACTCCAGGATTTATCCAGGAAAGCTAAAGGCAGTGAGAGGATACAGATCATGAGAGGCACAAATAGTGTTTGTTGTAAATGATCAAGTGTATGAAAGGAGAGCACCTAGATCCTTGGATCTCATATAATTGCATCCTGTACTCTCCAGTCTCATCTTTGAACTACTTAATGAATTTTGGAAATTTAGGTGTTGATGTTGTAATTGTTGTATGATATCCAGTTCTTCCACTTACTACCTGTTGAGATACCTTGAGCATATATATCATGTTTTTAACATTTGTAGGAACTCACAGCTAAAATTTAACTTTGATTTCAAAAGAATCTCCAAGTTTTGAGTTTTTAGTAAAGCAAAAACTGTTATACTTACAGGGAGTCTTAGAGAAGTATTAAATTCATTATCATTGTAAGATGGATATGAATCTTTAGAAGTGTGGTGTACATTTTTTTTTTACAAAAATAGTCACATATATGCAAAAAGGCTAGGTCAAGTTCCGTGCAGGCTCTCTGATTGATGGTTCAACTCTGAGTTCCCATGATCCATGCTAGCCATTTCTGTAATTTTTCCTCCAATGTTCATGGACCCTGTGGCTCCCACAGTCCCTCTTTCCTCTCCTCAGTAGCATTCTTCATGCTCAGAATATCTTGAGAGAGATAACCCAGACTGAGTAAGATAACATGGTATTTCCTCACTCATAAGTGGGTATTAACTATAAAATAAAGAATAACCTTGCTACAATCCACATACTCAGAGAGGCTAGGTAACAAGGAGGGTGCAAGGCCAAATGCCTGGATATCAAGGGAAATAGAAAATAGAGGAGCCCTAATGGTTGAACTGGGGGTGGATGGGCATGGAAACTTGAGCAATCAAGTTGGCTGGTGGGGGAAATTACGAAAAGACATGACTAGAAAGTGGGCCTTTATGATTTAATGTAGAAGCCAGATAGAATGGAAACTTGTGAGTCTACAAGGATGGTCGTAGCTAATTCTTCTGGAAACAGTGGATGGATAACCTGAACTAACCAGTCCTGTAACTACACTGCTTGTCTTTGGAGAAATGTTAACCACTGACTGATGGAGAAATATTCAGGGTGCTGAATTATTGTTTGGGCATAAAATGAATTTTATTAGCTCATGCTTTGTATGCTTGACCCACTGATCATAGTGATACTTATGAGAAGAAGTACATTTTCAGCATTGTGTCTCTATTTCCTTGACTATTTCTCTCCCTGACTTCCATTAGGTGAACTACCTCATCACAAATTCTAACAACCATAAACACGGGAAAAATGGACAGTATCCAATGAAAATGGAAGCAAAATAAATATTTCATCTTTTAAGTTATTCATTTCTGATATTTTGGTCACAGCATCAAGAATAGGAATAAATCTTTTCATAAACACATGGTATACATCAACAACTTCATGTCCTATGTTAACTTTTTGTAGCATTGATTTGCCAGAGAAATTTCTCAAAAGGTGCATGTCTGAAAATGTCAATGCTTTTACATACAATACTTTTGAAGTGGAGGAATGCTGGTTGCCGATATTCATTTATTTATTTCTCTCATTTAAGCACCATGATCATAACATATTAGTATCTTTAGGACTAAAATTCCTTATGAGAAATCACTGTCTAATCATACTTTTCCTTCTATGAGAAGTCAGTCTCTTCTTTGCTTTGAAGTTGTTCTATTTTTCTTTATCTTTGAATACACACACACACACACACACACACACACACACACACACACACAAACATTTGGATTTTTGAGACCAGGTTTCTTTGTATAACAGTCTTGGCTGTCCTGGAACTTGTTTAGCAGATCAGGCTGTCTTCAAACTCACTTGGTTCTGCCTGCCTCTGCCTCCCAAGTTCTGGGATTAAAAGCAAACACCACAACTGTATGGCTGTCTTTGAACATTTTAAACTTTAATTCGATCTGAATGTAAAGTTCTCTGCATAGACATAGATCTAATCGATTTTTCATTATACTAAACATATGGTTATCATATTTTTATACTGAGTGCATTCAAGACATTTTCAAAAATACACAATTTTCCCCATCTCATGTTTCTCTCCTTTCAGTATTCTCATGAGTCACATGCTGGTATGATTACAATTATTCATTTCTCCAAAGATCTGATTGTTTTTTCTCTTTCTTTTGTCTACACTACACCAGTTGTATAGTTTCAATCAAAGAGTTTGTTTACTCTTCCCATTTAAATCAACTTCAAATACTATTGTTCAACTATAAAATTTTCATATTTCAAAATTAAGCTTTCTTTATTAATATTTAGTCCTTTCTGAGAAACTGTTACCATACAGTTTTAAATTCATATCTGTGTTTATTCTGTTCCCTGATTTTATTTATAATAGCTTTATAAATGTTATCTTCCAAACAAATGCCCCATAAGTATTCCCTTATAGGAAATTCCCTTCTTCCAAACTTATCTATCCTAAATCCTATGGTTGGCTGTGTTTACCTGGAGATAGTTTTTGAAAAAGGAAGCTAAGGCTTTTAAACATGAGTGTAGTTTTCTTAGTGGGATCCTTCAGTTATTGAGTAGAAGATCAGGGGAGAAGAAGGACCTAATCTTGTAGCCTAGGAAGATTTTAAATCTTTTTGATGTGGCAGAAGAAATAATCTAGAACCCACAAACTAATGATTTTTCAAGATCATTCAAATATTTATTAAACTAGTTTATAATATATATTTCCATATTTGCTGGATGTTTTAGAAAAAAATTAATAGATCACAAGCTTGTTTACTAGTTTATTTATTTTTTTGTGATTTTTTTGGTTGACCTTTTAAGAAAAGAATCTCTAAGTTTTTCCATGAGGCTAACCTAATGTAGAATATTTTTGTTTCTGTTCTTGGTATATTTTTCTTCTATTGGTTTATCTTATCACTTTACTGTGATAGTTTTGTTTTATACTATTATATTTGATTTTGTTACATTTTATTATTATGTCTTTGAGTCCCGTTCTTTCTAAAAAGAGACAGAAGGGAAGTGCATCCAGATGGAAAGGTAGTTGAGAAAGAACTGGGAGGAATAAAGGAAGGGGAAAGCATAATCAAGGCATATTCTGAGAAAAGAATCTTTTTTTCAATAAAAATACAAAAGAATGTTTAACCCTACCTTGTTGCTGAAATTATTTAGTAAGTAAAATAAGAAAATAATACTTCATTAATAATTGTCATTTGAAAGAGATCACAGAGGATATACAGAAGGGTGTAATGGGGAAAAAGAAAACCAAAAAAATTGTAATTATAATCTCGAAGTATAACTCAAATAATTTTAACACACAGCAAATGGTTATTCATTTATTTTTATAAAAAGGAAAACAAAAATAAATCATTTTCTTCGGTTAAAAGCACTACCCAGGCAGGAAAATAAAGAAAAGAAATTGTTATAGTGGGCAGAGAAGTAGAAATTGTAATTCATACCAAAGCAATTAGCTGTGCATAGCTAAGGATTTGCCTTCACTTTGAGAGCTTTTCATCTTTCCGGAGTTTGAGAGCCTCTCCTTTCATCTTTGCGGCAGCGCGTGATAAGTGCCGCTTGAGCTCAGTCATTCTCATTAAATACAGTTTCTTTGAAGTAAAATCTCTTGCCATTGAAAGGCAATTCCATGCTAATATGGAATGTGACACTCGTTATTTGGCAAAGGAAAAATTACTTTGAATGTGACTCATATAATCTTCGGGCAAACAGACTCGTGCAAGGCATAAAAATGATTCAATCAGAACAATATAAAAATGACTAGACTGCTGCTTGTTTTATTGTGAAAAATGAAAATTATACATCTATGTTTACATATGGACACACAGGCACACAGGCGCATACACACATTCTTTTTTAAGGAGGTGCTGTGCTTTTTCTGCAGGGTTAGAGCTCCCCTATGTGGACATTTTGAGGAGACACAATAAGGCTTTAAAACTAATATATTACAATTAGAAATTCAATACCCGCCTAGTTAGCTCTTCTTGTAAATATTCAGAAGTACCAACTACAAATAGTATCAAGATTTATTAAAAATATTTTCCACCCAATAAATTACACTGGCAGAGGGATTTTAATAGAAAAGAATTAAAGGCAGACAACAAAATGAAACATTTAAGCATATTCATGAAGTAAATAAATGATGTCTAGTCAATTATACTATACTAGAATGACATTATTTATGTCATTCATAAATAATGAAAATAATTTAATTTTCCATTCAGTTAATTATTTTATCATCTGTAACTTACTTGTGTGTTATAAAGTGGGAAAATCGCAGAAAAAAATTGATTCCTGGATAGTGATAATACATTAGATAGCAGAACTATCTTTTTGAAAATTATTTACTATTCTTAGTGCACATGTGTGCATCGATGTGCACATGTATATGTCACTGTTCACATGTAGAATGCAGATAACAACTTTGTGGAGTTGATTCTCTCTGGAAATAGAACTATGGTTCCAAGATTGCATAGACAGTACCTTTACGCACTGAATTATCACACCACCACCCAGCAAAACTCTGTTAAACACATATAACTCAGCTGCAACATATGGCATTGCTTGCTCTAACTTTAGATAGTTTTTACATCCTCCACTTGGTCCATTTGTGCAAAATCTTCATGCATTCAGAATTACAATAATTTATTGAACATTTCAGTAAGTTTGAGGGAATCACTTTAATGGATAAAATGTAAAAAAATAATAAATATTGGAAGTGAGAGGTAAATTCAACCTAATTTTAATTGATGCATGTAAGACACCTCATACCATCCAATAATGTTGTAAAATGGACAATATTGGCTTTATTTATCTATCTATTAATTATACATCCAAAATGAAGTTAATTTTCACAAAGATTCCCTTCAATAACTTTAATGAGAGTCATCCACCTTTGGTGTGTAAATGTATATCATATTGACATCATTCTTCCTCCTACTTTTGAAAAATGTCTGATAATGTTAGCTTGTCCTCTGCTAGAGTTCTGCTTGGTTGACATAGCTAATGTGTCGCATATATATAAAGAGGAATGGGGAGGGAGGGAGGAAGAGAGTGAGAGAGAGAGAGAGAATTAATAAATAAACACTCAACCAACAGAACTGTATCCCTGACCTTTAGGACAAACAAGTTTTCATTATTGAAAATTCTATATATGTAGGGATGTTCTGTAACCTTGATTAACCTTTTAATTAATGGGACAACAGTGGTGCACCGCCATGTCAAGTAGGACAAACATTCTTTAAATATACTCTTAAATCCCAGCGGTGGTATACCCCCTTAATCCCAGCACTTGGGAGGCAGAGGGAGGCAGAGCTCCTTGAGGCCAGTCTTTTCTACAGAGCTAGTTCCAGGAAAGTCAGGACTATAAAAAAAGAATTTACAATTATTTGAAAATCAAAAATCCAATGGCAGAAATTTATTTTTTCTTTAATAACACTAAAGTATATTATGTAAAATTTGAAAATTGTATTGATAAGAATAACTATTTTGCCAGCTTATATATTTGTGAAATTCATGCTACCAAATGTTTTTAATGTGTGTCAGTCAGGAACAAAATGAAATATTTTAGAAATTGATAAAAAATAAAAGGCCAAATCTAGGGACTATGGAGAAGCTCAGAGTGTAGGAACATGTAATCTTGCCAACACCCTGAGTTGATTCCCAGTCCTTATGACTGCTGCTTCACAACCACCTGTTAATTCCATCCCTCCCTCTGTCCTTCATGACATTTTTATGTATATTTCCATTGCTAACTTCCAATCAGACATGCCAAGACATGTCCCCAAGATAGAGACGATTATACATAATCCACAAAACCTAAAAATAAAGAATGACCAAGTCAGTTAAAAAGAAATATATATTCATAATGCTGGCTCACATTTGGTAGAGTTTTCTCTAAAAGTGCTCCTAATCCCAGTTTAAAATTTTACAAAAATTTAGAAGTTATAAATATATAAACAGTTTTTAAATATGTACTTTTAAAAATTGTCTTCTACAAACATATTTTTTTAAATATATTTAAAAGCATGTACTGTTATATAAACAGAGGTCTCCTGATAGCTTGAAATTGTGTATTGCCTTAGCTTCAAAACTTATTGATTGGCACCGCGGCCTGGGGCAGGCGGTGAGTGCAAAGGGACTGGAGTCCCTTTGTTCGGATAGCAGGCCTGCAGCAAGCTAAGACCGCAGGCAGCTAGTCTTCTGACCAGCAAGGGGCTCTGATCCTGTGGAGGGGTGAGTGTGTTGACCGCCAGCCATACAACTCCGGTTAGGTACACACGGTATTCCCGCCATCCTTATCTCCCTGGCTGCTCCACAGGGGCAGCTTCCCCCAGCTAATCCCTCTCTCCTGCTATGCCATCCCAGCTTTCGGCCTGGAAACCCTCCCGTCCTCTCTCTCTTTTTCGGGGCTTAAATTCCTCCATCTCAGCCGGGGTGGGCACCACGGGTCGGGACAGGTGGTTAGTGCAAAGGGAAGGAAGTCCCTTTGTTCTAATAGCCTGTCTGCAGCAAGCTAAGACTGCAGGCAAAGTGATTCCTGGTGAGCAAGGGACACTAATCCAGTAGAAGACATAGCGGAGGGAAGAGCCATTGGAGGCCATCTGAAGGAAGAGATGGGCAGACACCAAGGCAAAAACTCCTCCAACAATCTGAAAAGCAACATGAAAACACCAGATCCCAGCGATCTTACGACAGAAGGACTTGAACGCCCTATTCCGGAAGAAGTGGAAAACAGTGTCATGATGAAAGCAATAGAGTCTCTTAAACAGGGTATGAATAACTCACTTAAAGAAATAGAAGACAAATATAACAAAAAGATGGGAGAAATGAGTAAAGAAATGGAAGACAAATATAACAAAAAGGTTGAAGAAATGAGTAAATTCGTAAATGATACCCTGGGAAACCAAGAAAAAGCAATCAAACAGGTAATGGAATCAGTTCAAGAATTGAAAACTGAAATGGAGGCAGTGAGGAAAGCACAATCCGAGGGCCAGCTGGATATGGAAAACCTAGGTAAACGAACGGAGACTACAGAATCAAGCTTAATCAATAGAATACAAGAGATAGAAGAACGAATCTCAGATTATGAAGACACCACAGAGAAAATAAACGCCCTGACCAAAGAAAACAGCAAATCCAACAAATTCTCATCACAAAACATTCAGGAAATATGGGACATAATAAAAAAACCAAATCTAAGAATAATAGGAGTAGAAGAAGGAGAAGAATTGCAGATCAAAGGCCCAGAAGATATATTCAACAAAATTATAGAAGAAAACTTTCCCATCCTAAAGAGGGATATTCCTATGAAGGTGCAAGAAGCATACAGAACACCGAATAGATTGGATCAGAAAAAAACATCCCCTCGCCATATAATAATCAAAACACAAAGCAGTCAGATTAAAGAAAGGATATTAAGAGCTGCAAAGGAAAAAGGTCAAGTAACCTGTAAAGGTAAACCTATCAGACTTACACCAGACTTCTCTATAGAAACCATGAAAGCCAGAAGGTCCTGGATAGAGGTACTGCAGAAATTAAGGGACCATGGATGCAAGCCCAGACTACTTTACCCAGCCAAGCTTTCGTTCACTATCAATGGAGAAAACAAAATATTCCAGGATAAAAACAAATTTAAACAATACGTAACTACTAATCCAGCCTTACAGAGAATACTAGAAGGAAAATTACATCCCAAGGAATCCAACATTGCCAACACTGACTACAATAATTCAGACATCTAGCGACCCTTCACTAGCACAATTCAAAGTAGGAAAACACATACACTCTATTACCCCCGCAAAAAAATGACTGGAGTCAACAACCAATGGTCATTAATATTTCTTAATATCAATGGACTCAATTCACCTATAAAGAGGCACAGACTTAGAGATTGGTTACGAAAACAGGATCCAACATTCTGCTGTTTACAAGAAACACACCTCAACCACAAAGACAGACACCTACTCAGAGTAAAGGGTTGGGAAAAGGTTTTCCAAGCAAATGGACCTAAGAAACAAGCGGGTGTGGCCATTCTAATATCTAACAAAATCGACTTCAAACTAAAATCAATCAGAAGAGATGGAGATGGACATTTCATACTCATAACAGGAACAACTCATCAGGAAGAAGTCTCAATCCTGAATATCTATGCCCCTAATGTAAAGGCACCCACATATGTAAAAGAAACTCTTCTAGAACTCAAGGCAGTCATCAAACCACACACGCTAATAGTAGGAGACTTCAACACTCCTCTCTCACCAATGGACAGGTCAATCAGACAGAAACCAAACAGAGAATTAAGAGATTTATTGGAGGTATTGAATCAAATGGACTTAACAGACATCTATAGAACACTCCACCCAAATAGGAAAGAATATACCTTCTTCTCTGCAGTTCATGGAACCTTCTCGAAGATTGACCACATACTCGGTAACAAAGCAAACTCCCACAGATACAAAAAAATATTAGTAACCACCTGTGTCTTGTCAGACCACCATGGATTAAAATTAGAATTCAACAACAATGCTACCCCCAGGAAGTCAACAAACTCATGGAAGTTGAACAGTCAACTACTAAATCACCCCTGGGTCAGGGACGAAATTAAGAAAGAAATTAAAGTCTTCCTTGAATTTAATGAAAACAAAGACACAACATACTCAAACCTATGGGACACTATGAAAGCAGTGCTAAGAGGAAAGTTCATAGCAATAGGTGCCCAACTAAAAAAAACGGAGAAAGCACACATTGGAGACCTAACAGCACACTTGAAAGCTCTAGAAAAAAAAGAAGCTGATTCACCCAGGAGGAGTAGAAGACTGGAAATAATCAAACTGAGGGCTGAAATCAACAAAATAGAAACACAGAAAACAAACCAAAGAATCAATGAATCAAAAAGCTGGTTCTTGGAGAAAATCAACAAGATTGACAAACCCCTATCCAAACTAATCAAACGGCAGAGAGAGAACTTGCAAATTAATAGGATCAGAAATGAAAAGGGGGATATAACCACAGACACAGAGGAAATTCAGAGAATCATTAGATCTTACTACGAAAGTTTATATGCCACAAAGTTGGAAAATGTAAAAGAAATGGACATTTTTTTAGATAAATACCATATACCAAAGTTGAACCAAGAACAGGTGAACAATCTAAATAGACCTGTTAGTCGCGAAGAATTAGAGGCTGTTATCAAAAATCTCCCTGCCAAAAAAAGCCCAGGACCAGATGGTTTCAATGCAGAATTCTACCAGAACTTCCAGGAAGAGCTAATTCCTATACTCCTTAATGTATTCCATAATATAGAAACAGAAGAGTCATTGCCAAACTCCTTTTATGAAGCTACAGTTACCTTAATACCAAAACCACATAAAGACACAACCAAGAAAGAGAATTACAGGCCAATCTCACTCATGAACATAGACGCGAAAATTCTCAATAAAATACTGCCAAACTGAATCCAGGAACACATTAGAAAACTTATCCATTATGATCAAGTAGGCTTCATCCCAGAGATGCAGGGCTGGTTCAACATATGCAAATCTATCAATGTAATCCATCATATAAATAAACTGAAAGAAAAAAACCATATGATCATTTCATTGGATGCTGAAAAAGCATTTGACAAAATTCAACACCCATTTATGATAAAGGTGTTGGAGAGACTGGGGATACAAGGATCATACCTAAATATAATAAAAGCAATATACAGCAAGCCGACAGCTAACATCAAATTGAATGGAGAGAAACTCAAACCCTTTCCACTAAAATCAGGAACACGACAAGGCTGTCCACTCTCTCCATACCTCTTCAATATAGTGCTTGAAGTTCTAGCAATAGCAATAAGACAACATAAGGAGATCAAGGGGATTCGAATTGGAAAGGATGAAGTTAAACTTTCGTTATTTGCTGACGATATGATAGTGTACATAAGTGACCCCAAAAACTCTACCAAAGAACTCCTACAGCTGATAAACACCTTTAGTAACGTGGCAGGATACAAGATCAACTCCAAAAAATCAGTGGCCCTCCTATACACAAAGGATAAAGAAGCTGAGAGGGAAATCAGAGAAACATCACCTTTCACGATAGCCACAAATAGCATAAAATATCTTGGGGTTACTCTAACCAAGGAAGTGAAAGACCTATTTGACAAGAACTTTAAGTCTTTGAAGAAAGAAATTGAGGAGGATACCAGAAAATGGAAAGATCTCCCCTGCTCTTGGATTGGGAGGATCAACATAGTAAAAATGGCAATTCTACCAAAAGCAATCTATAGATTCAATGCAATCCCCATCAAAATCCCATCAAACTTCTTCACAGACCTTGAGAAAACAATAATCAAGTTTATATGGCAAAACAAAAAACCCAGGATAGCCAAAACAATCTTATACAATAAAGGAACTTCAGAGGCATTACCATCCCTGACTTCAAACTCTATTACAGAGCTACAGTATTGAAAACAGCATGGTATTGGCATAAGAACAGAGAAATCGACCTTTGGAATCGAATAGAAGACTCGGATATTAACCCACAAACCTATGAGCACCTAATTTTTGACAAGGGAGCTAAAGGTATACAATGGAAGAAGGAAAGCATCTTTAACAAATGGTGCTGGCATAACTGGATGTCAACCTGTAGAAGGATGAAAGTAGATCCATACCTATCACCATGCACAAAACTCAGGTCCAAATGGATTAAAGACATCAACATTAATCCGTCCACTTTGAACCTGATAGAAGAGAAAGTGGGAAGTAGTCTACAAGATATAGGCACAGGAGGCTTCTTCCTAAGCAGGACCCCAGCTGCACAGACAATAAGAGAAACAATGAATAAATGGGATCTACTGAAACTGAGAAGCTTCTGTAAAGCAAAGGACACTGTCAGTAAGACAAAAAGGCTGCCTTCTGACTGGGAGAAGATATTCACCAACCCCTCATCAGATAAAGGTCTGATCTCCAAAATATACAAAGAACTCAAGAAACTAGACACTAAAACTCTAATTAACCCAATTAAAAAATGGGGTACTGAACTGAACAGAGAATTCACAACAGATGAACTTCGAATGGCCAAAAGACACTTAAGGTCATGCTCAACCTCCTTAGTGATCAGGGAAATGCAAATCAAAACCACTTTGAGATACCATCTTACACCTGTCAGAATAGCTAAAGTCAAAAACACCAATGATAGCCTATGCTGGAGAGGATGTGGGGTGAGGGGAACACTCATCCATTGTTGGTGGGAATGCAAACTTGTGCAGCCACTGTGGAAATCAGTGTGGCGGTTTCTCAGGAAACTGGGAATCAATCTCCCTCAGGACCCAGCAATTCCACTCTTGGGAATATACCCTAGAGATTCCCTAGCATACTACAAAAGCATTTGTTCAACTATGTTCATAGCAGCACTATTTGTAATAGCCAGAACCTGGAAACAGCCTAGGTGCCCCTCAATAGAAGAATGGTTAAAAAAGGTGTGGAACATGTACACATTAGAGTTTTACTCAGCGGTAAAAAACAATGACATCTTGAATTTTGCATGCAAATGGATGGACATAGAAAACGCTTTACTGAGTGAGGTAAGCCAGACCCAAAAAGAGGAACACGGTATGTATTCACTCATAAGTGGATTCTAACCATAATTTAAAGGTCTTTGAGCCTATTATTCGTGATCCTAGAGAAGCTAAATAAGAAGACGAACCTGATGAAGATTATTTAGCTATCCACCAGGAGGTAGGAAATAGTCAAGAGTCCCAGGTAACCTTGGGTGCATGGAGGGGGTGTGGGAGGGTTGTTGGAAGGGGAGAGGGATAGAGAGAAGGGAGTAGGGGAGGAATGGAGAAAGCTTGGTTGACCGGGATGGGGGGAAGGGAGGAAGGATGAATATGGGATCAGGGAAGAATATATTTCAACTAAGGGAGTCATTTTAGGGTTTATAGGAAACTTGATTATAAATGGGATCCCAGGCCCAAGGAGAGATCCCCAGATTGTTCTCTGGACAGAGGAGAGGGTGCCTGAACCGGCCTTGGCCCATAACCATACTGATGAATATTTTGCTTATCACCATAGATCCTTCATCTGGCGATGGATGGCGATACAGACGGAGACCCACATTGGAGCACCGGACTGAGCCCCCCCAAGGTCCAAATGAGGAGCAGAAGGACGAAGAAAATGACGAAGGACTGCGAGGGATGCTATCACCCACTGATACAAGGGGTCGGATCTAATGAGAGTTTACCAAGGGCAGTTGGACTGCAACT
This sequence comes from Myodes glareolus, assembly GCF_982192425.1. Classification (NCBI taxonomy): domain Eukaryota; kingdom Metazoa; phylum Chordata; class Mammalia; order Rodentia; family Cricetidae; genus Myodes; species Myodes glareolus. Next base: position 71,590,968 of record NC_142037.1, on the reverse strand, counting down.
GAACGAGCACGTGATCCAACCAGATTCTCTGAATGTCGCCGGTTTTTCTGAATGTGGCTGGCCCGGAGTCTTTCTGAGAAGCCATTGACAATGTCACTGGGACTAGTTTCCTCTGCATATACTGGATTTTTGGGATCCAGTCTGTTTGGATACTCACCTTCCTGGACCTGGAGGGAGGGGGGACGATCTTGAACTTCCCACAGGGCTTGAAACCCTGACTGACCTTAGGGACAAAGAGGGAGGAGGAGAGGGGGGGGGAGTGGGAGGGTGTTGGGAAGAGGGGCGTAAATGGAAACTTTTATAATTTAATAAAATTACTTAAAAAAAACAAAAAACAAAAAAAAACCCAAAACTTATTGATTTTTACCAATCCAACAATAGTACTGGATATCTATAGTCTTCACCCCGCTAACTCACTCTCCAAGCTTACTTCTCAACCTCAAGATCTCTTCTTTGTAAATCACTATTGATACACACACACACACACACACACACACACACACACCACTTACCTGTGTCCTTTACTGTTTCTGGTATGTATATGAGTAGCAGCCTAGAATAACAATGAATGGCTTTAAACATCTTTTATCTGATCTCTACTATTTGAAAAAATTCATATTTAGAGAGATTCTATTCTTAATACAAGTGAGGTTATGTGAGGTTGTTTGATTTTTTCTGTTAAATTGTTATTGTTGTTAACTTTTCTTCTAGCAAATTCTTTGTATATCTCAGACTGATCTCATGTTCACGATGTCCCCAACGATTACTTATAGTGTATTCTTTTCATCACCTGTAAGTGTGGAGATTACAAGCATGTACCATCACACTTGCCTTTGCTGTCTTGTATTATTTTAAATTGATTTCACTTAACTTTTAATTTAAAGTATTTTATCAACAGTCATACATGCACATATATTTGCCTCAGTCTATCACTCCCCGTTCCCTTCCCTCCACTACATCACCAACATTCTATCACTGGTGTCCTTTCTCTTCCTTCCTTTCTTTTTTCCTATAATACTTAGTTAATCCATGCCACATTGTCTGTAGGTTATGGGTGTGGAGACAACTGAAGAAACATACACAGCCTTCCAGGACCAGAATTACTATGATTACAGAACCTTGGTTTCCCAAGGAATATTATTTGTAAATATCTCCCCAGAATGGTTGAAATGTCATAAACCTATCACAGTATACTGGATTTGGGATGTTTCAGCATTTAATTTTCATATATTTTGGATAAAAGACTTTTGGATACAAGAGCTTAGAAATGAGACATTATTTTATGTGTTTTTTTTAATTTATTGTTGGATTATTTTAGACACAAAAGCATTTCATTTTTTTAAAATATTTGATATTTTAAAATTAAAATGACAATATTTTATTTCTTCCTTTTCATTTTCATTGAGTTCTGCCTACATTTCACCCTGTTATCTGTTTATTTGTTGCCACAAATCATTTTTATTACTTTTGAACTTAAAGTGATTTGTCATTCTACCTACCAGATATATATTTTATAATTTACTTTGGAATGTTTTTTTTGATGTTGTGTAAACATTTCAAGTATTTTCTGTTTTGTATGAATACAGCCTTTCTATATTCAATTGGTCATATTGAGTGTGAAGATAAGTTATTTAATTTTGTATATTTATCATACATTCTATGGTCACACTGAACTCGTTGATACCAGGTATTAAGTAGATTCTTTAGGATTACCTATTAGGAAAAGTATGACTAATTTGAATGCTGGTACTTAGAATTGTTTTCTTTAAATCCTGCTGTGGGTTATTTCCATAATGTTTGTAATTGAAATGGAATTGCTTTCCTTGCCCCATTTCCAATCCTTCTTCCAGACTCTTCTAGATATCCTGTCTTTAGCACCTCACATGCCTGCCCCCTCAAGTTTGTAAACTATAATCTTCTGTATTTGTTTTGTCATTTGTGTATACATAGATAAAACCTCAACTATACTGGCAAATAGAAGTGCAAAATTCAGTGACTTTTGTTTGTTTGTTTGTTTTGGTATTTGGAAAAGCCTTAGCTGTCAGAATTAGTAGGTGACCATCAGAGCTTTTCAGAAGAGACATATCCCTTTATTAAGTCAATAAACCTCATTCCTCACTAAATTAATGGGTATTTTTGGTCATAAACTGTGTTTAATACTGTTGAATGGTGTTATTATCTGTAACTTTATCTTCTCATTACATGTCTGGGTCTAACTAGTAATTACTTATACTGCTCTTAAAAATGGATTTATAAATGATTTGTTTTTTCTTTTATATTTTTGGAAATGGATATGAATTAGGCTAACTTTTCTTTTTAATGTTCTTGTTAAGCTATATATATTTCTGTGTGTCCCGTCTTTCCTCTCCCTCTCCTTCTACCCTCTCTCATGCCCCCTCATGCTCCTAATTTGTGGACTTTACCAATGTAATCACCTAAATCTGTGACTTATCCTTAGGAAATATATTTTCACTGCTTGTTTCATCTCTTCAGTGTATGCATCGCTATTTATATTTTTCATGTCTATTTAAAAACATTTAGTACCTCATGTCTTTGTAGGAATAGACACAGTTTAACAGCTCACTGATTTAGCAGTACATATTTCTTATAGAGTGTAATCAAATATCTTCTCAATTGTCTTTCACAAAGATCCAATTGTTTTCTCTCTTTTTTTTTTTCTCTGTATTTTGGAAATTTGTGTTTGCTTTACCAGTTTTGCCTGAATAGAGTAAAAAGTGACCCAAATTAACTGGAGGACAAACTTAGGGCATGCTCATTTGTTCTTCCCAGGGCCACAGCTTTAAAAATTTGGATGAGTCTATCAACTATTTGCAAAAGGTTAAGGACGTAACACATCCCTCTTGTCATGTTATTGCTCTATTATACTGTTTTTCAGTTTTGAATGTGCTTTACTCATTTATTTTCCGTGGCAGAATCAGAAGACCTATGTCATTATATAATTCAGAGGATAACTAGTTGGAGTCAGTGTTCTCCTTTATTAAGAGCTTTCCTGGTATCAATGTCAGATAATCAGTCTTGTTAGTCAAGTACTACTTTAGATAATCCCAAAATGAGGTGAAGCTTCTCAAGAAGTGTTTCATTGTTTTTACAAAAACATCCAATTACATCTTTGTACTAAAATAAAAGCACATGTACTTTAATTCTCTGATACACAATGGTCATTTTTTTTCTTTTTTTTTTTTCCTTTTTTTTTCATAGCAGCACTATTTGTTATAGCCAGAACCTGGAAACAACCTAGGTGCCCCTCAATAGAAGAATGGTTAAAGAAGGTGTGGAACATATACACATTAGAGTTTTACTCAGCGGTAAAAAACAATGACATCTTGAATTTTGCATGCAAATGGATGGACATAGAAAACGCTTTACTGAGTGAGGTAAGCCAGACCCAAAAAGAGGAATATGGTATGTATTCACTCATAAGTGGATTCTAACCATAATTTAAAGGTCTTTGAGCCTATTATTCGTGATCCTAGAGAAGCTAAATAAGAAGGTGAACCTGATGAAAATCATGTAGCTATCAACCTGGAGATTGGAAATAGACAAGAGTCCCAGGTAACCTCGGGTGCATGGGAGGGTGGGAGGGTTGTTGGAAGGGGAGAGGGTTAGATAGAAGGGAGTAGGGGAGGAATGGGGAAAGCTCGGTGGACTGGGATGGGGGGAGGGAGGAAGGATGGATATGGGATCAGGGAAGAATATATTTCAACTAAGGGAGTCAGTTTAGGGTTTACAGGAGACTTGATTATAAATGGGATCCCAGGTCCAAGGAGAGATCCCCAGATTGTTCTCTGGACAGAAGAGAGGGTGCCTGAAACGGCCTAGGCCCATAACCATACTGATGAATATTTTGCTTATCACCATAGAACAATGGTCATTTTTTAATTTAACAAAAATCAATTATTAACATGATGCATTTGGATTGAAAAATTTAATTAAGTTGGATTAAGAAGCTATCTTTATATTTGTAGTATATTTTCTGAGTTAGGTTTTTTGATTGGAGTGAAGAGAAACAATGACCATGGCAGCTCTTTCAAAAAAAAACCTTTTTTGGGGACTGACTTCAGGTTCAGAGGTATAGCCCATTATCATCATGATAAGAAGCATGGAGGCACGCCTGCAGACAAGGTCTCATTTTATTCTATTGTCCTAAATATCTAAATATAACCCTCTCAGTCTATATAATGACTTCAGGGCTCATCACTTTGTATTGGATAATCAATTGGAAAGACTATTTCTACTGTCTTCAACATTGCTTAGGTGTAGCTAAAGTTAAAACAGAGTAAACTTTTCTCTTTTACCAACAAACCATGTTTTTAGCCCCATATCTGTATTTTGTAAACCTACTTAGTTCAATTAATGCTGCATGTGACTGCAGGAGTGTAGGACCATTTGCCAAAGCACAGGCAGCCTCTCAAGGAATGAATCTCAGAAAGAAACGGAATCCTTTTCCTAAAGCAAAGCCATCAATTGCCAGCCACATTCTCAACACAAGGTAGCAGTTCATGAGCTTTAATCCCAGTAATGATGGGGCAATACACTTTCTATAAATTGAGGATATTGTGTTGATGTATGTCCCTTGTAGCCCTCTATTCTCCAGGACTTTTATCATGAATAAATGTGAGAGTTCGTTGAATGGTTTTTTTTGCATGCTAATTAGATGATCTTGTGTTTCGTGTTTATGACAATATTCACATGGCGGATGAATGACTAACTTGTGTTTAAACATATTTATATCTCTGAGGTGAATGTAACTTAAATATGATTGGTAATCTTTTATGTAAATTTTATTTGAAAGTATCTCATTGAGAAATTTTGTGTCTGTGTTCTTTGGAGAGATTTATCAATAATGTTCTTTCTTACTTAATTTGTACCTTCTTTTGTTTTGTTTTTTTGAGTATTTTTTCCTCTTTCTTTTTCAATTGCTTTTTTTACTTATAAATTCTGATTGAATTCTGTGATGAATCCATCAGGCCAAGGTTTCTTGTTTGTTTGATTTTAATTGGTATATTAATTAATGCTTTTACCTTGCAGTAGTTATTTTGAGTCTGCCTAACTATTTACTTCATCTGTATTTAATATTGGTAGAACTTTTAACTTCCTAATACCATGACAAATGCAATTTAGAGAGGAAAAACGTTTATTTCATCTTATACTTGCACGTAGCAGTTCCTCACTGAAGTTAGTCAAAACAGTATCTTAAGGCAAAAGCTTGGAACTAGGGCCTGAAACACAGGGACTGCAGAAATGGTGCTTACTGACCTGCTCTCCCTAGCTTGTTCAGATTTGTGTTTCATGAAACTCAGGACCACTTACAAAGACTTGGCACTTACCACCTGTGGGATAGGTCCACCCACATCAATCATTAATCAAAAAAATGTGTTACTGGCTTGCCTGAAGGCAACCAGAAGGAGAAATTTTCTCAGCTGATTTTCCTCTTACTAATGAAAACAAGTTTGTTTCAAGGTGGAAAAAATCAGCACAGTAGGTCGTGTATGTAAAAAAGTTCATTACCTTGTTACTTTTAGATTTTCCAATATATTGGAAACTAATATTTCCAATAAGTTATTATTCTCTGAATTTGAATCTCTGAATCCCAGTATCAGTTGAAATATATAACTTTTCATCTTTAATATATTTAATTTACATCACCTTTTTTTTCCTTTCATTAGTTAGGGAAAGGTTTGTCCATCTTTAATTTTTTTTGTGGAATCAATTTTTCTTTGCTATGACTCTGCAGGGTTTTCTTGTCTGCCCTATTTTATTCATTTCATCCTGGTGTATTATTATTATTTCTATACACTACCTATTGAGTCACATTAACTGGATTTATCTTATACAGATCTTGATCAGATAGCCACAGCTGCTTCTAATTCATGACTACAGTAGCTAGTATTTCCAGTTCCCACCCTTCACTGAGGAACTAGTAGCAGCTTAGAATCACTGGGGATTATTTATAATCACAGAGAGAATTATTCATTTTTAAGGACATAACCATTGGTCAGCTTCCCATTCTTCAGTGGATGACTTTACAAACATGAACATATTGGTAACAATAACTGACTTAATGAGCTATCAAAACACCCAGTAGGCCAAAGGAATTTTTGGCTTTGCATGTTATGGGCAACTTTGCTGAATTTGGAGCAAGAAATGGGGATATGTATGATGACATTTCTCAAAAATGAAGAAAAAAAAAACAATACAATGGTTATTGATCAAGTTGAAAGCAATGAGCTGTAGATAACTTATTTAATTACATGGTAAATCTGTACAAAGAAGTAAATTTGATTGTTCTACTCCATTTATTGGATTCTGAATGATTTAATGGATTCCCTTCAAAAGTAACAATATAGTTGTGTTTTGACTAATAGTTCAGAAATATGTTACTCACTGTAATCTTCTGCTTGTATTTTCCCATGTATAACAGATGTACATCCCCCTGCAATAGCACAGAAAATATAAAACTTCAGAGGATTTGATGCTTCTTTTTTTTGATTATCTTCAAATCTAGCAGAAAACAAATTTCTTGAGCTCCTTTAGTAATAGCTCCTATGACTCAGTGCTGCAACCATAATTCCAATTAAACAATTCCAACTTTGGTTTTTACTTCCTTTTCTTCTTCTCTTATTCAGACATTCATATATTTTAAGTATTATGAGTGAAACTTTAATATCATTTCTAGGAGACACAGTCTCCTGCAACAAATTGGTGTGCCAATGTGGTCGACTAAATTCATATAAAACCTGAGAAGCTTGGAAAGAAATTTTTGGACACAAAAGAACAAAGTTAAGCATGGCTTTTTGTTAGCAGTATTTTCTCAAGTGGGCTCTGTGCTGCAAGTTATTTGGTGACAGCGTGGGCAAACTGCTTACCAAAGTTGAGGTCATAAGATGGCTCCCACTCTACAGTCTCAGAGGCAGTGAATGGACCTCCACATTTTGGACTAGGCAGAGCAAAAAGGCAAAGCAGCCTTAGTTAGTCCCAGCCATGCTACTTTACATTTTAAGAAGCAGTCCTTGTCAGAAAAGAATTACAGATGCACAGTAAGACTGTTTCAGACATAAAAACCTCTAAATGCATCAGATTGTGTTTAAAAACTGCACCTAGGCTTGGGAGAGAGAAGAAAAAGAGTAAAGAGACAGTAAATATAATATAAAACAGGACAGACAGTCATAGATTAAAGTTGTAAAGATAATAAAATAAATTTTACCTTGTAGGAAAAGTAGTAGAGGGGAGGAGAAGGTAAAAAGGGGAAGGTGGTGTGGGAGGTCCTTCTGTCTATGTGTTGCTTTTATTGGTTAATGAATAAGGATACTGGCATGGTCAATGGCAAAGTAGAACCTACTTAAGCAGGAAAAGCTAGGCTTAATGCTGGGAGAAAGGCTGGCGTCCGAGAGAAGCCATGGAGCTGAAGCCAGAGATATACATGCTGAAACGTTGTGTTAAGCCACTGCCATGTAGCGATACACAAAATAACCGAGATGGGTTAACTCTAGATGTAAGAGCTAGATGGCAATATGCTTAATAATTGAGCAAGCAGTGATTTAATTAACACAGTTCCTGTGTGGCTATTTTGAGAGTCTAGGCATCCAGGAAATGATCAAGAGGCCTCTCTCTAACAGAAGGTGGAAGAAGAAATTAAAGGAATGGAATAGTCAAAATGGGGGAAAGACAGAGACCGAGAATAAGGAAAGAGATATCTTGATTGATAGAGCCATTAAAGGTATAGCAAGAAACTTGGTTCTAGAGACATTCCAGGGGATCCACAAGGAAGACCCCAGCTAAGATCCTAAGAAATAGTGAAGAGAATGTCCGAACTGGTCTAGTCTGTAGTCAGATACATGACTATATTAAATATTACCATAGAACCTGAAGCCAACAACTGTTAAACGCAGAAACAATGAGCTACAGCAGAGCACTGGGTTGTGCTGGCAAAGTCCAGCTGAAGAGTGGGTGGAGTGAGAATATGTGCCAAGGAATCAAGTCCATGATGGGGATACACACCAGAACAGTTTACTGGAGCTAATGGTAGCTCACCAACTCCGGCTGGACATGAAGGGACGAGCATAGGAACCAGCGTAGGATCAGACAAACTAGGTACTGTGAATGTGTGTGACAGTTGATGACTGGGGAAGTCTACATGGCCCCTGGCAGTGGCACCAGGACTTATCCCTATTGTTTGTTTAGGCTTTTTGGAACCCATTCTCTGTGGATGGATACCTTGCTCAGCCTAGATATTGTAGGGAGGGCCTTGGTCCTTCTTCAGAGCAATGTGTCTTACCCTCTCTGAGGAGTTGACGAGGTGTGGGTTGGGGAGGGTGGTGGAGAGAAAGAAAGGAGAGGAAGAAGTGAGAAATTGGATTGGTATGTAAAATAAAAAAATAGTCATTTTTAAAATTAAAAAATGGTTAAAAAAAAGGATTATCATTTCAGTGGTTTATTAGAAAGATTAACTGCTTGTCAACTAGAGAGATTCATATTCCATTTTATTCATCTGAAAGGGAATGAATGATAATATATAAAAATCCTGATAAAATCACCATAACAATGAAATACAGGTATAGATGTAAACTTTTATTGTAGGTCAAGTGTAGATTTTCTCCATACAATTTTCCCAAAAGTGAAATGGAAATGTATAAAATATTGTGAAACAATTTAAACCATTATTGAATAAATTGAAATTCATTGCTTATTATGTTATGCTTTCTGGAAGGAATATGTTACTATGGAAAATGAGACTATTGAACTATACTCTCACATTGACTACATTTATGAAACCATTCTATTTCACTTAGGATGTCCAGAAATAAAAGAGAGAGTGGTAGAGAATTCATACTCTCAATAGGTCCATCAAGGACAAGACCCAAAGTATGTAAATAATTTAGTAGTACCCACCTCCTTAAGGCTCCAAGACCCCATATAAAACACCACTAAGAGTCTCAGCAATACAAATACAAACATATAGAAATTCACCCCTGTGGAGGAAGAAAGTCTTCTTGAATGGTATTGTACATCAAGGAAACTTTCAGCAACAATGATGGGACATGCATTACATAAACTTGGAAAGAAAGACTCGAAAGTTTCATTATAGAGAAATGATAAGTATTTGAGAAGCTGAGTATGTTGTCATATTTAATGATTATTCAATGAATTCATATATGCAAAAATTAAACAAATAATACTAACATGCAAAATTTAATGTCTTTAAGTATTTTCTAAATATAATGGCATTTTATAAGTAGGTACACAAAATCTTTTTAAGCTAACTGACATAGTATAAACCTGTTTTTTAATGTCCAAATATCTAATATTTAAATAGAACAAAATGACAATATGATATTTTTATCTCAATCTCATTTAAATATTGCAAATATTTATCATTAATAACTAGCACTAGTTTGTATTTTATCAAGGAAAGCAGAAGATGTTCATGGCTTTGATCTCAGGGAATTAAAATAAACATTTATCAGAGCCACACTAAAGAAAATAACACATGCATTTGTCGTACAAATAATAAAAAATCAGAGTTTGGGTATTTACACATGCTGCACTGAACTAATAAAAAATTTGCAATGAATAAATATAGTAAGCATTTTTACTAGTGTATTATAAAAATGGATAAGTTGCAAACATATGCACAATATCTAACATTCATACATTTCTACATTGCTGCAATTCTACTCAGAAACCCAGCAAGATTCCAGTAGGATATTTAATAATTGAATATTCCTGACCCTTTATGCTGCTACTGAATTCTCTTGGGACACTAGCAGTCCAAAGGAAAAATGCCATGCTATTCCTGAGTGTACTGAGCTAGTCTTAATTGTAAGTGAGTGAACCACATTTCATTGGTTTTGTTTGTTTAAATTGGTTAATTTCCATGAAGAAATGCAGAGCTCAGCAATTTTCTGTAGCATTCTTTTTTTTCTTTAATGTAATGAAAGGAATTCAAGTTTCACACTCATAAGGAAACTCCTTGATCCATAGCAAAATACATTAGTGTTTTGAAGTTTTCACTCTGTTTTGCTCAAATATGTTCTCCTGGGAGTTTATATGCATTGAAATTGTGGCATAAGCTTAATATTACTGTCACCAAGGATTTATTTTTTGCTTTGACTCAAGATGTAACAATTTTATTGGATTTTTCTGGCTTTTGCTCTTCTATCTATCACACAGTTGGAATGAATTACAAATGTACACTGCCCCTGGAATGGTCTCAGCTTTATCTCAACAAGGAGTGTTTCCTTCTTCATTGAACTGTGCATATTAGGCTAGATACAGTGCAGTCTTAGCCAAATTTAATAAACAGTGGAGAAAACTAGTATTGACAAAATTTTTCTATCATCCAAGTTCTTTTTTCAATAACAAAATTTCTCAAAAGAGTTTTATGAGATTTAAAGATTCTTGTGACAGGATGCAATACCGTGATATTAATGATACTCAGCTACATAAACCACACAACTTTGTTCCTTGCAGCTACAGAAGCAGAAAAATAGCACTCCAGCCCACAAATGTGTTTGCCCTTAAGGGCAGCATAAAACCACTTGAAACTGTGGAAACTTGAATTTACATATATCAAGTTAGTGTATAATTAGGCCTATGGTTCTGTATGGATTAGGTAACTTGAATGACATTTCTTTTTTAGTTGTAGTGAATGAAATCTGACCTTAGCTGTCTGGTAGCTGACACTGAGTAATTAGAGAAGGGACCTGGTTTATTCAAATTTGTAATTAACATCTGAGATGAGTGTTTGTGTAAACATTTAAGTCACATGTCAATAAGAGCAAATGAGTGTGTGCCACAGTAGGAGAACAGGGTATTATGGTGCCACAAAGAAATAAATACCATGGTAGTGTGGGAGGTCCTTTTGTCTATGTGTTGCTTTTATTGGTTAATGAATAAAGAACTGCTTGGAGCCTACTGCAAGGGCAGAACAGAACTAGGTGGGGAAAGCTAGGCTGTATGCTGGGAGGAAGAAGGGCAGCGTTAGAGGAGAAGTCATGGAGCCACCAGAGATAGAAGTGCTGAAACTTTGCTGGTAGGCTACATCCTCATGGTGATGCACAGATTAATGGAAATTGATTAAATAAATATGTAAGAGTTAGCTAATGAGAAGCTAGCGCTAATAGGCCAAGCAGTGATTTAATTAATACAGTTTCTGTGTGGTTATTTTGGGTCTAAGCTAGCTGGGCGGTGTAGAAGCCTCCCTCCTACACCATGACTCCTACACTGTGACTGTCAAGGTGTTTCTTATTCTAATTTTGTAACACGAGGGGCTGACTTGTTGGGGTTTCTGTCCTGCCCAGTACCCCACAGCTGGCAAGTCCCAGAGAAAATTAATCACACAGAGAACTCTATAAGTTATAAAGCTGATTGGCCCATTAGGTCAGGCTTCTTGTTAACTCTTATAACTTATATTAACCCATTATTCTCATCTATGTTAGCCATAATGGCTCAGTACCTTTCTCAGCTGGGCAAGTTACATGCTGTCTCTTCGGTGGTCTGCGTAGGAGTGGCTGAGGAACCTTTCTCCTCCCTAGCCTTATCCTATTCTCATTACTCCGCCTTTACTTCCTGTCTGGTTGACCCGCCTATATATCCTGCCTGGCCAATCAGCGTTTTATTAAAATACATGATTGACAGAATATAGATAATTCTCCTGCACCATTTCCCTCTTTTTTTTTTTCAACAAAGGAAAATACCCATAGTCCATTTGTTGGGAATGTGGGCGTAGTATTTTAGGCTACTTCCTGCTGGTTGGGGGTGCTGATAATCTTATGGGGACCTAAAGAAAATTTAGAATTATAATCAAGCCCTGACTGGAGTATCCTGTGAGTCTTGATCATCTCAGGCAGCAGTCTTGAATCTGTTCTGGATGTAGAATTCAGACATCTGGGTCATCTGTTCCTGTCGGAGATTTCTCAGGTGGCCTTCCTTGATCATACTGGATTTTTCTTAACTCAGAATGAATCCACAACCTCTCATTTTCTGTGGAAACAAAAGCAAAATCTCTTCTCCAAAGTAGCATACCTTTTGACTTCAATTTTGAAGCCAAAGTATTTTCAAAATACCTATCTTGGGTTAGTTCAGCAGCATTTATAAACAAAAGTCTTTTAGCAGCTGTTGCTCCTTCCTCAGCATTTAAACAATTCAAAGAGAGCATAATAACATACAGTATCAAGATTCTCTGTTTATTTTCCATCTTTATTCAGCTTTATTTCAACCTCTATTTCTTTTATTTTTAATTTTATTTTTTGAGACAGGTTCTCTGTATATCTTTGTCCTGGAACAACTCTGTAGACCAGGCTGTCCTTGAACTCACAGAGATCTGTCTGTCTCTGCCTCCCCAGTGCTGAGATTAAAGGCCTGTGCTACCACACCTTGAACTCACAGAGATCTGTCTGTCTCTGCCTCCTAGGCATTGGGATTAAAGGTGTGTGCTACCACACCTTGAAGTCACAGAGGTCAATCCACATCTACCTCCTGGGCATTGGGATTAAAGGTGTGTACCACCACACCTAACTACTCTCTTTTTACTTGAAGAACTTTAACTTTTATCCTGCATTTATTTTTTAACACACTGTAAAACATTAAGAGGTTTTCTTTGTCTTTGAATCTCTCTTTACTGTATGTCTCTCTTTTACTGACCACATGGGTCTTTAAGGAGAGGACTAAAACTGTAGCTTTTACGGCTGGAATTAGCCCATTCCTTAGCTTTCCAGCCTCAAGACTGAGGTACCAACAAGAGCTGTGTTCACTGCCACAACTCTATGGCATTTCAAGGTCCTTGACAGCAAGCTGCAGCATTCTGCTCACAGACCACACTCAGTCGGACTGCCTGGCTGAAAGAGTCAGAGTTTGCCCTGGCAGGACAGCCCAGAAAGCCGGCATTTTAAAACAGCACAGCTTTTCTCCTGCTACAGCTGAAAACCCGAAAAGCATGCATTCAGCTTTTCATCAACACTGTTTAAGTGTTTCATGGCAGGACCTTTTAAAAGAGCTACAAGGTTTAGCAGCTAAAGCTGAGTCAGGAAGCCTCTCTTAGATGAGAGCGTCTGCTTGCCTCTAGCAAGCAGAGCAGACCCGAGAAATTGCTGCTACCAACAAAACTTGCATTACTATATTCTTTCCCAAGCTTTCTCAGGCTTTCTGTGGATTTAGTTATCCACGTCTGGGCACCATATGTAACATGAGGGCCGGCTTGTTGGGGTATCTGTCCCGCCCAGTACCCCACAGCAGGCAGGCCCCAAAGAAAATCACACACAGGACTCCATAAGATTATAAACTGATTGGCTCATTAGGTCAGGCTACTTATTAGCTCTTATAACTTTTGTTACCCCATTATCCTTATCTATGTTAGCACATGGCTCCATACCTTTCTCAGCTGGGCAAGTTACATGCTGTCTCTTTGGTGGTCTGCGTAGGAGTGGCTGAGGAACCTTTCTCCTCCCTAGCCTTATCCTATTCTCATTACTCCGCCTTTACTTCCTGTCTGGTTGACCCGCCTATATTTCCTGCCTGGCCAATCAGCGTTTTATTAAAATACATGATTGACAGAATATAGATAATTCTCCCGCACCATAATTTTTATCACCCAGATAAGCATTTTGCTCTTCAGACACTTCCAAAGGATCTGGATGTCTACACTGACTAATTTAATCATGAATTGTCAGTACTCGATATGACCTGTAATTGAATTAGTCTAACTTCCTCTCTATAATTATGTTTCCCCCATAGATTCCTTGCCCACAACTTAGTATTGTCATCAGCTTATGCTCACTTTGGCTTTCCCTTTCCTGTGCAGTTCTTACCTGAAGTAACATGGCCATGCCTCAGTTCAAGTCCATTGGTCTTTTCTCCTCAAGTCCGTCTTGGTATTCCAGGCTTTTAAACAGATTTGAAGCTGATAACTCAACTCCCAGTCACATATTTCAAATCACTGTTGATTTTTATACTGTTTCAAATCATATTCTATTTTCAAGATTTATCATTTTGCTTTGAATGTCTAACTCTACTGAAAATTCAAATGCCTAAGAATGTCATATTAGTTTAAGTAAAATACATAAATCTACTTTAATTTAAACTAAATCACTTCATTATTTTTACATCTTTAAAATGTAAATACTGGCAGTTAGCTTTCAGTGCCTACATTGCTGCCATAGATCAAATTTCTTCAATTGGACTTTCTGAATGCATGTACCATTGTTTGCTTCAGAATGCATGCACGTACACACACACACACACACACACACACACACACACACACAGAGAGAGAGAGAGAGAGAGAGAGAGAGAGGCATGACTAAAGGAATTTCTTTCTCTGTAGGTATTTTTATTATATTTCAGCTTCAGCTCCTCCCCACAAACAACAACAACAACAAAAACAGTAATCCTATTTGACTTTAACACTCTGAAACGTATTGCCCAAATATTCTCTCATTTCTGCAGCTGTGGCTTTTGTCAGTACAGGTTGTACACATCCTTATCTGTTTTAAATAATAGAATTTGCTAAGTACCCTTCTACTGGGGACTTTTAAATTTGCCCATCACCATAATTGCAATGCCTCTCCAAATTATAATGAGGGTTGCTGCCTTCTATTTTAAGATACTTGAACAATGGTCAATGTTTTCAATGAAAAATACCCTTGTTAGTCAACTGAATTCTGTGTTTTCCTTCCAATACTGAACACTCTATCCCAAAAATCTTTTTTTTTTCATTTAGGTGTTGCAGTTTTATTAGAATTCTATTGCAGCCCTAATAATCTGTCACAGAGTTACTGATGCAAAAATGCACAAGTTATTACACTGTAGTTCTGTAAGCCACAAGCACTTGACTTGTTTCACTTGACTAAGATCACAGCGTTTTGAAGCTGTGTTATTTTGTTACATTCCCTGGGAACATTTTCATTCTTGATCATTTGGATTTTGGGGAGATTTGGATACAATTTCTAGGAAAAAGGTCACTAATTATTTACTTAATATATGTTGCCTGTTTGTGTGTATATCTTTGAAACTAGAAAATTTTGGATTGCATAATTATTACCACCTGAAATATCCTAGTTCGCTTTGGCATTGTCATTTTCCTTTTCTCACCACATCCAGTTTGCCTTTCTTTTTACGAGCCCTTATGTGCATATCAAACCTATCTGCAAATAATTACAGTAACTATATAGCATTTTCAAAATACTAAAATACTTTATTTGTGAAGATTTTTTTTATATATACATACATATTTATATATGTATGTATGTATATATATATATGTATATATATATATATAGCCTAGGCTTTCTTAACAGTCATGATTCTCCTGTTTCTTTGGCTGGCATTATAGGCACAGATTGCTATATCCAGCCTCTAAAGCAACTTTTAACAAGAAAAGTAAAATCCAGTAGTATAAATTCAGGGAATCAGAATAGTGGCATATTTGGAGAAAAATTAGTATGCCAATAGCATATTGGTATCTAATTCCTTTTTAATTAACATTTTTCCTTTATTTTACATACTGACCACAGTTTTCCCTCCTTTTTCTCCTCCCCTTTCCTCGCCCTGACTCTCATCTATTCCCCTTGCCAACTCACATCTATCCCCCTCTCTATCCAGTTCTCCTCTGTCTCCATTAAGGATGGAACAGGCCTCTCATGGGCATGAACATAGCATGTCACATCAAGTTGAGGTAGAGGAAAGACTGAGTCCCTCCCCCTGTATAGAGTCTGAGCAAGGTAATCCAGCATTAGGAACAGATTCCCAAAAGCCAGCTAAGAGCCAAGGAAGTGTCTTGATTTTACTTCTAGGAGTCTTACAAACAGACCAATCCACATAACTGTCACATGCAAGTAGAAGGCCTAGGTAGGTCCCATGCAGGCTCGCTTTGATCCACTGTCCATGTGCTCCAAAGAGTACAAGTCAACTGTTTCTGTTGGTCTGTCTGTCTGTCATGACCTTGACAACCCCTAGGATATTTTAACCCTCCTCCCTTTCATCTGAAGGAGTGCCAGAGCTCAGCACAGTGAATACTGTGGATTTCTGCATCTGCTTCCATCAGTTACTGGATAAAGACTCTGTGATGACAATTCGCATAGTCACCAATATGATTACAGTAAATTGCCAGTTTTGGTACTCTCTACACAATTGCTAGGGGTCTTAGCTTGGTCATCCCAGGCACCTTTCTATCCTTCCCTTTCTCCCCTAATCATGTCCTGTACCAAGTCATCCCAGCCAGCTCTCTCAGGTGTCCATGCCCTCATCCTTTTCATCCCCACCCCCATAGTACTTGGAAAATCTTTTCTATTTCCCCTTCCCAGACAAATTCATGCATCCCTCTTTGGATCCTCTTTGTTATCTAGCCTCTCTGTAGCTGTGAATTTTAGGTTGGCTATCCTGTATTTTATTTCTAAATCCACTTATGAGTTAATACATACCATGATTGTCTTACTGGGTTACCTCAGTCAGAATTATTCTTTCTAGTTCCATTCATTTGCCTGTAAATTACATAAGGGTCATTGTTTTTTACAGATGAGTAATACTCCTTTTAGTAAAGGTATGACATTTTCCTTTTCCATTCTTTTGTTGAGGGTAATCTAGGTAATTTATGGGTTCTAGCTATTATGAATATGCTGTTATGAAAATCACTGAACAAGTGTCCTTGTGGTATTATTGAACATCCTTTGGGTATATGTCCAAGATTGGTATAGCTGGGTCCTGAGTTAGGTTGATTCCCATTTTTCTAAGAAATGGCCAAATTGATTTCCAAAGTGTGTGTAAAATTTTGTACTCCTACCAGCAGTGGAGGAGTATTCTCTTACACCACATTCTCTCGAACATAATCAAAACACCAAATAATTCAATTAAAAATGGGGTGTGCTAATTCTCAACAGAAGAATGTTTAATGTCTTAAATATGTTTAAAGAATTGTTCAACATCTTTAGTCATTAGAAAAATGAAAAACATGAATCTGAGATAACATCTTATTTACATCTGTCAGAATGGCTAAGATAAAAAACATGGATGACAGCTTATGTTGGTATATAATTTTAATATAGCTATATTATTTCCCTAACTGTGATACATGGTTATTGTATGATTATTTTAGCATTACCATGATTTCTTAAATATAAAATTAATGTGAAAATGATTTCTACTATTTAGAAATGTATTTTCTAACTAATTATTTGTGAGTCAAATAAATAAGTGACTGATACCTAAATTAAAGCAACTTTAAAATCTCATACTAGAACATGCTGTTTTCTGACAAGTGTGTCTTATCTAAATTCCTATTGTTAAAATTATACATATTTATTTTAAAATATGAGTAGTTTCAACTATTGTCTTTGACAAGAATGTTTTAACTATGCTAAGCAGAGTGAAATTTAGCACATTTTTACTGAAAGAAAAAATTGTGAAAGGGTTAGATTTTGTTATTCTTTTTTTTATTGGACTATCCAAAATTTTTCTCAACAGTTTTGTTGAACAGTGCAACTGTATTTATGCCAATGTGACTCAATGTCCTCTGTTTCTCGGTGCTCTAAGAGCTACAAAAGTTCCAAATAGATGGCTCTCTGATCCCACTAAAGACAGACAGAACACTATCTGATTTAAGCTATGATTTTACCAGTTTTCTCTCTGTTCTATGTGACTTTCACATTTAATTACTTAAACATGTTTATCATACATCCAAGAGTTTTGAGGTTACTTCCACTACTGTTATTAGCCCTTGTTACCACTAAATATACTGAAAGGTGATCACTGCAATAAGAACATCAGATTATTAGATTTGTAGTTTTTTTATTGTGTTTGAGTCTGAAGTTAACATTTTTGGTTTGAATGACCTCTGATGGATAAGGAGTGAATAATTTGAAGAGAGTAAGAAGTCATTAGAAAATATGTGCTCTGTCCCTTATTAGTGTTTTATGACATCAAACGAAAATGACTAAGTCACTAGATCTTGGACTGACAAAATAAAAATATGAAATACACACATATAGTCAAGTATGTCAAGTTCCACCCTACTTATTTGTCCATTTTTCGATGGTGGAGTGAAGACTGAGAAAGAAATATACAAGAGACAACGTATAGAATCATGAGGGTATCCAATGAATTTGGGATCCACCTTAAGTCTATTACTCAAAGTTCTATACTCAAACACAAAAGGGGTAGGGGCAGAATACTTCTTTACCATGATACAAAACCAACGTAATTTCCTCCTCAAATCTCAAAACATAAGTAGCCACATACTATGTCAAAATATTCCTTTGTCTTGGCCAAACATCCTCTAGACCTAAGATTGGTCAACCATCTATTCATATAACTTTAAAGGAGCAAGAAGAGGTGTGAACTCTCTAAATTTTAGTTAAGGTGGAATGGATTCATTTCTATGGGTTCCTAAACTATTTAAAACACTTCATAAATAACCTTTGATGACATAAACTTCAGGTATTCAATGAAAACCATATTCTACTAGTTCAATACAATCCTTTAACTTTTTATTCTCTTCTTTCTCAGAATTGATGTTGCCCCTGACAAATCAATTTCATAAGAAACCACAACATTTTTCTTTCTTTATTCAAAATATTCTGTTGCTATTGTCCCCCATATCAAATACCTGTGGTAAAATCTCAAAAACAAACAAAAAAAATATCTTCCTCTATTTTGTTGCAAATAGAAATTCTTCTGGCATTGATATATTGGAGGTAATTCTCTTTTTATCCTGTAAAAACTAATATTTATCACCTGGTCCCCAGCTGGTGTTGCTGGCTTACAAGTTTGTGGAACCTTTGAGACAGAGTACCTACAGCAAACAAAGGCATTGGGGGCGTGCTTTGAAGTTGACATCCACATCTGATTCTGGCCGACATTCTGTGTACTGCTCTGTCAGGATGTGGGACCCATAACCTCATATGCCTCCTACTATACATAATCTGTATGAATTTAGCAAATCCAGGTATACAAATATTTAAATATATATTTTCGATGATAAAACGAACAAAAATGATGAGGGAATATATATGGACTTTGAAATATTTAAGGAATGATTCAAGATTTTGTCACATGTATTTATCTTAGGGAAAAATTAGAATAAAATTTATATCAAAATATTAATTTTGTCAAAATATATATTATTATATTATATTTCCTATATAACCTGACCATGATTCAAATCTCTTTGCTGGTATGTCATCAATATGCTCTACCAAAAGTCTAATTCTCTAAGAAAACTGATGTGTTTTCTCACAAACAGCTTTTGCATCTATTTAATAACTCAACTTTCATGTGAGGGATTCAGAAAGAAATATGAGCACCAAAGTGTTTCAACTTCTGATTAATAAACAAAAGTACACAAAACTGACAGACTTATATGCTACAATACTTGTGCACATATATCCTCTGAGAATTCCATTTACCAAATGTTGACTTCTGAAATGAGCTTATTTTCCAAATAAAGTGATAAAGAAGAAAACTAATATTGAATTTTTTCATGTGCTTTTATCTAATGCTAAAGTAAATGCAGCGTCTCTGTGCTCTGACTTTGAAATAGCTGTGGAACGATTCAAGATTCTGATAAATGTATTCTTCTTAGCCAAGAATTAAAAGAATAAAGTTTATATCAAATAGAGTTTTGTTAAAATTTTCCAGTAATTTGGATATTTTATGAAATAAGCTTTAAGATTTATAACTTAAATACTAGATATTTCATAAAATTATTAGATGAGTATGAAAATTTGTGTTCACCTGATAATTTAAGCTACTGATATGAAACCAAGAAAGAAGGTTAATTTCATGTTGTATTCTTTGTTTACTTAATTTAATTAAATTGATTTCCAAACTTAACAAATTCCAAAACTATTGCAGTGAAAATCACATGGGAAGTAGACATTCTTTTTAAATTCTACTACAATATGAGATAGATACAATGCTATATTCTATGTCTTTCATGCTTCCAGCTAAATAGAATATATAAGCTATCAATAGTTACAGTCTAGGTTAGTAAAATCTTTACTCATTACTGGTGTTTGAATGTGCCTGCCAACGGAGTTAGAAATGTAATTCCTAAACAGTGTGGTAACTTTTGCTTTGGTTTGTAAGCTGTTTTCCAAGAGTTACTGAATTGTGGACTTGTCAACAGTATGACGATGATGAAGGCAATGGATTCATCAGTGTATTCTTCACGGGATATTGTGAGAGCGCTTCCCTTTACTGGAGACCTCCTCTTGTGGTGGAATAGAAGAATTCTTTGGTTGTCTTTCCCAGTTCTAGCTGAGGTGCTTTGAAAACTCTTCTGTTCAGCACTTTCTGTTCCTTGCTTTATTATGATTCTTCTTCTCATCTACATTCCCAGTCATCTTAATGAGATTAGACCTACAGGTTAAAGCTCACCAAAGTTGACCATTGGTTTTCAGGTTTACTAAAAGGTAAGCTATACAAACTTATGCAAAAACCTTGTTTCAGAATTCTCCTTATATTTCAAGTGGGGCATATTAGGAATATTAAGTTTTTGGAAAACTCATGAGGATGGAGTCTCCGTGAGAAGACTAATTTAGTCTTCATAGGAGGCTTTATAGGGAGAAAGAACAAGGCTACCATTCTCATGCCCATTTAAAACATAGTATCCTCCACCTTGTTATGACAAATCAATGGAATTTCCTCTGACACATTAATTTCAATATGGACTCCCCATCCCCCCAAAGTGCGAGAGATAAATACCTTTTTCTTCATAAGTTACACAGTTTGTTCTGTTTTGAATAAGAACAGACATACAGCACAGTCATGCACTTATTGCATATGTTAATTTTCTGGATCTACTGAACAATCTATCTTGCTTTCTTTACTTTGTCTCGCATTAGACCAAGGTCTCAATCATCCATATTAGTTAATTTGCTGATTATTTGCTTTGGGGATGACCTTTGTTTTGCTTGTACTTATTTCTTCTACCACATATTTTATTTTCTTAATTTAGGAATATATTTCCTTGATGTGAATATGAATAAGCAACATAAAGTTTTCTTTTAAAATTGGTTTGTATATAAAAAGTTTGGAGGCATTTAACTATTTGGCCTGACTTGTGCATTGTATCGAGATGATTAAATCAATAAATATATATTTTTTCATAAATACTTATTTATGAACAAATTGCCATGATAATTCTAAATGTATCTGAGCTAATTTCGTCTGGGAAGGGATAAATTACATGTGATTAATGACTAAGGGTGCAAGGTTGTCCACCATCATTCCACTACTAACCACATATCTACTAACAACAAAGATTTCTATTTCTACATTGATGAGCATATTATCTTTGAAATGCATTTATTTAACTGAATGGAACTTTTTTTTTGTCTGCTGTTATTTGAGTTACAATTCTGAAATACAATTCATTTGGTTCATTTTTTGCTTATGGCAATTCTACAGATTATGTTAAATTTTCCCATCTTATATATCTGTATATTAATATGAACTTAGGCCTATATGGGACCTGTGTATTCCAATGAATTTTATTTTGTTCATTCCTGTTTCTACAGTATTATTGTTTGAGGTCCTGTACTATACACTACAAATTGATCATTTTGCTCAAGTTTAAGGCAGTTGAACCTGAAAATAAAATTTACTATGCATATGTCCTTTAATCCTTTCCATGAACACTTTGCTTTTAAACACTGATTTGCTTCCCCATGTTCAGTCTAGAATAAATGCAAAACTATAGACACACATCTGAGCATTTTATTTATTTTGACTTGTACTTTTACACATAGTATAATGTATGCAAATATCATTCACAGTCTCTCTCATATTAGCTACCCGTAAATGATTTAAGCACACTTGAATACATATTAAATAATTTATTTATTATTTTAAATTAATCTTCATCTTTCTAATATTACTTCATCATTTAAGTGTAAGCTTAATATGTCCATTTATTCTAAACTTCATCTTTGAGGTTTAGAGGATTTTATAACCTTACTTCTAAATGTACATTAAATTTCTTCCTGTATAATTTATGTTTTTGTAGAGAGATTAAATTATCTTTTAAATTGTTTGCTTTTTTATTTGCTCTTAGAACCAAATGTAATTTATTTGGGAATCAATTTTCATATTCAGGACCTTACTGACCTTATAATATTCATTATTTTACATTGAAATAGAATCAAATTATTTTAATATTGACTGTAAATGAAGATAATTTCCTTGTGTTTATTTCTATCTTAATATCTCTTTCTTTTTTGAGCAGATTATACATCTGGTTAGAACACATAAGGCTTTGACAAGAATGAGAGGAGACAGTAAACATTCCTTAGGTATCTGCATTTTAAATATTCAAGGTAAAATTGCTTGAGAACTTAAAAGAGTTGCTCTAAATGTGCTTATGATTATCAATTTTTTTAGTAAGAGGTATTTAGTGTTCCACATAGTAGAATAGTTTTACTGGCTCTTTTAGCTTATAATCAATTGCAGTTTTTCCCATCTTTTCTAATTCTTTTCAGCTCTCCGAAGAGCTGACCCTTCCTTCTATTATTAAAACTCATTGCATATTTCCCTTTATCAATGCTATGTTTTGTATATACATGTTGGTAAAACTTCATGTCTATAGTTCCTCTAATCTTCTAAGACTAGCAATTCCCACAGCAAAGTCTGTTGATATTGTCATTACAATCTTTGCACCTCTTATTTTGCAATTATCCCTAACGTTTAACTGTATAAATTGTGTTCTAGAGGTATTCATGACTCTAAGCTCTGGTATCCACTTCTCTCCATTTTTTCTCGATTGTAGCTTTCTGTATTGGTATATACTGTAAAGAGAAATTTCCTTGATGAGGGATGAGAATTTCACTTGTCTGTGGGATAAGAACACTTTTATTGATTTCGCCAAATAAATGCCTAGGTTTATAGTAACATGCATAATTTTTCTCTTGTTGAGTGGGCTGTCTTATTTAGGGTTTCTTTTGCTGTGAAGAGACACCATGGCCACAACAACTCATAATGGAAAACATTTAATTGGGTCTGGCTTACAATTCAGAAGTTCAATCCATTTTTTATCATGTTGAGAAACATGGTGGCATGCAGGCAAACATGGTTCTGGAAAGGTATCTGAGAATTCTATATTAGATCAGCAGGCAGCAGAAAGAGTGACTCTGAGGATGGCTTGAGCATCTGCAAACTCAAAGCCCCGCCCTAGAAACACACTTCCTCCAACAATGAAAGAACGGCTACAATACAACTCTGTGGGCCAGTTTCATTCAAAACCACCACATTCTCCTTCTGGATTCCCATAAGCTTGTAGCCATGTCATATGCAAAATATATTTATTCCAACTTCAGAAATTCCCATAGCCTTTCACAGGATTAGCACTCTTTTAAAACCCACAGTTCAAAGTCTTTTCTGAGACTCACATAATCTCTTAACTGCAGTCGTCTGTATGATCAAAATGAAATACATCCAGCCTATAATGGCACAAGATATACATTACCATTTCAAAATGGAGGAAAGGGATTATAATACAAAAATACTTAAGCAAAGTCACTGAAAAACTGCTGGACAATCTCTAACCTCTTTATTTCTATGTCTGATGTCAAAATGCTTTCAGATCTCAAACTACTCCAGTTTTGTTGATTGAAACATATTTCCTTCTCTTGAGTTGAGTCCACACCCTGTTAGCATTTCCGATTGTCAAATATCCCAGAACTCTGAGATATTCAATATTTTGGGGTCTCCGAGGGAACTTTAACCTGAATGCACAATTTCTTCCCTAACTTGTTTTTTGTCATGGTGTTTTATTTCAGCAATAGAAATCCTAAGACAAAGCAGAACTGATCAGGTTTGGGGATTGTGGAAGGAGTTTGGATCTTTGCTCTAGAAACGGCATTAGGTGTTGAGTCAAAAGTGGGATGTCCTTTAGGGGTCTGGCTGATAAGAATGCTGAAGGCAATGCAGATGGACCTTGGTATGTAGTGTTTCCGAGGGAAACGTAAAGACTCGATCAGGTCCTGCTACAGAGATGGATATGTTTTTCACCATAGAGTAGAGCGCTGCAATTGTTTTTTTTTTTTTTTTCTTATGTGAAGTAGGAGACACAGTTCTAGTCTTATTCCTATACATATGAGCAACTAGTTTTTCCATCCTCAGTTTTGGAAGATGTGTCTTCTTCTCCAGCACATTGTTTTAAAATTTTATTTTGTAACTTTTTCAGTTATTAAAGGGCTGTGGTGGTACATACTCATGTTTTGAATTTCAATTTTGTTTCATCGATCTACACATATGTTTTTATGAAGCATTGTATCATTTTTAATATTATAGGCCTGAAATCTATCTTAATATCTAGAGTTTTAATCCCGCCAACATTGTTATTTTAGCTAGAACTGAGGAATTATCTTCTTTTTCTTTCCAGTGATTTATATTTGCTTGATTCTGTTTATTACCAACTATGCAATGTTAATTTACAATTAGTTGTGATATACTTATACATAATTTCAAATGTTACTGTTAGTTAATGATATATATACATGCTCTCAGTTCCCTGATATTTTCCTCATGCTTTTTATTGTTTTGCTATGCATGGTTTTATTTTATTTCCCACATTGTCATGTATCATTTATTGCTCTGAATTTGTGGCCTTCACCAGGCTCTCAGATGTTTTTTAGGATGTGACCGTCTCATTTGTAACATGATGGGGGCTGGCTTGTTGGGGTTTCTGTCCTGCCTGGCCTCCCAGGTGTTTAACCCCAAAGAAAATCACACAGAAATCTCTATACGTTATAAAGCTGATTGGCCTATTATCTCTAGCCTCTTACTGGCTAACTCTCACATCTTGATTAACCCATTTTTCTTATCTATGTTAGCCATGTTGTAGTGAGGGGCTGCGGGCAGGCCTGCTTTTTGCCTCACCTGGCTCCCGCACAGCTAGCTTAGTCCCAGAAATAACAACACACAAATTGTATTCATTTAAGCACTGCCTGGCCCATTATCTTTAGAGAGTTAGTTACTGACTAACTCTCATATCTTGATAATAACCCATTTCTAATAATCTTGTAGCACCACGAGGAGGTGGCTTACCGGAAAAGATTCAGTCTGTCTGACCTGGTGGCTGGTTCCATGGCTTCTGCCTCATTGCTCTCTTCCCAGCATTCTGTTCTGTTTACTCCGCCTACCTAATTTTCTGTCCTATCAAAGGGCCAAGGCACTCTCTTTATTGACCAATGAAAATAACACAATAGACAGATAACCCTCCTCCATCACCATGTAGCTCAGTACCTTTTTCAGCTGGGCAGATAACATCCTGCTGCTTCTGGTGTGGGAGAATTGTCTGTATTCTGTCAATCATGTTTTAAATAAACGCTGTTTGGCCAGGCAGGAGGTGTCGGTGGGCAAACCAGACAGGAAGTGAAAATGATGGAATGAGAACAGGAGAATTCTGGGAAGGGGGAAGCTGATTCCTCCCTCTCCTGCCCAAATAACCGAAGCAGCAGGATGTGATCTAACCCCACTGAAAAATGTACTGAGCCACATGGCTAACATGGATCAGAAAAATGTGTTAATCAAGATGTGAGAGTTAGTTAATAAGTTGACTGACCTAATGGGCCAATCAGCTTTATAACTTACAGAGATTTCAGTGTGATTTTTCTCTGGGACTAAACAGTTGGGGGAACTGGGCAGGACAAAAATCTCAACAAACAGGCCCTGCCTTTTCATGTTACACTCATTCACTTTATTGAATCTTGTTTTGATCAACAGCTGGCTATAAATGCTATTTAGTTAAACTTTTATTTCTTGTGGCTTTATTATCCATTTATACTTTCAATTTATTTTTAAAATAATAACTTCTTTGATCAAATCCTCTTCCTTTAGGATTCAGAGAGTGTCTTGAAATGAGTCACGGTGGGAAGGCTTCTGAGGATTGTCCAGATCCTAGATGCCCTTTGCTCACCTTGCTGCTGGTGTGTTGAGATCTATACAAATACGGGCCTCACAATCCAACAACCTACAATGAACTACTTCCAGTCATTACTTCTCCACCGTGATGGACTGATTCCTTAAAGTTTGAACAAATCACTCCCTTCACCTTTTAGTTATTATATTTATTTTCCAAGACAGAGATTTAGACATTGAGAACAGTATGTGTCACACAATGTCAAGGAGAAATATATGGTATACTGTAACAGTTCAGAGGTTTTGGACTCTCATGATGTATAGCAGGATAATAAGCATCATTATGATTAAAAACCAAAAAGAGACAATGCCATGTAAAATTAGCTATGATGTTTAAAGTTTGCCCCATATCAACCGTTATCTCCATCTTGTCCCCATCCATAAAAATGTTTATAGCCTTGTGGTATGGTAACAGAACCCTTCCTTCAATGTATAAAGTATTTGGCATGGACTTTGTGACATCAGAAATCTCAACTTTGTACTTTCTGAAGTTGTAAGCCCAAAGAATTTGATAGGGATTTCTGTTATCATAACATATATTTGGATTGATGTGGCAGCACCTATGTCAAATTCCGGCAGATAGATGGGTGCCTAACATGTATATCAATTGTTTGTTGAATTGAAGCAGAGGTATGAGAATTTCTGTAAGTTTGAGGCAAGCCTAGCCAGGGTTCCATAATGTGACTATATCTCAAAGCAAATAAATAACAGACAGAAATGTGTACAAGGAAGTGATTATTTCAATTTCCTCAAGTTATAATGTAAATAAGCAAGAACAAATTAAAGGAAAAGATCATGCTTAGCTGTGTCCTTTTATGATTTTTCTAGTGCACACTATTTTATTGATCTTTGTTGAATATTAAATTGCCATGATGACATACCCTAAATATTCTTTATATCATCAAGCTATGAAATGCTATCATTTACAAATGGTGTTAAAATAGCTTAAAAACCACAATGCCTTTGTATTTCCTTAGATTATTTTGAAAATGGAAAACAATTGATGTACATGACAGGCACCCATCTATCTGTGTATTTAATAAAGCCAAATGTGATGAAGACTAATGTACCATACTGATGTTTGCAGAATTTCATTAATGTGCTTTCAGACTATCATAACTCACTCACCTCTGTTGAGTTTATGAGCCATGAGTTTTGCTCCAGCACATAAAATCAGCTTCCTTATCACAATATGGAGACTAATAATATCAGAGATGACACTTCTTCTCATTTTGAAAGAAGGTGACTCATTTATTTTTCCTTCCCCTGGGCAGGAGGACAAGGAAGTCATTCAAATTAGACCAGATATCAGATTTGTTGCAAAGTGTCTGACAGTGATCTAACGTCTTGAAAAATACACAAATTTTAAAATGCTACAATAATATTACATGTGCTCATAAATAAAACTTATGTATAAACTGTAAGACATCCTGTGATTATTTTTATTTTATCGTAATTGGAATATCTTTAAAATCATCTGACAAGAGACATCAATGATTATTTATTAAATCTCTCTATCTGAGGTTATGAAAGATTTGCTGATTGCTTGCAATAAACTTGGGTCAGCCTCAGTCTTTCCAAGACCCACCCAAAATGAAAAAGAAAACAAGGAAAAGAAAGAAAGAAAGGAAGGAAGAAAGGACTATTTTAGTAACAACATAGCATTATACTAAGATTTTTTTCAAAGAGAGATCTTAATGATTTCCTCATAGTCTATTTTACTCTACTTCATTACCCTTCAAAATTGTATTAAAGTTATATAATTGATGTTTCATGAAAAAAATAAAATGGGCGTATATAACTATAAATGAAAAGAATAAAAAAAAGAAAAAATCATTGTGTATAAGATTTGACTTCTTTCTGTGCCTTATTCTTTGAACCATCCCTGTTGCCCTGGTTCCTCTTTGTATACACACCATTTGATCCTCTCCCGCTTCACTACCCTTCTATTTCTCTTTATTAAGGAAAATGCATTCTCATTCAAATCTAATTTATTTTCTCATTCTGTTTGGAAAGCTTGAGTGGTGTGTTTTGGATCATAGCACCTATGTGGTCATATAAGTCTCAGTTTGTACTATTGACATGCAGGTGAAAAAGTCTGTCTATTGAACATGCTTTCAGAAAATAGGAGTGAATGAAACCATGGGTGTTTCCAGATGTTTTCACAAATGCCAGTAGGTTTAGGCTTTGAGAACAATGATAAGTAATTTCAGGTATTATTTTTCACTAAATATATATTGTAGTATCTAATGACTTATTGAAAAATTAAAGCATTTTATGCCACTTATATAAGTATAATATTTATATTACTGAACACAACTTATTTAAAAAATAAATTATTACTGTGCTGTGTGTTTGTGTGATGCATCAAATTCAGAGGACAACTGACCATGTGATACTCAGTTCCAAATAACAGAGGGATAATATAGCCTCCTCTTGAAAAATTCAGGGAACACTGTGGAAGAAAGTGAAGATAGCAGCTTAAGAACCAGAAGACCAGGACATCACCTGCAAGATAATGACTTCTATATAGAACAGGGAATCTGGACCCTCAAAGACTCAACAGTATAACAGTCTAAGGAATATCTGATCACTGATGCCAGTTGACACACTAACATGAATGAGACCAATTTCAAAAGGTCCTACCACTAGATGAAAAGTTTGTAGTTAATCAAGTTTCTTTGGTTAAGAGATAGGGCTACACTTACATGAGGGTATTAGTATTTAAAATATAGTTAGTCTGTGTCTTTCAATAGGTGAATTTAGTACACTAATATTAAGAGACTTTAATGACCAGTGATTGTTAAGTCCTGTTATGTTTTTGGTGGAAGTGTGTATATGTGTGTGTGTGTTTGTGTGTGTGTGTGTGTGTGTGTGTGTGTGCTTCCCTTCTTTATGATTTTCTGTTGTGGGCTTATCTATTGCCTGTGTTTTCATGGGTACAGCTAACTTCCTTGGGTTGGAGTTTTCCTTCTATTGCTTTCTGCATGTGTGCATTTGTGGATAGATATTGTTTAAATCTGGTTTTGTCATGGAAAATCTTGTTTTTCCGTCTATGGTAATTGAAAGGTTTGCTGGGTATAATAGACTGGGTTGGAATTTGTGGTCTCTTAGGGTCTGTATTAAGTCTGTCCAGGACCTTCGGATTTTCAGAGTCTCCATTGAAAAGCAGGGTATATTTTCTGATTGATCTGCCATTATATGTTACTCTGTCTTTATTCTAGAAGGAAATAGGGGAAGTTGCTAGTGTAGGTTCTTACCTAGATTATACAGCCTCAGCAGACCAAAGTAACATGCTAGTTTACAATATTAGGCATGAATTTCCTCCTGTCATGTGGGTCTTGTATACAATTGAACAGTTGTTGGTTATGTGCAGGATATAGGTGACATCTTTTCATATTTCTGTATATCCTGCTGTTCTGTGGTTGGCAAGCCACAGGAATCCTGCCCTATGGGAAGTCCAAGGCCCTCCCCGCTACATCCAGGCCTAGGGAGCTATGCATCCATATAGACTAGGGTCCCCAAAAGCCAGAACATGCCATAAAAACAAGTCCCAGTGCCTTTATCAATGGCTTCTCAGTCAGCCCCCATTGTCACTCACAATCAGAGAATCCGGTTTGATCACATGGTCTTTCAGTCCTGGTTCAACTAGATTCGGTGAGCTCCCATTAGAACAGCCACACTGCCTCAGTTCTTCTTAATCTTACTTAAGCCAACATTTTTATCTTGATTTTTAAAGTCAGGATTATACACCCCAAATTTTCTGATTGCAGTATGTATGTCAGTTCAACCTAAAGATTGGTTCTTATTTGGAATCAGTTAATGGATTGATTTTTTTCTTCTTTTCTTCATTCTTCCTTCATATATTGCTTCCCTACCTCAGATACACGTGTCCACTTTTCTTCCTGTCCTTTCTCCTACTTTCCCTTCCTCCTACATCCACACGGCCTCTGTCTTCCAGTTGCTTTAAATATTCAGGTATCATCCAACTCTGCTAATACTTAGCATTACAAGTCCTTAAAACTCTCTGAGCACATTTATATGAGCAAAGAACAGGAAAGAGAATGGAAGATTTTTAAAGAATCTTAAATAGGCCATGGCAAGAATCTTTTAGAAACCCACAGTGATGCTAAGGATTGTGATTCCTTCAGGAAAAAGAAATCTTCGTTCCCACATCTCTAAGAAGAAACATGATTGCTGGAGGCATTCAGAGCAAATAAATATTTAGAGGAATGTAGAACAGGTGTATATTCTAAGTAGTCCCCTACAAACAAGTTTTGAATTGCAATTATCTGTCTGAATCTACCAAAAGTATACAGACTGAAAAATATCTGTGTCTGTAGTATTCAACAAGAAGGAAAAACAATCTGATCACCAATTTGAGACTGTAGATATGTCTGAGACAATAGAGTTTAAAAGATGTCCTTGAGAATATATTCTAACTAAGGACTGATGTTAGTTTTGTTTATTAGGGAAGAAAAAAAAAGCACACACATTAAGCACACACCTCTCTCACATTTATCTTCTCTTTTAAGGCAACTTGAAGTGCTCTGCTCTAATAAAATGCTTCTGACGAATGTGTTTGAATGTAAATGTTTTCATTTTGAAATATAGTGATTGCTAGACATGACAACATCCTAGATGCAAGTTTGAAATAATGTAAAATACCCTCAACTCATTTTTTCCATTAATGGGCTGGAAGAATTGTCACTGAAGCATTTACCCCATCAGTCATCAGAGGACAGTGAAACTTCCAATGATTTCTGAGTCTGAATTAGGAAATAAATCAAATCATTTCTCTTGCCATTAACCTTCCACATGAACTTACTGAGCTTTATTGGGTCCAGGATGGTTAGCTATTCAAAGAAAATATAATTAGCAGCATCTCAGTTGTCTCTTACTCATTTCAAGAAATAATTATTTGATTTTTTGGTCCTATAGAGAGAAACGAAAATGCTTTGTTTTTATTTTGTCAATAAAAATGCAGAAAACACTGTAATAGAATGCTTCCATGTGGACTAATTAAGTGATAAAACATTGTCTTTATATAGTGCTTTATGTGACTTTCATATTGCTAATAATTCACTTCATGACATAATAACAAAATACAAAAAAATACAAACTATAAATGTATGCAATGTGTTTATATATGAAAATACATATAAATATATGTATATTTATATATTCAGAGATATATTAGATTGGGTAATATATGTTATGTATAAATTTATTACAGAAAATTTAATTTAGCCTTAAAAATCTGTTATTGTTAAGAAATTAAATAAGAAATTTCTTGTAGGAGCAAATACTTCATAATTATCCTTGTTTGGCATGCTTCTTTCTTTTTGAAAAAAACTTCGTGGACATAAATACTTATGGAGAAGCTCTGGATGAACATAGAAGAAGCCAGTGTATCTGCACATAAAGTTTGTCTTAGAAAACATTGGTTATATGTACTATATTTCAACTTCCTCTAACGGAAAAAAAAATTAGGGCTGTATTTTTAAATAAAATTCTTTTAAAGCCTGATGTGCTGGCTTAAATCTCTTCTCCAAGTACTTCTGATGTCAATGTAGCATGATTGCAGTGAGTTTGATTGTTGCCTGGGATATGTAGTGAATTCTAGGATAGACTCAGCTATTCCTTGACACTCTATCAAAGGAGAGAAAAGGGAGAAACTAATAAAGCTTAGATAAAGGTGAAAGAAGATTATACACTGATAGATAAATATTTTAAGCCCAGCAATCAGTTTTACTTTTATTTGTAGAATTATAAACTTCAGGTGTTTGTGTAGCAAAAAAAATTATTAATGTATGCCTTAATTTTTTGAGCCTCTGAAATACAGTATTTCACAAATACCTCTCTCCCCACTTCAATATTTTCCAGGTGATACAGGATAAAACTAGTAGAGATGTTAAATTCAATTATATATTTCAAAACCAATTATGTTTATTAAGATTTTTTATAATATAAACTGTACTATATATCATGTATTTCACTGAGATTATATTGAAATATACATGAATCTATAATGATGCCCTAAACCTATTGGCTTAAAAAAGTTGGGAATACTAATAATCTCAAAGTATAGTAGTTTATTTGCCTGGAAGCCTAAGGAATTCATGTACACAAAACATCAGGAGACAAAATTAGCAAAATTGGTTCTTTGTGAAGGTAAGTCAAACTCACACACATTTACATCAGAGAAAAAAATAATAGTTTATTGATGAAATTACTATATTTCCAACTAAATGAGCTAAAATAACTTCTGAATACTTTAGAGTTTTTATACAGAGAATTGCATTAGTAGTTGAGGTTTATAACTTGGTCCTTTAAATGGTTTCAGAGGTGCCAGTTAGCATACTGAAGAAAATTGTATAATCTGATTAATAAACTTGTATTAATGAACCAAGCTTATGGCTTGGTCCAGTAAATTTGACTAAGGTGTCAAAATAATAAAGGACAAACACAGAGATATGCATGAAAGCCGGAGTAAGGTGTAGCAAACACCGACAGAATGACATGGGCTAGTGTGTACACTTAGAAACTGCAGAAGGTTTATTATGTATACAACAAGGAGGAGGCGTGAGTTGTCTCCATCGGCAATTTCTGTGGGTCAGAGGTCTCTGGATAAAAACATTCTGGAGGACAAAGATGCTGTTTCCAGTATGCACACAATGACCAAATAGTCATGGGAAAACAAACAAAACAAAGCAAAACAACAACAATAAAAAAAATACTGCGTTAGCCAGAGGAAGGGTTTGCCAATTTTTCATGGGTCTGAGAACATGGTCCTAATCAAGACAGTGCTCATGCCAAGAACATGCATTCTATGAGGATTTAGTAGACTCTATATTGATGCAAGGTTTCTTTGGCTTTCCCCAAAACTAACTCATATTTAACAATAAGTTATCTAAAAACAGTATTCATTCACTCACCAAATATTTTTAGTGCCTACAATATAGTAGATAAAATACTGAGAATATACTAGATTATAAAACAATGCATACTCGAACATTCTATTTAGACTATTAATCTTATGTAAAATGTTCATAGTATTAGTGGTTTCTTCACGGTTACATAAAGAAAGCAAAGATTCTGCTATGCAGTGTCCTAGATATTAACACAATAAGCTTAATTTCTTATCTCTTTCAATTTTTCTATGCCAATATCAAGAAGTTTATACACTAAACACAATATTGAGGAAAAAAGTCAACACTAAGAGCTGTAATCGGTTAATGAGGTTTCAGTAAACAGTAAGTGACAAAGATTTTTACATACATTTTTATGTAAGTCTAATAAGTTTATTTTTGTTGGAAAAATTCAATGAGTTACTATTTTCACAAGTCAAAATAGTGTGAGAGTTTCTGTAGGGTACTAATTTATTTATTTCTTCTGGGCAAAAAAATTATCAAGGTTAATTGCCGAATCCAGCTTCTAATTATGTTTTTCTTTTGAATGTCAATTTTCTCACTTACAAAACTGGCAATAATTTTCTATCATAATTAGTTATAGATACTAATAAATGAAGAGTAATTAAATTCCAAGGAAAATTCAAATATACTGATCTGCTATATAAAAATATTTCAAATAGCAAAGGACATTCTAACATGCTGAAAAAAAAGCTGAAAATATCTGTTATGATTTTGTTGTTAAATTATTGTATATTATGAAAAAGCAGCAAAATAAAAGTACTGGTGACATGAGAAATAAATAAGAGAAGGGAGAAAGACACATGTTGTTGTATTTTGTATGTTCTTTATTGTGATATAAGCACATGTCATCATCGATCATCCCTATGTGAATCCCTGGACCTAAGTGTAAAGTACGTCATCTCACACTTCAGTTAGTGAGTCTTACACCGTACAGTGACATACACTACTTGCTGAATGTAAAATGCTGGCCCCCTTGGCAAACATTTCATGTCATTCAGCTATTTCTCACTCATTCTTTACAGTATCACACTGTAAAGTAAAAGAAGAAAAAAGAAAAAGAAATGTTTGAGATGAGAAGCATGAATCACTGGGCCACTTCAATTGCTTTCTCAATATGTCTTTATGTTGCCAATACTGAAAAGTTGTTGTTTCTTCTATAAATGAAGAATTATTTTCTCACTACAAGGTAAAAATTATTACTACATTTTTTCCCATTTTCTATAAAAGTCAAACAGAGAGAAGGAACAGCCGAGGGAAAATATGATCAAATTTATGTGAGAAAATAGTGCCAATGAACAGTCTTTCCCCAGCCATACTACTCCTAGAGCAATTCCCAACATTGCTTACCTCATCGGTCAAGAGACTTTGAGTTAAGTTTATTATTTTCTGACAGACACTGAATTTTCATTGGAAATAAAAATAAAATTTCAAGATATAAATACAGAGTTGAGATATGTCACATGAAATGCAACACGTAATAATTATGAAGTGTGTATTTCACGAAAGTAGAGGGAAATGTACTAAATGATTACATCATAAATTATTCATAGATATCTTAATAGGTGTCTTTAATCTGATTTAAATTTTATACAAGTAGTTATGCCAAAGTATTATATGGCATCCCCACATATTTAATTCTTATACTTTCATCTATCTGTTAAAAACAAATCGTTTTCTAAAAATACATGTATATGTATGCATATATAAAATAGAAGTAAAAAATTTTAAGAGGGTAATTAAACACTTTTGGATTGGACTTAAAGCCTGCTTAATTAAATAAGGATCATACTTGGAAAGTATAATGAGGCCAAAAATGTGTGACTAGATAGGTAATACGCTCTATGGGCATATCTATTGCAAAATAAACAGATTATTACTATTTACCTCTCACAAGGATCACAAGGATAATACTCCTTTCAAAAGAAAGAGAATACTACAAAAAAACCACAACTGATTAAAATGCAGGGTCATATTAAAAATTTCCAAATCTAAGACCCAGGAATCATTTCTGAGAGGGGTTCAGAAACAGAGTGAGAGCCAGGAGATCACAGAGTTTATGGAAGACTGATTCTCACTGATAAATCTGTCTACACATGAGCGGAAGCAGGACAATACACACACTAAAGGAGTAGGGGATCTCACAAAAATCGTCAGTCCTCGCAAAGAACTTCAGGAAATTACGGGATTCTGAAAAGTACAATTCAACCAAGTCTTCAACCCTAAACCCTCACATACAAATGACATTATGCATGCTGAGCAGTTTGTACTTATGTGTTTAGGAATATATATGTATAGGCATATACATTTATACAGCTAACAACAAGTACTATAAACGAGGCCATTAATTTGAAAGAGAACTGGGAAGGGTTTATAGGAGAATTTAGAAAAGGAAAAGAGAGGGGGAAACTTGTACAATTGTTTATTGCCTCAAAATAAAAGAAAATAATTAAAAAATCTCCTAATGGCATATTGCTATATCCAGAAATTGGTGAATCTTTCAACACTGATTAGAGGCATGTCTTATAATCATTGATGATAACAGAGGTCCACAATTGGTGAAAATTTCAAGAAACCAAACACATCAGAGTGTTCAGTCCTATATATGACTTATATATACCACCCCACCCTCCCCTTAAGGCTTTGGCATCAGGAAAGTAGAAAGATTTCAATAGCCAGTGGTAACAGGTTTATACAAGGAAGTAGTGTATTCCCACTGAAAATAAGGCAGATGAACATATGACCTCACAGTAATTTTGAAAACAAGTATGGCACCTAGGAAAGCTCAAGCCAGACACAAGTCCAGGATAAAGGGAGTGGCTCATATTCTCACCAATAAGTAAAAAATTATTAACATTTGATAGCTTCTGAGAAAGTCAGAAAGTTTGGTAAAATGTGAAGCATAAAATTTGAAACTTGTACACATTTGTGCCCATTAGTACTAAGTTGTCCACAGCAAATCAGTGATAATAATATGAGGAAAAACACCTTCAACCTTTGGTTAATTGTGCATATATTTAAAATGGTATTTCTATTTATGAATGAAATAAATATACAATGATAAAATCATATTCAGTTTTTGAATGTGTATATGTTAGTTTTGAATGTGTATATGTAAAGTTAAATAAATATATATAGATTGATAGACATATGGATAATATTCTATATGATTAAATTTTATTTGAGTATTCTAGCAGTGCTTAGAAAATACAATATTATATGTCATCTATGTAATTAAAATGCAAAAATAAATTAGAATATTATAAGAAGAAAGATCAACTGCTTTCATTAAGTTTTCATTTGAAGCACCAAATATATTTCATTATTTTCTAAGTATAAAAACTCTTTTAAAATTGAAAAAGAAAATTTTATTGAAATAATCTCAACTATCAAGTTTTTCATTGTCCATATATAGAAGCATTATTTTTTTCTATTTTGTTAGAAGAAATGTTGCAATTTAAGGATAAAAACTTGAATCCACACATCCTAAAGTTTCAAGAGATGAAGCATTGTATAAGTTATTATGGCATCTTCAATCTGCTTCTGCGCAACAAGAAGGAGACAGCATTATAAAATATTCAGAAGAAAAGTCTATTTTTAAATCAGTCTGCATGGTGTGCTACATTCTCTTGAGAATGAAACCCAATATGAAGTACAATGAGTATGCCATTAAATGCATTCATTTGTATAGTATATAAAACTAGATATAAAACTAGATATTAAAAATAACCAAAAGCAATTCTCTTATAGAGTTATGCTGGTTTGAAATTTCAAAATATTTTGCAGAGAAGAAGAAGCTAAACAAACTGAAATAAAAAATAAAATAGCCTTTCTTATTTTTGTAGAGATGGAAATTTCTAAGACACAGTACAGTTTGTCAAATTAGAAAGACCATGAGAGCACAGGTAATGGAAATTTCCTGGATCAGAAACTCAAAACATGGGATTCCTTGAGTAGCATTGATAAAGTAAAGACATAATTTTTTGTTGATCAATAGGTGGAGATTCAGCACACCTAACTCTGAGCACTAAAAATAAATTTTTTTTATACTGCTTTTGGACACACATTAGTGAGGTTTACTTTCTGGTGTTCTTTGTGGTTTTAGTAGTGTGTGTCACACACAAATCTTACTGTGTTTTTAACATACAAAATGATTAAGCAATATTATTTTTTTACGTGTAACATTTTCCTAACCAATATCTTGCATCAGCAAAATGTGCTTTTTTCTATATAAAATGCTAAAGTTTATCAGAGCCCAAGTGATGTGGTGCAGTGAAGTAGGTCATTTTAAACCACTGTAGTCCCTACTTCACTTTGTGGGGAAGGAGATGGATTGGTGAACAGCATGATCTAGAGCCGCAATTCTCAACCTTCCTAACGCTGTGGCACTTTAATACGTTTACTCCAATTATGGTGAAACCATTAATTACTTTCATTGTTATGTCATAACTTGATTTTGCTACTGATAGGAATCTTAAAGTAAACATCTGATATTTATGATGATCTTAGTTGACCCCAAAGGGAGAACCACTAATCTAGGAGTAAAGGATCTATAAAGAGGAGAATTATAAACTGTCAACTCTCCCCCATACTCTAAACCCATTGAAAACAAAAATTTTATGCAGTGCACCATTTGTGCTTATCAACAAAACTACTGAATTATGACCATAACCAAAAGAAGAACCCACTCACGTGAAAAGAATGAGTAATCATAATGATCATAACTATATTTAGCAGGGAAGGTAGAATGCTTAGACTAGGAACATGATAACTGGTTTTAAGATGCCAAGGCCTATGGCACATAAAGTAGATAGCACAAAAGACAACATGGGCAATCCAATTAGAGAGATGGAAATCTTAATTGTGAACCTAGATGTTTTTGCTTTGCAAGATAGAAAATAAAGAGTCCTTAGATGGCCTTAATAGAAGTCTGGGCATGACAATGGAAAACATTTCTGTGCTTGAAGATAATCTCAGTAGAAATCATTCCAAAACCCTGAAATAAAATCTGTAATGTCTTTGGTCTGGAAGATAAGAAAAAATAGTAATAAAATCCCATTTACAGACAGTCAGATGGTGAATCCCCTGTTTTGATAGGGTATTTTCTCTATATTTCATATTTCTTTTTTTTGAAAGTAATTTTATTAAATAATAAAGAGTTTCCATTTACACCCCTCCTCCCAACGCCCTCCCACTCCCCCCTCCCTCTTCTCCTCCCTCTTTGTCCCCAAGGGCAGTCAGGGTCTCCTGCCCTGTGGGAAGTCCAAGTTCCTCCCCCCTCCCTCCAGGTCCAGGAAGGTGAGCATCCAAACAGATTGGATCCCAAAAATCCAGTATATGCAGAGGAAACCAGTCCCAGTGTCATTGTCAATGGCTTCTCAGTAAGACTGCAGGCCAGCCACATTCAGAAAATCCGGCCACATTCAGAGAATCTGGTTGGATCACATGCTCGTTCAGTCACGGTCCATCTGGCCTTGGTAAACTCTCATTAGATCCGACCCCTTGTATCAGTGGGTGATAGTATCCCTCGCAGTCCTTCGTCATTTTCTTCCTTCCATTTGGATCTTGGGGGGCTCAGTTCCTCAAGTCCAAATGGATTAAAGACATCAACATCAATCTGTCCACTTTGAACCTGATAGAAGAGAAAGTGGGAAGTAGTCTACAAGATATAGGCACAGGAGTCCACTTCCTAAGTAGGACCCCAGTAGCACAGACAATAAGAGAAACAATGAATAAATGGGACCTGCTGAAACTGAGAAGCTTCTGTAAAGCAAAGGACACTGTCAGTAAGACAAAAAGGCTGCCTTCTGACTGGGAGAAGATCTTCACCAACCCCTCATCAGACAAAGGTCTGATCTCCAGAATATACAAAGAACTCAAGAAACTAGACACTAAAACTCTAATTAACCCAATTAAAAAATGGGGTACTGATCTGAACAGAGAATTCACAACATATATTTCATATTTCAAAGTAATTTCATCTATATCATTGCTAGTCAAAATTTTCATTATTCATATAACATCAATCAACGCAAAAGGTAAATATTTCAAATACAGGTTCATGAAAAAATCAATTAATGTATATGCTTGAAAACAATGGAATCTATTTACAGTTATATATAAGATATAAATATTCTCTTAATGTCTTTTAATAACATTTTCTGTAACTCATAATAACTTTTAGTGAAACAAAAAATTATCTTTCGACAATATAAATGGACATAAGATAATAATATAATGAATTTTTTTTCCTCTATTGAAAATTAGAATTTACTCTGGCTGAGAAGATGGCTCAGACTTTATTAGCACTTTGACCTTGCCGAGGATTCAGGTTCAATTCCAGTCACCACATAGTGGTTTAACACTATTTGTATTCAGTTTCAGGAGATTTGATGCCCTCTTCTACCTCTGTATTGACAAACCGTATACATGGTGCAAATGCATATATTCAGGAAAATTACTAACATCTAAAATAAAGTGAATAAATCTAGTTTAAAATCCTTAAAAACTAAAATAAATTTATAAATTCCCATAGCCATTTTGCAATGGAAATAAGGGTAGGAAAAATAAAGTAAGTTATCTTTAAAGTCAGATTTAAGTTTTATGGTAAACTAAATAACGATTTTATTCAAATAAATTATTTATTTTTATATAAGTAGTTATCTTTACTTTTGTAAACTGAAAAAATATGATAGATTGTTATGTACACTACTTTCAAAATAATATCATGTAATATGAGTAATACAACATATTTTAA
This sequence comes from Myodes glareolus, assembly GCF_982192425.1. NCBI lineage: Eukaryota > Metazoa > Chordata > Mammalia > Rodentia > Cricetidae > Myodes > Myodes glareolus. Next base: position 71,551,350 of record NC_142037.1, on the reverse strand, counting down.
ATAACTTGAGTTAAATTCAACAAAGAAACTATGACCATTTTAGGGTAAGACTGGACACAATATTCCACTTTAATCAGACAAAGATTTCAGAGCATTTAGGAAACCCACTGTACTGACAGTGTTCCTGATCCTTAGAGTGTTGCCTTGTGATAAATAATAGAAAATTCCAGACAGAGTGACCTTTTCTGTCCTTTATCAGTGTGTCCTGTATTATCATCCTCCATAGCAACTTATGGTAACATCTGACAAAAGAAAACAAGATATAAATTTGGGGGAGTAAAAGCATTTGAAATAACTTGGAGAGAAAATACTCTCACTATGACTTGGAGAATATTTTCCAAGCTTGTAGAAATTGATTGTCGTAAAATCAGCTATATTTAAAGGCCTGTTACGTTGTTTCTCTACTCTCAGTGCTTATTGAACTTGTGTTCACGGCAAGAAAGAAATGATTACAGATGCACAACACTGCTTATGACCCTAAGTACGTGTTGCAGATGGTCAGAAGTAGAAGAACGACTCCCAAGGCCCGACAGTGTGGTAGGAATGCAGCTGTAGAACAGGACTGAAAGTTGTCATGCTGCCTTCATTGCTCTGCTTCCCACCTTCGGAAAATTACAATTATGAAAATAGACACCTGTGTAAACAGCTCATAGTGCATCATTAATTCAAATGACTTCAGGGGACAAACTGCGTTCATTCTGAAGCACAGGCTTCCCATTTGATACACAGTTGCAACAGTATCAAACATAACATGAATTATTAAAATATCATCATTGGGCTTCACAAACAGGAAATGTCCAATGGCAGCACAATGCAAATTTATGAAACTGTGTTTATAGAAAAACTATATTTAGGGATAATAGGCAGTGGTCTTGCTTTGGGAATTATGATATTTTCTATGTTTCAAAGGCAGTTTTAAAGTACTAACACTCTCACTAACTTAAAAACTACTTAACTTTTAAAAATATATTTTTATAATTTTCTAATAGAAAATGGCTTATAATGAGGTAGATTTTTGCATAGTGTACTAAAACACAGAACAGAACTGCAAGAGAGGGGATATAGTAAAGCCTAAAATTTACTTTATGTTTTCTCAATATGTATGAAGTTAAAGAATATTTTACAAAATGAAAACAAAATTTTGACTTGCTATATCTTTCATAACTGTAAAATTATTATATGTACACAGATCAAAGAAAACATTTTATGCACCCAAAACCAAATATCTGCCCGATATTTGACAACTTCATCAAAGAATAATATTTAGAAATATAAGGTAGGTAATAATTATTTTTAATTTTTAAATGTATACATACATAATTATGTTATTTGAAAATTAGGTGCAGGTTGTCACTGATGAATTTCTTAGATGTATATACACATTTGAATTAAACTTTTCAATTTTGCATAAATTGCATTCAATATTTTCATAGTGTACTATGTAGCAAAAGTGAAAGTATATATTTTATTAAATAATTTGAAGCCAGACATTAAAGGTCTTTTACAGTCATTAAAGGTCTTTCACCTACTCACTCCTATGAAAGTTTCTTCTCAATTTCCTATTATTACACTTCTTTTCTTTCTTTTTTAAATTTAAAATAGATTCGTCTCTCATAAAATATATCTTGACCACAGTTTCTTTTCACACCACTCCTCCCATCTCTCCCTGCCTTCCCTCTATCCCACTTCCTCTCCATTTCCCTTCAGAAAAGAACAGGCTTCAAAGAAGCCACAAACAGGCCAAACCAAGATACAATAAAACAAGGAAAAGGGCCTCATACTGCATCTGGACAAGGCAGCCCTAAAGGAAGGAAAAGAGTTCCAACCACAAGCAAAGGAGTCAGAGATACTCTTGCTCCCACTGTGAGGAGTCCCACAGAAACAACAAGCTAACAACCATATCATAGACACAGACCTGGGACAGACCCCTGCAGGGCTGGGGTTGGTGCTCAGTCTCTGTGTGCTTATGAGTCCTCCTTAGGTGATTCAGTAGAGTATGCTCCCATGGTGTAGTGCTCCTCCCCTCCAACTCACACTGTCTTTCCTCCCTGTCTTCAGCAGTGTTTCCCCAACTCCATTATATTTCCACACATATCAAAATAAAAGACACTACTTTCTTTTTTCAATTAAAATATTTATACATCATTTCCCCTTCTCTCTTCTTCAAACCCCTCCCATCTCCCCCCTCTCTCCAGACTCATGGTTTTTTAGTATTTTTAAGCCTTTTTCATAATATTCTTGTAACTTCCTTTTGCAGCCACTTTTAATCTACTTTTCAAGACTTTTCACTTTAGTCTTTGACAATGAACACACTCTTTGACCCTCAAATTAACATATTGGCTAGACCAGTTTCCAAGAAGTCTTTGGGATTCTCTTGTGGCTACCACCTAATGTTACCTCTTCCTCAGCACTTGGATTAACAGGCACATAAATTATGGTCATGTTACATGGATGTTAGGTATTCAAATAGAAGTAAGTCATTATGATTGAGTAATAAACTCTTTTCCAAACCAACTACCACACACCCCAGCTATGATTTTACATTATTTATTATTCAAACAAGGAAATTATGAGTGCTATCATTCATTGTGATTTTCCTCTCACATACATCATGACTATATACACATAGACATGTGAATTCAGTAGGCTAATTCACTGTAGTCTGACCTTACAACTGCAAGTTTCCTGTATCTAAACATACTGCTAACATACAAGTGCATGAATTGTGGCATTGAGAAACAAGTAGATTTTGAAAGAATAAGGGCTCTCACAAGTATGTTCAATACAAATCAAGTCAAATTCCTGCAAGAATGGGGGCAGTGTATTCTACCTATGTATGAGTAGCCACTGAAACTGGTGGATCCAGTGGGATAAAAAGTCCATTTTCCCTATGAATGTGATCCTGGGAAGTTTACTTAGTATATGACAGATGACCCTCTACCTACACATACACTAGCAGCCCTAAATGAATTCAGAAGGTTAAAAGGAGAGCACAGAAAGTTTTGGGGGAAAGTAATGAAGATATGAGAAGAGTTGGAGGAGACATGACTATTCAATTTTCATCTAATATCTACATATATTTCTCTAAATTTTCATAAAATTATTCATTCACTCTGTAAATTAATGAGCAATATTTATTCATCTGAGTTCTATTTTTTTTAAAAAATTTTGTAACATACTATATAGAATTAATATAAGTCTTTCTACCTAGCTTTCCAGATAAAAAGAACAGAAGATATATTACATAGTAGTTAGTCTACTTGGATGAATTTCACATACCCTTTCCTGCTAAAGATACTCTTCTTATTTGGTCTATAAGGCTGTAGTATTCCATGCAAGGATGAATCCATTCTATTGACAAAAGATTTATGATACAAAATCTTTATTCCATATTTCATAAGCTACTGTGAAGGAGGAATTAAAAAAGCAGCAATATATCAAAAGACATTAGTAAAGAAATCAGAGCTACCTGAACATTCAACTTCTTTATACTTTATTTTTCTGATTAAGAGTATTTCCTGAGGTGCCATCATCACATAATTATTAATGACTTATATGCTGAACCTCATTTATAATTTGGTTGATGAGAAAATACCCAGTTCAAATTGTAAGATGAAGTAAAATAATGTGCATTGTTTCATATTCCACCCTTTCAATTTTCACAGAAACTCTAACAAAACTGAAGGAATAAATTCTAAGAAAATAGAATTAATTTTATTTTTAATATGAAGAAATGTTATATCAAAAATTAAGAATCTTCAGTTGTGTCTTTATGGACTTTTTCAAATTTCTATTTAAGACATACATTACTTACATATAGCACCTCTTAGAATTATTTTCAACAGTGACACTGATTTTATTATAAATGGATCCACCAATAAATAGTTTTGGTATTTATTTCATATATGCACAAATAGGGTGAAACCCAGAATGCAGAATAGAGAAAGACATGAGTCCCTACCACTCAGTGAGGAACTACTGGTGTATAAATGTTGACAGAGAAACTGATAGTTTTCTTAATGAGTGTTGGCACTTATAGGTTGACCACACTCCAGTGGAAAACTTGGTGTGCACAATTTCAACTTAGGTAAAAAAAGTAAAAATTTCAACAGCGTGTCACCATTTTTTTGCATCTTATTGGAGGGAGGGGTGCTTTGGGGAGTTTATTGAGAGTGAATATTGTTAACAATTATATGAAATTGTCAAAGAACTAATTAAAATGAAGGATAGCTTAAAATCAAACAAAATTCTCCAATGCTTGTTTCAATTGTGTAAAACCATGATTTTTATACTGTATAATCTAGTTTATACAGTGGAGAGGTAATCTTCATATTTTTTAGACTTCTATAGGGAATATACCAATTCTACAAGAAGTAGGACATCATTAAATTTTGTTAATCTTGATTTTGTTTATTTTTTCTTTTAAAAATTTATCTTTTCTCATTTTACATACCTATCCCAGTTCCCTCTTCCTCCCCTCCTCCCATTCCTTCCACCTTCCCCACCTCCATTCAATCATCCACTCATCTGAGAGGATAAGGCTTCCCATGGGGTAAACAACAAAGTCTAGCACATTGCTTTGAGGAAGGACCAAGGCAATCCTTATTGTATCTAGGCTAAGCAAGGTATCCCTCCAAAGAGAATGTGTTCCAAAAAATCAGTACAGCAGTAGGGATAAATCATGGTCCCATTGCCAACGGCCTTGCAGTCTGCTTTAGCCATACAACTGTCACCCATCTTCAGGAGGCCTAGTTTGGACCTATGTTGGTTTCTTCCCTGTCAGGCTGGAATTGGAGTGCTCCCACTGGCTCAGGTAAGCTGTTGCTGTTGCTGAACCCATCATGGTCTCGACGTTTTTGCTCATATTCTCACTCCTATCACTCTTCCACTGGACTTTGCGAGCTCAACCTATTGCTCCGCTGTGGCTCTCTGCCTCTGTTTCCATCAGTTGCTGGATGATGGTTCTATTGAGACATTTAAAATAGTCGTCAATCTGACTACAGGGCAAGGTCAATTCAGGCACCTTCTCCACTAGTGCATAGTGTCTTATCTGGAGTCATCCTTGTGGATTCCTGGGAATTTCCCTAGTGCCAGTATTCTTGTTATCCATAATTGCTCCCTCACCAAGATATTTCTTTCCTGTCTCTGTCCTTTCCTGAATTTTTCTAAGTTTTATTTCATTGTTGATATCAATGCTTTACCTCTCAATATCCTCAGTCTTCAAAATGGTCTAACATTTTGCTTTGTTCTATGAAATGCCAATGTATTTAAGATTCCTGTAGTATAGTCTATATTATAGCAAAATATTATAAAGTGTATAATAGTGTAAAATTTATAAAATACTATAATATTTGATAAAAATAAAGCAAAATTAGACTATATTAGAGTAAAAGCAGAAATAATAGTTGATGTCGGATTTTCCTCTGTATGTTGTGAATACCATTGATTAAAAAAGAATCTGTTTCAGCCAGTGACTTAGAGGAATAAATACAGGTGTGGCAAACTAAATTGAAAGTTGAGAGAATGAAGGTGGAGTCAGAAGAGAAGCCATGAAGCAACTGCTGGAGATGGACATGCTGAAAAATTGTTGGTAGGCCACAAGCCTTGTGAAATATAAAATAATGGAATTGGGTAAAATTAATATGTAAAAGCTAGCCAATAAGAACCTAGTGCTAATGGGTCAAGCAGTGATTTAATTAATACAGTTTCTGTGTCATTATTTCTGGAGTCTGGGCAGCTTGGAAACTAACAAGCAGCTTTCTACTACAAATAGTATATTGTCTTAAAGAAAAAAATATGTATATTTAATAGTTCTTTCTAAACAAACAGAGATTGCTTCAGGAAGATTTTAACCTTTGAAGTGAATAATGATGGTTTTACTTCAGTAATGATTGTGCAGTTTTCCTTAAGTAAACATAAATAAATTCAAATAAAATATCATACATAATTTGTAAGTTCCTTCTGTGTGTACACAATTTGAATAAATGCAGACATATTATAGAAGTCCCCAGTCCTGAATTTTTAAGTATATCATGTTCATAACATCACAGGGATATGATATTATTGTCTACTTTTGGTTGCCTTTACCAATTTGAACTTATTTGCCCAATATGCAAGTTTCAAAGATGTAGTTCCTTGACACCACATGCTGGTATTCTACTTTTTTATCCTGAGAGACAATGGCTGAAGCAGTTGCAGTCATTAGATAAACCATAATGATAATTATTACAAACAACATATGCAGACTTCAAAAACCCATTTACTTCAGGGATTTTTGTTTTGAACTCACCTTATCCATGACCACAGAGAAGTTATGTAACAAGGAAAACCCTAAGAGAAACATATATAGTTACCCCTGTGAAGGGGAAATAAACCAGATATCCTGAGAAAACTGGAAACATGGAGAAGGAAGGGGAGAAGGAAGGGGAGGAGAAAAGAACAGTAGTGGGGAGGAGAACTGGAGGAAATGAAATAGTTGATAGTTGAGATGGGGAAAGGACAGAGACAGAGAGCAAGGAAACAGATATCTTGATTGAGGGAAGCATAGAACAAAACCAGCAACCAATGGAAGCAAAGGCAAAGATCCAGAGCACAGCACTAGACTCCCAAAGTCCAATGGAAGAGTGGGAGGAGTAAAAATACCGGCAAAGAATCAAGACCATGATGAGGATACCCACTGAAACAGCTTACTTGAGCTAAAGGGATCCAACCAACACTGGCCTGACAGCAAATGAACCAACAAAGAGCCACACTGGTTCCTCTGAATGTGAATGACATTTGTGGGCAGACTGCAGGGCCACTGGCAGTGAGACATGATTTATCCCTACTGCTGATACAGGCTTTTTGGAACCCATTTTCTTTGGAGGGATACCTTGCTCAGCCTAGGTATAGTGGAGAGGCCGTGGTCCTATCTCAAAGCAATGTGCTAGATTTTTTTTTTACTCCCTATGGGAAGTCTTATCCTCTCTGAGGAGTGGATGGGCGTTGGTGTGGGGAGAAATATGAAAGGAATGAAAGGAGAAAAGAGAGTAGGAACTGGTATTGGTATGTAGAATAAAAAAAGATAATATTCTTTTTTTAAAAAAAAAGTCTATAAATTCTGAACACACTAAAGTAAACAGATACTCTTGGGGTTGTTTTCAGTAAACTCCACCAGTTTTTTTTTTTTTCTGTCGTCCTCTGTAGTAAGGAGACCACTTGCTTGTTTCCCAGCTGCTCAGCCCTGAAATAATCAGACAGAAGCCATATTATTTGCAATGCTGTTTGGCCGATACCTTAAGCATATTTCTGGCTAACTTATATCTTAAATTAACCCATCTCTATTAATTCATGTATCACCACAAAGTTGTGGCTTACCAGGTAAAATTTCAGAGTCAGTCTCCAGCGAGGCTACATGGCTTCTCCCTACTCCACTTTCTTTCTCCCAACATTCAGTTTAGTTTTATCCACTTAGTTCTACTCTACCCTATTAACAGGCAAAGGCAGTTCTTTTAACCACTGGTATTTACAACATACAGAGGGGAATCACACATCTCTTTTCCTTTTCTGATTAAATAGAAAGGAAGATTTTAACTTTAATATAGTAAAGTTACATATACTAAAACAGGTATCAAGTAAGAATTATTGTTATAATATTTATATTTGCTTTATATTTTATCATAACTAAGGAAAACTATAATTATAACTACTTTTCTATTTCACCAAAGACTCCAGAAGAATATATTATTACCTAAGTTAACAGGAAGTACAGTGTAAGCAACTTCGGAAAGTCTAGATTTGACAGTCATCTCACTGCCTGGACAGTCACCCAAAGTTCTTCTCTATTGTTGGAGCATCCATCTTCAGCCTACAGACCCATAGAGTCTCCAGTAGACTTTTTCATGAAGCAGAAAATTTCAAAGACAATTCTCCCTATATTGGCAAATTATTCATCTCTATCACATATTTCCTTTTAAATATGAATAAACATTTATAAACAATATTTGGGAATTTTGGTGTAGGACTCACCAAACTATTTCCTGCTTTTTTGGGCAATGTAATTTTTGAGGGTGTTCATGATGACCTTAGGGGGGCTTGGTCTATGTTGGCCCTCCAATTAGTTGTAAGGAGGAGGCTTATTTATTTCCCCAGCTGCTCTGCCCTGATATAATGACACAGAAACCATGTTATTTGCAACACAGTTTGGTCAAAAGCTTAAGCATATTTCTGGATTACTCATATCTTAAATTAACCCATCTCCCTTAATCTGTGTATTGCCATAAGGCTGTGGCTAACTGGGTTAAAGTTCAGGGGCTTCAGAGCTTCTCCTGACTCTGCCTTCTTTCTCCCAGTTTAGTTTTCCCTGCCTAGTTCTACTCTGCCCTATGAACAGGCCAATGCGTTTTCTTTATTAGACACAGGCATTCACAACATATAGAGGGGAATCCCATATCACTCCCCCAATGGATATGCATATTTCTTCTATTCCTAGAAATACTGTATCATCAACACTTGTGCAGGTGTGAGACCTCCTATGGTACTAAGGAAGATAGGGTTGTGTTTAAGACAAAAATCTACTGTATAAATCACCCATGAAGACCTGTACCATTAATTCTTGATGCCAGTTTGAAGCAGAAAAAATTTCTTACGTCCTAACAGGTATATTATATAAAAAAATCCTCATCTTGTCTCATATGTCTTTTTCACTACTATGATTAGGAGAGATCTACTGGTTTCACTTTCTTTGCTGAGGCATACAACAAATAGGTGGATACAACCTGTCACCAATTTTCTAAGAACTATAAAATACCTTAAGTTCAACCTTATTAAACATAGGACAGCAATGAATCTAATTTTAAGACAAACAACCAAACAGAATATTAGACTTTTTTATATCTACAAGAGATTATCTGGTATTCACATATACCAAAGGAACTGAAACAAAAAGATCTACTGTAGAGTTTTACTTGTGACAGATTGAATAAAGGATACAATTAAAGCAATGAAAACACAATCTGCTCTGATATTTAAACAAACTAAATCACAAAGCATAAAGTTAGTTATATTTTAGCTCATATTATATGTAACAACAAGGGCCTGGAGAGAAGATTCAATGATTAAATAAGCTTCAATTCCAAGAGACTTCATGCATTCCTCTTGTCTTCTTTACCAAAAAGTATATACTTGATGCACAAACACACATACTACCAAAACTCTATATGCAAATCTCCATGTCACTTAATGGATATCTATGCTTCTTATCTACAAAATAAATTAATTATACCCTAACTATTAGGCAAACCAATCTGTCCTGAGACATGCAATATAACTATCTCTCTAATATGTAATCATCTCATGGACAAGATGATACAAAGGGAGGACAGCTGGATCTTTATAAGAATAAAAATATTTTTTTCAAGTCATAATACTAGATATCCATTCTTTGGATGAGGTACATATAGGCTGTTTCTGGTTTTTATTATGGATCCAGCTGTTATGAACATTGTTGAGCAAGTGTCCTTTTGTTAGGATGAAGTGTCTGTGAGAGACTAGATAAACAGATGGGATGAAATGTTAACAATGACCTCCTCAGTTAACTGTTTTCATTAGATTTCTGTTGTTATTATTATGCACTACTGAATAATTTTAAAGAATACACACTTGTTCCATTTACAGTCCTGCTTTAAGGAAGTCTAATATCATGGTGCCAGGATCTTTTATAGCATCTCCCGAGGTCTTCTGGCTGATCTACTACTTTTTTTCGTACCTGTAGAGTGTACAGTACAGTGTATTGAACAGTTGCCTGTGAAAGACAAGAAAGCCTACTTATTTGAATAAATCTCCTCCACACGCAAATTTCCAATCTCATCTAAACCATCATCAAAGGGACCTGATTGCCTTCACAGATCATTTCATAAATTAATTTTTATCTTTGCTTTTGATGAGTACAACAAACAAACTGATAAAAAATTGAAGACATAACAGAAATTCTCTTGTTACAAAAGTCATTTGTATTTGAGTATTCATTGTCACAGTTTCACCTAATTTTGTCTGTGTCCCTATAATATTGCATTGTCAAACCTTCAAAGTCCAATAGTCTTTTTAAGAGTTTTGGTGAATCAAGGAATGTAGGGTAAACTATAATTTTGCTAATGTTAAAATTACCTTTTGTGTTTGAAATATGAGGAAATTTACTTTATATTAGTATGAATTAAGATAAAGTGAAAGTTGTTAGAAGTCTGATACTGAAACAAACTGTTTTTATTTCAACCATTAATGATCATACTTAGCTATATTGTTTCAATAACATATTTATATACACAGAGTCTGAAATTTAACCCCCAAAGTTGTGATTTTCAGATATTATCACAAACACCACATGCCAAGACAGCTGGTTTTACCTTGACTCAAGGCTCTTGCTTTCGCTGAGTATTGCTCTACATTTGATAATGGATGTTATTTTAAATGAGTTAAAAGTGCTGTCTAGAAATAAAATGAAAGCACTCACATAAAATACAGATATTTGAAGGAGGCCAATGTAGACATTATACTCCTTGGTTCAGACCTTGAGTTAAGAGTCAATTATATCTAGCACTCAGGATAGAAACTAATATGTGTCCTATAATGACAATTATGAGAAAGTAAAACAGGATTGGTTTTGAGTGCAGAAAGATTCTGGGAAATGGAGCCAAATGTTGTTTCAAGGATGAGGAACAAATAATGCAGTTTCTCTCACTGAAATTGCAGTCGAAGCGGGAAGAGAAGTGCACTTACTTCCTTTTTCCTTTATTACCAATCTACAGGACATTCAATTGTATGAAATGCCACGTGAGTTGAAAAAATAAAGAACATGCAACAAAAACAAAAACAAACTTTGAATTTATTTGTAAACCATTAAATGATATCACATTTGAATTTTAGCATTCTGTTTATAGAATATTAAGACATTAAATTCAAAGGCCTTGGGACACAATACAAAGTGAAGGAATAAATGCCGTGCTTGATATACTGACAGGTACTATGTTGTCTACAAATATGAAGCACATAGTAGTGTACTGAACTCAATCCTGGCAAAATACACCCCAAAATTACAATGAAATGATTTAAAGAAATAATACAAAGACTCTGGGTCTCATGGTGAAATTTAACTTACTATTTCTTAGATTCAATATTTTTCTAATATTTATATTTACAGACAAGACTGATTAAAAAAAAGAATAATTGATCAGTGTTCTGCTAGGTCAGCTCTTTGCGTTCTATTTATGCACAAATAACATATTCATATACAGGCTACAAAGATCCATGTTTTTAGTCCTCTTATCAATTATTAAGTTAATAAACTATTAACCTGTGGAGGCCTGAAAATATTAGCCTATTTTCATGTTGACCAAAGATCAGAGAGCTGGAACTTACCTCTAGTTTCTCCGAGGTTCTGCTGCTTTCATCTCAAACAAAAGTCCCACCTAGGTACAGAGCAGAGAGTTCTACTCTCTCAAGGTTATTGCCAACAGGTGCGGCTAATAGTCTTACTTGTGCTCCAGGAAAAGAGAAGTAGATCTGTTCTTACCTCAAACAAAAGTCTAAGGATCAAACTAAGTTTCAGTTTCCTTAAGGAGATAGCAATGGATTCCACCCAGGGAGTGGTCTGCAAACAAACAAAGTGGAATGCTTTGGTCTAAGGTGTAAATTTGGTTTGTTTCACTCTAGTAACAGAATGTTAACTTCAAATGTAGCCCTCAACCATCAATTGGGATGTTCATTTCCTTGTTTCTAGTTAACAGAGTCTTTTGTCTTACTCCTACCTTTTGGGGTCAGTGGTTTTTAAACAATTGGAAATTGAAAGTGGGCAAATTTTAGAACTCACTGGAATTTCCTCCCTATACTATTCTATTTTCTCCATTTTATTATTTTCATTCACATTTTCATATTCTTTTCTATATGTCTAAATCTCCACTCCTCTACCCCGGCAAGAAGTATTTTTGTTTAAGCTGGCTCCTGTCATTAGCCTTTGATAAAAAAAAAATGAATGGGGTTAAAACCTGTATGAAACAAAAATAAACATGCATAAACTGCACAATGAAATTTACTAAGTCATATAGGAGTAATTTTTGTAGTAGTGCACAATACAAGTAATTGATATGCATAGGTTGTTTGATATAAGGAAAACTTTGGGGAAAATGACACAAAATTATGCTAGTAAAAGGAGAGGAAAGGGTATTAGTGCCAGAGGAAATCAAGAATAGCAAAGAAAGAAAACTTTCCAAATATAGCAGGACTGATCCATAGGAGAAATCATGAAGATTTGCCAGCATGTACAGGGTCTGCATGGTTCAGAATTAGTTGGGGTCTCAGTGCTAAGAGAAGTAGTCTCTAAGCTGAACATATACCCAATTGGTAAATATTTATTCATAAGTGAAAAATTACTTTGCTCAAATAGATTCTTGTTACGCATACAAACCACTGAACTCCAATTTCCAGTAGTAGATGTTCAATAGATAATAAACTTACTAACATTTTTTTGAAAAGTTTTTAATTCAAAATGCTTTGTTGGGATGTTTTTTCCTCTTAAGCTTATGTGTCCTTATTATGGTTTCCAATTATTTTTTTGCTTTTATGCTATTTGTGTGTGTGCGCAATACTGGATGTCACTGTATGTATATGTGCTTCTTGAGTTTTTTCTTTGATTTATTTTTCTTCTGTGTTTGTTATATCCTATTCTGTTTTCTTTTTCACTTTACTATTATTATTATTATTTAAAATATATAAATATACCTTAATGAGGGAGAGTAAAAAACTATGTATTTGGAAAGGGTGGGTGGTGAAGAGGGAGTAATTTTGCAGGAGGTAGGTCATGGAAAAATCAGAATATACTCTAGGGAAACACATTTTCAATAAAAAAGTTCCTTAGCTCCATGATACGTATTCAATAGGTATTAACTTCATAGAAATGACTCTGTACATAATTAAATAAATAATTAGCCTACATTGGGTAAGACTAAGTAGAGTTTATACCATATTTTTAAACAGAGGACAAAAGAAAACAGCAAATACTTATATACAATGATAAGATACTACCAGGGTGATCACATGACTTGCTTCATTGTGGAGGAGAATTTAGTATTTAAACCAATGATGAAAGTTTCATATGAAATGTGTTTTCAGGTATAAACATAAATAAAATTTAATTCCCAGTGAAAAGAAATAATTTTGAAATGCATTTTCATAACTTTCTTTTAAAACTTGTATATGTTTGTGTGTGTATATTTGTTTCTGGGTATGAATTTAAAAACTGTGTATTTATGAATGGTTAGGAATGTGCATCAAGTGGTTGTGTGCCTCAATATGTGGGTGCAGGGGACTGACCTTTGATCTTCTAGGAGAACAGTGGTATCTTAAATGCTGAGCTAGCTCACCAGATCGAACCCCCTTTTCTACTTTACTTTTAGTTGAAAATAGATTTTTAGTTTTATACAATACATTCATAGTATTTGCCTCCCCCAATTTTTTGCCAGATCCTCCTATATGAAACACATACACAAAGCCTTAGCATTTCTTTTTCTTTCTCATCATAATACAAACAGCCACGTAATAATAGTAATAATAATAATTATAATAACAATAATAATAATAATCCAAAACAAGCAAACCACAATAGTACATAATAAACAAACAAACAGAAGAAAAGATTCACGGAACTCAAACAGATGCACACACACCCACAGATACGATAAAATATAAATCCAAAAACCATAAAAATATATATAAAGGATATGTAATATTTTTTTTTCTGAAAAAGAGGAAGCCCGGAAAAGGCATTAAGATACAAAACAATTTCAAGAAAGTTGTTGAGTTTAATGTGTTGGATATGTACAACCGGTAATAGGCCAAGCCTTAATGTAGTTTGTATGTTCAGTGAAACTCTGCTGAATAAAACTAATTTTTCATTTATGAATGTTTATCAGTTGGAGAGAGTTTATAAGTTAGGGCTGGGAAGATGTGTCCTCTTCTCTTTGTTCTGGGAACCACACCTGGTCCAACCACTGCAAAATCTATGGATGCTGCTTCATTCTCTCTGAGTTCATATGAACCTTGATCATGATGATCTAGAGGGCCTTATTTCTTTATTGTTCTTTATACCCTCTGACTGTTACACTCTTTCTTACTCTTCTTCTGACAAATTCCCTCAACACTGATGGGAGGGATTTAACAAAGACATTCTGGGTAGAATTGATTGTCCCTTGGTTTTCATTCCTTGCACTCTGGCTACTTGTGTGTCTACAAATGTTTTGATATAATATATATCAAAATAATTATATATATATATATATATATATATAATTAGTGCTTCATCTCTTTCCCCTGTAAGCCTTCCTAATAGTTCCTCTCATACTTTTCAAAAGATGTTTTGCTTCCTAACTTTGCAAAACATTTTGCCAGGAGAGGTGACTCACACACACCTGCAAACTTGGACATTGGCCGGTTGAAACAGTGAGAGTGTAGCCCACCTTGTTACATAGTTATAGAGAATTCATTCTGGCATATGGACTGAGATGATGTACCACAATGATAAATAACAACAACAATAACAACAAAATCCACACAAAATAAATACATTTCTACTTTGTTTTACAAAATCATGTGTAAATTACATATAAAATCTATTTTTCTGCCTCTCCTACAAAACTGCATACTTGTCTTGGTAAGGGCTCAATCTTTTACTTCTTCTCATTATTTACCTATGAACGGAAATTAGTACATGTGGCTTCTAAATGATGGAGGAGGGTTATCTGTCTATTGTGTTATTTTCATTGGTCAATAAAGAGACTGCCTTGGCCCTTTAATAGGACAAAAAATTAGGTAGGCGGAGTAAACAGAATAAAATGCTGGAAAGAGGACAGTGAGACAGACGCCATGGAGCCAGCCACCAGGTCAGACATGCTAAATCTCTCCCGGTAAGCCACGCCCTCGTGATGCTACACAAATGGTTAAAAATGGGTTAATCAAGATATGAGAGTTAGCCAGTAACTAACTCTCTAGAGATAATGGGCCAGGCAATGCTTAAATAAATACAATTTGTGTGTTATTATTTCAGGGGCTAAGCTAGCCGTACAGGAGCCGGGTGAGGCAAAAAACAGGCCTGCCTGCAGCCCCTCACTACAGATGGCGCCCAACGTGGATAACTTTTTGGTATGGATTTTAAGGTCAATTTTGTTATATGTATATATATTTCTGATCTTGACTGATATATTGTGATTATGTAGTTCATTTTAAAAATATAATGTATAATTAAAAATATAGATTGTTAATGGATAATATCAATAATAGTCAAGCTTGTAGTAATGTTAGTTTGATTTTCTAGAAGTACACAGATATATTTCAGATAGACATTCATATCTTTCAAAGACTACAAAACATGGCATTTAATGTTTTAATAACTTAGGACTTTTCATGACAATGAGACACGTCTGCTCCTAACAGCACCAATCTACTTCAAGAAAAAGATGGACATCAAAGAGGCTCCTTATGGAGTTTGATAGCCATTTGGGCAAAAAACTGCTCTTGCCTAAACTGTTATATAAAGTCGACACAAAAAACCCACAGAGAGAGGACTACTAAACTTGCCTAAAGGTGAGATGATCTTTCGGGGTTCTTGATTCATAAAAGAGTCTGCAAGACATTCTACAAAATATAGCAAATAATGACTAAACTGCCTTTAAAATTTCCTGCTTCATAAAAATGTCTCTAGATACTATGGGCCTAAAGGCTAAAGATAAATGCCCCAATGATACAAAAAAACTTTGGGTGACTGTCCAGAAGGCGAGATGTCTCTGTCATTTCTAGAGTTTTGGAAGTTGCTTACTTCTTGTTTACTTAGGTAATATTATATCCTTCTGAAGTCTTTTATGGAGTTAAAAAATGGATAGTCATAGTTATAGTTTTCCATTATTATGATAAAGATATAGTTATAAATATTATAACTATAATTCTTGCTTGATAACTGTTTTATTATATATAATTTTACTATGTTAAAATAAACACCTTTCTTTTTTGTTTAAACAGAAAAAGGGGAAATGATGGAGGAGGGTTATCTGTCTATTGTGTTATTTTCATTGGTCAATAAAGAGACTGCCTTGGCCCTTTAATAGGACAAAAAATTAGGTAGACGGAGTAAACAAAATAAAATGCTGACAAGAGGACAGTGAGACAGATGCCATGGAGCCAGCCACCAGGTCAGACATACTAAATCTCTTCCGGTAAGCCATGACCTCGTGATACTACACAGATGGTTAAAAATGGGTTAATCAAGATATGAGAGTTAGCCAGTAACTAACTCTCTAGAGATAATGGGCCAGGCAATGCTTAAATAAATACAATTTGTGTGTTATTATTTCAGGGGCTAAGCCAGCCATACAGGAGCCGGGTAAGGCAAAAAACAGGCCTGCCTACAGCCCCTCACTACATCTAAATGCTGAACCTGAGTATATAATTGGATATTGCATTATTGTATTAAATATATTTTTCGCAAATAAGTGATATATGTAAATGTTCATTCTGTAACTTATCGTAATGATTACCTATAATATTTATATGCATCAGTGTTTTATATGATTGAATATTGCATTATTGTATTAAATATATTTTTCATAAATAAGCACATGAATATGTAATTTTTCATAAATAAATATGTAAATACCCAGCCTGTAACTTATCTTAATATTTCTCTTTAATTTTGTTATGCATTGGTGTTTTGTTTTTAGGCACTTTTGTGTGAATGTGTCAGATCTCCTAGAACTGGAGATGTAGACAGTTTTAAGTTTCCATGTGAATGCTGGAAATTAAACCAGGGTCCTCTGGGAAAGCGTCCAGTGCTCTAAACCTATGAGGCATGTGTCTACAATATGAAAAGTTAAATAAAAATATTTCTATATTCATTCAATCATAAAACGTTGCTTTACTTTCTCCCCTGGGTCAGCATGTTAACTCATTTCATAAAGAAATTTTAAGTAGCACATTATTAAGCTAGTATTGCTGTACAGTTGGAGATAATTCACCATTTCTTGTGGTCTTTTACTAAGCTATTTCTGTCTTGCATCACAGTTTCTATAATGATAGCAACCTCACTAACCAAGAGGCACCAGAGTGAATCAGAATGACTAAATCATAAATGATTATATGAGAGGCCCCTGGAGTCACAGTGAACATTACAATCCCTCTTTCAAGAACTGGGCAGTTGACTTAACTTCTATATATTTCAGATTCCCCATGCCATATAAAATGAATTCAATAATAGAAACTTACTGAGCTATTGTGAAGATCAAATATTACTGCGTGTGCTGAATGCTTCATTTTGAACTACATAAAAATATCCACCTCTGTGTTAAATATTATCCCTTTCCTAAGTATTTCCTTGAAAAGATAACTATTACATTGAATTTTATGGGAATAAGGCAAATACTAAGCTTTTTTTCTTCCAGAAGTTTTCTGCCATTTTTATCAGGAAATATACTGTTGAATTTCTTCTCTATTCTGCTTCTGAATGTGTTTCTACATTTTGTTTCATAACAACCAGAAGTTTAAAAAGAAAATGAAACAGTATTATTTTTTTTCTATATTGCTTTCTGAACTAGTTATACTAAGCCCCCTTCCTTATCACTGGTTTTTCTTATTATAATTATGGCTACATTATGATTTTCAGACTAAGCCCTTGAGTATTGTATGCTGGAATTCCAATAATTCATAAAAGAACTAAATAACATATCATTAACTTCAAGGGAACATCCACAGGCACAATTCTGAAACAGTTGGTCTCTGGGTTATTCACTTAAATTTCCCACTTCAATTCATTCTTCCTTTTTTGTATTTGTTCCTACAGAGAAAAATGGTCCAAATAGGGTAGTAGAACAATCCAAAAATAATAATATTGCAAAGGATTATACCCCTGGAGCCAGGGGACAAGTGGTTGTTTTTCCACTAATTATTCCTTTGAACAAAGAAGACGGCATCTAAGTCTCTTGTCTTTAATAACTGAGGAACTCTGTGAGGAGAACTTGACTAAAGTCAGTATCTTCCATTTTTAAAAGAAACAATAATTAGGCTAGTTCTATGTAACTTTTTTTGATTACTTAGTATACTTTAATCGGGTGCATATAAATGCATGAACCAGTTCAATGTACAATAATACACTTTTATAATATAGGTATTACTTTATATGCTATTATTAGGAGTACTGGAAGTTATTGACTAGTGAAACCTGAGTAGTAAGCATTCATTTATTCATTGAATTTTTTTTTGTATTAAAAGGCAAACTTCTTCACTAATACTAGAAAGAGAAAAATGAATAAATAAGACTTCGTCTATGTGTGATCATGTAGAATACGCCCGAGTAAAGTAGGAATACTGCATACAAGAGTGGGATACCCCTGCCCACTGTCTCTAGAAAAGTGCATCAGGATGTTTTTCTAGGTTGTACTTTCTCGCCTTAGAAATCATTTGCAGATCTTTAAGAAAAATACATCTAAGTGTATCTGAGGAATGGTATATAGCAGGAAGACAGAGCTCGAATGTACAAAGTCACTGGTTCATTCTCAATTGCATAAAGCATTTCTACGTGGGAATGTTTATACCTAATTGCAGAATGTAGGAAGGTAGAGGCAAGATATCTATAAATTTGAGATTAGCCTGATCTACTTAGATAAAATGCTCTCTCAAGAAAATCAACAATATCCGATCTTTATTAAAAATGAATAATTGGGGTTTAGTTTTCATTCCCAACTGATTTGAGGTGTTAAAGTTTCCCACTTGGCCTTATTCTGCTTGCCACAGCTCAACGGAGCTTCTTTATCAGCCAATGAGAAGAAGCATTCACAGCAGAAAGAAGGGTTATTTCAAAGTAAAGAAAAAAATAATATCTGATCTTTATTAAAAATAAATACTTGGAGTTTAGTGTTTTTCCCCAAACTGGTTTGAGGCGTTTGGATTATTTAATTTTGCACAGAAATCCCCATCACCATCTCTACTGTGCTCCCGCCCTTGTTAAGTGAGGAAACAAAAGTCTTCACTAACAATTAATAAGACTCCATCTATACGTTTCAAATTAAGTGACTTGAAATTACAAGTGGTATTCCAAATTACTATGGGAACATCAGAACAAGATTTAGACTCTCAAAATGGTTTGGAAAAGTGCAGGCATTTTTACTTTAATTCCAGGCATCCAGTTTTAATCCTCCAATAACCAACAGCAAAATAAACAGTGATAATTCTGTATTGGGTCATTTTGATTGTCTTTTTATGGAAATCAAGTACAATATAATCACTTTCTTTCTTTCTTTTTAAAGACACTCCAAAATCTCTCTTATTTCTTTCATTGTATTAGACGGAAATTTACCAATGTTATATAGACAGACTGTTTTGTAACAATAGAAAGTCTCTAGGGAACCCCATAAAGTGAGAACAAAGTGCCTCGCAGTCCCATTTGAAGCTACTTAATAACACACGAATGCAATAAGCTTCAGTGCATTTAACTTCAGACAAAGCACCAACATCTTCAAATGCGAACCTTGATTATTTCCTCTTCAATTTGTTTAGTAAGCCTATGCACCACATTTTGTCTTGATCTACAAATTGCTTTTGTTTGTTAGAAACAGCATACAATAGAACCAGATTGCCTAATGCGTTATTGATTCTGGCCCACTAGATATTGAGAATACTTTTATAAACATTATTCCAATTGCTTTCTTATATGAAAACTGTTTTCAAAAAGGCAACCTCTTTAATTGCTGTGCACTTTTGGTGGAAAGTTAAAATTCTTTGAAATTTTTACTTAATATAATTTTGTATTTTTTGAAAAAGTGTACATTTGTTCATATTATACCAATACCTTAGTATCAAAATTTCCCCTAAGAGGATGTTTTTATATAAACAAGTCAATGTTCTTTAATTACTTAATTATATCTTATTGTGATTTAAATAATACTAGAAATTTTTGTAGCTGATATTTTAAATAATACTTCTGTATTTGCCATTACTAATATTTTCAGTCATAAATAGTATTTGTAGAGTATATTACTAAATGGCTGATACAAACAATTAGGATTCCTGGATTTTACAAAAATGTACTAATTAAACACATTTAACAGGCAAAACTAGTTTAGTACAACTCATTTGTATTTTAATATCAGTGCTATTGCAGAAGTTTTGATAAATATGTATAAACTTTTATGTAACTTAAAACTACAGAAATATTTGACATGACCTAAAAGAGTGTTGGTCTAATAATATGCATGAAATGATATAATAATTTTACTTCTACTCATCAAAGTTTCTTAAATATAATATCATTATTACAGGGCAATACCTAACTGATGATTGTTCTTTAAAAGGAAATCTGAAATATACACATTGGTTCAGCTGTATCCCCTTTAACTTGTAGGTAGCTTGTGAATGTTTGGTTATGTTGATGCCCATTTTAACCTATCAGCATTTGGAAATGGGGTGAACCACACCTCTCATTGGACTTGTTGCTTGAAAGCCTGCATTTTCTGGTGGAAAACAAATTGTCCCTCTGTTACTGGATAATTACCCTTAACTCCTTTTACATATTTTATGAAGCTTTTATGCTAGTAAATTTCCATATGCATTTCAAAAGCTGCTAGTGTTACGTCACTCTCCCTGTCTTACGTGTCTGTCCTACCAAGTCATTCCACCCAGTTTATCTGTTTCATTCTTACCCTTTCTATCTTTCAATCATATCCTTACTACTCTCCTTATCTTGAAATCACACCAATACCTCTTGATTTCAGTGGATTTTCCAGTTTAGACATATGTGTTAAAAGGGTGAAAGTTAGCACCTACATATGAGAGAGAACATAACTGTCATTTTCTACATGTTTTTTTCTGAATTTTTACTACCTCACAATTATTTCTATCTCTACCCACTCAACTAATAACCTCATTCCTTTACAGAAGAATAATAGTTCATTGTCTACATGCACAATTTCATTATCTATTCAGCAATTGGTATATATTTAGGCTATTTTCATTTCCTGGCTATCAAGAATAGAATGGTGATGAACAGTTCAGCAAGTATTTTTGGATATTTTGCAGGAAGAGTATAGCTGGATTATAAAGTAGATGTATTTGCAACTATTTGAAGAACCTCAAAACTGTTCTCCAAAGTATTGTACAGCTGCATTGATTTGATCTCCAAACAACATTCAACAGGTGATCCTTTTACCTATATCCATGCCAATATTTGTCATAATTTTGTTATGATATTATCATAGCCATTCTTTCTGGGTTGTTTGTTTTCTTGACATTTAGTGGTTTTGAGTTCTTGTACATTCTTGATGTCAGCCCTCTGTTAAACAAATAGAGCATTTCCCCATCCTGTAAGCTTTCTCTTCACTCAAATGATACTGTCATTTTCTGGACAAAATCTACAGTAAAGATCTCCAATGGAAGAAATACCCACTTATGACAATAGTGACAAGAATTTTAAGTGACTAACTGACAATGCTCCAATTATATTTAAAGCATATTCTCTAAGGTAGATGTCAAGTTTTGTATTTGCTACTAACTGCACCAAAAGTTTATGACATGTTAAGTCATAGAATATGAGTGAGAACATAGTTCTATCTTTTGTAGACATAATTTTCTATTTCTGTTTTACCAGGTTCTGCAGTCATTCTGTCCCAAAGAAACACAGAGAGTCTTATATTAATTACAATGACTAAAATAAATGTCTTTAAATTTTTATATTTAAACCTATATATTGTTTCATCTCTCAACTATTATCAGGTAAGATTTTTGTTCCCAGTAGATACCCAATAGGCAGGATGCACTAAGAAGAGAATGCTTGCACCCCATCCTCTCTGCTCAGAGATAATCTAAAAAGAGTGTATGGAAAGATTACACATGAAAGATGTAGTGCACATCCTTAATGATACATGATTTTTAAAATATAAAAGGGTCCTTGTTCACACGTGTAATGTAGTATTTCCAAATGCATGTACATCTATGCATAACAGTAGGCAACATCTAAGCATGAACAAGGAACTGCCCGTGAATTTCTATCCTTAGCTGAAAAGCTGTTTCACTAAGAGTGTGTAAGAAGAGAAACAGAAAGCATGAAATTGGGAGAGAAAAACTGTGGTGGAAGATAAGAAAGGAATTGAAGAAGAGAGACTAAGGGATGGAATTGCTCAAAACATTGCATAAATGCTTGAAAATTTCCTACAATAAAAACTTTGATAAATCTTGAGAATTCTTTTATTTTTCATGTATCACATTTCCCCCTAAATCATTGAATATAGTTCTTATTCCATTATACATGCAGTCATTAGAGTAATTTAATAAGACACTGTTCTAAAGGCAGGTGATATCAGAATGATGAGCCCCAAATTTACCCAGTCTATATGTGTCCCTAGTCTACTTAAAGACTGATCCTAAGAGTATAAAAGCCATTAAGATTTTCAAAGAATGTCAACACATTTAAACTGCCATTGTTATAATGTGTTCTTTAATATCCCCAGAGAAAGCAGTCAACTGTCTCCATTCTTTAGTCACCCTGTATTCCAGGAACAGGGATGCTATGAAGATAAATAACCTCTTTGTTCTAAGTGGAAATGTTTATTCCTTGATGGGAACATGCTATTTTCTAAAGCAGGAACAAAATCTTTTTTAAGAAAATGGCTTACGAAGGAGTTCCATCCAGAGGGGTGAGTGTGTGCTATCCCAGATGGACTGTCCCAGAAGAAAGCACAGCCACCCCCAGTTCCTGCTGCAGGGTCTTCTGTGTTACACTTGACCCTGCTGTGCCCTTCCTACACTGTCACCCTATTGTTTCCTGTCTCCTTGGAATACCAGCTATCCCTGTGTCTGTGCTCAGGAGTTCCATCCAGAGGGCTATCCCTGTGTCTGTGCTGAGAAGTTCCATCCAAAGGGTGCTAAGGAGTTCCCTCTAGAGGGACAGGAACAGTTCCTGCTCCTGCACTGAAGAGATCCACTCAGAGAGTTAGTCACAGCAAAGACTGAACTAAGACATCAAGACTCTCCTGGATCCATTTGAAGGAAGAGATGGGCAGGCACCAATGCAAGAATCTCTCCAACAACCTGAAAGGCAACATGACATCACCAGAATCCCGGGATCATGAAACTAGAAGAATCGAACACCCTACTCCAGAAGAAATAGAAGAAATCGACTCTAAGTGGAAATATATGAAAATAATAGAGGAACTTAAACAGGAGGTGAAAAACTGCCTTAAAGAAATGGTGATAACAAACAAAAAAGTAGCTGAAATGAATAAGTCTCTCAAAGATACCCAAGAAAAACAAGAAAACCAAGAAAAAGCAATCAAACAAGCAAGGGAAACAGTTCAAGACTTGAAAAATGAAATGGAGGTAATGAAGAAAACACAAACCGAGGGAAGACTGGATATGGAAAATCTGGGTAAACGAATAGGAACTGCAGAGACAAGTACTGCCAACAGAACACAAGAAAGAATCTCAGACACTGAAGATACTGTATAGGAAATAAACTCACTGATTAAAGAACAAAAACAATCCAAAAAATTATTAACACAAAACATCCAGGAAATCTGGGACACCGTGAAAAGGCCAAACCTAAGAATAATAGTTGTAGAAGAAGGAGAAGATTTACAGCTCAAAGGCCCAGAAAATATATTCACCAAAATTACTGAAGAAAACTTTCCCAATCTAAAGAAGGATATTCCTATGAAGGTACAAGAAGCATACAGAACACCAAATAGACTGGATCAAAAAAAAATCCCCTTGCCATATAATAATCAAAATACAAAACATACAGAATAAAGAACAAATATTAAGAGCTGCAAAGGAAAAAGGTCAAGTAACATATAAAGGGACACCTATCAGAATTACACCTGACTTCTCAATGGAAACCATGAATGCCAGAAGGTTTTGGATAGATGTGCCACAGAAACTAAGAGACCAAGTATGCAAGCCCAGACTACTATACCTGGCAAAGCTTGTATTTACCATCGATGGAGATGAAAGATATTCCAGGACAAAAACAGATTTAAACAATATGTAGCCACAAGCCCATCCTTACAGAAAATACTAGAAGGAAAACCACAAACCAAGGAAGCCATTAACACCCATAATAACACACGCATCTGACAACCCTCCACCAGTACAACTCAAAGAAGGGAAACATACAAATACTAGCAGCAGGAAAGATAACCAGAGTCAACAACCACTGGTCATTAATATGACTTAATATCAATGGTCTCAACTCAACTATAAAAAGGAACAGGTTAAGAGAATGGATACAAAATCAGGATCCAACATTCTGCTGCCTATAAGAAACACACATCAAACACAAAGGCAGACACTACTTCAGAGTAAAGGATTGGGAAAAGATTTTCCAATCAAATGGATCAAAGAAACAAGCGGGTGTGGCTATACTGATATCTAACAAAATAGATTTCAAACTAAAATCAACCAGAAGAGATGGAGATGGACACTTTATACTCATACCAGGAATAATTAATCAGGAGGAAGTCTCAATCCTGAATATCTATGCCCCTAATATAAAAGCACCCACATATGTAAAAGAAACATTACTAGAACTCAGAACATACATCAAACCCCACACTCTCATAGTGTGTGATTTCAACACTCCTCTCTCACCAATGGACAGGTCAACCAGACAGAAACCTAACAGAGAAATAAGAGAACTAACAGATGTAATGAACCAACTGGACCTAACAGACATTTATAGAACATTAAACCCAATAAGAAAAGAATATACCTTCTTCTCAGAATCTCATGGAACCTTCTCAAAAATTGATCACATAATTGGTAACAAAGTAAACATCCATAGTTATAAAGAAATTGTAGTGATCACCTGTGTACTATCAGATCACCATAGAATAAAGTTATATTTCAACAACAATTATAACAACAGAAAGACTACAAACTCATAGAAACTGAACAGTCAACTACTGAACCATCCCTGGGTCAAGGAAGAAATAAAGACAGAAATTAAAGTCTTCCTTGAATTCAATGAAAACAAAGACACAACATACCCAAACCTATGGGACACTATGAAAGCAGTGCTAAGAGGAAAGTTCATAGCACTAAATGCCCACATAAAGGAAATGGGAAAAGCACACATTAGAGACTTAACAGCACACCTGAAAGGTCTAGAAAAAAAAAGAAGCAGACTCACCCAGGAGGAGTAGAAGACTGGAAATAATCAAACTGAGGGCTGAAATCAACAAAATAGAAACACAGAAACAATCCAAAGAATCAATGAAACAAAAAGCTGGTTCTTGGAGAAAATCAACAAGAATGACAAATCCCTAGCCAAACTAATCAAACGACAGAGAGAGAACACGCAAATTAATAAGATCAGAAATGAAAAGGGGGGCATAACCACAGACAGAGAGGAAATTCAGAGAATCATTAGATCTTACTACAAAAGCCTGTATGCCACAAAATTGGAAAATGTAGAAGAAATGGACACATTTTTGGTACCATATATCAAAATTAAGTAAAGACCAGGTGAGCAGTTTAAATAGACCTGTAAATCGTGAGGAAATAGAAGCTGTCATCAGAAACCTCCCTACCAAAAAAAGCCCTGGACCAGATGGTTTCAATGCAGAATTCTATCAGAACTTCCAAGAAGAACTAATACCTATACTCCTTAATGTGTTTCACAAAATAGAAACAGAAGGGTCATCGCCTAACTCCTTTTTGAAGTTACAGTCACCCTAATACCAAAACCACACAAAGACTGAAACAAGAAAGAGAATTACAGACCAATCTCACTCATGAACATTGATGCAAAAATTCTTAATAAAATACTGGCAAACAGTGTAACATGAGGGGCCGGCTTGTTGGGGTATCTGTCCAGCCCAGTACCCCACAGCCGGCAAGCCCCAAAAAAATCACACACAGCACTCCATAAGATTAAAAACTGATTGGCCCATTAGCTCATGCTTGTTATTAGCTATTATGACTTATATTAACCCATTATTCTGATCTATCTTAGCCATTTGGCTTGGTATCTTTTTCAGCTGTCAGCTCACATGTTGCTTCTTTGGTGATCTAGGCAGGAATGGTGGAGGGAGCTTCCTGCCTCCCAGAATTCTCCTGTTCTCGTTGCATCACCTCTACTTCCTATCTGGTTTTCCTGCCTATACTTCCTGCCTTGCCAATCAGCATTTATTTAAAACATGATTGACAGATTACAGACAATTCTTCTGCACAAAACAAAATTCAAAAACACATCCAAAAAATTATACATTATGGTCAAGTATGCTTCATCCCAGAGAGGGAGGGCTGGGTCAACATATGAAAATCTATCAATGTAATCCATCATATAAATAAACTGAAGGAAAAACACCATATGATCATTTATTTAGATGCTGAAAAAACATTTGGCAAAATTCAACACCACTTTATGATAAAGGTCTTGGAGAGATTAGGGATACGAGGTTCATTCCTAAATACAATAAAGGCAATATACAGCTAGCTGACAGCTAACATTACATTAAATGGAGAGAAACTCAAAGCCATCCCACTAAAACCCGGAACAAGACAAGGTTGTCCATTCTCTCCATACCTCTTCAATATAGTGCTTGAAGTTCTAGCAATAGCAATAAGACAGCATAAAGAGATGAAGAGGATTCAAATTGGAAAGAAAGACGTCAAACTTTCATTATTTGCAGATGATAGGATAGTGTACATAAGCAACCCCAAAAACTCTACCAGAGAACTCATACAGATGATCAACACCTTTAGTACTGTGACAGGATACAAGATCAAGTCCAAAAAATCAGTTGCCCACCTATACACAAAGAAAAAGATACAGGGAGGGAAATCAGAGAAACATCACCTTTCACAATAGTCACAAATAGTATAAAGTATCTAGGGGTAACTCTAACCAAGAAAGTGAAAGACCCATTTGACAAGAACTTTAAGTCTTGAAGACAGAAATTGAGGAGGATACCAGAAAATGGAAAGATATCCCTTCCTCTTGTATTAGGAGGATCAACATAGTAAAAATGGCAATTCTACCAAAAGTAATCTATAGATGCAATGCAATCCCCATCAAAATCCCAGCAAAATTCTTCACAGACCTTGAGAGAACAATAATAAAGTTTATAGGGCAAAACAAAAAACCCAGGATAACCAAAACAATCCTGTACAATAAAGGTACTGCCGGAGGCATTACCATCTTTGACTTCAGACTCTATCACAGAGCTACAGTAATGAAAACTGCTTGGTATTGGCACAAAAACAGAGATGTTGACCAATGGAATTGAATCAAAGACCCAGATCTGAATCCACAAACTTATGAACACCTGATTTTTGACAAAGGAGCTAAAAGTATATAATGGAAGAAAGAAAGCATCTTTAACAAATGGTGCTGGCATAACTGGATGTCAACCTGTAGACGAATGAAAATAGATCCATATCTATCACCATGCACAAAACTCAAGTCCAAATGGATTAAAGACCTCAATATTAATCTGACCACATACAACCTGATAGAAGAGAAAGTGGGAAGTAGTCTACAAGACACGGGCACAGGAAACCACTTCCTAGGTAGAACACTAGTAGCACAGACAATAAGAGAAACAATGAATAAATGGGACCTCCTGAAACTGAGAAACTTCTGTAAAGCAAAGGACACTGTCAGTAAGACAAAAAGGCAACCTACTGATTGGTAGAAGATCTTCACCAACTCCTCATCAGACAAAGGTCTGATCTCCAAAGTATACAAAGAACTCAAGAAACTAGACACTAAAACTCTAATTAACCCAATTAAAAAAATGGGTACTGAAGACACTTAAGGCCATGCTCAACCTCCTTAATGATCAGGGAAAGATCAAATACAAATCAAAACCACTTTGAGATACCATCTTTCACCTGTCATAATAGCTAAATTCAAAAAACACCAATGATTGCCTATGCTAGAGAGGATGTGCAGTGAGGGGAACACTCATCCATTGTTGGTGGGAATGCAAACTTGTGCAGCCACTGTGGAAATCAGTGTGGCAGTTTCTCAGGAAACTGGGCGTCAACCTATGCCAGGACCCAGCAATTCCACTCTTGGGAATATACCCAAGAGATGCCATATCTTACTATAAAAGCATTTGTTCAACTATGTTCATAGCAGCACTATTTGTAATAGCCAGAACCTGGAAACAACCTAGGTGCCCCTCAATAGAATAATGGTTAAAGAAGGTGTGGAACATATACACATTGGAGTTTAACTCAGCGGTAAAAAACAATGACATCTTGAATTTTGCATGCAAAGGGATGGAAAAAGAAAACGCTTTACTGAGTGAGGTAACCCAGACCCAAAAAGAGGAATATGGTATGTACTAACTCATAAGTGGATTCTAGCCATAATTAAAGAACATTGAGCCTATAATTAGTGATCCTAAAGAAGCTAAATAAGTAGGTGAACCCAAAGAATACCATATAGCTATCCTCCTGTATATTGGAAGTAGAGAAGAATGCCAGGCAAAACTTGGGTGCACGGGATTGTGGGGGTTGGATGTAAGGGAAGATGGGTAGAGAGTAGGGAGAAGGGGAGGATTCAGGAGATCTTGGGAGAATGGGATTGGTGGGATGGAGCAAGGGTGGATATGGGAGCAGGGAAGTAAATATCTTAATTAAGGGAGCCATTTTAGGGTTTGCAAGAGACTTGTCTCTAGAGGTGTTTCCAGGTCCAAGGAGAGGTCGCCAGATTGTTCCCTGGGCACCAGAGGAGAGAGTGACTGAACAGGCCTTGTCTCATAGCCACACCGATGAATAATTTGCATATTACCATAAAACCTTCATCTGGCGATGGATGGAGATAGAGACAGAGACCCACATTGGAGCACTGGACTGAGCTCCCAATGTCCAAATGAGAAGCTGAAGGAGGGAGAACATGAGCACAGAAGTCAGGATCACGAGGGCTGCGTTCACCCACTGAGACGGTGGGGCTGATCTATTGGGAGCTCACCAAGGCCAGCTGGACTGGGAGTGACGGAGCATGTGATCAAAATAGACACTCTGAACATGGCTATCAATGAAGGCTGACTGAGAAGCCAAAGACAGTGGCACTGGGTTTTGATTCTACTGCATGGACTGACTTTGTGGGAGCCTGGTTTGTTTGGATGCTCACCTTTATAGACCTGGATGGAGCAGGGAGGACCTTGGACTTCCCACGGGGCAGGGAACCCTGACTGCTCTTAAGAGGAGAGAGGGAGGGGCAGGTGGGGAGGCAGAGGGAAAAGGGAGGTGGGGAGGAGGTGGAAATTTTTAATAACAAAATAAAAAACAAATAAATAAATTTTGAAAAAAAATGAAAGTGGGTTGCTACCTAACAAAATGTACCAATGGTATCTTCACATTTGGTTACCAGGTATCACTGGAACTGAGATCATTGTTAACTCATCTGAGGCAGAATATAATAAAGAAATTTGAGGACATCTCAGAAAAGAGTGTTTTCTGATGTTCGTGAACATGGTAGCATGATTTCACTAAGCCTTAGTATACACACACACACACACACACACACACACACACACACACACACACATGCACACTCCCCACCCTTCACACTATATCACTGTCTTTAGATATTGGTGGAATTTCTCATCAGGAACTTGAAATATTGGCTGAGATGGTTGATTCCTTCTCTTTATGATGGCTGAATGCTGACTAAATAAACTTCTTCCTTTTCCATTCTTCCTTTTGCATTTGATTTCTGAGGAAAGAGTCAGAACTAATTTGTGAAGAATCCCAGAGTTGGATCTCTAACCAAAGATGCTGATAATACTGCCATGTTCTATCTGTAGCAAAAGCAAATTGCTAGAAAGTCTAAACTGTAAGTGGTACACCTAAACTTCCTGAATATTGTAATTGATCAATGAAGGACATATCAACTAATCAAATAAATCCTTATTTAAGCTTTGGAGACAATAAAGAATTTGAAATTGCAAAGATAGATAAAACCTTAAACCACATTTTCATTCATACCAAGCCATTTTGATGCAAGTCACCCCACTATGAATCTTTTCATGTGGCTGTTATTCCCTACTTATTCTGGATTCCTAACTTTCATATAAGTTCTAGAATATAGGTGTATATTTGTACATAAAGTTAAAATGTTGGTGGCTGGTTAAAAAAAATCTACAGAAATATAAAGAATAAATTAAATATTACCTATTTATAACCTGGCCTGGAAAATGTCAGTAATAGTCGTGCCCTGTATACAGACTGTTTTAAGTTTTCAAGCTTTTGCTTAAGGTCATAAAGCAGAAACTTGCTGAAGGAATCCTTTTGTAGAACAGGATAGAAAGAAAGAAAATATCTGCTTAGTTTGAAAAAATAAGTACTATGCATTTAACTACTAGAATCAACATACAATTCCACTTTTAATTCAACAGCATCAATGATATTATGATTCAAAATCTAGATCCCATTGGTGAAATATTAAAACCATTAAAACAATAAATCCATCCATCTAGTATTCACATACAACCCAAAATACTTCTAACGCAATATAAATGCCTGAGAATTATATTGAAAATAAAACCAACCTCTTGGTATGTTCTGAAGTGATGAACAGGACACAGTATTGATTATACTTTGTAGTGTATATGTGTCAAAGGGAAATTCTCCTTGAAAGTGATACGCAATTTCAAATATTGACATAATACTGTTATTCATGTATACATTTATCTGTCTTTTGAGTAAATAATTTGCATATAAATTAGAATCTATAAATTTGTATAAAATATTAATAACATATTTACTAATATATAATGCAGCAAATACTACTTAATACCAATTATCTAAACAAAGAAAAATAAATAATAATAAACAAAAGTTATTTTTCAATAATGCTATAATGAACATCTATTTCATAATTTGATTTGCATATTCAAGTGCAATATTAGCATATTAACAAAGTACCTGAAATTCATTCTAGGTCACTGTACTTTCTGCTCTCATTGTGAAACATTCTCACGCTTTTCTCTTTTATGGGACATGGACACCGAAGATGAATTACAGATCTTGTAAACAAGGATTTTAAAAGAGATAAGGAGATGGGTCAGATTTGGGCTTGCACATGGAGGTCATTGTGTGGTGGGTGTTGGGGGAGACGGTGTGAGGCTATGAGAAAATAAGACCAGAGAGCTGTTATAAATCAGACTATAGCAGAATATAACTAACTCCTCTCAATCTTTCAGCAAACATCATTCTAGATTTTCCAACAAGGAAAAGCACTTGGATTTTCTTTTTCTTCAAATCAAGAAAACTTAGAGAGTATATAAATAATAATTCTGCATTTAATTAAATCAAAATTTTTGATAATTTGACATTAATATTCTTCGAGTATTCCAAATCCCCACACATATGGAAATATCACACACTCGTCGATATATATATATATATATATATATATATATAATCTGTATGCTTAAAATATATTTAAGTTTATTTTTAACAAATAAATTTCCGTTTAGGTGTTTTGATATAAAAATCCTATGAACAAATTTCACTCTAGAATACAACTTTGAATGAAAAACATTAATTTGAGGGCTAATAACTATTATCTTAAAATATTTCCTTTCATTATTCAATGCTCAATACATTTATTTGAAAAAAAGTTATACTGGTGAAATGTTTACTTGAATTCTAGACCCAAAGAATAGAACCATTAGACTTTAAAAAACCATTTATCACTTATGAGTTTGAGGTTCAACTTTGTCTTTTATTTTCTTTATTTTTCACACCTAAGAAATGAATCCAGTGGCTTACACAACATAGGCAATTGATTTTCTACCACTAAGCTGTCCCAAGACCCTAAATTTCTTTTTATACAGCTGATTGAAATACTTATGAAAGGGGTAAATAACAATACTTGCACAATCAACAAATGTTACACACTTATGTATTCAATATTACTGATAATGATCACTTCTTATTATATAACTTTCATGAAAAATTAAATTGATATAATATAACTTGTATAAATTGCAGTAAATCGAGTGCTGAGGAGTTCTATCCTGAGAGGGTCGCCCTTCTGTCTCCTGTGTCCATGGAGTACCGGTTGTCCCTGCTTCAGTGCTGAGGAGTTCCATTCAGAGAGGAGGAGATGGACAGGCGCCAATACAAGAATTCCTCCAACAACATGAAAGGCAACATGACATCACCAGAATCCAGTGATCATGAAACTAGAAGAATTGAACACCCTACTCCAGAAGAAATAGAAGAAATCAACTCTAAGCGGAACTTTATGAAAATAATAGAGGAACTTAAACAGGAGGTGAAAATTTGCTGTAAAGAAATGGGAGAGAACAATAACAAAAAGATTGAAGAAATGAGTAAAGAAATGGAAGAGAAGTATAACAAAAAGTTTGAAAGAAGTGAGTAAATCCTTAAATGAAACCCTGGGAAACCAAGAAACAACAATCAAACAGGAAATGGAAACAGTTCAAGATTTGAAAACTGAAATGCAGGCAATGAAGAAAACACAAACCGAGGGCCGGCTGGATATGGAAAATCTAGGTAAAAAAAAAGAGACTTCAGAAACAAGCATAATCAAGAGAATACAAGAGACAGAAGAAAGAATTTCAGACTCTGAAGAAGCCATAAAGAAAATAAACGCTCTGACCAAAGAAAACAGCAAATCCAACAAATTCTCATCACAAAACATCCAGGAAATGTGGGACACAATAAAAAAACCAAATTTAAGAATAATAAGGGTAGAAGAAGGAGAAGAATTGCAGATCAAAGGCCCAGAAAATATATTCAACAAAATTATAGAAGGAAACTTCCCCAACCTAAAGAACAATATCCTTATGAAGGTTCAAGAAGCATACAGAACACCGAATAGACTGGATCAAAAAAAAAATCCCCTCACCATATAATAATCAAAACAGAAAGCATTCAGATTAAAGAAAGAATATTAAAAGCTACAAAGGAAAAAGGTCAAGTAACTTATAAAGGTAAACCTATCAGATTTACACCAGACTTCTGTATGGAAACCATGAAAGTCAGAAGGTCCTAGATAGAGGTACTACAGAAACTAAGAGACCATAGATGCAAGCAAAGACTACGATACCCAGCTAAGCTATTGTTCACTATCAACGGAGAAAACAAAATATTCCAAGATAAAAACAAATTTAAACAATTTGTAGCCACAAACCCAGCCTTACAGAAAGTAATAGAAGGAAAATCGCAACCCAATGAATCCAACATTGCCAACACTGCCTACAATAACTCAGACATTTAGCGAACCTTCACGAGCTTAACTCAAAGAAGTGCTATGAACTTTCCTCTAAGCAATGCTTTCATAGTGTGCCATAGGTTTGAGTATGTTGTGTCTTTATTTTCATTAAATTCAAGGAAGATTTTAATTTCTTTCTTTATTTCTTCTTTGACCCAGGGGTGATTCAGTAGTTGACTGTTCAACTTCTATGAGTTTGTTGGCTTCCTGGGGGTAGCACTGTTGTTGAATTCTAACTTTAATCCATGGTGATCTGACAAGACACAGGTGGTTACTAATATTTTGTTTTATCTGTGGAAGTTTGCTTTGTTACCGAGTATGTGATCAATATTCGAGAAGGTTCCATGAGCTACAGAGGAGAAGGTATATTGTTTCCTATTTGGGTGGAATATTCTA
The DNA here is from genome assembly GCF_982192425.1 of Myodes glareolus. Classification (NCBI taxonomy): domain Eukaryota; kingdom Metazoa; phylum Chordata; class Mammalia; order Rodentia; family Cricetidae; genus Myodes; species Myodes glareolus. Next base: position 71,517,695 of record NC_142037.1, on the reverse strand, counting down.
TAGATGTCTGTTAAGTCCATTTGATTCAATACCTCCAGTAATTCTCTTATTTCTCTGTTAGGTTTCTGTCTAATTGACCTGTCCATTGGTGACAGAGGTGTGTTGAAGTCTCCTACTATTAGTGTGTGTGGTTTGATGACTGCCTTGAGTTCTAGAAGTGTTTCTTTTACATATGTGATTGCCTTTATATTAGGGCCATAGATATTCAGGATTGAGATTCTTTCTTTAATCTGTGTGTTTTGTGTTTTGATTATTATATGGCGAGGGGATTTTTTTTTTTGATCAAGTCTATTTGGTGTTATGTATGCTTCTTGAACCTTCATATAAATATCATTCTTTAGGTTGGGAAAGTTTTCTTCTATAATTTTGTTGAATATATTTTCTGGGCCTTTGATCTGCAGTTCTTCTCCTTCTTCAATTCCTAGTATTCTTAGATTTGTTTTTTTTATTGTGTCCCAGATTTCTTGAATGTTTTGTGATGAGAATTTGTTGGATTTGCTGTTTTCTTTGATCAGTGTATTTATTTTCTCTATGGTATCTTCAGACTCTGAGATTTGTTCTTCCATCTCCTGTATCCTATTGGTTATGCTTGATTCTGTAGTCTCTGTTCATTTACCTAGAAGTTCCATATCCAGCCGGCCCTCGTTTTGTGTTTTCTTCATTGCCTGCATTTCAGTTTTCAAATCTTGAACTGTTTCCATTTCCTGTTTGATTGTTTTTTCTTGGTTTCCCAGTGTATCATTCATGGATTTACTTATTTCTTTGAACTTTTTGTTATACTTCTCATCCATTTCTTTACTCATTTCTTCAATCTTTTTGTCGTATTTCTCATCCAGTTCTTTAAGGGCGTTATTCATATCCTGTTTAAGGGACTCTATTGCTTTCATAATGGCACTTTTTTCCACTTCTTCTGAATTAAGAGGTTCAGGTCCTTCTATTGTAGAGTCGTTGGGATATGGTGTTTTCATGTTGTTTTTTAGATTGTTGGAGGAGTTCTTGCCTTGGAGTCTGCCCATCTCTTCCTTCAAATGCTCTCTATTGGATCTTCTGGAACCAGGTCAGGTTTCCTTGTTGGGCAGGGATTTCACTGACAGAAGGTCTACCTTTCCTCAGGCAGTCTATTGAAACAGAGGCACTACCTCCTGCTGGGTCGCACTCACTGCCCAGGCTGAGCGTGCAAGGGAGCAGCTCTGGGGAGATCTTGTGCCCCCAGGGGGAAGGGGGGAAGAGGGGGAGGTGTACCTGGATGAATGCTGGGATAGGATTCGGGAGAACTCAGCATGGTGGAGCCACCACTGCAGGGTGACCAGAAAGTCGAGGGGGGCTGGGAAAGTCTGAGTTCCTCCTAGCCGAAGCCTTCGGGCCAGGAGCAAACTCACCCCTCCTCCAATGGATGTCTGCTAAACGTTCACTGCCTCTTGGTGTCCAGGAATGTGGCTGAGCTGACACAGAGCCTGCCTGTCCTGAGGCAGGCTATCAAAGCACAGGAACTGCCCCTGCCGGGCTGAACCCACAGCCCAGGTCCAGCATGTAAGGGAGCAGCTCTGGGGAGATCTTGTGGCCCCAGGGGGAAGGGGGGAAGAGAGGGAGGTGTACCTGGATGAAGGCTGGGCTGGGATTCGGGAGAGCTCCGCAGGGTGGAGCCACCTCTGCAGGGTGACCAGAAAGTCGAGGAGGGCAGGGAAAGTCTGAATTCCTCCTAGCCGAAGCCCTTGGGCCAGGGGCAAACTCACCCCTCCTCCATTGGATGTCTGCTAGAAGTTCACTGTCTCTTGCTGGCCAGGAATGTGGCTGAGCTGACACAGGGCCTGCCTGTCCTCAGGGAGGCTATCAAAGCACAGGAACTGCCCCTGCAGGGCTGAGCCCACAGCCCAGGTCCAGCGTGCAAGGGAGCAGCTCTGGGGAGATCTTGTGGCCCCAGGGGGAAGGGGGGAAGAGGAATTTTAGGAATCTTATATACATGCATTGTACTTGTATCATTTACAACCATTCCTATCCTCCCTCCAATTTTCTGATTTCCTACAAAATTCATGACTTTTTATTCTTTAGTTCTTATTGTTATATTTATAGATATACCTGTAAGCATGCTCACATGTTCATACACATACAGACAAGGCCACATATAACCATGCACACATGTGCATGCAGGTATTCACAAATGCAACCTGTTCAGTCCTTAGTGCTGCTTTATGTGTTTGCTTAGGGTTGACCACTTGGGATTGGATAATAGCGCATGCTTTGGTTCCTGGAAAAAAATGATTCTCTGTTTCTTAACAGTCATTTACAGCTTTCTTCATCTAATAGTGAGGCCTTGTAGAGTTCCTCCACACATGTGTTGATACTTTTCAGGTCAGGTTTAGACAGACATGCTGTTGATATTTTGTGTGCGGCTTCCATGCCCTATTTAGAAGACATTATCTCATAGTATGCTTCCTATTCCTTTGTCTTTATAATCTTTCTACCTCCTGTTCTAACACGGATCCTGAGCCTGAGGTCTAATAGTTATAGTTATGCTATACATGTATTAACTGGGTCTCGACACCCCATGATCAATTGTTCTGTACAGTTTAGCCAGTTCTGGATATCTGCAATTTTTACCTATTGTTTCCCAATAAGTCTTCTCTATTGAAAGGTAAAAGCTTCACTTACCTGTGAATATATGAAAAGGAATTTACAAAGCAGGTCATATGCATATTTTAAAATACTTTGACAGCAGTGATCTATATTTCCTAGTAATTTTAATACATTGCCTTAATTGTGGTGCTAAAATGACAATGACATACTTTTACTTTTTAATGGGAAAATAAATTTACAAACTAAAAGCAGTAAAAGGAAAAGTACAATAATCACAAATGAATCCCTTTGTGTGGTATGGGTACTGCAGTGTGTCATGTCTGAATTACCAATAAAGTCTAAACTCATTTTATTGGTATCTGAAAATCCACAAAGCCCTCATGTCCCACTTTAATAGAAATCAGATACACAGAGTGTTAGACTATAAACTGAAAATCCAGAACTTAAAGCAGACATAAATTTCTCTTTAGCACATACTACCATTTGAGTAGTCAATAATAATCCTCTGTAGCAAATTGCTTAGCCTTCCCCTGACTATAACCTTAAAAAGTAATTCCAGCTGAAACTACTTCATTTCAGCTGACATGAAGCACCTGTCTTGGTAATTCCTATTAAATTCTCATGTACTTTCCAATTGTAAAATGTTGTACTTTACAAACTAAACTGTGATTGTTGATTAAAATTACCTTCAATCATGTAGTTCTATACTGGTAACAATTTTCTGCCTACCCAAAAAGGAAATGAATCACCAGGAAACTATCAACTTTGTGTTTTCCTAAAAAGATTGTCAGTGTATGTCTTTTAAAGGTAAATATGTCCAATTAAAATTAATGCATACACAGAGTATTTAGTTTAAAAGACTTTAATCATTACAACCAGTATTATCAAATTGCTTTATTTTGACTCATCATCAAGATTTAGTTCTGTTCATTTTATTGCTATAAAATTATATTATTAAACTTATTTGATAATTTCACACACATCAATAAAGTATACTGACCACTCTCACCGTTTATGTGCTATTGCTTTTCTCTACTGCCCCATCTAATCAGTCTATACTTTCTTAAAAATATGTCTCCCATTAATCAGTTTTTGTTTTGTTACCCACTGAGCTTAATCAAAGCTGTCTGATTGACCCTTCTAATGGCATTTGGTAAGCTCAGCAGTTGGTACATAACTGATGAGAACAATTCTCCCAGAGCCCATCGTTCAACAGTAACACTTGCAGCCTCCATGATCCCCTCATATTTCCAAGAACAGTTGTTAGCAAGGCTTACTTTGTGTAGATTATTGTGTTTGCAAGTCTTATACCAGTCTTCCTTTGTTTATATTCTTATTGCCTCTTTTCTCATATTCATTGCACCTCAAACTGTGCGGTGTAATGTCCTGTTTATGCCTGAATAAGCTGTCATTCATTCCTAGCCTGTTGATCTCTATGAGTTTCTGCTTTCATTTGTGTTCCCTATAAATATAGATTTTCTTGATTAAGGATGAGAGTACATTTTAATCTATGATGTGTGTGTGTGTGTGTATTGTGTAAAAATCAGTTTATACTATGCAAATTTAGTTACCCTCTTGGGCCTATAATCTTCCAGGCACCAGTTTTTAACTGGGAATTCTACTACTGTACAGGTGGATAAATATTTGTCAAAGTCTTAATAGTTGGTTAAAACAAATGTTTCTTTTAAAAATCACTGGTCCTATAATGACTCCCACATCTCAGAAACCTGGCTCTAGAGAAATTCCCAGGTATTCACAAGGATGACCCCCCAGCTATGACCCTAAGCAATAGAGAAGGGGAGGGGGCTGATCTTGACTTGCCCTGTAGTCAGACTGATGAATATCTTAAATATCACCATAGAATCTTCATCCAGAAACTAAGGGAAATAGAGGCAGAGACACGAATGGGAGCAATGGACTGAGCTACCAAAGTACAGGTGAAGAGTGGAAGGAATAAGAATTTGAGCAAAGAGGTCATGACCATGATGGGTTACCCACTGAAACAGTCTACCTGAGCTAATAGGAGCTCACCAACTCCAGCTGCCTGTGAAAAAACAAGCATAGGACCAAGCTAGTCCCTGTGAATGTGGGTAACAGTTGCATGGCTGGGGCAGACTGAGGGACCACTGGCAGTGGCACCAGAATTTATCCCTACTGTATGTATTGGCTTTTGGGGAACCTATTCTCTTCAATTGAATACCTTGCTCAGCCTAGATATAGTAGGGAGGGCTTTAGACCTTCCAGAAAGCAAAGTACCTTACCCTCTCCGAGAACTGGATGGGGTTGGGGTGGGATGGTGTGGGAGGAAACTGGAGGAGCAGAGAGAGTGGGAACTTAGATTGGTAGTTTTAAAAAAATCTAATAAATTATAAAAACAAAACAAAACAAATAAACTCACTGGCCCTAGGATAATTTCTCACTTGACCAGAGGAGGGCATCAGAATCCTTGGATTCTGTAAGTTAATTAAGTAAGTGTAATCAAAACAAACACAAATAAACAAAACTTAATGTTATCTGAAAGACTATTATGTTCTCTTAATATCTGTGTTATCTTTATAGCCTGCATTATATCTTAATTTTTTTTTAGGAAAGACAGGGAGAACTGAAGGTTAATACCATACATCCCAGAGTTTATTTCAGAACTTGTTCATATACAAAAGCAGAACAAAGCACAGCACAGACGGTTGGTCAGTCAGTATCTAACCACAAGAACATGCCTGTCCTTGAGTAAACGACCTCCTAACTAACATGTGCTTGCTTCTAAGGAGCAGCCTTACTTTCCATCTTGATGTTCCCGAGGTGTAGCACCGGTAGTGTTCTCCCTACTAGATAGAGCATTATTTTCCCATGGACTAAATCAGAAGTCTCTCACAGTCCTCAAGTGTCCTGGAAAAAGCAAATCAGGCAACCTTGAACATAAATGGCTTATAAGTCAAAATGGACTCAGATGGAAATTGAGTCACACATGGGCTCCCATACAATCAACCTTTTTTATTTTATGTTTAAAGACAACCGCAGAGTCCCTCAGAAGGCCATGTCTGTCAAGGCATTCCTTATCACAATCCATTCTTAACCATCATAGGAACATGAATTGCCTCACATTAGGTCGAAAAAAGACAAAGAAAACTTACCCGTCTTTGAATGCTAGCCTCTGGTGTCATAGGTTTAGGGAGGTGTGCGCACTTTTACTCCATGAAATTCCGAGCCCATTTTCTGCAGTTGGTTCATCATAAGCTTGAGTGCATTACATTTTCTAAGATGTATTTACTTTTATTTCATGTGTGAATATGAATTATTCTGTGTGTATATGTAACAATTATGTGCCTTATGTTTGTGTAATGCCAAATGCATCATGTGATGAAGACATTACAGATATTTCTGATCTACCTTGTGGGTGCTGGGAACTGAACTCAGGTCTCTGTAAGTACTGCTGAATTAATCCCATCTCTGAACTAAGCTAAATTCTCCATGATAAATGAGAATATCAATATGAACATGTGTTTCGTTTACTAATATTGTATAAATAATTTTTACATCCTATATTCATTAGGAAAAACTGTCTCCAATTTAACTTAAAATTTTTCTTGCTTTTTGGTTTTAGAGTGATATTGGTTTCATAGTAAAAATATTACTTTTTAATTTTATATAAGTTATATGTTATTTTATGTGTTTTGAAATACACCTAGCAAGTACAGAATGTTATACAATCCCAGTTCTCTCTACCATGCTGACTTTACTTTCTGTGTATACATATATATACATATATATATGTGTGTGTGTGTGTGTATATATATATATATATACATACACAGACAAGCAATTCAGTATAAATAAATTATATGTACAAATAAATGTGTTGTATAAATATTCATATCTATAAAATTATAGACAAAGCAATCACATACACTTACAGAGACCAACTTTGTATTCTTGCATATTTACATTTACATATTTTATGTCTAAATTTGTATTTTATATGCATGTGTTAGTTGAAAACTATTTCCATTTCCTATTATCTTGTATGTTCACAGATGTCAATTTTTGGTTGATAATATTCATTGTCATATGTCTCAGTACAAGAAAGGAAAATTAGCAGTTAAAATTAATATATTAACATTAATTGAAATAAACAAGGTTCAGAAAGATGTGACTAAATATTTCTAGGCATGAATCTGAAACCAGCTGATATCTTAGATATACAGCTAAGCACTGGGATGAGCTCATGGAGTTCAATTGCTAATTACACACACACACATACACACACACACACATAAACACATACATACATAAACACACACAAAACACACTTATTTTGTGTATGGGTGGCAAAAGACATCACTGTTCTAACTATGAATATCCCTAAATTCTTGTACTAATTCCAGCAACACAAACATTGCTGTATATATAAAGAGAAGGATTGACATTAATGTAATAATAATACATTATTATACATTAATAATAGGGTGTATCAATCTTCCATTTGCACAAATAGATAGTGCATATAGGTAATAAAACATCAGAGATTTTTTTATACCGTTATCTAAAAATAGAGTACAATGGCAATTGCCAAGATCAATGTGGTTATAGTTGTCAGGATCCAGTGATGTTTACACTAGTGAAACTGCATGGAACCAAACTAGACACTCTGAATGTTGGTGGCATTTATGTGGATGACCTGTTGGGGTGGCCCCTGAAAGTGAGACCAGGACTTATCCCCAGTGCATTAACTGGATTTTTGAGTCCCATTTCCTATGGTAAGATAATTTGCTCAGCCTTGATACAGAGGGGAGGTGCTTGGTCCTGCCTCAACTTGGTATGCCAGACTTTGTTACTCCCCAAGGGAGGCCTCATCTCCTCTGAGGGAGTGCATGTGGGTGGGAAGGGGAGAAGCATGGGTAGTGGGAGAAGGGGTGAAGGGAGAACTGGGGTTGGTAAGTAAAATGAGTAAATAAAGATCTTAAATGAAAGTGGTTATCAAAGTGTAGGAAGGAGAGGCAAAGCTAAGAAATGGTGGATCACTAAGTACAAAGTATATTAGATATGACAAATTCTACTATTCTGCAATATAGTTGGATGAGGGAATGTCTAAATTGTAGGTCTTCATTGTGTCCCTCCCCTCAGAGATGAGGGGTACCTGGGAAAGAGGGGACAGAGAGACTTTAGGGGTCAGCAGGATAGAGAACTACAGGAGAACATGGCCCAGTGAATTAAATACTCAGATCTCACATGGGCTCACAAACACTGAAGTAGCAAATATTTGGCATCCATGTGTCTATACCAGATCTACCAGGTCTTCTGAATAAGTTACAGTCAACTTCCTGCTCTTGGGACTCTTATTCTTATAAGGTTGCAACATTTGATATGAAGACTTAGAACTGTGCTCTGACTCAACACCTAGAAACATTGACTTAACCACCTTTGAAAGGATAAAAAAAAGATCCAAGCAAGTGAGAATTTTATATAGAGTGAGTGTTTGAAAAAACTTAAACATTCTGAAAATAAAAGTACCAGGATCTCTCACTGATATTTCCTAACTCTAAATAGCATACAATAATGCGATTGTGTTTAGATATTGATGACCTCATTTTCAGTAGTGAAGCCTATAGCAGGATAAGTGTGTATTATTTTTTCATATAATATGCAATATCAAAAATAAAATCTGAAAGTTGACAGAAGTACTTCATACAATAAATGTGTTTGTCAAGGTATAATTAAGTATTAGTTTTCTTAATCTATGCAATTTCGGTTTTTGTTCTTAAAATGAAATGTTAAACAAAGTCACATATATAAAATGGAAGAGTCCCAAGTCCAATTGAAGCTTTAGGCATTTAATTTATTTGTAACAGATCATAAATATAAGAATGTTTAACACCATTAAATTAAGAAAATAGAATAATTCTTCAACATAGTCATTAAAAATTCAACACATAACCTCTGAAATATTCAACAAGAAAATCAATTATTGCCAATATAAATCAAAGTACAAGTGCTAATGCCTTAACTCTATCAGTCATTGTAGCAGAATGTCTATTTATACAACTCATCAATCTGAAAATTCATTTCTCAATGTAAAATACAGAAGAGGAACAACACAAATCATCAGTGTATGCATAGAGTTATTTATAAATGATAAAATATGTTAAGAAATACAAATATCTAAGGCAGTTGTTCAATAAGTTAAAACTTTACTACAGTATTTTTTCTTTAATATTTTAAGTTTACTTGTTTTAAACAATTACTTTATTTGTGATTGCATTAGTATTATTGTTTGTTGAGAAAAATTAGAAGTAAAGTTTTCTTACATTTCTTGCCCATTATTGTTGGCATAGTATCTACTGGCATAAAATGAAGACACCTGTGTACCCTGAACCGCCATGGGCAAACATGTCTAAAAAAAATGTGATTTTTATGAATGTAATATAGAGACAAGTAATTAATTAAAATACATTTAAAGGTTCTGAAACCTTTAAGCTATGATATATACAATATTATATATATATATATATATATATATATATATATTTCAAAGAGATTTTAGGAACTTTGTACACTTCTAGTATTCATGTCATAATTTAGATTACTATGTGTCGCCTCTGCTAAATTCAATATTTGTGTGTGTGTGCATGTGCATGCATGCTCATATATATATTTAAGTTATTCTTTTTAATTCTTTGCACTTTTTACATAACTAGGACTGAACTCTTTGAGCTGGGCTTCCTATGAGGGAGCTTGTCTCGGAGGAAATTAATTCTTACTCTTTTAGAAATCATAAACTATCTATACTGGAGACCATGTAGACATGCCAAGTGATGTTATCATTATTCTAATCTTATTTGGACAAGCGTGGTGTTGAAGTTTTATGAGTGCGTGTTCATGTCATGCCTGGAAGGCATTGTCTAGCAACATTTTATCTGGAATTCTGTCTCTTACAACCTTTCTTCTTCCCTTTTTATGACTTTCACTAAGTCTTAGATGTAAGACTTTAGTTGCATGTATAACAGATAACAGTAGGGCTAGACAACCCAAATTCATTTATCCTTTAAAATTGAAGACTATGATTCTCTGTAATGGTCTAAGGGATGAGAAACACAGTTATATATGGATATGAATGTAATTTCTTAGACAACTAGAAACTATATTGAGATAGAAATTGAAAACCGAGTTGCAGATTGTCAGGGTCATAACTTATCCAGCCATGGACATTTATTTGGCTAAGGTTTCAGTGTCAGTTATGAATTTCCTTTTATATAGTTGGCCTTATCCATTAAATAGCTGTTGGTTATCCCCAAGATAAAAATTCTACCTTGCACCATTGTTATTGTCGGGTCTTGAAGACTTTATAGCTAGTTAGGATTCATAGTAGGTCCTTTCCTTTGATAGCTTGTAAACTACCTCTAATATTATGAGATTCAGTCTTCAGGGCAGAGCTTCCACAACCATGTAGCATCATTATATTCATAATGAAATACTAAGCATATTAAATAATTAACTACAGTTATAAAATATTAAATTTAAAGATTCTGTAGCTGTTTTGAAAATTGGGACTAAAAATCTGATACACACATATATGTATGCTATATATATTTTATATAACACATATATAGATTTCTGTGTGTAGAGAGATGTAAATGAGTTTGGGTATAAGATTTATTGCAAATTATTCACATATTACTTGAAAATGAAACATAAACTTGAGACTTCATTTGTGAATTCTACTAGATAATATTATCAAAAGCTAATTTAGAAATCCAATGCATTCTACACACAAAATGTTAGAGAATATTTTTTTACAATTTTAGGGATGTTTATTTACCATGAATAAAAGTATAAATGTTATAAAATTAAGATGATTAAAATAAAAAATTGGTTTTTATTTTAAAAAATACCCATTTCATTACCGCAGTACTTTCTAATAGTTTTTTCAAGGAAATATTTTGCTCTTCCTCTTGACATAATTACATTGCACCTAATTAATTAAAGACAATTATGATTATTTTGAAATTCTGTTTCTAAGAAAAATATCAACCAATAAGAGAAATGCAAATTTTGTTGAGGGCTTTGGTAAATAGAGCATCTTATATTGCTAAACAGAAATGCACCGTCAATAGAGCAGTCATCTCTGCTGAGTAAGAATGAATAATCGTCTAGCTCCAGGTGTTAATGGCAGCATCTTGCGGTAAGGATAACTTCAATATGTCCTGTGATTGCCCAAGCAAAGAAGTTAAGAGAAAATGGATTTCTAGTATCATATTTGAGTTACTGAATACACATTTTTTGAGTGCTCTACTTTGGATCCTTCACAAGAAAACTTGCAAACAATATTAGTGTAAAGCTACATTTATATTGAAAAACAGCACAACTTATTTAATAAAACATATATTATTGATTCACTCATGCAGCAATTTTGTCAAAGACTGGAAAAAACATGCACCAAAAAACTAATAAGCAAATGTATTCTTGTATGGATTTACAATTTTCTTAAGCTATATGGTCTCTGATAGGGATCAATACAGCTATGCAGGAATCATCTCAGTGTTAAAAGTAAAAGAGGGGCTGGGAAAAGTTGACACCCAGGATTCCAAAGGCAGAAAGGTTGACTACCACCACTTGTCATCTCATCTTCACGTTTGTAACCTGGGGCACATATGTCCACATAAATTCATATATAAAATAAATATGTAAAAATAAATCAAGTGACTCAAAGCAACAAACCAAAGTTTTATTTTAGCATTTTGAAAACTTCAAAATAGTGAAAAATTTAAAAACACTCCAACAAACCTCTAATCACAGATACAAAATTCCCAATGTAGAACAACAAAAAACATAAGTCATCAAGGCAAGATAATGCCCATAAAAATTGACTATTTCTTAGTATCAATACACAATGACAATAAATAAGATTAAATCCTCATCAAAATTAAGAAGAGTGACTAAATATATACAAATGAATTCCTGATACATCCAAAGACCAAAAAAAAAAATAGTTGAGTGAGTTGAGACAGTTAACACAGGATATAAAAGAGGGCTTAAAGAAACACTGAAGAAATAAACAAACTTAGATATTGCAAATGATCTAATAAACTAAATAAGAAATTCACTAGAAAGCATCATCAGTATACCGTAAAACAGATTACTATGGATTTAACACAGGTATCAGAGTGATAATATACAAAGAGCAAAAAATAATGGTAATTAACAACCTACTTATATAATATAAATGTGATATCATGTGAAGATTACTGTTAAAACTTATTGGCAAGTATTAAAGACATATATGACTAAGGGATTCAAACATTTATAGTAAATATATATAGTCAAAAACTCTATGAACGAATCATTCTTAAATCTATGACCTATAGATGGGACCAGAAAAAGACTCCCTTATTGCAAGTCAAATACTAAATATATAGAAGAATGAATCCAAAGCATTAAAACAGAATTACCAAGGCACATGAGGCTATGACATCATATTTCTTAACAGAAACTTGATAATTCAGCATTGCAACCAATGATATAACTCAATGCCTTAAAGACAATAAGTGCTAAGAAAAAATATTTTGTCTGGGAAATTATCGTTCCGATTTGATGAAAAAATAATTTTCATAGTACTCACAAACTAAAAGTTTGAATAATCATTAAACTAGTACTAAAGAAAAATTTTGAAGAAAATCTACATAGTGAAGTATTCATTCTTGATTCTATCTTGTTGTGGAATGGGCCTTAAGTAAAATTGGATGACATAAGCGTTGTGTCATCATTGTTCTAGCTTATTTACCAGGCTGGACAGATTGCAGATAGAAAGAATTGGAGCCAGGTTGTTGTTTCTGCTTCTCATTTGGTAGTGACAGAATACTATCCTATACCAAAGACTCTAGAACTGCAGTGAAAGTTCTATGTCTATGAAGACAGCAGCTTATCCTCAAATTACACCACATATACACATAAACACACACAAAACACACTTATTTTGTGTATGGATGGCAAGAAGACATCACTATTCTAACTATGAATATTCCTAAATTCATGTACTAATTTCAGTAAAACAAACATTGCTGAATATATAAAAAGAAAGATTGACATTAATGTAATTATAATAGGGTATATCAATCTTCCATTTGCACCAATAGATAGTGCATACAGGTCATAAAACATCAGAAGTTATTTTATACCATTATCAAAAAATAGAATACAGTGGCAATTGCCAGAATCAATGTGGTTATAGTTGTCAGGATCCAGTGATGTTTGCATATCATACAGGATAGACAAGATTAAAGTTCATGACAAATTGTCCTGTCAAGTTCCCATGCTTCTTTGACTACTAAGGAAACATACAGAGACACACAGATTGCCTGAATCCTTCATTAACTGAGGCAGTACGTCAGTATCTCTGAAACTGGAAAGCACATTATACCCCAGTAACCATGAACTCTAACCTGAAAAACATACAAAACATGCCTCTCAAGGCAGGTAGGCAAAGTCATTTCCAGGGTTACCTGCAGACTTTAATTTTTGGTTATCTCATCATGAGTCTGCAAAGAAAACCGTGCTACATCCTGATGGTCTAGATAGTCAAGTTCCCAGCCATATTACCACCAAATGGTAAGGAGTGAATCTTACTTTATCTTTAATTGTAGTAGAATATGTACATTCATATGTCTATTGAAAATGAAATATTTTATCAGTGCCAAGTACTTTCTGAAAGTGTCATCCAGACATAAGGTACCATATGTTTATACCTATTTCAGACCATCTGTTGTCTGGGCTCAATTGCACATTTATTTTACTTTTAATTCACAAAGAAAATGGAAAATAGAGCTGGCTCAAATACCACAATTTGGCTGAGTTTTAAGCAGGTGAAAATTCAATAAGAAAACATATTTGGCACTATAAAAATTTCACTCTGCTCCCATGTGAATATATATTTTTTCGGATGTAATCAAATGTCTTGCTCTTTATTAGATTTGTTACACTGTATACGGGACCAGGTGGGCTGAAACGGAGGTAAAACACAGTAAAGGGTTTACTCTTTCTCAAAAAGCTTTGGTAATATGTAGACTAAATGTTGAGGTATTGCTAGTGCCTTACAACTTTCATGTTTTTCAGAGCAGGACAAAATGATGAGAGCATAATTTTGAAGTGATTTTGTTTTTAATATTCTATCTTGTATACACAAAATGAAATTTAGAATATAGTTTACTATTGGCATATTTAATTTTCTTTTAAATATTTTATTATCTGAGAAGATTATGCAGTGTGTTTTATAATTTTGAACTTTCGATCCGCTCTCTATTTACCCAAACTGTATCCTCTTAAAAAGAAAAATTGAATAATAAATATAAAAACATGCAGTTTAATTTTTGTTGCTTATCTACTTGGGTATGAAGAAATTAATTAAAAACAGACCCACCTACTAAAATCCACACCCTTAGAGAAAACTGACCTTCCCTGTCCCAGAAGTTTACAGATACCAATAGCACCTTGGCTAGGAATTCATAAGGCTCTGACCCATCCATGGTGTGAATTCTGTTTTGAGGTTATGCATATCTTGATTTTGCAGACACAACCACTGTGAGTTCACGTGTTCAACTCACTTGTGGCTTGAAAATTTAGTTGCCTTGTAGTCATCCATTCCTCTGTCTCTTATAGTCTTTGTGGTTTCTTCTTCTGAGATGATCTTAGGAAAAAGGGTTGTGAAAAGAATGTCCTATTAGGTATGGGAACTATATACTAACTTAATCCCTATGCCATGAACAATTGTGGTTTTCTGAGTTTAATCTTTATTGCAAAAAGAAGCTCCCTTGCTAATATTTGTGAGATTAATGAATCTATGGGTAAATAGGAGAAGTTATTACCTGTGGGTTTAAAACCATGTTCACTTAAGAGAATAATATGGGTAAATTTCACCCTTGGACTGTCAATCGCTGTAGCCAACAATCTTGACCCTGATAATGATGTCCCATATGAGTTCTATGGAAAATGGGCCTTAAGATCATTTAGAAAGTAAGTACTTGTAATGGTGGTGGAGGACCCCAACCCAAATTGCTCAAATTGCTGCCGCAGCTAAAAATAATGCCATTTTTTGCAAGGCTTGTACTTTTGGGGAATTCAGAGGACAGTCATACATTGCAAAACAGGATTACAGACTGTCTGTAGCAGAACAGGATATCTGTGGTCAGCCGTGAAGGCAAGGCAAGAACGGGAAGTGCCAGTTATGAAAGGGCCAACTCAGCCCTAACCGGGGGGTCCATGTATCAAGGGGGAATTTCTCCCCAATTTAACCTGGCTAAATTAAGCTGTCCAATGAAATCCCTGTAACCAAGGCATCTGCTTCTGTAACCGCGCTTTTTGCTCTCTGCCCTTATAAAAACCCCTTACCACAGCCTGAGGGCGCACAAGTCCTCTGAGAGACTCTGCCGCCCCAGGCGCCTGTGTATCTGAAAATAAACCTCTTGCTGTTTGCATCCGCAACGGTGTTCTCGTTGATCCTTGGGAAGGGTCTCTCCAGAAGGAAGACTCTCTTCGGGGGTCTTTCATTGGCACACACCTTTAATCTCAGCACTTGAGAGGCTGGAAATCAGTGAGTTTGAGGCCAATCTGGTCTACAAAGCGAATTCCAGGATAGCTAGGACTGTTTAACAAAGAAAACATGTTCCCCCTCCCCCCAAAAAAACTAACAACAAAAACAAAAACAAACTACAACAACAAAGTGATTGCTTCCATTACATTTATGCCACTGTTGTACTAGTGGATATATATTTACATGTTAGCCATTATTGTAGTTCTAAAGGCTGAGACAGGATGTCCCTGGGTTTACCTCCTTCTCTGATAGCACACACAGGATCTTCCAGCACTATTAGTGATAGCAATGGGAATGAAGCTTTCTATTCAGTAATAGCTTGAATTCTACATATTCTTGACTAACATATGGAATAATTTCAGAAATAGGATTGATTTTCTTCAAGCTCTTGAGGGCTGTCAAGAGCATTTACAATGGCCTGTATTTTAAGTGTATTGAAATGTGAATATTAATTACAAACAAAAGCATAGGCATACACTAATAATGTAAATGGAAGATGCTCATAAAACAATACAATTGTGTGTGTTTGTGTGTGTTGCGCGCGCATGCGCTGTGTACTAAATTTAACATCTGTCTGATAAATTATTATTATCATTTAAAAGCTGGCAGTAGTTTTTAAAAATTCTCATACATTACAGTTTGCCCTTAATTTTCAATATTCGTGATTCTACCTCATAAATACAGGGATTAGATTTATCTCTCACTACACATTGGTTTTATGAAGATTTTAATTGTCATTCCTGCATTTTTATTCTTAGTAGATTTGAATGAAAAGAAACAGATAAATAGCAATATTAAAAAATAAACAAGATACTGTATCTCGGGCTATATAATATACAAATCTCTCTCTCTCTTTGTCTCTCTGTCTCTATCTTAATAAATTTCCACACACAGATTAGTCTAAAATGAATTATTTTTGCTGCAGCCAGTGCAGCCTGGAGAGCCAAGATTGGTGGGGGTTCTGGGATTGAGACACGGAGGCTTCTTTTCAGGTGGAAGAACAGCAACCTTTATTTTGCCCAGCAACCTTTTATACCTCTACTCCTTCTGTGGAGACCCACCAGCCAGAAAGAACACAAACATCCTTGTCAATTACAGACCACAAGGAAGTTCCGCTGTCAGTCAGGGGAGTGAGGGCAGCTGGATCAGAACAATTTTAATCTCAAAAATAAAAAGTAAATTAATAATGAGGTTTAAGTGTAGTATTGAGATTGCAAATACATACTTATAAGCAGAAGATCAGTATAGATTTATATTTAATGTACACTTTGGGTATGAGTTATATATATGTGTGTATGTATTTGTTTATCTATAAGTTTGTGAATATATATGTATATATATACATATATGTATATTTTCAAGATCTTCCAAATAATATATGGCAGAATTATAGTCAGAGTAATAATTATCCAATTATTTATGTCTTTATGAATATCTAGTCTTCTATTTATGATAAAAAATAAAAATATTAGTATTTTAATTTGAAACAAAAATAAAAAAGTATAAATAAACAGCTGGGAAGTTGTGATCAATGTCTTTATTCTCAGCACTTCAGAGGCAGACAGATCTCTGAGTCTGAGGCTAGCCTGGTCTGCAAAGTGAGTTCCCTGACAGTCAGACCTACGGAAAGATACCTTGTCTCAATATATATATATAAAATAATGTTGTAAGAACATTTTATTTTCTTTTCTTTTTAACTTCTACAGATAGGAATTTCAAGTATGTGTTTTAACGAACTGATATAAATTTTAAGAACACTTGTTAAATGTATTTCTGTCCTGATATTTTGTTTGTGCTTTAACAAATAGGACTTATCTGAAGATTGAGTGCAGAGCTTGCTACTCTAGTTTCATAGATGTCACATGGTGGTAGCAGATCCTTCAATCTCAGCACTCTGGAGGCAAAAGCAGATAGATCTCTGTGAGTTGAAGGTCACCCAGAGCTACCCAAGAATGATTCTATTTTAAAAAGAAACAAAGCCAACAGGTAATGGCTTACATCTCTAATCCCAGCACTAGGAAGTTAGAGACAGGAAGGAATAAGGCTTGGCCAAAAGAGGAATATAAGGCAGGAGGCGACAGGAGCTCAGGACATTCAGTCTGAGGATTTGTAGGGACAGAATTGCCCATTTGGCCTTAGAATTTATTAAAGGTAAGAACTAATGGCTGGCTGCTCTGCTTCTCTGAACTTTCAGCATGAACCCCTGTATCTTACTCTAGAGTTTTATTATTAAGACCAATTAGACTCAGCACTACATACTTAGTTATCAAATGTTGTTTTATTTATTTATTTTGTCCTTCTTTTCTTTATTTAACCCATATCTTCTAAAACACCATTTTTTTTCTTTTCTTCCTTTATTTTTTGGTTTCTTTCTTGTTTTTATCTTATACTTAAAGGTCATGGTATTGCTTCTCTACCACAAGCCCTCATGTTTTAGTCACTCTTTCATGTTACTTTTCCAAGACAGTAATCCATTTATTACATTAGTCATTTACTTTTAAATGGTCTCTCTTTAAATTTTTTCAGGTCCTTAAACTGGCTTGATTTTTCAGTTAATTTTTCCTAATTTTTATTTTATTTAAACAAAAATTTTCATTAGTTCTATTACAGGTGAAGCAGTCCTCACATCTAACATAATAAGTTTTCACAACTTGCACTTAAGTTGGTTTAAAATTGTGTGAACATACCAGCAAATCAGTTTTAAGTATTATTATTTGAAACAAAACAGTGGGGAATTGTTAAGAGATTTTTCTTTCTTACTCAGATTGGATTACTATTTAAATAAAATGTTTTCATTTTGATCATTATTAAAATTAATTATCAACACAATAATCTAAACTTATTCTCATGTTCTAATTCATAAAAGAAAAACAGAAACATAATTAATAGTAAAAATACCTTCTTAGCATATGAGCTGTTTGTATGTATACGAGCACCATGTCCATGTTCAAATCATATACAACATGAACACAATAATATCTGCATTCTTTAAATAGGTAACAAAACTTTTTTCCATGGTTATAAAATTTTAATTAGGTTCCATGTCTAACAATAAAATGAAGATTGCAGTCAATTCAGGACTATGTGACTCTCAATTTCACGCTCTATCTGTAGAATTTTGCTATTTCCTACTGCTTTCATTTCTTTTATTTGTGAACACCAACCTATTTCAACAGATATAATAGGGGTTGTTCTGATATTGCATTTTCCAAAGCCATTATTGGGGGCTTCATAAAACACATACTTTATATAACATGGCGAAACATACTTTAAGTTATTTATATTAACTAATCTAAAAGATATTATAATGACTATCTTATATAAGGATTTATCTATATTTTTACACACATAAATTTATACACTCCCTTTGCTAATAGAGTAACTGCAAAACCATGGTAAAATGGTTTAATTTATACGCTAATGATTACTGACAGGGGCTTTTTATTGTTGTTGTTATGCAGTGACTTTGGTACCTGCTTCTTTTCCAAGGTTATATACTAGAATGATTATGAGAATCATAAAACAAATAGGTTCTTACTTAATAGGAGGTCTTAGATATTATACCAGTACAATATCCATGAAATACACCCACAAGTAAATTAAAAGTTAAGTAGTTAAGAAATTTGCAATCAAAGCTTTTAAATCTGATGCTTCCATTTGATCCTAAGGTAGATGGAGCAAATTAACACAAAACTCTTACTACTAAGGTACTTGAAACATTGCTCAGTAGTTAAGACAATGTGTCGTTTCTGCATAGTACTCAGGTTTAACTCCCAGCACCCAGATGGGAGTTCATAGCTATTGGTAACTCTGGTTTTGGATCATCGATAGCATTTTCTGACCTTCATAGGCACCAAAGATTCATGTGGTGCACATAAGTGCATGCAGGAAAAACATCACTTGCATATCACATAAAATAAGCATAATTAAAACAAAATTTAAAACTAAACTTACAACTAAAATCAAAGGGTTAAAACAATGCTATGATGAAGTAAAATCAAATACGATAGTTTCTGTAGAGCATAGTGCTGAAAAGCTGAGGTGAACTGGATATTCACTTTAAAGTGTATACGAAAGCAAAAAAAATATTTTTTTCTTCTTTAATATTAAGAATCTAAATGGTAACTGTATAAATTAAGGGTTCATATTTGTTAAGAGTTTGAACCAGAAATAAATTAAATGTAATCCTAGCTTTAGAACTTACAAAGGCAGGCTAACAACTGGTTTTGAATCTAAAGCTTATATCCTTAGAGAAATGAATGAATCAACTGTTGAACATAAAAAATCTTTCTAAACCTTGATATCACATTTACCCTGAAGCAGCAATTATTAATTGTTGTTGGAAGTGATATATTTATTTCAGGTGTTCATAAGTAAGGAAGTGTTTAACTTGCTTTTTTGATTTTGCTGAACCCTGTAGTTGGGAGATTTTAGATATTTTAGAAAGATTTTAAACTTTGAAAGAACATTTGGATTATTTAAAACATTGAACATTTATAGTTTTTTACTTTTACAACTTGAAATGCTTCATATTGTGATGATAATATTAATCTTACATATTTGGGATAAGCCAGCAGGGAAACTATAAAGTTTAATTGTTGTATGTTTGGTTTAGAGTTGAGAAAAAGTTAGTGGGTGGTTTAGTTGACACAAGTTAAAGTAATTATGGAAGAGGACTCTTAGTTTAGAAAATGTTCTCCATTTTCCTTTCTTATATTCTCCCTCCTTCTGCTCTTCATCTGGGCTTTGGGAGCTCAGTCCAGTGCTCCATTGTGGGTCTCTACATCCTCCTCCAGATGAAGGTTCTATGGTGATATGCAAGATATTCATCAGTGTGTCTATGAGAGAAAGCCAGCGCAGGCACCCTCTCCTCTGCTGCCCACGGGCCTAGCTGGGGAAATCCCCTTGGACACCTGGGAACCCCTCTAGAGCCAAGACTCTAGCCAATCCTAAAATGGCTCCCTTAGTTAAAATATCTTCTTCCCTGCTCCCATATCCAGCCTTCCTCCATCTCAAGACCGTGAGGGGTGCGTCCACCCACGGAGACTGTGGAACTGATCTAATGGGAGCTCACCAAGGCCAGCTGGACTGGGTCTGAACGAGCATGTGATCAAAGCGGACTCTCTGAATGTGGCTGACAACGTGGACAGACTGAGAAGCCAATGATAATGACACTGGAGTTTGATTCTACTGTATGAACCGGATTTTTGGGAGTCTAATCTGTTTGGACGCATACCTTCCTAGGATGAAGCAGGTCTTGGACTTCCCACAGGGCAGGGCACCCTGACTTCTCTTAGGACTGGAGAGCGAGGGGGAGGTGGATGGGGGGTAGTCGGAGGGAAATAGAAGGATGGTAGGAGGTGGAAATTTTAAATAAATAAATAAATAAATAAATAAATAAATAAATAAATAAATAAATAAATGAGAAAAGAAAATGTTCTCCGTATTGAGAAGTTTGTCAAGCATTTTCTTGGTTAATTGTTGACATAGCAGGGTTCATCTCATTTTTATGTTGTCAATCCTGAGCAGGTACTTCTGAGTTTTATAAGAAAGTGAGCTGAAAAATCCATGAAAAAACAAAACAAAATAAAACAAATAGCAAACTGTGTTCTTCTAAGGTCTTTGATCCAGTCCCTGCCTCCTGGTTCCTGCCCTTAATTCTCTCAGGGATGGAATGTGAGCTGAGAATTGAACAGTAAAAAAAGCCTTTCTCCCAAGTTGATTTTGGTCATTTTTTAATAATTCAATGAAAAGTTAAATAAGACAATCCCTATAACTTATGTAAACCACATTAATGACTACTTAGCATGTTTCCAATTTATGAATGAAGGGATATGAGATAATAAAATAATTGATTTTTGCCATACAAATTGTAAAAATAAAAATCTACTAATTAAATGTGCATCAGATTGTTGTGTGACATACATAATTAAGAAACAGCCTGGTCAACTAAGAAATCATAAGACTGATAAAAGTAATCTTTGCTACACAATAGTCTATAGACTAGTTTTCGGATACTAAGCAGAGAGTCATGAAATAAAATATATACACATAACATTTTATGGATTGAGCATGAAGTTTTTATATATTTCTGTATTTCTACTGAAGAAATACAGGGTATTGATTAAAGAGAGAGCAAGGTCTATACTTGGGAACGGTTGGAGTAAAAAAAAGAAGGGTTTAATGTAATCATATTTTAATTTCAAAATAAGTTTGAAAAGATAATACTTTGAATTTCATGTTTTCTGAAAAACTACAATTTTAATAAATAAAACAAACAATTTTCTCCACAGAAATTGTATTTTGCTTTAGGGACCAGAGAGATAGTTCAGTGGTCAAAGATGCTTGTTGCTTTTGCAGAGGATCCATGTACCAATCCCAAAAAACATCAGTAATGGGGATCCTGGATTCCAAGAACATTGAAAACAGTTCTGTTCAAGTATGATCATTCTCTTCTTCCTACTAGGGACATAATGTTAACAGCTCCTCCAAGATACCAAGGTCTCCACAATGTGATGCATTTAAATAAGCCTTCCTCTAGTCAAGTTGCTGCTCTGCTTCATCTCTGCTAGTTAAATTCTATTATATAAGGTGAATTTTAGTCATTGTGACATTGTCCCAACAATGCAAATTTCTATTCAACTATTCTCGATACACAAATATTGTACACTCACATTGGTTTATACTTTAAGTATTTAAATAATTCTGTTGATGACTAAAATATGTCCTCAGATACTTGAATCTTCCTTATTAAGAATCAATAAAAGCATCAGCAAGCGTAAGCCTGTATATGCACATTTGTCTGCCACAACACCATGTTGACCATGACATTGCAATTCAGTCACGCTGTCAGCTAAGGGAGGAACTGGAATATGCTGTACGATTGAAAGCATGTTGACCTCATTTATTGCACTCTGTTTTCATCTGGCAGGGTTTCATCAATGCCGTGTGTTCAAGTGATGACGTAAGTCACAAAACAAGCCCACACCACTGCAGAATTATGAATAATAAAAGGGTTATTTATTTAAAGGAAAAACTTACAGATCACTGTCCTAGACAACACTCCTCTGAACTAACAGGAACAGAGTCTAGCAGCTGGAAGCGGAAGCTGGAAACAAGAGAGAGGGCACACGGTTACCACTGCCTATTACAGTATAAGAGACCAGGACCGAGTGGACTGGTATCATAAAGGCTATTGGCTGAAAGAGCAGAATGTTCCTTCACAGCATTCAAGGGCCTAAACTTTTTACCTATTTTGTATGCTAATTCTTGATGTATCCTACATGACATTCTGTGACTGTTTCATAACTAGGTTAAAAAGATAGAGAAAATGACTAAAAGATTTCAAGTAACTAATTCACCACATTTACCTTTAAAAGCTATCAAACCATCATTCTCTAAACTCAGAAATATTATTCTAAAAAATATATTACAGTTTAACTGAAATATAGCACTACACTATTCCCAAAATGTTTTTGTATCAAGAGACACAGGGAAGAATATCTCAGCATCAAGCAAAGCAGAGCAAAGATAGTCCTTGTCACACTTTCCGTTTTTAGTTACAGTTGGCCCCTTTCCTTGGATTAGCTTTCTTTCTCATGAGTCAGATTTATCATTTTCAACATCTGTGATCATAAATAGTGGATCTGTGGGTTGAAAAATGGGTTTTTATGTCACCGTTTTCATCAGAATTCCAGTACCAAGTTTAAGAATAATATGTTTACAATAAACTTACTTTTTAAAAGCTACTAACGCTTCTATAATAAAAGTATAGTTCTGTTAGATGTAGTGTAACCATTATAAAGACAAATACAAAACAAGTTCATACAACAAACTTACATCTTTCTGTGTTTCCATGTTGGCTCTTACTAAAGAAATTATGATACATTTGGAAGAAATTTCAGCATCTGTTTACATTTTCTATGTTGTTTCTTTTATTTTTTTATTTTGCAAAATATTGTATTATTTTGCAATAATTCTGATATGTTTATTGTTTTATTTCTCCTTATTTGGCTGCTATTTGTTAAATAATAATATTTTTGAGGATACTAAATGCTTACTATGTAAGCACCCTCCTTTCTCAAATAATATTTTAGAATAAACAATGCATCTATTAAAACATAACTTGAATAGTAAGAATGTATTGGAAAAAGGAATACTTTTCTACAGTTCAATGTTCTGGCAAGTTAAAGGCATATTTAGCATGATGGAAAAATTATTACATTCTTATTGTCTCTCATTCTTCTTGTTTAGACATAGCAGTATTTAGAAAATTACCACTGTTCAACATTTTTATACATTTATTTTATTTTTTATGTTTATGAGCACTGTGCCTGATAAATTTCTGTGTTCCATACCAAAGTCTGTTACTTCCAAATGTTAAATAACTTCAAATTAATCCCTGGAACTAAAGTTACAGAGAGTTTTCAGCAAACATTTGGGTGCTGTTTCAGTTTATGTCTTGTTATTTTATTTTTTGTGATGAGATTGGTGTTCTTATTTTATTATGAGGAGGTATACCTGGAGGCTATTTATTTCTTCATGTTTATTTTGTATCCTGAAACTTTGTTTAAATCCAAGCTATCTTTTCCTTTTCTGTGATTTTTTTTTTGGTTTTTAAGTATGAGATCATGTGGTCTACCAATAGGAAAAATCTAATGCCCTTCATTTTCCATTTCTGTCTGTTTTAGTTCTTTACCTCATTTTTCTATTTACAAATATGAGCTTTATATTTAATAAAAATACAGAAATTATAAAATGTCATTGTTTTACTTCATTTTATAAATGTACCACCTTTTTTTTTATTCAGTCTTCAGTTGAGGGGCACCTAGGTTGTTTCCAAGTTCTGTCTATTACAAATAGTGCTGCTGTGAACACAGATGAGAAAATGTTCTTGCAGTATGAGTGTGCATCTTTTGCCCAAGAGTGGTATTGCTGGGTCTTGAGGTACATTGAGTCCCAAGTTTTTGAGAAACTGCCACACTGATTTTCAAAATGGCTGTGCATATTTGCATCCTCATCAGCAATGGAGGAGTGTTCCCCTTACTCTGCAACCTCTCTAGCATAAGCTATCATTGTTTTTTTTTTTAATCTTAAACATTCTAGCAGGTGTATGATGGTATTTCAGAGTCGTTTGGATGTAAATAGAATAAAACCATTCTGAGTGAGGAAGCTAGCCCAGACCCAGAAAGACAAATATGGTACATGCTAACTCATAAGTGGATTTAAGACATAAAGCAAAGGATAACCAGCCTACAGTCCATGACCCCCGAAAAGCAAGGTAACAAGAGAAACATAAAAAGACGTGCATGAATCCCCTGGGGAAGGGAAATAAGGCAATATCTCCTGTGAAAATTGGAAGTGTGGGCTGAGCAGAAGAGAGGGAAGAAGGGGAAGGGGAGGGGAGAATAGAGGGAGGAGGAGAACATTAAGGAATAGCCTTATACCATACAAATATTAATATAATCTGTTTTTCTTTTCTAACCATTTTAGTGTCAATATTGTTTCAAATATATATATATATATATATAATCTTATTTTTTGATTATTTGCTTTCTTTTTAAGTACTCAAGTCTCAAAACTGAAAATAATCCTTATGCTTTATTTTGTAAAAATTTTATCATTACAGAAAATAAACATTACCATAACTTGCTGCATGAAATATAGCTGAAATTATTATGCACACAATTTTAAGCTTGGAGAAAAGTTTTAATATCAACAAATATAGACCTTGATCCATTGAGTTCACAACCTGTCCCTGACACTCTTTCCATGTGTTCTCAGTGGCATTAGAATGTTTCTGTAATTCAGGTTTCAGGCAATTCAAATAATCTGGACCTCATTGGATTGGAATGTAACCTAAAATTATTAACACTTTATTAATAACAATGATTTCATAAGCCTGAAGGTAAATATAATGCGTAAGAAGTATTGGAAGGTCATGAGAATTAAATTAACCTCAGAATATTATTTAATCCCCAACTCCTCAGCTAGATAAAATACCAATATTTTTATGTTTTAATTCTATATTATGTGTAATAGTTGGTAACTGCTATTTCATTTAGAAAGATATTTTTGCCCTTTTACAAATATCACAATTTATAATAAGCCACTAATAATAAAATATATAAATTATTTAATACAAAAAGCTGTAACCAATGATAAGTATGATATTTATCATAATATATGATATATATGTATATATATGTATATATATATATATATATATATATATATATATATATATATATATAAAATATTGAGTTGGAAGTGTCATCCCAGTCCCTTGTCTGGGAAGTGTTAAGCACTTGAACTCCAATTCCCAGCCTGCCAAAGCACCTGGACTCCAATTCCTCAGCCTGCCAGCAATTGCCCCTCCCTGAGGAGGGTCAGGACCATTCCCACAGGGCATCTAGGCTCATGCTGGAAAAAGAAACAGGTGTTTTTTTCAGGTTTTGCATATGCATTCCCTCTGTCTCCCCCATCTCCAGAATGCAAGTTCCACCCATAGTAACCATATCTTCCAGCAAGACTCCACAACATGAAGGTTCCCAAGGCTCCCTATAAGCATAGTACTCTGTAGGTCAAGTGCTCCTAAATGTGGGCCTTAGGACAGATATTTTACATTCAAACTATGAAAACTGAGATTGACAGTCTCATCCTTCATTGCTCCACTGTACTTCATATTATTTGGTAAATTGTCTGTCAGTATCATTAGTGAGTTTATCATTGGGATGTTTGATGCTTTGTTATCTAGTCTCTAAAATTTCATTATCTGTCCTAATAATATATCTCTAATCTGTAGTTTGTCTCTTCTTTACAAGAGTTGCTTACTTTGCTGCACTGATACATTTTGTTCTCAAAAAGTCCCATTTCTAAATTGTCAGCATTATTTCCAGTAGGAAGGGAATCCTATCTAGTTATTGTCTATGTCTAGATGCCAAAGTTCCTCCCTACTTTTCGTTATGATGTTTAGAATTCAAGATCCTACATTAAGGTCTTTAGTTCACTGGAATTTACTTCCTTGATATTTTTTTCCAAAGCAATTTTCTTTTCTTCTTCTTTATTTTATAGTCAGCATCGATTTTGTTTTGTTTTGTTTTGTTTTCATTTTACATGCCAACCCCAGTTCCTCCTACCTCCATTTCTCTCCACCCTCCCAGGTCTCCTACTATCCCAAACTTCTCCCTTGAGGAGTAAACAAAGTCTGGTATACCAAGTTGAGGCTGGACCAAGTCCCCATCCCCCTGCACCAAGGATGAGCAAGAAATCTCACCACAGAGAATAGGCACCAGAAAGTCAGTTTATGAACCCAGGACAAGTCCTGCTCCCATTTCCAAGACTCCCCTAAACAGACCAAGCCATATAAATGTCACCCTCATCGCATGCAGATTCCCCAGCTGACCGTCCAGAGTTTATAAGCCCTCACTAGTTCAGGTCAGCTTGTGGAGTAAAGGGAAGACCTCTCCATTGCTGGTGGGAGTGCAAACTTGTACATTCACTCTGGAAATCAGAATGACAGATTATCAGAAGATTGGAATCAACCTATCTCAAGACTCAGCAATAACACTATTGTTCATATACGCAAAAGATGCTCAAACATACCAGAACATCATTTGCTCAACTATGTTCATAGGAGCATTATTCATCATTGCCAGTACTTAGAAACAACCTAGTTGTCCCTGACCTGAAGAATGGATAAAGAAAATGTGGTACATTTACTCAGTGGAGTTTTACTCAATGGTTAAAAGAATAATGACATCATGAAATTTGTAGACAAATGGACGGAACTAGAAAAATCATCCAAAGTGAGGTAACACAGGCCCAGAAAGAAAAACATGCTATGTGCTCATTCAGAAATTGATATGAGATGCAAAACAAGGGATAACACAGCTAATATCCGTAACCCCAGAAAAGCAGGGCATGCATGAATGGTTCAAGGAAGGGAAAATAGTTAAAATTTGCTGGGTAAACCGGTAAGGGGATAGAAGTAAGGTGATGGGAAATAGGAACATGAGAGATGAAGATGGTTGAGTGGGGAGAGGAACAGAGTGGGGAAGCAATGAAAGAGATATCTTAATAGAGGGAGCCATTATGGTGTTAGGGAAACAGCTGGTGCTAGGGAAATTCCCAGGTATCTACCATGATGATTCCAACTAAGATCAAAGCAATAGGATGGGGTGCCTGAACTGGCCTTCCCTTATAATCAGATTAGTGCCTAACCTATCTGTCTCATAGAATTATATCCTCTAACTGGTGGAAGCAGATGCAGTGATCCATAGCCAGAGACTGGGCTGAGCTCCTGGACTACAGTTGAGGAGAAGGAAGAGGGAGTATATCATACAAAGCTACTGAGCTATTGGAATTCATCTGTGCTTGTTTGAACTTTTTGTTTTATGTTTTTTGTTTTTTATTTGTTGTTTTTTAAATCCAATGTTTATACTGTAGTAAAATATAAATCATGTCTACAATGAAGCGGAATGTTTTATTGGACAACTCTGAATTTGCCTGCATCACAAAAGCAGTACTTATATTCTAGGTAAAGTATGTTTGTAAAGAAGACAGTGAAAATGTTAGTACATTTACAACAACAAAAACTATGGTACGCAAGGCACCTCAAAGAGCTTTACTGAAATGGAAAGTGTGATTGTGATATACGTGGAAGCAGATCACATGGGTAAAGCACAGCAGGAGTGCACGAGGTCGAGGCTACCCAAGAGTGGAAGAGGAGAATACAACACAAGCACCTGCAACTGAAGGAGTGTGCTAACAACCATGTATAGGAGGCAAAGATTCACAGTGGCTGCCATATTTGCAGAAAGCCATGTACTACTATTGAACCAAACTCTAAATCCTGTCACAATGAAATTTATGGGCTTACTCCTATATTTCTGAGGTTGCTTCCTTCAATGTAATTTTTCTTTACAGAAAATATAAATGTTTACTTTCTTGTGACCTGATGAATACCAAAGAACTAAATTATTCATAATAATGGACTAAAAGTCTTATTTCTTCAATCTTTGATTAAATGAGACTGTATGAATAAGGCTTTCAAACATTCTTCAGGCTTTAAAAAAGGTAAAACCAATTTTTGTTAACTGGAGATGGAGGAGTGGAGTGAATGAGTCAGGAGAGATCAGTTCATGGTGAACTGCGAACTGTCCATCATAGTAATTGCAACTACATGCTGCTTTTATTTCATATCTAAGCCTCATTAAATGTGTTAAAAGCCTATTATCACTGGTTTAAAATATATCCTAAGTATACATAGATTAATTAAATGTTGTTTAAGAATTCAATCTCTCTGAAAGCCAGGGGAACCTTTGTTGTTTTATTTTTGTTTTTCTCTGAGTGAAAGGTGAAGCGTTGCCATTTGCATTACATAGAAAGCAAGAAAGTTGCTGGACTCAGGAAGGACAAAGGGCAAAGTCTCAATTATGTTCTTTTCCTGTAAGTGGTCCTTCCTACGTCTAGATTGAAGTGTCTTGGCAGAATAACATAGTAGAAGATTGTGCACTTTGTGTCCAGGAACTGTTTTGCTTCAGTTAAACAGAGTACTCACTCTCTTTCTTTTCTGCCAATCTTCCTTTCACAAGAACCAAATTACCTAAATGGAGAGAAAGCTGCTAAATGTCTGAACTTCAAGATCTTAAAAGTACTGGAGTTAGTCCTATTGAGGCCGTGACAACAATGGTTCTTCCTCTGCTTAAACAGCCCTCTCCATTTAGAGACTGCCGTGGAGAAAGGTACTTTCCTGTTATTTACTACCGGCTTTCGTGTTGAACGAGTGAAATCGATATCTTTACAAAACTGTTTCTCATTCCTTTTCATCCTAACTTTGACTGGAGGATTCATTGGAGGGGAGGGCTAGGGGTTGGCTACTGTAGTACTGCTAAGGACACTACCAGCCCCACAATACATTCTTCCTGTGACTCTATGGTTGCTCCTCCTAGGCTGGATTAGCATGACAGAACAAGAAATAGGTAGAAAAATGTAAAAAATAAATAAAAATCTGGAAGCAGGCAATAGAAAAAGGTGACAAAGGGAAGCCAAGCCATAGTAAAATTGCAGTAGCATATTTAGCCTGCAGTAGTGAGTTCACACAGCAGTAACCGCTACAGAAACAGAGTATTTGGGGCTAAACATGCAGATACCCTCCACATTTATCAGTTTTGTGCTCTCAGTATAAAACCTTTTCAAATTTGCACCTCTTCTGTTTCTAAAAAAATGATAAAATTAGAAATATGTCTACAGAATAAGGGTAGGAAGCAAAACCACAGATAGTCAATGGAATTTCCAATTATGTTAGCCTAGCTTCTTTCATAGGTTGCTACTGACACAAATATTCATGATGAAGATAATTTATTTTTCAACTTTCCTAAGAAGTACTTCTAGTGTGGTAAAATATCGTTTTTTAATCTGACTGCAGCTGATGGTTTCAAAGGAGAGTCTTGTTTTATTCTTTGCAACCCTTTAGTAAGATTCAAAAATGTGTATTCAAAGCAATTTGGCTATTATGAATAAAGATATTTATAAATATTTCATAACTTCCCAAATGTTTTCACTGGTAGTAAAATACAATTTAAATTACGTGAGGGAAAAATGTCAATTAAAAACAGAGAAGCCACTTCTGTTTGAAGTATGAGGTAAATACTCTTAGACAGAGAGAGAGAGAGAGAAAGAGAGAGAGAAAGAGAGAGAGAGAGAGAGTTCATCACACTTCAAATTAATCCAGTCACTGGGCAGTGGTGGTATATTCCTTTCATCCCAGCACTCAGGAAACAGAAGTAGGTGGATCTCTGTGAGTTCAAGACCATCCTGGTCTACAAGAGCTAGTTCTAGGACAAAAAAAGGCTGTTACACAGAGAAACCCTGTCCCAAAAAACCAAAATAGATTAATTAATTATAGATAATGTGTTTTATTATGTATCAAAGCTATGTTAACTTTTCCTTTAATATAATTTGTTAGCAAAAAATCACACTAGATATTTTAAACTACTACAATTTTTATTAGTTGGTGCTGGTCAAATATATTAGGACAGTGAATTAATTTTAAGATTAATTAGAATTACTAAGATATTTATACAATCAGTATATTGTTTCTCTAAAACTTACAAATGGGCACACTGTCATTTAATATTCCTAAAAGTTTTTTATTTTGTTGACATTTATCTACGATGAAGTGTAAAGAGATCTTTCAGTCTTTAGTATGGATTTAGATTCTGCTTCCAAAATTTATTTTTAAGTAATTTTATTAAATTATAAAAGTTTCCATTTCCGCCCCTCCTCCCGCCATCCTCCCACTCACCCCACTCCCTCTCCTCCTCCTTCTCCATCCCTAAGAGCAGTCAGGGTTTCCTGTCCTGTGGGAAGTTCAAGTTCCTCCCCCATCCCTCCAGGTCCAGGAAGGTGAGTGTCCAGACAGACTGGATCCACAAAATCCAGTATATGCAGAGGAAACAAGTCCCAGTGCCATTGTCAATGGCTTTTCAGAAAGACTCTGGGCCAGCCACATTCAGAGAATCTGGTTGGATTGCGTCCTCGTTCAGTCCCAGTCCAACTGGCCTTGGTAAACTCTCATTAGATCTGTCCCCTTGTATCAGTGGGTGATCGCATCCCTCGCAGTCCTTATTTCCTTTTCCATTTTCTTCGTCCTTCTGCTCCTCATTTGGACCTTGGGTGGCTCAGTCCGGTGCTCCAATGTGGGTCTCCGTCTGTATCGCCATCCATCGTCGGATGAAGGTTCTCTCTGATCTTGCCTTCTTTGCTCACGTTCTCTTTCCTTCTGCTTCTCGTTTGGACCTAGGGAGTTAAGTCCAGTGTTCCGATGTGGGTCTCTGTCTCTATCTCCATACATCGTCAGATGAAGATTCTATGGTAATAAGCAAAATATTCATCAGTATGGTTATGGGCCAAGGCCGTTTCAGGCACCCTCTCCTCTGTCCAGAGAACAATCTGTGGATCTCTCCTTGGACCTGGGATCCCATTTATAATCAAGTCTCCTGTAAACCCTAAAATGACTCCCTTAGTTGAAATATATTCTTCCCTGATCCCATATACATCCTTCCTCCCTTCCCCCCATCCCAGTCCACTGAGCTTTCCCCATTCCTCCCCTATCCCTTCTCTCTAACCCTCTCCCCTTCCAACAACCCTCCCACCCCGCCATGCACCCGTGGTTACCTGGGACTCTTGTCTATTTCCAATCTCCAGGCAGATAGCTACATGATTTTAATCAGGTTCACCTTTTTATTTAGTTTCTCTAGGATCACGAATAATAGGCTCAAAGACCTTTAATTATGATTAGAATCCACTTATGAGTTAGTACATACCATATTTCTCTTTTTGGGTCTGGCTTACCTCACTCAGTAAAGCGTTTTCTATTTCCATCCATTTGCATGCAAAATTCAAGATGTCATTGTTTTTTACCGCTGAGTAAAACTCTAATGTGTATATGTTCCACACCTTTTTTAACCATTCTTCTATTGAGGGGCACCTAGGTTGTTTCCAGGTTCTGGCTATTACAAATAGTGCTGCTATGAACATAGTTGAACAAATGCTTTTGTAGTATGTTAGGGCAATTTGAGGCTATGGCATATATGTATGGAATTAAAGAAAAGCAATGCATCCTGATGAATACTGATCAATGTGCAAGTAATGAGTAGCTATGTCCTACAGTATCGGTCACATGTTAAATGCACAACAATACTGATTTATCTATCCCATTTAGAGTTCAATTGTTCTTATATTCCTTCTCAAGAATCACCTTCATCAACAGATATGATAGAGAATTTTACCAAATGTGGAGAACACACCAGATCTATCTCGAACATTCACACTGCACCAACATTCTCATAACGATTAGTCATAAAGTATTGTCAGTTCCAGTTATCTTTGCCCTTCAAGGAAGAAAGAATGATCGGAAGGCAAGCTTTTTCCCTCATTGATGAACATACTTATGGGATCTAGAAATCTGAATCTAAAGGAGGAATTGGGAGAAAATTAAACATTCTCTGGTTCTGTCACTGCCATTCACCAACTTTTGAGTAAGTGATAGTATATATCATGATCTCTCTCTCTCTCTCTCTCTCTCTCTCTCTCTCTCTCTCTCTCTCTCTCTCCTTGTTAGTATCATAGTGAAAAATAAGAAGAACATATGACTCAAAATGAAACAAGGGAAGCTGTCTCAGAGTCTGAAAGAATGTGAAAACAAGCATGAAACATTTTGTTCAGGGAAGCTGACGACCTAGGCAGGGTCAAAGGGAAAAGACAGATAAGAGGCAGACAGAAGTGAGGCCTTGACTTACAGGTCAAGAAAGCTCAACAAAAAAATTTTCCAAGCCTCTATGAGTGAGTGATAACACCCAGGGTGTAGGGAACACACAAAGGGCTTTAGAAAGTGTTCCAATTTTCTTTTCTGAGCTGGGACAAAACACTAACCAAAGCCTGCAGGAGGGAGAAATATGCTTTTTTGTTACAAGTTACAGTCCAACAATAAGGAAGTTAGTGTGGGAACTGAAGCAGAAAACAGGGAAAAACTTCCTTACATAATCCAGGATCAGTAGCCCAGAGGTAGCAACACTCAGAGTGTGATCAATTCTCCCCCGTCAATTAAATTAGAAAGCACCTCTCCTTCCCACCCTTTCCTACCCACATAGGCACAGGCCAATATGATGTAAACAATACCTCGTTTGAGGGTTCCCTTTTCCTAGCAGAGTAAATTTTATATCAAATTCACAAAACTAACTAGCACTGAAAGGTTCAAAATGTAAAAGAATAGAAGGCAGTAAAAGAAGCACTATCAGATATAACTCAACTGGAACATAGAATTTTATAAAGTATCAATTTCTGTTCAAGTAATTGGCAGGTTTATATGGATTAATTATTAAGAGAAAAGTCAATATTATGTCTTTAAAATGTTGAATTATTTTGAACAGTTTATATTGGCACAATATAAATAGCCACACATGCCCTAGATTTCATTAATTTCTCCCTCTCACTCTCTCTCTCTTGAAATATATATATGTGTTTGTGTGTGTGTGTGTGTGTATGTATGTATACATGATTTTAGTGGCCTGTAGAGCATTGAAAATGTTTGAAAATATTGAAAATATTGGCACCTCTAGAACTAGAGTTAGAGGCAGGTTTGAGCCCTTGTTTAAGTTCTGAAGAAATTAATCAGTCCCTCCCCCTTTTTTTTACAACAATCTTAAGTAGCCTGCACTTTTTGAATATTGAACCATTTTTAGACCTTACACAACATTCTTTTACATTTTAATTATTTAAAATTTTCTAAATATTTTTACTATTGTTGTAGTTTTTGTTTATTTTTTGAGATACAATTTTACTATGTAGCCTTGGTTTGTCTGGAAGGAACTATGCAGACCAGTTGGCTTTGAAAGTAAAGGGATCAATTAGAGTTACTCTGAGCTATTTTATGCTATTTGTGGCTAACATGAAGGGTGATGTTTCTCTGATTACTTTCATTTGTGTAAAGGAGGGCTACTGATTTTTTTTAAATCTTTGGAGAAAAATCTTGAAGAATTCACCAGAAATGGAAAGATCTCCCATGTTCTTGGGTAGGTAGAATTAACATAGTAAAAATGACAATCTTACCAAAAGCAATCTACCAATCAATACAATGCCCAACAAAATCCTAGCAAAATTCTTTACAGACCTCGAAAGACAGTACTCAACTACATATGGAAAAACAAAAAACCGGGCATAACAAAAACAATCCTGTACAATAAAGAAACTTCTGGAGGCATCACAATCCCTTACTACAGAGCTACAGTACTTAAAACTGCCTGGTATTGGCATAAAATCAAACAAGAGAACCAATGGAACCAAATCAAAGACTCAGATATTAATCTATACACATACAAACACCTGTTTTTTTGACAAAGAAACAAAAAATATAAAATTGAAAAAAGAAAGCATAAGTGGATATCAACATGTAGAAGCATAAAATATATCCATATCTATCACCATGAACAAACCTCAAGTCCAAATGGATCAAAGACTTCAACATAAAGCCAACCACACGGAACCTCATAGAAGAGAAAGTGGGATGTACATTTGAGAGCATTGGCATATGACACCACTTCAAAATAAAACCCCAGTAGCATAGACACTGACAGAAACAATTAATAAATGGGACATAATGAAACTGACAAGCTTCTATAAAGCTAGTGACAAGATCAGCAAGACAAAATGACAGCCTACAGATGGGAAAAGATCTTCACCAACCCCACATTAGCCAGAGGTCTGATTTCCAAAATATACAAAGAACTCAAAAAGTTGGTCATCAAAAAACCAAATAACCCAATTAAAAAATGGAGTACAGACCTAAACAGAGAGCTCTCAACAGAGAAATCTAAAATGACAGAAAAACTCTCAAATTCCTTAGTCATCAGAGAAATGCAAATCAAATCAACTCTGAGATTCCATATTATACCGGTAAAAATGATCAAAATCAAAAATGCTGATGACAACTTATGTTAAAAAAGATGTGGGATAAAGAGAACACTCTTGCATTGCTGGTGGGAGTGTAAACTGATATTGTCCCTTTGGATATCAGTATGGCGATTTCTCAGAAAATTAGGAAACAACCTTTGCCAAGACCCAACAATAACACTTTTGGGTATATACCAAAAGATGCTCAGTCAAATCACAAGGACATGTGCTCAACTATGTTCATAGCATCATTGTTTGTCATTGTTAGAAACTGGAAACAACCTAAATTCTCCCCGACAAAAGAATAGATAAGGAGAATGTGGTATATTTACACAATGGAGTATAACACAGCAGAAAAAAATAATGACATTTTGAAATTTGCAAGCAAATGGATGGATCTAGAAAACATCATATTGAGTGAGGTAACCCAGACACAGAGAGACAAATATCATATGTTCACTCATAAGTGGATTTTAGAAACAAAGAAAAGAAAACCAGCATATAATTCAAAATCCAGAGTACCTAGACAACAGTGAAGACCTGAAAAGAGACATAGAATGATCTAATCTACATGGGAAGTAGAAAAAGACAAGATCTCCTTAATAGATTGAGAGCATGAGGACCATGGGAGGCAGTAGAAGGGAAGGAGAGAGGAAGGGAGGGTAGCAGAGAAAAATGTATAGCTCAATAAAATCAATAAAAGATTTCTTTTATTGCTCTTTCTTGGGAGTTCTAGGATGATAGGTATGTATAACTACGCCTGGTTGTGTCACATTCTTTCAAACAACAAAACACCTTCACACATAATAGGTTAGAAAATTGAAAAAAAAACAAATATTTTAATCTAAGTTTCTAAAATGGTCATACTCTACTAGTAGGAAAGGACTGTTGCTCACTGAGAAGCAAAAAAGGCTCAAATCTTATGGAGTAAAAAGCTTCCCAATTCTCAGAATTAATAATTTATGGGTACAGTACATTGAATCCAAATTTATTGTGAAGGAAGGAAACCAAACCTCATTTATCTGTTGACCTCCTAGTATTTGATCAACTACCTAACAAAATCACTTAGAGTACTGGCATTGTTCCACTTGCCTTCAATCAAGAACTAGGTTGGTAGAAGCTAATTTTTGTTGGCTATAAAGGATTTATATTATTATTTTCATGAAGATGAGAGGACGGTACAGAGGTGGCAAATAAGGCTATTAAGAAACATGATAACTTAGCTCTGGACTTGCAACATGTCAATCTCTCCAGATCATTGAAATTCTAAACAGTTAATCGTCATGGCAAAAGTGCAGTAAGAGATAAAATTATTTAACCTATAGGTAATTTTTCTTTGAAAAATAGCAATAACAAAACATATTGGACCAAGCAGCTCTATTCAAACAATTAAATTCAAACTCATTTTCTTCATTTCTCCTTTACAAAGGCTATATATTTATTCTGTGTTGATATTATAAATGAACACATCTCATTTCCCAGTGACATTTCAAGGTTCATCAAATAACTCGTTTTTTCAATGTGAAACTATTCTGTCTGAGGAGACTCACAGCCTCTCAGCAACCAACTCAATAAAAATTATTTTCATCCTTGCTCTGTCACATCACTCTGCCTTACAATTATCACCTTGGACCTTTTTTTTTTAACTCGGGAAGCTGTTATGCTTTTGTATTTTTATAATTGTACATCTTTGATGTTATTAAACATCATTGATGCTCTCTCTACTTATATTTTAAATCATAATCTCTATTCCTTTCCTTCATCTTTCTAGTATAATATATGTGTGTATTCAAATTGATTTCTGTAAATCTTACCCTGAACATTCATAGATATCTAAGAAATTTTGTAAGTCCAATTGGATGCTATCATCTTTTCTGTAATAATAGTAAGAGTTCTGCAGTGTACAGTTTTGCAATATTCGTTTAAGATGTGTTACATTCATTTATGCTATGCAATATTCAAAACTGTGTTGCATACTTTTATGTTGGATTATTTTGACGCTGTGAAGCTTTGTTACTTTGCCTTTCTAAAGCACTTGATTGGTCTAATAAAGAGCTGAACAGACAATAAATAGACAGGAGAGAGATAGGCAGGGTCGGTAGGCAGAGAGTATAAATAGGAGATGAAATCGAGGCTTGAGAGGAGAGGAGAACACCAGGAGTCAGTCAGTCAGCTACACAGCCAGTCAAAGAGTCGGAAGAAAACAAAATATATGTCAAAAAGAAAGATTAAAAGCCAAGAGGCAAAATGTCATTAAAGAAATGGGATAATTTAAGTTACAAAATCTGGCTAGAAACAAGCCAAGCTAAGGTTGGATGTTAATAAGTAAGAATAAGTCTCCATGTATTTATTTGGGATCTGAGGGAAAAGCCCCCCAAAAGATGAAAAAGAAAGCAACTACAATATGCATTTTATTATTTTCATTCTTCTACCATCACTACACTATGCTACAAAATAAACGTTTTTGCACTCATCAGTTGTGTCTAATCATTAACTTTTTGTTGCCTGTGCTAAACACTTGCTCTGAAAATTGTAGCTCTAATTGTAATTCTATCCTCCTAAAGCAATTTATGTGACCAGTAATATCCAGCACATACCAGATCCATATCTGCATTTTACAGGAATTAGCTCAACATTATCTTGAGTAAGAGCAAGGTTTAGGTTTGGAATTTTTAAGCCATAAAGATTGTCCCAAAAGCTGGGTTTCTAATGACCCATCTCCTAATTCCTTCAACTATATTCTGAATAATATTCACTTCTCTATACTAAATGAAATAATATTTAGAAAAACAAGTTAATGAATAAATTGTATGTTTTTCTGAGGATTTATGCACCTTTTTCTCAATTAATGAACACTGTCAGTTGCATTGGCATGACTGTACAATCTACAACAGAAATTATTTCAGCTATTTGAGCTTACAGAAGCTTGCAGAGATGTATGAACTACTCAGAAGGCACTAAAATATGTGTTAATTAAACTGATTAATGAATGAAGAGTAAATAACTTCAGTAACAAATAGACTCTTCTGACTGCAAAACAAGTTTCTTCATTCCAAAATAATTCAAGAGAAATTAAAGTGTTTTGTGAGTTGCACATGGAAGCCTTTGATAGACTACTGGAGACTGGAGTGTTTAAGCTTCATCCCCATGTTTTTCCTTTGCTGTGCAACGAGTTGTGAAATTCTCAGAATAAAGAGAAAGCAAAGATCCTTTGAAAATGTCTCCTAAATTTAATGCACGTGGTATATTCCCAAATAATAAATGTATTAAACCAGCAAGTGGCACTCTCATCAAATGCATCATTGTTTACACACTCAGTCTAGTCTTTTAATACACTAAATAGAGAAACGGTGCTTGTATGATTCAGTGCTGGAAGGAACCATTAGCTGAGCCTTTAATATGTCTGGGATCAAAAGTCGGATAGCAAGACTCTGGAACATGAAAGAAGGAGAGAGCATTATCCCTTAAAATGATCTGGGGATTTTAGAAATGTGCTTTTGTAACATTCTTCCTGGGTTTTTCAGATAGGAGGGACAGAGGGTTTTAGAAAGAAGGCAACAGGACTTGGAAGACAAATTGAATTGCTTTCATACTGTGACCTTGGCAAGAAAAAGACAAGCTCAGATGATGTAATATATAAGTTTCTTCCTAACTCTAATGTCCCATGAATTGAATAATAGCCAAGTGTTCCAGCTACATAAAATCATTAGAAGTCTCACATATTTGAGTGATTTGTGTCTCTGTATGAGTGCAGAAAGCAAAAGAACTGGAGTTTGCAGGGTTTGTTCTTTATTCTCCAATTTACTGTTAAAACTGGCTATTAATCTATCCTATTGAATTCCAAGAAAATTATTGATTTCTTCAAAAATCCAAAAGCTCAGTGTAACTATTACATACAATTGACAGAATTTTATTTTACTGAAATTATATGCTTTCATAAATCAATAAAAAAAAGTCTTACACATGCTAAGTTATTTGCCATATCAAAGAGACACATATCAGTCTCTTCACTTCTGGGTTATTTTTATATGATATTGAAAATATTTTAATTCTTTGCATTTTTCTTTGAGAACTGGAAAAGAAAATTTAGTATTATAGAATATAAATTTATGATAACATGAATGTAGAAGCCATATTAATAGTAACTATGCATCTTTTACTATTAATACTAGCAAACTTCAGTGTTTCTTGTAGAAAATACTAGGGTAGTAATGAAGGTGTGTCTCTAAAATTTGGAGACACTTCACAGGAAGCTCCAAAGAGAACAGTAGCTGGTAAATGAGGATCAAATCTTCATTTTAACCCAAGCCCTGAATGGACTCAAATATTGACTATTCCACAAATATTAATTTAACTTTTCAGACACTGCACAATATACTTGTAGTGGTTCGTTGTTTGTACACGTAACATTCTTTCTGAAATACTTCTTATTGAAAGCAGAAATTGTCTAGATATGGATGAGAAAAGAAAATTTCACAAAAGACTAGTGTTTTCCACTAATGTGAAAGTACAAGCATAATAGAGGAGCTTAGGGACTCTATTATTATCTTAAGAGTGTAGCTTGTAAAACATCTCTGTCAGAAGAATCCTGAGGTCAAAGAACAAACTAACTGTGCTTCTGGGTTCATGAAAATCTTCATACCGTAAAATCATGAAGATTCTTAAAACATGGTTTGCATACTGCTATAGTGCCATCTTCACAAGCAAACATGTTCTCTCTCTCTCTCTTTCTCTCTCTCTCTCTCTCTCTCTCTCTCTGTGTGTCTTATATATCTAGATATATGTGTTTTTTTGAATGTAGTATCAAAACATACTTCTTTTCATAAAATTTTATTTAGCTCTCAAACATTTTATATCCAATTCTGACTTTAATATTTTAGAATTACTAGTGTTTCCATTTTGAAATACATTGCATTTCATAAAAAACATTTTTTCTGAAAAGGAATATTTCAATATCATAATTGATTCTATTGTCAATTTAATATTCAAAATCAAATAAATCATTATAAAAATTCAGAATGTGTGTTTTAGTTCAAATTCTAATCAATTTAACATAATGCTGAAAATATCATATTTACAGGTAGTTATTGGAAGTAAATATACAAGAATCATCACATTTTCTATGCCTATTTAAAATATTGACTCAGAAGTAAATCAAACTTAAATGCATGCCTATGTTAGTTACTTAACTTATTGCTCTTGCCAAGTACCTGACTATACAACTTAAGGAAGTAAGAGTGTTTGTTGTTCTTGCTGCTTTTTTCAAAGTTTGGGAGTTCAGTCCATCATTGCAGAGACCTCATGGCGGCAGTTTCATGAGGCAACAGATTGCATTTATCTGCAGTCAGGTATACAACGAGATAAATGCTGGTACCCTGGAGACAGCTCAGTGTTTAAAACACTGGCAATTTAAGGACAAATATATGAATTCCAATACTGCGAAGTCACATAAAACTTGGGCATGACATTGTGCTTGCTATTAGAAATTAAAGACTCTTCTAGGGGCTGGATCAAGAGACAAAATATCCTTTTGAGTAAACAACCAACAGGTTCAGTGAGAGACCCAATGTTAGAGGAGTAAAGTATAAAATGATGACAGCCTGACTTTTCATGTACCCCCAACCCTAGACAAACAGCTGCATATACACACATGCACCAACAGTAAAAATGTATATAGCACATTCACACACACACACACACACACACACAGAGAGAGAGAGAGAGAGAGAGAGAGATATTCACATACACATTAACACAGCTTTTAATTATGACTCTAACCTATAAAAATGATATCCTTTTATAATTACTCAAACTACTGAATCTATTTTGTGATATCTATAAGCATGTTTGCATATGGCAGACTCATTTGTAACCTCAGTTTTCTCTAACTACTCATTTAGGCTGCAATGTATTATGAATAAGCCTAAGTTTAGAGACAATATGAGGTTAATAACTTTTCGACTGTTTGATGTAATGAGTGTCTTATGACTGTTCAATACCTGGACAATGTTTTTTTTTTTAAAAAAATAAGCAATTCATCAGGTACAAAGATGTAGTATGGAGGGGCCGGCTTGTTGGGGTTTCTGTCCTGCCCAGTACCCCACAGCCAGCAAACCCCAAAGAAAATAACAGAGTCTATGTTAGGTTATAAACTGATTGGCCCATTAGGTCAGGCTTCTTGTTAGTCCTTGTAACTTATATTAATCCATTATCATTATCTATGTTAGCCATAATGGCTCAGTACCTTTCTCAGCTGGGCAGGTTACATCCTGTCTCTTTGGTCGTCTGCTTAGGAGTGGCAGAAGAACCTCCCTGCTTCCCAGAATTCTCCTGTTCTCATTGCATCACCTCTACTTCCTGTCTGATTTCCCCGCCTATACTGCCTGTCTGGCCAATCAGCGTTTTATTAAAATATGATTGACAGAATACAGACAATTCTCCTGCATCACAAAGACTTTACCATCCAGCTTCCCAAGATAATGACATATTCCTCACAGTGACTTAGGCCCAGAGTCTGGATGTGGCCATCTCTAGTTTGAGTTTCAATCATGGTTTCAGCCGTACCTCCCATATAGTCCTCATGTTTATCCCATAGGGTGGATTTTATCCTGGGATCTTTTTGTCTGGAACATTTACTGGAGCCTTCCTACAGCCCCTCGGTCAAGGTCTCCTAATGAAGGAGGAAGGATGGAAATATGAAGATTGTTTTCTACTCTTCCATAATACCCCCTTAGTTTAAAGAAATGCAAAATCCTTGGGGATGTATGACCAACCCTTTCCTCTGAGCATGTAAGGTTTCATTTCATCTAGGTATAGGAAGAAAAATGTCATATGGAACCAGAGCTTTCTGCTGAAATATACATTTACATCATCATATAGGTGATTAAACTCTTGACCATTATTTTCAGTGTGACTTGCCATTGAAATGATTGTTAATGAGTCAACACTTTCTTACAGGTCATATGACACTATAAGAATGATCACCATAACTGTGCATATTAAGACTCTAGATGTTGTGTTTTGATGTTATCTTTTTTGAAGTAACAATCCTCAAATCCTAGCGGTAAAATAACAAAAGTGTTATGACTTCTCATCCAAATCGCTCACTTCATTTATATGTGAGAAAGTCAGAATGTGATATATTCAATTAAATTGAAATTAATTGTTGTGGCTCAGAAATGGCACTCATCCTTTCTACTAAAACTAATTAGAATTTTAATCAGAGGTCCCATTTGAATCTAATATGGCCCAAGAGTAAAATTACTTCGTGATTCTAGAACCTGGGAATTACGAGTACTTGTCAGGCAAGTCTGAAGACTAACCACGTGAAAGTGGAATTCTCATTAATGCCCAGAGAACTGCTCCATCTGCTTCTCACATCCCACTGCCACCTCCTGGGAAGTGACAGTGCTGCTCACACATCTCACACATCTGCTTAAACGTGAAGTGCGGTGAAGTGCGGTTCTCCACTGACATGCTTGAGCCCTAAGGAGGGCTATTGAGCGTAGCATTCTTTTGTCATCCAATTCAGGTTATATTTGCTTATTCTTTTCTTTCCAAGCTAATTTAAAAATTGGTATGATTTTAAAGGGAGGTTTACAATCAATTCCTCTTATCCAGAAAGTGCATTTTCCTGGTATCTAGCTATTATACTACTGTCAGCAGGATGAAGAATGAAGAGTAACATGCCCATTACAATGCAGTTTTTAAAAATAGGAACAGATAATTAGATAATGTAGTCACAGTTAAGTTATTAGAGTCCATGTAAGGAGAAATAATTGGAGAGCCATAGTCATGCTAACACCATGTGATTCACAAGAAGGATCTGCTCAGGGATGCATGTGTCAGGTGCCCACCTTGTTCGGAATATCTTGCTCCCAAATGCTTTCATTTCTTTTTCCCTTGATTATGATTATATTGTTTAGGACCTTCCTTTATTTCACAATATATCTACATATCTACATATTAAAATGCATTGTACATTGGGAAAATTTATCTTAGAGCTGAAACATCTCAAGTCACTGAGATTCTTTGGAGGATAGGGACTTCACTTTCAGTTCTTTCAGGGTTATACAAATTAAGAATCTGAAATTCTATGAAACAAGTAGAATTAATAGAAATGAGGACTGAAAACAACAAATAACCACTCTTGCAGAGAAATGGAATTTTATCCAATCTCACATTTGCTAACAGGTACAAATATGTCATGAATTTGCTTACAGAAAACAGAGTCTAGGAGAAATATTTTAGATGGCCTTCATTTTTTTTCCTTTTTCAAAGATGATGCGAATGAAGCAAATACTGCACAAGAAATACCCTTGAAGGCAGGTCCTGTCATGCTCAGTTTGGTATGTCCCTGTGACTGGCTCATGGACAAAATTCCTGAGTCAGAGTCATTTCCTATGATGACAGCAAGCTATTGGCATATCTCCACAGAAATACTATCACAGTGAGGCTAATGGTAAATTAGAGCATTGCCATTTAGGTTGATGGGGGTCAAAACCATTTTCCTGGCATACAATACAACACATATCCTTAATGAAATAACCCAAGAACATCAAAAAGATTATCTCATAAACTCTCCCACAAA
The DNA here is from genome assembly GCF_982192425.1 of Myodes glareolus. NCBI lineage: Eukaryota > Metazoa > Chordata > Mammalia > Rodentia > Cricetidae > Myodes > Myodes glareolus. The sequence goes on along the minus strand of NC_142037.1, from coordinate 71,474,502 downwards.
ATGAACTGTGAGACTTATTCTTGCATTTAAAACAGAATTTTAATCCCCCATTACTTGCTAAAACAGCAATTTAAAAATACTAGTTCTTGAAAACAAACAAAAATTTTCTTATTAACCAGAATGCGTGGTTAAGCATAACCAGAGATTGATAAAATCAACAAAAAGAGATTTGTAGATTGAGGATGGTTTATTTTGTTTGATGGTATGAAAGGGACAAAACCTCCACAGTCCATAAAATCAACTGAAATCTGCTGATTTGAAATACATGTACTCACTTCAATAAATTTTAAAGGAAAATTGCTGAGTCATGAAAGATCTTTTCATTTAACACATAAGTGAGTCCTGATTCTTCTTATACATTGCATGGTTTTAGTATTAATTTGTCGTTTCGTTGATGTTACTCTATAGAAAAATAATTTATCAATGTCAGCATAGACTCATGTCTTCATAATAAATCTCATGGTGTTAGTTTTGCCAACATGAAACAACATAACAGTCAGGAATCTGAAAAGTTGAAAATTGTGAAAATTTTTTCCTTTTTTCCCTCTCCTCTTCTTCCCAACACCTTGCTTTGGTAATTAAAAAGAAATCCATTGACTTATAAACAATCAGCTTATGTTGAGGACAGTTGAAGACCGATATTCTACAATGAATCACTAAAGCTTCAAATTTTTTATTTAAATATTGTATAAATATTGTATAGGATTTTACAATAAACACATAATTCTTATTTGCAAAGGATATGTTTGAAAGGCAATGAAAACTATAGATTCCTTTATTGTGTCAGACAGTGTTAGTTAATTTCAAATAAACTAATGTAAACAATGCTGCATGATAATAAAATGATATAGGTCTTCATTTTTATTAAGGTGACACAAATTGAGTTTTACTTATTGCCTAATTGCAATGTTTATTGTAAAATTTGAAATAAATTGAGACTTACTGAAATAGCATGTTAATGTACCAAATTCAGATAATATATCATGTATTTATTTTTCATGTTAGAGAAATCTGAACTAAGATTTTAGAAATTGGCTCGCTTGGGAAAATGACTGTCATGGAAACATGAAGACTTCTGCTTACACCTCAAAAATCCAGTAAGAGCTGCTACAAATATGCGTGGAAGAGCACAGGGAACACAGAGAAAGCATGGGCTTATTGACTGCTCAGCATGGAAAAGTCATGAGCTACACGGTCAGTGAAAGACCATTTCTCAAAAAAGTAAGCTTTAAAAAGATGTAGGACATAGAGCTTTGGCTTCAATACATGCATGTGTAACTATTTGCACACATGTACATACATAAATGAATATATGAACAGCTTTCTTCTGTTCTCTCTTTCTCTCTCTCTATCACTCTCTCTTTATCACAGGCACATAATCAGAGATAGGGGGAAGAAAAAAAGATAAGAGATAAAGATGGACATAAAGATTTCACCTTGAAGCAAACATCGCAACATATATTTTAATATAAGAACTGTCTGAACTCCTAACTATCACTAGATGGCACTCCAAATTTAGACTGTGCTATATATTTCTGCAACTAGATGCTACATTATACTTATTTTATAAAGAAGAATTCATATATAGTAGTAAACTAATAATGCACCACCTTATATATACAATTATCAGAAAACTCTCTTTATCTGTGAACAAAGACTAAGAAAACACAAAACATTTAATAAAAAGTAAATCTTTGATTAAATACTGGAATTAAAAACAAGAATATAAAGGTAATGCAATGGCTATTATTAAATGTTTCCAGTGTCTATTTCAACCCTTGTTTTTCATGGACAAATACTATAAAATTGGCCTTATATTTGAGAATAGAAAACACTGGGAAATGTTCTTAGTTTTGTGAAGATAAAATTAAAGATTTGAATAGGTTATAAGCACCTCACAAGTTATAAAGTTATATTCAGAACCAAACATACAAAGTCATGCACAGCATAGCAATAATGCACTTCTGTTAAACTAGGTTTCTAAAGTCAAATACAAGTGAACAGTCTTCTTCAAATAGGAGATGATAACTAGTGTGACCCCGACCTCTGAGGCCAGAGGTTCTCCATTTTGTTCCTTTCTGAAGGGAAATTTCAGATTCCTAAGTAGAGGAAGCATTTTCTTGTCTGCCTTTCACTTATAAGTGATGACATCTTATATAATATGATCCAAATGAAACTCTGGAAGTGTGATCTCAATCATTTGACAAGTATCAGGTCAGCGATACTGTGACCCAGGATAATTGAAACAATCAACTTATTCTCTCCCCAGGGACCTCAGCCCATATGGTTAGCATAAGGGGCAGAGTGATGGCCAAGCAGCTTATTTGGACTGTCAATTACAGTACATTAAGAAACACATCTAGCAGAGAAAATGCCACTATTGGAGATAAGAAGCATTTAAAGATGACTAGGAGCTTAAAAATTTCTATATGAGAAGCCATCAATTATCATGGATAAAAGTCAATACATTGTTCCCTTATTCTATGGTAAGGTCATGATTCCAATTACTATGTAAAAGTGGCTGCTGTGAAAGACCTTTTGCATGGATGATGAACACAAGCTTTTTTCTTATCCTAACCCAATATTAAAAATTGACTCTAATTCTCTTGGTCAGATGTGGTGCGAAGTAACTTATATTCTTCTTTATATGTCAGTGAATGAGACTTTCAAGTAAAATATCTTGTGGAAAAATGAAAAATAATATTGCCATACCTATTGGTTCCATCTAAACTGTGAGGGAGAAGAATACTATTTACACTAATAGGAATCAGTGTGTGAGTAGTTTTAGTGATGGCAGTTGAGCCTGGGAGTTAACAAATATCAGGTTAGTGCTTTAACACAGAACTTTCTATTCAGCCATTAAAATTGTTACTTTTGTGTTTCTGATTCAGATATTTCTCATCAGGGATTTCAAAAGGAATGTTAAAAATACTATGCTATTTTAAAATATATATTTCAAAAATAGTACTGCACAAAAGGAAGTATTGTAATTGATAAATGTGTTTTATTCAACTACATTAAATAGTCTAATATATCATTTTCTTCTTTCTACATATGTATATATACATATACACATAAATATGTGCATACAATATATGCTTTATATATATGTACATATGCTTAATGATTATTACACTTGAAATTATCAACATGTCTGTGAGTATTGATTAACTATGAATAACAAAATAGTAAAGCCAATTAATAAGCACAATATATTTCTACTCATTTTATACAAGTATATACTACTAATAACAAATTAATAAATACTGTATTCATGATTAAACACAACATGGAATATAACACACACAACTAATAATACATAATATCATCAAAGAAACAGCATTACTAAGTAAATAACAAGAGAATATTTTGGAAATATATTGAAAATTAAAACAGATTTTAATTTCATATTTTTTGTAGAAGTCAAGTTCATAGTTCCAAGTACTGAAATGAATACACAAATGCTTCAATTGTAGTGTTTCCAACAACCTCAGGCACATCTTTCAAAAAATAAAGCAATTAGAATTAGTTCTCCTGGACTTGAATCCTGACTTTTCATCCAGGTTCTATGTACTGGGAAAAATGATTTAATTCCTCTAAAATTAGGATTGTTCATCAAATAACAAAATATATGGCTAAACAATATTACAGTTAATTATCTAATTGGAATATAACTCAAAAATGGAATCTCAGGGAATCTTGACCAAACATTCATTACATAGATTAACTGATCTTGTGATATGAATGCTTATTTTGATGATTTTTTCAAAAGTATATAATGCTTAGTTTTACTGTTAATTGTTCCAAATTTTGTAAAATATGATTTGAAACAAGCAAATCATATTTAAGAAAAAAGTGATCATGCTGTGGTCAAAGCACGTGATATATCTACAGTCCAACTCTTTTATTTAGCCTAAGTCACAGAGAACATGGGGTTCTGAAGACAGAATGTTGTGATAGTAACTTCAAGAATAGGAAGTCTGCTAAAGATTTTGTCTTCTAGATATGTCAGAGAAGCAACATCTATAGAATCTTAACAACAACATAGAGGACCTACATAAGGATTAAAAAAATAAATATACTAAGATTGTAGGAGGGATTCTCACAAGGCCTCAACGTTAAGGAAAGCTATAAAATAGCGATAGAATCAGGAAAGTAGAAGAAATAGATGAGCCTGCTAATGAGTTTTGCAATATCAAGTAGTCATTCCTGAAATCATATTCATACAAGCAATATCATAGAGACTGTGTGGTTTCTATTTATATATTATATATTTAAGTATGTATGTGGTTGCTTTATAGATTCATACATTTATGTATATGTATACTGTTGCATGAGTTCTAATAACAAAAACCCAGAGGCAGATATGGGGTAAAGTATGAAATATCAGAGAAGTAAAGGAACCCATCAACAGAGAAACCATTAACCGCTACTGAGTCCCGAGACCAAAGAAGACAACATCTTGTCTCCAGGAATCCTCAGACTGAATGCTGTCTCTACGAAACCTTAGACTGAACGCAGTAAACTTTTACTCCCCTTGCCTTATATTCCTCATTCCACCCAGACATATCTCTTCCTTTCTCTACCTCTCTAGTGCTGGGATTAAAAGCAAGGGACTGCCAAATAATGGGATTAAGAATGTGAGCCACTATTGCCTAGCTCTGTTCCTCTTTCCAACTGAATTGATCTTGTGTGGCTGAGGGTGGCCTTGAACTCACAGAGGTCCACCTGTCTCTGCTTCCTGAGGGCTGGGATTAAAGGTGTGCCACCACTGCCTGACATCCACTAAGTAGTGTCTAACTCCAAACTCTGATCTTCAGGCAAGCTTTATTTGTCAAAGCACAAACAAAATATTACCATAGTAATACACACAAGTAACTCACAATTAAAGAAAAAAAAAGGGTATGAATTTGAGAGAGAAAAAGAGCTTTAAACATGAGAGTGGAAATAATCAGGCATGCATCGTACACATATAGCATTTCTCAGTGCTACAATTCCGATGCTCAGTAGCTATGTGTGTATGACTATGGGCGATGGATATTTTTTAGAATGCAAGATCTTACCATTTAACAGACTGAAAAAAGTTAATGCCATCAAAAATATATGGTGTGGAGTTACAACTACTGCTCATGTGGTAGATTGCTTATTCAGCATGGACGGAGCATGTGGATCTATTTCTAGCACCGAAAATGCTGCCTTTGGAGATCTGTACTAGTTTTCCCATTCTCTCTAGCATTCAGGAGGTAAAGGTAAGGTAATCATAAATGCTGACTCAATAATATGCAAATGAAGACCAAGGGAGGAAAGAGAGGCAAGCAGACAGACAGACAGACACACACACACACACACATACACACATTCACACACACACACACACACACACACACACACACACACACGCACACGCACACACATACATCCTAAAATGTTTTAGATTCAGATATTGCCCTGACCACCCCCTGAATGTTTTGAACAGTAAGTGATGTAGCTTTGGTAGCTTTGTAATTTATAAAGAGTAAGATCATCTAAAATGTTCCCTTTTTTCTTCATCAATAGCTAATTTTGGTTTCACTCCGAGGACAACCATAATATAATTGCTACTACTGAAAATAATTGTTAATATAAAAGGAATTTCCAGTTGATCTCCCAGTGGTCTGTAATTTAATATATAGCTCATTGCTTAACATTTCAAATCTTTCTTTGCTTCATGTTGAAAATTGTATTGTTATACTAAATTAACTTTTAGCAAGTTCCATCCAATAATGATAGTAAGTAGCATGATATAATCAGGAACGAAATTTAAGCATTATTAGTTACCAATGAACTGACTATCATGTTTTCTATAAAAGTTTAAATGCTTCTATTTCTCAATCCCACATTGAAGAAAATAAATTTCTAAAGAAGTTGAAGGAGTTTTTAACTTTGAATCTTTTAAGACTCTCTAATTTAAAGAACTTTTTAAATAACTAATATTAGTTTCCCCTAGGCTAACTAAAAAAATTCATCTCCCAAAGGATTGGAAATATAATCTATTTATTTCCATACCCTCAAAGATATACATAAAAGTGTTGTTTGTTGTTCCTTGATATCTGTCCAAAAGCATATCATTTTAGTATATAATATATACTATAGTATATATTTTAGTATATAATATATAGTACAGAATATAATACCTAAGTAATATATCAAAATACACTTATTATATTTAAAAAGTCTTTGTATATATTTTAAGTTCTCTATAGATTATTGTTTTTAGTTATCCAAATATTTGTTCATTTATAAGATTTACATACCAAAGTATGAGATTATCCCTCAATAATAAGGGAAGTAATCTTCTATTTACCTAGTTTTGTGCTAGTATGTTGAAGAGAGTAAAGAATAAATAGATCAATTCCTCTAGCTAATAAAAAGTAATTACAGAGTACATCTTAAACAGTTTGTCTAAAATATGTTACATATATTTAATTTCTCTATGTAGACTTGCTTTAATGTTATCTCATTTGTTTTGTAGATATTGAAGAAAGTTTGTGGTCCTTTTTACATTTATTTTTCTTCTTTAATTCATTTAAAAAATAGCCTAAAAAGAAAAACTCACAACAAAATTTCTAATGGATACATATTTTGAGAATAACCCACTTTCTTATCATCCATTTTATATGAGGCAGAAAAAAGTATTTTATCAACCACACAGAGTAATAATCATAAACAAAGACAAGTGATGAGAACTACAAAAATAGACAGGATGTGGCTGCTACACGGACTGACACACTTTGTCTACAATTACAAGACCACCACACCATTGAGCCAATATAAGTGCAAACATGTATAGGGGAGGGATCCCCGAGGTTCCATCTCTAACTGGTAATGTTCTGACACTTTACGTTTACTGGAGGAGAAAGTGTCATTCCCCTTTGCAGATATGGCTGTTGTTAGGCTGTTAGTACCAAGTGGATGGCCATATTTATTGATGTGCATTTGAGTAGCACTCAATAGGAATATTAATAAGAATAATTAAATAAATAAAAGACATGGTGTAAAAAGAAACTCATGATTATGCAGATATAATAACTACTCTGAGACAGAGAAAGTTTAAGTAACATAAAATATTCCATCATTAGGAGTTTTCATCTCTTTTATTTCTTCGAGCTATCAAAATACCTACCCTAGTTAGCAGGTTAAAATGTTCCTACTAGAAGACAAGCTTTATAATTGGAAAATTTCCCATTCCTTTTAATGTATTTGTTTATAGCATGGTATTCTTTTGTTTATATCAATACAAACAGAAAACTGTTTTTATTTGTTCACTCAATTTTAAGGGAATTTGAATTTCCAAAGTGGCTGTACAAGTTTCCAACGCTGAAGAATGTGATTAGCATTCTCCAAGCTAGAACTTCTTGCAACAGCAGATGCATAGCCTAACCTGGCCATCTCCTGTGATTAGGAAAGACTTCTGGCAGATGAATTCGGACACTAACCCAGTACATAAACTTTTACTTACAGTCTGTTCTTTCTATTGCAAGTACTGGAGTAAGGGTAACACAGAGATTGTAGAGCTGGCTAAGCAATTACTGGTTCAGCCTAAGAATCACACCACAAAAGTGAAACCTCCCCTGACACTGTCTGGAGCTCCAGGAATAGGAGGTTGGATGGCCCAGAGTCCTAGGAATGAAAAACATAACTGGAGAAAACACTGTCATTGCAATGATTCAAAGGTTATTCTGTTGTACTCTGATTGGTGCCTGGAACAATGGTCATAATAGAGTCTTCATTCAGCAAATTGTAGAAACAGATACAAAGACTCACAGTCAAATGTTAGGCTGAGTTCATGAAATTTTGCTTAAAAGGAGGAGCAAGAACTACAGAAGCAGGAAGAATCAAGTACATCACAAGAAAACTAACAGAATCAACTTACCTGGGCTCAAAAGAACTCATGAAGATGGAACCAGGGAGTTTCATGCAAAAGAGCCAGGTTTTCTGCATATATGTGAAAGTTGATTAGCTTGTGGAAGGCATTTACTTTTCTGAATAGAAACCAAGAAGGAGTGGATGGTGGGATGGGAGGCAGAGAAGAGGTGGTGGGAGTCACTTGGAGGAAATGAGGGAGGGGAAACAACTGTACAGATGTAGAATAAATAAATTAAATTAAAAATGAGATGTTCATTCAATTAAGACAACACAGTATGTTGCTAATATAAGTACTTGACACATAGAATGAAGTACAATGGTGCTTTCTAAAGGAAGGGAAAAAGTAAGGAAAGAAGCATGGAAATATAAAGAATTGAAGAAAAGTAAAGAAATAAAGCAGTATAATATATTTTATTTATCTTGAATATATTCCACAAACTATAATAAAATGTGTCTTTAAATAATGTTTTTACTAGGATTAGCTAGCAATGTATTATGTATCAACAACATGTTCCTATATTTTCCCATACTATTAACAATTAGTGAATTTAGGAGTTTAGTTTTATTAAAAATAAATGTCTTGGATAACAAATTGGTGCATTATTCTCAGGGAAAAACTGTAACTCCCACTCTAATATTTCTTTAGTTACCTGCAGTTCTTTGTGTATGTTTGATACCAGTGGTCCTCACTCCATCCTCCTTAGCATTTCTATTGTTGTTTCCCTTGTTCAGCTCAGGTTTAGTCAGTTTTTTGGTGAAACTTTATGGTGTAGCTTTGGATGTTACCAGTAACTGCACTCCCATAGTCCAGCCCCAATTCCTTACTGTGTGAAGATATGTCACTGTGATTGTTTTGATAAAGACTTGAAAGGCCAAGAGTTAGGCAGAAGAGAATGGCAAGACTTCTGGACAGAGAGACAACTCTGGGAAGAATAAAAGTTGAGTAGCCATCTAGACACAGAGAGAACAGATTGGGAAGTATGGAGATGAGGTGACAATCTATAAAAAAGAACTTCGATTCATAATATGGGCTAATTTAAGTTATAATATCTAGTAAGGTACAAGCATCAGCTAAGGTTGACCTTTCAAAATTAATAAAAAAATTTGGGGAACAGATCTAATGAGAGGAATTTCAAATGGCTGAAAGACACCTAAGAACTCAAGAAACTTGACATCAAAAGAAGAGATAATCCAATTTTTAAAAGGTACAGACCTAAACAGAGAACTCCCAACAGACAAATCTCAAATGGCTGAAAGACACTTAAGGAAATGTTCAACATCCTTAGCCCCCAGAGAAATCCAAAACAAAACAATTCTGAGAGTCCATCTTACACCTATAAGATTGGCCAAGATAAAAAACACTGATGATATCATTTGCTGGAGAGTATGTGGGGTAGAGGGAACTCCCTTCGATTCTTGGTGGGAGTGTAGTTTTATACAGTGGCTTTGTAAATCAGTAGGGCGATTTCTCAGAAAATTAAGAAACAATCTACTTCAAGAATTAGCAATTTCAGTTTTGGGTATATTCTCAAAGAAGATCATTTATACCACAAGGACATGTGCATAACTACATTCATAGCAGCATTATTTGTAATAGTCAGAACCTGAAAACAACCTAGATGCCCCTCAACCCAAGAACGGATAAAGAAAATATGATATATTTACAGAATAGAGTACTACTCAGCTGTAAAAATAAGTGGCATCTTAAAATTTGTAGGCGAATGGGTGGATCTAGGAAAAACAATATTGAGTAAAGTAGCCCAGACCAAGAAAGACAAATATAATATGTACTCTCACATAAGTGACTTTTAGTCATTAAGAAAAGAAAACCAACCTACAATCCATAACCCCAGAGAACCTAGATGACAAAGAGGACCCTTAGAGAGACATACATGGATCTAAATAGGAAGGAGAAAAAAAACAAGTTCTCCTGAGTAAATTGATTGAAAACGTTGGGGTTATGGGACAGGGTGGAAAGGGAGAGTAGAGGAAGGGAGGGGAGTGAATAAAAAATATAAAGTGCAATAAATACAAGGAAAAGACAAAAATGGGTTAATTTTAGTTATAAGAACTAGGTAGGAACAAACCTACGCCAAGGCTGAGCTTTCATAAGTCTCTGTATCATTATTTGCAAAGTGGTATTTCTAACAAGAAAGTAGAGCTACACAAAACTCTATAGAAAAATTAAAAACCAATAGAGAGGAGAGAGAGAGAGAGAAGATCCACATGGTACATGAGCTTGTATGGAAATCTACTAAAAAGGGACTATATCAAAAAGTAAATGAATCCTATTAGCAAAAGTGATAGGCTTACTTATGTCTTTGCTTCTCCTTTTGTTCTGCTACTCCCAATACTCCAAGTATAAATTCTTAGTTTTGTTATAGAGTACCTGATGTGATTTCCCTTTTCTCTCTGACTTCATCCACAAAGGATCGCAAACATGTTCTCCTCCAATATTCCATTCCCCAACTCATCCGATCATTGAAGCCTCTGAAGTCAGTAGGCATTTCCCACAAATACAACAGTTGTGCAAGCCATGGAAAGAGGTAACCAACTGATGTCCTTCAGAACTCACTCCTCTCCTCCGAATCTTCATAATCCTGTTAATACCCCTCTCCTGTTGTCTCATCTCTAGCTGAGTAAATGCCATCTTAATTCACCTCCTTGCTACACCTTCTGTGTGCCCCACAGACGGTTCATTCTTAGCTGTCCTCTGCCAGCTCATTGTCTTATTTTGGCCCCCATCTTCCACAGCCTCTCCCCCCTCACCCACATGTCACTCTTGCCGGGGAACCACATAGACTGACTTCAGATCCTCACTTCTCTGCTCCTGCACTGTCAATCCTCCCAGTCTCATCCCCAGCTCAGTAGCACTAAACCTGCTGAGGTCTCCCTTTACCGTCTGACTCCATACCCAAGAAATCACAAAGATCTCCAAATTTCCTCCCTCAAAGGCATCTCATTATTAGCTTCAAGACCAACAGGCATCGCCCTGACTGTATACCATCTGTGCAGGCCATGGAAACGGACTCAATTCCCCAATTCCGTCTACAACATTATAGCACATGATCTGGGATGACTTTTCTTCACTGTCTACTCCCATTACAAGGACACTGAACACACAGATTTTACTTAAATACTCCTTTATCTGCCCTCTTCTTTACACCCTTTCCACTCCTAGCCCAAACCCTCTCCTATCTGTAAGGTACTAATATCCAGAAAAACATTTTACCTGAAACCTTAAGTAGCCACAGGTATCATGTCCCAGAAAATTTCCTACCAGGCAACAATCACACTCTTCTAAAATCCAGAAATCAAGTTACAAAAATCCACCCAACAGAAATCAGAGCCTACAGCTGCAGTCATACCAATCCCAGATGCCTAGATGACAGCAAAAAAAAAAAAAAAAAAACAATCTGTAACATACAGGGCTATGTATCTTCACTAGAGCCAGCAACACTACTAAAGAAGGGCCTTGATATTCTAACATAGTTGAGCAAAAATTAAAAAAAAAACTTATAACAACATATTTGGCATATAAGATGGCAAAGGTCCTTGGGATGGTTTACATAGGAACGATACTGATATGCTTATATGTTTGACTGTTTTGTTATTAGGGAGTCACAATACTTAGCAGTGATAAGGAGGCATGGCTTTGTTGTATCAAACATCACTAGGTGTGAGCTTTGTGTTTTCAAATGCTCCAGTTAGACTGTATCTCTCTCCTGCTGCCTGTGGATCCATATGTATCGCTGTGACTCCTTCTCCAGCACCATGTCTGCTAACATGTGGCCCTGCTTCATGTCATGATGAAAATGAGTTAACCTCTGAAACTGAAAGCAATCCACAATTAAATACTTTCCTTTATAATAAATACCATAGTCATAGTGTCTCTTCAACAACAAACTAGCACTGAATAAGGCAGTCCTTGCAGCAGAAATGAATAAATCCATTAAGGCTATGAAAGAAAATACCAACAGTTAAGAGGAAATTAATAAACACCTTCAAAAAAGCCAAGAAAACATAAACAAACAATTGAGGAAAATAAATAAAACTATTCAAGACTTGAAAAAGGAAAAAAATCAGTAAAGAAAACTATAATTGAGAAAATTCTAAATATGGAAAATTTAGGACTATCAACAGGAACTAAAGAGGCAAATTTCACCATCAGAATATAGGAAATTGGAGAATAAATTTCAGGTACTGAAGATGTTATTGAAAAAATGGATAAATCAGTCAAGGAAAATGAGAAATCTAAAAAGCTCCTAACACAAAACTTCCAGGAAATCCAAGGTTCTATGAAAAAATCAAATAAAACTTGAGAAAAATAGGAACATGGGGAGGAGAAGAAACCTTGCACAAAGGTCCAGAAAATCTTTTAAATAAATCATGATAGAAAGTTTTGCTACACTAAAAGTTATATGCCTATAAAGGTACAAGAAGGATAAAGCTCAACAAATAGATTGCATCAGAAAAGAAAGTTTCCTTCCACATAATAATCAAAGCATTAAACATACATAGACAATAAATTAGGTTAAAGTTGCAAGAGAAAAGACTATGTAACACATAGGGGCAGACCTATAATAATCATAATTATAACCTGACTTCTCAATGGAGACATTAAAAGCCAGAAGGACAGATGTGCAACTGAATTGACGAATTCACAGATTCCAGCCCAGACTACTATAGCTAGCAAAACCTTCAATCACCATATATGAAGAAAATAAGATATTTCATGATAAAGTAAATTTTAAAAAATATCTATCTCCAAGCCCATTACCACAGAAGGTTCTAGAAGAAAAATTCCAAGCAAAGGATATTAAATACAATTATAAAAATGGAAGGAATAATTAATTCATGACAAGCAAAGTCAAAAAGAAGGGAAACACACACACATACAACCACCAGCACCACCACCACCACCATCACTATAACCACCATGAAAAATAACAATAACACAAAAACAGGAATAAACAACCACTGATCATTAATATCTCTCAACAACAATGGTGGTAATTCCCCAATAAAAATTCATAGACTAGCATAAATAATAAGAAAACAGGATCCATTCTCTTTCTTTTTTTTTTTTTTTGCACCCAAGACATATAAGTCAATATCAAGTATAGGTAGGCATTATCTCGGGGCAAAGAATTGGAAAAAAATATGCCAAACAAATTGGCATAAGAATGTAGCTTGTCTAGCTATTTTAATACCTAAATAAATATACTTCAAACTAAAACTAATCAGAAAATATAGGAAAGAAAACTGCTTACATATCAAAAGAAAATCCAACAAAGAAGACCTTCCAATTCTTAATGTCTATGGCCCAGAATGGGTACCCAAGTTTATAAAAGGAAAACTACTATGACATAAAGCACATATTGATTTTCACGCACTAATAATGGAAAATTTCCATACAACACTGTCACCAATAGACATGTCATTGAGAGAAAAATGAACCAGAGAAATTCTGGAGCTAAGAGATGTTACAAATCAAGAAGATATAACAATTAAATCATATTTTCATAATATTTTACTCAAACACACAAAAAAATAGGCATTTTTCACTGTCCCTCCAAAACCAACAACATACTTGGACACAAAATCAGTTTTAACAAAAAAAAAAAAAAGAAAATCAGTTTTAACAGATACAAGAAAACTTAATAACTCTCTTCATCCTATCAGACAATCAGGGATTACCGTTGAATATCAATACCAGGTACAGCAGAAAACTTACAATGCAAATTAGAATTTCTTTATTAAACAAAAATGAGTAAAATCAGAAATAAAAAAAAGAAATAACTTCCTAGAACTTTTTCTAAAGTATACACAGCCTATCAAACTTATGGAACACAAAGAAAACTGATCTAGAGGCAAGCTTATAACAATAAGTATACATATACATACAAATGCATATACATGTATACACACACATGCACACACACAAACACATATATTAACTGGGAGAGATATCATATTATCATTTTAACTCTATAATTGAATTTTCTAGAATGAAAAGAAGAAATCAAACCCAAAGAAAATAGATGACAAGAAATAGCTAAACTCAGGGCTGAAATGAATAAAATAGAAACAAAGAGAACAATACAAAGAACCAGTGGAAAAGGAGTTGGTTCTTTGAGAAAACCAATAAGATCTACACACCCTTGTGCAAATTATGAAAAGATACAGAGAGAATATGTAAATCAACAACTTCGGAAAGGAAAAGGGAGACATAGCAATGGACACCAAGCAAATCTTAGGCAATTACACTAAAACCAGGAATAAGATAAGGTTGTCCATACTCTCGAAATATTTTCAATACAGTATTTGAAATCTTAGCTAGAGCAATAGCACAACTGAACATAAGTGGATAAAAATTAAAATACAAAATGTGAAGTGCCTTTATTTTCAGATGATATGATAATATAAATAACTGACTCAAAATTTTTCATGAATGTCTTGTAGCCAATAAGCAGTTTCGGCAGAATATCTGGATAAAAAAAAATTCACAAAAATCTATAATCCTCATGTGCAGAAATGACAGACTGAGAAGAAAGAGACAACATCTTTTACAATAGGTTCAAATGATAGATCCTGGGGTAACACTAACTAAAAAAATAAAAGACTTGAATGATAAAACTTTTAGTATTGCAGCAACAAGAATTGAAGAAGATAGCAGAAGATGAAAAGCTGTCCCATGTTCACAGATCAGTAGGAGAAACACAGTAAAACAGCCCATCTTACCAATGGCAATCTGCAAATTCAGTATAATCTCCATGAAACAAAAACAAAATTTGTCACAAACCTTGCAAGGACAATTCTCAACTTCACATTTAAAAATGCACAAAAACAAAAACGGGCTTTCTAAAACAACCCTTAAGTCTAAAGAAATTCTGGAGGTAACACAGTTCATGATTTCAAGTTTTAGTACAGAGCTATAATAATAAAAAACAAGGTAATATCTGATATATCGATCAATGGATTCAGATTGAAGATCCAGGCATAAATCTGCACACCTAAGAACAGCTTATTTTTTTATAAAGAAGCCAGAAATGAACACTGTAAAAAAGAGATTATCTTCAGCAAATGGTGTTGATCAAACTGGATATCTGCTTGGAGAATAATTCCAATATGAACATCCTTATCACCATGTCAAAACTCAAGTCCATAAATGATTTGGGATATTGCTCTTGTATACTGAAAAGAATTACAATTCACAAACACAGAGAACCTATACAACAAAAAGGACCCTAACTAATCTACATAGGAAGTAGAAAAAGATAATCTCTCCTGAGTAAATTGGGAGCATGGTGTTCATGGGAGAGAGTTGAGTAGAAGGAGGGTGGGGAGAGTAAGGGAAGTGAGTGGAGAAATATATATATATAGCTCAATTTAAAACCATTAAAAAAGAATTATAATTAAAAAGAATTGTCACTCATATTGGTAGGTAGCCAGACAAAAAGTTTTAGGTGAGGTGACATCCAAAAATTTTGGGAGGAGATAAGGCAGAGAGAAAATCACCAGCCAGAAGCAGAGGAAGCAAGATAAAAATGTTGCACTGAGAAAAGGTACTTAGTCACGTAGCTAAGCATAGACAAGAATTATGGCTTAATTTTAATTGCAAAAGTTAGCTAGTAATGAGCCTGAGCAATAGTTTATAATTAATATAAGCCTTTTCATATTTATTTGGGCCCTTAGTCATTCATGACTATGGGGCCAGGTGGGTCAGAAACAAAAGGGGGGAAATGGTGCAGGAGAATTATCTGTATTCTGTCAATCATGTATTTTAATAGAATGCTAATTGGTCAGGCAGGAAGTATAGGTGGGTCAACCAGACAGGAAGTAGAGGTGGGGCGATGAGAACAGGAATATTCTGGGAAGCAGGAAGCTTCCTCCGCCATTCCTGCCCAGACCATAGAAGAAGCAACGTGTGAGCTGACAGCTGAAAAAGGTACCAAGCCATATGGTTAACATAGATCAGAATAATGGGTTAATATAAGCTATAAGAATTAACAAGAAGCCTGACCTAATGGGCCAATCAGTTTTATAATCTTATGGAGGCCTCTGTGTGATTTTTGGGGGGCTTGATGGCTGTGGGGTACGGGGCAGGACAGAAACCCCAACAAGCCAGACAGCCCTCATGTTACACAGGAGAATCAAGTAAACAGGAGAAGAGAGATGTGGTTGAGGTAGGGTATTTTGTGATAGACTCCTAGTGCAGTGGAAACTTCTGAAAATATATGAAGTCAATCCTAATAATATCTCCAAACAATGAAAATAACAGAGTCTCTAAAAGGCATTCTCTTGTTAGCATATGAAACTTCTATTACTGGTACAAGGTTACATCCAATGAGATTGTTGGCCAAAGGATTTCCCTTGAAATTCCCAAACCTAGAAGATTGTCTAGATAATAGAATACTCTCTGTAAATGGACAGCAAAACCCTGTTGCTGAAGGCAATACCAACACAGCTCAGGACATGCAGAGGGCAAGCCATTGCTTACAAAGAACCTGCAGCTCCATCTTCTGGTATCTGTTGTATGGGAAGGTTCTCTCCAGCCTATCAGAAGGTACTCTCAAGGCTATCAGAAGAGAAATATAAACACTAATCCAGTCATAATTTCGATAGTCTCCAATCTGCCCTGTCTGCAACTTATGCTAGGGCAAAACTAGAAGGAATAACAACTAATATCTGATTTGACATAAGGTTCACTCCAGGAAATGAAATCCATTTTCAGTGGTGCTTGGGAGACAAGGAACCAGAGAACAGACAGACAAGAGAAAAGGGACAAAAACAAATACTATAAGTATTTCTAAGAAAAAAACAAGTAATAATAAATGACTCGTAATGAAATTCAGATGTAATAATAGATCAGGACTTTGTTCAGTAATCATAAGAAACCTTTATCCTCCAGCAGATAGGAATGAAAAAAGAGATCCATAGCCCAATATTAAGGAGGCCCTGAAAACAAAAGCTCTAAATGGGATCTCTACATCAAATATATCCCCTCAGAGGTCAGGGAGTCAAGTGAGAGAAGACATGAAAAGAGTAACAAAGTCAGAGGGGACAGAAGACATAAGGAGAACACGAGCTTATGGATCAACCAAGCAAAACTCATATGAAGTCAGTGAAGCAAAAAGCACAAGGCCTCATGTGTCTGCATCAAGTTTTTTGCATATTTTATAACTTTCAACCTAGCATTTTTATGAAATCCCAACTGTGTGAATTAGTGGGTCTCTGTTTCTGTGCCTTCTCTCTTTCTTCTTTACCTCTGTAGTTTTTCCTTGTCCCAATCCAATATAATATGTTATGTTTTACAAATTCATTATATTGTTTTAATATATCCAACACAATAAAAGAAAATGAAATATTTTAAAGAACAATATAGTACAACAAAGAAATAAAAGAAACAAAACGTGAGTACTTTTAAATCCATGAACATTCATAAATTTGGTTGTCTCAGCTAGTAACAAGCAGGTATATTTTGCTGGAAAATAAGAGTGTTTTCACAAAATTGCTATGTTCACAAACCCTGTCTTCCTTGAGAGTGTTACTAATTTTCCATAAAGTAAAATAATCTGTTGTGGAAAGTCCCTCTGCATATGTGTTGCTTTAATTGGTTAATGAGTAAAGCTGTTTCTACCAATGGCTTAGCAGAGTAAAGTCAGGTGGGAAATCTGAACAGAGATATAGAAAAGCAAAAGCGAGCAGGCAGAGTCAGGAAGATGCTGTGTAGCTGCCAAAGGAGACAGACACGGGATGGAAACTTAGCAGTAGGACACAGCCTCATGGCAATAAATAGATTTATAGAAATGGGTTAATTTAAGATATAAGAGTTAGTCAGGTAAATGCTTGAGCCATTGATCAAACAATGCGATTATTTGGGTCTGAGTGGCCTGGAAGCAAACAAGCAGTCTCCATTTACAATAATTGAAATTCACAATAATGAATATTACTAACTTTTCTTGCATGTTAAATTTGTAGGATAGAAAAGATCACAGAAATAAAAGTGGACCATCAGTGATTAATGATAAATTTTTATTGTCAATTCAACCGTATCTGTAATCACATAGGAGACACACTTGTAAAGATGTGTAAGAAAAGAGTAAAATAGAAGTTTAACTGAGGAGAGTAAATTAGGAAGATATTAAAGATATAGCATAAATATCATTTTATAGCCATTAAGACAACATAGGATTAACATTTAAATAATTTGAGTAAATTTAACCATATACATGGTGAAATTTTAAAGCTTATATGAATTGTAATTTCTTGTATATGCTGTGCATATTCTGGCTAACAATACAACTAGAGGCCAGGCAGTGGTGATGCATGCCTTTAATCCCAGCACTTGGAGGTAGAGTCAAGTGGATCCCAGTGAGTTCCAGTCCAGTCAGGACTGTTACACAGAGAAACCCTATCTCAAAAAATCAGAAATGAATAAATAAATACACTTAGTTTTTTCTTATATTTATGATTTTCTTTACAATAGAAACATAAAATATGTTTAGAAAAATATATGTCTAGAAACTAATATATCCTATAATTTGCTCATATATAATATGTTCAGTATAATATCATATATAATAACAATAATATGTTGCCTACAGTATTTTATTTTGCCACCTAAAATAAATCTAATTTGGTAAATTAATAACAAAGCAGGACACCATTTCCACATGAACATAGAAGGAATAAGGGCATGTTACTGCTACAAAATAATTTTCTAGCATGCTAAGATTTTTAGGGAATGGTTCTAATAGGAACACAATATAAATGTATACATATAATTAATATTCATTTTAGTATTTATGGTAGGTCACCTATTTGCTCATGTTACACTGTCTGTCAATGGAAATACAAGCACAAAGTCTAAGTTCCAGTGTGTTTTCTTCAAACTATCACAACTTAAAATTACCTGAGTCTAGGTTTCTTATTTTGTTTCTGGAATAATAATTATCTTTCAAGGCTCTTATTTATAATTGGTGAAATCAATCTTATGTAGGCAAAAGGATAATTTTGTTCATAGAGTTAAAGTTCACAATTCTATGAGTACATTTTAAGTCCAGATATGTCCATTCTCCTCTTTTGGGAAAAACTAAACATAATCAATTCTCACTATTTCTTTTAGCTGTATTCTATAATGTTTCTTTAAGAACTAAGTTAGCAAATATTGAATAATTGTTCCTAGGAGAAATGCAATGCTAGACTTCTCTGAGCTTCTGTTTGTAACAACTTTATCAAACACTCAATATATTACTTTGTTTTTATGTGTTCTTCTAATATATAACTTCTGGATTAAAACTGAACTCATAGTCAATAGTACATGAACTCAAACCTGAGAAAACTTATCTAAATCATAATAAGGTACATGGCTACTTTCTTGTGCTTAAGAACAAGAGCCAACATTTCACTCCAATGCTTCTTGGAAATTTTAGACAATTCAATCATCAATAAAAATCATAAAGTAGATTTCAAAAATCTAGATAGAATAAGTAAAAATGATATGAGCACCTAATGTTGCATATAAAACACTACTTCTATCTGAGCAGTAAAGAAGATCCAATACAATAGCAAATGAAAGAGGTTGTGAAATAAATTTCACCATTTATTCCGGAAGTAAAAGACAAATAATAAACCAGTCTACATGGCAAAATTTCTATTTCAAGTAATCTTGAATTGTGGAAGTACATAGAATACAAATTTCCTTATTGTGTTGTCAATATACTTCTTGAGAGTTGAAAAGCAAGCATAATATTCGATCTGCTGAACTCTATCAATACAATAATATATTCTGAAAATGGAAATACTCATGGGAATTTACTTAATCCATAATGTATTTAGTTACTATATGTGTCAATGTATGTGATCAGCACTCTTAGAGAAATAAGTTCCCTAATCTTACCAGAAAAAAAAAAGATCAAGAACCCTCTTCCCAAGAAAATAATCAAAGATAATAAACTACAGATGCATTGAATATGAGTAAACTAGGTTAATCTAAATTATTTTCCACAAAACGATGCCTACAATCACAGGTCTTATGATAGAATTGTAATACTTCACATTCAACTATGTAAGGAGCAATAAGTAGAGAACTCCTCTAATCTCTTTGAAGAGTGGCAATTAACACAATGTAGAGTACTGAGAAAACCAAAGTAGTTGATGGGGTTAAATATATACACTCATTTAAAGAAAATCTTCAATGCATAACAATCAATAAAAGAGGAGACAAAGAAAACTAAGAAACTGGGAAGGCAGAGTGGTGGTGGATTGATTACACCTTTTGTCCAAGCAACCTGAAATCAAAGCAGGTAGATCTCAGAAAATTGCTGGTGTATCTGTAGTGTAAAAATTTTTAATTGAGAACAAGAAAGCAAAGACATTCTAAAGCAGGCTATTTCACTTTCTCGAACACAAAGGCACTTCTAGACGTTAATCTTACTGGCATAGTTTATATCGCTGAGAGTTTTCTGGTTTATCCTTTTGCCTTTATGTTGTATATATTTCTGTTATTAAATACCCTTTCCATTTGGCATATATTACAACATATAGCAAACTGAGGCATTTAGTATATACAAAGAGGAAGCAGACAGTATGATGAAGCGATGACAGAAATGAAAGATTAAAGACAAGAATCAGATATCCAAGAACTAGGTGAGGGTTGAAATCCTAGAATATTGGAGTTAAGACTTCTAGAAACCACAAGTGATATAGAAAGCCAAAAGCAAGGCTTGTTTGTGGATATTGTATTCTAGCACAGTAACTGTACAGGTAAGAGAGTCAAGAGGGACAGAGGCGACTGGGGAATCTTGGTGAGGTAATACACACCTGTGATACCACAATATCACAGAGTATTAATAAGAGAGAGGATCACAAGGTCAGGATCAACAACCTATATAAGAGACTCTACTTTGGAAGGAAGCAAAGGAAATGACACACACAAAACAAACAGAAGACGCTGCTGTAAATTTTAATCAAGATAAAAATAGTATTGGTAAGAGGAATAGAAAGAACTAAAGAGAATAATGCAGCAAATATCTACATATGATTAATTGAAGTTGTTAAATAAATGAAGCAAATTTGTGAGAGATATATTTTAGAAATGCTACATAAACCTTTTCTCAAATGCGAAAGAGAATCGAAGTCTATATCCAGAAAGTACAACAATAAGCTAACCGACTGCTAAAATGTCAGCTCTGAGACATATCAGTGTGAAACTACTGACATTTGTAACAGGACTTAGAATGCTGAGAGAATAGCACGTGCTTAAATAGAAAATTTCAGGTCAACAATACTGAATTATGAAAGACACTTGATAAATGCCTACTGAAAAGAAAATCATTTTGATCTATAATTCATTATATATTTAAATTAAATAATGCTAAAATGTATTCATAATATAAAAATACTAAAACTTCTACATGTAAATGTTGAATTTTAAGACATTCTAAAGTAATGAGAAATTGAGAAAATAATATTAAATACCAAAGATAGCAATTCATTTATTTTGTGATATATCTTAAAATAAATAAGACTAGTAGTGATAGTCCATCTCAGAATACGTAAAATTAAAAATAAATAGAAGTATGTTCACCAAATAGCAATGCATGTGGTATTTCTGGTCTTTCCTTAAAAATCATTATTTGTTGATGTTCCAATTAATATATCAATAAATGAATACACATATCAAATTAACAGGAGTCTTCTGGGAGAACTGCAATAAGAAAACTTATCAGTGAGAGGGAGAATGTTTGCTGAAATGGTCTTCGCATTAGTTGAAACACACTGTGTGTCAGTCAGCTCTGCTAGAAACTCTATGGAAGTGAGAAAGAAAACCATTCTCACTTTTTATGGTTTGTTCTGTGCTATGTATCTCACCATTTAGAGAGAAGCAGTGATGTCTATCACTGTTATACTTCTAAGGTTTAGGTGATGAAAACTTGAAGTGTTTTTCAGTGCTAGAATGGACAAAGAAAATTTGGTACTTGAACACAATGAGTTTCTATTAGCTATAAAGAAAGAAAAAATCAATAAATTTCCATATACAAGGATGGATTGGACAAATATTACCCCTAGGTAACCAAGACCCAGAAAAATATCTCATCTTTTCTCTTACTTGTGGATGATTGGTCTGGACCACTAGAACTAAATATAGCTGAAGTAACTTCTACAAACTTGGTGAGGAGAAAGGGCACCTGGGATCAACCCTAGGGTGAGAGATTATAGGACTAGATGTTGTGAATGTGGCAAGGAGAAAATTAGAAAGCATATAACTAGGTATGTGGAAGTGAGTTTAATACATAGAGAATAAGAGGAAGGAAAGGTAACAACACTAAGAATATATAAAAACAACATAAATATTTTATAAGGTTACTTAAAATATACATCAGATAAAGGAAACCTTCTTTACAGTTGTTGGCCAGGGGAGTCTAAGAGACTTACAAAAGTATTCAGGTGTTTTTTAGTGCCTCTGTTTGCCTCCTAGATTTACAGGAAGACATTATTGCTGAAGAAACTATATACTCCAAAGGAATTTGACGATTCAACCTGGAAATGCCCTGGAAGCTTACTCCCTAAGGACTAGCTCTTGTAATATGAGATGTTGCTTTGTAAATTTCTGAAGGAGAAAAGCAATCAGTAATTTTGCTAAGGAGTAAAATTTATAAAAAATTACAATAGCCGCCCTATCAATATATTCTCAATGATAAAATAGTACCATTTTTATTTGTGGGGATAAAAACAACTTCCCAATTGAACTTAAGTACTGCTTGGTAGGAGAAAGTCCATATCTGATTCTGTAAATATACCCAAAGAACCATAAATACAGAGGTCACAGACACTAGAGACAAACCTGTTATTCCCTTTCTCCAAAATCAGTATGCATTTTTATTCTAACCTGAATACTTGCCCTTATAGCCAGGGCTAAATGTAGCTCTACATTCTCCTCAGAGAGGCATAATTGATCAGAATGCAGAAAATGGGTGACCATGGGGTGCCTGGCCCAAATTGGTATATTCAATACAATTCAGCTCCAACGAGATTTAGTTTATGATTATGGGGCCCTTGAATATGAAACTGTTTTAATGTTTCATGTATATTAGTTCAATTTATTCACATGATTTCACTGAAATTTATTCGTATCAAGGCAGTATCATCATTTTTATAATAACCGTCGTGGGATACTAAAGTTATATATGAAAAATAGGTGTAAGAGACAATATCTTTTTGGTTTCATTATTGTTCCCCATATAAGTAATTTCCACATTTGGAGATTCATTCAACTACAGACCAAAAACATTATGCTCACCTTTTATATGTCATTATTCCAAGAGCAATATAATTTATCCACTAATTTCAGAGCACATATTTTACAGTAGGTAGCATATGCAAGGCGAGGTGGTTAAACGTGTTCAGGGTGAGTCAAATACATGACACTGCTAAATTATTTTGCATTACAGAATGAAAGTCAGCATTCTACAATGTTCTGATTCCTGGAAGGGACCTAAGGGATAAGTATAACCCTTTACTGGAGAGAAGAGTCAGTTTTCTAAACACTAAAGAGAATTCAGTCTCTACAATATCTATCCTGATTATTTCACACCCAGTTTCCAAAATGAGAGACAACAAAATCACACTGTTTTAGAACATGTCAGATTTTTGTTCTTTTTGCCTGTCTACTGTTTTTGGAAAGGTGATGAAGCATCAAAAACCTCCAGGGAACACATCTACACTGTGGACAATTGGAAACCCTTCACTATGTACAGGCAAACATTTCTGTATATCAAATCATCAAAAATTCCAGCACTGTTCCTGCTCTGTCAGTATCACTATTTATTTATTGTGTTAGTGTAAATGGAACTTTGAATTTCAAAGTGAAGAATTTTCAAGAAAACTACAACTTTCTGTTTGTGTTCCCATTTTCCAATTTTTCTACTGACACCTAATATAATATCTGGGGAGATATTGAAAGCTCTGAGTATAGCTGACAGTCTAATGGATTTCCAATAATCTTTAGAATGCTGGAATTACAGTGTATGAAGAAGCAGCTGACAATCAAAGTAAATTATACAAACGCTTGCTGTTTGGAACTCCAAAGGGAAAGAAAAATGTGCCATAGTAGAGCCCCCACAGAAGTCTCAATATCATCACAATAGCTCCTGAATCAGATTTTAAATTTCAGTTGCCACTGTGAGCAGAACAGTTTATCTTCTTTCTCAACTTCTATCCATCATTGGCCGTTTTTGTAGATTCTTTTGTCAAAAAGAGGTACTTTTTAATAATTACAATATTGAGTTTTAAGCTACCTGAAACAAAATTGTCTACTGAAGAAAGCTTTATGGCTTACAGCCATTTCTAGTGAATAAAATACAAAAAATAGTAATTTTACATATTTCCCATTATTTGAAGACAGTGAACATTACACATAAGGGACAATGTATATCTATGCATTAACTTTGCTACACATATTAATACTTATAGCTATGTTTTTCACTTTTACATTAGAATCATTATTAGTTATAAGCAGTCAGTAATATAAAACAATTATACTATGTATTTTTGAGATGAACAATAATACCATCTTTATATATATTCACATATATAAGAATGTAATAATTTATTTTTGCATGCCTATGAAAGCTTAAATAGTTACAGAAATTTATTATCAATTAGGTAAATACTTTAAATTTTTAAAACGAAATTTTAAAGATTTTTTTGCAAAATCTCTCTAAAACATTTATCAATGAATATCACTTACATGAAAACTGAAAAATGAATAATAACTAAAGTAAAAATGGGTATTAATTTAAATTTCCCCTACTTTTGTTCCATTTCTTTTATAACATAATCACATTTATGAAAAATTAGGTTAACTAATTTTAAATGTTATAAGCAAACATCTTTAATAATATTAATATAATAATATATTGTAAAGCAAACATTATCTTTACATGAATCTTGCTCCACTAGCATTTGAATTTATCATTGTACATAGCCTTATAAGATGGATGTTCATCTTTTTTTTTATTTTCCTTCATGATAACATTAAATCTTCACTTCTCACCCTGAATCATGTGAATATGGACAGTGTCACTTGGTCTAACACTGGTGATTTAACTAGTCTGGCATTATCTATGCTAAAAATACATTTTGAATATCATTCTACCCACTGAGCTTATGAACACAACATGGTTTAGAATTTACAAAAAGGGTAGAGATTTATCTTAAGCCATAGTATGCCAATTGCTTGTGACATTTATCCTCTAAAGCCAGATGGCAGTGGGATGGAATTTGGGTCTTCGTTTTTCCTTCATATATTATTCAGAAACTAATTCAGTGTTCAAATGGCAAAACCAACAACTCTCAGTAATTCTCTCATATTTTAACTTTGGTTGTTCAATGAAACAATAGAGATTTTCCAACAGTTATGAACATGTTTAACATATTATATTTGACCAGTAACTTCAGTAATTTTAAAAGGGTTAATGATTAATATGAGAAATAACAGATAAATAGTGTTACAGGAAATTTTTCATCCTGTGTTATAAAATATTAATATTGTACTAAAGAGTGTGGGACATGTTTATTAATTCTTCATTTCCTTGTGTCTTGTGTTGCTTGAGACCAGAATTCTTAATGTCATAAAGAGTATTGGGAGCCACAGCCTCACATGGAGCCTCAGAGCAATATAGACACCTAGTTTGGGGAGCATAGTATGTTCACTGTTAAGGTAGTCATTCGTTGTGCAATAAGGCTGGGTTTTAGAAAAGGACAGACACGTGGGTGACACTTCATAAACTTAACTATTGTGTTATAGTTATACCAAGGGAAATACAAACTATCTCACTTTTTAATGAAAAAAGTTCCTTAAAAGTACAAAAGTGATTAAGATTATATAAGAAGAATGTTGATAAGTAATAAAATTAACTCTCTAAGGAAGTTGGATTTTGGCTTTGAATCAAATGTTTTCAAGATTAAAAGAATGTATTACTGGTTTGATCACATGCTCATTCAGTCCCAGTCCAGCTGGCCTTGGTGAGCTCCAATTAGATCAGTCACACTGTCTCAGTGGGTGGACCAAACCCTCACGGTCCTGACTTCCTTGCTCACTGGACTGAGCTCCCAAGGTCCAGTTGAAGAGCAGAAGAAGGGAGAAGACAAGCAATTCCAAATACTTAATACAACCTTCTTGGTCTGTATAATGTTACTAGTATATATGTTTTCAGGGATGACCACTTACTAATGAATGATTGATTCATTCATCAATCAATGATGAATCAAAAGCATTGATGTGCTTTTAACTGAGGAAGTCTATTTCTTCTTCTTTTGACCTTCCATAGTTTCTTGTAGTTCTTTGCGTAGGGATGTGGCATCCTGGGCTTTCCTACATCCATGTTAGCATACAATTTTATCATTGTTTCCCTTGTTCAGTTCATGTCTAGGCTGTGTTGGTGAGAATTTATGGGTGTAGCCAGTGACATCACTAGGAGACAATCTCAGAGCAACTCCCTGAACAGCTGGCATGTGATCAAACCAGACTCTCTGAATGTGGCTGACAATGGGAGCTGATTGAGAAGCCAATGATAATGGCACTGAGATTTAATTCTACTGCATGTACTGGCTTTTTGGGATCCTAGTCTGTTTGGATGTACACCTTCCTAGGTCTGGATAGAGGGGGGAGGGTCTTGGACTTCCCACAGGGCAAGGTACCCTGCCCTGTCTTAGGGCTGGAGGTGGGAGGGGGAGTGGGGGAGTGGGAGCGAAATAGAAGGAGGTGGAAATTTTGAATGATATTATTTATAAAGCAATAAAAATATACAAAGATAAAAGTAAAAAAAAGAATGTATTACTTACAATATTTCTTGATAACATAGTTATTGCAACTATTTTCTATAGATATGTTTTCTAGGTCTATTATACTTAAGGAGGTCACAGAACATAGACATTATCCATGTAACTCCAACTATGATATAATACCTTCCATCTACCAGAATAATGATGTAAATTCTTACTGTGCAATGTTATGAATGGGTTTTATGGCCTTCTAAACTTATTCAATCCAATGACAGTCTGTTGGTTTTTCCTTCTCAAAATAACTATCATTTGTTCAAGATAATATTGCTTATCTTGTTAGGATGGCAAGCATATCTCCCTTGTGGTAATGTTTATTTAAATAAAAATACTAGTTTTTAAATTAAGACAATCAGTTTTAGATCCATACCTTTGAAACTTTTAAAAGGATCATAAAGAATAATGCAAACATATACCAAACATATAAAACTGTAAAGGAGATTCTTGTTCTTCTGACAAAGATTATAAATAAACCTATAATTTTATAATGCATTGGAATTAGATTAATTTAGATATAATTAAATAAAGAGTACAGTAGGGAAAAATTAAGCTACCAAAGAGAAAAATTATTTCAAATTAAATAGAGTTGTCATATCTAGCAGTAGTATAAGTATAAATAGGTTCTCAGTCATCACTTAATATAGACATAAATCTAATTTTTATTATGAGGAATCTTCTTAGTGAATTCAATAACAATAGGTTCTAATTAATTTACGACAGTGATGAGAATTATTTTGAAAAATATTATTTTTCATTGAATAGTTTATGAATCTGCAAATACTACGACATAAGAAATTCAATAAAAATCATTTAAAATATCTGTTTAGGAAGAAAGATGTAAAAATGAAGTAAATCTTATGATGGATGGAACCCCTACATGTGAAAAAGACAAAATGAAATTCATGACCTCTGTAACATTAAATTAAAATGCTGGAACCCCTTTCTTCTTATTATTCCAATTTCTTTAACCTGAATTGATCTTAATGCTGAGGAAGCAGAAAATTCTGAAACTTATATTGGTCAAAAAAACATTTGGCAGTAAATGCAAATCATGCATTTTGCTATTTTTTTTTTTTTGCTCTAAGACTACTTTTTATTCTACATCTAATTCCTTTGGTTTCACTTCTTCCCAATTTTATCAAAATGTTGTGTTAAAAGACAGAGGTATTGACATTAGTTTTAGGCCCCTTCATCATTTAACAGTGTTTTTGCTATTTAACAGTGTGTTTGTTATTTATTTAATTGGAAATTAAATATAACACATTTGAGCTAATGCAACTTAGAGCAATGTACTTGCAATTCCATAAAACACAGTTATTCATTGCATATTTGTCATACAGGTTTAGTTACATGGTATTAATTTCGAACGTTTCTGATCTTGTGTGATACAACATGAATATCAATAATATAATAAAATACAGTACTACTACTGTAAAATTCCATTAAGAATTTTCTTTTCACAAATGTTCTATCGATATTACTATTTTTGTTTTGTTTTGTTTTTTGATATTGAATTTTCTTTTTCTTTTTCTTTTTCTTTTTTTTTTTTTTTTTTTTTTTTTGGCTGTTCTGGAACTCACTCTAAAGTCCTGGCCTTGAACTCACAGAGAACTGCCTGATTCTTCCTCCCAAGTGCTGTGTATTAAAAGCATGCACCACCTCTGCTCGGTTGGATATCACTATTTTAAAATGCAGTAATATATATCCCTCTGCTAGGGATATGCTTTATTGTAGCTATACTAATATTTGTACTTTTCAAATGTGTAAAAATAAATCATATAGATTCAAACAAATATGGATCCAGTCAATAATGGATTTAAAATAGCAAATGTGAAACACAAATATTGTCACTGCACAACAACATGTCATAAGGGGAATAAATAAAAGGCTACTTTTAAAAGAACAATGGAAGCGTTAGTCAAGTTGAGCAAGAAAGGTAAGTATTGACATTTGTAAATGATAAAGGGGGAATGAATAGATAGACCACTCAGCAATAAGATAACTGACTGATTTTCCATAGCACACAGGCTCAGGTAATTAAAGAGTATCCTTGTAGACCTAGGATCATGTTTGATGATAAATAAGACAATCTGCTTCAAATATGTAATTCACCAAAGTCTCAATCTCATCATAGTTTTCTGTTTTTCAGTATAAATTCACATTAATTGCACGCTGTTTCAATGTGGTTCTACATATTTACTCTCAGCAGCTTACTTGTAGAATTACATTTATTTTGCTGCAAATGAGTCCTTCAGCTCTTCAATAAATGTTC
This sequence comes from Myodes glareolus, assembly GCF_982192425.1. NCBI lineage: Eukaryota > Metazoa > Chordata > Mammalia > Rodentia > Cricetidae > Myodes > Myodes glareolus. The sequence continues at coordinate 71,445,476 of NC_142037.1, read as the reverse complement.
TTTCAATATTTGATATGGTGGTATATATGCAGTTTCAATTTTACCCTAAACGAAATGTTTATTTGAGGTATTTCATTTAAAGTGTTTTCATTTTCTACTCATTTCGGGTGGAAAAGCAATCAGGCAGTCTCATTTAAGCTATCTTCCCTCTGGGCTTATTGTTCTAGTTAGCGGTTAAGTAACCTGAAACAGGGAAACAACAAAAAGAAAAAGACATTGAAACAAATTTTGCCTTCATCCTTCAAAATAGATTTTCTGCATATAAAAAGAAAGTTTATAGGTACTATCTAGTGCCACCATGTCAGTTCAGCTCTTTGTTCATTCAAAACAGACAAAAAAAAATCACAATAATCTGAATGGTGAGAAAATAATTTTCTTAGCAAGCACATGGACAACATTGTGCATGTGCATATTTAATTGTGTGTCTTAGGACATGGAACAAATACTCTTCCATTATAAACAGTAAATGCATACTAGTAATAAAATATTTTCTTGATATTAATTAATTTTACCTTTGTTTAAAATTGCAAATAAAATTCTTGCAATGTCTATATAAAAATGCAATATAATATTTTCCCTACCCATGATGATAATCAAAAATTTATCTTCTATTTTCTTTATTTCCCAATACTTGCATCATAGGAACAATTTCTTTACTCTCATTCCCTCAAATTAATGAAAAATCTCTGAACGCACGTTTTCTTTTTGTCCCTCTTATCTTCAACGTGTAGAAAAGCCTTCCTGTGGGAGAATACTCAAAAAAGTCATTTTAGAAAACTTATTGTGGCTTCAAAATGTTTTTGGATCTTAAGTGAACACCTCATAATTTTTTCAATGACAAAAGGTGTCAATCTGTTTGTGTATAAACTATGGTATGGTCTGTTAAATTTTGAATTTGAAAGAAATTACACTTTTAAAAAAATGCTGTTATGAAATTTTGCAATGTATTTTGATCATATGCATTTCTATTTTTTTTTGCCTGCCTGCTTCAGGTCATACCCTATGTTTATGTCCAACTAACTTCCTTTCATTTAAAGAAAATATTAATGACCATTGTCCCCAATTTAGAGCACTCCATATACTCATGAGTGACTGAACATCCACTGGAACATTTTTAACTTATTGGGAGTCATATCCTTGAATAAAATTGATTTTACCTCACCCAGAAATTGTCAAGTGTTCAAGACTTCTCAGTGAGGCATGGGTACTCATGACTCATTTACTACTCCATGCTAGAATGTTGATTGGCTAGACAGTGGTGCTGTGGATTGGGGCACCCAATAATAGTTGATATGAGTTCATAGACTAATAATGTCCAGAGGACACATTTTGGCTCTTGTACTACTCCAACTATGAGCCTTACAATGTTCCATCCACCATTCAATTTTGGTCTGATCCTTGCTATATTTATCACTAGTTGCACCATGCTTTTAAGGAAAAGACATCTACAGGATATAGGTAATATTAACAGGAAGCAGAAAAAAAAGTGGAGAGAAAGATGGAATGACAGAGAAGAGCATTACGGTGGAAATAATTATAAGGATGTTTGGAATAGATACAGATAACGTGGATATCCTACCATTTTATAACGTGTGTGTGTTTGCGTATTCATGTGAGCATGCATATTGGGGAAGTCATATAAATGGGTATCTTGTTAATTTCTAAAGTAACTGTAGGTTATCAAATAGAAAGTCCAGAGTCAGATATAAGTGATCTCCTTTCAGTTGTTGGTCAAATGTGTCCCAGACATGCCCTAAATAATGCAGACAAATAAGTGTCTTTGCTCTTAGATGCCCACAAGAACATGTTGATAAGATCATATTACTGAAAACAACAAAGAAGTGTCAAATACATGGAGAAGCCAAGTTGAAAATGATTAGGAAGTATACTTTCTGCTGATTAGCTCTTATAGTAGTTGCCGATGCTATGCAGGACACTGAGCAAATCAAATCACCTAAAATGCTGATGTCCATGGCAGAGGAACAGCAGGTGGCATTTAAAGTTCAAGATGTCAGTCCACCAGGAGGAAACTCTCTGATGGGTGAATCTCCTTAGACAAGGCCACTGTACTACAGACCCTAGAATGACTTTGCTTCTGCTGTGCCTTTACAGGCTTGCTAGTGCAATATTCCTCTGATATCTAGCATGGTATGAGTGGATGTGGGTGATTTGCACTGCTTGTAATATAGTGTGTTTATCTCGTGGAAACATCACTTTCTACTGGGCATTTTTGTCTGTGGATTCCTAAAAAGATGATCAGTTCCCAAGCTGTACTATCTAAATTGCTAATAATATTATAGCCTAAACAGATTTCTGATGAATAAAATAAATACAAGGAGATGTTTCACAACTATGGCTTATGAGTTTCATCTAAAGAGCTGCATAGATTGTAGCTCAAGTTAATGATTAAGAAGAAAACAGTTGTTTCCCAGTAGCACACCTAGTTAAAATTTTCTTAATCTTAATGTTGGGAGATGTGTTCACAGGTTTCTGTGTGCATTGCAGTTGAAACAAATCTCTGCAAATAACAAAATTATACTAAAGAGTTTTTGTTAAATAGATTTGAAGTGAAAAAACACAAGAAGACAATCTAAAGGTTTGGAAAGGCACATAGTTGAATGCAGAAATATTTAAGATCAGGGAACAAAAACTGAGCTGCCCAATTATCATTGACTGACATACCTTTCTTGCTAGGATTGGTTGCTGACCAAAGGTGATGATTAATCCTTTATTACCATTTCTTCCCTCAATCTTCTGATACAAAAATAATTGTTAACTAGTGGGTATGGACCCTAAAGATTTAAAATGAAGCTGACTAACTCTTTTTCATATATAAAAGTTTAAGTTTGTGATTCTTTTAAGATTCCTTATAAGAATACCTTTCAAAATAAGTAATAAAGTATTTGGCCCTTTCTTTTTAACTGAAAAATGCAGCCTGCCAGTAAAAGACCTGGCAAGCATACATTGTCTGCCAACACAGTTAGTGTATAACAAGTTGCTTGATTATGAATGTGTTTGGGTTCTTGGGATGCACTTGTAGTATGTAAAATGTTCCATCATGTCAGGGAGATGAAAAATGCTTTTTCTGTATTCATTATATTCATTTACTAGAAAAACAAAATGTTATCACATTGCAATTACCTTAAAATTTTTTTGAGATATATAAATATAGGGAAAAGTAGGAAAACAGAGGGAGAGCCTAGAAAGAACACAAGAGAATGGAGAATAAAGAATAAAATCATCAAGAGAGTATAGGAGCATTTCTTTGCCTAAACCCTCCTCAGATAAAAATGTTTAGCTTTTATGGACTCTGTGGATTTCTCTCAAAGCCCTTTGCTGCTGAAGACTGGTCTTACAGACAGCAGTACTAAACTTTTACTCCATTTGCTTTTCTTTTTTTTCTTTTTTAATTATTATTATTAATAAAAATTTTCACCTCCTCCCCTCCTTCCATTTCACTCTCCCTCCCCCCATCCCCCCTCCTCTCCTTCTCCAGTCCCAAGAGCAGTCAGGGTTCTCTACCCTGTGGTAAGTCTAAGGTCCTCCCCTCTCAAACCAGGTCCAGGAAGGTGTGCATCCAAACAGACTAGGTTCCCACAAAGCCAGTCCATGCAGTAGAATCAAAACCCAGTGCCATTGTCCTTGGCTTCTCAGTCAGCCCTCATTGTCAGCCACGTTCAGAGAGTCTGGTTTGATCCCATGCTCCATCAGTCCCAGTCCAGAATTAATCTGTTTACTTTTAAAGTATAATGATCATTGTGGCAACATATGTCTTTTTTTGAAATGATGCCACAAATGTCATGAGAATAACTAACTGCTTTTTTAGTGTATTTAAGGCCCCCTCAACAGGAAACACATGCCTGGTACTGTATATCTGACCAATGCCCCATGATGGAGGAGCTTATAAGCCTCAGGTGCTAACTTAATGCTCTCATTTTACTAATTAGACATCTTTTTTTCTTCTTTTTAAAAAATTTTGATTTAAAAAATAAAATAATTTTTATTCTACACACCAATCCCAGTTCCCACTACCTCCTCCCCTCCTCACATTCCCTCCATCTTGTTCCCCACCCTACCTGACCATTCACTCCTAAGAGAAGGTAAGGTACATTGCTCTGGGGAAGGTTCAAAGCCAACCTTTCTGTATCTAGGCTTAACATGCTGTCCCTCCCAATAGAATGGGATCCTCCAGTACAAGAAGTAGGGATAAATCCTGATGCCACTGCCATTGGCTCTTCAAGGTGCCCCAGCCATACAACTGTCACCCACTTCCAGAGAGCCTGTTTTGGTCTTATGCCGTTTCCTTCTCTTCCAGCTGGAGTTGATAAATTTTGATCAGCTCGGGTAAACTGTTTCAGAGGTTGTCACTATCATCTTGAAATTTGCACGCAAGTGGATGGAACCATAAAAAAATTCCTAAGTGAGGTAACCCAGACCCAGAAAGATGAACATGGTATGAACTCACTCATAAGTGGATACTAGCTATAAAGCAAAGGATAATGAACCTGGAGTCCATGATCTTAGAAAAGCTAAGTAACAAGGTAAACCCTAAGAAAAACACATATAGATTCATCTGAAAAAGAGAAATTGACAAAATTCCCTGACAAAGTTGGGAACATGTGGCTTGGGGGAGAGGAGAGGGTGGAAGGGGAGTAGGGAGGAGAACTTGAGGGAACAGGATAGTCTAGATGTAGGAAGAACAGAGAAGAGAGCAAGGAAAGAGATATTTTAATTGAGGGAGACATTATGGGGCTAGCAAGAAATCTGACACTAGAGAAATTCCCAGGAAAACACAAGAATGAACCCAGCTAACTCCCTAAGCAATGGAGGAGAGGGTACCCACATTTGCCCTGAAGTCAAATTGATGACTATATTAAACGTCACTATAGAATCTTCATCCAGCAATTGAGGGAAACAGGCAGAGACCCACAGTGGAACACTGGAATGAGCTCCCAAAGTCCAGTTGGAGAGTAGGAGGAGTGAGAACATGAGCAAAGAGGTCAAGAATAATGTCGTTTGAATTCTTATCTTTCTACCTATAGTATAGACCTTCTAAGATGTAATCAAAGAAATTTCCTTGGCAGATGGTAGCAAATACAGAAATTCACAAATGACACTTTCTTATTGCAAATATTCAATAAAATATCTGCTTCCTAATTTCATTAAAATTTAATGACATTTAATAGAAATTTGAGATTCTCTGAGTTACTATCATTTTCTAAGGATAATAAACAGAAAAATATGTTATCTTAGCAATGGAACTTGGGTTCTTAATTTTTCTCTTTTATTTCAGCAGTAAGAAGGATCAAGTCTCACATTCCTCATCTTTACTCCTCTTTTATTATTGCCAGTTACTAAAAGATGTCAGAAACAAAATATTGTGTGTTTATATCATTCATTTAATTATCTCATTGGTAAATGTTGACACCATTTCCATTATTGTTTCTTGGTGAAATTCATAAAAATAATGTTTTCTCTAGAATCATTATAACTATTATTTAAGAATATTTGGTTCTCACATATATATGTGCACACACACATAAATGAATGTGAGTATACATATAATAACATATATAAATATGTGCATATATTTGGAGTTATGTTCTACATAGAAACGATGTCAATAAAATAGTGTAATTAAAGATCAGAATACTGTCTTTTTCTATTAATTATAGACAATTTCATAGAATGTGTTCATTACATTCACTTTATTCCCACAACTCCTCACTGAATTTTATACCATACCCTCCCTACCCTGTTTTCTGTCTTTTCTCTCTAAAGCTCATCAAACATAATATGTGGTGCCAGTTGATTTTTGGATGTGTCACACTCTATTGTTATTTTGTTGACTTTCCAAAGGCTGACCTCAGAAAGAACTCACTCTCCAGCTCCTGGCGTATATCAGTAGCTAATGGCATCCCAGCAAGGCAGGACTTTACATCCCTCATATTTTAACTTCCAAGAGTCAATTTTGGGAAGTGTTTTATTATGCTGAGTCATCATCCTCCTAATTTAAAATGTAAATGGTATCGTATAAAGATTAAGATTATAGGAGAGGGTGTGTCTCAGTGGTAGAGTACTCAACAAGCTTCTGTTAGTGTGCGGGTTTCAGCTTTAATTGCAGTAAAAAATAAATGGAAGTATGCAGAAAGGAAGACTGGAAAAAGAAAAGTACACAACAAGAGGAAGTAAAAACAAGGAAACTGTGGACATTAATTTTATGGCAAACAAAGACAATAAAATTACGTGATTATTTGGTGTAGAATTTAATATGCAAAGTATTTCTACAAGATATTCTGTAGCATCTGCAAGTTATTCTATAATCTAATAAGAAAATATATTACTGCTGTGTTGTTGCCCAAAAGTATTGCTGTTTTATTGTTGTTAGCTGAGTTTCTTTCACTGGCTTCTGTGATAGAATAGACGGGAGACAATGACCAAGAAATAAGAAGGTTCCTCTCCAAACAAACAGTGAAGCAGGATACTGGACATTCAGATCATTGAATGATGTTCACTGACAGTGGCTTCTGTGTTTAAAAGTGGCATCAATAGCTATAAGTGTTAAAAATAACAATGACCTGAATATGGGCCTGGCTATTATTCATTTCTATCACAAATAGTATTTTGTTGTGGTTTCTCTTCAGAACACATAAGTATTTCACCCTTTATAGTCTATACTTCTACAAAGAATGTCCTTAATTATGCTAATGGCATTTTAAAATACAAATGATAGTTCAGTGGTAGCATTTTATACTTCTCCCTCTCTCCTCTATCTCTCTGTATCTGTCTCTGTCTCTCTTGGCCTGATTGGAGCAGGTCTGGCAGAAGCCATAGAAAACAAGGAGGAGTAGAGGCAAAACACTGCTGGCAGCAGTAAGTCAATTCTTAGTAGGTGGGACCAAGCCATGTGGCCACAGCCTGGCAGGGAATTGCCAAGTCTCTGTGGTGGGCCAACGGAGACAAATGGTGTGCAGCTGCCCAGATGGGTAGTTCAGCTGCATGGAGTGAGTGAAGCCTGCCCCCAGAGTGGGGAGGGAGGTCTGGGCAGGGTCTGGCAATGAGGTGGACTCAAGCCCTGTGGGTGCCAATTTGTTGGTGTACAAAAGAGTTCCACAATAGCCTGGAATGGAGTATTTTAATTTGGGAATAAACTCACAGAATGGGTAGCAATCCACAGTCCTATGCATTCGCTGGGAAATGGAACCAAATCAGCAGCCAAGAGTGCCCAGCACACTTCTCATCTGCATTTATAATACATGTGACCACACCCAAATTTGACAGTTATATTAAAGGCTGAAAGAAATCCCAAAGCACTCCTGTCTCAAAGCAATGTACTAGACTTTGTTGACTCCCCGTGGGCAGCCTTATCATCTATGCGGATTGAATAGAGGGGTAATGTAGAGGGGGTGCAGGAAGTGGGAGAAGGTGAGGGAGTGGGAACTAGATTTGGCATGTAAAATGATAAAGAATAGGTTTATAAATAAAATTAAACAAAGGAAAAAATTAAATTTTTATAAAAATAGATTCTTCTAACAGTACTGTGGAAAAAAATTGTATTCCACCTTTGTTTTAAATAAGCTCATACATTTCCTTTATTCATACTTAAATTATTGTGACTATAGTGGTTGTTTGGTTTCTTCATTTCTAAAGGTGAAAGCATTATTCAGTTCTGGTGCAATTGCCTAAAAATACCCTTTATTACAAATAGCTTTTGAAAAAAAAATCTTTGGAAATTACTGGTTCTTTGCCAATTTGACATTTAGAAATATCCCTGAAGATATGCAAAGAAAAATAGCACATTCCACGAATGTATTAATAATTAAATAGTAGGAATATGCCAGACTCAACTGTTTGGATGTTCACAATATGTGAAGGTAGATATGTATAATTATGACTTTCATAGGAAGGCTGAGTTGATGCATCCACTTTGAAGTAGATTTATTTGTTAAATTTGAACATATAACCACAAAATAATAATCATATGGGTCCTTATTAAAAAAATAGAAAATTAGAAATATCTTAATTTTGAAATATGTGAACACTCAAGTACCTTTATGAAGTTTTGAACTGACATTATGAGTTTTAAATTTACATTTATAAGTGAATGTGCTGCTCTCAGTAAGTCTTAAGATGAAACATTTAAAATCATCTCAGTATTCATGAAGACTTATTCAAGAGATATGAGGTATCATGAATTTTCCTACAGAGTCACAACATATTCTAGTCTGCCTATAAAATACTGATTTATATCTTGATTTATTTTGGTTATATCATCACTTTCAAATAATTTATGTAGCCATATTTGTGTGGAACATAGTCTATCGTATGCCAACATTATTATAAACATAAGCATCTCTTTTCATTTATTCTCTTATGTCTAAAGCTTCTACTTGCTTGAAGGGATTTAAAGCCAAATATTCACAAGATTGAGGGGCATACATTCATTTGACAAAACTCACCCGTGCATATGGAATCATTTTAACAGCCTAAGGTAGACTTTTAAATGAACAATTTTTTTATAACCAATCATCTTTTCCACAATGAAGTATTTAAAGTTTTATTTTCTTAGCATACTTAGGCAATGATTTTAAAGACTTAATACGATATTGTTTATATAATCTGTTGTAAATTATACTTAATTGTGTAAATATATGTTAACTCAGCCTGAGTGTAACTAAGCTCACTACCATAGACATAGGGCAAAATATAACAATATGTATATTATAGTGAGTAAGTTAATATCCAAAGTATCTGCTCTTGATGATTTACCAGCAGTAATGACAAAATCTCACCCCCAGGTTACATGAAAATTCAATTTGTCTCATGATAAAATGATAGTAGAAAAATAATGAACATATTTCATGATTGTATCTAAATGTATGTATTTGAAATATATGTACATACATATAATACTTTATACTATGCAATGATTTTGTAATGTGTATGTGTCAATTGAAACAGTGCAAGAAAATATAAGCATGAGCATGTTCTACTATAGCTCGAGGTATGGTTCATAGTCAGAAACACAAAACTATGGTTCCTGGTAAAACTTACACGTTATTACTTATTTTCTTCAATGATATTTGTGTTTGATTAATCTTTCTAAATACATTGATTTATTATATTGGGAAAAATGCAAAATGTTTATAATATAAAAGCTCAATGTTGTCTTGATATTTTTCTTCCTCTTTTAAAAGTATGAAAGAAATAGTTGACTAATAACAATCTGGGTAACACTAGCAGATACATCTAGTTATGAGGAATTCAGTCGTTGAACTGGACATCTGTAAGCAGGCATCCCAATGATTGGGACTGGGATGCTAACCAAGACCCAAAACCCACAAACTGCAAAGCTAGTAAGATATCCAGGGCCAATGGTGATTCAGTGCTTGTGGGAGTGGTCAAAGAGTGGTCTCACTTAAGGGCCATGAAAGGAGAGGGAACCCATGTACATCACTGCCTGGATGGCATGGAAGAGAAGCTGAATTGTTCAGAGACCTCAGGCGGGACCAAAATGACTGGCCAAAGCAAACAAACAAACAAAACAAAACAAAACATAAAACTGTCAACGTATGATTCCTAACCTTATCATGCTAAGCTCATAGACTTGTGCCTATCTCAATTGTCATTAGAGAGGCTTTCTCCAGCAGTTGATGAGAGCAGAACAAAGACCCACAGACAAACATTAGAGGAGCTTGGGCAAAAACACAGAAGAGCGGGAAGAATTGGAGGAACTAGATGGGTGGAGGACACCAGGAGAACATGACCCACAGAATCAATAAACAAGGCTCAAAGGAGTTAATGGAAATAGAAATGGCGTGGCCACCATGCCTCCTGCATTGATATGTGGTTAAGTCCTCTGCATACATGAAGTGGTTGCTTAGCCTAGGATATTTGAGCCACTGCTCACATAGGGAATGGGATGTATGACTCCTTTGCATGCTCTCTGCACCCTTTCTAATGGGTTGTCCTGTCCAGCCTTAATATAAGAGTTTATGCCTACTATTATTGGGTCTTGATATGCTATGCTTGCTTGATATGTCTGGGAAGTCTGTTCTTTTCTGAGGGGAAAAAGAGGAGCAACGGATCTGGGTGAAAAGAATGTTGTGGGGCGCTGCTGGGAGAAGCACAGTGAGGGGAGGCTTTTGTCAGGATGTATTGTATGTATAAGAATAAAAATAAATAACAAGGGAAAAAAAACAGTGGTTTTGGGGAATTATTTCCATGAACACTGAAGTGTAACTCTGTCTAAAATGCGCCTTCCTTTCCCTTGAATGAATGTCTTGCAGCTGAATGAGTGAGTCACATGGTATTAAAACCTAAAACTTATAGACACAACAAGAACCCTAAAGTGGGTGTACTTACACATATTCCAGCAAAAACTTGTGAGAGTTTTATTTTATATTCATGCTGTTCAATTAGCTCTAATGTGTCTTTTATAGTATAAGATGCTATAACATTGAGTGTTTCATTTCTCCAATCAATTTTGGGGTATTTTTATGTAAAAAAAAAGAAGAGTGGTCTCAAAATATTGTTCCAAGTGTATTTTATGTTAATATACAATAACTATGTGAGGTGTATAAAATCTATGCAAGTATTTTGTGAATTCTCCTGCTTGTATTAAAAAATGCAACTCATAACCGTTTGATTCTGTCACATCACAATTGGAAATTATCTTGTTCACAAAATGACTAAGTTTATTACATGATTTTTTCACATCAAACTTGATTTTAGAATTTAAATCTGGATTATCATTTTACAACAGAGTTGAAAATTGATTCCAAATACATGTTCTCGGTAATGGGGTGTGGGAAGAATATATACTAAATAAAATGAAGTTGGTACAAATAGATAAAGAATAACATAAAAGTTATGATCTGTTGCAGGTATTTTCAGAGCCTGAACCAATACTACTTAGACTAAATGAATAGTACCATTTCTCTTAAAAACTAATTTAAATATTCTTTAAAATATTTAAAAATCATAATAAATCAAAATAAAAATCATAATAAATTATATTTGATTTGTTCATAACAAATAATTATATAATTCCAAGCATTATAGATGAAAAATGAAGATTAAATTATTTTTCTGTTTTCTACCTATGAACCTATTACAAACCTTAGTTTACATTAAAGTTTACTTTTTGAGCTAATAGTATCAGATCTAATATTTCAATATATAATTTATATGTGTCATCTATTTCCAAAGTTTCCTAGTGTCATCAGTGAAGCCTGTATGAGATCATGTAAATTGAGAAGTAGGGAAGAAAATAGCAGAATAAGCAGCACTTAGCAAAAACTTCTATGCGCATATTCTTATATGGAAAATAATAGACCGCAAAGATACACTGACCACATCTTAAACTATATTACCTTCATACAAAATAGACAAAATGTGAACAAATGTCAAGGAATAAGCACCAAAGAAATAGTATGAAATGGATTTAGGAAACTATACAGAAATGCAATATATACTTGCTATAGTTCTAAATGGGTGTAAGTTATACAAATATATATCATTCTTTAAGATAACATCTAAAATAATAAATATCCATGATGTAATTAATTTTGTGAGCTTACTAGCACAAACTTTGGATCAAATATACCATAGTATAGAAAATAACACTATGCTATCAAAATAGTTGGATAGTTAGTGATGGTCAGGAAATTTGCTATTATACTGTCGAAGGATTATTTTGCACACTGTGAAGCTCTGTCACTTGGCTGAGTTATAAAGAAACTGACATACCAATAGCTGAACAGGATAAGGTTAGGAAGGAGAGCTAAACTACGAATGCTGGGAGAAGGAAGGGCGGGGCTAATGAGTCATGAGCAGATGCTGAGAGAAGCAAGATGGGCATGCCGTACTGAGAAAAGGTATCAAGCCATGTGGTCAAACATAGATAAGAAATATGAGTTAATTTAAAATATGAGCATTACCTAATAACAAGCCTGAACTATAGGTCAAGCATTTATAATTCATATTATGTTTCTGAGCGATTTTTGGGGAGTGGCCACTGGCACAGGAAAACTCCACCTACAGTCTAGATCATTATGTTATTCTGTTTATGCATGTATGCCTGCTTTACAGGTTTCAGAAACAGTTCTGGCTGTCATGCTTTTTAGAGAACAGCTTCCATAAAGTCTCTTTGTTGCTCTAGCAGTTGTGGGACCTGGAAGAATGGAGCCAATATATGAGTCAGACTAAAGTCTCATGCAGTAGTTAAGTACATTCAGAGGAAAAGACAATATATCTATGATGGTTAAGAAGAATCACAATAGTAAAGCATATTACTTATGACTATAAGGGCAAGCCACCTATGGCAGTCAAGCCCCACATGGCAAATACGTATTTTTCCATAGAGGCATATAACAAATATTAAGGGCCAGTTGTAAAGAGTAATACAAAGTAAGCCTACTCCTATCTGCTATAACTGAGAGGATCATGAGAACCCTTTTCAAGAAAAACATCCGCCATTTTTTTTAACAGAAACGGAAGTCACAAAGCTCTTTTCTTGTTTCACTGTAATTTTCTCACACTCAGAATTCTACTCGCATAACTTGGTTCTTGGACAATGTTCTTAAGAAATGATACCAAGCAAAGTGATCTAAAATATTGTTAAGGGAGCCAATCTCCTAAACACATGCTGTAAACTTAAGTGCCAATTAGTGTCTATTAATAATTAATATACTAATCAATTCATTCAAAATAGATATAAATATTAATACTATATTTAAAATTTCATCATGAGGCTAAACAAAGGGTAAAAGTCACTTATATCCATATGCAAATAATGACCGAACCCATTTCATGAATTACACTGAGAAGATGACACTAGCGCCGATCAGAATTCCTTTTCAAATACACTGCAGTGTCAGTTCAATGTGTGGAATATGCTAGAAATATAGGCACTACTCGCCCCATTACTAGAAACACACGTGGACCACAAATCTCCCTTCAAGTTGATTTCTCTCTGAAGTAGCAACTTGGTAGTGCATAATTGAATCAAGCTCCTAAAGCAAGGAATTTAGACCCTTTTACTTGGAAATATTATCTAGTATTTTTCTTTTCAAGTAATTCAGAATTACACACTCTCAATTGGTATAAACAGTCAACACTATATTTCTGGATTTTTTTCTCTTTATTTCTCCAAAGAGCAGAATTCTTCAACAAATAACAAGCAAGCAGAGCTAATGACCAAAATCCCCACCATTATGGAAGAGAAGTAATGATAGTTTTATCACAATGGAAATAAGTCCTATTCCTTTAGCAGTGTATTTGCATGGTAGACATTAGAAAGATGGTCTTCAAAATTATGGCCAATGCACAACATCTGCACATTATTTCTTTGATTAATTCTTTTAGATTTCTAAAGACATTGATTAATCATATATTTGAAAAGGAAATCTGTGCTATGCTTATAGATTATGCTATGCAGTGGATAAGAATCCTAGCATTCTTTCAGAGGAAAAAATGTTGTCTTGCAGCACACAACTCAGTGATGCCTCATTGCTTTAATGCCAGTTATGGGGAATTCAGCACCTTCTGGTATTAATTGGCATCTATATAAGCAGATGGACACACCCATATAAACATGCTAATAAGAATGCTTTTTAAAAATGAAATGATTAGAATAATGTTGTTTAGATACTTGAATTCATTCTCCAAGTATCTTATATATATCCAAAAAGTTCTAGGTTATCTCTGACAGAGAGGGACTACAGGTATAAAAGTTTCCAAGGAAGAAAAGAATAGAAGGAAAAAGAGCAAACCTCACACCTATAATCTTCCATAAATAAATAAGGAAACATTTTCCTATTCTCATGGAGCTCATGATGCAGAGAGCAAAGAAAGCAATAGGGAATTAAGCTATTCTTCCAAAGTCGAAAACAAATTAAAAGTGGAAAGGAGTTCCCTTTCCTCCAGTAAGGAAACATTTTTAATTAAAGGATATCTAGATGACCCCTTACTGCTCCTCCAGTTTCATTCTACATTAGATTCTAAGCATGCCCCTGTTTCAGGGTACTGTATTCCTAATACCTAACTAACCTTTTTTATATTTCCTTGCTGTTTGTTATCTTCTGTCATCTGACTATATCTTCTATTGTCAGCTTATTCAAGATGCTTTTCAACAGCACAGTTTTAAAGTCAAACTGATACTTTATTTAATTTACAGACCTTAAGATTACCTGACACTTGTTAGTTCTCTTTTTTTAACCATTTTATATTTCCTTAACTACAACATAAGTGCTTTGGGAATTTTATGCAGAACTTATCACTATGTGTCTAGTATGGTATTTATTGAATGAAGGAGGGCAAGTGGCATCATTATATGTGGTGGGAAAACATCAAATTCTAGGCTTATTATTCTTGGCTGTATGATAAAGTTGCAGATTATATAACTTTTGCAAAATCGAAATTAGTCCTAGGACTTGAATGATTTTATTTAATCCTTAAATTAATTTTAACTATCTTCTGTTTACTAAAATAAAGTTTTGATTTTAAATAAAGCATTTACCAATAAGTTTCAATTTTTAAATTTCTAAAATTTATCAAGTATAAGCAAGTATATTGATTGTATATATTAAAAAATTTGTAGTTTATATATATATATATATCCATGTGAGATATAAGAAATGCTTAATTAATAGGAGATACATTAAAACTGTAAAATAATTAGATCCAAGTAACTGGGGAGACGGCTCTGAAGATAGAGCCCTTGCCCTATAAGAGTGAAGAACTTAGTTCAAATCCTCAGTACCAGTGTCAAAACTAGATGTGGTCTCACAGGAGCCAGCAATACACGAAATGGACTCGAATGGAGATAGGAGTACTGATAGGTCTTATTAGTTACCAGCCTAGCTCAGGATTCAGTGAGAGACTCTGTTTTACAGGAATAGAGTAGAGAGTGACTTTACAGTATACCAGACATCTTTTTTTGTATGTATATGAAACATAAACACCTTTACAGTATACCAGACATCTTTTTTTGTATGTATATGAAACATAAACACCTAAGCCAATTCATAGGAAAGCATACCACACACAGTCTCTCTCTTTCTCTCTCTCTCACATGTGCACACATGCAAACACACACACACACACACACACACACACACAGAGAGAGAGAGAGAGAGAGAGAGAGAGAGAGAGAAACACACAGTCAATACCAAAAATGAATAATCTAGAAAAATTGTGTAAATTTCTGTTATGTATAAATTAAAAGTGTTGTTTAACATAAAATGTACACCAAGCTTTCCCTTACCAGAGAGATAAACCAACTTTGAATGTGTGACCCTACATGAATTTGGCATGGGCCTTATGTGAATGAGGCTGTTTTTAAGAAAATTGTATGAAGCTGAACACCATGATCCATTTGAAAGGGGAGACAAACATTCAGTCTTGTCAACTCTCTCCCAAAGATGAAGCTAGACATGTATTACAGATTTACTGTTGCCATTTGTTTTAACTGGTTTGTATTCAAAGGCAAAAAGAAAAATGCACAGTAAATGTTGTGAAATTCACCAGAAGGATAACAACAACTTAAATCAAACAGAATGCATCATTCTAATAGTGGTCTTTTTTGGGCATTTAAATGTTTCGTTATTGTCTTTATTGAGCTCTACATTTTTCTCTGCTCCCCTCCTGCCTTTTCCCCTTTGCCCTTCAACCCCTCCACCAAGGTTCCCATGCTCCCAATTTACTCAGGAGATCTTGTCTTTTTCTACTTTCTACTTCCCATGTAGATTAGATCTATGTAAGTCTCTCTTAGTGTCCTCATTTTTGTCTAAGTTTTCTGAGATTGTGGTTTGTAGGCTGGCTTTCTTTGTTTTATGTTTACAAACAACCTATGAGTAAATACATGTGATAATTGTCTTTCTATGTCTGGGATACCTCACTCAAAATGAGCTCCATCCATTTTCCTGCAAAATTCAAAATGTTTTTTTTTTCCTGCGGTGTAGTACTCCACTGTGTAAATGTACCACATTTTCCTCATCCATTCATGTCGAGGAGCATTAGGTTGTTTCCAGGTCCTGGCTATGACATACAATGCTTTCAGTTTTCTTATTTTTCAGTCAGGAGCTGGTGTTTTGCTGGCTTTCCTACTTGTCCTTCTGCTCTGACTTTCAGCAAAGGGATCACTGGGAGAATCTTTTCCTTCATCTACTGGTATTTCTACCTGCTACCCAACCTCATTCTTGATAGAAACTTTATGAAATTATCTATAAAATAGAGATTATTTTTTCCTTTTGTAATTTAAACATATTTCTTGAATAGGTCTAAAAGAAAATATATTTTCTTATGATGTGTTTAATTAAGGAGTCCTGGGAGCCACCTTAAAAAAATAAAATGGTAATATATCTGCTAAAATGTTGTTATAGTCCCTTAAGTATTAATTTCGCACCAAATTCCAGTCATGTATAACTGTGTTAATGTTATGACACAAATATTTATAATCACATGCTACATTCATCTACTCCTTTCCTGATTTCTTAAGAATGTACTGGTTTTATGGTAGTATATAGTTTGATTGATGTTGCTGTTAGTGAAATGTTTATATATCAATAATATTCATTTTGTTGAAGAAACTATCATATAAATATATATGTATAAACACACACACACATATATATATACACACACACATATCACACACATGTGCACACAGACATATACTCATGACTATCTTCTGAACTGAGAATCTTAATCTGTCTCATTAAGAAGGGCATTAATGCATAGAGAAGAAGCAAAAGGCTCCTCAATGACTGTAAAATGGCTCCTCTGACAGCAAACTCTTCAAACTAGAATTCAAAGTTGTGTTTGCATGCGAAAAGGCCATGGATGTATTAAATATTTAGTTTTATTTTAAACTTAAGAATTCACTTCAAGATCTCCTGGGTAAATTGGAAGCATGGGGACCTTGGTGGAAGGCTGGAGGGAGGAGGGGAGAGGCAGGGAGGGGAGTAGAGAAAAATATAGAGATCAATAAAAATAAAAAAAAGTCACTTCAAAATGATGAGTATCCTGGAATAAAGGCTCCTATGCTTACACACACACACACACACACACACACACACACACACACACACAGACAGGAGTTTAAAAATACAGACCTATTTTGTTTTTAGATGCATCATTCAAATAAAAATATAAAAGCTTCCATTTTATTTCTGACAGACTAATTTTCTAACAAATAACTTTTAAAAAAAGAAAACTAGGATCCAAAACGGAAAAACAACTGGAAATTAGGAGTAAACAATGTACACAGAGAACAAACAGGTCTTTTTTGAAAAATCACAGAAAGTATGCGTTATGTTCCTGAAAGAAAGTGCATGCCCCATTTCATTTCTCAAATCATTTTGTTTTTAGTTCAAGGTTAGGAATGTGAAATCCAATAGATTACAAATTATAGTTTATACTACAGACACGACAAGCAAAAGAGATTGCCTTGATTCTTTCTTTTATTTTTATTGTGTCATCCTGACTTTAAAACACATGTCTAAAGACCAAATAGAGAAAATGATTCAAAATCACCACTGTGATTTCATTTATTTTGCTTTTATGTTCACTTGAAAAAAAAAAAGTAGAAAATACATTTAACCCAATTGGTTATTAGAATTGTGATTTTCTGAACTCTTCCATCTCATACAAAATTTTTATTGTTAAGAACTATCAAATAGGCCTGCATAATTTACCTTTAATAATAAAAGAGTCTCCCTTTCTACATTAAATTGTTTACAACAAGAAAGCAGGCTTTGAATTTTATGGGAAAAAATCCTATCAACAGAGTTCAGAAAAGATGAAAATCTCACTCTGAAATATGTAATTGCCTTCACTTAACGATATGCACATTTTGAGCCATCTACATTATAATAAATATCTTTAAAAGAATGTTGTGGCAGGAGAAGAACAACAATTCATAAAGAAGCAAATATAAAATTTGCTGTATTTTGCCTTTTTTATGAGCACCAAACTAGTAATTCAAATATATGAATAGCCAGTCTGTAAGTTCAAAGACTTTTGAATGACTCTGATAATTCCACAGATAAGAAGATATGATAAACAGTTGCAGATTCAATATTATATGCTACAGAATAGTTATTTCTATGTTTTCATTGTTCTCTAATTAGGCCAACTTTCACAGATATTCTGGGTAGCGATCATGTATTTTCTGTTCTTCAGAGACAATTCTATTTTCTGGATACTCTCCGCACTACTTCTTGTAGCAACAACTCATAGATTAAATTACAATGGAATCTCAAGGTTTGCATTCTATGGTCTTTTTTTAAAGTTTGGTTTGATTTTCTCTCTTTCTCCCTCTCTTTTTCTCTTTCTCTCTAGCTCTCATTCTCTCTCTCTCTACTGTGATTTCTAATTTATATTAACACTAAAGGCCCAGAATCAGATACTAGGGGTGAAAGCTGATAGATCAGAGAAGCTGAACAGCCAAACAATAGTTCTTAGCTCTATAAAATCCTCAGACCAAATACAAGTCCTCAGATTGAATGCTGCCTCTAAGAAACCTCAGACTAAATCTTACATTTCTGTCTCTTCCTGCCTTCTATTCCTCTCTCTGCCCAGAACTCTTCCTGTCTCCACCTCCCTAGTGCTGGAATTAAAGGTGTGTTACTCCCAAGTACTAAGGATAATGGTGTGATCCACCACCACCTGTCTCTGTGTAGCCCAGGGTGATCTTGAACTTAAAGAGATCTGTCAGCCTCTGCCCCCATAGTCCTGGGATTAAAGGTGCATGTTACCACTGCCTGCCCTTTATGGCTAACTAGTGGCTAGTGGTTAGCTTTGCACTCTGATCTTTGGGCACATTTTTAGATTACAAATAAAATATCACCACACACACCCTCTCTCTGTCTGTGTGTATAGATGTGTGTGTGTGTGTGTGTGTGTTTTGAATATGTATGAAAATTGCAAATATACTGTAAATGTATTTGTGTTGCTTCTGTGTGTTAGTGTGGGAATGCACATGTGATAACACAGGCATAGAGATCTGAGGACAAACTTTGATGTCAGTCTTTACTCTCTCTCTTGTTGAAGACAAGTGCTTGTGGTTGTTTTTACATGCTTACTCAGTTTATCGAACATTGTAATCAAGTAAAATTCTCCTGTCTCCACTTCCCATTTCAGAGTTGGAGCACTAGGCTTATAAATGTGTGCTACACTGCTTGATTTATTTGCGTTATATAGATTCAAAATTAGGGCCTTAGGCAAGTTTTTGCAGTGTTCAATTATGCACTAAGTTATCTCCCTGTTTGTATTCTATTGTTTTTCATTGATTAACATATGAAATAACTAACTAATGGCTTCTTCATTGTGAAGTAAAAATGTGCACACGTGTGTGTATGAATGTGTGTTTTAGTGTGAATGTGTTTTTAGAGAGATTATTTTCACATGAATGATCCATATCTTTTCTCACATTTTTTCTTCCATTTGCAAAAAATGCCACAGATATTTTTCATCTATTCTCACCTTCCTGTCTTCCTTCTTCCTCAGATTTATCAGTGTTTCATTACCCACTGATGATCTAAACTTTCTAAAACACTCACTTATTCTGTCTTCTCCCATCCCCAGTGTATTAAACACCCTTATATGTCTTGATTTTTTAATCTAATTTCATATACACACTTGCTGACTTGTATGTTTTCATTCTAATTAAGGATAAAACCTATATAAACTGCTTCTCATCATTTTTAGTCATGTTTTCTCTCCCTCTTCCTCTCTCTCTCTCTCTCTCCCTTCCTTCCTTCCTTCCTTCCTTCCTTCCTTCCTTCCTTCCTTCCTTCCTTCCCTTCCTTCCTTCCTTCCTTCCTCTATTCTTAGAAGTATAGAAGAACTGACAGAGGTATTCTGCCAATTTTTAAGCATTTCTATCTCAATTAAATGTTATAGAACTGAGAATATAACATGAGTTCATGGAGACAAAGAAACCATTGGGAGCTAGACTTTAGACAAAACTCTACTAATAAACTGAGCTAAATAAGTTCCAATTTTAACTGGAGGGCTACAGTATTTCTTGGGTTTTCTGAAATTATTGTACTTAAGAATCAGTAGCTAAAAGACCTCAGAAAGCCAGACATATGATTACTAACACATCAAATTAATTAGATCTTGTCTATTCATATTCTATCTACTCAACAACTCAATCTCTCCTTCCTTCCCTACCCACACTCTCCATCTCCTTACTTTTTTTCTAATTTTTTCTCTCTCCTCTGTCTCTCTTATCTTTCAGTTTTCTCCATCAATTTCTTTTTGTGGTCAATATTTCTGTTTCATAAAATATATTTCTTTATTTATTTCTTGCAAAAAACAATTCATCTCAACACACAGAAACAGGGATATTCTGTATTTTTAAGAATTATTTTACATACCAGTCCCAGTTTCCTCTTCTTCCTGTTCTCCCACTCCTCCACCTTCTCCCCACTCCACTATGATCCACTTCTCAGAGATGGTGAGGCCTCCCATAGAGAGAAATCAAAGTCTGTCTAGTCACTTGAGGCAGGACCAAGGCTCCCCATCCCTGTATTAAGGCTGAGTAAGGTACCCCTCCATAGGGAATGAGCTTCAAAGAGACAGTTCATTCACTCAGGGCACGTACTGACTACATTGCTAGCGGCCCCACAAATCGCTAATGACATACAACTGACACCCATATTCGGAAGGCCTAATTTGGTCTTATGATGGTTCCCCAGCTGTCTGTCTCTGGTCAGTGAGCTTCCACTAGCTTGACTTAGCTGATTTGGCAGGTAGCTCCATCATGGTCTTGGTCACTTTGTTCCTAATATTTCTTTTACTTAAAAATCGAGTGTATTTAATGCAAAAGTACTGTGTTGGTTATACTGCATGGTACTTCTTCTGTCTTTCAGGTTTGATCTTTCAAAAATAACCGTGTTAAAATAATGTTAACTTTTTTCAGTGTAATAGTTACATTACTGCTATGAGGTAACAACTTTTCTCTGTTTGAATTTGAGACCTCATTCAAAAGAGGAAATCTATTTCTGGAATTGTAAACATTCTCAGAAACCTACAGTGGGGCAGATTAAAGACCGATACTGGAAATTCGATAATCTTTTCTGTGTAAATAGACACAGCATTAAGCATCCATGTAAATATTTACTTTAGACACGGGTTTTCTTGCCGTGGAATGTGGTGAATGCTGATACTTCTGGCTGTACAAGGTACTAAGAACAGTTGATAGTAGAGTGTGCTGCCATATATAATACATTCATACCAACTCACCTAAGACTCCAGGAAGAATGCAGAAGATAGGGTTAGAACAGTGTAAGAGTCGGGGAATACACATGAAGGCTATGAAAAGTAGTCTTCTGGGCAAGATAGAGGCATTGTCGTCAGGAATTTACCACAGGAAACACCTGTTCCTTATTGGTATAAGATTTGCCCTGGGTTGAGTAAGTGCTCAGCGGCCGTAGACTTCAATTCAGAGCTATTTATTACTGATTAGGTCACGGAGTAGAGGAATAATATCTTCAGCTGGGTGGCCAGTGATGACTCCACCAGTCTCCAAAGGATGTTTCCAATCCAATGATCAAACAGCTACTTCTTTAAGCTAAATATATTATAAAACTAAACTAAGAAATTACAATTTTAGGAAAGTTACTGTTATACTAAAGAGGAGGTGAGGGAAACTGGAAGAAATAAAGACAAATAGAGTATAAAACATAAATTAAATTGCCAACCAAGAAAACTAATTGACAAAGAATGGTTTCAAAGAGCTAATTTATGTAAAAAGTCCTAATACGTTTTTATTGCCTTACATTTATAAATTTTTTAGATAAACAAAATTCTTAACATAAAGTAATGTATTCTGAAATCCTTAGGTAATTGTCACTGTCTTTTAGAATACACTGAAATATTCAATAAATCCCTGGAAATGTGGAAAGTTTTCAGACTTCAGAATTTTAGCATCCATTTATCCATATCAATATGAAGCATCTGAGATATTAATGGTGTTTGAAGGAATCTTGGAAACATCATTTCCAAAACTGGCTCAAAAGGGATTCTTTGCTGATGCTTTGGAATTTAGTAATAAATCCTTGCACTACACCCAGATAGACTATGCCTGTAATGCACTGGGAAATACGTGGCACATCATTTGTTAGATCTAGTTAACTATGATTCATAAAATGTGACATTTCTCATGCCACGTGCAAGGCAGTTAATTTAGCCAGCAAATCTCATGATATCCATTACACTTGAAAAGCTTCACTGTTTAGTAATAAAAAAAATGTTTTTAAAGAGGGAGAAATGATGTAAGTGTATAAAGTGGTAAATTTGAGATTATGCTACAAACCATAAAATAACCAAGGAGAGAATGCTGACACATCAAATTTCAGATAAACAAGGTGAAAACATACAACATAAAATGTGAAATCTCTGCCTGGTGTGATGCTTTTATGCAGCTGGCCAAGCTATTAGTGCTGGAGTTTAGTTCGTTTTTATATTATTGCATAAAAAAACTATCAAAAGTATAGATGTTGTGAATAGTAATATTGAAACTAGCTACATGTGGAACTTTTGAATCTTATTATTGTCAATAATAAATATTTAAAATGTATATTATTAATTTGTAAAAATATAAAATGCTCTTTTCTGAGAAATTCAGTTTTATAGCTTCATGACTTTCTGATTTGTAGTGTTTGGAGAAATAATATATATATATTTTAATATAACACACTTAGAAAAATATTATTAATATAAGATCTTCCAGGAGGTCAACAAAGATATATAAAAATCCAACAATGATAAAATATTTAACCAGGTTACTAGAATTTGAACATACCATAATAATCACAAAAATTACCTTGTCTTTCTCATTTCAGAAATTTTTATTATTTTTATATAAAAACATAATATTATTAGGTATATTTTCTTCAAGTGGTTTAAGTTTTTACATAAGATTATAAAATTTTAAATTTCCAGTCTTTCAGCAGCCTGTAAATTAGAAAGTCTTAAATTGTGACATTTCTAAAAATTACATATGCTACTTTAATTACCATACTAATAACAATTGATGTGAATTTTAGTGAAGAAATGTACACAATTCTTGCTACTTTCCTGCAAAATCACAACATGTGTTAAAGTTTTATATGATTCATTAATTATGATTCTTTGAATATTTAACATCATCTGACAATAATTACTAAATTATTCTCAGTGAGGAGCAATGTTTAAATAATGAGGAATCTTGTACCACTGGTTTTCTAGAAGAAGAAAATTTATGAACAAATTATAAGATGAGATCTCTTTCAACTGAAAATATATTTAAAAAAAGAGTTCTAGTTTTTGTATGATGGCTTGATCATTATACTTCTGAAAAGATCCATTTTACAGGGAGAACAAAAGTTAGGGTGAATAAATGAGCAAAAAGTTATTCTCAAAGAGCTGATTCAAATGAAAATGTTTGTAATAATTAGCTGTGTTAGTAAATTATATTTGTATACATGATAACAAATATGCAGATAAAGTAATGAATGAATAAAGGTAAATTGTTAGAGCATTTTCTCAGTTAAGAAATTAATATATGAAAGTGTAAGGTTGTTGGTTTGTTGTGGAATATGCTCTTGTAAACTGTTAAGATTTGTTAATCGCATTAGTTTAATAAAATGCTGATTGAACTATAGGCAGGGTGAGCAAACTAGCAAAATTCTGAGAAAAAGAAAGGCAGAGTCAGTCTCCAGCCAAATGCAGAGGAAGCAAGATGCAAATAAATAACTCAGAAAAGTTGCCAAGCATGTTGCTAAACATAGATGAGAACTATGGGATAATTTAAGTTGTAAGAACTAGTTATTAATAAACTTGAGTTAATGGGCCAAATAGTTTATAATTAATATAAGTCCCTGTGTGTTTATTGGGGACTAAATGGTTGTGGGACTGGGCAGGAAAGAAACTTGCATCTACAAATTGTATTCATACTTTTGGCATAAATTTCCACATAAAACCTGAGGTAGCTTTAAAAAAAATCTACACAGATGTAGTAGGAGGCTGCTAGTTTGCTCCTGGAATCTGAGACCTTAAATAATCAATTGGAAATGATATTATTTGCAATACTTTTTGACCAATAGCTTCAGCATATTTTTGTCTAACTCTTATATCTTAAACCTACCCATCTCTATTAATCTGTGTATCACCACGTGGTTTTAACTTACCCGGTAAAGTTTTGACAGGCATCTGTCTCTGTCATCTGTCTACATGGCTTTTCATTGACTCCTCCTTCTTTCTCACAGTATTCAGTTTATTTTTTCCCACCTAGCTCTATTCTGTTAAGACACTGGCCAAAACAAATTTTTCATTAACCAATAAAAGCAACACATAGACAGAACTTCCCACACTACACAGACAAAATCAGAGTCAAGTGTAACCTCTTGGTATATCTTTTCCCCAGTAGGCTCTGTTTGCTAGTGGCAAGCAGAGGCACAGCTCCTTTAAGTGAGGCTTCCTGACTCAGCATTAACAACAAAAACATGACAGCCCTTAAAAGAGGCCCTGCCACCAAACACTTAAATAGTGTTTATGAGCAACTGACATCAGGCTTCTTGGCGGTGACATGAAACTAAAATCTCCACAGAGTTGTGGAAATAAACAAAGCTACTGTCAGAATCTCTGCCATGGAGCTAAACTCCCAGGAAAACAAGAAGTGGGGCAGAACCAGCCACCAAATCATTGCTTTAATCCTAGACATATCACTTAGCAGATTAAAAACTCATGTGGTAAGAAAAATAGAGATAAACATGAAAGACATTTATATTTTTTTAAAAAAAACATTAAAAATGCTTATTGTGTGTTTAAAAATATATCTAAGCTCGGGAGAGAAAATAAAAGTGACAGAGAAATTGCTTAAAAAGAGAAATAGAGTAGTCAGGTGTGGCAGCACAAGCCTTAATTCCCAGCATGTAAGAGAAGGCAGAGGCTGGTGGATCTCTCTGAGCTCAAGGACAACCTGGTTTACACAGTGAGTTACAGGGCAGCTAAATATACACAGAGAAACCCTGTCTCAAAAAAACAAAAATTAAAAAAATAGAATAAGAATGAATTAAAATAGAGTTTTAAAAAGACCCAAATAAACAGAAAATACACAGAGAATCAGAATAGTGTATCTTATTGTATTGTCTTTGAATTGTTTGACTTCTAAGGAAGGACCAATAACTGCTAAAACACATTGGATTATAAATTCTGTTGGATTAGTCCAACCTACATATTTTGAAAATGCCTTGACTTCAAAATCTAAGTCAAAAGATATGTTACTTTGGAGAAGGAGTTTTTTCTTTATTTCCACAAGAAGTACAACACTGTGGATTCATTCTGTGTTAAAAAATATCAAATTTGATCGAGGAAGACCCGTGAAAATTTGTTGGTAGGAGCAGATGGCTCAGATGATCCAATATCTCAGAGCACCTCTGTTGCACTTTCTTCTGAGTTCTGCAACCAGACCAGCTTCAAGGCTGCTGGCTGAGACGATCCAGCCTCACAAAATACACCAATCAGTACTTGTCCATAATCCTAAATTTCTTTAGGCCACCATAAGATTGCCAATGCTCCTATCAGTAAGAAGAACCCTAGGAAACTATGCCAACATTCTCCCCCAAAAATGGGTTATGGATGTTGTCTTTGTTTAGTGTGGTTAGAAATCATTATGGATATGGTTCAGGAAAAAAAGCTAAGCAAGGAGATTAGATTCAGGATTTTTGCTTTGAAAACAAAAATGGGAAAATGCTGATGAATAATGATTTCATCTACTGTAAGCTTTGTTACATATATTGGTTTAGTAAAACAGTGATTGACCAGTAGAGTTCTGCTCTCTCAAGACTATAGTCAACAGGTGTGGCTAGTTGCCAGACCTTGTGTTCCTGAAACAGGGTAGTAGTTGGTTTCTACCTCAAACAAAATTCTAAGGATCTAACTAAGTTCCAGTTCCCTTTATGGAAATAACTTGGTATTCCACCCAGGGAGTGGTTTGCCTACAGTGTTTTGTCTATGGTGTGAGTCTAGGGCATGAGCAATGAATGTAGCCAGTGACTTTCAATTTGTATGTTAATGCTGTCTTTTATTTCACTCCTATGTTTTAGGGTCAGGGGTATATTAACCAGATGGAAATTAAACATGGATGAATTTTTAGTACTCACTGAAATCTCCTCCCCATGCTATCCTATATGTTTCTGTATTTTATTATTTTCATTCTTGTCTTCATATTCTTTACTACGTTTCTAATTCCTGTCTCCACTATGGAAGAGGGTATTTTTGTCGATGGTGGTACCCAACATATGGGTGACAAAGTGAGGAAAAAAAGTGTGATAGCTTCCAGACAAAGCAATGTTTTAACTATGATCACCTATAATGGTAAGATATTGAAAACTTTCCTCTAACAATAGTGAGTAAAATAAATGTCTAATCTGTTTCTGTTCAACATTTTTCTGAATACTACTTCCTATAGACTTAGAATACAAAAATGAAGGAGAAATATTGAGAATTGAAAATATGAAACTGTCTTTTGTTCCAAGCAACATAGCTACTTTTTGCTACAGTTATTTATTTGTTTTTGTTTTGTGTGTGTGGGGGGGGGGGTTGTGGGTGTGGGTGTGTTTGTTTGCTGACTCATATGCCATTGCCTTTGTCTGACACTCATAGGATATTTTGAATGAACTAGTTTTCTAGAACTTAGATTTTCAGACTTGGTGGCAAGCTCCTTAGTCTGGTAAACCATCTCACCAGCCCGTGACAGACAACAGTTTAACAGTGACCTTTCTACAGAATCAGGAAAAAGGTTTGGAAGTAATATAAGAATTTAATGATATTATAAAATTTGATATTCTTTGTCTTAGTTATTCTAGTGCTCTGAAGAGACAGCGTGGCTAAGATAACTTTTAAAAAGGAAAAAAAAATTAATTGGGAGCTTGTATACAATGTCAGAGTGTTAGTCTATTTCCATGACAGGGAGCATTACAACTCAGAGGCAGGCACTAGGCTCAGTGCTTACAACCTGATCTACAGGAAACAAGCAGAAAGACTGAGTCTGTTTTCTGTTGTTGCCTTTGCTCTTGTTTTTCTTTCCCTTCGAAATAGCATAGTCTTTATTCTTACTATTCTTTTTTTATTTTTATTTCATTTACATCTGACTGCAGTTATCCCTGTCTCCTCTTCTCTTACTCTTTGGTCCCCTCCCCTCCCCCATAAAATCCTCCTTTTGATTTGTTCAAAAATGCAGGCCTCACTTGGGTATCAGCAAAGCACAGAGTATCAAGTTGCAGTAAGACATGGAAGTTCACCTCCCCTTTTGTATATCTCTGGGCAAGACAATAGCATATGAATAATAGATTCCCAAGAGTTAATCAAACGCCACCCCCAGTGACAAATATCGTCAACAAGGCTTACAATCTTTCCTCAATAGGCCCCTAATTTTGAGGATTAAACATGCATCTATATGAGCCTGTTGGATCCAATCTCATTCAAACTATCAAAATCTTAGAAAACAAAGAGAAAATGAGATTTAAGAAGAATTTCAAATAAAATGTGTGGCATCTAGTTCTTTGCTGGATCAGCTGCTTTCTGTACCCCTTCACCATTTTAAGGAACAGAATTGTAAAAATAAAGCATTTAAAAGTCTGCAGTCACTAGAAATGATTTTTTTTATTTCTCAATCAGGCATGTGCAAAGCAAGGTCATTTCCTGTGGGAGGAACAGCACACGAGTATCAGATGGAAGGAAAGCAGAAAGCATGAGGCATGCAATAAAAATAAATATTGCATAATGGTTTTAGCCTATCCTAACTCTGCAAATGGGAATACTTATTACTTACCTGACAGGTGCTGAAAAGTTCATCCAAATGTCATTTGCTGAGGAGGACTTAATTTTATTTATACACAAAATCAAAAACAAAAAATACTTTTAACAAAGGACATGTGGAGGACTTAATTTTATTTATACACAAAATAAAAATATAAAATAGCTTTAACAAAGGACATGTTGCACTGATACTTTGAAAGTTACAAAGTTTTGGTCAGTAAAGTTTTAAAAGATTCATATATTAAGAAAACTTTTGAAGAACTGGAAGACACATTGAAGAGATTAGTTCTTTCAAGTGGTTTCATAAAATAATAGAAGTTGCAATCTGGAATAAATACATCTGAAAACTACTAGAATTAATTTACCTGTAATTGTAAATAATTCTGTCTATCTAATAAAAATTTGAAAAAAGAATAAGTCATGAGCATCAATGCCTGATTAGTATAATCAAGTAGTCACAGTACCTAAGTAAATGAAATACAACACTAAGGTATAGAAACAGTTCTTCTCATGAATCACTTTATAATATATGAAGATTTGGTCCATTTTATTTTGGTATATTTTATTTGAGTTCTTCTTGTATCCAGCTACTTGACTAAAAGTAGTTTTTAATTGTAAGAGTCACCTGGAAGAAATTTTGGGGTTGTTTGTTTATACAATAATATTATATGTGAATAATAATACTTTGACTTTGCTTTCCAATTTGTATCCCCTTTACCTCCTTTAACTTTCTTATTGCTCTAACTAGAACTGTAAGTACTACATTGAATATATACAGAGGGAGAGGAAAACCTTGTTTTGTTCCTGATTTTGGTGGAATTGCTTTGACTTTTTCTCCATTTAATTTATGTTGGCTACTTGCTTGCTTTATCTTACTTTTATTATGTTCAACTGTTGAACGTATCCTGAATCCCTGGGATGAAGCCTACTTGTTCACAGTGGATAACCTTTGTAATGGATTCTAGGATTTAGTTTGCATGTATTTTATTGAATATTTTACATCAATGTTCATGAGGGATATTGGTCTGTAACACTTTTTCTTTATTGAATCTTTGTGTTGTTTGTGTATCAGGGAAAATGGACTACTGAAGTAATTGGCAATGTTTCTTCTGTATCTGCTTTAAGAAATAGGTTGAAGAATATTGCTATGAGCTTTCCTTAGTAAGTTTGCTAGAATTATCTGCTAAAATCACCTGGTCCTTAGTATTTTTGTTTGTTTGTTTTTGGTTTTGCTTCTTTGAATGGAAGATGTTTAATGACTGCTTCTATTCTCTTGGGGGTTGAATGTTCATTAAATATGTTTATCTGATCTTTTATTAAGGTCAGTTTATATATTAAGAAAGTTGTCTTCTTTTTGGGATTTTCCAATTTTGTGGAGTACAAGTTTTTGAAGTATGACCTTATGACTTTGTATTTCCTAGTTGTCTGTTATTATATCCCAATTATCTTTCTGAATTTGTTAATTTGGATATTCTTTCTGTCTTTTAGCTAGTTTGGATAAGGGTTTGTATATCTTGTGAACTTTCTCAAAGAACCAACTATTTGTTTCATTGATTCTTTGTATTGTTCTCTGTGTTTTTATTTTATTAATTTTAGCCCTCAATTTGATTATTTTCTGCCTACTACTCTTCTTGAGTGTGTTTATTTTTTTGTTGTATTTTTGTTCTAGAGGTTTCAAGTGTGCTGTCAAGTTGCTAGTATGAAATCTTTCAAATTTCCTTATGAAGGCTTTTAATGCTATGAACTTCCCTCTTTAGCATCTCTTTCATTTTTCCCCATTTGGTTAAGCTATGAATTAATTTTTATTGTTTTCTAGGAAGTTTTCAATTTCTGTATTTCTTCTTTGACCCAGTGGTAATTGCATAGACAATATTCAGTTTCCATGAGTTTTTAGGTTTTTCCTTGTTTCTCTCATTGTTAAAATCCAGTGTTAATCCATGGTAGTGTTATAGGATGCATGAGGATTATTTAAATTTTCTTGAAACTATTGAGACTTGCTTTGGAACAAAGCATATGTTAAATTTTGGAGGATGTTCCATGAGTTGCTGAGAAGACTGCACATTCTTTTATGTTTAGGTGAAATGTTCTGTAGATATAAGTTATGTTCATATGTGTCATAATGTTTGTTAGTGCCAGTATTTCTCTGTTATTTTTTTTCTGTCTGAATGATCTGTACAGTAATGAGCATGGACCATTAATGTCTCCCAATTTCAATGTTTGAGGGTCAATGTGCAATTTAAACTTCAGTTTAAATTTCTTTAAACTAAAAGAAACTTTAAGATTCCTTTTACAAATTGGGCACTTTTATATTTGGGTATAGATGTTAAGAATTAAGACAACCTCTAATATTATTCTTTTAATTAATATGAAGTGTCCTTCTCTATCGCTTTAAATTAATTTTGGTTTGATGTCTATTAAGTTAGATGTTAGAATAGTTCCATAAACTTCTTCTATGAGTCATTTGCTTAGAATATCTTTTTTCAATGCATTACTCTGAGATAATATCTATCTTTGATATTTTTTATTTTTCTTATTTACAACAAAATGACGGATCTTGTTTTTTTTTTTACATATGTTCTGTTAATCTGTGTCTTCTATTGGGTAATTGAGTTCATTGGTATCATGAGATATCAATGACCAATGAATGTTCATTCCTGATATTTAGTTATAGTTATTGATGATGATAGTTTATGTGTGTGTGTGTGGGGGTGTGTTTCTCTTCTACGGGTTTTGGTAGTGTAATGTTACTTATTGACTATGTTTGTATGGATAGACTTAACCTCCTTGGGTTAAATTTTATTTATTGTACCTACTGTAGTGCTAGATTTTTAGATAGACAGTGTTTAAATTTTACTTTATGATAGATTATCTTGTTTTCTCTGTCTATGATGGTTGAAAATTTACTGGATATAGTAGTCTGTACTGGCATCTATAGTGTCTTAGAATCAGCAGCACATCTGTTCAGGCTGTTCTGGATTTTAGAGTTTCCAATGAAACTTCAGGTAAAATGCTAACAAGTCTGTCTTTATGTTATTTTCCTTTATCTCTTTCAACTTTTAATACTTTTTTTCTGTTCTGTATACTTAGTGTTTTTTATTATTTTCTGGTAAGGTGATTTTCTTTTTTTATCCAATCTTTTGTTTGTTTGTTTGTTTTTTTGTTTTGTTTTGTTTTATGTTGTGTTGTGTTTTGTTTTGTTTTGTTCTGTTCTGTAAGCTTCCTGTACCTTTGTAATCATGTTTTCCTTTACATTGGAAATTTTTTCTTCAACACTCTTGTTAAAAATATTTTTTGGACTTTTTTTTGGAGCTGGGAAGCATCTTCTATGCTTATTATTCCTAGATTTGATCTTTTTCAAAAATTTTATTTTAGTTTAGTTTATTTAGAAACAGTGTTTTTCTGTATCTTTGAAGCCGGTTCTGGAACTAACCCTTATAGTCCAGGCTGTCCTTGATCTCACAGAGATCCACCTGCCTCTCTCAGCCTTCAAAGTGCTGGGATTAAAGGGATGCACCATCACTGCCTGGCTTTGGCCTTTTCATATTTGTCCCAGATTTTCTGGAAGTTTTGTGTGAGGAATTTTTTAATGTAACATTTTAGTTGACCACTGTACCTATTTCTTCTAATGTATATTTGATGTCTGAGATTCCCTCATGCATCTCTTGTAATATGGTGGCCTTGCTTCCTTCTATCATCCAAGTTCTTTTAACTAGATTTTCCTTCTTCAGAAAGTGAAGTGCACTTCAGAAGTGCCTCTAGTTACGTTTTCTTTATTCTTTCTATTTCCATTTTCAGATATTGAATAGTTTTGTTAATTTCCATCAACTCTTTGTTAAATTAAATTTATCATTTATTTTACATTCCGACAGGAGTTCCTCCTCCTTCCTCTCCTCCCGTTTCCTCCCCCACCTCTGCTCTGCCCCTAATGTCCACTGCTCTTCTGTTTCTGTTCAGAGAGGGGAACATCTCCCAAAGGGTTCAACAAATCATGGAGTATTAGGTTTCAGTAAGACTAAGCACCTCCCTTTGCATTAAGACTGGGCAAAGCAACCCAGTATGAGGAATACATTCTTAAAAGTCAACTAAAGCGTTTTCTATTTCTATCCATTTACATGCAAAATTCAAGATGTCATTGTTTTTTACCGCTGAGTAAAACTCTAATGTGTATATGTTCCACACCTTTTTTAACCATTCTTCTATTGAGGGGCACCTAGGTTGTTTCCAGGTTCTGGCTATTACAAATAGTGCTGCTATGAACATAGTAGAACAAATGCTTTTGTAGTATGTTAGGGAATCTCTAGGGTATATTCCCAAGAGTGGAACTGCTGGGTCCTGAGGGAGGTTGACTCCCAGTTTCCTGAGAAACCGCCACACTGATTTCCACAGTGGCTGTACAAGTTTGCATTCCCACCAACAATGGATGAGTGTTCCCCTCACCCCACATCCTAGATCCTTCATCTGGCGAAGGACGGCGATACAGACGGAGACCCACATTGCAGCACCGGACTGAGCCCCCCAAGATCCAAATGAGGAGCAGAAGGAGGAAGAACATGAAAAAGGAAATCAGGACTGCGAGGGATGCTATCACCCACTGATACAAGGGGACGGATCTAATGAGAGTTTACCAAGGCCAGTTGGACTGGGACTGAACGAGGACGTGATCTAACCAGATTCTCGGAATTTGGCCGGATTCACTGAATGTGGCTGGCCCGAAGTCTTTCTGAAAAGCCATTGACTATGACACTGGGACTTGTTTCCTCTGCATATACTGGATTTTGGGGATCCAGTCTGTTTGGATACTCACCTTCCTCGACCTGGAGGGAGGGGGAAGGAACTTGAACTTCCCACAGGGCAGGAAACCCTGACTGCCCTAAGGGATGAAGAGGGAGGAGGAGAGGGAGTGGGGGGAGTGGGAAGGTGTTGGGAAGAGGGGCGGAAATGGAAACTTTCATAATTTAATAAAATTACTTTCAAAAAAAAAAAGTCAACTAAAGCATTAGGGTCAGCCCCTCCTACTGCTAGCAATCCCACAGTAGACCAATCTCCACATTGTCATATGTATGTAGAGGGTCTCAACTATTCCCATGCAGAATCCAGGCTGTTAGTCTGTGAGCTCCGATGAACCTAGGTTTGTTGTTTCTGTGGGTTTCCTTGTGATTTTCTTTACTCCCTGGCTTTTACAACCCTTCTTCCGTCTCTTCAGGAGGATTCCCTGAACTAGGCTAAATGTTTGGGTGTATTTCTGCATGTTTTTGTTTATTGCTAGAAGAATACTTTTGGATTTCTTGACAGTATTTAAGATATTGATTTATTTCCTTCAAGTTTTTGATAGTATTTTCCTTAATTCTTTAAAGGATTTACTCATTTCCTCCTTAAGCATCTTTATCATTATCATAAAATCAATTTTAAGGTTGTGTTTTTGTGTTTAAGTTGTGTTAGAATATTCAGGATTTGTTGTAGTGGGATGGCTGAGTTCTGGTGGGGACATATTTCCCAGGGTGTTGCCGTTTGGGTTCTTATACATAGGTTAGTCATTTGTTTTTGCAGTGGTTATAGGTCTAGATTCCAAATCTGGCTTTGCCTTTGTTGAAAAGTTGCTTTCCTCCCTGGTTTCTTTTTCCTTTCTGTACTTTTGGCTTTTTTTTTTTCTGTGGTTGAGCAGAGGAACTCTTTCCTCATTAGAGGTTGGGGTTCTAATGACCTGGATGGTCTCTGTTCAAGCAAGGTTTTGATTACCAGCTTTGAGGCAATAGCTCTGGCTATGTACATGGTCTCTACTCTGGCCAAGAGTCCTTTTAGGTTCAGAATCCTGAACTGTATCGCCATCCATCGTGGGATGAAGGTTCTCTCTGATCTTGCCTTCTTTGCTCACGTTCTCTTTCCTTCTGCTTCTCGTTTGGACCTAGGGAGTTAAGTCCAGTGTTCCGATGTGGGTCTCTGTCTCTATCTCCATCCATCGCCAGATGAAGGTTCTGGGACTCTTGTCTATTTCCAATCTCCAGGCAGATAGCTACATGATTTTCATCAGGTTCACCTTCTTATTTAGCTTCTCTAGGATCACGAATAATAGGCTCAAAGACCTTTAATTATGGTTAGAATCCACATATGAGTGAATACATACCATATTCCTCTTTTTGGGTCTGGCTTACCTCACTCAGTAAAGCGTTTTCTATTTCCATCCATTTGCATGCAAAATTCAAGATGTCATTGTTTTTTACCGCTGAGTAGAACTCTAATGTGTATATGTTCCACACCTTTATTAACCATTCTTCTATTGAGGGACACCGGAGACCCACATTGGAGCACCGGACTGAGTCCCCCAAGGTCCAAATGAGGAGCAGAAAGACGAAG
Source organism: Myodes glareolus (assembly GCF_982192425.1). Classification (NCBI taxonomy): domain Eukaryota; kingdom Metazoa; phylum Chordata; class Mammalia; order Rodentia; family Cricetidae; genus Myodes; species Myodes glareolus. The sequence continues at coordinate 71,411,312 of NC_142037.1, read as the reverse complement.
AAAATGAAAAAGGAAATAAGGACTGCGAGGGATGCGATCACCCACTGATACAAGGGGACGGATCTAATGAGAGTTTACCAAGGCCAGTTGGACTGGGACTGAACGAGGACGCAATCCAACCAGATTCTCTGAATGTGGCCAGATTCTCTGAATGTGGCTGGCCCGGAGTCTTTCTGAAAAGCCATTGACAATGGCACTGGGACTTGTTTCCTCTGCATATACTGGATTTTGCGGATCCATTCCATCTGGACACTCACCTTCCTGGACCTGGAGGGAGGTGGGAGGAACGTGAACTTCCCACTGGGCAGGAAACCCTGACTGCTCTTAGGAATGGAGAGGGAGGAGGAGAGGGAGTGGGGGGAGTGGGAGGGTGTTGGGAAGAGGGGCAGGAATGGAAACTTTTATAATTTAATAAAATTACTAAAAAAAATAAGATAAAAAAATGAATCCTGAACTGACTGCTGGTGGGGTAGGAGGTTTCTGTCTAGTTGTCAAGGAGTTGTCTTGATCACTGGGGTTCAGGATGCTGACCTGGCCTCTAATGGGGTACAAAGCTTCTTTCATACATGTGAGTATGGACATGGTGGTGAGGAGAGAGGGGTTGATTGCAGTTCTGCTGGAAGAGCTTAGATTGGAGGATGACAGTCTTATCTGGGTTCAGGATCCTGACCTGGATTCTAAAGTAGGATGCCTCTACCAGAGATCTGGGCCAAAGTACGATGGAAAGGAGAGAATTTTTATTGCGTCTTAAAGTAATTAAATTACATCATATTTGCATGACAAGATTTGTCTGCTATATTTATAAAAACTGATGATGATTTTTATAATGAGGCATTTTGTTAAAATTCTGTCCATGAAGTTTTCAACATGATTTATGTAGAATGATCATTTAAAAAGTCTATCAAAATAGTAATGCTATTATTGATAATGAAAAGAATCCACATAAATATTAGAATTAATAATAGGTGAATTCTTGCCTCTCTTCAAAAATATAAGCTTCCCCAAAAGACATGAACTTATTCATTCATGCATGTGTACATTGAGAGAATAGAAAAAAAGAGTAGAAAAGTTAAGAGTGAGAAGAAGCAAGAAAAAAAGATAAAGTTATAGGGCACCAATGTCAACAGTAATATAAGAATCTTAGCAACAAATAAGTACAGACTGCACAATTATTTTGGTGCAAGAAAATGCTTATAAAAAGGATGTCAGGATTAATCTTACATTCCAATTTTAAATTTTTGCACAAATAACAAATAGTCAATAGTTTCAAAGAACTTTGATTGCTTTTAATATTCATTGGAAAAGTCCTGCATATTCGTATGTAGTATAGTTTTGAAGTTTGTTAGATTTTTTTCATGAACTGAGTGATTTTCTTTTTTAAATTTTCTTTATTGATTTTTATTGATCTCTACATTTTTCTCTGTTCCCCTCCCTGCCTTTCCCCTCCCCTTCAACCCTCTCCCAAGGTCCCCATACTCTCAACATTTACTCAGGAGATCTTGTGTTTTTCTACTTCCCATGTAGATTATATCCATGTATGTCTCTCTTGGGGTCTTCATTGTTGTCTAGGTCCTCTGGGACTGTGATTTGTGGGCTGGTTTTTTTTCAACTTAGTGATTTTCAAATGACATTGCTTTATGATTTCATTAAATAGGTACAGAAAGTGTTATTTTTAATATAGTCAACTAATTTAATTTGACTTTGTACTTCATACTTGGTTATATGTTTTAACTGCTTCAATTAAAACTATTAAGCTCTATTTCTAAATTAAAATGTCACATACCCATATGGGTATGAAAACACAGAACAAAATGCCAGAAAAAAAAAAAAACACAAAAGGATTGACATGTTACTATTGGAGAAAAAAATGTTAGAAGTATGTTGTGGTTTAGTATGAATCAGAATAGTGTGGTAATATAACATAACTACTAATTGGCATCCCATTGTGCATAAATCAAATCTAGTAGTAATCTCACCCTCTGGGCTACCCTTGAAACCTCTCTCATCTTAATGAGATGCAGGGACTGAGTTTACCTCATTTACATTTTCAGTGATTCTTTGATTCCTTAGGCCATATAGGCAATAAAAACATTTTTCTTCCTCAGTCTAGACACTAATGGTCTCTCTGCTTCCTGTCTGGCTCATTTCCAAAGACCAATGTAATTATATTAAATTCTCTCACCGCGTGTCGAAAACTTAAAGAAAGAAGCAGTCACAGCTTCCTTCTGATGTTTTTTATTTTGCCTTGTTTCACATGTTAGCTCTTTATACCGTGTCAACATTTACATTTTTTTCCTTGCACTGTGACTCACTCATCTGTATGTTTCAATACTTTTCCCAGGCTGATCATCCTCTCTAAGACCTGTACGCATTTAAATGTGTCTCCCCCCACCAATGTTTCCACTGTTTTATATCTTCCTCTTTTTAAGCTTGATTCTTCTTCCTAGGCTCTGCTTAGGCAACATCACTCACCTTCTGTATGCTTACACCCTGATTCTGCTTCTAAGTCATGTTTCTATGATTCAGAATTAACTTCATGTTTCCCTTTTGTTAGTTGACAACTGAAGTATGAGTAGTTACTTTCTTACTCTGGTTCACAGGGTGAATTAGAGTTCATATAAAATTCACACATAAAGCAAAGTGTATAATTTCTTTCATTGTTTCCTGGCATACCCAATATAAACTATGATTAAATTATTAATCTCCTGTCTCAATTCAGTCTCAATACTGAAATACAAGATCTCTTTACCTAAAACTGCTAAGATGTTAGGATGGAGTCAGTCAGAGCTCCTTGTCTCTTTCCTCCTACCTACTTGTCAAGAATATTATTTTTTCCCCAACCATGTTTGGTTCTATCCTGGGTTTCAGAGCCAGTGATTCTCTGGGTCCTAGCACTCCAGGTAGTATTAGGGGTCAGCTCACTCTCATGGCATAGGTCTCAGGTTTGACCAGTAATTGGTTGGTCACTTCAACAATCTCTGAGTCACTGTAACCCCAACACATCCCATAATCAGGGAGGACAAAGATTATGTGGATGGTTAATTTCCCAATTCTTCCACTGGAAGTCTTGCCTGATCACATGAAATGGTCAGTTTTGGATACATATGCACTGTTGCGAGGAGTATTAGTTGGAGTCATTCATGTAGATTCCTGAGAGAATTCTTTGTACAAGTTTTTTTGTCCAAATATGAAATGTTCTCCCCTTTCCAGTCATCTCTTTCAATACTCTCCTTTTCCATCCAGCTCCCAACATGATCAATTGTGTTTCCATCCCCATCCATCCCCAGTCCACTCACAAGATCTCTTCTCTTTTTCCTTCACAAGGAGATTCATGTATTCTTTCTTGGGCCTTTGAGTTACCTAATATCTTTGTACTTCTAAATAAAAAGTAAATACCTCCAACTCTCTTTACTGTTAATATACTAGAAGGGAGGGAAGGGCCTAGAAGCAAATCAGGTCAGCATCGGGAATTACCTTAATCTATTTTCAGTTGTTTCCTTTCTGTTTCTTTTTTTTTTAAAGGTTTATTTATTTCTTATGTATACAATATTCTGTCTGTGTATATGCCTGCAGGCCAGAAGAGGGCACCAGACCTCACTACAGATGGTTGTGAGCCACCATGTGGTTGCTGGGAATTGAACTCAGGACCTTTGAAAGAACAGGCAATGCTCTTAACCGCTGAGCCATCTTTCCAGCCTCATCCGTCCTGTTTCAATGAGTAATTTTTTTCAAATAATGTGTTTAAATCTGGGAGAAGACACTTACACAGCAACAAATACATGAAACTATATAGCAATAAACATACTGCAGCATGCATATGGAAGCCAGAGGTCAACTTAGCATATATATATATATATATATATTTACAAGCTTCGTGCAACCATCCTAGAAATAAATTCCCTTTCCATTTTAGGGTATGTAATAACATCTTCTAGCACAGTGAGTTCCAATTCCTTGTTCTTCAGAGGGCTATGCAGTCACATTTTGCATAAAAACATAACTTCAATTGCCTTGTTGTGAGATGATTCACACTTTACCAGATCTTTAACATATAATTTATTTGTTTGAATAAATCAGAATGTGAAGGCAACATTGCATGCATATAGTGGTTAAATTACAGAGCATGGTGTACTCAAAATTAGTGTACACCATGCACAACAATTAGAATTGGATTTTTTTTTCAGAAAACTGCAATGTGTTCCAGAAATAGGAAAAGTGCAGATAAGATTATTTGTAGTATGAATCCTGACTTTTATCTTGCTAATCCAGTGCTTTCATTATTACTTCAGTCGAACATTAAGCTGATTAATTCATTTTGCACAATTAAAATTTAATGAGATAATCTTTTATGTTGCGATTTAATCTTTTCAACTATGTGTGAAGTTTTATTAAAGGAAATAGATTATTTTTACTTAGATGTTTCTAAGGTCAATAATAGTCTGCATTCAAGATTTGGATAAAATATTTTAAAGTACTTGATATTGTATTTATGGAACTGAGAAATATATATAATTTTTTTTCCAGAACACCTTTGAAGAAGCCTAATAATATAACGCATTGTCCTGGATGTGGATTTATCCATCATTATTTGAAATTCTAAATAAGTACAGAAAAGATTTTCTTAGTATATCACCTTCAATATTTCTTCAAATTCTGATTCAATGCTGAGAGGAAGTGATTGCTCAGTGAGTAAAGTATGTGCTACAGTAGTGTAAGAACGTGTGTTCATATACTCAGCTTCAAAGTAAGAGATAGATGTGAAGATGTGTAGCTATAATCTTAGGATTGGAGGTGGGAGAAACTGATGATTCTCAGGGTCCACTAGCTAGCTAATTACACAAATCAGTAAGCTCCATGTGAAGAGAAGAGATCTAATCTAAGAAGCAAGGTGGATATTTATAAAGAAAGATAGTCAACTTCTGCTTTCCATATACAAGTAGATACATATATATATATATATAAACACATATATAAACATAAATAAAACGCATATACAGACATATAAAAACATACATACACTCACACAAATAAAGCATCACTACTAGTGTTCAGTATCTGGAAACAGTAAACAAAATATGTAGAATACAAATCAGTCAAAATAATTTATTGTAACAGTATCACTGAATGCCTGTTTAGTAATCAAAATGTAAACAGTATATGAAAATGGTAAGAGTATACATCTCACAGTACGGATGATGGTTTCAGTGGAAAAACTACAGGCAGACAGTTGAACAATTTCAGTGGGTGTCATGCAGTGAATTTTCTGATACACTGAACATGTAAGACTGTAAGTTCTAATAAATAGGAGAGACTAGGTATCTCTGATGGGTGCCTTTGAGTCACTATTATCAAGGTACTGATGTAGGAGGGTCTTTTTTCTCTGTGTTGCTTTCATTGGTTAATTAATAAAGAAACTGCTTGGCCTGATAGGTCAGAACATAAGTGGAGTAGATAGAACAGAATGCTGGGAGAAAGAAAGCAGAGTCAGGCAGATGCCATGATTCCACTTTCTGAGACAGACGCTGGCTAGACTCATGCAGGTAAGCCACGACCTCGTGGTGACAAATAGATTATTAGAAATGGATTGAAGTCAAGATGTGAGAGTTAGCCAAAAAGAGGCTCCAGATAATGGGCCAGGCAGTGTTTAAATGAGTACAGTTTCCGTGTAACTATTCTGGGTAAAGCTAGCAGGGAGCCGGGTTGCAGGCTGCTGCTTCTATCACTACAGAGTATCTGACAGATGTCACTAGTAATAGTAAAGACCCACTTTGAATTATACTTTCAGGGGGTAGATACCTCTATTGCAAATTTTCCAGCTGGATTTCAAGCACCAAAGATTCTACATTATCTGAAATCAATGCTGCCTAATGAGGACTATATGCTGAAATGCATCAGGTGTGGGAAGCATTACAAATTCAAAGTATGACAGTATCTCCACTCACAAAAATTTGAAGTGATACTAGCTAATGGGGACATCATCTTCAAGGCTAACACATTATTTTCCATATCTTAGCATTGAGTTTACTTTGAATTTGAAGCACAGTTAAATAAATTCCTCCTATCCATACACCATATTTTTCACTTTTAGCAAATTAATTGATAATGTAGTTTTGTTCAATATAAATCTTTGGTTACCATTTTAAATATTGCACTGACATAAGTAGAATAGTATATCTCTCTTATCTGTGTAACATTGGCATTGACATTACTATGTGTACATATACAACAATGTAGTAATATTGTTTTGGTCATGTGTGCATATGTGTTTATGGCTGGTCATATGAGATTGGATAGCCTATTAAAAGGTTTACTCCTGAGGAATGCTGATTATCCCTCATCCCACAGCCATTAATTGCCTGTAACTCTGTATCAAAGAGTAAGGCCTTATGAGACTGCCCCCATCCAAGCTGGTGTATTATTTTGCACTATGCATGTCTTTCCTGGAGAACCATGCTGTTTAGAATTAGTGGGCAAAGCTTCCCTCTTGTCTAAAAGACATAACAAGGTGCAATATTGAGTCTTATTGCTCTTACAATCATTCTACCACTTCACTCACTATGTTCCACGTGTCATAGGTATAAGGGTCATATTGTAGATGTATTCGTAATGAATTAGGCACCTTGTGCTCAGTTGTTCTTTTCACTAGTACTGCTGTGGAATTGTATAATAGTCTGTGTCTGTTCCAAAAGGAAGATTCTTTGATATTTGGTAAGTACTATATGTATCTGCTGGTTTGAATACAATAATGTAGGATGCAGTTATGGATTATACTGGTTTAGGAAAGCGGCAAAAGTAGATTATACTCCATAGCCCAAGACCTCTCTTTACTTGGGTCAATAAACTATTGGCATTTATCTTGAACCAGGTGCATCCTTCCCTTCAGAATCAGAATTGGCAACACATTGTGTGAAATTTTTGGTTTAACTTTTATATTCTCTGCAACATGCATTCAATCATATTTAGTATTGAGAGCTTCTCATAATTCAGTTATATTTTCTTCATGATGATAACTTGTTCCACAAGTAAGTGAACAAGAAGTAGCTGCCAGCGTTTCATTTATCAGTGTTGAAATAAATTACCACTTTAAGTGTGGGGGACCTTTAGCACAATGGGCAGATTGGAATGTAAAATCACCTTTTGAATAATGAGAAATTTGCACAACTTTTCGTTATCCAAATTTTATGAGTAACTTAGCAGAATTTTTTATATTTTAAACTATATTTGTTTATGAAATTTTGCATTTACTTATTCTATGGAGTGTAGGTGTGTACACATGCTACTACATTGGATATTAGATAAAAATTTGTGTTGGTTCTGTACTTACTACCTGGGGTTTCTCGTATTTTGAGTAACCTCTTCAGCTGTACCAGTACTAACCAACCATATATACCAAGTCATCTCTTCAGAAGAGCTTATTTTTATATTAATTAAATAATAAGTCCAGTTTAGCAAGCAAATGTCACTGATGTATAATGTGTTGTAAGAAGATATCACTTATGTATGATTATTATAATCTGACTATAGTTCCATATGTTTGAATATTCTAACCTGAAAAAAATGAAACTTTGGTTTATATAATGAGAGTCATGATCATTAATGAGAAATGATTATTTGCTTATTTCATGAAATAACAATATTATTAAGACATTACATTTGATTAAACCATCTAAGATGTGAATTAGTTTACATAAGTTTAGCAAAATTTGAATGAAGTATGGAAATTTGTATTAAAGTTGACATGAAGCTTGTACTGCTTTCCAAATAATCTGTTACTTTAATTTAATTTAGAAACTTTTAGTAGAGCTCATTGAAGCAATAAACACTTGATATTTTATTAATTAAATTTTTATTTAAATAAGCATTGTGCATAATGTCATGGATCATTTATATGCATTAATAAGTGGAATAGTCTTTCAATTTCTTTGGAAAAAATTCATTATCTTTTAGATAGATGGTGTCATATATACAATTAAAAAATTCATTACTACCCTGAGCATAAAATTATGTGATTGTTGATTTCCATGGTTTGCATAATGCAAAATTTATATGAACAATGAGATAGTGATATATATGTCATATAATATTTATATGTGCATATATACTAAGACTATAAATTATTAAAACCTTTATTTTCATTTTAAAGAGTTCTTAAACTAAATGTTCTAAATTTGATTTATAAATATAATTTCATTATTATTTATTGTGAAGGTGAATTCTGTCAGTTTAAGAGAACAAATAGCATATTTATGGTCCATAAGTATAAGTATACACGTACACCAACATGCACATGCACACACATGTACACATATGCACACACACACACACACACACACACACACACACACACACACCTTTAAGAAGCTGATTCATATATCTTATGCTATCAGATGCTCAGGTCTGAGAGAAAATAACCAGGGTTAATTAAGTTAAAATTCAATTTCTTCTTGACTACAATTTCCCAATGGACATAACCAGTATCTACGGAACAATTTGTTCAGGAATTACATTCTGTTCTTCTTGTCTGTCAATGGGATGTAGACTACAGAAAAATGTAAAGGATTGGGACTTGGATAGTCTATGTGGAACCAGAAAAAAGACAAAATTATTATTTTTGTGATGTCATATAGCAGTTGAACAGAAAGACAATTTCCAAATTGCATTTCATTTTAACATTCCAGCACCAAATGAGACTGAATGTTCACTTTCTCTCTTCTCATCTGCTTGTTGTTAAGCCATGCTAACACATTCAATAAAGTTAATCAAGTACTTGATTATTTGACATCTTATCTAAGAAAAGTTCCTCACATTTTCAGAATAGTACATTCCCTCACCATTCCCATTGGATGATTTCTGAGACCAATAAATCTGTTTTTAGATATTTCTTGTCTGTTCATTTTCCTGTGACATTTATAAAATCCATAAAGTATTTTTGTGTAATTATGCTCTGAAATAATATTTTGCACAATTGGTCACAATAAAAACTTTGACCACAAGAGAATATAATTCATAGTCTGAAGTCTTGGGAAGTGAGTGAATCCCCAGGTCTCTGATCTTATACCATCACTTAGTTCATTGATGTTTTCATACACTAATGTCTACTGAGAGGGCATGGAAACTTTATGGAAATAAAACTAGGGAGCTGGGAGAATTTATCCGTTAACTGGGATAAGTAAGGCTGTGTTAGCCTGCTTCTAATTTCCTCACCCTATATACCATGAGTTAACTATCATGGTACATCACATTAAATTGTTCCATAATCTCATGTTTTATCAATCCTTCTTATATAGGTGTTAAAACTTTGCTTGCCTTGTTCTTATGAGGCTATATGAAATGAAATAAAAAATACGGCAGAAGAGTCCAAGATAATCTCCCTTTTCAAAAAATTTAAATCCAATCACACAGCCAAATATCTTTAGCTACTGATATAAAATAATATTCACCAATTGTTGGGCGGTAGTGGCAGCAGTGACACTGTCCTTCCCGGCACTTGGGAGGCAGCAGCAGGTGGAGAAGTTTGAGGCCATACTGGTCTACAAAGTGACAGCCAAGGTTACTCAGAGAAACCCTGTCTCAAACAAACAAACAAACAAACAAAACAAAATGAAAAGGAGAAAAGTGAAATGAAAAAAGAAAGAAAGAAAGAAAGAAAGAAAGAAAGAAAGAAAGAAAGAAAGAAAGAAAGAATTCTTACAAATTGCAAAGACACATGTGTGTTTTTTTCTGCATATGATTTGGACAGATTTTGGAATATTTTCTCATTGATGGTTATTCTCTCCTCAAGGACAGTTTAGAGTTCAGCATGGAAAAACAACTATTTTCATTCAGTTGCATTCTCTCTTTCTTTGTTTCCCCTGCACTAGATGGAGTTTTCTCCTTTTCTCCCTGCCTCCACTCCTTCCTTCTTTTCTACAGGATTATTGACTTAACTAAATAACTCCTGTCCAATCATGAACTCTTTATATCTATATCCTCACTGTACTAAGTACAAAGCAGTAAAAAATCCTACCTTCTTGAGGGTTTCTTCAGATGAACTCAACTCTTGGTTCCAGTCAGCATTCTTATTATAGTTGCATTTCCCAGGGTTTTTTTAATCTTTGCTGCGAAACTTATAGGTTATGGTGTTTTTTAATTGGCGATTTTATATCCTGACACACAGTAGGTATTCAATATCTGTTCATGAAATCCAGAATGCAGATTTACAATGCAGTCGTATACTGTCATTTGAGAGATTAGAGAACTGACTGCAATCACAATGTCATCTATTCAGAAGGGATTGTATTTTTGTAATTATCACTGTTATTAGTAGAAAATCATTTTTAGATTATAAAATATGGTAGAAAAGAACTTGAAAACATTCATACTTTGGCTCATAATATTTGAAACGGTAGAAATTCCGTCTTGGAAACTTTGCTTAATTCAAAACAAAGTATGTTAAAAAAGAATGTTCCTGTCATGATTTCAAAGAAGAGATTATATATTCACTTTAAAATGTGAAATCAAGATATTTCATAGTCACATATATTTTCAAGTTAAAACTAAAAGAATATACTTTACCTGCTTCTTTAATTTTTGTCAAGTTCTGATTCTACAGGGAATATAAAACATAGAGAAGAGCGAGAAGTAAATTCCGTTATTAAAAGTTTTAATACAGAAAGAACAAAAACAAGTTAGCTTAACTAAGAGTTGGAAATATTGCATGGAACTTAAAATATGATATAGAAACATAGTCTAGAGAAATGATCTGCAAATTTGCATCTGAATATACCAACTGTATATGTAGTTAAATAAATATACTGATACCCAAGCTGTGTCTAAATACTTATATTTTAAACAGTAAGGCTTGGTGAGACTTCACTAACTGGTTTTCCTCATCATTTTAACTGTTAAAGGAAGACTAGATTTCACCAGCAAGCACAAATGAGGAAAGATTGGGAATCAGCAGGTAAACACTAAATAAAAATATGATGAACCAAAATCTTTCGAGCAGTTTGAATTATTTAAGGTAATTAGTCTCAATTTGTCTACAATAAAACTTGAAGAAGCAGAAAAATTGTGTGTATGTTTTTCAATTTTCTTACATTTGTAATTTTTCTCAGTATCTACGTAAATTAAGTATCATTTTAAGTTCTCATGTGAGAAATTATTATGAAACTGTAAATTTATAAATGACCTCTAGCACGAGAATCAAATCAATGGAGCAAATTTAATACAGTGCCATTCTAAAACTATAGTTCTGTATTTTAAAAAAAATATTTACCTTTAATTTTTCAAAAGTTAAAAATGCTTCTTATGCAAAGATAAGAATGTGCAGTCTAAGTTCGAGGCCAGCCTGGTCTACAAGAGCTAGTTCCAGGACAGGCTCTAAAGCCACAGAGAAACCCTGTTTCAAAAAACAAACTAACAAATAAACAACAACAACAAAATAATGTGAAATCTACTAGGTTTTAATTTAACTGCATCAAGATAAGAAATGCTATAACAGGTATAGGCTTGATTTGAATGCAGAGAAAACAGCAGTGGATTGCATGCTGTACTGTGAGTGCTACTGCAGGGAACTGTGAGGAGAGTATGGGTGAGAGTGGAAGCCACGACATGAATGATGATGTGCACATACACTTCACTCAGAATGAGTGGACTTTGCTGAATCCTCCCCAGAAAAGTCTCTACAAAGATGTGATACTGGAGACATATACAATCCTCTCTGCTATAGGCCGCACTAGAGAAGACCATTATTTGGAAGAGCACTGTCAAAGTGCTGGAAGACATGGAAAATATGAAAGAAATCATACTTGCAAGAAAGCCTCTGAAAATACTCAATGTGTTAAAGTCTTTGCATGTTATTTTCATTTGCAACAGCATGAAAAATTCATACTGGAGAGAAACCATGTGATGGTATTCAATATGATGAAGCCTTTCCATGTCCCAGCTGTCTACATATACTTAAAAGAACATATACAGGGTGGACAAAAACCCCATGAATGCAATCAATTCAGTAAAGTTCTTGTCAGTTGTGTTCAGCTTCAAAAATATAGAAGAACTCATACTGGAGAGAAACCCTACCCATGTAATCAACGTGGTAAAGCTTTTTTAAGTCATGGCCAGCTTCACAGACATAAAAGAACACATACTGGAGAGAAGCCCTTTGAATGTAATCAGTCTGATAAAACTTTTTCTCGGGGCTCTAAACTCCAAATACACAAAAGAACACATACTGGAGAAAAGCCCTATAAATGTAATCAATGTGTTAAAGCTTTTACACATGACAGTAACCTTAAAATTCATAAAAGAACATAAACTGGAGAGAAACCATATGAATGCAGTTAATGTGGTAAAGCCTTTTCACAACTTTGTAGAATCCAAACACATAAAAGAATACATACTAGAGAGAAAACTTATAAATGTAATAAATTTAGTAAACCCTTTGTATGCTGTAGAAGTCTTCACATCCATCAAAGAACACATAGTAAACAGAAACCCTACAAATTTAGTCAATGTGGTAAAACCATTGTATGTATCATCACTCTTTAATATCATGAGAAAAAAAAATCATACTCATTTTCTCTCTTTCTTTCTTTTTTTTGAGACAGATTTCTCTGTAGCTTTGCATCCTGTCCTGGAACTCACTCTGTAGACCAGGCTGCCTTTGAACTCACAGAGATCTGCCTGTCTCTGCCTCTTGAGTGATGGGATTCTCAGGCCTGCCAGAGAAACTCTTTAAATGCAATCGGTGTAATAAAGTTTTCTTCTCCATCATAGTCTTTATACAAGAATAAAACTTCTAGTGGAAAATGGGTCTGTTTATGTCCTTACAGATCACAGCACTCTTTGAGATTTTGAGAAGATTCATACAGAAGGAAATATGGCTATAAATGTTTCGGCAATATCTTTAGTCCACACACATCTACTTACATAAGATTGGGAATGAAAAAGTCTACAAGGGTCAACAATCTGTTCAAGCATTAGTAGGTCTGTGCTTTGCTTGCACCTGCAAAATCATATGGACAAAAGTTTTGTGAATTCAATGATAAGGTAACCCTTTTTGATTTCATACATTTCTTTAATTACATAAATAAACATATCCAGATGTAAAATTTTATAGATGTGTATGAGTGCCTCTTCTGTTTGTGTAATGAAACATAACGTCTAAATCAATTTCTGAAAGAATTTAATTTGACCCTGGGTTGGAGAGGGATGCAGGATTACTATGAAAGTGTCATGGCAACAAGTGTCAGACATGGCAGCTCCTTTGGGAATTTAAGAACACTCATCCTCAGCCTGTAGCATGAACAAGGGAATAAGAATTTGAATAGTGTGTAGATATAAACTCTCAGGGACAACCCCTATGACTGATTTCTTCCAGGAAGACTGTTTCCTAAATCTTTCCAAATGATGCCACCAATTCAGAAGAATTTATTTCTGTAACATCAAGTCTACGTGCTTGTTTCTTATCACAAGAACCCATTCATGATGAAGAAAAACTGTAAGTAAGCCTTTAAATGCCTCAAACCTGGAATATAGGAATGAACACTTATAGGAGAAAAGCATTTCATGAGTAAAATTTGTTTGGTTAAAGATTCGTTTAATTTAATTATTTGGTGTCATTGTGTCTGTGTAGATATGTGAAAGTTCATGCTTCCTCCTAAGAAGGTTAGATACTTGTATATTCTTCTAGCAGAAACTACAGGAGGTTCTCAAAACCCTGATGATTTTCCTGGCAATGAATTTGTCATAACTGTTTGTCCATCTCTAGTATTGTAAATATTTTAAAGACTTTTTGTATCATCTCTTGATATCAGGTAATAGGAAAGGATTCCTGCAAGAGAAAAGTCCTTTTATGTAAATGATTTGATAAAGACATTACACATCACAGTTGTCTTTAGTTTCAAGAAAAACTTGTTTCATGTCTTTTTCAACATGAAGAAAGTTAATTATTTACTATCTTTACTCAAAACTGATGGTGGAGATCACTGCATTGTGGTTTCTAATTTGCAACATTTGAGACTGATATTAAGGTGTTCTATACATTTAGCAAATTCATTTAATAAATTTTATTTTTAGGTCTTTGTATTCCTTCTGTGGTTTTTGTACATCTCCTACCGTGCTTTCATTTAAGGACAGGTGTTTTTCTACTGAAATATATAGAAGGATATGCCCATCATCTAAGTGATACATTGTTTATTTAAATATCATGCAACATGTTTTTCCAGTAAGGATGTTGGTGAAAAGGTGATAGATTGTTGTTCCTGGTTTTAATTTTCATATTTTCACAAAGTCCCTTGAGATATTGTTTGCTATCCATCCTAGTATTTATGTCAATAATTAGTTATGGATACATTGAACTAATAATTATCATCTGTTATCCTCTTGAGAATATGTCCAAGGACAGATGCTGTACTCCAATATTTGCTGTTTTATCAACATGTTTAACAACGTTAATATTAAAAGAATTAATAGAATAGCATATAAGAAACATTAAATACCTTACATGTGTACCAAAGTAACATTTTCCTCAAACTAGTGGAGATGTAATAATGTGGGATAAAAAGTAATCAATCAACTGTATATTTCACAGTATATAGGTATCATATAGGTAAGTTTATATTATTTGAAGTTCTATGCAACCTCATGCAACCAGCAGTTAACCATTGGTGACTTCATTTTGAAGTATGTCCTTCTAAGAGAATTATCTGGAGATGCTAGATATTATAATTACAACGAAATTTATTTGAAAAAGATTCTATTGTCTGTATGTATGATATTATTATGATATTATTTTGGTATTTTAGGCCTGACACATATGTGGCGGCTATAAAACAACATTTTGGGTTTGAAATTTGGCTCTCTGCATGTGGTGGTCAAGATTAGGCTACCAGCTTTGCACACCATACATATTTCTCACTTAACCATCATCCTGATTAGTTAAAATAGTAAATCAGTAAAATATTGTCTTCTTTTCAGAACGTAAGTATGTTTACACTGAAGGATAGAGGAAAGCTGGGCAATTTGAATAATAAAACCTATTTGCAATTGTAATTAAAAAAGAAATTCTTTAACATCATTGGAGAGCTATACAATTAATTCTTCTATTCTAATTTTAAAAGTACTATTAGAGGACAGGATTTATGGCAACAGATAATTTCCCCCAAATTGTAAGCCTATCCAATTATCATAGATATGGAGAAAAGCATAGTTGTAGATACTGTAAATATATCACGTACGGTATATTAAGGGGAAACCGTTGGAATAAGAAGGAAAGCTATTCTTCCCCAGAAGTGGGTAGGAGTGAGCTGCTGCCATCGGAGCAGGAGGGCAGCACCAGAGGCATTGGTGGATGCTTTACACTCATGCTGTAGGAGCAGGACAGCAGCACAAGAGACTTTGGTGGATGCTGACCAATCATGTTTCTTGGTCCATGTGGTTATTACATTCATTCACTCATTTTCTTGAAAATTAATTGAGCTGAATACTTTGATATGCATATATGAGTCTATTTATATAGACTTTTTTATATAAAGATTTTTGAAGTACTATAAAATTTGAATGAGTTTATTTCAAATCTCTTCCCTCATGCTAGGAAAAATTAAAAAAAAACAGAATCCAAAAGTCTATTGCTTTAATATATTTACTAAATTACCTAGATCTTAAGAAATGTCATCAGATCTTTCACACTGATAAAAAAGGAATAAGAAAATTTGCTATAGTTTTATTTATACTTCATAATTTTCAAGCATCATTTCCACATTAAATAACAATTTGAATATGTAAAATTTGACTGGTATTATTAAGCTTCAGTGGAACAAAGATCTGAAAAACAGAATAGAAGAAATAAATTCTGTATCATTATTATTCTATAATTTCTTCTTGATGCTTTTTGTAAATAAGATATAGTAAGTTGAAGCTCTACTGTAAATAGCAGAAAATAAAACATTTTTAGCTCAAAATATATTTGTTCATAGGTAACATTTGAAACTATATCGTACATAAAAGTACATTCTGAAATGGATGCTCTTGAGAAGGAATTGTGTTTTGAAAGCTAACTCACACTATCATGAATCAAGCAGCTATTGTTGTTCTTTTTTTCCCCAAAAAGTTCTTCCCCTTACTCTTCTCCCAAAGCCCTGGCCTTCTCTTCCCAGACCACTCCCCATTCACTCCTCCCAGCTGGTAATGTCCACCATGGGAAGTTGACCAGTCTGGAACATTAAGTCGGGGCAGGATCAGGCCTCATCCCACTGCATTAAGACTAATCATGGAATTCCACCATAGGTAATGGGCTGCAATGAGCAAGTTCACGCAACAGAGATTCTTCCTGGTCATACAGCCAGGTGCCTCACAGATGATTCAAGTTTTACCACTGTGACCCACTTGCAGGGTTTCACTATAGAAACCAGAAGACTGAAGTATAACATATTAAGGGCATTTTAAATCATGCTTTGCATGGAATTGCTAATATAATGGGTTCTAGAATAATTTCAACTGAAACATATTATTATGAAAATATGGAAAGGAAAAGTTAGTAAAGTTTAGTAATAAAACTAATTATTATTCCTGTTAGCATACAGTGTGTCTTTATTTAAAGTTTTCTTATTTAATTAGCAGGACCATTAAATACAAATTTTCACTTGTAAAAACCAAAATCAATTAGTGACTTATTCATTTTGTTATATTATGAAGTTACATAAAAATTTCAAAAAGGAAGACATTCCCTTTTGCTTGTCCAGGCTTTGATTTTCCTGTGAGTGTAAACTTAAACTATATTTTTATTTCCTTGAGGAAATAAACACGAAATTTCATCTTTTTTTTCTCTCAAGTGAGCTAAATACTAGTTGACAATTTTAACTATATTACTCTGTTGTGTGAGGCTGCTAGTTCATTTCCTGACCACCCAGCAGCTCAGACCCAAATAACCACACAAATATATTATTTGCAGTACTCTTTGGCCAATAGCTTAAGCATATTGCTAGCTAGCTTTTACATCTAAAATTAACCCATTTTAATTATTTTATATTTTACCATGAAGCCTCACACAACATTACTCCATGTCCGAGAGGTTAAAAGCGATCAATGTATGTCCTGCAAGTGGCGTTATGGGCAGCTGGAAGTAACTAGAATTAAATGCTTGGAACCTCGCTCCAAAGCCTGCTGCATGAGAACCAAAAACTTTTAGCTGGGAATTAATTTTGATTCTTAATTACGAACCCTGCTTTTATCATCATTTTACACATTAAAACTTTTGAAATAATTTATTAAGGTGAAAGATATATTTCCAAAGTGATTCAACTAAGCCATAACTGAGACTGAGTTTTATCTATAAATTCTCAGGAGACATGAATTGGTGTTCTCTTTAGAATTTGCATGTAAGCCCTTTGAGTTGCAGACAATAAAGTTCAAGCCGCACACTCACAAATGGCTATTTTGGTAAAGCACTTCGTCCCGTTTTCTCCTGTGTCAGGCTGTGATTGTATCGCTTTAAAATTCCTCAAGCGATGGATCATCCGCCTCATCTTCGAGGAGACTATTTTGTCATCAAACACAGTTCACTAGCTATGTCAAAGTCCAAGTTTACTGGCTGCGAATCTGAGTCGAACGGTATTTCCTTCCAACAGAGGGGCCATTCCCCTCATTTTATTATTTTTATTCCTGGACACCACAGCGAAATAGCCAGTGGACTGTGCATTCGCAGACACAGGCCTGCCCTGAGGACCCACTTCTCAGCAAATGATCCCTTTCCTCCGCCTGGCTGGCCCAGCAAAGGACAGCAAATGCAATCATCTTGATCAATGAACCCGAGGAAAAGCAGAGCAGGCAGGACACTAATCAAATAAGTGGATCTGCTGAGGCTAATCCTTCAGCCCCAAACTTTGTTTCTTGAGGGCCCACAGGAGATAAGCACAGAAAAGAAAGTCAGACAATATGCTGTAGTTGCAAGCCTGGGATCAGTCCTCTGCACATCCACTTAATCGCTTTGGGAATTCATACAGTACAGCAAACCTACAGATGTAGATTTGCCTCAAAGGCACTTTGTAAATAAATTTTGCTGCTGTCTGGAGTGTTCACAGTTATGAATAATCACATGTATACCACAAGTATCATCACATAGAGAGCAATAAGGGGGAACCAAATTTAAACATAAATGGTGTTTATAAAATTCCCAATCTAAAAAGTTTCAGAATGTAAGAGTGAAGAAGCAACCAAATTAAAGAATCTGTATCACTATTTAAAACTGTCTTATGAACAATATCACCTTGAGAAAATTATTTCCTACCTTATAACTTCAAACAGATCAGAAAAGGAAAATTGTAATTGTTTTAGTCAACTTTATTTGATTTGAATCTGAACTTGGAGGTGACACACATAATGTAAATTAATGTTTGCAGCATTAATTTTGTTTATGTCTCATATAAAAATTGGTAAAAATATTCATCTTAATTAAAATACATTATAGATTTATCTGTAGAATTTGAGAATCAAAAATCAAAAGTGTAAATAAAATAATAAACTTACATTTGTAACATTTTAATTAATAAACAGAGACATTAAATTGCCTAATGAATACAGTGGAATATTATGCCTAGTAGTAGAAATAGTTATTTATTATTTTAAAACTTTTTAAATTCAGAAACAAATATGAAAGGCTTTTAATCTATTTCTTTTATTCTATATAGCTTTTTCCAGTAGATATCTAGAATCGCATTAAGATTGATCTATTAAATTCATGCTAAAATAAATATTGAGAATTTCTGTAAAATCCTTAGAATGCTGGATTTTCTCTACTGGGATAATTATGAACTGTGCCAGGCTGGGGCATTCACCATTCCATCATGGCTGAGGTAGAAACTTGTGAAGTCCCACTACTCTCAGAAGGACAAGAGGTAATTAATGTTTTTGGGTGGAGGGAAGTTGGTGATGTTATTCATACTACTGTAATTGCCCCTCATCTATGCACATGTAGGCAACCAATAGAAATTAAAGTTATTGGGTGACAAAAGTGACTTGGAAAATCCATGTCAATGTAAATTACAGTAATATATTCATTGCTTCATTAAGCTAGACTTGGATTGAATTGTTTCTGCGGTGTAACTCCTGTGTCCTATCTGAATGAACAGAAGTTTTTTTCATACAAGGCTCAACAGCAAAACTGGAGCAACACAGAGAAAAATCAGCGTACTGAAGAATAATCCTCAGAAAGTATCCAGGATTAAAGATAATTACACAGGTCAAGAAGACATGCATAAATACAACAAAACAGTACACATGACACAAAGATTCATTGTTTTGCCATATTATTCAGTCTTGAAACCTTTGTCTTTGAGTCACAAGAATATATAGCTATATCTTGCCAAAGTCTAAAACTTCCCTTGAACCACTTTCAAATATTGTCAGTAAATCTAAAACACTGACAAAAATAATGTTATTTTGGGCTTATGATTTTCCAAAACATCTGTCTTCATTTCCACTCTTAATACATTCCTGTGAGTCCAATCTATCAAGATAAGAACAATATATTTCAACTCAGTGATACACATATTTACTAAACCCAAATAAGGTGTCAGGATGCAGTCAGTTATGTATTTTAACCTTATATTATCTTTTCCCTTCATGAACTGCTTGCTTTTTGTTTGATTTGGCAAAATTCTAATTTTTCCCAAGGTTATTTTAAATAAAATTTGTATTGAGTCTTTTAGAAATTTGTAGCTACTTCCTGCTTTGCTGGCGATTTATTTCCCAGTGTAGCCAGATGTGTGTCAACATATCATCCTCTGATTTGGTTCTCTTTCCTTATCAAAGCATGATAGTAAATGCTAGGAAAATCTCAACTATCCATTCAATTTCAAAAATATTTTGACTAATTTTCTATCAATGTATTTGTTGATTACAATAGAGTGGCAGATGTTTTATCGAGAGAACTTTGCACTGAAACATTTAGCAAAGGCTTACAGTCCACATTACTTTCTTTATTTTGATCTAATTTGGAGAAAGATTTTGGCTTAATCTGTAGTTTCAGAGGAAAAGGATGAAGAATCTATAAAGCTGATAATAAATATTCAAATTTTTAAATTTAGTTGACTTTCATATTTGTAATGGGCAGCCACTTGTGTCAAAACTTTTCAGAATATTATCATTCTATTAACTGAGAAAATTTTCCTCTATGACAGTGCTAAAAATTCATTGGAAATTTTCTTTATTAAAAGTATTTTAAGGATAAGCTTAAACCTAACTGTGCTATTTCAAATATTTTAACCAAGTAAGACAATATCCAGTTTATGTGATAACAGTGTTTTTGAGGTGATAACTTCTATAACCAATTCATGAAATCTTTTTTTTTTTTGAATCTTTAAGTTTAACAACATTTTCTGTATAATTCAGGACACTGAAACTGGGCAGAGGTTTTGATTATAACATGGTTAATATCGTTTATCGACATATTGTTAACTGGACCTGAGCAAGAGTCAAGCTTGTGTTTAGAATTGCTAAAGATGTTCTAGATTCAGTTAGCTGAGGTGGGAAGATCTGCCTTAATTTGGTGACTGAAGTAAAGGAGAAAGAAACAGAGTGTAAAATTATGACTCTGTGAATGCAACTTGAGTAGCCACCTCAAGTTGCTGTTTCCAGGATTTCCTCAATGATGTACTACTACACCCTTGAAATCATGACCAAAATATGTAATTTCCTCCTTAAATTGTTGTTACCAGGTTATTTTTGTCACAGCAACAAGAATCGTAACTAACAGAAATTTTCTCCAGAGTAGTTGGGAGCATTGATGTGAAAACATGACTGGATGATACTTAATCTTTCAGCCCTGACCTGAGGAAAGACCATGAAGAAATTTAGGACTATACATGAGAAAAGCATTGAATGCAGCAACCAGGGCTTAATGGTTCAATCTCTTGTAAGATAAGAATGGGGAGAACAATTTCAAATAGTAGATGACTAAAATATTTGACCTCAGAATGGAACAAGAAACCTATTGTGAATTTAATTTTAGGTCATATTTTCAACAATCTGGTTTGGTTCAGGCTGTATTTTGTCCATATCCTGAGAATGTGAATGATGATTGTCACATGAGATATGAACTGATTTCAAGAGTGTATTTATTCAGTAAGTATTATAGATATTGCTCAGTGTGCTAATTCGGGTCTACAGTGAAATGGAAATTATAAAAATAAGAAAAATAATGAAGATTGGTGAGGAAAGTTGTGTGTGAGCAAGTTTAATGGGTTGGACAATGAAAAAGTAGATAAGGAACATCACTAAATGTTAGAGACCAATGTCATTTAATGAAATCTGGTGCATTACACTGGTACAATGACAAAATGCCCTGAAAGCAATACCTCATCCAACAAAGCTCTTCATTGCAAAAATATGCAATTATTTAAAAAATAAAACCTAAACTGATAATGCTTCCAAAAGATCCCTATGCTTCTCGAAAAGAATGGTGTAGGTATTTAATTGTTTCAATATCAGCTCACAGAAGCTGATGTGATGTGGATGAAGGAGACCTGGATTCATCTTGATCGACTAGCAGAGTTTGATAAATGTGTACACATGGATCTGAAATCATGAAAGATGCATTATTGACAGTGCCACATGTTCCGGCTTCATAGTTTCAGAATGACATTGAGATCAGGCAATATGATACATTGTTAGACCTTTTGTAAGAAATCCGAGAACTCATTACCTTGGTGCTGTAACCATGAAGCCTAACTTCTAAAAGAGAAAACAGGAACTGAGTTGCCAAGATCACGAATATCAGAAAAATAAAGCTACCATCTCAGTATTTATCAAGTCCAAAGATAGGCTATGTCTGCTGCACTTGGCAGAACTTCTGGAGTGATCTTCCTAAGACATTTAAGGCAAAATAACTCCAACACATGTTCCAGATGCTGGATATGGAGCTGATAGATTTTAGAATTTAGCACTTTGGGTTCAGTTTTGTTTTGCTCCAACTTTTCCTTGATGTACCATCATTGATCCATTTAGAATAGGAATGTTTGTTCTATTAGAAATAAGATTTTTTTTTTCGATTCTATAGCAACTCACAGTCAAAAATGGTTCAGCATCCCATATGAGACTTGGACTTTCAAACAATGTTGGAAGTATTAAAGAATATGGAGATTCGAATACATTTTTCTCTATGAGTGTCCCATGAGACAAGAGGAGTAAGTGATAGTAGTATGACTTAAAATGCTATATATGCATGACAAATAAATAAAAAGCAGATTCGTGGGGATTATTAATGACTTTATACTTGGCACAGTGTACAAGCATTTAGAATACAAGTTGTTAAAAGTGATTATTTTATTTGCCTCTGGATATATCTGGAATGAAATATCTTTCTTAGCGTAATTGAGTTGTACTGACTCACCCCAACTACTAGACCGCATAAAAAGAAGAAGCAATTCTGAATACTATCATTCAATGTTTTAGCATTTCTGGTAGTAGAGGTGATGTAAACAGATAACTCAAAATTTTTTTGCCATGATTTTCCCAGGGTGATATAATATGCCTGAAAAAGCAAACTTAAGTAAGTCTTTTAAAATGCTTATTTCTGGTATTTTATCACAGGAATAAAATAAATCTTAAAACAGGATTAGTGTCTTCATTAGTTTAAATTTTAAAACTTTCAATAATCTTGCAGGATTTTGAAATACTGCCATTAGGTATAATTAGTCTAATTCTATGTGCGAATCTTTGAAAGGATATTTCTCTTTTTATATCACATTGCACAGAAGTAGGTGATGAGAACTGTCATTCTCCAAAAAAAATTTACACACCTAGTGGTGACTAAAGAAGCAGTAGATGACTCAACAGACTCCTGTGGAAATTTCATGAAATTTCAGATTTTAGGCACACCTTCAAAAGGCACTGTAATAAGCTATTTTTTATGGTTCATGCTTTTTAATATTCTTCTATAGCAGTCTGTCCCAGGGGATAATTTTCTTGGAAACGTCACTGAAATGTGAAATTATTATCAGTAGGTTTCAGTTTTAGAACTGGGAATTGGGTCTAAATCCTCCCCTAATGGTACTTCTCTTTCACTTGGTTTTATGCAAATCAACATATTGTAACTGAAGGAAATGAATTTTCACATCTGTGGTTTCTTTACTTCTTAAAACTTTTATGATTTCTGTTATATCTGGTCAAAGTCTAAAATTTAATGAAAATTCATTACACAAAATAGTCAATAACCTCTTACCTCATCAAAAGAATGAGATTTGATCAGTTTTATAGTTTAGAATCATAATTGGTAGATTTTACACCTTAATCAGCAAGAACCATGCGGGACACTAGGATTCTTCTGCAGAAAAGCTTTAATGCGTCTTGAGAGAGAGAGCATCAGCTAACATGGACGGGGACCCCTAAATGAGGGAACCCATCCTTTATATAGGAAACAGTCCTTGCTTCGGACGTGTCACCCTTGGATTGGCCCGCTGCCCATTAGCCCAGGTGAAGCCTCGGGAGTAGGCGGGGACAGCAGTGAAAAGTTACCGAGCACATGTGCGTTCATCTGGCGGTGAAACCGGATGCCAGCGCCATCTTATAATGGAGAAAGTGGATGCGGCCCTTCACATCTCCCCCTTTTTTTACTTCTTTGCAGAAAGGCAACTCCCTCAGAAGGCAAAGATAGAGGTCGCACTTCCCAAAGTGGAAACATTAAAATGGGCTTACACGGAATCTGCCCCTAGGTTCATGACACCTGGAACTTATCCGGCCTGCCCTCTGCCATTTTTCTGGGAAAGGGAATATGTGGCAGGAAACCCTTATGCAGGGCGACATATCTCTCAGAGAGGCCCATTCTCTGTGCGATGTTCTTTAGCTCAACAACCTTTAGGGCTAGCTAAGCCAAGCACTCCACCCTGTGCCATGGACCACTGTCCTAGGGGTGCAGGAGCTGGTTGGCATAAACCTTACTGCTTTAACATAGATAACCACATATAAGTAGAGGCTCCCTGTTCTAGGGTAGTCAGTGCTTGTGCAAATAACCACTTTGTCCCTACGACTTTGGGATTTGAGTCAGCAGACCATCCAGAGGAGAAACACTATTCCACAGCATAGGGCTGCTCCAAAACATTTCCACCCCCACCCATTGTTTGAAGTAGGGATGAAGGACACGACCCAGGACTGGAATCCTACGGCCAAGCTTATAAATCATCTCTAGGAAGGTAGGGGAGCCCCAGAGTCTTATTGGTTGTAAAAAACCTAGGAAACACCACCACTCTATGGCTGACTGGTGTCGGCTTTGGGAAGGCTGAGAGTATCCCCCATCGGTGTTCCATCACAACCGCTGTCATCCATCCGCAAAATGGCAGGAGGTACAGCAGCCAAATCCTCAGGCGAGTCCGCGTGTTGTGGGTCACTCTTCATTGTTCGGGTCAGTCTCTCAGCCACCCAGAATGGGCTTTCTTGATCCTGTGGGAAGACACAAACAGCTCCCCTGGATCTCAATAGAATGGGATCGGGCCTTTCCATTCATTAGAAAGCACATCTTTCCATTTAACCAAATCTTTGGGCCGCTGCGGATCCGAACAATGTCGTATTGTAGCATTTTGGCCGTTATCATCCAGATTTAAAAAATTTATAGTGAACAGAGCCATGGCAATGGCCACTCTTGGCGTCGGGGGCAACTCTTTCAATATTACCCCTTTCTGTTTAAGTAGATAAGATTTGAGTGTGCGATGCACTCGCTCTACGATACCCTGCCCCTGGGGGTTATAAGGCAGGCCTGTAATGTGGGTGACCTGCATCTGCGCACAAAATTGTTTAAACTTTTGAGAAGTATAGGCAGGCCCATTATCCGTTTTTAAAGATGTGGGCTTGCCCCAAGCACTCCATGACTCAAGGCAATGTTGAATGACATAAGAGGTTGTTTTCTCCTGTAAGTGGTGTAGCATGAATAATGCCAGAGCATGTGTCAATCGACACATGCACATACTGAAGTTTTCCAAAGGCAGTGATATGAGTCACGTCCATCTGCCATATTTGCAAGGGCATAATCCCTCTGGGGTTCACGCCAGTGTGTCTGATAGGAAGAAACTGGCAACAATTGTGACATTGGGTTATAATATTGTGAGCCTCTTTTCTGGTAAGTGAAAAACGTTTGTGCAGGGTTTTAGCTGTAACATGAAAATTATCATGAAAGGTTTTAGCGGTCTGCAACGGGGAGGTAAGAGCTACCACAGCAAGCTGCGTAGCGCGATCAGCCAGGTCATTACCCAAGCTCATGGGGCCTGGGAGCCACGAATGTGCTCTTATGTGTGTGATTAAAAAATGGAGCTCTCCTATTTAGTAAACAGTCCTGTATCCTCTGGAAAACAGCTGCCACTGTACTAGTAGGTTTTATAATTCCAGTGGCCTCTAATAATTTAACAGCATTAACCACATAGGCAGAATCAGAAACAATATTAAGGGGACAATGAAATCTTTGAAGAACCTCTAAAACCACCATACATTCCACCACCTGGGGTGAAGTGGCAGAAAAGTTTTTGTATATATTTTAGAACCCACAACACAGGCTCCCACACCATTCTTGGAGCCATCTGTATAAACCATCATCCCGTCTTTTAGCGGGGCAGAAGACGTAACTCGGGGAAACACAATGGGATGACAAGCAGCGAACTGCAGCAGAGGGTGTTTGGGGTAATGATTATCAATTTTCCCTGAAAAGGTGGTAACCAAAATGGCCCAATCATCAGAGGCGGCAGCCAAAGTTTGTATCTGAAAGGAGGTATAGGGAACTATCATAACCGCTGGATGCTTACCAAAATGACTAACAGACATTTTAAGGCCTTTAAGGGCAATTTGAGCTATAGCGGCTGGATACCAATCAATACTTTTGTTAGGAGAAGCATGTGGATGGATCCACAGTAACGGTCCATCCTGTCATAACACAGAAGTGGGTAGCTTTCTTGTTTTAAACACACATAGAACAAATGGTTGAGTTTCATCAATACGGCACAGCTGTGCCTCCTTAATGGACTCTTCCACTAGTAATAAGGCTGCTTCTGCTGCCAGCATCAAGGCCCGAGGGGAGGTAATATGAGTATCCCCTTCCAAGATATCAAACAATGGCTTCAAATCAGTGGAGGGGATTTTTAAAAATGGTCGCAGCCAATTAATATCTCCTAACAACTTTTGGAAATCATTTAACGTTCGCAAATCGTCCCTATAAATTTTTATTTTTTGAGGTAGGATCTTTTCAGGGAGTACAACAGAACCTAAATATTGGCCAGTATCTGCAATCTGGACATTTTTAGCGGCTATTTGAAGACCCCATAGCTGTAAACTTTTAACGAGCAACAGGTAGGCTTCCTTTAGTACCTGTAAGTCCTCATGACACATAAGTACATCAACCATGTAATGAACCACAAGCAAACATGGAAAATGTTCACGAAGCGGTTTAAGAGCCTCCTGTACAAACATCTTACAGATTGTCGGACTATTTGACATATCCTGGGGCAAAGTTTTCCATTGAAAGCATTTATCAGGCTCTATATGATTAATTGAAGGAACAGTAAAAGCAAAGCGAGGCCTATCAGCAGGATGCAATGGAATAGAAAAAAAACAATCCTTAATATCTATTATTACCAGACTCCAATTTTTGGACAAAGCTGAAAGCACCGTGAGTCCTCTCTGCACAGGCCCAAAGAGGTGCATTTGTTCATTAATGGCTCTCAAATCATGCAGCAAGCGCCATCTTTCTGATTTCTTTCTAATGACAAAAATGGGTGTATTCCACGGAGAGGTGGATGGTTCTATGTGTCCCAGAACCAATTGCTCATTAACTAGCTGATTTACTGCTTCCAGTTTTTTAGAGGTAAGTGGCCACTGGGGAACCCACATGGGGGTCTCTGTTTTCCATGGTATGGTCTGTGCTGTCCCAGTGGCGCCTAGGAAAAACCCAGACCCTGTTTGTTGATATTAGGTTTAGGATTTATTGGCTCCCGTATTCCTTGCTTGGAGCGACCCAAGCCCTTTCCTGGCCTATGACCCATTCTTATCATGATATCTTGGGCCTGAGATGAATATGCATTAGATAAGGTCAATCCCGTACCCTGCATCACGTCTCTTCCCTATAAGTTGATTGGCAGGGGGAGGACATATGGTGTAAAATATCCTGACTGGCCTTCATCCGTTTCCCAGGTTAATCTGGCTGAGCTAATGGTGGGGTTTGCACTGTAGCCCAAGCCCTGTAGGGCATGAGACAACTCGGTAACGGGCCAGGACTGTGGCCACCAGCGCGATGAGATAATACTTTTGTCCGCGCCGGTGTCCAAAATGCCTTCAAAGCATTTACCACTGACCTAAAGGGGCAGTTTGGGTTGATCTTGAAGGCTAACAACCAAGTAGGCCGAGTCCTGTCCTGTAGACGCCATTAATTTATTCTCCGGCCTCTGGTGGATGTCTGTCGGGAGAAGCAGTAATTGAGTTATCCTGTCTCCTTTACTGATGGAAAAAAACTCCACTAGGGTAAGAGCATAGGGCTTGTATTTCAGCAGTGTGCTGGCTATCAACAAGGCCTGGGTGGACAATCAGCCCCTGTAGGGTAAGCGAGCCACGCCCTAAAAGCAGGCCCACGCTTTCAGGCGGCAGGGGCTCAGGCAGCTGCACTGGGACGGGCTGTACCCCAATTTGGGGCATCAATAGGAAGTCGGTGGAGGCACACAAGTCCATTCTTGTTCTGCCTCCGAGGGTCCCTTGGTCATTGCCCTGACGAACTTGTTCCCATATTTTTGGGGGCCCTGGGACCGAGGGCCCGTCATCCCGATTTTTGGATCATCAGTCTTCAGGTTTCCTAATGGTGGGAGGATCTTGCCATGGACATCTCTAACGGAGCGGTAGAGCTCTGCCCTATGATAACCTTTACCACAGCGTGAGCAAAGGGTAGGGGGCGCTCTCTCCTTTTCTGATGCCCTACAATCCTTTTTTAAATGTCCTGGCTTTCCACACTTAAAGCAAACTCTTTTGTCTGGCCCTTTAAAAGGGCGTTTTTGTGACTGCATGATGGCTGCAGCCAAACCTGCATTTGTCAGGGGTCCTCCTAGTTCTCTACAGACCCTGAGCCAGTCCTGTAACCCTTTATTTTTCCTGGGGGCTATGGCCGCACGGCACTCCTGCGTAGCTTGCTCAAAGATAAGCTGCTCGATGAGTGGCGTGGCCATATCAGTATCACCAAAAATGTGTCCTGCTGCCTCAGTCATTTTTGCCACGAAATCTGAAAAAGGCTCCTGAGTCCCTTGTATAATCTTGGTGAGCAGGGTGCTCCCTTCTCCCTTTTTTGACAAGGCTTTCCATGCTCTTATAGCTGTATCGGCTACCTGGCGGTAGGCGCCATAAGGATAGTTAGTCTGGGCAGCGGCGAAGTGCCCTCGTCCGGTCAGGAGGTCAAAAGTCCATTGCTGTTGTTCTGGAGTTAAGGCCTGAGCATTAGCTCTAGCTTGTTCCTGAGCTGCCTCATGCCATAGGGCTTTCCACTCCAAATATTGACCCATGCTGACGAGCGACACTTTTACAACTGTCTCCCAGTCCGCTGGAGTCATGGCAGTCGAGGCCAATCTGTCCAACTGGGCTAAGGTAAAATTAGCAGTCACTCCATACTTTCTGACTGACTCTGCTAACTCTTTTATTTGGTTGTACTCCACGGGCGCATGCACCCGCCCGTTTTCCCCTTCGTAAACGGGGAAGGCCAAGTGTAACTTTCTCTTGACCTTGTCAGGGATAAATGAAAAGGTCTTTGGCCCAGGGCGTTCCTCATAAGGAGGCACCGGAGGGGCAGTTAGGGGAGGGCACAGCTCATAAGAAGGCGGAAGGGCCGTTTGGGATGACCTCATGGCCCTGCTGCTGGCTAATTCTGCCTCCTCCTCTATATCTAGTTCTTCTATCTCTTCTCCTGAGCCAGAACTTTCGTGCTCACTTTTATGGTCACTTTCAATTTGCAGAGCTTCGAGCCTCTGCAGAGGATATAAACTACTGTTCTTTCCTTTTTTCTTATTATTGATATCAGAAAGCTTTTGACCTTGTAGGTCAATCTTCTCCCCAATTTTTACTTTCTTAGAATCACTGGGGAGTCCTTTTTCCTTATTTCCTTTTTTTGCGCGTGTGTCTAACCTCCCACTGCACTCAGTTTCTGATATTCTATCCTGGATTTCCTCCGCTTTTGCAACAACCGCTTGGCAAGATTCATCTTTTAAGCAATTTCTGGTGAAAAATAAGAGAACTGCTAAGATGAGTACCAAGGCCTCTACGAAACCTTCCCAATGTGGAAACAATTCAAGCCCAAAACCGAAAAATCCAGGAATATTCATACCTCTCTGAGCATGCAGACCCGCAGTTCTGAATCCTCCCTGAATTTCCAAGGGGTCCCCGTTGGTGCGAGCCATGGTCAGGGTTCCCCCGGCTTCCCGAGTTTCAGCACCGGATGTCCCACGCTATCGTCTCGCCAGCAAGAACCACGCGAGACACTAGGATTCTTCTGCAGAAAAGCTTTAATGCGTCTTGAGAGAGAGAGCATCAGCTAACATGGCCGGGGACCCTTAAATGAGGGAACCCACCCTTTATGTAGGAAACAGTCCTTGCTTCGGATGTGTCACCCTTGGATTGGCCCAATGCCCATTAGCCCAGGTGAAGCCTCGGGAGTAGGCGGGGACAGCAGTGGAAAGTTACCGAGCACATGTGCATTCACCTGGTGGTGAAACCGGATGCCAGCGCCATCTTATAATGGAGAATGTGAATGCGGCCCTTCACACACCTGGTGGTGACTAAAGAAGCAGTAGATGACTCAACATACTCCTGTGGAAATTTCATGAAATTTCAGATTTTAGGCACACCTTCAAAAGGCACTGTACTAAGCTATTTTTTACGGTCCATGCTTTTTAATATTCTTCTATAGCAGTCTGTCCCAGGGGATAATTTTCTTGGAAACGTCACTGAAATGTGAAATTATTATCAGTAGGTTTCAGTTTTAGAACTGGGAATTGGGTCTAAATCCTCCCCTAATGGTACTTCTCTTTCACTTGGTTTTATGCAAATCAATATATTGTAACTGAAGGAAATGAATTTTCACATCTGTGGTTTCCTTACCTCTTAAAACTTTTATGATTTCTGTTATATCTGGTCAAAGTCTAAAATTTAATGAAAATTCATTACACAAAATAGTCAATAACCTCTTACCTCATCAAAAGAATGAGATTTGATCAGTTTTATAGTTTAGAATCATAATTGGTAGATTTTACACCTTAATCTTAATTTTTAGTTTTAGGAATTATTTTTAATTACAAAACGGAAGATGGATTCTTAAAAGAAATCCCACACTAGGTCAGAATTGAGAAATAGATGGGTATCTATTTAGGGGTAGATTCACAAATCAGAATCCTCTGCTGAAACGGAGAACAGAAACCAAATTCTACAGCTGGAAAAGAGGCCAGAGGCAGGCTCTACATTGTCATAAAAAGTATAAGAGGCCACACCCCAGTGAGTGGTAACTACTAGCTGTAGGATTTCCTATAGCACCTCTGCCTTTTGATTAAATAAGAGAGTTCTAAGCTTAATGCTAAATTATATACAATAAAACAAATATATTCGATAATTATCCCATGTTAACTAAGTTAAGTCTTGTATAATAAATAACTTGGCCAACTCATGAAAGGAGAGTAACTTCAAGTATCTAGTCTTCAGCTCCAATGACGACCCAAGAAAGGAAATGATATTACTTAAGTAATCATGAAGTACAATCAAGTAACTTCCAAAATGTGCAACAAATGACCGAGACAACTGGCTACCTGGGCAATCATCCAAAGTCTCATTTGCAAGGTTGAAGCAACCAACTTTGGCTAAGGCCTAGAATAATTGACAGACATTTTCAGAGGCAGGAAAATTTTCAAAACCGTCTTACCCTGTCTTGGCAAGATTTGACAGCCCTGTTTATCCATTTCCGGATACCTTCTTTGGATCCTTTTGGTCTTTAGAACTTGATGTTTTGTCAGTGTATATTACAGGATAGGAAGCTAAAGCCCTGGATAAGTAATCTCTGACAGCTACTGGTGATTTTGAATCCTGTCCTTGTGCCATCTTTCCCTGTTCATCAGCTCCAATAATTTCTTCAATTATTTCATATCTTTTTATCATTGTCTTTTGCAAAACCCAAATCACCTGGCCTGTATATATTTCTAGTGATTTTATTGAGGCACCTAGCCTCTGGTCTTCCTTCTGCACATGTGATTCCAAGGCCTGAAGTTTTTCCTTTAAAGATAACACCTCATCCTTGGACTTTACTTGGATAGCATGCAGATTGCCATTTTATAGAGATTCTCTATCTGCTAACTTATCATAACTTTTTAACAAATCTTGATTGTCAAATTCAACAGTGTGTATTCTTTCAGATAATCAATCAGTACCCTTAGATATGGATTCAATTTTGTCTATAAAATTAATGTTATCCTTTTTAATAGTATTAATTTTTCAGGTAGCTTTTGATTTCCTATGGTATTAATCTTGTCAAACAGCTGTTCATTATTAATCTCTGAAGACTATATCATTCCTAAAAGTGCCATAGAACAAAACTGCGTCCCAGTACCAAATAAATTGAAGTACCACCATAACCGTATAAGCCTTGCATAGTATAATCAATAGTATTATCAAAAAAGTTACTAAGAGTTTCAATATTAATGTAGTCTGCCATATTGATTTATTTATTACCTGTTATGTAATCTGGTAAACTGTTTTAGGTGTAATAATCTTTATTGTCCAGCAGATGTCGGGGTTGCAGAGTCACGGTGGTGACAGCAATGGTTATGAGTGGCTTTAGTTTGTGAGCTGCTTTAGTTTCCCGCCTTGGTACTCATTAAATACTGTGAAATATGCTTTGCTTGACAAGTTAAGATCAATTAAATTATTTACATAGGTGGAGCAATATAACCAGAACTCATGGGTAAGGAGAAGAAACCCAAAGCCGCACAAGTCTTCGCTAGGCAAGGAACTGCGCCAAGGAACCACGTCAAGCAATGCAGCAGTCGTGTGTGCTCTTTGGAAATTTCCCAGTTATCACATGTAGTAAGCTCCGCTGTGGCGGGGTTCTACAAAAGATCACTTAGTTAAAAGCAAGTCAAGCGGGCAGGATTGGGAGAATTTGGGGGCGGTGGATTGGCTAGGCCTTTAGGTAGTCTAACCAGTAGATGTGGAGTCCAATTCCACGTGAGCACCAAATGAAGATGGCCAATTAAAAGAAATTCCACACTAGCTCAGAATTGAGAAATAGATGGTTATTTATTTAGGGATAGATTCACAAATTAGAATCCTCTGCTAGAACGGAGAATAGAAACCGAATTCCACAGCTGGAAAGGAGGCCTGAAACATGCTCTACATCAGCATAGTGTAAGAGGCCATGCTCCATTGCATGGGTAACTACTGGCTGTAGGATTTTCTACAGCACAACTTATTAAGACACCTTTGTATATTGGGTGAATCAGCTTAGAAAGAGAAATTAAACATTTCCCCATATGTTTGAATCTGTCCTCAAATATAATTTCTCTGACAGCATTCCTCCATTCTTCATGATAAAGAACTCACAAAAAATTGTAGCTCATTCATTTAAATTATTGCTTCACTTACTAAAGCACTCTTACTGCTTTTATTCATAAGAAGAAAAACACACTTAAAAATAATCATTCACTAACAACATATTTTCTTCTCAATAATAGCACAGCTAATATCTACTATTTATAAGACAAACAGTAGATTCATTGCAACAGTGTCTATTGAATATTACTTGGATAACAATTACTTCAAAAGTTATTTAGCTGAATTCCATTTACAATCAATCTTCTGAAATAAATTCAACTTGGATAATTGTATTTCATTCATGCTTAAAGTTTCATTAACATTATCCTTTGTTTAAAAGCATAAAAGAAAAGAATAGTAAGCTTTCATTCACTGCTACCAACATTAGAGTTAAATGATAAATAAATCAATAACAATGACTTCTCTGAGAACAATTCTTCTTTTCAATTTTAAAAACAAACCTTTTGGAAAACGACTTAGTCATCCCCAATTATTAATTTCACACATCTTTTTTCGCCGTAAGATATATAATCTTGGAAAGACTTTACAGCAAATCTCCATGGGCATTTTATTATTGATACATTTTGGCTTGAACATCTCCCATGTAATCAGTGAAAATGAACCTTAAGTTATTAAAGAAAACAGCTCATTTATCACATTAGCACTAATTCTAGTCATAAATCATCCTTGCCCTTTACTGAAGTTAGTGGACGTTTACTGCTTCAAGTCATCACACCTTTTACTTTTTGATCTTCCAGACACAGTTGAAACCAATGATAAATTTGAAACCGTGATTGACCTCACACATTAGTTGACATAATTATTTTTCTGAATTCTGTCTTTGAGTATATACATGAATCAATGAGCACATGTGTCATAAGAAAAGTTAATTATGCTTTCCTTTTTTACCATTTTTTGTTGTTTTTATTGTGTGCCAAGTTTTTATCTTCTTTCCTCATTTGAATACATAACTCAACTTAAAGGATGAGCTGTTTGCTTAAAGTGGTCAACAAATATACAACAACAGAAGTTTGCTTTGTCAAGAGATTGTCTTTGATGTCCATACAATTCATTTGTAACATTTGTAAAAATGAATCAATTTAAAAATTACTTGCCTATTTTTTTTTTGCTCAATGAAATGGTGTTAAGGACAATAGGGGAAAATGCAACTTGTTTCAAAAATTCAAAATCATTATTATGTATTCACCTGGCTTCTTCCTGAATTCCCGTCTCCTTGAACAGCCAGTACAGTAGAAGATCATCTTATTTCACCTGTAATCTTATTTTTTTAAAAAAATTCAAAATCACCTTGTCAACATAATTTTATCATAAATTAGTATTGTGTGTGGGGGGAAGCATAGACTAAAAGGCTTGAGGTAGGCAATTCACATATGTTCCTACATAAATCTTCAGGGACTAATCTGAGAAGCATTTGTTTCTTCCACACTTTTCATAAGTGATGAAATATTAACTTTGATAGATAAAAAATATTGATTCAAGGCACTGCAACTAATCTTGATTAACAATCATAAAAACAGTGTTTTTAAATGAAGCTTTGTGATTTATAATGAGGGAAAACATTCTATCATTATCCCTATCATTCTATCATTGTATTCCAGTTAAGGGAATTGAGTACTCAAAAGTCTTTCCAACACTTTAGTATCAATTAAAGAATTAATGTCACTATTTTTATACTGTTTACTCTTTCCTTTCACCAAATTTTCAATTATGTAGTATAATAAAGCAGGTGTGATATACCCTAGGTGAAAAGGAATGAAGCATAATTTTGAGACTGCAGAAATTTTCCTAGTGTCCCACAGTAGATAGAACTCCAAATATTCACTTCTCCCTGTAAAATATTCATTGTTGTTTCTTCAATTACAATTATCACTGGCCATCCAAATTGTCTTGTTCCACAATATATAAATAGTGTAGCACAATTAGTAACAGGAGCAGGGATGGTTGCAGATCCAGGAAGATAGTGAAAGGGCAGCAAGGGAACAAAACTCTTGTCAGAAGATCTGCTTCCAAAGCCCAGTGCAGAAGTTGCTATCAAATTAGTAGTTCTGCAAGTTCATTGCAGAAAACCCAGTTTATATGAGGGAGTATGGAGATAGTGGAGAAATATTGAGCAAAACTCCTTGTTGAATAAGAACCTTCCCAATCTAAAGGACAACAATGGAGC
Source organism: Myodes glareolus (assembly GCF_982192425.1). Classification (NCBI taxonomy): domain Eukaryota; kingdom Metazoa; phylum Chordata; class Mammalia; order Rodentia; family Cricetidae; genus Myodes; species Myodes glareolus. The sequence continues at coordinate 71,376,574 of NC_142037.1, read as the reverse complement.
AACAATTCCTTCCACCCACCTGAAATGGAAATGGTAGGTACATTCCTTCTTCAAGCAAGCTATACTGCTTTTTAATTTATTTTCCTACACTTCAACTTCTGCTTTTTAAAGCTTAGGTAACTGTGACGTTCTGAATATCTGAGCTCTTCAGAGCTCTTTTTCATGCAGTGGTATTAATTTTTTTCATGTTTTCTCTCTCCTAGTTCTACAATTCTTTGCTGTATAGATTCATTAGCAACCATATTATATATCTAAGGTAATATGAAACTCAATATTTCAATTTATAATTATGAAAATGTAGTTATTAAGGGACAATTGCACGTCCCTTAGTTTCTTTATATCTCATACAAGCCAAGTTTTTTTGTATGACACCGATGCCAGACTAAATATTGAATGACTTTATAAAAATAGTTTTTAATGTAACAATCATAATATCATTAAATAGAAAGAAATCCTGATTACCGCTTATCCTTCTTTTCTCATGACACTTTCTAAATTTATTTTGGAAAGCTGTTTTACATTCAACACAAACATTTTATACTGTGGTATATGTTTAGATTCAGTAAATATTTAAATCTGCTTTAGAATATTGGTTTCTTCAAACATTCATAATTTTCCTTCAATTTTTTGACAATATTATTTTTTTTCTAGTTTATTGATAAACGTGATATATTATCATTATTGTAATGACTGTTGTGCTTTTTTTAATTCTTTTTCTCTTTTGACTCTTTGTTCATTAGGTATTCCTCAACCCAGCACAAGTATGGACTTTAATGAGGACATATTTTGATCAAAAGCCTTAATATATTGAACACTGAGGAATTGCTTTGAAATTAGCACAAACTACATTTTTGTGAGGTAGAAATAATTTTTTCGTGACCAAGCTTGAGTTTCTCTCAATTTAACTTGGTCACATTCCTGTTTTAGTACACCAAGAACTCAATATCAGCAAAACCACGCTTTTTTGTGTGTGTGTGAAAATGCTTTTTAATGGGGATAATTTATTCAAAATATTTCACTCACGTTGTGTGTGATCAAATCATATGTCCTCTTCTGTCGTTAAGTGTAGACACATACCCTGCTTTCAACATAAATTCTATTTGTTACCTTTCACTTTAATTCTTAAATCTCTGATAATATTTCTAGCACAGCAATTTCCCACCCACTAAATTCCATTTCCCTACACTGTCTACTTTTGTCATAATTTTTGTTGTTGTATTCAAGTGGAGCTATCTGTCTTCTGTTCTATAATACCCAATTATAGTATTTTCTATGCCCATTGTGTGGGAGTTTTCAATAGTTTTGAATGAAGAAAACACTGGCTGTTTAACTTGGAACATGAAGCATTAGATATCTTGGAGAGATGAAACCAAAGGTTTTACTACTGATAACAACTATGATTATTACCTGAATATGCCTTTCTTGAGCTATCCAAGTGAAGTGTGTACACTGATAAAATTTATTGCCACATACGCACAAATAAGTGATTTCAAACAATGTCCATGTACCTCTTCACTTGGTCCTCAATAAAGAAAGTAGTATTGCATGTATTTTCAAATAACATACTAACAAAGTTTCAGATTTGTGAGGATGAAACCATAAACAAAATACCTAGGGCAGAGGGCACCACATGTTAGTGATGCATATAATGACATTTGGTCCATAGATTAAAGGAAGGAAAGCAGATAGGAAGGAAGGAAGGAAGGAAGGAAGGAAGGAAGGAAGGAAGGAAGGAAGGAAGGAAGGAAGGAAGGAAGGAAGGAAGGAAAGAAGGAAGAGAAAGTAAGAAGGGAGCGAGGGAGGGATGGACAAAAAAAAACCAAACAAATTAAAATTATCTTTCCAGTTTTTAACCAAGATTTTATTTTCATAACAATGCAACATGACTATGAATATAAAACACAAAGGTGCAATTTTATGTCATGAGTACTAAAAACATAAAAGTGCATTTTTAAAGTTACAAGAACTGAAAACATACTGTGAGCGTCAAAATATATTAGTCATTACCAAAGTTTTATTTCATAATTCTTTGACACTAGTGACAAATATTTGTATATTACAGCTATAACAATCATCGTTAAATATACTAAATGATGTTATATGGAATTTTAGTGGATAGATAATTATTATGAAATATGTCGATTTCTTATTGCTGATGAAAATTGCAATACAGCATTCAGTTTTCTTTTAACTGAGTAAAGACCGATTCATAGTGTATGCTCACAGCCCTCTGTCAGTAATTGTCTAGGTGAAAATTAGGATTTTATTAGAGATAAATATGGAGAAATGACAAATGTTTATGGAAAGTTTCTATATTGCTTATATTCCTCTTCAAGATTTGTGGTACATTTAAATGATGTTATTTGTAAGCTTAAATGTGCTATCACAAAGAGCTTTAGTTTAGATCTTTTTAAAATTCAGACATAAAATAAATATTTCAACTACATAACCCAAAATGTAAAATAACAATTTTAAATGAACATGTGTTTCAATATACAAGATTGTTGTTTGCAAGACATAAACTCTTAATTCGAGGAAAACCAGGAAATGTATACCAGGTAAAAACCAGATTTTGTAGGATTTGTGTTGAGGTGCAAAGCTGGGTTGGAAGGCGTCTGATAATCAGTCTTGGCAACTTAGACTTGTAGCAGCCATACTACTCTCTACCTTCACATAATCATGAGTGTTCTGATTCTTAAAGCTACTGTGGTGGGAGGATGTTCACAGGCTGTGGGCACCCAGGCGGTGTGGGAACGCAACTGCTTCACCAATCCCCTTGTCTTCACACTGTGTCATCTCCTGCCAGCCTACTTCTCTTTACGCTTTGTCATTTTCAAGCATTTAGAGATCAGCTGTCCTGTAATTGCCTGTGGTTGGTGCTTCAGGGTGTTGCGAGCACTTGCAACATCCCTCATCAAATGCCCAAAAGCTGCCTGCCCAACATGATAGTCACTTCCACTCTTTTATCCAAACATATCTGTTGGTTACTGTAGAAATGCAATTATGTCCCATAAAGCTTTCAGTGTGTATGTCTGTCTTTGTGCTGAAACTCATTTTTACTTACACACTAGGCATAGCTAGAAGGCATTTGTAGGACTCTAATTAGGAATTCATAATTTAAAGCTGACTGATTAGTATCATAAGGCCCTTGATCAAGAATTCGTATTTTCAGAGCTCCTGTATGAGCTCATTATACATCATTAAGTAAATATATAACAGACAACTCATGATTAGCATAATAAACATTAAAAATGTTTTATTTGGGGGAAAAGTTATGCTCATTCATAGGTGCTGTTAGAAAGAGTATAGAAAGTACTTACATTACCATCCTTTTCTCCTTCTGTTCTTATCTTTTTAATATTCAAAGGTAGGATGGCTAATCAAACATCAGCATCTCATCATATTGAACTTTTTATTAAAAAAATAAACAGTTTTCTGTTGGGAAAATCTTAAAGAACGTAAACACCAATGCCACAGGTTATACAATTGTTTTATGTTTGTCTTTGGTAACTAGATCTCCAATGGTACCAGAATCTACTCTGAGTCCTACTTTCACAGCAATATGTCTGAAGGCAGTAAGGCTAGAGAAGTATTTGCTGTATCTACCAACTGTCTCTAGCAGGCAGAAACTGCCTATATGGCCTGTACAAACCATACAAATTTGTGGACTACAAATGTTTGGTTAGGCCACTACGTAGCAACTGTTCAACGTCAGCAGTATATGCAACACTGAAAACCTTATGGAAGAAAATAGACACCATTTTCTTTGTATTTCCTATCATTGGGAACAATTATATAACACTCTTCAACATATTTTCAAATACAAGCAATATATGGTTAGTGCTCAAATCAATTCTAAACCTTAAAATTAGAAACAATATATGGTAGGCTTATGACAACAAAACTTTGTTCAAGTAATAGCAAATTTAAGTAGCAAATCAATATGTATACACTTGTTAATTCCTAATCACACATTATAGACTAAAAACTCTTGATGGATAGGCATGTTAATGCTTATATAGATATTTCCATGATTTTTAACCATCTTTTACTGTTTGGGGGTCCAGTAGTTGTTTTCTGAGACAAGGCCTTTTGCATTCTGGAATTACTTGTTTGCAGTAAAACATATCATAGACAATATTTGAATTCTGGATTCTTCTCCCTAAACCTCCCAGGTGTAGAATTTATAGGTCTATGCCACCTGCTTAGCTTGTTATTTTTCACAAATTCATGATACATTCAAACGTCTTCAATAAGGATAGCTGGCTAAAGGTTTCTATTTCTCAATATCTAGTTTCCTCTAAATTCCCATTTTCTCCAGGCTAAGCATGTATGCATTTGCAATGCTAGCTCCCAGCCACCTCTGGAGGGTCATCTATTCAGAACATAGAAATATTGCTAGTAGGATTCTGCTGAGGATTTCTGGATTTTTTTCTTAATGTTTATATACAAGTGTAGTAATTTTGGATTGAAAACATGTAGCCAGAGGGGAGTTCAATTTTATATCTTAAAGTTATTGAAAAGGTAAATCTAACCTTCTGTATATTGAAATAGCAAGAACCATTTTTATTTTCCAAAAGAATCTAATATTCTTTATTCCTCTGAGACAGTGATGAGAACTTTGGGATTTCTTCTTAATTTTACTGATAATTTATGCAATATGAAGTAGGTGTAACTAGTTATTGCATGAGTTATAATTGGTTTTAATAGTATAAATACAGAGCCAGATATTGGGGTAAATGTTGAAAGACCAGAGAGAGAAAGGAATAAGCAATATCCAACTCTTATCTTGCTAACTGTTAACTCTTCAGCCAAAAGAGAACTGAGGTTCTATCTCCTTCTACCTATATTACTCTCTCCTCCCAGCCATATCACTTCCTGTCTGTCTGCATGGAACTCCAGACCTATATTTGTTAGAGAAAAATCAAGATATTACCACTAGATAGTGATACTTATTGTTTTCCTTAGTTATGTTAAATGATAAATTAGATATGAAAGTTAAGACTCATAAAGATAAATAAGATAACAGAGTATTTTCTTTAATTCTGTCAAATACAAATGGACTAAATATTATAATTATAAATCTTGTTTGATGACTATTTTGTTATATGCAATTTTACTTTGTTCAAATTAAATCGTTTTTAGTTAGACAGAAAAGAGGAGATGATGTGGGATGCACTATGTATGCTGTGAATATTTTTTATTACCATTGGTTAATAAAAAATGCTTTAGCCTATGGCAGGACAGAATATATGTAGGCATGAAATCTAAGCAGAGATAGGTAGAATGAAGGGGAGTCAAGGAAGATGCTAGCAGACACCAGAGAAGTAAGATGAGAAGTAACAATCTGTGAGCCTCGTAGTAAAATATAGAATAATAAAAATTGATTAATTTAATCTCTAAGAACTGGCTACTAATAAGTCTGATCTAATAGGTCAAACAGTTTACAATTAATATTAAGCTTCTGAGTGTTTATTTGAGAACTGGTGGACAGGAGAGAAAGTTCTCTCAACTAGTCTGAATATAATTGTTCCACTGGTCATTCAAAGAAGTGGTTAAAAATTGTTCTGAAGGAAGTTTTTTTGGTAAGTTTTATCCTATTTTATTTTTCATTCATTGGATGTTTAACATGAAATTATACAGTAAGAAACTATACACAGATCATCTGTGTCTGCTTGCTGAAAGCTGAGATTAAAGGTGTGTACAAACACTACCTGGCTAACGATGGCTAACTAGTGGCTAACTCTCCATTCTGTTCTTCAGGGAAGCTTTATTTGTTACAGCACAAACAGAATATCACCACATACATCCAGTATAACCAAATTCACCATAGTCACTAAAATTTTTACCACTACCATAGGCACTATTATAATTCCAATTTTCTTAATCATAATAGTCACTAAATCCTTGGTTCTCCTTTTGGTTCTGACCACTTCCACGTCTACTAGCACTACATCCTCCACCAGCTCTAGCATCTCTTCTACCTTTTTGTTGTCGCTGTTACTGTCTGTAAAGCTCTTTGGAATGTGTAATTTTTCCCAGACCTTGCACTCCCCAGAACCTATTTGACGGTATCTTTTTTCTAACAACTTCTTTACTTACTGGCACTTGACCTATATATGTGATAAACTGGAATCCTCATCTTTCATTTATTCTTGAATCCATTGGAAGCTCGATATTTTCTATATCTCAAAAGGCTCCAAAAGTGTCTATGATTTGTTCATCTGAAATATCTGACCTTAATCCACAAACAAAAACCTTCTTAGGGGGTTCTTTCCTTTATAAAACTTTGGCCATTTGGGAATCTATCAATTTACCATTCTGTTTGTGTTCTTTCATTTCCAAAAACTTATCCATGCTACCAGCATCTTTGAAAAACACAAATCCCAATCCTCTTGATATTTCAGTGGTAGGCTATATTTTAATTGTACATTCTACAACTTCCCCAAATTGAGACAAATATTCAGTCAGATCTTTCTTGCTTATTTCCCAGCTCAAGTCTCTAATAAGCATTTTAGCACCATCATTCTCATTCTTCCTTTCATTGATCTTGGATTCATCTGTGAATTCTTCTCTGTTGCTGTACTCAATCATGTCCTCCATGGCAAGGAAGCCATGGACAAAAGGGTAATGATGTGCAGTCCCATTTATGCAGCAGCAGTGGTAGAGCTATGTATGAATCTATATTTAAAATGGCAGAGAAAGAAATGTATTTTTTAAAAGTAGGTTATTGATATATTTCTTTTACTTTTATTTTTATAAGTATTTGTTAGTGTGTGTGTGTGTGTGTGTGTGTGTGTGTTTGCATTAGTTCATGAGCACCATGTGCTTATAGAAGTCCATAAAAACTAGTCCAGGGCTTGCAATGCCCTGTAACTGGACATAAATGTAGCATTACAACCCCGTGTGTGCTTGGAACTGAACCCACATCGTTAATAAGAGCAGTAATCTATATTAACCACAGAAACACATCCCTTGTAACCAGTACTTTTCTTTTCATTTTCTCTTTAAGACCTTAGTAAAACATCCTATTAAAATGTTAATTAATATGTAATTTGTATTGTTATATATAAAATACAGTTTTAACTTTGACAAGTAGTAAAAATAGCAGCACTGACAGGAATGTAGGACATTTTAAATCCCACAAAGCCTGTGCTACATCCTTGGGCCTTCAGATGTTTATGAGGAAAAAAAATGGGCAGAAACTTGAATAGTACACACTGCCAGACACAATTTCAAAACTTATAATAAAGAATACAGGGCAAATCCAATAAAATTATCTTATATATTAATTACTTTAACTTTCTACAGGAAAAAAAAGATACACAAGTTGGAAGACAAATTCCCAAAGCAAGTAATTAAATTGAATTTCTCTTTGAAATCTATTAGCATATTTAAGCATATTCACAATTCTTGAGTGAAGTAGAGACCGGGCAGTGAGGATGGCAACACTCTTAGTAAAATTATGGCTGGCTGTATTTTTATGTAGAGAGGCCAGCTCTGAATGGCACTAACAATATTAGTGATGTCTGATGATGAAAAAATTAAATAACAAACAACTACAATAATCATGAAAATTATTCACACATGTTATATACCTTTTCTAAAAGCTGAACTTGCTAATGTACTTATTGTCATACATTTTAAAATTAAGTAATGAGGCAAAGTAACTCAATGATGTTCTAACTATGCCTCATGTGTTGAGAGCTAAGATTTGGTTCCTCTTTCAAATTCTAAATAGATTCCATTTCTGATGCTGAAATAGTCTCTTACTAATATCTGTTAAGTTTCTAGAAATGATTGAAAGAGTAGATCATAAAAATGGTGAATAATTAATCTTCTGAGGTCTTATACACTTTTTGTTTTGGACCATGTTTATCTCTGCCTTCATTGAAATCTTTAATCCTATGAGCAATTTAGTTTAATCCGGGCACTTTCTCAGGTACCTCCTGCCATCACTTCTTCCCCATAACCATAGATGCAGGGCTTCATAAAATGTATTCTTACAAAGATTTTCCAGGACAATTGATATCATGTCATAACATTGACCTGATATTTCCTCCAATTAAATACATTAAATAATTTTTTAAAAACCTAAAATTTAGGAGTCTTTACTAGGGGCACCCTAATAAATTTCTAGTAAATGGGATACATGGCCTGAACTGGCCATCTCTTGTAATCAGACAACACTCCCAGTTGTGGGACTGGAACATCAACATGTTCCTATAATTTGTCCTGGCTGCAAAATGTTCTGGGATATCAGTTGCATAGACTTTGTAGAAAAGGCCAACCAGCGACTAGTCTAACTTGAGGCCCATGCTACAAAAGGAAGTCCATGACTGATACTGACTGGAGGACCAGAAAAAGTGGCTGGATAGCCCGGAGATATAGGAGAGAACCCTACATGACTAACAAACAATTAAAAAGTCAATGAAATTCTTCCTAATGATTTTCTGTGATAATCATAGACCAGAGTCTATCCCAATAGTCATCAGAGAATCCTAGAAACTTTATCTAGCAACTGATGGAAACAGAGGCAGAGACACACACCCCAACATTAGGCAGAGCTTGAGGAACCCCACAGAAGAGCAGAAGGAAGAATTGTAGGAGCCAGAGGAGTCACTGACAACATAAAACATACATCACAGAAACATCTAGACCTCGCAGAGACTGAAGAGACAATTACAGAGCCTATATGGGTGTGAGATAGGTCCTCTGGTGATGTTATCATTATATAAGTTGGTGTTTTTGTGGGACTCCTAACAATTGGAGTTGTCTCTTGCTCCTTTGCCTGTTCTTACAATACTTTCCTACCAAGAATTGATATGAGAGTGTGTGTCCTATCTTATGATAAACTGCAATGCCATGTTCAGTTGATATCCTTGGGAGTCCTTCTCTTTTCTGAAGAGAAATGAAGGATTGGATCTAGGGGAGAGAGCATATGGTGGGGTGGGAGGGAGAAGAATTTGTTGTTGGGTAGTAAGACATGAGAGAGGAATTAAAACAAAAATCAAAAATTAATTAAAAGTAATAATCAATAAGTATGGTTATTCAAGACAGTTGTATTCCATGGTTATTAGGAACCACTTGAAATTAAGATGAACTGGATATATTTATTTCTGATTGTTTTCTAGGATTATATCAGGCCAAATATAACCAGATTTCTTCCTCATTTTTCAGTTCTGTGATTTACCAATGTGTCCTTTCTGAATCTGTGACTTTCTCTTAACTCTTCTCTCCTGATTTTAAAAGAACAAGGATGCTGTTTAACCTCTCTCTGCATTGCCCTTACCTGTTTGTACATTCCTTCTCATCTTCACTGTTTGTACTAGACTCAAGTGAAAACATAATATCTCTCATAGTATTCTGTGCCCAGTTTCTGTTTATGTGCTTAAGAGTTTCATTCTGCCAAACATTTTCAATTCTTCCCAGATGCTAAATTTTAGTCTTTTATGGTACACTTTTTCTCCGTCACCATAAGATTTATTGCGCAAATTTTTCTCCTGAAAATACTTTTCCTTTTATGAACTATGACTTTGCTATGGTTTGTTTATTTGTTTTAATACTGTCAAAAGTCCTGTTGCTCAGCCTATACTGCCTTTTATGACAAAACATACTGAAATATAAACTATACCAGATTTCATACAGCATCAGAGCTCAAATCTATGCGAATTTTGAGCTAAGTGTGATAGTCCATGCCTGTAATCCTGGTACTTGTAGGGTTCAAGCTGGAGCGTCATGAGATTTAATCCTCTCTATTATATAGTGGAATCTTATCACAAGCAAGAAAATCAAACATACATAAAAATGAACTAAAGTCTAATGAACTTATCAATTTTTCTAACACTCAATTTTTATTGTTCATGTTTTCTTCTTTAAGCAAGCTTCCTATTGTTGACTTCATCACACAAGACCTTGTTTTTTGCTACTTTCTTACTTCCTTGAGTGTCCTGGAAGTATGAGAAAAACAATGATTCTTTCAGCTATACCTTTAAAGTCAGTTTTAACCTAACTTTCTGTATTACTGTGTGCGTGTGTGTGCATGTGTGTGCGTGTATGGGTATGTATGTGTGTTTCTGTGACTAAATTACTTGTTAGAACTATCTCAAGAGAGGAAAGGACAGCTTTGCTCAAGAGTTTCAGAGGGTAGAAGTCCATCCAGCACATAAGAAATGACACAACTGATAAGTGCATTTTATGAGAGAATTTGGTGGTAGCTCATTTCCTTGAACTTTAACAAATAATCCAAAGAGAGTTCACTAAATCCATAGTTACTATAATCACAAAAATTCTATTCTTAAATCCCCCAATGAGGCACTGCTGTCTAAAGTGTATGTATTGTCTATGGCCTTCAAAATAGTGTCACCAACTGGGGACCAATTCTGAAAATCACAAACCTTATTGAATCATATCAGATTCAGATCATACCTTGACCCCTGATGTTAACCTCATCACCCAATTATCTTTCAAGTAATTTTCTTTATTTTCATTTTTTTTACATTATAGAAGAATCACATATGGTATTCTTAATAAAGCCTAATGTATGTTGATACAGTTGACCTTGATATTCTCTTTCTGCAGCATATGATTAAATTCTGAAAATAAACTTAGCATTATTGCATATTCATAGGAAAGTAAAAAAGTTGTGGTCAAATAATTTCCCCTGTAAGAGTGCTGTATGATTTAAATCTCACACACATTTTGGAGCACCATTTCCAGGAACTTGTTCTTAGAGAATTTAATTCAACTTATACAACACTCATTTATAATTTTCAAAATGTGATATATCTATAATCTTGATCATTGATTTTGAGACATATTCAGTGCTTTCTTGTCTTACCCTTCCTTTGCTCCAACAATCAGGGTAATATCCATTCTGTCTAAAGAAAACAGCCCTCAAGGCATTCAGGATAGCTTTCAGGTCTGTCATAGAACTCACTCTGTAGACCAGACTGTTCTCAAATTCAGAGATTTGCCTGCATTTGCCTCCTGAGTTCAGGGATTAAAGACACATATTTTTACCACCACCCCTCCACTAACTTTAAGCATTTTTTGTTCTAAAATGAAATATTTAGCCCTGTTTTATTGTCCAATAGTGTTTGATTTCAGTAGACATTGATTCAATTAATCACACTAGGTAAAACATTGTATTATTAATGAATGTAAGCCTTTAAGATTTTCCAAGCAAAGATTCATTTTCTCTGCAACAGTGTATGATGAACTAGTTAGTATCTGCCACTTCTAGAAATGATACACATTGAAGTGGGTTAGCACCCCTACTAAAGTCAAAGCAGAGAACAGCATGTATAAGTTATATTTAATACTAATAGTTCTTAATAAAATGTATCTGATTATATAGCAAGTTACACTTTGAAGTGACCTAATATATGCTTGTTGAATACTAAATGGTGTCTAAGGAGAAGTTTAACAGTAATGTATTTGTATAAGTGTTTATTTAAATAAGTATTAAGCTTAGTTTATTCCTTAGGTTGCTGTTCACATGAGAATATATCTGAAGAAAAAAAATCTCTAAAAACTTATGTTTTTACATAATGTGAACTTAAATATTTGTTTTTGTTGTTTCTATTTTCCTATTTACAGGTGTGGAAAAAGATAGCAAAGGCAGATAGTTAATGTGCTATGTAGAGAAAATTTCCAGGAAGGTTGGGGAAAAAGTCCAACTTAAAGTGTACTTGCTACCAAACTTGAGTTAATTCCTGGGATTCTTGTGGAAGGAAAGAATAGAACTCTGAAAAGCTATCCTCCTACCTTCAAATGCATGCCCATTACAGAGCATCAGTCCACCATTCCCGCAACACATACCACACACACACACAAACACTGACATGAACTTACTCACACCTATACAAACATATGTACACTTACAGTTTTACACACTCCATTTACCCATTTAGTCTTACACATACATACACAACAAATAAATGCTTAATACTTAAGTACCTACATAAATAAATTCTACACAAAAAATTTAAGAAATATCAGAGATAGAATTTAGACATAAAATGCAATCATGCTTTTCTCCAAGAATTTTTCTGTTTTCTTTAACTTTCAGTGCCATTATTTTGTGAAGGCAAAATCCATCATCTTTCATCATCTTTATCCTTGGAATAGGTGTCTTAAGTACATCATCAGAAATAACTGAGAACATTAAACTTTGTACATTTGCTATTACTAGGGTGATGGAATTTCTCTATAATTTGATGATAGAAGAAATAAGATTTTGAATGACATGCATGTGTTCATTGATGACACCTACAATTTACTGTCTTTGCTTTTATTTAATTTTTTGTTTTTAGCTAATTTTATTTTTGTTTATTAAATTATTTATCACTTAGGAATGATTTGAATAAAAATTGTAATTGAGTTTATTATAATCATTATGGAAATGACTATAAGAGGAAACTATCCAGGTAAATATTATTGCTTCATACCTTTCAATTGGTAAATAGTTGCCATCAATAAAACAGACAAGCCCATATGCTCTACCCCAAATCTTCAAGCATGTTGAATATAATTATGTGAACTTCTTGACTTCATAATACAAGATAAGCATAAAAGCACTGCCCATGCATCTGAAAACATTGGAGCATGCACCCTTGAAAAACATCTTTACTTCCTTAACTACAAGCAATTCTCCTTCAGCCGTTGAGTGTGCATGTATACAAGGTATCAATTCCTTTGCTTCCTGACTTCATTATCATACTGTGGCAAAGCATCTCAAAGGGGAAGGAAGTCAGGACATCAACAGAAGTGACAAACTGTGTAGTGATGCAGCCGATAAAAATGTAAATCTAGAAGTGTCCCCTTTGAAGTGTAATAAAAAAATAGACAGCTTGGTAGGTGATAATGCTCTGTACTGGCAAATTAAAGCTTTGTATAAACTCGTAATCCCATAAAATTCTCAGATTTTAATCAGCAGCCACCATGGTCTCTGAATTCCCTTTCAGCTCCAGCTTTGATTAGACCAATGCTAAATAGATGTGTGAAAATCAAGAGAATACACAAAGCACCTGATGCAGACGCCCTGGCAAAGTAAGTACCCAAACTGAGTACTATTGTCCACACTACCCAGAAAGATTTGATGGCGTTTATCTTTGAAGACAAAATTAAGAGTCTGGGTGGGAAAGTATCTAATGACATCAACTAGAGTGACGTGTCAGAAGGACAGAACTCATGATTTTTGGGGATATGAAACACAGTCCAAAGTGCCCTTGTATTGTTTATCTGCCATGATTACTTTTGCTGGTATCCTGTACCTGTAACAGCATTTTGATCTGCTTGATGGGTGTTGCTACCACCATCTTAGAGATGGTCTTGGTCATTTTACCTGCCGAATGTCCTTGTCAGAGCATATAGTGGAACTTGTCATGTGGAAAGAAAAAGAAAAGGCAGGTGAGTGGGGAACCAGAGAGGATAGACCACCAGCTTTGACTCCTGAACTTGCACTGTCTTTTATTTTAAAGTGATTCTCATATATCTATAGAATTTTAAAGTCATATGTAATGGAAAATATGGAAATGAAGTAATCAATGACTGGTGATAGAGATGTGACAGTCTAAGTCCAGCACTTAATGTACTATCTATATTTCTATTTAGGAAAACTAATCATCAAAATAAAGAAAAAGAACCATGGTCTCTGCATACATAGATTTAAAGCCTGCATAAACATGCAGCATCTTCACAAAGAGAACACTGAGAAATTATGCCTAGATTTAAAGCCATAGCTCTAGTTTCATTGTTTCTTGTTACAATGTGTTTAGTTGATATCTCTGGAGGGTTTGCTCTTTCTGAAGGGAAATGGAGGAGCAGTATATTTAGGTCGAGGAGAGGCAGGAGAACTGGCAGGAAAGGAGGAAGAGGAGCAGACAATTGGGTTACAGTGTATTGATGAATAAATAAAAAGAAAGAAGGTATCTGCTTAACTGACAAAACTGCATGCATCCTTGACAAAATCTTTTATCTTCGTGGTGAAAAGAAGATACCTCAATCAATTAAAGGGTATTTTTGACAAATATATAGATTGTTTTGTACTAAAAGGAAAAATCCCAAAACACTTCACCAAATTTTGAAACAAGAACACTAACAATTTCCCCACACTTATTTCACATAGTATTTAAAGATTTCACCATAATGTAAGGCAAGTGAAAGAAATAAAGTAACAATAGAAAAGGAGAAATAAAATAACTCTTATTTGCAATCAAAATTACTATAATTAAGAAAAAAGGAGAATTTAGAGCTGATATATACTTTTTATAAAATAGCAACATACAGAATTCACATAGGAAATTCAGGTTTGCTAAGTCTGTTAACATTCGCTTTAAATCCCAGCATTCAAGAGACAGTGTCGAGCAGATCTTTGATTTTGAGGAGGCCATGACATACATAGTTAACTCTACACTAGGCAGGAATAAATATTTTAGATCCCATTTAAAAATATAAATATATAAATGAAAGACAATATAGTAGTCAGTCTAGTGAGATTTTATTTCATGTGCATTAAATGCCTACTATGGAACTTTGATGATGTGAGTTTGATCCCTAGCATCCACTTAAAAACCAGGCATGGAAAACATCATTTTGAGTGAGGTAATCTAGACCCAGAAAGACAATAGTCACACGTACTCATGCATAAGTGGTTTTTAAACATAAAGCAAAGAAAACCAGCCTACAAATCACCATCCCAAAGAACTTAGACAACAATGAAGACCCTAGAGAGAGACTTGCATAGATCTTACATAGTTGATATCCCGTGGCTGGCTGATATACATGAAAAGTTTGCACTTTCTGAAGGGAAGAAAAAGGAGTAGATGGGTTAGGAAGGGGGATATTGAAGGGAGAGACTTGAAGGAAATGGAGGAAGGACAAAAAGTAATAATCAAGTTGGGAAAAAATTGATTAAGTCATTTATTTATTAAAAAAATTAAAAAATCATTCATAATGAAGTAACCTAGACACAGAAAGACTAATATGGTATGTATATATTTAAAAGTGAATATTAGCTACTAAATCAATGATGATAATGCTACAATCTATAGATACAGAAAATTAAATAACACCAAGGGCAGGAAGGGGAAGTACATGGATCTTTCTGGGAAGGGTAAATAGAATACATTTTGTGGGTGGACTCAAGTAAATGGGAATGGAATAGGAGCAATCATGAGGCAGTGGGAGGATGGAGAGCGAAAATACTGGGAGAGAAGATTGTAGTTGGAAAGTATTTGTGTGTGTGTGTGTGTGTGTGTGTGTGTGTGTGTGTGTGTGATGTGGAAACCTAATCCAGTATATAATCTTAGGTGTCTATGAGGGTGAACCTACTAATGGAGGATTTACCGAGTAAATGGTCACCCTCTGTAACAGGCAAAGTTTTCAGAGGTGTGATTAGCACGCCATAAAACCATATATATATATATAATATATGATCTCTCTCTATATAATAGATATATATATATAATCTCTTCTGCCTGTACTTGAACAATGAAGGCATGTCATTTGTGAGTGACCAACCAATGATGAGTCTAATGTGAGGCCCACATCATTATACAGAGTACATGCTCCCTGACACTGCCTGGATGATCAGGAATCAGAGGATGAACAGACCAGAGACCTATGCGACAAAAATAATCAATAAAGTGACTCCTAGTGGTATCTTCGTAATCTCATAAATTGGTGCCTAATCATGGGAGCAGATGCAGGGATCCACAGCTAGACATTAAGGGGCCCACAGCCAGACCTTAAGGGGCAAGAGAGCCGAAATTGAAGATCTCCATCAGGTCTATCCCCTTGGAGTTCTGTGTGCCCTGTGGAAGAGGGATGGAAGAAATTAGGAGTCAGAGAGATCAAAGATGAGATCACAGCCCATAGCCTTCAATTAAGAATGGTTCATACAGACTCACAGAGACTAAAGTGGCAGTCACATAGCCTACATGAATCTGTGCTAGGTTCTCTTCACATATGTTATAATTGTTAGCTTTGTGTCTTTGTGGGACCTGTAAGGGAGAAGGGAATTATCTGACTCGTCTCCTCAGGACCCGTTGCTTCATACTGGATGCCTCTGCTAACCTTGATATGAGGATTTGTGCCCAGTGGTTTTGCATCCTGTTATGATGTGTTTGGTGAATATTCCTGGGATGCCAGTTCTTTTCTGAGGGGAAAACAGAGGCAGAGTTGATCTAGAGGAGAATGCAGGTGTGTAAGGGGTGTGGGTAAGGGATAGAGCTGATTTAGAGGAGAGTGCAGGTGGGTAGGGGATAGAGGGGAATTGAGAGAAGGTAAACTTCTGTTGGGATATACTGAAAACAGAAAAACAACAACAACAACAAAAAACCTAAATATATAGCTACCAAGTAACCACGGAGAGATAGCTAATCTTCTGTTGGTGTTGTTTCGTTTTGGGTTGGGTTGGTTTTGGTTTTTAAATAAAATAGAGCATTTAATCAGGGGCTTCATTACAATAGTGAGCCCACGATCATCATGGCTGGAAACATGGTAGCATGTAGTCAGGCATAGCACTGGAGCAATTGCTGAGAGCTCACATTTGATCCAGAAACAAGAGACACTGAGCAAGATCTAATGTTTCCTACAGCCAATGTAAACTTAACTTAGAAAAAAACAAAGCATATATTTCAATTTGGTAGATCAAACAAAAAGTATACCTTTTTATTCCAATATTTCCTTAAAACTATTGTTGTGATATCCTGGAATAAGTACACTAAGAGACAGGCATCAAAGTTGTGACAAATAATTTTGATTGTCAACTTGATAGAACTTGGAATTACAATGGAAACAAATATGTGTGTGTATCTATGAACGATTTTTTGTGATTAGGTTGGTTGAGGTCAGAATCCACCATAAATGTTTTTGGGGATATTTTATGGGCCAGTGTCCTGGAAGGACCATAAAAGAAAAAGAAAAAAGAAAGAAAGATAAGTAACTGAGAGTCATTGTCATCATTCATCTCCCTTTGCTTGCTGATTACAGATCCAATACACTGGCTGTCTCAAACTTCTGTCATGACCTCCGACCCGTCATGCTCTATACCCTAGAATTATGAGACAAAGCCGACTTCTCACTTCTCTTTCCTTAAATTAAATTTATCAAGATACATCTTACAGCCTCAAGAAATGATTTATGCAACTTCAAAAGAGTCAAATTTAACATAGCATAGAGATACTTGCACATTTATGGTTATTGTAGCACTATTCATGATCCATGAGTTATAAACTCAACAGAGCTTAAGTGTCCATCAACAAGAGAAATAGATTAAATGGAATGCATTCCACATTGTTGGAAATTTATTCATTGAAAAGAGGAAAATTATATCACTTTGAACAAAATGGATGCAGCTAGAAATTATCATTTTAAGTGCTATAAATTAAATGAGGAAAGACTAACATCACATTTTAAATGTTAATTGTATATATATACATATATGTAGATTATAAAAAAGGCTGAAATAGTAGTGAAAGTGGAAAGGAGTGCGAAAAGAAAGCAAGTGAGATATTGATCAACATGCATGGTGTAAAAATTTGAAAATATTATAAAAGTAAATACATAAAATGAATATGTTGCAATAAAAATTTAAAATCATGATTTGTCTTTTGGTATTTAAAAGTTAATGTCACTTAAACAGAAATAATTGGAGGAGTGCCTTGGATGTTAATTTAAAGGCAGAAATTGGAAGGAAAAAGGTGTAGCTGCTGAAGAATTTGCTTGAGGGATTTGTAGGTAACAAAGGTCAGTTATCAGAGACAACTAAAGCAAATAAACAGAATTATAACACACATGACCTTAATATGGATATTGAAGGAAAAGAACGGGAGTAGGTATGTTGTGTTGATATTCTCTCTGTAGGTTCCCAGCCAGTCCCTGGAGCTCACATGGTGCTGCTGTTGACAAAAAGCATCAGCAAATCAGGAAGAAAATTAAATGCAGAACATAAAATAGCAGAAGTTTACTTTGGTTTCTGTCCTCAACTTGAAACACCATGTCTTTCATAAAAGGGAGGCCTTTTTTCATACAATTTTTTTCCATCCTATTTTCATACAAAGTCTTCTGTAGGTTATTTTGACTTTGGGATCATTGAGAAGAGAGAGACTGAGAAGCCTGTTTCCGTTTTTATCAAAATTGGCACTGGATGAGTAGATTATGTATTGATTGTACCTTTTTTTTTTTAGTTTAAGCTTTCATGAAATCACTTTATTTGTAGTAATATGTAAATGCCAACCTTTTTTAGTCTGCTCTTTCTGAATATAACAATTTTATGGTTACACCATTTAATTATGGCAGCAAGGTAACAACCCTCTCCAGGCTCCTCACCTCACAGGGCTGAAACTTGCATTTCTATATTTAAATTAAAGAAATGAAAGTTCATAATTCAGATTCACAAAGCTGAATTTTATGTTTAATAGTCTATGAATTTAATCCTTAACTAGAAAGCATGTGATGGCCATAAAAGTAGTAAACATCATTCATCATTAGAAATTATAATTTTAAGTATGAAATATTTAGCATAAGAACTTTCTTATTTAATCAGCAAATGAGCACATCATCTTGAATATGTTCTCACATGGGGATATTTTGCTTTACTCTTTCCTGTGGAAGCATTAAAAAAATAAAAAAAGAAAAT
Source organism: Myodes glareolus (assembly GCF_982192425.1). Classification (NCBI taxonomy): domain Eukaryota; kingdom Metazoa; phylum Chordata; class Mammalia; order Rodentia; family Cricetidae; genus Myodes; species Myodes glareolus. Next base: position 71,357,928 of record NC_142037.1, on the reverse strand, counting down.
AGTCTCTGACGGAGCAAAATCAAACCCAAGGCAAAGTTTGATTTTCTTCCCTACTGGTTCCACTTAAAATTCATGACCACAGACCTCAAATAGGAACTGAACACTGCCTAGAAATCTAATAAGTCTCTCCAATATAATCAAGTCCCACACTTGAGACTAGTTTGTACCTTTAGTTTTATCCCTCAATGTCTAATTCTTCCCACTCGGTTAAAGGGCCCATTCTACACTTAAAAAAAAATAAAAGTCAAAGAACTCACATTGTCAGCTTAAAATAAACCCAATTGAACTTTCAACTATGACCTGCTTCTAGTATTAATTTGATTGAAAACATCAGCACAGTATTGAAAATAACTAACTAGATTTTATAATCTATAACTTAACTAAATAGTTTAGTGTATAATTCTACGAATGTCATAAACTTTCAAATTCTTGGAACCACCAATTACATTTTGAGGAGTTGTTTTGTACTGTTAATGTATCAATATGTATATCCTTTTCTTCTAGTGTATAGATAGTGTATTTTACACATCCATTACGATAATGAAAGAGTAAACAAGAGAATTAGACCATTACCTCCCACGAGCTTCAAAGCTATTATACAAATGTAAGAAATGGTTAATATAACGTTTTGGTCCAATGACCAGACAGGAAATAGCATCTGAAAAGCCAATTATATTGAAAGGTAGTTTTGTAAAGACATTTAAACCATAGGGTCTAACAAACCATTGACACTTTGATCAGTGAGTGTGTACGTTGAGACGGACCCACTTCTTGCTGATTTCTGAGAGAAGCTGCTTTTGCTACAAATTCCGCTTTAGCTTAGACTTGCTTACCTTACACTCAATTAGATCTACTCAGCAGAATTCTTACATTGTCCCTGACTTGCATTTTTGGAGTCAAACTCTGCACTTTCCTTTGTTCTTGGGTACAATTTGGTTCTCATGTCAGGATGAAATAAATTTTCCTTCCTTGCTTGCTCTGTGTTTTAGAAAAAAAAATCATTTTTTATACCAGAGTCTATTGCACTATTTATCACAGACTGTTATATTGTAGTCACTTATGTGTGTTTATCTCCTGCAGGACTTGCAATCTGTTTCTTGGAGGTCAAAACAATATTTTTTGTTATTCTTTTATGGCTACTACCTACAGTAATGTCTGGCATATGTGCTAGTGAACGTAAAATAGTTATTATATTATATGTTATTATTTGAATACCTCACTTCAAAAATAAACACGAGGTAAAATGTTAGCATCATTTCATCTGATACAAGAAAGTTTGTAATGTGTTCTGAGAACAATGTAATATTGGTTCCCAGAAAGTGAGTTACATTTAGCCTGATTAGGTTCATACTAAATCTTTTAAAAGCTAGACATTAATGAAACTCTAGTTATGATTTTACAAATAAATTTGAGTATGCCTTTAATTACAGGCTACGTTCCAAGTGTCATTTTAAGAAAATAATTCATGCATGTTGTACTTGAAATAACTTTCTTCAATTACTCAATACCTTAACTTTGCAGTTTATCATGTGACCAGGCAGTTCATAAACTTCCCAGTTACTGGAAATTTGCCAAAAATACATTTTAATTCAAAACAATATCATTCTGTGGGAATCTTTAAAAGCATTTCAAATTATGTTTTATCAATAATCAAGTTATATCTATTGACAGACTATTGTATACCTAGATGCAAATATGTATAATTTCTTTAATATGTTGACAAAAGTGTTAGTATGATATTTGTACAATATATATCATCAGACAATTGGGGAAGGCTTGACTTATTCTTTTTATTGACATGGTTACTCTGTGTAGCCTTAATGATCCTGGAACTTGCTCTGTAGAGTAGGCTGGGCTTGAACCCAGAGATTTTACTGGCTCTGCCTCCTGAGTGCTGGGACAAAGGCATGTTCCCTCATTGCCTGAATTCTTGAGAGATTTTTAAGTTGACAGATAATATAGATAGACAACAAGAGAACTGCAGAGTTGAAGTTATAAAAATATGTAGTAGAAGTTAAGACAGCAACTGAGAACAAATTTTAATAAATAGCCATAATTATTAATATTTTAAATCAAAAAATATAAATCTAATTTTTAGCAACAAGTTGGTAAATAATGGAATTATGGACTGACAGAAGGAAAAAAACTAGGGGCAGTAACAACTCAGAAGAATGCTGGGAGAAGTTTTAGAAAACAAGATTGGTAATCATTGCTTTATATATTTTGCTCAATAAATCTGGTGAGAGAAAGCAAGAGAGAGTGAAAGAGAGAGAGAGGGAGAGCTATAACAGAATATAAAATAACATATGAGAAAAATATATAAAGCAACTTCGTCATAAAGTGATAACCCAAGATTGAATTAATCAGTCCATAAAGACTTCATATGTTTGGCAGGATACAGGGAGGATACAGCCTGTCAGTTACATTTCTTTACCTTGATTCCCTTGCATAGAGTACACACACACACACACACACACACACACACACACACACACACACACACTGAAAACAGAGTGTTCAATCGTACTCAGTCTAGTAGGAAACAGGTTAATTCTTCTTTATGAGCTGACACAGCCAGAACCCTTTACTGTCACCCATTCTCTCATGGAAACTCTTTGGAAAGAGGTATAGAAAGTACTTCATTTTTTCAGTTTGTGGTACAAAAATAAATAAAACATAAAAATTGTAGCTCTTAATTCTTAAGAAAGAATTTAGATTCTGATAACTTTTCTATTTAGCCTACTGGTCTTACTTTTTTGTGTAATATTATGTCTCCCTCAATCCTTTTCTTTTTGTTTTCTCTGTGTTTGGACGCTGGTGGTTCAGACATTGATATTATTCTTTTACTTTCTCAAATATCATTCTTCAAAGCTCTATATGCCAGGCCAATCCATTCTGTCTTCCACAAATTAGAGCAGAAAAGGAGAAAGCAAGATGGATAGAGAAAGAAAAATCTGTTCATTTTCAGACTGCAGTCATTTGAAGAATTATGACACAAGAAGTTAGCATTGTCCTTGGAGATGGTAATTTAAAGTAGATGAGGGTTATCTACAGAGTATTTAATACACTTCTGGTTTAATTCTTTAATTGCCTGCAAGAGACAAAGATGTATTATGCATGGCAAGGGTGGTTATAATCACTATAAACAAAGTTGACATTGATTACTGAAAGTAAAATAAAATGTGTCAAGCAGTAAATTTTATTTTTTGTTTAGTGTTCCTTGAATCAGTTTTATTTGTGTGGTGAATACAAAAGTCATCTGCATGCTGGATACTTATACATTATTTAAAAAAGATATATTGATTATATCTTAGTAGTGCATCAGACTGGTGAGATGTATAATTAAATCAACAAAAGATTAAAACAAAAATGGAAAAATGTAATATAGAACTAAGAGAGACAATAAGAAAAGAGATAATCTTTCCTTAGTCAAAGGTATTCCTATATTAACCCCCTGTAAAAATACAGTAATACATTATTGTAAATGGTAATGAAAGTGAAAATTGAGGGATGGTTTGGTTGATCAAAGCAAAAATAGATATTAAATTACAGATATTTAGCGTTCGTTTACCTTTATTTCTTTCTCTCTTTCTCTCTTCTATCTCTCCCTCCCTCCCTTCCTCTTTCTTTCTTTCTTTCTTTCTTTCTTTCTTTCTTTCTTTCCTTCTTTCTTTCTTTCTTTTTTGAGATAGGCTCCCCTTAAAAAACTCAGCCAGGATTTGGACTTTGAAATACACTTTTTCTCGGTTATGCTGAACCCATAGACCAGTCTCTCACTCCGCCATCTTCAGAAGAGCTTTCTCATGAAGCAGATGGGAACCAGCATAGAGACCTACTGTGGTGCAGCCAGTAGAGAGTGAGAGACCCTGCAGGATTATGTCCTAAATGGAATATGAATATCATAGTTTCCCCTTCATGGCTCACAGAGCTATGGAGTAGAGGAAACAAGACTTAGAGATTGGAAGAGTCAAAGAAAACCGACGGCACCAAGGAATAGAGACTTCCACTCCAAACAGCACTGACACACATATGAACTCAGAGAGGCTGGAGCAGCATGTGCGGGGCCTGAACAGGTCCAGCCATGGTGAGGTCCAGCACTAAGAGGGAGAAGCAGAGAAGAGTTCTTCCAGGAACGAACATGCTATCTCTAGCTGACAACTAGAGAAAAGAAATAATTAGTTTTGATTTTTGTTTGTTTATTTGTTTTAATTTTCTTCTAACTGGAGATTACATAGGTATGTAAATCACACTTAAAGTAAGCCACATTGCCAGTAGTAGATGGCCAACACAAAATTAATTTAATGGTGATTTTATAGGTTTTTGTTTTGTATTGTTTCTCATGTTGCTTTGCTTGAGCATTTTTTATCTTACAGGTTCTTGACATATATATTACATTCTATTATTCTTTGTCTTTATGAGAGGGGTGTGTGTGTGTGTGTGTGTTTGTGTGTGTATTTTTTGTATTTTTGTGCCTTTTATTTTCTTTAAGTTATAATATTTTGTTGTTTCTTTTCCAAAGTGAGTGAGAAAAAAGGTGAGGAGTTGGATGGATCACGAGGTGGCTGGTTGATCTTGTAGGAGATGGAAAGGGGAAACCATGATTAGAATATATTGTATGACCTTTCAGTAAAATAAAGGTTCCTGTCTGTTGATGGCTGGAATTATAGGCCTTTCACTCTCTGCCTGGAAAATAAATATTTTATTTATGACTTTATTTCTGAAAAGAGTATACTTAAAAAATAATTCTGAGCTAATGTCATTTTTCTAGACGACCTCCAACTGAATGTGGGAGAAAAAGTAAAAAATAATTGAATTTAAAAGTTATAATAAAAATCTTATTCTGTGGGTATAAAGAGAGAGACCTATGTAGTCCTACATAGAAATGACTACTTGCGTACTTTAAAATATAATTTTAATATTAAAATAATAGTAATACATTCATGAGCTAAGATACTATTGTGGAATATTAGTCTATATAATTAACATCATTAACATTTATTTTTCCCAAAGTGCTTTTATCTGATTCAACTGAATAATATTTATGATAAAGCTCTGTGAAGGGAATTGATCGCATTCTTATAAAAAGTAGAAAATAGAAATGATAACCTACCTATTACTTTAAACAACATCCGAAGAAAAAAGGGGAGAAAAACATATGTGATCTTAAACATTTCTTTACAATAATGCTGAAAAAAGGAAGGATGCTACGGTCATGAGACTTGATAGCTATTACAACAGAGTTTTCTAAAAGACTCTATTTTCTCAGCATATTCCCTATTCCTGTGCAACTTACTGTCTTTTCCCCCTACATCTACTGCAATAATCCATAAACCTTAAATCTGGGAGTTTGCTATAGATGCATCATTTTACTGGGCTCCACAACTCTCTGTTTTGATTGGATGTGGATTTCTATAATGGTCTTAATGTGTTGCAATGAGAAGTTTCCCTGGATAGGGACAACTTCTCAAAGAGAAAGGTAAACAAGCCATATAGCTTCAGGAAGCTCCTGAAACTGATCCACCAGCTTCACAAGGCTCCTTCCTACCTGATTCAATGATAATAACTGAGAATCCTTTTCAGAAGAAAGAAAGGTGACTGAAGATTTAAAGTAGAAAAACTACAAGACTCTGAAACCAGAATAAATTTCTAGAAAAGGCAGAAACCAGGTGAGCTGCCTGGAAGAGGTTTATACTAACCAATCCACCTGGGCAGGATACTTCTTTATTATTATTATTATTTTTTAGTGCTTGACAGTTTATTATCCCATTTTATGGTACAAAGTGAGTGTTTAATCTGCATAGGCACTAAATGTGCAAATGAGAGTTCATGCTAAGAAGCTAGAAATGATTCTTAAATGACCAGAATACTTCTTACACTATGAAAAGGATGAAATTCATCCTCTAGAAATAATTATCTGTCAACTTAAATGGGATTATTAAGAAACAGGCTATACATAGCTGAAAAGAAAATTAATTAAGTTCAAAGAGATATTTGAATGATTACAAGAACTAAAATAGAAGCATAACAACACAAATTAAGCAATATAAAAGCTAATAATAAAGTTGAAGAAATAAGTTCAATGTATGTCCATTAAGACCTCCACAGTTAATAGAGAAAATAAATACCCAACATTTGAAGAGATAATGTCTAAGAACTTCCTGGAAATGTTTAAGGTATAAATCCTCATTGCCACAGGGCTTTGTTTGTTTGCTTGATTTGTTTCTTTCTATTTTATTTTCATAATTTTTATATTCATCCTTGGAGAGTTTCACTCATGTACAGAATGTCTTTTTCCCCACAGTCTTCCTTTGCTCTCCCCTTTAGCTCCTTCTATGGCTCCAACTCAAATTCTTCAAGCCTCGTGTACTTTTTGCTCTTTTTTATTGATTGATTGATTGATTGATTGATAAAAATTTCCACTTCCTCCCCTCCTCCCAATACCCTCCCCGCTCTCCGCTCTCCCCACTCCCTCTCCTCCTCCCTCTCCAGTCCTAAGAGCAGTCATGGTTTCCTGCTCTGTGGGAAGTCCAAGTTCCTCCCCCCTCCCTCCAGGTCTAGGAAGGTGAGCATCCAAACAGACTAGGATACAAAAAAGCCAGTATATGCAGAAGAAACAAGTCTCAGTGCCATTATCAATGGCTTCTCAGTCAGCCCCCATGTCAGCCACATTCACTAATTGAATTGCCTGCTGGCTGTGCAGTATGCCTTAGGTTCCCAGGTATGTTAGTGGTCACCCATGCTAAGTTGGCCTTTGGTGATGCATCTGTCTTTGATTCATTTCTGCTCTAAGAAGTAATCCCTCATCCATATTTCAGTAAACTATACTTAATAAAACATAATGTTTCACTAAGTTGTACTCCAGTTCTTTCTGCAGTTTGCGTTCCCTATCTGGAGTGAGTAGAAGTGTGTTATGTCTTACCAGGCAACTACATACACAAACGTAACCTAAATGGAGTCACCAGATAATATGGGAGACAAAGTCACAACTAAACATCTGATATCACCAAGTAAAACCTTTAGCACCAGGAATGGGTTATATTATTGATTCTTTGGCCAACGAGATCTCAGGATACCCTTTGAAACATTACAAGCTATTGTGAAGGCTGTTGGTTGTTCTTCACAACATGATGGTAAGGCCTTGACCTTGAAGGCAATATTCACTTCTATCATAAAACACAGAGAAGTACAGCTGATACCTAACTACAAGCTTCAAGCACTACGAACTAATACTCACCACACCAGAAGTTATTCCATGGTAGAAAAGGGGACTACCCCTCATTAATACTAACTACAAACCCTGCAATTTAAGAGGAATCTGCCTATAAGATACACTTCTGCAACTGTAGCACAAATGGTAAGTGAATAATCAACTACTTTTTGATTGAACTTGAGGTTTCACTCCAAGAACCTGACAATGATCAAGTGATCAAGACCTGAGACTAGATATGGCATGGGTCTAAAAATATCTAGTATGTAACATAACTATATTAGGAATAAAATGATTCTTAATGACATTTGCTTTATTCATAGATTAATTTCTCAGCTTCTTCCTTTAGTAGATGGGAAATGATGCAGAGACCCACAACTGAAAAGTGTGCAGAGAGTAAGAAACTTTAAAATTTTCAGGATGACAGGCTGGTCAGTAAAGGCTCTCTTTTAAGTTCTATTTGAAACTTGAAGCTTTGTTCTTCTATAGAAACATCATTAAAGTGAGTTTTTGGAAGTTTAAAAAAAATGGCTTGCCATGACACTTTTCTGTTTTCTCTTTGCCACTGAGCTATCCACTGATATTCAAGATAATAACAAGTTCTGTGTCCTTCAGGTTTAATCAACTGGAATCATGTCTACTATACTCAAACTAGGTTCAAAATTCTCCTTTAACTTTCAAACAGGAAAGGTTTTCTAACAGATAAATAAACAAAAAGAAAGAAAAGAAAGAAATATTTCAACAGTAGTATTTTGCCTATAGGAAAAAAATATTTATGTTTGACAAACTGTGAAAAGAATAAATGAATAAAGAAGAGAAAATAACAGAAAACAAGGACAGACTTATTGTTATAAATACATTATAATATTTGTTTGTTAGTTATAAGGTATGAACACGTTTGATATATTTTAGAGAATATAATGCAAATTGATATTCCTTAGGAAAACAGCTAATTCAGATATGCATTTTAAAGGTAACACATCATTTGATTGTGTTATACTTATCCTTATTTTTTTTACTTAATATGTGCAATAAGCAAGTTTCTTGGCTAATATTTTAGATTAATTTTACCTTCTCTGGTTGTAAGAAATGAAAAAGAAAAAAATGAATGGTAGGAATACGAAAGAGGAAATGAAGGAACGAATCTAGACACACCATACCTTAGCTTCTGCCATCCTGGAGTGTCTGGAATATTCCAATTGACACTTGCTTACCACCTAGGCCAACGATCTTAATGTAAGTTATGCACAAAAACACATCCCAGAAGATAAAGGTTACATAAAATATCTCTAAATAACTATTTAGCCTAACTTTAATAAGATAAAATTCAGCTTACTGACCACTCTGATTTCAGACAAAATATGATGTTATTTCACAGAATTGGTGTGGGAGAATTGTCTGTATTCTGTCAATCATGTATTTTAATAAAACGCTGATTGGCCAGGCAGGAAGTATAGGCGGGTCAACCAGACAGGAAGTAGAGGCGGGGCAATGAGAATAGAATAAGGCTAAGGAGGAGGAAGGTCCCTCAGCCACTCCTGCGCAGACCACTGAAGAGGCAGAATGTAACTTGCCCAGCTGAGAAAGGTACGGAGCCATTATGGCTAACATAGATGAGAATAATGGGTTAATATAAGTTATAAGAGTTAACAAGAAGCCTGACCTAATGGGCCAATCAGCTTTATAACTTATAGAGATATCTGTGTGATTGATTTTCCTTGGGAGTTGCTGGTTGTGGGGTACCGGGCGGGACAGAAACCCCAACAAGCCGGCCCCTCATGTTACACAGAATGGATGTGTTTTTCAGGAACGTTGTAATGTTTTTTTTAATAGATGTGTGATAAATTCTCTGCATTTCACCCGTGTTGACTGACATTTGATATCACATTTTAATTGATGTGATATTCATGGCAATCAAATAGTAATATCCTGGTTTAAATATATTGTTTATATTCTGATGACATATGATCTACCCAAAAACAATAGAATCCACTACAACCCCAGAATGTGTTCGTATGTTAAATGCAAAATTGTGATTAGTGAAAATGGAAAGTACAATGTAACTATTACTATCTTAGAGAGTTTCTAATCCCAATTCAGTCATTGCTTCAAATTTCCCTTTAGTTACATTATAGTGAAGACCACCTAAAGGATTCCACATGTACAATGCCATGCTGTATATCAAGCATTATTCAAGAAATAAATAAAACTTCTTGCAATAAGACTTCACTCAGTTTACTGAGAATATCATGTGTTTGAGCTTTTAAAAACAGGCATTCTGTGGTTTTAGAAATCCTAAATTCTAAAAGATTCTGAGTGGGTTATGATACAAAGCAAATTAAATTACATGGTAATATAATATAATTTATTCTTACTTTTATTAACTTGATTAATAAATGTTCTATCAGTTAGAAAATTAGCATTTTTAGTCTACACAAATGTAGAGGTACATTACCATGCCTAGTTCCATGAAACAGTGTCCAAAGCCCATGATGAAAGTAACGTAGAAGAGTCTCAAAAAGATGAAAACTGATAGGAAATGATGGACAGAGATTGAGAAGACTGCAGGTTTGTACTATTTAATGCTGATCTCTTTAACTGCCATGTTTCACCCCATTCCCGCTGACCACACTTGAAATACAGGTTCTAACAGATCCACGGTTCACCTGCATTTATTTTACCAGTAATTCTTAAATATTATAAATAGATACATATGTAAATAAAAATACAAAAATGCAGTTAAAATAAGTTGAAGTACTTGAGAACAGTAAACTTTGGAAGTGATTTTATTTGCGGTCAAATCTCTGACTTTTAAATGACCAAGGCCCTTCTCTTTAGAACTTCAAAGATGCCACTTTGATGAACATCCTCTGGATAGTTTTATGTCTACTTGACACAAGCTAATGTCATCTGAGAGGAGGGAACCTCAATTAAGAAAATGCCTCCATATGATCAGGATGAATGCAATCACTTAGGGCAGTGGTTGTCAACTTTTCTAATTCTACGACCCTTTAATAAGGTTCCTTATGTTGTTGTGACACCCATAAAATTAGTTTTCCTGCTACTTCATAACTATAATTTTTCTACTGCAAATATTTTAATGTAAATATCTGAAATACAAAATATTTGATATGGAAAACCTGTGAAAGCATCATTTGATTCACCAAAGGGGTCACAGCTCACAGGTTGAGCATCACTGCTTTGCCGTCCCAATACTGGTGGTCTTGTATTCTATAAAAAAAAAAAAAAACAAAAGAACAAAAAAACCATGCTGAGTGATCCATGATGAACAAACAGGTAAGCAGCACAGCACCCCTCAATTGCCTTTGCATCTTCTTCTGCTTCCGTGTTTCTGACCTGTTTGATTTCCTATCTTGACTTTCTTCAGTGATGATCACTGATGTAAAGTCTAAACAAATCAACCCTTTCCTTCTTAGGCTGACTTGATCATGGTGTTTCATCACTGCAATAGTAACCCTAGATAAGAGAGCACGTATTTCAGTCATAAGAGTTAGAGGAGTTGACCAAAATCTCATCTGACTCCCTCCTCTGAGGATGAATTTTCATACTGCCATGCAAGCACCCGCCCCCCAAAAAAACTAATCAATAACCCTACTGAGATGTGAAAATATGAACCACAGCCATGTCAACATGACAAGATAGCCTGAATGGTGCAATAATGACACTTATATCTTGCAGCAAGCATCAAATCTCTAATCGGATTTAAGACCCAATCAACAGGAGGAAAATCATGCCTGGTACTGGAAACCTAATCAACTACACTTAGATAATGAAATCATTATCTTAATGAAGAATATGCTATTGTCACTTCTCTCAACCAGTATAATTTCTAACTGTGTCATAAATATTTATCATTTTATGATCACAGATTAGAGTAGTTCTCACCCTTCATCAAAGTAGACCATTTTTTGCATTATATTGATACAATTGCACTGGAAAAAAGTCACAACTAGTCAAAATGCAGCCGATTAAACATAGGGTGTCCACATCAATTAAATACCACTTCTTCACCTAAGGACTGGGGCAGCATCGACAAAAGACTAAAAGAGTCACCACAAAATCTGCTGCAAGATCATGTCTTTTAGATATGACAGGGAGCTACATTCATGAAATATCAATAATATGCCTTCCTAAATGAGATGTGAACCAATCTAAGGCAGTTAACATTCCAGTGTGTATTGAGGAAATATCCTGGGGCTCCTATGAGGAGCAATTAACAGCTACAGAAAGAATAAAATTACTCTTTTCAGATGATAAGCCTCCTAATTCATTATCTAATGCCAAGTGATCAAACCTAAAATCACATAATACAAAATAAGCAAATCCTAAAGGACTCAAAAGCTTTTGTGATATGTGCATTCATTTATAAATACATACACACATGTGTATGTATGTGTGTATGTGCATAAATGTGTTTATAAATGCATGCATATTTGAGTCTGCTTGTTTGTACCAATAATTTAAGAAAACAGTCTATCAATTTGAAGGGGATATGGAGGACACAGTAGGAATTTGAAAGAGGAAATGGAGGAGAAAATGGTGTAGTGTTCTAACAAAAATTGTTAGCTTTAAAACAGGATGTGCTAGGGATCATGGAATCTTATCAACTTGATAGTTCCATGAGCCAATCAGATATTTGCTTAAACTTTATTTTGAGTACATTCTGCGGCTGTTTCTGGATGACACTAACCTTTAAATCAGTGCGCAGTATAAAGCAGATGGCTCTTTTAATATCTGTTAGCCTCCTACAGTCCATTACAAGTCTTCAAGGAGATGCAGTCTGCCACCACCATGTAATATGAGGGGCCGGCTTGTTGGGATTTCCGTCCCGCCCGGTACCCCAACAGCCGGCAAATCCCAAAGAGAAATTACACACAGGACTCCATAAGGTTATAAACTGATTGGTCCATTAGGTCAGGCTTCTTGTTAACTCTTATAACATATATTACCCCATTATCCTTATCTATGTTAGCCACATGGGCTCAGTACCTTTCTCAGTGTGACAGCTTACATGTTGCCTCTTTGGTGGTCTGCGCAGGAATGCTGAGAGAGTTTCTACTTCCAGAATACTCCCAGTCTCTTTGCTCCACCCCTACTTCCTGTCTGGCTTTCCCGCCTATACTGCCTGCCTGGCCAATCAGCATTTTATTAAAATATGATTGACAGAATACAGACAATTCTCCCACACCACCACCAAGCCAAGCCCATTGGAAAAAAAAATGTAGCTAAACTTTTTTCTTTAGTGTCTAGAGTTGCTTTCCAAGTTTTCTCAGGTGTTAGGCGGATGCAGTCAGCTTCAAGTTGGAACACCAATTTATTTTAAGAGGCCATTTGTTAGTTCCCAGCTACCCAGATCACTAAATATCTAGTGTCCCCTTCTGAGCCCCACTGGTATATGCACTCTCTTGCACAGCTGCCCCAACTTTACAAGTTCAGACACAAACACATATATTTAACTACAAATGACTCTTTAATAAGCTAGTGCTGAACAGAACTATATGTTTTAATGTAGCGTTGATAATGTTTGCAATTACAACACTTTTTCCATCTTTTTATGTAAAAATATCTCTTTTATTAAAGAGACAAAATAACTGATATTTCTTTTACCTTTTCAAATTTTAAAACATTAATGTCTTTCTTTTGGCATAACATATTTATAATGTTATGGTCTTATAGTGATAATAATAGTAGTGGTTAGTTTAGAGTTGTATTTGTTCTGCTTGAAAACTGGTGAGAAATTTTGTTTGGAAGGAAGCAAGAAGCAAAACAATTTTCCTCAATTACATATCAGTTCTTTTTAAGAACTCTTGGCAATATAAGAGGCAAGTGGATTAGTGTTATATCCAGCTATATATTTTAATATTTAACCTCTTGGTAAATAAATAATGATATTTGCCAGAAAGAATATCCCTTGTGTTAGAATTTTTTCAGCTTAGAATCCCTTGTGTAAAGATGTTTTGGTTAAAGAAACTTAAAATCTAAAGGGATTATAAGACTATGAGGAGAATAGCTGAGGCTAAGGCAGAGTGAAACTATTTCATAACCCTGTATATGCAGTAGAGACACATCCCAGTGTCACTATCAGTGGCCCCTCAGTCTGCCCCAGCTGTCAACCCCCTTCAGAGGGGGTTGGTTGTTCTCATGCTCGTTCACTCCCAGTCCAGTTGGAGTTGGTGAGCTACCATTAGCTCAAGCAAACTGTCTCAGTGGATGACCCCTTCATGGTCTTGAATTCCTTGCTCATACTCTCTCTCCCTCCACTCTTCAACTGGGTCTTGGGAGCTCATACCAGTGCTCCGATGTGGGTCATTGCCTTTGTTCCCCATCTGTTGTTGGATGAACATTCTTTGGTGATATTTAAGATAATCATTAGTCTGACTACAGGGTAAGTAAGGTCAGTTCAGACACCCTGTCTTCTATTGCTTAGGGTCTCAGCTGGGTTCATCCCTGTGGGTTCTTAGGCATTTTTCTAGAGCCAGTTTTCTTGCTAACTCCATAATGGCTCCTTCAATCAAGATATCTCTTTCCTCATATCTCTTCTTCCTCCATCTTGACCATCCCATTCCCTCAAGTTCTCCTCCACCCTCTTCTCCCCACCCTCTATCCCCCACGCCCTGCTCCTATTCTCTTTGGATGTAAACCTTGCTCAACCTAGACATAGTAGGTAGGAGGGAGGGTCTTGGACATTCCACAGGATGGGGTGGGGTTGGAGGGGTGGATGGAGGGTCTGTGGAGGGAGAGGGAGGAGACTGGGAGGAGGGGAGAGAGTATGAATTTGGATTGATATATTTAAGAATAAAAAAAGGAAAAAGTGTAGACCAAAAAAAATAAGAAAGAAAATATTTCATAACCCTATGCCTCCTGTTGGTTAAAATATATCTTGAAACTATTTCAAGTCCTATATTATTCTCCCACAAAACCACACAATATGAAAATCATGACCCAGGGAGTTCTATGTGTTAAGAACATTCCCTTGTGTCCATTATTTTTCAATGATTGTACCTCTAAAATTACTGATGATGCTGGCTCTGCAGAAGGAGAGAATTACTCAGACTGATCTGAGAGTATAATCTTTTATATTAACCCAACTTTTCTGCCCTTGAAATATTTTGTCACCCACATTCACAGGGACTAGTTCGGTCCTATGCTTGTTCTTTCCCTGTCTGGCTAGAGTTGGTGAGCTCCCATTAACTCAGATAAGCTACTTCAGTGAGTGTCCCCATCATGGACATCATGATGTCCCCATTTTTGCTCACATTCTCACTCCTCTCACTCTTAACTGGACTTTGGGAGCTCAGCCCAGTGCTCTGCTGCTGGTCTCTGTTTCTGTTTCCATCAGTAGCTGGATGAAGGTTCTATGGTGACATTTGGGTGACAGTTGTATGATGGGAGCAGACAGCTGAGCCACTGATAGCGGAACAAGGATTCATCCCTACTTGCTTATACTAGCTTTGGGGGAATCATTCTCTTTGGATGGATACATTGTTTAGCCTAGGAATAGTATAGGTATAGGACTTGGTCCTTCCCTAAAGCAATGTGCTTTACCTTCTCTGAGGAGTCAGTGGGGGTGTGGTGGGGGTCTAAGTGGAGGGAATGAGAGGAGGAGAGGAACTGGGACTGGTATGTCAAATGAAAAAATATAGTTTGTTTTCATATTTTTAAATAAAATAAAATAAAATATTAAAAAATAAATGCTTTGTCATTCTTAAAACAAGGGCCCCAAAACTTATCTTGCATGACAATGTAAGTCATCCTGTTCATTTTGTTTTGTTCTGAAAATTTTTCAGCACATTCACCTAGTAATTTTAGTAACGTTCCTCTCTGCTGTATCTCAAACAGCATGTTAGAAATGATTAGGGAAGCCATATGATGTCAATCTCTGGCCTACACACACACACATACACACACACACGCCACAATTCACACGCACATGCATATGCAGACATACACAGCTATATGATTACAGAGCAAATGTATGCATGCAGATACATATATAAACAACACACAAATTGAATTACATGTTATTCACATGTAACTTAATAAGCATAAATGAAATTTGATAGAGTATTAAAGCTGTATTAAAGATCACATAATTTTTCCATATTTTAAGTATTATTGTTATAAATAAACCATGAGGCTTGATATCAACTGAATAATCAATTTACTTGACCCTCCTTTTCTAATATAATCCAGCCATGATATAATTTGCATTTCATAAAAATAAAACTCAGCTTGTCATTGTATAAGTTAGTGATTATGAAACTACTGAAACAGCTTGCAGAGTAAACTGAAGCTATACATAGTCATCTCCTATTCGCTCCATCAAATGCCTAAAATACATAATATACTGTTTATTTTTAAGTATTTTCCTATTAAGAACACTTTACACGTTTTTAATGCTACAATATGTGCTTAACTGGCCATTTGAACTAAGCACAATGCTTTCCCATCTCTTCTATTTTGGAGCAGGCATTGATATGTCAGCCTTCTGTATTGCTGTGGAAAACCCTACAACACAGACCTAACAGCTTTCAATCCAGTTATTTATTGATTGATGTGCAGGTTATTTCTGTTTTCCTAGACTGTAGTTTTAAACTGTCATGCAGTTATTGGTAGTCACAAATTTCAATGCTTTAAAGTCATCTCTAGGAATACAGTAGCTTGTTTATATGGTTAGAAGGTTTGTGAAGCAAATGTTTTCAAAATTTGCTACAATATTTTATTTTTTGAAAATATGATGGAAGTCAGTTTCACAGCATGCAGTGAGTTTGTTATCATCTTGATTATCTCCAATTTTATTATGTTTTGGAATATTTTCTATTCATTCATCCATACCATGAAATATGTGTGCCAAGTAGTATTTTATTTTGGTTTAAACTGCAACTCTCTGATGATTGATTGTATTGAATATGGTATAGTGTATTTCTTTATTGTTTTATATTGTACATGATGAACAATATCTCTGTAAATACCATTCTTCTTATTGAATGTTTTCAATAATTGTGTTACACAATTTGTTTATATACACAAGATAAATTTATATATGATACATGCCTAGCAAATATTTTATCAACTGCTGTGTTTCCATAGTTTTTCTGGTTTCTGAAGAGATTATTGAGATAAAATATTTATTTTTATTTATCTCTACTTTCAAAGAAAATCTTTTCTAAGCTTTATTTTCAGATAATTTAAATAAACACTTCTGCTTTGCAGCATCTGCAAGATATTTGATTATCGGCCTTTGTTTTGTTTTGAAAAGACATTTACATATAGGAATTTTGCATTTTACCACATGTATATAGAAATTATTCTGCAGACATGACAAGCCTCTATTTCAATACTGTAACACTGATAGTCCTTTTGCTCAGAAATCCTTTCATGGAAACCTGCGGTTCAACAATGAATATTTGGGCTATTTAAATATTATATACTTTCACATATTGAGAATTTAAACTAACAGAGAAACAAAATTATAAAAATGCATACCAATGCTCATCTATCAGAGAGAGACTAAAGGCGGCCAAAGTCATTATTTCTGAACTAATGCCCAATAACGAATTCTGGGAAAGAAAAAAGGCATTGTTTTTTGCAGTGTGCACACTGTGGAGATTCATAGGCTACAATAGATAGTTCTAAATTCATAATCATTCATAATGTTCTGATTGAACTTACTGGTTTCAAGGTAAACAAAAATATGAAAAATAAGTATGCAAAAATGAATTGCCTTATCTTTTCTATTAGCCCTAACAGATACATGTCAACGTGTATTTCCAAGGTATAAAAATAAAACTGAACAAAAAACCAAAAACTTATCTACTATTTAATTTGGCTATATCAATCCTAAGTATAAATCAAAATGGTTCTATTAAACAGACACCTGCTCCTTAATTTTTACTGTATTTATTTTATTATCCATGAATTTTAAACATCCTGGATGTTCTTCATTGTTGAACAAATAGTGAAAATGTGATATATTTCCACAATAAAATATCATTCAATAAGTAAAGCAAATATGACAATTATGACAGATAAGACAATTATGATATTCATAGGTTAATGGATAGATTAGGAAGCATGAATTCTTAGTGATGTGCCAAGATGAATAAATATCATAGTTCTCTTTTATTTGTCGATATCAGCTTTGAATATTTAGATTGATATGTTTTTTAAAAAAAAGAGAAGTCAGAAAATTATTAAGAGGGCAAAAAAAGAGATTTTGAAAGGAAGGGAAATAAAAATGTAGTGATATAAAAGCTTAAATGGGATTAATTGGACAGAAAGAGTTTAAAAAGAGTGGGAGATGGAGGATGAGATAGAAGAGAAAATCCTGAAAGACAGAGAACTCTGAACACTTTTTCAAAAAGTCATTTAGAAACCTGTATTTCTGTGGAAGATTTGTCTCCCCAGTAACTTTTAACCAGATGAAAATGCTCTTACTAAACACCACAGGCTAGCAAATAAAAATGTACTATTTTAGGAATGTGTCTGGTTCTTTAAAGTTTTTGGGCAGTGATGTCCCATGGCCTTCCATGTATTGCAGGATATTTATTGCCAATGTTCTTGTTACTTTCCAAAACTTGAAGGAGAAATTATAACTTTGAAACCACCTGATATCTAAGTCACATAACTTATAGATGTTAAACTATACAGGCTTGTAAATTTTTTCTCAACTGCACAGCATAATTAGTGCTGAAAGCTACTATGGTTGCTACTGTCGAAAAGAAGCAGACTCCAGTCTTACTCTTGTGTGTATTCTGTGGCCTACAATGACCACCATCTTAGAAAAATAATTCCACTGGTACAATGTCCATCATGTTATGAAGAAACACATTCTGATGGGATTTACCCTCCAATTTTCAGGTTGAAAGTCATACTTGGCATCAGTGTGGAATCAATGACTTGTGACTCTATAGGTCATAAGCCCTGTGTGATAAGTTAAGGTAAATGAATGTTTCAGAATAGTGAATCTTAAATACTATGACTTATTGTTGTACCCATACACTAATTGATCTTTCAGTCCTTATTATAGAAGTTTTTATTTTCAATAGTTGATGATTAACACAAAGACAACTGACAAAGATGCAGTCAATAAGATACTACAGAATCTTCAGCCCCAAGAAGAGCATCTGTACTGACCTTTTCTATTCAAGACCCAGGGATCGTTACAGAAGATAGGGTAGACAGACAGTCAGGGAATGGTTTATTCCGAACAAAGCAGGACTGTTGCAAAAGTGGACTCTCAGCAGTTACACTAGCATGCACAAGCCAAATACAATATCAAGATAGACCAATCCCCTACTGGTGATGGCAGTTAGTCATGTAGTCACATTCATATCTGAAGAACTCTTGGGAGATGGAGAGTTTGTTTTCTTTAATATTAGCACTGGTTTGTCAGTCATACACCAGTGGAAAACATGCCCATGACAATATGAGTAACAGAAAATTGTCTGAGTGAATTTATGAAAGAAGTAAAAAAAGTAGAGTATATAAGAAGGGGGAAGTCAATCTGTGAGGAATTGGCCAGTGGACTATCCTCCCATGAGAAATGCTCAATGACCTCACTCTGTGCCAATACTTCTAGGTCAGCCATTGAAAATAATATGTAAGCAATTTTCTAAGTCTATAATTTACCATTTCATGCATGACATTTTGCTATCTGATTCAAACATAGAAACTTTTAAAAAAAGTTTGAAGAAGTAAAGAAAGTTTTGCCAAAATGGAGATTACAGGTTAGAAATCAGAAGATTTAAATAAGGAGGAACAAGCTCTTAGAAGCCTGTTCAAAAGGCAGAATTATAGGCTATTCTCATGGTGCTAAGGGATTTTTAAAGAAACTTTTAATATTGTTACTGATTCACAATATGCAGAAAGAGTTGTCTTATATATAGAAACCACTGAATTTATACCAGATGATACAGAATTGACTTCATTATTCATACAGGTTCAAGTTATAATCAGGGATAGACTTTATCCCATATATATAAAACACATCCAATCCCATACAGGTCTGCCAGGTACTCTAGCACAAGGTAATCCAGAAATTGATCAATTACAGATTGGGAGTTTGTTGAAGGCTTCAGAATTCCGTAAGAAATATCATGTCAATAGAAACATTTTAAAGAAAGAATTTTCTATTACAAGGCAACAAGCAAAGGAGATTATAAAGAGATGTTCTACTTGCTCTTTCTATAACTAAACATTGCTACAAAGAATAATCCAAAGGGTTCTTAAAGGAATGAAATCTGGCAAATAGGTGTGTTCCAGAATTTGGAAAACTAAAATATGTACACCACACTATTGACACATATTCAGGTTTTTAATAGGCAACTGTTTGTAGCTTAGAAAAGGCTGATTCAGTAATTACACATTATTAGAAGTTATGGCCATCATAGGTATACTTGCACAAATAAAGACAGATAGTGGTCTAATATATGTCTCTAAGAAAATGAAAGAGTTTTTGCTTATTATAATATATAGCATATTACAGGTATTCCAAAAAAGCCTACAGGTCGGGCAGTTACACAAAACTCAAACTGAACTATAAAAGATATGTTAAATAAGCAGAAAGGTATAAAATACCCCCCAGAAATAGATAATAAAATGCTTTATTAACTTTGAATTTTCTTAATGCTAATGAGAAAGAGACAACAGCAATAGAGATATATTATATAATAGAAAACTCTTATGAATTAAATCATCTGGTGTATTTTAAGGATGTGTTGATTTCACAATAGAATCCAGGAGATGTGCTACATTGGGGAAGGGGTTTTTCTCTTGTTTTCACAGGAGAATAAAAATTGTGCATACCATCAAAGTTAATAAAGATTCACATTGAAGAGAAATGACAGCTTATCCACAATGGGGACAATGAATCAGGTGGTAATAAAACCTGATAAGGGTAGGGGCAATGTTCTTTTCTTGTCTTTGCAGGAAAATGCTCATCTTTAAAAAGTCAAGAGGCCATGGACATATAGATGTCTAAAGAGGAAAAGAAATTATCCAGATAGAGTCACTAAGCAAAGAGAATTTTAACTTGTAGGAACAAGTCAACTGAGGTTAAGAATCTCTGAAGAACAAATAGAATTATAGTCATTATTCACTTAAAAATCTAAGCTGTATTTGGAGTTGGACAACAGCTCTGTCTGTCTATAAATCCAAGCTTGTTGTTAAAAGAAAATTTCAGAGGCTCCATCTCATGTCAGGAGCCATCTGGTATGGGACAGAAAGAAAAAATAATTTAGAAAAAGTTTACTTTTCTTCATAATTATTTTTGTCTCTATCATACCTTTCATTGAATATATGTCTGTTTAAATAATGTTTAAGTTTTCCACAATGAACAATGAATTTTCTTGCAGTAATCACTGAAGTTTCCAAGAAGAAGACGCGGCCCCACAACACTAACTCTACCTGGTTGATATGATATCATGATGCTGATAGGGCTACTTTAAGACCTGTTTTGAGTACCAGCTGCTCAAGATGGTTCCAATTTAGTTAGCTAAAATGGTGCACATTTTTACAACATTATGGACAGAATTCCAGATAAGAACCTCAGAAAAACCCTACAGAATACTCAGAGAGTATTTACAATTATACCAGACAGTAATCTTGGAATTTACCCGTCATTTTTCTTTCACAGAATCCCATAGAAAGAATATCATCCACATGACAGTTGAAAGTAATTCTAGAAGACGACATCAGGGTAAGACGGTTTTGAAAATTTTCCTGCCTCTGAAAATGATCTGTTAGTTACTCTAGGCCTTTGCCAAAGTTGGTTGCTCCAACCTTGCAAATGAGACTTAGGGTGATTGCCCAGGTAGCCAGTAGTCTCTGTCATTTGTTGCACATTGTGGAAGTTGCTTGATTGCTATTCCTGCTTACTCAAGTAATATTATTTCTCTTTTTGGGTCTTCAATGGGGTTGAATATTAGATAGCTGTAGTTACTTTTTTCTCATGACCTGTCCAAGTTATTTATGATATTTAAACTAGTTAGGATATAATAAATATTGAAACATTTAACACGTTTCTTGCTTGATATTGTTTATGCTGGTTGCAATTCTAATTTTTCTACCTGATATTTATTCTTTTTTTGCTATTCTTTTTTTCAAAGTTTATGAAATTATAAAAGTTTCCACTTCCGCCCCCCTCCCAACACCCTCCCACTCCCCCCACTACCTCTCCTCCTCCCTCTCCATCCCTAAGAGCAGTCAGGGTTTCCTGCCCTGTGGGTAGTTCAAGTTCCTCCCCCCCCTCCAGGTTCAGGAAGGTGAGTATCCAAACAGACTGGATCTTATTGTACATAATTTTGTATTAGACTTAGAGCTTTCTTATTTAAACTAAAGGGGGAGGTGTTATAGAAATTCTTACAGTCAGTAGCCTTTATGTGATCCACCTACTTGGGTGTGGTCTCTTATACCATAAATGCTGATGTGAAGCACGTGTCCAGTGTCTCTTTGGGCAGCGTGATTCAGTTCCTCTTCCCCATTCATGCAGAGTATTATGAGCTGTGAGTTTACCCTTGAATAAACCGCCCTTTATTATATTCAATTCTGAGCTAGTGTGGGATTTCTTTTTAGTGTCCTTCTTTAAAATTGATCACAGCAATAAAACACAAGAGAAAATCACATGTTAGAGAGGTTCAGTTATTAGAAAAGAAAGCACTTGTACAGCCTTTGTACCCTTAGGTTTACTCCTTACAGACATGACCATTAGACCTTGTCACTTAATATAAATATCTAAAAAAGACTTGTAGAATATTCTACCCATAATACAGTACACACATAAAGTTTGAATAGTTTTTTTTTCTTTTTTTGTTTTCTAAGGAGATTTACCACAAAAATTACCTGTAATAAAGAGAGACTAATAAGAAGAAATGAACTTCATAAAATTTTAGAATATCTGTCAAGGCATTTATCTGAAGTCAGCATTTTTGCAAACACATGGAAAACATGGAGTCAGAGGATGTTTTCTACATACTTACAATCATAGTTGAAGAGGAAAGAATAAGACCACTCAACTTATGAAGAAAAAAAAAGGAAAAAGAAAGCACTATTCCTTCTCCACTTTGATGTATCTATTTCAAGTGATTGGATAGAATAAGCACTATTCTTCTACTTTCAAGAACTTAAGACATTTTTGAAGCCATGACATTTAGTAAATTATTTATTGCTAGTTATTACTTGATGCCAAAACTAGGAATTTCAGGACATAATATTCTCCTGCAACATCATGTTCCCATTTTGGGCACTATCAGTAAAAGATAAAATGATGGAATGAAGCAGATATAATCCTTCATTATCCTTTACCCAGTGGTTATCTTCAATGACTCAGACTGTGTAATAATATACTAACTGTCGTGTTTAACTTAGGTTTTCAACTTAAGGAGAACACTTTGATTCATGTAAATATCAAAGTAGTCTGTCTTTGTTTACTTTCTATTGCTGAGATAAATACCATGAACCAAAGCAAAAAAATGGTGAGAAAGGAATTTACATCAGCTTACAGTTTATAGTCCATCATAAAGTCATGGCAGAAAATCAAGGTAGAGTTTTGCATAAACTGTGGTACAGCACAGTGGAATTTTCCTTTTTCGTCCTCATGTTCAGCCATCTTTCTTATACTGCCTAGATATGGTGTTGGCTAGGCCCTTTGCAGTAAATGACAATAAGAAATGGCTACACAGACATGCCCACAGGTAAAGAAAATTACCTTTACCCTGGGTCTGTCCATTTAATAACAAAGCTAATCAGCACATAGGAACAATAGAACAACTATTTTTTTTTTGCCAAAGAACAACTTACTGAAGTGATGTGAAGTCTCCAGATTTTTATATCTTTCCTAGTACACAAAGAAAAGAAATGATTGTGTGATCCAGACCTGTAGAAATCCCTTTCCATATTATGTATTAGAACAAATTAAAAGTATAAGGGAAGTTTAAAAAATTGTATGAAGATGAATTTTGCATTTTAAATTGTGTGGAGAGTTTTTGTTAACTTAATAGTGACATAGAATATCAATCAGTATTCATAGCCTGCTCTCTGAAGCATCTTTCAAACCATTCCCTAAGGCTTGATGAATTGTGTGAAATCTTCTGGCTCAAAAATGCTATTGTCATCATATTTTAAATTTATCACAGGAAGAGAATGCAGACTAAGTACGAATATGGTGAAGTATGAATCTTGTAATGTCCACAAGAAAGCACGTTTTAGTGGTCTGATGGACTGCCCCAGTGGAGTGGCACAGGGCACACAATGTTTCCCACAGTGATGCGTGAAAAAGTCTTGAAGTGGTGTCAACCCAGATCAGCAACTGTGATTTGAAAATGAAGCTACATGTCCAGAATGCGACTTTAGTCATTCATTTCTGCCATTGTATGGTATGCTTAAAGGCTCAAGAATGCAGGAACATAGTCCCTATGTGATTCTTCCAAGACTCAGACTATTAATTACTAAGGAAAAAAATTTGGTTGTCATCAGCATATCTTAACAAAACACTACTCCTTAATAAAAATATTGGCACAAAAGTTTAATTTAGTAAAACTGTTTTATTGGATCAAATCCTTCATATATATACAGGCAGCACCAGCCTTGTGTAAATATTTTTGTGGGGAGTTTCCAGGCCTAATCTAGCAAATATTTGTCAAACAACTTAAATAAGAATTAAAAGAGTGGAAGCTAATATCAATTTATTGTTTTTTTAATTAATAAAAGCTTCAATGAAACTAGTGTTGCAAAACCGAGAAAACAAACAGTATAAAGAATGTCTAGGTGTTAAGGCAACCCATTGATCCCCAATCAGATTGATTACTACCGTTAATTGTCATCAAAGAACCTTCAACCTGCAACAGAGCAGAGATTCACAGGTAAGAACTGGGCCAACCTTCCAGAGTCAGCTAACAAGAGGGAGAAGTGATAATATGAGCAAATGGGTCAAGACCATGGCGGTGATAACCACAGAAATAGCTGAACTTAGCTTGTGGGAAATCGCTGACTCAGGACTGACAGTGGGAGAAACTGCTTAAGCCCAGTCTAGGCCCAATGAATGTGGGTGACTACTCTACAGCTAGGACAGTCAGTGGGGCAACAGTGGGACCAGGATTTTTCCCCCAGTGCTTGAACTGGCTTTTTCCAGCAAATTCTCTTCAGAGTGATACCTTCCTTGACCCAGATATGGGGGCAGTGCCTTGGTCCTGCCTCAAAGTGAAACGTTAGACATTGTTGACTCCCCATTCAAAGCCTTACCCTCTCTGAGGAGTGGCTAGGGGGATGAGCTGGGCAGAAGGTGGGGTAATGGGGGGAGGTAAGGGAATGGGAGCTAAAATTGGTATGCTAAATGAGAAAAGGTATTTTTTTTTTAAAAAAGTGAATCTTTTGATCCATATTTTTGCATATACAAGTTCCTCCAATGGAATGGCAAAGGGAATATGAAGAATCTTTCATCCTCCTTTGGCTACTGAAACCAGTTTATTAATTGACTAGTTATTGGAAAGGGCAACATTTTTGTATCATGAAGTTACCTAATTCATTCGAAAAGAGATGTTGAGCTAGACGGGAATCTACAACAAGCAAAACTTTCCTCCTCAATAAACTATGGAATGATGGGTGAGAGGACCCTGTGAGTGAGTAAGCATGTCCTTACTTCTGTGTCAAGTAATGCAAAGTATTAACTAGCACTTCAATAGACACAAGAGCAGGGTTTCAAATGTCCTCCATCAAAATTAACATCGCCAGTATTGGCATTTGGTTTAAAACTTTGATGATGTAGTAACATAAACATGCCATCAAATTTGCTAGTTAAACACTTTTCCACATGCATTTAATTAGGATTATTGGATTGTTACTGCTATGTAGCTATTGTTGCTGTTAACAAAGACATTTTATTTTACAAGAATAAATACTTGTAATTCTAATAATTTTCCCCCTTTCCTTTGGCTCATAAACATTGTATTTTTTATCTTCAGGATTCCGACTACACAATAAACCTCAAACAGTGATACCAAACTTTATTTTAAATCATAGCTTTTGAAGGATTTTAAACTAAAATTGACATAATATTTTATTTCATCTAATTTTTATGAAAATAATAAACTATTTTTTGGAATTTTATGCACCATGCTTTACTTAAAGTCAGCAACCTAATTCTCAATTCACCCCAATCCATACCTACATGACTTTGTGTTCTTTTTTAATCTAAAATCCTGGAGACACACTTCGATGTTAAAATGTTCTTGGTTGTGTTGTTGTCCACTTTAAACTTGATTGACTTACCATAAACACTTAGAATAAACTTATTTTTTTCTAGTACATTATCTGCTAGCTCTATCGTTTGGGATGATATTATAAATTGAGGTCTTCTTCCATGGTGGGATTTATTCTGACTTGAGTTGCACATATTTTGTATATGTTACCACAATTTCTTGAGTTAACAGTCATAATTATGAGTTCATAATTGCAGCCGCTGTGTTTTGTCCAGATGTTTCCTTGTAGCTACCCACAAACACCTCTGTGATCTTTATACTTTGTGTCCTCATCTGCAATATTCCTTAGCCTTAGATGAGGTAGTGGGGTACATACCATTCTTTTCAGTCTCAGAAGTTTCCCATGCACATATTACTGCTGCTATTTTTTCTGTCTTGTTTGTTTGTTTTTTCTATGGTTCTTTGGGGTATTATTACCCCAAATAACAGAACTTCATAGGTGTGTCTGTGTGTATGTACATGTGTGATTTTTATGTAAAGGTTCTTAGTATTGTATCAATCCTTCATCTCTTCTTTGAATATTGTACTCTCTCTTCCTCTCCAAGTAAACCCCCTCCAAGGCTTTTCTCCTCCCTTATATCACCTGGACCCTGGTATTCCTCTCTTTAGCATTTGCTTTAATTTTGGGTAGCAAGAGGATTCTACCAGACACTGTTATGAAGGATCCCTTTCGTGTTACATCTACATGAGTACTCCTAACTTGATGTGCTATATCAAATTCTTACTCTAAGATTATGATTCCATAATTTAATGGCTTATGAAAGGAAATATGCCTCTTAGATAATTTCCTCAGTGAAAAGCAACAATTGCATACCCTACCTATTCTGTTAAGGAAATTATTAACCATTCCATCAAAGGAGGACTTGAGAAGGAATGGTGAGCTGGATACTGTAGGGAATCATGATACCATGAGACTCTGAAAAAAGAGGTATTACTAATCAAGACTTCAATATATATATATATATATATATATATGATAGCATATAGATATTATGGCTAAGATTAACATCAAAACACTAGCATAGTATCGTCATCAAAAGTTGAGAAACAGTGATAAAAATTGATTCAAAATTTGTAGTGATTTGTTGGATGGTCTCTGATATGTAGAAGTAGAGTTCTTTTGCTAGTTGGGTTAATATTTTTGCCATGAGATAGTACTTAAACTTTTCCAATACTTGTCATTGTCGATTGATTCAATAATTTATTTTTTCCTTTTTTAATGTATGTTATCACTGATCAGTTTTGATATGCAGAAAAATTAATATAATATAATATAACATGTGTTTCATATATATAATCTCATAACATGTAATTTAAAAAGTAAAACAGAGTAAATAAACCTTTGCACTTATCTGAAATCTATAAATACGTTTATACATGCAGAGCTTATCTGAATGTTCTGTTGGGATTCAAATTTATTGGAAAAAAAATATAAAAAGACCCAAATTTTACTTATTGTCTAATTAAGAAATTTGTTTATTTTGGTATGTAAATATTTTACCTATAAATTTTCCTCTTAGAGGTTCTTTTAATGTGACTGATAGTTTTTTCTTTATTCATTCACCAAACATTTCTGTGAAAGTCATCATTTATCAATTACTCCAAAGTCTAAGATAGTTACATAGTCATATCAAACAAAATCTGAAAAAGTTTCAGTCTAGATTAGAAGACATTTTCATTGGGCTCCTAAATTTTTAATGGTTCCAGAATTTTTCCTTTCAACTACTGTTATTTGTCTTTTCAATTATTAAAGATTTGATTCTCACTGATACTTTTATTTCTTAGCATGATATCAGCTTTTTGAAAAGATAGATGTATATCAAAAGAATTGTAATCTACAGTTAATTGTGTATGTTCATTTTTCTCTGTAACTATGTTTTATTTTTTTTTAGTAATTTTATTAAATTATAAAAGTTTCCATTTCCACCCCTCCTTCCACCACTCTCCCACTCCCCCCACCCCCTCTCCTCCTCCCTCTCCATCCCTAAGAGCAGTCAGGTTTCCTGCCCAGTGGGAAGTTCAAGTTCCTCCTGCCTCACTCCAGGTCCAGGAAGGTGAGTGTCCAGATGGACTGGATTCGCAAAATCCAGTATATGCAGAGGAAACAAGTCCCAGTGCCATTGTCAATGGCTTTTCAGAAAGACTCCAGGCCAGCAACATTCAGAGAATCCGGCCACATTCAGAGAATCTGGTTGGATTGTGTCCTCGTTCAGTCCCAGTCCAACTGGCCTTGGTAAACTCTCATTAGATCAGTCCCCTTGTATCAGTGGGTGATCGCATCCCTCGCAGTCCTTATTTCCTTTTTCATTTTCTTCCTCCTTCTGTTCCTCATTTGGACCTTGGGGGACTCAGTCCGGTGCTCCAATGTGGGTCTCCATCTGTATCGCCTTCATCGTGGGATGAAGGATGCCTTCTTTGCTCACGTTCTCTTTCCTTCTGCTTCTCGTTTGGACCTAGGGAGTTAAGTCCAGTGTTCCGATGTGGGTCTTTGTCTCTATCTCCATCCATCACCAGATGAAGGTTCTATGGAGATAAGGATGTGGAATGAGGGGAACACTCATCCATTGTTGGTGGGAATGCAAACTTGTGCAGCCACTGTGGAAATCAGTGTGGCGGTTTCTCAGGAAACTGGGAGTCAACCTCCCTCAGGACCCAGCAATTCCACTCTTGGGAATATACCTAAGAGATGCCCTATCATACCACAAAAGCATTTGTTCAACTATGTTCATAGCAGCACTATTTGTAATAGCCAGAACCTGGAAACAACCTAGGTGCCCCTCAATAGAAGAATGGTTAAAAAAGGTGTGGAACATATACACATTAGAGTTTTACTCAGCGGTAAAAAACAATGACATCTTGAATTTTGCATGCAAATGGATGGAAATAGAAAACGCTTTACTGAGTGAGGTAAGCCAGACCCAAAAAGAGGAATATGGTATGTATTCACTCATATGTGGATTCTAACCATAATTAAAGGTCTTTGAGCCTATTATTTGTGATCCTAGAGAAGCTAAATAAGAAGGTGAACCTGATGAAAATCATATAACTATGTTTTAAAATTATTCTCTCTTTCATGGTGCTAAAGAGAGTGCCACACTATTTCAAGTAGAGTGACAAGCATTGACACTTCACAGGGAAGTTGCCAGGTATGAAGTTAAAAGTACCGACTAATAGACACTGAGAAATATGATTATAACAAGCTTTTGCTAAATCCAGTGTTGGGAGAGACCAAAATCAAAGAGTTGAGAACAATGTTTTTACTCTTGCTGTTGAAAATGCTATCATTTTCACACAAACATTCAATTAACAACATGATGACAGCAGTTGACGGGTGTCTAAGCCTCTAAATAGAAACTGGAATTATATGTGTTCAGTTTAATAAGTTTTTCAGAGTTTTAAAATAATATTTCAAAGTAGTATACTTACCAGAAATTTTAAAAGTTTAAGTAGATTCACTCTTTAAATCTTATTTATTTTTTAAGTATTTTCCTTGAGATATAGACTTTTGATTTTATAGCAGCATTTTTCGAGGTAAATTGAGAAATATGGATGTTTCCATCTATCTATTGCCTCAACACTGGTTTGATGTAAGATTCCTCTCTTTATGCTCTGAATATGTTTTATTACCTTTGGTTAATAAAGAAGCTGGTTTGGCCTAAGGCAGGGCAGAATATATTCAGGCTGAAAGAATATATAGAGAGAGTAGGCAGAGTCAAACAGATGTCATGTAGCTGCCAAAGAAGACAGACGCCACTCGGAACCTTACTGGTAGTCCACAACATCGTGAAAATACATAGATTAATAGAAGTGGGCTGATTTAAGACATAAGAGTTAGCCAGAAATAAGCTTGAGCCATTGAATAATCTGTGTTGTAATTTATACAATTACTTTGTGATTATTCAGGTTGGAGTGTCTGAGAAATAAAATAGTGATCTCCAGTTACACTGGCCCCAAAATCAGTGGTCTCTGTAGAAAAGTAAATTTGATAAAATTAATAAATACACTGTGATAAAGAGTCACCACCCAATTTAGATAAAACTCACATTAGGTCAAATAACCTGTATGTTTACATCAAATTTAGTGATGTGTCTTTGCCAGTCAAGCCTCATAAATATTTATCTCAATTTCTTAGTGTTACCTATGCTCTGTATTTTCATCTAAATTCCCTCAAGTCTTTATAAGTGATATTTTAACTATTATCATAGTCTTTTCATAGTGCTTATACAACTATAAACAATGAGTAAACTTCAGTTTGGTGATGCTTCAAGCCAGTATCAATATTTCCTTCCTTATATTTTCATTCACTTATAACACATTTATAATTATCACTATTGTTTGCTTATTTTGCCCAGTTTATTTACATATATATATATATATATATATATATATATAACACAGAACACATGTGATTTGTATCTTTAAGAAAATCTGTGTAAACCTACTAAGGACAGTTTTGTAGATGTTTCCCTCAAGTGGATGTTTTCTGTTCCTTTGTCAAAACCTTATGAATCTGGCTGCTCAGTTACAGGGAATAGATTCGATTAGTTTAGTAAGAAATTTTCAGATTGTCTTGTATTATGATACACAATTTCCATTGACTAAAGCCAGGAATCAAATTGCCCATTGTCCTATTACTTTCTCATCATTTAACACCACTATTCGGGAGTTTACAAATTCTAATGTGTAGATGAGAACGGCTATTCTATTGCTTTCTTGTGATATTTTCTAAGAGAATTTGTCTGTGTACCTCAAGCTTGGTTTTAATTGTTGTCTTCCTTACTCGTATAAACCTGTGCCAAGATCATTGCATGCAATATCAGTTGTGACTTTTGGACTTTTGATTCCCTTTATATACATCTGTTCAATTATGAAAAATAAATATTTCATACATTTTAAAGAAAATCAGAACTTTGAATGTTTATGACAAGCAGTTTAAAACATTGATAATTCTATGACTTTAAACATGTAAAATTTAGCCAATCAATACAATTTTAATAGCAGCTTAAAAATTACATATAATTATCAAAATGGCCAAACAGGGATAATCCCTGTGATAGAAGATGTATTCAGTCATTATTTAAAAGGTAATAAAAGATCCAAAATATTCGCAAAATGGGAATTAGAAGCAGCATTGTCTTCTCAATTCACACAGAAATTGTTATACGTGTTCCAAAACTACTTTTTTGCAAAATATTCAACATATTAGTTGCAGAAGTAGTTCAATCTCTCTACGCCTCTTAGGTCAGTTCATGTGTTATTGAGCAAAAGGAAGTAGAAACACACATTTCTGAGTGATGTAAAAGTGGGAGCAAAAATTTTGAGTAGTATAAAGTAGAAAATAAGTAGGTCATATCTGTACAAAGCTGTAAAGGTACCTCATTAAAATATATGCTGATAGCTCATATGGTAGAATAATTTCAATAATTTCTGATATTGCAACCCTACTATAATGTCTCTGATTTCATTCAAATCTAAAAGACATCATTGAAATATTATGTTTCCTGTTCTTTTAGATTACACCATTTAAAACTGAAATGACTATTGAATACTCTGCTATTTATGAAAATAAATGTGGTACTCTTTCAAATAAACTCCAGTACAGTGAGTAATTAAACTGCATGATGCTTATGTTTTCAGCTATTTGGTTTGTTGATGCAGGAGAAACTCCATTTTTGAGAATAACTCAGTAAAACAGAAAAAAATCTTGCCTCCAAAATATGGAAACACAAACCAAAAGACAATCTCAGAACTTTCTATTAAAACTATTAGATTTCTATTAAAGTCCAAATCACACAAGACAGTACTTAAAATTTGCTTGAAATTTTCAACATATTGAATGTAGATATAAGCACGCTTCTATTAGCCTCTATAACATTTAGGTTAAATGAGTTGAAGAAAATGAAAGAAAGAACAGCATGTCAATACAGTAACAGTGAAAGCTTTCTTTGGAATTATGTTTTTTTAACAGAATTTGTTCTTTTAAGTAACATCATAAATCATATGACTAGAAAAAACTGAGCAAATATTAAAATATTGTACTAAAGATTGTCATCCTATTGCAAAAAAGAAAAAAGACCAAGGGATCATAGTAATGACACTATATTTGCAGTTATGTTGCCTCTGAACTTTTTTAGAAACATGTGGGTAACAAATTGAATATTTGTATATTTCTTCATTCATGACCTAGATATACAATTTTAAAAGAAAACTATATTTGTAACAAAAATTAAGATATAAAAAGTGTAACCCAAGAGCTGCCCATGTCTATTACAACCATGTCTAATAATGGTTAGAATCTGCAGAAATTGTAGGAGTCTTTGCTGAATGATGTCCTGAGTAAATGGATATTGTTGAAATAGGAGCATCCATATCAAGGACTAGGATCCTTGAAAATTGGCAAACCTTTTCCCCATATTGATCTGATAGATTTGGAATTGGCAATGCCTTCTAATAGCGGTGACAGCTGTTAGTATTTAGGATCTTTGCTTTTTAAAAAGGAAGTTTTGGTAGCTTCTTCCTGCAGGATGCTTAGAGCCCATTACAACTTGCCTACAGAGATGACCTATCAAGAGTGTTTCACCTCATAAGTATTGTACCTAATAAATATGATGAGTTTCTGGGTTACAATTCACCCAAGCAAACAACCTATCTGAGTCCAATATTTCTGTATCCATGAATCTGTCAATCCTTTATTCCTTTTTTGTTTTTTAAAAAAATTCTTTTCTATTTGAAGTCAGGTTTCCAGAACTAAATTGTGCAATTCCTGTAAAACTCTGCTGAAGAAGTACCCCAGAAGGGAGATATACCAAGGTGGAATTTATTTAGAATTCTGAGATTGGACCCCTTTCTATTGTCTTTTATTCTGTTTACTTTCTAAAACCTATTTTTTATTTACAACTATAGATACATTATTCTTCCTTGTGCCACAGATGTGGGAAGTCCAGGTATTTGCAACCTTTACACACTCCATATCATGTTCCTTTGTCTAAAGTTACTTTCTTATTTCAAATATATAGTGCAGTCCCTGTTTATCAGTTTTATGTTAACAATATGCAAAAATTATCACAACTAAAAGATGTAAAGTTCCTATTCTTCAGTCTTTTTGATATTGTCTCAGTTCATTCCTTATTTCCTGTCTCTTCAAATAACTACCAGCTCTCATAAGGCTTAGAGTGAGCAAAAATAATCTGATTTTTGTCTAAGTCTTATATTTCATTGGATTTCAGCAAGCAATAATAATTATTATTATAATAATCATAATAATAAGAAAAACAACAACAACAATGATGATGATAATGAAAATGAAAGTTTCTGTTGTACCCAGTTCTGCAGTCATTCAGTTCCAAAGAAGCCCACAGAGGCTTATATTATTTATAAACTGTTTGAACTATTAGTTCAGGCTTATTGTTAACTAGCTCTTACAACTTACAGAAACTCATTATTCTTTTTTTTCTTTTTTTTAATTTGCCTTTTTTTTAACTTTATTAATTTATAAAAGTTTCCATTTCCGCCCCTCCTCCCAACACCCTCCCACTCCCCCCACTCCCTTTCCTCCTCCCTCTCTATCCCTAAGAGCAGTCAGAGTTTCCTGCCCTGTGGGTAGTTCAAGTTCCTCCCCCCTCCCTCCAGGTCCAGGAAGGTGAGCATCCAAACAGACTGGATCCACAAAATCCAGTATATGCAGAGGAAACAAGTCCCAGTGTCATTGTCAATGGCTTTTCAGAAAGACCCCTTGCCAACCACATTCAGAGAATCCGACCACTATACTCATAATTCTTATATATGTTTAGCCACGTGACTTGGTACCTTTTATCTATTAGACATTCTCATCCTGCTTCCTCTGCATCAGGCTGGTGACTGCGTCTGTGCCTTTTCTCTTCCCAGAATTATCCTACTCCGGTTGCCCCAGACAGCATTTTATTAAACCAATATAAGTGACAAATATTTATAGTGTATAAGAGCATTATCCCATAGATATAATATACAAACAAAACTATAATGTAAAATAAAATTCTGTAATCATAATCTTAACTTCTAACACTATTTTTAACACAAATTATGATCTTTTTTTAAAATTTCATCACTGTAATAGCACAAATCAAATAATTTGGAGAAAATTAGTTTACATTATTCAAAACATACTTTGCTTAAATTATATACTCAAGAATGAATCTCTTTCAGGAATATTCTTTAATTTTTTTATATTTCTGAAACCTAAAGAAGACTTTTGAAGAAATTCAGCAATGTGATGTTTTTGTGTTTCCATAAAAGCCTAAGCACATAGTATGCCTTCTAAAATAAAACTGGAAATAATTAGGATTTCTAATTTGAGGCTGCTTGCTTTGAGTCAGGCATTTACTATTGATCACTTTTTGAGTCCATGCCAACAACCTCCTGCTGTCTTTCACTATGCCAATTAAATCTTTTCTTTTATTAAATTTATCCATTACTCATATATTCTTAGTTTTTTCATTTATAGCATATTAGTAATATGTGACTAAAAAATAAAAGCAAGTCATGAATTAGTAAGTCTTCACGGGGTCTTAGGTCTTAATATTTCTAATAACTGCTCAGCCAGATTCAGTAAAGTCAATGTAAGAGTACATTTGGATTAGGATTAACATGGTATATAACCACCATTAATTACTCTGTGAAGATAATTAACAAAAGGAAGACAATTTACTTAAGTTCATTTAAGAACAAACTAATTCATTTCTACATCTCTACCTTATCTGGAAGACTAAATAGTGTGTGATAGTAGGCATTATGAACACATATTTAACTGAAGTTTGTCATAAAATAAGTTGTTGTCTTTGAAAATATCAGGCAAGTGTTAAATATAAACCTAAGTTTTGCTGTTTCTTTAAAATACTTTTGGACATTCCATATACAAAAAAAATATTTTCATAGCCTCTAGGTTCTGAACAATATGACTCATCCATGATTTATAACAGCACAATGAACTTGCTACTTCTTGTGCTTCCCAGCATGCCACTCAGTAATAAATCAAAATTTCAAGAGAGTTCATGTGATGGACATTACCCGAGCAACTTATGCTTCTCAACATATAACAATGTTTTCAAAGAAAGTATGAAATATAGAAAATTTAGAATATTTTCCTCTTGGTTTCTTCATACTAGAAGGTAAACATGCTGTACTTATTTTTCAAAATCAAGATTTCCAAAAGATGAATAATTATACAGACCTATTTTAAAAATGAGAATAAGAGAAAATGATGTTGGGGAACTTCAAGTAAAAAATATTTAGTGAAGTAATATAAAAGTAATAAATAATGAATATTTTAAAGTCAAGCAAAATACTCACTTGTGCATGATGTCAAACTTATACTATAAAAGCAAAAAATAAAATATTCCTAAGAAAGCATTAAGACTAGTAACTGACACCAGGTTAACTACTTTAGTTTATAAAAGCATACTGTTGATAAAAAAAATACTAAAATTCCAGACATTGACAAACAGAATTTTTTAACAGTTGTTTATGATATTATCTATTGGGAAAATAACACTAGGTTGTAGATAAAAATTATTATTCAGATAGTGCATAAATATAACTATGCTGAAATTCAATATTTTAGAATACACCACCAGTTTTATATTCCTTATTGTTTAATGGGTTTTGCTTTATGACTATATAAACACACACACACACATATTCATTTGTTGAAATAGGTCACTGATAATTTAAGAAGTAAAATCCAAGAATTGTTAATTGCTCTGAATCATTACTGATTAAGATATTTATCAAATAATACAGTGTAATTAAATAAGTGGACAGCAGATTTGAGATGCGAGTATCTCATTCACACACTTGTATCATAGGCCTGTTTTTACAATGCAGCTGCATTCTGTTTACTACCCAAGTTGTATATTTCAACGGTAAAATTTCTGCATACTTCACTGATTGAAGTGAATATATTAGTAACAAATTTGCATTTATGTTGATTGCCCTGAGAGCTGCGATCCTGTGTATGATGTTAAGTAGAAAATTCTCTCCAGTACTTGCTTCCAATAAGAAGATTTGAAGCTAATGACAGAATTTTACTAATTGTTAACACTTGTTAGTATTTTTGATTGCTGTTTCCTAGTCTACTACCAGTAAGAAATACTACTAAGTTATGCATATCACCACTTATGGACCACTTCCAAAAGAACGTTGTTGCTTTACTACTCTTGTTCTTTGGTTATTTTTTCCCCCGAGGGGAGTTTGATTTCTTAAAGATATAAATAATCACAGTAAAAAACATTTCACAGTCCAGAAGATTGTTTATTTAGTAAAACACATTTGGTTATCAAGCCTGATTATTCTCATTAGAGCTCCCAGAACTCATGTATCTAGTATTTATACTCTCAGGACTAACATAAGGAGGTATGGAAGGTGGAGATAATATGATCTTTAAAAGCTTTGTGAACAATTAGCTTTGGTTATTTAGGAATGTATAGATTCTGTCTCAGTAACCCCCTAAAGGTTCTTTTACCATTCTTGTTAAAAAACAAATGAGACAAAACATACATACTTACATTTCTCTTTCACACACACACATACACACACACACACAAACACACACACCATAAGAGGACACATTTAGTTATTGATATAAAATTATTAATTATTAATATTTTTATATTTTAAAAGGTAATTAATATTTATATTACTTTGTTTATATAAGCATATGGCTTGAGAGGACTAAATATTTAGTCATAAAAGTTTCAAATGGCTAAAAATGTTTGTTCTTTAATTCTTCCAGTAGCTGAGAAAATTTCAAAAATAAAATAAAAGTCAAAGATGTTTGAATTTTTTAAATATTATAAATCAATGACTGGTAGGACTGTAAACCCAATTCCAATTTTGTATGAATTCTATTATATTTTTACTTAAATTATAAGATTTTTACCACATAAACCACTGTACCTTGATTTGTTTAATTGATTAATTCAATTATTACAGAATTCATTTTTGAGATTATGGAAACATTATCATTAATTAGCTTTTTGGTGAGTCAGAGTATATAATAAACTTAAATTTAATGTTAAATCATAGAACATCCCTTTAGAATGGTACTATTACTGTAATAGTACTTTAAGACAGGGCTTCATGCAGCCCTTGCTAGCGGCTCACTACATAGTTGAGGATAAATTTGAACCACGATCTTCTAGTTTCCTCCTCTCTATTATGTTCTATCAATGTGTTTGTTATTAAGGATTGTGAAACACTAACTTGTTTGTAGCTTATATTTCCACATTTGGAGCCATTGATTTTTCCCTTATTCTTCTTTCTTTAATTTTAATCTGGAGGAACTTTTCTTATGTATGCATTATAAAATTCAACCATTCTTTTTGTAAATGCTTTCGGTCTTAGCATTTCTGTTGTTGGGAGAAAACAATATAATTGAAAATAACTTGGAGAGAAAAGAGTTTATTTAATCTTACAGTTGGCAAAACATCATTCAGTGAAGTCAGCGTAGGAACCAAAGGCCAAAAACATGGAAGCAGGACCTGAGAGAAGGTGTAGAAGACTGTTTAGTGGCTTGTTCCCCATATTTTGTCCAACTTTTTTTTTTTTATAACAGCCAGGACCACCCCACAAAATGGTGACACTATTCTCTGTGAAATAGAAAAACTCACAATCCTCTTATGAAGGTGTTTTCTCAATTAAGATTTTTTTTTTTTCAAGGGACATTTAGGTTTGCATTCTTTGATCAAAATCTTCTTATTTAGCTTCCTTAGAGTCAGAAATTATAGGCTCAAAGTCCTTTAATTATGGTTAGAATCTACTTATGAGTGAGTACATACCATATTCCTCTTTTTGGGTCTGGGTTACCTCAACTCAGTAAAGCGTTTTCTATTTCCATCCATTTGCATGCAAAATTCAAGATGTCATTGTTTTTTTTACCGCTGAGTAAAACTCTAATGTATATATGTTCCACGCCTTCTTTAACCATTCTTCTATTGAGGGGCACCTAGGTTGCTTCCAGGTTCTGGCTATTACAAATAGTGCTGCTATGAACATAGTTGAACAAATGCTTTTGTGGTATGATAGGGCATCTCTTAGGTATATTCTCAAGAGTGGAATTGTTCGGTCCTGCGGCAGGTCTACTCCCAGTTTCCTGAGAAACAGCCATACTGATTTCCAAAGTGGCTGCAACCAACATACCTTCTCTCTTTAAAAAAAAAAAAAAAAAAAGAAAGAAAAAAGAAAAAAGAAAAAAACTGAAATTCATGAAATTGTGTTTAAAACATCTTACATATTTACATCTGATATATCTCTATAAACCAACTCAAGCCCTTAAATGTTTTCCATAAGATTTTTATTCCTCTTGTCAATAACTCCTTCAAGTCTAAGCAGCATATATATGCAATACAAAACCAAGAGTATTATCTCAATTTAAGTGTTATTATATCACATGTGTAAAAAATCTGAAGTAGGAGCCATTAACCCCACCTGTTTAATGTTAATGGCAAATTTAATTGTAGAAAAATACATTACACCTAACTTTTTAGCAAA
Organism: Myodes glareolus; assembly: GCF_982192425.1. Lineage (NCBI taxonomy): Eukaryota > Metazoa > Chordata > Mammalia > Rodentia > Cricetidae > Myodes > Myodes glareolus. The sequence goes on along the minus strand of NC_142037.1, from coordinate 71,319,924 downwards.
TGTTCAAGTGTTGGGCACAGAATTGTTAAGAAAAGGCACCTAGTTTTGTAGCTGATCTCTACAGCCCTGTAACATTTATAACTGACCTTTTACCATGAATAATTCATTTATTAAAATTATTTCAGTTATAATATTGTGTGATATTAGATGAATATTTTTCCTTTAAATAATTTCTGTTATAAATTTCATAATCATAACACATATATACACAAACATATATATTTTTTCCATAGTAATATTTTATTTGTATTTTAATAAATAAAGCTTGCCTGAAAACCAGAGCATAAAAGAGTCCTACTCTCAGTCTTTCAGATCAGACAGTGGTAATAATCCCTGTATCCACACTAGTTTTCCATAGAAACTGGGAAGTAGTCTACACACCTTTAATCCCAGCCATAGAAAAGAACAGACAATGGGAGAAGTTTTTCAGTCTCAGTTTCAGTCTGAGAATTTAAAAATCAGGTTGCAATTTTGAATTGAGGTAGAGGTAAATGTTAGTGGCTGGTTGATTTCCTTTTCTGACCTGATAGATATTGAACCCCAATATTTATTTCTGGGTTATTATTAATTGTGATAGACATACACATGCACACATATCCATATATATATATATATATATGTGTGTGTGTGTGTGTGTGTGTGTGTGTGTGTGTGTGTGTGTGTATGTGTATATATATATGTGGATAAGTACATATATGTTTATATGTATATGTTCAGAATATCAACATGAGATCATACATTCACAAGTTTTAGTTTCCGTTTCCATCAGTATGCTACATAATATGACAAAGTTTATAAATGTGTTTTGAATGTACAAGTTCTCGATAGTCTTACTGAACCCTAAACTCTGTGGACGAGAATAATTACTGGCCTGGGAAGATATATCCTTTTACAAAATAGTGGAATGATTATTATATTGATAGCCAAACACTTGATGATTGGAATATAAAGCCCACTATACAAGAAAAACCTATTTTTTACATTAACCCGGCCAAGAACTCAGACCATAGTAGACAGGTTATATACCCTGGAGGAGAGGCTAGTACTCCTATTTTGTTAAATCGACATAATATCAAACTTCTTTCTAAATTTTCATATTTATACCTACACAGCTTGAAATTCTCATCAAAAAAACTTCTTTTTTTCATAGAGTTTAATTAATATCAAGATTCAGAACTGGTCATAGTAGAGAAAAGTATTGATTAAGGAGTTCACACACACACACACACACACACACACACAGACACACACACACTATGACCCTTTACCCAAAGGTTCAGGGAACCTTAGAGGAGACAAAAGATGTGAAGAGAAATAAATTAGAAAACTAATATAAAGGTTTCTTCTGAAATTTACCAGACTGTTGCACTCAAGAACTCATGATTGCTGTGTTTGCCTGACCTGAACAGTGCCTCAACAGTACTGATCAAATTAACAGGGCTGCAAGGTTGAAGCCTTGAAAGTAGCTGCAGCGGGAGTGTAGATGGTGGTTTTGAAGGAGGAAGAGGTAATTTTCTTCAGTACTATGAGCATGAATGCTGTCTATGGTGCTCTAGTTGATTCTGTTACTCTATCTATCTATCAATCTGTCTGTCTGTCTGTCTGTCTGTCTGTCTGTCTACCTGCCTACCTACCTATCTATGTATGTGTGAGTATGGAAGTCTCAACGTCAAAATAAATGATATTTGTAAATTACTAAAGAAGCAAATTTCTAACAACTGATTTACAGCAATAAATGGCTAACATAAAACAAGGAACTTAAGGCACATTATGAACTTAATACTTAGAATTCACACTAACATATAGATTATATGACCTTAAATTATGATGCATCAGCCTCACGGCCTCAGTAAATGGGTCAACCGCTAACGGTGTAGTGCTGTCAATAATGAATATAGCAAGGTTAATAAGCTCTATGACATTTAATATTCTATTATTAAAGCAGGCAACCAAATCAGAAAACTAAGCTACACAACCTGTAGCACAATTTAATCGCAGCAGTTGTCACACCAAAGAGTACAGCTGTGTCAATGTAATTGGGGGTTGAATCATCAAACATGCAGTTCAGTTAGTTGCAATTGAAAATCCTACAGTGTTACAACATGGAGATGAATCAGCATAGCTTCCTGGTGATTGCTAAATACCTGACTGCTTCCTTAGCTGCAGTTCTTGAATAATTCCCAAATAAATATGCAAATGAAGTTTAGCAAAATGAAATAATGAATGTGAAATAATCTTTAATAAATTTGGAGGATTTGATGTCACTTGAAATAAACTGGATAATTTCTCTTTACTTATGTCTACTTACCTACAGTGCCAAGTGGAATTTAGTGTATGTTTCCTTATTTAGTTAACATGGGGTGCTGGCATGTGTTTTAAAAGTTTTCTAAAACATTTTGTGAAAACTCCTTCTTCCAGAGAAACAATTCAGATGAATCTAGCATTTGCATTCCTCATCTCAATAGAATTAATCACAGAAGGTGTATTTTCCAAGGAAAAATCACACAAATATTTTAAGAAGAGCTTCCATATTGATGAGCTAAGAGTTTGAGTAGGTAAGAAGCTTTAGAGACAGAAATATATGGATATTAGAAGATTAAATATATACGTATATATATATGTACATACATATGATATGTCAATATACATTTGGTAATGCCAAGTGTAGCATTTTCCTCTAAAATGTCATAGTTAATATGGAAATGATGTACTTGTTGTATTGTAGAAATTCTAAGGCTATATGATATGTATGACTTTTATTTTTCATTTAAAAGGTTCCTCTTTGAAAGCTCAAAATCAGTATTTGAGATATTTTTCCAAGATATCAAGATTGACGGATGATAAATAAAATGATTTTTTCATCAGGTAAAAGTATGCTCTCAATGGATATACAATGTTCTAATTGAAATTCTTTAATCCTGAATAAATTACAGAAATTCCTTATTTTTTTAAGTTTAATTTTTCTTTAATAATATTTTTGGAAAGCAATTATAAGTTACAATTTTTACTAGTAGAGCATTTGCTGCCATTGTTAAGTGTTAAAGTTCACCTGAAACTGAAATTTGGAATCAAACTGATTTGTGGCTTTTCTTTTCTCTGTTAGCAACAAAGTCATTCCAATGACTGTGTGAGGCAGACAGATATGTATATACTTGTCCAATTATAAAACACAACGTAAATTTAAGAAGCCTCTAAAATATGATAATACATAGGCTCCAAAGTTAGATGTTCCCTACTTTAACTGTTCTGTTTGACAAAGCATGAAATTCAGTATTTATTGATTTTGAAACTATCATTACACTACATATTATCTCTTATGTTGACTATTTAGAAACAACACAATTAGTGTTAGAGAAGAAGCAGAATATAAACGTAATCTATAAATCTTGAAACTCCTTATCTGACTTCCATTCTACTACAGTGAAATGTTCTTTCGACTGATTGGGGCAGCATCTTGTGAAGTAGTTGATTTACTTATCAGCCAATGATTAGATGTGTTTATTTACTAATGACAAAAAGCTTTTATTAACTAAGAAGACCAAATTACTGAGAATTTATTTCCCCAAAAGTATTTCCCCAAAAGTAAAACAATTGTGTTTCATTATTATTATTTTATTATTATCTTTGTTGTTTTTGTAATTTTTCAAACCCAGGGTCTGGTTGATGATTCATTGAGTAAAAGTGCTTTCTACTCAAGACTTAACCAACTAAATTCAGCTACAGTCACCACTGTAGAAGGAGAGAACTGGTTCTAAATATGCTTTGTGGACCCTCACATTACAAATGAATATTTTAGATTAATTGACCAACATAATATGAGTAGTAATTGGTAGACCAATAATCTGGAATATATTTTATGCCCTTCAACCTGCTATCTCTACTTGCATTTAAAAATAAATGCCAATAATTTCCCACAGGATGAACAAAAAAGAAAGACCTCAAATCAAAACTTTGCATCTTATTTGTTCTTATTCCTACTAATCATTATTGTAGTAGAGACCACTGATTTGATGTTCGAATGGTGGGGAATATTGCATACTGTGATTCTTCTCTCATACAAGGCTGCAGTTCCAATCTTAAGTTATATATCAAGAGATATTTCTTGCTGACTACAAAGGCTTGTGTGAATCATTTAAACCATATTCTCTCAGAATCAAGCCTCAGTAAGCATTGCTACCAAGTGTTATTTTAGTCAATTTGCAGCATCGCAGTTGGGACATAGAACAGAGAGCTTTAACCAATAGGAGACACACAATGGAATGTGCCTGCTAACACATAAGTTAACATTTTTCTCCATAGATGAAGCATTTGTTGATATTACTATAGATGCCCATGGTGAATTAGACCAAAATAAAATAAATAAAAAACACTAAATAACTTTATTTAAAAATTTACCCATAGATCAAAAAGTAGGTAGGAAAACATAGAAGCAAATATATTTTACTTAGTATCCATGCTATGTTCAAATGGAGTACAGAACAAGAAGATTTAATAAAATAAAGTATATTCAAATTAAACTGTATTAAATTAAACATATGTTGTACTTAGAACATATTTAAGTAGAATCTATGTGCTAGAAATATACACTATCTAAATTTATTTTAGCATTTTTCAATGAGAATTAGGTAAAATGTCTTAATTTGGCTACCCTGCTTAATTTTACCTCATTAGTTTTTTAATGGTCCCTTAATGTAAATGCATATGTATTGTCTCACTTTAGTACTAGAATTATTTGAAAATGAAGCAAAGACCTTTGCTATTTCTTTTATATATGTTGTAATTTCCTGAGAACATTACATAGTGTTTCATTACAAAGTTTTTCAAATTTATAGAACTACAAAATTAATTGAAGATAGAAAGCCATTCATTACAGTATGGATAAAAGGATGTTGAACAATAATTCTTAAGAAGAATAAATTCCTTTTGAATATGCAAAAATTGTGTAAAACTTGAAGCTACATAATAATACAAAAAGGTAACAGAATTTCCATAAAGGTTTTATATATAAAAAAAATGGTTTGGGAAATTTAAAAAGAAAATAAGAAAAAGTAGAAAAGGCTAATGAGCTATGAAAATGGTTTTGTAATATTCTTAATATTCATAAGAGATGGTGCAGAATGGACTGAAAATTTTGTTGACAGGTTTCAATTACTTAGAGTTACTGCAACTTCAGACTAATCATAGTACGTAATTATGTGACTCTAAATAATCAGCTATGGGAAACTGCCTTAGAAACTGGATGGTGCATGCCTTTAATCACGGTGGTGCTTGCTTTTAATCCCAGATCTGGAAAGGACTGTAAAATTGTGAAGAAACAGCTCTCAAAACACGGTCTCATTCTGAGATACCTGAAGGCAGGATCACCTTTTCAGACTGAGGGAGAATAAGAGCCAGTTGCTGGCTGTTTTAGCTTAGACCTTCAGGCAAGCTTTATTTATTAAAATAAAATGAAATAAAATAACATTAAAATGAAAAGACACTACACAGAATTTGATACTGTTAGTGAAAATTTCAAATTTTATCTTTAAGATCTAGAAAAACTATAGGTACAGTTTAGACTTAATATCACTGTTTGTAGGTTTTATTTGATTATATCTATTGCCAATAATTTTATTTTAGTATCTGCCTCCTTAAAATCTTATAATAAATTGATTGTGCACGTCTAAGATCTATACTATTTATTCCCAATATTTTTTTGTTTTTTTATTTATAAAAGTTTATTAATTTATAAAAGTTTCCATTTCCGCCCCTCCTCTCAACACCCTCCCACTCCCCCCACTCCCTCTCCTCCTCCCTCTCCATCCCTAAGAGCAGTCAGGGTTTCCTGCCCTGTGGGAAGTTCAAGTTCCTCCCCCCTCCCTCCAGGTCCAAGGTCTAAATGAGGAGCAGAAGGAGGGAGAACATGAACAAGAAAGGCAGAACCGTGAGGAGTGCGTTCACCCACTGATACAAGGGGACTGATCTAATGAGAGTTCACCATTCCCAATATTTTATCTGCCAAAATACTGCATTTCTTTCCTTTTCTCAGCATTTTATTTTTTTATGAAACTTCTTTCCAGGTATATTTTAATATCAACTTGTACAATATTACAACATAATTTGATTAATAAAGATTTCCTTTTAATATTTTTCTGTGTTCTTTTAAAAATCCAATTGTTGGGTGTGGGGAAAACCTTTAATCCCAGCACTTGGGAAGCAGAGTTAGGCGGATCTCTTTGGGCTCAAAGCCAGCCTGTTGTACAAGAGCTTTTATAAATAAAGACTTCAAAACTACAAAGCTACAGAAAAACCCTGTCTTGAAAAACTTTAAAAAATGAGTTAAATTTTCATATATGCAAATTGTAAGAGCTGTTATTTACTTGCATATGTGGACATGCATACATATTGTGTAATGAATACCAGAATTTAATTTAAAATTATCCCCAGTATTATTTAACATGAATGTTGAAGAAAACTAAAATTCCTCATTTTACAAAGTTCCAAATAAATAATGACAAAACATTAGCTATCATAACCTGTTGCTCATTAGAGATTTCTTTTTATAGTTGGAAGTTTGAATCTTGGATGGATTTATCCCCATTTCGCACACATTCTGTCTCTGTTAATTGTCATTCCCTTCCATGCATCTCAAAGTGCTACGAATTCAACTCTTAAGCATGGGAAGTGATACATAATACAAATTTGAAATCTTTTCTTGAACAAAGAGTCAACATTTGTGAACCAGGTCTGATTTTTGAGCCCTGAATAGAGCATCCAAGAGAGCAGGCCTTTTAGATGAGAGAGTTAGAAGTAAGCCGAGGTAAATATTTTTTCTGCTTTCCAGTGTATACAAAACTTAAATGCTATAATCCTTAGGACATTACTTAAGCACCTACTTATTAATATTTCTGTAGATCTTGATTTCTTGAGCTTTAATTCAGTCTGTAAATTGGTACTTTTGTTCACAATCAAATTAGGAAGTATTCACTCATGAAGACTGACAGTCCTTGTTTTTCTGGAAATTTCAAGGTTTGGTATTTGGATTTAATTTAGTTTAGTTTAATACAATACACAATTTTGGCCAAATATTATACTACTTTGGGTAATTTAGCTTTGAAAAATTTTCACAATCACCATAACTATCACGTGCATCTTTCCTATAGGAAATGGCAAAAGTATATTCTGTTTTATTAATGAATGATAATCATATTTAGAAATTATGTAGAACATATAATCTTTGCTTATTATATGTTGATGAGCACAAAAAATATGCCCATATTTAGAATATTGAGAACAATGTTGTAATAATTATGGGAATGGAAATAAATCTTTAATTTCTTTTAAAATGTCTGTTTTCCTGTGCTGTATGCATATGTTTGCATGAAGAAGGAATGTGTTCACTTATTCCCATGTGTGCAAATGACATCAGTCTATCATTAATGCCTTCCTCTATTGCTTTTCTCCTTATTTAGCAAGCAGAGACTTACTGACCCTTAGACTAGCTCCTTCATCTGGTTTGGCTGGCCAGCAAGCCCACAGATCTATTTTGCTTCTACTACCACTTTGTCCGATGTCCTCCAGCAACAGATACTAAGCATTCTACTCACTTTTCTCATGTGTGCTGAGTATCCCAACTTAGGCACTCACACTTGCACAGAAAGTACCTTCATCTCTGATACATCTGCCTTGTCACTGATTCTATTTTAAATAGAATCTGAGGGAAACCATGTTTGCATCATATCACTTATTTCATTTCATTTATTAGGTGTTGTAGAATGCTAGCTGACGATTTGTTGTATTTGTTTATACCGTGGAATATTTGTTTAATGATGCAAAGATGCATTTCATTCTTCTATGTTGCATTTGTTTAACTCTGTGAAACTATATTATTTCGACTGTCTAAAACACTTGATTTGTCTAATAAAGAGCTGAATGACCAATAGTAAGACAGGAGAAAGGAAAGGTGGAACTGGGAACAGAGAGAATAAATAGGAGGAGAAACCTGGAAAGAGGGTATTGAAAAGGAAGAAAAAGGAGGACTGGAGGACATCAGGGACCAATCATTCAGCAGCAGAGCAAGTCACAGAGTAAGAAATAATAAAAGAAATAATAATAAAATAATAATAGAATTGAGAGAGATAAATGCCCAGAGATAAAAGACAGATGGAATAATTTAAGAAATGCTGCCTAGATAGAAGTCCAGGCTAAGGCCAGGCATTCATTCAGAAGAAAGAATAAGACTTTATGTATTTATTTAGTGGACACCCAAAAATCCAACTAGTACAAAGTTAAAAAACAACAACTATAATTAGGCACTTGCATGCTGTTTTCTATAATGGCTGCATTCATTTACATTCCCTACAACATTGTGTGAGCATTGCTTTTACTACTCATTCTAACAAAAACTCTTATATTTACTTTTAGTAAGGTTTTAATACACATAACCTATTTTTAATCTATGCATCTTTGATAATTAATAAAAATATTTTATGTCTTTTCATGTAATGAGATAATTTCTATACAAATTCTGTGGAAAAATTTTCAGTGTTTACCTTAGTTAGGGAATAAAAACGGTCCACATGTTGTAGAGAAACTGCTTGGAGGTCAGAAAAGCTATGTATTGATTGGGTGACCGAGAGCATCCTGTTTCCATTGTTTCAGTTTTTACCAACACCGTATTTTTTGTTCAGTAGAAGAACTCTTTTACTGTCTTTGTGCATTGTTCCTTATTTTTATTTTTAATTTTTAACCTTATAATGAAACTATGTCTGTTAATCATGGTCCCCAATACATTTTTTTCCATTTTTTATCAATTTTTATTGTGTCCTTGAAAATAAGACTATAAAAACATTTCCAACTTGATTCAAAATAAAAAAAAAGCAACAAAAATGAAACCAACATTTTTAATTCTCACCTGGTACCTGCAGCCTTTTTAAGTTTGGGCAAGCTGAAAAGTTTGTTTTTAACACAAATAAAATAACCTTCATTTTACCTACCTTCATTTTTGTGTAATCCTATTACATTTTAAAAATTGTTATAAAAGGCTTTACTGTTTCCAGATTTCAAATTTTTGACAGTTTTAAATGTGTGAAAAATACAACAAAAAATTCAATGTGATGGAATCAATGTTATGATAAACAGGTTCATACCCTAGCAAGGAATCAAGGAATCAAAAACATTTTGTGACACTATAAAGTTATTACCTATACACAGAATATGTCCCCTATAAAATGTACAAGTAGGCTTCGGGCCGTGGCAGGGTCCCGGCAAGGAGGAGCTTGGGCGTTCCCTGATCCCATAGATGCCCAGGTCGCCCTGCAGTGCTGGCTACCCCCTCCCCCCTGCCATCCCGGCTCCCATCCAGCAGGGGCCCTGACTTCTAACAGAGGACCATCGGTGGGGTGAGTTTCCTTCGGGCCGTGGCAGGGTCCCTGTGAGGAGGAGCTTGGGTGTTCCCCGACCCCATAGACGCCCAGGTCGCCCTGCAGTGCTGGCTACCCCCTCCCGCCTGCCATCCTAGCTCCCATCCAGGTACGAATTCCGATATTTCTCCCTTCCCCCTGGGGCCATAAAATTTCCTCAGCTCAGCTGCCTTGCAAGCTGGGCCTGGGCTGTAGGCGCAGCTCGGCTCCAGGCAGTTCCTGGGTCTTAAAGGCCTCCCTGAGGACAGGTGGACCAGGTGCCAGCTCAGCCACATTCCTGACCAGCAGGGGCCCTGACTTCTAGCAGAGGGCCATCGGAGGGGTGAGTTTGCTTGGGGCCTTGACAGGGTCCTGGTGAGGAAGAGCTTTGGTGTTCCCCGAACCCACAGTCGCCCAGGTCGCCCTGAAGTGCTGGCTACCCCCTCCCGCCTGCCATCCCAGCTGCCATCAAGGTACGAATTCCTATATTTCTCCCTTCCCCCTGGGGCCATAAAATTTTACCCAGCTCAGCTGCCTTGCAAGCTGAGCCTGCATTGTAAGCGCATCCAGGAAAGAGGGAGTGTCTGTGCTTCAATAGCCTGCCTGAGGAAAGGTGGGCATTCTGTCAGTGAAGTCCCTGCCCAAGAAGGGAACCTGACCCGGTAACAGAAGTTCCAATAGAGAACATTTGAAGTAAGAGATGGGCAGACGCCAAGGCAAGACCTCATCCAACAATCTGAAAAACAACATGAAAACACCAGATCCCAAGGACCCTACAACAGAAGGGCTTGAACACCTTAACCCAGAAGAAGTGGAAAAAAGTGCCATTATGAAAGCAATAGAGTCCCTTAAACAGGATATGAATAACTCCCTTAAAGAATTGGATGAGAAATATAACAAAAAGTTTGAAGAAATGAGTATAGAAATAGATGAGAAATATAACAAAAAGTTTGAAGAAATAAGTAAATCCGTGAATGAGACCCTGAGAAACCAAGAAAAAAACAATCAAACAAGTAAAGGAAACAGTGCAAGAATTGAAAACTGAAATGGAGGCAATGAAGAAAACACAAAACGAGAACCGGCTGGATATGGAAAACCTAGGTAAACGAACGGAGACTACAGAATCAAGCATAACCAATAGAATACAAGAGCTAGAAGAACGAATCTCAGAATCTGAAGATACCATAGAGAAAATAAATGCTCTGGTCAAAGAAAACGGCAAATCCAACAAATTCTCTTCACAAAACATTCAGGAAATCTGGGACACAATAAAAAAAACAAATCTAAGAATAATAGGGATTGAAGAAGGAGAAGAACTGCAGATCAAAGGCCCAGAAAATATACAACAAAATTATAGAAGAAAACTTTCCCAACCTAAAGAACGATATTCCTATGAAGGTTCAAGAAGCATACAGAACACCGAATAGATTGGATCAGAAAAAAACATCCCCTCGACATATAATAATCAAAACACAAAACATAAATATTAAAGAAAAAATTTTAAGAGCTGCAAAGGAAAAAGGTCAAGTAACTTATAAAGGTAAACCTATCAGGCTTACACTGGATTTCTCTATGGAAACCATGAAAGCCAGAAGATCCTGGATAGAGGTACTGCAGAAACTATGAGACCATGGATGCAAACCCAGACTACTATACCCAGCCAAGCTATTGTTCACTATAAACGGAGAAAACAAAATATTCCAGGATAAAAACAAATTTAAACAATACGTAGCTACTAATCCAGCCTTACTGAGAATATTAGAAGGAAAATCACTACCGAAGGAATTCAACATTCCCAACACGGCCTACAATAACTCGAACATCTAGCGACCATTCACAAGCACAAATCAAAGAAGAAAAACACATACACTCTACTACCTAAAAAAAAAAAAAAAGTGACCGGAGTCAACAACCACTGGTCATTAATATCACTTAATATCAATGGACTCAATTCACCTATAAAGAGGCACAGACTTAGAGATTGGATACGAAAACAGGATCCAACATTCTGCTGTTTACAAGAAACACACCTCAACCACAAAGACAGACACCTACTCAGAGTAAAGGGTTGGGAAAAGGTTTTCCAAGCAAATGGACCTAAGAAACAAGCAGGCGTGGCCATTCTAATACCTAACAAAATCGACTTCAAACTAAAATCAATTAGAAAAAATGGAGATGGACATTTCATACTCATAACTGGAACAATTCATCAGGAGGAAGTCTCAATCCTGAATATCTATGCTCCTAATATAAAGGCACCCACATATGTAAAAGAAACTCTTCTAGAACTCAAGGCAGTCATCAAACCACACACACTAATAGTAGGAGACTTCAACACTCCTCTCTCACCAATGGACAGGTCAATCAGACAGAAACCAAACAGAGAATTGAGAGATTTATTGGAGGTATTGAATCAAATGGACTTAACAGACATCTATAGAACACTCCACCCAAATAGGAAAGAATATACCTTTTTCTCTGCAGCTCATGGAACCTTCTCGAAAATTGACCACATACTCAGTAACAAAGCAAACTTCCACAGATACAAAAAAAATATTAGTAACTACCTGTGTCTTGTCAGATCACCATGGACTAAAATTAGAATTCAACAACAATGCTTCCCCGAGGAAGCCAACAAACTCATGGAAACTGAACAGTCAACTACTAAATCACCCGTGGGTCAAGGAAGAAATAAAGAAAGAAATTAAAGTCTTCCTTGAATTTAATGAAAACAAAGACACAACATACTCAAACCTATGGGACACTATGAAAGCAGTGCTAAGAGGAAAGTTCATAGCACTAAGTGCCCAATTAAAGAAAGCAGAGAAAGCACACATTGGAGACTTAACAGCACACTTGAAAGATCTAGAAAAAAAAGAAGCTGATTCACCCAGGAGGTCTAGAAGACTGGAAATAATCAAACTGAGGGCTGAAATCAACAAAATAGAAACACAGAAAACAATCCAAAGAATCAATGAATCAAAAAGCTGGTTCTTAGAGAAAATCAACAAGATTGACAAACCCCTATCCAAATTAATCAAACGGCAGAGAGAGAACATGCAAATTAATAAGATCAGAAATGAAAAGGGGGACATAACCACAGACACAGAGGAAATTCAGAGAATCATTAGATCTTACTATGAAAGTTTATATGCCACAAAGCTGGAAAATGTAAAAGAAATGGACATTTTTTTAGATAAGTACCATATACCAAAGTTTAACCAAGAACAGGTGAACAATCTAAATAGACCTGTTAGTCGCGAAGAATTAGAAGCTGTTATCAGAAATCTCCCTGCCAAAAAAAGCCCAGGACCAGATGGTTTCAATGCAGAATTCTACCAGAACTTCCAGGAAGAGCTAATACCTATACTCCTTAACGTATTCCGCAATATAGAAACAGAAGAGTCATTGCCTAACTCCTTTTATGAAGCTATAGTTACCCTAATACCAAAACCACACAAAGAAACAACCAAGAAAGAGAATTACAGGCCAATCTCACTCATGAACATCGACGCGAAAATTCTCAATAAAATCCTGGCAAACCGAATCCAAGAGCACATTAGAAAAATTATCCATTATGATCAAGTCGGCTTCATTACAGAGATGCAGGGCTGGTTCAACATACGCAAATCTATCAATGTAATCCATCATATAAATAAACTGAAAGAAAAAAACCATATGATCATCTCACTAGATGCTGAAAAAGCATTTGACAAAATTCAACACCCATTTATGATAAAGGTGTTGGAGAGACTGGGGATACAAGGATTATACCTAAATATAATAAAAGCAATATACAGCAAGCCGACAGCTAACATCAAACTGAATGGAAAGAAACTCAAAGCCTTTCCACTAAAATCAGGAACGCGACAAGGCTGTCCACTCTCTCCATACCTCTTCAATATAGTGCTTGAAGTTCTAGCAATAGCAATAAGACAACATAAGGAGATCAAGGGGATTCGTATTGGAAAGGATGAAGTTAAACTTTCGTTATTTGCTGACGATATGATAGTTTACATAAGTGACCCCAAAAACTCTACCAAAGAACTCCTACAGCTGATAAACACCTTTAGTAATGTGGCAGGATACAAGATCAGCTCCAAAAAGTCAGTGGCCCTCCTATACACAAAGGATAAAGAAGCAGAGAGGGAAATCAGAGAAACATCACCTTTCATGATAGCCACAAATAGCATAAAATATCTTGGGGTTACTCTAACCAAGGAAGTGAAAGACCTATTTGACAAAAACTTTAAGTCTTTGAAGAAAGAAATTGAGGAGGATACCAGAAAATGGAAAGACCTCCCCTGCTCTTGGATTGGGAGAATCAACATAGTAAAAATGGCAATTCTACCAAAAGCAATCTATAGATTCAATGCAATCCCCATCAAAATCCCATCAAACTTCTTCACAGACCTTGAGAGAACAATAATCAAGTTTATATGGCAAAACAAAAAACCCAGGATAGCCAAAAGAATCTTATACAATAAAAGAACTTCTGGAGGCATTACCATCCCTGACTTCAAACTCTATTATAGAGCTACAGTATTGAAAACAGCTTGGTATTGGCATAAGAACAGAGAAGTCGACCTATGGAATCGAATAGAAGACCCAGATATTAACCCACAAACTTATGAACACCTAATTTTCGACAAGGGAGCTAAAGGTATACAATGGAAGAAGGAAAGCATCTTTAACAAATGGTGCTGGCATAACTGGATGTCAACCTGTAAAAAATGAAAGTAGATCCATATCTATCACCATGCACAAAAATCAAGTCCTAATGGATTAAAGACATCAAATCCGTCCACTTTGAACCTGATAGAAGAGAAAGTGGGAAGTAGTCTACAAGATATAGGCACAGGAGGCCTCTTCCTAAGTAGGACCCCAGCAGCACAGACAATAAGAGAAACAATGAATAAATGGGATCTACTGAAACTGAGAAGCTTCTGTAAAGCAAAGGACACTGTCAGTAGGACAAAAAGGCTGCCTTCTGACTGGGAGAAGATCTTCACCATCCCCTCATCAGACAAAGGTCTGATCTCCAAAATATACAAAGAACTCAAGAAACTAGGCACTAAAACTCTAATTAACCCAATTAAAAAATGGGGGTACTGAACTTAACAGAGAATTCACAACAGATGAACTTCGAATGGCCAGAAGACACTTAAGGTCATGCTCAACCTCCTTAGCAATCAGGGAAATGCAAATCAAAACCACTTTGAGATACCATCTTACACCTGTCAGAATAGCTAAAGTCAAAAACACCAATGATAGCCTATGCTGGAGAGGATGTGGGGTGAGGGGAACACTCATCCATTGTTGGTGGGAATGCAAACTCGTGCAGCCACTGTGGAAATCAGTGTGGCGGTTTCTCAGGAAACTGGGAGTCAACCTCCCTCAGGACCCAGCAATTCCACTCTTGGGAATATACCCTAAAGATTCCCTAATATACTACAAAAGCATTTGTTCTACTATGTTCATAGCAGCACTATTTGTAATAGCCAGAACCTGGAAACAGCCTAGGTGCCCCTCAATAGAAGAATGGTTAAAAAAGGTGTGGAACATATACACATTAGAGTTTTACTCAGCGGTAAAAAACAATGACATCTTGAATTTTGCATGCAAATGAATGGAAATAGAAAACGCTTTACTGAGTGAGGTAAGCCAGACCCAAAAAGAGGAACATGGTATGTATTCACTCATAAGTGGATTCTAACCATAATTAAAGGTCTTTGAGCCTATTATTCATGATCCTAGAGAAGCTAAATAAGATGAACCTGATGAAGATTATTTAGCTACCCGCCAGGAGGTAGGAAATAGACAAGAGTCCCAGGTAACCTCGGGTGCATGGGGGGGTGGGAGGGTTGATGGAAGGGAAGAGGGTTAGAGAGAAGGGAGTAGGGGAGGAATGGGGAAAGCTCGGTGGCCTGGGATGGGGGGGAGGGAGGAAGGATGAATATGGGTTCAGGGAAGAATATATTTCAACTAAGGGAGTCATTTTAGGGTTTACAGGAGACTTGATTATATATGGGATCCCAGGTCCAAGGAGAGATCCCCCAGATTGTTCTCTGGACAGAGGAGAGGGTGCCTGAATCGGCCGTGGCCCATAACCATACTGATGTATATTTTGCTTATCACCATAGATCCTTCATCTGGCGAAGGACGGCGATAAAATCGGAGACCCACATTGGAGCACCGGACTGAGCCCCCCGAGGTCCAAATGAGGAGCAGAAGGAGGAAGAACATGAAAAACGAAATCAGTACTGCGAGGGATGCTATCACCCACTGATACAAGGAAACGGATCTAATGAGAGTTTACCAAGGCCAGTTGGACTGGGACTGAACGAGGACGTGATCTAACCAGATTCTTGGAATTTGGCCGGATTCTCTGAATGTGGCTGGCCCGAAGTCTTTCTGAAAAGCCATTGACTATGATACTGGGACCTGTTTCCTCTGCATATTCTGGAATTTGGGGATCCAGTCTGTTTGGATACTCACCTTCCTGGACCTGGAGGGAAGGAAACCCTGACTGCCCTAAGGGACGAAGAGGGAGGAGGAGAGGGAGTGGGGGGAGTGGGAGGGTGTTGGGAAGAGGGGCGGAAATGGAAACTTTTATAATTTAATAAAATTTACTTTAAAAAAAAATAAAAAAATAAAATGTACAAGTATATCACTAAAAAGTCCAAGTTTACTGGCGTAACAGCTGTCTGTTACAAAATAATCTAATTACAGCACCCAGGATCTGCTTTAATGCAAAGTTAAATACTTGTTATTTTGGGGATTATCTATTTGTTTGATTGAGCCAGGAGTGAACAATTTAGTATATTAATCACTGCACAGTAAATCTGCTTATCACAAATTTTCTTATTTGTATGCATGGAATACAAATGCTAGATAATTTTAAATGGCAGACAACCATAAAATTACTTATCTTTGATAGTATATTGTTTTATAATTACATTAGGATATGAATGGTATGAAAAATTGCCATAATACATCTCAAGATGTGGCCATACTGTAATGACTCACTAGATTGTGCTCAGCAGGTACTTACTAAATAAAGAAATAAGAGGTAAGAAAGAGATGGGCCTTCATGATTGGATGTCAAGTAAAAGTGGAATTAACCTGGAAAGGAGTGGTTAGATGTAAACTATAAATGATATACATGTAAATAAACTCAGAGGCCAACAAAACAAACAGTTGAACAGAAAATACTGGCACTGGAATAAACAAAGGCAAGACATGCCAATATTGGCATTAAGTGGAACTAATTTTTCAAAGATAACCAAGAAAAATTTTATATTGGACCATACCATTCCCATCCAATTTAGTTTGAGACAGACCAAGAGAGATTCTGTTAAGAGACTATGGCTGTCTTCCTTGATATTCAGACATCCTAGTTACCAGTAAGTTATCCTGAATCTGCCACCCTGAGTCAGTATATACCTGTTCATATTTAAGGATTAGTTTCCACAAGTACAAAATTGGATTTCCTTTTATTTGTCCTAAAATGCTTACTTTCAAACTTGAAGGGACTTCCATTATTCCATGTTGTTTTCGATCATTCTTTTATCTTTTCAGATCAGAGTAAAAATATTCGTACAGTATTCATACTACCGAACCTTCGACCCACCCTTTGGTCGCTTGAACTGCCCTTCTTTGGTCCTTTTTTCCGCTTTCAGATCTCTCTTAAAGTGTAGTAAGCAGAACTGTACTGCGTAGTCCAGCTGCAGTTTGGTATATCATTGTTGGAATGGCTTCGGCCACACCGTGGTCTTCCAGTCGGTCTTCTGTTTCTATGAATGTAAGATCTCCTATAGTTGTAATCAAAAGAACGACTCCTTGATCTCCTCCTTTCATAACTTCGGCACCGAGAATGTCTGTCTCGATCATAATCATCTTATCATAAAGAGCTCTACACAGTTTTCCCTTCCTTGGCTTTTATTTGATTTGGTGTCTTCCGATCCCCCTGTGTCAACTGTATTTCAATCTGACGCCCACAAATCCATTTTTCTGTCCAAATTATGTAAAACATCTTCAGCATCATGAACATCTTCAAATTGAACATATGCAAATCCTCTTGGCCTTCGAGTGTAGAAATCAAGAGGAACATAAACATCTACTATTGGACCATAACACCAAATTCCCGATGTAAATCTTCAGACCTGGTGTCGTCCATCACGTTCCTGATGAACAGAGACGTGTTGGGG
The DNA here is from genome assembly GCF_982192425.1 of Myodes glareolus. NCBI lineage: Eukaryota > Metazoa > Chordata > Mammalia > Rodentia > Cricetidae > Myodes > Myodes glareolus. Next base: position 71,302,334 of record NC_142037.1, on the reverse strand, counting down.
GGTGGGGATGGGGGATGGCACAGGTTGCGGGACATGGCAGCGGCACTAATGGGCTCCCCAAATAGTCCGCAGCTCCACCGGACTCACCCCCAATATATATTTATCAAAAACCATGATAAAATACTTCCATTATCTTGGATGGATTTTTAAGGACACAGTAAAAGATATAAAAGAATAAAATTGCTCAGTTAAAGCACACACTCACACACACACACACACACACACACATACATACAGACACTATCACACATACACACACACACACACACACACACAGAGAGAGAGAGAGAGAGAGAGAGAGAGAGAGAGAGAGAGAGAGAGAGAGAGATCTCCCACAACTCCAAAACTGGATGCTATTGTAAAGTGCATGTTGAATTGTTTGATAGCAACAAATATTTCTGTAACTTGTGAGACAAATTCCCCATTAATAGAAAATGATCAAGGAAATACATCATGGCATCCAAACAAGCACCCAAGGCTCTCTTACTCCTGCTCAACTTATCCAATTCCTCCTCGTCATGTATACTTACCTGTTCTTGGAGAAGAGAGTCTGAGCTGTGCTGGCATCCTTACAGAGATACGAAACACATGCTTCTCTCCATTTTCATGTAATAGACAGCAAAGTCCTACTTTTCTCATTTTCGTGAGCTCAGCTATTTTTCTGCAAATTGTAGACCTTTGTAAGCACTAAAACTGTTAATAAAACAGACTCACAATTGCTTCCTTTTGAGGCAAAAGAACAGAGCATGAAAATTTATAGTCAATGAATTGTGCCAGCTTCAAAATTCTACCTACCCCCTCTCTTGCATGGAACTTGACTTGTCTGATGCTTACCAGCTTCACAGCAAACAACTTACTTGTCTGCTTACTTCTTTTATTCTTAGTATAACTTGTCTGATCATGCATCTATCATACTTGACACTGTAAATTATGGGCTTTTCCATCATACCTGTTAATGTTTGTGGCAGGGGGGATGGGGAGTATAAATTTGGTAGCAATGTTCAAACCTAGATTGCAACTAGAACTGCTAAGTCAGAATCTTTGATTAGAGCTCCAATGTTTGCATTTCAACTGATTCTGTAGACAACAAGGCTATCTTTGCATTCTGAATTCTGGGAAGCACTGACTCACAGGCACATGTTAAGCTGATGAGCATGCTATGTGAGTCATGCCATTGTTTGGTCCTTAAATTTCTAATCTCAACTCCCACATTGCTGACCTGTTTCACTCATTTTATACCAATAAAGCTCTGCCTCTATTATTTTATATAAGCAAATCATGCCTTTGTGCTGTTGAACAGGGTTTATTTTTCTTCATTTGCTAAGACTGCCTTTTCTCTCTTATTATCTTTGCAAGCTTAAATTTTGCAATTCATAATCCAAATCAGGTATTATCTCTTTTAAAAAGCTCTGATAGTAGTAAATTATGAAAGTAATGGAAATGATTGCTGTTATGGTCTCTAACAACAAAGGCTTGAGCTTTAACAAGGCATTGCAATTCATTTCTAACTCTCCTCCCAGGCTGTGCATGCCCTACGTACAGGGTTTGCATTATTTTTGTATGTTTACCACAATTTCCTAATAGATCAACACTGAAGTTAATTTTGTATAACTGCAAAATGGATGGCTGCATAAAGACTGAGTTTGATTTTCCTTGAAGTAATTTTTTTTTTAACTTTCTCCAAAAGACACGTCCTCTAACATTTCTAAAATGGAGTTCTACCATTAGAAATGTAGCACCCATACAGAAGGTACTAAGCTTTGTTCACTAATTCATTGATAGTTTCAGATTAGAAATAGAGAATCAATATGGAAAAAAGATTATAAAGATTTTAAAAGAAAACCTGCTTAACTGGATCAACACAAAGATTTAGTCTTAAATATGTTAACATAAAAAACAAGTTTATCAGGATAAATGTGTAAGAAATGTGTTTATTATCCCTTTAGGCACACACACAATTTACTTTCAAATTCACTTTCCAGGGGAAATATGCCAAGTCACAGCAGTTTAAATACCAGATTAACACTTGCGTAAAGAACTTAGTAGGCATTAATTGACCTGAAAACAGCCCAAGTTGAGCAGCAGGCATGATGCTGTTTCCTTCAGAAATCTAAGCTGTGCTACCAAAGCTTACCGAATGTAAATATAGGAAAAACAAATTGAACAGTACTGCTGCTTGTGTACTAAAACCATTTTACATTGAGCCAAATTCTCCCTGGAGCATGTCATTCCTTAGAAGCAGATAAACATCCAGTGAGATGGATTAACACTTTGCAACCACTAGGGTATCATAAAGACTTTTTGTTGATGATGCTGGGTCTTTGGCACTGGGGAAAATCTGGCTCATCTTGTTAGTAGCAGAAATAATGCAATTGAAGTGAGCTGCCAGGATAATTAGAGCAGGTGAAGAGTAGACGGAAATAATGCCCCGAAGAGATGAGGAAAATGCTTGGATCCCGTTTCACTTTATTTCTGTGCCACTAAATGCTGCTGGTATGTGTTTGTTTCTGTGTTCTTGTCAAGCCTGATAGCAAATTAGGCAATTGGGGAGACAGTAACTCTTGCAAGCTTCTTGGAGAGTACTTAGCGGACTTTAGAGCAATGCTAATTGATGAATTTTAAATGCAAACATCAAAAAAGGTGATATTTATCCCTACATAAAGAGCAATTTAAAAAATTCCTGGAGAATGACTTATTGTCATTCTTTTTAGAAGGTAATATAGTTCTAGATTTCTGACAGTATTAATTATATGACCAGAGTGAGTTTGTGATGTTTTATATTTGGGGAATGTATACTAAGTTATGTGGTAGGTGCTTCATATTCTAGCATTATTGTATAAAACTTAATAGCTTCCACATCCATAAGGATATTTCTTTAAATGTTTGATTTTTCAAGCTCCATTGCTCTCAAACTATCTAATGAGTATTAAGAGTATTATTTTAATTAATATGAGGTAATAACAAATAATTTATTTACAAGTTTTAGCCTATTAATTAATTTCTTATTAAACACAGCTTATGTTCTTGTCTTCAAAAATATTTATGCTATTGACTAGATTATGTAGCCTTTTCATAATGAAAATGGCTTCTAAATAATGTCTAATATTTGAGTCATGGATGCTAGAAAAAAATCATTTGCACAATAAAATACAAAAAATGCAACAGTAAATCTGTATTGTCATGATAGATTTAAAATATTAGGTTAGTTTGTCAAAGACATAGAACTACACAAGGCTAAACATATGTATACTTGAACATTAATAAGAATGCTTTATGGGCCCATTGATCCTCCCCCCAAAATATGACAAATTATTTAAACTCATATAATTATAACAAATATCTTAACTGATAGAGTTGGAAAATATTGCAAAGTTGCCATTTGATAACTGATGAAAGCCTTCAGGATAAAAAGCTGTTAGGCATTATTATCTCCTTGGTGATGTAGGTCACATTGGAGCTCTGGTGTAATGATCCTGATAACAGTGCATGTGCATGCTGGAATTGAGCAATGCAGTCAGGGAGGGGAGGATGGTGGGAATGAGTCATGATACTAATGGAGAGGGAAAGTTCATGTCATCAGAGAGAAAAAGACTTGCTCCAAAGTACCACTGGTCACAGTTGATGATACTAGCATTGGTGAACATCTAGCTTACACACAAAGTTGAATATAGAGTTATCATGGATAACATATATATTAAACATTATATATTATATATGTGTGTGTGTGTGTGTGTGTGAAACTGACAGATTTCAAACATGTAATAAACTAGCAACACAAGTATTAACTAATAATGACCAGAAAACATGCACAAATCATTTGTTTTGAGTCTCTAAGAATAATCATAATATATTAAGAAAAGTTGATAGGCGTAGAATAAATACAAGAAGTAGTGAATGTATTAAATATCTTATAGCATTATAATGTTCAGTTCAAAACAAAACACATAAAATAATGATATGCAAAAAGGCATATAAGTCATATGATCAGTCTCCCTAAGACCAAATCTGAAATGAGATTCAGTCAACAGAATCAACTAATGGAATAATATAATAAAAATATAAATTATACATTACTTATTTCTAATCTTACATTGGTCAGTGATAGTAACATGTAAATATTTGAATTAAATGGGCCAAATCTCTTCTGAAAAAAGCATTTTAAGTCCAGGCATGTTACAAACAATAGGAAGATCTCTTCCCATTCTGTAGGCTGTCATTTTGTCTTGTTGAGGTCTGTTCTCCAAAATATACAAAGAACTCAAGAAATTGGTCATCAAATGAACAAATAATCCAATAAAAAATTGAGTACAGATCTAAACAGAGAACTCTCAACAGGGGGATCTAAAATGCCTGAAAGACACTTAGTCATTAGAGAAATGCAATTCAAAACAACTTTGAGTTTCCATCTTACAGCTGTAAGAATAGCCAAGATCAAAAACACTGAAGACAACTTATGCTGGAGAGGTTATGGGGAACAAGGAACACTTCTGCATTGCTGTTGGAGATGTAAGCTGGTACAACCCCTTTGGATGTCAGTGTGGCCATTTCTCAGAAAAGTAGGAAACAACATTCCCCAAGACCCAGCAATACCACTTTTGGGTATATATCAAAAGAATGTTCAATCGTACCATAAGGACATGTGCTCAACTATGTTTAGAGCAGCATTGATTGTCATAGCCAGAACCTGGAAACAATTTAAATGTCGTTTGACTGAAGAATGGGTAAGGAAAATGTGGTATATTTGCACAATGGAGTACTACAAAGCAGAAAAAAAATAACAACCTCTTGAATTTTGCAGGAAAATGGATGGAGCCAGAAAACATTATTTTGAGTGAGGTAACCCAGATACAGAAAGACTATTATTACATGAACTCACTCATAGGTGATTTTTAAACATAAAGCAAATAAAACCAGTTTACAAACCACAATCCCAGAGAACTTAGGCAACAATGAGGAGACTAAGAGAGACTTACATAGATCTAATATACATAGTAAATATAAAAAGACAAGATCTACTGAGTAAATAGGATGCATGGTGACCTTGGAGGAAGGTTAAAGGGGGAAGGAGAGAAGCAGGGAGGGGAGCAGAGCAAAGTGTAGAGCTCAAAAAAAAATCAATAAGAAACATTAAAAAATATATGAACTCAAAAAAGTCAAACAATAGGAAATCTCAAAATTAAGTTTTAACTGTGTTATAATATTTCTTGATAGAAAAAGTATGACAAAGGTGAAATAAATAACACTTTTAAAGTAGAGAAAACTAGAATATACCAAATCAAGAAAATAAAACTTAACCTCAGAAGTTTTAAGAATCTCAAAAAGAATATTCCATTGTTACGTTGTGAGAAATATTCTTCTAACAAAACAAATGACAAAATTCTTGCTAATTCTGACATCGAGGAGAATCTGAAAGTAGAGCATTCTGTACAGTTTCTATCCTGATTTGTTAAACTATAAGCATCAAAACAATTATCTATGAGGAGCTTTCACAACAGATTGGAAAGTAAACATCATCGCCACAGACATGCTGTGGTATTATTGTTAATACCTTATGCGGGAAAAGACTAGTAGGCTACTGAGACTCAAGATTTAAACAAACTGTCTGTGTCTGGGAAAGCTCACATTTGCAAGATCCATGAAGACTTCTTCACATGCTTATGAAACAAATAAACAACTAGGGAGGAGTGGTATTGACCAGTTTATTGGAGATGGCATAATAAAATGCATTAAAACTAGTCACAAGAACTCAAATCAAATATGGGCAAGGCAAACAAGATCAAAAGGGTCCCAAGTGCAGGACAAAGAGTCAGAAACACCCCCAATCACAGTGTTAGGATTCTCACAAAACCCTATGCTAAACAACCACAGCAGGTATGCAGACGATGTGGTACAGACTCATGCAGGTTCTTTGATTGCTGATTCTGTCTCAGAGACTCCTATGTGCCCTCCCTAATTGATTCTCCTCGAGTCCTTGACCCATCTAGATTTTTTTCAACAATATATTCAGACCACAGTTTTGACTCTTTCCACTCCTTCGCACTCACCCCACTCTGTCCTTTCCCAGATCCATTTCTCAAATGTTTCCTCTGCAGAAAAGAGCAAGCCTTCAGGAGAGGATAAAAATGATATAACAAGACAAAGAAGTAATAAAGAAAGCTGATTTGAGCCGATGGCGGCACGGCAGGGCAGAGGTACATGGGGAAGGCAAAACTAAATCCCGGGAGAAAGAAGGCAGAGTCAGAGAGAAGTCATGTAGACCCACCGGAGACAGATACCAGAATTTTATCCAGTAAGCTACAGTCATGTGGTGATTTTAGAAATTAGTTAAATTAATCTGTAAGAGTTAAATAATAAGAAGCTAGAGCTACTGGGCCAAGCTGTGATTTAATTAATACAGTTTCTGTATGAATATTTTAGGGCTGAGCAGCCGGGAACCAACAAGCGGTGTCTTTACAACAAAGACAAGCAAGGCAAAGCCTTGTCTTTTTTTTATGGATACATGAAATGTGTTTTGAACAAAGCTATCTACATTGCATTTGCCTCCAATTCCTCTCCTACTCCCCATTCCTTCTAAAGTTCATGTTTGGATCCTTCTGTCTCTGCCTCTGTCTGTCTGTCTGTTTCTCAGTCTCTCTGTCTCTCTGTTTCTCTGTCTCTCTCTCTCTCTGTCTGTTTCTCTCTCTCTCTCTCTCTCTCTCTCTCTCTCTCTCTCTCTCTCTCACTGTCTCTCTCTCTTTCTGTCTCTTTCTCTGCCAACTGTACTGATAACCCATGACTAACTTGGAAAAAGTGCTTGTGAGAATCTAATGCTATTATTTTGCAAAAAAGGGCATAAATGGTTTAAACTCTTCTAAGTCTTTCCTTAACACCACAGAATAGTGTATCTCTCAACCCTCATCAGAAAACATATTGTAATCGATTACTACAAAGACCCACAACTGCTCTTTTTGCAGATACAGTGGAACTCTCAGCCCTAAATGGGATATGCATATAAAGTCCCTTCTTCCTCCAAAAGCTCAAGATTCATCAGAAAGATTTTTAAGGGCTGGAGGCAATGAATGTCTGTAAAAATATCATTACTTTCAAACATGTTATTCAAAAGCAACTGTCATAAGAAATGGTGCTGAAAATGCTAGCTTGAATTAATTTACTTTCTCAATTATACAACATAGAGTAAATATTTTCACTTAAAATCTTATACATAAGCCACCATTTCTAGTGTCTAGAGGTATATTTTTATTTTTGAAGTTTTCCTGTACTTCTTTAATATGTCCCTTTGAAGATTTCATATGTACATACATAGATTAATTTTTATATTGATTATGTATCTACCATCCATTTGTCTCTTCTTGCCCCTGTCTTGTAATCAAATTCATGGTCTTTTATCTTTAATATTATTAATATTTTCCTAAATCAAAATTTTACTGTTAATATGTCATCATATACAGACATCCCCAAAGAAAAGTGACCCTCCCTCAGCAGCCATCGACAGCTCAGCACAGAAATGAGATCAGGAGTCTCCCCAGATCATGTTGGAATTTTCACTTTTGTGTAGATAACAATAGCTGATTGAGTTTGTTTGTACCATATCCCTGTCATATTCAGAAGTCTACATTCTTCTTTATTTGCTGGCTCTTCCATTTGTTCTCCCTTGCCCATGAACTTTTCTGATAAGAGTTTAGAACCTCACAAATCTGAGTGTGACCTTAAATATTTAAAATACAGTTTGACAGCACAAAATCAAACATAAATTTAGTAGGTATCACCATTAGCACTGAGATTGTCCCATTGTCACATTTATAGATTGCTTACTAAATAGTATGGTTGACTCCAATGAAGGATGCACTGGGTTCATTTCCAACACTGTATAACTTGATCATGTTGTGACATATCTGTGATTTCAGAACTCCTACAGAAGCAGAAAAATGATAAAACCAAGTTCATCATTCCCTATATAGATAGCATGAGACCAAAATGGTGTATTTGATATCTTTACCCCCCCAAAAAAGAGAAATCTGAAGCACTTATTTTTGAAAATCTACTTAGTTATTATCATAGTTCTACTTTCCTCAAGATTAAATTATTTTTGTCATAACTAATATTGGAATCTTATAAAGGAATGACATTCTCTAGAAATTGAGAAATCATAACTAAATTTGATTGTTAAGACCTAAAAGAATCCCTTTGGTAATTAGCAGCACAGATGAAAAACTATAAATATATAATAATTCATGCATATGATGCTTTATTTGACTATACTATTGATGAATGATATGGTTGAAAATGATCACTAAAAAAAGAAAAAAAAGAAAATGTATGGCTTCAACTCATATATTTTTGGGTATGTTACACACAGACAAAGATTTATATTTGGGTTTCTTCATATTGTTGAAGAGTAACAAGGACCTCCAATGTCTGAAACCAAGTCCATAGCTTCAATAAAATGGACTATGTGATTTAAAGGAAAATAAAGTTATTATATTTCAACTCCTTGGGGTAAAAGTGAACAGAATTACAAAAGATAGAAGTCGAGCCTAGAGAACCATCAGAAAATTATTCAGGCAGATATGCATTGTGGGAAAAGAGTAACTTGAAAAAAAAATTTTGCATCACAACTGTAAAATATATAATTTCTATGAAACTAAACCTGCAGATTCCAGTCCTTTTATCTATGCTTTCTTCATGTGTAAGACCTTATAGTTGACTGAGTACTCTTTAGATCATCAGCGCCTTTAATCTAGGCAAATAAGTTTTCTACGAACCTGAATTTTATCAATGTCCTCCTATAACCACTTTCAATCAGCAATGCTTAAGATTTTAGGTTCATCGGTTGAGGTCCTTCTAGGTTGCTTCCACATTCTGACTATTAAAAATAACGCTGCTATTACATGCTATTACAAACTACGGGAATAGTTGAGCAAGAGTGTAAGCAGTATGATTGAGCATCCTCTTGGTATATGCCTAGAGTGGTCTTCTGGCTCTTGATGTATGTTGTTTCCCAGTGTTCTGCAAAACCACCATTCAGTTTCCAGGGTGGGCATACAAGTTTGCACTCCCACCAGCAACAAAGCCAATTCCTAGTGGATCTGAATTATAAAAACTGAAGAAAAAAACCAGGATAATGTTTTTGACACTGGCCATGCTTTGTTGATCTTTATAGAAAATATTTGTAAGCCATGAATGCTAAGAGGTGATAATATTCAAATATATTAACATTACATTTTGCTAAATATCAAAAATACTAAAAATAAAGAAATAAGATAAAAATTAAAATACTATAGTTCAAAATTCATTTTCAGTGCTTTCCTAGAAATTGTAAAGTTTTCAAAATTTGTGTGTACTGTATTCTCTTATCATTCTTGTATTGTCAGTGACAGAATAGATAACTTTCTAATTATAAAACATATATAAGAAAGCAAAACAAGATTCAGGGCTAGTTACAGCTTTGGCCAAGTAGGTTTGTTCCTTGCTAGCTAATTTAAGCAATTGTTTGGTTTTAAGAAAAGTTATGGCCTATAAAAAAAATTCAATCCTCATGTAGTACAATCCAACATGGAGACCTGAGTGGGTATCTTGGCAGATTAACTGTCACTTAAACAATAAATTGTCAAGGGAAAAAAATAAATGCCCTCTAATAAGAATGTTTTTCTGTGTGTGCGCAACAGTCATAGAGTTGTAGTGAAGAAATTCTGCACTAGATGGTAGCCTGGACTAGAGGTAGCAATACCAATTTTTCATATGTGACTTTTAAAATACATCCTAATTCTATTCTATGGATAGAAGAAGAACATTTATTTTATAAACATTCTCCTGGCAACTTGGCTTTTGTAAGAAGTAGGGTCCCAATATCTATCCTGACCTACTGAATCCAAATCTTCTGCAAAATATCTTGAGTAATTTAAAAAGCGCTCATCTTTAAAAAGTACTTGCCTAGACACTGTCTTCTATCTTAAAAAACCCTTTGTGTTTATGTTCAAACAGAAAGAGATATAAGAAAAGCATAAGTCTCAAATGACCAATGTTTTCTCAAAGTGAATGTTTCAAAATGAAGGGAGAAAACTAAACTAACCTAATGTATTATAAAAATAAAGTCAAGGTTTTATCATAGCAAAATAAGTATATTGGTTGTTTCAGTAGAATTATCTTGTATGTCTCTTTATTTGATGGTATAATGAAATAAAGTACTGTATCAATACTTTTCCTGCTAAAAATTATTGTTATACCTTTATGTGTACCTGATATGTACAGCAACATTTGCTAAATATTGATCTTCTAGATATCAAGATATATTCTACATCCTAAGTCCTAGAAGTTAGAAAATAAGTAATGTCTATGTTCTGGAATTTATTTTTTTACTCAGTTTGCATAGAAGCTATTGTTGATTAGGATGCATTGCTGGTCTGCAAATTTTCTTCCTGTATTGTAACCCTTTATACAAAACAAATAATATGAAGTCCTCAGAAATTCTACTTGTATATCTCTTAGCTTTATTTATTTGTTTGTTTCCTTTTATAAAGCAATGCCTGTTTTCTCTCCAGCTTTATTTGTATTTTTACATTCCTGTCAGACATGGAAGAAGGCAATTGAAATGGAGTAATAATTTCAGCTAACTCTTCAGAAGTCTTCATTAAATAAGGTTGAGAAAATATTCCCAACTAAATTGAGATAAAAATGAGTTTAAGCCTGCTTCATCCACAGAAAGGGAAGGATTGAGAAAGAAGCACAAAACAGATACAAACACTACAGGGGAGAAGTGATCAGAGATATAATGAGCATACCATGATACGTTGTCTAAATCATATTTAGTTGAGCTATCTCTTCTCTGGCCAGCTCAGACTCTTGGGGGAGGGGTTGCAATGATTTCCTCCTACATTTATTTATGGGCACCTTGGGGAAATGTCATACTACATCTTTGAGAAACTGTACTTGAATAAAGCTGGGCACATAAAGGCAATTTTGCCAAGACAGTTTTGAGGAATGTGTCATAGGTTTCTTCTAAGCTTCAAGAAATATATTCTACATTAGAGATATTTTCTAGTAATGTTCAGATGTATTTATTGTATCAGGATGTAAAATGTCTTCTGAAGATGAAAGTCTTCCCCAAATAATTGCATAGTATTTTTGAAACTACATTAAAAAGGCCTTGTACAATTGTCAAGATATCTAATATTTCAGAAACAGAGTGCTTGGAGGAATCATGAGTATGGGTACTAAATATTGAAAATGCTTTGTTCTAATGAGTAAAAAGATTACCTTGTAGCTTTCAGTATAAAGTCATGTCAAAAGGTACAATATAATGCAGGTTTGAGTGTAAATAGTTATGCCCTTTTCAGAAAGTGAAGACAGATATTTTAAAATTATAACACACATTGAAAAATGTGCAATTCATACTCATATTTTAAACATCCTTCCAGAGTAGTCTACAAATTATTTTTTATTAAGTTATAGCACTCTCAACAGAGGAATCTAAAATGGCTGAAAGACAGTTAAGGAAATGTTCAACATCCTTAGTCATCAGAGAAATGGAAATCAAAACAACTCTGAGATTCCATCTTACACCTGTATGAATGGCCAAGATCAAAAACACTGATGACAACTTAAGCTGGAGAGGTTGTGGGGAAAAGGGAACACTTCTCCATTGCTGGTGGGAATTCATGCTGGTATAACGCCTTTGGATGTCAATGTGGTGATTTCTCAGAAAATTAGGAAGCAACCTTACTCAAGACCCACTTTTGGGTATATGTCCAAAGGATGCTCAATCGTGCCACAATGACATGTGTTCAACTATGTTCATGGCAGCTTTGTTTGTCATAGCCAGAACCTGGAAACAACCTAAATGCCCATTGATAGAAGAAAAAATAAAATGTGATACATTTACACAATGGAGCACTACAAAGCAGAAAAAAATAATGACCTCTTGAATTTTGCAGGAGAATGGATGGAGTTAGAAAATATTATTTTGTGCAAGGTAACCCAGACCCAGAAAGACAATTATCATATGTACTCACTCATAAGTGGTTTTTATATATAAAACCAGCCCACAAATCACAATCCCAGAGAACCTAGGCAACAAAGAGGATCATAAGATCTAATCTACTTGGAAAGTAGAAAGTAGAAAAGGACAAGATCTCCTGAGTAAATTGGGAGCATGGGGACCTTGGGGAATGTTAGAAGTGAGGAGGGGAGAAGCAGGGAGAAGAGCACAGAAAAATGTAGAGCTCAACAAAAATTAATAAAGAAAGAAAAAATAGAATAAAAAGCTTAGTAAACTTTTCTATGTTGTTTGGTGACTTCTTTTTCTATAAATATATACAAGGTATGTAGGGTTCTCTAGAGTTGATAAAGGTACCTGGAGAAGTACACAATACATGTCACACTGTTTTTGTGTAAGTCCATCATCTCTAAATCCCATAGAACACCAGACCTAGGTTTTCACTCAATGTCCAATGAATTTACATGTATTTCATTTTCAGTTATGTGAAATAAGAGGGAGTTAATCAGAGAGAGAAACAATGGCTCAAATAATATATTTTAAATTGTGTATATATTTATTATTTTATATTATGAATATTTGCACATGTTATAGCCTCCTGTTTATATAAAGTATGTTTTAGAATTTAAGTGCATGCTTTCATATTTGAACAATCTTAAGGTATAGGAGCTAAGCAAGCAAAATATATGTTCTTTTTATACTAATCTTGGCTTCCTCCTAAGACAGAAGTATTTGAAGTGAGGACAAAACTTTCAACAGTTTGTAGGGCAAATTTTTACTTTCAGGTATTCACTGCATGCATGAGTGACTTGATCATGTCAGGACACTTTTGCAAACAAAAGAGCTGGTGAGAAGTGCTCTATTCTTAATATGCTAAATTTTCGCAAAGTAGACTGTACATCCACCTTAAAAATGGTATCTCATATTTCTAACTCTTGCTGTCAGAAGTCTCACATGAGATCAATGAGAATTAAAAGACAAGAATTGAAAGAATTGATGTTTGTATTGTCATTGAAAGGAAGCTGAGGAGTAATAGTGTAAATTTGAAAGAAAAAAGTTTCGAGATGGAATGGCTAACAGGATATAGCTGTTAGTGCCAAAAAACATTATTCATTAGTATATTCAAATGTTTGTGGTTTATTGAATTAAAATTACAAGTTTGTACTAATATGAAAACCTTGCATGATACTAAAAGCTATAAGCCAGCTCATATTCTTGTAAAGTAGATGAGGTGTAACGATGCAAGAAATATCCAGAAGACAACAGTGTAGGCAAGAAAAAAAGTCACATTTAATTTTGTTTTCAATTACTATATGCATAATTGGAGGAAGTATTTCTGTTAAGACAATTTCTTTATGTATATCTCTATATATAATATGAAGTATATTGTGCCATGGGAAAATTATTCTGTAAATTAATATCAAAACTATTGATTAATATTATGTGATAGCATTGGATTTCATAGGTAGAACTAAAACTGAACAGAATAATACTAGTAGATGCTATTTAAAGTTTATAAAGTATTTTATCTTTGTACTGTATGTAGGACATGTGAAACTATTTAGGAATTTCTAATATATAAAATGCAATGTAAAAGTTACTCCTTACTCAATTTTACCTGTATCTTGTGATTACATATTCATTTCTGGGTGTTGTAAAACACAGGTAAAACTAAGACAAAGAAAGAAGCACTTTCATATGACCACTTCATATTAGCCATGAAAATTTTCCCCTTTTTCACAAATTCACAAAGACAAATTTTCATGCTTCAAAGACATTGTGCTAATATGAAGGCATTTAAATTTTCTATTTTTAGGAATAAAATATTGTATATACGTATATACATATTTAAATGCTCATTTAAATGCATATACATATGCACACATATTACATTCTTACTCAGCTTACCAAAAGAGCTAGCCGCAAATAATTTTATTTTTACATTGTGTCATGATGTATCCAAGAAGAGCTAGAGAAGAGGAAAACATCCTTCGGTGCTGCGGCATTTCATTCAAATTAGTTTTAACTGGATCTCCAGATAGAACTCTCTTTAAAAGGAAAAAGAGAAAACAAAAGGAAGGCAGATAGTTTTTTAACAACAGAAGGACATTTAACAGAAGAAGTGGGAGTAAAAAGAGTATGAAAAAAATATACAGACCTCCAAGGAGAGTGTTAGTTTGATTGCATAACTCAAACTATCTGGCTTCATTTTACCCGCTGTATAAATGGAACATTTGAATTATAAGCACTCGGATCCATTCTGACTTTAATGTTCTTAATTTCTCTCCCTTATAGTACTCTTCCTAAAATACTTTATCATGATTCTCTGCCTCCTTTAGGGATAGATATATAAGGTACTTTAGTACTCTTGAGTACACATTATCCAAATTTTCATTCGTTTGCCTTCTGTGTTCAGATCTTTTTTTAGAAATACTGACTTGTATAGGATGAAGGGTATCATGTCCAGCATGTAATTATTGATTTTTAATCATATTTATCTTTTTGACTGATTTTCTGGTTGTCCATTATTTTTAAATTCTTTTAAGGAATTATTAATTCTTTTCAAATTTCATAAAATGTCCTTTAAACATATTTGATCCCCCTTACCCAACTGCTTCAATGTCCCCACATTTTTTTTCAGCCAAACAACTTTGTGCCATAATTCTTTGTTAAACACATTCGGTCTGATCTCTGGGGGCCGTGTACTCATTGATGTACACCCACAGATAAGACTGTATTAATTTGCCACAGGGCACACCCTTACAGAAAATTACAATGCTCATTTACAACAGTTGCCAATTGCTAGTAGCCACACAGCTAGGGATGCGACTTTTTCTCGCTTGAACTTACACTGGGATGTGGATGTTGTTCCGTACAATCATTACTTCTGGGTGTCCTGAATATCTTTATTTTTTCCTCTTTTGTTTCTAATATAATTGTAAATAGTGTGTGGTTTATATTTGCTAGGCAGAATTGATTATTAGTGTGGTGATAACATTGATTTATAGTATCTAAGGCATGTATTTTAACATTTCAAAATATAGACACTAATATAATCAGAGCAATTTGAAAGCTGTGTGTGGATGTAGAGACCAGTTATACCACAACTAAAAAGGTTGAGGCAGGTTGATTTCTGGTTTGAGACTAACCATGCTAAGCAATCCACCAAGTATAAATTCTAACAGCAACAATAACAATAGAAAATCCAAAATGAAAGCAAGTTGCAATTTCCTGCTAGGTAATTTCTATTGTTGTTTTGTAAATGTGTTATTTAGACGAGCACACAAGTCTAGGCCAGTGCATGAGTACTCAAAAACTGCCATTCTCATCTTTAGGCTCTGCTCCTATGGGGATTTTGAGAATTTGTAACACAGAAGAAAATGAAACAATAAATCATGATTTTTAGGTGTACATCCTCTTGACAGCAACATAGAAACTGAACAGAAAGATTATGCACCAATGCATACAAGGAAGATTCCTTTGCAAGAGCCCCATTTAAAATTTCAGTGTATTTTAAATTGCAAAAAAAATACATATGGTCTTATAAAATAAGAATTTGCTCCGACAAGCACTGTGCTGAGCTGCTAGAGACTTGGGGAAGAAAGGGAGGATGGGCTGTACCAGTTAGGTGGAGACGAGCTTGGTCCTGCGTCAACTTGATGTGCATTCTTTTGTGTAAGTCCATAGGATGCATGTGTCTTTCTGAAAGGAGATGGAGGAGGAGTGGATGGGGAGGGGGTAGATGGGAAAAGGGAGGGAGGGGAGGAGTGGACAGAGGGGAGATGGTTAGTATGTAAAATAAATGAAAAAATGCTATTTAAATTTTTAAAAAAGGTTTTCAAGTTAAAATAAAGTAAAACAACATGCCAATATAATAAGACAAAATAGAATCAGGATATAATGTAATGCACAAAATATAATCATGTAGAGAACTGCTTCATGGCAAAGAAAATATTCTAAAAATCTTAAAGATATTTTAGCAATATCTATAGCAAAAAATGAAAAATTAACTAAAAGAAAAAAGATTAACTATCTACAAAAGCTCCAACAAACAGGCTTAATATGCTACATTAATTGTTACCATTCTAACATTCCCATGCTTTAAGTTATAATAATAATATGAAACACATAGATAAGTGCACTGTTTTTTTTCCTATGTTTTCTTATTTTGTCTACCCAAACATGGAATATTACTTGCGTTCCTTGGTGGATATTCCCTCACATTCTTCACAAGTACTCACATCTGTGTGTTTTTGCTAATAAAATTTGCTATTCTATTTGGTATCACTGCTTAGGTAAATATAGGAGGTTTGCTCTTGTTGGAGGGGGTGTGTTACTGAAGTCACACTTTAAGAATACAAAACCTTGTCCACTGTTTAATTGTTCTGTCTTCTTTGTACTTGTCATTTAAGATACAAGCTCTCCGCTTGTTGCTCCTGCCGCCATGGCTACTAACCATTATCCCTTTGTTCTGGCACCAGAGAGTTTCTTTCTTTCTTCTCTTGTTCCCTAGGAGCTGCCTTCTTTAGACTTCTATAACACTGATAGAAAAGTTAAGAGTCCTGGCTGTAAGACTTGAGTCAGCAGTCGCACGAAGTGGAAAAATATGGTAAGGGCCTGTAAACTCAGGTGGTAGAATTGATGGTAGAATCTGTGAGACAGGTATGGTCCAACTTTTCTGAAAATAAAAGGTTTATAACATACAGAAAAGAGAAAAAATGATGCATTCTCATCTGCAATTCTACTCCTCATACAAGTCCCTCTGCATATTTAGTATAATCAATGTGATTCCTAGTAATCACATGCATTAGGAAGCAAAAAAATTGCAAAGGCTTAACCGCTGGAGAACTCCTAGGTAGAATTAGTTTTCCATTTAACCTACTTCATAGTGTTATGCCCTAAAAATAGTAATCTTTTGATTTGGAACTTTTTAAATCAAAAGGAATATCTGATAGCATTTTAAACGATCATTATTAATTATATTTATTAAGATTTGGTTTATTGTTGAATAACATTCTGTATTGATTATACTTTCTTCTCCTATCAAGAATTTATTGTTAGGTTGCTGAGGGAAATTACCAGTGTTTAAGCTTCTTGGAACTAAGTTATGAAAATAGGATCTATCAGAGAGCACATTAAAATAGTTCTTGGAAAGAAAGATGAGCTACTAAATATGGGGCTGTTTCTCAACCCCTTCTTATTAATAACACTTTAAAGGATATGATGGCTTCCTTTACAAGTACATAAGAACACCAGGCTCTTATGAGGAAATAACTGTCTTTGAAATTGTATATAATTGTATGATAAGAAATCATATCAGTCGATTTTGTAAGCAACATTACTATATTATTGAGTAATATTCATTTTACATATTTAAGTGATGTAATTAAAGAAAACTTACCACATAGGCAACATTTTAAGCTACTTGATATGTTAATCTAGAATCAAATTCAATATCAAACTTCAACTTAATGGTGACTACAAAATGTCAGTTAAATTGCCAATACTAAAATAAGTTCCCAAAAGAAAGTACTGTTCTTATGTTAATACTGCAATAACATGTAGTGAAATTATCCCAGAATGCACAGAAATATGAGAGTCTGAGTGGAGTGTCACAGAAATGGGATGCAGTGGATTATGTTCTCAAAATGCAGACTGTTGGTTTTAGCCATTTCTCCTAGTAGTTCTTCAAGTTCCCCAAAGACTTGCTGAAATATATCACATTATAATGTGACTAATTATGTTGAAGAAGTTCATAACATGATAAGTGCCTCTTATTTTCACTCAGCAAGTGTTCAGTTTGCTGAAGGAAATGGAAGCAACTCAGGACTACCAAAGGGCTTGCTCCCTGGTGATACAATAATAGAGACAGAGACATAGAATGTATCAGCCAACTCCAGGTGGCAAAGATGCTTTAGAAGCTGCACATCACAGTGTGCTTTCTATGGATGTGGACAGACTGCAAAGACAAAAAACAATACACAGTATTTTACTGCAGTACAGCCTTCCCCATAAAGAGTAGCAACCTCAGGGACTTCTCTGACATCCTATTATATTCACCATCAGAAAATGTTTATAAAACCATATTGGTTTCATTAAATAAAGATGAGTTAGTTTTATTTTCTGTATCATGCTTTTTTTGATATTTAGCTTTATACTAAATTTGCATTGTCACTTTTGCGAGTAACGCATTAAACACATATTTTATATTTTTCTCATTGTTGATATTTTTCTGAATATGATGATTACTGTTCTACTAAAATACTTATAGTTAATATTTTCTTATAGAAGAAAATTAAGTTGTGCTTCTATACAGCAAATATTAACTCTAAGTATTTTAGTAGAACAGTAATCATCATATTCAGAAAAAAGACCTTTAAGTGCAGATTTTTTTAACAGACTGAAAAATTTTAATAGTTAACAATCTATAGGTCAAACTTTATTATAATGATTGATTCATAACATAATAGGTGTTTAGTTTGCTGAAATTAGAAATAAAACTTCACATATCAAAAAATTACGCATAAAAATGACATTACTGCTAGGATCACGGTCACAGGCATTACTCATGCACTCAAAAACATTTAATTTAAGTGGTTCTTATATTCTATAGAAAGTTTGAAATTGATGAGCAATACATAATTTACCTGGATTTCAAAACTTTAGGGTACAATACTTGGATGTACACAAAGGAATATATCTATACCTTTAGTCACAAAACTATTAACCACAAAAATACAATGAAATGATAGGCTCAAATTTCTTCTATCTCCATGTTTCAGGTTTGAAGTAAATGTGTGGTCTGAGTTTCAAATATATAAAAATGTAATTAAAATTCAAGCAATTTTTGAATATACATGCATACATATACATACACATATATTCATACATATTTGTGTGTTCATAATTTCCGCATACATGCAATACCAGTTTTGATATCATCTAAGGACATTTTTGTCGATGAACCTCATGTATTTCCCCTATGATTAGGATTATAAAAATTATTTATGTTTTTAGAATGTTATTTTAATAAGTATATCAACTTGTCTTTCATGGAAAGTAGACCCTAAAATATAACTTTCATGTCTGTAATTTGGTGTTGTTTTTGAATGTTTCTGTTGCTCTTTTTAATGAAATATCTTATTTTGTTTATCATTACTGTTGACATTGTAAAATGAATGTGAGCTACAAACTCATCAGAACAGACATCACTGATGGCTGTGGCTATGGTACGCTGTGCTATTTTTGTACTCCCATTCAGTGTGACTACAACATCACACCTGAAAAGTTTTCCATCATTTTGGTTTTCTCAGGAAAGTCACTATAGTGATAGCCACACTTACAGATGTTAGTTGTTAAATGATTTACGAGAATAAATCATTTTATTTTTAAGTTTTGCAGATTATTGCCTTGAATAACAGAATTTTTTATAATATGTAATATAATTCTTTATAATAGGTGTAAACATATTAAGAGTTTCCTCCTCCTTAGTTTACACCATGCTAATATTCTTCTTATTTTTCCAAGTTGATAATGTTTACTCTTCAATATAATAAAAATTCCATTCCTGTTGGATTTACATACATTTTCAAATGTTTTGTGCCTTTTAGTTTTAATTTCTTTGTTTATTTATGTCTGTTTGCGTGGAAGTGTGTACGTGAGTGTGTGAGTGTGTGTGTTTGTGTGTGTGTGTTTATGAACATAGGCCCGAATCATATCCAGAGAGGGCATCAGATGCTGTGTTGCTAGAGTTACAGAGTGTTGAAAGCTTCTTCATGTGAGTGCTGAAGCCCGACTCCAGTCCTGTGCAAGAAGAACAAGCACTCTTTCCTAATGAGCTACAGCTTTCTCATGGAATTCTAAAAACTGTTTACAAGCAATGCTTAAAATAAAAGCATTTGATTTATGAACACATCCATGTAGAGGTAAGAATGCAATTCATTAATTCTCATAAAAAAGAATAATCTCTTTGAGTAAGTATCTATGAACTCAACCATAAACTTTATATACTCTAAGGATTAGACATATCATCAGTAGATGTGTTAATCATGAAAGAAACAAACATGTAAGCTATTTGAAAAGGAATATTTTCCAAAATTCAGTCTTGCTTCAGACTATTCTCCTTACATTATCATTATGCCTACAAAACACAGGGTCTAAAGTTAGCATTACTATCGACTTGACACACACTAGTGTTACCAGATATCGGAGTCAAAACTGAATAATTTCTTGTATCACAGGTCTATGAGCACATCTGCGTGAGACTGTATTGACTGATAACTGACATGTCTCAGCAAAACAAGCTGTGGGCTGTAGTATTCCATGTACATATTTTCCTGGAAAATATCATAATGGCAGCTAGACATGAGCCTGTAGCCTCCAGAATGTAGAATTCCTCCATGGTTTCTGATCAAGTTCCTGTTTGTATTCCTACCTTGACTATACACTGTAAATGGAAATAAAACTTATTTTCCTTTAATCCTGATATTACTCACAGAAATAGATTCTTAACTAGAACACACAGCAAACACTAGAATGGCTATAAAGTAACCTAATGATTAAAACACATGTGAGACAGTTTGGAAAGATTTTAAATAAATCAGAAAACAATTATAGCTCTTGAAATAAAAATAAAAATTATGTACCAAAATTAATTATATAAAGTTAATATATATGCATATAAATATATGCATGTGCTAAAATATGGATATAAAAAATACAACTTGCTAACTAAATTTAGATTTGTTTGTATATGTACGTCTCTAGAGCTGAATACTTGGGATTGGTTAATCTATCAGGAACTTGTTCCTAGAGAAGACTGATTCTTCCATTCTCTGTAGCTATTAGTTGCTTGTAGCTCATCTGTGGGTTCTAGTGAGTTGACTATGATAAAAACAAATTAATTTACTACCAAAAAGTGGACTTAAGTACCTCGCCATTTAAGAAAGTATGCAAATTTTATTAGAAAGGGAAAATATCTGTCTAAGCTAATCAAAGATATGTTTTTGGAATGGAGGTTAATGAAGCTGTATTCATTTAATAATCAGCTAGAATGGAGTTCAGAAAGAAAGGATGGTGCTCTGACCAGCAAATGGAACTATTTTGTGCTTTGTGATTTTGATTATGGTGGAATATTGTCAGTCAATTGGATCTCTGGGAATATAATGGAGAGACAAAGGTTGCTTTCACAACACCATGACTATCTTCATTGACATTAAAGAGTACAACAGCAATGCAAATACTAACACAGGCGGAGGGATGCTCCCAAAAGGAACCACAAATAGTTAAGGAATGCAGGAAGCAGGAAAAACAGTCTTCCTAAGTGAAGAGCACAGCAATTTAGCACCAATACCAAAGTGTCAGTTAAAATATACAGCCTGAATAAGCTGTATTTCAATATTTGGAATCACACACACATACACAAGCATTTTTAGTAAAGATAAAAGAGTTTCAAAGAAGAGGTATAGAGGAAGGTTTGAATGGAGGAAATAAAAATGGATAAATGATGTGGTTATATTATTAGCTTAAACAACTGCACACACACACACACACACACACACACATATATGACAAAAAAAACCTTCAAAATAATGAACACTATTCCTTCGTAACAAAGATATTTTAATCTCTTCAAAATAAAGCCATTAAATACATATCAATGTGAGGGGAAAATATTTTAAATTTTGTCTTGTTCCATATCATAAACTTGAAAACACATAGAAATCACATTATTTAAAATTATTAAAATCAACACATAATTAAATAATTCACTTAGATATTTTATTCATATTGCAAATATTTTCAATTTATGCATAGTTGCATTTTTGATTTCCCAATCTGTGTGATAGGGAAAGCATGACAATATTTTGTTTGAAACATATCATTGTTATTCTTTCAAATAATAAGCATCTCAATAAATATAGTCTAATCTTGTACTCGCATCAGTTTGACTGTTGTTTCTATTTTATCTTTACAAGAATGATTTCAAAATAAAAATACAAATATTATTAAACTTTTTCTACAGTTACATTTACCAGAACTCATTTTAACATATAAATCTGTGCTATTGGAAAATTTTATTTAACTCTTTTATTTTGAAGTAAGAAAAGATCATGTTTGAGGCCGAAAGTCCAAATCATAGCCAGGCAATGGTGGTCCATGTTTTTAATCCCAGCACTCCGGTGTCAGAGGCAAGTAGATCTCTATGAATTTAAGGGCACTCTAATCTACAAAAGCTAGTTCCAGTACAGTTAGGACTGTTACACAGAGAAACCCTGTCCCAAACAAAATGGTATCATGATGCTAAGGGAAAGGAAAGCTATTCACCACAAGATACGTGGCCCATCCACTCTTTATGAGAAAACTAAAATGCATCAATATACTAAAATACTGGAGCTCAGTTTGAATAAACTGATAGACTCCATATACAGGAAGAATGAAAACAACAAATAAAGGTTAAGTCTGTAATTATGGGTGGTGTACACATGCTGCAATATCATATACATGTTAATTCATTTCTACAAACACTTATGAATTCATTTACATATTGTACCTATACCTTTATACCAGACGCCATAAAATCGCTTTTTCATCAACTTAATAGCAATAATTCCTAGGATAACAACTATCTATGTATTCAATAGCAATTGAATATTATATCAAGTGTCATGTTGAGGTAACCCCAAAGTTGAATGAATATATGAAAATGTCTAGTTTTGTTGTACATTACATCAGATTACACCATTGTGGCAAAACTATAATTTTAAATATTCATAATAATCAGAAAATAATACTTTTTCCTTACAAGAAAAGTACAGAACAGAGAATAATACTTTTAAAAGACGGCCTACTCTTACAGCTAAAAGTGTATGAAAAAGGCAAGTGTAAATCAAGTTCTATGTTTGTGTTTTTATTCAGAGATAAGATTTTATGTGACCTAGGCTGTTCCTAAACTACCAATGTATCCAAGGATGACCATAAACTTCTGATTTTCTTGAGGTTACCTCCCAATAAATGTGTTTACAAGCATACACCAGCAGACCCAATTTATGATGTTTTAAGATGGAATCTAAAAATTCATGTGTGCTAAACAAACATATTATTCACAAGAGACATCAGTGAGGAAAGTGAACTCTATTCCAACTTGGAGGAAAGAGAAAAAATAATACAAACTTGTCTCATTTTAAATAAAACATAAGGCTTCCATGTTGCAATGGCCACTCATACCAACTGGGGAAAAATGGTAGATAATGCTTAAGGGTTTGAAGATTGAACACAAAGGTAAACCACAAATTGGGTCCATAGTTTAGGTTTAAGAACAACAAGCTGACACTTTAATTTAGTTAGGTAGGTAACATCAAAATACTGAATGCTTTTTAGCACTATTTTCTCAATATCTATAGGCAGTGAGAAGGAAAAAAGAGTACTAAAAAAATGATATATTTCAATGATTTCAACTTGTTGAAATAATAGATAGAACCTAATTTGTGTCCTCAAGAACTTAGTCTAAAAGACAATATGTAAATATCATTATCATTGTGATGCACTGACATGTTGTGGTCAAATACACGAATATAGACCAACAACGGTTAACTTAAGGGTAAAAATGTTATGACTCACTGAATATACTCTACTTTTTCTGATGAATAGAGAAAATTTAGAAGTTGAAGTGGACTATGGGCAGAGAGTATTTTCTCTTAGAAGAAGTACCTAAATAAAGGAAATTTGTTGTGAAAAATTAACTATGTAAAAATGTGTTATATTTGTTTATGCTAGGGAATATTACTTTAACTGTGTGAAGATGTGTTATATTTGTTTCTGCTTCATTTTTAACGATGTAAGGAAGTTTTTTTAATTATGTAAAGATGTGTGACATTTGTTTCACCCTGCCTGCCTAAAGCACCTGATTGGACTAATAAAAAACTAAATGGCCAATTGCTAGTCAAGAGAGCTGTAGATGGGTCTGGAAACCAGAGAGACTAAGAGGAGGAGAACTCTAGGCTTGGAAGAAGAATGCGAGAAGACAGAGATGAGAAGAAGGGAGAAAGACAGGGATAGGCTTGGAGCGAGAAACCAAGCAATCACTGGTTATCTAGACAGAAGCAGTAAAGGCAAGTTGTGAAAAAGATAAAAGGGAAAAAGAACACAAAGCAAAAGGTAGATAAAAAGAAACAGGTTAATTTAAGTTAAAAGAGCTAGCTACAAACAAATGTAAGCTAGGCTGAATATTTCTAATGAATAATAAGTTTCCATGTCATGAGGTTTTTGAACTTGTTAGTGGCTTAAAATGAAAAAAAAAATGCTAGAGAAAATAACATATTAGCAACTCTGGGCATGAAGTCTCAACTTCATGACTATCTTAACATGAGATGAACAAAGACATAACAACAGACATGCCCAATTTGATAAGGAAGAGCCTATAAAGCCTCAACCCTACACAAAGAACAGGCAACAGAATAAAGTTGAGAGCAGAAGGAGTGATATTTACCTGCGAAGAGTACACCAATTGGTTTTCCAGCTGTTGATAATTCCTAAAAACTTATATTCAAGTAATAATAGTCCAACTGAGCAGGTGATATTTAGAAATATATACTAATATATATATATATATATACATACACACAATTAGTGAATAAAGAAATCATAAATTTGAAAGGAAAGTGGGAAGGGATACAGGGATATTTTGGAGTGAGAAAGACTATAATTAAAATAAAATATCAAAATACTTGCATAGAAATAATGAAAATAAAATATTAGTACTTGAAATTGTATATTTCTTCTGTCAGAATGATCAAATTGAAAAGTAATAGTATAGACTCAGACATAAGGAGTTGACTGATACTTACTTCTCGGAAATAAATCCATATGTGTGTATATATATGTCCATATACATGTTAATATCTATAAGGAATGGCCAGATAAAAGCATATAAAAGTCTACAGTAGCCATATTTCAGTTTTGAATTATTAAGCTTGCTCTGTATAAAGCAAAATAAAATAAAAGGGAAAATGACAAATAGTAAACAGATAATTAAATAGTGAATTAGAGTTCCCCCTGAGACTTACCTTAATGGATGACCTTTTCATAGGAACTTTCATAGTAAGTTCCTGCTTCCATTTCCTTCAATAAACGAGTTATATCAGAAGATGAACTGAAGTAACTAACTTGTAATCTAAGTGAGTGCAAGGGCACAGTATTTTTCCTACATACAGCTTTGACATTCTCTTCTCTCCTAGTCACAAAGCTGGGGGGGGGGCAATTCATGTTTAGAGAGGAGGCATTGAAGAATAGTTTTAAACATGCTTGCAACTGAAATCATGGAAATAGGTAACCCTACTTCCAGAGTAAGCTTACCATGGGCGCAAGCAATACATAACAATGAACCAATATAGTATGCACAACAATGAATTTCCTGAAGACTGCCATATTTATGACTGAATTTCTTTCAACATTAATAGATGAAAGAAGTATAATCATTTAACATTGGCATTTAATTAGTAATATACTCAGTTAAAATTTTAATTAGCAAGTATAGCTAACTCACTAAGACAAGTACACATTCTGCTTGGACTGTGCTGTTTTATAGCAGGAAGCCACTTCCTGATTACTATGGTGAAAATCATGGGATTTTCTAGAGCAGTGTTATATTAGATTCAAGGTGTATAATATTATAGAAATATTTTAAAAATCTTCTTTTGCCATAACTTGTAATCTTCAATTGCATGGAGAGGTTAACTTTGTCTTCAGACTACTGAAATGAAAAGTTTGTATAGAAGTTCAATCACAGGCATGTGCTGTTAATTGCTTGAGACGGAGTCAATATGGGTTTTTTAGTAGACTCGTATCTGAGAGATACTTATTCTCAAATATTTGCAACCAATAAGATGTTGATATAAAATGTTAGTTAGCAACTTCACACTAATTATGCGAGATTTTCTTAAAGCAAAGGGGAGTAGTGAACTTCAGTGCGGTCATCACTTCCAGAAAACAAAAGACAGAAGTCATGAATGAGATATGCTTATAGGGCTTCAAAACTTTTTGAATTATTCTGCTGTCGTGGAATGTCCTCTTCCAACGGTTTCAATGTCTTCCATTGCAAATGAACAGAAATTACTGGAATGGTTTACTCTCAAATGCAATTGATATGGCTCATGCCTTATAGCCAGATACAATTTCATTGTGTCATAGCTGCTGATTATCACAGCATTCTGCTAGAATGACACTGACACCAGTACTTTATCTTTTTTAATAACACTCAGGGGCATTTTTTTTCTAACACAGATTGAGTCAGAAAACCAAGCCCATAATTTAGAGAATATAATGCTGAAAATTGACTCCTTTGAGTGCTTTCCAGATGTCCCTTTACTCATAATATGGAAAAATTTATTGAAAGAAGTAAGTCACATTTATGAACTGCATGCTTGTGTTGAATTATAAATAAGCATGGATACATAAATAGGCAAATGTAGGAATAGGTAAGGTTTACCTTGAGAAATTTTAAAATAGAATATAAATTGAATTAATTACTATTGTACAAAACTGTTCAAATATCTACTAGAATTAAGGCAAGTATCACCTTAGCTTATATAACCAAAGACTTGAAAATTAAGGGGTAAATACATTTGAAAAAGAGACTAAAATAAATGAAGTTAATTGTGATAGCAATAACTATATAAGTTAATGGAGTGCTCCCATTTGCTGCAAAGAAATAAAAAGGTTCCATTTGAGTGAAGCACACAGAATATGAATTTCCAAATTACACAAGTCATTCTTGAACTTTGTACAATCTTTGAATAAAAAGTAGTAATTCAATATTATAAACGCATTTTCAAAGAAATATTTAAAACAGGTTGAAGTCAAATGGCATAATTAGAAAAGAATTTGAAATTATTTTATTTTTCCTTTAAATAAATATCCACTGTTCACTCTTAGGTTATTAAGTATTTGGAAATGCATCTGGGTTTTTCAGGAAGTAAAATGATATCGATATGTATAATCCCTTGTTAGCTATCTAGCTTTATTTTTAGCAGTTAATGGAGTTATAAAATAAATAGATAAATAAATACAAAGTGTTTCATTTGTCTAACCATAGAGTGTGTTAATTAATGCATGCAAAGTATGGTAACAACAATAAAGACTGAAATAATCAATTATAAAATCTTGATCATGAAGTTTTCCTAAACTATGATGTGCAAATTGAGACACAATAGACAAAATTGACACTGTTTTGAATCTAAATAACAACAATTTTATCATTGACTAAATTGAGTTTAGCAAAGAAAATGAGAATTCTTCTTGGTATGCAGTTAGTGTGAAATATGCACACGGTAAAGAATAAATAAAATGTTGTCTATAAAAACATCTGGATTAGAGATGTAAGGCTAGCACTCATAAATTTAAATTAAAGCTCATGGGATATTCACCACCAGAAGATAGAATAATGGAAAGGAATACAGACATTGAAGGTATAAAATCAGCTACACAAAAATTACACTCATAAATGAAAGATGTTAGTTGATGCATTTCTTGGTTAGAAGGCTTAAGGAAAAAACTAATGGGCACAGATATATAGACATAGTCATTTTGGGCTACTTCACCAAGGAACTGAGTATCTGTAGGAACTCAATTTGTGTTATTGGTAGTACTTTTACTAAGACAAGGGCTTCAATTTCTTTGGAAGAAACTAGTTTAATCAAAAAGGGTGTAATTTCAATCCTATATATGTAATAGCCTAGAAATACTGAAGAATAGGACAGAACATTCTGTAGTAATTGAAATATAAAGCATAAGAAAGACAATGTGAGGTCAGCAGTAGACTGTGTGCTTGAATGCTGAACACTTGGTTCCATTGTTGTTTCTTTGATGTTGTGCTTACTTACAATAATTCAGCATTTTTACATAAATTTATGGCATCTTACTGTATTTCTAAACTATTATTGTAGAAATACTGGATGTTTTTCATCCAGTAAAAAGCATGGGTTTCTGTCATCAGAATGCTGCCTTAGCCTACTAGCAATTATAAAGATTCATTTGCTGTAAGTCAGAAGAATTATCTTTGTGATCCACGCAATGGGTAACCAGGTGCAGAACAGACATCAGCCATGGCTGTCAAGTAATATAAAATAGAAGTACAATTAGCTATTGCAAGAGAGCTTTTAGGGAAACTTTCCAAATAGAAACCGAGTGCCTTGAATAACTTAATTAACTTCCTGCAGGATCAAATCCATCACTGTTAAGTACCTGTCACATATAAGTATTGCCCATAGTGTGGTTCAATAAATGTTTTGTATTAATGTTGAAATTATTTATGCCTCTGTATTACAATATCTAGGGAAATAAAATATTTTCTATATTAAAAGATAACTTTTATAATTGAAAAAGCAACTGCTGTGATATTAAAAGAAAACTAATATTGAGAGTATGCTACATGGGAGTATGCTGAATGGTTTATTAGGGATTAGAATTAAAAATTATATTTCTGAGACACTGTTGTCATTGTCATATATCAATCTAAGGTGGAAATATGTGTCACATTCCACAAATGTCTACGTCATTATTATACGATTGCTGTAAGTAGATCCTTACATATCATAGAGTGGTGGTTTCAAAGTCAGTAAGTGTTACTTCAATTCTTTTATTCATCCATGGAAGATTCCGATTCCTATCATGTTAAAAAATTGAGTGTCTACGTAGGTGTTAGCACCTTGTCTTTCAAGACGAGAGATGTCAATTTAGTACTCTATAACTAAAGATACAGGGCTATCACAATAATCTCACTAGCCCCAGCTATTTGTTTTTGATATTCTTATTCTCAAACATATTATTTGAACAGAGATAAAAAGAAAAGATTTTTTTAATTGTGTGTGCTACAGCCTTCTCTCATAGCTGATTTCTTCCATTATTGCAGGTACTTTGAAGAAAGTAAAATTCAAATTCAGGAGTCAGTCAGTGACATTGAGCATCAAATATTAGAAGCATGTTTTCTATCTTATACTTAAGAACATGCAATTTGATACTACATCGTGAAAACTGGTAAGCATTGATTTATAAAGAAACATCATTTTCCTTCTGGGACTGAATTACCTTTCACTTATCCTCCATTTTCTTTCAAAAAAGGGCAGGCATCCCAGAAATATCAAACAAACATGGCTTATCAAGTTGCACTAAAACTAGTCACTTCTCCTAATATTGTCTGGACAAGACAACCCAGTAGGTACAAAAGTGTCCCAAAAGCTGACAAAAATATCAGAAACATGCCCTGATCCCTCTTTTATGAACATCACAAAATACCTAGTACAAAACTATATTATGTATATAAAGGGTTGAGTTTAGACACATTCAAACTTCTTGATTTTCAATTCAGTCTCAGTGATGCCCAGTGAGTCCAGGTTTGTTAATTCTGTGGATTTTGTTGTAGTGTCATTGACCCATCTGGCTCCTTGAATCCTTCCTCTGCTTCCTCCACAGGATTCTATCTAATGTGTGGCTGTGTGTCTTTCTCTGCATCTGTTTCCATCAGTTGCTATATTAATACTCTTTGATTGTGAATTGCCAGTCTCTTGTATAAAAGTACATCAGAATATCATTAGGAATCAATTCAATTTCTTTTAGTTATTTTCATTTTTTTTCTCTCTATTTTTGCCAGGGATGTTTTTTTTTTCTATTCTAGATATCTAGGCAATCCAGCTTCTGGTTTTGGATCCTCCTGGAAGTGTCAGGGTTCAGCTCTCTCTCATGGCATGATCTCAAGCTGGACTAGTCAATGGCCAGCCACTACCAGTTTCTGTGCCACCATTATCCCAGCACATCTCACTGACAGGATAGACCGTAAGTTGAAGATTTTGTGGCTAAGTTTATGTCCCAATATCATAATCACCAAATCCCTCCACTCAAGAAACTAGACATCAACAAACCAAATAATGCAACTAAAATATTGGAATGCAGATCTAATCAGAGAATTCTCAACAGAGGAATCAAATATTCATCATCATTGACAATCAAGAAAATCAAAATGACTCTCATATCCCTATCTTACACTGATCAAAATGGCTAAGGCAAAAACAAACAAACAAACAAAAACACCATGGATGTCATTTTTAAAACAACCAAGTAATGCTCATTGTGCAAATTACTACATTTTTTTACCATGGTATGAAATTACGATAAGTGGATATTAGCTGTTTAGTAGAAAATAATCATGTTGTATTTCAGAGATACAGAGATGCTAAGTCATAAGGAGGATTCCAAAAAAGACACATAGATTTCTTTGAGAAGGGCAAATAGTGTCGCGGCCGCCTCGCCAGCAAGGATGATGCAACACAGACTCTTCTCACTGCGGTTTATTCAGGAACCTTGAACAATCTTCTGACCTCTCGCCCCGGGGAAAGCCAGCCCACAGCCTAAATAACCTCTGGGTAGCCAACCCCAGCTAGTCACGTGGGAAATGCAGATAGGTCCAGAAACGCGGAATCAAGCCAGATCCTTAGCATTAGCCATATATGGAGTTGTTTGCGACCTAGAGCACTCACCATTGGGAAGGTGGAAGGTAGAAACCAGCGCCATCTTTAAGGCGTGGCATTACACAGCTCTCTACAAAATAGAATATATTTTGCAGGTGGAATGGGGTGGTAGGTATGGAGGGATCAGGTAGGGGAGGGATGAAGAGAGTACTAGGAGAGGTTACTGGAATTGGACTTAGAGCTTAGAGACAATTTAGGATCCTGGTGCTGTGGAAATTCAACCTATGAGGGTGACCCCAACAAAAACTGTTAGTAATGCCAGGCATAGAGCCTGAACGAGCCTTCTTCTCTAACCAGACAAAGTTTCCAGTAGTTGGGGACAGGGTTATTAACCAGGCACAAAACATTATGTCTTAAATTTTCCTGTCTGCAGGATGTGCTTTGGAAATATTGAAACAAAACTTCTGGGAGTTGCCAAACAATGTCTGATTCAACCTGAGGAAATGAAATGAAGCCCATTCCTGACACTGCATGGATTGCCAGGTACCAGAGGCTGAATAGCTCAAAGATCTAGGCTAGAACTGAACAAATGTGGGCAAAAATATATAAATTAGATGGATAGATAGATAGATAGATAGATAGATAGATGATAGATAGATAGATAGATAGATAGATGATAGATAGATAGATAGATAGATAGATAGATAGATAGATAGATAGATAGATAGATAGTCAATGAAATGATTTCTAACAGTATTCTGTTATGCTCACTGACAGGATCCTAGCCCATTTCTCAAAGAAACTTCAAGCAGAAACTGATGGAACCAGATGCAGAAACCCAAAACTAAATATTAAATAGAGCAGTAAGAAATGCAAAGAAGAGGGGAAGGAAGGATTTAAGGAGCCAGGAGAGTTCAGAACTCTATGAGAACAGGAACCACGGAATCAACTAAACAGAGCTCATAGGGGCTCACAGATACCGAAGTGACAAACATGAACTCTTTATAGGTGCCAGCTAGGTCCTCTGTATAAATATTATGGTTGTATATCTAGGAGTTCTGGTGTGATTGGCGTGTCTCTGATTCTTTTGCTGGTCTTGGGACCCCTTTCCTCCTACTAGGTTGCCTCATCCGGCTTGATATGAATGTTTATGCCTAGTAGGGTTGTTACTTGTTAAGTAGGATTTCGTTACTATCACTTTTCTTTTTTTTTTTTCTTTTTTTTCAAGTCAACGCTTTTTATTATCTGTTACATGCTATATATAAAGAGTTGTGGAAAACAGGCCAGGGTTGTAAAAAAAAAAAAGGTTACTTTCTGCACATTGTTCTGTTTACACGCACCTGAGGGGAAATCCCACCTCAGACATAGCAGCTGCACTTGTCCGAAGCTTCTCTGCAGATGCAGCCCTGGGAGCACTTCGCACAGCCCACGGGACAACAGGAGCAGCAGTTTTTCTTGCAGGTGGTGCATTTGCACTGTTTGCATCTGCAAGACCTGGCGCAAGAGCAGGATCCATCTGTGGCACAGGAGCAGGTGGGGTCCATGATGAGTAGAGGCGGAGGCTGAAAACCGTGAGAGAACAAAGTTGGAGAGCTAGGAGGAGGCGTGATGACTATCACTTTTTTTCTGAAGTGAAACAGATGAACAGTGTATCTGAGGAAGAGGTAAGGTGGAGGAAATATGAGGCATGGAGAAAAGGGAAATTATGGTTTGGATATAATATCTAAAAGATCAAAAATACAAAGAGAAAAGAAACTTCCTTTGGACACACCCAAGATTTCCAGTCAGCCAGATACTCTACATTGTTTTCCAGTTTCTAGCCAGGCGCTTCTATCTTATTCGCCTTTACCAAATACTTCCTAGTCGCAAAAATAGTTTGGTTCAGTTCAGTGACCAAGTATGTCCCCTTCCTGCGTGTCCTAACCATATCTTCCAGGCTCCCTTGAGTCCCTTTCTTGTCAGAATAGGCACATTTAATCCCATCACAACTACTCTAACCATTCCATCAATATTAAACACGGTCCTAGCAAATTAAGTCCACATTCCTAGAGCTCTTTGGAAAAATACAAACGATATGAAAGATCAAGCCAATATTCACCCGCCCAAAATGTCCAGTATAAATAATTGCCAAAGAAAATTCCCGAGATGAACACAGAATTTAAAAGAACAAAAGTAATCATTACCAAAGAATTCTAAGAGTTTAAAGAAGACACAGAGAAAACTCAAAGAACTTAACGAGCATAAATGCCTGGTTCGTGCCCAAGAAACACAAGCTTCAAAATGAGATGTGCCTTGCTTTGTTGACAACTGCGAAGGCCTGCTCCTTTCTGAATGAAGACTGAGTTAGAGTGGACAGGGGAGAGGGATAGATGGGGGAGGGAAGGAAATCTGTGGTAGATATGTAAAATAAATAACAAATTTAAAATAAATGATTAAGACAATCCAGGATTTGATTGATTTGGTAAAAACATAATTCAATAAAGAGACAGAAGCATTGAGGAAAATTCAAGCAGATATGGAGAATGCATTGAAAAGCCCGATAAACCACATAGAAAGCTAAAAGCAAATACTTAGAAATAGGATGCATTAAAAAGAAGATATATGACCGGGACTCAAAAGATGAAATTGAGGAGCTAATAAAAAGCAAGAATATAAAATATTTAATGCATATAATAAGGTATCATAAGTTCAATATGAATGTCATGGACAGACTGAATATTCAAATTAAAGAAACAGATGAATCATGATTGCTGATTGCTGGCCAGAAGCATAGATCAGATATTCAACAATCAGAAGGAAATGTACTTAAACCATAAAAGTGATACCTTCGCAGATACAGAAAGCACCAAAGAGACAGTATCAAAAAATAAAGCACCCATGGTATGTTCTACTTAAACCACTAAATATACAAAACTAAGAAAGAGTATTGAACTTTAAAAGAATAGAAACACAAATCACATATTAAGGAAATTATCATGATAATTATTGATGTCTCAATGAAAATTTTAAAATCTAGAAAAGCCTGGGGCAATGCACTCTAATTTCCAATCAAAACTACTATACCCCGCAAAACTATATGACATATTTGAAGGAGAAAGAAAAAAAAAAACCTTTTCTTTAATATAATACCTAAAATAATTATATCCAACAACCCAAGCCTAAAGACAATATAGGAAGCAATATTATATGCTAGAAATAGCAATGAACAGAGCCAAGAAGCTTTAGAAAGAAATATAATACCTTAACAATCAAAACATAAAGTACCAATGAGAAGATAAATATCACTCCCAAAATTAACAACACAATGACCATATAAAAACACATCCTTTGTTGTTATCCTGTCTGACATAACAAAATTCAAATTTCATCTTACCAGGATGTAATAAAAATTATTTTATATTTTTTTAATCTTTGACAGTTTTGTATAAAAAAAGAAATGTAAGAAAATATCTAACAGAAATATTGATCTATGGCAAATAATCAAGAGAATTTATGAGCCATGTAAATTCATCTATAAATCCTGTCAAGTTAATTTAAGAGAGCATTGTGGTTTTTTTTTTTTTACATTACAACAAATAAATAAGAAGTAAAAATGAAGGGAAAAGTGTTAGAAAACCTTTAGAAACATACACTCTTATTCCCCAAAGAAGGCTTTGGTAATAATGTCTTCTCTGGTTACGAAGTAAAGCAATCTGGATTTGAAACATCAATAATATCACATATTCCCATAGGAAGTCTAAAACTCTCATGTTCTGATTACTTCACTTCATTGTATATGTTGAACTAATATCATTTCATTTTTTTAATGAATGGAATGCTTTGCAAGTTATTTTTAAAATCATGTGTTTACATATTGATTTTATGTATTCCTGTATGTTGATAAAAGAACAGAGGAAGAATTTAAATATTGTCAAATTAGACATTTTTTAAACACGTTACCTATCATTAATTTCAGATCACTAAAGTTTTTATCTTGCTTTAAAGTTTTTTGGCTTATTTTTGGTGTGTTGTGCTTTAGGAGCTTATAAGTATTTATAAAATTTTCAAAGTAAATCAAAGGCAAGATGAATTCTACTTATTACTAATGCATACTAGATGACAACGTTTCTTAGTATAAAAAGTCCTAATCTAGAAATAATTTATAAGACTTAGACACAAATAAATTTCAGTATTCTATTTTCTGTCAGTTTTTTTTCTTGTCATACTTATCAGGTCTTTAATTATATTTCACAATAATAAAGATAATTAATTAAATAAAATATGTCATCATTTATACAGAGGGATAGATGATTCAAGGAAACTATTAGTAGGTGATTATTGATACATCTTTGGTGTTGAGTCCATAACATGAATTTTGATTTGTACTTAGGAGAAAAATAGATAAAATATTTATAAACATGAAGAACTTTTTTATTCAAGTTATTTACTGACTTGAATTACAATAGGACTATAAATTCAGCAAAATTAAAATATTAATAATTGTTTCACGTTGCACTGAAAACCCAAAAGTAATACAAATAGAGGATAATATCACAAGAATCCATCAGAAATTTTCATTTAAACATTAAATAAGTTAAAGTGGTCAGAATTATGTATATAGAATTATATGTTTGTAAGTACTATATATATTAGTGATATATATTAAATATTTTAGTGAAATATATATATATATATATAAATAGAATAAAGAGAAATAAAATAAAATAAATAAGTAGGAAATAAAAATCCCCAGTATATCAGTATATATTCTACCTGTGTATGGTATGGGAACAGAATGTGCTCCTGGCATTAACCAATCTTCTTTCCTTTGCTTTAAAAGTTGGCCCAAAATATTTAACCTCACTCAAAACTCACTGAATTTTGTCCCTTGTGTTGTTCTGATCCTCTAGCTACCCTGAATTGTGAGTCTGAATATTTGGACTTTTCTACATCACTTTTAAAATTCTTTACCTTATATATTTATATGCCTTTCAACCTTATATCCTTCAAGTTGTAAAAGTTCCTGGGTCCTTTTAGTATCAGAGGTTCATTTCCGATTTCTGGTAATTTCAGATTTTCTTTTATTTATTAGCCTTTTTCTCTATACATCAATTTTGTTCACACATAATGTGTATGATGAGGTGAGGTTTACTCTTACTTTGCACAAATGATGATTGTAAACACATGAATTCAAGTTATATTTAGTAGCTCATTAAATTATCATTATCATGACTCTATGCTGGCTAACCTTTACACAAGCATCCTCTTGAGTCTAGCTCTAAGACACTTATTTCCTGAAAGACAAGACTTTAGAAAGTTTATGATTACAAGTTATTTTTGTGATTAGTAAAGAGAAATTAAGAGGTACATTCATCGCTTCATAACTTCTTGTCAGTTTTGTGACCCAAAATCTTTTCCTAAGAGCACGAGTCACGTTTTTGAAATGTTATGTAAGGCTCCATTTCTGCTTCAGATTTTCTTCAGCAGGCACATAGGAATGCAAACTCCAAAAGCAAAAGCCAATCAGAAGTTGGGCAGTGGTGGTGCAGAACTTTAATCCCAGCACTCAGGAGGTAGTGGCAGGTGGATCCCTGTGAATTCGAGGTCAGCCTGCTCTACAAGAACTACTTTGCGAACAGACTCCAAAACTACAGAGAAAACCTGTCTCAAAAACAAACAACCAACAACAACAAAACATCCAATCAAAAATCACAGATGCTGCCTTGTTCTCTCATATACTCCATGACTTTGCAAACTCATGCTTAAGAAATATGTTGGTGCTGGTCAATCAAGACACATGCCTGTATTTTTCACTGCCATTATTATTATTATTTGTATTATTATTACATCCCTCCCACTCTCATGCCCTTCCCTTTTTCTACCTCTCCTCAGCCCCAATCCCCACTGAAACTGCTCCTCTTCTGTTTCTGTTCGGAAAGGGGCGAGCCTCCCATGGGCACCAAGAAAACGTGGCACATCAAGCTTTTTAAAGGCTAAGCACTTCCCCTGGCTCAACAGGGCAATATATCATGAATAATAGGCTCCCAAGTGCCATCCAAAGAAATAGGAACAGTTCCTGCTACGATAATTAAAAGTCAGGCTGTCACATGTATATAGTGGGACTTAAACCGTCCCATACAGATTCCCTCATAGTTGTTTCACACTCTGTGAGTTCCTAACAGCCAGTAGAGTTGTTTGTATGTGGACACAGGCCTTTAATTCCATATTTTGCGAGGCAGAGGAAGGCAGTTCTGTGAGTTCCAGGCTAGACTAATCTACAAAGTGAGTTTCAGGACAGTCAGGACAAAAAAAAAAAAACAAAAACAAAACAAAACAAACAAAAAAAACACCAAATAATTAGATAGGTAGGTAGATACATGGATAGACAGGTGATGATAGGCAGATAGATAGATAGATAGATAGATAGATAGATAGATAGATAGATAAAAAGAAAGAGTTTGATATTTATATCAGCAGTTCAGTTCACTCTTTTTTCTGTAGTTCATTCTCTGTAAAGCTAATTGTACAGTTTCATCATTGTGGTTCTTATTCTTCCACTTAAGCCTGAATTCAATACTGAATTTCTGAGTCTCCTCACCTTTATTGAACTGAAATGACATTATACCTTTATAAGAAAAAGAAAAATTTGCCTTCTCAGTGCCCATTTATAATAATTTTCAGCCTATTAGGAGATCTCAATGGAGGGTCCTCCCCTACAAAATGCTAAGTAGACTCACCCTGTGCCAATACTTTGTAAGTCAGCCATTGGGAACAATAGATAAACAATATTCTAAATTTATAGTTTACTATTACATGAATGACATTTTGTTATCATTAAAATGTAAATACTTTAGGATGTTTGAAGAAGTAAAGAAGGGTTTGCCTAAATGGGACTTACAAATTGCTCCTGAAAAAAAAAGGAGATTCTATCATTTACCTTGGTTATAAAATAGGTTTACAGAAAATTAGAACATCACAAGGACAAATTGGGAGAGATAGATTGCAAACTCTTAACGACTTTCAAAGATTGCTAGGAGATATTTCCAATCTACAACCTCCTTCTGGAATAACACCTGATCTAATAATTTATTTATACAAAACTTTAGATGGTGAAAAGACTTAATAGTCCTAGGAAATTAACAACTAAAGCTAAGAATGAATTGACTTTGACTGAAGAGAAACTACAGGAGTCTCATGCAGACCAGGGCAGTGTATCCGAATCTTAACTGCATTCCAGTCATTTTACCTGCCAAATACCTCCCCACAGGGAAAATATTATCTTATAATGGATTTTTTACCACATAAACTGAGAAAAATAGTAAAAATTGTGTGGAAAAGCTCAGACTTTTAAAGAAAAAATGACACTTCTTCAATTAGCAGGAATAGACCCAGCAGATATTATATAGTACCTGTTACTAATGATGAAATTATAAAAAATATGGAAAGAAAATGAACCCTGGCATAGAGCTTGTAATCCGTTTTTAGGAGAGATTAATAACAACTATCCCCAAAGTGATAGAATTAACCTTATAAATAGAGCTACGAGGATCCATCCCCGCATTGTATGCAACACACCAATAACTGGAGCCCATACACTCTATACTGATGCGAATAAATCAGGAAAAACAGTCTACAAATCAGAAGATTTAAGTAAAGTGGATCAAACCCTTATGATTCTGTCCAAAAGTCAGAATAATATGCTATTTTCATGGTACTAAAAGATTTTAAAGAGCCTCTCAATATAGATACTGATTTGTAATACACAGAATGAGTTGTTTTGCATATTGAAACCACTAAATTCATACCAGCTGATACACAATTGACTTCATTATTTAGTCAGGTTCAAGATATAATCGGGGTAGACTTTGTCTGATATACATAACACACATTTGATCCCTTATGTGTCTGCCAGGTACTCTAGCACAAGGTAATGCAGAAATTGATTGATAATTGATTGGAAATGTGCTGAAGTCCTTAGAATTTCAAAAACATAATGTCCATAGCTATAGTTTTAAAAGGAGTTTTCTATTATATGGCAACTAGCTAAGGAGATTATAAGGTGATGTCCTACTTATTTTTTTTCCTTATTTATTTATTTAAAGAATTTCCACCTCCTCCCCTCCTCCCAATACCCTCCCACTCCCCCCACTCCCTCTCCTCCTCCCTCACCATTCCCAAAAGTAGTCAGCGTCAGTGTTTCCTGCCCTGTGGGAAATCCAAGCTCCTCCCCCCTCCCTCCAGGTCCAGGAAGGTGAGCATCCAAATAGACCAGGAACCCAAAAAAGCCAGTCCATGCAGACGAAACAAGACCCAGTGCCATTGTCAATGGCTTCTCAGTCAGCCCCCATGTCAGCCACATTCAGAGAATCCGGTTTGATCACATGCTTGTTCAGTCCCAGTCCAGCTGGCCTTGGTGAGCTCTCATTCGATCAGTCCCCTTGTATCAGTGCGTTATTTTTCAAATGATCAAACACCATTGCTTGCAGAAAGTAACCAAAAAGGGAACTCAAAGGAGTGAAATCTGGCAGATGAATGTGTTTCACTCTGTAGAATTTGGAAAATTAAAATATAGCACCACACCATTGACACCTATACAGGTTTTCAAAGGGGCAATTGCTTTGAGTTCAGAATAGACTGATTTGGTAATTATGAATTTACTAGAAGTTATGACCATCATTGGTATACCTGCAAAAATAAAAACAGACAACAGTCCAGCATACGTCTCTAAGAAAATAAAACCGTTTTATGCTTATTATAATATAAAGCACATTATAGGTATACCAAAAAATTCTATGGTCAGGAGGTTATATACAGATCAAATTGAACAATAAAGGATATGTTAAACAAACAGAAAGGAATAGAAAACACAACCAGGAAAGATTTCATAGTGATTTATTAACCTTACATTTTCTTACTGCTAAGGAGAAAGAAACATTGGCAGCAGAGAGACTCTGAATAGTAGAAAAGACTTCTGAATTAAGTCAGTTAGTGTATTTTAAGGATGTGTTGACCTCAGAATGGAAACCAGGAGATGTGGTATTGGGGAAGGAGTTTCACTCATTTACAATAGAGAACAAAAGCTACACATACCATTAAAATTAATAAAGATTCAGTTTGAAATAGACAAATCACTTGATAAAGAAAAATGAGAGCTCATCTACAGAGAGGTAATCATACAGGTGGTCAGAAGCCAGTCACATAAAGGTTGGGGCAAGAGTTCTGTTGGACAATGGCTATCATTACCTAAATCCAAGCATGTTGTTAAAAGAAAAATTCTGATTTTCTGTCTCATTATCAGGAACCATCTGGTATGTGACAGAAAGAAGGAAAAATTTAGGAAAAAAATTATTTCTCTCCATAGTTATTTTTGTTTGAATGTTACTTTTCAATGAATATATGCATATATGAAAAAATTTAAGTTTTCCACAATAACCAATAAATTTTCCTTCAGTAATTTTTCAAATTTCCAAGAAGAAGATGGGGTCCCACAGCAATAATCAGTTGGTATCAGGTCCTTTCACATTTATAGCTATACGGGGTGTGATGGGCATGATGTAGGTGATAGGAATTGAGCTTGAGTCTGTTGCTGGAGGAGCAAGTGCTAGTAATACCTGAATATTTTCTCCAGGTTTCTGTATTATTGATGTTTTAATTCAATGCTAGACTACATTTCTCTCTCTCTTTATCTCTCTTTGTGTGTGTGTATGAGATAGAGATAGAGATAGAGAGAGAGAGAGAGAGAGAGAGAGAGAGAGAGAGAAATTATGTTTGTGTATATGTGGTTTCATCATGTGTTTGTGGGGGATATTAAAATGATAGTTATTTTTGCCAAATTTTTGGCCTACTCTTAACAGCAGAATATTTGAAGTATTCGTATACATAATTATTCCTTTTAAGAAGCTTAACTAACCTGTTAATTCCATGACTTACAAAAATTATTTCCTGTGGTTTGTTTTCTTTATCTTAATCATGGAGTTTCTTGATTTAAGAAAGTTTGTTCTTGTACATGGATTAAGCTTATTAGAATTTTCAGTCATGTTATTGTCTTAAATATTAGTGTTATTTATTTATTGTTTCTATTACTATTTACTATTCTGTACCACTACATTGCACAACAGCATGTTAA
This sequence comes from Myodes glareolus, assembly GCF_982192425.1. Lineage (NCBI taxonomy): Eukaryota > Metazoa > Chordata > Mammalia > Rodentia > Cricetidae > Myodes > Myodes glareolus. The sequence continues at coordinate 71,261,779 of NC_142037.1, read as the reverse complement.
TTATTAGGTACACTTGTTTTACACATATCAGGAATTTAAATTTTTGATAACTTTTTTGTTTGTCCAACTTTAAATCTAATTCCAAGTTAAAACTTTTTCTGCATTTGATTTAGAAATTTAAAGGTTATTTATTTTTATCTTGTGTGTTTTCTTGTTTTGCTTTCATGTGTATGGATGGAGTACACGTCTACTTGATGCCTATTAAGCCAGAAAATCACATTGGATGTCTTGGAATTAGAGTAACATACAGTGGTTTGATGGTGAGACATCATGTGACTTCTGGCAACTGAACCCCAAAGTCATCCCATTTCAACCCTGACTAGTAAATTTACTAGAGATCATGGAAAACAATAAAAAATGTATTTTAATTTTTAATCTGTAAAAACTGAGATATTGCAGAGGCTTCTTTGATTCTTTCAGTAGTATTTAATCTAGTGTTTTAAGATACTTAATGCTTCCTGTCTCATACTTGTCTATCTAAAAATTTTATTGTATAAATATTTAGAGATTAATTAAAATTCCTTTAAATATGTCACTTGCTGCTGCCTAAGTTGTCCTGATGCTAATTTGTAATAGTTAAAGAGCATGTATAATGTCGATAGTCATATTATTTAAGATGTCCAATAAAAATCTCTTTAACTATCCAATATTGTTGACTTTGTCTGTGCTTTTGTTTTAAGGTACATGATTCAGTCATCATATGCAGACCAACAATTAAATATCCTAGTTATTAACTAAGTTTCTGTTACTTTGATAAGAATCATGACCAAAAACAAATTTAAAAAGCAATAGTTTGGCTTATTATTGAGAGAGAGTCTATAAAAAATTGCTAGGAAGGCATGATACGGTGGTACGAGCAAGAAGCTGGTTGATCAGATTTCAGTTGACACACAAAGTCAGACAGGAATCAAGTGAGGTTATAAATACACAGGTGTCATGCATATTCGAATATGGCAGTACATCCTAAATGTTTCATAACCTCCCAACCCCCAAAAGGTACTGTGGAATTATTCCTCTACTGTATGAGCTTATGAGTGACATTTCTTCTTTGAAGATTAACATTCTGCCCTGGCCATTGTCAGCTCATGATACAAAATGCAGGCACTTTAAATTCATGTATCCATAGTCTTTAACCATCTTACCAGTGTGCAAAAGGCCAGTTTCTTCTGAGACACAAAGAAGTCTTTTACTGACACCTCATTTAATATTAAACAACAGCAAACCATTTCTTAGGTGATTTGCTGCCCGTATTTACATTTCTTTTGTGATCTAGTTTCACTATAGGTATGTAGCTTTCCTTGACAGATTTCTCATAGCTCAAGCATCTTCAATATCTTGGGGTCTCCACCCAAACCAAAGTTTTACTTACAAAGCTTTGTGCAAACTCTTTTCAGGTGATCCTAGCAGAGACTGTGACCCTGGCATGCCTTTTCTGCCCCCAGTATCTTTCTAGATTACCTAAAATCTTTTATCTTTCTTGATTCCAAAGCCAGCACCCATTAGGATTTCAGAGTCCAGTTCTGCTGATATCTTGAATTTACCCGTGTCTCCTTCAAGCACATCAATGACAATTTTTATTTATACTTGATTCTCTAAGAGCAAGAACCTTTTTAAGGTTTTTATTTCCATCAATTGAAGTTACAACTGGGTGGGCTCCTGAGTGAGAATCCCAAACTCTTCTAAAGCCAAACAGTTGACATTTTCTTAATAGTGCTAAAGATACTAACATTTATGACATTGTTATTCTAGGATTCTTCAAAGAGGTGTTTGGTTTCCACTGTATAACTGAGTAACTGACGTTGAGTCATATGAGGTCAAACATTATTAGACTCAAGTAGCTATAGGAATTCTCTCTTATAGGACACTTGTGATATGGGCACTTTTTATATTTATGTTTTTGTTATGTTTTCATAGAGAATGCTAAGGTTTTGTTTAAACCATTTCCTAATATGAATCTGCCTTCATGTACTTCACATAGCTTGAACATGACAACGACAGAGTATTCCTTTCAACTATATTATTCTGGCATTTTCCCCTTTGCACAGACTTTAGTAGAATAGTGTAATTGATTTAACAAAACTGGATACAATTTTGGGAATTACAAAAGCTAACATGAAGAACTAACACTGTCCAACTGCAATAGTGTAAACCTCCCTTCCTCCCTCCCTCCCCCCCCCATGTCTCTTTCTCTCTCTGCATATGTGTCTATACATGTGTCTATATGATCTCCAATCTCTTTTTCTGTCTTTACAATAAAACTTATTTAGAAGAAATGATTATTTGGAAAAAATGGCTTGAAAAATTGTTGCTCAGTGCACTGTTTCTTCGGCCCCTTTGCACTGAATACATGATGATATAGTCTAGCCTCTAGTAGTTTAGAAAAGTTAATTATATAAAATGTATTAAATATATTTTGAGATGAAAAGGCCAAAGAAATTATCTATTCTAGCTTTTTACTTTTATTGATAGAAGAATGAATCACATAGGAGAAAGTAATTTACCTAAGGTCAAAGACTAGTTCAGCACAGAATTACAATCATTAAACTCTCATAATACATTATGTCACTTGCTTATTTGAAGGGTACTTTAAAAAAAAAAAACACTTAATGAAACTTGTCATTATATTGACTGTGGTGATGTTTTGGAGGTCATTGTTCACAGCTTGCCACTTTATTCTTTTTATAAGTGAGCACAAAAGATTTTGCCTTGGTCGTAGAATACAAACAGTTGGTGGTATTGAGCAGGTTTCAGTTTTGTTTTGCCTTTCGTTATAATATTCAATATATGATTACATTTGTTTTTTTTTAACATCTATTACAACTATCACTGACAGATAAAAAATACAGTCAAAGATGAAATGATACAGAAATTCAAGGGGTGCTTTATTTCCAGCAAGCATGCTCCTGATCATTATTTAGTATTTATTATTATTTTAACTTATTTGATTTATTCACCCTCTATTATTAAATGCATCTATTATTTTTCAATATTTTTGCCATTTATTTGAACTGATTCTAGACAGTAAGACAGGAATTATGTCTTTTATATAATTATGTAATTAAGTTTACCCTGGCTGTAATGTAATGAGTTGCACATGAAGACTGTTAAATATATAAAAGTATGAAAGCAAGGTATATTGAGTAACTATGAGTGTAAAATTAATAGATATGAAGAAGAGGATATCAGAATTTAGAATTCTCGTTCTCAAATAAGGAATTGAATAGCAATGGACTGAGTTCTTAAGGTGTTTCTGATTCTCCTATGTAATTTTATAAACTTCCAGTTTTTAATTTTATGTTTTCTAAAATTAAAACTGATATTAAAGAAAAAGAATCCAGGATCAGATGAACATAGGTAAAGTTCCTTGTCATTCCAGAATAAGGAAAGAAGTTTAATAGCATTATTGTTCTTATCTTCAGGGAACTATCTACCATTCTTTTTAGTTATATTGCTTGCTACTCGTTAGCTATTCATGAATAATTGTGCAGCTGTAACTTTGGTTACCAAACAATGATATCCAACCATGTTGGCAATCTTTAAGAGAAAATGGTGGTTGGCTGAGGTAATGAGGGAAGAATAAGGAAGAGTTCAAATATGAGTGTAAGTAGAAAATATTATTTACTTGAAAGTAATTATAAAATAACCTATCTTTTTGGTTTTCTTGAGACAGGGCTTGTCTGTGCTGCTTGTTGTTTGAAGATTCAAAAGTAGAAAGTAGGCAAATTAGTTTAAGCCTTTAATCTCACCATGGAGGAGGACGATGCAGGGGACTGTCCTCTATTTCAGGTCATCGTAATATATAATGTATAAATATATAATGATACACCGTATTAAAAAACAAAAAATCTATCCCTCAAAAATTAAATCAAAAGAAACAGGTAAAAAATGGTAGTACCGTAAAAAACAATTATAAAGTGACTTTTAAAATTTTAATTGAGATTTAAGTTTCATGTGTACAGCAGACGATAATTGGAACTAGAAAAAAGTGAACTTGTACATTCAGTATATGAGCCACTTCTGAGAAGAGCATTAATTTAGCCTTAACTTGTAAACTTGAATGAGTATTCTTTCAAAATAATTTTGAAGATAAATAATTTATTTGCATTTCTGAATTTTATTGTCAATTATAGACTAAAATTTAGCGAACTGAAATTCAGACATAAAGTTAGAGATTATAAATACTGGTTTTGAAAGCCAGTCCCAGCACTCTTTCCTTGAGTGAGCCATTTATTTTCCAAATACCTTTCCTCAGTCCATCCCAACAACTTCTTTTGAGGATCCCAAACACTCTGCTTTTAAGTTGTTAGTTTTTTTTCCCTTAGGCTTTTTATAAATTATTTGAGTAGTAGCTTTCCAAACATTTATTTTTTTATTTTCCCTTTTATTTAAAAGATATTATTTTTTCTCATACATTTTATCATGATCATAGTTTCTTCCCCGTTATTCCACCAAGTCCCCACACATTTGCTCTTCTGTTTAGATCTAGTCTCTTTCTGTCTCTCACTATAAAAGAACAGGTTTCTAAGAGATAACAAAATATACCAACATAACATATTATAAGAAGAAATAAAACCTGTCACATTGGAATAGAGTAAGGCAAACACACATAAGGAAAAGAGTCCCAAGAAGGAACACAATAATCAAAGACCAACTTAGTCACACACCAAAGAGTCCCATAAAAATACTATTCCAAAAGCTATAGAATACTTGCAGAGGATCTGGTGCAGACCAGTGTAGACTCTGAGCATAATGGTTCAGTTTCTATGAGCTTATATGAACTTTGCTCAGTTGATTCAGCAGCCTTGTCTTTTTGATGTCCTCTATCCCTTCTGGCTCTGAGATTATAATAAAGGTGGTTTTAGTTGTTTTTGTAATTCTGTGCTAAAACAGCTTCCCAAGGCAAATTTTGTGGGCAATAGCTCACTGGTGATTACAGTTGCAGAAGGTGAGTCCATGATTGTCAGGGAGAATAGTCAAGTATATCCAACCTGACAATGACTATCAGTAAAGTGAAAAATTCTTCCAGTAAGCTCTTGTTTCTTATGTGTGTGTGATTGTGTGCAGAAGGTGCCTGAGACAGTAATAAAAGACCAAAGCAATATTGTGATGATATATTCTCATTGATCTAAGGAATTTTTACAAAACAATATTTTCAGCATTATTAGAGCTCTTGACATAGAAAATGGGAATGAGTACACACTAATAACAACTTTTTAACTTTTTAAACAATAAGATATGTGAAATGTAAGTTTGCCTTCTAAAGAAAGGAAATTATTGATTATCTTTTGAAAAATGTTTCTAGTCATCCCTTAGAGAGGTACACATAAAATAATTTAGTAATTGTCAGTTACCTTACTGGAAATTAGCATTTTGCTCATCACAAATAACGGTTACATCTCATACATATCTTTTTGCATACACTTACTGTATCCTAAGTGACTCACTTACTCATTAGTTCTTTGAAACACATTTGAAAATTTTTGTATCATATGTAGAATTATATTCTCTTTTGCTAACTACAATCTTATAAACCACCATACAAAACTTTTCATACTTTTAAATTAGTATAATATCTTGAAATACATTATTAACAAATACTATCCTGTTACAAGCAGAGGGCCCATTGTTTATCCCTACTGCCCAGGTAGCTTGATATTTTCCTTTGCTTAAAAAACAAAAGAAGGGGAAGTTGTGTGGGATTGTTTTGTGACTTATGTCTACACTATCCTGGAGAAATACTTATGAAATTGAGATGAAAGAAATAACATCTGTAATGATTTAGCCACACAGCATGTCTGACACTCAAGGTTCTAGCGCCATGCATGTGTGGACAAGCCCTCAGGCAGAAGTCCATCCTTAGAGATCAGCAAAACTGATACCTCTGGTCTTCGAAGTTTCCTGTCCAAAAAGGGCTATAGAGTCTCACCTTCTAAGCTCCAACTGTCTACCTATCAGGTCTTTTACTTGGGATTAACTATTACCACAACCAAAAAAAACCTATTACTCTAGACAGGAAAAGCTAACTCAGTCCCCTGCAGTTCCTTCTATAAAAGAAGAGGTTTTATCATTCATAGAAATAGCTGGATTCCTGTGTTCCTGGATCCCTTTTCTTCTCTCCTCACTCGCACTTTATATGAGACAGCACACAACTCTCTGCACAAGCCCCTTCTTCATCCCATTACTAAACCCTTCCAGATTCTCCAGCAGGCCCTTATCCAGGCTTCAGCTCTTCATTTCCCAGATTTAACTCATCCCTTCTCCCTCTATGTAACAGAAAAGGAGGGATATGCCCTTGGGGTCCTAGGACATCAGCTGGTATCTTCCTTTGCCCCTGTAGCATACCTGTCAAAGAAGCTGGACATAACCACTCAGGGCTGGGAACCATAGCTTCTTATTCATGTGTCAAAGAAACTAACTTTTGGGTCACCCACCACTGTCTTCTCCCAACACAATCTGTCCCAGCTCTTAACATAAAAAGGCTTAGAAATCTCATCACCTTTCTGAGTTCTTTTTTCTTCAGGTGGCACTAGTAGAAGATTTCACATTCACTTTCCAATCCTGCCCACCCATTAATATCTCAAACCTCCTAACTCAACTCAACATTAATTATTCCCCATCTCATTTCTGCATAGAAAACTTAGAGGATCTACTGCCCTGCTCCTCACATATACAGGAGGTCAAACTGTCTCAGGCCATTTATATCTCCTGGTTTTGGTGGACACCATGTTTGGGTGGATTGAAGCATTCCCCACCACTAACAAGAGGGCCCAGGCAGTTCTGATGTTCGTCTCTGAGAAATCATCCCCCAGTTTGGAATATCAACCTCTCTTGAGTTTGATAATGGCCCAGAGTTTACCTCCCAGATCTATCAAACTTTATCTAAGGCTTTTTACATTCCCTGGCATTTTCATATTCCAAACCATTCTCAGTCTTCAGAGAAGGTAAAAAGAACTAACCATTCCTTAAAAAATGTTCTTGTTAAAATGCCACAGAAGTTTCATCTTGACTAGGTAAAACTTTTACCTCTGGTGCTTCTTAGGGTTAGGGCTCTCCCCAAAAGCCCCCTTTCCATCTCACCATTTTGAACTCATGTTGGGTGGCTGGTTTTAACCCCCAGCCTCTCACCTATCACCTATAACCCCCTGTCACTCCTGATCACCTGCTTACTCCACTGTTATCCCATCTTCACTCCCTATTGTGGGATTTTACTGACTACTCTTTATGTCAACCATGTGCCAATTCATGCCAACGTCAATTAAAATAGGAGATTAAGTACTATTCTCTACCCCAGACCAACACCTCTCTCCACTTTCCCCTAAATGGCAGGGCCCCTTTAAAGTAATTCTTGCAACTCCCACAGCTGCCAAGCTAAAGGGACTTCCTCATTGGATCCACCTGTCTCATCTTAAACCATTTACTCTTCCAGCTCAAGATACCACCTCATATATGGTAACTCTGCTCCCTTAAGTTCCAGAGAACACCGAGATCAGCCACATTTTCTCCTGTTCCAGAAAAATAAGTTTATTCACTGTACTCAACTCTCCTGTGCCAAAAACTCCATAATCTCTCCCTCTTCCTCTTCCTCTTATCTGCTTTACCAACTTCTCTATATCTCCAGTGTCATACTTAAAATTTCCAGTTAACCACTCACCTGTTATTATAGGGACCATCATTAAATATAGAGCTGGAAGTACAAGAATTGCCAAAAGTCCAAGTGATAAGAAAAAATAACAAGTTTGGGGACATTCACAACCCCAGACTCCAAAAACTCACAAAACAGACTTTAACATAACAGGTTTATCACTGACTGCAGCAGTGTCTCCTGGATGTTAAGGTAATAGCATGATGCTAAAGAGAACAAGTGCCTTAAGATTTGGTTCAGGAAAAACACTGAGGGGTCGAGTAATTCCCCTTTCTAATATATCCCCCTTCTTTTCCTCCCTCCTCCCTACCATCTTCTATTCCAACACTATACCATTGTAATCATAAGCTTTTTAATATATCTAAAATTTATATCTTTTCAAACATTTTTTCATAAGCTCCAGGGAGCCAATTGGACCTATCTAAATGAACCAGACTCACCCAGAATAAGTATCATTTAATTCTTCTCTTATTATTCCTGGTCTCAGGAACCCCTGGTAAATTCCCTCTTCCACCCACAAATCCCTCTCTATTTTCCCTCTGGGACTATTCTTCCTTAATCACCAGGATCTAAAATTTTTCCCAGACATAATTTTCTTCCATTCTAGCATCTTGTGAGGTCCAAGATGACAGTCAGACAATTCCACAGAGCCCAGAAAAAAAAAAAACACACAAAAATAATGAGCCACCCCAGGATGCGGTTGAGCATCTCAAATCTCTGATTTCCACAAAATCAGCAAAAGTCAGTCTCGAGAGAACTGATGATGGCCACAAAATCAGCAGGAAGCAGCGTAAGAGACCTTTTGATGCCCCATATCCACCCATTAAAGACACCAAACTCCCTAAATTTTTATAATAAACAAAGGGTGGAATGTAATGATTCAGCCACACAACATGGCTGACACTTCCGGGTACAAGGGCCACGCATGTGTGCACAAGCCCTCATGCAGAAGTGCCTAAGGACCCCAGGGGATCTTAAAGAACCCTGCATTACCTACGTGCGGCATGGTTGCATCACCTACTTCTGACACAACTATGTGAGCACTTGTGTGCATGTGTGGTCTCCATCATCTCTGCAACCACATCATCCCCCTGTGCGCATGTGCCAGGCAGCCTTTAAAAGCTGGACATGCCATCTTCAAGCTCTTTCTCCGCACGCACACTAACCTCACCAGGCCAGTACGCCACCCCACAAATAAACTCCTAAGCGGGTTTGTTGTGATTCTGCATTTCCTTCTCACTCATGCCAGGTTATTTCAACATCTACTATCAAATCATAATTAGATATCCTCAGTAGGCTCAATAATGACTTTCTGTTTTTTATCTAATAAAAATGCAATTATAAGATATATGTGTGATATTTCGTTATTTTCTATGGTTCAGCTTGGAATTTGCACACATTCATAATTCCAGCACTAGTAAGGCCAGTACAGGAAAAAAAGTATTAACCTGAGGTGAAATTGATCCATGTAACAGAAGCTTTATAAAAACTGTTTCAGATAGTCAATCTACTCATTCAGAAGTCAAACTGTTGATTAACCTATCAAAAAATGATAAAAACAGGAAAAATCTGTAATAATTTAAGTCTTTAGAAAAATGAGATATTATCTGCCTTGGTTTTATTTGGTATTTTTTAAGTATTTAATTATTTATTTATTTTTACTTATTTGGAAAAATTGGCTGAAAATATCAGTAATAATCTAATTTAAGTCAAATTGAAGTAATTTTAGAAAAAATTATTGTGATAACCTACTGTTTTTAAATCAGTAGACAAAATCTACAAATTGTTATATTGACTGTAAAATATGCATGCTCTGATTATCACTAAATAATCAGTAATGCCATTAATATAGTATCAAGTATAATGAGAAAATATGATACCATTACACCTCAGACTGTGGTCTCCGTCTTTTTGGTGGGGTGAGGATTGGTCAGCTCATGTCTAATTAGCATCAAAGTAATTTTTGATATTATGATCTTTTTATGACACATAATTTGTTTGATGAAATAATAGAACTATAATCAAATATTAATATTTTGCAGTTTTGGTTCAGATAGCGGTGGAAAAAATGGATGTGGGAATCACATACAAGAGGGAGAGGAAGGGTTATTTTAGTAGTCAGTTGTGATTAAGACACAAGGAAAACACAGGCCATCGAATCAACTAAATGGGACTCATGGGGCTCAAAGAGATTAAAACAGTAATATCCAAGACTGCATGAGTCTGTGCTAGGTCCTTTGTGTACATGTTGTGATTGTATAGGTTGGTGTTCTTTTAGGACTCCTAACAGTAAGAGTGGGGTTGTCTATGGTTCTTTTGCCTGTTTTGGGGATTCTTCCTTCTACTGATTTGCCTCATACAGCCTTGATATGAGAATTTGTTCCTGTAATGGTCTGTCCTGCCCTTTTAAGAGACAAGCCCCACTCACACCCTCACCTGTCCAACACTGTGGAGGCAGGCAGAAAATGGATCTTCCTTCCACTTCCAGTCTGAGCTCCTTTCTTTCCATCTCTCTTCCTAAGAGGCTCTGCCACGCTCCCTTCTCCCCAAGTCTCCCCTTCCCCCCTCCTCTTTCTCTTGTTCTCTTTCTCTCTCCTCCTCCTCTCTGCTCTTTCCCCTTCTCCCTTTTCCCCTTCCCTTTTCCATAACCCACTAAATGAATAACCAATTTCTCTTCATGACGTGCCTATTCGTCTGTCTCTCACCCGCTGGGGCTGCAGCTACTCGTGGGATCAACTGTCTTCATGGCCAGCCGTGGTCTCGTGCCCACTGCCCACTGCTGCCACTCAGGGACCTGCGGCATTTTATTTTTACCATGACAATTCCTAGTCTTATTGCAGGCTTTAAAGCTGTGTTGAGTTGGTAACTCGGGGAAGACCTGTTCTTTTCTCAAGAGAAAGGAATGAGCAGGGGATCTGAAAGAGAGAGATTATTGTGAAGGGTGGAGGTGTGTGGCTGGATGAGTGGAGGGAAGGGAGTCCAGCCAGAATGCATTATATGAGAGAAGAAGAAATTTAAAAAAGGAAGAAAAAAATAAAGAAAGAAAGAAAAATAATGTACGACAGCTATTATGAGCAGTTAAGCATAGTGAACCAGACATTTCAAAAATCTTAAACATGTATAGAAAACACAAGAGAGAAAAAAACGGCAGCGTTTTTTGAGACAATATCTAAAATACCCCAAAGAAAGATGATATGTTAAAGAGAAGGAGTGCGAGAGATGAAAAAGGACAAAACAATAAGCACCTTAGTATAATAAATCAAAGATACATGAGAAACGCCATCTAAAATCCATTGCTCTTGTATTAATCCATATATACGTGTAGTTTTTCTGGCTTTAAAATTTGCTGCTTTGTGAGAGTGGTATAATGAAATTTGGGATGAGCTGATGTGTGAGTTGGAAATTCCTTAGTGAATTTAGATCTGCAAACATGAACTCTTTCCTGTCCTCTGGAGTATAAAAAAAGGGAAGAAAGATAAAAGTATCAGCCACTGCTGCCTTCCACACAGTTCTTAGGTCAACTTTCCTGACACTACTTTAACACCTAATTAAATCACCTGTCTTCAAAGCATGTACAATTATATCCAGGTGATTACATGTAGAATTGTCTCAGAGGTATATTTGTTTTGGAAGATCAAAGTATAACAAAGTGACAAGGTACAATACAATCTACAATGCGAGTTATGTCTAATTAAATATTTTAAAACTAAAATATACATTGTTACTGTGCAGTGGTGGCTTTAATCCCAGCACCGGGGAGTTAGATGCAAGTGAATTTCTGAGAGTTCTAGATCAACCTGTTCTACAGACTGAGTTCCATGATAACAAAGGCTACACATAGAAAGCCTATTTTGACAAAATAAAAGAATAAATAAAATATTCAGTGTGTAAATTTATCCCTCATAAGAAACAAGGAAAGAACTTTCATGTTTTTTAAATAGAGAATATCATACATGCATATATATTTTGATCAAATCTGTTCTTATTTTCTTCCCTTCAGTTCCTTTCCTGAATAAGTTATAGATGGAAGAAGGAAATATCATTCAATATCTAGGCACAGAAAAAGTCTTTCTGAATAGGATCTTAGCATTCCACCCATTTAAACTAACAACTGATAGGTGTGAGCTTTTGAAACTAAAACATTAATATACAGAACATGATATCACCATCTTAGTGAAGAAATTCCTACTAAATGGGGAAAATTTTTTACTCTTCTATGCCTACAAGAAAGTTTGTGTATGTACAATGTACAAAGAAGTTTAGTCAAGTAAAGTTTAATAATAGTCACCCAATTAAAATTTGAGGTATTGAAACCAAACTAAAAGTCATAAAATAAGGAAGTATAAATGACTGAGAAATAATTTTTATTTGTTAAAAACCTTTAGCAATCATGGAAGTGCAAATTAGCATTATTTTGAGATTCCATCTTATTACAATAAGGAAAACTAAGATCCAAAGGAACAAATGCTGGTACGGATATTACTAAAGAAGAATATTCAATCACTGTTAGTATGGGTAAAGATTTGAGAGCTACTGTGACAATAAATCTGAAGTTCTTTATAAGGCTATGATTAGATTTCCTGCATGATCTAGCTGTGCCATTCCTCAGCAGGTGCCCCAATAGGCTTATATCTTACTACATAAATACATGCTCATTCATATTTAATGATGCATTTTCACAGTAACCAAAAAAGAAGAAAAAAGCAAAAGAGACTAGAAATTCATAAACTGATGAATGAACAATGAAAATGTGGAACATACACATAATGGAATACTATCAGCTTTAAAAATAAGAAAATTCATTAGTCCATAGATGAGTTGGAAATAATCACTAATGAATGAAGCAATCTTGACTCAGAAACATAAATGATGTTCATTCTTTCTCATATCAATATGCCAGCTGTGAATATTTCAGTACATGTATTTAGATTGGCACAAAAAATGGAGTAAATAAAGGAGTAAAGGGTCATTTGAGTAACAATGGAAAGATTGGAATAAACACCGAGGAAGGAAAGAACTTTCAGTCAAAATTAACTTTTTAATGTGGGTCTCCGTCTGTATCGCCATCCATCGTCAGGTGAAGGTTCCCTCTGATCTTGCCTTCGTTGCTCACGTTCTCTTTCCTTCTGCTTCTCGTTTGGACCTAGGGAGTTAAGTCCAGTGTTCCAATGTGGGTCTCTGTCTCTATCTCCATACATCGCCAGATGAAGGTTCTATGGTGATAAGCAAAATATTCATCAGTATGGTTATGGGCCAAGTCCGTTTCAGGCACCCTCTCTTCTGTCCAGAGAACAATCTGGGGATCTCTCCTTGGACCTGGGATCCCATTTATAATTAAGTCTCCTGTAAACCCTAAAATGACTCCCTTAGTTGAAATATATTCTTCCCTGATCCCATATCCATCCTTCCTCCCCCCCCATCCCAGTCCACCGAGCTTTCCCCATTCCTCCCCTACTCCCTTCTCTCTAACCCTCTCCCCTTCCAACAATCCTTCCACTCACCCCCCCATGCACCCGAGGTTACTTGGGACTAGGTTACCTGGGACTCTTGTCTATTTCCAATCTCCAGGCGGATAGCTACATGATTTTCATCAGGTTCACCTTCTTATTTAGCTTCTCTAGGATCTCGAATAATAGGCTTAAAGACCTTTAATTATGGCTAGAATCCACATATGAGTGAATACATACCATATTCCTGAGCCCCCCAAGGTCCAAATGAGGAGCAGAAGGATGAAGAAAATGAAAAAGGAAATAAGGACTGCGAGGGATGCGATCACCCACTGATACAAGGGGATGGATCTAATGAGAGTTTACCAAGTCCAGTTGGACTGGGACTGAACGAGGACGCGATCCAACCAGATTCTCTGAATGTAGCCGGATTCTCTGAATGTGGCTGGCCCGGAGTCTTTCTGAAAAGCCATTGACAATGACACTGGGACTTGCTTCCTCTGCATATACTGGATTTTGGGGATCCAGTCTGTCTGGACACTCACCTTCCTGGACCTGGAGGGAGGGGGGAGGAACTTGAACTTCCCACTGGGCAGGAAACCCTGACTGCTCTTAGGGATGGAGAGGGAGGAGGAGAGGGAGTGGGGGGAGTGGGAGGGTGGGGGGAGGAGGGGCGGAAATGGAAACTTTTATAATTTAATAAAATTACTTTCTAAAAAAATATAAAAAATAAAAAATTAACTTTTTATAAAGTTGGAATGTTTATAATGTGAAGTTCATATTTCACACAACAATTGAAAGTGCAGATATATGGATATTGAAAGCTCTCTGTATGACCATGATTTTAGAAATAGCTAATGGAAGCTAGTGAGCTCACCCGAGTATGAAAGTAAAGCCAATCTCTCTCTCTCTCTCTCTCTCTCTCTCTCTCTCTCTCTCTCTCTCTCTCTTTCTCTCTCTCGCTCTTTCTCTCTCTCTCTCTCTCTCTGATCTATAAATAGTCAATAGTTCACCAGAGAGGGTCAAGGGCTGTGAGTTCATACCTTATACCTGCTTGATCATTTATTTTTTATTTTTCTTTGCTTGTATTGAAAATATTTTTTCACATATAATTCATTCTGATTACTGTTTGCCAGCAGCCACACCCTCCCTGCAACCCTTCCCCTTTTTTCCTCCATCCATACCCTTCTTTCTCTCCTTAAACAGCAAACAGGCACCTAAAGAATTATAATGAATTAAAATAAAATAAGATAAAAGCATAGAAAGCACAATAGGACAAAACAAACAGGAAAAAAAGCTAAAAAAAACCAGAGAAACAAATAGATGCAGCAACATGTTGTGGAATGTCCTGATAGGATTAGACAATACTGTAGCTATTTTTTTATTCTTACAGATACCCATTTATTTAGAAAACTGTTAACATTCCTACTGCATACAAAATGAATTAATTAAAGTTATTATCCTCCAACTATGAACACACATTTTTATATTTCATTCTTTAGTGAGTATTACACTTTGTAAGTTTTCTATTTTTAAGTAATCTAAACAAATCAAAGAAAAATAAAATAATTAGAATATTTTCATAAATTTTATTATGTTTACTTGTTCAAACATATGTTCTTTGTAACAGCTATAGTGCAATTGTGTGTAAAAAAAAGAAGAGAATGCACTTTTAACACTTCTAAAACTTCTCTTTACTCCATCTACTAGTGATCAGTTCAGATAAATATTCCATGTTGGATTCATTCTAACTCCTCAAATTAATACTCTACACATGAGTATGGAATGATCTTATCTATTTAATTTTATGACTCACAATTAAATTTTATTAAGAAATAAATATGTGAAAACACTTTTTATCTTTTCTCCATTAAATTTACAAGATTATTTTTGTTTCAGTATATTTATTTAGCTTACAATTTTCTCTCCCTCTCTCATTATACAGGAACTGGACTTTAAAATATAATTGCAAACTATCATAATATAATATAATAAGATAAACAAAACCCTCCACATCAAAATTGGACGAAAGAAGTCAACAACAACAACAACAACAAAAAGAGCCCTATGAGAAGTTACAAGAATAAGGTACCCACTTACTTTTATGGGACTCCTGAGTCTATATATAGAGGCTGGTTAGTGGCCCAATTAAAAATTTCAACTATGAGAGAGAGAGAGAGAGAGAGAGAGAGAGACTGTGCCTAACTTGAACATTTGGAATCTTAAAGTTTATCACTAGTGATAGGCCTCCTCCAAAAAGTCACACCGCCTAATCCACCATAAACTGTCTACCAGCTGGGAAATAATCATTCAACTATATGAACCTACGGGCCGTTCTCATTCAAACTTCCACAAATTACCTCCCAAACTTATGAAAACAGCACTAGTAACTGAATAGCAATTCTTTAAATGCCTAAAGAAGGTTATGAGGTATGTCTTTCCATCCTATGAACTACTCATTCAAACGTTTATATACTACTTGCTAGATAAAATATGTCCTGAGTTCCATAAAAAGTACAAAACTTTTGGATATGGTGCAGACCTGTTCAGGTCCTGAGATTTCTGCTTTATCTCTGTGAGTTCATGTGAGCTTTGTTCATTTGATTCATTGAGTCTTCTTCTTCTGCCTCGCATCCTTTCTGGATTTTACAATTTTTCTTCAGTTTCTTCCACTTGTTTTACTGTGCTCTGAAGGGAAGGATTTGATGGATACAATCCCTTCAGAACTGTGTATATTAAGGGCTCTCTCTCCCGTTCGCTGTGTGTGTGTGTGTGTGTGTGTGTGTGTGTGTGTGTGTGTGTGTGCGCGCGCGCGCGCGCGCGCGCGTGTGCGTGTACAATGTCTGGCTGTAGGTCTCTGCTTTTTCCCATATGCTGCAGAAGGAAGCTTACCTGATGGTAACTGAGTGAAGTACTGATTCACGACTCTGACAGAATATAGTAGAATATCATTAGGAGTCTTTGTTATTGTATTTTTATTTTGTTTACATGTTTGCTTGTTTGACCATTGTTATTTGGTTTTGCAGTGGGTCTCTGGGCCATCTATTCAATTATTCTTGTTCACCACAGCAGTGTCAGATAGGAGTTCCATCTCAAGGAGTGGGCTTTAAGTCAAATTAGATATTGGTTTATTATTCCTACAAGCTTTGTGCGACCTCTGGCCTAGCATAATTTGCAGACAAGACTGGTAATAGATCAAAGGTTTTGTTCATAGGAGAGGCAGATCTATGAAAGCACATATGTACTTTATAGGATTTAAGTTTCAAATTCTAATCATTATAAAATTTTATTTTGATGGTAAATATTTTTTCCAAGCCATAGAAACAGACAAAATATGAAATTAAAATATAAAACTCATCACTCAAAGCACGATATTTAGAAATTAAAATAGAAAAAAAAACTAAAAGAAAAAAATAATGCCAAGCTCAGGAAGTAGGTGAGAGTTGCTGCAACAATATTTCTCATAGCAATCATAAAGGTCATCCATTCAGAACTGGATAATGACTAGAATGAAGGTCATAAATAGAAACTAGAGATCAAGTGTAGTGTATAGTTCATATTATCTGCTTTCTTCAAAAGTAGCATTTTATAAAAGAAACACTCACCTTTTTGATTGACCTTGAGTTTATAACCTTATTGTCAAGTCTTGTTGGAAGAGAAAAATCACAATTACCTACTGCTTTAAAGAATAGATTTTCCACACCTCCAAACCAGAGATAAAGGTTCATTCCAAACCAAGATTAAAGATTACTTTTGAAATAGAAAACTCATAAAAAACTTAATTTAAAAAATAAAAATGAAAAGGCTGAATAGAAAGATGAAAATGCGTAAATACAGAGATAATGCAAACTTGCCAAATGATTGAAATATATAGTCCACATGTTTTTTTTTGTGGAGAAATCCAACAATGTAATATATGAAAATACAATTTTTTTTAAAAGGTACACATAAATTGCAAAATAAATGGTTACATTTTATACATTGATTTCAAATGGAAACTAAGAAATACATTTCCTACCAACTTTTTTTCTAAAAAATATTTATAGTAATAAGAGAAATGTTGCTTACAAAAATGTAAAAATTGTTTCAAATTGATTTCTCTATCATAAACAGAATTTTAAATTGTTTCAAATGGCAAAGATTTGATATTGACACATTAAATTAAACAATAAATTGATAAAGAAAAACTTTAAATGAAAACTCAAGTATATAATATGAATGCTATATTGTAGTGGAACTCACTTCATTTGTGTTTTAATCAATAAATTTTGCTTGAAGATCAGAAAGCAAAATAACAGGTGACAATAATTTTTCATTTTTCTAAAATCTGAAAGGCATGTGTTTGAGTGTTTTCTTCCTTAAATTTATGGTGGACACTGAAGGACGTAAATGGTTTGGTTTTCTGTGTGAAGGTGTATAAATGTGCATGTATTTACACACCACACAAATACTTCATAAATATGAAGAAAGATTTTCTGCATTAATTACAAATAATATAATTGACAAATAAAAGTAGAATGTCAGCCTATCATTAAATGTAATTTGAACATAAAGAAAATGGCTGATCTGGATGTTGAAATGCTGGCAAATTAACATTTGTTATAAATGGTATATCTTAGGTACACACCAAAACAATGCATCAAAGAAACAATATTAATTACATTCAAAGAATCCGGTTTGATCACATGCTCGTTCAGTCCCAGTCCAGCTGGCCTTGGTGAGCTCTCATTAGATCAATCCCCTTATATCAGTGGGTGAACGAACCCCTCGCGGTCCTGACTTCCTTGTTCATGTTCTCCCTCCTTCTGCTCCTCATTTGGACCTTGGGGGCTCAGTCCAGTGCTCCAATGTGGGTCTCTGTCTCAATCTCCATCCATTGTCGGATGAAGGTTCCCTCTGATCCTGGGACTGTCTGAGAAACCATTGATAATGGCACTGGGTCTTGTTTCTTCTGCATGTACTGGCTTTTTAGGATCCTAATCTGTTTGGATGCTCACCTTCCTAGACCTGGAGGGAGGGGGGAGGAACTTGAACTTCCCACAGGGCAGGAAACCCTGACTGCTCTTAGGACTGGAGAGGGAGGAGGAAAGGGAGTGGGGGGAGTGGGAGGGTATTGGGAGGGGGGGCGGAAGTGGAAATTTTTATAAATTAATAAAAAAATAAAATAATAATAATAAACAAAAAGAAACAGTATTACATGAAGAAAGATGTGAAATAAGAAGCTACATCTAAATTTAATTATTTGCAGACTATTTTGCTGATATTTGGCAAGTACTGAAAATGTTAAAATGAACTGACTAAAAATAATATTAACAGAAACAGGCAGATCTCTGTTATTTTGAGGTCAGCATTGTCTAGAGAGTAAGTTTCCAGGACAGCCAGAGACAGACAGAGAAACCCTCTCTTGATAAACTAAAAAAACAAAAATAAAGTTAAATATTAAAACTATTAAGATGGCATTATCACTTTTCTTTTGTAAGAATATTGGAAACCATTGTTACTCTTAAATCTGAATATATATATGTATACATTCATATATGTAAATATATATGGATGTGACAGCACTCAATGAAAAACGTTTGAATATAGTGCAAGAGAACAAAAATGAGTGCATGGAGGTTCTAGATGGAGGAAAATGGAAAGAGAAAGTTATGTAATTACAATTTAAAAAATTAAAAGAATAGTAAAACAATATATAAGAAGATCCATTAAAAAAATAACCACCTGAGTGTTATGGCTTAGAGAAACCAAAGGCTCATTAAAATCCAACTCCATACTAACTTTTGGTTTGGGCCAGTCCCCACAAAGGGAACAAACTATGATTTTGAATGAAATGGTCTTTGACTCCCCACTAACTTCAAAAAAGCAAGGGCTGTGCTAGTACATTCTGCCAGTGAAAGTTAATCATAAGACATTATCTAGCATTCCTGATGTGCATAATCTTTAGATACACTCAAATCTCACATTTAAATTGGCAGACTAGTTTAACATTGAACAATAACTGTAACAATTGCTGTCTATCTACACATAACCACTATTAACAGATTATTTATGTAAAAATTTCTTGCACAAATTAAAAATCCATTCAGATAAGAATATTAAAATGGTTTTGACTTTGAAATTGAAATAGGTCACATTTTTGTTTATACCAGCCAAGACACAAAAGGACAACATATCAAGTTTATCTTTAATGCACAATATTTAATGTATCAGTCTTATTAACAGAATAAATTTGTGTTTAATAGACCATTTTTCAAAAGCAGATTTAATATAGTCCTTTGTAGGAAAATATTTGAGTCTGTCAACATCAATTCTATTGAGAGTTTATAGATTTTTGAAGTTGAAGTATTGAAGGAATGCTTATAGATATCCTTTAAATCTCATGGACAGAAACTAAATAAATGAGTAAATAAGTAAATGGAATTTGAAAAGGTTGAACTTGTTAAATATTCTAATCATCCTAAAATAAACAGATGGCTTGTATTCAAGCAAAGGAAAACAGTAATTATACACATCTGTGGAACACCAACAAAATCCTGTCAATCCAGAATCTTATGCTGCTGTTTCACAGCAGATTCAGAAAATAACATTTGTATGATCATTACTCATTTTTGTAAAAGCTGTAAATGAGACTAAAATAATTTGATCATGCGAAATTCAAGGGGAGTTTCTTCATGTTATTCTTTCTTAAAAAATTGTACTATTGACAGTCAATAGGTTACCAAGTTTGTTAATTATAGTTTTCCTTTGCAAAATTTTCTTCATGTGCCATCAATTTTTTGTTAACGAAAAAAGTTTATTTATATTTACTCAGCTATTTGAAGAAAATTGTCTATACCTAACATCAGGTGTATGATAAATATCACACCTCAAAAATCTTGCGAAGAATACTGAACCCTGGCAAAACTGAGCACAGTTCTTTAGAGTTTAAACTTTTCTTGTGAATTTTCATAAACAGGCAGAAATGCCATCACCTAAAGTGGGTGTTGCAGCTCCACGTGAAGGAACAGCAGCTCAGCCATCTGGAGAGACACTTAAAGAATCTTATTGTCCAATTGGGTTTCTGTAGCTCTGTATGGCAGTCTTTAGACACCCACATTTTCTGTCTAGAAGTGCAAATGAATGCTTTTATTTCTGGAAGCTCATGTAAAGTGCTGCATTCCAGATAGCCAGACTGAAATGCTCCTGGCAACCAAAGCCATTTCATTAGCCCAGTTAGAATGGCATGCATAAAAATTTAGATTGTTCCCTGTAAATCAATTTTCATTACTAATTTTAATGAGGCCAGTAGCTTTTTATTTATACACAAAACACAGAAGAGCCTAATTTTAGGATCAAATAAAAATGCATGGTTCTGAGTACTTGTGGATACTCTGCAATTTGTTATAATGAACGTAGCTTTGCTTATTGAACTTAAAGGGAATTGATGATTAAGATTTTTGTTTCCCTATTTTGTTTTCTCACTTTAATTATGTTCGTATTGATTACTGTGAGCTAACTATATAATAGTTGACTTGACTAGGAAAGCAAAAGCATCAAAGTTCATGAAAATTGGTGAGAATTTTCATTATCATTGAAGTAATGCTACTTGGGGTTAAGGTATATAGGAGCACTGTTAGTAGCTCTATGGAAAAAAATCTTAATCTAATGTTTAAATACAAGCGAGTTTAGCCCAGGGAATTGTAAGTAAGAGAAAAACAAAAAAATGAACAAACCATCCCAATAAGCAAATCCATGGCTAAAACTATATAGAGCTTAAGACCATATTCATGTCATTGGGAAAATGCAGACTGGGAAGAGAGTGTTGATAAGGCCATATTATCAAGAGACATGACTACAAATACTGATGAGTATAAACACTTAGAGTGATATATTTCGTACTTTTTGAGAGGGGATGCTCAAATGATGGTAGTATGATTCTTCCATAAGGGAATTTGAAGCAACTTTGACATCTTGAAAAGAGAAATTTCCATGGAATAAAATTGCTGAACTATGTAGGTGCAGCAAAATAATTAGAGCATTAACGTTTTAAAGGCTGTGTCCACATAGATGCTGTGACTCCATACAGACAAGTGTGTGATATATGGATATATATTGCTTATAAAAACACATGTGATTATATGTGTGCTAAAATATCTTGTTCTAATGGTGCAATTCTTAAAATATGTATGGCATCTGATGTTTTAATAACAAAGCTCTTTTTCTTGGCTCAGTGTTAGAAAAATTAGACCAATAAATATCATGCTAATTGCTTGTCATATCAGCAACAAAAACAGTATAATTGCATTTCACTTGTCTGCTCTTGAAACATTCCTTTGAAGAGAGTAAGTAAACAAAAATACATCAAAGATGAGCCTAAAATAAAACCTTTTATATTATAAACCCCATCAATATTTAAATGACAGTTAACATTACTTTTCTAGTTAAATATTCCTGAGAAGAAATAAAGTTTACATTCAAAAAATACCCAACATATAGTCAGAGAGCAGACAGATTTGAACATCGGATAGCTTATAATTATTGTAATCGATTTTAAAGAAGAATCTTCACCAGTAGGGTTTTTTAATTAGTCATCCTATATATGAGTGCCTATTTTTACCTAAAGTACATTAAAGTTAAAATCAGAAATAATTATGAGTTAATAGACCTGAATGCAGAACTCTAATTTAAAATTTCCAAATGTTTCTTCACACATGAAATGAATTATCACATGATTATCATCTTTTAAGATATTAGAATGTCTGATGAATACAATAATCAAATAAAGAATGTCAACAAG
Source organism: Myodes glareolus (assembly GCF_982192425.1). Classification (NCBI taxonomy): domain Eukaryota; kingdom Metazoa; phylum Chordata; class Mammalia; order Rodentia; family Cricetidae; genus Myodes; species Myodes glareolus. The sequence goes on along the minus strand of NC_142037.1, from coordinate 71,239,911 downwards.
ACACTGCTTAAAAACTGGTTAAAAATAACTATTGTCCTTCATTTCATGTTGACAAGTAGTGAATAATAATCAGAAAGCATAAAAATCACAGTATGAAATGTATGAAAGTATTCCTTTTGATTTGTAACATATTTTATTTCCTACTGTTGAGATCAGCATTTTTAAAAAGTGCATAATATTTTCAAAAGCAATATATAATCATACTGTGGATTCGAATTTAAACAAAAAAAATATTCCAAGCACAGAGGCTATAACTCCTTGGAAAGCATTTGTCTAACATGCACAATACCCTATGTTTCAAACCCAGCAACCATTGCTCAATAGCATTTAATTTCTTGTTTCTCTAATAAAACACCAGATGAAATAAAGTTAAAGGAGAAAATGTTTATTTGATCCACAACTCTAAGTTATAGTTTCTTCATTGTAGGAAAGTTTAGATTTCAGGAGCTTGAAGAAACTAGTCATCGACAGTCAAAAGATGACAGCAATAAATCAATGAATGGAATACACATTTCTACTCAGTACACTTTCTGTACTTACTCAGTATAGGGCACCCTGCCCAGAGTATAGTCCATCCTACCGTTGGTGGTTCTTTCTAACACAATATAACCAAGCTAACCTCAGGTCAACATGATCTGGACATTCTTCTGCTGTGAATTCCTTTCCACATGATTCTTTTTGGTGACAAATTGGCATCTAAAACTAAATGCCATAAGTCAATACTCCATCCAACATTTCCTTTAAATGTTGGTTTTAGGGTATTTTGTTAGGTGACATTTTTCTCTTGAAAATGAAGCCCTACTGACCATTATGAGAAGTTATTTAAATCTACATGTTTATTTATAAAATGAATTACATGTGTTATAGAGATTGTAGGTGAAGAATTAAAAGTATACTTACTTGTAGCTTTTTCAGATATTCTTTGTCTTATCCACCCATGTGCCTCCATTGTATACCTTCCTCACCTTTCCCATTGTCTCTAAGCAATCACATGAGTGCTACTATTCCCTGTGGCCCAGCTCACCTTCTGCTGTTTTTATCCCTTCTCCATAAGAAATCCTCTCTTCTCATTTCCCTGATCTATCACTTGTATTTTGCTATTCATATCTATGCTGCTCCCCAAAACTGTATCAAGGAACTGGTCTCATATTTCTTTCCTGAGTTCTATGGTTACTAAAGACTATATGGTCACATTTGATGATTAGGGCCAAGTAGTCTCCATTAGAAGACAGTAGGGTTTGAGTTAGATAAACTCAATATTATCTTCTCTAGTTTCATCTGCTTGCTTGCAAAGTTCTTGATGTCATACTTCTTTACAGGTGGATATTATTCCATTAGGTGTGTATGTATATATATGCATATATATATATATATATAATGTTGTTAGCCAGTTGTACAATACTTAGCTTGTTTTCATTTCCTATGCATTATCAATAGAGCAGCAATGAATCTGGCTAAGAAAGTTTTTCTTGGAGTAAAATGCCACATCTTTTTGGTATATGTCAATATATATCATTGACATATATATATATATATATATATATATGGTTATTTATTTTTAGCTTTTTGAGAATTGTCTACACTAATTTTCATATTGGCCACACCAATTGGCAATCCCACTAATTATGAATGAGAATTACATTTTCCACAAATCACTCTTTGTATTTGTTGTCAGTTGTTCTTTCACCTTCTGACTGGGGTAAAATCAAATCTCAAAGCTGATTTGATTTGAATTTTCCCAGTTGCCATAGATGGTTACAGGCAACAGAGTTAAATTTGAGAACTGGAAAGGTGGTCCTCTCCTGACATAAGCACATCTTTTGTTGCCCAGTATCAAATGACCAAGCTGAAAACATATGTGTAAGTAACGTCTCCTAGATCAACAGGTTATACATATACACATACATGATATATATTCGTATATATATATGCTTGTGAGAGCAGCTGATGAAGAAAGAGGCCATAAATTTTAAATATTGTAGAGAGGAGTATATGGATGGATTAAAAGGAAATAAAGGAAAAGCAGAAATGTTCATGTTAGATTGCAAACTCCATTTTAAATAATAGCAACAAAAGAAAGCAAAGAGAACTTGTCCTGGTGTTCCATGACTGTCATGCCAATGCTATGGAGGCTGTAGCTGAAAGTTTGAGGGTTGCGGCAAGCCTGGGCAATGGTATGAGTTAGAAGATTCTTAGCTAGTATCAATAATGTGAGACAGAAAAAAAATATTTCAAAGGTTCCTTCTTTCAGTGATATATAAAAACTACACATGAGTTATGTCGTATGCCTTCAATTTATGCACTGGGCAATAGGTTGGACTGATTAAAGAAGCCATGCTATTAAGATGGCTACTGATGAAATTGCACCCCAGGCTCATTAGATTTGGTATATAAATCTGTCGTCTTTGCAGATAACTTTTAACAAGGTCAGAAAAGGTGTTTGTCATCAGTTCTCATTCTGGATCTCTGAGAAAGATGTCAAATTTAAAAAAATGAAATATTTGAGGTATAGAAATAGTATTACTTAAATATTCTTAAATTATTTCCTGTTTTCTTCAATTTTACTTGTATATATATATATATATATATATATATATATATATATATATATATATACTGAACTACTTAAGTGAAACAGAAATTATCAGAAACAAAAATGGAATGAAATGATTATAGGAAGTATGAACAAATCAGAAAATTTCGGAGGGTATTTTCTAATTCTGAAGCTTAAAATACTGGATTTATTATACAAGTGAAAATGATAAAGAAGTCATATCTTGTCAGAAAAGAATTATTGATGAAGCCACAGTATAAAATCAAGTCTTTATAAAGTTGAAAAACCTTGAAAATACCATCTGGGAAAGAGTAAAAGTTGTATGCAATGAACAAACCTGTTTGCAATTTGAGCCTCAAGGGAGAAGAAAATACCCTGCCCTGAGGGCTAGTAAATACAAATTGCTTTGCCAAAATGTGCTTAATACATTTAAATCTAAACTCTGTTTTGGTTTATGCTACTTATGTGGTGTATAAATTCAATAGCTTTTCTCACTGGTGTCACTATCAAGAGATGTCAGAAACAAACAGAAATACTGTTGAAAAAAATTCCTTAAATCCAGGCATCTCAATTTAAGAAGAAAAAAATTAGACCACATTTGCATTAAGACATAAAAATTACTAAAAGCTACAAAGCTACACTCTAAGACTTTTTAGTTGTTTGAGAGTTTTATTCATGCACATACTGTATTATGATCAAACCCACCCCTCATTGATTCCCTTTCAATACCATCATCAACACTTTTCCTTTTCAGATTCTTGTGCTCTGTTTTAAGCTCCACTGAGTGCACATAATACTGTTTCTATGTGTAATGGTTTTGAACTGTCTGCTGGATCATGAAGAACTTCTCAGAGTCTGAATCACCAAAAAAAAAAAAAATACTTTTTTTTTTGTCCGGGAGCCATCAATTGCCAATATATTCTCAGATAAGCCAGAATTTGGCTTGTTAGAATGCAGGCCTATTTTGTATTGTTCTCTGTGGGCTGTGCGTGTGCATTGACTTTCTGGTTGATCGTATGTCCGTTCCCTGCAGCGCTCCACTACAGCTGTCACATCAAATATCTTCTCCCCTGTTCTATGAGGATCTCAGAATCTGTCTTCTACCCATGTTGACTATTTTAAGTTCTCAATAATAATCCCAATAAAATGAAAAAGAATTATAACAACATAAGTGTTAGTTTATTACTACATTCACATAGTAGAATTGCAGTATAGCTTATTTCATATTTCTTATACTATGGTGAGAAAATAGGTTTGGCCTTGTTAATATTATTACCAAAAATGGGATCTGTCATGTAGGACTGGACTTATGCATAATTAGAAAGTTTTTATTATTCATCTCAGAGTCACACCAGTACCCAGACCAGAATGCCATGCTAGCTGTTATTGTGGCTCTCAGGGTTCAGAGTTAGGTAAAATTATTCATTAGTTACTTCTGGCTCTTATACTCTGTCTTCCTCCTCTTCCACAATGCTATGTGAACCAGAGGAGGTGGGGAAGCGATACAGATATCTCCATTAAAAGGTAAATTTTCTATACTGACTTTTGGTACTTTGACCACAGTGAAGTATAACAGCAAACACACAAGAGGGAATGAACAACATCAATCAGATTTGTTGGTTTAATGAAAGAGGTGAACACAAAATTTGACAGAGAGAGAACTGGAGATGGATCTGGGAGGGGTAGGCATAGGGTCTGTGGATATGATCAAAATAAATTGTATGAAATTCTTTCTTTTTTGGTTTCCTGTTTTTTTGTTTGTTTCTTTGTTTTTGAGACAGGGTTTCTCTGTGTATTTCTCAGAATTTCCCTGAGTTTTCTGTACCTCACTCTGTAGACCAGGTCAGCCTCAAACTCACAGAGAAGTGCCCGCCTTGTTCCCCAAGTGCTGGAACTTAAGGTGTATGCCACCACTGTCCTGTCTCATTGGTTTCTTTCAATGACTGTCAATGTTATATTCCCTCTACTTTGCATTCATTTTTTTTTAAAAAAAATAATGTTTTTTTTTTTAAGAAATTTAACACAGCCCAAGATATGAGCTACTAGAACTGCAACAAGGATAGCGAAAAGAATGCCTACAGAATAGTGGGACATTGGAAAATCCTTCTTTGCCTTAGTGCCAGACTTTTCTGTCTGAAGATAAATGAGAAAACACACAGGTGCTCATGGTAACTTTCACTTTTACTCCATCTTGAAAAATCTCTTTCTGAAAATTTCTCTGTCTTCACATAGTTGGATTCCTTTACATCAGCTACAGATCTCTCTTTACATACATATACTTCTCTACTCCATAGCCACACATCTCTATACATAGTTACATCTCTTTCACACAGCTACATTCTCCACACAGTTACACACTTTCACACTTCTTTACACAGCAATATCTCTCTCTGCATAGCTACATTCTCCACACAGTCATGTACTTCCTCGCTCACATACATCTCTCCTACATACTATGAAGCTACAGATTCTACACCTCTCTACCCACTCAGATACATCTCTTCACACTTCACTCACTTCTTTCCTCTCTCACATATCTCTCTCTGCACATTCAGTAACATCTCCTTTTCCCCGCACACACACACACACACACACACACACACCACCTCTACAGTCAAACTCTCGACAATTGTATGATACATTTTCAGAGTCCCACCCATTCTTATAACACATGAAATGTCATGCAGTTTTACTCAGGCTAGGGAGTTTATGCTGATCAGCCAGTGAGCAATGCTTGGCCATGCACACAGTTCTAAGTGCTCCGTGTTCTGAGTAAGAAAGTGACAATGAAATTCACAACTTAAACAATAAATATTTAGCTGACTGAACCTTGAGTGGTTATGTGCAGAAGTCAATTGCTGCAGAAAAGAAAGAAGTCAAGATAGATAGAAAGAAAGAAAGAAAGAAAGAAAGAAAAAAAGAAAGAAGGAAAGAAGGAAGGAAGGAAGGAAGGAGAAAAAAGAAAGACAGAAAACAGCCAATGAATTTATGAATGTACGTGACTGAAAACAGGTAAAGTAAGTTTATGTAAGTATGTGTTTATGTAAGTTCTGATTCCTAAATATTTTGCTATTATATCAAGTTATTATATGTATATTTAGTTGTCCATTCATAGATTGTTATTTTAAATGACATCTAAACAACCATTGTTTTTTGATGTATATGTTTATGTTAGTGAATTTTGCTGTGAATTACAAAATATGCAAAATACAAATAGAGCAAGTTTATCCCTTATTGTAAAGCAGTTTCTTGCTGTTTTACATATGCAGAGATGTGTAAAATCCCTATCAGTATTTCGTCTGGTGATGACAGCTGTATTACTAAATCATTAAAGAATCAGCTCTAAGCTTACTAAATGATCTAAGTCAGCAAGGTTGCACATTTTACGTATAATAGTTATAATCCATCTAGTATAGAAAGTGCAACACAATCAATTCAGTAAAAGCCTCTTGTATCAAAATCCTGTGTATTGTGAAGAAACATGAATTGTCTGCATGTTCCCCAATATAGTTTTCAGACAATTTTTTTCATTGCATAGAGAATTTTTTGGCCTGCACTGACAAGCAATTCAGAAAACATCAGCAGATGATGGCGTTGATAATAACTGATGAGATTCCATGGAAATGCTAATCATTCCACAAGCACTGCCAATCATTCTCCTTGGTTAAATAGTCCAATCCTTCTAGATTTAGTGTGTGATGTTTGCTGAAAGCACACACTACAGTAATTAGACTGTCTTCTAAGAGGAAGAAAGGTTTTTTTTTTTATTGTTGGTGTTCTGTGTTTGTTTGTCTTGTTCTTTTTTTTTTAGACTTTGGCTACAGTAAGTAGCCTCTGATCATGAAAAATCAAAAAATCTTTTAATGATTCAACAAAGCAGAATATTAAAAAGATGCTTGTAGTCTGCTTTATGTAAATGCAGAAAATATAAGGTGACTAGATTCTGTTTGTTGGCATGTGTGCTATTAGTATTAAAGCTAAAGTACTTGTAGATAGTTATTGAACCATATGCATTTCAATATAGAATACTATAAAGTATAGTTTTTGTTCTCTCATGCTTTAATATACATCTGCAGCATCATATTTTAGTGGATTATGAACATATAATTATTTTTAATCCACTAATAAAGTAATACAAATTTGATGCAAGCAACATGTTTATTAGAATCATAAAATAAAGTTTAAATAGAGACATTTCTCAAATTAAAATTCAGACTATTCTAGTTTATAAAATTCAGATGTGATATCATTAATTTGCAGAAAATAAACCATTTGTGAGCTTTTTAGCTTCTTTTTTATATTGATTTTATGGAACTATACATTTTTCTCGGCTCCCCTCCCTGCTGTTCCCCTCCCCTTCTACCTTCTTCTATGGTTCCCATGCTGCCAATTTACTCCGGAGATCTTGTCTTTTTCTATCTCCCACATAGATTAGATCTATGTAAGTCTCTCTTAGGGTCATCATTATCATCTAGGTTCTCTGGGATTGTGATTTGTGGGCTGGTTTTCCTTTCTTTATGTTTAAAAACCACTTATGAGTGAGTATATATGATAAATGTCTTTCTGTATCTGGGATACCTCACTCAATATGATGTTTTCTGGAACCATTTATTTGCCTGCAAATTTCAAGATATCATTATTTTTTTCTGCTCTGTAGTACTCCATTGTGTAGACGTACCACATTTTCCTTATCCATTTTTTCAGTCAAGGGGCAGTTAGGTGGTTTCCAGGCTCTGGTTATGACAAACAATTGTACTATGAATACAGAGTTGAGCACATGTCCTTGTGGTATGATTGAGCATTGCTTGGGTATATACCCTAAAGTGGTATTGATAGGTCTTGAGAAATGTTGTTTCCTAATTTTCTGAGATCTTGTCATACTGATATTCAAAGGGGCTGTACCAGCTTGCACTTCCACCAGCAATGGAGAAGTGTTCCTTTTTCTCCACAACCTCTCCAGCAAAATTTGTCATCAGTGTTTTTAATCTCGGCCATTCTTACAGGTGTTAAGGTGAGATCTCAGAATTGTTTTGATTTGCATTTCTCTGATGGCTAAGAATGTTGAGCAAGATAAAGCAGCAGTCTATGGAATGGGAAAAGATCTTCACCAACCCCACATCAGACAGAGGACTGATCTCCAAAATATACAAATAACTCAAGAAATTGGTCATCAAATAATATAGTAAAAAAAAAAAAGTACAAACTTAAACAGAGAATTCTCAACAGAGGACTCTAAAATGGCTGAAAGACACTTAAGAAAATGCATCTGTGAGCTTTTAACAAAGAAGTTTTAGTCTCTTTTCCAAGTTTCATAAAATATTTTAAAAGAAGAAGAACTAATTACATGATTCCAAAGTAGTATATTCAACATAATGAGATGAGTTTGGGGAAGTGTTTTGAATTGTGGAGCCTAATGCTTATTTATTTATTAAGAGGTCTGGCCTTTAAATTTACATTTAAAGTTTCTTAAGCTTAAGATCTCAAAATATTTCCTTTTAATTTCTTAAAGTGTTTTCTTGTGGGAAAATTCCCCAGGTATAATTAATATAACAAATAAATTCATATTAATTGGCTCATTATCATGCTTAAATCATAAATATCCTTTCTACTCCCAAGGATCCACATGTTTCTTAATAACTCTTCTTTCCATTCTTCCGCCTATAACTCTTTTTCCCCGAGTCTCAATAAAATTTCTGTTAGTTTAAAATGCATATTCCCTGAATTAATTAAAAACACACTTTCACTGCTGTTTCCTAATGTCTAACCCTGACAATCCCATCAGCATTTGCAAACACAAAAATAGTTTATGAGCAGCATCCTAGTCTGTAGATATCCCACACTTTGTTGTTAATCCATTTGTAAACATATCAGAATAACTCTAAAATGGGGTTATTTTAAATACAGCTGTTGTGCAAGTACTTTCACAAGTGTTTGCATGAAAAATCTCTCTGACCTCTTGGGATAGCTGCACCATATAACAGAGACACCCCCATACACGCACATTTTTGAAGAATAATAATATTTTTTTCTAAATCATTCCCTTTTATACTGCTAAATTATGTATGTAAGTATACTATTCTTATTTGTGTAATCAATCTTGTTTAAAATGTTAGCCATCGAGAGGCATTCGTTTTGGACTGAATGTATGTATGTGTGAGGGTGCTGCATCTCCCGAATCTGAAATAACAGACCATTGTGAGCTGCCATGTGGTTTCTAAAAATTGCAACCGGGTCCTCTGGAAGAGCAGCCATGCTCTTAACCTCTGAGCCATTGCTCCAGCACTTAACAAGAGGTATTTTTAATCATATATTTGAATTTTTAAAATTTTGGTATAAAGACCTAACTACTATCTAAACATTTTTACAAGATTATTTCTTATAAATGTGTTTCCTTTAATGTAATTTCTGTTGAGATACATTCTCATTTTTAAACTTTCAATGTTTCTCTTTATTGAGTTTTAGAGATATTTATACGCCTTGGGCATAAATTCTCTAGCAGAGAGGAAGTATTTTCAAGTATGACTTCAAAGTCTCTGACGTTTTTTGCTCATAATTTTATATGTTCTTAGAGAAATATATATGTATGTATATAAACACACACATATATATATGTGAATAATTTATGATATTTTACTTTGAAAAACTTCCAATGCCTACAAAATGTAACATAATTGTAACTTGACATATCTTGTTTTATTCTTTATAGATATTGTATCACTACCTTACAAGATATCTGGTAAGAAATATTCTCATACATGTTACTTTTGGTTTTCACAGTTGAGATTTTAATCTAATAGCTTTAATTAGTTTCATAATAGAATGTCATATTTTACATTCATAATAGTTGGATATCTTTTATAAGGAATTATATAATACTATCTCATATAATTTCTATTTTCCTACCAATGATAGAACTTTTTGCTTATGGGATCATTCAACATATTCAGAATGACCTAAAGTTATTAGAATTATTTTCTTGGATATTTACTTTTTCTTTTGAGTTTTCTTTTTTTTTCTTTTTCTTGTTTTTACTGAAAATAATTTCTTCTAACAGCCAAAAGATAATGGCCAAAAATGATATAACAAGATACTGAGATTTTTTCTCAAGTCTTTTATACTTCAGTAATCTATGAAATTTAAATTTTAGTAATTTTAAAATATTGTGGTCAAATTTACTCATGCTAGGTATGTTATCTATTTACTTCTTATGATTGTTTTAATTACAAATAAGTACTTGATTCATGTTAGTTGTCTTTTGTTCAGCAGTGTCTAATAGTCTCCACATTCTCTTCTCAACAGTTGTATTACATAAGATGGTCATCATTTGAAGAAGGGATCAATCATAATTCTTTTTGTTATCTACAATTCATCTTATCAGTTTTTATTCTTAAATGAAATTCAGGCAAAATAACTTTTAAATATTTTCTCTGATGACTCTATCATCTGTTTCAGAATAGGATTATTTATTTATTTATTTACCCTGTCAAATTGTCTTATTGTGAGTATGAGTTGTTTTCTTGTATTCTGCATGCTTGGTCTTGGTAATGCTTGACTGGTGATTGAAGTAAGAATTATCACAATGGCCTTTACACAGTTGTGTTCATTTCTTTTTTTTTATCTTAGCTTTTTTCAGTTTTTTTTTCAAAGTTTATTAAATTATAAAAGTTTCCATTTCCGCCCCTCCTCCCAACACCCTCCCACTCCCCCACTCCCCTCCTCCTCCCTCTCCATCCCTAAGAGCAGTCAGGGTTTCCTGTCCTATGGGAAGTTCAAATTCCTCCCCCCTCCCTCCAGGTCCAGAAAGGTGAGTGTCCAGACAGACTGGATCCGCTAAATCCAGTATATGCAGAGGAAACAAGTCCCAGTGTCATTGTCAATGGCTTTTCAGAAAGACTCCGGGCCAGCCACATTCAGAGAATCTGGTTGGATCACATGCTCGTTCAGTCCCAGTCCAACTGGCCTTGGTGAACTCTCATTAGATCAGTCCCCTTGTATCAGTGGGTGATCGCATTCCTCCCCAAGGTCCAAATGAGGAGCAGAAGGAGGAAGAACATGAAAAAGTTGTGTTCATTTCTTAAAATTATTCCACAAAATCCCTTTATAACAGGTTAATTGTAATAGATGGATATGAAATTTGCTTGGTGAAATATTTGGATAAAGCAAAATATCGTTCAGTTTTGGTTTATGTTTTACAAAGCTGACTGATGCAATTTTCAATAATGCTGTGGTTTGTTCACTTAACTGTTTGTAGGAAGATTAGGCCTACCAGCCTGAGATGAATCAACCTGGAGTCTGCTTGAGAGCTTAGCAACAGGTGTTGTCAGAGGACCTGATCCTGCCTACCTAGTCAATGAGGGATAACCATAGGAGGTCACCATACAAGGATACAGCTTGTGTGCTGGGAGGAGGGTTTATAAAGTTCTGCCCAATGCTGAATAAATCAGGCCGCAGTTTGATTTTGCCTGACTCCTGGTGTCTATGCCATTGATGCTGCGCTTTCTTACTTGCTACTCCGAGGGAGCACTTAGGACCCAGAGATATCTGGCACCTGAACAGGTTCTAGTCATCCCCCTCTCCTCACTTGTCAGGATGGACAGTGCCCCAGTGGTGGTGTATATTGGTGTTGTGTGTTTTAGGTCCCTTTGGTAGGAAAGCATTGGAACCCCCTTTCTTTGCTTCTTTTGTGTTGTCTGTCATGTTAGTCTGCCTGTCCAGTTAGGAAGGCGTATTTTTTTCTTTTTTGGTTCACCCAGTGCCTCCACATAAGGGCTTATCACACAGGAGATGGGACCAAGGCTTGACTCCTGAATGCAATCTCTAATCCAGAGATATCATGCAGGCTTATGGCCATGGCCTAAAAAAATCACAGAAGTCTCCCACTAAGCACAGAACATAAAGGTCTAACAGAATTTTCACCCCTGTTGACTGTCAGGTTCTCTCTGACTGTTTCTTGTCGGCTACCTCCTTCTACAAAATGGGCAACCTCTCCATCACCTCATCCTCTTTAATGTCTGATTTCTCTATGACATCAGATGATAAGGGGACAGTTCAAACTCCACAAAACATGCTAAAGAGATTGAAGCCAAAGTTAAGACTGCATTGTCACTTCCCCATTAACTCCACTCCTGCTGGGAGAGGCTATGCCTCCGCTGCAGTACATTTGGTGTGAAGAGCCTCAAGAACTGGGCATCTCTGCCAAGGAACACACTCCTACTCCTGGTGAGACAGAGATATCCAATCTCCTTCCAAAGGCAGTCACCAGCTCTCCTGCTAACACCTGGGCAAGGGTATGCTTGTGTCTTTCCTCAGACTACCATGATGCCAATATGAGTTCTAGTAAGAAATGTGCACCAAAACATGGATCAGCCTATATCCACCAAGTAGAGAATAACCCAGGGTGTGTAATGTATATAGCCCCCTTTCTTGCTTTCGTTGCCCCACCCAAACAATGTGAATTATTATTAGAAGAAGAATTTGGCACTTTAAAGAGCATGATTAGACTTAGTTGCTTTTCCTCATTTTGTATGATACCTCTTTTTTTTAATTTTATGTTTTTCTTCCTCTCTCCCCCCATCCCAATCCCCCAAGCTTTCCCCAATCCTCCCCTACTCCCTTCTCTCCAACCCTCTCCCCTTCCTCCCTGCCCCGTGAACCCCAGGTTGCCTGGCAATCTTGTCTACTTCCAATATCCAGGAGGATAACTATATGATTTTCTTCAGGTTCACCTTCTTATTTAGCTTCTCTAGGATCACGAATAATAGGCTCAAAGACCTTTAATTATGGCTAGAATGATACCTCTTGAGATGAGGAATGTTGATTCAGTATGCTGAGAATACGCTAAATATATTCAGAGCCCATGGTCAACTAATTTTCTATATTATTCATTAAAGTTAACCCTCAAATTTTTTTTAAGTTAGATCAGATAAGGGTTATGGGCTTTGATTCTTTGTTTTTGAAAAAGTTTGGCATGATTTAAAAAGGCTATTTGATCCCTCCTAGATGCTAACATATGCCTTAATTGTCAGGTTGGTATTAGTAATCCTTACCCTTCTTAAATGTGTCCTGCAGCATATTCAACAGCAACAGGCAGTAACTGAGGCGACTCTTCACATGTTAATGCCTCTTAGGCATCCCTCTTGAACTCATCCACAGGAGGTTATTCATGCCTAGTTATTTGAAATTTAAAAGGCTACTCTCTATTACCCCCACCCAGGCAGATCTCCAGGAATAGATGCATTGCATGTCTGCTAGCCAATGACAGGTAAGACTTTATTCAACAGGCCAATCTAAGACAGCTACAATCCAGTTGCTGAGCTCTCCCGAGGTGGGGTCACCAAGGCATGAACAAAAACTCTGAGTCACACTGAGCACCCACAAAATAAATTTTAAAAAGGTGCATATGTAGGAAGAAAAGGCCCATAAGGCCAAGAGATGAGCCAACTTGGAGTCTGCCTGAGGGTCTAGCAACAGATGGTGGCAAAGGTCCTGATAGTGCTTAGCCAATGAGGGGTGACCATGTGATGTCACCCATCCAGAATACAGCCTGAGCACTGGGAGGAGGGTATGCTAGGTTGTCCCCATTGCTGAACAAATGAGTCTGCTTTTTACCTTTTATGTGTCTATGTCATTGGTGTCACCCTTTCTTACCTGCCCCCAACAAAGGAGCCATTAGGACTCAGCAACTTTTGTTGAGAAACAGACAATTGCAGTTTTCTGTAAAAGGTCTTTTCCAAGTCCTACTAAATATTTTATGAACCTACACTTATCAATATCTGGTAAGCACTTTAGAATACCATCTACAGGTCTGAAGAGTTGTCACCACCTTACTTCTCACTCTAGCAGGACTCTGTCCCTTTTTTGTTGTATTGTTAGCCTCACATCCTAATTTTATCTAATCACAGGTTAGTTGTGACTCCCCGAGGAACCTTCTTAAAATTCTCTCTGAGTTTAAGACTATAGGAACTCTTCTGACAACATGCAACCATTACTAGAGATAAAACCTTGGTCATTTAGTTGATATCTTTTTTCCATATTTATTGTTATGTTAAATAATGAATATACATGTGTGTGTATGACTGGACATAGGTATATTTCTGTGACTATATACTTCCACAGAGTTCAGATGTTAGATTCTTCAGAGCTAGGGTTATAAGTGGTTATGAAAATGAATCCCCTTCAGCTGCTCTTGATTTCTAATCCTCTCTCCATCCCCGACTCTTTTTATCTTGATATTACTGGCAAAGGAAGGTAAATATAAAATAATATCCTACACCTTACTTTCATGAAACTTGAGATAAAAACCCAAAGCAACAAATACTTACTTTCTTTTTTTTTAATTTGTATACATATATAAAAAGGTTATTTAGACCAAAGATTTAATTTTGCTTTGGAATGATGTTTATTTGTTTTGTGGCATGCAGCTCTATGTATTACAGACTGGCCTTTAACTCACAATTGTCCTGTCTCGGCCTCCTAAGTGCAGGGGTGCTGCACCTACTCTGGGGATAGTGCCTCGACTACATCGCCTCATGGCAGAGGCCATCATGGTGGCCTCTGTGTAGAGGAGATTCCATTTGGAGGCTGGACTCTGGGCATGGAAAGAGGTAGTTGTTATGGTTTACCATGTTCTGCCTCGCAAAATAATCACAGTGAGAACCATGCTCTCAACACATGAGCCATTGGAGGGCACCCTTAAACCAGGACTAAACCACAACACTCCTCAGAACGTATGAGCTGTTCAGAGTTTATTTTACCACGTATCAAATTGATAGACAAGATGCACTGAGCAGCAGGGGTGGGGAGTGGTTTACTTGGTAAGCTGGATTCTCATGTGCTTTGTGATTCCCCGCACCTGTGTGAAAGCTAGGCATGGTGATATGTATCAATTATTTCAGCTTCTGGAAGAAAAAAAATCTGGTCAGTTAGCCTAGCTGAATCAGTCAGGGCCAGCTTCAGTGAGAGACTTTGTCTGAAAAAAACAAAGTGCAGAGTTGAATGAGAAACGTCCTCCATTGGGGTGTGTATTTGAATACTTGGTCACCAGCAGGTGGCACTGATTTGGCAGGCTGGAGATCCTTCAGATTACAGAACCATGGAGAGAAAGCATGTTCAACACTGGGGTGAGTGTTGAGAGTTTATAGCCTGCCCCACTGCCAGTAGTCTCCCTGACAGATGTGATCTCTCAGTTCCTCCCTCTGACAACTATATGCCATGTTTTCCCAGTATTATAAACTCTCCCTCTGGAATCATATGCGAAAATGAAATTGTCTCCATAAGTTACTTTGGTCACCATGGATTTTTGTTGTTCTTGTTTGTCTACATTTTATTTCTATCTGTTCTTTAATTCTGAATCATGTGATACATATCTCTTTCAGTCACTGAAAATTCTCTTATAGAAGCATAAAACGATAGAAGTTTATTGTCCCAGGATAAAATTTTATGTCAACCCTCACATTCAATAGAACCTCTTAATTTTACAGGAATGCTTTTTGAAAGCTGCATCTCTGTCAATAACTTCTGAAAATCTATTCTAAGAATGGAGAAATGTCAGAAGCTTCTAGAATAACAGGTCTAGCATAAGCAATGGGGAAAGAACAGAGATCTTGACTCAGCAGGAGAAAGCAATGATACCAGCAACCAAGGTTTTATTCTCATTTTTACCTATGTATTGAGGTACTCACACTTTTGATCTCAAACACACAAGCACATATAGTATGCTTCTGTTTACATTCTTCTCTTATACAATATATCCCAAAGGCAGTCTCCTGTCCCTCACCTCATCCCAGTCGTCTTCCAACCTCCCCAGTCTCTCAGATCTTCTGTCCCTTGGTCTCTCTTCAGAAAAGAACAGGCCTCAAGTGTTTGAACTAGGCATTACAAGATGCAATAAGACTAGGCATATACCTTCATATCAAGGCTGGATAAGGGAAATCAGTAGGAGGAAATAGGTCACAGAAGTAGGTGAGAGAGAGAGAGACAGAGAGACAGAGACAGAGACAGACAGAGAGATCACCACTCGCATTGTTATGAGTACAAAACATCCTCATGCTTAGAAAAGCACATTATATATGCAGAGGGCCTGGTTCACACCCTGGACACTCTGTGGTTGCAGCTTCAATCAACGTGAACCCTATGAGTCTACCTATTTTGTTCTATGGCTATGTTCTCTTAGCATTCTCTACCACCCATGTCTCCTACAATTCTTTTTTCCCCTCTACATTCTTACTATTAAAATATGTTTATAAAGTTTCTTTTCTATTGAACATTCCTTCCGTGTACCATCAGTGATGGCCAGTAGAACCAACATTTGCTTTTTTCTGTCTCTGTGTGCTTCATCATGCTAGTGTCAAGGGCCTCACATAGGTAAGGAAACCACGTCGCAGCTGAAATATATAGGCCTGGCCAATACATAAAAGCTTGGGCTCTTATGCTTTAAATAAAAGTGTTAAATGCATTCAACTGAGGTCTAAATTGTTGTGTTGCAGAGGAAGAGATTACCACTACATTCAATTCCCAATAGTCTCTGCAGAAGATGTTTTTTTATGAGAACATTAAGCAAATTATTGAAGGTAAAGCAAGCTGCCCAGCATGTTTTCTACTGTGATATGTGGCTTCATATGACATGGTGCTAATAGTGTCATATTTTTGGTTTAAAGAGACTACAGTGAAGAAATTATAAGGAAAGGAAAGGAAAACAAAATAAAAAGTGTCTTGTATAACACATGTCCTTCACATTATGTTAACTTGAATTTTGCTCCTTACACAGTATAACTTCATCAAATATATATGTATGTATTTAATTTATCTTAAATGATTTTAACTTCTATACCCAAGTAGTCTGTATGTATTATTCTATTAACATTTTATGTGATATTTGTTTTGTTAGGTATCAACACTAGGAGGTAAAATAATTGATAGTGTTATTTACCATTTTTTCTACAACTTAAATTTCTGATACTTAAGCGTATCTGTTGAAAAAGACATAACATGTTAGGGAATTCTGGTTTTTGACATGGAAATAGTTCATTTAGAAGGAATGTATATATACAGTTTCTTTATAAATTGGATCAGCATTTACATTTGCATAATGACTACAAAATTGCAATCAACTAAAGAGCCATAATGTACACTTAAAAAGGCAATTTTAGTTGTCTAGAAAAATCAGCTTTATAATGAGCAAGATAATTCAAATATTTAATCTGTTATATTATCATTGGAATTTTAGATGTTCAGTCTGTAATATCCAGCATGAAAAATACATATAAAATTCTAATTTAGTTACCTAAAAGTAAAGACTAGATGAATCCTCAACCAGAGATCAGAGGATAGCCAAAGTCAAACACAGTGCCTTCTTCTGGAACTTGATCTTGTATTTACCTCATTGACTTTAGCTATGTTTTCATTTTGTTAACAGAGAAGAGACTAGGCAGCCTTGTTTAGGCCTGGACCCAGGATACATGGGCTCTGCTTGATCAGAGACTCAGAAATCAAAAAGGCATTATACAGTTTGGCCTGCTTTTTAACTAAATGCTTGTTCTTACTAAGCTTCTTCAGTGCCTTTATGTTCACGTGGGAGATTGCCACGGCCTTGGCCAATTACAGTGCTATTGGTACTATAGAATGCAAAAAAAGACCTTGGAGTGAGGAGTGAACTTAAGCCTGATTTGTCCTTCTGAGGGTCATAGACCTGTGCCTCCCCTATTTACAGAGACTTGCACCGCTTTGTTGGTTCCTAGTAGGACTTCCCACACTGCCTTGTACAAGGTATCACAGGGCTGTCACTGTTGGCCACCTAAAGGCAAAAAATAATGAGCTTGCCTACAATATCCACCTGATTTCAGAAACTGGCTTTGTTTATCAAGAACACCATTGGCTAGCCCCAGCACCTAAACTAGAAGGCCCCAATAAAACTTTGTATCATGACAAAAGGTAGGTGAGAGTGCTCTATGTTATCACAGTAATCACAGGAAGAATTTTTTATAATGACTATTTCCAAACAACTCTTATCTGCAATACCTTTTCAGCACTTCATCTCTCTTTTCTCTGAACATTTCCTAGTGGTTTAGAAATCAGTTCAGTGATTGCAGCACCGCATCATCAGAGAGCTGTCATGTCAAAAGTGTCTGCTCAGTGGCTACTGTGTGCTTAGGGTTGTGCTGTGAAGAGAGTGCAAATGAGTGTTAAGTTTCTGGTCCTCAAGGAACTCAGTCCACGGAAGAAGACAGAGACGTAGACAAATGTTTTCAATTTAATACAATAAGTGCTATGAGAGTCTACCAGGGGAGTATTTAAATTAAATTGAGGAAGAGAAGGGCAAAGCATGTTCTTGAAGGAGAGACACTGACCTGATTCTAGAGGGATGCTGCAAAGGCTAAGTCATTTAATAAAACTGGAGGAAGAAATGAGCCCGAGAAAATGAACAGGCATCAGAAGCTTGAGAACTTCTGTGCCTTTCTCTGGAGACTGGAATTTGTCTGGGAAGAATGGAGTGGTCATATAAGGTATCTGGGCAGGGAATTAGCCATATCACTGATTTGTGAATAACATGGCTATCCTATCAGAGTAGTACAAGACTTTAATCATATTCCTTTATTTAACTTGCAATGTATAGGTTACAATGCTTTGTGTATTTATAATTGAAAATGATGTTAACTACCATTTATCCCTAGGTTCCTGAACAAGCTAGAAGTATATGGTGAATCTAACTATGAAATTATCGGTTCCATCAAATTGCTGTTGATTTTAATATTCAATTTTTGTTCCCAGTAAAATTTCACACCTTGCACTTTTCTTTCATCCTAAATATTTTCCTTTCAATCTTGACTTACTACATGAAATTTCAGAGAAGAAAGTGAAAATGGTGTCCCAGAGAGGCTTCTGTTGCTCTGAAGCATAGCCGGAGTAGAAGAGGCTGTAAGTAAGTAAGATATTCATCCTGGCTTTCTTTCTTTTGTTTCTGCCTTTTTTTCTGACTTTGTAGACCAGGCTGGCCTCAAACTCACGAGAACCCCCTGTCCCTGCCTCCCAAGTGCTGAAATTAAAGGTGTACTCCATCATCACCTGGTTTGACTTTCTTTTTTAATGTGGATATTTGTCTCACGATGAATATGATTTCTCAGTTCAGGCAGTCTCTGTAAAGAAGTATTGCATTCTTTCTATTAGAGGAAATAAAAACTCAGATCTTCCTTCAAATATTTCTCTTGGGAATTAGAAATTCTCTTGGGGTAACATATGACCCTGAGAAATGTTTTTATTTTTTGCTAGGGAAAATTTTCAGTATTTTATTCCCTTAAGAATTCTACCTTAATGACAAATCAGTAGTCAAGCAACGGTGTGTTCTATCCTCTGGGATAGGGCAACAGTAGACCTTAAAGCAGTGTTACTACCTCAAGTTTTCTGTATCCTGCGACCCACTGCGCTACACCCTTCCTGTACCTGCATGGACTCATGTCTGCTGCCAACTACAGCAACTCAGGGACCTGCGGCATTTGCTTTTACTATAACATGGGGCACATTAGGAACTGGACAGAATTTGCTTCTTGAAGTACCAAATCTGTTACAATTTTAACTCATTTGAAAAATATTTTCTTAGAGAGAGAACCCCAAGGGTATGTGAATTTACAAGAATGACTAGTGAAATGACATCAGAGGCACTAAGAAAGGATTACCATGTTGATCCAAGTGTCCAGAGACATCAAGAAAGCCAGCAGTAGTCCTTGACATCATCCACAGAAAGTTAATGGAAGATGTAGGGAGTAGACAAAAATCTAAGTACATTTCAATACTTGATATATGTCTGGACAAGTAGTAGTAGCTGGTCTATGTTCCCTTTCTCACAGCCAAGAAGCAATGAGGGCAAGTCTATGTAGACTGAATGAGTCATCTGGAACCATACACACAAGCATGCATTTTCTCTTCCTAGGCTGTTCTCTAAGGGTCTGAGGACATGACTCAGTTGTTAAATCACTTGTTCCTTTTACACAGGACATGGTTCTTTCACAACAACTACATAATTGCTCACAATCATCTTAACTTCAGTTCCAGGGCATCTAATGCCCTCTTTTGACCTGTATTGGCAACAGGAACATGCGTTCTGTACATATGCACCTACAACCAAAACAGTTAGACATATTTCACATTAAACAAAAATCAAAGAATCTCAGTAAATAATTTGCCCTCTCCTAATAGAGAGTTTTCACAGTGATGAAAATAGAGGCCGAGAGGATATGAAATTAAATCAAAAATTTAATCAGGATGATATTGCTTATCTTTACAAAACTCAAATGCTTAATATTTTGTTTTAATGAACAGGATAAAAGTTCAATTTTTGTTGAATATTTTAATGGATATAATGAAAATTTCAAGGTTTTTTAGTTGGAATTTCTGTGTCTTTAAGGATTCTAGAGAGAATGTCATGCTTCTTCACATCTCTCCTGAAGAGTCAATGCAAACAAATTCTATAAAAGAAAGTGTTTGAACATCTCGCTTTCCTTGTCTCTTGGAGGACAGATACATAATCATTTCTTCTGTTTCTTAGATTTTTGCTAATCTTTGAAGAAATCATGGCTTTCAACACATTCTACCTAACTCTACTAGATCATTTCCTTTAATAATAGAATATATTTTTGTTGCACTATATCCTGCAGTTGGTCCCTTCTTTCAGAGACACATTATAGGGATATTGCAGTTTGAATGGTTTTTTAAATTGATCTCCATTCTTTTACATATAGGTGGTAAGTTGAAGATGACATCATTACTTTGGTACCTATACATGTGATTTATTAATTTATTCTTACTTATTAAATACACTGTATTTGGAGATATAGAGTCACTTTCTCATAATCAGATCAATAGAAGCATACTAAATTAGAGCTAACATTTTCAAAGCTATCTAAATAAGAATTATTTATAATAATCATTTCAATAAAATTAAGCACAGAATCTTTTCAGAACTTATGATTGACAGTTTTCTAATCCCTTAAGAGTCAACCCTTTTCCAAAGCAAAAAATTTGCAAATGCTGTTTGTAAAGCAATAACTTCAATTTTACTATGCCTAGTTGTTATGACACAAAGAAAATATTTTATTGAAACAACTGACAAAGATGGAATTGTTTCTAGTAGAAGTTCTTATCTGTCTGTCTGTCTGTCTGTCTATCTATCTATCTATCTATCTATCTATCTATCTATCTATCTATCTATTTTCTGTCTTTATTTCTATCTGTCTGTCTCTCTATCCATTTATCTATTTCTTTATCTCTCTATTTATCTACCTATCTATGATCTACCTATCATCTTATCATCTACCACTCTCTCCATCGTTCTTTCGCCTCCCTCCCTTTCCCGTCTTTTCCCCATATATATGCACTTTGTGTTCATGTTCAAATGTGGTTATGACTGCACCTATGTGTGTGGGGTTAAAGTTTTTGCATCTGTAATTAGAAACCAGATATCAACATTACGTGACATTTTTCAGTAGTTGTCTATTGTGTCTTTTGAGACTGGGTCTCTCTGTGGCTAAAACACACAGATCTGGCTAGCTTGTCTGTCAAAGGACCCCACGTTTTCTACCTCTGGCTGTCTCCCCAACTGTGAGATGACAAACATTACTGTGGCCTTCTGCCCAGATACATATAATATTGTTTAGTTCTACTAACCAAGTTCAGATACTCATATATTCACAGCAAGCACATTAGAAGTTAAGTTTTTTCCAAAGCCTCTACTTTTACTTTCTTGGGTTATTTATTTATTTATTTATTTAATATTCATTCATTTTTTTGAGATAAGGTTTCTGTGATTAACAGCATGATTACCCTGGAACTTCTTGTGTCTAATTCTCCATAAAACATAATAACACATGTATAGAATACTTGCAGTGAGAAATAGTAAATAACAAAATTATTATATATTTCCATACATAATTTCATATTTCATTGTATAAATTATACTTCCAATTTATTTCTATGTTGACAAACACATTAACTAATAATTGATTATACGGATGTCAAACATACTTTTAGATTTTCACCATGACACAGGAGTTGTTTTTTAGAGGAAAATAACATTGTTTATATATTTTTTTATTTAAATGGAAAACCTATAAGGATACTCTAAAATTTGGTACCAAATAATCTAATGGAAAAAAGTCAAAGTAATACCATTATAATTTTTACCTCTTAGTATTAGAATCAGATTCAATTTTATATTTGTCTATGAAATAGACTTTATTGTACATAATTCCATTCTTTCTCCTACAGCATCGGATCAAGGTAATGGATAAACTTCTAAGAACTTCATACAACATATATGATTACATTCACTCTCTCTCCTGGCTTCTATATCCATTTCACTTCCCCCCACACCCAACTTGTGTCTTGATTTGTTTTCTTTTTCTCTTATAAAGGCCAATTCGTTTCTCAAATATCTCTTATGTATAACACTATTGGAATATGTGGAATTATAAGGGGCTATGCCTTTTTATTTGTCCTCTAGAAATGTGTATTTCAGTCTATTCTGAAGAAATAATTGTTGTATGTGTAACTATCAAGATTTTGTCATTTATAATAAATATTTTGCATTTCTTTTACTTAAATACCAAGAACTTCATACGTGCATTTCGGTCATATTCACCCCTCCCCCTACTCTTCTTTGTTCCAGTTTCACTCATACTTCCCTATCAACCTGATTTTATTTCATATTTTTTGATTAATCTAAATTTTTATTCTGCTAAAATACTTTGGTGTTTCTAATAGGCTAACCTGTGGAATTCAGAGCTCCATTAGAATGCTTGGTAAATTTAAAGAAATGGTCTTTTGTACAAACTTAAGGGATACATAAAGGATATTTGCCCCTGAAAACTTACAAGACAGGCTGAGATCTTTAAGATGATTTAGGGAAAGTCTTTGAGAAGCATCATTTCACCTGGAATTCCCTAGTGTAGAGCCAGGCTTTTAATGTGATATACAATTCGTGTCATTTGTTTTTCCTTTGAACAGCACAATCTTATTACGTATTATTTAACATGTACTCTCCTAGGCTTGGAAATTAAAACAACAACCCTCCCCCCCATAAAATCCCACAAAAACCAAAAGGAGAAAAACCACTGGAGCTATTCTTAGCATCTACCATAGATGAGCCCTCTATCTCTTCACTTTGAGGTCTCACTATCCCTGTTTTATTGTTTCTTCAGTTTGAAAGAGAAAATATAATTATGTCCACAGCATCTGGGGTTGACATACTTATATGCTTGCTTAAATATAGAAGCCTACTCACCCTGCCTTTACTGTTCTTCCTAATAGTCAAGAGTATTTTCAGGGAAGAAGCATTGTTAAGCCCATGGTGCTCAATTTGTGTTGTCTAATTGCTGTGGGAATCAGGCCATTCTCTGGAATGTGTCCAATCTCTCAAGAGACACCACTTTAGATAATTTTGTTTCTTGATCTCCCAACAGCTATCAGTTGTTAAAGGTTCCCCATCTATGGGTGGCATTTTATGTTCATCTCCATCTTCCATGCTGAGGTGTTTGCCTAGTTTAAGCTGAGACACATCTTATGTATAGTCTTAGAATCAAGGAGAGTTCATATATGCAGTGTCCTTGTGCCAAAAAAAATGACATTGTTGTAATCTACTTGTTTCTGGCTCTCACCATTTTTCTACTTCTATGATATTCCCTGACCCTGCAGAGAGGGGAGAGTGATATAGAAGTCACTAAGATTTTATGATTTCATGCTATTTTTAGGTTACTGAGTGGTGTATCTTCCTATCTTTCACTTGTGGATGAAGAGGAGTTAAGTGTTTTGGGGATTTTTTTTTGATTGTTTGTTTTTTAATCTAGAACAGATATTTTATACAATATATTCTGATTTTAGTTTTTCCTCCCCCAACTCCCCCTAGATCTTTTCTATTTCTCTATCCATTGAAATCCACAAATTTGGTTGTTCTTTTTCTTTAGCAAACAAGTAACCATCTAAAAACAAGAAATAAAAAGCAAAAGAATCAAAACTCAATAAGATACAATGAATAAACAGAGAACACAGACCCAAAGAAACAGCACAGGAAACACATAGATGCAGGGACACATCCATTGGCAAACAAGGAAATACCATAGAAACACAAATTTAGAAACCATAATATATAAGGAACAGACCTGTAGGGTAAGAAAAATAGCAAAATCTTTGCGATATATTAATTATATAGAACATATACCAAAGAGACACAGAACAAAAACTTTATAGATTGATCCTCACTATCATTTTTTTAAAAAAACTTCCTAGATATATTCTGATACTTTTTTAACAGTCCATTAGCTATGATATTGATGAGTTTGCCATTGCTATTATTTCATGGTGAATCCTTATTCATGTTGACATTATTTACTCGACCTGTATCCAGGGGATTCTTGTAGTATCTATTTTTTGGGAAAGTATTAACTAAAAGGTAAAACAAAATAAAGGGATAGAATTATGACTTTCAGGATGGCTTCTCAGCATAATTTCCCTTTTAAGTAATTAATTTTGTTGCCTGCTTAAATGATTGAAAGAAATGCTTTTAAAATTGTTTTAGTACTACTAGGTGCTTAGCTGGGAGAGTTGGCTCAACAGTTGACAGCACTTAATGCTCTTGCAGAAGACTCAGGTTCAGTTTATAGTACCTGTACTATGGCTCCAAAACATCCAAAATGAAAGTTACTCCTGTTACACAGGATCCACTGCCCTCTGTGACCTATAGGCACACATAGCATCTATCCTTCTACACAGTACCTATACTTCTATACAGACAAAGAAGTAATACAAATAAAATTGAAACATGTAAATAATAGTGTAGAAGCCTTTTTACATCCACAAAAATATGAAACTCTAAATGTCTTCCTTTGAGCTACAAGTTTGCAAAGCAGGATAGCAATTGTCTTTCACGAAGATAAAATTTAAGGATGAAAGGACAACAGCTATGGTTTATTTGGAGACAATTTCCATTAAACCTATTTTATGAGCTCACATTTCTTGTTTTCTGTACAAGTATTTATCCTCATTCGAAACTTTTGTTTTGAGCAGTACTATGCCTGATGTCATCATATTGTTACAATACCAAGCTGTATTTATCATAAATAAAATATTAACAATTTGCAATACATCCTTGTCAGTTTTCCTTTAAACCCTTTCACTGTGTGCTTTAAAGGTCACCTTAGGGTCTTACATGTTTTATCTGATTTAGATCAGAGAAGAAAAGTTCTCAGAATACTTTCATTAATAAAATTTAGCAAACAGTGATAATTATAGACCATCTTTAAGCAGTTATATAAGTTTCAAGAAAGAACAAGTGATGTTATAGGGAAGAAATGTCCCTATAGTCATCACCTATACAGTTGAATCTATAATCTTTAGTATATAATATCTGGGAAATTGGGATGCAATAAGTACCCTGATATTTGGATAACCAATTTTAGCACAAAGAATACGTTGGCTTTGGGAGAAGGCCTGTACTTTGGTGTAATTTGGTTATTCAAGGATCTTTACTTAAAAGCATACTATATCTCATAATAGTTTTCAAGCATTAAAAGCTATGTTGGAATTTTTAAAAATGTACACTATATTATTTTCAATGACTGTAAATATCTAGACTACAACCTCAAATGTTTTAGTGAATGTAATAATGATGGACATGGTCGACCAGTAGTTAGAATTAACCAGACCAGCTCAAAAACAGCGAATATAGTTTAATAGTTGGAAAATGGAGAAACTTACATGACCGGGGTCCAGCGAACACTACGAGCAGCCGAGAGAGAGAGAGAGAGAGAGAGAGAGAGAGAGAGAGAGAGAGAGAGAACAAGGGGCAGGCACCTGGAATCCCATTTCCTTCTTCCCTGGCTCCAGGTGGGCACACCCTAGCCAAATGTGATTGGCTGAGCTTCCCCATCATCATAATAATAAAAGTCAGTAAAGTGGCAGTTAGGGAAGGTCAGATACTAGGTACCAAAATCTTGTATACCGTGAAACATTCCAAATGATATATAAGCATCATTTGTAATGTATCCAGATTTAATTGACTACTTTTCAGTTTGAGTTTTCAAAGTCTGATGAGAACATTGTGGACATTGAAAACTGAAATTGTACTAACTTACAGCTGAGCATTCGCTCACTTTTATATACAGCTTTAATTCTTGGTTTTTATTATTAACGTACTTTCATAGTCTTAAATATTTAATAAGACAATATATCATGCTACAAGCCATAGCATTATTCAGTAATTAATCAGCCGCATTTCATAAGATCAATCCATCAGAGCCAAGGATTTTGTTTGGAGGATTAGAACAAGATACAGTGTATATGGAAATTATATTGCCTTGCGAATAAAGTGACTGTTGCTTGCTGTAGATTTCTCTGTAGCTTATCCCCACCTGTTACAAATTTGGTACTTATTGCCATACTTCTGCATCATTTGATCATTTATTGGGCACACATTTTCCTAAGCATTTGGGGTTTATTGCTTGCATCACCTAGCTCTGTGTGAAAATAGTCACACAGTCATGAAACTGGATTCCCACTTCTGGGTCTCTATTGCTTTCTTCAGTGTAAACATAGAGGTCTGCTTTTCTGCAGTTGTCTTTATCGACCAGCATTTGACCATTGTTTAGGGTACAGGCAAAAGCATTCCACTTCAGACATTCCCAGATATCCAAGGACATAAAATTAATATATACCAAGCTGTTCATTCTTAGCTTTTCAGGTAGGTAGAAAGGATAACATGCCCTGATTTTATCTTACTTATATATAAGAATAGCAATGACCCAAACTTAAGCTTGCATAGAAAGAGGCTTGGTTAGAAAAAAAATGTTTTGAGTAGGCTTTTTAACTTTTAGTTTACTTTCACTTATTATGACATATTTCCTTTGAAGACAGAATGGAAACTTTAGATTCTGGACCTTTAAAGTTTCCAGTAGTAATTAATAACTATAAGACTTGCTCGCTTATTATTAACTTAGAATCCTTATTACACATGATTTATTAATGTGATATTTTCAACCAATCACAAATAGTGTACACTTATTACGCAATCCATTTCACAATTATCACTTCAAATTCCTCTCTTTTGAATCCTCCAATCTTGCATTATTGAATTATAATTCATATGGATTTTAATTAACAATACTATCAATTTAAATTCTGTTTAGATGAGATGTGGATGTGCATGTAGATGTATGGTGTGTGTGTGTGTGTGTGTGTGTGTGCGTGTGTATGTATATGTCCATGTGTGAGCATATGTCCATGTGTGTGCTCATGTGAGCTTGGAGGCATGCAAAGGACCAGATGTTGAGGCCTCCATCTTGTTTGAGACAGCGTTTATGCCATTTAATGCTCTGTGAAATCTTTTGTTTCTGCTTCGAAATTCAGCACAAGAACTCTTGGATCTCAGTTCAGTGCTATCACCATTCCTTGCGTTAGGTGAGGACTCAAGACCAGAACTCAGCTTTCCACACTCTTGTAGCATGTGTTTTACTCACTGAGCAATTTCCCAGTCCTTATAATGAGATCTTTTGGTACAAAGAATTCATTGCTATGATGCCTCAGATATCTCACCAACTGCTTTAAGTTTACTTACACAGATTCATTTTCTGTGGATCCAGCACATTTATATTCTAAGAGATGTTTACTAGGAAACACTAAAGATACTAATTTCTAATTATTTACTACACCATTTTCAAGAAATTTCTTCTATGACTTTATGTATTTTGAACATTGATATCATATTTTTAGGAGCTTTTCCTATGCAGCTTTAGATCACATCATATATTTTTCTAACATGTTGTTCAATCTCATTTTAAATTTATATGTGTATTCCTGTATCCTATTTCTATTCTTATGGATTGCTTGTAAATTCTCTAAGAAGTATTGGAAGTTCAAACGGCAGTATGAAAACAAAGCACAATACTACCCACAAGCCAGTAATAATATAGCAAGTTTGACACAATTCAATGTCTCAGAATAACAATAAAGGAATCCACAGTTGCTGAAGCATTTACTATTTGCCATGCAACACCCTGTTGTTTCTTTAAAAAAGAAATGTTGAGGGTCATGAGTAAGCTTTTGTATGTTCTCATGAGGCTAAGCTCTTGAGTGTTCCAGAAAACACTTTCGCTGACATTCATTTATTTTTATGCTTCATCGCTTACCTCTAACTCAAAACAACTTGTACCTTGCTCTGCAAACTGTGCAATGTTCAGTCTGACAGATGTGGTCATAAAAGAGGTGTACAAACATTGAAATCAAAGTATATACTATATACCTTTCACCATGGAGCACAGAGCTGGAAAGGGTTCAAGAAACACTATTACACTGAGTAATGTTATCTTAATGTAGTTGAAAATCACGAAGACAAGATTTTTTTAATACTGTACAGAACATTTTAGTGTTTGTTTCTCAAGAGCCTATTTGAGGTTTTGGATTTTTAATGAAATTTATTTTCACAAATTAATTTGCTTTAACTCTCTAGTTCTCTTTTGACCTCATCTGCATTAAAGTTACTTATTTATTTACATTGACACTTTGGATGGAAACATATTTGGTCAAGGGGGATGAGAGAAGACTTTAAAACAGCTCCTTTGAACACCATGATATTTATTTTTAAGGGTTTCAAGTCATTCAAATTTAACCAGGTATGAAAAGAAATAGGACCCTTAGAAATAGAATAGACTTTTTTCAATAAGTGATTAAAAATGTTTTGTGACAAGACTAGAGTTTTGGGATATGCAATGATATCAGAATTTTCTAGATAAACTGTCTAGAGTTAAGGTGGAGCTCATCTACCTGTTACTACGGCCTAATTTCAGATCTGTTAAACTTTTTTGTATTGAAACTTACCAAAAAATAAAAAAAAACAGTGATGATAATTTCCTACATACAAATCACTCTATAAAACTATAGCAGGTATAGCTAAGGGATGCGAGTATTGTAAAACCCTTTCCTCTTTTTAAATTCACTATCCATTCCACAAGAGTCAAAAGTAGCACAAACACTTTTGTTATTTCTTGTCACCATTCCCAATTCTTCCCTAACTTTCACATTAATTTTTAACCAAATTATCATTATATTTTATCCACTTAGTTTTGTATGTCAGAACATTTATAAAAGCTCTAATGACATTTAATAATTGAAAATTTTATAGCCAATTTATCATTGTCTTTTGTTTGTTTATTTCTTTTTGTTTCCAGACAGTGTTTCTCTGTAGCATTGAGGCCTGTCCTGGAACTAGCACTTGTGTGGCAGGCTGGCTCCAAACTCACAGAGATCTGTCTGTCTCTGCCTCACAATTGTTGGGATTAAAGGTGTGCGCCCTCACCTCCTGGCCCAAGTTTATCATTTTTATTTCTTTCAAAATTGATGTTATTGTTTTTATTCAACTAGTAGTATTTTAGTTTATTTCCAAATCCTTAATCTCACCCACTGTATCTAGTTAATTTTGTTATTAGTAACTAAAAGTGGTCCGTATTTTTTCATGCCAATTTTACATATTTTTTTGCTTTGGTTTTTGTTTTAGGTAACTGCTGATTCTTTTCTGAATAAATTTCAATTACATGAGGTGCTGTAGTCGATCGAGCACATCAGCCTTTTCATCAGGTAAATTATCAGGGATGGCTTAAAAAGGTGAAAATAAAAAATAAATATCCACAAATATATTTGTGCTCACATAAACTGAACTGTTGTGATTTCTTAGAGTTCCTTGAAAAGTTGGAAAGAAGGTATGTACTGTAAGCCTGGCTATAATCCTCATGCCTGTCCTGACCAGAAATTCAGAGGCTTTTCATGTTGATATTTAGAGTTTGTCTTTCCTGAATGCTTTACTTTTGTGCATGGATCAAGGCCTGGGCTTCCTTTGTATTAAAATAGAAATAACAGAATAAAATATAGTCATGAATTTTAAATCATTCTTATTTGCATACATTTATATTTTAAATGTCTGGTCCAATGTATGAGTACATATATATATATATATATACATGATAATTTAAAAGATTTTTCATAAAATACAAATTCTAATTATTTAATATTAATATTTATGCCCATACGATTTCTTATTCAACTAACTTGCTTAAATATATTTTACTAAATGAGACCAGTAGATGTTCCCAGTTTCAGCCTCATACTCTGAATGGAGTAATCATGGACGAGAAAAATAGATGGTCTAAAGCTTGGATCTCGAAGGCTGCAAGTGCTGAGAACTGAAGCAAATATACCAAAAAGTTTGAAGAAATGAGTAAATCCGTAAATGAAATTCTGGGAAACCAAGAAAAAACAATCAAACAGGTAATAGAAACAGTTCAAGATTTGAAAACTGAAATGGAGTCAATGAAGAAATCACAAACCGAGGGCCGGCTGGCTATGGAAAATCTAGATAAACGAACAGAGACTTCAGAAACAAGCATAACCAACAGAAAACAAGAGATAGAAGAAAGAATCTCAGACTCTGAGGACACCATAGAGAAATTAAACACTCTGACCAAAGAAAACAGCAAATCCAACAAATTCTCATCACAAAACATTCAGGAACTGTGGGACACAATAAAAAAACCAAATCTAAGAATAATAGGAGTAGAAGAAGGAGAAGAATTGCAGATCAAAGGTCCAGAAAATATATTCAACAAAATTATAGAAGAAAACTTTCCCATCCTAAAGAACGATATTCCTATGAAGGTTCAAGAAGCATACAGAACACCGAATAGACTGGATCAGAAAAAAACATCCCCTCGCCATATAATAATCAAAACACAAAACATTCAGAATAAAGAAAGGATATTGAAAGCTGCAAAGGAAAAAGGTCAAGTAACTTATAAAGGTAAACCTATCAGACTTACACCAGACTTCTCTATGGAAACCATGAAAGCCAGAAGGTCCTGGATAGAGGTACTGCAGAAACTAAGAGACCATGGATGCAAGCCCAGACTACGAGACCCAGCCAAGCTATTGTTCACTATCAATGGAGAAAACAAAATATTCCAGGATAAAAACAAGTTTAAACAATACATAGCTACTAATCCAGCCTTAAAGAGAATATTAGAAGGAAAATCACAACCCAAATAATCCAACATTCCCAACACTGCCTACAATAACTCAGACATCTAGCGACCGTTCACAAGCACAACTCAAAGAAGGAAAACTCATACACTCTACAACCCAAAAAAATGACCGGAGTCATCAATCACTGGTCATTAATATCACTCAATATCAATGGACTCAACTCACCTATAAAGAGGCACAGACTTAGAGATTGGATATGAAAACAGGATCCAACATTCTGCTGTTTACAAGAAACACACCTCAACCACAAAGACAGACACCTACTCAGAATAAAGGGTTGGGAAAAGGTTTTCCAAGCAAATGGATCTAAGAAACAAGTGGGTGTGGCCATTCTAATATCTAACAAAATCGACTTCATACTAAAATCAATCAGAAGAGATGGAGATGGACTTTTCATACTCATAACAGGAACAATTCATCAGGAAGAAGTCTCAGTCTTGAATATCTATGCCCCTAATATAAAGGCACCCACATATGTAAAAGAAACTCTTCTAGAACTCAAGGCAGTCATCAAACCACACACACACTAATAGTAGGAGACTTCAACATTCTTCTCTCACCAATGGACAGGTCAATCAAACAGAAACCTAACAGAGAAATAAGAGATTTATTGGAGGTACTGAATCAAATGGACTTAACAGACATCTATAGAACACTCCACCAAAATAGGAAAGAATATACCTTCTTCTCTGCAGCTCATGGAACCTTCTCAAAAATTGACCACGTACTCGGTAACAAAGCAAACTTCCACAGATATAAAAAAATACTAGTAACCACCTGTGTCTTGTCAGATCACCATGGATTAAAATTAGAATTCAACAACAATGGTACCCCCAGGAAGCCAACAAACTCATGGAAGTAGAACAGTCAACTACTAAATCACCCCTGGGTCAAGGAAGAAATAAAGAAAGAAATTAAACTCTTTCTTGAATTTAATGAAAATAAAGACACAACGTATTCAAACCTATGGGACACTATGAAAGCAGTGCTAAGAGGAAAGTTAATAGCCCTAAGTGCCAAATTAAAGAAAACAGAGAAAGCACACATTGGAGACTTAACAGCACACTTGAAAGCTCTAGAAAAAAAGAAGCTGATTTACCCAGGAGGAGTAGAAGACTGGAAATAATCAAACTGAGGGCTGAAATCAACAAAATAGAAACACAGAAAACAATCCAAAGAATCAATGAAACAAAAAGCTGGTTCTTGGAGAAAATCAACAAGATTGACAAACCCCTATCCAAACTAATCAAACAGCAGAGAGAGAACTTGCAAATTAATAGGATCAGAAATGAAAAGGGGGACATAACCACAGACACAGGAAATTCAGAGAATCATTAGATCTTACTACGAAAGTTTATATGCCACAAAGATGGAAAATGTAAAAGAAATGGACATGTTTTTAGATAAGTACCATATACCAAAGTTGAACCAAGAACAGGTGAAAAATCTAGATAGACCTGTTAGTCGTGAAGAATTAGAAGCTGTTATCAAAAATCTCCCTACCAAAAAAAAGCCCAGGACCAGATGGTTTCAATGCAGAATTCTACCAGAACTTCCAGGAAGAGCTAATACCTATACTCCTTAATGTATTCCACAATATAGAAACTGAAGAGTCACTGCCAAACTCCTTTTATGAAGCTACAGTCAGCCTAATACCAAAACCACACAAAGACACAACCAAGAAAGAGAATTACAGGCCAATCTCACTCATGAACATCGATGCGAAAATTCTCAATAAAATACTGGAAACTGAATCCAAGAACACATTAGAAAAATTATCCATTATGATCAAGTAGGCTTCATCCCAGAGATGCAGGGATGGTTCAACATACGCAAATCTATCAATGTAATCCATCATATAAATAAACTGAAAGAAAAAAAACCATATGATCATTTCATTGGATGCTGAAAAAGCATTTGACAAAATTCAACACCCATTTATGATAAAGGTGTTGGATAGACTGGGGATACAAGGATCATACCTAAATATAATAAAAGATATATACAGCAAGCCGATAGCAAACATCAAATTGAATGTAGAGAAACTCAAAGCCTTTCCAATAAAATCAGGAACACGACAAGGCTGTCCACTCTCTCCATACCTCTTCAATATAGTGCTTGAAGTTCTAGCAATAGCAATAAGACAACATAAGGAGATCAAGGGGATTTGAATTGAAAAGGATGAAGTTAAACTTTCGTTATTTGCTGACGATATGATAGTGTACATAAGAGACCCCAAAAACTCTACCAAAGAACTCCTACAGCTGGTCAACACCTTTAGTAACGTGGCAGGATACAAGATCAACTCCAAAAAATCAGTGGCCCTCCTATACACAAAGGATAAAGAAGTAGAGAGGGAAATCAGAGAAACATCACCTTTCACGATAGCCACAATTGCATAAAATATCTTGGGGTTACAATAACCAAGGAAGTGAAAGACCTATTTGACAAGAACTTTAAGCCTTTGAAGAAAGAAATTGAGGAGGATACCAGAAAATGGAAAGACCTCCCCTGCTCTTGGATTGGGAGAATCAACATAGTAAAAATGGCAATTCTACCAAAAGCAATCTATAGATTCAATGCAATCCCCATCAAAATCCCATCAAACTTCTTCACAGACCTTGAGAGAACAATAATCAAGTTTATATGGCAAAACAAAAAACCCAGGATAGCCAAAACAATCTTATACAATAAAAGAACTTCTGGAGGCATTACCACCCCTGACTTCAAACTCTATTACAGAGCTACAGTATTGAAAGCAGCTTGGTATTGGCATAAGAACAGAGAAGTCGACCTATGGAATCGAATAGAAGGCCCGGA
This sequence comes from Myodes glareolus, assembly GCF_982192425.1. NCBI lineage: Eukaryota > Metazoa > Chordata > Mammalia > Rodentia > Cricetidae > Myodes > Myodes glareolus. Next base: position 71,206,472 of record NC_142037.1, on the reverse strand, counting down.
TACTAACCCACAAACCTATGAACACCTAATTTTCGACAAGGGAGCTAAAGGTATACAATGGAAGAAGGAAAGCATCTTTAACAAATGGTGCTGGCATAACTGGATGTCAAACTGTAGAAGAATGAAAGTAGATCCATATCTATCACCATGCACAAAACTCAAGTCCAAATGGATTAAAGACATCAACATCAATCTGTCCACTTTGAACCTGATAGAAGAGAAAGTGGGAAGTAGTCTACAAGATATAGGCACAAGAGGCCTCTTCCTAAGTAGGACCCCAGTAGCACAGACAATAAGAGAAACAATGAAAAATTGGGATCTACTGAAACTGAGAAGCTTCTGTAAAGCAAAGGACACTGTCAGTAAGACAAAAAGGCTGCCTTCTGACTGGGAGAAGATCTTCACCAACCCCTCATCAGACAAATGTCTGATCTCCAAAATATACAAAGAACTCAAGAAACTAGACACTAAAACTCTAATTAACCCAATTAAAAAATGGGGTACTGATCTGAACAGAGAATTCACAACAGATGAACTTCGAATGGCCAAAAGACACTTAAGGTCATACTCAACATCCTTAGCGACCAGGGAAATGCAAATCAAAACAACTTTGAGATACCATCTTACACCTGTCAGAATAGCTAAAGTAAAAAACACCAATGATAGCCTATGCTGGAGAGGATGTGGAATGAGGGGAACACTCATCCATTGTTGGTGGGAATGCAAACTTGTGCAGCCACAGTGGAAATCAGTGTGGCGGTTTCCCAGGAAACTGGGAGTCAACCTCCCTCAGGATCCAGCAATTCCACTCTTGGGAATATACCCAAGAGATACCCTATCATACTACAAAAGTATTTGTTCAACTATGTTCATAGCTGCACTATTTGTAATAGCCAGAACCTGGAAACAACCTAGGTGCCCCTCAATAGAAAAATGGTTAAAGAAGGTGTGGAACATATATACATTAGAGTTTTACTCAGCGATAAAGAACAATAACATCTTAAATTTTGCATGCAAATGGATGGAAATTGAAAACGCTTTACTGAGTTAGGTAACCCAGACCCAAAAAGAGGAATATGGTATGTACTCACTCATAAGTGGATTCTAGCCATAGTTAAAGGTCTTTGAGTGTATAATTTGTGATCCTAGAGAAGCTAGATAAGAAGGTGAACCTGAAGAAAATTTATATAGTTATCCTCCTGGATAATACAACTAGGCAATATTGCCAAGCAAACTCGGGTGCATGGGGGGTGGGGGTGGTGGAAGTAAGGGAAGATGGTTAGGGAGAGGGGAGAGGGCGAGAATTGGGGATGACTTGGGGGAATGGGAGGGGGGAGGGAGGAAGGATGGTTATGGGAACAGGGAAGTTTATATCGCAACTAAGAGAGCCATTCTAGCGTTTGCAAGAGACTTGATTCTGGAGGGGTTCTCAGTAAAAATTAAATAAAAAAATATATAAATAAATAAAAAAATAAAAAAAAATAAAAAGAAAACGCTTTACTGAGTCAGGTAAGCCAGACCCAAAAAGAGGAATAAGGTATGTATTCACTCAGAAGTGGATTCTAGTCATAATTAAAGGTCTTTGAGCCTATTATTCGTGAACCTAGAGAAGCTAAATAAGAAGGTGAACATGAAGAAAATGCAGGTAGTTTTCCTCCTGGAGATTGGAAATAGACAAGAGTTCCAGGTAACCACGGGTGCATGGGGGAGTGGGAGGGTAGTTGGAAGGGGAGAGGGTTAGAGAGAAGGGAGCAGGGGAGGAATGGGAAATGCTCGGGGCACTGGGGGGGGGGGGAGGAAGGATAGATATGGGTTCAGGGAAGAATATATCTCAACTATGGAAGTCAGTTTAGGGTTTACTAGAGACTTCACTGTAAATGGGATTCCTGGTCCAAGGAGAGATCCCCAGATTGTTCTCTGGACAGAGGAGAGGGTGCCTGAACTGGCCTTGGCCCATAACCATACTGATGAATATTTTGCTTATCACCACAGATCCTTCATCTGGCAATGGATGGAGATAGAGACGGGGACCCACGTTGGAACACTGGATTTAACTCCCTAGGTCCAAGCGAGAAGCAGAAGGAAGAAGAACGTGAGCAGGGAGGGCAAGATCAGAGGGAACCTTCATCCGGCGATGGATGGCGATGCAGACGGAGACCCACATTGGAGTACCGGACTGAGTCCCCCAAGGTCCAAAGGAGGAGCAGAATGAGGAAGAACATGAAAAAGGAAATCAGAACCGCAAGGGCAGCGATCACCCACTGATACAAGGGGACTGATCTAATGAGAGTTCACCAAGGCCAGTTGACTGAGACTGAAGGGGCGCTTGATCCAACCAGATTCTCTGGAGGAGGCAGGATTTCCTGAATGTGGCTGACCGGAAGTCTTTCTAAAAAGCCATTGACAATGACTCTGGGACTTGTTTCCTCTGCATATTCTGGATTTTGGGGGATCCAGCCTGTTTGGATACTCACCTTCCTGGACCTGGAGGGAGCGGGAAGGAACTTGAACTTCCCACAGGGCAGGAAACCCGTTCTGCTCTTAGGGATGGAGAGGGAAGAAGAGAGGGAGTGGGGGGAGTGGGAGGGTGTTGGGGGGGGCGAAAATGGAAACTTTTATATTTTAACAAAGTTTAAAAAAATAAATAAATAATAATAAAAAAAGACACGTGCTGGTATAGTACGCAAGGCATTTCACTTCTCAGTGTACAGAACAAGTGATCACAGCTTACACAGAAACAATATTCTCTTGCCTTTGGGTGCCCAGAGACATGACGCCAGTCTAAGGCTGGTCTTGCCCAGCATAACCTGATTGGGAACAAAGTGAAGTATTCCTTGCTCTGCATACCAACCTATGAAGATCTTTACCCTTGCCTAGCCCTTATATTTTATGTCTTTCTTTTACTTAAAATTCAACAATATATAAGTTTTCATAAGCTTTCTATGTAATAAATTATACAGAATCACAAATGTTCATACTATGTTACAGCTAACCCAAGTTCTTGGTAGTCTATCAAAATAAAAATGCCCTTCTGTTTTTTGCAGACTGTCCATTAGAATTTTTAATATTCTTTCTTTACTCAAAAGATTTTTATAAAGGATTTTATTTTCATTTATGCGTAACTGTGTGAGTGCATGATATATGTGTATTGGTGACCCTGAGTTTAGAAGATGGGATTGAATTTGGAGTTACAGGCTGTGGTGAGCTATCTGATATGTATGGGGAGACAAAGCGGGATCGGTTAGAAAAGCAGAATGTCATCTCGCTAGGCCATAGTGCTCATCAACTTTTAGAATGTATTATTTAACCATTGGTGATTACGTTAGATTTTATTTTTTGCCATTACAGAAAGAAACTTAAAGGCAGAAATGTTTACTTTGACATTGGTTTGAGGATTTAAAGACCATAATAACAGGGAAGTAATGTTAGACTTCCTGGTAGTAGTAAAATGAGATCAGAACTACTTGTATATTGATACATTTTGGAAAAGAAATGGAACAGAAATTGGGGCAAGACCAATAGCTATTAGCATTGGCAAATAATACTTCTGACAGCTATATTCCACCTGCTCAAATATCCAAAATATATTAGTTTGTTGTTACCAAATGCTTCAAATGTTTATCTGAAGACAAAATAATGTGGTAAATCATTTCATTACTGGGTGTATGATGAGGGATTTCCCTCTGTATGCTGTGAATACCATTGGTTAATAAAGAGGAAGACGGGAGTCAAAGAGGTTCCTTATTGAATTAGTTAGCCACTTGGGCAAGAAACTGTTGTTGCCTGAACGGCTTGATGAACTGGACATGCAGAACCCACAGAGAAATGACTGCTGAATTTGGCTGAAGGAGAGACAGTCCTTCAGGATTCCTGCTTCATGAAGGAGTCTACCAGACATTCTGCAGGATACAGAAGAAAGTGACCGACAGACTGCCAATATAGGTAGAACTCTCTTTGAAATTTCCTGCTTTGTGGAAAACTCTGCTGGATACTATGGGCTAATAGGCTGAAGATGGATGCCACAATGATACAGAAAACTTTGGATGACTATCCAGGCAGCAAGATGTCTCTGTCAATTCTAGAGTTTTTGAAGTTGTTTACAGTACACTTTCTGTTTACTTAGGTAATATTATATCCTTTTGGAGTCTTTGATGAAGTTGAATAATAATAATACTATAGTTTTCCTTAGTTATGATTAAATATAAGTAGGTATAAATATTGTAACTGTAATTCTCGCTTGATAATTGTTTTATGTAATTTTACTATTTTAAAGTTAAAACCTTCCTTTTTATTTAAACAGAAAATGGGAGGTGATAAGGGGTTTCCCTCTATATGCTGTGAATACACCGTTTAATAAAGAAACTGTTTTAAGCCCGTGATAGAGTAGAAGAGAGCTAGGTTGGGAAAACCAAAGGAAATGTTGGGAGAAAGAAGGCAGCATTAGGGAGAAGCCATGTAGCCCCACTGGAGACAGGCACCAGAACTTTACTCAGAAAGCCGCAGGCACATGGTGATACACAGTTTACTAGAAATGAGTTAAATTAATATGTAAGAGTTATCCTATAAGAAGCTAGAGATAATGAGCCAAGCAGTGATTTAATTAATAGCATATCTATGTGGTTATTTTGGAAGTCTGGGCAGCCGGGAAACAAACAAGCAAAGGGCAGCCGGGAAAACACCAGGAGCTTTTCACTACAAGTGTAGGTGACAAAGTAGAATTTCCTTGACTCTCACATACCACTATCACCAAAGGAAGAAACTAAAGAAGTTTAGAATTCATCCTAAGTATGTAAAATATTATGATAGTTTTTAAAATATCTATTCTTCTGAAACTGTGGTTTTCTTAGAAATTTTAGAGTGGAGTGAAGCTAGATCTTTGAAATAGTTTTATATTTTACTAAGATGTAACTATTCATTACCCTGCACTGATGTCTGATGGGAAAATTACCCCATCAGTGGTAATACTCTAAAAATGGAATCAATTACCCTTTTGAGAAAACAATGAGTAATTGTGATGATTCACGGGGTTATTTTATAACTCTTTGTCAGTTATGTTCTTAACGCAATGTTAAAATACTCTTCTGATTAGCATTGGAGATGCATATTTGTAATACATATATGCAAAGAAAGTCCAAAATACCATTACTTTTAAAAATAATTTAATGTTGTCATTATTCTTAAGTATAATGCCTTTCAAAAATTGGGTACAATTAATATATTCATGTTTTAATTTAGCATTTCATGGTATTTTTATTTAAGATCAAATATTGTGATTCCAGATAATATTTATGATTCAAACAGAACCAATCAAAATGTTCAAGATCTTTGAAATATAATTCTATTTCTAGCAAGTATTTGGGACATATACATATACATATATTGTTACATTTCAGGGTTTTGTAGTATTTATTCTCTTATCTTACCTTGGTTTATATCTGTATACTGGCAGCAATAGCAATCCAGTGATTTTGACATTGGACATATAACATTGTATCACGTGTTATTTCTAGGAAGCTGTACTTAGTTCTTTCAATCCTTTAGGTTTTAATAAAATTATTTAATCAACTAGTTTTATTATAACTTTAAGATAATACAGGTTATCAAAAAAGAATCATAAAAGATTTTAATGTTATTAACAAGCCTTTATATTTTTCTATTTATAAGATTAAATAATATTTTATGACTATGGGCTCTGTGTCTGCATTATAGCATCCTTTGTTTACTGATTTTAGATACAAGAAGAAAACTTTATATTCTCTGGCATTTCAATTTTAGACAAACCTTAGCAGCCGTTTGAGTGTTGAATACTGAACCATAAGTAGGGAGTTACATGCCTTGGCATCACTGGATTGGGTAAGAGGATATGTGCATGTTGTAGATGGCTCTAAGTCAAGAGTGGATTTTTATAACTTTCCACAAAAACACCTAGTAACTGTAAAACCTTGTCTAATTTCTGATTGGCTGTCCTCAGAACTCTATGCAGCCGGGCAGATTTTGTGCCATTTGTGGTTTTTCTCGGAATTTTCAAATACATGGAGTAGGGCACCTAGGGTGCAGAATCACTAGGTTAGAATCTCACACACACAGACAAAAATGGGGACTGGGTTTAAAATGTCTGTACTCTTGTCTCTTTACTGACTATGCTTTGAGTTAGTTTGTTCTGTCCAACTGTGATAGGAGTTTAAACTCTAGTATATAAATGGAAGGGAAACTTGTAAATATTTAAGAATATACTATCACAGGAGGCCTCTGGAGATCAGAACCTTAGAAGAGAGGGCATTTCTTTTTAATTTTCACTTTCCAGATGTTTTCTTCATTATTCTCTGATGTTGTTATCTCTTTTTAAGCTCTCTATTTCTGTAAGTTTAGTTTTTAAATTTTGTTTATCTGTTTTATTTAAGTTTAATACAATCTTATTTTACATATCAATACCAGTTCTCTCTCCCTCCTGTCCACTCCTCCTGCTCCCCCACCATACTGCCACCCACCTCCCACCCCCAGTCTTCTCCTCATAAAGGGTGAGGCTTCCCATAGGGGAAGGGACCAAGGGTCTCCCTGTTAATCTAGGCAAAGTATCTGTCCATAAGAAATGGTTCCCAAAAAGCAAGTTCATGTACTAGGGATAAACACTGGTTCTACTGCTAGTGGCCCTACAGATTGTTCAAGTTACACAACTCTCACCCACATTCTGAGGGTCTAGTTCAGCCATATACCCGTTCCTCAGCTGTTAGCCCAGAGTCAGTGAGCTCCCACTTGCTTGAGTCAATGGTTTCCATGAGTATTGTCCTCATGGTCTTGAACCCTTTGCTCATATTATTGTAGTAACCTGATCATCTAATACTAAGAGATACATAATTGCAATCCCTATACATATCAACTTTCTTGTTCTATTAACAACATTAAAGTTATAGATGGTAAACAATATTGATATTACACATATAATATTACGCTTAAGAATGCAATCTAATGATTGATGCCAAATATCAAATAATACATATATTTTAAGATATTTGTATAACTTCAGCATTCTTATTATATTTGCTTATTTTCTCTGTTATTAAGTAAGCAGAAAAATAAGGATATATGTGAATACACATAATACATTTTTAAGTAACCAAATCATTTTAAAATGAAAATAATAGAAGTTTAAGTAGGTTCTGATACAACTTTGAACATGAAAGCCAGACTGGCGTAACTTGATATGGAGGACAGGTTGGCTTCAAGAATAGCATCTGGCTGTCCCAGCTTCTCAAAAGCAGGATTAAAGGTATGTGCAACCATACTTACCTGGAGAACAGGCTGGACGCAAGAGTAATATTCTTCTGTCTCAGCTTACCAAATATTGCAATTAACGATATGCATCACAATAATTACCTGGATACTAATTATTTTTTATCTTCTTTTGGGGAGTGCTAGGACATGAGCCTCTACCCTTGTGCGTGATAAGGACAGGAACTATCAATGTACTATTTACAAATCCCTCTAGTTTCTCACTAAAATTATAAAATAGGTAGGCTCAGCAAAAGATGTTGGTTCTTGATGAACTGAACTTATAAAAAACTTTTGTGTTCTCAGTTATAATAATGAAATAAAACTGGTTATAATTGATAAATGTATGTTCTGTGTTGGCATTTCTAGTCAATTTTTTAAAATTTCAATATAAATTAATTTAAAAATCAATCATAAATAAAAATTTTTGTGATTCCAGAATGACAGACTGGTACTGTGCGCATTTCATATATATATTCTAAAATGTGCTAGGAGCAGCAATTTTCTCTTTATTCAATTGAAGTAACGATTTTTACTGATAGCTCTTCTGCTGTCCAGTGCTCTGAACTACATTATGTTTATACAGCAGGTATACGCACACTTTATAATTTGTCAGCAGAAACATATCGTGCAATTAGCTTGCTCGACAGAGCTGACCTCATCAGTATTACCTGAAGAATACCATCTAACACTGACAACATTCTTTTAGTTAAAGATAGGGAGCTGTCAGGTTTCCATTAAATTTATATTCCCCAAGGTTTGTGGCTCTGTTTCTAAAAATGCCACAGGCACAAACTTAGCATGCATAGTGTTAGCAAGGTAGTGTATTTGAAAAGAAAGGCTGTTTGTAAACTGAGAAAATGTCCTTCAAGTTTGCAAAGGCAGCCAGGCAACATTAGTGCTTGTAGAAGGAAATGTCTGTGTTAATACCACATCCATGTTCATAGCAATCCTGCTGATGTTACTACCCGGAAAGGACAATGGTAAACTGTGGTTGACTAGAAATGTCATAGCATTCAGTGAGCAATTATTGTGTCCTTGACTGTCCATGCATTTGTTCAGTAAGTGATTTTTTTGTCTCCTGAAAATATCTCCAAATCACAGCATCAATATCATAGTGATATTATGTAGACTAAGGCAGTAACAGAGAGATTTTTTAATTTGTAGTATCTAATAAAGTATATATAAACTTAAGTTTCTTTAAATATAAAATAATAGGTATTGATAATGATTTGCCAGGTCTATTTTACTGTGTTCTTTAAAACAAAACTTACAAACTCTATAAATTTGAAATCGTAAAAATTATAAGTCGGTTTGTGTACTCCATGCACAGATATTCTGATGTCAAGTTTCCTATTATTTGTGCGGGTGACTGATTAAAGTGGTACATTGCTGAAGTATAGTGGTATGATTTTGGAGTTGTCTAAGGTATTCTCACTATTCAGATCATAGTAATTATGAGAAAGACAAATTGCACTATTAGAGAATATTTCTATATAATGTCAGTAACGATTAGTTGACATTTACCGTTGTTTTCATAGGTGTCTCTTTAGGGTCTGATGAAGTAAAAGAGACAATAAGAAATAATAGTTACAGTGTATGTTCTTAAGATAAAAACAACTGAACAAAATGAGCAGAATAATGATTTTAAAGATGGTGCATCGAAATGATTAAAGAGAGAGAATGTTCAGAATTAGAAATAGAGTAAGGTAATGCATTTATGGGACGAGTTTGGTAACTGAAGAGAATTTTTAAAAAGATATTAAAGTCAAAGCTTAGTAAACTATTTGAGTTGTGTACATGATAATGAGGGTACAGGTTGTGGGAAGAGGAAGCATCTGTAATCCAAAGAAGATGGCAATGAAAGAATAATTTATGAAAATAAAACAATAATCTGAGAGTGAGGGTCATACTGAATCACTGAGCTAAATATAAAATAGTAAATGTTTACAATGTATGTCCTTAAGGAAGACCCACAAAACTTTATGAATACTTCAGAAGCAAAACTAATTCACAGCAAAAGGAAGATGCAATCTATGCTGGATAAGGGAAGAAAAAGGAAGAAAAAAAACTGACCCAGAGTTTTACAGATGTTGCATACATCTAGTTAAAAACTTAAAATATATATTCTATGTCTAAATATTAAGATATTTTTAGGATTTTTTTCTATTTTTTATAATGATTTTTAGTTTTAATTTTTTTTTTAATGCCAACCACAATTCTCCCTCCCACTCTTCCTCCATTCCTCCTCATACCCCACCTCGCCTCCCCCAAACCCATTCCTCATCCATTCCTCCAAAATGGTAAGGGCTCCAATGGAGTCAACAATGCCTGGCCCATTAAGTTGAGGGAGGATCAAGCCCCTCCTACCCGCATTAAGACTGAGCTTGGCACCCACCACAGGAAATGTCCTCCCACAATCTCGCTCAAGCACAAGGGGCATATCCTGGTCCTGCTTCCAGTGCCTGTCAAATAAACCAAACTAGACAGCTGTCTCCCACATGAAGAGGGCCCAGTCAGTTCCTTGGAGGCTCCACAACTGTTGCCTTGATTTCAGGTCTTCCCATTAGCTTGGTTCAGCTGTCACTCTAGATTTCCCCTCAACGATCTTGACCACCCTTGCTCATTTATTCCCTCCTCTCTCTCTCTTACTAGATTCCTGGAGGTCAGTCTCGTGTTTGGCTGTGGATCTCTGCGTCTGGATGAAGCTTCTACGATGACAGTTGATGTAGTCACCAATCTAATCACAGGGGGAGGCCAATTCAGGCACCCTCCCCAATATTGTTAGAAGTTTTATCTCATGTCATCCTTTTGGATTCTTGGGAATTTCCCTAGTAGCAGGTTTTTTCCAAACCCAATAATGGCTCCCTCTATCAAGATAACAGTTTCATTACATAGATCACTTTCATTTCTTAAATTCTTTCAGAGTAAGAAAAAAACAGAAATCCAGAGCTATTGCTCCCCAAGGTCTTATTATTATGTAAGGATTACAATTAAGTAATATGATACATAGGAACTGTCAAACTTACTAAAATTTAATCTCTGTTAAACTCTTAAGGAAGTTTAAGGTGAAATCAGCAAAGAAGTATTTATTCAATAGATCCTTGTGTACTTACTTTTAGGATGACATAAAATTAGTTACACTTTTGTTACTCTAGCATTTCTGAGTAGCAGAGATAGGTAGCAGTTACAATAAACAACAACAAAATCTATTGTTGTGTTATAAAATAAAAGAGGAAAGCAGAAATATAAAAGAAAGCGATTATGAGAATAACAAATGACTCGGTGGGTAAGGACGCATAACTGCCAATCCTGGTGACTTGGGTGTGATTATTGCAACTCATGGTAGAAGGAATTACTATCATAAGTTGTCCTCTACCCTTCAGAGGGTCAGTGACACACGTGTCATGGCAAAAAGATACTCGTCACACACATACATAAACACACACACATACGCATGCACACACACTTGAAATAAATAAGTAAAAATCATGATTGTAAAAGAAAATAGATCTGGTAAAGATTAAGATGACATTTCTGATGAAGTTTTATGTATACTGACACAAACCAAGCAACTTAAAAATAAGCTAGTTAAATGTTCATGCAAGTTTGGAGGTAGGGTTGAAATCATCCATAGTTTCACTGTGCCCACAAGGATCTTAAGATGATTAGAATGGGAAAACAGAGAGAAGTAGGAGGGAATAAAATAGGATAATGTAATGTTAGAAAATCCACACAATATTGTAGATAATTTTTAAAATTCTAATTCCCAAAGGAACAACAGCAGAATAGGGAGAGTTTTCATATGTGACTAAAGAAAGAGCAGATTTCTACTAACAAAGTTCACTTATGGTTTATTTGTAATCCATTCTCTGTTGGAGACGCAGAGATCTAGAACATGGGGCACAGAGATCACTATTGCTGCAGTTTAGGAAGTGGCCAAAGTAGCTTGGGATAGAGGCTGAAAAAGAATGGGGAAAAAGGTCATTCTGAGTGACAGGTATAAAGGACAAGCTGGAATGCATGATTGGTATTGGGGATTGAGTTATACTCCTATATTTTATAAATCAAATCATACATATTTCAGCCACATAGGCCTCATTCAGCTGATAGTCTGTGAGACTGCAGGGCCTGGTCCAGGAGGCCCCCATGCAGAGGCCAGCTTTCTTTTTCAGGGAGAGGTAATTAACGCCAGGTGTCAGTGGTCCTCACAATGGTCAGATTTAAAGGAACTATAATATATATGCATTTAAAATAGACTTAGAAAATTAAAACAAAATGTTCCTGAAAAATCAAAAAATCAGAGAAGAGTCTTTTGATATAATATAAAAGGTCAGATCTCAGTTTGTGATTTTTTTTCTGGATGGTTTTTAAGGGCTAGTGCACAGGGAATCTCAGAAAGTGTATTGCTTTTACATAGAGGGAAGATTAATATTCTTATATATTCCTGGCTGAAAGATTTACAGTTATCAGAAATATGTTCAGGAAAGTTAGGATTAGGGTTTTCACTCTTATATGGGAATCAGTATCTAGGATAGCTGTCTCATTAGTAATCACATTATAGTGAGATGGATCCCAACTCCCTAAGATAGACTTTCTGGGTTGCAAAACAAAGGACAGGCCCTTCCCAAGGTATACACTGTAAGAGATGAGTTACAGAATCAGTGGCTCTGAAATAAAGTTCTCTAAGGGAGGTCAGAGGCCTAAAGTCTGACTTTTAAAAAATTGAGACAATATAAACCAGGCATAAATGGACCTTTGGAAGCAGGGGCATTGGGGCATTTTACCTTTCTTACTTTCTTTCTTTCTTTCTTTCTTTCTTTCTTTCTTTCTTTCTTTCTTTCTTTCTTTCTTTCTTTCTTTCTGCCTGCCTTCCTTCCTTCCTTTCTCTCTTTCCATCTTTCCTTCTTTTTTTCTTTCTTTTTTCATTTATTTATTTCTTTCTATCACTTTTTGGAGCAGGAGTGGTCATTGGTTGATTTTTTGTTTTGTTATTCAGTTGCTTTTCTACAGGAATGGTGCTATAAAGCTAAAGATACCCCTGACCGTTGATTGTGCTACTACTGCCTCCTAAGTGCTGGTGTTTAGAAGTATGTGCTACCGCACTCAGGGGACATTCCTAGTTTAATTGATCTATTTCCTATTCAGCATTCCTCTTCTCTAACTAAAGAGCTACTAAGATCATTGAGAAGCTTAATTAACAGAGATCATGTAGTGAGGTGTGCAGATTCATCATCTGTGGGATGACTGCTTGTTCTATGTCTTTTTGTCATTAAGAGGTGGACAGTTTTTCAATTTATATATCATGTCCCTTTAGGGACAACCCTTACTTTATAAGAAAATACATTTTTTGAGAATACCTATTGCTTATTAAATCTTCCTCTTTGCCAGTTCTTGAATGTTTTTGAAAACAATGACTCACAAAGAAAGGGATATAGTATTGGGTTACATAAAACCAAAAATCTTGCACAGTTAGAAAAGTCAACTATTAAATTAGGTTTTGAAAAATGGTTGATTTAATCATGTGGTATTTATATATCTGAAATTATAAATATAGCTTCATGCATATACCTATAAATTGTATTATATAACTGATAAAATCATAACAATAACTTTATGTATGATTCACAAAGAATAAGAACATTCATTGAAAATTAGTGAGTCTAATCCTTAAAATAGTGTATTTAGAATTGGATACCAAGAGTCCTGTGCTTCTACCATGAACCATTTTTTCTCTGGGTTCCAGTTTTCAGATCTAAAAATACTATGTGCTAGAAAATGATAGATCTTAAAAAATTTTAGCATGATTTTCATCCAGATATTTTCAATTGTCTTGTCCTTACAGTGATTAGGAACTTGAAAGTTCATCTCTTTTCAGTTAGAATTTAAGGGTTATAAAGAAGCATAATAAATGAAAGAAAAACATTAAAAAATTCTAGTCCTGCTTGATTTAAGCTGAGTAAGTTATATGACCATTCAAGTGACTGTAGGCAAATATCTCTAGAAAACAAAAAAGAATATAGACATTACTGGATTTGTGAAATTTTATGAACCAAATTATCATAGTGATAATTCCTGCAATAATATGTGTGGACTGTGTGGTGGCCATAGTACTAAATGTTTACGCTCATTTTTCTGCTGAATACAGTTAAGCCAGAAAAGGATCCAATCATTTCTTGTTACAAGTGAAGAACTGCATGCTAGGAGCATTGTACAACTCACTCAATATTTCTCTGAGGAAACCTCAGAACACTTCCTTAAAAATCAGATTGGACAACTTAAGGCAGTATATTTTATGAGGACATTTTAATTCTTAACTTGGTTTTCACCACATTTATGGTTAAATGTAGTTACAAATGCTTTGGTGATTATTTTAATTTCTATATATCATTGCTGCCTAAAATTTTAAGCCTTCAAAATACAAACATTTAAAGCCTTAATCTGTAATGATGTCACATGGAAGGAGGGTATTGAACCGTGATTAAGTTATTAGGATTCACCCTCATAAATGAGATGTGCATCCTTAACACAAGAGCGTGGAAAGGCCTTTAATCACTCTACGTGTGATATACACCAAACAATAAAAAAAGCACAATCTAAGGGCATGAATGGACATCCCAGCAAACCTAAAATGCATCATTACCCAAACCTTATATTTCTCAGTCCCTAAAGCTATTTATCATAATTTTTTCTTACATAGAAGTTATCAATAATACTGGACTTTAAAATTGTCTGAAATCACCAATAAAATACTCATAGTAACTCACTCCTCTATACTCTACTCTGAAATGTGTGATAAATACTTTCTCAAATGATGATAAACTTCCAAATATTATAGTATACAATTTTAAGTATAATTAACCCTTTCTTCTTCAAACACTACTCAGATTTTTAGGGGAATAATTGAATTCAGGGGATATTGCCGCAAAAGGATGACAGGAAATTCCAGGGCATCCGAGAAGAATAATTTCACAAAAGGGTCATACACCATCTCTCAGGCAACAAACTCTTACATAGGGACAAATTGAATACAGGTCATGTATTGTGGAAGGTTGATACATTTATCCAATGACTTTTGGGGTCACTAGCCATGGGTGTTGTTTTTTCTGGAGATATGACCAGATAAGGAGGAGGAGAAAGGTTGCGTTAGCTCACTTGGGTGATCAGAACAAGACAAATTTTCTGGTTGATCCTCATCCGTTTGGGACCAGGACAAGACAGCAGCAGCTGGATCAGAAGAAGCATCTACTTTCTTCTTAAATCATAGGTTTGTTTTTCCATTTTACCCCTTAATAGCATACCGTCCTTCCAGAGATACACTGAGAGAATAGGAACAACCACTGCAAGAATCGTACTTAGAGAAATAAGAAGGTTCCAGTGAAAACCAAAATGTTTTATGTGGAATGCCTCATAAGTGGGGTTATCTTAATAGCATTCACTGTTATATGGTCCATGAGCTGAAGTCACACATATAAAAGAAATAACACTTATAGAATTAATTTTGATCATATTAATTTTATCATTTTCTCCTCTGACTTTCCCATGTACCACCTTTCATTTTGAGACAGTTGCAATTAGTAAAATAAAAGTCTGTAAGTGCTGCTTTGTGGGTCACTAACTTTATCTGAAATTTTTTATTAATTTCTAGAGAGGATTGATATCAGTCAGGAAAAAACATAATGAAATATTTAGTCCAATATTTGTCCAGGGAGTAAAAATGTCAGTATTTCTTACCCTCTTTAATAATAATAGTTTTTGTTTACTTAAGAATTTGAGTTTATTTGCAGACAAGCAGAAAAGAGGACAGAAGGAAAGAATGATTCACAAAAGAGGTAAAATCAGAGTAGACTAAATGAGAAATTGAAGTCTTCACAATTCACATTTTGTTTTTGATGCCATCCAATAACATTCATAAATTCTGTTTGGTGAAAGTCCATGTTCTGTTAAACTCATTATTTTTCCTGATGGTTGAAAGGGTGTTGAGTCAGACGCAAATCTATATAATAAGCGCTTACCAGAATTAAAAAAAAAATCCCTGTTCCTCCCACCCCCTCTTGCCATGAATACCTGCAAAACTTCTATTACTGTTCTGCTTCAAACAGCAAGACCGCCAGAGAAACCAAAGACAAAAAAAACACCTTGTTCCTGTACCTGCCACCTACACAACCTCCTCGGTTGCCTCAGAGACTCTTCCAGTTCTCTGCCACAGGTAACCAACAAGGCAAGAGGCCAAAATGCTCTCACCTCCTACATCCCCCGTAGATCCTTTTCACTGTTCTACTCCATAGCACTAGTAGGGTAACAAACACTTGGATCCTGACACATGATGGTGAAAGACATAACACAAGATCTTTCATTTGTACGCCCTGGGAACCTCTATCACTTGGTGGGCACCCGCCTTTTATTCTATACCACATGTCCCACTGAATAAGAAAATATTCCAGTGCTTTCCTGGGCTGACTCCAGAACTTCCTTTGCCACTACATTCTTTTCAATTTATCTCTTCAACTCATTCTCAATTTCACCATTTGTACTTCATACAGAAGACTAACAACACTTTGAAAAGCAATTTAATCCAATGTCTAGATGCTGTCCCTCCACAAAAGTAAGAGCACTGTGACATAAAAAGATAAAATATGCCCTCATCAAGTGACCAGCTTTTTAGGCGCAGAATCAAGGGGAACAAATGAAATAATATTCAACATAGAGAGTTTGAAAAGAACAGTTACAAACTCTCTATTTTTTTAAAAAAAATTAACAGAACAAAACAGCTGAGTAATCCTAGAGTAGACAGAAAAAAAAATAATCCAAGTTTGTGGAACACAAATAAACAGAATGAAAGACAGAAGACAATATAAATATAAAGGTGAATTAGAATTCAATAAATAGTCATGCTGGAGTAAAACACAACTGAAATGAAGTTGAATGCAAAAAAATCAATTAATCCTGCTCTTTTTACTAATTCTACTAAAAGTAATAATAAAGCCATATACATTTACACAAGTAAATATATCTGCTGCTTTCAGCTCATAGTTCTCAGGCAATGCAGGTGGATTTGGTTTTCTAGATATATAAAGATATATTTCAGTTAATCTTCAACACTGCAATGATCTACATAATATGATATTTTAAAAGTTTTAAGAACTTAGACTTTTTCCAACAATGAGAGATGTCTGCTCCTGGTAGCACCAATTACTTCAAGAGGATGATGGGCATTGAAGAAGCTCTTTATGGAGTTTGCTATTAATGTGGCAAGGTTAGCATTTTGAGCACAGAACTGTTCTTGCCTGGATTGCTTGACAATGTGCTGTATAAACTGGACATGTAGAATACACAGGAAAATGACTGATGAACTTGCCAACACAAGATGAGGCAATCCTTCAGGATTTCTGCTTCATGGAACAGTCACCAGACATTTTGCAGGACACAGAAAAAAAGTGACTGATGAATTTTACCAAAAGAGGAGGGACATTCCTTCAGATTTCCTGCTTCCCTGAGAAATTTGCCAGATACTCTGAGCCTATAGGCTACAACAGATTCCTCAACATTACAAAAGAACTTTGGGTGACTGTTTGGGTAGCTAGATGTTTCTGTCATTTCTAGAGTTTCAGTAAGTGCCTGAAATGCTCTTCCTGCTTATTCAGGTAATATATTCTTCTGGAGTATTTGCAGAGTTGAGACTATAGAGTTACAATTTTTCTTAGCTATATTAAAATATAAATTAGATATGAAACTTTAGATTCATAAAAATACTTTAGATGATAGAGAATCTTCTTTAATTTTCTCAAACACAAATAGACTAAATAATTATCCTATAGTTCTTGCTTAATAACTGTTTTGTTATTTGTAATTTTACTGTGTTAAAGTTAAAGCTTTCCTTTCTAATTAGTCAGAAGAAGGGAGCTGATGCAAGATGTCCCTCTGTGTGCTGTGGACATGCTTTATCACCACTGGTTAATAGAAAAGCTATTTTTGCCTATGGAAGGTCAGGATTCAGGTAGGTGTAAAATCCAAACAGAAATAAAGTGAGAAAGAAAATGGATTTAGAAAAAATACCAGCATCTGGCTGGAGGAGTAAGATGCCAAAGCATTAGTGGTACGTCATGGGGCACATAGTGATTATTAGAAACGGGGTAATTTATAAGTAGAGCTACTCAGTAAGAAGTCTGAATAATAAGACAGACAATTATATTCATATTAATCCTTCAAGCAATAATTTCATAAGTGGCTGTGGGGTCTGGTGGTCAAGAGACACCAGTCCAGTGGAATCAGACAGTACTTAGAAAAAACTTCTAACTACATATATTTATTTTATAGACAGAGTAATCTGAATTCATAAATAGAGCACAAAATCATAACTTTGATATCCTTTAAAGCACTGTTTAACATGTAGCTCCACTTCTTCAATCACTGTGATTCCTGACTTTCCTAAACCTATAATATCTCATGTTTCTTTAATATAATTAGTATAAATTCACTTCAGGGCTTAGGATGCCAATGCAACTATTCTGCCCCTCCAGGGTCTTCTGCCCCCTCCTATCTGCTGGGAACTTTGCATTTGCCCTTCCATTTTTATACCTCATGTCATTTTTGTTGTTGAAAATGTGTTGAGCACTCAAGGATTTGTGTGTGTGTGTGCACACATGCACGCATGCACACACATACAGTAATTTATTCAAATATTATTAAGTAGATGCGTAAGTACATAAAACAAAATTGCTCCTTGTTCGAATAAAAAATTTAGTACGTATAGGACTAATGCCAATAGATAAAATTGATGTGTGCTAAAAACACCAGATGAAAGCTAGAGAAGTGAGAGATATTTATAACACTTCTACAAATATCACAATCTATTAATTATAAATTAAAAAGAATTGTTAACTTCAACAGGAACAGTTGGTAGACATCATTATAGAAGATCAAAATTAACATCATGAATGTTGAGATGCTGTTACCCAATGTCTTCTACTTCAACCAAGCTTGATCACATATCCAATTAAGTGGGATTCCTGATGAAAACAAATTATCTGAATATTATCAAGTGGAAAAATAAACTTGTATAAAACAATGCTACAAATCAGACATCACAACTTTTTTTACAGATTTTACTGTTTTAGAATAATTTTATATTCATAATAACATTGATATTGAAGAAGTTCTTATGTGTCATAGTTATCCTGTTTTCCCATTTATAAATTATCTTACCTTTACCATATAATAAAGTGTTTACTGCAGTCCTTGAGTCCATAGATAACATGCTACTACACACAATAGATACTTTAGACTGGAGAGTTTTGATACTACTGAACCATTTATGAGTTTGAAGAAACAAAATGGCAAGTATCCAATTATCACTATTCCTTATTCTGGGCCTAAATTATTTATTTTCCCTGTCTGCGAAACCCAGCACACACTGCTCATTTCTATCCTTAATTTGGTATTTTCAGAATTCCAGGTTTGAACCATGCATTTTACCTAATCTGTAAAAGGACAGCTTTCATTTCACAATATGTTTCTTTTTTGTTTAGGTATTTTGACTCCTTCGTACCTCATTTTCTCTTAATATTCAGTAAGAACTCATTATTTTCTTGGTGTTCCAGTTATTCCGTTAACCATTTAAATACTGTACTAGTATTTAAAATTACTACTAGTCACTAGCAGTAATGTCAATTTTGAATGAAGCTGCTGATGAGATTACACTGTGTTTGTTGCTCCTCTTGCTGTTATTAGTGTATGTCCCTAAGTCTTTACATCTATCAGCAATGGATGGGTGAGTTTATTTGGGTATTATCAGTGTCTTGGCCTTTGGTTTTTCTTTTCAGTTTTTTTTTTCTTCTGGTATTTCAATATTGTTTGAATTTTTATAATCTCAACAATATATTATATTATGCTGGTTCATATAGTTTTTTATATAAATACCTTCTTTGTCAATGTATCTATTATTAATGTATCTATTTAGGTGTTTGGAATTTTTATGGTTAAGTTATGGATTTTGTCCTTGCTGAGGTTTAAGAATTTTTATTTTGACAGTATTTGTTTACCTGACACATTCATTGCAAATACATTTTTATTTAACGGCTTTTGATTTTTATAATGTTTGTTCTTTTTATAGTAACACTTCTTAATAGTTGTATAGCAACAGACATTTAAAACAAACATGTCATTATGGTTGCTTGGAAAGTAGCCTTTGCTATGTAACTTTAGCAGACATAAATTCTTTTGCAAAAAAAGATTTTTATTATTGTTAAAAATAAGAGTATGAATTTGAATATTTTGGATGTTTTGAAATTTTCTTCAGACTGAAAATACAAAGAGTTATTCATTTGGATAAGGCAGACATTGAAGGCTAACTTCTGAGGTCAGGGAGAAGTAACTGAGGAATGTCAGGCAACAAAGCCACAGGCAAGAGCCATTTAGGACACAAAATGATTCGTATTTTATTTGGAAAAAAATATCAAAACATTTAAAAATACCAGCTTAGTAATAATTTAAATATAATAATTCTTAGGAAAGTGAAATAATTTGTTATTTTTAATGAAAATTGCAGGAGAGATATTGTCACAGATATGCCAAAGAGACTAGGGAAGACAAGGAGAACACAAGTCAAGTCACAATTGTGAGTGTTTCTTTGAGTACCTTGTTGCAAAGAGAGAGGCCTAAGAAGAAATTTGTGATGAACTGATTAGGAGACTGCATCTGCTGTGTGTATAAACACAGAGACATATTATAGATAATACATTTATAATGAAGGACCCCAACTTCATTGGGGTCACAGTTAAAACTGTGGTTTTAACCTTAACCACAGTTATAACGCTCTGCAAAGGTTTTCAGATAGCAAGCTCCATTAAGGCCTCCGGAGTCAGGACCTCCAGAGTGCTGAACAAATAACAGGCCTAATTCAGGACCTCCACAATGCTGAGCAAAGACACCTGAGCAAAGATAGCCTCATCTGGCTGCGAGACATAAGATTTATGGATAGGTCATAGGAACAAAGAAAGAGAAGATTGCGAGGCCTGAGTCACGTAGAAAGAAGGGCTCGTCACGGATCAGGGGCTATGCTATCAGACATCTGGTCGCCAGCCAGAAAAGGGGAAGGCAGGATGAGAGGAACAATAAACCGCCAAGCAGTCCCCTCAATGTTATCTAGGTTAACAATTTACCACCCTGCATCTCGCTTCTGTAAACCTTGCTTTTTGCTCCCCTATAAAAACCCCTCACCCCCAACCTGCGGGGCGCAAAGTCCCCGAGAGGCTTTGTCGCCCGCAGGTACCTGTGTACCCCAAATAAACCTCTTGCTGCTTGCATCCGGCTGCGTGCTTTCGACTGGTCTTTGGGCTTGGGGTCTCTCCCGAGGGAAGACGCCCAGCGGGGAGTCTTTCAATAAATAAAGCACAATCACTCAATTATTCTTTTGTGGACTTATTAACATTTATTCATGCATTATCAATAACTTAAATCATTATGAGAGATGTTTTAATATGATAGACAGAAAAAAAATAACGGTCCTATAAGAGGTAGTACATAAGTCAAATACGGTAGATTCTTTCTGAAATTTAGACATATATGGAGGTGATCTAAATGAAGTAAAGCATCATTTAATGGGAGAGAGAATCTCAACTGGCCATCTCTTGTCACCTAGTAAAGCTTCCTTTATTGAGATTTGATTACATATAGTTTTGTAGGACAAAGGGGCCCAGTGAAATTCCCCCTTCCCCCCCCAAATTTATTAGATCTACATTTTTTTTTAATTTTTTTGTGATAAAGGTTGTTCTGTGTCAGTGGGAATGTTAAAGTAGCCTTGTGTAGGTACCCAGGTCTTTCCCCTTTTTCTTCCTGGCAATTTGCAGGGCTGTTTGACCTCTGGCTCCCTGGCCTCTCTGCCTCACTGGCCTGAGGGTATAGCTTAGAAAGAACTTGGCTCTCTTTTGTTATGGTAATTCCACCTGTGAACAAGGTTCCAGCTGCAGGCCCTATACGCCTGCCATGCCTGCCTCCCACAGCTGCTTCTGTCCTTGGGCCCTGACACCTGTCATCCTATTCCACTGCTCCTGATGGGAGGGGGCCGTGCCCTTTTGCCCTCTTGCCCACTACTATATATACCCGACTTGAGTTTAATAAAGTTGCCATTTGCTCTTTGGTGAATGAGTAGGTCTCTTTGTGTCTGTGTGTTTAAACCCTTAGGATAGTCGTCCATTTTCGTGGACTCGAGTCAGGAAAGCGCCCACCTATTTTCACAGAAAAGTGTGGAGGCTAACAGCCCTGGAATATTGAGCAACAATGCAAGAGCAATTGAACCAGTTCTGATACCAGTTTCCTAAAAGCCATTCACTTTCTTTTTTGGATAACGTTAGCACAAGCCAAGTTCCAAGCACCATTCTTGCTTCTGCTGATTACACTCTGAGCCAACCAGCTAAGAAAATACATAAGTGTACTAGCTTCACTATATTCAAAAATATTGGAACATAGTTCCTGTAGTTACCTTTTCTGGTAATGACCTGATCATTATCATCAATTTGAATCATTCACTGTGTAACAAATTCAAGCGCATTTCTTTTCATTATCTATAACCTATCAATTCTAATAATGAAATTTTACTTCTTCAACCAGCTGTCTACTTCCCTAATGTGCTATTTCAATTCAGACGGATTTGAGTTTTAGAATTTTAACGTGTGCACCTATTAGAAATGACAGTATCAATTTTAACACAGTGTTAGCATAGCTCATTTGTCTTTATTTGGGGAAATAATACTAATTTTCCCAGTAAATCATGTCTCACTTGTCCCCTTCACTTTGCTTTAAGGAAAAACTGTTTTTGTGGCTTTAATTGTTTATGTAGTTAAAGTATTTACTCATTTCACTCTTGCATTCTATATTTCATGGCC
Source organism: Myodes glareolus (assembly GCF_982192425.1). Taxonomy (NCBI): domain Eukaryota; kingdom Metazoa; phylum Chordata; class Mammalia; order Rodentia; family Cricetidae; genus Myodes; species Myodes glareolus. The sequence continues at coordinate 71,184,321 of NC_142037.1, read as the reverse complement.
TCCTATATAGTACTAATTTGGGAAGTTAAGATTTCCTCTTTTTAACTGTTATTCTGAGATGTTCTATGAATTTTGAAAAAAATTTACTTTTGTGTAACAAGCATTATAATACCACACAGAACAGATTTAATGTGTTCTAATTACATTAAAATTTTACCTCTATAAATTTCCTCTTCCCTTTAATTTTTCTTGTTGCCATGTTTTATCTTAGCCAGAACATCATGCTTTCAGAATGTACGACAAATAGTTTTCAGGCAGGCGTCTTTTCATGTATAACTGAAAGGTTGAAATGGTATTTTCAAGAGCAAGATAAATGCCAACAATATTTAACATGGCTTAATATAAATGTTGGACTGAGAACAAAAACTCTCTGTGCTGTTTTCTGTTAGTTGCTGTTCATGGCATGGTGGAAAGTAAGTAGCCATAGAAGAAGTAAAAACTGTTCACAAAACTGAAGCATGTTCTCTCTACTATTTAAGTAAAATATTCTCAAGTCTTAAATTGCTAGAAAACCTAATGCATTTAAACAAAATGATGCTGATTCTAAATATATTCTATAGACACAAATTATGTTTGGTAGTCATTTTTAGCTAGCAAAACCATAAAACGGAAAAAGTTAGATAGATTTTTTAGAACATCTACATAAGTTTCTACCATTATCATCGAGAATATTTTACAAATAATACATTGTCTTTTGTTTTATAATATAATGTGAAAACAGCACTGTGAAAAATATATATTATAAAAATTTGACTCAACATTTTTAAAGAGAAAATAGACAATGAATATAAATAATATTCTTCTTATACTGATGCTATGCCATGACTGTCTCTCCACCATTCTATTCTTTTCTCCATTTCTCCCTCCATCCCTGCCGTTCTGCCTCTCACCCAGTCCTGATACATGTATCTATTTAATTTTCACTGTGCTGACTAGCAGAGCTGAGCTTACCATGCCAGGTAAATAACTACTCTGCTGCTGAACCATACATAGTTTCTTAAAAATATCCCAGTTATAGAACTATCATGAATTCAAATGTTTATTAAAATGTTTAAATTAAAATAAGAATTTTCTGTTACAAATATAAAATTATTAACCACAGAAAATAGATTTGAACTTTACATTTTCAATGCTGCTTGACACAGAATATCACAACAGGAAAATAAATAACTCACACTTAATAATTATCTAAGTCTCATCTAGAAATGTCTATCAAAGGCAAATTTTCTAGTTAGTCAGAGGAATGTTCAACTTCTCTGCCCTGTATTTAGAAAACCTATGGTATAAATGCTTAGTAGTGTGTTCCTAAAAAAGAAACTCAGTGATTTAATTATTTGGTTAAATCAGATACATTTGATATCAACAGGTTTATGATGGCATAAAGTTAGTCATAGTGATAAAACCAAGGAAATTATTCTTTTAAAACAGTATGTCATTTTTGGGGAAGCATCAATATAAAGAAAATGCCTATTTGCACCCCTTGAGATTTGAGTTGGAATCTTCAGCAAAGGTTGTATACAGAAGTATTTAAAACTCATAACAGAAAACAGCTCTTTGTTTCTCACATAATGTTGTCTGCCAATGTTCATCAAGATTTTGAGCACCAGAGTATTTATGTTTTTATTATCACATTTGCAATTTAAAATTAAATAGAATAAATCAGAAATGTGGTCCACAGAAAGCTTTCCTCAAGAAGATGGGCTTAATTAAGCCTTCCCCTAGCATACCATCTGTTCTTTATCTCTACTCAGATCAGGACACAATAGACATAGACATATGGGCTGTAGGCTGAGAACATGAAAGACTTTCAGAAAGTTACAATTCATTTCTGGTTGTCTGTTTTGCTTTGTTTTTGTATTTATGTTTAGATTTGTTTTTCAACAATAGATATTTCAATACATCTGAGGTCAATTAAATCTGAAATGATTTGTATTGGTTGGAGAATAATTACAGCTGCATGCCTTCTACCTTATATTTTAGTTACTTAACTTGATATTAAGTGACAAACACTAAAGAATCATTGAGAACTCCAAGAAAAATGCTCCTGTCTGTATGTCTCAAGGTATTTATAAGTCATCAACTATGAGTTACTACTCTTTAAATAGAATCTTATTCTTCCTACATCATGCCCCATTATATATTCCTTATGAATCCAGAGAGTTCATTGATTCAAGTGGACAGGTACTACCTTGCGTAGCCATGTTGCAAGGCATTACATGTAGTTAACAAAGACAATTTCTAGTAATCATTTTCTTTTGACTGTGAGGTAAGGGTGACACCCTTGCAACTATTAATTCAGTTCTACAAGATTATACGTGCTAAGAATTTTTATTCTAAAAGATATTGGAGAACAATGAACAAAGTTCTTTTTTCTGTCATAAGGGAATTTCTCACCAGTATTATTAATGAAAATTTGAAACACATTTCTAAGAAATGAATGAGTTATTAAGCTTTATTAGCTTTTGTTATATTGTATTGTAATTCGGACCAGACCTGGAAATTATGTTCTGCTTAATATTTAAATAACACCCTTCTTTCTCTGTTTTGATTTGACAGAGAAGACATGTGTATCTAATGAAGCAGCTTTAGAAATCAGTAGAAAGTGAAGGAGTGAAAGTCAGTCCTGTACTGCTTTGGTCTGTTTAAGAAAAATCAGCAATTTGACTATAGAATGGTCTCTTTTCATCAGTTTTTAACATCATCAGAAACAGTTGATTGCCTCCAAAGTACTGTAGTCAGTATTTCCTATCAATTCCAATGCAAATTGAAGCAATAGAATTACTGGTTCCTAGTTTTGTGTCTGTTTACCTGAACAGCTTTCGGGAATTTGTTTCCAGCTATCAGTCAAACAACAAGACTGACAGACAAATTTCTGCAGGAGAAGGACAGAAGACAAGAATGAAAAAGTAAGAAAGACATAATGCTCAGGCTAGAAAGATGTTGAAGACTTTCTTGTTTGAACATCACTCTCTGCCTGTCAGTTCTACAGTGCTTCTGACTGAGAAACCAAGGACATACCAGTAATTACCCTGGTTAAAAATCTATCAAAGATGTAAGCTGGATCATAAATGTTAATTTTTTTAAATGAACACTGCAGTATAAAAGTATGAAAGTATGGCTTAAAATTATTAAATTAATTTTAGTACCAGAATATCTCTTCATTGAATGACAGGAATTATTTACATTTTTAATATCCTCTTTATTTTTTTTATGCAATGAATTTCTTATATCATAAATTCAAACAGATGAGTGCCAACAGCTTTTTGGGGGAAGGATTAAAAATATTTTAATGTAGCAGGGTAGAGAATGCATTTGGAAGATACCACAAGAGTAGAAACTGCAGAATTTAAAAGTTTGGTCTTTGACTATGGACATGCAAAATATTTAAAATTTAATATATATATATATATAATTTAAAAGTTATTTTTTTAATTTAAAAATTCAAATTAAAAGAAAATCTAAAAAGTACAAGATCATTCTTAAATATCACACAAAATATAAATGCATTAATATACAATTTTGTTTTTTACTAGTGAATAACCATCTTCAAAGAAATGATTTTATAAATTTTTTGAAATAGACAAAGAGTGTCTATTTTTCAAGAATGATTTTATCTAGAATATGGAATAAGTGTAAATCATGTGAGACTGGTAGAATTTTCATTTCCCATGATAACTGTGAGGAGGGAAGGTGAAACAGCTGAGCACTGCTTAGGAAAAACAGCAGTTAGGAATTTTAATAATAATTGTAATGTTACCTCTAAATCCTTCAGTTATAAGCACATGTTAAAATTACTGTAATTATAGTAAAAGATTAAAAATACAATGTATGCTAATTATAAGTAAAGTTAATATTTTATAGGGCACAAAAATCTTTTTTAAATGTTTTTCCTCATTGAATACCAGAAATGCCAGAAAAAGAAAAAGGCAAAATATAAACTAGTAACAATTTTATTCTTCATTGTATTTTCTTATCTGACATTTGCTGTTTTCTTTTATGTTTGTGGAAAAAGATTTCGCAATGTTAATGAAACCTAACTGGAGGGTCAGATAGGGCTAAGACTTATTCCTTAATCACACTCTCTTGTGTTTCAAATTAATTTAATGCTCACAAAGGTGCTAAAATTGAAAATTCTTAACCCTCATATCGAAAGACATTGAGAATTAAATTTTATCGTTTAAGGAAAGTGCTTAGAACAGTTTTGTGTTATGACCATTTTTTAGGAATTATAATATTTTAATATCAACAAATTGACTTTATCAAAGTTAAGGTGCATTATCAATTCAGACTATTGCTTTCTTCTGTCTGGGAGACATATTTATCAAGAATTTAAAAGTAGAGGAGAATGTTAAATATAGGTTTTGACACACAAAATAGTGTATGATATAGACTTAATGAGAAACAAGTTATTGTCGAGAGAGAATTTCATAGCCTCCACTTCCTGTTTTGTGAATAGAAATCCAGAACTTAATGCTTCTTGGAGGAATTTATGTAAGGCACATAACTATAAAAAAGACAGCAAGACAGAAATAATCCTTTCTTTTTTGACTGTAGATGGTTAAGAAAATAACGTCCTAGGTTCTTTTTCTACTGTAAGCTAATAAAAGTAATTAAAATATATATTCACTATGGGCATGAGAAACAGTTACACATAAAATCTTTATGTGTAACTTTATGTGGTCAATAGTTACCACATGGCCCCTAGGACTTCAAGAGAAGAAGCAGCACCAAGAAATGAGGTATAAGAAAGAGAGGCATAAGATAACCCCTATGTTCCGTTTCTCACATATGGAGGAAGAAGACATCTACTGTTCATGTTAGCTATTGTTGTACCTAGGCATCACCAGGATGTACATAGACATACACAACTATGATTTATCTTGTCAAAATGTTTGTCCTGCTGAGCGTGAGAAACCCTGCTCAGCACAGGATGCCAAGACCTCCTTGCTCTTCCTGACTTTACAGGACTAAGGCGAAAATTGTAGTGTTGATCTAGCAGTGGTTCTTTGTGACAGCAACAAAAACATGTGTGATCTGTCTGCTTTACAAAGGGTGAGGATGTAGCAGGCTCTAGGGGAAGCTACTGGTTTGGAGTTCAAAACTGATGTCCAATGTGTTATGCTGAGGCGGTTGAGGCAACGATGTCTCCAGGGAACTGAATCATCTTGTGGCTGGTAATATGTAGCTAAAATTTAAAATAAAATATGATCATATTGTAATAACAAATGAGTGAATGAGGAAAAGTTACATGACAGAATGATGAAAGTTGAATGGTCACCATGCATCAGGAAGTTTCTGCACATTATCTAACTTTCACAAGATCTCTGCGGATTGTAGCTTGTTACTACATTACACAATACTGAAGAAACCAGTAGCATCTACCCCTGTATAAAACACATAATCAAGATGATTTGGCACCTGTCTAAGAATGGTCTTAGACATTGCTACTTGTCTGTTGGAAGATAAAATTGTCACAAACACACGTTCACGCACACACACAAAAAAAACAAACAAAAAACAATTCTTATATGTTTCTAAAACCTTAAATTGTTACTTTTCTCATTACCAAAGAGACATAATTTACTTCTAATATTCCTAGGATTTTGAAAGATTTCTTTCTAAATTAGTTTTCTTTTTTGCCTGCATGTAAGGTTGTACACTACATGAATGCTGTGCCAGCAGAAGTCAGAAGAGGGCATCACATCTATTGGAATTGTATTACAAAGATCTGGTAGCTTCTATGTGGTTGTTAGGAACTGAACCTGGTTACTTTGGAAGAAGAGCAAATGCTCAAAACTGCTATATCTTGCCTGTAGTTAAAGCCTACTATTATTCTTACATTATTTTAATTATCTGTTTCTGAAAATACTGAAAGGTAAGAAAAAATCCCATTAAGTTGTGATAGTTTGCAGAATTTTTAAATTAGCCTGCATTGGACTGAGTTAGTACTCTGCACATATGTGACAGCTGTGTAGTTTAGTTCTCTTGTGGGACTCCTAACAATTGGAGCAGGGGCTGTCTCCAACTCTATTACTAATTTTGGGACCCTATTTCTCATACTGACTTACTTTGTGCAACTTTAAAACAAGGGAAGCTGCTTAGTCTTACTCCAACTTGGTTTTCATGTTTTGTTGATATCCAAGGGAGGCCTGCCCTTTCTGAAGCAATGGAGGAGTGGGGGGAAGGGGGCAATACAAGTGGTGACAATGTTCAAAACGGCTAACCTTGCTCCGATTCTTTCATGTGCAAAATTCAGTGGAAACTTAATGATAGTTTTATTTCTTATTCTGTTTATTTCTTATTTCTTTAGTTACAGGAAGAGTTCTCAAAGAACTAACTGAGAGTTGTTTTCTGGATGGAACAATAGTAAAGCAGAAGGCAGTTATACAATATCTCACATTTCTCAGTATCACTGTGGAGAAGTTTACTGAGCAATCAGGGTACACAGCTCCTTCTCTAAATACTCTGTAGAAGAGAGGATGCTCTGTAAGTGTTTATCAATATTGATCAAATAAATCACATAATCTCTCACTTGGAGAACTTTCAAGAAAAGACGTATGGAGCATGTAATGATGCAGACATGCTTAGAGCTGGCTGGCCAGCTGCCCAGAACAGTCTTCGCTCTAAGCCTTAACTTAATCCTTAACTTCAGTGCCAAGTTCATATGAGGCTAAGAGGTATAATTTGTAAATATCAAGTGTCTGTATATCCCCAGAATAGTCCCAGATAAACCATGGTCAGATCACTGAACACAGATATTAATACCATTAGTATATAAAGAGAAATAAAACTACAGAATCTGATCCAGAATCTCTTCCTGGAAGTTTTTAATAGAAAATGCCAAACTTCATATTTGAAGGTTTCTTGGTGACCATAAAATTAAATTAGGAAGGTTAGTAATAGAAATTCAATATTTAATGTTGTCATATTAAATTAACCTCAGAAATAGATGATCACAATAGGTTATGTTCAAATATCATGGCAGGAAATCTACTCTGCATGTGAGGCAATTTGTAAGATAATTCCATTCAGTTACATTGTACATTAATGTAAAATACTATCACTGAAACCTCTGAGTTCTTATTTTCAAGCTGTTAGTACAATGTACCTGGAAGAAAATCTTGATTGGAGCACAACACTTTATCTGTTATTATATTGTTATAATTATATTTTATACTTACAATTTTGAATTCTATACTTACTGCAACTGCTATTTTTCTTCCATAAACAATAATTGGTAATCTGTTCTGATTTCTAGCTACTTAAAATTTGAGCAATAGGCATAATCATAATACACCTACAGAAAAAAACAGAGAATCATTGCTATGCATATTAAGACACCATTAATTTATGTAAAGAGAATATAAAAAATATCGAAATAATTATTTTAAAAGGCTTCATTCAGAGATCACTCCTGTCTTATTTAATGGAAAGTCATGCATTTCTAATTTTGTCATTTATTATCTCAGAAGCTATAATTATTTGCAGCTATTATGGTCAAGAAAATGATGGCAATGATAGTTTTATAATTTTCTTATTAATTGATCTTGATATGACCCCATGACCAATGTTACTAGGTCTCATTTCACAGATGAGGGACCTGTACTAATCTAAGTTTAATGGTGTTCTGAAAATCAGAAAATTAAAGGAGAAACTGGATTGAAATTTAGGATTGTCATTACGTATGTCTTTCCTCCAGCAACCACGGCACCTATTAAGGTTATATAATGGTGAACAACTGTTGGGGGAGACAAGGGAATCACCAGTACTCTAACTGCTTTGAGTTCCTAAAGAAAGTCCAGTGAAGTGGACTTCCTGAGTCTTTATCAATATTGGGATGGGGCATTTATTAAAACTGCTCTCAAAATTGATTGACATATTCCTGTATGTAAGCCCTGACCCACAATTCTTTAAATCACAAGACTATTATTGGTCCACCAACTGTACTTAGGTTAAATCTTTTTTTGCATATCATTGCCTTCTCTTAATGAAGAAAAGCAAACATCCCAGACAAATTTACAATGATAATTAAATTTCCTATATTGCTGTTTAACTTTCTCGTTTCATTTCTTATAGGGTAAATGACAAGCACCCGAGCTCAGTATGTTAGATTGTCTTATAAAACATTTTTAGAAAGAATTTTTACTATTTAACTTATATTCTCTATGCTATGAGAATTGAATTTGTTTTCTGGTTTTAGATTTTAGATCTGTAATTAGATTATGTACACAAAGGACATAAATACCTCTATTACAGTATTTATGGAACTAAAATTACATTTCAGGCCACAGTGACAAAATGTCCAAACATGATATTTGCATAAGAATATATATACTTAGAAAAGATTATTTTTACAAGTTATTAAACCATTTTATAATAAATACTAATCAAACTTAGTCAAGTAAAAACACATATTGAGTGAGGGATAGCAAGAAGATTTAGTAACCTCAAGGAATTGATGCTGAATTTGGGGATATAAGTCAGTAAAGAGAAAACTGACTTTGTTCTCTGACCTCATCACATTTATCATGGCTCTTGCATAATCGTCATCTATGTTCAAAGAATATGTATGCTTCTACAAACATGCATACAAATATTTATCCACACACAGTTATTTAACATACTTTAATGCTAATAGTCATGGAAAATGGAATAAAAGGAGGGATATTTACTTTATATAAATTCTATATCTTTTGGATCAATACATATTATTCTACGCTTTTGCTGTTTCAATATAGTATAGAAGAATATTTTGATTCTACCCAAATGGTCATAGGAATTGATATACCTTTTCTCTACTTAATACTATATACAGTACCTGTATATAATACATCAAAGTAGTTTTGTTAGAGATACACATTAATAAAACATTCCTACATCAAATACTAGCCTTTGAATAAAACCTTTAGCCACAGACTCAAGCATGAGATTTTGGCAGCAGTTTAGTGGTATGGGCATATGTGTCAGATCTAGAGGACTGAAAATGGGTTTGTGCTGTGCTTCACTCAGTTCTGTTTTAGACCTAGATGAGTTGAGGGAAGGAATTTTAGAAGTGCTTCTATTGAACCATATAAAAAACCAAAGATATGTGTGAAACTTTTCTCCAGATATGTGGATAGGAGTAAATGTCCAAAGGGTAATCAGACATAGGAAAAGGAAATGTGGAACACTCTAGAGTTCTTGTTGGTAGGGATGGAGAACCTAGTCATAAATAAGTTCAGACTCCAGGCAAGTTTGACATCCATTGTTACTTTAAAAATATTAAATGTTCTTCATTCAAAGCAATAAAACCTTAAAATTACCAGAAATTAGACAAGATTGCCAAGGAGCACACTGAAATTAACTTTCATATGCAGAAAGTTCTGAGTAAATTTTCTCGAGACAAATACAGGTGAATTGTGGAAAAGATTTATAACTATGATACCTAAATAGTTCAGGTACATTGATCAGATCAATAATCTTTCAGTGATACTCAGAACACTGAGCTGAGCTTTCTATTCATACTTTAATCTTAGAAGTCCACAATTCAGGGAAATAAAACTATTTAGAGTAAAGTTGAATATGGGTGGAAGAGGTCCACCCTATATAGACTGGCAGTTACTAAATCATTACCACTGGAGGAAGACAGACCCTGTGCAGTAGTTTTGGAAATTTATATAACACACAAATGTGTTATATAAATCTCTGTTTATTTCTGTGTAGACATGGTTTATCATTTTCTTTTAGCTGCTGTGCAAAAACACTATGACCAAAAGAGTGAAAAAGAGTTTGCGTTTCCAGAGTGGCAGTATGTAATCATAAGGAAGGCATGACAATGTGCCATTTGAGCAGAAAGTTGAGATTATATTTCCATTCACACTCAGAAAGAAGAGAAATGAACCAGAAGTGGGATGAGAGTATAATTCTCAAGGTCAGTTCCCAGGGATATACTTCTATCTTTATCATATATCATAAATGTATCATAATCTTCCCAAATAAATCCAACAACTAAGCATCACATCTTCAAATATCAGAACCTGTGTTTCAGAAGCATCTCACTGAAACAACCCTCCTTTGCATATGTGTTATTAAAACATAAGTCAACATTTGGAAAGTTGAACAAAGATAATTGTTCTTTTCCTGGAGAATCTTCAAAGGAGAGACATAGTTTAATAACCTCAAACTTGTAATACTGCCATATATTACTGGATCATAACTAATACTTTTCATTGTCACTCTTAGAATATTTTATTTCTGAAATAAGCATTCAGAATACTGTGTTGGCTAATGTTGAGATGACTAAACTAAGTGCATTTCCTTTAGTCAATCATAAACCAGATTATAGAATTTGTCCAGTTAGCATCAAAATCAGTCAATAGATTTCAAGCATTAGAAAATATTTACTTTGTCAAGAGAAACGATTAAAAGTCTAGACAGAATATAGCTGCATGCTGTTAGATTTACATGTTCTGTATTTTGTGGATGCTCAATGTATAGTGGTAATTCATTCACAGTGTACCCTTCGGGAATAGCACTGCATTATTCATACAGGGTTCATGGCAGAACTTGTAAAAAACACGCTTGCTTCCCTCTTAGGCGTTAAATTCTGATTGTTTTGGTTAATCTAAGGCCAATGCTTTCCATGTTTTGATATATTTGACTGAAGGCAAGAGGTCTAACCAATTGTTCTAATATTATAATTTAGGCCTGTAACATTTTGAGCTCATAACTAGATTTATAACATCATTTTTGTCATCATCATCAAGGTGTCTGATCTAATGGCTTGAGATGTCTAAATGACTCACCCTAGATTTATGCTTTTGTCAAGACAATAACAACAAGACTAATGACTTGCAGAATAAGATTAATTAGCAGTAAAAAAGATATTTTTCAATAGTATATTATAATCAACTCTCTGCTGTTAAAGGTATGTATTTAATTCAATATTCCAGATCCCAAAGGTCACCCTTGTGGTTCTTCTGTAGGATATTTGTCTATTTTCTTTCAAACTTTGTTAGCATTGCTGCCATCACATAGCTTTTAACAGTTACATAGGTTATTGAGCCAAACACTGAATTAAGACTCCAGTCCCGCATACAAAACTAACACCACCCAAAGGATATGACAAAGTCCACTAGGGGCCTTCATAGACCTTTCACTTCTACTTTCTATCGTTTTAGTAAAGGAAAGTATTCTAAAGGCTGTCAAATATCGAGTCAGTAAGAAACCCACTGATACAAAATGCTATCCTGTCTGCAAGATATGCTAGGGCAACGGTGTCATTAAACTTATGAGTAACCAACCAGTATTTAATATTACTTAAGGCCAACTCCAGGAAATTGAAAACATTGTTCTCAAAACTTGGGTACCAAGAAATAGAGACGTCAATGGGCAAAACCAAATGCTACTGTTCTAAAAAAATATATAATTAGCTACGAAATCACTTGCAAGGGTATTCTGCTACACATATAGATCAGTACCTTGCTCAGCCATTTTCAGAAGAGTTTCCTCATGCAGTAGATACGAACAAAGACAGTGAATCACGGCCAGACATTATGCAGGAAATGACAGACCTTGGACACACAGCCATGAATAGTATGTCTTCTGTTTATTCTCTACCTTCGGGGCTCACAGAACCCCAAGGAATGGGAGGCAGAAAACTGTCAGAGGCAGAAGGGTAAAAGGACATGAAGAAAACAAAACCTTCTAAATAAACTTGATTAATGCACATATGAACTTAGAGGGACTCAATCCACATGCACAGGTCATGCACAGAATCTGAACCACATCTTCTGCATATACTATCACTTCCTGTTTTGTACATTTTTATGGACTTCCTGATTTGCAAATGGGTGGGACTCTTACTCTTATGCTTTCTCATGGCTTGTCTTCCTTCTGTTTATCTTGTCCGACATCAATGTGTTAGTTTTTTCGTTAGTTTTTGTTATGATTCCTTAGAAGCCTGATAGCTTTTTATGGAAAGACATAAAAAATACATTTGAAGAAGAAGGAAGGTAGGGGAATAACTGGGAAGATTACAGGAAGGGGAGTCCATGATCATATCATAGTATATTAGAAAATATATTTTCAATTAAAGAAAAGAATGCTAGCCACTAAACTAATTGATAAATAGTGAAAACCATTTTCCTGAAAGTTATGTAGCCTAACTCTAGGGACAAATGACACCTTTTAATAGCTATCTTTTTTTAGTCATAGGAGAAATAAGAAATGTAAAGAATAAGGTACCCCTTTATTTGGGGGAGAAAATCACCCCACTAACAACCTTAACATACCTTAGTAAGGTATATCAATTATATAAAATAGTTATCTTGGACTTTCCAAGGTAAGTACAAAGTACTAATTTTTAGGTCATTTTATTCATTCAGTAATTAATATTTGATCACATTAGTAGATATTATGAGTCTCCTTACAATGTCATGAAACCCAATCCTTGCTGATGGAGTAATGAAAATTTAGGGAAGTTCTGGTAATTTATGAATAAAGACGGTGTTTTAGTCCACTTTCCATTGCTGTGATAAAGACAATAACTAAAAACAACTTGTGACAAAGGGATTATTATCTTACATGTCCATATCACAGTCTGTCATGGAGGAAAGTTGAGATAACTTTCCAAGCAGGAAAAGAACCTCGAGGAAGGAACTGAAGCAGATTCCAGTGGAGAATGCTGGCCATTGGCTTGCTCTCTATGGCTTGCTCAGTTTGCTTGTTTTAAGACTACCCAGGACCACCTAAGCAGGAATGAGAGGACCCACATCAGTAAGTAATTAGAAAATATGCCAGCAGAAGCTTGCTACAGCACAGATTGATGGAGACAGTTCCTCATCCCAGATTACTCTGCTCATGCCAAGTTAACAAAAACAAACAAAACTACAACTAACCAGCACTGAATGTTTTTGTTGGAGACTGAGACAGTACCTTCACTGATACATTTCTGCATTCAGGCTCCTAAGACCATGAAAAATGTTTCAATAGAAATCAGATTTGGTACAGCTTTTCGAGGTGACTTTACTAAGCATTATCTTTTTTTTTTTTCAGTAATATATATTAATCCTCCAGAGTTCATCAAAGTAGATAACTTCATTGATGGTGACTTAATTACCATCTCATAAGGAAAATATAATGTTTATAGTTTAAAGGAAGTTCTAGTTATTATTAATTTTAGTCTAATGATTCTTGGATCAGGCTACAGTTCAATTGACCCATCACTGTGCTGTGATACTTAGAAGGCTGACATGAGTTTATTTAAACCATGTCAGCTCTCATCTATATACTATTTGTCAGCAGTCCTTTAAAAACCAGGGTGCTCCCTTTACTACCGTGTTCTCACAGGAGGAAATGTCACACATCTCTTTGTGAAAGATGTGGATGAGTCATAACGGCATAACTTACTCTGATATTACAACTCCCTTCCTCCTACTGACTTAGTCTTTTCATTAGTCAATGTTTTACCAGTTCTAAAAGCTGGATCAGACCCAGAAACTGAGGAAGGTAATTATTTTTTATTGCAGCAGCTGCCCTCTAACACCAGATCATCCATAATTTATTATTTTGATTAAATAGATTGTACAATAACATTTTTGACTGTGCCAATGACAGTTTTATTTCAGTAACCTTCTTGGTATCCTACTATATGTATGTCCCCATTGGCTGCCAATTTGCGATAGTTTTTCTTATTGATTATGCGTCACCACCTGGCCTCTGATCTATATCACCTTCTTAACGTAAGAGAATAATATATTTTACCTTATAACATAGTTTATGTCTGATCACAAAGGAGATTCATCATTAGTTTTCTCTAATTTGGTAGATGCTCCTCTGAATAGGATACATGATACATATTTTACTCTCATTATTTATAGATCACTCCTCTCATACTGAGAGCCTTTTTTCAGGCCTTCATTATGTATCTGGTACTGCCCTTCATGTTTCGGTGACTGTTTGTTCCTTCCTTCATCATATAATATGAAGCACTATCATTTCTGATCCAAGAAAGAAAAACTTTTTTTTTTCACTGAATAAATACATTCATGCTCTTTTTGCTCTACAATTTGTTCTATATAAAATGAGAACACTTATATATCAATGATATCCATGCCTTGATACTCTAACTTCAGTACAGTGGTCTAGAATTTCTTGATACACACAAATTCTACCAACATTTACCAGGACATAGGAATAATGTCATGTAGATCTATAAGCCTATAAAATCTTTTCCTCACCAACAGAACCATCTCTCTATAGTTCTGTTACAGAGTGTGTTTTCCTCATTGTTTCAGACTGACAATAATTCAATTCATTGTTAAAAATATTCTTCTTTGTTCTTTTTAACAAAGGTGGGATGTTAATTTTGAGTATAGGAAGTGTAGATGTTTTGTTTATCCATAATACTTATCAAAAATGAGTCTTCAAGTGCTGGAGTATGTCAATATAAATGGTATCAATCAATGTCCTAGAATGTGTTTTCTTCTCAACCACATTTTTAAATTAATTTATTTACTTTTTAAAAAGCAAAATTTTCCCATTTTACAAACTAATCCAATTTCTCATCCCCTCCCCTCATCCCATTCCCATACCATCCCCCCACCCTACCCCATTCCCTCCTCAAAGAGGTTAAGGCTTCCCATGAGGAGTCAACAAAGTCTACCACATCACGTTGAGAATGGACTAAGGTCCTCCCAACTATACCTGAGCTGAGAAAGTATCTCTTTAAATAGAATGGACTCCAAAAATCTAACAGAAGCAGTAGGGATAAATCTTAGTCCTACAATCAGTGGTCTTGCAGAATGTTTCAGTCATACAACTGTCACCCATTTTCAGAGTGCCCAGGTTTCTTTTATGCTGCTTCCCCCACTGTCAGTATGGAGTCAGTAAGTTCCCATCAGCTCTAGTAAGCTGTTTAGGTGGGTAGTCTCATCATGATTTGACCTCTTTGCTCACATTATGGCTCCTTCTTCCCTTCAACTGGGTTTTGGGATCTGCTTTGATCAGTTACTGAATTAAGGTTCTATCATGACAATTAAGGTAGTCATCAATCTGATTACAAGGGTAGGTCATATCAGGCTTCCTCTCCACTGATGCTTAGTATCTTAGCTGGGATCCTTTATTCTTTTTGGATTCCTTGGAATTTTCTTGTTTCTGAGTTTCTCACTAGCCCCATAATGGCTCCCTCAGTCAAGATACCTCTTTCCTTGCTCTCCCTCCCTATCCTCTCCCCATCTCAATCATCCCATTCTGTCATGTTCTCCTCCCCCTTTATTCCTCTTCTCCTTCCATTCTGCCTTCCCTACTTCCAATTTTCTCAGGAGATCTTGGCCATTTCCCCTTCCTAAGAGGAGCCACGTATGTTTCTCTTAGGGTTCTCCTTGGTACCTAAATTTTCTGGGGTCATAGACCATTGGCTGATTATCCTTTGTTTTAAGTCTAATTTCCACTTATGAGTGAGTACATCCTGTGTTTGTTTTTCTATGTCTCTGTTATCTCACTCACGATGATTTTTTTCTAGTCCTATATACTTGCATGCAACTTTCACGATGTCATTGGTTTTTAATGCTGAGTAGTACTCTGTTGTATAAATCTATCACATTTTCTTTATCTGTTCTTTGGTTGAGGGGTCTTGAGGTTGTTTTTATTTCTGCTATGAAAATAATTGTACAAATGCCTTTGTAGTATGACTCAACATCATTTGGGTATATGTCCAAGAGTGGTGTCGCTGGGTCTTGAGGTAGGTTGAATCCTAATTTTCTGAGAAACATCATACCATACTGATTTCCAAAGTGTCTATAGAATTTTACATGCCCAGCAGCAATTGGAGTGTTTCTTATAATCCACATCGTCTTCAGCATGATCTATCATTGGTGATTTTAATCAAAGTCATTTTGACTGGTGTAAGATGATATCTCAGAGTCATTTGAATTTGCATTCTCCTGATGGCTAAGGATGTTGAGGAGTTCCTTAAGTGTAATTGGGCCATTTGAGATTATTCTGTTAAGAATTCTCTGTTTAGATTTATACCTAAGTTCTTTAACAGGATTATTTGTTATTTTGATACCTAGTTTCTTGAATTCTTTACATATTTTGGAGATCAATCCTCTGTTTGCTGTGGGGTTGGTGAAGATCTTTTCTTATTCAGTAGAATGTTGTTTTGTCTTATTGACTATGTACTTTGCCTTACAGAAAGAAACTTCTCAGAAACTGATGACTGAAAGAAATTTCAGCAGTAACATTAATGTGAGAATTATCCTTAACTTTTCGTTGATAATAATGATCTTGTTATCAAGTTCCATTTTATAGTGTGCTGTTTTGAACTGTTTCTATGTCTTAGGTCATGGACTTCAGGTGAGAATATCTCTAAAGTGCAAGTGTACCTAGGCTTAATTTAGATGTTCTTTAAAAACTGAGCCTCATGGATGAAACATTTTGACAGAGAGAAAATCAGAATCATAAATCCACCAGAGAATCCTAGAATTCAAGAATATTGAAAAACTTCACTTTGATTTATATTTCTCTAATATACAAAAAGTCCAGAGGTGCACTGGATTGTCAGCTTACTCAGAGATGGGCACTCAGATATTGCTACCCCATTTTTGAAGGCTTGCATATGGGAAAAGGAAAAGCAGTTTAGAATAAACTAAAAATCGCTGCTGTATCACAGTGGAAAACTAAGAATGAAGAGAATAAAAAACTAGTAAAGCAATTTCTGTTGCCCTAAAACATACAAACAGAGCAGTATGAAAACATTTATTGAATTTGTAGTTGTAAAATTAAAAGGAAAAGTCATGAAAAATATTGGAAATGAATGAAAGAACAAAATAAAAGTTCTTAAAATATGTAATATAAAGGTATAATAGGCAAAAATGAAACAAACAAGTAACCAAAAAATAACTTTCAAATAAATAATCCTCAATTTTATAGAAAACGACCCAGACACTAAACTGTCCTTGGGAAATAAAATATAATTTCCTCTAAAAATACTACATTGAAAAGACATAACACTAAAAGAGAAAGAAAATATTACAACTCTTGGAGTAAAAATCTGCAATATTAAGAAAATAAAACTAACAACTATCATGTCACCAAAAACAATATAAAATGTAAAAACAAAACCTCATAAAATTGCTAAGAACATACTAAACATAGAAATGACGGTGTTGGATAAAATATTATCTAGGACTTACTTATGGAACTTTCACAACAGTGTGAAAAAAGAGTTTGGAGTATTTCACAAAGATGTAAAACTAGAAACAAAAACTTGATGAACAGAATAAGAATTGACATGTTTATATCTTAAAATCTAATATATATTACATAATGATATTTAAGAATACTAGAAACAAATGTAAAGGAGTATCCACATCAAGTTTTGCATCTCAGACAATTTAGATGATTATGTAATGTGCTTATTTTGTATGCCTTTATTGGAACACATAAGAATGTACAATAGTTTAATAACAGCTATTTGGAGGATTGAAGGAGACTACAGGTCTGTATGAGCAGAGAAATCAGAGGCTTGCAGAAATCAATAGAAACAGTGAGACAGGGAAACTGCAGTAGCAACAACAACAAAAAGCTTGGTAGAAGAAAAATGTTCCCTGTAAGCAAATGGAAAGAGTTCAACCTAATCATAGAGGGAAATACTAGCAATATTTATAATACAATTCAAATTGTTATTCAGTACCAGAAATTCAGTGTTTGCCTTTAAGTTGATAGCTCAAATACAACTGCACCTACAATATAATTTAGACAACTTCACAACTGTATGTAATAAAAAGTTATTACAGACCACTAAACTATCAAATGACATTCATTTGAAAAATGAAGAAAAATTGCAGAGTGAAATTTATCTACTACTGTGTGAGAAGACAGAATTGACTAGATAACTATGGTCTTCTTGTAGCCCTATATGTGATTGTGTATGTGTGATAGTGATTGGCAGACATTTTGAACACACACTTGAGTGTGGGAAGACAAAAATCTACCCTAAATTGGTGGTTTAAATTAGTTTCCATGTCCTTTATGCAAGAGAAGTAGTCATAGGAAGACAAAATTTAGTCAAGTTTTGGTTTGCTGCAGAAATTAATTTCTCTCCTTATAAAGTGTGAGAAAAAGCAGGTATTATTAGCCACTGGAAACTGTATATGGTAAAAAAGAAAATCAAGAAAGAATTTACTATCCTGCTAATATTAATTAGGCAACTTATGCTTGCAGGGAAATAGAATGGAAACTTTGAACAATTATAACTTCTTTGTTGTGTATACACTTTGTTTTATTGTACTTTTTTCAATTTTCAGTTTATAACAAAAATCTATTTTATTTGTGGTATTATTTTGTTTTATAATCAAACATTTGGTATGCATGTATAATCTCATAGCAGGTCTCTAAATATACTTGTTTGGAATGTAATTCTTGGAACTAGATCTCAAAGAATGAAATCATCAGAAAGAATGATGGATGCGTTTATAAGAGGGAGTATATAAATTTACAACAGCATGCCAGCTCAAAAAAATATTTGCTAGCTGCAATGAAATTAGTCATTTGGCGCTGAAGAGATTCATTCTAAATGTAGCTCATAGCCTTAGAAACCATCATTAACTCCTTTCTTTCCATTGAGTGAAAGTATCATTTTATACTCAACTGTTCAAAATGTTTGTTAAGAGAAACTAATGCAACTGGAATACTATTGAGATTCCATGTTTAAACATACATCAAAGAACCCAGCTCAGTTTGATTTATCTTCAGCCAAGGTCAAACTTTTGCTAACAATGAATGGCTTCTCTCTTCCTCATAGAATTGTATACATCAACCACATCTCCACAGAGAATATCTTTATTTCTCATAGTAATTTGTAGAGATTCATTACCAGCAAAAGTCATCACCAAAGTGTTACTTTTGTGATCTGCTTTCTTGTTATAAAGCTGTAGCAACTTCACTCTACCTACAGGGAATAGTAAGTCTCTGTTTTGTAAGATATCTAGCTAACCTGGTGATGTGTAAACTAATAAGGAATCCAGCACATTTTGCTTTTTCATTGTTAAAAGAATAATGGTCCAAACACTCAGGATGGGGTCACCTTTATTAACAGTGCAGGCGATAAGAAATTTATTCATGCAATGTATATATGCACATTTGATTTTAGTAATTCCTGAAGTCATAAATATAGAAGGAAATTAAAATGTTAAGCCTCTGAAAGAACTTTAAAATCACAAGAGGACCATCAGCTAATGTGTTTTTTCAGAAAAGGTGTAACAGCAAAGCTGAGTGAGTTTATCTGTTTGTAAAATCAACGAAAAAGAGTTACATTATTTTGATAATAACCAATTGTAGAATTTACATATTTAAGCTGAGCAGAATTAAGGGATGAGCGAGCAGAATAATTTGAAAGATAGTTTGATGACCTGAACTCAATGTCTTCTATGAAATACACTTCATGATTTCATACATACATATAAAGAGATAATGACAAAGCGAGATTACAGGGAACCTGCAAGGAATCTTTAGTTGTTATATGTACTTAACATTGGATCTTTTAGGAAGCTTTCTACAAATGTCTAGAATAATAAATAGTGATATGTTAGGTGGCCTTGTACTGCGAACTTGAAAGTAAGTACCTATGGGTTATTGAGTCACTTGTCAATCACTCGTCATAAGTACGTAACATTTAGTGAAAGGAAACGTTATTTTTCAATGAAATAAAACACTATTGGAAATCACTTGAGTTTATTTATTTTCTAAGTTTACAGCCTCTCATTTTTTAAATAGTCTGGGGTGTTCTCATTTCTAATTGTATAGTGTTTATTATTTCTAAGCTTGTATGGACTAAATTAATCTGAATGTTTAGGGTTCTTTTTGCAGCGTGAGCATGAGCTGCTGTGAGCTGCGGCAAGGGTTTAGATGGCTGGAAATGTGCCAAGAGTCACAGAAAAACAGTGTGAACGTCAACGCTGCATGCTTTCTGTTTTAGCTTTGCACTCTTGCTGACTGTATCAGAGGAGTGAGGCAAGCAAATGCTTGAAATCTAACACCTGAGAACAGAAATGAATAAACAGGACCCACTTTAGTCTATATAGGTTAGACCAACAAAGTCATTCAGAGCAGGCTACTAAATTTGTGGAGACAATTTGGAATTTAAAAGGGCCAGAAACTCAGAAGAGCATACTTGAAAAAATTAGCAGAGATGCTTCAAAAAAGTAATAAAAGTAAATTTAGATATAAGCCTCTGAACATGAACATATTATTGATGTTCTTATTGGGACAATATATTGAGGAGTATTTCATCTCTAAGGAAAACTGGTAATTAAACGTTCATTAGCTCTATTCATGGCATGTGGCTAAATAGCCAAAGGAATGGTGCAATATTGATGGCACAGTGTTGGTTTTTAATACTGGTACTTACATTTATTTTGCCACTTCCCCTGAAAGTAGATATTTTCCTATATTATAGCCTCATTTCTGCTTCCCATCTCTCTACTCCTCTCCGTTCTTCCCTATTCATTCTCACATCTCAATCCATGTACATTTTCTCATTAGGGAAAAAAAAAGACTTCGAAAGGATAATTATAAATTAAATGCAATAAGACACAATAAGAGAAAAACCATAATTTAACACATTAGATTTGGTGAAAATGAGCAAACGGAAGAAAAAGAGTCCCAGAGAAGGCACAGGAAGCAGAAACCCACTGATACACTGATTCGGGCATTCTGTCACCCTTGCTCTAGAATGTCCTGCAGGAGGTAGGACAGAGTTTTCTATCAAAGGGTTCATTGCTGGTTTGTTGTTGTTGTTTTGTTTTCTTTTTTTTTTGTTTTTTTGGTTTTTTTTTTTGCACCAAAGATGCTAAACATAGAATGAAAACTCTTATATAATCATCATTTTCTTGTTGAATTAGTGGTTTACGTGTTGTCTTTAGCAATGGGGTTTGACTGCGGTCAAACTGTAGAGAGCAGCCTACAGTCTTGGCAAAGTAAGAAATTGCTTGGGAATTCTTATAAGGCTCCTTTGGCCAACAACTCCATTAGCTATCACCAAACCTTCAAACTACAAGCTTCATATGGTTGAACAAATGATAAATGGCCTACACCATAGTTTAGCAATTTCATTTAGATAATTTTCATATATTTTTTATTTTATGAAATGTCGAAATGTCTTCTGTCTTAGATTCCAGGCTATCTCACAAATGACCCTTAATTTTAGTTCTTGTCCAGTTTTAGTTCAATCATAATTCACATCTGACTCCATCACTGCTTGTTTCTCCCAATCCTGCTATCAAGAAGCCATGCTGAACTCTGTTCTTTTCTATCTAGAACAACTTTCCAAACTCTCTCAGGCTTTGAAGTGGATTTGGTCAGCCCCATGTTGGCACACCATTCTGTTGACTGAGGTTTCTGTCCTACCTTGTTCCCTCAGTCATTAAGTCCCAAAGAAACAAGCAGACATCTACATTAATCATAAACTGATTGGCCTATTAGCTCAGGCTTCTTTTTAATTCTTTCTTACATCTTACATTAACCCACTATTTTTGCCTGTGTTAGTCTTGTGGCTTGGTACCTTTTTGGCGAGGCAGTCACATCTTGCTTGCTCTGTGTCTGGCATCTTTTGCTTCTGAGTGATGAAGGCAGACTAAAACATTCCTCTTCCCAGAATACTTATTGCCCCAACTCTTCTTCCTGCCTGGTCGCCCTCCCTATACTTTATGCTTGACTACTGACCAATCAGCATTTATTTAAAACACAAGTGACAGGGTACAGACAATTGTCACACAGCATCTCCTTAAATTCCATCAGTTATATTTTATGTTGTATCCACTATAGAGAATGAATAGCCTTATTTTGTTCCTAATATTAATAGAACTCGCTTGATTTCTCTCCTTTTAATTTGATGTTAGCTGTGCACTGCCGTAAGCTGTCTTCATTGTGTTGATGGACATCACTTGTATCTCTAGTCTCTTCAGGAGTTTTTTCACGAAGTGGTTTTGGATTTTTTAATGGACTGTTCCTCACCTAGTGATACGATCATGTGGTTTTACCTTTCAATTGGCTTTTATGGCTGATCTAATTTATTAATTTATGTTTGTTGAACTAGTCCTATATCTCTGGGATAAAGCTTAATTGCTCAAGGTAGATTATCTTTTTGATGTGATTTTGGATCTATTTTCACCTATTTTATTGAGAATTTTACACATATGTGCATAGGCGATATTGGCCTCTAGTTCTTCTTTGCTATGTCTTTATGTGGCTTAGGTACCAGGATAAACATGACTTTGTAAGCTGAATTGAGCACCATTCCTCTCCTTTCCATTTGGTGGAATAACTGAAGAATATCGACATTAACTCTTCTTTGAAAGTCTACCAAAATGTGTGCTTAGCCATCTGTCTGTGAGCTTTTCTTTGGTTGGGAAACATTTAATGATTGCCTGTTTTTCTGTTAACTTATGAGTCTGGTCTAATTCACCCTTTATAAGTGGCATATATAAAGAAAATCATACATTTTTTTTAGGTTTTTCAATTTGATGAAGCCCACATTTTTAAAGTATGCCTGTGTGATTCTCTGAATTACCTCAGTGTCTGATGTTCTGTCTCCCTTTACCATTTTAACTTTGTTTGACAAACATTGATTTTTGTCAAAGAACCAGCTCTTTGTTTTATTAATAATTTCTCTCGCTTTGTTTTCTTTTGATTGCTTGTTCCTATTTTATTGATTTTAGCCCTGAGTTGGTTATTCACTGCTATCTATTTCCTTTGGGTATGATTTTCTTTTCCTTTTGTTCTAGAGCTTCCAAGTGTGCTGGTAAGCTACTATAGTGAGATCACTGAAATTATTTTTTATGTATACTTTTTCACTATAAACTGTCTACTTAGAACCACTTTCAATTTGCCCTACATGTCTTAGTTAGGGTTTATATTGCTGCAAAGAGACACCATGATGGCAGGAAATTTTATAAAGGAAAACGTTTAATCGAGTTGCTGTAAAGTTCTGAGGTTGAGTCAATTATTATCATGGGGAGATGTGGTGTATGCAAGCAGGAATGGTGCTGTAGAGGGAGCTGAGAGTCCTACATCTTCCTCAGGCAACAGAAAGTGTTCTGTCTCACAGGGTGCCGCTTTAGTATATGTGAGACCTGGAGACCACCTCTACTGTGGCGTCTTCTTCCAACAAGACCACAGCTAATCCAACATGGCCACACTCCCAAATAGTTTCACTCCCTTTGGTACCATTTTCTTTCATTGCAATACACAATACACACAAACACACACACACACACACACACACACACACACACACGTATGCTGCCTATTCATCTTCCTTTCTATACTACAAAGTCTTAATTTATTTCTTAATATCTTTCATGACCTAGTTTTCATTGATTAGTGTTTTGTTAAGTTTCTGTGAATTTGTAAATATTTTGGTTTTTTTTTGGTTGTTGTTATTAATGTCCATATTTAATCCTTGGTGGTCTTATAGGATACATGGTATTATTTCAATTTTTTGTGTCTTATGAGATTACTCTGTGTCTTAGTCTGTTATCAAAGAAAACATTCTATGAGGCACTGAAACTCTGGAATGTTCATTTGAGTTCTATTATATTCTATAAATAAGTCTTGCTTCATTAGATTTACAACAACAGTTGCCTCCCACAATTCTGTTTAGTTTTTGTTTGGATCACTTGTCTGTGGCAAGAGTTAGGGACTGATGGCACAGTTTGGGATGATAATATGTTACTGAAGCTGTGCTGGTATTTCTTTGATGATCTTTATTTCCTCTGTGTCTGGTGCAGTTTTTACAAATGTCAATGTTCTTTTGGTTGATTTTTCCTTTAATGAATATGGAATGCCTTTATCTATGTTTTTTGATTAGTTTGGTTTTAAGTCTATTTTATAAAATATCAAAATAACTGTACCAGGCTTCTTCTAAGGGACATTTGTATGGAATACCATATATCCCTTTATCATAAGGTCACATATGTCCCTGATATGAAGATGTGATTGTGTTCTTGGATGCAGAAAAATGATACATCCTACTTTCACATCCATTCTGTTACACTGAGTCTTTTCATCGGAGCTTTGAGACCATTAATATTGAGAGATATAAATGAGCATTGTATGTTGATTCCTGTTGTTTGTTGTAATTGTTACTGTTGTTGTGGTGGTGGTGGTAGTAGTGATGTGCTTTTCCCCTCTTATGATTTGCTGCTGGGTTAATTTTTCCCTGTGTTTTATTGTGTGTAGATAACTTCTTTGGGTTGAAGGTTTTTTTTTCCACCTTCTGCAAGGTGGACCTATAGATTGGTATTGCTTAAATGTATTGCTCTAATAGATCTGTCTTTACATGTTACTTAATCTTTTCCCTTCAGCACTTAATGTTCTTTCTTTGTTTGTTTTATGTTTATGTGTGTATGTTTTAAATCTGTAAAACCTGCAAATCCAGATTACTACAACTCTGGAAAAATAAAAATGCATGGATAGCCACCATTTCTAGTTCAGTTCAAAACAGAAACCTCAGTGCCATCTTTGCTAAAAGCAACCCTGTGTGCTGGACCTACCAAGGAGACATTATGCCTCCAGTATTTTGGCTTACTAAAATACCCTTCTACCTCTGCTGACACTGGTCAGTTGTAAGTGACTGGGTAAACTATATGTCTAAATTTAGCTTATACATTTAATTTATATATACCTGACAGGTAATGGTACCCTACTCTAAAGTACCTTTTCAGATCTTAGAATATGGCATTTAATGAAAGAACTTCTTATGACAGAGAGACATGCCAGCTCCTGCAGTTTTCTATAGCTCCTCCAAAAAAATGCATGATTGCAGAAGACCTTCTGCCTGAAGGCTTGCCTTTGGAAGTGGCAAAGTCACCCCCATAACATAAAGCTGCCTTCTTCTTCATGAAAACTACAGTAGGGGATTGATTATCTCATCCCGCCAAGACCAAACCCTACCCACAATTAAAGTCTTTCATACCTCCCGGTCTCATCAACTACAGGCAAGTACTGCTTCTAAGACTGGTGTTCACCAAAGAAGACAGAGAGACTTGGGATTGCCAGCATAGCTGAAATAAAGCTGTCTCACTTCTGTCTGATCTCACATCAGATCTGATCTCACATCAGATCTGTTTGATGGCATTTGATGACTTGGGGTACTGAAAGCTCATTACTTCATTTGTTAACTTTCCTACTAAAAATACAGACAGGTGTACCTCTTTCAGAGACTTCACAGTCCAGAATTAACATGTTTCAGATGTGTCTTCAGGGGTTCAGAGTTTCTAATTTCCTTGTTTCCTAAATATTCTTGTCTTTTACACTAAGACATAGCCTTTTGCTGTGACACCAAGATGCAAATCTGTTCCAGCTGTATCAAGAAATCTGGTCTGATATAAACAGTCTTCAGAGCCTATTTTCACCCCACCCATTTTCAAGCATATTTTACAGGTCACTCCTATGTGGGTCAAGACCAAATAATGCCAGTACTTATGCCAGCTCCTGTGACTTCACCATTGGTACCATGTTTTCAGTCTTAAATGGTCACCAAACCCATTTGAAATCTGGTTTTAAAGGGTATATCTGTTCTCATCTCACTCATTAACCCTTATACAACCAGGACACTTCTCTGTCCCATTCTCTCTGGCAGTTAATAACACTTCCCATGACTAGCCCCATTCATGGGATTAATAAAAGCATGGAAGATCTGTGTGATTCATCTCAGACGGTGTCAGAGATGGTTGGGAGGTTGAGGGCGGTTGGTGTAGTGCAAAGCTGTGGATGAGACCAGTCAATTGAATTTGCAGGAAGGTAGGAGAGATTAAGATTTTCAGATAGCCTATCTGCTTCTCTTGCCTGAGGGGCCTGAGGATTCCTAGGGTTCTAGGGAATGCTTATCGGATTTGGGGCATGGAATAAAGCAAGATTTGGGACAGGAAAATTTAGAGGGGATCATCGTTGTGAACCACTCAAGATTTTGTCAGAGAAGGGCAGTACTTGTTTTTGTATTTTTTGCTTATTTCTCTTAACAACACTAAAGTACTGTTTTTATGACATCTGTATGTTAAATGCTAGGAAATTAATAGTAAAAGAAAGCTATGTCAAGTATCTTCTAAAATATTTGAAAATGTGAAATAACATGTTCTTAGCAAAACAGGACAGAAAAATCCATAGAAAGTGTAATTTTTGTTGCTATGATTAGTCCCATGACTCTCTTGCATTTATATTAATTAACTATTCTCTTTTGTCTCAATACTCAGCATTCACCACAGCAGATCTTGATTCCTTATTGAGAAAACTATTTCACTTTCTTTCTTTCCTGAAAATTCTGGGCCATTTATCACATGATTAATTATTAGGATTGAGTTGTAAGTTTTCCATTGACCTTACTCACAGATATGTCAGCAAAAGGAATCCTGCATTTTGTACATCCTTTTCTTTACCTCCTTTGAAAAGTAACAATATGATTTGTCTCTGGAAGTCTGAATTAATCATTTCTGATAACAAATTTCTTTCACAGACCCATGGGCTCTAATTCCCTACAGGCCCCACCAGGGAAGGGAAAGTCTAACCTTCCAGTACACTGTTTCCTTGTAACTCCTGGGAGAAATATTATATTTACTCTGGAATCAACACTTCTAAAACAGCAAAGAATAGTGCTCTGTAACAGAAAACAAAGGTTTTGCTAGTGAATCCTGATTACAGAAAAAAACAATACTGATTATTGATGAGGGAGTTCCTTCCGAGTTCTGTGATTAGCATTAATAAAGAAAGAAACTGCCTCGACCTGTTGACAGGGCAGAACTTAGGTAGGCAGGGAAGAAGTAACTGAATGCTGGGAGGAAGAAGGGCAGAGACAGTGAGAAATGCATGGAGCCACCCATGTGCTGAAGCTGTCCTGGTAGGTCATGACCTCGTGGTGATACACAGATTAAGAGAAATGGGTTAAATTAAGATGTAAGAGAAATAAATTGAAGCTAATGGGTCAAGCAGTGATTTAACCAATACAGTTTCTGTGTGGATATTTCAGGTGTAAGCTAGCTGGGCAGAGAAGAAGAACAAGTGGGCCCTCCTCATCCTGCTGCAACAGATTATCAGCACATACCGACTTCTAGAGAATTCCACCTAAATCTCTCCATCTATTTTCACCTGGTTGTCACTATAAAATGAATCTTTAAAAGATTATTCTACTAGTCTGTTAAGCCATATGCTTCAAGATGATGAAGAACAAAATAAGACTGATAAATTCCACTGCCTAAAGCATATTGCCAAACTTAATGGAAAATGAGTTGCTTTCAAAGTTGGAATAAAATAACAGTGGGCAATACATTCTACAAGCATTCATGGTATTTTTGTCAGTACCACTGTGTGTGAAAACACTGAATCCATAACTATAATAAGCATCTGTTCCTTTAAAACAAACTGTTGCCCTTTCATGATGGAAGAATTCCTATGCAGTTTATTCACCATAAGGTTCTGACAGGCCACCCTAAACAATGGTATTAGAGAGTACACAGTGCTCTTCTCAGGTGATGATGTATTTGACATTTAGTAACAGCTGTTTCAGGTCACCTTTTGTGAATGGAAGTGCATATGAGGCTTTATATTACCTTCATCTGTGTAACTATGGACATTTTATCCCTGAATATACTTAACAATGACAGGAATTTCTGTCGAAAGAGATTGACGATTATCCTCATAATGCATCATTCTAACTACTTTATTATTTATGTATTAATGAGCATCATTTTATGTGTTTGTGTGCTTACCAAAGAGAAAAGTATGTTTATAAACTTGTCCATTTAGAATGTTTTCCACAAAAACCTATCTCAAATGAGTTTCTCAACTATTTTCAGTCATGGTGAAGTTCCTGAACATCCAGCCCAATCAATGGCAACAGCTCATGAACCAGTCACTCTTCTGAGTGATTTGTGGGAGCTTCCCTTTAGCCATATCACCTCTCACATATAATTTAAACCACATGCAGTGCTGAACACTGTCCTCTATTAAGATTCGGCTCCACTACTACTTTTCAGAGTTTTCACAGAAAGAGACTCCTATGCTCCATTGCTCAGCTTCTATGTACTGCTTGCAGAGTGTGTGTGAACATTAACAAACCAGGCCGTAGTCTTCTTATCCCCAGTCAGTTCTTTGTAAAGATCATAGATGGCATTGAAACAAAACTAAAAGCATTGTCATGTGTCATCCCGCGACATTTGGGAGCCCCAATTCCCTTTTGCCATTTTCAAATAATGAATATCACCACACAAAAAAATACTCCTCTGCTGCAAATCTACCCTGCCACCTATATTCCTCACTAACACATAGACTCCTAGCCCCACTATGACTCCACAAATCTGCCTGGCAAGCTTTGCTACCTCTGGGTCTTGACTATAATCTCTGCCAGGACTCCATTCACAGTTTAGGAGGACTGTACACTAATGTTTCCACACCTATTTTGACTCTATCATCAGAAAATTTGTTTCTACTTTCATACAAACACAAACATCATGAATTATCAAGGTAATATATTTCTTCCAAATATTGTTTCTCCATCAAAATATGCTCTCAGAAAATCAGTTTAGGTATACACAAAACAACAATTCCAAAATAAGAATTTAAGAATTCCAATGTGGGTATAAAATATTCCAGAATGAAGAACACATAAATACAAAGAGTTGAATAAAATATAGAAAATAAAAAGTTTCAAAATAGTCAGAAGGCACAGCCTTCAGAAAACCACACCTAATTACTTAGTTCATGTTACTGCAGCCAGACTAAATAAAATAAAAAATAAAACAAAACAAATGACATCAAATTAAAGCATAGATTTAGGGGAAAGGTAACATTTGTTCATTATGATAGAAGATAAAACTTAGCTAACCACTATGGAAATCAATGTTGAGGTACCTCAAAAAATATTGAAAATAGATCTTACTATATGGTCAGTTAGCTATACTACTTTGGGGTATATACTCAATATATATATATATATATATGCGCTCATAAAAATCATTTCTGATAAGTTTCAAGTCACAAAATAGAAACAATATTGATATCCATTAGCTGATAGATGGATAAAATATTCACATTTACATAATGGAATAATACTCAACTGTTAAGACAAACCAAATTATACAATTTTTAATTGAATAGCTGGACTAGGAAAATATCATTCTGAGTAAAGTATTTAAATCCAGAGAGACACACATCACACATTCTCTCTCATATGTAATGTTAGCTTTAAATCATTAGATAGATGTTTTATGGGAAGTACACACTGATATCAGTAAACTAGCAATCAGCCCTATGAGGCAGAGGATCAATGAAGGGGAGGATTCAGGAAATCTGAAAGGAGTTTAAGAAATGGAAACAGAGCTAGTAATTGTGGTAGAATATAGGAGGACATGACAGGAATGTGAGGATTGATTGAAACAAGAAACATTAACAAGCTTTGAAAACCTATATGGAATTCTACTGCAATTTAATCTTCCTAAAATATGCACACCTGTTTGCTCATAATTATACATAAATAGAAAGACCTTAAACCGAATTATCCTATAACTATTGGATAATGCCTCTCCATAGATTCCATAGCCTATCAAATATATACCCAGTCCCATGAATGGGTTACTTTCATGTGTCATTGTCTAGCATTTGTTTACCTTCCAAAATTTTACAGTAAAAAGCTAATACTGGATATTTTACATACTGGGGTCACTGAACATAGAGAAATTGAACTCTTACTGACAGGGAAGTTTTATCCCTAATGGCTAATTTTCCTAAAAATGAAGGTAAATGATGGATAGCTTTCCCTAGAGTGGACATATGAGCTATAATTATGCATATCCTATTAAGATATGCCCTCTAGGGCAAGAGTGGCATAAAAGTTAAGGTAGCAACCACTTACTGATGGAATTTTAGGCCCACATGATAGGAGAGAACTCCGCCTTAGCATCATTGATGGTGTCAAGAATCTACAGTTAGTAATGAATATACCTTAATAGAAAATCAGCAATTACTCTTCTTCTGAATGGGCATCATCAGAAGGAATGAATTTTCCAGTTCAGGACCAGAAATGTTTCTTCATATTCTGTAACTCAACTCCCAATCAACATTGTTATTTTCATAGATCAGTGCACTTAGCAACCCTTATCAGAGAGGCTACTTTTGCAGTAGATGCTGACTAAAGGCAGGTTCACAACTATCCCACATGCAGCAAATAAGACATTGTGAATTGTATAACTTTCAAATGAAAATCTATTACACACCCATACTCAAAGATTTGTATATATAAATCTTTATCACTCCTAGGCTCAAAGAAAATCTTGGAAGAGAGTACATATTGATTGTGAATGACTAAAGAAGTGAATATACATAATGATTATAAAAGCCTAAAAAATGCTATGGAAAACAGTGTTTCTGGACAAAACAGTGCAGTTTCACACATGTGTTCACAACAGCTCTGACAGAGAGCACAGATACATATATGAGTAATTCCGATAAAATCATAACATGTAGTAAGTAGGTCATGAATTTCCTACCTTGGGTTTGGAATTAATTGCTATAGATAGTAGTCAATGAGGCAATGTGCTGGTTTTGTGAACTCATACATATATCTGACACAATTATGTATTTTTCTGTACAGAATTAGCCACCTGATGATTTCTGAGACTCCATTTTGAAAGGTCAAATTGTTTGGGGAGTATTCTAGTTTAGTTTCTGTTGCTGTGATAAAATTCCTTGAAAGGGAGAAACATAGATGAGAAAATATTTATTTCAGATTGCAATTCCAGGTCTTATCCATGATTATGGGCAAATTATGGGAAAAAATTGGAAATAGTCAGTCACCTCACACCTATAGTCAAGAGCAGAAAGCAAGGAGTGCATGTGCGCTTACTACCTGGACCACTTAATTCAGTGTTCCACACCACAGGCCCAAACCCAAGAGTTCTATCTTACCCAGTCTTTCGTCTGTGTCTTCCCACATCCATTTATGTAATCAAAAATAGTAAATTTTTTTTTACTATGGGTAAACCTGATATACACAATGCCTCAAGGCGACGTTGGGTCAACCTGATCTACATGATGCTTTATGGAGACCCTCTCCCCAACATAAAGATTTTACTTTATGTTGACAAAACAAATCACCAAACCTGGAGTCAACATCAATTCAGAATCCAGGTCTACTGGATTTCAAAAGATCTGATTAATTTCTTTTCTTCACTATATGCTCATGCTTGAAAAGGCTCATAGGTCTCTCTGAAGAAGGATGGGGAAAAGAGTACCAGTAAAATCCCTGGTCTTGTGAAAGCATCATTCCTAAAAATGGCATGCTTTCCACTCTTAGTGCAGTATCTTTACTCTATAAAGGGGTTAAAGTCTGAAAATTTATAGAGGATCCAAAATTCTCTATATCTATGCTTGAAAAAAGTATTGTTTTTCTTGAAAAATCTGAATATAGATTAACCAAAGACTTAGCAGTCATGTTATTGATTTCATTTTTATGGCCACTGTGATTTCCAAATTATTGACAAAAGTCTACTTGAGTTTGTCCAATATGAGCACGGCTTAACTTATACTGTTCTCCACAACATGTCTGTAATTCAGTGTTGATTCTTAGTCCTTGCTAGTCAGTATCCAATTAACCCACTGGAATTTAGGGTATGGAACCAAGAGCTGTGGCTGTCACTGCAGTGTCTAGAATACAAAATTGAGCAATTCCAGAGGCTTTAAAATCTTCAAGTATACTTATTCTTTGCTCATAGATAGGCTTTCTGAATGTATTAGTGAAAACCATATCACAAGGACCTTCCCATTGGAAAGGAGTACATTATACACAGCAAATTTACACATTTACACAAGCCAAAGTCTCTTTAAGACTTTAAATGTTTTCTTCAACATTAAATCAAGAGATAATAGGCTTCTCCAGCTTATTCATAGACATTTTTGTTTGGTTGGTTTTTGACTTGTGCTTTTTTGTATTTTTTGTTTTGATTTTTATTTTGTGACAGCTTTCTCTCTGTAACTTTGCAGTCTGTCCTGGAACTCACTCTGTAGAACAGGCTGGCCACAAACTCATAGAAATCCACCTGTCTCTGCATCCCCAGTGCTAGAATTAAAGGCATGCACCACCACCATCCAGCTTCATAAACAGACTTTTAACCTGCATACCAGCCTAGCAATCAAATATACTTTTGTAAACCGTATTGAATTGCAGCACGAAAGCAAGAACCTACAATCAGTGGAACTATATAAATAAATTCAGGCTTATCTAGTTTAGGCTGTTGCCAACATTGTCACACATCCTATAATCCTATTCTCATACATGCTCCACACCTATGCTGTATGAATTAAGGTTTTCAAGTAGCATAGTTTCATAATGTACTTCAATGTCTGTCTTGTTAAACAAACACACAACCATTTACAGGCCTGGAAGCTAATTTGGACGTTGAGAATGTGTGACTCCTGAGAGGATTGCGTTACCTTGCCTTGTATCTCCTTCAAGGAAAGGCTTTGCCAGTTCCAAAGACAGTGCAGGATTAAGTACGTCATCCAGAGATGGAGAGGACAATGGTGCCAGGGTGTAGATTGGACAGGGGATGCATCTGGAATGAAAGTTGGCAAGTTTATTTTCTTATAAATTAAAACAAACTCATCCTAAAAGAACATTTCTCATCCTCAGAGTTCTTCTACACATATCTTTGCTAATTTAAAAAATCCCACCATTTTCTTATTGGTATTTGTAGTTTAAAAACAGATAACTCCTACAGCTAGAAGTTAAACTTGCAATGGAAGTCACTCCAACATAGAGTGAGAATGTCAACAATTTTTGTCATTTATCTATTGAAGTGTAAAATCTTTCTCAGAAAAGAAAAAAATAGAAAGACATCGATGTGTTTATGCATTTATAGTGCTGGAAAACTATATCTCTGAGCTTACTCTTTATCTATGTTTCTTTAATCAGAATTACTAGATTATCCTGACAACTACCTTGCATTTCTTATTTTTTTCAGAAATACTGAGTCTTATATATAAGTGGTGAATAAATTCATTTTTCATAGTTCTTTAAACAGTTTTATTAGATGGATTATCAGGGTTATCCATAGTGCCTAGAGGATATTGAGCAATTTTAGATGTAGTAGAACTAGAGAGGCAGCTCCAGAGATAACATCAGACTCATTAGGGAAAATCATCATTACTATCGTATTTTCTCCCAACATATGTCTGGCTTAGTTACCTAGAGGAATGAAACAACAAAATATATGATGGACCAATAATATTATCTAAAAATTTCACTAGATTTGCTTAAAAGATAGGTGTAGGAAAATCTTGCAATGACCATTTAGAGTAGGAGATGTGGAGGACCTGGGGCTACTCAGAGCACTAAGCTGCATCTCTCAGTAATTCCAACCTACTGATGAAGGCTCCGAAAATCCTTGTCAATATGCTGGTATTTGGTTGATGTTGTAAGGTCAAAACTATCTGGTGCCTTGTATCAGTGATGTACGGTATGAGGGCTGCAAGTGGTGGTGGCAGCAGCACATGCCATCAGGAAGCAAAGAGAAGCATGCAAGAATGCTTTTTCCTCCGAGTTTCTTATACCTGAACCACTGCTCAGAAGTTATCACTGACTCTGACATTGCGTTTTTCACCTCAGTGAATCATTTCTGTAAATGCTTTCTCAGTCTTACCCAGATGCCATCACGTAGACATAATTAACCTTTGTTATCTCTATTATTATTTCCTGATACAAGGTGTGTGCATATGTATCTATTAGGCATATATATATATAATATACACATATAATATCTTTACTTTCTATTTTAATGCATCATTCATTGATAATTTTTTTAATTTCAAGATACCTAAACATTTTCACAGTTTTTATTGTCACTCTTGACTTCTAGTCATATTGCATTGTATCCAGAAAAGATAAATGATAGTTTATTGTTGCTATTGTTTTTGTTGTTGAAACATTTTTGTGAGATCTTGTGGTTTGATCCAGAAAGTGTTCCTTGTGCGGGATTGAATACTTTTATCTTCAGCACTTCAATGAAAGTTCACTCCTGTCAGTCTGTTGAATTCAGTTCAGGATGAAGACCTTCCACTGCTTTGTTTTTAATATTCTGACCAGATAATTATTTCATTTGTGAAAGTAGATTTCAATGTTTAAGTTCTTCAGTGATTTTTATTCAAGTTTATCTTTCCTTTTAATAGTAGCTAGTTATAGTTGAGTCTCATTTTTGGGTCTCTAGGCATGAAAACTATTGTTATTTCTCATTGGGTTACCAATTTAAAATTGCACGATGACCTTCAAGGTCTGTCTTTTCAAGTCTGTACTTTGATTATTTTGTCTGCTGCAAGTATTATTAAGCTTACTTGCTCTTAAATTATCCCTACAAGGAATGTCATGTTTTATGACTTAACTAAAAAAGTATAATTTTAAAGGGTAAGATTGCATAGTGTTATTTTATTAGATTAATACATACCATTAAGTAGAGACTTAAACGTCTATGTGGATTGTACTGAACTGACTAGAAAAGAGTATCATCAAACAAAACACTTTCTCAATTTAGTGACCTTATATAACATAGAAAATTAATTTCTGACACTACCTTGCCTGTAACATAAGCAAGTAAACAAATTACCTCTGGATTCATTGAACATTAAGGAAAGTTGAAGGATTGAAATGGTTCAATCACTTTTACTTCGTACACAGGGCTTAAAAGAACAAGCATTACATAGAGTTTTTCCATGATTGTTACCAAAACTCTAGGTAGATGCCAATAGTAAAGACAGTTCAATGCTGCTATCTTGTAAACTAAATAAAAAAGAAACAATTTACAAGGAATAGATTAAAACATTAGAGCTTTCTAGGTAAAAATCACAGGAGAAGGGTCTTCTTATTAATGTTGTAGTATTAATTTTAATTTCTTAAAAGCTATTTGAGGGACGTTTAAGATCCGAGAAGGAAAGCATTATATTGGCAGTAATAGAGATCAATACAGCAGAAAGAGTACCTACTTGTCTGGAAAATTTCAACAATTTTTCAGGATCTTGTTTCACAGGCAAAGTTAGAGTTCTAAACACTAAGTTATTACTATTATGTCTTCCCTCGGGTTTCTGGCTCTACTTTATTTTCACATTATCCCTAATCCTCTCAATAGTCCCAGCTCCTGTGGACTGTAGGTCCGTGTTCTTTCTATCAGACTTTGTGTTTGGATTAAGTGAAGCTTTATATCCATGTAAGACTGCCAATCCACCATTTTCCTTCTTTGCATCCCTAACTTGTCTAAACTCTCTCCCTCTCTCTGTCTCTCCCTCTCTCTACACACACATGAACACACATCATTCCTGTTACAACATGGTCCAATAACATAGATTTTCAAAGAGAATTCTGGGTACTTTTGATAAAACTCCAAGAAAACAGACAAGTTTCCTGCGACCTCAGTTTCTTAAAAACACTGAGTTGTTCTTGGAGTGCACTTTCACGCTACTGGACTTATTTCAGCTGCTGTTACCCATATTCCTCTATAGAAAGCAGGTTCTTATACTGTGTAGCTTATTCTCCTGATTGAATACCTTACCTGTATAATCTTGATAACCCTCTGAGTTTAAATTTAATTTTATTTAATTTAATTCTCTGAATAAAAATGACTATTGAATAAGAGTTTAGTCTGCCTCATTTTTAGGCCCTAGTTTCCCAGGTTCACATGGCTGAAGAGAGCAATAAACATTTATTAATCTTAATTTGTGAATTATAAATCCAGTTATCTTTTAAAAATAATGTATACATAACTCTCCCCTTCAACATATGATTGCATCATTACCAACTAACATTAAAACATAGGCATTCTGAAAAATCTATTATGAAGAATTCAAATATCTATGGAGGTTAATTTCTTAGACACATAAACATATAGAAACCCCCAAAGAGTTAAGACAATTTATGTAGAATAATTGCTGCTTTGCTATTGCTTTGCCACAGAGCAGAGTTGCTTCATCAAGAGAACAATATGTCAACTAATTCTTTTGAAATATGTTATTT
Organism: Myodes glareolus; assembly: GCF_982192425.1. Classification (NCBI taxonomy): domain Eukaryota; kingdom Metazoa; phylum Chordata; class Mammalia; order Rodentia; family Cricetidae; genus Myodes; species Myodes glareolus. The sequence goes on along the minus strand of NC_142037.1, from coordinate 71,148,299 downwards.
AATTTAAAATGAAGCAGCCATATTATTATACTACAAGAGTGGTTTGATTTAGATGTGTTTGTAGTATAACAAATCAAAGAAGGGTTTTTGTGCCTTATTCCATGTGCTCTATTAGGCCAATAAAAGCATCTTTGGGAAGGTCAGTACAATTGATTTATCTTCCATAAGCCAAGTAGATACTGGAATATGTTTCTCTCTGTGATTTGATAAATTGTAGTTGACCTCTGAAAGCTAACTATGAATTTTGTGTATATATTCCAGTTCTTTACAAGTAAGAATACTAATATAGGGAAACCAGAGGGAGAAAGCTGAATTTGAATTCTTCCATGGCCTATATTTACTTATTGAATTGGTATATTTCAGTGTGCCAATAATCGATAATTAAGTCACAGAGTCCTTCTTCCAATATGCTGTCACGCATTATATTCTCAATAATTTCTTGATAATTGTGTTCAAATATGCAAAAAGGTGTGTGCTTCTGTCTATTTAGAGCAAATTATTTATTAAAGAGCTTATGCTTTATTTTTTAAATTTGTTGTAAGTGTGTGTTAGAGGTAGCATGTACATGAATCATTGTAAGTATGGAGGTCAAAAGATAACTTCAGGAACTGTTTCTCATGTGCCACACATTTCTTTAGAATAAGCCTCAGGTTGTCAGGTTTAAGAGTGAGTGCCTTGACCCGCTCCCTCCCCCAACAAAATCACTATCACAGTGTGTGCTTTCAACACATACTTTTAAGTGTGTGTGTTTGTGTGTATATATATATATATATATATATATATATATATGTGTGTGTGTGTGTGTGTGTGTGTATGTATACCTTTAATATATATATTAAAAGTTTATGAAGAATGGTGTTTTTTTAAGGCTTCAAATGTATTTTAATAAGGTGATGCGGCATTACTGCTTCATTTCTCAGAAAAATTTCAAATTGAAGGTATCAGGAACAAATCAAACATAGTAAGTACACCAATAAAAAAATGCACAGTGTAACTACCTAAGATAGGCATGGCTAAGAGCTACTGTCAGACCTTCAACACACAGCAATCCTGTTCCCAAGATTGTACTAGGCCTATCAAGAAAAGCTGTGAACAGCAATATCAGACAGAAAAGGGCATTCATTCTTGAGTAGTCCTTACCCAAGAAAAACATGAAGGCAAGTTAACACAAGACTTTCTTTTTAAAAAGATATACTAAAATGAAAACCTCTAAGAGAAAATGTCTTCCTTAGGACATGAAGGGGTTATATATGAGATATAACAGAACCGTATGCATATTGTAACCTCTGCGGACATTTGTCTGAATTCTCACCTGGGAGTGAATGGAGGAATTGGGCTAGGTCATTGGAGGATGTTTAGATTTTGTGGTATATATATGGCAGTGTCTCTGGGGTTGAGGGGAATAAAGATGAAAAAGTAATTAAAACATGATGAATGAAGGGGGAGGGATGGAAGAAAGCAAGGAAGGAAAGAAGGAAACAGGAATGATCAAGATTAATGGAGCTCTCTGAGTTCACTTTGCTATGGTTCAAGGCCCTCAACAATCAACACATTTCAGGAATGCACCAGACAGACTTGAGAAAGCAATATACCACAGACTTTGATTTGTTAAATAACACCCCTCCCTTGCCCTCTGCCTCCAAGCATACTCCCTAGAGTATTACAGGCAGGGAAGGCCTATCTATTGGGAAGAACCCCTAACACTTTTCCAGGGTAGAATTCTGGCTAGTCCAAAAAGAACCTTCTTTTAAGGGTTGCGGGAAACTAGACATTGCTACTTTTATTGAGTATCGGCGGCGTTTATTTGGAGCAAATTCAGCTCCAGGAGCTGGACGGTTGAAAGCAGGAGGATTTCCACCAATTGCTCCAATTCCTTCCATTGTAGCAGCTTGCCCGAAATGTTCAGTTGTTGGTGGGGTCAATCCCAAAGTTCCATCTGGCATCATAGTGGCAGGTACTGGAGGAGCTGGGGTACCAGTTGGCACAGGAGCAGGGGCATGGCGCCTCTATTGTTTATGCCCATAGGACCTCCCATAGCCATTTGGCCCATCCGAATCTCTTGTTCTCTCGCATCAGGGAAGGTTCCCTTGAATCCTTCTTGCTGTCGCCGCATCATTTCTTCTTGTTGCCGCCGCATTTCTTCCTCACGGCGTCTGCGTTCCTCTTCCTTCCTGAGCTCTAGCTGCCTTCGTTTCTGAACCTCTTGGTTATGCAGCTGCTCCATTCTCCGAAGTTCTTGACGCCTCATCAAATCCTGCCTCATTAGCATAACCTGGTGCTCATGGCGTGCTGCCTTCATCTCCATCTCCAGCTTCTCACGAGCCTCCTTGATGTTGCGGTCCACTTGATCCTGCTGCTGCTTCTCCATCTCAATGAGTGCCTTCCAGCGCATGGCATACTTATACTCAAAGGACCCCGGCTGTGCAAATCTGGGTGGCTGTTCTCGCTCCTTGTGAAATTGCTGGTTTTTTATAACCAGCTTCTCTGGAAGTCCCTCCTCATCATCTAACTGGTCCATAGGCTCCACAGTCACAGGCTGAGGAAATGTGGTTAGCAAGAAGGAGCCTTCACTGCATCTATCCAGAGCTTTCCGAGCAGCTGGCTTCCCTGAGAACTCAACAATGCCTTTCCCTGAGGGCCTTCCTCGGTCATCCACAATGACCACAGCCCTCTCCACCTGGCCAAACACAGAAAAGGCTTCTTCCAGCAGTTTGTTGGACACATACTGAGGAAGGTTGCGGACTGTAAGGGATGCACTATGACAGGCAAAGCGCACACGTAGCTGCTTTCCACGGAGTGGCATATTATCCAACTCCACTTTGGCAATTTCCGCTAGGGTTCGTGTTTCCAAGCGAATAAAGCCAAAGCCTTTATCCTTATGAATGAAAACCTCGCCTGCTTTCCCGTATTTCTCAAAAAGTTTCCTCATTTCCTCCTCAGTGATGTCAGGAGGAAGATTGCCCACAAAGAGACGGCTTCGTTGGGTGAAAGTCTTCTCTCCTGGTTTCCTAAAGTTCTTCAGGTCAATGATTAAACCTTCATTCTGGCTGCTGGACTGCTGTCCATTTGCCGGTATTGGTGGGGGTGGTTGCTGCTGCTGCTGCTGATGGTGCTGCTGGTGTTGATGTTGTTGATGGTGCTTCCTTGGAGTATGGTTCTGCTTCTCCAAGTTAAAGGTTTTATTGCTCTGCATGTTTGCACCCTTGACTTCGATTTGAGCACAGCAAAGTGTCTGTCTCCCAATCCTCTCTAACCCCGACTTCCTCTGCCCACAGTTCTTTGCTCAGAGTAACGGCGACGCTGCACGGCCTCCACCGTCCCCAAGAATGGTTTTAATTAAAACATAGTGACAAAAGTTTAGAGCCATTAAGCATACTCCATTTAAACATTTTGTCAACAGAAAGAATTTTCTTGTCAATACTGATTTAGAATACTGCATAATATTTGATTAATGAAAGTGTGCTAAATAAAATGGTCTTTAGAAAGGAGTAGATGCAAAAGAAACTTTGTGATGGAATAAGTAGAAACTATGGGGGAAACTGTTTCATGCAGTGGAAGCCATGATGAATGGAATCTTCATGTTCATTGCAATTCAAGGGATTTACAATTATACAAGTTCAGGTTAAGATTAGAAAAATATTTATTTTATTTATTGTTTTTAATTATTTTATTTTAGCTTGATTTTTCAAGATAGGGTTTCTCTGTAGCTTTGGTGCTTGTCCTGGAACTAGCTCTTGTAGTCCAGGAAGGCCTCAAACTCACAGAGATCTGCGTACCTCCTCCTCGTGAGCGTTGCTATTAAAGGCATGCACTTTTGCTGCTAACATTGTAAAGCTAAAGTCCTTTAAGAAAGGCAGGATATTTGAATAAAATTCATGTTATGTATAATTAGAACTGTTAAGCTTAGCATGGCATAATAGCAGGAGAACTGAGCACTGAGAACATTGATACATGATGCTCATTTATTTTCCACAATCACAAGAGTCGTTTGAAGGATAAGTAATCTGTTCTTCACGCAAAAAAATTCAGAGATTGTTACCTTCTCCCTTGTTAATCTTTTTCTTTCTTTCTTGGTACGTTTTTGGAACAGAGCAATTTAGAAATTTGTGCTTAGATATGAAGAAGTCTGAGGAAAAGTAGCATGGTATTAGAAAATGATCTTGTGACGGGGTTAAAACGAGTTAAATGATTCTTGAATAGAAGTGTCAAATATGATGAGAATAAATCCCTTTGTGATTTGATAAATGCACTGCATGCTGTCACAACCTGAGACAATTGTTCATTTCCTTCCACTAAGCTCTTTGAAATGACAATGCACATCGGAACATGTCATGACTCTGTTACCATGTAGTAACTACCTTACCATCTGTAAGCAGATCTCAATATACTCTCAAACGGACTGAAGATAAGTAGACCCAAGCATATACAAACGTTCAAAAATAATAAGGAAAGAACTGTTACAGTAGTATTTTGACTCTGAGGGCTTAAATGAAAAATTACTAACAAGTGAATGTTAATTTTAAATGAGATAACAAGGCAAAAAACACACAGATTTCACACACTTTTCAGGTGTAGTCATAGAGGACTAATATAATCACTTTTGTACACACTGTCTTGAGAATCTGACAAGGGTTATGGTAAAATTATTGTATACATTGATATGTTAAAATGTACAAAAATATGTTTAAAGTGAAAACCTATATTAAAAATTTAAAACATAATTGCTTAATCTGTAACACAGTGGTAGAAAAATATAAATAATCTACAGTGGAATTATAGTACATCTGATTTGAAGGAAGCTGTACTAGATAGAATGCAAGTATTATACAATGTTTAAAAATTCAAAAGAATTTAACTATTAATGGGGTATTTTAAAACCTTCACGTTGAAAAATAAACAGAATATAATAAAATGGGCAAGAATTATAAATTCCTTAAATCTTCCAAATTTTTAAGTATTTCATGTGTGAATGCGGTATTTACATCATTTCCAAGATATCCTCTATTTCCCTCCTTCTCCTATCATGTCGCCCACTCCCTCTCAATATTGGCATCTTCATTGTTGTTATACACACATACACATACACGCACAAAAGCACACTTATACACACACATACACCCTTAAAATAAGGTTTAAAGCATTTTAACTTTGTGTCTTTCTTGTTTAAAACCATTAGAGAGTTTGCTTATGCCATAATTGGAAGCAAGATCATTCATTGAAGCACAATTAATAAAAACTCAGACACAGAAATTGGGATTCAACCTGAAGACCCAAAAAGAAAAGAATCCAGCCACTGGCTCTTACCTTGACTTCACTCCAAAAATGGTGATTCTGCCTCCAGGAATTTCAGAATGAGACTATGTCTGAAAACTACCTCCATCCATTTTATAATTCTCTCTAGTTCTGGGATTAAAAGTGTTCACCACTACTGCCTGGTTTCTATAGCAAGCTAGTGTGGTTACTGGGACTAAAGATGCGTGTCAGTGTGGCTGCTTGGATTATAGTCATATGTCATTGCACCTTGGTCTATGAGGCTGGCCAGAGTGGCTGTTTTACTTTTCTGATCCTCAGGCAAATTTTATTTATTAAAAAGCAAGTGAAATATCACTGCAATTCACAAGTGATTTGTCGTTCTATGGGAAGCTACATGTTTCCACGCTGTTCATAGAAATAAATTCAGTCTATATGTAGTCATTAGATATATAAAACTAAAAGATGAGAAACTTAAAATGGTGTTTATTCTGTACCTGAGAACAGTTACCCAGAGATTTCATATCCATTTTCCTTCATCTTCCTGCTGGCTAAGGGTGGACTTATCTTTGTTTTCAGCCAAGTTCTCACTTCATGGAATATAATGTGCTCTGTCTGATACAACATTACAATATCTTACTCACTAGTTTGATTGATATTAATTACAAACATGAAATGTGTGGAGCACGCAAGTTTATGTGTACATGTATATAAATTTAACAAAATTTACATAAAGACATATTCATATACCCATTGCTTCATATATATTGTCTTATGAGGAGAAAGAAACTTAAAATCACCTTAGAAAATTTCACATTTACTGTAGGTTATTATTAGCTGTAGTCAGCAAGTTGTAGAATAAATCAGCTTTAAGTAATTAAACAGTGTCAATTTGAATACGTTATTTATTTTAATCTTTGAAAATCCCATCTTCAAGTGAAATTAAAGCACATATTCTGTGCTCAGGTGAACCACTGCAGTAATCACTAAGATGTCTGTTTAGAAATGAGCACTACATCTTTTGTACATGGCATTTGGGACCAACAAGACATGGTGCTAAAAATATAGCGGGTACATTACATTTGCCTTACTATTGTGGATGGTATGAGTCTAATTGGAGCCAGAGCTTTGACTTATTTTAGTATCAGACATTTTAAAGAGAAATTGCAACAATATATGTCATTTTTGAACCTGTATAAATTGTGCCTACACTGTCAGAGAAAACTTCTTGAGATACTTGAAAGAAATTTAGTGGCATGAATTACCTTTTTATTTGGAGTTGGAGAGAGTCATAAAAGAACTATCTCTCAGAATATTTGGCCATATGGAGATGCCTTATGACAAATCTAATCAGAAGATTGTTTGCTTAGACAAACGAGTTGCAGAAGCAAAACCATAAAGTCTTGCCAACAAGATTGCCCAAAAGTGAACTGAACAAGAGCAACACCAGTGATTATGTCAAATGCACAAGGAAGAGACCTGTAAGCCAAAATCTCCACAGTACTATAGGTGACTGAGAAAAGAAAGGAGAAAAAGGGAGGGACGGAGGGAGAGAGAGAGAGATGTCTTCCTCAGATAGAGCACACCTATTGTTTGACCAGTGTCAAATGGTCAGTAATGAAAGTCCTCATAGGAGCTGAAACATTATATGAAAACATTTTATAAGCTGAATGGTTATATTGAGGAATAGATGTGCACACATACTTGAATGCCATAACATTAAGAAAAGAGAGGTCATAAATTTGAACAAGAGAATAGAGAGTTATGTAGGAAGGTTTGGAAGGAAGAAAGGGAAGGGAGAAATGTAATTATATATAACCTCAAACAAACAAACAAACTCATCCATACAGAGGTGCTTATCTAAATCCCAGCAAGAGGGATTGGAAGGTAAAGGAACTTTGCCAGGCAAATTGGGTAACGTGAATTCTATCATAACAGCCTACTTAAAGGTGGAACAAGAGAAAAGTGATCCTGTGACATTCATAGGCAAACTATGCATGCACACACAGACTAACAATAAATTGTTTTTAAAATAGTTCAACTTGTAGGACAGCTTTTTTGTTTCTATATATGTGGTGAGATCCAAAAATTAGCATTTTAGTTTTTATCGGTCAGTGATCTCATTATAGACATAATCTATTTTTACTGTTCTGAAGTTGGGATTATGCATGGGACTGAGAGAATCAGACATCTCTCATGTAGAATGTCGCCAGTGTTTTCATTACTTGAACACTTGATTCCCAGTTGTTGGAACCATTTTGGCCATTTGAGAAAGTTTGGGCAAGTAGGGGATAATGGAAATATGTAAACCCTTGAAGGCAACATTGCTGGCCTCCTTTTAAATCCTCAACTTTCTGGTCTAATAAGACATATGTAAGAGAAGTCAAATTGAAAGCCCATTCCTGAAACCGAGCATGTCCCTACCTACCATACCTTTCTATTATGATGGGCTTTATCCCTTAATTTGTGAGAATTTGTGAGCCAGGGCTAGCCTATCCTGAATTAAATTATTCATATCAGATGTTTCATCATTGTGAGAAGAAAAATAATTATGTATCTTATACCAAAATACGATCATGAACATGGAGTTTTGAAAATTTGCATGAACTTTCAATGTAATAAAAATAATTACACTTACTCATCATTCCTGTCTTTCTTACCTTGCTTTTTTTTCAGTTCTTTCACTGGTAAAGGACTTCAGACACTTGAAACACTGCTCATTTCTTTAAAATTACCTCAAAATCAAGTACAGAACTGGGTTTGATAGCTCTGGTCTGTGATTGCAGTACATGAAAGGCTGAGGGAGAAGGGTTGCTCAAGTACTAGTCTAACCTGACCTAGTTAATGAGTTTCAAGAGAAGAACTCTTTATACCATGTCTGTAGATTTTTTACAAAGATATGTAATCAAAACCCAATTTATATAACCAGCTATTTACATGATTGAAATTTGGGGGAATAGAATATTGTGGAGATTCATCTTCTTTGTAATCTGAATTGTGTTGGAATAAACATATACATCTGTGTTAATGGTTAAGGGTTTTCCCACAAAGGTTTTACTGAAGAAGGAAGACACACACTGAATGGGGCTCCATTCGCTGACTGGGGTTTTGTACACAATAAAAGCAAAAAAGGAGATGTGCATTAGTTTCCATCTCCTTGTATTCTGCCAGCAGACGCAGGATGACAAGCTGACTCCTTGTTCAGCCCCATTATTTTAACCACTCAATCTGTTAGCCCAAATCAACCCCTTTCTTCTTAAGCCAATTTTATGCAATACTGTTGTTTCAGTGACAAAAACATTCTCTAATACAGAAAATTAACTATGCTGTATTAGAAGACAGACAAGAATAGGGACGCATTACATACTGGAGAAGAACATGAGAAGCTAATAGCATAGACGTTAGGGAAGGCAGGAAGGTACTGCTGAGGCATGCGGTTAACTGAATCGCACTGCAGAAACTCCAGTTAGCAACACTTCCAGAGTGTGGCTGCTAAGGTTGTCACTCTCAGTGTGAGACACCTCAGGCAACATTGTCAGTGAACACAGCCTCCAGGGAAAGACTTGAGCAGTGGCAGCGAGGAGCTTGACAACCTAAAAGAAGCAGTGGGAGTTACAGAAACCCCTGCTAGCTCCTCCTGGCAAATAAATAATTGAGGCTGCCCAGCCTTTCAGGGGCGTTTACCAGGCTGTATTGAGCTTGTCACTCCCACAAACCCCATTCATCATAAGAACTGCCATATCATGCCAGTGATTATCAAACTATTTATGACTCAAAGGTATGAGGGGGAACTGTCTCTCAAAATCTAACAGGAATCAATATTCTTCTTAAATGTCAATCAAAAATTAGCCGAATGTGAGAAGTAAATGTAAAATATAAGCACCACATTTTATTACTGGGCTCAATATCCATAAAAATGTCCTAGAACTTTGCTAAAAGGGTTTTGAACAGAATGACTCTCTCTTTCTCTTGCATTTCATTGAGGAAAAGTACCATATTCAGTGAGATATACATATTATGAACTATAAATCAACTTTGAAGTAGCAGAAGATTTCTACTACTTAAGAGGCTTTAGAATTTCAGCTTAAATATTATTTTCAGTCTTCCTAAATCTTCTAAAGTACAACACTTTTGCACTATTCTACTTTTCACATTTCATTATTTACTTTATTAGCCAAGCAGCCCTCAATGTATCCTGAACTTCCCCTCCTTTGCTGAACTGGTTATCCCTCAGAAACTTTTGTTTCCTCACAGTCTCTGAATTACCTCAAATATTCTTTACCAATCAAGATAGTTCACTTCATGATATTAGTCTAGTTTCTGTCACCCTGAATTAATATTTCTGTGTGCACTTTTTTCATTGTTCTTTACTAGTTATAAGTATTTCCTTTAGTACTATCATCTTATATTTGCATTTTGGTGAAAGGCAAATCAAATGAACATTACCTAGGAATGAAAAGGCATTTATGTATAGAAATAGATCAATCCAAGCATTTGGACCTCACAAAAATTTAGTTTTTATTTGAAGAAATTCTCTCCTAATTCAAAAAGGCTCCTAAAGTCAGTCTGCAAAAGAATACCTGGTGTTCAATGACTTATTGAAGGAGATTTTAAAAATGTATTTGGTATATTCATATTTTTTATTTCAAATATCCATTATTTGGAAAAGCATATTAACAACACACTGACCATTTATTCTAGAAATGGGAATGTTTTGGGATTGGGGATATTTGACAGTAATTATATTTCCTGGCCTTTGGAATATTGCCTAAGAATCTTAGTCAGGAGCAAAAGAAATCTCTCATTAATCTATGGAAGATTTAGAAAACAGCACATTCCTGAGGAAAGTAATTATAATGAAACTCCAGTTGCTGATTAGGCAACTTGATTTCTTATTTCCATTTTGCATGCATGAATATAATCAATATTCTCACTGTAGAGTTGAAAATAGTACCTCAATCAGGACTTGAAAAAAATGTTCTTTTTATTGATTTTACAGTTGAGTCACTTGTGAATCAAACCTTTTTTTTCTATTTTCATAAAAACACTTATTTTATTTGTTAGCACTTTTAAATATTTATTAAAATAGTAATAAAGAGAATCAGAGGTTCAGTGATTAGTCCTCACTCCTACCTGGCCCGATTTTTCTGTTTAACGTGTAACTTAGTTCTGATTTTCTCTTTTTGGTTAATGCACACAAGAAGATGAATGGCTTTGCAAGTTGCCCTTCATCTTCTATAATAAATTTAGCTCCCCACAAAGATATATAATTAAGCTGGGCACTGCAATCTGATTATCTGTCAAATATAAATGAGTTTCCTCACTACATTCAGGTACTAGATCACTGTTCTTCCAATGAATTAAAACACCTCACTCTCAAATGTAAAATTGATAATAACATTTCCATTCAGTCAGCACATATTTATTGAATACATGCTGGATGCCAAGAAATCTTGCTTGTACCTGAAGAGCAGTTTGCAGATAAATTCACATATTTTCTTCAACATAGCCTTAGATTCAGTCTTCAATCTACACATATGAAAATGCTGTTCTCCATTACAGGGGAGACATGGAAAGGGTGAATTTCTAATACCATGTGGTTTGAAATTATGTCTCTGTAAGTAACGCTCAGAACTCCTGACTCTGTCAGTTTGTCTTTTCACAATAGCCAGCTTGTTTTCTGCATGGTAAATGGTACTTTATTAGAATTGTTTTTAATAAAAGTCTTATTATTTTGGAAAATATCTGTTTTTCTATCTCTAAATGATTAGCCATGTGCTAGTCCCATAGCAGTCACAGTGACAGTGTGTCGATTTCTCACAAGGCTTCAAAATAAAGTAAGTAGATGTTACAAACTTTCCACAGAGAATTAGCCACTTGAATCTATGACAAAAGGCTACTTAATGACACTAACAATTATGCAGTCACTAAGTTGTTAATGTTTCCGTATATTAGCTTAATAAATTACTGCCATAATAAACGGACTCATAGGTGTTTACTTGGAAATGATACAAGGAGAGCAGGAGAATTCTGGGGAGGAGGAAGTTGATTCCTCCCACTCCTTCCCAGATCACCAAAGCCGCAGGGTGTGAGCTGCCACACTGAAAAAGGTACTGAGCCACATGGCTAAAATAGATCAGAAAAATGGATTAATCAAGATGTGAGATAAGCCAGTAAGAAGCCTGACCTAATGGGCCAATCAGCATTATAAATTATAGAGATCTCTTGTGTGGTTGATTTTCTCTGGGGCCTGACGGCTGTAGGGTACCAGGCGGGGACAGAAAACACAAACAAGCAGGCCCAACATGTTACACAGTCACTAAATTGTTAATGTCTCCGTGTATTAGCTTAATAAATTACTGCCATAATAAGCGGACTCATAGGTGTTTACTAAAAGTGTGTGTGCAGATTGTAATTAACCTTTGTTTCTGTTTTTTTTTTTTTAATTTCACAGCTAGAAATTTCAACTCTAAGAGAGAAAAGTGGACCATGATAAAGCAATTGGGTTTGATGTCATACCTCTGTGCTGTAACACATGTGTTAGGGGCAGAAAAATGCACTGGGGCTCAAACTCTAAGAGGACATAGTTCATATCTTTTCTTTTCACTGTTGTCTATTTGACCTTAAAATAGTGTCTGTCACCCAGTGTTCATACAATGGACATTTGTCAAAATAATGGTTTGTCCCCTTGATCTTTGCTTGATTGAATGCACGTTAGTGATTTTAGAGAGTGCTGTTTCAGTATAACATCCAAGTTTATTGTTAGAAGCAGTGAATATTCAATAGTAAAGTTAAATCGTGTGATGCTGTGTAGGCCACATGTCACATCAGCCTCATGTAACACAGTCTGCTTTATGGTCACCTTTAGATAGAAAAACTTGGTATCAACAAGGATTGTGGAAGATGGGAAACACTTTTCAATTATCATGATTTAGGACTTCATATATATATATTTCATAAGCCTGGAAGTTGGCTGAATGATTGACTGCTGCTTGTTTAGCCAGGAGAGCCCTAGATTCAATTCTAAGCATATCTAAAATGAGCAAATAAAAGAAATGGTGTATGTATAATGTCTCTTCTACTATAGATAAAGCCTAAGCTACAACAGCGATTAAATCTTTATTTGGTTCTGCATCTTGAGAACAAAAGCTTGATTATATAGAATGCCATGTAGTTTCACTTAATTTCATTATGAATTTATCGATTCTTAAATGAACTAGCTCATGACTATATTGGTCAGCTTAGTAGAATTTCAAGTAAATTTCAGAAATTTACTTACTTGATCCAAATACAGTAGTTTTCTATCACAAGCTTTCTGTAGTTTGAAAATCCATTGAATCTTCTTAAGTTTAAAATGTATTTTATAATTTTCCATATGAATTGAATATTTAAAAAAGTCAGATAGGTAGCAGGAAGCTGTTGTTGGAAGGCCACTTATTTGTTTCCTTGCTGCCCAGAACCGAAATAATTACACATAAACTATATTATTTAAAACACTGTTTGGCCCATTATCTCTAGATTCTTATTGGCTAACTTTTACATCTTAATTTAAGCCATTTTCATTATTCTATGTATTGCCATGTGGCTGTGGCTTACCAGGAAAATTTCCTGTGTCTGCCTCTGGTAGGGCTTCATGACTTATCTCTTTCCCCACCCTTCTTCTTCCCAGCATCCAGTTTAGTTTCTCCTGCCTAGCTAAGTATTGCCCTGCTATAGATTCAAAGTAGTTTCTTTATTCGTTAATGGTAATCACAGCATATAGAGGGAAATCACACATCAGGAAACAGTAATTGAAATATGAAGATTAAGAGACCATAGAGACTGCTGGATTAATGAAAAGATCTAATTCTGCATTCATGGCTCAAGTACTTCTACATAAGTATTCAAGTACTTCTATCTATGTAAGTAACATAAAGCATTATCTTTATTGCTGCTAGAGATCCATAAATGGCTATATTTTCCACCCGTGTATTACAGTCTGTTGAAATCAAAATTTCTTGCCAAGTGACTTTGTGTTTTTTGAAGGTTGGCATTCTTACGAGATTTCTGTGTCACATATTCCTCTGCTTCTATAACATTTCAGGTACCTTTAATCCAGTTGTTTGAATTGCAGAAGTTTTGAGAGTGAACACTATTTTAAAATTTAAACCATTCCCAAAATATGCATTCAAAAAGGCCATCATTTAATAAATTTTGAAGGACCTGCTATCACCAAAAGGGATTTATGTCAAAATAGCAATACAAATTAAAGTATTTTCCTATTCATTTATTTGACAGAATATGCACATAATGCTCTTGATTCAGTTTCTCAGTATTGACCCAAACAAGATTTCAGAAGATACTTATTCTGTAATAAAAGCATAATAGCATCACTCATTACAACAATGTATTTTTATTTCAGTATAATATAGGCCAACTACCTACATCTTTGTCTATCAAAGCAACTGGCTTTTCTAAATACTTGCTTCATGCTAATACTGAACTCTGTCACCTGTACTGTCATCCAATTTGTCCACTCTACTATTCCATAATTCAATGAAAATACCAATTACCTATACCTTTCTAAATACGTATTGACAGATACCTCTCTTCAGTTTTGTTCTTTCAGTCTTGTTTTAATAATTTTATTTCTATCCACTTTCTTACCCATATATTAACCCCCTGCCTATTTCATCATAGAATCCATGTGAAAAATAACTCTCATTAAATTAAACTTTTAGTATATGATACCAAAATGTTAAGTGTTATATTAACTGGAATGCTTTCTGTGAAAACAAACATTAAAGCAAGGAGAATTTCATTATCTTTTAGCAAGTTAAATGTATTGATTGTCTCCGCTCTGACCAGTGAAATAAATTATGATTCTTTTCCTTATCCACTCACTCTCTTTTCATATAGGTTGATATGTGTTCTGTATAAAACACACAGTTTCTACTCCCAGATTTAAAGTATGAATGATATGTATTTATATGCATTTTATTTATTACCTATACACTGATGTAATATTATATAAAGTGTCTGAAAATACAGACTATTTCCTTTAAGGAATAAAAATTGATTTGTTCAAAAATTGTAGACTACAATACATTAGTAATATTTAAACCTAATAAGGTTAGTGTTATTTATGAAAATAAAGAAAACAATAAGGCAGAAACAATGTTGTTGTATGTGTTACCTTATTCATATGACTTACTAAGTGTATTGATCATATATAGCTCTCCACTTGGTTTACACTTCAGTATTTTAAATTTTATTTACATGAATATTTTATTTTCATGTGTATTTATCTGAACATCAGAAGAGGTTATCTGACCTCATGGAACAACAGTTAAACAATTATAGATGCTTGTGAGTCACCAGGGGCTGGGAATTGAACTCACAACCTCTGAAAGAACACACAGTACATTTTGCTTCTGAGCCATCTTTACACCCACCACTATTGTTTTTTTGTTTTTTCAAACTTCCATATCTTCCATTTTCTTCAAGACTCTGACTCCCTCCTCTTTTCTTCTTTTGACTAAGATATAAAGACAAGAAAATATAGAAAATGCTTTTTTTATCTATTGCCCTCATTCATTAAAATATCTCTGCACCTGGTCATGTCTTCCCTAGTTTTTGTTATACTATCCTTGCTGATCTTCCACTCCCAGAACTATCATCCTATACAAGTTATGTTATTCTGCGCTCATTGCATAGACACATCATTAATATCCTATCGTTTCCATGACCCCCATCTAGAACCATCTTTTTGTTCAATCTATAGCATTCTCCAATCATACTGAATATCCTTTGACATTCAATATAATAAGGATGCTTCTCAACAGGGCTTACTTATGCCTGTCCTGCTTCACATTTCAGGTGCTCTGAAATTCACTTCATTATGGCTTTTACCCACAACACTGAAAATGTTGACTGTTCTATGGTTCTATTGATTTTGTCATTAATCAAATACTAACTGGTCCAACAAATTCTCATTGTAGTATAAGATTGGTGGGCTGCATCTCACCGCCCAGCTAGCTTAACCCCTGAAATAACCACATGGAAATTGTATTATTTTAATTAGTGCCTGGCCCATTATATCACCCCATTTCTAATAATCTGTGTACAGCCATGATGTCATGGCTTACCAGGAAAGATTCAGCATGTTTGACCTGGCAGTTTCATGGCGGCAGTTCTCTCTGACTCTGCCTTCTTTCTCCCAGCATTTAGTTCTGTCTACTCTGCCCACTTAAGGGTTGCCCTATCAAAAGGCCAAGGCAGTGTCTTTATTCAACCAATGAAAGCAACACATAGAAAGAATGACCTCCTACACCATCTCATTTATGCTTTTATCAAGCATCTTTACACTTGAAAATGTAATTGTGTCTTGAACATCTTTTGTTCTTCATTCAACTTACAATATATTCCTAATTGTCATCATATTCATTATGAATTTCAGCTCACCTTGATTTAATGAAACTAAATTTTAAAGCTCTGAAGCATATTTCTAGACCTTGGTTGGTTCCTTTCTTAAAACAATCACATACTGAACAAGCAAGTTTATTTTTTTCATAAATTGTGTGCACAATTTTATTGTAGCTATTACAGACTACAATTAATAAGATTATTTGTTATTTGTTCTCTCTCTCTCTCTCACATATATAAGATGTGATATACATATCACATCTTATTCCACTTAATACACATATTCTAGAATATTTTGCCTTCACTACTACCAGTTCATCTTAATTTCAATTCTCAGTTTTTTTCTACACCCCATCAAAAAGTATAACATTGGTTTGTTTTGACTATTTGATGAGCTAATTAAAATAATTTTATTCTGTTTGGAATCGTGTACTTGACATTAATAATGGCTTAAACACATTTATTATCCTATTCATAGTTGCTCAAGAATTCAGTTGTCTAGCATGCATGGATACCATTGTGTTCCTACTGAAGAAATACTTTCTTTTAGTTATCAAAATTAAAAATTGTAGGAATTATTCTGTGTGCATCTGCAGTGCTTACTTGGTAAGCCCCAGCACTATTTTTGATGGCTCTATAGTTTTTGATTTTCTACATTGAGTATTTTCTAATTATTAGTTGACAAATTTCATTGCTGTTAGGAATCATTTTATACTAGAATTCTTTAAATTCACTTTATAACCTGTGCTTTATTTTTATCTCGATGCACATATTGCAGAAGGGGCCTTGGGGATGAAATCCCACTGTATTTACCAACATGACTTTCTTATCTATGGATTCTCCATAGAAAACAGGTGAAGATTTCATTGCATTGATTCTAGATAGCTTCATAGAGGTTAGTTCTTTATAAGGAGCCCTCTGAGCACATTTTGCCTTCAATAGCAGATAAGCCTTACTGACTGATTTGTCCTTCCCTTATGGAACTCCAATTAAACTCAAAAGGATCATAGAAATAAGCACTTTTATTACCATATAAATAAAGAAATGGTGAGTAAGAGGACTACTGTCCTTGTAAAATGTCAAATAATTACTGAATAGGGAAGAGCATGAAGTTAGACTATGTGACAGCAAAATCCACACATGTAATTAAATTTTATGATATGTTGCTTACTACGAAGCATGACCACATGACTTGAGGTGAATATTTTACAAATAGAAAGTTTTTCTTAATTTTATTGCGAATTTCTCATAATCTCAATAGTAAATTTCAGATGAGATGTAGACCATTGCTATGTATATGGCAAAACACTTAGATCTAACATACTAGGTATTTTGAAAATTACATAAGTTTCTGGGAATAATACTAGGTTATTCAAAATTATGGATTTGGTATAAAGTGTACCCCACAAGAACATTATAATGTTTATGAAATTGCTTTTGATATCAATAGCCAGAATCTTTTCCACAGATGCCCTTCTTGATTCTTTCCTCTGAGTCATCATTCTGTACTGAGAACTCACACATCATTTGGTTACATATTTATTTCTTGGATTTCAAAATTTTACTTAAATAACTAAATTGTTATCTAGATATCTAACCTATAATGCCTGGTGCTTCAAATGTTATATACACTCCCCAGACTACAGGCTTCATCTGAGGGGAGAAGAGTATTCTATCCCTCAATTAAAAAGAGATTCACTATTTAGACTTAACATTTCAAGCTTTTGTTTATCTTGTATACTTTATCAATGCCATGTGGCAGACTACTGCAAGCAATAGAATTAAATATTTGTTCTGCACTGTAGTCCTCCTTGCTAATGTTGTCTCTCATTCATTTCTTTGGGTGATAAAATATTAACACAAGTGACAAAAGCAAATTGGAAATCATGCTTACTTCTTTGGACATATAAGGATGATATTGTAACTTTAAATTGCTGGATTAGCAAACCAAGATTAAACTGCGGGGTTGTAAAATACCCCAAATCTCTTATTCCCTCAGAAAACAACCAATCAATCCAGAGAGACAGGGTGCTGATGATGAGACAGCTGAAAGCAGATTAAAGTGTGAATCTATCACTGTTTATCTACTTCACTTGCTGAGCTAAGGGAAAAATGATTAAGCTTCTCAAATAATTGTCAAAAAGTAAAATAAATAAATAAGTAAATAAATACTTTAAAAACTAAAATTGAAAAAGAAAGTGTGAACTAAATAAACTGTCATACTTTAAGCTATTAGTTGCTTATTGCTTTTAAGTATAATGTATCTTAATCTATCCATGTCTTTATGCATGTTTGTGTTTACACATGTATTTTTGGTGCATACAGGCCAACACATAACATGACAAATGTGTAGAAGTTATAGGATGACCATGGATATCAACCTTCATCTTCCACCTTTTATGATGGCTTACTTTTTGATGAGTAAGAGTGGGTGTCTTACTTGTCTTTAATTATTTATGCCACGCAGCTGTCTTGTGACATTCTCTAGATTCCTGTCTCCAACTCCTATATTGTCTTATGAGCACTGTAGTTAATTGCAACTAAATTTATTGATTCACCAGTAAATGACAATAAATAATAAAATAGAAAGATTGGCTGTGTGGGTCAAGAGAGGTAAGAAATGATTGATTAGATAAAAAAAACTTATATTAAATATCACAATATAAATACTATAAGGAAGAAATATATGTTTATTGACACTTGAGAAAAGATTAAGGAATTGATTGAATATAACATGTTAACTTCTAAGGTAAAGATGCTCATTTGAACAGTTCCACCATTAGGTCTAAATTTGAAACTAAACCTTTATATATTATTTAAAGCATAATTGTTTAAAATATTTTTCACTTATATCATGCATGTTTAGCAATAAAGTTATACAATAAACCAAATTTTCTGAAAAAACTACTGTTTAAAATATTCCCTTTCATTTGTCAAACTGTTGCTGAAAACTTTTTATGTATTTCTTAGACAGAACTCAAATATTGAGTTGCAGTAAAAGCAGAATTTGTTAGTGATATCATTAAATAAACAAGACAATACATATTTTTGTTGTTAACAATTATAAATGAATGGAAAGTTATTGTTTTAACATTTTCATTGGCAGTATTCTTTTGTCTGAGGTTTTCTATCCTGCCTGGTTCCTGCAATCATTAAGTCCCAAAGAAAATCACACAGAGACTCTACATTACAAGTTTTACAAGGTATAAACATCTTGGCCCATTAGCTCGGGCTTCTTATTAACTCTTATAACTTATATTAACCCATTATTCTTATCTATGTTAGCCACATGGCTTGGTATATTTTTCAGCAGGGTGAGTCACATCCCCCTTCTTCAGTAACTAGACAGGAATGAAGAGAGAGCTTCCCTCTTCCCAGAATTCTCCTGTTCTCATTGCCCCGCCTCTACTTCCTGTCTGGTTGTCCTGCCTATACATGCATACTTGCTGCATGGCTACTGGCCAACCAGCATTTATTTAAAGCATAATTGACAGTATATAGGCAGTTGTCCCACATTACTTCCCCCTCTTTAAAAAAAGGAAAATATCCATAGTCCAATTTTGGGAATGTGGATGTAGTACTCCAGGCCACTTCCTGCTGTTTGGGGGTTCTACTACTCTTATGAGGACCTCAAGAAAATTTTGAATTGTAATTAAGTCCTCACTGGAGTATCCTGTGAGTCTTGATCATCTTAGGTAGCATCTTGAATCTGTTCTGGATGTAGAACTCAGCTATGTGGGCAATCTGTTCCTACCAGAGATTTCTTAGGTGATCTTCTTTTGATCAAACCTAATTTTTCTTAACTGATAATGAATCCACAGCCTCTCATTTCCTGTAGAAACAAAAGCAAAATAAATCTCTTCTCTAAAGTAACATAACTTTTGACTTCAATTTTGAAGTCAAGGTATTTTCAAAAACAAAAAACCTGTCTTAGATTAATTCAGTAGCATTTATAAGCATATATCTCTTAGCAGCTGTTGCTCCTTCCTCTGCATTCAAACAATTCAAAGACCACGTATTACATACAATATCAAGATTTTCTGTGCATTTTTCATTTTTCCATGACTTTACTTTAACTTCTATTTCTTTTATTTTTACTTTTAATTTTTGGCTTATTGAGACAGGGTTTCTGTGTATTTTTGTTCTGTAACTCACTCTGTAGACCAGGCTGTCCTTGAAGTCACAGAGTTCTACCTGCCTCTGTCTCCCAAGTACTGGTTGAAGGCATCTGCCATCACACCTTGAACTCACAGAGGTCCATCTACCTCTGTCTTCTAAGTGTTGGGATTAAAGATGTTTGCCACTATACCTTGATCTCACAGAGGTCTGTCTGCCTCTCTCTCAAGGGTTGGGATTAAAGGTATGTACCACCAAACCCAACTACCCTCTTTCTTTTTTATTTTAAGTACTTTAACCTCTTTGTTTACTCTCCCAATCTTGCATATATTTTAAGACACTGTAGTTCATTTAGAGGTTTTCTTCATCTTTGAATCTCTCTTCTTTTTCTGACCATATCAATCTTTAATTTGCTAAGCAATAGGGAGAGGATTAAAGCAGTGGCTTTGACAGGTAGGTCCAGCCCATTCCTTAGCTTCCTAAGATTCCAGGCTCATGGCAGAGGTACCACTGGAGTCATGTTTATTGCCACAGCTTTACGACATTTCAAGGTCCCTGGCAGCAAGGAAGCTTCAGCAGTGTGCTCACATACCACATTCAAATGCTCTCTTTGTAGCCGGACCTCCTGTCTCAAAGAGTCAGAGTTTACACTGGCGGGACAGCCCAGAAAGCCAGCATTTTAAAATGGTGCAGCTTTTTTCTTGCTACAGCTGAAAACCAAAAAGCATGTGTTTAGCTTTTCATCAACACCATTTAAGTGTTTTGTGGCAGGACCTCGTAAAAGTGCTGCAAGGTTTTGTAGCTAAAGCTGAGTCAGGAAGCCTGTCTTAAATGAGAACGCTTGCCCACCTCTAGTAAGCAGAGCAGATCCGAGAAATTGCTGCTAACAAAGAAGCCATGCTTTACTCTATTCTTTTCTGTCTAAAATTACTTCCCAAGCTCTGTCAGGCTTTCTGTGGATGCAGTTTTTCACACGTTAGGCACCATATCCCTTCTGGGAAGAGAGAAGCTTTCTCTGCAGTCCTGCCCAGACATGGAAAAAGGAAGATGTGACCTGGCAAACTAAAACAAGGTACCAAGTCATGTGGCTAACATAGACAAGAATAATTGGCTAATATAAATTATAAGAGTTATTAAGAAGCCTGAGCTAATGGGCCAATCAGTTAATCATTAATATAGAACTCTGTGTGATGGGGGGGCGCTAAATGGCTGTGGGACCAGGTGGGAGGACAGAAATCAGGCAGGACAGAAACCCAGTCAACAGTATTCTTTGAATTATTTTTCAGGCATAGAAGAGAATGTTTTCCAAGCATCATAACGAGGACATGAATGAGTTATGAATAGTGACAAGGGACAAGGTGTGAGTTAGGTGAATATTAGATATATAGTATACACACATGAAATTTTCAAATTTAAATTAAATTAAGATTATAAAACTAAACAGCTCATTTGATTATATTCCCACATTCATGATCCAAAGAGTAAATTTTGCCATATTTAATAATTTAGTGCAGTGAACTCAAATCTGGAGTTAAATATCATTAGAAACGGAAAGGATGTAATCAGTAGGTAATTAATGTAAAAAATTGGACTTTCTACATTTCTTAATAGAAAATGGAAGTAACCTACTCCCATAATGATGGAATTGGATTTGTTAATGTACCAGAGAGTGTGCTCAATTTATTATCATACATCACAAGTTGTACTTTGAAAAAATCCAATACCCTTGCATAATAAAAAGTCCTGAAAATATCAGGGATAATAGAAAAGGCAGGTCAAAGCAAGTCCATATCTAACATAAAACTTAAATAGAGAGAAATTCAAATAAATTCCAGCAAAATCAGGTTTGCAATCTTTCTATACCCATTTAATACATCACTTGAAGTTTTAGTAATAAGAAAAAGGCAATTGAAGCACATAAAGAGCATAAGAATTATAAAAAAATTAAAAATAGTGTATATACATAACTCTAAAATCTTTCCATGGAAACTTCTAGAGCTGAAAAAGTTTCAATAAAGTAAATGAATATAAAATTAAGTGACAAAATCAGTTTCTCTCCTATAAATGGCTTTAAAAGAAAAGGGGAAGCAACACTTTTCATATTTACCCATCAAAATATAAAATAATTTGGGGTAATTCTAATCAAGCAAGTGAAAGACTTTTCTGATAGAAACTTGGAGACAATTAGAAATAAATTAAAGAACATAGCAGAAGATTGAAAGATCTACCAATTTCAGAGATTGGTGAGATTAGTATATTAAAAATTACTATTATTCCAAAAGCAGTTTACAGATTCACCACAATCAAAACTGCAACACAGATTTAGAATGCATAATATTCAAATTTGTATAAAAACAAATAAACAAAACACAATTTTGAAGAATATTAGTTCTAGTAGTAGTGGTAGTAAAAGTTATAAACTTCTGGAGGTTTCACCATTTATATCTCAACAGATTGAGAGCTATTGTAATAAAGCCATCATGTATTGGCACAAAAACAGACATGTTGATCAATGAATCAATGAATCAATTTGAAGACCTAGACATAAATCCACATACCTATGGGTATTTGATTTTGATGAAGAAGGTAGATATACATTGAAATAAAGACATCATCTTTAAAAATAATACTGCTCAAACTGGATGGCTGCATATCAAAGAGTCCAAATATGTGCATAATTATCACCCTTCAAAATACTGTATACAACATGAGAGACAGAGCTCAAACTGGGCATCTCATATCACCAAATGAAATTTCCAGTACAAGGAATTGTTTATATGAGGTAGAGTTGTTTTTTATTTCTCAAAGTTTATTAAAATACAAAAGTCTCCATTTCCGCCCCTCCTCTCAACACCCTCCCACTCCCCCACTCCCTCCTCTCCTCCCTCTCCATCCCCAAGAGCAGTCTGGGTCTCCAGCCCTGTGGGAAGTTCAAGCTCCCCCCCCCCCAGGTCCAGGAAGGTGAGCATTCAAACAGACTGGATCCCAAAAATCCAGTATATGCAAAGGAAACAAGTCCCAGTGTCATTGTCAATGGCTTTTCAGAAAGACTCCGGGCCAGCCACATTCAGAGAATCCGGCCTCATTCAGAGAATCTGGCTAGATCACGTGCTCGCTCAGTCCCAGACAACTGGCCTTGGTGAACTCTCATTAGATCAGTCCCCTTGTATCAGTGGGTGATCGCACCCCTCGCGGTCCTGATTTCCTTTTTCATGTTCTTCCTCCTTCTGCTCCTCATTTGGACCTTTGGGGACTCAGTCCGGTGCTCCAATGTGGGTCTCTGTCTGTATCGCCATCCATCGTCGGATGAAGGTTTTCTCTGATCTTGCCTTCCTTGCTCACGTTCTCTTTCCTTCTGCTTCTCGTTTGGACCTAGGGAGTTAAGTCCAGTGTTTCAATGTGGGTCTCCGTCTCCATCTCCATCCATTGTCAGATGAAGGATCTATGGTGATAAGCAAAATATGGTGATAAGCAAAATATTCGTCAGTATGGTTATGGGTCAAGGCCAGTTCAGGCACCCTCTCCTCTGTCCAGAGAACAATCTGGGGATCTCTACTTGTACCTGGGATCCCATTTATAATTAAGTCTCTAGTAAACCCTAAAATGACACCCTTAGTTGAGATATATTCTTCCCTGATCCCATATCTATCCTTCCTCCATTCCCCCCTCCCAGTCCCTGGAGCATTCCCCATTTCTCCCCTGCTCCCTTCTCTCTAACCCTCTCCCCTTCCAACAACCCTCCCACCCTCCCCCCCCCATACACCCGAGGTAACCTGGGACTCTTGTCTATTTCCAATCTCCAGGAGGAAAACTACCTGAATTTTCTTCAGGTTCACCCTCCTCTCCAGCTTCTCTAGGATCACGAATAATAGGCTGAAAGACCTTTAATTATGGCTAGAATCCACTTATGAGTGAATACATACCATATTCCTCTTTTTGGGTCTGGCTTACCTGACTCAGTAAAGCGTTTTCTTTTCTTTTTTTAACCAAAGGAATCCCAAGAGACCATCCAAAGAAACATACTGCTCTAAACTGCTGTCTACTGTCCCCAAACTGCAGAGAAGGCCCTCTTGCTGAAGACAACACTTCCCCAATGTATCGAACATGGAGAAGGCTAGCTTGTGCCTACATAGAGACTTCCCAACCCTTATGTGCTAGTTTCTTTGTTATAGGAAGGTATTCAGCATGCTATCAAAGGACAAACAGCAATGCAGCCACAACCTTTTGATTTTTACTGATATCCCTACTGAAAAATGTGTTATTGAACTATTGATACAGAGCTTGTAAGTAGAATCCCAATAATATGTTTTGATTTTAGGCCCATTCCAAAAAAAAAAAAAGGAATTCATATCCGACATGGCTTAGATGACCATAATCTTGAGACTAATTAGGACAGGGATCAAGATTTAAAAACAAATATTACTTTTGTAAAGAAAAAAAAATAGTTAAGGAAGGAAGGAAAGAAAGAGGATTCAGCAGGGAGGGAGAAAGGAAGGGGATAATGGAGGGAGGAAGGAAGGAAAGAAAGAGAATGCAGGGGGAAGGGAGAAAAGGTGGGGGTGATGGAGGGAGGAAGGAAGAAAAGAAAGAAAGAAGGAAGAAAGGAAGGACAGCTTTAAAACGGATACTGACAACATTCTCCTGTATTTGTAAATCAGCCATCATCAGAGAAACTTTTGTTACATCAATTGGAAACTAATATAGAGAACACACACACATCATACTGAGAACGAGAGATCTTGGAACTATGTGTTCCAAAGTGGTGTCTCCATCAAATCCCACCCCTCAGGGCTCAGGGACTCTTGTGGAAGTGGGGGCTGTAAGAGAGTTACTAGAGGGGATCAAGGAGACCGAGAAAACAAAGCCTTCTAAGACCAACAGGACTGGTGCACATTTGATCACACAGAGAGTAATGCAGTAAGCACATGCACTGCATGGGTCTTAACCACATCTCATCCTAGAGCTAAAAGGAGAACTGGTCCAATATCCCCATCCTTAACCCAGGAGCTATCTCCAACTGGAAAGCACTTACAAATGAAAGAAAAGTTTTCTCCACTGGAGTCTCAGGATAGAAATAAACTACTTAAGGGTAGGTCTCTGCATTATATCTGTTTCATTTACCTTTTTTGAGTTCTAGTTGTTTTTATCTAAGTCTCTATTGTTATATTTTTCAATAAAAACTAGGGTACCAAATGCTGTTCTGAAAAGTTGCTAGATCAGAGATTCAAAGAAAGCACTCAGCTGCTTTCTCCTTTGCTGTCACCCAAGAAAGAAAGATTTCTAGTAAGTCATCTCAGACAAAACTCTTCCTACCAGGTGTTCCTCCCTTCTACTTTTTGTGCCTTCCTGTCTTCATGCTCCTGACTTCCTCCTATGCTCTGTGTTTTTTTAGTTCCAGTGAACTGCTTGCTTGCTCTGCCTTTTGACCTATGATTGATTTTTTTAAAAATACTGTTTACAATATTCAAGTTGAAAGTTTTTGGAATAGAAGTACGTGCTAAGGCTGAGCTATACCACAGCTATAAGCAGGTTTTTCCAGTAAATAACACAATCTTGTGCTTCAAAGTGTGATCATATATACTGGAAGAGGCTCTCTCTCTCTCTCTCTCTCTCTCTCTCTCTCTCTCTCGTTCCTTTCGATTATACTCTTTCATTTTTTTCTTTATTTGTTTTTTAATTTTATTTTCCATTCAATTATTTACACTATTTTTCCATTCAACTATTTATACTTCCTTCCCTCCTCCCAATCACCTCCTGCTCCCCAACACCCCCTCCTTCCTCTCCCACCCTGCTTGAGAGGGGGCAGGGAACCCTGCCCTGAGAGAAGTTCAAGCAGCCCCCCCCCACACACACACATCCAGGTCAAGGGAGCTGTGCATCCATGTAGACTAGGGTCCCAAAAAGCCAAAACATGCCTTAAAAACAAGTCCCAGTGCCTTTATCAATGGTTTCTCAGTCAGCCCCCATTGTCAGCCACAATACAATCAGAGAATCCGGTTTGGTCGCATGCTTATTCAGACCTGGTCGAGCTGGATTTGGTGAGCTCCCATTAGAAGAGGCACAGGGCCTCAGTTGGTGGACCAACCCCTCGCAGTCCTGACTTCCTTGCTCGTCTTCTCCCTCCTTCTGCCTTTCAAATGGGCCTTGGGAGCTCAGTCCGTTGCTACGATAAGGGTTTCTGTCTCTATCTCCATCCATCGCGGGACGAAGATTCTATGGTGATATTCGAGATAATCATCAGCGTGATATTGGATAGTTCAGGCACCCTCTACTCTGCTGTCCAAGGACCTACCTGGGGACATCCCCGTGGAAACCTGGAATCCCCTCTAGAGCCAAGGCTCTTGCCAACCCTAAAATAGATTCATTAATGTAGGTATCTTCTTCCCTGCTCCTATATCTGCCCTTCCTCCATCTCCACCCTCACACTCCCCCAGCTGTTGTCTGTCCTTCCCTTCTCTCTTCCCTCTCCCTCTCCCTTTTCCCCCAATCTCACCCCCACCCCTAACCCCCACCATGCTCACAACTTTTGTCCTGCAATCTTGTTTGCTTCCAATTTCCAGAAGGATCTATATATGTTTTTCTTTCAGTTCACCTTGTTATTTGGCTTCTCTGGGTTTGTGAACTATAGGCTTAATGACCTTGGTTTATGGCTAAAGTCCACAAATGAGTGAGTACTTACCATATTCATCTTTTTGGGTCTGGGTTATCTCACTCAGGACAGTGTTTTCTATTTCCATCCATTTGCATGCAAAACTCAAAATGTCATTGTTTTTTACCGCTGAGTAGCACTCTAATATGTATACATTCCACACTTTCTTTATCCATTCTTCCATTGAGGGGTATCTAGGTTGTTTTCAGGTTCTGGCTATAACAAATGATGCTGCTATGAACATAGTTGAACAAATGCTTTTGTAGTATGATTGGGCATCTCTTGGGTATATTCCCAAGAGTGGTTTTGCTGGATCCTGATCTCCAAAATATATAAAGAACTCAAGAAACTAGACTTTAAAATTATTATTAAACCAATTAAAAAATGGGACACTGATTTGAACACAGAACTCTCAACAGATGTTCAAATGGCCAAGAGATACTTAAGGTCATGTTCAACTTCTTTAGTGATCAGGGAAATGCAAATCAAAACAACTTTTGAGATACCATCTTACACCTGTCAGAATGGCTAAAATCAAAAACACCAATGATAGCCTATGCTGGAGAGGTTTTGGAGTAAGGGGAACACTCATCCATTGCTGGAGGGAATGCAAATTTGTGCAACCACTTTGGAAATCAGTGTGGCGGTTTCTCAGGAAATTCAGAATCAACCTACTCTTTCATTTTTTAATTTTAATTTCCTTTTTAGATTCTACTATTATCTGTTACCAGTATGCTTGTTTTCCTATGACAGACAAAGGGATTTAATCCAGGTGGGAGGGAAGAAAACTAGAATTAACACGGAGGAAGAGAATGAAAAGGAAGAGAAACCTTAATTAGGGTAATCAGGATATATTTTGTGAGAAAATAAAGGTATATTTATAAAAGAAAAAAATGTATCCAAAATCAGGAAGTGTTAAATATTGAACATTTACAAGTTCATAAGAAATTTTAATTTGTTTGCCATGTATTTATGTAACCCAAAAGTGTGATTACATAGTTAAAGCTAATTTTTGAAGCAGGTTTATTTTCATAATGCTTATAGACACTCTTTTTCACTGCCAAGTATTTACTTCATCAAAATTTAATTTTTTTTCTTGGAATTAGTACAGGTTTGTCTGTCTATGAATGGGACTTCCACAAAGTTACAAATATGCAAAGGATAAAATTTAGTCAAGTGAACCCTCACTTGTGATTATTTGTGCAGTAAAAGTTTGCAAATGTCATAGAATTGAAAAGAAATCATCAAATTCCAAGATAACTGCTTTTGAAGTAGTGAGGTTGCTGGTAGTTCGAATGCACGCAATCATATGTCACATGTACCACTCAATGATTATATACATATGTTTGTCTAGAATGACTTAGGAGTGTCTTCTATTTGATGCTATAACTAGATAGTGTAACTGATTACATTATTTTATTAGAGTCAATTGAAAATATGAAGAATATCCTACTTCGGTACAAACAGGAGACACAAAAGTCTTCAATGAGGATATAGCTCTGGAAGTATACAGAATTTAAGATTTGAGGTAAAGAAAAGGTTGTTTTCTAGCTGAAAGATCCAGTGCCATAAAAGAGCAGTTGACTAAAGGTAACACAATGTAAAATGCAACCTTGGTGAGAGTATGGAAAACCCTAACTGATATGGAAGAACTCTCAAGGATCATTACAGGAAAGAGAAAGATGATAAACCCTTCTCCACACCGAAATGCTATGATAATATAGCAACACCAAGATTTTTAAAAATCATGATCTGTGTTGAGGTTCAATTATTCTAGTCATTCACTCTTAACAATGCAGCCTATGGCACGTAGGAGATCTGGCTCAGAGCTCATAAAAGTGGGAGCCTGCCCCTCACCAGCTGCAGCACTTGGGAGAGTGAGTGGTCGCTGCACTTCACTTGGGAAACAAACACAGCAGAGTTTATCCCATAGGTGAAGGTGTAGGACACCCAACCCTGAGCTCCTGGAAGCAGAACTGGTCCCACCCCTTGATCATCAGTGTGAGGAGTGAACTAGCCAGGACAATGCTGGAGAGCTCACCCTGGTAATGAGGATGGTGGAAAACAGTTGGGCTGAAAAGCCTGCAACGTCCCAGGCCCAGATCCAGGGCTATGAGTAGCTCCACCCCAACATCTACCCATCTAGATCCTGCTGGAGTTTATGAAGGTGCACATGGTGCAGACCCAAAGCGGTGAAATATCCAGAACACAGAACGACAGCAGAATATCCAAGAGACATCCCAATGAGGGCCCAGTATTGATAGTGTAATAGAAATCAGAGGCCATGAACCAGCCCGATGACTTCTTGCAATGAACAATTGCTAGCATAGATATATGGATAAAAGGGCTTATGGCATGACACCGTGTCACACTTCAATTTCCAGAACGATATTTTTTCCCTTTAAAGTTATTTATGTTGGGAGGGGAGGTTGCAAGGGCAGAGAGGATGGATAAAAAGAAAAGGAGAAATGAATGGGATCGAGATGCATGAATGGGATCGAGACACAAAGAATAAACAAAAAGTGAGTTAAAAAAAGAAATAAAGTATTAAAAAAATTGGGGCAGATCTACGAGGAGTTGAGCATTTATGTTATCAAAATATATTGCATATAAGTATGATTTTTTAAAAAAATAACATTATATTAAATTAATATATTAAAGCTATATTTTAATTCCATATAATAAATAAATAATTTTGAAAGAGAAAATCACAGACAAAATCCAGATATTTGTTTATGTGTGGTTATAAAGATGAAAATGATACTCTAGAAAACAATGAATTGACTTAGAGGTAATACATACTCAAATATTATAGAGCATTATTTTATATCATATATATATATATATATATATATATATATATATATAAAGAGCTCTATTATAAGTATTGAATTTGTTCTGACTGTAAGTTCATGTGTCATCAGAAATAGAAGTTGAGGGCATCAAACAGGAAGGAGAACTTGCTATACCCTGAGATGTTGAGGAGTGAGCATTTCATGAGAAGAGTTGCTATGGGCAAGGGAGCATCATTGAGAAAGTAAGAAGGAAAAGTAAAGTTCACAATTGAACCTCTGTGAAAACTTGAGGGAGTGAACAAAACTTGAGCTTGAAATGTTCTAGTGGAGAAAAAGGAGATTTTAAGCTTCAGAAATGCAAATATGGTGTGAGAATGGATGGAGCAATAATGGAAGACAGAATACTTAAGCATACAAGTAGATATGAAGAAAACGCTGGCTTCAATACCTTCTCTCCTTAATGGGAAGTACATCAAATTCCATTGCTGTGAGGCTGAAAAATTTAAACATAAAGAAGGGAAACTAGCATCGAGCTGCATGTACCGACTGTTAAAACTATTAGATGGAACAGATACTAATTCTGTTCTCAGCTGCTTCTGTGTAAGCAGAGCATTCTTACAGCATTCCTGCTGGCAGTAAGACTTTCTGAATCCCTAAAGCCATAGATAAAACTTGATTCTTATTAAATCCAGAACCTAAGGACATAGGCTTCTTCACTAAGGAATACCCTGGTACATCTCCAAAAAACATAAATTAAATGAGTGGGTTTTTTTCATCATGAAAGGTCTTATTGAAACGGAAGTATTACATAACAATGCATATTATACTTGGAGGAAACCGTGGTGTGTTATTTCTGGAACTGTCTTGATTTCCTTGGAGTTTGAGGTGAAATCTGTGACTTTGGCAATTATATAAATTCCACCATGTCAGCTGATGCAGAACAAGGATTAAAGCCATTTTCCAAAGGCTTGAGGTACTTTAAAGTGAGCAATGCTTTTACTTCACAGCATGACTTCCTTATTCGAGAATAAAATAGAACTTGCAAAGCAACAATAAAAATGATACCAAATAAAAGTCTGTGCTTTGTTGAGTGGGGTAAAAGCCCAGAGCAATATTTTAATTCAAGCATAAAAGTAAAAGTTTCACATTATTGGTCCAACATACCACTTCATGCTCAAAGAGACACATCTCTTCTCTGATGAATATGTGCATAGCAAAGGAGTCTTTCTCTCTCAAGTCTCCACTGCTGAGAAAGAATTTTTATAATAGTGAAACTTTGAACTTATATAGGCTTCTACATAAAGGGAGAAAAGATGGCATGAGTTTTAGAAAGAAATTCTTCAAATATCAAAATGATGTTCTCTTTAGTGACTAGTAAATAAATTAACAGATTTTCTAATATCACTGTCTTCCAAGATCTAAGCTTGGAGTCACAATTATGCAAACAATCTGTCTGGTTGTGTTGACTTTATTACCACGGACTCTAAAGTCTCTACTTCATAGGGAAAATTTGCGATCTTCCAATAGACAAAGGGAGCTAGAATGTTGAAACTCAACTATTAGGATTACTTCACAGTTGAGGCAACTTCCTCTAGTCACAGAACAACTGCAAAGTCTAAAACTAATATGTCTTATTAAAGCTTTGGTTTGTTGTCCTGTTATCCAACCCACACATCCTCAACCCACCTCTGTCCTAGTTCCATGCAGGAAGTCTATTATTATCAGCTCTAATATTGAGCTGGAGTGTAAAATTGATACCCGACACTTTTTCCGTAACCCGTTTTTTTATAGCAAATGACAGTGTATTTTTCTGAACTATCATTATTATGGAAACTAATGGAAAATTTGTATTGGAAAACACGATTTTAAGCTGTTTTTGTCTGCTGTCTAAAATATCTTTCCAATCAACCATAGTCTAATATGAGTTTTTGCTATTAATGTATTTAAATATGTGCTAATAATACTGTATACAACCATGAATTTATGGTTTACTGGGAATGGAACTATGATTTCTATTTTTCTCATGTTTTTAACTGCATTCTCTTATGAATTATAAAATATGGACCATCTTACCAACAGAAATCATTGCTGGATGTGTTACAAGATAGGGGATTTTCTCATGCAATGTCCTGATAAATCACATTCTCTTTCATCTTTTCCCTGCCTCTAATAGTCTGTATACCTTATTTAAGAAGTCCTTATAAAAGACCTAGTTACAGAATCAAAGTCAAGTAAGTCCTTAAAATTTATAAGTATGAAAGTTACTGAATTCTGAAATATATCTTCTTATAGAGATAAAAATAATTACACTTTTGTTTTTATTTCTCTCAGCATTATTTTATTTAAAAATCAACTATATTAACATTAATATTAGTGCTTTTGCCAGATACACAGATTCAAAATTAATATCACCCAGTTGTACTGACATGATGGTTCATAAAGGCAGATTCTTAGTTCCTCTGGATCACAGTATGGACTAATGAAAACCAAAACAACTAGAAGTCTCTTTTCAGACTGGCAGTGTTTTGCAGAATACTTTTGTTTTTATATTAATAGATCCTTCCAAGGGAATGCAATGAATTATTTTTACCAACAACAAAGATAGTAATATATTTTTTTTCAGAATCTTATTTGAATGATTCCAAATGAAGAAAGGATAAAATAATTTATTTTAAGACAAGATGTAATTGCAAAGGAAAGTCATAGTATTGAGTATTAAAAATTCAAGCTCCTTATCAAGGTAACAGATTTTAGCAAGAATAAAATGGATTTTAGCCCTTTCCCTAATCCCAAATATGTAGAAATTTTAAATGTTTGCATGGACAAAAGTGATGCTCAATAAATCATAACACATTATTGAGAATTATCTCTAAGGAATGTTTAACTCATTGATATGGGTAATACTGTCGTATTATAATGATCTAGAATCACTGAGAAGCCAAGGCTCTGGGCATAACACTGAGGGATTACTTAGACTACGTTAACCTACGGGTACTAACAAGAGCAATTATCTAGATTAACTTTAGTGAAGTGGGAAGGCAACCTAAAATACTTGGGTCCACTGTAAGCATCTATGCATAGTCTGGTGAACTGAACTGGACAGCAATGAGAAGGGGAGGTAAGCATGAACATTCATTGAACTCTGTTTGCTTTCTGTGTGTGGAATGTGACCAGCTGCTTCAAGATTCTGCTTCCATGCCTTTCCTGTCACAATATACTTTGCTCTCAAACTACAAGCCCAAGCAAACTCTCCCTTACTTCCAGCTTTTTTATCACAGTGATAGAATAAGCAACTAATATAACCTTCAAATTATGTCCATTGATGTCAACAATAGTTGGACTTTAAAATTTTATACATTATTTTCCATTTCAAAAAAAATTTCCATGTAGAGAGCTCTTTCTCGATTATTCTGGGATTAGCAGAATCTCTTCATTAGTTCAGGACAATTACTATTGCTCTTCAGTTCGGGGAAAATGAATATAGCATGTAAATTCAGTTCCCAAATAAGACATCCCAAAGAATCATTGTTCACTAGAATTTTGTATTAGTGACGTGGTTAAATAAAATTATTTTTAGAATGAAATACTCACTGACAACATGAACTATGGAATATTTGAAGTGTTCTTGAATGACTCAGGAGCTATAATTGGGATATTATTTATTTTTAACTTATCTAAATCAAATAATTGCATGTCACTAGAAGACAGTCTTTTGGACAACGCAGATAAGAGTATTTTATTTCTCCTTGCTGTCTTAATCAATCTCAAACTGTCAGTCTCAAGTGCAGAACTGAATAAAACATACAGGAACTCTCTGATTGTTTGTGATAGACATTGGGTATAAGGGAGAACAAAGGCAAGGTGCTTTAGAAATATTTTGTGGAAAGAATCTTTATGAAGTAATCTCTACTAAATGATGGATCACAACAATCATAAATAAAAGTAACAGATACAGAATTTTATATATATGTATGTATATGCATAATGCATATGCAATGACAAATGTTTGTGTGTATATTCTTTAAAACATATAAAGACAGATGTGCATGTATCCATATGCAGTTGTTTGTAAACATTTGCAAAGCATATGCTTAACAAATTATGAAACTATAAATTTAAAGACATTGATATAGAAATCATAAGAACTAAAATATAAGGCTGAAACTACACTAAACAAATTGATGTATCAATTTGATCACCATATTTTGTGTAAAGAAAAGAAGGGAACTTGTAATGTAATCCCAGCACTGAGTGACAGAAGTAGGATGATCTCTGGTACTGCTAGTTAGGCTGGCCTGCATGATGTCTTTTGAGACAGTGAATGATAAGGTTAAAAAAAAATGGTTGATGTTAACTAAAGAACAATACCCAAACTCTCTGGTGGCTTCCATACGCACGTGTCCACCTCTTGCCTAAACACTAACTATCTTGTAGATGTGCACATACATACACACAGACATGCACACACACTAACACATACATACACACACAAGCACATACATAACTGAAGAATACCTCTTGCTAAAGAGAATATAAATGATAAAATATACATAATCTAACCCATAAATATGAGGATATGAGATGAGTAGACAGAATTTATTATAAAGTTAGTATTCATTTATGATAAAGTTAGTATTTATTTAACAGTTGAGAGTCTTGGTGTGGGTCCTTACTATACAAAACTTAACACTTGTATTTAAAAAGCATTTATATCACAACTTAATAAAGTTGCTAGCTCCCCAATTTCCTATCACGGTTCATTTCAAGACATTTTTCGGTTGTTGCTGATATTTTATGCCTATTGTCTTTGAAGATTAAAACACTTCTCTATCTTCTGTGTCTCTGATCATTCACTGTTACATGTGAGCATCCGGCAATTATTTTCTAGACTAGTGCTATTGCTTTCCTTACCTTGGTCCATGACTTTTATCCTCCTGACGCGTCATTCACTGATTCTCAGTATAATTGCCTGACAGTGGGATGTGGATCTATAATTATTTGTCATCTGGATTAATGTTAAGTGTTGACCACAAATATCCTCTTGCTGCTTTCAATTGCTCTTATCACCCCACTTTATTCTTAACAGCCAGGCAGTAGGCTTCAAATAATCTACTTAATGTGATAGGTTTTCTCCTCTCTAACATACATCAAGTTTTCCTGTAAGAACTTACAATTCATCTACACCAATTTCATCCTTCCTTGTCATTCACAAGTGATCCTCCATTCTACTGGTTTTATGGTATAATTATCTCTATCCTCATTTAACCTGTGTGAGGAATGAAGATTATAGAGACTCAGTCTTTGTCACAGATAGAGCTTAGGCTAAAATCAGACTCTGAATCTCGGTGAGTCATTTACAGTGTGACAGTATATGCCAACCACCAAGAATACCTGTGGCTTAAAATCAGACATGAAGGCAGGGAATAAGAGAACTTGTGCTTAAATTTAAAAAATAGAAGTAAATAAAGAATATTCCTGCTTCAGATAACAGTGAAAATCACTTTTTTGAAGGAAAAAACTCTAGAAATTCTGAATAACATAATACAATAAAAATGGCCAATAAGTTATAAATAAAGAAATGTGTCACTAAAGCCACAAGGAAAGTCAAAGCTAATGGGAACATTTCTGAGAGAAACACACTGTGAAGAGAGAAACATAGCAGAAGTAAAAGCAAGTTGCTGTTATTGAATTTATTCTCTCCATGTATTATCATTTCAAATGCTGATGTACCTTTAAAAGCATGATTTCTTTATTAACAATTTTTTTCAGTTGTGTCTTTGATTTATATTTCTGTCAATACTTATTCTGTCAATACATATTTTACAATATGTAAATACAATACATATTTTAATTTAAAAAATATGTTTTGAACTACACATGGGTGTGTACATTCTAATTTATGTCAAGTTATTTCTAATTTTTTTTAAATTTTCTAAGAAGGAAG
The DNA here is from genome assembly GCF_982192425.1 of Myodes glareolus. Taxonomy (NCBI): domain Eukaryota; kingdom Metazoa; phylum Chordata; class Mammalia; order Rodentia; family Cricetidae; genus Myodes; species Myodes glareolus. The sequence goes on along the minus strand of NC_142037.1, from coordinate 71,113,141 downwards.
CTCTTATTTCTCACAGAACAAGTTCTCAAATTGTTCTTTTTCCTTTAAATTGAAATAAAATTTAAACCATTTTTGTTATTTAATGATCTTGACATTTAAAAAGTACTATAGGATTAATTGGTAGTTTATCAATATTGGTTTGACTGAATTGTTTTTATTCGTTATTATTATTATCATAATCATTATTGTATTTGGTATTTTCTTAATTTCATTAAGAATATAATTGTTATGATCTAAGCTTATTGTGTCATTAAAAATATTTATGATAAACTTGTTATGTCAATGTACACAGTTATCGTTGTATTTTAATTTTTCTAACGTCAGTGAAATCTGTTGTTTCTGTTCTGTAAAGTAAACCATGCACCCTTTCAATTAAGAAAGGATTTCTGGTAAGAGTTTTGAAACAAGATGATATCTCATTTTTTTCTCATCTCATTAGATCATTCATACCCTAGTATTTTCTCTAATCAGTTGTATATCTAGTATATCATTTTCCAATTTTCTCATTTAGTTTAGTTTTCTTAACTGAAGTTACTAGTGATGTGAAAGGCCTCTGTGATAGGCAATCTAGTCTGTTTACTTTAGTCAAGGGACAAAGAGAAGATGGGGAAGCATAGTTGCTGTGGGATTCCCCTCTGTGTGCTGGGATTACCATTAATAAATAAAGAAACTGCTTTGGACCTAGATATATTACGTTGCATTTCAATGTATGTGGTACAGGAATAATCAAGATAAAAAAGTAATATATAAATGAATATAATCTAGTTTATTCTTCAATTTCTTCATAGAAACCAGTGGGAACTTCAACTGTAGTGACTTACTCTAGAAAAACAACTAAAATTGCAAAATCAAAACACTAAAGAATGTAGCATAAAATAATCAAACTTTAAAACCAACTGAGAATGTTCAGAAACTCCAAGGCAAATAAATGACAAAAATTAGGAATATCTATTTTATTCTATTTACTATATAATTATTCAATGTAGATATCAGAAATAATCTTAAAGATATAGAAACATAAAATATAAAACACAGCATTGAGTACTCAAGATATATACCTAAAAGAAATATATGGCTGTGCATCAGTAGACACTATCCTTAACAAATACGTGTTAAATTTCATGGTTAATATAGAAAAGAGCATAAAAGAATGTGAAATGATAACCGTGAAAGGGACACTGGAAAAAAATAAAATAAGTTAGGTTAAATACCCAGAAAAACTTAAAAATAAATGTGTAACTTTGGTAAAAGGCATTTGGACTGTTGTGAGGGGACACTTTACATAAGGAATGCTACAAAAAGGAGAAAATAATTTTGCAGTTGAGAAGTTAGTCTGACTCTCAATTCAAGCAGAAAACACTTTTATTTTGTGAATAAAATGTGGCCAAGTACACTGAGGAAAGCAAGAGTGAAGGGATGCCTTCGACGGAAAGTAAGTCAAATCAAGTCTTGGCCTGAGCAGATTCTGAGAAGTAGGCATGAAGAAGAGGTTCTGTGCTGGACCAAACCGAAAGTCAAAAGGCCGTGGTCTGGAGACAGAATTTCTTAATTACATGTTAGTCAAGGTGATCATTTTGTAGAGTTTGATCAGAGGGCACAAATGTTCAACTAATCCTTTGCGATGTAAAGAAGGCCTTTTGGAGGATGGGAGTCTGGCTGTGTTGCTGGACCGGTTCTTTGATCCTCATCCAAAATCACTGATGAGCTCAGAAACAGAAGGGGCAACTCTTTAATCACCGCTGTTTCCAGGGTCATGAACTCCAAGAATATTCAGTGTCATTAATTGTTAAAGCAATATTACAAATTAGGAAGAAAAGTATAAAATATTTCATGTTTTGGAGCTCACACAGAGAGTAAAATAAGGGTGTAATGTAAAATAACCCAATATTTACTTTCCACGTGCTGGAGGGCAGGTCTTGAGGAGTATATAAGAGATTAAGAGTGAAATAATGTCTATAACTTCTAAGGATTCTTTATCCAGAAGGGGGAATTAATATCAGCATAGATAATAGCTATGTTACCATAGACAGAACAAATTAAATGTTTTGTTGCCCTAATGAGAAAAAAATAAATTCTATTTAGATGTGAAACTCGGTTTGTTTCTAAAGGGAGTAATTTAGAGTTAGCACAGGTAATAAACTTTGTGTATTTCAATTTACTTTTACTTAGGCATTTCTTCTTATGATCATAAAACATTAATGCATCATTACAGGATTTCATTTCTCTATCCTACAATTGAAAAAAAATGTGGAATTAATTTTGCATGTTCTTTCTATGTGGATCGCTAGTAAAATGTTTGATTTTTTTCTTAACCTTGATTATACTTTAAGTACCTTAGAGGTTAGAGAAACTGCATGAAAGAGTATATTTTATTAAGGACTAAAAGGAAACTTAAAACACGTGTTGTTATAGAAATAATCAAGGTAAAAATGAGTATCTCTGGCTCTAGGGTTTGAAAAGATGAACAGTGAAGAAATATGGGAAGTAAGTGAGACTAAATCTGGTTCTAGCTTGCCCCAGCACACTGGAGTTGGCCCTTGGTGGAGTGTTCGCATCTCACAACAACACTCACATTCTTTTTACTTAATAGAGCTCCAAATCAACTACTGTTTAAAATCGTTGAGATCTGTCCCTTGGTTCTCACTGTTGTCGTTTAACTATAACTCATTAGCAATTATCCTAGTATGAATTTTTAAAAGGATATTGATAGCAGTCATGAAATTCAAATAATGAGTGACTTGTGCGTGACAAATGTACTCGGAAATAATATAATAAACAACGGCCTGATAACTATTGCAAGCCAAGAGCTGATGGTACTAAATTTCACTCAAATATAATTGTTGAAATAAAGTTTTAAGTAAATTTCATATATAAAACTGACATGTAGCAAATGCTCCAGATTATGTGGAACATTAATCTTTCATGATCTTACCTCTGACATTTCTCTCTGAAACCTAAAATTTCATGGAAAAACAGAACAATTTCAGCAAATGGTGAAATAAATTATTCAAGACTGTGTTCAGGACTTTTCATCATTTTCTTGATTACACCTGAAGGAAGCAAATGTGATTAATAATATTCAAGGCCATGCAGTGTCATTAGATGAAAAGAATCCCTTTTTTTGTAAAATCCAATCAGCCACATAATTGATTTTTGTTTATCAGAAAGGCCTCTATTAAACTAGATGGTTAGGTATAAGTTAATCATATTTTGGTAAGCATAGAATTATGATGCAAAAGAATGCTGTTCAAAATATATTTTAGTGAGATTGATATTTTTAATTAAACATCAAATAAACACAGCTACTCTGATTGCAATAAAGACTAGAAAAAATTAAAAGGTAAAATAAAATGATTCAGTGGAAATCCAGTGCAATGCACAAAGAAATTGAATTGATATTTGCAATGAGCTCTGTCTTCCCTATAAAAGATGAAAATAAGCTGTAATAGATATATCTAAGTAAAGTACTGACATTCTAATTTTCCAATGGCTTGTGGCAAGTACACTGGCTTGCGGAGACCCAATATCACTATTAACTTAAGACACTTCACAAAAATCATACACGCTGATCAAGTAGGCTTAATCCCAGAGATTTAGGAATGTTTCAACATATGAAACCAATAAATGAAATCCACCATATAAACAAACTAAAAGGAAATAAAAACACATAATCATCTCATTAAATTTAGAAAAGGCCACAGACAAAATCTAATATCCTTTCATGAAAAAAGTCCTGGACAGAATAGGAATAAATGAGACAATACTAAATGCATTTTTAGCAATTTTATGGTGAATAAAAAATTAAATGGAGAGAAATTGAAAATAATTCCATTAAAATCAAGAACACTAAAAGGTCATCAACTCTTTCTATATCTATTTAATATAATACTTGAAATTTTAGTTAAACCAATGTGATGACTTAAATAGATTAAGAAGATACAATTTGGGAAGGAAGAAATCAAAATATAGTTATTTGCAGATGATATGATAGTATACATATGTTACAGTAAAAACTTCACCAACATACTCCCATAGCTGATAAAAAAAAATAAGTGAAGTGGCTGGACAAAATATTTGTAAAAAACTCATTAGCCCTCATTCACAAAATAACAAGTGAACTGAAAAAGAAATCTTGGAAACAACACCTTCCAGAATAACCTTAAGTAATATTAAATACTTGGGGTAATTCTAACTAAGTAAGGAAAAAAATGATCTGTATAATTAAAACTTCAAAGAAAGTAATTGAAGATCAGAAGATGGAAAGTTCTCCCATGTTCATGCATTGGTGACATTAGCATTGTATGAATAGCCGTGCTACAGAAACAATCTGCAGATTAAATGCAATCCCAATGAAAACTGCAGCACAGTTCTTTATATAACTTGAAAGAAAAGTTATTGAATTCATACAGAAAAACAAAAAATCTGAGGATAGCTGAAACAAGAAAAGAGCTGCTGGGTTTATCATCATTCCTGATCTCAAGCTGTACAACAGAGCTATTGAAATCAAAACCACATGACACTGGGATAAAGATAGACATGTTGATCAATGGAATTGAAAACATAAACAAAACTCCACAACCATATGAAGACATAATTTTTGATGAAGAATCCAGATATGCATACTGGAGAAAGGCAAGATCTTTCTCAAGTGATGCTGGTCAAACCGGAGGTCTGCATGTAGAATAATGTAAATAGATCCATATCTTTCATCCTGCACAAAACTCAAGTCCCAGTGGATCAAAGACCACACCATAAAACTATATACACTGAACCTGATAGAAGAGAAAGTGGGGAAGATCCTTGAACACATTCACACAGGAGACAATTTTCTGGGAAGAACATCAATATACAGCCACTGAAATTAAAATAATAAAAATAAATGGTATCTAATGAAACTGAAAATGTTTTGTAAGGCAAAGGGCATCATCAATATGATAAATTGGCAGTTGAAAGAATGGGAAAATATTTTGACAAACTCTGCTTCCAACGGAAGAGTAATATTAAAGGTCTATAAAGAACTCAAAAAATTTTGATATTTTCAAAAAAACTAGAAAAAAATACAAATAATATAATTAAAATGGGAAACAGAGGTAAACAGAGAATTCTCAATAGAGTAATCTGAAATGGCTGAGAAACACCTCAAGAAGTGGTTGGCATCTTTAGCCATTAGGATAATACAACTCAAAACTACCTTTAGATTGTATGTTACACCTGTCAGAATGGTTAAGATCAGTAACACAAGTAATAGTGCATGCTACTGGAAGGTGTGAAACAAGAAGAACACTCATCCATTGCTGGTGTGAGTAAAGACTTGTACAACCACTATGGAGATCCACATGGTATATTCTGAGAACGGTGGAAGTCAATTTACTTGAAGACCATGCCATATCACTTTTGGGTATACCAAGAGGACATACCCAAAGAACACTTCATTCTAAGTCAAGGGTGCTTTCTCAGTCATGTTCAATGGGGCTTCATTCATAATTTCAAGAAACTGCAAGGAACCTACATGACAATAAACAGATGAATAGACAAAGAATATATGGTATATTTATATAATTAAGTATTCTTTATTTATTAAAAAATTACATCATGAAATATCCAGGCAAATGGAACTAAAAAGAAAAAACAACCTGAGTGAGGTAATTCAGATATAGAAAAATGAACATGGTATATATAACTATGTGTATGTTAATTTTAAGTAAATGATTGTCAAGGTACAATTAGTAGACCAAGAGTGGTTATGTAAAGACGAAGACAATGGTGGGGGGAGGGGACAAGGAGCTCCTTGGGAGGGAAAAATAGAATAGATTTTATCAGAAAACTGGTGACAGGTGAAAATGGGAAGTAGGGATTGGAATCCATTGGTGGAAAGATGCAGTTGTGGTAGAAAGTGCAGAGAGAGAGAGAGAGAGAGAGAGAGAGAGAGAGAGAGAGAGAGAAAGAAAATCTAAATTGGAGGTCTCCATCAAATCTCTACCCTCAGGGCTCACAGACTCCATTCCCTGCTGTGGAATAGTGCTTTTGTACACTGTAAAGAATTGTCACTGAGATTAGTTTAATAAAACACTGATTGGCCAGTAGCAAGGCATAGAGGCAGGGCATTCAGACTAAGAGAATTCTGAGAAGAGGAAAGACAGAGTCAGTTGTCACCCAGACACAGAGGAAGTAAGATAAGAATGCTGCACTGAAAAAGGCACAAAGCCATGTGATTAAACATAGACTAATAGAAATGAGTTCATTTAAGAAGTAAGAACGTGCTAGAAATAAGACTGAGCTAATAGGCCAAACAGTGTTGTAATTAATATTGTTTCTGTGCAATTATTTGTGAAATGAAAACACAGAATCTATCTACAGCTGGTGTTACAAATGTTTGTCAAGAATTTCCACATAAATTCTGAGAAAGTTTTACCAAAAGGATTCTAAACATACAAAATGAATAAAGTTAAGCATGTCTTCTTGTTAGCAGCATTGTCTTGGGTGGACTCTGTTTGCTAGAAGTGAGTAGAAGCTTAGTTCCTTTAAGAGAGGCTTCCTGAATGAGTATAAGCAGCAAAAACCTTGTAGCTCTTTTAAGAAGCCCTGCCACCCAACCCTTAAATGCTGTTTCTGAACAACTCAGACATGCTACTTGGTGGTAGCATGGATCTTGAAACTCCACAGAGTTTTGATAAAAAAAAAAAAACATGGCTTCCACCAGTACCTGTGCCATGAAGCTAGACTCTCAGAAAACCAAGGAGTGGGGCAGATCCAGCCACTAATAATGTGCCCTTAATCCTAACCATATTGCTTAGCAAATTGAAGACTTCTGTGGTCAGAAAATGAAAGATATACAGCAACAACAGATTAAGATAAAAAACAAACAAACAAACAAACAAAAACTCTAAATGTTTTACAACATGCTTAAAATATACATTGGCTTGAGAGAGAGAGAGAAAGGTTAGAGAAAATCCTTAAAATAAAAAAGAAAGAGAGTAGTTGGGGGTGTTGGCACATGTCTTTAGTTGGAGCCCTTGGATGAAAGAGGCAGGCAGATCTTTGTGAATTCAGGGCAGTTTCATCTACTGAGTAAGTTCCAGAACAGCCAAAGATACACAGAGAAATCCTGTCCCAAAAAACAAAAATAAATAAATAAAAAGAAAAGAAAAAGAGTAACAAAGAATATTAAAGTTATGTCAAGATGGAAAGTCCACAGAGAATCTGGATACTGTGTGATATTGTGCTGCCTTTCAATTGTTTGATTGCTTAGAAAGGAGAAAAGATCTGAAAAGGCATCTGATTATAAATGTTGCTAGATTAATTCAACCTATATGTTTTGAAAATTCCTTGACTTTAAACTTTGAGTCAAAAGAGACCTTAATTTGGAGAAGAGGTTTTGCTTTTGTTTGCACTGGAAATGAGAGGCTATGGATTCATTCTGGCTTAAGAAAAATAAGGTCTGGGAGCCTGGGCTGTGGACTCAGCCCAGCAGGGGCAGTTCCTGAGCTTTGATAGCCTGCCTGAAGACAGGCAGGACCTGTGTCAGCTCAGCCACATTCCTGTCCAGCAAGAGACAGTGAACTTCTAGCAGACATCCATTGGAGGAGGGGTGAGTTTGCTCCTGGCCCGAAGGCTTCGGCTAGGAGGAATTCAGACTTTCCCCGCCCCCCTTGACTTTCTGGTCACCCTGCAGTGGTGGCTCCACCCTGCGGTGCTCTCCTGAATCCCATCCCAGCCTTCATCCAGGTACACCTTCCTCACCTCCCCCCTTCCCCCTGGGGCCACAAGATCTCTGCAGAGCAACTCCCTTGCTCGCTGGGCCTGGGCTGTGAGTGCAACCTGGCAGGAGGGGGTGCCTGTGTTTCAATAGACTGCCTGAGGAAAGGTAGACCTTCTGTCAGTGAAGTTTCTGCTCAACAAGGGAACCTGACCTGGTACCAGAAGACCCAATACAATATAGAGCATTTGAAAGAAGAGATGGGCAGACGCCAAGGCAAGAACTCCTCCAACAATCTAAAAAACAACATGAAAACACCAGATCCCAATGACCCTACAATAGAAGGACTTGAACCTCTTAATTCAGAAGAAGTGGAAAAAAAGTGCCATTATGAAAGCAATAGAGTCCTGTAAACAGGATATGAATAACTCCCTTAAAGAACTGAATGAGAAGTACAACAAAAAGATTGAAGAAATGAGTAAAGAAATGGATGAAAAATATAACAAAAAGATCGAAGAAATGGGGGGAGGATGGATATGGGATCAGGGAAGAATATATTTCAACTAAGGGAGTCATTTTAGGGTTTACAGGAGACTTGATTATAAATGGGATCCCAGGTCCTCTGGACAGAGGAGAGGGTGCCTGAACTGGCCTTGGCCCATAACCATACTGATGAATATTTTGCTTTTCACCATAGAACCTTCATCTGGCGATGGATGAAGATAGAGACAGAGACCCTCATTGGATCACTGGACTTAACTCCCTAGGCCCAAACGAGAAGCAGAAGGAAAGAGAATGTGAGCAAAGAAGACAAGACCAGAGGGAAACTTCATCCGAAGATGGATGGCGATACAGATGGAGACCCACATTGGAGCACCGGACTGAGACCCCCAAGGTCCAAATGAGGAGCAGAAGGATGAAGAAAATGAAAAAGTAAATAAGGACTGCGAGGGATGCGATCACCCACTGATACAAGGGGACTGATCTAAGGAGAGTTCACCAAGGCCAGTTGGACTGGGACTGAACGAGGACGCAATCCAACCAGATTCTCTGAATGTGGCCGGATTCTCTGAATGTGGCTGGCCCAGAGTCTTTCTTCAAAGCCATTGACAATGACACTGGGACTTATTTCCTCTGCATATACTGGATTTTGGGGATCCTGTCTGCTTGGATATTCACCTTCCTTTACCTGGTGGGAGGCGGGAGGAACTTGAACTTCCCACAGGGCAGGAAACCCTGACTGCTTTTAGGGATGGAGAGGGAGGAGGAGACGGAGTGGGGGGAGTGGGAGGGTGTTGGGAGGAGGGGCGGAAATGGAAACTTGTATAATTTAATAAAATCACTTTCTCATAAAAAAAAAAAGAAAAATAAGGTCTGATCGAGTAAATTACCCTGATAAATATCCATTGGAAACAGGTAGACCTGATGATCTAATGTTTCAGAAAACACTCACTGTTGCAGTTTCCTCTGAGTTCTACATCCAGAGCAGCTAAAATACTGCTGGCTTAGATGATCCAGGCACACAGAATATACCAGATAGGACTTGGTCATAATCCTAAATTTTCTTTCAGTCCCTATTTGATTGTCAGCACCCTCAATCAGCAGGAAGTAGCCTAGAAAACTGTGTCCCCATTCCCAAAAAGAATGGATTGTGGATATTTGTCTTTGTTGGTAACAGGTGTTTATTGATAATAGCAAAGTAAAAAAGATAAACAAAGGAGATTAGATTCAGAGTTCCTGTTTTGGAAAAAAAAAGGGGAAAGTGCTGTGGAATAATGTTTTTGTACACTGTAAAGATTTGTCACTTGTTGTGGTTTAATAAAATGATGATTGACCAGTAACATGGCAGTAAGTATGGGAGGGGCAACCAGCCTAAGTGAATTCTGGGAAGACGAAAGGCAGAAAGTCAGTTGTCAACCAAATGCAGATAAAATAACATGAAATGTTGCACTGATAAAAGGTACCAAGACACATGGCTAAATATAGGCTAATAGAAATGAGTTTATTTAAGGAGTAAGACCTAGCTGGAAGTAAGCCTGAGTTAATAGGCTAAATAGTGTTGAAATTAATATAGTTTCTTTGTGATTATTCAGGTTTGGGCAGCTGGGAAACAAAAGTGCAGCCTCCATCTACAACTCCATCACAGAATTGGGGATGGGGGATATCATAAGAAAAATGACCTCTGAATCAGCTAAACAAGAAACATATGAGTTTACAGAAAGAAGTAAAGATAGGGCATACAGGGGTCTGCACCAGGCCTTCTGCATAAATTTTATAGCTATTTGTTAATACTTTCTATGAGTCTCCTAACTCTGAGAACTGATAGGTTTCTGACTCTTTTGTCTGTTCTTTATATTCTTTTCCAACTGCTAATTTGCTGTGATAGATTTTTCCTTGGCCAATTTCAATATGGTATTATTTTTGCTCAACTTATTCTGTTTTATTTTGTCATTTTTTTCCTTTTTTATCTCTTAGAAACCTGTTCTTTTCTACTGAGGGACTAAAATGGAGTGAATCCAAAGGCAAAGAGAGGCGGGAGAGGAACTAGTAAGAGTAGAGAGAAAAGAAACTATAATCAGGATATATTTTATGAGGAAAAAATATTTCAATAAAAGAAAACAGGAAATACACATAAATTGATAGCCACATGGTTTGGTAAGTTAAAAATCCTAAGAACTGTTTTCTTATGTAAGCTGATAGCTATAGGCAGAGGGATGGTGTGAAGGGATAGAAAAATGAATAGGCTCAGGATACGTAATATAAAGGTCTCATAGAATAAATAAAACAAGAAATTGACTTAAATGTATAAATAACATTTTCCGACTTTGTGCATTGTCTTAATAATATAAACATTCTATACTCTAGTGTGTAAATTTAGAATGAGGAAACACAAAAGTTATGTCAAATTATTTTAAATATTTGTCAACAAGGGTTTTCTTAAAAACAAATATGTTCAAAGATCCCTATTGAGCAGATATCTAAAGGCATTTGAACTACTTTACATCTTTATTATCTATGGAAAAAGAGAAAAGGAGATAGTGGGACCACACATTTAATAAAGTACCTAATCATATCAACATAACGCCTAGAGTTTGATCCTAGAAACCCATTTAAAGATCTGGTTAAAATCCTATTCTTCTGCTCCTCATTTGGACCTTGGGGGGCTCAGTCCGGTGCTCCAATGTGGGTCTCCGTCTGTATCGCTGTCCTTCGCCAGATGAAGGATCTATGGTGATAAGCAAAATATACATCAGTATGGTTATGGGCCACGGCCGATTCAGGCACCCTCTCCTCTGTCCAGAGAACAATCTGGGGATCTCTCCTTGGACCTGGGATCCCATATATAATCAAGTCTCCTGTAAACCCTAAAATGACTCCCTTATTTGAAATATATTCTTCCCTGTTCCCATATTCATCCTTCCTCACTCTCCCCCTCCCAGGCCACCGAGCTTTCCCCATTCCTCCCCTACTCCCTTCTCTCTAACCCTCTCCCCTTCCAACAACCCTCCCACCACCCCCCCCCCCCCATGCACCAGAGGTTACCTGGGACTCTTGTCTATTTCCTACCTCCTGGCGGGTAGCTAAATAATCTTCATCAGGTTTATCGTCTTATTTAACTTCTCTAGGATCACGAATAATAGGCTCAAAGACCTTTAATTATGGTTAGAATCCACTTATGAGTGAATACATACCGTGTTCCTCTTTTTGGGTCTGGCTTACCTGAGGAGCAGAAGGAGGAAGAACATGAAAAAGAAAATCAGGACTGCGAGGGATGCTATCACCCACTGATACAAGGGAACGGATCTAATGAGAGTTTACCAAGGCCAGTTGGACTGGGACTGAACGAGGACGTGATCTAACCAGATTCTCAGAATTTGGCCGGATTCTCTGAATGTTGCTGGCCCGAAGTCTTTCTGAAAAGCCATTGACTATGATACTGGGACTTGTTTCCTCTGCATATACTGGATTTTAGGGATCCAGTCTGTTTGGATACTCACCTGCCTGGACCTGGAGGGAGGGGGGAGGAACTTGAACTTCCCACAGGGCAGGAAACCCTGACTGCCCTAAGGGATGAAGAGGGAGAAGGAGAGGGAGTGGCGGGAGTGGGAGGGTGTTGGGAAGAGGGGCGGAAATGTAAACTTTTATAATTTAATAAAATTTACTCTCAAAAAAAAAATCCTATTCTTGTAATCTCAGTGTACGAATGGTGGGAAGTGAATGATCTCCGAGCATCACTGGTCATCCAGCCTATGCATACCACCAGTTTACTAGTAAACAATCAATGGTAATTTTTGTATATTTTCTTTTCTTTTCTTTGCTTCTTCAGATAAAACTGAGATGGGCATTATGGGTTACATTTGATAGTCAATGAATAGAAAATTCCCTATGCAGTTGCTAGTGTCAGCGTATGTTTTGTGTTAAATTTCCCTTTGTTTGATTTAGAGTGACTCAAATATTTCAAAGCAACACAATTTAGGAGACTGTAAATATGTGTCAATGTCTAACAGAAAATTGTTTTTATAGTCCATTTCATAATTACATGTTCAGATTTATATTTTACTGATATTGTATATACCTTTCTCAGATACAGAGGATGGTGACAAACATTGTAGTTACAGGGGCAATGGGGAAATATGTTTTCCTTTATGCTAATAATTCATTAAAAGGGAATTAAATACTAACAACATTAAAACTCTGTTTTTTTTTTTTAGTTTTTATGCTGAGACAGTTTATGTTTATGATTCTTAAAAGCTTTGTGATTATTTTTTCAGTTATAATCAAAGCCTATTGCAAATTTTGAAATGAATAAACAAAGCTACAATAATTTTATCTTCTGTTCGACTTCAGTGTAAACATAAAGTGTTGTATAAGGCAAAACTATCCCATTCGTTTCACAGTTAAAAAATAAAGTGCAAAGACATAAATGTGGTTGTTATCATTCATGACTCACTTGTCTGCACTGTTATCACATAGCCCTCAATGGAACCATTATCTTGTTTTCTTTATCTGAAATCCTGATAATGAGCTCAAATTCTTTGTTTTTCTTTCATAATTATTAATGAATTAGAAAATAGAAAGATAAAAGTTATAATTATTGTAAAGCACAAGAAATTAATCTTTATAAGTAAATATAGAATATAACAATAAGAAAGATTCACAACTTTGGAGTAAAGATTAAGAATTGCAAATAAATGATGATTTGGAGATGAGAATATTACATTTTATAATCAACATCTCAGCAATATGTTGGTAGAGTTAGAGAGTCATGAAAAAGGGAAGGAGGTGGGAAGGAAGTTTTAAAGGAGAAACAAAGGGAATGAAGGACGAAGATGGTCTCAGATGACTACACCTGTAATTTTATAATATGAGATTTATTTGTCATTTAAAGATTAATTCTCTTGAACGAAAACAATCTTAAAGTGAACTGACTCTAATATGCCTTCATAATTAAATATTCAAACTTACTATAAATATTTATATCTTTACAATTCTAGAATTTCCCTGGTATAATGTTCCTGATGCTTAATAAGATTAAGAACATACTATTAGAGATAATAAGAGTAGAATTTATGGATGACAGTAACTATCATATCAACGGAAAGACTTAGATATAACTTCCAGGTACACTGGAATAAGTTAAAAGTCTTTACCATATTATAAAATATTTTCAGTAAATACTCACACTAAATTATTTAAAAGAGAATATCTCACATGAGGCTTTCTGAGGGAGAGATGAAAGTTACTAAGTCTCATGAAATATATTTTTATGTGGTTAGAAAACAAAAGGGAAATGTTTGCATTCAGTATGACTTACATTAAAAATTATGTAATCATTCCTATAGCTTCATGTTGTATAGACTTCTTTCTTTTTTTGACATCTTTTTCATTTCCCTAACATATTGTGCACATATTCACTGAATCACCCTCTTGTCTCACCTTTCCTCATTACTTTGTCACGTTCTTCCTGAATACTTCCTTTCCAAGGTTTGATTCTCATGTTTTTTGGAAAGTCTTGCACCTGCTGCTATGCTTGCAAGTGTTTTAAAATAATTTGTGCTTTTCTTAATTCTATAAATTTGTGTTTTGCACAAATAGAAAAATATGTTTAACAAATGATCACTTTTCAATTTTAGAGACAGTCTAATATAGCCCAGGCTGTCCTCAAACTCACTATGCAAAAGAGTGTGACTTTAAACTCATGCTTCTCCTTTCCCAACAACCCAGATGCTAAGAACAGCGACGAATGGCACCACATATAGCCATCAAATAGCTTTTAGAGTCTTTTGACTTTTGATTATGCCAAATCGAAAACTAACAGTATGGAGACCACATGTTGAGTGTAACCCATTACTTGTTACAGAGAGTTTCTTAATTTTAAGTCATAATGACTAAATTATAAAGATATTTACTAGGAATACTTATTTTAACCCCTGCCCTGATTTTACACTAAAAGTAAATATAGACTCCAAAGAGCTGTTGCTGTTACTCCAAGACATACAAAGTTAAACAGAAAGGAAAGCATTTTATGACTCAATTCCATGCTTGAAATCAACTAAGTTTAATATAAGCATATATCTGTTCTCTAGCATTTAGATAACATAGAAATATCTGCCACAGTTAGGGAAAAAAAAAGCATACCTTTAAAAGGAAAATTTACCTGGCAGTGGTACCTTATAATCTCAGTTCTCGGGAGCCAGTAGCAAGAGAATCTCTGTGAGTTTGAGGCCAGCCTGGGCTACAGAGTAAGTTCTAGGACAGCCTGTGCCACACAGAAAAACCCTGTTTTGAAAAAAATGTAAAACCTAAAAATGAATATCTTACTAAAAATATGATTCTAAAACACAAGTCTTAGAACACTAAAAATTATAAAGCATATTTAGATGAGTTAGAAATAGAATATTTTGAAAATATTTAAAGTTAATAAATGTGATATTTTATAATGATCTTTCTGAGCTACTCAAAATACAATTTTTAAAAACTGTTACAAAAGCCAATAATTAAGCACATCTTAACAGTTAAAAGTCTCTTCTGAAAATATAATTAATATCTCTTATGTTAAAATGAATAACTATGATTTCAGTATGTTGAAAATATAATGTTTGATATCTTTTACTGAAAATTTGATCTTTTTATTTATTATTGCAGTCTGTTCTAAATTCTAAGACACGTGTATGGCAGCCATGATGTATGAAGGGCTAGAGTAAAATAGAAACAATTATTTTCCAGTAACAGAGTTAAATGCATGACTCTCAACCATTGAATTCTTTTCAAGCAAACTACATTAATTGTACATTACAGTAGCACATTATTGTCTTAAAGAACAGAACTGAATCCATCAGCAATAACCACCCATAAGGTAGCAGGCGGGTGGAATTAAATCACAGAGCCTAGAGTAGATTTGTCTTCAGTAGAATAATTCATTACTTAGAGTAAGTCTTGCCTCTCAGAGGTCAATATTTCTACCTACAACTCTACTGCAATACTGTACTTTAATAGCATATAGTCACTGATACTTCTCAAATAATGTGGATTTCCATTATTTTTTTAATGTTCTATTTGCACTCTTTTAAAAAACATATTTATTTTTACAGCCTGGCTACAGCCCCTCTCCCTTTCTCCCTCCAGTTTCTCACCCTCACCTCCTGCTCTGTCCCCACCCCCAATCCGGTCCTCCCGCCCCCATTTCTGTTTAGAAAAAGGCTGAACTCCCTTAAGTATCAACACAGCAAGGCTTAACAAGTTGCGGGAAGACTAAACACCTCCTCATGAATTAAGGCTAGGCAAGGTGACCCAGTATGAGAAAAAGGTCCCCCAAAATCAGTGTTTCAAACAATGAGAATTACTTCTGCATCAAATCTGCTATCACCCAGGAAGCTTGATAAAATAATGCTGAGCCCTACAGAAGGATCAATTATGGTTTTGCTGCTGTCAGACTCTATCTTTAGCAAGCTCTCCTTCTGAATGAATTCTGTAAGTGAAGTTGTGGTCCCATTTCCTCCAGTTAGTCTCATAAGGAGGATAAATGAATGAAAGTGTGAAAAAGACTTGGAGAAGTTCATCTCTCTGATATCTTGATGATTCAATTTTGAAATATTTTCTTCCTGCTAGGACACTGAACATTTCTAGTTTAATTCCTCGGGGAATTGGGTTTTCATCGGGGAGAGAGTTATGGTCTCTCTGTAAGCTGAGGTTCATTACTCCTGCTACTGCAGCAGCCGGAAATGGGGGCACCATGCCTTGGCTGGAGTGATCCATCCTGTCCCCAGAGAGAAACTGTGGTAACTGTGAGTCCTCATCATCCTGTCATTATGTTCTAGAAACAAGGTGATGCTTATAGGGGTCTCACAAGTTTCCTATAACTAGTACTGATGAGCAATATTTTCTTTAAAGCTTTTTCACTGTGCTACTACCATGTTTCAGAAGCGGAAGTTTAGGTCTAGGTACAAAGCCCAAACCATTGAAATATAAACAATCAGTTCTTTAGATGTAGGAAATCTTTCTGTATTCTGTTAATAAGAAAAGAGGTGTATGGTAGTTCCCATTGTCTTTAAATTACAGGCAAAGCCTCTCTCTCTCTCTCTCTCTCTCTCTCTCTCTCTCTCTCTCTCTCTGTTTGTGTGTTCATGTGATTTGTGTGTATGTATGTGAGGAAGAAAGTGAGCAAGAGAGAGGATTCCCCAACTCATTATCTACTTTCTATCTGCTTTTCCCCTTTTATTAAAAATAGCTATGTTTAACATGTAGTGTATTGCTGGATTCTGTGGTGCACTTCAGGGAATCACAGGAAACCACATTAGAGATTCAGGAGTAAAGTCAAGTGAAGATGGAACAGGAACTGGAATGATGTACTTTGAAATTGAGCAAACGCACTACCATGCAAAGGAAGCAGTCATCTATAAGCAAAGATGGCCAAGAGAAGAAATGTTCACCAGAGCATATAAAGGGATGTGGTACAGAGGACACCTAGATCTTTCTTCATCCAAAGGAAAAGAGTTTCAGTTTGGCACCCACGACTGCTGGAAGAAAGTTGTGGTGTTTTAAGCCACTAATTTAGTAGAACAGACATATAAAACAAACATGGTTATTACTCCAGTTGTCTGAAGCCTCTGTTACTTTATATTTATTTTACAGCATATGAACCTTCAAGAGCAAAGAGGAGTAAATTATATACTTTATATATATAATTTTGTATAATCTTTTATAATGCTTCCAGATCTTAGAGTGATACTCTGCATACACATTCATTAATTGTACAAAGGTCAGCTAGTTCTTCAGGTTAGAACCAGAATTCTTTTTAGTAGATAGAGTACAAAATATACTTCTGCTGAAATGGCAGCTGAAATGAAACTAGAGATACACTGAAATCTAGTGTTTAAATATGATTTATTATTTTTTAAATTTTCAGAGACACAAATATTAACAAATAGATTTTCAGATTAATTATTTTAATTTCTTTTAAGCAACGTGAATGTTAATATGCTTTGTTAAACTATACTCTATAAAATACTCTTAACACTTTGGATTTTAAAATAATACTTCCACTAAAAAAATTCCAGTAAAATAATAAATAACTCATTAAATAGCTATGTAGTGAGTACCCCAAACTAAATTACAGGTGAATATATGAAAACATGATATGCAGTACTTTTAATTTTGTAAGAAGGATAAAACTTAAATTATTAAGCATTACATGCAAACTATATTTCTCAGAGTCAGTGGAGAATGAGAGAGGCTGCAAATTTGAAATTTACCAAGAATCAATAAGTGGGAGGGTTTGGAGGCAGGAAAGCGAAGATAGGAAAGTAATTGTATTAGAATCTCAAATATAAAATTTAAAAAATGTAATTCATCTATGGAGTAAAAGTATTATTTTAAAAATAAACCTATGACATGTTTATTTTACCACAAAATTGTAACAAACTGAAAAGATACATCAAAAAAGGCATTCAGTATAAAGTGAGAACATTCAAAATCTCGTCAAAGAATGACAAAGTAATCATTTTCCTCAGCATTCTGATTCTCAATGGAAATAAACTATTCTTTTTCTTCCGGAGTTATCAATGGCAAGTGAAATATGTGCTTTGCAAAGAACCTTGAAGCTTTACTTTTCATTCAAAGGCATCTTAGATTTCTAACAATCCTTTTGAGCATGTTGCGATGTGAGTAATTCATCATTTACGATGACATCACAATGCTGTCAAACATTTGCATTTGAAAAGTGAGCAGACATGTTATTTAGACAAAAGATCAGGGATGGGTGAAAATATTTCTAATATTTTTGAAAATCGCTTATGCACGTACAAATACTGTAGTATTTCATAAACATCTGGATGAGATCTCTTGGCAGTTTTATAATTAGTTATCCTATTGAAATAAAATATGTAGACATATGTGTTACTTGTGTGTAAATTATGTGCATATATACACACATACAACAAAAATACAACAGTTTGTTTACATATAAATCCATATATATCTATATGAAAGGAGAGAAAAAAAGACACAGAAGATATCCCCAGCCTATTGATTTACCACCTTAAACTTTACTGTGGAGTGAGAGCTATTCAGTGAGCAGAAAATTCTATTTGAAATCTGATTTTTTAAAAGATATTTCAAAGTTTATTAAATTATAAAAGTTTCCATTTCCACCCCCTCCTAGCCAAGAGTAGTAATTGGGATTTGAAATTTTTATTTTTAAGAGAAAAATTTATAGTTTAATAAAAATATTAAATTTAATTTAAACTGATTGAAATTGAAATTTAAGTAGTCACTTACTGTTAGTGACCACATAGTTCTTAATAATCTTATTGTTAAGTCTGATTTTTAAATATCATAATTTTAGTATGTTTCTAAGAGAAACATTTTTTTAGTTATGCTCTGTACATTTAGTAATTTTTAGATTTCTCTTTTGAAATGTTTTATTTTTTTCCCTTTTTCTTATTTGATGATCCCCAGTGTTTTGGGTTGTCTGGAAAAATACAAAGGTAATTATTTATTTTGGAGTTTCAAAGACTGAAATAAAATAATAAAGGTTTTTGCAATTAAAAAAATAAAAGATATTTCATATTGAATTATGATAGTTTCTCTTACCTTCTTCAAATCACTCCCATGTTCACTGAAACTCAAATGATTAGTTCCTTCTTACTTTGATCACTATTATTACATATATGTGCATCTGTGCATAAATACCCACACATCCATACACACATATATGCAACATAGTAAATCCATGTTTTTGGTGGTATGTTCATGGTTTTAAGAATGCTGTGTTTGTTAGATAACGAATGAGGATGATGATCCCAGGGAGAGACTTCTCCTTTAACTTTAAGATGTTCATTTCTTGTTTGTGTTTCTTTGTCTAGTTTTTAGAGCTCATACATTTTCTTCATTTCACAATGGCATGTCCATTGGTATTGTCATTATCCCAGTCTTGCTTATGCAGTCATCTATAGAAGATGCTGCTCCATGGTAGTTTTCCTGGCATTCTTTCTCGGATAGTCTTTCTATGATCTTCCCTGAGCCTTAGATTTAAGACTGTGATATAGATGCACATTAGAGATGGGCTCCCAACAATCTATTGATCTCTATGTTGTATCCAGTTACATTTTGCTGTGACAATTTCCATATGCTCTAAAAAAAAAGTTTCTTTGATGAGGAGTGGTACCTAATCTTATATGTGGGCTTAAGAATACATTTTCGAATGAGGTAAAGAAATACGCTTGTCTAGCTAGGTGGTGGTAGTAAAGACAGTATTCAATTTTGACCTCGTTATCCCTGAGAAGATAGCAGGGTTCCACTAGGAGACATGATTTCCCTTCTAATACGTGGGTTTAAAGAGCAATTACTCAGTTGTTGGTTCCCACCAAGGTGTGACTGCAACTTATTCTCCCAAGGTCCAGATGAAGAGAAGAAGGAAGAAGAACATGAGCAAGGAAGTCAGGACCGCGAGGGGTGCGTCGACCCACTGAGACAGTGGGACCGATCTAATGGGAGCTCACCAAGGCCAGCTGGACTGGGACTAAATGAGCTTGTGATCAGACCAGACTCTCTGAATGTGGCTGACAACGAGGGTTGACTGAGAAGCCAATGATAGTGGCCCTGGGTTTTGATTCTACTACATGGACTGGCTTTTTGGAAGCCTAGTCTGTTTGAATGCTCACCTTCCTAGACCTGGATGAAGTTGGAGGGGCTTGGACTTCCCACAGGGCAGGGCACCCGGACTTCTCTTAGGACTGAAGAGGGAGGGGGAGTGGGAGGAGTGGAAGGAAAATGAAAGGAGGGGAGGAGGTGGAAATTTTTAATAAATATGTAAATAAATTTTTCAAAAAAGAATTCCTTGTCATTTTGGTAATTGTCAAGGCTCATAATTGTGACAGCTTATAGTCAACTATTTGGTAAAACACTTTAGTTTTAGGTGTCATGGTTCATAGTTGTTAGAGCTCACAGTCAACCATGCTTTAGTAGGTAATATTAACATTATTTTGTGCTAAGCTATTATTTTCAGGAGTTTGGAAATGTCATATATATATATATATATATATATATATATATATCAGCATTTAATCTCTTCATTTATAATGAACATATCAAGTTATAAGCCTAATAATTGTTTGACTATCACATATACATATTATATTACACATATAATACAATGTAATAATTATTCACATATATGTAAAAATTATCCTCAGTATTTTTCCACTTCTATTCGTTGTAAGGAAAGTTGCTTGTTCTTTTCCCAGCTGCCCAGACTCCTGAAATAATCACACAGAAACTATATTATTTAAATCACTGCTTGGCCCATAAGCTCTATCTTCTTATTTGTTAATCTTAATTTAATCCATCTCCATTAATCTGTGCCTCACCATGAGGTCATGCTTAACAACAAAGATTTAGCACATTTGTCTCTGACAGCTACTCCATGGCTTCTCCCTAATTCTGCCTTCCTTCTCCCAGCTTCCAGTTTAGCACCCCCTCCCACCTTCCTGTATTTCTTGCATAGCCCCCAGACAGTTTCTTTATTAACCAATGCTATTCGCATCATACAGAGGGGAATCCCACATCATCTCCTGTTTTCATATATATATATATATATATATATATATATATATATGTATGTATGTATGTATGTATATATACACATAATGTGTGTGTGTGTGTGTGCCATGATTTCATTTTTAAGGTGCATAACCATGTTAAAGAAGCTGTGAAGAAAGGGACTTTAGGTAAACATAAATGATGTGTCAGTATGAAGAGGAAAATTTTTGTCCTGTCTCTTGCTTCAGAAATCTGTTGAGGGAATATTAATTCCTTCAACTGTGATATTGAGTTTGCAGTATTGAATACCTGTGCTAAAGTTGAAAGATCAAACTACATCCCAGATGAGGTGGGTGAAGGGAATAATGAAACATCATACAACTATGTCCTCGCCACTAACTTCATGTTCATTAAGATGCTGCTGTGCTCCTCATCTTGGGTCTCCATCAAAATTTGAAAAGCATTTAGAAGGGTTTTCTGTACTCAATAATGGTCCTGGAGGGCCAAACAGGAGAGAAGCAGTAATAGTTGGAATTAAATTCATGCTGCAGTTTATCCCCTAAAAAGATTATTATTCATGGTTTAACTTTAGTGCTTTTTAAACCTTTAACATTAATAGTTTTTAGTTGTCTTCATATATTTCTCTTTTTTATTTATCCTTTTATTTAAAAAATTCTTTTCTCATTTTACATACCAATCTCAGTACCCACTTCCTTCCCTCCTCCTGTTCCCTCCACTTTCCCCCTATCCCATCCCCAGCTATTCCTCAAAAATGGTTCAGGCTTCCCATGGGAGTAAGGAAAGTCTAGCACATTGCTTTGAGGTACTGCTAAGGCCCTCTCCACTATATCTAGGTTGAAGAAGTTATCCCTCCAAAGAGAATGGATTCCAAAATGTCAGTATAAGCAATAGGGATAAATCCTAGTCTCACTGCCAGTGGTCCCACAATTTGCCCCAGTGATACAACTGTCAGCCACATTCAATGGACCTAGTTTCATCCCATGCTGGTTACCTAACTGTCGGGACAGAATTGGTGGTTTCTCGTTATCTCAGGTAAGCTGTTTCATTAGGTATCTGCATCATGGTCTTGACCTCTTTGCTCATATTCTCACTCCTCCCACTCTTCAACTGGAGTTTGATTCCACTCTTATGAATATGCATTTAATGCTGATTATTTTGGATTAGATAATTTATCAGGAGCCTCATTCTTAAGAAAGATTTTATCTCCTTCTCTTTGTAACCATTGATTATCTGCAGTTCTTCATCTAGGGCAGAACCTTGGAAAATTTCTCCCATCTACACTGGTTTAACTGGCATTATCATTATGCAAGTTATTTTATTGCTAGTATTTCATGAGTGATGTTTTCTTGTCATAAATACAATATACTTCTTCACAGAAGGTGACCTGGTCCTCTGGCTCTAGGCTATTTTTCTGCCCTCAATTCTACAGTGTTCTGTGAGCCTCTACAAAAAAAATGAGTACTCACTGGAATATGACGGTACTCTGACCAAGGTTGGGAGAGGCATAAACTATATAAAATAAATATTTAGAATGGAGTTTGACACTTCACTATTATGAAAAGCAATAACAATAAGCCACTCTCTAGGGACTAGGACTTTCTTGTGAATGATTTTGACAATATTTTCTGCATCAGGCATGAATTCTCGCACAGAGTAGGCCTCATTGGCTACCCCACAAAACAGCCCCGACACTATTTCACTGATGGGTAATTCTTGCCCTGTGTTGGTCAGTACTATAGCATACAGGACCCAGTGTCAGCTAAGACCACTGATGTCTTTTCTTCCACAACAGTATAAACAGCAGACCCAATGCTATGCAAACAACTCTGCAGGGAAGAGAGTGTCTGGGCACTTCATGATTGAGTTTTCCATGTTGCACAACTAAGTGGGTGGTATCTTCAACAATGATGACTAGTCATTTAATTGTGGAAAGTTCAGGGAAATGCAAATCACCTACATAGTTTGTTTCTCTTTGATCCCTGAATACTATCTTTTAGGAAGGTAACACACGCTTGCCACTGAGATTTTCATTTAATAACCCATATCTTCTGATATCAGCATTATTCTCCCACATAGGGCACCTAGGTTCAAAGTCTTCTGGACTGGGACTGAACGAGCATGTGATCAAACCGGATTCTCTGAATGTGGCTGACATGGGGGCTGAGTGAGAAGCCGTTGACAATGGCACTGGGTCTTGTTTCGTCTGCATGTACTGGCTTTTTGGATCCTAGTCTGTCTGGACACTCACCTTCCTGGACCTGGAGGGAAAGGGGAGGAACTTGAACTTCCCACAGAGCAGGAAACCCTGACTGCTCTTAGGACTGGAGAGGGAGGAGGAGAGGGAGTGGGGGGAATGGGAGGGTATTGGGAGGAGGGGAGGAAGTGGAAATTTTTATAAATAAATAAATAAGTAAATTAAAAAAATATCTTAATTACATTAAAATCTAATAGGGTTTCTCCTACAAACTAAAGACTTCTTTAGCTATTCTTAGTTTTAATTTACCCAGCTCCTATAGTTTTCCATCCTTGTCCTCATTGAATTTTAGCTAACGAAAATTCTTAATAATTTTAAAATAATAGTTCCAGTTATATTCTTATTAAAAAACAACAGTGCCTAAGACTTCAGCTTTTAAGTTTCTGTTAAATTTAAGAGAGAGAGCATCACCCAAAGAATTGACAAAGATTATTTGGATAGCATTGCCCAAGACATAAGTTTTAAATTTTTTGTTTAATATAGCTGAGAGATTATCAGTCAAAGGATTGACTCACATTATCTCTTTCCCCAACTTTCTCCTAGGTGAATATCTCACTGGTTCTTTTAAGAACATTATTCTTTTAATTTCTACCATAAAGTAGTTGAAGGTAAAATAATTTTCAGTTTTTCCTCCTTCCCTAGAACTTTATTCAATCTTTCTTTTATTGTTTTTGAAGATGTCAACCTTTAATTCCAGTTTTGGACTAAGAGTTAGTTTAATTCAACTCAAGTTAGTAAATTAACAGAAACTGGGGCTTGTAGAAAGCATCAATTTGTTTTTCATATTCTGCATTGGTATGTATGGAATTCTCAGATCAGGGAACCATACTATTAGCTTCCTCATTCACATAAACACATGAGTAGGAAAATATTCTGCTCTATAAAGACACTGATTTTACTGTTAAGTATTTCATATCACTGTCTAATCATCTGGCCAAAACTCCACATCTAAATGGCATTCCATTAATGTGTATAGATAAAATGTAGAAAATAAGTATCATTTCATTTCACATCCTAAGTAAATTACTAAAAGAATGAAAAGTAAACTCTTCAGATACCAATTTTATTTAAATGCATGATCCAACAGAAAAGATAAATTCTATCAAAAATAATTTTAAATAAAAAACAAGAAAAGTATAGCAATACTTGAAAAGGACTATGAATGTATTATTTTTATCAAGAAAATAATTTTAAATATATTTTTTTGGTTTGTCCAAAGAGAACTCATAAACTGGTAGACTATATTATATATCTCTCTTTAAAATACATAATACATAATTAGAAACTTAACAAATTAGAATTAATTCAGCTGGTATGACCTGGTACAACCATCTTCAAGCACTTTCGGTATAGAATTTTATTAACATAACTGTAGACATGCATTCTCCTATGAGAGTATGCCTACTTGCTTATGTACTAATGAGTTATATACTAATTATACATATATATTATACAATTATAATGTAAAATAAATGTATGAAATATTGACATTTCTAAATTTAGAATGAGAGGGTTTTTTTTACTATTTCCATAAAATAGCATGTGTGAAGTCCTCAAAAATGTTCCTGAAAAGTGTGACTTTAATTTTTTCATATCTATTTACCCATTTATGAACAGTAACAATTTCCTCATAACCTAGACAATATATACTAATGAAAAGTCTTCATCCTAATGTGTATATAAGTTGTTATAATAAAAAATAAGTTAAATGGTTAATATATATTATATTACAGCTTTGGGAACAATTCAGATAAAATGCCAGTTGGGAAAAAAACTGGGGAATGTGAAAATTATGTTTTCCTTGCAGTTGAAAGAAATACATAAAAAAGCAGTTAGGATAGTGTAGGTATTTACTATTATGAGATAAACACAGATTTGTGTCTGTGGTTAGCCTTCTCACTCTTTTATCCCTATTATTAGAGTAATGAATTTGTATATCTTGTAACAAGGGAAGGAGAGAAACCTTATCTATACTTAAGAAACTAAGCAATTGGAGATTTTGTATATCTTAGCTGTAAGATGTGCTTACTACCATCTGTATCTATACTGTTCTGGTTTGGAAAGTATACTCCTGAATCCCTCTTTTATAAGACATGTGCAATTCTTCTCCTGACACTATCAACTGTTCTGCAAAGGCTTTCACTCTGTACAGGGTTAGGCAAGCAACAGTGAGTGTCATGGAAGGTCAGTAGTTAAATAAGAAGAGGTGGATTAGTCTCAGTACTAAATTCAATGTAAAATTAGATCCTAGCTCTAGGCCAATATGTTATTTCTGGACAGCCCTCTCACAACGTTTCTCTATTATTGCATGATGCACTGCTTTCACTATAACTGCGTTACTATTACCAAGGAATGATTTTTTTACATTCATGCCCATGCTAAATCTTTCAGAATCTAGAAGCAAAGTGTCATTTTTCCTCCTCATCTTCTGACTGAGTGGCTTGACCCAGACTCTGGGCATCCCCAACCTGTGCAATCTGCTTTGGTGTGTTTCAACATCATGAAACATACCTTTGCCTCAATGTATATTCTGTATAGGAAATAAAACAACACAGAAATTATTTCTACATTTGAATTAATAGTCTCATATACTTATTTCAAAAACTTTTGCCTCCAAAAGGATAAAAATAAATATATGTAATATTATCCATTATGAAAGTTAAATAAATATCTAGATATGTGGTCATGCACTTTGCCCAGCTCACCTATAGATAACCAGTTGAACTTTCTTCATGGCTCACATGCTGCTTTAAATCTAATTTCCCTCTGAAGGCAAAACAAATTCCTTCATACAAAGAAATTAGGAAATGAACCATAATGATCCTGCCTGTAAGAGAATTTTCCTATGATTAGTATTTACATATTTTAGAAAAATGTCACTGGATAGAACAGGCACTCTGAACAATTCAAATCATTAATTTTCTTTAGAAGCAAACTGTATAAAGAGGATTGTATTTTGATAAGAAGAGTAGAGTACATACATACCGGATGTTATTTTATATAAGTATTGTTTATATTAAGTCTTCTACAATGCCTGGAGCCCTGTTTGGGCATGTGATAAACTTCAACAAGATAATCTAATGTACTTCGGGTAAAAAGCTTTTCTAAAGGGCAGATGGTGAGAATTCTCAGAAGGCAAAGGCCCTGGCTTGTAGGGCACACTCCTGCAAGCAATAAAGACTTTTTGTCATTGGAACCAGCTGTCCTGGCATATGTGCCTGCTTCCAAAGAATGTAAAAGATGAGGAAATGGCAATGGTGAGCTCTCAAAGTTTGTACTTTTTCAAAAAAGACTACTAGAATTACGAATTTAAGAGTTTTTCTGAGATTCTGTATTGTTAATGACTATAGGCACAGACTCAGAAAGAGCAAGGGAAAAAATAAACCCTTTATGACACAAATTTTCCCTACTACAGAAGATATTCAAATGCCTGAGATGGAATAAAACCTCCCAGTACTTATTAATCATACCACTATCATCCCTAATCAAATATTTTCTCGTGTGGTTCTCTAGGTCTTTGGGGTAAGTCCTGAGTGCTGGCAAGCTTCTCCAAATATGAAGAAATACATTCAATATATTTATCTTTAACCAAATTCCTAAGATGGCATTTGTCAAATGGCCCCACATGGTGTAACTTCATTTCCTTTCTTTAAATCTCTTTTAGACTGAGATTATATCATTTTCTGAAGGCTATTTCCTCTGCAGCAGATCTTTCCTAAATATTCTATCTATGTCATATTTAATAACTTCATCTTGAATACAAATTAATTTTTATTCCAGAACTTAATACACTATAGTATAAAACAAGAAGGATCAGAAATTCAAAGCCAAGGTGAAATGGTAGAAATTGAGGTTTAGACTTAAAACTAGAAGCAGGTATTTGAAAAATGTGATGATCATGAATAATAATCAGGGAACAATCCAAGTTTTATGATTTATGTATCTTCCCACTGTAATAAGAGATTACTGAAGTATATCCTTTGAAACTCCAAGAATGCATATTGTTTTCAATTATAATGATTATATAGAATAAGATAATTCCTTTGGAATGGACATATCAAGAATTTATCAAAATTTTACATATGCAAATTTAAGAACAGTGGTGACTACAACAGAAAACAAATGAAGAAAACATTCAAAGGGTTACATTCCTTAATGTAGATTCATGTTATTGAAAAGACAATTTTAAATTGAGTTTTAGAAAGAGTGAAGAAAAACTTTATATTCTCAAATAAGTAGTGCCAGAAAGGACTGGTGTTTTAAAGATTACAACAATTTGAAGATATCTTTGATCACCTTGTTGTAACATTTATTTAAAAAAAGGAAAGAAAAATAAGTAAACTAGATCAAATAAAAGAACAAAATCCACATTTTTAGGGTGAACTTCTTACATATGCTCAATTGCCTTCTGAGGACCCAATAATGGCCTTCTGCCCCATCATTCTATATCCTACAAATTCTAAGCATTAGTATTTTAAGTAAATTAAATTTCTAACTAAACATTTAGAGAGTCAATTTTTCTATTTTTTATCATTTCTTTTTACCATGCACAGACATACTATATTTTCCAAACCTCCTACCCTTCCTCTTTGACTCCCTTTTCTTAGTCTGCTTTGTGTACCTAGATAATCATGTTTAAACCTCTGTGTGCTGCATACATAAATCCTTTTACATATTCATATAAAACCTAGAAAACACAAAGAAGAGGAAATACGATACTTGTTCTTCCAAGAATGATTTTGTACTCTTAATATAATTATCCACAGATCTATACCTTTTTTTAAGAAGGAATGACTTAATTCTTCTTTATGGCTAAAGATAAAAAATTTATACAACCTATTCTTTATCAGTTTCTGTGTTCATGGATATTTGTGTTGCTTCCATGATTTACCTGCTGTAAAGGTTGCTGCACTAAACATTGTTGTGATGTGCAAGATTCTTTATTATATGTTGATTTGAAGTTCTTTGAAAAAGTACTCAGAATCAACCGGTAGTTTTTACAGGTCAGAATTTATCAGTTGTCATTTTTCTGTGTAATGACTCTGGTTCCTAATGTGGAATGTCCTTCTACATATGTATTGCTTTTATTGGTTAATGAATTAAGCTGTTTGGGCAATGGTTTAACTGAGTTAAGCCAGACAGATAATTAGAACAGAGAGAGAGAGAGAGAGAGAGAGAGAGAGAGAGAGAGAGAGAGAGAGAGAGAGAGAGAGAGAGAGAGAGAGAGTAGCGAGAGTCAGGAAGATGCCATGTTGCTGATGAAAGAGAAAGATGCTGCCAGAACCTTATTGCTTAGCCATAGCCTTGTGGCAGTAAAGAGATTGATAGAAATAAGTTGATTTAAGATGTATGAGTTAGCTAAAAAGAAGTCTGAACTAATAGGCTAAAGAGTTTCTGTATGATTATTTGCCCCTGGGTGACTGGAAAGCAAATAAGCCATCTCCTTTTACATAATGGCACCAATGTGTACCAACTGCATCCACATAAAACCTGAATGAGCTCAGGAAGGAATTTTAGACACAAAAGAAGAGTTAAGCACAACTTCTTGGTAACAGCATTTTCTCAGGTGAGCTCTGTTTCCAAAAGGCAAGCAGAGGTGCCATTCCTTTAAGAGAAGGCTTCCCTAATGCAGCACTGGGAGTAAAAGCTGTTTAGCCTCAATGAGTTTGTAGACTTTCTGGAGGTAAAATTATTGTTAAATTCTAACTTTATTCCATTGTGATCCTATAAGATACAGGTGGTTATTCATATTTTTTTGTATCTGTGGAAGTTTACTTTGTTACCGAGTATGTGGTCAGTTGTCGAGAAGGTTCCATGAGATGCTGAGAAGAGGGTATATTCTTTCCTATTTGGGTGCAATGTTCTATAGATATCTGTTAAGTCCATTTGATTCATTCGCTCCATTAATTCTATTATTTCTCTGTTAGGTTTCTGTCTGATTGACCTGTCCATTGATGAGAGAGGACTGTTGAAGTCTCCTACTATTAGTGTGTGTGGTTTGATGTGTACCTTGAGTTCTAGTAATGTTTCTTGTACATAAATGGGTGCTTTTATATTAGGGGCATAGATATTCAGGATTGAGACTTCAACCTGATGAATTGTTCCTGTTATGAGTATAAAATGTCCATCTCCATCTCTTCTGATTGATTTTAGTTTGAAGACAATATTGTTAGAAATTAGTATTGCCACACCCGCTTGTTTCTTAGATCCATTTGATTGAAAAACCTTTCCCCAACCCTTTACTCTGAGTAGATGTCTGTCTTTGTGGTTGAAGTCTGTTTCTTGTAAACAGAAGAGTGTTGGATCCTGTTTTCGTATCCAATCTCTAAGTCTGCGTCTTTTTATAGGTAAATTGAGTCCATTGATATTAAGTGATATTAATGACCAGTGATTTCTCTCTCTGGTTATTTTCTTCTCTTTCTTTCTTTCTTTCTTTCTTTCTTTCTTTCTTTCTTTCTTTTTCTTGGTGGCAGAGTTTGTGTGTTTCCCTTCTTTGAGTTGTGCTGGAGAAGGGTTGCTAGATGTCTGAGTTCTTATGGGCATTGTTGGATTCCTTGGGTTGTGATTTTCCTTCTATTACTTTCTGTAAGGCTGGATTGGTGGCTACATATTGTTCAAATTTGTTTTTATCCTGGAATATTTTGTTTTCTCCATTGATAGTGAATGAAAGCTTGGCTGGATATAGTAGTCTGGGCTTGCATCTATGGTCTCTATCCATGACTTTCTGGCTTTCATGGTTTCCATAGAGAAGTCAGGTGTAATTCTGATAGGTTTGCCTTTTTCCTTTGCAGCTCTTAATATTCTTTCTTTATTCTGTATGTTTTGTGTTTTGATTGTTATGTGGCAGGGGAATTATTTTTGATCCAGTCTATTCTAAGTTATATATGCTTCTTGTACCTTCATAGGAATATCCTTTAGGTTGGGAGTTTTACACTGTGCCCTTTGGGGGTCTCTAGTTTTATTTATTTATTTTCCTGTAGTGACTGTTTTGAATCACCAGACTAACTTACAAATATTTGTTTAGATAATCATCAACAGCTCTAAGATATAGACAAACAGTCTCTATTGTTAGGTACTGCTTATCTTATTCAATCCATCTCTGCATTCCTGTGGTGTTTTATGATCCAAACAGTTTTTCTATAAGGGAAGATTATACAGAGAGATGAAATAGCCTATATAAGGCCCCATCAATCAAGTATCACTCAAAATGCACTAATGTTTTTATTTATATCATCCCAGAATATTCTCCATTACAAGAAATTCATTTACATGTGTTAATATGAAATACTGTACTGGGAGCTACAGATAATATATAGTAATTTATAAACATAGTTCTTTAACCATGTTTTGAGAACTTTTAAATGGAAGGCCTTGGTAAGACTGTGCCATAATAATAGCTAAATATACTAATATTTTGAATGAATGTCTCCTATTTAAACAGATCAAAGATTGGTTCTTAAAATTTCTCTGTGAGACTTATGTTGAGTGAAATAGGCTTCAAATCATAAAGGCAGAAAACTGTTAAAATATTCCCCCAAAACTATTGAAGGAAAAGCTTCAATTTAATTTTTTTATACTGCCAGAAAATTCTTCAGAGAAGTTCTATGATACATTTACAAACATTCAGTTACATATATATTCTGTGAGTAAATAAAACCACTACATAGAAACAAAAGATGTGGACAAATTTATCTTCATTATCTTTAGTAACAAACTGAAAGAAAAGTGTAATTTCCCATGTAATAATGGGTGGCATAGCAACTATTTAAGGGGAGGTGATATTTGGACTTCAACAGCG
Organism: Myodes glareolus; assembly: GCF_982192425.1. Classification (NCBI taxonomy): domain Eukaryota; kingdom Metazoa; phylum Chordata; class Mammalia; order Rodentia; family Cricetidae; genus Myodes; species Myodes glareolus. Next base: position 71,082,334 of record NC_142037.1, on the reverse strand, counting down.
TCATTTCCTCTATAGGATCAAGAGAATGGAATGTACTTAGTCTCCATGTGTGCTTCCTCAACACCATGAAGAGACATGAAGAAGTGGATGAAATAAATGTTCCTAGATGTACAACTTTAAAAAAAAAAACCAAACAAGGTAGCCTTGGACTCTGGCCAAAGATGAAAAATCTAATTCAGAGAAAATATCTTATACATAAAAGTACAATCACAAATCATCAGAAAGGAGCATTCCTTTCTCAACCATTACTCTGTTTCCTGATATGCAAATCAGAAAATTTAAGAGATCACTTTTCACATTATTATCAATTTTGTGCATTCACATCAAATACCTAAAAAGTCACCAAATCAGTAGCAAAACAGCTTTTTTCTCATTCACAACATTCAGGCTTCTTGCTTATTAAAGGATATTTTAAATATTTACTAAGCCTCATAAAAGATTTCTTTTCAATACCTAGTGTTCAGTAATCTTCATAAAGCAAGCTTTAGAATATCCTATGATGAGTCCTTTTTTCACAATATAAATATTATAACTTTATACTGAAATGAGAGAAAAAAGAGAACCAGGGGAGATAAATTTTACATTTGAAGGGATGAAAAGCCTAAGCAATATTAGGATAGTTATTTATAATATTTGAAAAACAGAGTGAACAGAAAACATTTGAAAAATTTAACACCCATCAAAGATCATCAGGAATACATACACGAATACGTATTGGCATGTATTGAAGCAAGAAAAACAACACCACATGAATAGATACAGAGTTAAGAACTGTAGAAGAGTGTTTATAAATTGATGTGACCTTGAGTAAGGTAAGTTTGTGAAGGATTCTGAAGGTAGAGATTCACTTTTGTCTGAGTGACTGAAAATGTGAATTCATAAGTAAAAAAAAATAGTTGTATAAAATGGAAAATGGAACACATTCCTTTGTCATTGGTAAGTAAACTGCAATCACTCACATTTACCGATGGAAATGGGTTGTGTTGTCATTTTTTTCTGGAACACAGAGTGTTCTTGTTTTGTCTCTGTATGGCTCTGTGCGGTGTTCCTTTTCCCCATGCTCTATTATGGGCACAGAATGACATTGTTCGATCTCAATGTTCTGTGAAATTGTAGATATTTCAACAGATAAACAACATGGACCAGTTAGTCGGGCAATCTCCCAGGGGAACACCATAGCATAGTGCTTCTCTTTCTCACACTAACTTCAAGGGGAGAAAGCTACAGAGAAAACATACAAGGGAGCATGAATGTGAGAATGGACTGTGACCAAACTACAGAGTTAATAGAATAAAGACTTATCACCTTCTTTCTAATAAAAATAAACTTGCTTACATGCAACAATAATTAAAAATAACAATCCACCAATTTAAGTGAAATCAAAATGGGCAATGAGAGGTGCTGGAGCAAACGGAATGAAGAAAATGGGGAAACCATGTAATTGTAACATAATCTCAAAAAAACTCTTAAAAATGTATTTGAAAATATCTAAAATAAAAGCAATTACAAAAGCTATAATGAATCAAGTGCTATGTTCATAATATTGCAGCAGATGTATATTATAAGAAGCATATACTCGAAAACAAAAGGTATTTTAAGATATATTATGTATCTTGGCCGATTGTTGTGCTGTTTAAATAGATCTCTGAATAGACAAACAGTTTCAAAATAGTTCAAGTAGAAAGGTTTCTATTTCCTTTTATAAAGTATCAGCAAAAAAGACTTAGTTGTTATATGTTTGGAATAAATTTAGTAAATATTATAAAAATATTTTAAAATATTTAAACACTTTAGTAAAATATTTAAATATAAGAGAGAGTCAGGGCATATTTATTATGGGTAGTTAAACCCAAATAATTGCTGGAATATTGAAAATATATATTTATTTATATTAAAATTTGTGGAATTTCAATTATAATTACTTTGATTTCTAGAAGGATCATAAAATTTATTATGCTAATTTTGGCAGAATTTTTCAATAAAATTATAATGTGTAGGAATTTATTATGTCATTTAAAATAAAATGAATTATAGCTGACACAATAAATTATCTTTTAAAAGTAAACTCTGGCAAGTATGCACCTGACCATCTTTAGGAAGTATTGCATTGCATTATTGTTGAAGAATGGAGAGACTGGAAACAAAATACAAAAATCTAATTATAACCCAGCAAGATGGCTTAGTGAATCAAAGTACTTGCTCCCCAACCTGAGGACCCAGGCCATCTCCAGAAACTACACGGTGGCGGACAACAACGGACTCCAGCCTGTCCTTCTCCAAATTCCACATTAGCACTGTAGTTTGTGTGCTGCTCCCCTACCAAATAAGTAAATGGAAGCAAGAAAATAACAAAAGTTTAACTGAATGTCTTTCTCTGCGACCATTTATACACACTGAGCATCAATATCCTCAGGTAAGAAAACGTTTGCAGTCATCTGAAATAAAAAACAAGAAAACATTTTCAAAGCTTGTTTCTGAAATACTAGTTAATTGATTTTTACAAGGATAAATTTGTACTAAAAATTGTAAATTGGAAGATGAAAAGAGTACTTCTAAACAGAAAAACATATATATATTATCTAAATACATTACAAAATCTGCCTCTTTAGATATAAAGATATAGAATGCAATCACTATCAAAAACTGGTCCAAGAACAGCACGATTTGTGGTTGTAACGCAGCTGCAGATAAATTAAGGATGGCTGACAGCAGACTTGATATTTGCCTCAAGAGAATACAGCAATAGATGGTAATTCATGAAGCAGACTTATAACTGTGTTCAGCCTTTCCATTTCTCAAACAAATATATGTGCAAATGAAAGCAATGCTGTTCATGATAGGCAAGCACTGTGTGTTATAGATCTTCATTCTCTCTGTTCTGTCTACTGTGAAGTAACAACGAGAAGATTTGATGGCGAACTCTGTGTGAAGTGACAACTCTAGGCACCACATGACAGGGACTTGTATCCAGTCCCATCAGCTGGGCTTACCTGCACAAGATTTGTATGAGATCAAGCTGGTTTAAAATCCACTGTCTCTTCTATTCATGGTATTGGCAGGGCAACAATGTCTGCTGAGGAAGGAAGAGTCACATTCCTGCATGAACATGAACAAAAAGTTTTGCTCATAGTCAGACACAAGGTGCTACATCCATTCACAGCATTAATCAGACGAAGCAGGTTATTAATCCCAAAAAAGAAAGTATGAAGTTCCAAGGGAGATGAGATAGTAGTCGTGGGAGAGTTGAAAGGAGTTAGTGGTAGATGAATATTGTCAACATATATTGCGAATATAAAGGAAACTTTCAAGTAAAAATATCATTATTTATAAAATAATTGACTTTATTATACTTTTAAGATTATAATATAATTACACCACTTCTCACTTTTCTTTCCTCCCTCCAAACACTTTCATATACCTCTCCCCACTCTCCATAATAATAACTAATTGTTATTATTTGCATATATTTGTACATATTTTATGATATGTGATTGTAAAATAAATGAAGCATATATGTGACATACTAAGGCAAAACTGAACTGTATACAATGCATTCAAAACAGATATACTTCATTCTATGAGGATATAAAATAATTCACTCCCAGTTTAACTTAAAAAATAATATATATTCTAGCTATTGAAGAATGTTTAATAAAATAAAAGTACAGTAAGGTAGTTTTCAATATCTCAAAATTGAAATATTTTAATTTAATTCCAAGTCAGTTGTATGTGACTTCTGAGTATTTAAATTTTGAAATATAATATATAGTCTTATAATCAAAAAACAAAATAAAATAATTTAAATATAAGGCTGTTGTTACTTTGGGAATCACTTTGAAGACTCCATTTAGGGACTGTTTCACAGGAACAAAAGATAATATAAATGTTCTTTTTAAGAAATTTAACCAAACTATACCTGCGATCAACATATAACTCAGTGCCCACAGGACAAATATAAACAGCAAAATGTAAAGCCTCATTTCCGTATGAAAAGACTTGCATATGTTCTGACACTTGTTATTTTGTGCAGAGAAGTATCCACCAAATGAAAACAAAATAGATATTTATGTTAGCTCTGTTACTAACTTCTTATTACATCATAAATTATTAGAAAATTACATTTGATTAAAAATGTTTGCACACGTAGACAATCCTATAATCGCAGGTGGTATATTTATTGTACTCAATATTACAAATCTAATCTTCAACTGGTGAATATTTTTGAGCGCATTTGTTTTAGTGTGCTTTCAGTTTTATCATTCCATGTGGTTTCTTTGCTTTGCATACTGGTTTTCTATTCATCTGGATCTCTCTGGGGTAAGGAAAACATCTTACTTATTATGGATTATGGAATCAGCTCAACCCTCCTCCTGAGCTCTTTCCAATGCTACTTCAAGGCAGCTGGTTGATAGCTTTTGTTTAGCTTGGCTGGACAGTTATCTTCATCTATTGGTCTACCACGCACTTCTAAAGAGAGGCACTTGCTATCTAAAATGAAATTAAGTCTGTCTTTCTCTGATGTAATCTGTCCCTCCCCCGCCTTTTTTGCCCCCGAAATTCTGCTGAGTGCTTTATTTACTCCCTGCTGTAAATCTGTTGAAGGCAGAATAGAGATAATCTAAAATCCTCTTATATGGACACGGTATGGGAAAGAAGGGGTATAAAATTATCTAACTACAGGGTCTGTGTAAATAATTTTTACCACTATTTTATTATAGCAGTCTTCACGTTTCCGAAGTTCACCTTTTATTATAGATATGCTACAGTTTAACAAAATTATTATGAAACACCATATAGAATTTTTAATGTTTTCTATTTAGTGCTTTTCTCTTACACAAGCATTATCAAAACACCAATGTCTTATAAAAACCTGTGAGGAAGTATTTAGTCACATAATAAATGTGTTTAATCATTAATAAATATAAATTATTGCTGATTTGATGAATGAATGATTTGATGACTTGAAGATTCAGATCATAATCTGTGTTCTTATTTCTGAAAATTGAAGAAAGAAAAAATTTTTTCAGTAAATTATTTCTAGAATAAAAGTGGTGAGAAAATAGTGAAGTTAAAAAGACACACTTTGACTTGCACCTTATTAAATATCTAGGAAATTCAGCGGTCAAATTATAGTGTTTTCCAAACACCAGAAAGAAAACGTTTAAAGATGTGTATTGTCATGGGTGTGGTAACTAGAAGGGATTACAGATGTTCAGTGTGCTAAGAGTATAGAAACAGATCTAAAAAGAATCCCAAGAAGGAATCATTTAGCTATACTGCTGGATCTGTGGTAGAGATTTTATGCCATGCTAGCACATATTTCACAGTTCATATTGCACAATCAGAAGGGGATTAAACATACCCAGTACTGTAAATTTCATTAAGAACTCCTGAACCTATTTATCAATAAAAATAAATAAAATAAAAAAATCACATCAATGATTGATATCGGAGACCAAAGAGATGCCACTATAGTCAAAGACCCACATGATCACACACTTGGGGTCCTCTAAAAATACCAAACACAAGGCTATTCGATTTATCAGCAGAGGACCTAATACAGACCTGTGCATGTTCTGTGTTTGCTGTTTCTGGTTCTGTGAGTCATTGTGAGTCATTGAGCTTTGCATGATTGATTTAGAGAGCTTTGGTATTCTGGTGTCCATTTTCTTTGACTCTTAGACTGTTTCTATCTTTTCAATGGGATAACCTGACCTATGAGGAGATAGATTTGACGGAGACATTCCACTTAGAGTTTGTGTTCCCAAGTCTCTCTGTCTCTCTGTGTCTCTATCTCTGTCTCTCATTCTTCTCCCTCCCCCCCCACCCCCACCCCCGTCCCTTTCATTCCGACCCCACCCAGATTCCTTTCATTCCCCAGCTCTGCAAAATGGCTCTTTCCTGTTTTCTGCCTTGTTTTAATTTACTGCAGCAGGAAGCTTCATTGATGCTGACTGAATAAGGCATTGATTTATAAGTGCAGTGGAATATTATTAGGAAACCCTTTTTTCATGACTTTTTTTTTTTTTTAAGACAGGTAGTATTTGGTTTTACTTTAGATTTCTGGGCTATCCAGTCTCAGGTTCTTTGTCACTAAAGAAATGTCTGTGGAGTCCCTCTTGTGGAGTGAGCCCTACTTAAGACAGATCAGAAATCAGTTGGTTGCTCCCAAGAGTTATGTGGGATTGTCATACTGAAAATATATTCATATATACAAGTATTTATAGGTTACAAATGGTCACTACAGAAGTCAAGAGTCCTTAAGTGTCCTGAGAAGGTTGGCAGCTGATAGAAATGTAACAGTCTTTGCTGCTAATGTAACAAACCAAACATGGTGTCAGAGAAGCTGAAGAAGTTGCATCTAGCAGGGGAAGTCAGACCTCTGGTGGTCACAGTGAGAGGTAGGACACAGACCTAAGTCTTGCTGCTGAGGCAAAAGGACAGAGTGAGAAATAAGTAGATTTTGTTGTAGACTTGAAAACATCATGCTTGTGCTGACCTTCGTAGCGGCTTCTGTCACGGTGGCTAGTGTTCATAGTAGAAGGAAAGTCATCAGGACTTTAACCCAGCTGTGAATCCTTGGAACTACAAAAGTAACTGGACTCGTAAGATAGTCTTTGTGTGGCACTAAGTGATGCAGGGAATACTTTCTGATTGTACATACTCCTTCTTCACATGAAGAAGAGTATCTCCCCATACCCAGTATAGGAATTCTTGTCTAGATCTCATTACTTAGGAGATAATATTCCCTTGGGGTAAACCTACTATTTTGCTAAACAGACACAGTTTAAGAATAAAGGCTCAATATGCATCCTGTACCCATGGCATAGTGCATTTCTCAGTTTCCACCAGAAAAGCATGCTTTTACAGTTGACCACAGTTAATCCAGAAATCGACAACTGGTCAGTGCGATTTGAATTCTCAGCCGTACATAGGGCATCTATTTAACACACTCTCCTCCAAATGCTGAAGGTATATTTTAGAATATGGGACAGAAAGAATAAAAAAGCCAAAGGTCAGGGATGACCATGCCCAAACTGTAATTTCTAAACATACAAGGACTGTTGAACTCATGAATTCACAGAAGCTGTGGCTACTGAAATAAGAGCTGTATAATATTAAGTCATTCAGCATTCCATTATAGATAGGTGAAGGGCATACAGTGCCCACTCCTGGCTGGGGAGCACTGACAATTATGGCTGATAGAGTAAATAAGTTTGCTTTATGGGTATGGCCCCTGTCAGGTTAACTATGAAACTGTCACTGGCCCCACATCTACACACCATAGGATTATAAGCAAAACAAAATGTATTCATTATGTTACAAAGCAAATATGGGCATAGAATCTAGAGGGGAAGTCAGGGAGGAGTGAAGGAAGGAGTCAGAATGGAAAAGAAGAAAAATACAACATAAGCAGTACACTATTGTTGATAAAGGGTTCATGGATGGCTTGATATTTACAATTTATTATGAGAACATGTAGAATAGTTCTCTCTACCAAAGATGCTGGAACATAGTGCTGACAACTCTATGTATCTCCATATTTAGTGAGTTGTATATATATTTCAAAGCTTCTGGGATTTACCAACCATTAATGAATCCGATTTAAGACACTCTCCACAAGACTGAATCATATCTGGCACTGTTTGGGGAACCAAGATTCTGAGAATAGATATCCCAGGGTGAAAAAAAATTACTGACTTTAAATGAAAGAGAAAGAATATAGTGATAAAATGACTCCTAGTGATATTCTGCTCTACTCATGATCAGAGTGCCTTGTTCAGCCATCATCAGGAAAGCTTCCTCCTGCGGCATATGGAAGCTATTATAGAGGCCCATAGCCAGAATGATGCAGGGAGAAAGAGAAACCTTGGAACATTCAGCACTAAATGGATGTCTGCATCAAGCCGTTCCCCCTCAGAACTTGAGGAACCTCAGGGAAGAAGAGGTAGAATGAAGGCCACAACAAGGCCTTCTCAATAAACATGAGAAAAGATCATAAGAACTCACAGAGACCAAAGTAGCATCCACAGGGCCTGCATAGGTCTGCACTAGGTTCTCTGTTTATATATTATGATATAAACTTTTTGTTTAGTATTTGTAAGGGACTCTCAAATGTACTAACGTGTAGGTATCTGATTTTTGTGACTTCTATTAGTTTGTCTTGTAAAAAAAAGATGTGACAGCTCTTGATTTATTTTATTTTGTTATAGTTTTTTTTTTTTTAAAAAAAGAATTAAATTCTATCCACTAGGGTAAAGATTATCAACTGTACTGTCACTTATTCCTACTGAGAAAGGAAAAATCTATTTTCTCTGATAGAGTTCCACTGTATATAACAACTATGCTAGGACAGGCCTCATATTCAGGAGTACTGATTACCAGATGATAAGGTTTTTGTGTTGGTTTATTTTGTTACAACTTTGTGTTTTTTTTTATTTCATTTGTAGTTTTGATTTGATTTTGCTTTCTTGGATTTGTATTTGTTTTGGATTTTTGTTTCTTGGGAAAGAACTTAAAGTTGGATGGGTAGGGAGGGAGATACCATCAGGAAGTACTTTAGGGAGGTGAAAAATATTATCAAACTTTAAATAGATTTAAAATTACTTTAAATAATAAAATATAGTAAAAATTCAAAAACAAATACATTAAATGTCTCTATGAAATTCACAAAAATACAATGTTAGCTATGTCAGAAGTAAATAAATGTTTTTAAGGTAACATAATAAAGAGATATCAATTAAGTTTTTTAAGGGCAACTATGCTTATTGAGCTCACATTTCACAGGGCACAGTCTGTTGTAGCAGATATTCCATGAAGGCATGACCTGAGGCTGTTGGCCACATTGCACCCACAGACATTTACCTTCTACCCTGACAGCTACAGATATTAAATTTTCACAAAGTTGTATTGACAATTAAAGTTTGCCCTTTGGAGAACTATTTGTCTGATTGATTAACCTATACATTGATTAAGTGATTTTTGTGTTTAAAGTTCTTTATGAATTCTCTTGATGAATTTTCTGTTGCATATATAGTTTGAAAATATTTCTCCATATTTGAACAATAATTTCTAAACTATAAAAAATAATGAACAAAGATATAGCAGATTTTTCTCTCAAAAAATTACTAACTAAAAGTATATGGAAGAGAAAGGACAATAAAAATGATCACTAAGAGTTAACATTTACATTTAAGGGACTTGTGAAAGCTTGTAGATACAAGACAAATAAGTTTTTAAAATAAAGAGTGGCCAATGTTGTTTCAAAACAATTATCATATAAATAAATACTTTTTTGAAATGTTTATTTTCTCTAAATTCAACACAGATTATTGCCACCAAGTACTACATAAGGTCTAGTGACAGAGAAGTATAACAGTGAAAATAGCAAGGTTATTTTATGCATTACACTGTACCTTAAGTGTTAGCAAAAATGACAGAAAAGCAATAGAAATGTAAAGTGGAAAGAAAGCATTTAGAGAATGATGCCAGAACCTTGACTTGGTTCTCTTTGATTTGGAAAGCTCGACAACAAATCCATATCAAATGGAAGTATTTGGTAAGAATGTAGTGGTTATTATCTGAGCAACCACTTAGTATGGAGATGAATATTTAAGAATCCTTGTTTCTGAATGTCAGGGGATAACAAGAAGTATCAAAGAGTGTATAGAACTATATTCGTAGGATGATCTATATATTAATAAAACAGTAGCAAAATAGAGTATTTTGGTGTATATAGATATATTTCAATACAAATAGACTTCTCATTGTTAATAGTGTCTTTTTTTTGCAGGAGATGCCTTGTTCTGGGTGTTAGTATCCCTGAGTTTCAGCCACAGTATGACATTAACCCACTGTGGCTTTAAGAATGAAGATATTTCTAGATATTGTCTAATACTACTACAGAGAAAGAAATTCCCTCACAGCTGATAATCACTCTTTTTCCTGTAGATACAAGGGAGACAAAAACATGTATAATAAGTATGTTTCAAAAAGTAAGCTGAAAGAGGTTGTTTCCTGAAATGGATGTGGCCTCTGAAAAAGATGATGCCAAGTTCTGGCTTGAACAGCTGGAAGATCAAATTACCATTCCTGAGATCCAAGACACAAAATAAAAGTGGGATGGAGGACTATATATCAGTTTGGACCTTATTAAATTTGAAATGCACTCAGATGCAAGATGGAAGTTCAAATGAAAGCCTGGTGAGAAGATATAAATTTGTTGGATATATATGTCTAGATAGTATTTAAAGTGGAAAGAATTGATGAGCTTATTTAGAGAATAGCTACAGACATAAACAAATCTGTCATAAACTGTGGGCAATTCAATGTGAAATATTAGGAAATAAAAAGATCAGCAAAGGAGACTTTCTGACATGTGCATATTCATGCATTCACACACATGCATGTTCATCAAACCAGCTTTGTTTACAGTTCTTGTGGTAGGAGTGCTCTCTTTTGAGTGATCCCTCTTCCTTCCTCACTAATTTACTAAATTTGAATCTGGTGGTCATTCAAAATTTCTATCTCTTTATCTATAGTGAAAAAGTTCTGATATAATGTTACTGTTTCTAGATTCACTAATGTATGACAATATTTGTGCAGTAAAACTATGTTTTTTGAAGAAATATGTGTTACCCATTGGTATCTGCCTAGAGCATCCATACTTTTGCATACATGTATAATATATAATGTATATGGAAATCACAAGGTATATATGAGAAACGAAGAATGCCAAAATTTTTCACTTTGAGTTGCTTATGAAGGTGTTATACTTAATCCTTTATGTTAAAATTGCTTTTCCCCCATATTTTACCTTGTGAATGAAAAGCCACATGGAAATTGTATTATAAAAAAGTAGTTAGTCTAACCTGTGCACTTACTGAAATTCTGATGCCTTAAGCTTTTGTCTGGAGAACAAGGATAAACCATGAAATTAACCTGATATATAAAAATATTAGTCAGGTGAAATTGACAGGTAAAGTGCTTGCCAGGGCAAGGCTGCTGATTCAAGTACAATCCTAGCACCCCTGTAAAGGTGTAACACCTAGGCAACTTCTTAAAGGTTCCTCTAAATGCTGCACAAGCCTATACACTCTGTAGGCATCATATACACACAGAATAAACTGTTTATAATAAACTCAATCTTAAAAATAAAATTAATAGAATACTTCATAGGCTATTAGTGTGCTTATTTCAGTGGTTAAAATTATTAGACATTTGCAATTAAGCTATATAGATTTTGAGTTAAATAAAAATTTACTAGTATAAAAACTATTGAGATGTTATGGTGATATGATGGTATACTAAATTTTTCTTTGGGAGATTCTACAGTCACCCATGAACAAACCTTTTAGCATGACTGGAGGGAATTTCTAGTTGGAATTAAATGATTTTGAATGATTCACTGTCAGTGTGATCTCATTCTAGTACCAAGGTACATAAATGGATAAAAATGAGAACAGATTTTGAACTGAGTCTCCATCTCTCTCACCCCACACTCCTGCCACAGTGATAGGCGATGCATTCCCACTGGAACTCAAAAACCACCCTGCATTCCTAAAGCTGCTGTGTCAGGCGTTTTCTCGATTACAAGAAAAGAAACTAATACAGATAAAGTAGTCATCATTGTTAGTAATACTCTGGTAACTTAACCTTTAACCTCAAACTTGTGACTTTTTTGTTTTGGTTTTGGTTTTGGATTTTTGAGAACAGGTTTCTCTGTAACTTTTGAGCCTATCCTGGCATTAGTTCTTGTAGACAAGGCTTGCCCTGAACTCATCTACCTCTGCCTCCCGGGTACTGGGATTAAAGGTATGTGCCACCAACTCCTGGCTCAAAATTGTGACTTTTTAAACTTAGTATTTGATAATTATGGATTTATATGAAATTAGCTGAAATGATAATGAAAATAACTGAGGTCACACATTATTAATTTATACAAATTCCCTAAGGATGTCACCTTGCATACACACACACATACTGATACACACACAAGCACATGCATACATATGTACACATACATACATGCATGGATGTGTGTGGTGTGTATAGTAGTTGTCATGATAGCAATGTAATGTAAATCACAAATCTTATTTGGGTGTGATTACGGACATATGTTTTCATGTGTTTAAATGTATTTGAATGTTGATGTGTATTCTTGTGTGTATTAATATAATTTTTTTCATATCTGTTTGATTAATGTGATATTTTCAAAGCATCTGGAATTGTTAGTAGAGACCTGTTTCATCTAGCTACTTAAAAAAACAAAACAAAGGAAAACATTGCTCTACTTCTAAGCAGTCATGTTCACCAGTCCAGAAAACCCTTTGACCTAAATGAGTTCATAGTTAATTTAAAAGTAATTCTGAATGACTTGAGGTAAGAACTTGGTGGTAGCGATGGAAGACACTCAGCATGCTAGTGAAGTAAGTGGAGCATACATTAGAAAATAAAATAGCATAAAGCACAGAATCATCAAAGGAAGCATTGCTAGAAATTAGGCGACACATTTCTTGCTATATGGGTAGATTCGGGTAAAATATAAACCATTAAAACACAGCAAAGTAAAATGTCAGTAATGGTTACATATTGTCTTGACTGAATAGTATTTGTTAGTGCTTAATAATAATACAACTACATTTATGTTTATATCCACTTCATATTCCTTGTGTAAATATATAGTAGGTAATACAGGCAGGTAAAAAAAAAATCTCAAGCTGTTCACATAGTATAAAAAAAACTGTGTTCATTACCCCAAAAAACATTGATAAGATGTCTAGAGGCAAAGAAAATATATGATTACGTGGCATTCCACAGTGCAGATGAAAAATTGGTTACCTCATAAACATGGGAGGTTACTGATGAAAAAAATTAAATATGAAGAGAATGGGCTCATGATTTCACAAGGAACAAAGCACTGACTTCTGGGAACTGGGTTGACAGAGAGCGAGATTTGTAGCAGGGAGTATGAGGAGTTAGTGTCTGTGTCCTAAAGCCTGGGGCTGTACCACAGGATCCTTGAAAAGAAGAGAGAGACTGGCATTGAGTTTTAAACCTATGATCAACACATCAAACTGCCAGAGATGACAGCTATACTCTTGTTTTAATCTTGCATTTCTAGGGGACACTGAAGCTGAAAAAGACATAAATGAATTTCTTTTATCTATACTTTGTAAGATCAAAGAGCTTTCCATTTTTGTAGTTACATTTAACAAGATTCCAAATAATACCAGAACACAGAGGAAACTGCTTGTGCAGGTACGGCTAAATTGCTGTGTAATCAGGGTCTGATTGGGTCTGATTATGGAAGTTCTCCTTAATGAATACAAATGTTTGCTAGACTGTTAATACTCCCTTCTTATTGTGCATTCATTGTGCAATGGGTCTTGGCAAGACATTAAAGAATATCTATGATATTGTGAAAATACCACACCTAAAATCTCAGTTTAAACAATTACAAAATATATGGTATTAATGAATTTTTACAGTATCTTTAAAATTAATTAGTAAACTGGGCCATCACTATACATACTACCAGTCACAATAAAACAGTCACAAATGCCATCTTAAAATATTTCCTGTGACTTAATCCTGCATATGTAGGTCATCTAATGTCACACACAAAAAAGGTGTAAACATCAATGGCCTTTTAAGTTGAAGAGTTTTAAGCACTTTAGCCTTAACTAGTTCAAATTTCTAGTACACAAAATAAATTTTTAATACTGCATAAAAGTAATAAATGAAACGAAAATTCCCTTCTGCTGTGGGATAAGGCTCTTGTACACTGTAAAGACTTGTCACTCGTACTGGTTTAATAAAATTCTGATTGGCCAGTAGCCAATCATAGAATAGAATGGGCAGTCAAGCTAGGAGAATTCTGGGAAGAGGAAAGGCAGAGACACAATTGTAATTTAGAATCAGAAGAAACAAGATGAAAATGCCTTACTGAGGAAAGGTACCATACCAAATAGCTAAACATAATTAAGAATTATGGGTTAAGTTGTTAGAGCTAGTTAATAATAGCTCTGAACTAATAGGCCAAATACTTTATAGTTAAAATAAGCCTTTGTGTGTTTCTTGGGACTGAATGGCTGCAGAAAGAGGCAGAATGGAAACCTCCACCCACACTATGTGCTGTGATCATTCTACTTGTAAATACTAAAGGTTCAACTGACAGTGATATGGCAAAGAAGCAACAAAAGTGGAGATCTCCTAAATTTTATGATCCCTTATTTATGTATACTAATTTAATGTACTTTATTGTCTCTGTATCATTACTTCTTTTGGTACTTTTTCATCTTTTCTGGCCTTTGGAGACTGACTTTTGAAATTTATGGACTCTCTCTAGCAACTTCCTCTAAAGGATGCCTTCAGCACAGTTTTATAAATAAATTTCTGTTATCTTGATTAAACCATCAAGATTGATTAAATATATTTAAGTTTGCGGTCTAAGTATGGATTTCTGTGTGTAGTTGATAACAACTGCTCTAATTTCCTTTCTATAACAGATAAAATGGGATAGAAGGTAAGCTATTGAAAAAAGAGGTCAGGTGATACATATATAGCCGTTAGTCCACGAACTAAAAAATAGTAAAATTTAGTTGTACATATAAACAAAGAAGAAAAAAATCATTCATGTATAAAATAGGCAAGTTAAATTTTGAGTTTTATTTCACAAATTCAGTTTGAAGTTGTAAACATTTCCAAGAAAATATTCATTATTCCATCTTCTTTGATTAAACATTTTATATTTATATTCAATACACTTATGATTCTTTATTGAAGTGTGGTTTGCTATGTAGCATACTAATTTCAAGCTAACTTCATCAGACAGACAAAATGTAGGTTACATTAAAACATTTATTTTTTATGAACTTCAAATTAAAGTTTTAGTTGAATGAGAGCTATGTGACTCCTTAAGACAATGCATTTTAGTTTTTCTTTCAACTACTACTAAATCTTTCTTCATAATAAAATTGCATATTATGAATGTAATTATGTTATCCAAATTTTAGCAGAGTTTTTTGGTAATTCCAAGATACCAATATCAAAAATTTATTGTGTAACTCACTAATATTTAGGATAATTAAAGAAATTGCTTTTATTAATCAAAATAAGTGAAGAAGGAGAGGCTTGCTTCTTCTTTTATTTTACCCCTTGTACTCAACTTTTACCTAATTAAAATAGCATTAAATGATACTTTGAATATATTGTTAATCATTAATCAAAACTATAACATATCTAAGGTATATAATTTTGGAAATAACTTTGTAACAGAATTGAGTTTATTCTTTAGATTGTACCTTGGTATTCAAATAAATTGTAATGTTTGTTTTAGTTCAAAGAGAATTCAACATCGCTTTTTAAAACTATTTTATTTATAGTTTCATTAAATATGTGAGAGCTTTTATTTCTACACATGATTATAATTGTATTGGTAGAAAACTGATCTGTTGATGAAAATATGAATATGTCAATCATAGAAAAGATAGAGAAAATTTTAAAAAACTCTACAGAGCATGGTCTATGCAAAGTATCATTTTAAGAAACGCTATCAAATATGTTAAATAATTATGGCTCACCCATTTTCCTCAAATGGACAAAATCTGACTATGTGAGAAATTTTTACTAGTTATTACCAGAAATACCAATTCACCAATTCTACTACAATCAGTAAAATTTGTGCATAATTTTCCATTCATCTAGGCATGTCAGAAGCTACATCCTCAAATTCTAAAGTTTCAACATTACTGACTAATCATAACAGAACAAGAAAACTAAAAATTATTCTGAATAGAAAGGTTGGTACATGTTCTAACTTCCACATGAAGAATGAGTAACACTAAAACCTGCCCACGGGAGAAATAAAAGTAATGATATATTAAATTTTACAGGAAAATGGATGGAGCTAAAAACATTATTTTGAGTGGCATAACCCAGACACAGAAAGACAATTATCGCATCTACTCTCTCATAAGAGGTTTTTCAAACATAAAACAAAGAAAACCAGCCTACATATCACAAACCCAGAGAACCTAGACTACAATGAGGACACTAAAAAAGACTTACATAGATCTAATCTACATAGAAAGTAGAAAAAGACAAGATCTTCTGAGTAAATTGGGAGAATGGAGACCTTGGGGGATGTTTGAAGGGAGAGGGGAGAGGCAGGGGTGGGAGCAGAGAAAAATGTAGAACCAAATAAAAAGTTAATAAGAAAAAAAAAACTGCACGGGGCTGGAGAGATGGCTCAGCGATTAAGAGCATTGCCTGCTCTTTCAAAGGTTCTGAGTTCAATTCCCGGCAAACACATGGTGACTCACAACCATCTGTAATGAGGTCTGGTGCCCTCTTCTGGCCTGCAGACATACACACAGACAGAATATTGCATACATAAATAAATATTTTTTAAAAGAAATAAAAAAATTTAAAAAAAAAAAAAGAAAAGAAAAGACTGCAGAAGAAATAATCATATTCCAAAAGAAGACTTAGGAGCAAGATCACATATAGGTAACCACAGAATGTGCTTCAGGTGTTAATTTTCAAGTATGACTTCATTTTCTGGGTCATGGAATCGAATGGCATGTGGACTATATAAGGTTGAATTACAGGTTCGCTAAGCCAGAAATAATATAACACTTCATGATTTTTAAATGGAAGTTACAGTTACTGTACCTCAGACATCATACATTTTGGTATACAGTAGAAATGTACAACATTTTTTTAAAATTTGTTTAACATCTCATGGTCTGGTGTTGTAAAGATGGAAATTAACAACATATTCAAGTAAAATATGTGCCTGTGTGTATATGTATACCTTAAAAATTGCTTACCATGTAAAATTGATAGTTGTTAAAAATTAGCATAGTATTTGGAACAGTGGTATGTCACATTTTAGCTAAGTCAAGAAATAGAATGTGAATGACCTGCAAAGGCGATACATTATCATCACCATAAAACTTCCTGAAATATTATCCTTGCCGGGGACCACAGGGCATGTCACCCAAACAACTGCTTTGAAATGAGTTATGTGAGTTCAGAGTACAGTTCAAAGACTAGATTATAAACACAAGTGAACAGACCTCCTGCTGCAAAACTGGCCTCATTTCAACTGTAAAATTATTCATAAGAAAATTTTAAATTCTTTTTTTTTTTTTAGTTTCAAGAACTTCATGTGACTCCATGAAAGTTATTGACAAGTAAACTACCTGCTATTTTCTACTTTGCTCTATTTATTTTATTTTACCTGGAGTGCTTTCATAGAATAACTGGATCCATAGCAATTTATAAGTCAATTCAATGCAACAATCCAAGAACTAGGATGATTAATGTGAATCTCTTAATATATTCAAAGTGATGTGAAGCATGCAAAATATTCTTCTCAGTTCTGCATATAATATATGCCCTGACACTTTCCCAAGCCCATTGCTGAACACAAATTTGAATCCTAATAAATAAGAAAATCCATAGGAACATAAGAGAGCCAACTTTTCATTTCAAAGATCTATAAAGAGCATGACCACTGACTCTGCAACACAGTTTCTTTGTCTGTGTTCATGCAGATTTCACAATAGCTTGTTCCAAAATGTGATATTCTCTTATAAAAGATAATTTTTAAAAATTGAAATATCATTTTCTTCACAGAGATTATGAAAAGTTTCCTTCTCTTTTATCATATTTCATACTACTTTGATAAAATATTTTAATAGTCTCTAAATCTGAAGACATAAAAATAAAGGCAACAGCATCACCACTTCCAACTGAAAGATAATTTTTTAACTTTTTAATTTGGATTTTTTAAAAGTGTAATAACAATGAACATATTTAGGCAGTTTTTAAATAAAATTTTCCTGGGTTCCAATTACTATTACACATTAAATATCTATAAAGTTTTAATTATATGTAAATATCTAATTTGTCATGCTTTTTAAACTTCATATTTTATTATGTCTGTATTTTATATAATATACTAATTAATGCATACGCTATAAGTGTCTGAGAGCATTTATACATTACAGATTTATATATGCATACACAATAATAAATGTAATGGAAATAAAACAATCATAAAGGTGTCTTTTTCACTACAACTTCATGTAAAGGCAAAGTTTCACATCCATCTGACTTCATCACAAGGTCCTCAGAACCCATGATGATAATGCATATTTCTTTGTTGTTGAACACCGTCCTAAATTCTGAAAGTGATTCCAGGAAACCTAATTTCAAAAGGTAGACAATTTAGCGTTAACTCTCAAAAATATAAGATTCTTTAAGAAGCATCAAATGAAGTGGAAGCAAACTAAAATAGCACAGACTGATGCAGTTCCTGAGCTGAAGTCAATGGGATGAATAAGGAGCCAATGAATGGAGGCTAATCAGCTGAGGTGCAGCAATGACTTCCTTCCTTTCCATTGGTCAACACAGGAGAGACCATTTGGGAAGAAAAGAAGTAGATTGCTTTGAACAGACCCTTACTTACAAGAATATTTCTCTAGAAGAAAACGGAAATTCTACATCATCTGACTAGCTCTAGTGATGGTTGATCACACCTCAGTATAATGTCTAGGTTCACTGGAGGATGGGCAAAAGCTTCCTCATAGCTCCACAGCTTTCATCACCTTACTCTGAAAAAAGTCACTTTCATTCTTTTCCCTATAGCTAAGTACGGTAACATTTAAAATTTGTTATTCAGAAATAATTATTAGTGAGAATAGAGTTATATAATGAAGACATCAATCCTTTTAGATTTGAGGTAACAAGGTCATAAGTATGGATATATTTTGATTTTTCTAAATGCAGTCATCCAGTTTGACCAGAATCAATCGTTACAGATGTTATCTTGTTTCCAGTGTGTATTCAGGGTACTTTATAAATAAACAGATGTCCATAGGTGTATGGAATTACATGAGCATCTTTAATTTGATTTCATTTATCAGCATGTCTTTTTAATATCCCACGCAGTTTTTATTACTATACCTCTATCGTACAGTTTGAGCTGGGATGGTGAGATTTCCAAGAGTTGTTTATTCTTATTCTTATTATTGTCTATTTTAGATATGTTGCTTTATTTGTGTTTCCATATAAAGCAAAAAATGGTCCTTTAGTGATCTATAAAGTATTGTGTTTTAACTAATTATGATTGGGATTAAATTGAATGTGATGACTGTTTTTTGTTGGATGATGTTTTTATTAATATATCAATCCTGAACCCTGAGCATGAGGATATATTCTTCAATTTCTTTCTTCAAGGACTTGAAGTATTTTATCATACAAATCGTTCACTTGCTTGGCTTGAGTTACGAAATGGTATTTTATTCATTATTATTCAAATTATATTTGAATCTATTTATGAAAGGTGTTCCTTCTCTCTTTCTTTCTCAGTCATTTGTCATCTGTATGTAGGAAGCAATTGATTTTTGTGAGTTAATTTTGAATCCATCTACCTTGTTGAAAATATTTTTCAGCCGCAGGAGTTTTGGGAAGGAATTTTTAGGTTCATACGTAAAATAAAATATTATCTGCAAACAAATGTCCTTTGCCAGTTCCCTTTTCATCTCGTAGTCCCTTCATCTCCTTCAGTTGTTTACTGCTCAAGTTGAGACGTCAAGATCTGAATTGAAGCCCTATAGTTAGGACAATTTTGTTTTGATTCTGATTTTATTGGAATTGCTTTCTTTATCCATTTAAGTTGATGATATTTAGAGGCTTGCTCTAAGCTATTTTTATTATGTTGAGATATGTTACTTAATTCTCTAACCTCTCCAGGACATTTATCATTATAATTGCAGTAGCTATTAAGTAAATTAAATATAATACAAATGTATATTATATAATTTAAAACATGAAAGTTTTATTAGTGAACTCTGTATCAGTTTATCTGGACATTCAGTATACTTACTATTCACATCCAAATATCTAAAGGTACTACAACTACTCAAGTTAGGATAACTGGTTTTGCATTACACAGGACTGAATAGCCATGTCATCTAGCAGAATTGGTTCAAACACATTTTATTTCTTCCTTATTTTTAATTAAAAAGCTAAAACAGAAATTTTAAGATTTCTATACATCTAGATGAATTAAAGGGCATATTTACTACAATTAAACAATTTCTATTATACCTAAAAAATCTGTTAGTTCTTTCAGAGAGGATGACAATTCTGGCTTTAAAGCATTTATATAACAACTTTGAGGAGAGAAACTCACAAATATCTGGACTATTCATCTCTCCAGTTCCTGGAGAAAACAGTAGTAATAGCACAACTTGCAAACAGGTTTATGAAATACTGACAAATTTTTCTCAGAATTTTAGTTTTGTAAACACAGCAAGGCCTTTCACTCACTAGAGTATCTTTAAAGATTTTCAATAATAAGCAAATACATGAGTTCTTTTCAAAGAGAAAGATGCTTAAGTTCCGATGAATGTTTCCTGTATTATTGCCATTTTAGTTGTAAGACGCTACTATTAAAAAACACTATAAGGAAATTTCCAGCATGTGGGACACAGAGGCAAGTATTCAGAAATTCAAAGACAGACTGGAGCACACTACAATTTCAAAATCATTCTGAATGATGTATATTCTACTCAGAAATAAAGAAAGAAAAATGATAAGGGAGATAAATATACTATATTATTTCATGTCATAAGTTTTTTTCTGCTTGACTGCAGAGTTTGAGGTGATCTTGAATCATATTTGTTTTATTATCAGAAAGTTAAGTATATGCAAATAGCTCAAAAAGTTTGTTTATACATAGTACATACAGTGAATTTGAAATCTGACTAGCATTGTTTGTGCTAGATGGTACTCTGCACACTAATAGTCGAGAAAATTCATCATCAACATCACCCAGCTACAAACCCTGAAAGCTACAAAAATGGTGTGGTACATAATATATTGATTCAAAAGTGGCATAAGTGTTATGAGTACAACTAATCATTTTGCACTGGATGAAAACACACTTGATGAAATTGAATCCATTTTTGACCATTTTAATGTGGTCAAAACCCTGAGAAAGGAGAGGTCATGGATCCTAGAGGAAAGCCTACTGCAATCCTTCTTCTAAATAAGCATGACTATGATGTGGGATTTCCCTCTGTATCATTGATTAATAAAGAACTGCTTTGAGCCCATAGCAGAGAACGGAGCAGTGGAGCAGAGCTAGGTGGGGGGACTGGACTGAATGCTGGGAGAAAGAAGGGTGGATTAAGAGAAAAGCCAAGGAGCCACCAAAGACAGATGTTGGGAACTTTACCCGGAAAGCCACAGCCTTCTGGAAAAACACAGATTAGTGGAGATGGGTTAAATTAATATGTGAGAATTAGCCAATAAGGAGCTAGAGCTAATGGACCAAACAGTGATTTAATTAGTGTGGTTTCTGTGTGATTATTTTTGGGCTAAGCGGCCAGGAACTAACTAGCGGCCTCCCTTCTACTACATAGCAATAAAATGACTCCTAATGAATGACACATCATTGTGTCATGTCTACACAACAGTGAAATGTTCATTAGGAAGCTTGTTCTTCCAGTACATGGTACTTAACCAAGCAATCTGTAACTGGACAATGTACAGAGACGGAGCAACTTGAAAATTAACAAAAAAAAGCTATTTGTAATTGATATCTTCTAGGATACAAAAAAATCAGTTTTATCTAATAGAATGATATACGCTATATCAAGCACATTTCAAGGCAGGCTTCATGCCCAGTAGTAGATTCCCAATATTTTGATGTTACTTATTATTTCATTATGGCATTTTTCATCCTATTAGATTTTTCTTTTGTGTTCTGTTTTAGTTGAAAAAGAGATATATTACAAAGTCATGAAATGGAATTAGTACATATATGGGGAATATCTAGAAGGAGTTGGAGGAGGAAAAGTATATGATCAAAATTTATTAGAAAAAATTAAATAAATGTATGCATATAAAATAAAATAAATAAATCATATAATTTATGACCATTGAGGTTAATATGTAAAAAACATTACAATTACTCAAATGAAACAAGAGAACAATAAAATAAATGAAAGATAAATTACCAATAAATATATGCAAGAATGTTTAACATTTCATTTTCAATTTTCAATGCATAACAATAAGTGGTCATGTAGGTGTTACAATCGTTGTAATTATTTTATATTTATATGAGCAATAGCATATGTGTGGCTATATACATAGAGAATGTGAAAAGTGACTATTCATCTAGATGTTCAGAAGATATGAATGTGAGAGTATTCAATTTGATAAAATGGAAGAAATATTAAGCATAAATTTATAAACTGAATAGGAATAGATATAGAATTTTCCTTTGGATAATATTTTTACAAAATATTATTAATCCTACTGATTTAGGAATTAATAAATTTTAAACAAATTCCATAAATATATGGTGACTTTCATTCTTAATTATGTTTATTTTCATAAAAGTAATCAAAGTATAAATTTTTAGTTTTCAAGAAATGTTACATCCTATTGCTAATATATATTTTAATATTACAATTTGTAACCTATTTATTAATACAACTATCAATATTTTTCTTTGAGAAAACTATACATTAACTTAATTATTTGGTATTAGATATTTTCAAGTTTTAATAAAGTAAATGAAGGATATTCTTTTCAAAATCAGTGTTTGTTCTACTTAAATTAGTTTATTGAGTTGATTAATATGATAACTACTGGCATTAAACTCTGTCAGCAATCTGCAAGCTATTGAGTTAAAAATAACTAGCTAAGGTCAAGGATTCATTAATGAGATTCATAGTGACTCCCATATTACTTAAGAACAGATGGTTTTGTTGTTTGGAGCTACAATTAACATTCTCACCTAATTAATATTTGATATATATATGTGTGTGTGCATAAAATAAACACAATAAAATACAGTGTTATTATATTTCTTCTATAACGCTTTTGTCCTTGGTATGCATGTTTTATCATTTGTTTTACAAAAAATTCCTGTTGACATGAAATAAAGAAGTGTGAAAATAGAAGGAAGATATTGATTACATAGCATTACCATGATCAGCAAAAAAACATATGCATGCAAATGAAATGTATTATTTTCCATTTTTCTAAATGGCACTTATCTTCAGGATATATAACATTTGAAATATGCTATTATATCAGCTACATTTCACAAGAAATTACTTCTAACAGTTATAAACCATTGGAAACACATAGTTATATAAGCATTAAACCAAAAAATATTTCATATTAATTTATGGTTCATAGGGAACACATTTTAAAACATATAACTTAAAAAGACAGAATTCTGAAATATTAAATGTTTTGACATGTTATTACTTAACATACCTTAAGTTATTAAAATATTTGTAATTTATCATGTAACACTAGGGTTATGTGTCTCCAGTACAAGTAAAAGAGGGACTCATAAGATTTTAAGAGACAATGGACCAAGAAATCTTCTATGAGATAATGACTTTCATACAGGAAAGAGAAATTGCATCCATGGAGTCTCAACATTATGGTTACTTAAAGAAAATCTTCAATTAACAATTTTAGCTGACATGCTCATGTAAATGATGGGAAAATCTCACAAAGTCACATCCCTACATGAAGATCTATAGCCAATTAGTGATTGCTAAGAGAGGAGAACCAGACTCTATTCAGGAAGAGTCCATAACTAGTTATCTAAAATCACATGTGCAACCCTAAAAACATATACGTAAATTCAAAACAAAATAAACTCAGGAAATTGTCTTTATATATTCTTTTGTATATCTATGTGACAATAGCAAATAGAGAATAAAGAAAACAATAAAAGTAATACAAATAGTATAAGATGGACTTGGGGGTAGAGCATAGGGAGCAGTGGAGAAAGGGAGCTAGGTTAGTGCTGTTATTTTACTCCTTTAATTCTTTTGGCTTTTTTGTCTTTTGACTTTTTCTGAGGTCCACCATGCAGTTCCCAAATAAATCACTCATAAAGGGTCTTAGTCCTTCTTATAATTGCCCGGCCTCACTTTGGCATCTTGACCAAAGTCACTTAGGAATGAAAGGCTTACACTTTTCCACTGTACTTTGAGTTCCATCACTGAAGAAAGATAGTGAAGGAACTCAAACAGTGCAGGAATGTGGAGACAGGAGTTGCTTATTGCCTGAAACCACAGGGCCATATGTGACCCAGTCAAAATGATTAGAGCATCACACACACATCACCAGTCAAGAAAATGTCTTATATAGAGACTTGCCTATAGCTCAACTTAAGGAAGCATATTCTCAATTGAGATCCGTTTTTCCTCAGATAACACCAGCTTGTATTAATTTAACATAAAACAAACTATTCAGAATAGTGCACATTTCTGGGTGTTTTTTTTTCAAAAAAAACCTTTTTAATTGATTTTATTGAGCTATATATTTTTCTCTGTTATCTTCCATTCTTCTCCCCTCCACGTCTACACTCTCCCATGGTACCAATTTACTCAGGAGATCTTGTCTTTTTATAATTCCCATATAGACTAGATAGATCCATGCATGTCTGTATTCTCTGGGATTGTGAATTGTAGGCTGGTTTTCTTTGCTTTATGTATAAAAGCCACTTATGAGTGAGTACATATGATGTCTGTCTTTCTGGGTCTAAGTTACCTCACTCAGTATAGTATTTTCTAGATCCATCCATTTGTCTGCAAATACCAAGATGTCTTTATTTTTCTGCTGTGTTGTACTTCATTGTGTAAATGTGTCACATTTTCCTTATCCATTTTTTTTACAAAATTTATTTATTTATTAAAAATTTCCACCTCCTCCCCTCCTCCCATTTCCCTCCCACTCCCACCCTCCCTCTCCTTCTCCAGTCCTAAGAAAAGTCAGTATGCCCTGGCCTGTGGGAAGTCCAAGGCCCTCCCCCGTCCATCCAGGTCTAGGAAGATGTGCATCCAAACAGACTAGGCTCCCAAAAAGCCAGTTCATGCAGTAGAATCAAAACCCAGTGCCATTTTCATTGGCTTCTCAGTCCGCACTCATTGTCAGCCACATTCAGAGAGTCCGATTTGATCACATGTTCCATCAGTCCCAGTCCAGCTGGCCTTGGTGAGTTTCCATTAGATCAGTCCCACCGTCTCAGTGGGTGGACACACCACTTGCGGTCCTGACTTCCTTGCTCATGTTCTCCCTCCTTTTGCTCTTCATCTGGACTTTGGGAGCTCAGTCCAGTGCTCCAATGTGGATCTTTGTCTCTATCTCCATCCATCGCCAGATGAAGGTTCTATGGTGATATGCAAGATATTCATCAGTGTAGCTATGGGATAAGGCCAGCTCAGGCACCCTCTCCACTGCTGCCCAAGGACCTAGCTGGGAACATCTCCTTGGACCTGGGAACCCCTCTAGAGTCAAGTCTCTTGCCAATCCTAAAATAACTCCCTTAATTAAGATACCTTCATCCCTGCTCCCATATCCACCCTTCCTCCATCTCACCCATCCCATTCCCCCAAGCTCTCCCCAATCCTCCCCTTCTCCCTTCTCTCTCTCCATCTCCCCTTCCAACCACCCCACCCCCACCCTCATGGACCCATCTTTTGCCCAGTGATCTTGTCTACTTCCCATATCCAGGAGAGGGACTTTGAGGTTGTTTCCACGTTCTGGCTATGACAAACAATGCTGCTATGAACATAGTTGAGCAACTCTTTATGTGTTATGACAAGAATTTTAAAGCTTTGAAGAAAAACTTTGAAGAGCACATCAGAAAATGGAAAGATGTTCCATGCTCTTGGGTAAGAATAAATGACATAGTAAAAATGGCAATCTTACCAAAAGCAATCTACCAATTCAATGCAATGCCACCAAAATTACAGCAAAATACTTCACAGACCTCAAAAGAACAGTACTCAGCTTCATATGGAAATGCATAAAACCCAGGAAAGCCAAATCCTATACAGTAAAGGAACTTCTTTAGGCATCACAATCCCTGACTTCAAACTCTACTACAGAGCTACAGTACTGAAAACAACATGATATTGGCATAAAAACAGACAGGAGGACCAATGGAACTGGATCAAGATCCAGATATTAATCCACACACATCCTACAAACACCTGATTTTTGACAAAGAAGCAGAAATATAAAATGTAAAAAAAAAACCTTATTCAACAAATGGTACTGGCATAACTTGATATCAACATGTAGAAAAATCAAAATAGACATATATATATATATGATATATATATATCACTATGCACAAAACTCAAGTCCAGATGGATCAAAGACCTCAACATGAAGCCAGCCACACTGATCCTCAAAGAAGAGAAAGTGGGAAGTACACTTGAACGCATTGGTACAGGAGACCACTTTTTCCTTTTTTTAAAAAATTTCTACAAATGTTACTTTACCCCTTGCTCCATGACTTGCTGTGTGGCTGTGTGGCTGTGTGGCTGTGTGGCTGTGTGGCTGTGTGGCTGTGTGGCTGTGTGGCTGGGTGGCTGGGTGGCTGGGTGGCTGTGTGGCTAGGTGGCTGGCCCCTGATATCTTCCTGTTCTTGTTCTCTCGTTGTTACTCTTTACCTCATTTCTCCTTCTTTTAATTCTCTCATCCTGTCAGCAGCACCTGTCCGTGTTCCTGCCTCACTATCGGACATTCAGCACTCTATTAGACCATCAGGTGATTTATATAGGCAAAGAATCACAGCTTCACAGAGTTAAACAAATGCAGCAAAAACAACAGTAGCAACACATCTTTACATCAAAAAGCAAATGTTACACAGCTTAAACAAAAGTAACACACCTTAAAATAAGATTCCCCGAAAGGTAGGCTAATAGGTAATATATGATAAAGTATATTATAGCCACGTTTTAGATGCCGTAAAGAAACACATTTTTTATAATTGTTAAAGGCCTTCTGAGTGCAGAGATTAAAGGCACAGGTCACCACTATACAGAAAGAGGTAGATAGATATGATGTCATAGGGTTATCTACTGCTGCAGTGAAATACCATAACCAAAAAACAAATTAGGGAGGAAAGATTTATATGGCTTATACTTCCAATTAGAGTCCATCGTTGAAAGAAACATGACAGGAGCTAAAATAGAGCAGGAATCTGAAGGTGTAAAACTGATGCAGAGGCAAAGGAGGTATACTAGAGATGCCTGGCTTGCTCAAACTGCTTTCTAATAGAACCCAGGATAACACGCCCAGGAATTGCAACAACTACAATGGTCCAGGTCTTTTCCTATCAATCAGCAATTAAGAAAATGCTCTGCAGATGGATCCTATGGAAGATTTTTCTCAATTGAGGCTCCCTGCCTTGAGACAACTTCAGTTTGTTTCAAGTTAAATAAAACTGTCCAGCAAAATTGAACATTGTCAGCTTGACACACTCACATGTCAGTATTAAACCACAATCTTTCCTTTACTGTTCACCTTCAGGATTGCACATTAATAAGGAAATCACAAGATAAAATTTTTTATCAACATAAAAAGTCCCACAGTCTTACAAACTCAAAAACTCTGAAAGTTTCCTCTTTAAAATATCAAGTTGCTTTTAAAAATCAAATTTTGTTTATATCGCTCAAATGTCTTTGTAAGAGAAGTTTAAAGTCTCTCATCTGTGGGCTCCTGTCAAATCAAAAAAGGAAGTTATTTTTTACTTCGTAAAGGAAGAACCAGGCACAGTCACAATTGAACAATGCAAAACAGAACTCCCAACAGTGTAAATAATACAAATTCCAAATGTGGGATATGGTTATGATATTCTGAGCTTGTTTCACTTCTCCTATTGGTCTTCAGCAGCATACACATACACACCCCTTGTCTTCTAGGCTTTGATTGACTCCACTCCACTGCTGCTTCCATTCTTGGAGGTTGCCCCAGGTTACAAGTATCTCCAAAATGCTGGGTCTCTTGCTACAAACCAAGTAGTATGTTCACCAATAGCTTCTCTTGTGTTCTCTTCAACCTGTCAAGATTCAACTTCTCTGTGTGACTCCTTCGATCCTGAACCTTTCAACTGCCATAGAGTTTGCACATTCAATATTGACCTCTCCTGGTCTCTCACAGTGTCAAGCCTAAGCTATTTCCCATGATTCCTCCAAGTTTTTGAAGCCAGCACCATTTGTCTGGCTCTTACAATTACAAACTTGCCTGCCAATATAAGGTACAATTTGGCTACCTTTGGACCATAGTGTTAGGGTACTAACTCTCCTAAACATGTCCTAGAAGATTTTAGCTCAGTTGTTTCTTTTTAATCATGTGTAATTTCTCATCCCCAACTAGTCAGCATCCATTATTCCAATAATACAAAGGTTTCAATTCAGTGGTGCTGGTCTCTTGTTAATTACTACTGATTTCTTCAGCTCAAACTGATCAGAACCACAGACTCTTGCTTCAAAATAGCAAAGGATATCACAGAGTCTTTAAACTTCCCTCGAAACTTCACAAGCCAGGCATCTAGCACACTGATAATTTTCAAGATTCTCATCTTCCAAGTTACTATAGAACATCACACTGGGTTTTCAATACTTAATGACTTTTATAGGTAAAAGTTCAAAGTCCTTCCACAACCATCCCCAAAACAACATGGTCATATCTGCCACAGCAATGCCCCACCACTCCTGGTACCAACGTGTCTTGGTGTTTCTATTGTCATGGTGAAGCAACATAGCCAAACAGCAAGCTGGAAAGAAACAGGTTAATCTGGTTTACACTTCCAAATTGTAGTTTACAATTGAAGGAATTCAGAACAGTAACTCAAATAGGGCAGGAATCTGGAATCAGGAACTGATACAGAAACCACAGAAGAGTACTCCTTACTGACTTTATTTTCAAGTTATGAAATACTTGGAAAAAAAACATTTATTTAAAATGATAAAAAGGAAAAAAAGAGGGTCACTTGTCCATTAGGAGCATATGGGTTTTGAAGGGATGATGGTACAGTCTGTTTTCTTATAGAACTATGATCCACTACCCCAGCAATGGCACCACCCACAATGGGCTGGCTTCCCCTCTCTCAGATCCTCCACCCCAGCAATGGCACCACCCACAATGAGCTGGCTGCCCCTCTCTCAGATCCTCCACCCCAGCAATGGCACCACCCACATGGGCTGGCTTCCCCTCTCTCACTCATCAGTTAAGAAGATCACAGGTCCAAGGAGAGATCCCCCAGATTGTTCTCTGGACAGAGGAGAGGGTACCTGAATCGGCCGTGGCCCATAACCATACTGATGCATATTTTGCTTATCACCATAGATCCTTCATCTGGCGAAGGACGGCGATACAGACGGAGACCCACATTGGAGCACCGGACTGAGCCCCCAAGGTCCAAATGAGGAGCAGAAGGAGGAAGAACATGAAAAACGAAATCAGGACTGCGAGGGATGCTATCACCCACTGATACAAGGGAACGGATCTAATGAGAGTTTACCAAGGCCAGTTGGATTGGGACTGAACGAGGACGTGATCTAACCAGATTCTCGGAATTTGGCCGGATTTTCTGAATGTGGCTGGCCCGAAGTCTTTCTGAAAAGCCATTGACTATGATACTGGGACCTGTTTCCTCTGCATATACTGGATTTTGGGGATCCAGTCTGTTTGGATACTCACCTTCCTGGACCTGGAGGGAGGGGGGAGGAACTTGAACTTCCCACAGGGCAGGAAACCCTGACTGCCCTAAGGGACAAAGAGGGAGGAGGAGAGGGAGTGGGGGGAGTGGGAGGGTGTTGGGAAGAGGGGTGGAAATGGAAACTTTTCTAATTTAATAAAATTTACTTTCAAAAAAAAAGAAAATACCATACAGCTGAATCTTTTGAAAACGTTTCACAACTGAGGCTCCCCCTCTTCAGACAACTTTAGTTTGTTTCAATTGACATAAAACTTCATGCTTTGGGGACTTTTTGCCTCATCTTGGATTACCTCATCCAGCCTGGAACGAGTGTGTCTACTTTGACTTATAGTGTCTTCTTTTGTTCTAATTGGCTGTCTTCACTTGGAGGCCTGCTCTTTTCTGAGGAGAAAAGATAGAGAAAGTAAATTTTGGGGAGAGGCCTGGGAGGAATGAAGGAATGGAAAACTGTGGTTGGGATGTATTGTTTGAGAGAAGAATTTATTTTCAATAAAAATAATAAAAAATAAAGGAAAGAAAACCAGCCTACTGTGCTTCATTGGCCTCTAATATAATACTAAATTATCATTCAGTTTTAAACATATTGTCCTTAAGAGCATTCTATGCTATTCCTCCCTTGCTAAATTAATAGGCAGCAAAAACAGTGTTACCAAGGCCTAAGACTGAGAATAAAAATCAACAGTCTCTTCACACTTGACTCTAATCTCGTACAGCACTTGGAACCACAGTGGTAGATGTATGCAGTCACTTTTGACACTTTAGTTATTGTTTTTCCTACATAGTCTCTGAGGCTTAGCTTGATAATTTTATTGTGCATGTTTAACTGTTCCAGGTTTAATGGTATCTGCACTTGAGATGATAGAAATGCATTTTCAGATTTTAAAAATACCATTTGTATAAGACTCTCCGGCACATATTTCATTATCATTTATTTCCGGACAACTATGTGATTAAATAGAGCAAGTGAGGCTTCTAGATTATTGTGAGAACATCTGCCATATCTTTGTCATTTTTATAGTCATTTATGACCATAAAATATCAAGCACTGTTTGGGCTTATCACCCCAACCACTTCATTTTTATAATATTTTTAGCCCCAGCAAATTAATTTTACACATACATTTTTCTGTTATATAAGCCATGCAGACCTTCTGAATTATGTACCTCTATAAATGTGAATTTTGGAAAAAAGATCAAAAGCTAAGGGTGATCAATAAGAGAAAGTGGCAACTTGTCTGCTTCAATGACTAAAGTCTGGACATGAAACTATGAATTACTAGGTTATATTTGTGACTTTGCTATCAATTTTTTGTAAGACTGTTTGGAAGAATTTTCTTCCAGTAATTAGTTTTCAGATATAGCTAAAGCACTTTACATAGATGTGGAGAGAGAGAGAGAGGAGGGAGAGAGAAGAGGTGGGGGGCGACCTTCAGAATTCAGTAAAAGAACCATTTTACTTTCTACAAATATTACATAATTTATTTCAGAGACCTTTTTTTAAGTTTGAACAAACCAAAATGAAATGAATGCATTATGTCAGTATTAATAGTAATCAAAACATTAGCTAGAGAAAATGTGTTAGTGCCTTGCATACTATTAAATGTTGTTAAAATAGGCAAAAAGACTATTAGACATGTTTGTATACTGTTATGTACAGTTGGAATTTTACACTGCTTAAATTATTTATGAGATTGTGGCAGCACTCATAGACCAAGATAGCACCCAGAAAAATTGCTAATATCTATATTCACTTTACATCTTTTCTATTTTTTACTTTTATTCCTCCATTTGAATCAAGACAAATCTCTGTTCCTCCTCTTTCTAGTATTTTACTTTCAATTATTCCCCAGCTGAAAGTAATCGTGTCTCCAAATCCATGTAGCATAGGTTTTTCAGGATGCTTTTTTGTTCTTGTTGCTTGCTTTATTGGTTTCTAAATCTTTTTTAAAAATCTTAAATATTTTACAGGCTTTTCCATTCAAACAACAAAATCCATTCAGGGTGAAATTAAACCAAAGAAATGCTTAGGGAATTGTATGGATCAATTTTTCCATCGTGCAATCCATAAAACAGTTCTGTATTTTTATCTATGTGTAGGAAACATATTTATTGTCTTTAAACCGAATCCTATTCTGCAGCTATTGTCATTCTGTTTTGAAAGTTGCCAAAAGTAATTATGGTGTGTTCATACTAATGTCCACATCTCCACTTTCTCTAAGGGATATAACAAAAAGATGCATGCATGATTATGGCAAGTGCTTATGAGTCCCAGCTTCATGGGAGGCTGGAAGAACTGCAGATTGCTTCTACCAGCAGACCCCAGAAAGTGAGAGAAATGTTTATTTTTTTGGTCTAAGTCCTTTATCTGATTAAATAAGGTTCACTCACATCATGGAATGCAATCAATTTTATTCAAATTGAACGTATTGAAATACTAATTTCATGAAAGAATTGCATTCACTGAAATATAATAAAATTATCGCAAAATATGTAGATATCGAGGCCTCCTCTAGATGAAAAAGCCATTCATGTTGTGCCATCACCTCACCTGTTCTGATCACGTCACATGGACTAGCTCATGAAATAGTGATATACTGCTGTGATAGGACTGTCATTACCTCCTTTACACACTTTCTTTTTTTACTGTTTTTTATTGATTTTTATTGAGCTCTACATTTTTCTCTGCTCCCCTCCCTGTATCAGCACACAACCCTTGCCCTTTAGCGTTCACACATTTAAATAAGCAAAATTAAGGATATCTCCAAATAAAGTAGAAATGACTAAGAAAAACAAGACATTAAAAAATGTTAAACACAGCAATGGGTTCGGGGTAAGAACGTTACCGATTTTGTTAATATTGTATTAGGCAGCATTCAATCATTCCTACTGACGGATATCCACAGTTTATGAAGTAATTTAAGTATCAAATATCCTGAAGTTTCCATTTCACATATTTTCTGGAAATTATCCTTTTGATAGATTTGCAGTTTAGAAAAATTGCTTGTTAATGCGTTCAAATAAATGAATTTTATTAGACACGAAACAAGCAATTTCACTATTTAGTTTCAAAACTGGTTTCATTAGCTCACAACTTAGCTTATCTATTATCAATAACTCCCTCCAATGCCTTGGCAACAAATAATTGACTTTTTAAATATACATATTTAGATTTTTCTGTTAGCAACATCCTACGAGTGGGAGCACTCATTAATTGTTGTTGTTTCTTTCAACTCCACAATGTTCCAAAGGTCATGTATTATATAGCATATATTAGTACCTGTCTTAGCTAGGATTTCTATTGCTGTGGTGAAACACAATGACAAAAAGCCATTTGGGGAGGAAAGGGTTTATTTGGTTTATACTTCAGCATTGCTGTTCATCATTAAAGGAAGTCAGGAGAGGAATTCAAACAGGGCAGGATTCTGGACACAGGAGCTGATACAGAGGCCACCAAGGGGAGCTGCTTACTGGCTTGCTTCCTATGGTTTACTCAGCCAATCTTATTATAGAAACTAGAATCAGCAAACCAGGGAAGGCAACACCCACCATGGGCTGGGTACTCCTCCATTGATCACTAAACGAGATAATGCCTTACAGCATAATCTCTTCTAGACATTTCCTCAGTTTGGGCTCCTTCCGCTCTGGTAACTCTAGCTTGTATCAAGTTGACATACAAAACCAGTCAGTACAGTAACTTACTAGATCTCTGCATTTTCATAATGCTGCATTATGTGTGTGTATGCCATCTTTTTTCTTGCAATAAACACAGGAGAAGATTATATGTTTACCCATTATACATAATGATGATATAAAGAAAAATGTGTGGGGTTTTGTAAAATGTACTTCTTTAGGGATACAAACATAATAGTCAATTACTATGTTATTTGTCTAATTGTAAAAAAAGTACTATTGCTTCAATATATGAGAAATTTGTTGATTTTGTTTCATAATATCATCATAAAAGAACAATTTGCTACTTCCCCCCATATTTTCATAAGGAATGTAAGCAATTAATGTAGATAGAAAATAACTAAGATTTTTAAGGAAGAAGCTAAATGTCACTATTTTTCATATTATTAACATATTTCATGTTTAGCACATCTCCAAGGGATTTTCTCTAATACACACTGGTTTTTTGAATACACATGATCTCATTTTAATATGAAATAAAATGATTCTTGTAACAATTTATCTAACATATTCGACAGATCCTGAGACCTGCCATTAAGTGTGGTTGATATATCCAGTGTTATTCCAGTGAAGCAAACTAATTATCTCTCCTAGCAGTGAAGAGGTGGAAACAGCTTCTTGGTTAGGGATTGGATTTTGCGTTCACTCCAACTTCTTCTACTGGTAATTTACCTGGATTGTACTTAAAAGGGTCCTGTACATGTGATCAGCATTGCAGTAAGTTCATATTTATTCCAGATAGAAATGTTGTTCCCTTGGAATTTTCCACCTCTTTTGTCTCTTATAATCTTTCTGCCTTTTCTTAATTGATCCCTGAAACTTAAAGGCTGTTATGCTAGATAGGCCTAGAATCCACTTATGAGTGAGTACATACCATATTCCTCTTTTTGGGTCTGGGTTACCTCACTCGGTAAAGCGTTTTCTATTTCCATCCATTTGCATATAAAATTCAAGATGTCATTGTTTTTTACCGCTGAGTAAAACTCTAATGTGTATATGTTCCACAACTTCTTTAACCATTCTTCTATTGAGGGGCACCTAGGTCTTTTCCAGGTTCTGGCTTTTACAAATAGTGCAGCGATGAACATAGTTGAACAAATGCTTTTGTAGTATGTTAGGGAATCTTTAGGGTATATTCCCAAGAGTGGAATTGCTGGGTCCTGAGGGAGGTTGACTCCCATTTTCCTGAGAAACCGCCACACTGATTTCCAAAGTGGCTGCACAAGTTTGCATTCCCACCAACAATGGATGAGTGTTCCCCTCACTCCACATCCTCTCCAGCAGAGGCTATCATTGATGTTTTTGAGTTTAGTTACTCTGACAGGTGTAAGATGGTATCTCAAAGTTGTCTTGATTTGCATTTCCCTGATCGCTAAGGAGGTTGAGCATAACCTTAAGTATCTTTTGGCCATTCGAAGTTCTTCTGTTCAGAATTCTCTGTTCAGTTCAGTACACCATTTTTTAATTGGGTTAATTAGAGTTTTAGTGTCTAGTTTCTTGAGTTCTTTGTATATTTTGGAAATCAGACCTCTGTCTGATGAGGGGTTGAGCCTTATATTGAGTTGAAATGCTTTTGTTGCCCTCAAATGTATGTTTTCGAGGAGACCTAATTTTGTGATGCAAAGGGACATACCATTATTTTTCTGTTCATTGTCAAGGACAAGTGTGAATAAAACCTGTCTCCAATAAACTCCCTGGTTAATCCACTACAAATGCTAATATATGCAAATCAGAAAATAAATTATCCATGTTTTTGGCTTTACTATACTAAAAACAAACATAGACATGTAATATATGTGTATTGAAAGATGGTTCAGTAGACAAGAAATGTCCCTGCTGCATCCATATGAAGCCCTGAATTTATTCCCCAGAATCCAAGTAAAATTTCACATGGCATCGCACTGCTGTATCCTCAAGTCTTCTGTCTAGGTGAGTGGGGGATGGACGACTGCTGGGTCCTGCGAGATGCTAGCCACTCAGTCTCAGAAGAATTTACAAGAGAGATAAGCATCTGGCATCTACCCCAGGCGCACCCCCCACAGGTGTGTAATCTATACACTTACACACACATATAGCATTATAGCCTAATGGTCAACAGTATTTTCCCATCAACAATTTGAAATATTTTGCAATAAATATCAAATTAAATTAAATTTATTATCTACTTTAAATTTAAACAATATCAATATTTGAGTAGAATATAATCTCATAAAATCAGTGTCAGGAAGTTTAATGTGCATTTAGAACACAGCTAATATAATAAAAAGTAAGACCTTCCATTAAAAATGTTCATAAGCTCTCAGCTAAATAATGACATTAGTGCATTGTATATTATTGTTATGATCAACAGACAACTTCTTCCTTTTCCTATTTCCTGTGTTCTGGCTTTATTTCTAGGATGAAGCCTTGAGAACAGTTTCAGCCATTTTATTTGTCACACTACCTGTTCCTCAGAGACTTGATTTGCAATCAACAATTATGCAAATTTCTTATCAAGTTACACTTGCAGAATTACATTTTCAGTAACATATGCAGCCATTACCACAGAAAATATGACAAAATGTCAGGGATGGGGACAAGATAGAGCAATCAAAATTGTGAGGCTCTGAAAGTAATTCAAACAGCAGAAGGCTTTCTTTTCCATAGGATCTAATTTTCTAGAGAATAGGAAAGAAACATAACTCCTATAGTTCATTGTTCACTTAATATGTAGCTAATGCCAAGTTTCATTATGTACCATGTTTTGTGAAAGTTCTTGATAACTTAACCTGGGGTTTTATTAAACAATGGTGATAAGTTAATTTGGATTCATGGTAAACTGAAAATTTATGCCATTCTTACTATACTTGCTTTGGTTTTGATAATTGTGCAAAGTATGTGATCCATTAAGTCATTAAATAATCTTGTATAGTTTACAAAATGTTAAATAAATTAAATCATTACAAATTCTTTCATAAGGAAATAACATATGCTGTGGATATTATAACTTCTCATTTTCTTTACATACAAAACATCATTTGCTTACTTAGAATAAATATTTAACAATGTGTGTTTTGTGTACAAAGAATATATTTTATAAAGCTTTATAAATAAAGTTGCTCACTATTCATCTCTTTCATGTATAACTTAAAGCAAAATTATGAGGATATTTGCTCATCACATTTTAGGAAATCCTTTCTCTACATGGAAGGTTCTTTGTACTTTTGAGAAAAAAAAAACTTCCTCAAATAATTAATTACAAAAAGGTAACAATTTCTTGTGGAAAATCTGGATTTCTCTTCTAATGTTAGGACTCACTGTTTAAGCAGAGGAAACACTGCTGATCTTTGCTAATCCTATCTCCAATTATGTTGTGTAGTTATTAAGAATAGCATGTTCTCTTTTGAAAATTTGAATCACTCTCATGTCACTTTTAAAATCTCTATGCTTTCATAATCTCTTCGTGAGTTTCAAGTAATAACTTGGGGCTGAAACTTTCTTAAATAATATGGCGTTTGTACTACTTTTTTTTTTTTTTACAAATGTTGAAAATTGTATATCGTAAAAACCAAGAGCAATTGCTATAATTTTATTCAATTGTTTGAACTTTGGTTATACCATGCAATTTCAAGGAAATATTTCATTTTAATTAGTGCTTTTTGTAACAGGAAGGAATTTAGTCAGCATGCCTAGCATTTTAAATTTACAGAACAATATTTAGGGAGGCAAAATTTCCCATTATGAGGATTCCTTTATTTGAACAGAAAGATATTAATAAAAATCAACTTCTTAATATTTTACAAAATCTGGTCCCAGAATACACTGCAGGTAGGGCAAACTGTAGATCAAAGGTGTGAATCTGTGTTGGTGTCCCAACCACTTGAGTTACAGAAGATGACTCATTCCAACTCGGTGATCCCCACTACTAAAAGTCTTTACTAAGTTTATCCTTGTAGATTCCATGGAGTTTCCCTTACACTAGGTTTCTACCTTAAGTATGCCCTCGATTCCAGTTATTTCTCCGAGGATTTTCTCCACCTGCCCACCCGACTTGATCGCTCCTGTTCCCAATCCCATAGACTCCCAACAAACTGCAAAATCTATTCTATTTCCCCTTGGCAGAGATTTTCATGTGTCTCTCCTTGAGCTTTCCTATTTTCTTGCCTCTCTGGGTTGATAGATTCTCTTAACAGTTAATGTGAACTAATAAGTTACTATAGAACATATTTGTCTTTCTGGGCCTCAGTTACCTCACTCAGGATGTCCTTTCTGGTTCCATCCATTTGCTACAAATTTTATGATATTGTTTTTAACATCTGAGTAATACTCCATTGTATAAATGTACCACATTTTCTTTATCCATTCCTCAGTTGAGGGACATCTAAGTTTTTTCTAGTCTCTGGATTTTATGAATAATGCTTATATGAACATAAATGAGCAAGTGTCTTTGTTTTAGGATGGACTGTCCTTTGGGTATATGCCAAGTAGACCAGAGAGACTTCAATTAGCAACTGATGGAAGCAGATAACAAGTTCCACAAACAAATATTAGCCTGGCCTTGAGTAGTCCTATGGAAGAGAGGAGGAATGATTGGAAACCACAAAAGTCAGAAATACCATGAGAACAAAGACCATATAATCTACTGACTAGGACTAAAAGGAGCTCACAGAAATTAGGGATCTCATGGGAGCTCACCAAGGCCAGCTGTACTGGGACTGGAGGAGCATGTGATCAAACCAGACTCTCTGAATGTGGCTGACAATGAGGACTGACTGAGAAGCCAAGGACAATGGCACTGGGTTTTGATTCTACTGCATGGACTGGCTTTGTGGGAGCCTAGTCTGTTTGGATGTTCACCTTCCTAGACCTGGATGGAGGGGGGAGGACCTTGGGCTTCCCACAGGGCAGGGAACCCTAACTGCTCTTTGGACTGGAGAGGGAGGGGGAGGTGGAGTGGAGGGAGGGGGAAGAAAATGGGAGGAGCGGAGGAGGGGAGGAGGTGGAAATTTTTAATAAATTTTAAAAAAAAGAAAAAGAAATTAGGGAGTCTTTAGGGGTCTTCCCTAGGTCCTCCGTATATATATAATAGTTGAGTAACTTGGTGTTCTTTAGGTATTCCTAACAGTATGACCGGAAGCTGTCTATGACTGTATTACCTACTTGTAGGACCTTTTTTCTCCTATTGTATTGCCTCATCCAACCTTGATGTGATGGTATTGCCTGGACTTATTGTAGCATATTAACCCATATTTGGTTGATGTCCTTGGGAAGTTTGCTCTTTTCTAAGGGGACATGGAGTGTGGAGGTGGGTGGTTCTGTGGGACAGAGGTTGAGGAAGAGACTAGGGAAAAGGGAGGGAGCGGAATATGAGGTGAGGATGAAATATATGAGAGAATAATTTTAAAAAAGAATTTTGCAAACTTTAATTTTGTTCTTTATAAGCATTTGTGGAAGGTGTTTTAGTTAATCCTCACAACAATTCAATAGGAAGGCTTTGATTAATCCTAATTAACTGATGAGAAAGTATTAGAGTAAATACTTGCATCAGACAATCCATATTGTAGCATATGAGACACTATATTTGACTATACTGTATGAGACTGTGTGAAATTATACCCTCACAAAGAAGAAAAGTCTCATCAAAATGCAAAGCACAATGTTCTTTAAAAGTACTGACATCCTTCAATATCAGAGCTGTCGCTTTGTCTTTTGCATCTTGATTTGTGCTATTTGGCTATTGTCTGTTCAAGACTGCTTGTTTCTGAGAAAGAAAGATTCATAGAGTATATCTAGGGAAGCAGAGATGTTGAGGTGCGGGAGGAAGAATAGAGAGAGTACAAACTGTAGTTAGGATGTACCGTATGAATGAAGAATCCATTTTCAATTTAAAAAATAAACTGGCATCCAAATACTTAGTATAATTATTCAGTGTTAAGTCTTTACTGAATTTTGCTTTATTTTGACTTCATAATATTTTTTTACTTTATTGTAAAATATAATTTAAAAATATTTAGAAAAGATAATATGGATAAAGACTACTGAATACAGAAGCATTAAGCAACTTGGAAAAAAGAATACTAATTTTAGCAGTCTTCTACATATTTATGTACATTCTAGACTTTGGCTATTCCTGTGAGCTTCACCTAAATCTAGATGATAAGACCCTATTACTAAAGATATAACACACCATGCTACTTTGATGCAGATAAACGAAAATAAAATTGACAGGAGCAGGCTTCTTCTTACTGTCTAGTTTTTAGAGTCTCAAGGTTATCTGTAGATTTCTGTAGGAAAAAAAATGTGTGAATGCTCTTCTTAGTCAGCTGTGAATCCTGTGGTCTAAAAGTCCAACCAGTCAGGCAACGTGAGTCCAACTATTCAATGTAAACGCTACTGCTGTAGGATTAAGCAGCTACTCTGATCACATTTGATACTGATTATAGGAGGGAATTCATGGTTCACAGGCAAAGTGGTGAGAAGTTCAAGGTAGATGATATAAAAAATCCTATAGAGGTATACTGAATAATGTTTTTCATCTAAGTTTAGAGCTGCATTTTTTTTAATTTTATGTTTGTAGCTACAGCAAAACAATGCTCATAACATTAATCAAGAAGATCTGTCCAGAGAAAGGTTATGAATAAAGAGATTCATGGATATACAGTGTGCTGAGAATAAGTGATAGATGGATGCTTATCTCTAAACAAGACATTTATACACACTGCTATAATGTTTTAGAAGCATTGGGGAAAGCAATGAAGAAATAATATGAAGTCTGAAGACACAGAGTAGAACTACAATAAATTATGATCTGGTAAAAACACAATCATTGCAGTCAAGGGGATATCTGTACCAATTATGTTCTAGAATAGGTGTGCGGACACTCAGTTAAGGAGAGAAGGCTAAGTGGATCAGTGGATGTTCCCCTTTATTGCTGTGTTATCCTGCTCATAGATTCATGGAGAGTAGTGGTAATTTTCTTTAGTATAATTAAAGTATTGACTCCACCAGATTTCAACGGCAGTTCCAATACAACAGTTACATGGATGGCCTTAGAGCTAATGAATCACAAAGATAAATCAAAAATAATAATTCTGGAAAATAGATTAGTAGTAATGAAAAGTGGGTGGTAGGTATGGAAATAATAAGGAGAGTGTTAAGTAGACAGATAACCTTTATATATCATACAACACTATAAAATTGTCAAATAGCAAAATTTGTCACATAAATAAATATGTAAATATATATTACATGAGTGTCTGTGCTGACAACCTATATCATATCTACAAATTCCAAATTCTTCAAAGCAGGATTCTACCCAGGGCTTTGTATTTGGGTCTTATAAAATGGGAATTGAAAAACATATAGATAGCACAATGAGGAAGCACTTGACTCAAAACCTAAGGACTTGAGTTTGATCCCTTTTATCCAAGGGAAAGGGAAAGAACAGACCCCCGGGAAAAAACAAATCCCCACACTCACATCAATGTATACATAGGTTACTAATTAAATAAATGAATCAGGTAAAAGCATTTCTGAAAGATCTAAAGAAAACTAATTTTTGTTCTATCATTGTATAATGTTTATTCATACAATTTAATATCCTAATATGTTTTGCAGCATCGAAGAATAAGGATAATCATACAACACATTCAACAAGGGCAAGATAAAAATATCTTTAGCTAAAAGATATGTTCAAAATCAGACATGTAAAGGTTGTTTTTAAAAAATTGTACAAATATACCATTATTAACCTATTTGTTAGAAAATAAACTTGATATGCTATCTCCTTAATCAGCATTGACAACAAAAATATGTTTAATTATCTGTATATTATTTGATGCTTAAGGGATTAATTAATGGTTGGCATTTTCATTATTCCAAATAATGAAAATCACTGTTGATGAATTATAATTATTAATGTGAACAGTTGCAAGGATGAAAGCACCATTTATGCATACATATGGCACACATATCAACTTTTAACTTATATTTTATTATGAAGACAGAAAAATATCATCTTGGCTTTACCATGGATATAAAACCTGTTAAGGATCTATTCAGAACAGCATTGCTCATGGACCCCCAACATATGCACTGGTTTTCAAATTCTGGCTCCATAAGTTTTTGATGAAAAAAATCAAGCTAAAATCATTTTCAATATCCAATTTTATAATATTTAATGTTTTATGAAAAGATACTTTAATGATATGAAAACAAAATGGAATATTTCAAGGAATTTTATATTTGCCTGTCTTCCCATAGGAAATTAAAATACAAAATTAACTCTCAGTCATCTGTGTATTACTTATTTCTTAGAAGGACAAGTAGAACTCCAGTCATTATTTATGGTAACAATGGAAAGTGAGTATGTTCACCCTGCTACCTTGACATTAAATTTAAATATTGAGACTCCAAATTTGGATACACTGTGTTAGTTTTAAACTACAACTTTCTCCTATCATTTTAAGCTAAAAGTGCTTACTTAATGGAAAAAGAATGTATGTAATAATTTGCTTCCTTTTAATTACAATTCATTATACTTATGTAATCCCAAATGTGTTGATTGCAATTATAATCTGCAATTGAAATAAAATGGATAAGAAAAACTCATTCACAGTTACTGGGGTTCTAAATTGTACCAGATACTCAGGAAATTAGTGTGTAGGGGCTACAAAAATGTGAAAATTAATCCATCATATGGCCCAGTTATACGACTCCATGACATATGCCCAACGGACTGGAGTTCTTGCGCCATAAACACTCAGCCATCATACACTTGCCACTGTATTAACAATACTGGAAATTCATAATAATGCCAAAAATCTAAATCCTCTTCAACTCCTTCATGGATAATGAAAGGATGGTATTTATACACATTTCAGCTCAGCTTAGAATAAAAATAAAATCATACAATCTTCAAATAAATGGATTGAACTAGAAAAAAAATCATGTTAAGTGGGTTAACTCCCACACACAGAAGGTCAAATATTATATTTTCTTTCTGATCTGAGATTCTGAGTTCCAAATATTCAGATGTAAGTAAAATATTTGGAGTAAATGTGTAAACCATGAAAGTCAAAATAAACAATGAGGGTAAGGGATAATACAGAAAGGGGTACAAGGGAAGGGTTTAGATGAAGAAAGTGAAGGTAGGTAATGATGAAATTATATTAGAATAAAAAAGTAAAATGAAAATATTTTAGACATCACACTGGTTTTGTTCCTCATTATTAATCATAACTTATTATACAATATTATTATTGATTTTCTGTATTCAGTGGAATGAGCTCTTTGGATAGTCGTCCAAAATACTTTCTTATTTTATGAATTCAACTATTATCATCCAAATCTAAAATTAATCAATGCTTTTATTTTCATCAGAGAAAGCATAGTAATCCTTAGATGTGAACATGTCATCAGTAGTGATGGAGTAAAATAGATGTTAGACTGGTTTTTGACACAAACCTTTACTATGTTTTCTCTTAAAGTTACCGGTTAACATATGTAATACAGAGAAATAACTTGTTTGGGATACCTTTAATACTTGTTAAAGTTAATACTACATTTTCCTTTAAAACTGTGTATATATTTGATCTGGAACATAGACTTGGTGGTTTAAAGTCCTTGTTGCTTTTACATAGGCCCTAGGTGCAGTTTCCAGAACACACAACAACAGTCTTTACCACCATTTCCAGAGACTCTGACACTCTCTTCTAAATTCCATGGTCACAATTCGGCATATGGTATTGTGGTAAATTATTTGTGTTTTCATAAATAAACCTTATCTGAAGATCAGAGGACAAATCTTCATAACAGTCAATCAAACAGGGCAAGGAGTGGTGGCATACCTTTAAGCCTAGGACTCGGGACACAGAGGCAAAGAAATCTCAGTGAGTTCTGGTTACCCTGGGCTACACAAGATTTATCCAGAAACAGATTCAGGAGGTGCTGGTT
This sequence comes from Myodes glareolus, assembly GCF_982192425.1. Lineage (NCBI taxonomy): Eukaryota > Metazoa > Chordata > Mammalia > Rodentia > Cricetidae > Myodes > Myodes glareolus. Next base: position 71,039,140 of record NC_142037.1, on the reverse strand, counting down.
TACACCTTTAATCCCAGCAATAGCGAGTTGGAGACAGGAGCAATATGGCTGAGTGGAAGAGACAGGAACTCAGTGGACTGTGGAGTCTGAGTGTTTGTGGAGACAGGAACTCGCCCTTTCAGTCTGAAGAGTTGGTAGAGGTAAAAGGTCTGCCTAGTAGTTGCTTGCTTTGCTCTTCTGATCTTCAGTTTGAATCCCAATATCTGTCTCTGGGTTTTTATCATCCATGAAACAATATGATACACAGGTGCACATGCAGGCAGAGCGCACAATCAAACTAAAATATAAGCAAACGTATAAATGTTTATAAGTTACAAAGTGACAAAGGATAAAGCTCAGCTTACTGTTTGATGGAGTCACAAGAAGAGCATGAAGTCAATAAAGTAAATCTTTAAGTACTTAATTTCAGTATAACAAAATTAGATTATAAGATATAATGAATAGGTGTTAAATTCATATAAATGGAAATATGAAAATGCAAGATTTTCAAACTATATAGAGAAGAAGAACAATATTGTGATCATTCAGTGACAACAATATTACAAGTATGTTCAGTGTCTTAATAGATTTTAATCCTAAAATCATTTATCCATATTCACTTATATAATACTATCTTTTAGAATCTGTAGCCAGAGAATTGAATATATTTCATCTTTATAACCTAAGATTTTCTTTGCTTATTTATGGAAAAAATTTAAAAACATCCTATGTGTATCTTCTCAAACATACTCGAATTTAGATGTAAATCTTTCATTCATGGTTCTCTCTTTCAGTTTACTGATTGTCTTATTCTATTACTGTGAAGAGACACTGTGACCAAGGAAACAATTATAAAAATATTTTGTTGGGGGCTAGTTCATTATTTTAGAGTGTTATTTCATGATTATCAAGACAGGACGTGGAAAGGCATGGTGCTAGGGTAGTAGCTGAGAAAAAACAACCTGATCCACAGGCAGCAAGCAGAGAGACCAACTCAGTTTAAGAGGGTAAACCCTCAAAACCCACCCACATCAATAAGGTCACATTTTGGCCAAAAGGCATTACCTAATCATTTCTAAACAGTTCCACAACTGGTGACTAAGTATGCAAATATGTTAGTGTATGGGGACCATTATCCTTCAGATCAACACAATGTTGAACTTCACTTTGTACCAACCACAGTATATCTGCTTGACTTTTTATTATCGCAGATTATTATTAAATTAAAGGATCTCCTGCATTACACTAAATAAAATTTATATGAGAATATCTTGTTGAAACATGAATTTTCATTACTAAATATTATCCAATTCCTAAACTTCTTCTCTAAGCAATATCATTAAAGATTTCTAAATATTATTATGATATAAAATACAATATTTCCATAATTGACAGCTATTTTAAAATAAAATTTCAGTTTTCCTCTCTTAGTCCAAGAGTCAGGTACCAAAATAAGGACTCAAACTCATAGAAATCTGCCTACCTCTGCCTCCTGAGCGATGGGATTAAAGGCGTGTGCCACCACCTAGCTTTTCTAGGTTTTTGCTGATGGTTTTTTCTCAACTGTAAGTATTTCCTGGCAAAATTTTTAGGGTTGTTTGTTTAGGCTATGATAGCATCTGATAATAATAATACTTTGATCCTTCCTTTCCAACTTGTATCCCCTTGATCTCTTTTGCAATTTGATAAAGTATGTCATCACAGTCAGAATGACTGAGATTAACAAAACAAATTTTGTCAAATGCTGGGAAGTTAGTGGAGAAAGAGGACCCATCATTTAATGTGAGTGGGAATGGAAATTTTTGTAGCCAATCTATAAAATATTATGGGGAATCCACACAGAACTAAACTAAATCTATAAAATATGCAGCACCACGCTGGTATACACTCATAGGATACAACATACTTCTCCAAGGCAAAGTCTCAGGATTATACATTATCATATTATATTTTAAAATGCTCTTATTTTCATTTCCAACTTATGTTTTAACTAATTATTTCAAATATCTGAAATCAGTAACAGGTTTTATTATCTATACACATTTGAATATTAAAGTAAATGTCATTGGAGGTTTAAAAAATAAGGGTTGAGAGTTTACCTTAATAGTAGGATACATGCTTATTCTTCCTGTCCTTTTATAGGAATATAGGTTGTTTATTAACTTCACCTTTTTATTCTAAAAAGAACATTCATTCTCTTCCATCTTTCTAGTGGAAACACTGCAAATAATTCAATAAAATCACTAGCATGGGTAGCATGCAGTGCCTGGTATTGCTATTTTGTAATATATAGTTATTCCTCCTCAGAGTATGGTTTTATAAATATACTAGTCATGAAGAATTAGATTCAAGTCAAAACAGGGAACCATATTGTGGCCTTTTAAAGTCAAGATCATATTTTGATTAACAGAGGCAATAATTGCAGCCTCTAGGAGGTTAGACTTTATTAAACTCTTTGTGTCCAGCCCTGTTTCTTACAGAAGGAAGCGTTTCAAGCTCCTACTGCCTGGAGACTTTTAGCACCTCTCATACAGTGTGATTTTAGTTCAGTTTCTTTTGCAAACTGAAGTGTGTGTTTCTTTACAACCAGGAACTTGTCTTATTCATTGGTTTATCATTCATTTTAAGCATTTGTTCATTATTTTATTTAGGAATTCATTAATCTTGCAATTAACATGAGTTCAAAAGTGTTCACCATAACAGGATACAAGATATTTGATAAATTAAAAAAGGCAAATGACTAAAAATTTGATAAAATTATTACAAGCTGTAAGATTAAATCTATATTAATTTTTAAAATGTGTAATCTGTTTTCTAAACCCTCTGGTCACTAACTCTGTAAACCTAGTAAAAACTTAAAGAACATTTGCTTAACAAATATTTTTCTCAAATACCCTATAAAAAGTCATTTCCTATTTAGTGTTTTTCTTTTATTGAAAAGAGATGTTTTCTTTCAATATATTCGGATTAAAATTACCCCTATACAAACTCCTCTAAGATCTACCACACGTCCCCTCAATACCAAGTACAAACAATTTCTTACCTATCCTTAGAATATAAGCAGACATCTAGGGAGTAATAACAAAATAATAATGTAAAATAAGATTAAACAAAAACAAATAAGAACAGAATAGTTTAGAATGAAAAACAAATGAAAAGGAGTCAAAGAAACAACATGGGAAACTGATATAGATGTATAACCAATTCATGCACTAAAGAATGCCATACTCCTAAAGGACCTGTAATGTTAATTAAAAATAAAGTCTGACAGAACATTATGAGACGAACAACCTTCAAATATGATATTGATTTCACTTTTTGTTGGCCATTTATAGCTTATAATCAGACCTGCTCTTAAGAGTGTCTTGTATCCCCAATGATACTTCACTGGAGAGATTTAATTTTTCAATTGTGAGGTTTTTTTTTTTTTCATTTGGTGATGGCTTCTGGATTAACAATGTGGCTTTAATTGAGTAGATAGTAAAAGAGGCCCCAAGAGAACCTCCCCCACCCAAAACACAATGGTATTGATTGATCTTCAAAAATGAATAGTAGGGAAATTTTACTGAAGACAGCACCTACACAAGACATTGGACATTGAGAGTTGGAGCTAGTACCTAAATGGAACTTTCACCACTACCCTACTCATAAGTGGTAATAGTACTGAAAAGTAAGTACTTTGACCACCACCAAAAAAGGTTATTAAACATCAACTAACATACAAACTCTTCAAATTTTTTGACAGTGATGGCATCCTTGTGCTAGGGTATTAATAGCACAATGCTTGTGAGACTAATCAACCAATATCTGATTGAATTTGAAGCCTATCCCATGAGAAGGAGTCAATGCCCAAAACTGCCCATAAGAAAAAGACCATGAGAAATGAGGCCCTGGACCTATGGAGAAGCAAAGTATTCTTGCTGTGCTCAGTGAAAGTAGCAACAGAATGTCTCCTAAAAATATTCTTCTATGCACATACATTAGTACCTTGCTCAGATATTATCAGAGAAGCATCCTTTTGCAGCAGTTGGAAGCAAGTACAGAGAACTACAGCCAGACAATACACAGAGAATTAGATTTTGGATCGCTCAACTTTAATGGAATGTATTCAATGAATTCTGTTGCTCAGGGTTCAGGGAATCATGCCAAAGAGGAGGTAGAATGAGTGTAAGAGCCAGAGAGGATGGAGGACACCAGGAGAATGAGCTGGTCTAAATTAAAAAGATCAGAACTCATATGAAGTCAGAGACTAAAGCTTCATGCACAGATACTGCATATGTCAAAGTAGATAGAGTTCCATCACTGACAGGGCACACAGACACATGGAGTTATTTCTTAAAACTTCTCTTTTAAACATTTGATTCAGGTAAATAGCAAATAAAAAGCTATATTTGTGAAGCATTATAGAAAATTTTAACTATTTAAAATATACCCCATATTTTACCTTTGTCTTATCTGTAAATTGATAAGACTATTCTTTTCCAAGCATATTTTTCATAAATAAAAACAAAAGAATATTTTAGTGTTGCCCAAACTATGATTACTAGATTGGATTTTCAGGTTATTGAATAGGATGTATAAGAATTAATAAAACATTACCTCATACAATTGGTTCAGAGTTTTTCTTAAAGGTAAAATGATTTGACTCTGCTTATATCAAGTTATACTTAGAACACATAGTACAAATTTCAACAAGATTGTTTGACAAAAAGACTGGTTCTGAAACATAATGAAAATTTACTTGTATACTAGTTGATATCCAAATACTTTGCTGAAAGTGCTGGTGTGTTCTAGGAGTTTTCCAGTGAAGTGTTTGGGTCACCTATGCATAATATCCCATTAGCTGTTAATGGGGACACTTTAACTCCTTCTTGTCATATTCATATCCCCCATGTTGCCTTGTCTTTTCTATTTTCTACCTAAGACATTGAGAACTATGTTGAATAGAGACAGTAGAGAGCCCTGCCTTGAAACATAAGTAGGTAGTTTTTTATGTTGAAGAAAACCCACTGGGAAAGATAACAGAGAAGCCATATATCTCATTCAAGAAAGGATTAAAAAGAATCAAATAAAAATCTCACTTGGAATTTACGTAACCAAAACGTTTTCTATAGATGCCATTTACCAAAGTTAAATAATTTTCAGATAATCACTTTAAGTAGAGCTTCAACCTCTAGGAAGTAGAAGTAGTCATTAAAGTCTCAAAAGAAAAAAAAAGCCCAGAGCCAGACAGTTTTAGCACAGAATTTTACCAGACTTCCAGAGAGGAGCTAATGCCAATACTCGGCAAATTGTTCCACAAAATTGAAACAGAACGGACTTTGACAAATTCTCTTCATGAGCCCACAGTCGTCCAACATTCAATCTACACAAAGATTCAAAAACAACAACAAAAACAACAAAAGAAAAAAATTACTGGTCAATTAGCCTTAAGAAAATATATGTAGAAATACTCAATAAAAAACCAGCAGACTGAATCTAAGAACACATCAAAATGATTGTTTACCATAATCAAGTAGGCTTCATCCCAGAGATGCAGGGATAATTCAACATATGAAAATTAATCAATATAATCCAACATATATACAAACTGAAAGAAATGACGCCACCATCTATCTCACTAGATGTTGAAAAGCCTTTGATAAAACCTACCAATCATTATTTGCAAAAGTCTTATAGAAATTAAGGTTGCAAGAGAAATATCAAAACATAGAGAAGGCAGTTCATGAAAGTAAATAATTATCCTGGTGGTGGTAGCACACGCCTTTAATCCCAGCACCAGGAGGCAGAGGCAGGCGGATCTCTGTGAGTTTAAGGTCAGCCTTGTCTACAAGAGCTAGTTACAGGACAGGCTCCAAAACTACAGAGAAACCCTGTCTCAAAAGAACAAAACAAAACAAACAAGCAAACAAACAAAACACAAAAAAGAAAGTAAATATTCAACATAAATTAAGTGAAGAGAAAAATCAAAGCAATCTCCCTTGTATCAGGAACAAGGCAAGTTTATACACTCACTACATATATAGGATACAGGAATAAAGTTCTAAAGGGAATAAAAGACAATGGAAGAAGACTAAGGGGATAGAAGTTGGAAAGAAAGAAGTAAAAGTATGGTTACTTGTAGATGATACGATAGTATATATAAGCCATCCAAAAAATTGTTCCAGTGAACGCTTACAACTGATATATGTCTTAAATGATGTGATTGGATTAACTCAAAAAATTCAGAAACTCCCATTACCTGGGACTGAATGAGCATGGAATCATCCTGGACTCTATGAATGTGTCTTACAATTGAGGCTGACTGATAATGCACTGGGATTTGTCTCTACTGCATGTACTGACTTTTTGGGATCCTAGTCTATTTGAATGCATAACTTTCTAAGCCTGGATGAAGTGGGGAAGGCCTTGGAATTCCCATAGGGCAGGGTACCTTACCCTCTCTTGGGACTGGAGGAGGAGGGGTGAGGGTGTGGGGGAGAGTGGGAGGGAAGTGGGAGGAGGAGAGGAAGTAGATATTTTGATTGATATTATTTGTAAAGTAATAAAAAATATTCAGAAGCTTTTCTATATACAAATGAAAACTGGACTGATAAAGCAATCTGATAATCAACGATCTTTCCAAGAGTCACAAATAATAGAAAATACTTTGGGGTTACTCTAGCCAAGCAAGTGAGAGACTTGAATAACAAAGACTTCAAATCCTTGAAGAAAGAAATTGAAGGAGATATCAGAAGATGGAACGCTCTCTCATGCTCATGGATCAGGAGGATTAACATAGTAAATTTGGCCATCTTACTAAAAGCAACCAACAGATTCTTTGAAGTCCCCATAAAAATTACAGCACATTTTTAAAATTCATTTTATATACCAATCATAGTTCATTCTTCCTCTTCTCCCGAATTAAATCCCATACACTCCTCAGAAAAGGTAAGCCCTCCCATGAGGAGTAAACATGGCCAGGCACATTCAGTTGAAACAGTACAAACCCCTCCCCCATCCTATATTAAGGCTGAACAAGATATCCCACCATTTACAGTGGACTTCCTTAAGGCAGCTCATGCATCAGGGATAGATCCTGGTCACACTGATAGGGGTCCAGCAAGCAGAGAAGGCTACAAAAGTGTTCCCACATGCAGAGAGCCTAGTTCATTTTCATGCAGGTTCCTAGCTATTGTTCTACAATCTGTGAGTTCCCATAATTTTGGGTCAATAGCCTCTGTGAGTCTCCCTGTCATGATACATGGGGGTTGCTCATATAAACCCTCCTCCTTTTCTTCAACTGGGGCCCCATAGATAGGCCTGATGCATGGATGTAGATCCCCGCATAGACCTTGAAAGGACAATGCCCAATTTCATATGACAAAACAAAAAATTTCCCCAGATAGCTAAAACTACTTTGTGCAGTAAAACAACATCCAGATGTATCACAATCACTGATTTCAAGCTCTATTACAGAGCTATAGTAGCAAAAACTGCATGGTATTGACATAAAAAGAGAAAGGTTGGTCAACGGAATTCAGTTGACGATCAAGGCACAAATCCATACACTTATGAACACTTGATTTTTGGCAAAGAAGCCAGAAAGACACAATGAAAGAAACGGTGAATCTTTAGTAAATGTTGCTGGCTAACTGAATGTCTACATGTAGAAGAATGCAAAGTGACCCATATCTATCACACTGCAAAATGTTCAAATCCAAGTGGATAAAAGACCTCAATTTACATTGAGATACACTGAACCTTATAGAAGAAAAAGTGGGAAGTAATCTAGAGCATATTAGAACATCAAACAACTTCCTGAACAAAACACCAGTAGCTCAGGCACTAAGACTCATAAATAGAAACTCATGAAATTGAAATGTAAGGCAAAAGACACCAAAAGTAAGACAAAATGGCATCTCACAGAACACAAAAAGATCTTCACCAATCCCATATACAAAAGAGGCCTCATTTCCAAAATACATAAAGAACTAAAGAAACTAGAAATTGACAAACCAAATAATCCAGTTAAATATGGGATACAATTATAAAGAGAGAAGTCTCCACAGAAGAATCTCAAAAAACTGATAAACACTTAAGGAGATGTTCAGCATCTTTATCAATCAGGGAAAAGAAAATCAAAATGACTCTGAGAATCTCTCTTTTATCTGTCACAATGACTAAGGTTAAAAACACAAGTGTCAACCCACGCTGGAGAGACTATGGAGTAAGGGGAACATTTTTCCTTTGATGGTGGAATCCCGAGCGATTGAGGATATGGAACCTGAACTTGCCATCTTATGTAACTATGCTCCCGCAACTAATGGGAACAGATGCAAAGACCCATAGTCTAACATTAGGTGGCAAATGGCAAAATCCTGGGAAAGAGGGAAAAGAAGGGTTGGAAGTGCCAAAGTGATTGAATTTACCAGAAAGAGGCCCACAGAGTCAAGTAAGCAGCCCTCAGAAGGGCTTACAGAGGTTGAAGAGAAATTCTGGCTTGAAAAACCAGTGTGTGTTATGTGTGTATGTGTAATATAATATAAATATATATATATTAAAATATCAATAGTTTAACATCATTTCATGTTAAATTTCAATTTGACAGCCTGACATCAAGTTCAAAAAGAATATTAGGATATTATGTAAAATATGTTTCATAAGGATACATATAAATAATTTTGCAGTTTATATTCAAAATTGTGAGACTTCTGTTAAAGAAATTGTGTTTAAAATAATATATAAATTTCTGGTATTTCCAAACTGATAATCGATTAAGAGACACATAAATTATATGATAATTTTCATCAACCTGATTATCAAAAGAATTCGTATGTTCTTAACCTAGTGTATCAGAGTTGTTTAACTTAACACTTTCAAGCTAAATTTCCTATACCTTTTGAAATCTGAATAATATTTCCTGAGGCTTTATAAAACAACTTTGTTGTTGTGTTTCCCCTCCTTCATTCATGTCCTTCTGGACTGACCCCTCTCCTATCACCCATTAGAATCCTTTCCTGATTTTTATGTGTTCCCCTCTTATAACTTGCACGGCTGACACTCCTCTCCACAATAACCATAAGCTAGCAAAAAAATTTAGTATCAAAAGCAACAAACTTCTTTTTCAGTGGTTCATAAAAGCAACTGAAGCGGATCCCCAAACAATATTGGATGCTGTTCTTGGTTGTCTCTAAGCAGTTGACAGTAAGCCCTTATTGCTTGAGACCCTGCACAGTTAGGAAATTGGACTCAGATTATTTAAAGTGGCCTGACCCTTAAAGGACATTTCCTGTGGTCTGGTTTCCAGAGGTGTAGAAAGGGCTGTGCAAGCTGCCAAGAGCAGAGAGTAGGTAATGTCTCTCCCAGCTGTGACACCTACAAAGAAAAATAGTAAGCATCATAACAAGACCTGTAAAAGTGAAATAATGATGGTCACATGATTATCGTGACCAACAGATGTTGGAGTGCCTTTAATGACCACTCAACAGGAAAGTCATCATGCCTATTACTAGAAACATGCAGACGAAACAAGACCCAGTGCCATTGTCAATGGCTTCTCAGTCAGCCCCCATGTCAACCACATTCAGAGAATCCGGTTTGATCACATGCTCGTTCAGTCCCAGTCCAGCTGGCCTTGGTGAGATCTCATTAGATCACCACGTTCTTAGTACTGTAGTTCTGTAGTAGAATTTGAAGTCAGGGATTGTGATTCTTTCAGAAGTTCTTTTACTGTATAGAATTGTTTTGGCTACAATGAGTTTTTTTTGCTTTTTCATATGAAGTTGAATACTATTTTTTCAAGCTCTGTGAAAAATGTTGCTGGGATTTTGATGGGCATTGCACTGAATCTGTGGATTACTTTTGGTAAGATTGACAGAAAAAAAATGGCCATTAATTTAAATGTGGGAAGGGACAATAATAAAATGAATGCTGGGTAAAATAGGAGGGACTTGAGTGAGGAAAGAACAGAAGTAATAGTATTATATCTCAATTAAAATGTAAAAATATTTAAAATTATTTAAATTTTGACTTATATTTAAGGCATTTTCATTAAAAACAGAGATAATAGTTTAAATTTCCTGTATATATTTTGAGGCCCCGATCAAGGATTGCCCAGTATCAGTGTCCTCCAGAGGATATGTTTAGTATCAGTGAAGATCATTTGCTATGCTATACGTGATTATCATTGAGAGTCTATATTTCAATGTTCTGTCTGTACTTTCTTGTAGTAAAAAAATAAAAACCCAGAGACAGATATTGGGGTTCAACTCGAATGTCAGAAAAGTCAAGCACCCAGCCACTACCTCTTACTTCTACCTCAGACAGAAATGGAAATCCTACCTCCAGGAATCCCCAGAATTAGACTGACCTGGGACTTGTCTCCTCCTTTCGTATATTCCACTCCAGTGTTGGGATGAAAGGCCTGCACTACTACTGCTGGGCTTCTATTGTAAATTAGTGTAGCTCCTGGGACTAAATGTGTGTGCCACCAGTACATGATCTAAATGGATGACCATTGTGCCAAGTTTTGCTTATTCAAATACAAATAAAATATCACTATAGTCCCTAGGCATGTAAATTATTAATGGACTGTATAGAATACTATGTAAAAGTACAAGGTTAAAGTTAGGCACACATTCAGCATACTTTTCTATATAGATGATAAAATGAAAAGGTTTGGGCATAGGTAGTAGATATTCAAGTTCTAATATGTAAACTAGCTCCTTAATACATGGGTTTGAAACACATAAAAGGTGAATGAATATGCACATAAGAAAATTATATTATTAAAACTATAATATTCCTGTTTAACATTTTGATTTTTCAGTTCGTTTTTCCATGAATTAACTTTCTTCAAGCATAAAACATGTATATTAATTTCAATTTTTTGGACAATAGAATAATTAATGAAGTTTAAGAAATCTTTTTGTTTATTTGTTTTTCAGACAGGGTTTCTCTATATTTTTGAAGTCTGTTCTGGAACTAGCTCTTATAGATCTGAGTGGCCTCGAGTTCTCAGAGGTCTGCCTTCCTTTACCTCCGCAGTGCTGGGATTAAAGACATGCACCACCAATGTTCAGAAATGTTTAAGAATTTATAACACAAAATTTGATTGAAATATTTTGTTAGTGTGTATATCTTTTTCATATCATTTTTAAGATTATAATATTGCTGTGCATTTCCCCTTCTTTTGTCTTCCCTCCTAACATTCCCATATACTACTCTCCACTGTACTTCAAGCTTATGGTCTCTTTTTTCACTAACTATTATTGCAAGAATATATACATATACACATTTGCATATATTGCTTTACCTAAGCATTTCAATATTTAATGTTACTTATAAGTATGTTTTCATGGCTGACCATTTGGCACTGGAAAATGAGTTGTGCATTCACTGAGAAAGATCACCTTTTTTGCATCCATCCTTCCTCAGAGGTCTACAATTCTTTGTGTAGGGTTAAGGCCTCATGGTATTTTGCCCCTCATTTCTGTCGTGTCTGTTGTTGTCCTTGCTCAGCTCCTATTTGGAACATTGAGCTAATGAGACATTGTTTATTTAAAATGCATTATTTTTTTCATGCAATATACCCTGATTAATTTCCCCTTCCTCTATTTCTCCCAGTTCATCCTCATCTTCCCTCCTCTCCAGATACACTCCCTTTCTGTCTCTCATTACAAAAGAACAGTCTTCTAAGTGATACCAACAGAACAGGACAAAATATAATACAAAATATAATAAGATGAAGCAAAAACTGTCATATCCAAGTTTGACACACCAACCTAGCCGAAGGAAAAGGGACCCAATAGCAAGTGAAAGAGTCAGGGCCCAATTTATTCTCATAGTCAGGAGTCCTACAATAATACCAATCTATAACATATGCAGAGAACCTGGTGCAAACCCATGTAGGCCCTGTGCCTGCTGTTTCTGTCTCTGTGAGCCCATCTGTGCCTTGTTTAGTTAATGCAGAAGGCCTTCTATTTTGGTGTCCTCCATCCCCTCTGGATGTAAGAAAAGCCCTTCCACTCTTCTTCCTTTTCCACACGATCATCTAAACTCTGAAGGGAGGGATTTGAGGGAGACTCCAATTTAAAATGTGTCTGAATAATGCCTGGCTTTGAATCTCTGCTTCTGCTTCCATCGAGTGCAGCAAGAAGTCTCTCTGATTATAATCGGCTAAAGCACCAAAGTATAAGTAGAGTGGACTATCTTTAGAAATAATTTTATTGATTAAAAAAAAAACAACTGGTAGTGATTGGTTTTACTCTAGATCTCCAGATTACCTATTGTCTAGTTCTTGATCACCCAAGCAGGTCGGTAGTCTTCAGAGTATTCCCCAGTATCAAACAGACTAGAACTTAGGAATGAGGGTTGCAGGTAGGCACCAGTCCAATTTCTCCATATTCAATGAGTTCTGTAGATGTTTTCCTTACCAGTGTACCCCACCTTGCTGTTTGGGAACAGCATAGGCTTTAGGGGACTTTCTGTGGGGCCATCTTAGATAACTCAACTGAATGCAGTCCAGTCCCATCACTGAAGTCCAGCCTGGTACCAAGAGATGAGTAGTTGAGACTGTGTATCCATCATTAATAGGAATCGTCATTAGAATGACCTTCTTAGACTACAGGAAGTTTTCACTGCACTAGGTTTCCACAGCACACCCCAAATGGCACCAGTTCCAGCTGTCTTTCCTTGCATTCTCTTCCTCCACCCAGTGAGACTTTTATAGTTGCTACTTGCTTACTTCTTGATGAAGGCTCAAGATGTTTTCTACTTGTTAACAGGAATAATTATGGGTTCTCTTACTTTAAGTCACATTTTTGACTATTTGATAGCATTGACCCTAAAGTTATATTAAAGACACTTGTGTCAGAGACCAGCTTCAACAACTATACCACTTACCAGTGTAGGGGCATGAATGTTAGATAAATAAGTAAAGAGAATGACGATGCAAGTGAAAATAATAAAACAGAAATATAGGAGACTATCAGCAGGGAGTTTCTCTGAAAACTAAAATCAGCTGCATTTAATTCTCCATATGCTTTTGTATCCCAATATAACCGGGGCAGGGGAAGAAGGCAAATAGCTGCTTTAACATACAAAGGACCCCTAGAATAGTAACATGCTTCAATACTTTGAGATATCAAGTTATTAATTTATGAGAAAAACATTCTGTTGCTTACGCAGTGAACCCAACCTAGCCTAAGTATCCTGAAGGTAGTCACTCCCCAGGTCAAACCACTTAATTCAAAAGAAGGAGCAGTCATATGCCTGAATTCTCTGACCATTGGTCAGGGTGGAGAGAATATACCTTTATGGGCCATATTAATGTCCAAAACACCAAGTAAGCACACCCTAGGTCAAGTTGTGTAGCCATACTGTGGTTAACAACTTTGAGCAAGCTGAAACTCTCTGACCTTCAGACATGGTGGAAATAGCCTCACTTTCTTGGGCCTCCACACAGTTGTATAGGTTTGGTCCTAAAATTGTGAAATTAAAATAGTATTAGTGTACATTAATAACAAATAGCTCTTACCATTTCATGCATTATCTGCCGAAATTCAGTTTGTTTTTGCTTATGATTTTCATATACTTAATTAACATTGTGAAAATATTCCTATTCAAATATTTTGAAGAAGCATTGCTGATGTAATTTAAAATAATTTTAAAATAAGAATTATTAGTACTTCCTAAATTAAAACAGCCTCATTAAAAAAGGAAAACTTCTAATAAAGGCAAATTAATGATATATGTTTTAATTACTGAATTTTTTAATAGTAGCATCTAGGTTAATGGTTTCTGAATGGCTCATACATTTGAAAATATTCATTGTCCCTAATGTCTTACTACAGTTCAGAAGTCTAGAATATCACAGACCAAATTCTTTACATGTAATAGTTCATATTTTATATTAGTCATTTTATAGAAGCTAGCATGTCAAAAAGCATTGCTAGGAGATTGTTATTGTATTGTGCCATAGTTAAAAGTGACAGAGAAGAAGTAAAGGACTAAGTGAGAGGAGGTTTAGATAGTAACTCACTCTTATTAAATGCTATTTCTCAGCATAACTTCATTAGGGATTAAATTTCTACTAAATAGACTTTGGGAGGATTATGCATTACTTCCTAATATAATTATGCATTATTACTAATAAATAATTGCCTTGCTTATGATATGAAATATATTTAAAGTTTAGGTATTTTTAGTTTCTTCATGTTAATATTTGGTCTATAAATGGTATGATACAGTAAAACACATAGGAAAAGTGATAGTTGCTTCAGAAAATGGTGCTTCAAAAACTTTATATGCAAGGTAAAAGAATAAAGCTTGATCACATTTTCACTACATACATAACTTGACTCAACCATTATCCAAGAGTATATGATCCAATGGATTTAGAAATAAGATAGGCCTGTGGGAAAGGGGATAAATATGGAAGGAATCAAGGAAAAACTTGGAATATGTTCAAATCACATTGTATGGAATTATCAAACAGTTAAAATTCAAAATCATAGAGTAGTAGAAGAAACTACAAAAAAAATGTAAACATAAATAGAAAAAAGTCTGAAAAAGTGTATGGAACAAAAATGAAAGAAGAGATGGGATTGTAATCAATAAGAATCTTCTGCAAAAAAATGATTAACTGTGACAGTACATATTGAAGAATGGAAAAGATGATTTCAAAACTATTCATCTGACCTAGAATTAATACATATTATAAATTAAAAATATCTAATAACACTCAATTAAAATAGGGAAATTATCTAAACAAGCACCTTGGAAAAGACATACATCTAGGCATACCTTTCCAGAAAGTATGTACAACATCATTAGTCAAAAATAGTAAATAAATACCACAATCAAACATCAATTTACTTCAGTTAGAATTACTGTAATAAAAAGATGCTTTAAATCCTGTGAAAGATGAAATGAGTGAGTCATTTTGTACATTTTATGGAGGAAAGCAGTGAATTTACAGAGCCATTATAGGAAAACATATGAAGTTCCTAAGTAAGATAGAGAGCTACAACAGCTAAAGGGTTCTACAAATATATCCAAATAAAATGCAGTGCATATATTGAAAATATAACTGTACTTATAGATAATACAGTATTGTCCATAGCCTGCAAGATATGAAAACAGTAAAGACATTAGTAAAATAAAGAATTGTAAAACATATTCATGATGATGTACAATTCCCCTCTGTATGCTATGAATATGTTTTATTACCAGTGGTTAATGAAGAAATCTGTTTTGGCCAATGGCTTAGTAGAGCAAAGCCAGGTGGAAAATCTGAACAGAGATATATAGAGAGAATGGGGCATAGTTATGGAGACACCATGTAACTGCCAAAAGAGAAGGACATACTGGAACCTTAGGAACCTTAGGAACCTTACCAGTGGGCTACAGTTTGTGGCAACACAGATCTAAAGAAATGTATTAATTTAAGATGTAAGAGCTAACAAGCAATATGCTAGGATTATTGGTGAAATAGTTTTGCAATTAACATAGTTTTGCATGATTATTTGGGTCTGAGCAGTGGGGAAACAAAAGAGCAATCTCTGCTTACATATTCAAAATAAATATCTATTATGTCATAAAAAATAATTAAATTCTGCCATTTGTGACAAGGATGGGAATGGTGTGTATTTATAAAGAGAAATAAGTCAGGTATATAAATAGAAATATTGCAAATATTCTCATTCATATATGGAAGCTAAAATGTTGTGATCATAATATATCATA
This sequence comes from Myodes glareolus, assembly GCF_982192425.1. NCBI lineage: Eukaryota > Metazoa > Chordata > Mammalia > Rodentia > Cricetidae > Myodes > Myodes glareolus. Next base: position 71,023,432 of record NC_142037.1, on the reverse strand, counting down.
GATATAGGTGTGCTATAGTAAAGGCAAATTGATTAAGAAATAATAAAATTATTTGAAGGTGGTATTGTATGCCTTCAACCCCAGCACTTCAGAGACAAAGGCAGGTATATCTCTTTGAGTTTGAGGCCAGTCTGACCTACAGAGATAGTTTCAGGAAAATCAGGACTATGCAATGAAGTTATGTCTCAATAAACAAAGCAAACAAACCAAAAAGAAATATTAAAATTACATTGATTAAGGACTCTATATTACAGACCGATAGCACAGCATGGTGAGTTAATGTGCAAATGTTTATGTTTTCAAAAGAACTAGAAATGAGGAATTTATACTTTCTCATAACAAAAAAGAAAAATCATGTATGTCTATAAGATGAAAATTTTAATTACCCACATTGACATCTACAAAGTCTTGAACTATTGCACAGTACCCCTGAAAATATGCCAATTTGAATTAATAGACTAAAAGTGGATGATACATCTAAAATTGAACAATAGAAGAAAAACACTAACAAATGAATATAAGGAAAATGATAAAATGTGTTTACCCATAAAATTATTAAATTTTATTTAATTAAAAATTGAGGTAACCTACTGAATGGGAAAAGATCTTCAGCAACCCCACATTAGAGAGATGACTGATCTCCAAAGTATACAAAGAACTCAAGAAAATAGACATGAAAATTTCAAATAATCCAATTTAAAAAATGGATCACAGAACTAAAGAAAAAATTCTCAACAAAAGAATCTCAAATGGCCTAAAGACAACTTAAGGAAATGTTCAGCATTTTTTAGCCATCAAGGAAAAGCAAATCAAAATGACTCTGAGATATTATCTTACACCAATCAGAGAGACTAAGATCAATATCCACCAATGATAGTTTATACTGGAGAGGATGTGGAGTAAGGGGAACACTCCCCTATTGCTGGTGGGAATACAACTTGCACAACCACTCTGGAAATCAGTATAATGTTTTTTCAGAAAATTGAGAATCAACATACCTCAGGACCCAGCTCTTGGGCATATACACATAGGATGGTCAATCATACAACAAGGACATTTGTTTAACTGTGTTCATAATAACATTATTTGTAATAACCTGGAAACAACCCAGATGCCCTTAAAATAAAAAATGGATAAAGAAAATGTGGTACATTTACAAAATAGACTACTACTCAGCAGTAAAAAACAATAGCCTCCTGAATTTTGCCTGCAAATGGATGGGACAGAAAAACCACCCTGAGTCAGGTAACCCAGACACAAAAAGAAGAACATAGTATGTACTCACTCATAAGTGGACGCTTTCAGTAAAGCAAAGAATAATGAACGCATATTCCACAATCCTAGAAAAGCTAAGTAACAAGGTGAACCCTAAGAAAAACATACATAGATCCACCTGGAACGGGAAATAGATTAGACTGCCTGACAAAATTGAGAATCAGAGGTGGGGAAATAAGAGAAAGCAGAAAAAGAAGAGGACAGGAGAAAGGGAGGGGAGAGAACTCAAAGAGCGGGATAGACAAGATGGAAGAATGACCGACATGATAGCAAGGAAAGAGATATTTTTATCTGGATGTCATTTGGGGGTTAGCAAGAAACCTGGCACTAGAGAAATTCCCAGGAATTCACAAAGATGACTCCAGCTAAGACCCTCAGCAATGGAGGAGAGGGGGCCCAAACTAGCCTTGCCCTGTAGTCAGATTGATGAATATCATAAATGTCACCATAGAACCTTCATTTAGCACCTGATGGAAACAGAGGCAAAGACCCACATCAGAGCACTGGGCTGAGTTCCCAAAGTCCAGTTGAAAAGTGGGAGGAGGGAGAATGTGAGCAACAAGGAAAAGACCATGATGGGTTCACCCACTGAAACAGTTTACCTGAGCTAATGGGAGCTCACCAACTCCAGTCAGACAGGGAAGGAACCAGCAGAAGACAAAACTAGACGCTCTGAATGTGGGTGACAGTTGTTTGATTGTCACGGACTGCGGGGGCCACTCGCAGTGACACCAGGGTTTATCCCAACTGCTTGTATTGGCTTTTGTGAACTCATTCTCTTAGTGTGGACACAATGCTCAGCTTAGATATAGTAGGAAGGTCCTTGGGCCATTCCCAAAGCAATTGTGCCTTACCCTCTCTGAGGAGTGGTTGGGGGCTATGTAAAGGGAATGTGAGAAGGGGAAGGAGTTGAAACTGGGATTGCTATGTAAAATAAAAAAAGATAATTTGTTTTCTTTTTAAAAAGTAAAATAAAATAAATTTTGGAAAAATTGGGAAACCAAGCCATAAGGTGGTGGCACAATCCTTCACTCCTAACACTGGAGAGGAAGTGTCAGGTTGATGTCTGAATTCAAAGCCAGACTGATCTACAGAGCTAGGTTCAGGACATTCATTGCTACACAACGATGTCTTGTCTCAAAAAGCTATGCCAAACAAAAAACATTAAAATTATCTTGATTAAGGACTCTTGAAAACAATACAATGTATATATATATATATATACATTTCAATATATATATATATATATATATATATATATATATATATATATATATACACCTTCTGAACTTCAAAATGTAGAGTACCCAAGTTTGTTTGCTGGAATCCCCAATGTGCAGGCAACATCTAAAAGATGTCAGGGAGTCAGGGATTAATTTATAAAACATTCACAATGCACTGGGATTTGCTTTGCATACTTGGTAAGGTTTGTTTTCATAGAGGTATAATGTAGTAAATAAGAATTTGAAATTTTAAGAGAAGAACAAAGACTTAAGTCTGCTATAATGCTTACCTAAGATAACTTAGTTAATAAACCTTGTAGGTTTTGGTTATTTGTTTGCTTGCATGGATTTTGATGTGTTTGATACTGAAAGTTTCTAAAAATAGCAAAATATTTTTCCACAATTTCTTTTAATACCCTTTCTGCTTGAAAAGTAATTTTTAAAGTAATTGTATATTCTCTTACTCTTTAAAAAAAAACATTCATTTTCTCTTAAAATGCTCCATCCAGACTACAAACATTGACAAGTTAGGGTAAGACTCTCTTAAGTGTCCTTCAATCAACTCTTGAAATTTCATAGGTAAGTATTTGGCTTGGTAGCTTGTTAAGAAAACATATTAAGTTAGTACTGAAGAAGCTGAGTCTGTGTCATCCCAACATATGTTGCTCTGAAAGATTTAGTATTTGTGGGGTTAAAGTCATGTGAATACAGCAGGTACTTATTTCTATATTACAACAAGAACCTAAAAGTACTGCAGGTGGACTATGTTCGTTTTATTCCAGAAAAAGAGCATCATACTCATAGTGCAGACATTCTTCACTCTGAGCCTATTTTTCATTATTCCTCTAGCATTATTTCTCACGCTTTAAAAATAACTATGACTGGTTTAAGCTCTGTTGATTGAAAAAATATTTAAATTTGCTATCCTAAATCTTCATAAATCAAAAGAGTACATAATTTGTTTGTTATTATATTGTTTTCATCTTAAAATATTACTATATTTTACAGACAAAAATTATACAAATTTTCTTTTCTAGGAGACACTCCTTTTGCTGTTATTGTTATTAATAAAAATATTTATTTATGTAGTGAGGAGTTGCGGGCAGGCCTGCTTTTCATCCTGCCCAGCTCCTGCACGGCTAGCTTAGCCCCAGAAATAATAACACATAAGTTGTATTCATTTAAACACTGCCTGGCCCATTATCTCTACAGAGTTAGTTACTGGCTAACTCTCTTATCTTGATATTAACCCATTTCTAATAATCTGTAGCACCATGAGGTGGTGGCTTACCGGAAAAGATTCAGCATGTCTGACCTGGTGGCTGGCTCCATGGCTTCTTATTAACTTATAATATAATTATAACTTATATTAACCCATTATTCTCATCTATGTTAGCCATAATGGCTCCGTAACTTTTTCAGCTGGGCAGGTTACATGCTGTCTCTTCGGTGGTCTGCACAGGAAATGGCTGAGGAACCTTTCTCCTCCCTAGCCTTATCTTATTCTCATTACTCCGCCTCTACTTCCTGTCTGGTTGACCCACCTATACTTCCTGCCTGGCCAATCAGCGTTTTATTAAAATACATGATTGACAGAATACAGATAATTCTCCCACACCATTTCCCTCTTTTTTTTTTTTTTTAAACAAAGGAAAATACCCATAGTCCATTTGTTGGGAATGTGGGCGTAGTATGTCAGGCTATTTCCTGCTGGTTGGGGGCGCTGATAATCTTATGAGGACCAAAAGAAAATTTAGAGTTATAATAAAGTCCTGACTGAAGTATCCTGGGAGTCTTGATCATCTCAGGCAGCAGTCTTGAACCTGTTCTGGATGAAGAACTCAGACATCTGGGCCATCTATTCCTGTCGGAGATTTTTCAGGTGGCCTCCCTTGGTCAAAGGTGATTTTTCTTAACTCTGAATAAATCCAGAGTCTCTCGTTTTCTGTGAAAACAAAAGCAAAATCTCTTCTCCAAAGTAACATACCTTTTGACTTCAGTTTTGAAGCCAAGGTATTTTCAAAATTCCTAACTTGGGTTAGTTCAGCAGCATTTATAAACAAAAGTCTTTTAGCAGTTGTTGCTCCTTCCTCAGCAATCAAACAATTTAAAGAGAGCATAATAGCATACAGTATGAAGATTCTCTGTGCATTTTCCATCTTTATGTGGCTTTATTTTAACCTCTATTTCTTTTATTTTTACTTTTACTTTTTGAGACAGGATCTTTGTATATCTTTGTCCTGGAATAACACTGTAGACCAGGCTGTCTTTGAACTCACAGAGATCCTCCTGTCTCTGCCTCCCCAGTGCTGGGATTAAAGGTGTATGCTACCACACCTTGAACTCACAGAGATCTGTCTCTGCCTCCCAGGCATTGGGATTAAAGGCGTGTACTACCACACCTTGAGGTCACAGAGGTCAATCTACCTCTACCCCTTGAAGTCACAGAGGTCAATATGCCTCTGCCTCCCAGGCATTGGGATTAAAGGTGTGTACCACCACACCCAACTACTCTCTTTCTTTCCTTTTAATTTTAAGAACTTTAACTTTTAGCCTGCATATACACACTGTAAACCATTTAGAGGTTTTCTTCCTCTTTGAATCTCTCTTTACTGTATATTTTTCTTTTTCTGATCATATGAGTCTTTAATTTACTAAGCAATATGGAGAGCTGTGGCTTTGACGGCTAGATCCAGATCATTCCTTAGCTTTTCAGCCTCAAGGCTGAGGTACCAGCCAGAGCTGTGTTCACTGCCACAACTCTATGGCGTTTCAAGGTCCTTGCCAGCAAGCTGCAGCATTCTGCTCAGAGACCACACTCAGTCGGACTGCCTGCCTGAAAGAGTCAGAGATTGCCTTGGCAGAACAGCCCAGAAAGCCGACATTTTAAAACAGCACAACTTTTTTCCTGCTACAGCTTAAAACTGAAAAGTATGTGTTCAGCTTTTCATCAACACCGTTTAAGTGTTTTGTGGCAGGACCTCTTAATGAGCTGCAAGGTTTTGCAGCTAAAGCTGAGTCAGGAAGCCTCTCTTAGATGAGAGCCTTGCTTGCCTCTAGCAAGCAAAGTAGACCTGAGAAATTGCTGCTACCAACAAAACATGCTTTACTCTATTCTTTCCCATGCTTTTTCAGGCTTTCTGTGGATTCAGTTATCCACGTCTGGGCGCCATATGTAGTGAGGAGTTGCGGGCAGGCCTGCTTTTCATCCTGCCCAGCTCCTGCACGGCTAGCTTAGCCCCAGAAATAATAACACATAAGTTGTATTCATTTAAACACTGCCTGGCCCATTATCTCTACAGAGTTAGTTACTGGCTAACTCTCTTATCTTGATATTAACCCATTTCTAATAATCTGTAGCACCACGAGGTGGTGGCTTACCGGAAAAGATTCAGCATGTCTGACCTGGTGGCTGGCTCCATGGCTTCTTATTAACTCTTATAACTTATATTAACCCATTATTCTCATCTATGTTAGCCATATATTTATATTAAAATAAAGATAATAAATAAAAAATTAGACACACTAAAATTAGAAACTCAGAAATTTTCATACACGTATTTAGTTGAAAATACAATCAGTGTTTCATTTTAGCTACATTTGTTCTAAAACTGGAGTGATACTGAAGAGCAAAGCTGCTGCACTTTACTCACACACAGATTCATTAAGTTTTTCTTATTTTTAGATATGTCTATGTTCTACCTAATAGTTGAAGCACTTTATTTTGATACATGCATTGAATGAGAATTCTAAAGCTATTTAGAAATGTAAAATAAAGAAAAATTGTTAAAAAGTGCCAAGAAAGGAATTAAAAATATTCTTTTATTTAAAGTAATTAGAGACTTGATATCTAACATACTATCCTGATGTGGGAGTCTCCTCTGTGTACTGTGATTACCATTAATGAGTAAAGAAAATGTTTTGGACCTATAGCAAGGCAGAACTTAGGTAGGCAGGAAAAGCTAAACGGAATGCAGGGAAAAAGAAGGATAGAGTAGGAGAAGCAATGAAGTTGCCACCAGAGTCAGACATGCTGAAACTTTGCCGGTAAGCCACTGCCAGGTGGTACTACACACATTAATAGAAATGGGTTAAATTAAGATATAAGAGTTAGCCAATAAGTAGTTAGAGCTAATGGGCCAAGTAGTGTTTTAATTAATATAGTTTCTATGTGATTATTTCAAAGCTGAGCAGCCAGGAACTAACAAGTGACCCCCTCTTCCTACACTATCTAAGGAGAGTAAATAAATAAAACAACTTTGCAAGGAACAGGGATTTTAACAGTTGTGTATAATAAAGATTAATAACTGAAGAGTTATAACTATAAATTCTTTCATTCATTTAAATTACTTACTTTAATTATATTTAGTTTTATAAAATCTCACATTGAAGCATTAGCTTGCCATCAAAAATCTATTTAATGATAAAACAGTGCCTTGAAATGTGTCAGAGAACATTCTTTAGTAGTACTAGAAAATGTTTGTCATTAGTCTAACACTACGTAAATAGTATTGGTCAATTCTCTGACTTTATGAAGATCCTAAAACTTCTTTGGATCTTCAGCTCCAGAACACGACAGAAATTGTTAAACATTAAATTGAGAGAATGAATGATACTATGCTTAGATATTCTCTAACAATTCTTGGACTTTGTACTAATTAATGAATACTTGGTCCAGAAAGACTAGGTCTTCATAAGGATTCCAAAAGAGTCTTCTGTAGATAATTATCATTTGATACTTTCTATGTAAGATGAAAATTGGGATAAACAATTCAGTGTTCAGAATATTTCTAAGATTCACTTATTTAACTGGAATTGTCTATTTTGAGGTAAAATTATCTTCATTCAGATTATAGTTGCTAACAAATTTGTATAAAGTGCATGAAGTTGGGATAGAAATTGGAAAGCAGATAATGGGACAAGTTGGACGAGAAGGATCCAGTGACTGAATTTGAATAGAATAAATTAAATGCATTCATAAAATAATAAGAGAAATGAGGTATATATGTGTCTAATCTCATATTTCAGAATGATTCATCCAATTTTTTTCTTGGCTAAATTAGCTAAGTTTATATGGAATGATCGTATTTAGTCCTGCAACTGATAGGTTCTCATAGTCTCATAAAATGTAGCCCCTAAATTATTTCATCATTGACAAGTATAGGCAAATTGTCTTTATAAATAATTATATTAAAATATTTTGTCTTTCTATAATTATAACATTTGTCCCACCATGTGAGAAAAAAACCACTTATTTTCTTCTTGCCATTGTGTTCTTAGTTCTCCAAAAAGCTTTTAAAGAAAAAATTTTCTTGTTTATAAGTGTTCATTGGTAAACTAGGCAAAAGGAACCATAACTCTGTGGTTCTATATATCTTCTTTCTCAAAACTATGTACCAAGGACAATATGTTGTGATTCTGAAATTTTACTGGGCTTAGTGAGATTTAACACATAGTGTATAGAATAAACATCCTTAGAACAAGCTCAAAAAAACATATTTCTAAAAATGGAGTCAAGTACAGAATCTAACTGGTGGTAGGTAATTTAGCAGATTTTAAACTTTTAATTATTGATAAAGAAAACAGAAGAAACATTCAATATCATCAACTTTTCCAGCCTGACAAATATCAGTCATTCTGTTCGAAGTTATAAGTCACATTTCATATCCTGATAATGAGAAAGCAGATACACAGACAGGTTTAATGTACAGAGTATTGAAATAAGCACACATAGGATCAAAGTCAGTTTTCAAGCTCACAACTTAGGAACCTGAATGAGAATATTAAGATAATTCTCATGGATTTGCTGAGAATATCAAACAAAATGATTTATACAAAGCTTTTAGCAGGAATTGGCCCAAGTTAAAAGTTTATATATATATATATATACATATATATGTATATATATATAAATTTAACATAATATATATGCATATACTTATTTTACTTTTCATTTACATTTTCTGAAAAGATGAATCTTCTAGATCTATGATTTCCTGCAAGTAGACAGTACCCCTCTTCAAATAATTTCTGTTATCTGGCAAAATGTTCTTTGCAATGATTCAACTTATGACATTTTTCTCTGTGAAATAATTTTTATTGACCATCATAGCCACAATTTCTTTTCTGTGCAATCAAGAGGGTCAAGTGAAATACTTATAATTTTTCTTGAAATTTATAGAATAAAAGAATGCTGAATGCGTTGGTTACCTCAAAAATGTAACATGCACTCCAGCATTATTTTGTTATTAAATTTTATTAATAGTTTATCATTGAACTACAATTGCCAAAATAAGGATCAGTGTGACATCTCTTCCTGCCTCCTTAGTTTCACATTTCTACTGTCCCCAAAGTAATGCAAGTATTCAATTTTGTTTCTTGTTCAAAGGTCAATATGAATACACATTTTCCCACAGTTCACATTGACTGATTATCTCAACATATAGGGACTTTATTTTATGCGGGTTTTCCACTATGCCTAAAGGTGGCATATTCACTCCTTCCTGTATGCAATATAGAGAGAACACACACACACACACTTACACGGACACACACACACACACACAGACACACACACACACAGTAATAAGCTTCGTCACATCGTTTGGTAAAGGACTTCTGACTCAGCCATGAAATTAAACCATTCATTCTCAGGATATATATGATTAACTTTACTTCCACATTTAATGACTTTTGTGGAGTGTAATGCTTGTCCAAGTCTCTTAATGATTTCTGGAGTGGTGAAAGCACATTTATGTCTTGGTGAAAGTGTCTCTCAATTTACATTACCCTGCATTAACTCAAGGTGTGTATCCTCCAGTGGTCTTATAATCCTGTTTTAGTCATCCAAGTAAACAACTTCCTCCAATTACCTAGCCCTACCCAGGCCTTCTACTCACAGAACACTTTATTTTTTATTATTCCCAGCTACACAGAAAGTGTGCAGAGACTAGGGAATAAGGTGAGGTGTAGGATCAGAATAGGCAGGCTGCACAGCTGCATCACGCAGCAAATTAAAGTCAGTAGTTCACAGACACATTTCTAAAAAGCCCCTTTTCTACCCTGATGCACAAAGGGACAGTACCAGCCACTTGCAATTTTTAGGTTGCTTCTTTGCCTTACAGGAACTATAATTCTTCTCAAACTATAATGCAGAGACAATATCAGCTCTAGGCTTCTTTTTATATAGACCCAAACTTATTAAGATTATCTGTGAAATAAAATACCCATCTATTGCTTTTTAAAGATTCCTTATACAAAGAAGGATGCTTAGCTTTTAAACAGAACTTCTTTTTTTTATCATTTGCTCCATTATCCCAGCATCATAATTCTTGTGAATTGTTTTTTTCACATTTGAAATACAACTACAAGGCAGGCACTTTGCAACTTAATAATAAGTATAGAATATATTGTAGTGGTGAGTGTTGTTCATGGATAGCTATATTGGGGATAAAACATTATTTTATCATTAGACTCTAGTAACAAATTGGCTTATTAATACAAAAATTCTGTTACTTTTCATTTTCTTTCATTTTCTTCTGAGTATTTTAAAGGATTCTACTGCACATGAATGGTTATTAAGCTAAGTTGAAGAAAGACGGTAAAAATTATCTAAAAATTCACTTTTAACAGAGGACAGTATCAAGCACCTTGGTCTGCACATGAAGCTGAGATTTATATGGTACTCACCAAGTAAAGAAAAGAAGCTTCCATGCATCCCTTTTACTTATAGGCTGAAAAGCAACTATTGAAAATTTTTATTATTTAACATGTATATATAAAATGCATACTTCTATTTTTTTGTGTGATTCACTTGCTCCAATGTAAAAATTAAGTCCTTCTCGAATGGGCAAATATGAGCTTGTTCCGGTCATATGCGGAGTCACAGAGGATGTAAATTCATGTATGTCGGGGATCTGTCATTTCCCACAAAACAAATGTTTCCAAATAGACACATACTACTTATGACTCTTACCATTTCCACCCCCTCTTCCTTGACAATTCCTTAACATTGGAGCTAAAGGTGTGACATATATGAACCATTCAATACTGAGCATTCCACAGCCTTGTTGTGTTAATTTTGAGCAATGTATGCCTCTGTATTATTCATCATCTGCTAAAAACAAGAACTTTCTCTGATGCTCTGATGAAAATTGAGAAATGAACTAATTTTGAAATATAAAAATGAGGATTTATCAATTTGTAATCTATGTAAAACTATTTATTTACCATTTCCAGTACTGTATGAAGAAATTAAATGATTTCTAGGTGCCTTTTTAGGCTCTCTGGTGCCAGCATTGTGTTCATCATCACTTCTGATAGTCTCTTCATTTAATAATGGCTAAAATGACCTACTCAGAAAATTAGCTTACATAGAAGAGAATCGATCACGTTGATGTTCAAATAGCAGCAGAAAAAATGCAAAAGGCCATAGAGTTATGTCTATTTTGAGAAACTTCCTGTTTAATACTGCATTGTATACTGCAAAAGACAATGTGTAAGTTCAAGGAGGTCTATACATGTTTGTCTTAGAAATTTTTCTGAAATTACAGTGAACTAATATTAAAAATACTGCAATAGAAAAAAATATTGGCATCATATGGTTTGTCAATAGTTAACATATTTTTCAGTCGTCTTGGTGTAAACATCTAGTAGACAAGTAAGTTAACTCTCAAACACATAAGGCAAGTTAAAGTGCAACCTGAATTATGTTGAGATTTTTAGAGAAATTTTTCTTTGGATTGTCCAGTAAATCTACAAAAAAAGGCTAAAAGTTTAAATAAAAAAGAACTTTTATCTTGTTACTACTTTTAATAAACTGGCGGAGAAAGGTAAAGTTGTTCAACCTTTCTTTGGAAGATCCTACAGAGACATAGTATAGGGTTTGGATGACAGAACCATGTAATGTTACACAGACTGAATCAAACATTCGCTGTTAATTTCTAAGAGGAATTAAATGAGTCATTATTTTATCCCATTTTGACTTTCAAGAGCTAAAATGAAATAGCTCTGGAACAGCATTTCTCAAGCTATGAGGTGCAATAATTTTGGGGACTGAAGAACCCTTTGAAAAGGTTCCCCCAAGACTGTCATAAAACAGCAGATCTTTACGTTATGATTCATAACAGTAGAAAAGGTACAGTTATAAAGTTGCAATGAAAATAATTTTATGCTTGGTGGTCCTCAACACCTGAAGAACTGTATTAAAGGGTCACAGCAATAGGAATGTTGACAACCACTGCTTGAGAACAGCACAACTGAGGATTTTAGCCACGCTTGTGTTGGTAAACACGAGGACATACATACATGTCCTTTACAGCACCAGACTCTCAGCAAAAATAAAGTAACTAACTAACAATAAAACCAAGAAGTGAAACCTATCAACTTGTTATTACAGGGACAGGGAAAAGAAGAGGAGAAAAATAAGATTAATTAAGATAAATTAACCCTTAACGTAAGACTAAAAAAGAGTATCCTTAAAAATATCTTTTGAGCATGGCAGTGGTGATACATGCCTTTAACCCCAGCACTCAAAGGCAAAGGTAAACAGATCTCTGTGAGTATGAGTTCGAGGCCAGTCTTGTCTACACAGCTAGTTCCAGGAGAACTAAAGCTGTTATACAGAGAAACCTTGCCTGAAAAGACAATATATATTTTTCAGTGACACAAGTTAAAAAAGGCAACTCTTGATTACTTATCAAAAATATAAAATTTTTAAAAATAATGATTTAGAGAAGGTGCATAAACTATTCCAAAGAAGTCAAAGAGAAGCTTTTGGACTGATTGTCAAAAATTTATACATGCATATGTCCATAAAATACTGATTGTTAAAAGAAGCAAATTAGAAACTTTTATATAAGAACAAGAAAAATAACAATAGTTTATATTCACAAAGGAAGGCATGCTTATTCACAGCCATTTTCAACACAAATGAAACTAAAAAATAATGCTAGAATATAACTCTTTAAATTGGATTGTGACAAAAAAAACCCAAAGTTTTAAATCCAGGAGGCATATTGTTGAAGAACAATGGAAGGAGCATAGGTATGTTGAAACAAGAAAATTTAATAGAATTTATCACTAACATATTAATACAAGTAAATAATTGCATAGGATACTTAAGCTTGTTTTTCAACCTATTAGCAGTGGTGGATAATAAGAACAGTAAATCATGATGTTAAAGAATGCCAGGCTATTTTTGTTTATAACCCATAATTAAAATACCTACTCAGAGTAAAGACTACCCTACCCTCCTTTGTAAATAACAAGTAAAATCAAAGACCTAACAATATCCCCCTTTTTATGGTGGTATTTTACTTATCCCTAAGAGTCTCCGTTTTCCAGAATTATTATGTACATATTTATAATTTATCTGGGATATATTTTTATTTTTAAAGATATATATTTTAGTCTTTAATTAGGTGTATATGCAAGGGTCTCTTTGTGGTTATACACATGTGATTGTGGTGCCTACAGAAAGCACAGGTGCCAGGTCACCTGAAGTTATAGTTGTAGGTGTTTGAGAGATGCTCAGTATGTGTGCTCTGAATTGAAATTGGAAGAATTTCCTGTTTTTCCAAATTTTGAACTGTTGAGCCTTCTTTCTAGACCTTTGGGTGATTGTCTAGTTACCTCTATCTGTCTACTTGACACAGGGTTAATTTGTCTGTTTGAGTCTCAACTGAACGTTTATCCAAAATGGATTTCTTGGAGTGGCCTTTGCTTTGACTGATTATTGATGAGATAGGGTCCAACTTGCTGTGTGGACCCATCCCCAAGAAGGTGAACATGAACTAAAGACACAAGCTAACTAAACATGAGCTGGAAATTCATTCAGGAAGAGTCAGTAAATGATAAACGTTTATGTTTTCCTCTTCAAGCTCCCCCCTTGGGTTGACTTTCTTAAGTGGTAGTTTATGAACTGGAAGTGAAAACTAAATGGAAATTTTCTCCTCCTAAATTGCTATTTATTAGAGGATTTTATTACAGCAACAGAATGATCTAAAAATGTGGCAGTATGAGAGGATTCCTAAATAATAGAAGTACCATTTTCCTTAAGTCTGAGCAAGAATATTAGGATCCTATGTGTTCCAAGATAACAGAATAACTACTTCCTTTTCATGGACAACAGTTTTGCAAAATTGTCAGTTTATTTCATTGCTTTTCTATCTTTACATCTCTACAGGCTTATTATATTAATCATATATTGATTGTACATATATAGTATATGAAATATTATAAAAACAATTAAAATTGGTTTCTGTCTTACAAGAAGATCACTGAACATTCAATACATATTAGATTTATTCATTCATCACCTTCTTTGCAGTCATCATCTGTTTAATTGCTACTTATTTTCTGCCAAAAATCTAATAATTACTGCTGTTTCCTATATGTATAGTACAGTCTTTGGAAAAACATGCTGGATAATATATCTTAACTTATACTTTTCCAATAGCTAATTTGACAGTAGCCGTTCAAAATGACCTAGACAATTGTTACATTTTAGACAGTTATTTTATAACAACACATTTGCTTAGCAACACTGAGCGTACAAATGAAACTCTTTTATTGTAAGAAACAGACACATGAGAATAAATTAAATAATTCTGAAAAACCTTTAGTATAATCATAATAATGACCATTCTTATTATATTTGATCATTAGCACCACATCTTTTAGCATGGCTGGACAACAATATAACTGCATAATGACAGAATGGTTAATAACTTGCCAAATCTTGTTTCCTTGTATTGTGATTTTCCTGCTCACTCCTGTCATCTTAGATGAGAACTTTGACTGAATTAAAAGTGCCATTTGAACTTCTCAGATTCAGCTCTCTATTTAATACATGTCTAGTCAACATATCAATGTGATTTCTTCTTAGAAAATTAGACAAAATTGATTTTTAGGGTTATTTAGAAGAACAAATTTATGTGGATTTATAATAAAATAAGAATTTTAGTAGAAGACTTCTGAGAAGAAACACAAAGATTTATATAAATATACTTTCCAAATTTCTAATTTAAAGAATATACAATTGCTCTGGGATAATACTTTTGTACACTGTAAAGATTTGTCACTCATAGTCGTTTTTTTAAAAAAAAAGTACTGATTGGCCTGTAGCCAGCCTGTAGTCTGAACAATAGGCCAGTTTATAATTAACACAAGCCACTGTGTGTTTATTTTGGACAGTGTGTGTTTATTTTGTTTATTTTGTTTATATTTGTCGATTTGAGTAGAAGTGGGACCAGGCAGACAGAAACTTCCAATGACATAAAATTTTGTCACCATAAACAAGGAAAGAAATTAATTTTTTTGAAAATATAAATATATGGTATATGGTGTCTTGAATGAGTATTTTTTTACATATTCTCAGACATGTGAACAATGTCCTCCAGTTGTTTTGATATTTATGTGGGAAATGCACCATTGTTCAAGCAAGTATGTTGATAGGGGCGGCATTATAAAGTGCAAACCCTTGTGATACTTTGGTCTTCCTATTTTGTGTTTGCTGTTGATGATCTCTCAGCATCCTTTACTTGTCATTACGTCTGTTACTTACTGCTATGCCCCATCATCATGATGAGCCATCTGAATCCACAAGACAAAATGAACTCTACAATAAATTGCTTTCAGTAATGGTGTTTGATCATAACATAAAAGTTATTGATATAAGTTGCTGTCACAGAGTGGGCTATCGATTTGAAGAACATCACATTGCTGAGGTTTGGAAGGTATTGAAGGGATGTTTGAAACTTTGGGCTAGAAAAGTGATAGAATGCTGCGAACAGAAGTTGAAGGGGCATTTTAGCAAGATTTTGAAAGGCAGCAGTCTGAGAAGCACTATGGACTATGGAAACTTAATTCAGAAGATTTCAGAGGTAAACATTATCAGCAATTGGTAAAGTGCACTAGATGCCATTTTTTCTTGTCGTATTTTGACAGAAAATCCATCTGCCTTCTGCTCTTGCCCTAAGAACTAAACTAAGGTTAAATTAAATAAATTAATTTTAAGTTAATTTTAATAATATTTAACTAATTTCTTTGGCAGAATAAATTTCAAGATAATGTAACAATGGATTCATGGTATAATTATGACTGATTTTTCCTTCTGCATGTCTACCTTTAAAAAGAGGTCAGAAAAAACAGAAATGTGCAATTTGAAGAGCAAAATACTCTAAGATTAATGTAGGTAGCTAAGGCTTGAGCTTGAAAGCAACTATAATTGGTACGGATATTAGCACAGTTGAGGAGAGATCTCTTGCTATTCACTGGAACACAAGGAAGGGTAACCTTTGGTTACCTGCTTTGGTTACATACAGTTAAGCATCCATCTTGTGAATGTGAGCCTTAAGAATAAAACAATTGAATATAAAGCATGACAATAAAGGGATGCAAGGAGGCATAATCCATCCCAAGTTAGCAACCAAACTTGAGAGTTTGGTACCAGCATTACAGGGATAGAGGATGCAAAAGTGAAATAGTCATGGACTCTTCTGTGTTTTCAGAGAGCTTATAAAGCAAGAAGAACTCTGCAGAGAGTCCCAAGAGAACATTGTCTGAAGCAGTGAATGTAAAGTGTGGATTGCAGTGGATGCTCAAAGGTATTAGAGATGTCAAAGCCATGAAACATCTGCTAACGACAACTACTTAGAGGAAGTGGACTATGTTCAACAGAGATATGGGTGAGGGACAGAACCATCTAAGCCCTTGGAAACTAGCTCAGAGATAGCAGACATAGAGATAGAGCATTTGGAGTTTTTCCTTTTGGATTTCCACCTTGCTTTCCTCCAGTATTTCCACAGTATACCTCCATTCATCCCTACTGAAATAATAATGTGTGTTCTGTGCTAATATATGTTCAATGTATGTAATTTGTTTCTTGATTTTGAGTCTCATAAGAAAATCTGGCATTTGATTTTTAAATTATTATTAAGACTCTGTAAGACCATAGAAACTATTAAAGTTGAAGAAACTTATTTGGGCTTATGAGTTATCTGCCAAATTGCAGGGGACTTGCAATCATTAGTATGTGGAACATCATCTTTGGCTCAAATATATGAACACTGGATTTCTGGTTGGTGATGTTATTTTTGGGTGGTGATATAGCTTTGCTGAAGAAAGTGCATCAATAGGAAGAGGATTAGAACATCCTTACCATCTTGTCAAATCCATTCTGCCCTCTCTGCTTCAGGTTTTAAATTTACGATATGACTTCTCTGCTTTCAGATCTTACTGTCCAGTCTGACATCCCCTGCCACAACTGTCTACCAGGATGGACTCTTACCATTTTAGAACCATAAGCTAAAATAAATATTCTCTTTCTAACTACTCTTTCCTCGTTGTGTTTTATTTCATCAACAGAAAAATAACTAATGCATATAGAAATTCATGTATGTTCTATTATCTCATGTAATATTTATTATTGTCAATGTTATATAATTTGCAAGATCATAAGATTACTGATTCTAGACTACAAATAAGCAACTGTATTACATGTCAATATTGAAATTTCATAGGAGTAAGGTACATGAAGCTCAAATGTTACAGTCAAAATTAAGTTCGATCATCACAGTATACATTCAAACACACACAGCTGAGTGATACTCGCATATGGCATCAAAGAGAGCTTTAAACGCTTAAAACAATTTCAGAAGAAAATTTATTCTGCTTCATGTAGCATCAATATTGATTTAAACATGAAGAATGTTTAAGCAATATAACTTTTAAGGAAAATAATCACATTATGTTAATAAGCACTGTAAATTTTTAAAGATAATTACAATCTAGAAATGTATCGACAATAAATAAATATAATAAGGAAATCAATTACAGATATATTGGCTACTTAATGCACATGTACAATTCACCCCAAAATGTGAACGTTTACAGTAAGAATAATTGTTACTGGCAATTAAACATTTGCTGTTCAGAGTGGTTCTTTCTTCAGTTCTCTTGAGGACATGATGATGTTTGAATTATAGTAACTAGTGTATGGAAGATCTATACCATTTACACTCTAGTCCCACAGCTGTAAAAATATAAATAAGCAAGAGCCCAAACAGCTTCAACTTCAGGTTCAAGAACTGCTCTGTCTGTCTATCATTCTCTGTCTTTATCTTTCACCCCCACCACTCCCTTCCACCCCCACCCCATTTTCAGTCCCTCCCTCCCTCCCTCCCAGTGTCTCTCCCTCTTATTCAGGAATCTCTCTGGTTTAACAACATTACAAGCAACAATATTTTTTTTTCCTGAGGTCTCAAAGTTCCAATGGCATTCCTCTCTCAAGGAACCCAACAAGACAGAATGGATAGGTTTCTATGTAAGGAAAAAAGCAGCTGATTTATATTTCATCTTTATGTAACTATTCACAAAAGTTCTTAGACAAACTTTTCTATAATAGTAAAAATGAAAATTAGTAGCAAATATTCTTCTACCTTAGACAACAAGTTTTTCAAATATGTCATTAAGTTATATTTCCATGCAATTTGCATTATGTCAATATCTTTAAACAATAAGTAGAGGAAAAAAGTCAATATCTACACTCATACACTGACAAACAACTGAAATTATTCATGTGTTTATAGATTCAGAAGTGTCTCTAACAAGTAAAGTCTAATTCTACTTGTAGACTACATTGTTAATTTATTGCTTTCTTTTATGAATGTCACAATATAATTTATTCTCCTTTTCTTGTAAATATCTTATCCTATTACTACATTATTTTGTTTTATTTTCCTTCTATGACACTGTTCTCTTAATTTTTCTATTTATTCTATATGGGTAACTGTTTTCCTAATTCAAATTTTGAAAAGAGAAAAAAATTATGGTGTTATTGATATTAGATGAGTAAATAAAAAACATGCCGGAGAAAAGGGCTAAATACATCAGAAAATATATGTCTCTTTTAGTTTAAAGATTAGTAATAAACCCTGCTCTTTTTTGGGGGCTCTGATTTAAAAAAAAAGCCAAAGTTTCACAACACATGTGCAAACCATAAATGCAGACATGGTGAACAGCTAATTTAGCAACATGCTTCAGGGAACAGGGAAATATACTAATTAATATGAGATGTAAAGCAATCATCAGATGAGATATTTGTAGATAAAGTTGAGTTTATAAAAATATTTAAGTGAGGTTATAATTTAAAGTACTTATATATCAAAAATTACAACATATGAACCTAAATCTGAGAGTGTTCTATTTTTATCAAAATGGAAAAAGATAGTTTAAGTCAAACACGAGGAAATCATCAGAATTTATATGAAGTATATGTGTTGGGTGTTAGCATATGATTCACCAGTTTCCTATACCATCACCTCTATCAGAATTTTAAATAAGATTTCAGAAAGATGGTATTTTGTTTATTAAATTTTCTCAAAATTTCATTGTATATGAATGTGTTCAATATTTTGTTCACTATGAATATATATTTGTTTTTCACCATTATTGGAAGACTAAGTCATTCTGATAGAAAAATCCCTCTTACCTACAATAAGCCTAAGGTAAGAAAATGTTTTTGAAGGAAGGAAATCTGGCATTAAAAAAGGACCACCCCAAAGTAACCCAGGTTTGTTTCAAGTGAGTGTACCAAGGAGGTGTTTTATTTGACCATTCTGTGCTGCATTCGCAATTCACTACAAATCTATCCTTACATACGTACAATATCACTCTGTTTTGAAAGGTTTTACCAGTCTTACAATTTCCTGTCTACTATGCAAATAACTTAAATGTTGATTTAAAACCTGCTTAATGAGCTTCATATTCATAATTCCAATTACTTGATCAGCATCATCAACAGGATTTCCCACTAGCACTTTAAACTCAATAAACAGAACAGAATGCGTTATGTTTCCCTGGAGACCTGTCACCAGATGATTTAAAATTCCATTTGCTAGAAAAGTTTCCACATTTACCTGAGTGCAATCATCAGAACCTGTACACAGTCACATTAAGATTTAGGACTTCTCACTTTTTATATCTATGCCACAAACTACAGCATCAACAAAAGCTTTCCCTTTCTCATGAAAACAAGCTGTGTCCTATGACATTTTTAATTTATTTTTTTGTTTATTATGAGTACAGTGTTCTGCCAGTATGTATGCCTGCAGGCCAGAAGAGGGTAGCAGATCTCATTATGGATTGTTGTGAGCCGTCATATGATTGCTGGGAATTGAACGATTGAATGCAGGACTTAGGGAAGAGCAATCAATGCTCTTAAATACTGAGTCATCTCTCCAGCCTCCTATGACACTTTTCTTACCTTACCGTGTATTTGAGGTGTATTTGTGCTATAAGCAAAGCTTTAAGACTTATTTTTATCATGGCTATTATGTAAGTTAAAAATTGGCATTATAATTTTTTTCTAAAGATATTTTAAAGGAATAGTAAGGAATAATATTAGTGTTTAGCTAAAGAAAAAAATTTTCGAACCCATTCCTAAAAACAATTAAATATTATCTATTTATATACATATCTAAAACCTCATAAAGGTTCGAAACTTTGCAACTAGTAAGAATATAAGTTTAAGCAGTGTGAATGGTGATGTCAAGGAATGGGTATATAGTGTTTATTCAAATTATGCCTTCACAAATTTATATAGCCTAGTCCTATTTTACTGCCTTATATTTCTGGATTCGTTTGACAAATTTTTGTGCTTTTTTTCTTGAGCCACCATCTCATGTTGTAGCCCAGAAAAGTCTGAAAATCACTATGCTGCACTGTTTGGTCTTGAACTCATGACAATCTTCATGCCTCTGACTCCCTGAATCCAGGTAATTGCATGAAAATTCCGTGATGTCCTGATCTGAAAGACAAACTCTAATATATTTTATGTAAACTTTGTGACATTTCTATGCTATTCATATTATTCATGTTATTTCATATTATTAGTAGTGTATGGTTCTGTCTTTATTTTCTAACTACTAGTCTGCAAACTTGGTCTCTCTGCATGTCCAATGTGTTGGAAAAAATGGAGAGCCTCGAGCTCAATTGGAATAGGGTTCTATAGTAGTAAAGGTGGGGGTGATAAGTTACTGGGGTTTTAGGACCCCTGGTTGGCTGACACTTGTCTAGGGGTGTCCTGGTGAGTGTGTGCTGGCAGGTGATCCTATCTACAGTAGTTGGAATGTTAGGCTTTTCCTTTGAATGATCTGTTTTGGGGTGGTGCTTATATAATCTCAGTTTGTGGTTCTTCCTGCAACCAGGCACTGCTTCAGGGTAAACTACAGAGCCCCAAGCCTCTTGTTGAATTTATTGAAGGCCCAGTCCTACTCTGACAGGTGATAATGATTGGAAGTAAAGAACTTTCTTTGGGTGACCTACCATTACTTATCTTATCATGATTGGCTTCCACATTTTACCCTTCACAAGCACCAATGACAGGACCCAATCTTGGGTCCCCCTTACCCCTGCTTTTGAGAAGGTTTGGAACTACTTAAGCTAATAAATCTATTAATTGACAACTCTGGACCTGGCATATTAACAGGCACCATAGGTGGTTATCCTGTCCCCCATATCAGGGAGTTCCTCCTTTCTCAGCCTTTTAACCTATTTTAGGCAGGGGACATGGGACAACGTGTTCCTGTAAGAATAATATTCCCTTTGGGCTACAGCGAACACTATCCAACGGTGCATTTTCTAAATAACTGTGTTACTTTTCATTTGAAATTTTAACTTACTTTTGGGGGCATTTTAAAATGATATTGAAAATATAATATAGATTTTAATCTTTGTTTGCCTTTCTTATATAATTTAACATAGAGGTATCTTAAAAGATTGACAAATTCACACAGAAAAATGTTATTTATTTTCCCATATATTTCAATATCCAAGCCTGGTGGTGGTGGCACATGCTTTTAATCCTAGCTCTTCGGAGGCAGAGGCAGGCAAATCTCTGTGAGTTCGAGGCCAGCCTGTGCTACAAGAGCTAGTGTCCAGGAAAGGTTCCAAAGCTACAGAGAAATCCTGTCTCAAAAAACAAACAAACAAATAAATAAATAAAAACAAAAAACCAATAAACAAAAAAATCAATGCCCAAGATGTTTTTGACAAATTTCAAATTTGTTTCAAATCCCCTTGTTACATTACTTGAGCAGAAAAACTCATTTATTAGGAAGAATCATTGAGAATGAATATCTTTGCAAAATCTGCTCCCTGCCTTCATGTACATGCAGGCATGATAGTGGGATATCTACATAGAATAAAAAATGTTCTGAACAGTCCCAGTCTATCCTTGCTATGGATTTGGCCATATGACTAGTTTTCTTCAAACACTTCTGGATAGCTTAACTTAATTACGGAACTACAAGCATACCTTCATTTACATATTTTATTTTTCTAGACATATGACTGCTAAATATTGAGGAAAGCAATCTTTCATTGAAGAGTCTGATTAGAAAAAAGTTGTTTTGAAACCAGAAATTCTGCTACACGAAGGGAAAGTATCTTATTGTCTTATGCAACTTAAATTTTAAAGCTATTTGCCTATGCAACACAATACAAACTAAAAGAAATAGGCCAAATCCTTGATTTATTTATAAAGGACTTAATATATGAAGTCAGGTACATTAATTTCTTATAAAATATTTCCTATATTGTAATCTTTCAACTACTTCAACCATCCATAGAGTAGAAGTACTTTGGGGATGTCTGTGGAATACTATAACAGATATGGAATAGTTAAGGAATACTCTACATATTCTCAAATGAACTGAGTTCAGCAAGGCAGGAAATGGTTGAATGAAAAAAAAATAGCAGTAGTCCATGTTCCACAGTACAAAACAAACCTTTGGCCACTAAATACAAAGTAATGCAACTGTTTTTTTTTTTTTCATTCAGCAATACAGTTCAATGGCTCTATTATAACTGGTTACTATTTACTGAGCCTGAGTTTTATACCAATTCTGACACACCACCACCCCTCATTATTTGCTAATTTCTGCAGCTCTAGCTTTCCTGGGACACAGCGAAGCCACTTTCCACCCACCTTCTTCAAAGTGTCTTTTCATGACTTGCTGGAAATAGGCTCCCAATCGTTTTTTAATTGCAATGCATGAGAAATGTTTTTTGACAGCACAGCTGGCTCCAGGATGTATCTCTGGTGTTAGAGCAAGCCGGTTTATAATTGCTCCCCTACCTTCCAAATTAAATTGCCAGGAACCCAGCTGGAGGCAGACTCTTCAAATGGATAACTAGCCCTACTATGTCAGTTTCTAGTTACTCTGATGTGATAACCCGGGATAAAAAGACTCATGTATAACCTGCCTTCTGTGGCATGGACAACAGAGAAAACTGTTGTAGCTGGGGAAAACAATTTTATCTAGTTTAGGAGTTTAATCTCAGATAAGACTGTGATCCTTTTATGTTATTTTTCTTTGCATTCCTAAATTCTTCTATACTTGCTATATTAATTTTTCTTGCTTACATCTCTTTCTAAAAGCCACCTTAATGGAAAAAATACTAATCTTACAGTCCTGCTCTAAACTTCCGCTATGAATCCATTCCCCTGTCTCTGCATGCTAGCGATGCAAACTCAACTTATGCTGACTCTGCATAAAAGGGAGCACCGGTGAAAATTGTATTAAGATGTTTTGTCACAGAAGCAACATTTATCTCACTAAACTGAGAGAGAAATTATTTTATAGTCCTAACCAAAATATGCATTAGGCATCCACCAATAACTATTTTAGATTCAATATTTATGCTCTCTTTTAGAGAAACCGAGTGAATAATTTATGAATTCAGCTTTTTTCTCGTATATCAACGATACTATATTGAAGAAACATGTGGGCCCCATGCCTTTTATTGTCCTCCTCCTTGAGATTCCTTGAGCCTTGGGTGTAGAAGTTTCACGGTAGATGTACCAATTAAGGTTGGGAGTCCCATAGATTGTTATTTTCTGTATTCTCTGAGTTGGACCAGTGCTAAGTTTCTGTCCTAGTCTTCATCTGCGGCAGAAACCATGTCACAATCTTTGTAATGACATCAGTTGACATACCAGCACCACAGCACCAATAGGAGAAATCTCACAATGTCCGTCAGAGTTTCTAGAAGAGGGGCGCTGACGCTAAAGAAATGCCAGCTTGAGAGAAATAGAGACAGAAAACACAGGGTAGATTGAGGATGACTCTGGACAGTCCCGAGTTTATCTTAGAGCCTGCTTATATACAAAAGCAGAACAAAGCACAGCATAGACACTCAGTCAGACACTAACCACAAGACATTCCCTGTTCTTGAGTAAGCAGTTTCAGTTTCTATCTCAATGTTCCTGAGGTTTGGCATCGGCAGTACTCTTTCTACTAGATAGTGTGTCCTTTTCTCATGGGCAAATGTTCTCTCCCACGGGCTTAATGAAAACAGTCTCAGGGCCCTCAAGGACACTGACACAAGCAGGGCAGGCATGCCTGAACTCAAATGACTTTTAAGCCATAATGAACTCGAGATGGAATCTGAGACACGTGTGGGCTACCACAACAAGGCCCCATCACTAAATGAAAAGCTACAAGTAAGGTTTAGTAAGAGACAGAAAATCAGTATTTTCCAAGAATGAGCACCTAATAAGCTGTCCAATCACCAAAATAAACTTTGAACCTTTGAACACAAAATGAAGACACAAGACAGTACACACACACACACACACACACACACACACACACAGAGGTGCAATGGGCTGGGATGTAGGTTATATATTATACATATAAAGTGTTTGGTGAATAAACATAAGGACCCCAGTTAACGTCCTTAGTTTCAAATAATAGTAACAATAATAATAATAATGCAGGTTGGCCAATGCTTCTTATTCAAGCTCTGGGAAAGCGGAGAAAGATGGATTGCAGACACTTAGTGATCAGTGAGCAACTCAGTGAATTCCAAGTTTCGTAAGGCATAAAGTTGCAAAACAGGAGGGGAAAAACAATTTAAGAACATATGCAACATTAAGCTCCTGCCTTCATAGGCATGCACACAGACTATGTGCATTCTCACATATGTGCACACAAATAGAAAGAAAATTTACCTGTACCATACAACAAAAATAAACAATAAAATTGTAGCATGAGGGCTGGCTTGTTGGGGTTTCTGTCCCGCCCGGTACCCCACAACCGGCAACTCCCAAGGAAAATCACACACAAGACTCCATAAGGTTATAAACTGATTGGCCCATTAGGTCAGGCTTCTTGTTAACTCTTATAACTTATGTTACCCCATTATCCTTATCTACATTAGCCACATGGCTCCATGCCTTTCTCAGCTGGGCAAGTTACATGCTGCCTCTTCGGTGGTCTGCACAGGAGTGGCGGAGGGAGCTTCTGCTTCCAGAATACTCCCAGTCTCTTTGCTCCACCCCTACTTCCTGTCTGGCTTTCCCACCTATACTGCCTGCCTGGCCAATCAGCGGTTTATTAAAATATGATTGACAGAATACAGACAATTCTCCCACACCATAAAATGAATGCAAAAATATAAAAAATAAATATACATTGATAAAATATGAATTAATTAAATAAAAATGGGTGACTTGTATATATGTCACTACTGGCAAATATGTGTGATATTAGGGATGCATAATCTATTAGTTGAATTATTTAGCTGTGGCGATTTTTATCACATAATAAATAAACAATTCAGTTATAAGGGATTATTTTTATCTAAATGGCTATCTCATTAAAAAAATAAAATATGCTAGAAGTATGCTATATTAGACCCTCAGTCAGATTTTACATGCACAATAAAGAACAAAAGAAAACAAAATTCAGCATTCATTATAGGCAGAGAATTCAAGACTGCCTCAAAGGTCAGTGAAGTATTATGTGAGGAGATGCACTATAATCAGATGAGAAGGGCTTGGTATCTACTGTAATGGTCTTGTTTCATAGCGATTCCCCTTTGAAGTACCTTAACAACTCTGTTTCTCTTTTTCCGCTCTTATCATGTAATACTTATCAGCACTTTCCCAGGGAGAAGTGTGTGTGCTAATATTAATACTGTGTTTTGGAACAGGAATTTTTAAGCAGAGTGTAGCAGGCTGGCAACTGGCATATCATATATTTGTGGCATTGCCAGTGTTAAAGACTGTGTCATGTTATCGACACATTGAACAAAGCAATGAGAAAAATGAATACCTGTCTGTATCTCAATACATATGAAAAATAGAGGCAAGACAGAAATACTGTTGAGAAATAAAAGCTTTTGGAATGTATTTTATGATAGGAACATGCATATATTTTATTGGAAATGCTCTACTTTGACATTTTCAAATGAAGACGTTTATAAACAACGGTATTAAAATAATATTAATGTGTTTCATACAAATGAACAAAACAATGATAGGTTGCTCTACTTATTTGCTTGGCCTGTTATTTTTATTTACCCTGCTTTATGAATATTCCTTTTCTGAATCATTGCCCAAAAGTGAAATGCTACTCTTCACTAGTATTCTGTGATATTCTTTTTCTCATGAATCAAACCTAGGAAATAACAAAAGTCAAAATGTTTCTCAAAAACAGAGATTCAAGTTGTTTGTGCCACCTGTCAGTTTTCCTATACCTTCAAAATTATCTTTGCTTTACATTATCTATGCTACATGGTAGGAAATATATTTATAGAGGTAACTAAATACCACCCCTTGTTTCTTTGTCTGTGCCAAGATGTCCCCAGCTTGTTCCTTGGGCAGCAGAGGAGAGGGTGTCTGAACTGACCTTCTCACATAGCCACACTGATGAATATCTTGCATATCACCATAGAACCTTCA
This sequence comes from Myodes glareolus, assembly GCF_982192425.1. Lineage (NCBI taxonomy): Eukaryota > Metazoa > Chordata > Mammalia > Rodentia > Cricetidae > Myodes > Myodes glareolus. The sequence goes on along the minus strand of NC_142037.1, from coordinate 70,997,182 downwards.
TCTGGCGAGGGATGGAGATAGAGACAGAAACCCACATTGGAGCACTGGACTGAGCTCCCAAAGCCCAGATGAAGAGCAGAAGGAGGGAGAATATAAGAAAGGAAGGCAGGACCGCGAGGGGTGGTGCATCCACCCATGGAAACTGTGGAACTGTTGTAGTGGGAGCTCACCAAGGCCAACTGGACTGGGTCTGAATGAGCATATGATCAAACCGGACTCTCTGAATGTGGCTGACAATGAGGGAGGACTGAGAATCCAATAATAATTACATTGGATTTTGATTCTACTGCATGTACTAGATTTTTGGGAGCCTAGTCTGTTTGGATGCACACCTTCCTAGGATGGAGGGGTTGGCCTTGGACTTCCCACAAGGCAGGGCACCCTGACTTCTCTTAGGACTGGAGAGCGAGAGGGAGGGGGAGTGGGGGGAGTGGGAGGGAAATGGGAGGATGGGAGGAGGTGGAAATTTTAAATAAATAAAATTCTTTTGTTATATTGTATGTATGTTTCTATATCTCCTTAAGTCATTTTGTATGTTAATACAATTTAAGGATATTTCTATCATATTGCACTACACATTTTCAAGATATTGTTACATATTGTTACAAATTTGAGGTCCTTGTCCTCTTGTTGCACATCTGTTAAAAGATTATTTATGGCAAGGGGATGCTTTTTATTTGCTAATGTACATATTTATGTGACTCTTACAAGTGATCTTATAAACATTAAGTTCTTAAATGTTCAACTAATAGAAAAGATATAAATGCTGTTGAAACATGACTAATATTGGTCTGTGATGGATAGTAACAAGTATAATGTCATAAATTTCAAAAATGAGTATAAAATATATGATTTATTTAAGCTTTTTTACTCTGTCACTATGGGTTACATTACTTTGTAAGAACACTAATATATATGTATATATATAGATATATATATACAGAGAGAGAGAAATAAGAGAAATAAATGTGTATACTGATATATATACACAAACACATACATGTTATAAAATCAGTGAGTCTCTGTGTGTGTATTTTGGAGTGTATGTTGGTGTTTGAGTGAATGTAAGTGTGTAAATAAACAGAGAAAAACACAATTTTGTCTAGCTGTTTCAGAAAATATGTTTTAGTACTAACATCGTGCTCAGTTCTTGTTTCTTTTGTTCCAATTATCATGGTAAGAAAGTTATTTCTTACTCATTTTTTGGTTACTTTGTGAGTCCTGCACATTAAATAAGAGGTTCTCCAGAGAAACATATACACATTTGTTGATTATTGGCTCGACATGATGTTGAGAACCTTCAGCAATGAACAAAAACATCAGGGAAGCCTGTCTACTTCCCCATCTTCTTGATAAAGATGTAGATCGTTGTAAACAAATGGATCACAGAAGCAAGTCTGACTATAGTGTTCCAGGTGGGTAACTCATTTTTCTCTTTGTTCTCTTGTCTTCAAAACAATGATATCCCTTCCTTCTATGTGTAAAGAAGAAAAATAATCCCTCTCAAATAAACACACTACTTCACCATAGAACATCGGAGAATTTCCTAAGACATAAATGACTAGGAGACTTTCATGTTTCTTCTGCTTTCTCAAACGTGAGGGACATCTGTAGAGTAGGTCATCTGCAAGCCTACCAGAATGAAACTCAAAATAATGGGGTATATATTTTTTCATCTTTCCTTGATTGTTTCAACAGTGCCCACTGAGTGCAGTAAGAACAGGGGCGAAATATACATAGATGAAGCAAAATTTTTTTTTATCTAGCTGACGTAAGTAACATTTGCAATTGAACTACTATTCTCTTTAAATTTTTAATTTAACTTTAATTTAAAGTTTATAGAGAAATTATTGAAAGATTAGTATTTGATATGATTGAGAAACTAAAATCTACAATTAAGGCCTGATAACATTTTGTTTGAGTTTTTGTTTGTTTGTTTTTTTTTTGTTTTGTTTTGTTTTTCCTCCAGGTCCTGAGAGTAACTAACCCAAATTGTTTCTGATAATTTTATCAATTATGTTAGCAGGGAGCTAAATTTGCATTTATTATTTGTTATCTGACTGAGGTCATTCTCAAATTAGGTATGTATCAAAATGAACTATCTTGCTTAATAAAAGTGGTGCAGGCCTTCCATTCAGAGACACTGATTCACTAATTTGAATAAAGAGACCAATTAGGTCATTTTTTTTCTGTCTTGTTTACCACCTTAATCTTTAAATGAGAATTATTTTTTTGAAATTGAATAATTATCAAATTTCAAATCAAAATCAAAAATATCACTCGTTCCGTATCTCCTTTTCTAAGTATACTTCAGTCTGTGTTCATGAGAACAGGTATTGCTTATAGAAATTCTTCAGAAATTGTTCTTTCTTTTCTTTTACTTCATACCACTCAGGGAACTTATTGCATTCTCATATATTTTATTAAAAATCCACAAAATGGGATTTGGATTAATGATTACACAGTTAAAAATACTTTCTGCTCTTGCAACAAAATCTGACTTTGGTTTTCAGTACCCACCTGGAAGGTTATAACTTTTTATGACTCTAGTTCCTAGGGACCAAAACCCTCTTCCAATCTCCTTGTCAAAATACAGAATATATTGCACAAAAATATATGTAAGAAAATATACATATATATTAAATAAATATACCTTCATAAATAAATGTGTAAAAATCAGCATTTATGATAATGATCTATATCTTAAAACTTTCTTTCTACTTTTCACAAATACACACACACATTTGCACACACACACTTGCAAAAAATGTATACAATTATTTATTAAACATATTTTATACCTCAAGGACTACTTTACCTGGTCAATACATCTCATAATAAAAAGTATCTGTAGCACGATTAATAAAAGCCTCAAAACAGGGCTGGAGAGATGACTCAGCGGTTAACAACTCTGCCCTCTTTTCCAGAGATCCTCAGCTCAGTTACCAGCATCCATAAGTATCACATTTTTCATGTGAAAAGCAGACCAAAATACATTATTGAAACCTATGGTAGGTTTTTTATGGTAGGGTAGTGATCGTGAACGCCTTTAATCCCAACGCTTGAGAGGCAGAGGCAGCCACATTTTGGTGAGTTCGAGGTCAGTCTGGTCTACAAGATAGTTCCAGGACAGGCTCCAAAGCTACAGAGAAACCCGAAAGAAAAAAAAAAAGGAAAAGGAAAAAAATACCTCCTCAAGTTATTTTTAACGTTTATAACAAAAAATTGAGGAAATTAAGATTTTCCCACTCTAAAACATGTCTCCTATTAATATAATAATGGTTTACTTGCCCTTGAAAAGTGAGATTTTAAACTTGGAAATAAAGATATCAAAATTCTTTTTGATAATGTAGCAACAATATTACAATGCTACCTCCTATTATATCAATGAGATAATCATAAATACCTCCTATTATATTAATGAGAAATATATGTTTCTACAGAGTTTCACAACTGTCATGTTCACGTGAGACAAAACAGCCAGGTGCATTAACTCTAACTTACATGTTACAGAATTCTTCCAGTCATGCCCTTTCTCTGGCCTCACAGGCATTTGAGATGTATCATTATGTTGGAAGCCAAAGAACGTTACCCCAGAATTCATATAATGAATGTCTTTCTATGTATAGTTTGACCTTTTCTACTTTTAAGCAAAGTGTTTTTATTTTTGCTAACTCAGTCTTTGAGGATCAACAAAGAACATTTTAACTATTTTTTAATCTTTCCCAGCTCCTTCCATTTCTCTCTCCCATCCATTACCACATAACTTTATGTTCTATCTGTCAAGAAAGAAAGAGAGAGAGAGAGAGAGAGAGAGAGAGAGAGAGAGAGAGAGAGGGGGGGGGAAAGGAAGAAAGAAAGAAAGAAAGAAAGAAAGAAAGAAAGAAAGAAAGAAAGAAAGAAAGAAAGAGGGAAGGAAGGAAGGAAGGAAAAAACATATCAAGCCCCAGCTATTAAAAAACATTTAAAACTAAAAACTGTGATTTCTCTTTTTTTTTAATTGATTTTTATTGAGCTCTACATTTTGAACTGTTGTGTTCTAACAAGATCTTAATGGAGGCTGCTGCTGCTATGCAGGTTTCTATACCTAGATCGTTAGTCTGGCCATTACGGTCAACACAGCCTCCTCACACTATTCATGACACCATACCATGGACTGAGAATTTCAACATAATCTAGTTTGTTTTATCAGAGTATATGATTATGGTACTAAACATGCAATATAACATTAGTATTAAACAAACTTATGGACCTGATTATACACACAAGCTCCTCTCTGATACTGAATTTATTGGATTAAATTCATTTTCCAAAGCTTTCCATTAAGTTAAAATGAGAATGGGAGTTGAGAACATGTTTCACTTTACGTTTTGTTCAGCATGATTTTGGTCAACTATCAGATAAATTTCATTAAAAAATAGTAACTGGGCTGGGTGGTATATCTCAGGAGTAGAACATTTTTCTAACATATGTGAAAGTGAGAACATTGATTCTGTACCTTATATGTAAAAATAATAAACAAACAAATTTATTTTTGATCTGGAATGCTCGGGAGTGCAGAAACATGTCCTTTTTCAGTCACCAAGGTCAATTCCTGAGTTACCTCTCAGTGGGAAGTTTTGTAATGTAAATCATATAGGAAAAAAATGTAATGCATTGTTCTTAAAAAAGAAGATATTTTTACCACTATTGCAATTTCACAAATGTAAACACTGCATACTGATCTACAGGTGGTAAATAAAAAAAATGGAAAAGGAATAGATTCCACTGTATTTTAACAGAAGCTATCAAGAACTTCCTGTTTTAGTGTTATAAAATTTATACTGATTTGTATAAGATTCATTAGATCTACCATTAAGATTCAGCTCTATAGAAGCTGAATCTTTCAGAAACAGATACTTAAAGAAACAAAATAATTTAAATATGTGTACAACTTTTAGGTTAGGTAGGTATTTACTATTTATAACCTTTAACATTTTTCATGGCATTGATTGTGATTTTAAGTGGTAGAGTGATTAACTTTAGAGTTTTAAGGCCCTCAATATTTATGAACTAAAGAATAAACTATATTTAAAACGTATCAGTTTTGTTCATGCTACTTTTTTAACTCAATTGTTATGTTTGCATTGTAACATTTTCTCAGAGGCTCACGGGTGCCCTTCCCCAGTGCTCCTCTGTTCTAGTTACCCTGTCACTGCAGAGATCTTGGAGTTGATTGCATTATTCATGTACATGTGAAAGGTCTGCAACGTCTCTGCTGTTTGCTTTCACAGCCCGATTTGCTTCTGTGGCTGGAATCCTCAGCAACTGTACAATAATGCTTGCATATACCAATGACAAAGACAAAAATATTAAAGAACCAAAGAATAGGCAAAAATACACACATCTCTTAGGTAGCTACTCACCTTAATAGTCTTAAAATCCTATTTTCACTAGCAATAGAATTTTCCAAAGCTGAATTAGAAAAATTGCTGTTTTCCTAGTTTGAAAAGTATAAAGCTATTGAAAAATCTGTGAGGAAGAAACCTTGCCATCCTTAAAAACTAATTTTTTTTACTACTTATTTTTGAACAAAAATATCTATTTTATCAACATGGTATTTGCATAAAAACAGTCATGCTGATGAAGAGAAGTGAATTAAAGACCCAGATATAAAGCCACATATATACGGACATCAGAAACTGGATATCAACCTGTAGATGAATTAAAGTAGATCCATATCTGTCACCATGCACAAAACTCGAGTCCAAATGGATTAAAGACCTCAATATTAATCTGACCACTTTGAACCTGACAGAAGAGAAAGTGGGAAGTAGTCTACAAGATATAGGCACAGGAGACCACTTCCTAAGTAGAACCCCAGTAGCACGGACAATAAGAGAATCAATGAATAAATGGGACCTCCTGAAACTGAGAAGCTTCTGTAAAGCAAAAGACACTGTCAGTAAGACAAAAAGACTACCTTCCGACTGGGAGAAGATCTTCACAAACCCCTCATCAGACAAAGGTCTGATCTCCAAAATATACAAAGAACTCAAGAAACTAGACACTAAAACTCTAATTAACCCAATTAAAAAATGGGGTACTGATCTGAACAGAGAATTCTCAACAGAAGAACTTCGAATGGCCAAAAGACACTTAAGGTCATGCTCAACCTCCTTAGCGATCAGGGAAATGCAAATCAAAACAAATTTGAGATACCATTTTACTCCTGTCAGAATAGCTAAACTCAAAAACACCAATGATAGCCTATGGTGGAGAGGAGGTGGAGAGAGGGGAACTCTCATCCACTGTTGGTGGGAATGCAAACTTGTGCAGCCACTGTGGAAATCAGTGTGGCGGTTTCTCAGGAAACTGGGAGTCAACCTCCCTCAGGACCCAGCAATTCCACTCTTGGGAATATACTCAAGAGATGCCCTATCATACTACAAAAGTATTTGTTCAACTATGTTCATAGCAGCACTATTTGTAATAGCCAGAACATGGAAACAACCTAGGTGCCCCTTAATAGAAGAATGATTAAAGAAGGTGTGGAACATATACACATTAGAGTTTTACTCAGCGGTAAAAAACAATGACATCTTGACTTTTGCATGCAAATGGATGGAAATAGAAAACGCTTTACTGAGTGAGGTAAGCCAGACCCAAAAAGAGGAATATGGTATGTACTCACTCATAAGTGGATTCTAGCCATAATTAAAGGTCTTTGAGCCTATAATTCGTGATCCTAGAGAAGCTAAATAAGAAGGTGAACCCAAAGAAAATCATATAGTTTTCCTCCTGGATATTGGAAGTAGACAAGATTGCCAGGCAAACTTGGGGGGGGGCAGTCAGGGGAGGTGGTTGATGCTGCAGGAGTACCTTCAGCTCTTTCAGCCAATAGTGACTAGTGAAGTGCGAGCCCACAATGCTGAGGGAGTGCGCTCCTTCAGCCAATAGCCGCTGAAATACCAGCCCACTAGGGCGCGGTATATTTCTCTTTTAAAAAGAGTCGCAAGCCTCGGCTTGCTCTCTTGGTCCTGGCGCTTGGTTCTGGCTCCTGCTCCAGCGACTAGGCTCCTTTCCTAAAGGTTTGTGTGTATGTAAGTTTTACCCCACAAAATAAATACCCCTTTAAAACCTAACTAATGTGCGATTGATTCGCCATTATCTGGTGCCCAATTTGTAGAGTGAGTAGGGAAATCAATACGGCAGTCCCTGCAGAAGATGGAAATTGATCTACCTCATAAGCAAACTATACCACTCTTCAATATATACCCAAAAGATGTTCCATACCACCACAAGGAAACCTGCTCAAGCATGATTATTGTGGCTTCATTCATGATTGCCAGAAACTGGAAACAGCCTAGATGTCCTTCAAAAGAAAAAAATAATAAAATATGGTAAATTTACAGGATGGCATATTATTCAGCGGTTAAAAAAAATTTCATCAACAAAGAGGACATAATAAGATTCAATAAGACTGGGTAGCATGAGAGAAGAAAAAATTAAAAATATATATTATTTTCATCAACATGAATTTGCAAGCAAATAGATGGAAGTAGAAAAATTCATGGTGAGTGAGGCAACAGAGACCCAGAAAGATAAATATGGTAATCTGATTATTAAATACTAAGTACATAATAATACCAAGATATAATAATAATATCTTATTATTATTATAACCAAGATATAATAATATAATATATTATACTATAATATAATATAATATTATATTATATTATATAATAATAATATATAATTATTAATTATAATAATAACCAAGATATTGTCCATACACCTAGAGAGATTAGGCAAAGAGAAGCAGAAGCTAGGGCTACATGTGGATCTCCATGGGAGGGGATATTAGATTATATTTTATGAGTCCACAGTCAGGGCATATGAATAGGAGCAGTGGGATCATATGGGAAGTGAGAGAGGAAATAGGACTGAGACAGCTAGAAATGAGGGGCATTTGAAAGGGCAGTATGGAAGCCTAGTGCAGTGCAAACTTCTATAATACATGAAGATGATCATAATGAAGTCTCCAAATAAAAAGCGAGATGGCATCCCTATTTGCCACCTAACCCAACTGAGTTGTTAGCTATGGGGACCTATGGAAATCTCCAAACAACCCATGCTATCGTTAAGACAATAGGCTATTCTCCAACAAGATAACACCCACACAAGTCTTTGAATATGTATATGTTGAGTTGGTGTGTGCCAAGATCATTCATCCTTATATTCTAGTATCTATGATATAACAAGTTATTCTGCAGGCTACTGAAAAAGAAAAATAAAAACCAACCCAACCACAAAATCTTTTATCTTCAATCTGTCCTGCCTACAAATTATGCTGCGACAATGGTGGTAAAAATCCCATTGGAGTGACAAACCAACGTCTAATTTGACTTAACACACACTAAATAAAATAGAACCCACACTTGATACTGCTTGGATGACAAAAAAGCCAGGATCTAAATAGCACAGACACTAAGCATAAAACCAAATAATACTGGACAAAATGAAAATAATAATAAAATGAATCTTAATGATATTCTGATATTCACATAGATTGCTCCTTATTCTTTATTCATCAAAAGCCATCCTCTTGTAGCAGATAGGAAAAAATACAAAGACCCACAGCAGGATATTACACACACACACACACACACACACACACACACACACACATTTATCTCTATAAACCTCTTCTTTTCTAAAAAGAGATAGAAAGGAAGTAGATCCAGCAGAGGTAAGAAGGAACTAGGAGTAGTAAATTGAGGGAAAACTATATTTAGATTATATTGTATGAGAAAAGAATCTGTGTTTAATACAAGGGAAAATGTGTTTTAGGCATATGTTTGGAAAGAAGATTTTTTTAGGAGTTTTCATCTCTTTTATTTCTTTTTTTCTATATTTTAAATTCTATTATTTATTTGTTTATAAAAATTTCCACTTCCTCCCCTCCTCCCCATATTCTCCCATTTCCCCACTCCCTCTCCTCCTACCCCACACTCCCTCTCCTCCTCCCTCTTCAGTCCTGAGAGCAGTCAGGGTTTCCTGCCCTGTGGGAAGTTCAAGTTCCTCCCCTCTCCCTCCAGGTCTAGGAAGGTGAGCATCCAAACAGACTAGGATCCCAAAAAGCCTGTCTGCATGTACTGGCTTTTTGGGAGATTATTTTTTAAATTCAGCTGTTGTTACAATAAAAAGATAAATGTGTTTATTTCATATATACAATTTTATATTTATATATGAAATCCAAATGTAGACATTTCAATTGCTTCCTCCATTTTCTGTATTGATTCCCTCCATTTGGTGTTATCAATTTGCTATATGTAGAGGTTTTGTTGTTGTTGTTCTTAACGCACTTCTTCTTATGATGAAAATGATTCTTGTACTAGGAATTAGCAGAATTTCTCTGTTCACTCATCATTAAAGAATTTTGTTTGCTTCCACGTATATGCACAAGCTATGTTCTCTTTTAGAATGAATCAGTCTCATGGAGCTCAGGGTTATCTTGAAATCACAAGGATCCCTCTACCTCCTCCTCCTGAGTTCTGAGATTAAAGGTATATGTCACCACTGCCTGGCCTCGATGGCAAACTAGTTGTTTAGCTCCAAACTTGGATCTTCCGGCAAGCTTTATTTATTAGATCACAAACAAAATATCACCAGAGCAATAAATTTCATTTACAGCACTGTAACTGAAGTTCTTTTAAGTAATGTTAAGCTTTTTGTCGTCAAGTATTAATAAAAATTTGAACTTGTGAAACTTTACAAAAGTGTGACTTGTATTTGATCATAGGTGACAATTTCTGCCACTTATCTCTTCTTTAACTGTCCTTCTTCATCCAGTGCTTTAGGGCTTCAAGAACAGTCTGTGGTATCAGGTTGCAACTGGAAAATAAACTATGTCTTCAATGGTCAAATTAAGTATGTACTTTGTTGCTTTTTTTTTTTCCTTAGAAGTGTCTCTTATATCCTGACCTCCCTTCTTAGATGAAAATTTAATCAAGCAGAGACAAAGTGGTTTAAGAGAGGTAATGTTTTAGATAAGAGTAAGTGGGACTTAAGAAGATAATCACACAGCTCTAATGGATGAATACAATGTCTTGATATAGCTTCGAATAAATGAGAATAAAAGCATACTTGTATGTTAAAGTAGCCTCTTTATACTTTTAAATGGAAAACCCAACCAGATGATAAGTAAGTCTTCTTCTCCAGAGAGACACTTCTATCTTGTAATTAATTAGTGATATACAAGTACTAAGACAAACTCCTCAAGCAAGAATCAACACCACACAGGAGTGCAATCTCTTAACAACACCAGTTTTCTTTCTTTTTTTTTTTTTGACGTTAATAAAGTTTCACCCTTTCAGCTATAAGTTAGGCAATTTGTTGTAGAGCTAAAATCACCGTTCTTTACCAAAATAAGAAGGTGTAACACCCTATGTAGAGTTGTTAACAGGCATCATGGAAATTAACCCTGATGAGCATCTACAGTGAGAAGATGGGTATCAAAGCCTCGGTACTTCTCATTCTTCCTTCAGATGAGCATTGATCTTTAAGTCAACCACATGGGCTGTAACAAAACATACCAGGAAACAAATATTTCACCTCTGTTATAATTGACACCTTATTTCTGCATGTCTCTGTTAACATTCTTTCTGCACCTAATCAATTTATAATTCTGCAGAAAGGAGTGAATTTAATATTAACAGCATCTGCATTGATAATTGAAAATTAAATCTATGAACTGTTTTGAAAGTAAGCATTTACCTCTGAAATACATTCCATAAAATTGAATATTTCAGTTTATAAGTTTGTCATGACAGCGTGCATTCATGGTCTAAATCACCTGGCAGAGAAAAGCTATCAGCTGCTCTAAAAACATTAAGCAGATGAATAGACATAGTAGGGCTACTCTCCTTTCTCTTGGGAGAATTGTTATTCTTACTGGGTGATGACCATTTCTAATATCTAGATATTTGAATAAAGAGAGAAAGAAAAATGATTTGAAGGAAATGCTAGTGGTCATGTCTAGCACCTCACTGGTTGGTTTTGGGAGCTTATGAAATTTCCTTAAATTTCTGAGTCTCAGGTGAAAATAAGCTTAATTATTGTCTAAATTAAAAAGTGTCTAAAATTAATCCATAAAAAGCTACAGAGCTGGGTTGCACAACCAGAGACTGGAAAGCCAGTCTCAGGGATGATGTGAACTCTGTGTCCTCTAGCAACAGTGACTGTTTTGTTAATGAGTACGAAGTGGAAAACTGCAAACTCAGCACATATTTCTCCCGGGTATAGCTTCCTACTGTGTTGTGACTAATATCTTGAATCCTAACTCTCTACTTATATAAAGTATAGATGTTCTGTATTCCTGGTATTCTGTGTACAGGGTTAGAATTTTTCCGGGACCCCAAGGTCTGCGTTGGTGTGAGGATTGTCAAAGCGCCTGCTCATGCTCCATACTAAGCCGCTTTTACAGGAGACAGTCATGGGTTCTCATACTCTTGTGTATTTCTGTGGGGGTGACAGACATACGATAGGCTGATCAAATGCTCAGAATCTCATCTTACCTTTTTACTCATGCCTCCAAGATCTACTTTTGTGTTTCAAAACTTATTTAAAGCTTATTTCAGCTATAATATTGAAAAGCCTGACTTTGGTTAATATTGAGACACAACATACTTTTAAGTTGATTCCACATTTTTTTTTGTTCTTATTCCTGTGTGATAGATTCATGTGCCTGCTGGAACTAAGGGACTTCTGTGTTTGCTATCATATAGAAGTGAACAAATGAAAATTTGTTTTTCAAATATGTAAAGCATTAAACCACTATGGTTTTAAAAAGTCACAACAAATTCTGATTAATTATAATAATCTGGCTGATAAATTGCTATTCTAAATTGAACTTCACAGTTTTTTGTTATCTAACAGAAAAAAATGTACACTAAATTTACATGGACTATCATTGCTTTCTTTAATTGCGGCTTGTCATTAAAACAATCTAAAAATGTATGTTGATGTGAAATGTCCTTCTGTAATGTACTGCTTTTATTGCTTGATGAATAAAGCTGTTTTGGCCAACAGCTCAAGCATATTCCTAGCTAGCTCTTAAATTAATTCATTCTATTAATCTATGTTTAGGCAAGTGACTGTGGTGTTACCTCATTTCCTACATTTCTTCTTTCCTTAGTAGCTGACTAGCATCTGCTTGGCTCAGCCTCTATATTTCTGTTTGCATTTCCCACCTGGCTTTAAAAAGGAATTGGCCTTGCAGGAATATCAGCCAAGCATGGCCTAACAAGTTGACAAATATTTGGTACATACCCTCACATCAAGTCTGGATGAGACAACCCAGGAGAAGGAAAGGGGTCCCATAAGCAGGCAAAAGTGTCAGAGACAGCTCCTGCTCCCACTTCTTAGAGATCCCCCTCCCCCCCCCCCCAAAAAAAAATCAAGCTATCCAACCATAACATATATGGAGAGAACCTAGGTCAGACCCATATAGGCTCCCTGATTGTCGCTCTAGTCTCTATGACCCCTATGAAGCTTGATTAGTTGATTTTCCGGGCCATGTTTTTCTGGTGGCCACAAATGCTCAGAGACCTACAAATCCTTCCTCCCCTTCTTCCTCAGAATTCACAAGTGCCACTTGATGTTTGCATGTGGGCCTTTGCTTCTGCTCCCATCAGTAGTGAATTGAAGCCTATCTGATAACAATTTTCTTAGGCTCCCGTCTACCAGTACTGAGGAGGGATCAGGTTGGGACTGAGAGGTGAGATGGAGGTAAAGAGAACTACAGGAGACGACTTGAATCTAATTAGGCATCTGCAGGTGAGGTAGAAGTCTAGTGCAAAGGAAGCTCCCTGGAGTCTATGAGGGTGACTCTAGAAAGAATTCCTGAACTGGCCATCTTTTTTAACCAGAGAAGGCCTCCTGTGTAGGAACTGAGACACACCAAAGCAGGAACAAAAATTTAAACCTACAATTTCTCCTGCCTATAAGATGTACTGGGGTGAAGGTGGTTTCCCACAGAACTTGTGGGAGTGGCCAAGCAATAACCACTCAAATTGAGACCCACATCTCTAAAGCGATTCCATGTCTTACAGTCTCATACACTTTGAACCAAAGGCTGGATATCCCAAGACCTAGAATAGAACCAACAAAAACAAAAGAGACAAACCCCAAACTTTAAAAATTATTTTAAAAATCATTTAAAAAGTGAAAACTTTTAACAAATCTGCATTTTGTTTAGACAGCAAGCATTTATTCTCTGTATGTCTCGAACAACATTCTTTCATTTAGTAATTGAATATTGTCTATTTTTGTATGATTTTTTCTAATTATTATTTCATCTTTTAAGAATGCTCTGTCCAATTTATTAGCCTATTTACTGATTGGTTTATTTGAGTTACAGGTGTTTAGTCTTTTAAGATTTCCATATACTCTAGACTTTAGTCTCTGCTAGAAAAAAAACTAAATTGGGTTTTCTCCTGTCTTGTACATGTTATCTTTTCTCCAATAAACATTCTCTATCACTGAGCAAAAACTTTCCTAATTTGCACAATTCCATCTGCCACTGCAGCTGTGTGGTTCCCGTGTAAAGTTCCCATAGAATGTAAATCAACATCCCTCCAAGAGTCTTGAACATCAGTACTATTAAAGCAATATTAACTATAAGTGAAATTTAATACATTATAGTTGATATATATATGACATGAAATTAGAAGCAATACTGTCTTGAGGCATAAATGGCAATGGTAAAAGATGAAGGAAAAAATTAGAAGATGGAAAATGAGTATGGTCAAAGAACATGATATACTCATACAAAACCATCTTTATGGAAATTCATCATTAAACAAAATTAACAAAATTATCACCTTCATTACAAAGCAAAATTTCTAACTATTTTAAACAGTCTTTACATTATATTTACATTTCTAAATAGCAGGCATATACAATCATTTCTGATCTTTAGACATCAAACATAGCTTAAAATTTCTTGATGTATCTTGATGACACAGGTATTCTTCCTAATACTGTATATGTTTTTTTTTGCTGAATTACTACTTTATTATTTTACTTTGAAGATACATATGATTTTCTGCAGACCCAGGTGCTCATTTATTATCTGAACACTGAAAAAATATTTAATATTCCAGTGACTTATTTTTGATTTATTTTATTTTCTCCAATGTTTTTCCATGCGTGCCTGAAACTAATCATAGTCGCTTTGCTGACTTGGTAATAAGATATCACCCTGTTTAATGTAGAACAAATACATCATAATGTGTATATTTCAGTGAAATTTTTGAATCATGATTTTAGCTTTGTTAAATGCAGCATCATTGTTCATGGCTCTGTGTACTAAAATTAATTCTTGTTGCTTAAATTATATAAGAGTCTTTTAACTGAAAATAAAAATTTCATTATTTGTATTGTCATCTCAATAATAAATTTTTATTTCTTACTGAAACTTCTTTCTGTTCCTTTCATAATTTCATCAAAAAGATGAAGGATAATTCTACATTCCAGTTGCAAACTGTTTAGAGACACAGCCTTGTTTTGCTTCTCATAATAGAAAAACATATAGATATATATATTTATATATCTTAGAAGTGAATAAACAAACAAAACTATTGAAACAACTGGGATATTTTTGTCATCTCTTTTCCATCATCATGTTATTGTTCACATGCCTACCACAATATTCTAAATATACTGATGAATCACTTCCTTTACTAAGAACAAAATTTCAAAGAACAGTAACATTACCTTAATTAATTCATTAAAGCCATATCTAATTCTGTGAGTCCGTCAAATTCCGATCTGAAATGCCCCTTTTAACTATTCTCTCCACTTTGTTTGAAAGTCCAGCAAACTGTCTATGTGCCATCAATGTTAGTGAAATATTGCTTTTTGTGGGTTTCATTTGTATCTTTAATATTCTTTTCAAGCATGGTTGTAAATTTCTTGAGACAAGGGAATACTCTTTATATATCTTTACATTTCCCTGAGATTTGAACATTGTATATCGTGTGTATCAAATCTGTAACATCTTTTGAATAAATTTATTTGAAGGATAAAACAGGCAAATGATGTGTAATAAGCATAGAAGCTATTGGACTTTAAAATTATTTAAAGGTCAAACTTCCTCTACAGGCAGTTTTTTAAAGTAATTTATTGATGCTAACTGACACCAAAAGCCAATGTAGATTCTGAAGAAAAGGACTATCATGTACTTCACATAGAGTTAATACAAATGTTCTTGGCATCAAACTGTATTGAATGTGAAGTCATTTTCTCATCCTATTTTAATCTAGTGTGAGATTCTTATACCTTTGTCAAGCTTTCAGACACAGAATTACTGAAGACAGGCAATTTGTAATATTCTTTTATGTGTTATAAACTTGAAAAATTAGCCATTAAAAGAGAAAAATAAAGGTTAGCAAGCCAGGTCTTACCTGGAATCTCAGTACTTGGGAAGTTAGGAGGATACCATGAGTTTTCAAGCCCAGACAGGTCTACATAGTAAGTACTAGGACATATTGAAATATACTATAACTACCTCTCAGAACTCAGAAAAGAAATACAGGCTCAATGTCAAGTGGAAATATTATACTACAATGTTATATGTATTTGCATTTCACTTAATGTTAATTTGATGAGTATATGATTTTATGTATATCCATATCTTCTGAAATGATTCACATATTTAAGACAATGTTGGGGAAAATGTTGCTTGTCTGTCCCAGCCATCCAGAACCAAAATAACCACACAGAAACTGTAATAATTAAAACACTACTTGGCCCATTAGTTCTAACTTCTTATTGGCTAACACTTACACATTAATTTAACCCATTTCTATTAATTTGTGTATCACCACAAGGCTGTGGCTTACCAGCAAAGTTTCAGCATGTTTATCTTCATCGGTGGCTCCGTGACTATGGCATTTCTCTAACTCTGCCTTCCTCCTCCCATGCTGTAGGCCAAGCCAGTTCTTTATTCATTAACCAATAAAAGCAACACATAGACAGAAGGACCTTCCACAAGACAAGCAGTGCACAGCTTCTCCAAATTGCAACTTCTATTTTCCTATCCCTTGGATTTTATTTTGGGGTGTGTGTGTGTGTGTGTGTGTGTGTGTGTGTGTGTGTGTGTGTATGTGTGTGTGACAAACAGAAGCAGAGAGAGAGAGAGAGAGAGAGAGAGAGAGAGAGAGAGAGAGAGAGAACGGGAAAAGAGGAGATCAGCGTGGTAAAAATTTGAAAAGTATGTGATGTACCATTATAGATGGGGAATTTTATATATAATTCTCATACTACATATGGTTCAACAATATACGGTACTTGTTATATTGCATAAAGGCACATGAACTTTGAATAGTACATTCATTGTGGACCAAAATGTTTGTCTTAACAATCTGTTATGTGCTTTTAGAAGTCAGAATATTATTATGTTCTTTTATATGGATCTAATAGATACCTTGTAAACCCAAAGTTATAATACTTTCTACCCTTTTAAATCTTTCTGTATATTTGTCCTGATATCTTACACTATGTAGAGAAGAAAGGACCTTTTTCTTTGTTGCCCTTGGAACAGCAGTGATGATTCCTAACAGCTTCATAGCACTGAGCATTGAGAGATACAGCACAGCCTACACATTTGACATCATCTACGGTGATGGCAAAGGGTCTAGTATCTCAATAGTATGTAATTTATATATACATATATCCATATACATGTATTCATATGTGTAAAAATTTTCAAATATAGTAACTAAATGCCAAATTTACAATTCTCCCCCAAAACTACCTCCTCTAAATACAAGTTAAGAATATTTATAATAATCAAATCATTATTTGCTTTACAATTTTTAAATTGCATAATATATTTCAGTAATTGTATGCTTTGTATGTATGGAATAATGTTAACCCAGAACATTTGTAGATCAGGGGAATTTATACACTGAGCTTGGCATTTTGGGTGTTGGTACACCAATGTTGAGTTTATTTTATTGTAGATACTGTTAATAAATATATTTTATACTGTCAAGAGACTCTTAACTAGAATAGACTTTGTATTATTTACAAATTTCTGAAAATGAGGAAGGATATTTTATAATCTTATTAATGGTTGAAAACCTCAATGTTGAAAACAATTTCATTTGTGAAATTAAAAATATCTTCCAAAACTAAAGATTATCTTCTGTCAAGGGGAACTATTTGAAGTTTAGCAATTTAATAAATTATGCCATGGTAAACATAGCTTTGAATTTTGTATAGCATTTCCTTAGTTCTTTGACAATTTCATATAACCATGTAATATATTTGGCCCTATTGCTTCGATAAAAATAAGCCACTGACTCCAATTTGTGCTGTCTTTGAAGGTTTGGTTGTGAGCCATCTACCCAAGCATCATGACCGGTCAATGACTTGCTTTCTGGCAGCTATCGACTACCATTAGCTTCTTAGCTGGGCTTGTGATCATCATCCCCTTCCTATGCAGGAACACTGACCGACACAGTCTTGTATGGATTATATCAAAGCAGCAGCAGCAGCTGTTGTATCTTATGAATGTGTCCAAAGTGTCATCAACAGAAAAAGATACTTCATTTTGTCTTTTCAAAAATATGCTTTTACAGTTGTTCTGCCCAGTCATCCACGGTTATTTTGGAGGGGTGGCATATAGACACCGCTTTTAATACCAAGAGCAAAAGTACTCTTCTTCTGTACTGTTGTCCATGGTTTCTGTGTTAACTAATTTCCCCTATACCGAGAATATCTGCCATTGAGAGCTTTCTTGATCTATGGTCACAGAAACATATTTAGATGGCAGTTTGATGCAGTGTTCATTTATTAAAATAATAGAGGCCATATGCTCCCTGACTGTTGAGAGTGGGTCAGATTTAAAGCTATTAACAGGGTCGACCTCTTAGGGGACAAGACTTAAATTCAATCAAAAAGTGGTTGGTTGCCCCTATAACAGTAGTTTAATTATTGCATGTGTAAGCATACATCACAAGAAACATTATTATCACATATTAGAGAGTATAGACAAGTGGGTAAGGCCTTTTCTTTCTCTCACAGAAGCTACAAAGAAACTTCTAGTG
Organism: Myodes glareolus; assembly: GCF_982192425.1. NCBI lineage: Eukaryota > Metazoa > Chordata > Mammalia > Rodentia > Cricetidae > Myodes > Myodes glareolus. Next base: position 70,979,081 of record NC_142037.1, on the reverse strand, counting down.
CTAGAAATACTAACCAGAGAAAAGAAATATTGAATATCATTTCTCAATGTCTTATTCCCAAAGTATATGGTGTCTTTAGCAATAGGTATTATCATCAAATTCTGGTTGCTATCCAAAGCAGTACTGTATTGTGTTGAAGGTCACTGAGACACTCCTGAAACACAGCTGAAGTGTTCCAAACTTGGAACTGGATTTTTATTCGATAATGTATGGCTTCCAAAATAGAATTGTTTTCTGCATATATTAATTCCAATTAATGTCAGTTACATAAATTTTCTTATACAAAAACCTCAGAGACCAATAAATAGCACCACACCTCAACACTAAGAAGATCAAAAATTGTGCAAATCAATGTACTTCTCTCCAGTCAAAAAAGATGGTCAGAGCTCTCATTAGATCAGACCCCTGGTATTAATGGGTGGGACTGAACAAGCATGTGATCAAACCGGATTTTCTGAATGTGGCTGCCACGGGGGCTGTCTGAGAAGCCATTGATAATGGGACTGGGACTTGTTTCATCTGCATGTACTGACTTTTTGGGATCCTAGTCTGTTTGGATGCTCACCTTCCTAGACCTGGAGGGAGGGGGGAGGAACTTGAACTTCCCACAGGGCAGGAAACCCTGACTGCTCTTAGGACTGCAGAGGGAGGAGGAGAGGGTGTGGGGGGAGTGGGAGGGTATTGGGAGGAGGGAAGGAAGTGGAAATCTTTATAAATTAATAAAAAAAGATGATCAGAGTGAAAAAGTGGAGACTTACATTAAATTTTACAATTTAAGGAAGGGCTAAATGCTGAAAGTAGAGATGAGTATCCATAGAGGATAAAACAAAATTGTTTACTGAGTTCAAATTCTGTCATTTTTTTTTGGTGGTAGATAAGTACATAAATTATATTCCATACCAGCAGTATGTGTTAAATACTTTTGATAATAAAAAATATTATATATATATATATCTTAGAAGGTTATCACATGGTAGTTTTCAAATCTCCTTACATGTAGATTTCCCCTCAAAATGTTTCAGGATTAAAATCTTTCAGTTTAAAAAACAAAATACAAACATGATATTCTCTATCTCAGCTTTATTGGTCTGTGTGTAATTGTCTTGAATGTTTCATGAGAATATTTATTTTTTATTTTCAAAATGTTCCTGCTATTAAGTTGATTTGTATGAGAATGTTCTTATTTCACTGGATTAATTTCAAAACTCAGACTGAGATTCAAGCTGGACAATCCCTAATTGTATGCTAAAGTTAAGATGTATCTGTTACATTCCAACTGTATGCTTATCCAGAAAAAAAACAAACTCTACACAATGTTTAATTTCTAACTTCTAAATATGACAAAATAAAATAATTAGATTAATTGTAGGGAAAAAGATGAAATGTAGAACTAACACAGAAAGTGTTTGGGGGTGTTAAAAGCAATAGAAACCAAATATCCTACATGAGATTAACTTTGGAAGCCATTATTTCTGACATTAGAATTTTTTTCTTCTAAGACAGAACAAGAGCTTTCTGATAACCATGTTATTTAATGTTCTGATGAAGGAGGATGTGTAGGAAATGGCAACAAGCTTATTGTTGGTTACAATAACATAAAACATTTGTTACAAGTCTAATTTTCACATATTCTGCTCCATCATCCCTTCTACAAATATTCATATGGCAACACCCAAAAGCATCAAATCCAAAGTGAGTAACCACTAGTTCATCTTTTGTTGAATTTGTAGCATGGTATATATTTATTGGTTAAAAATACAAAAATAGTCTACATAACATATACAAAAATATAAAGAACACTTACTGGCATCATTTTAAATTATTAGTAAAAATTACAAGTTTTCTTACATAGATTTTACTCAGAACACTTGTCTTTAATTAAAGATTATACAATCCATTTTTACCATAGGTAAATAAATTTACTTTGTGCATAGAAGGCATATTTTAGTATGGTATAAATTTTAACATTTTAGAATTGTAGATTTATCTCTTTTTATATTAATAATTTTGTCAAACTAATGTTTTGACTAATTTTTAATCAATAAGAAAATAATTTCATTCTTATTTCCCTAGACTGATTCTTCTAAGCATGCCAGGGCTTTGTCTATTGAAATATCCTATAATGATTCTTTCCTGTCATAAGAACTTCTCAAAAGCATTTGAAAATAATTATTCACACATATATTCTGATAGCACTGCTATTGTTGATGGATTTTTGTCATTCATTTTCAATCCTTCTTGCCATCTTTGCTTATTTTCTTATTTTATAAGGACATACTAATATATTTTATCCTACAAGTACACAGTATTCCAAACCTTGCTATTTAATGCTGACATTAAACAGTTTCCAATTTCCAGCTGTGCTCATTCAATCTAGTTGCCTTAAGATACCCAGATGCTAATATCCAGTTATTTACTCCCATGGGTGATGGAAGAAGGGAATGAAATCAGATAAACTGTATAATCATAATTATACTTCTACAGAATGCATAAGCATAAAAATACTTTGGCTCAAAGGAAACCAAGAACCCTTCTCTGTATTTCCATTCTCAATTTCTTTGTAGGATTTATATCTAGTGAAAGAGGAGAAGAAAAAAGTGGTTTCAGATGAGGAGGAAGAAGAGGAGAAATAGAAGTAGAGAGATGAGGAAAAGGAAACAGAATTTGAGTCGAGCTGCAACTATACATTAATGTCACAAGAGGACTGGATTAGCTCATCCCATTTCTTGGGGACACACCTTCCCAAAGCATCCTCCCAAAGTGTGATGGTTTGAAAGATAATTAAGATAATTAAGTGTCTGAGATCAGTTTCTGTCTCCTGTGAATCAAGATGTAGAAATTTTCAACTCCTTCTCCAAGTTATCTCTGCCTACATACTGGCTTGCTTTCTGCCATGACAATAGTGAATCAAATTTCTGAACTGTAAGGAAGCCACCACAATTGAATGTTTCCCTTTGAAAGAGTTGTTGTAACCATGGTGTCTCGTCACAGCAATAGGAGCCCTAAATAACACAGTCATTGGTACCAGGTATTAGACGTCATGATAGGCCAAACAAGGTTTTTGTTCGGAATAATAGTAGCTTCAGGAGTTTGGATTATTTCAAGCAGTGGAATGTTTTAAGAACTACTTAGTGGCCATACTAGTAGGGACATGGAAGAAAATGGTACTGAGAATAATTTGAACATGCTATGGGGAGCATTGCACAAGAAGTTTCAGAGGAGAAAAATTTTAGGGTGTTACCTAGAGATTTCCTTAAGTGTTTGGTGAAGAAAGTTTCTGCTTTTTGTCCTTGTCTGAAGATTCTGTCTGAGGTGAAAGTGAAGAAATTTGGACTAATTCCATTGGTAGAGGAAATCTCAAAACGGCCTAGTATTGTGTTTTTATGTTTTATGTTTTTTGAGTAATTATTACTGGTGACTGATTTAGCTTTTTAATGAAAAACTGCAAGAAAGTTCGAGGAGAACAGGAGCTCCAGGAAGTGGAATAGAACTAAATTCTGTGTTCAAGGAGATAAACAGCTTAAGAATTGAATCAAGGGAGTGGTGATCTCAGGGATGACCCCACCCAGCTAAATTTCCAAATTCTAAAAAGAATGAAACAAAATTTTAGAGCTTGGAGTGATGTTTCATGCCTTTAATTCCAGCACTCCAAAGGCAAAGACTAGCAGATCTCTGAGTTTGAGGCCAGCCTGTTCTACAGAGCAAGTTCATGGACAGCCAGGCTTATGCAGTGAGGAAAACCATGAAAACAGAAAGCTGGCAAACGTATTATTGAATAAGAGGACATGTTCCAGCCTCAAGAAGCAACATAACTTGGCAATTTCAGCCATGAGATTTTAGATTTACAGTTAAGAAAATAAAGCAAGGGGAAATGGAATTTGCCTGCATGACTTAATAAAGCTACGGAAGCCAAGCATGTGTCAGGAGCGTTCCCAAAAGGATGCCAGGTAAAGATGCCATTGTGTAAAGCTGCGAAGTTGTAGCCTGGATTGCCTTGAACATCCCAAGATTGCTGTGGGAGAGTGCTCTTATACACTCTAAAGCTTTATCACTTATATTAGTTTAATAAAATGCTGATTGGCCAATAGCCAGGCAGGAAGTATAGGCAGAGTGACCAGACTAAAATAATTTTCGGAAGAGGAAAGACAGAGATGAAGTTACCAGCCAGACACAGAGGAAGCAAGATGAAAATGTTTCATTCAAAAAAGATGCCAAGTCATGTGGCTAAGCATACATAAGAATTATAGGTAAATTATAAAAGGTAGGTGATAATAAGCATTAACAGTAGGTCAAATAGTTATATGTAGTATAATCCTTTGTGTGTTTATTTGGGACTGAATGGTTGTGGGACAAGGTGGGATAGAAACTTCTGTCAATAAATGGTGCCCAAATGCTCGGCAAGAATTTCCACAGCAAGTCTGAAAAAGCTTTTTTTTTTTTTATTTCTTTTAAGAAAGAAAAAGGATTCTAGACAAACAAGAGAGTCAAGCTCAGCTTCTTGGTAACCTGCAAATGTCTTTTGCCAGTAGGCTCTGTTTGCTGGCCGCAAACAGAGGCATGGCTTTTTTAAGAGAGGCCTCATGACTCAGGATTAGCAGCAAAACCTTGCAGCTCTTACCCTAAACGCTTCAGTTACGCTTATGAGCACCTGACTTCACACTTCTTGGTGGTGTCATGGACTAGAAACTTCACAGGATTGTGGCAATCAACATGACTCCCCCCGGTACCTCTGTCGTGAAAGTAAATCACCAAAAAGCTGAAGAAAGGGTGAAGGTAGCCGCCAAAGCTGCAGTTTTAGTTTTAGCCACGCCCCTTAGCACATTAAAGACTCAGGTGATCAGAAAAAAATAAAGATATACAATAAAGAATGAATCAGATGAATAAAAACACTAAACAGTTTGCATTGTGATTAAAAATATACATAGACTTGGGAGAGAAAAGAAAATGAATAGAGAAAGTCCTAGTGGCGAGGCATGGTGACACATGCTTTTAATCCCATACTTGGGAAGCAGAGGTAGGCAGATCTCTGTGTGTTCAAAGCCAGCATGGTCTACAGAGTGAGAGCTCCCGCACAGTCAAAAGTACATAGGGAAACCCTGCCTCATAAAATCAGCAATTAAAAAGTAAATACAAAAGAAACAAAGTAGAAAGCCACATAAAATCTGGGTACTGTATTTTATTGTATTGACTTTGAATTGCTGAGGAAGGAGCAATAGCTGCTAAAAGACATTTGATTATAAATCTGCTCTATTTAACCAACCACATGGGTAAACATAATAAGTATTATGGGTTAATTTAAGTTATAAGAGGTAGCTGGTAATAAGCCTGAACAACAGACCAAGATGTTTATATGTAGTATAAGCCTCTGTGTGTTTAATTGGGATTGAATGGCTGAGAGACAGAGCAGGACAGAAACTTCTGTTAACACAAGATTTTGGAGATACCAGTACTATGGGATACCTGACCAGGAAACCTGCTAATAGGTAGTGGAACCATCACAGCAGAAAAAAGAAGAAAAAAGTGTGTTGCAATCAAAAATGCTGAAATGAATTGGAGATCTGAGGAATATTTGACATCAGACATGGGCAAGCAAAGTTTGGTGTTTGCCCGGCTGATTTTTGGTCAAACTCTGGTCCAACATTTCATCACTGTGCTCCCTTAGCTATGTTTTTACATCACAATATCTATCTTGTACCATTATGTATTGGAAGTATGAGATCTGTCTTTTAATTTTAATTTTAAAAGAGTTTAAAATTAAAGTTTGAGAGTGTTGCAGACTATTGGTATTTCCGAAGTTTGATTGAACGTATTATTTTTCATTATATAGCTATAAGCCTTTGGGGGCCAGGAAGCAGAATGTGGTAGTTTGAAAGAAAATGACCCCCAGAGGGAGTGGCACTATTAGGAAGTGTGACTTTGTTGGAGTAGTTATGGCTTTTGTGGAGGAAGTATGTCACTTTGGTGGTGGACTTTTAGGTCTCATATATTCTCAAACAATTCCTATTATCTGAGACTACTTCCTGTTTTCTGTGAGTCAAGATGGAAGAACTCTGAGCACATTCTCCAGCACCGTCTCTGCCTGCATGCTGCCTTGCTTTCGCCCATGACGATAACAAACTTAATCTCTAAATTGTAAGAGAGCCACAACAATTAAATATTTTACTTTTGAGAATTGCCATGGCCATGGTATCTCTTCACAGCAAAATAAACCTTATCTAAGACATAAAGAATAGTATAAAATCAGAAAAAAAAGATAAAACAATTTTAAAGCTTAGTATGTACATGTATGATTCTCTAATCCCAGTGTTTAGGAGGTAAAAGCAGGAGGGTTTACCAGATTTCTAGGACTGACCGGAACATATAGCAAGTTTCAGGTCATCCAGGGATTCATGGTGATAAGACACTGTCTCAACAAATAAAAAAGAAACCAGCACTTTAAATAAAATGAGGCATGCCTTAAAGATTTAAGATCCTGTTGTTATATGGCAGAAAACAAAGAGCTTTGTGCCCTTGTCTCTGGAAGCTTGTGGAAGGTAGTGTGAGCACAAAATTGCGATCCACCAATAATAACTTGATGTTTGGTTATAAAACACACATTTTACAATTCATGACCCATGTAGGACAAACTAATTAGCCACAATTTGTTACTGTTAACTTTTAACATTAAGTCATTAAAAAAGGTTGCTTTGTGTAGCCCAGGATTCAGGATGAGTATTTGAAATAGTAACAGTTAGCAGTTGATTTCTTTTGACCAGGAAACAACCCTAGCTATAACTTATGTGATCAGTTTACCACATAGTTTTGTCATGAGATTAATGTCTGAAAGCAGTTAATGCCTTCATTTTTACTGTGCAGAGAAAAGTTGTTGGAACAATGTATGCTAAATGCTGTTTGAATTTTTTACGTTCTCTTTTGGAAAATCTACCACTTGTCCACATGACTTAAGTACTTTCCTTCACCCAAATATTTGATATTTTTATTCATTTTTGTCAAAGTATTTGTTTCCTCCTAAAATTTTTGACCTGTAAATTATACAGAAATATGGTATTGATTTTCTGCCCACTTGTTGATCCCCTTGGATGACAGATTTCAAGTTGTATTCCGCTGTGGACAGGGAATATACTCTCTATCATCCTGACCTTCTGAGTTTATTGAGATTCATGTTATGGCCTAGAATATGGTCAATTCTGTTTAATGTTCCATGTGCTCTTGAAGAAAGTACATTCTGCCATTTGATGAAGAATTTTATAGGTTCTTCTATGTGAAGATGGTTTGGAGTTTTTCAATTCTATTTCCTTGTTTATCTTCTTTTCAGTCTTCTATCCACTATTTTATTTGGGAAATAGGGTTTTCAACTCATTACTAAAATTTTGTTTTGCCTTTATTTCTTAGCAGGATTCTTTTCATTTTTTGGTATTTAATTTCTGAATGTATATTTATGTAATTATGATGTCTCTTAATTTTTAAAAATGCATTGCATTTTTTATAACTATGTGTTTTGAAGTGATTTTGCCTCATATTGGTATAGATACTACTGCACATGATTACTTATTTTATTTTACGTAGTGATTTTTGATTATTTATAAAACTTTATTCAACCATAAAGAGCATATTCATACAATGATTTGAAAATGATTCAAACCATTAATCATCATTTCATAATGTTAAGCAAAACTAGATCAGAAAAATAAGTGTTCCATGTTTTCTATCATGTAGATTTTATATATGTGCATATATTTATTTGTATAGACTATATATATATATAAACATGTGCAAATTAACTACATATATTTATATACATGAAGATTGTACATATGTGTATATGAATATATATGTTTATATAACTATACTGAAATACTGAGGCAAAGTGTGTCAGCATGGAAGAGAGAGGTATCAGATGGAAATAGGAGGTAGATGTGAATAAAGAAATGGTATACTTGTATAAAAATATCACAAAAATACATCATTTTGTACAATGAATATACAGTTGTAAAAAATGTATTTAGGAAAGTATATAGCTGTATCATGCCTTTAAATCAATTCTTTTGATCATTAGGGTTTTATTGTTTATTCTTTTACATTTTATAATTTTATGTTATCAATTATATGAATATTTCCCAATACTAGAGATAAAACCCAGAGACTTTCTACATGCTAGGCAATCTCTAGCCATCTCATTCATTTTTTAATTTATATGTTGTAGACTTTATGATCACCAATATATATTTATAATGAATTCCTTACATATTTTGTATAAATTCAGATGATAAGGACAATTCTGTATATAAATACAGATAGCTTCATAATTGTTTTTCATTTGATCACATCCATTCAAGCTTTGATCTTATATTATTACCTTTTCAACAGAATTCATACTGTATTTGTCTTAGCTGTAATCTACAATTCTAAATTTATTGTAAAGATACAAAAATATGGATTTTATTGCTTATAATAATACCCAGTCATAATCAGCTTCCCAGTGGAGTTTCTGTCTTTAACATTGCTACATGTACAGATGAATGGAAAATAAACTATAACAGTACTTTAAATTGCTGTTAGAAATATCCCAAGTTGGTAATAATTCCACGTCACAATTCATATGAAAAATTCTTATTCTAAGTAAACATTGATGAATCAATCCACAACAAAGGGTAAACAAGTCATATAGGAAAGTTATTCCTGAGATAGGCACAAATGAAGAAAAAAGTAAAATGAACAGTACCTTCTGTAATAATATTGGTCTTGGGTGTGCTGATAACTGTGTTAAACAAAACCTAATATCGATATTGCTATTTTTCAGAAGTTAAAACACATAAGCATTGCTCTTACTGTTTTTAAAATAAATAACATAAACAAACTTGACTGAAAATTTATATGAGAATAGAATATTAAAGATCTACATTCTGTAACAATCATCTCTAGTGATATCTTATAATTGAAATTCAAAGTTCATATATACACAGCTACTACTCTCTTTATAAAAACAAGTTACTGTAGAAATATATCCACATTTCATTAAATATTTGTACAAAACTCTTTTCAACTCCAAACAACATGTTTAAGATTTGTAGAGATGATGCTTTGGATACAGATGTAAAATAAAGCATTATTTTGATTTCTGACATGTCTGAAATAGAAACATATCCATCATGCAGTGCCCGCAGAATAAAATTATATTTGCTACTGAGAAAGGCTCAATAAAAATGATATCTGACAGGAATTTCAAGGTTGGTTCTTTACTCGAAAAAAAAAAAGATTTCCATGAAGCCTTCTCCTATACAGTCCCTAAGATTTTACATATTTTTTTCTATTTTACCAAACATAGACATAAGAATGGGGAAAAGGGTCTTGATGTATGAATTGTAATATTCTATTAGAAAATGACAGTTTTTTTTTTCTATCTTGGCCATTCTTACAGGTGTAAGATAAAATCTCAGAGTTGTTTTGATTTGCAATTTCTGATGACTAAGGATGTTGACATTTCCTTAAGTGTCTTTCAGCCATTTTAGATCCTCTGTTGAGAGTTCTCTGTTTAGGTCTGTACTCCATTTTTTAATTGGATTATATGTTCTTTTGATGATAAATTGCAGGATGCTCAACAGTGCCACAAGGACAGGTGCTCAACTATGTTCATAGCATCTTTGTTCGTCATAGCCAGAACCTGGAAACAATCTAAATACCCCTTGACCGAAGAATGAATAAGAAAAATGTTGAACATTTACACAATGGAGGGCTACACAGCAGAAAAAAATAACAACATCCTGAATTTTGCAGGAAAATGGATGGAGCTAGAAAACATTATTTTGAGTGAGGTAACCCAGACAAAGAAAGACAATTATCACATGTACTCACTCATAGGTGATTTTTAAACATAAACCAAAGAAAACCAGCCTACAAACCACAATCCCAGAGAACTTAGACAACAATGATGACATTAAGAGAAACTTACAATAGATCTAATCTACATGGGAAGTAGAAAAATTCGAGTTCTCCTGAGTAAATTGACAGCATGGGGACCTTGGAGGAGGATTGAAGAGGGGAGGGGAGAAGCAGAGAGGGGAGCAGAGAAAATTTGTAGAGCTCAATAAAAATCAATTTAAAAACATAATAGGTTTTGTACAAGACTATTTCGAACCTCTCTTTTCTTTTAAGCCAAGTAGGTAAATGATTGTGTAGATGATAGAAGGAGTCATATTTTCATAAAAAAATTCGAAGTATACAGATAAAATACGAATGACATGGTTTCACGTCTGAAACATCCTACAATAAAGATGGTTACAAAAGGCAAAATTAAAACATTTAACAAAGTATTTGAGGTCTGAAGTGATGACCGAGAAGTGATTGAATAAATTCAATGACTGTGGCAGAACGAAACATATGCATAAGCAATATGCACAAACGTTAAGAAAAACATTAACCTTTCTATATTAGTCAAAGAAATCTAAGTTACTGTAGTCACTATGAATGTAAATCTGTATGATAATAGACCCAAAATGTTGCAATTAGTGGGTTAGAGAGATGGCTCAATGGTTCAAGGTACTTGTTGATGTGGTGAAAATCCAGATTCTGTACCCAGCAACCAGATAGTGGCTCACAACCTTTTATAATTCCACTTCCAAGAATTTAATGTCTTCTTATGATCTCCAAAGACACTGTATACACTAGGGAGGTGGAGACAGGAAGTGATTTGGACAGGCAGCGAGAGGGATACAAGGCAGGAGGAGACAGGAGCTCAGACCCCTTCAATCTGAGGATTTGTAGTCACAGAATGCTGCTGCCTTATGGTCTGAAGATTCAGTAGAGGTAAGAAGTCTCTCTAGTGACTGCCTACTTTACTTAATGATCTTTCAGCATTTACCATGATAACTGACTCCAGGTTTTATTATTAATACCAATTAGAATGCATGCTAAATTTTACCTTTTATTCTTTTAATATGTATTAAATTTTATTTTGCCTCCTTACCTTTTTTATATTTTCTGATTAGTCAATCTTATTATTTCTTAGATAAACATTTCATTTTACTAAACAGTTCCCTACCTTCTCCTACTGTTATTCTAACTAAATTTCCACTGCTTTTATAAGTGAGAACTTCAGTTTTGCACAGTTTTGCACCTTGAATTTTCTCTCCTAAAAGCACATAACAGTTTTTAATCATTTTAATATTTTTATGTCTTTGAAAACTGTCCTCTTTTGTCAACCGTTGCTTTCTTTATACAGAGTGCCACATATAATAAGTCAAATATAGAAACAGATAGTGCACCTTTCATGTAAGATTTGTGTGAAATTCTCTGGTTACTAACATATAATTTGTTAGAGATAAATTCGTTTCAATACTTAACCGATTTTGTATTTTAATTTAATAACATTCCATAATATTTAATATTTTATTTATTTTCATGTATTTTATAGAGATTTATATATTTTCTGCTATATACTCAAATATTCAATTTTCTTCCTTTTAGGCTTTGTCTAAATTGATTTAGTGTGGCAAATCAATTTGTAATAGACTACTAAAGTTAGTAATTATTATATACTATAGTGTATAAATTAACTTGTCTAGTTTGTGACTTTAATAGTAAATTTATCCATGCTTGTCTTTTAAAATGTATATGTTTATATTTGGAATTCAAATTGTTGATTAAAGTCTAGTAATATTAAAAACTTACTGTCATCCAAATGTAAAGAAAAAAGATAAATATCCCTGAGTAACCAACCTACACAGATACTAGAGCCCTTAATAGCAATGTCATTTTAAACTATAGAAGAAAAAAGAAAGCTGAATTATACTTGGAAAGGTTATGTGTGCTTGTGTGTATGTGTGTGTATGTTTAAGATATATAAAATCTTCATTAAAATAACTCTCACATAAATTGAGTCTCAGTGGAAAAAAAACAAGAGCATAGAGGATGTGTTAATTGTATATTAAAATACTTTTATTAGAAAACTTTTTAAGGATGTGAAAATCTTACCTTTCCAGGAAGTTCATGACTAACTTGTCATAAGTTTTAAAATAAACCAATACATAAATTATACAAATCCAAGTACTGATCCTAGATTTGTGCAGATTTTTGTTGTTAAAATGGAAGGACAGCTTTTAAGCCACTATTGTACCAGACTGGGCACCAATACGTCCTAGAAGATGTCATTTAAATATGTAAACAGGAAAATCACAATCAGAAGGTCATTGTACCCTTTTCTCACAAGATAATATGAGAAGAAAAAAGAGTGACATTTTATTCAAAATAATAGATGTGTAATTTTTATTCTCAATTGAAATTATATATAACGTTCTTAAATTCTGTGGCATGAAACATTTGCCATTAAATTAATATATTTGTGGGTCTTTTGTGAGATTGAATCAATTCTGGTCCACATCTAAGAAATCGAATTATCCTAGCTGCAGTCATGGTTGGAGCAATTCCACTTGGCCATACATCCAGTATTAAAGTGCTCCCTATTGTGTGTGATGTGTTGCCATATTCAAGATGACATCCTCACTCACATCCCTGCACCAGTGTCCATGTGACTGGAAGTGCCAACATGCAGCCAACTTCGGTTCTCCTTGCCCTCTTAAAGTGACTCCATTGTTCTGCCAAAAGATAGGCAATCTCAAAAGGTCATGCAGCACTATAGTATATCTGAATTTCTCTTGTGTGACGTTCTAAAAACCCAGGGAAGGAGAAAGATAGTTTGTTATAATCTATCTCCGGGGGTCCCAGAGTACTGTAAATCGGTCCTTTTGTTTTGTTTAACTATATTTAAATGACACCCCCATTTAAAGAAATGGAATTCAAATTCTAACTATATATGGGAGACCTGATCATGAAAATGAAATGTATTATTGACCTAGTATTTCAATTTAATGAAAAGAACAAACAAATCTTTTCATACTTTACAGCCGCAAATGAACATACTTCTTCATATACACCTATATACCTATGAAATCAATGTCCTCAGTTATATATCATAGCTTAATAATAATCCAATTCTTCATACATCAACAATACAAGAAGAGTAGGCCTTTGGATACAAACTCACTATCTTTTGTAGAGACTGAATTATGTATTTAATATTCTAATATTTCTTATGTGTATCTTTTCATATACTATATAGAAAACTACTGGTAGGAAAAGATCATTTTCTATGTTGTAGTCAAGAACAGCATATTTTAATGTTATTGGCATGATGGAAGAATGCTGATCTATCCACAACTTGATTCATCATTTCATCCTTTGTTTACATGGTGGGACTCTAAACTGACCATAACTGAAGCTATTTCTCTTTTTTCCTATTATGTACAACTGAATTTTGCAGCAGTTAATGTAGTTTCTTTGTAGTTAATGTAAGTTATTACTGTCTCGGTTGAAGAAAGAAGCTGAAAGGAATAAGATTACTTTACATTCTTGCAAGTGAGAAGTTACAATCCCCGACATTCAAAAAGGGCGTCTAAATTAGGCAGCAACACGGAAATGAGGTTCTGCACATAAAACTATCTCTCTAATTTTTAGCATATCAAGAAATATCACCAAGCCAATTTACCAGAAGAAGGAGGGAGGATATGAAAGAAATGGGATATAGAGCCTTTAATCCAACGTTTTTGGTTGAAAAATCTGGTTTAGGAATAAAGAGAATCGGGAGGACTCTTTGACCTTGATCTCTGAAATACTGGCTTCTTCTGCTGAGCCTAAACTTAATGAACTCTCAAAGTTAGCTCAACTTTTTGCCTTATCTCACTGTAAAACAGACTTGGAAATGCCATATAGTGTGGTTTCAGAACACAGGCAGATTGAGAATATGGTGCGAGTTGAATAGCTAAAGCCATGGTTCAGGCAAGGAAAAGTCAAAAGAAGTCTCTGCATAATAGAAAAGTGAAGGAAGCAAATCATACAGAATACATTAGGTTACTACATCCAATGTCAATCAAAGGCATCTAGGATCTTGCAAGGAATATGCCTAAAGCAGAAGCACCATTTGCATAACACATATGTCCCTAAGCAGACAGCTCACGTTACATCTCAAAACAACATACATATAGTGAATTAGAGAACTAGTTATAACTTTATAAGTTGTTTAAATTTTTGTTCTACAAACAGAAGGACTATTTATAAAATATTATTGAAATAAATATATGATTTAACCTTGACAATTTTACCAAAAATTATTAATATTTTACCAAAAATTATTAATATTAATCTTATCTTCAATTTATTAGATAAGATTGTCACTGGATTCCGGTTCATGTTTTAATTACTTGATTTTTAATTATGTATATCTATGGGGGTATCTTCACACTAATGTCATGTCCACAGAGGGCAGGAAAGGGTGGTGAATACCTCAGAGTTGTCATTAAGGGCAGTATTGCACTGCCTGTGTGAATATGAGAAAGGAACTCAGGTCATATGAAGGAGCAATGGTGCTCTTAACCACTGAACCACCTCTCCAGCACCCTAGATTCATGTTGTCACAACTGAGTTGTTCTTAAAGAAAATTATATCATTTATAGAAAAGAAGAGAAAGTTTTCTTGTGGAAAACTATATGCATACGATCATATCATACATGGTCTCTTTTTCAAACATTACTGGTTTATTTTTCCCATTCTATCTTACTATTTTCACAGCTTTTTCAAAGCAGAAGAACACAATAAACATCTGATGATTTAAACAATATCTCACAATAATAATTTTCAAAAGTATAGACTCCAGGCCAATATTATCATCCAGAATTCTTAGGAAACTAAGAATTCTGAGGCCACACTTTATTCCAATGAGATAGAAACTCTTGAGCTAAATAAACACAATGCTTCTGTTTTACATTCTTTCTCAATGAAAATTATGCTTGAAAAATTTTAGAGACGCTCTTTTAGTAAAAACGCAATTTAATCTTAATTTCTCCATATTGGTTTTAAATTTTCCACAGTATGGTCTCCTCCAATCTCAGTTGTGTGGATGCAGTTTGCCAAGGTATAAAAGTTAACTTTTAACATTCATTCTTTGACATTTCAAACATGTGACTATCCCTTGGCTGATTTAATTAACATTCTTCAAATTAGCCTGTGCTAACTAATTTGGGAGGAAATGCCAGGTGACTAATCTTGTTTCCTTAGCTGGTGCCTCTTTCTATTGCTTTTGTGCTCCTGGCAGTGTAAGTCTGTTATGAAAAGTTACCGTTGAGGGTCCTCACTACAAAGTTTCTTAGGAAATGCTAATCTCCGCACGCCACACTTTCATTTCTCTTACCATTCTGACAGTCCCTAACTGGTGTCACTATACCATTTAATATTTGAGTTTTCCAGTATCTTGGCAAAATTTTAAACGAATGCATTTTAATCTACCTCTACATCACATTTGATTTACTCTCTACATTTATGAAAGGAATGCTTTTCCTAAACATCCTTTAATATTTTGGCATGGCTTGACATCTCAAATGGTTTCTCTTCTTCAATTTCTGAACTGGCAGTATTCCTTAATGCATCTTGTTAGGATATCCTCTTTCTTGCATTGGAGGGAAGCTCCCCAATGGGTTTATGCATCTTGTAGGTCTACAGCTTATGCACTGATTATTATAAAATTTATAGTTTTGAAGATGATCACACCTATGAAAATGAACAGACTTCCTGAGTCACTAAGTATATAAATATCCATTTGCTAGTTATGCTATCATAAATATATTATAACTTATTTATATCACAATAAACTTATAATATAACTAATTATTAAGAAAATTAAATGCATTGAAGTGATAGAACCTGCCATTTGTTAAATTTCTATCCAGATTTAACCAATGTACATGCAATATACACAGCCTCAAGTCCTTATTTTTCTGCATGCTGATTTTCTTTGCCAGCAGAGTAGCTGCTTAGAATCCCAGATTACTTTTGATTACTCATATGGAAAATGCTGTAACCGCTTATGCATAAGTCACATGCCAAATAAACTAGACAATTCTTGTGCAAGAATCTGTTTCCTGGACAGTTATTTGCACTTGGATGCATTTGACTTACAAAAGAATATGTGCTTCAGGATATGGATCTTTCAGGTTCAAAGCCAACACACAACATTACCCTTACAGGATATGCCTTTCCATAAATGTGTTTTCCTTCTGGGAACCAAGATTCTGCCCAGGAAAACAGTAGAAAACGTCAGAATGACATTTAGTGAAATTCAGTTTTGAAACGGACATGTGGTTTCACAAAATTTTATTGCTTCCATGTATCGTAGATTAAGACCATTGAAAAGATGATTCTTTTCATGTCCAAATGTCAACATAAATGTTCCAGAATTAAAGTGTTCCTTAGGGTTTCTGTGCTTGTGTGGGCATATACAGTACACATGCCTGGGTATTAAAAACTGCACCTATTCTTAACTGTAAAACTTTCAATTTTATTATTTCTCAATATTTATGTGGTAGATATTTTACTCAAATTTACTTGATATATAAAATCATCAAATATATAAAAATCATTGAGAAAAGAGGTAAGTGTAAAATACATTAACTAAGAGAAGTATGTGGTGCTGAATATGGAAAGACTTTCCTTATGCCAGTCTCTCTGACGGAACTCTGGTGAAGCATGTGGGAATTTTAATTTAAAATTCAAGTCTTTTATGAATGAAAATTTATATATATATATATATATATACATATATATATCAATGTCATTTGTTTCTTATAATTTCTTTGCCTCCTACTTGATTCAAAACAAACTAATATATTCTTCATGCTCCTACAAGAGCGGGCAAATGAAAAGTGAATATGTAGTGAGATCTAATTGTTATCACAGAGAAGTTATCAACTCTCTGGAAAATATGGGATATTGATACCACCATTATATTTTATTTTGTCAAAATCCCTTCATTTTATGCATTTCCGCTTCTCTTTATTCTTGTAGTAGCTTTAAGGTTTGTGGAGAACCCATCTTTCATTTAATGCCCCCTCCAGAATATTTGATTTCTCAAATTCTAACTCTTGAGTGAATGCAAAAATATGACCTCTGGTCCTTTGACCCAGCCACTGAATTATGCTGCCAGGCAGATGTGTTATTCCTAGTCAAGGTACAGTATCTCGGCATCTAATCAGGGTTAGTGCAGAATCTTATTTTAGTACTTCGGAGGTATGCTCACTCATTCTTTCAAGCCAGAAAACAAATCATAGTTTCTTTTTCCAAATTTTGTTTATCTTAAATACAAGTTCATGAGTAACCAGGTAAAAAGCCTCACACAGTCTGAAACCAATTTGGACAAGATTACAGGAACTTCGGCTTTGCTAACATCAGCATTTTCCGCTCGATCTGCACATCACACATTGTCAAGTGTGACATCCACTATTGCTCATTTCTCCCTTCTGAAAGTCTTCCTTTTCTTTTTCATTCTGTGCTGAGATTCTTTTTGTCTTAGTCTGCATCTTTTTCATCCCTTAACAAATTTGTAATGTTGAATTTTCTGAGGGTACTGTATTAGATTAATATCTAGGTGAGGATTTCTTCTACTACATATAAATGCTAAGCATTCTGTCTGATTTCTTGCTTGCTTAGCATCTGTTCTCTTCATGCCTGGTGCTAATGTTGTATCATTTCACTTGAGCACATTCTCATCGTCTTATGTGTTCTAGTCACTATGAATCTACCATTATACCATTATACAAGACATTAAACAGAGATGTGTTTGTTCGGGGACTGAGTAAATGGAACTACTTGTGTCCTCATTATGGTCACAATGTACAATGACATTTTGACTCGTGTGGATAAAAGCATAGAGAACAGGTCAATGATTTTCCTTCTTTTTGGTATTGTCATTATATTTTGGAAACAGCAGGCTTTTAGCTGCTTCTTTCACTCATTGAATGTAATCATATCTTGTTATTATATTCTCATTTCTGCTTGAAAGCTGTAACTGTGTGCCTTTTCTCCTCTGAAAACATTGTATTATAGTACAGCTAAAGTCTTTGTCTGCCTGTAGTTGGATATGAAAGCCTTGCAGCAAAGAAGGATTTGTTTTATTTTGGTACCTATAGGGCACCTGACATTATACATTTTGATAAGACTACTTTCTACCTTATTAGTGATGCTACATGCTCCATGGTGAAAATTAATATCTTCCTACAGATAAGCAAAAATTGTCAACATCATGCTATAATTTTTCACATAAAACTATATTTTAATTCCTTTGGAAACTTGATCGACTTATTTTCTCACATTTGAATATTATATTTAATATCTAGTGTATCTATATTTGAATATGCTTAAACAATAGTCTGTTATGAGTGTATGTATTGTCAATGAGAATTAAGGTCTAATTTTACAATTATTGTTAAGCAAAATGTCAATAAATTTCAACTTACTTAAAAATAACACTCCTTTTTCTTTATCTTTTCAGTTACTTTTAAATGTTCCACATTGAACCCAAGATCATAAATTAAAACTAATTAATTGTATCATCTTATATTCTGTAAGTCTGAGAGCTAAGGCATCATCATACATAATGTTATTACTGAAATAGATGTGTCTTCTGTTTGATAAGATAAAAGTGCGAAGTCTGGTCAAGCTGTACTCCATGATATAAGGAAACCATAGGGCCTAAATAAAAAATGATTCATTTTTATAACAAGTTCTCAGATTTATGACTTAAGCTAATTTCATGTGCAGGTAGAATCTCTTTAAATGTATTTTGTCATTTCTGTTTATGTTCCTTTTGAACTAATGCTTGCTTGTAATTTAGGTAAGTATGTAAGCCAAAAAATGCAGGCCAATTTTCTCCTTATCTGAAGGGCAGAGAGTTTGGAGATTGACAAGCACAGTTGAAAATTCTAACTCAGGTGATTGCTTTTTCTTTTGACATTAAGATAAGTAAGTAAGATCTAGTAAGTCCATGCCATGCTCTCCCTATACTCCCTATGTTATCTGTCTTATTATTTTTATGCTTCTTCATATTCTTTACTTATTCTCATGCTTCTACCCTGGTAAGAAATATTTTTGTCAAGGCTGATCCTCGACAGAAA
This sequence comes from Myodes glareolus, assembly GCF_982192425.1. Taxonomy (NCBI): domain Eukaryota; kingdom Metazoa; phylum Chordata; class Mammalia; order Rodentia; family Cricetidae; genus Myodes; species Myodes glareolus. Next base: position 70,960,089 of record NC_142037.1, on the reverse strand, counting down.
AGGAGTTATTTCCTAATTGCAGTTAGTAAGTAAAGTCCTATGTAAGATCAATGAAGAAATTATTGTAAGAGGCCTTTTAAAATATTTTAATATAAGAAACTATTAGAAATATTTGAGGACGCCACAATAAAAGAGAATTCTGAAAAGGAGAACACTACCAATGGACCCTCTCGCTAGACAGAAAGCTGCAGATAGTGTCGAATAGAAAATGGTGGCTAACTGATACCAGGGTTACCACATACGAAAGCTTTTTGTCTCATGCTTAGCAAATTGAGTTAGAAGCCTCGATATCAATAGTTACTGGTGTGGCATTAAACTGACTAGCAATAAGTGCTGCTCATTTGTTGGTGGGAGTCTCTTGTTTGTCCTGACTGCCTGACTAGCTTATCCCTGAAATAACCACACAGATACTGTATTAATTAAAACACTACTTGACCCATTAGTTCTACCTTCTTATTGGCTAACTCTTACATCTCAATTTAACCCATTTCTATTCATCTGTATATCGTCATGTGGCACTGGCTTACGAGAAAAGATTGGGCAAGCCTGACTCTGGCGGCTCCATGGTGTCTCTCTCTGACTCTGCCCTTCTTCCTCCTAGCATTTCATCCAAGCCTCTCTGCCTACCTAACTTCTGCCCTATCAACAGGTCAAGGCAGTTTCTTTATTCTTAATGGTAACCACAGCACACAATGGGGCTCCCATATCACCTCCCTTTTTCTATTTAAATAATAAAGAAAAGTTTTAACTTTAACATAGTAAAATTACATATAATAAAACAGCAAGAATTACAATCACAATATTTCTATAATATTACCTAAGTAAACACAAAGTACATTGTAAGCAACTTCCGAAGTTCTAGAATTGACAGAGACACTCATTGATTCTGGTGTACTCAAAAACTTTGCTTTATTTTTTGTTTGTTTGTTTGTTTTCTTTGTGGTGTTAAGCCCAAACTTTCAGACTCTCCTAAAAAATCAACAATAAAATTATGTAGAAAACTGTGATGATGCAAAGTATTTTAGATGCCAAAACGAAAATATATAGTTTTTTAAAAGAATCAAAATTCAGGTTGCAAGTTTTATGAAATATTATTTATACTCAACTGTTTATGTGCAAAACTAGCTTGTCTTTACGTTATACTGGATTATATTAAACAAAGTGAATGCAAAAGACACTGAAGAAATTTTTGAAAATAAAGCATATTCAAGTGACACCATCATAATAATTACAATTATTACTGAATTGTCCACCTACTCACAAGAGTAAGAGTTGGAACAGAGAACTGGAGAAGGAAAACATCCTCAGAGATGAAAACAATAAACACCTGTCATTTTGTAGTTACTTATTACTAAACAATTGCTAATAGTCACTTGTGAAGAGAAAACAAAGTTATGAGTCTGGGTAATGGATAAATGAGTAGTTAGTCTAGCAAGAATTATTGCCCAATAATGAATAAAAGGAGAAGCCAAGGGAGACAGTTGAGAGCAGAAGACATAAATGAGGTAGGAAATAAAGAGAAACAAGGATGCATATGGAGGAAAGTGAGCAGACAGAGCCATGTTTCTGACACTTAATGTTTCAAGACACTTGCCACCAACTGAATACCTGAGCTTGATCCTTAGAAATAAGGATAGAAGAGAAAAGCAGGACTGAAACCTTTGGTTTGTGTTCTGTCCTTCTCCTGATAATGCTGCATGGCTTCCTGAGCCTGCTTATTCCCCAGGGAAAGGTGAGTGCACTATCTGCCCATTCTGCAGCCCCACCATGCAGGACGCCCATTCCACAGCCCCACTAAGATGGACAATCAGACATGATAAGGAGTCAAAGCAGGAAGTCAGTTTATTACTATGAGTGCCAACTTATATTTGTTATGTAACATCCTGTGAAGTGGGGGTACCTACAGCCAATGAGAGACAGCCAAACCCTGCCTCTGGCTGGAAAGACACCTATCTAGTTTTTGCTGTCTCATCCTCACTCATACTAGAGCCAGGCTTTTCTCTATCCTACAGGCCTCGAAGTATAGGCCCTAAGATAATGTTGGTCTCACAAATGCAACCTGACACAGGCTTCTACCCACACACATACATACACAAAAATTCAAAACCAAGGTATAGATTTAATTTTAATTTAATTTTAATTTTAATTTAACTTTAAAATAAAATTAACATACTCTATTTTATTTTCTATGAAGACAGAGCTTTGTGTAAATAATCAACTATCACTTAATTCTCTTTATTTAAAACTATAAAAAGTTTTATAAGGTTATTTTTTAATGTTAAATAGTAGCCTTTAGGAATTAGTTCTGTGGATATAATCACAAAATTTCATTGGGCTTCCTTTGAAAATTAATTTTAAAAGAAAAAGCACAGGATCTCATGTTGATTATACACACATGGAGTCAAGCACAGCATTATTTCTCAAATTACAAATGTCTTTGAATTAAACTTAAGAAAATATAATTTCATCAGCCCAATGGTGGCACTTAATGCTTTTTGAATATAGATAAAATGTCATTTGGGGTTTTTTTTGCTTCAACCTTATTATTATTATTATGATCCTTGTCTTTTTAAAATTAGGAGTATCTTTAAATCTATACTGTAAAGTGTTTTAAAATATCCCCTCCAATTATTTATTGTTTAAAAAGTTGGTATGTTTTCAGTTGTTCTGACACCAATAATATGTCATAGCATAACATTTGACCCATACAGCTTTTTATAAAGTTTGTTGGCTGAATAAATAGCAACCTGCACTAAGAGGAAAAGAGTTCCTTTCTGTGTGAAGTTACCTGTTGCACTATATTTTACCATTGCTGTACAACATCCCAAACCTTTTACCTTGCAGTTCCATGAGATTGACATTCAACACTAGATGAAGCAGGTGAAAAACAACTTGTTAGACATGCCATCAATCAGCAGAAGCCTCAGGGAAAAGTATTCTTCCAGGGTTGTTGTTGGAAGAAGCTGTTAGAAGTCAGGTCCTTTCTTTTAGACTCTCTGTTTCCCTTGTCCTTGACTGCCTGACCCACCCTCAGATTCTGAGTCACTTTATGTCATTGCACGCACATCTCTTTCTTACAGAGCTGCCATGAGAACCTCAGCACTGTGGTTTCTTTTCCTCACTGTCAGTTTTTAAAGTCATACAAATGTGTCCCGTAGATGTGCATTTTCTGTGTCATTCAGTGGGAATGTTGGTCATAATTCAGGAAGCAATCATGCATATGTGAACATGGGAACACACAAAAAAGAAGACCTAGTAATTGCTAGTTATACTCTGAAATTCTGTGTGCAGGTTGGATTTTAAAACCATTACATTTACTTGTAAGCAACTAGCAATGTGGTCTATGAGCACTGATAGATATCTATGGATTGTTTTTCAAACATTAAATTTGATATATTTGTAAATTTGATCTAATTTGATATATTTTAAACGTAAGAAATGAGCATAAAGACTTATTTTGGGTGCTTCTTTTCAGCAATTTAAACTGAAATCATATATATATATATATAAATCTTTATATCACAGAGAATGTTCTTTACTATTAAGAAATTTATTATACTTACAATCCAGTAAAATTAATATGATATAATAAATGAGAAAACTATCCTAACATAGAGAAAGTTTGTGGGATTTATTACAAAACTAGAATTTCCCATTAAATTTTCAGTTTTCAATGTCTTTTGCCTGTATGTATTGATCTAAAAATATGAATAAGTGATGACAATGAAAAACAAATAATTTGTGGATGACAATATATATATTATAGAAGTTATATAAATTCCCACCCAAGGCTAAAGGTGATGCAAATAGATTATAAATCAATTTTATAAAATGTCATCAAGTTTTTCATGGAATTTGGTGAAGATGCAAATTATTCTGTGTGAAATCAAGTATTAGTCACTTCAAACATCAGTAACTTTAAAATTTTATTGATACATGAAAGTAACTAATTTCATTTGGTTTTATGATGATAATTTGAATTAATTTGATACTTAAAAAACAAATTACATAAGTAGAAGTTCAATACCAAGTTATAAATCAAGAACAAACTCAGGTGCAAGCACTTGTCGGTTTTACAATACTATTTGAGTTGCTTCCTCCTTACTCAACCCAGACTGATGTAGAATCATCTGGAATTTGGTTGCTGACACTCCAAATGTCTAATTGTATTGGTTGCTTTATCAACAATGTAAGTATTAAACACAGTACTGTAAAATAAATAATTAAATAATGAAAATATTAAGAGTATCCTACTTACTTTTCTAAAACAGAAAAGGATAATCTAAACAAAAAGAAAAAGAAAAGAAAATGAATATTGTTTTCAAATCTAAAATCCTTAATTATTTTTCTCAGTCATAGTATTGTGTCTTATAAACATTAAACTCTTGTGCTAAATAAATGTTTATTTAATTTATATTGCTGAAGAACTTTCATTATGCACTCCTCAGTTTTATGAACTGAATTTTCAAGTGAAATGCCATACCTATGCTGAAGATTATCCAAAATTGACTAACTAATTGTCCACATCTGAATGTGAGTTAAAATGCACAATTACAAAAAACTCAAAGAGAGAAATTACGATTCAACCTAAATATCTGAAATGCAAAACAACTAGCCACTGGCTCTTACCTTGACTCATCTGAAATGGTGAACCTGCCTCCAGGAATTTTAAAATGAGACTGTGTCTGAGAGTTGTCTTTTCCCATTTTAAAATCCTCTCTGTGTCAAGGATTAAAGGTAGGCACCACTGGGATTAATGGCTTGCACTGCCTGGTTTCTAAGGCAAACACGTGTGGCTATTGGGATTGAAGCTGTGTGAAGAGCAAAAGGAGGAAAAATATGAGCAAGGAAGTTAGAACCACGAGGGGTTGGTGGTCCACCCATTGAGACAGTGTGCCTGAGCTAATGGAAGCTCACTAACTCCAGCTTGACTGGGAACGAAAGAGCATGGGATCAAACTGGCACCTCTGAATGTGGTTGACAGTCGGGGCAGACTGAAGGGCCAATGATAATGGCACTGGGATCTGTCTCTACTGCATGTACTGCCTTTTTGGGACCCTATTCTCTTTGGATGCACACCTTCCTAACCCTTAATGGAGTGGGGAGTTCCTTGGACTTCCCACGTGGCAGGGTGGAAGGCAGTGGGAGGAGGGTGTATGGGGGAGCAGGAGGGAAGTGGGAGGAGGAGAAGAAGTGGGAATTTTGATTGGTGTTATTTATAAAGTAATAAAAAAAAAAAAGCTGTGTGTTGCCAATGCCTGGTCTGTAAGGCTGAGCAGTGGGACTGTTTTACTCTCAGATTTTTATATTAAAATACAAAATACAAATTACAGAGTTAATCTATCTAATAGTAAAGCTTTCTGCATAAACTATATTTTTTATTTAATAATTGTTTTTGGAAGGTATTAAGTTGAGATCTTTGATCCACTTGGACCTAAGTTTTGTTCTAGGTGACAGATGTGGATATACTGCACTCATACACACTGACATCCAGTTAGGCCTATGCTTTCCTTTGTCCATCATGTTTTTCTGACTTCTTTATCAATACTTAGGAGTACATAAATGCGTGGATTTATGTCTGGGTCTTCCATTTAATTCTACGGATGAACGTGTCTGATTTCCTGAAAATACCATATGGGTTTTATTACTACCGCTCTGGAGTAAAGCTTGAAATAAGGGATGATGAAACCTCCACAAGTTCTTTCATTGTATAGGCATTCTGTTTTTTTATTTGTTGGTTTGCTTACTCGCTTTTCCATAAGGAGTTGAGCATTGTTCTTTCATGGTCTGTAAAGAATTGTATTCTAATTTTGGTGGGGATTACACTGAATCTTTAAGTTGCTCTTGGTAGAATGGCCATTTCTGCAATGTCAACCCTAATGATCTGTGGACAAAGGAGATATTTTCATCTTTTGATACCTTCCTCAGTTTCCTTCTTCAAAGCCATACAGTTTTGTTGTACAAGTCTTTCACTTTCTTGGTTAGAATTATCTCAAGATATTTTATGTTATTTGTGAAATGTGTTTTTTCCCCTAAATTCTTTCCCAGCCAATTTGTTATTTGTATACAGGATGGTTACTATTAGGTTTTTTTTTTTTTTAATTAATCTTGTTTCAAGCCTCTTCCCTTAAGTTGTTTCTCACAAGTAGGAATGCACAGGTAGAATTTTTCATTGTTATTGTATACTATCATATCATCTCTACATGGTGATACTTTGACTTCCTCCTTCCAATTTATATTCACTTGATCTCCTTTAGTTATCTAATAGCTCTACCTATAACTTCAAGTACTATAGTGAATAGATATGGAAAGAATGGATAGCCTTGTCTTGTTTCTGATAATAGTGGAATTTCTTTGAGCTTCAATCCATGTAATTTGATGATGGCAATAGGCTTGCTCTAAATTGCCTTTGTTAAGTTTCGATATGTCTCTTGTATCCCTGATCACGTCAAGACTGTTATCATGAATGCATGCTGTGTTCTTTCAAACTCTTTTCTTGCATCAAATGAGATGATCATGTAGATTTTTTTGTTTGTTTGTTTTATGCATTTTTCAAGCTTGTATTTGGCCATCTTTTGTAACCAAGGAAGGTCCCAAGTAGAGGGATTATAACACCAAGCCAGACACAAAATCATTATCCTACAATTTGTCTTGACTGCAAAGTGTTCTTCAAAGGAACCAGAGAGTATTCATTCAGCAAGTAATGGGTGCAGATACAGAGTCCCACAGCCAAACAACAGCTGGCAATTGTGTTTTCCTGAGGAAAATAGGGAGGAAGAAACAGAGCAAGCAGAGAGGTCAGGGGCACCACACCATTATGTGCCAGAGCCATTGACTGTGACTCATGGGGGCTTCCAGAAATCATGGAGCTTGTAAGAATGTAATCTAGATCCTCTACATATATGTTATGGCTGAGGAGCTTGGTGTTCTTGTAGTATTCCTAACAGTTGGAGCAGTTTGACTCTTTTGCCAGGTTTTGGATCATTTTTTCTTTTTGGGTTGCTTCATCCAGCACAGATATAACAGTATATGATGCCTTGTTATGTCATATTTGGTTGATGTCTCTGAGAGACCTCCTTTTTCTGAGAGGAGGAAAAAGAGAGGTGAATCTAAGGGGAAGCAGAAATGGGGGGCAGGAAAGAGGGAGGAGAAATTTTAGTTGGGATGCAATATGTGAAAGAATAAAAAATAAAAATAAAGAACTTATTACATAAGTACTGTGGCTACATTATACCTGTCCCTACCTCTCATTCTCCTCCTCCAACTCCTCCCATACACACTGCTCCTAAAATCATGGTGTCTCTTTTAATCATCATCATTGCATATATTATATACAACCACACACATATACATTGGAGCATGTCATTCAGGCACCTGAATCCATATATTGGGACAATGTTACTGCCATTTAAGCTTGCTTTAGAATAAAGGGTAATTTATTTTCTTTGAGGTTAGAATTACATTTTGTCTTTTTATGTGATAATTGTCACTTCAGGTGTATTTATTTAGCAATTTGCTCTCTTCGAGAGTTTATTCTTATAGTTGACATTGATCATACATCACCTTATAAAGTACTAACCCTTCTCTGACACAGTGAGTCATGACAGACTGCAGAAGAAGAAAAAGAATGGGATGGAAGAGGAAGAAGGGGAGTATAGTGCCTAGTCTTGTTTATTTCGAGGACATTTCTCAAATACAGAAAAAACATGCATAGAAAACTTGTTACCACATCCCATTTTAAATAAAACTCCATTGTGTTCCTTGAACTTTAGTTCTTGTGTCGTAAAAACAAAATGACCGTCTAGGGTATAACAAATACAAGGGATTAGGAAAGGTGTTTGGTCTGTAGCATTTTCTACCAAATGGTTTCCTTAATCATTGCATACTGACTAGTCTATCAAGGAAGTTAATGAAATCTAGTTGGAAATCTATAACACTTGAACAAGGCCACTTTAATCTTCCTCTTGACTTCACATACTCTGAGCTTCTGGCCGTCATTAGTTTAGAGCCTGGACTTTAGAAATCTTAGAATTCTTTCCTTGTCCCATTTGAAGTGTAAATCTGTTCTTAAAAAAAAAAAGAAAAAGAAAAAAAGAAAAGCAACTTGCTGTTTTAAGATGCAGAGATGCTGGTCGGCATTAATCCATGACCTGGGAAGCATCTCTTTGAAGTTCAAGCACCTAGTATAACTTTTTACACAAGCTCTCTCTATATGGGGAAGGCAGGAGCTGAGCTTCCGTGGGCACTAAAATATAGCCGTAAGAATGCCTCACCTTCTGATGTGAACACAAGAGCAACCCTGTTTATTTTGCATGAAACGGGCTTCTTTTGTCTATTTTATTTTTCTTTGTACAAATTTTGCTAGGAAAATGTCTAAGGCAAAAAATAATTCATGAATTCAGAATAGCAAAAAAAGTACAATGATACTGCGTTACATACAAATTGGGTATAATAAAACATGCTTGCATTATGGTAAAAATCACACATATTTAAGCACAAGGATTTTCATTCTTCCTTAGTGTGTATTGGACCAAAATGAATTTGATAGCACAGAAGAAAATGACACTCTAGATATGATAATGACTGGAAGAGAAGGGCAATATTCACCAGCAATTTATTACAAAATTCACTTAATTTTGATCAGTGTAGATGGATAGCAAAACAGAAGATATAGGGAATACTGTTAGGTTATAGACTGCTCTATGCATCAAGTGCAAGGAATGGTGACAGGTCTCTGCACGGGGACCAATGATGACAGTAGGAGACCGATGTGGGAAACAATGCCATTGAAGTCTGTAACGTAATCATCACTGTGTCACTATATCAACCAGCTTCCAGAAAAAAAGTAAGTGTAGCGGAAGGGGAAAACAACAGGTTGGGACATTTTTATATTCTGTATCATGCAGGTACATTTGAACTTCATTTATTAAAACTTAATCCCTATGTACATGTTAGTAATAAATTAGCATATGCACACTTTTGGCAGTTCTGAATTAGTTTCAACTTATGTAGCCCAGAAGTTTATACTCACAAGAAAAAGCTATACTCAGTGTTTGCAGAACTGTCTGAGGCCAGATGTCTAATGGATGAGGGCAAAGAACACAGATGCTGGGGAAAGAAGTGCAGGCAGCAGTATTTGCAGAAACCTGTCCAGCCACCTCGACAGAGACAAGCAGAGCCACAGCTGTCAAATGACTTCTGTACTTCTCTTTTCTCACCTTCTCCCTGGAAAATCTGCGCAGAAGAAACATGGTGTATTTGTTGTCTCTCAGCCTGTTTAGATAGATGGTATTAATCGTCTACATCCTCAGAGCACCAGCATTGGAAATGAACTCACAACCCAATTCTTTTTTTTTCTACTCTCTACCTTTAAAGGATGGACACCTTGCGTGCTGGTAATCTGGTTAGAGAAGAATATGGATTGCACAACTCCAGCCCCGGAATGCAGAGGATTGCTTCCGATTTCCATTTGTGGTGAGGTATGGACATTGGGAGCTGTTTACAGGACACAGAAGTAACAACAGATAGAGAAACCCTAAACTGGGATGAATCCTTTTTTTTTTTTTTTTTTTTTTTTTTTTTTACAGTTCTTTGTCCCTTCATACTGAACCTGGGACTTGAGGCAGGAACTGGCTTTGCTTATTATCCACATTAGTTTTCTATAAAAAAAAATAAAGTCATGCAAGAGGTATGCATTTAGAATACGTGTGAAAGGATGCTAAAAGACTGGAGGGCATTAAAGAGAACAAAGGAACACTTTCCAACATTGTGGTCCATCATGCAAGAAGACAGAAGACATATTTGTTGTAAGAAGTACTTTTGTTTGTCCCAGTCTCCTAGCATCTCGGAGACAAATTAATCACAGAGAAACTATATTATTTAAAACACCGATTGATCCATTAAATCTATCTTATTATTGGCTAATATTTACATCTTAATTTAAGCCGCCATCTCCATTAATCTGTGTATTGCCACATTGTTGTGGCTTATCGGCTAAAGTTCTGGTGTCTGTCTCCAATGGGCTGCATGGCTTCTCTCTGACTCTGCCTTCTTTCTCCCAGCATTCAGTTTAGTTTTCCCCACCTACCTAAGTTCTCTATCAGGCCAAGCCAGTTACTTTATTCATCAGTGGCATTTACAGCATACAGAGGGGAATCCCATATCACCTCTCCTTTTCTGTTTAAATAAAAGGGAAGGTTTTTAACTAAGCATAGTAAAATTACATTTAACAAAACAGTTATCAATTGAAAATTTCAGTGACTATATTTATATCTACTTTATCATTTATCATAACTAAGGAAAACTTTAACTATAAATTTTTCAATTCCATCAAAGTTTCCAGAAGGATATAATGTTATCTAAGTAAACAGGAGGTGCATTGTAAGCAACTTCCAAAACTCTAGAATAGACAGAGACTTCTTACTGCCTGGACAGTCACCTAAAGTTCTTCTGTACTTTGAAATCTTCTGAAGATTGGGGCATCATCTTCAGCCTGCAGGCCAATAGTATCTGGCAGACTTTTCCATGAAGCAGGAAATTTCTAAGACAGGTACGCCAATATTGTCAGTTTGTCAGTCACTTTCTTCTGTATCCTACAGACTGTCTGACAGACTCTTTCATCAAGCAGGAACCTCAAAGGATTGTCTCACCTTTAGACAAGTTCAGGAGTCATTTCTCTGCAGATCCTGCATGTCTGGCTCATCAAGCAGTCAAGGCAAGAGCAGTTTCTTGCCCAAATAGCTAGCCAACTCTGTATGGAGCCTCTTTGATGCCCATCTTCCTCTTGAAGTTATTGGTGCTGCCAGGAACAGATGTGTCTCATTGTCATGAAAAGTCCTAAATTCTTAAACATTTTAAATCCCATAGTCTGTAGTCTTTGAAATGTTTGAATAATGCCTATCCATCTGAAATACATCTCTGTACATGTAGAAAACCTAACTAACAAGTTTGACTATTATAGATTACTATCTATTAATTTATATTTCTTATTTTACATTACATTTCTAAATGAGCTGCACAAATCCAATACTTTAATCAAGATCAGAAATATACATATAACAAAATTGACCTTAAATTTGCATCAATAAACCAAGATCCATAACGATGCAAATCTCTATAGCATATCCCCTTTAAATGTAAACAAACAATTAAAAACAATCATTTAGGGAATTTGGGTGTAGATCTCTTCATCCTGCTTCCTGCTGTTTATTGGGAAAAGTAATTTTTTGAAAGATGTTCAAGGTAACTTTTCAAGGGATCTTGGTCTATCAAACCACATTAGTCTGAAATTCCACAGGTTCTCATTCTCTGTGGAAACAAAAGAAGAACCTCTTTTCCAAAGCAACATATCAAGAGACTCAAACTTTGAAGTCAAGAAAACTTTAAAACATATATGTTGATTTAGCTTAACAATCCCCAGAATCAAATGACTCTCTGCAGTCAAAAAATTCAAAGAAAAAAAATAATAGTATACATAATTGAGACTCTCTCTGTATATTCCATCTTTATGTGGTTAATTATTTTTCTTTACTCTTTTTAATCTATGACTGTCTGTACTTTGTCTCTTTAAAGACTTTGTTTTATTCTTCTAAACCATTTGCTTCCTTTTATGACTGTCTATGCTCTTTTTCTTCTCTGTCCTAACCTACATACATTGTTCTAAACACAGTGTGTCTCATTTAAAGGTCTTTTATGTCTGAATCTGTCCTATTGTGTATCTGAAATTCTTTACTGTCCAGGAACACTTCTTAAAATGTTAAGCACTTCTCAAAAATTTAAGCTGCTGCGTTTTTAGGTCAAATATGACCTGTGTGCTTGCTCTGCCCAGTACAGCATGGCAGAGGAGGTCCATTCACTGCCTCTGAGCCATGCACACCACCCCAGTTCCAAATATGAAACACGTCTTTGTTAAGCCATTAAGCAGTTTGTAACACGCTGCTTACAAACCCCATTTAAATGCTCAGTCTCCTGAAAGAGCCAGAGTTTGTGCTGGCAACACAGCCCAGGAAGATACAGCTTTAAAAACAGCACAACATTTTATCTCTTACAGCTGAATCAGGAAAACCACTCTTAAAGGAGCCACACCATGCTGCCAGCAGCATTAGGGGAAAGAAATGTGACTAAACTTTGTTTTTTAGTGTCTTGAATTTGTTTGCAAGCACTCTAAAGTTTTAAGTGGATTTTAGTTGATCACATGGGTACCAATTTATTGTAAGAAGGCCTTTTGTTTGTTTCCTGACCACCCAGCAGCTCAGACCTGAAATAATCTCACAGAAAATATATAATTTAAAACATTGCTTGGCCCATTAACTCTAACTTCTTATTGGCTAACACATATATTAGTTTAAGCCATATCCATTGATCTTTGTATCACCACCTGGCTGTGGCTTACCGGCTAAAGTTCTGGCATTTGTTTCCAGGTGGGCTGCATGGCTTCTCTCTGACTCTGCCTCCTTTCTCGCAGCTTTCAGTTTAGTTTTCCCCGCTTACCTAAGTTCTGCCCTATCAGACTAAGCCAGTTTCTTTATTTACCAGTGGTATTCACAGCATACAGAGGGGAATCCCGTACCACGTATTTTTATGCCAAAAAAGAAGAATCGAAACGCTATGCTGATGGTTTTCTCATTTCTCATAGAGCTTTTAAGTTTTATATGGATTCCATCTGTAAGAATTTCTGTCCAGTCTATTACGGAAATTAGGGAAACGCAAGCTTCTATAAAACTATAGGTGCTTTCTCACCTCAAGAATATTTAAGAGTAGTGATACAGTTCTGAAAATCCACAGTCAGACAAGGCTTCTTTTCAGTGACTTTATGGGACAGAATTGAATCAGGGGAAACTGAGCTTCACTGGCCACTCTGGCCACTCTAAAGTTATCAATATGTTTATTATACTGATGGCTGTACTGGGTTTTCTGCATAAACAAGTGTTACTGGCCAGAGCATTTCTGGAACATTTGACCTCAGTCCAAGCTGATCCAAAACTGTGATGTGAATCAGTGCCTCTGATCCATAAGTGTGGCCTTATTGACGGAGGTCGTTGTCTCTGTTTCTCTGACTTCCGTGTTCTCTGGTTGTCTGTACAGCAATGCTGCACGATAGGAAAAGTTCAGGGAAGAATGTAAACTACAGCAACTAGACACTCCAGTGTTTTTCCACCTTCTATTTCTGCTATATTAGGAGGCATCTGGGAAGTCATGAAAAATAAATTGAAATTCTATTTTACAAGGTGAAAACCTTTACCCAGCCCATAACCAGCAACAACAGCAAAAATGTTTTATTTCCATACAAACAAAGGTAAGCTTTCTGTTTTCTTTAAGGGATTTTGAAGTTCCATAACTCTCAGGAAAACCAGTGTTCCTATCTTTATTCACAGAATTCCCCTTCAGAATTAAGACTCCCAGTATTATTGGAAAACTCAGGTTCTTTATTGAAAACTCTAAGCCTTGTATATTAAAAAAATGGACTCAGAAGAAAACTTAAAAATAATTTTATTAGACTTTGAAAGAAATAAACATGGCAGAGAAGCTTGAGATCTCAGCAGATGCCAGAAGTTAGATGAATAAGAGGAAGAAAACTGCTTCGAATGGCCAGAAGACACTTAAGGTCATGCTCAACCTCCTTAGCGATCAGGGAAATGCAAATCAAAACCACTTTGAGATACCATCTTACACCTGTCAGAATAGCTAAAGTTAAAAACACCAATGATAACCTATGCTGGAGGGGATGTGGAATGAGGGGAACACTCATCCATTGTTGGTGGGAATGCTAACTTGTGCAGCCACTTTGGAAATCAGTGTGGAGGTTTCTCAGGAAACTGGGAGTCAACCTCCCTCAGGACCCAGCAATTCCTCTCTTGGGAATATACCCTAGAGATGCCCAAACATACTACAAAAGCGTTTGTTCAACTATGTTCATAGCAGCACTATTTGTAATAGCCAGAACCTGGAAACAGCCTAGGTGCCCCTCAATAGAAGAATGGTTAAAAAAGGTGTGGAACATATACACATTAGAGTTTTACTCAGCGGTAAAAAATAATGACATCTTGAATTTTGCATGCAAATGGATGGACATAGAAAACGCTTTACTGAGTGAGGTAAGCCAGACCCAAAAAGAGGAACACGGTATGTATTCACTCATAAGTGGATTCTAACCATAATTAAAGGTCTTTGAGCCTATTATTCGTGATCCTAGAGAAGCTAAATAAGAAGACGAACCTGATGAAGATTATTTACCTATCCGCCAGGAGGTAGGAAATAGTCAAGAGTCCCAGGTAACCTTGGGTGCATGGGGGGGGTGGGAGGGTTGATGGAAGGGGAGAGGGTTAGAGAGAAGGGAGTAGGGGAGGAATGGAGAAAGCTCGGTTGACCGGGATGGGGGGAAGGGAGGAAGGATGAATGTGGGATCAGGGAAGAATATATTTCAACTAAGGGAGTCATATTAGAGTTTACAGGAAACTTGATTATATATGGGATCCCAGGTCCAAGGAGAGATCCCCAGATTGTTCTCTGGACAGAGGAGGGGGTGCCTGAACCGGCCTTGGCCCGTGACCATACTGATGAATATTTTGCTTATCACCATAGATCCCTCATCTGGCGTTGGATGACGATACAGATGGAGGCCCGCGTTGGAGCACCGAACTGAGCCCCCCAAGATCCAAACAAGGAGCAAAAGGAGGAAGAAAATGACGAAGGACTGCGAGGGATACTATCACCCACTGATACAAGGGGTCGGATCTAATGAGAGTTTACCAAGGCCAGATGGACCGTGACTGAACGAGCATGTGATCCAACCAGATTCTCTGAATGTGGCCGGATTTTCTGAATGTGGCTGGCCTGCAGTCTTTCCGAGAAGCCATTGACAATGACACTGGGACTGGTTTCCTCTGCATATACTGGATTTTTGGGATCCAGTCTGTTTGGATGCTCACCTTCCTGGACCTGGAGTGAGGGGGGAGGAACTTGGACTTCCCACAGGGCAGGAGACCCTGACTTCCCTAGGGGACAAAGAGGGAGGAGGAGAGGGAGGGGGGGAGTGGGAGGGTGTTGGGAGGAGGGGCGTAAATGGAAACTTTTTATAATTTAATAAAATTACAAAAAAAAGCAAATATTTACCTATATTTTTGGCATGCTATGCCAAAAAAGATCAGAATAAACAGTTAGTAAATTTTATTCAAAAAAAATAAAAATAAAGGTCAAAAAATTAGGCAAATTAAGTTATCGCATGACATGCCAAGTGCCTTCACAGAAAGTAACAAGAATATCTAGATTTTGGGGGAAGAAGGTTTCAGATTTGACCATGCATTCACATAAAGGAAGAAGGGGGGTAAAAAAAACATGGACTTTCTGTGTTATAACTTGGAAAAATGGATGGCTCACCAGTGAAGTTACATTTCTGCCAAGTTCATGCAAACTGGAGTCTTTATAGAGCAGTGAGTCACAAAAAAAGAGAAAATGCCTCCATAAATAACATAGGGTTGTAGGGTATTTTATTAGTTATTGAATGATGTAGGAGGACCTAACTCATTGTGGTAGGGGCTGGTGGTCCTGAGTTTTTAAGATAACAGAAGGAGTACCTAATAAGGAACAAGCCAGTAAGCAGAACTCTCTGGCCTCAGTCTCTGCACCTTCATCCAGGTCCCTGTCCTGTTTTAATCCCTATCCTGACTTCCTTCAATAATGAACAGTGATGTGAAAGCAAAAGCCAAATAAATCCTTTGCTCCCTAAGTGAGAAGACACCATGACCAAAGGTAGCTAAAATAATAAGCAATCGCATCAAGGAAAGAATGTTAATGCTTGAAAACACAGAAATATTAAAGAAATCGTTTTTCCTACCATCTTTCTATACATCTAGAGGAAAGTTATTCTTATTGTTTGTAGAAAGCAGTTTTCTTTTCCATGTGATTATCAACTGCATTTGAATTAACTTTTAAGGAGAGAGAAAAGAATATATTCTTGTAAATTTAGCTTTTATATCCATAGTTTAGAAATGTCATGACTCCACACAGGAAAGAAGCAAAACTAAGACCCTATTATTTTGAGTATTAATCATACAATAGTATAGACTTGAAGGTATTAAGAATAAAAAGAAGTGTTGGATAAAATAGACATAATTTACATGAATCAGACATCCCTTAGTGGATCTGAGAAAACCCTGCTCACTTCTCCTTTTCATGTGCTATGCTATTCTAAATCTTAAGCAGAGGCAATTTTGATGATTCTTTCCTCATTTTTACATGGTATTTTAAACCCTAAGGATGGCAACTTTGTTATTTTTCTATTCATTAAATTAATATGTAATCAGTAATACTGGTAAAAAGATCCAAAGCTGATTTTGGGGGAAAAGTCCATATCACCAAATGATTTCATTTCTAGTTTAATTTCCATTTCTGTGATAAACCCTATGACTCAAACAATATGAAGGAAGAAAGGGTTCATTTAGCTTACTGTCTGCCACTATCCATGATTAAGGAAAGGTGTGGCAAGACTCTTCCAAGAACCAGAATGTCAGAACTGAAGTTGGGAATAAAGAAAACTGTATACTATCTTGTTTCCCCTGGTATTCCTGACTACCATTGTTATATGGCTCAGACATCTTTTAAAGAACAACACTGCCCAAAGGGTTCTGGACCATCTTGCAGTCATTTGCAATCAAGAAAATTCCTGTAATCCTGTCAATAATAAAATTGGGGCTTCTAAGTATTGAACCTCCATCTCTTGTTCTTGCATGCAATATGGGGGCACTGATCTTTTAAGAGGATAGCACGTACCTGATGGAGGAGGGTTATCTGTCTATTGTGTTATTTTCATTGGTCAATAAAGAGACTGCCTTGGCCCCTTGATAGGACAGAAAATTAGGTAGGCGGAATAAACAGAACAGAATGCTGGGAAGAGGGCTATGAGGCAGACGCCATGGAGCCAGCCACCAGGTCAGACATGCTGAATCTTTTCCGGTAAGCCACCACCTCGTGGTGCTACACAGATTATTAGAAATGGGTTAATCAAGATGTGAGAGTTAGCCAGTAACTAACTCTCTAGAGATAATGGGTCAGGCCATAAATACATAAATTGAATACAATTTGTGTGTTGTTATTTCTGGGACTAAGCTAGCCGTGCGGGAGCCAGGTGAGGCGAAAAGCAAGCCTGCCCGCAGCCCCTTACTACACGTACCTTATAGTGGTGATCCTTTTTACTGGAAATCACCCCCTGCAATAACTCATTTTAAAGTTATTCATTGCTAAATGATAATAATAACCTAAAGGCAGCTATTCAGTGAAATATTGTCCATAATCATGTGATGTCAGAGATTAATTATGGCCATTAAAAGATTATACTATGAGTCATCATCCCAGGCTACATAATGATTTTAAATAAAGGGGTTTTAGGGGTGGGTAAAGATATGTTTGGAATGATGACTATTTATGTCATCCAAGTAAATCTTACAAGGGAGATTTCTATGAGAGGAATTGGAACAAGGACAGAATCCAGCTCCATTAAGGTCCCATCATCTTCTAGAGAAAGTAGGCACAATGATAAAAGCAGAACTCATGTAGTAGTTAGAGTGGCAGTCAATGCAAAGCTTTACTCAAGTTGAGATGATTGCCATGAAATGCAGCAACAAACAAGCCCCCACCTCTTAACTGGAAAGGAGGTACCTTCCACATAATATCTACAGTAATGGAAATCACTCAGTACCAGGCATCACGACAATGGAGGAAGCCAATCAGGTAGATGAGGAGGAAGAAACACATACTAGAAATCCATAAATCTTAGAACAAAAATCACCAAATAAACAAAATATAAATTACACTGCCTTAAAACTCCAAAGATTACTAGAAGAAATAGAAGTGTTGATTTTAAAGTTTCCAGTTATGTTCTTCTGATGCTTCTGTTCTGGGAGGAATATTAAATCATGTTTACTCTTGATGTTAAAATTGTTTCAACTAGGAAATGGTTGTTACCAGGAGACATTTTTTTCGTGAATTTGACTAATGTAAGTATTCAAATAAAGAGTTTCTAAAACAAGAAATGAAGAAAGAGGAGGAAAAGGAAAAAGATAAATAACAAGGAAAGAAATGAAGGAAGGATGGAAAGAAGGAAGGAAGGAAGGAAGGAAGGAAGGAAGGAAGGAAGGAAGGAAGGAAGGATAATATTCTGTAGATAGGACCACAGACTGTCTATTGAAAGTAGACCCTCAAAAGGGACTCTCTCCTCATGCGTGGCAAGTGACAATTGAAGTTAACTATGATACCTTTCAAGTCTGCTAATATTTGATACACTATTTAAACAATGGTATGGAAAGAATTTCAAGGGAAAAAAGTTTTAAATTCTCTATTTTTTTAAGTTTCAATGCATAAATAAGTACCACCAATGTGCCACAGAAACAAAATGTTTCAGAATTATGACAATAGCTGAATAATTTTCTGCCCCTAAAACAGTCTATACAAACTCATTCTCATGTATAATTAAAGTTTGAAAGCAAAATCCCTGGTTCCAGCAGCCCCACCTAGGTGCACTCAACCACCTGTCCTGAATATCAATTAAAGATACAAAGATGATGAGAAAAAAATGAAGAGATTTAATCAATGTGTACTTTGGGAAGAGAACTAAAAGATTTACATTTTTTAGAACTGGTCATAAACTTATGTTAGAATTTGAGAAAGAGAGTAATAAACATTTATAAGTAAGTCACCTCGTTTATTTTCTCAGTTCTAGTTCTTCAGGAGGAGTGGAGATGTTCTTCTTGTTCGAGGAGACAACACAACTAATAGGTGGTGATGTCTCACCCTTAGAGTTCGGTCCGGTCATCATGATAATTGCCCTTTCTGACAGTTGCTTTGTCCCTTGAAGCTCTGCTCTTTCTCAAATCCAAAATGACATCCAAAGGGGCTGCACCAGCTTGCATTCCCACCAGCAAGGCAGGACTGCTCCCTTTACCCCACAACCTCTCCAACATAAGCTGTCATCAGTGATTTTGATCTTGGCCATTCTTATAGGTGTAAGATGGAATCTTGGAGTTGTTTTGATTTGCATTTCTCTGATGACTAAAGATGTTGAACATTTCCTTAAGTGTCTTTCAGCCATTTTAAATTCTTCTGTTATAGTCTCTGTTTAGGTCTGTACTCCATTTTTTTTTATTGGCTTATTTGTTCTTTTGATGACCAATTTCTTGAGTTCTATGTATATTTTGGAGATCAGCCCTCTGTCTGATGTGGGGTTAGTGCAATCTTTTCCCATTCTGTAGGCTGTCGTTTTGTCTTGTTGACCTTGTCCTTTGCTTTACAGAAGCTTTTCAGTTTCAGAAGGTCCCATTTATTAATTGTTTCCCTCAATGTCTGTGCTGTTGGTCTTGCCATGATCTGTTACTTTGTTGGTGGCCTTGTCAGAGGAGCAACAGTCAGCAATGACAACTCACCAGTTAGTAAAGTTGTGATAGGCACAACCTGGAAAAGCAAAGTACCCGGGGGATTGTCTTCAAACTTACACTTTGCCTCTGTTGTGCATTCCTCTACTTACTGCTGTTGTGTTCCTGCTGTGTTGGGCATAATGTGATGACTATGTGATAAGATTCCACTATATCTGCTATAGTGTGTTTGTTTCATGGAACAATCCTACTCCTCGCTGGGCAATTTACTTTCCAATTATAAAGAAGATGAATATTTTAGAGCAATGATGCTAATTGGATCAATATTTTTAAAGTACCCGTGGTTAGGACAGATAGCAAAGATGATTAGGGAAATGATTTAGGTTATTATGCCAATAACCTAATTAGATATATGCTCCAATAAAAGGTATTAAAAGACAAAAATATGCTGGAAACCGTCTTCCCTTTTATTCCATGTGAGATTCACAGAGAACGGAAAATAAGAACAAGGAAGTTTTATGCTCAAAAGACCAATGAATTCTGCCTATAAAAAAGAGGCTGATGATAAAATAAAGTAGTTACGTCCCTTTACCCAAAGTTAGGTCTGAGTTCCTTGGTCATGTAACTTACAGAACTAATCACTGGTTTAGGTATATGCCTTGAAAAAAACAAAGTTCTAAAAGGAAATTAAATGGCCCTGTTATGTGTAAAGAACAAAGAAAACTAGATGGTTAGCTAAACCACTTGTTTAATGTTTGTAGACTAGAAAGAGAAAAAAATCTGCTACACAGAAACTGCAAACAGCTGCCTGGCAATACAAAGGGAACTGCCTGAAATATACTTGATTGACTTGAAACTTTGCTGATCAAAATAAACTAATAGCTGGCTCAGAGTGAAGATATTTTGTTGAGAAAATCAATTCAAAGAAAAATGGTTAGCTACTTGTGGGCTTCTAAGAAAAAGTATGTAACTTGTGATGATAGTGTGATTTCTTCCTATGTAATGATTTTAATTTGTTTTGTAAAATAAAAAAAAAACGTGTGGTTGTGAAGTAATCTTTTTTGGGGTAGAAATTCTTGTCTTAGGTGGTTTAAAAGGGATAAGAGGTAAAGGAAGCAGAAGAAGAGAGAAAAAGATAAAATGAAGAATTAAGCATTGTCACCTCAGGAAATAAATCTGCACTCTCTCTCTCTCTCTCTCTCTCTCTCTCTCTCTCTCTCTCTCTCTCTCTGTGTGTGTGTGTGTGTGTGTGTGTGTGTGTGTTTAGGATTCACAAACTCTACATCTCCGCTCCAGTTTCTTTGACCTGCTGAAGCTGTATCTAAGGCATTACTTGGCATTTTACCCTTGCTGCTTTTAAAATGCTTTCCTTATTCAGTGTATTTAATGTTTTGGCTTTTATGTAATATGGGAACTTCTGATCCAATTTATTTGGTTTTATGTAAGCTTCTTGTACTTTTGTAGGACAGTCCTTTTAATGTTAGTGACATTTTCTTCTATGATTTTGTTAAATATATTTTCTGAGTATTTGTGCTGAGCTTCTTTTCCTTCTTCTGTTCCTATTATTCTTATGTTTGGTCTTCTCATAGGATCCCAGATTTCCTGGATGTTCTGTGTTAGTACATTTTTAAATTTAAATTTTTTGACCAAAGAATCTATTTCTTCTATAGTATTTTTAATTCCTTAGATTCTCTCTTCCATTTCTTGTATTCTGTTGGTGATGCTTGTGTCTGTAGTCTTAGTTTGCTTATCCATATTTTCCATTTGGTTTCCTTCAGTTTTTATTTTTTTTATTGCTTCTATTTCTATTCTATTACAATTTTCATGTGATAAAGTTCCCTTCACCTACTTCCCCCCTTCCCTTGGCTTCTTTGATATTCTTTAGGGAATTTGCTGGTGTCCTCTAATTTTCTTGTCTTTTCCTCGTTTTCTTTAAGGGAGTTTTTTTTCCTCCTTAAGGATCTTTATCTTCTTCATAAAGTTGTTTTAAAATTTGTTTTCTTGTGCTATGACTTTGTTGTAATATTCAGTTCTTTCTCATGTAGACTAGCTGGTAATCCCCATATTGTATTTTTCAATCATCTCTATGGATATGGGTGTGGGATGATTAATTCTAGTCTCTATTTTATGAGTTTGTCTTTGTTGGACTGGTGTTTTGTTCCTTGTTTTCTTTTTCATCTTTAGTTTTCTAGTCTTTGTGTCCTGGAATTCTGGTTATGGGTGTGACTTCTAGTCTATTTGGGGGTCTCTAATCAAGTTGGGAGTTAACCTTCGGGAAGTTAGCTTGGCCTTTGGTGCAGCAGGTTACCTCTTCTCTTTTGATTGGAATGGCCTGCACCAGAGCACTTGGAGGCTCATCAATCTGTTGTGACTTGCACCTGTTCTGATTTGTGATTTGTCTGATGTGGGGTAGAACACCACTGTGGTTGGGGGTAGGATTCAACAGCTAGGGCAACAAGGAGCTGCAACATTGTGGGCTGTGGTCTTGTCATACAGAATCTAGGGAGAGGGAGTTTTGCCTACACGTGGTTCACTCACAATTTCTGACTGCTGTAGCCTGTCCCTGAATGCTGAAGTCCACCAGGGTGGGGAACAAGGTCCAGCAGAGGGTCACCAAGCAGCTGGACATGGTGGACAGGGTGAAAAATCCCAAGGAACAGTATCCAGAAAATGGGAGAGTTCAACTGGTAGATATGTAACTCAGCACTACTGGTACCTATGACCAGTGGGTAAGTTGCCTGTTTGTTTTCTAATGAGAGAGAAGGAGAGTGTGAATGGGTGGTAGGGGAGGTGAGAAGAAAGTGAGAGGAATAGAAAGAGGAAAAATTAGGGTATATTATTGAGGAAAAATGTATTTTCAGTAAAAGGAAAAAGAAAACTATGAATCTTGCAATTTGAATTTCATATCTTCACTACATCAGAGAAACCATTAGTGCTTTAAAATCATTTAAAAATGACAAGTCTTAGTTCATAAGGAATAGGAGGGTATATCTGATAAAATACACCATTTCTCTCCCTTAATAACATAATGCTATTAACATTCAATGCTCGTTTCCCCCTTGTTAGTTGTTAATTGATTTAAGAATTAAAATACATACACCTTCTTGTGCAATTCTTATTTTAAATACATTTTTTTCTCATCTTTTTTGTTATTTGGTGAGTTGTTTCCTGTAGTGAAAGGGTTGTCTTTATTGGCCTAAGAGCTGATAGTGTATAATGCTACCCATGAAGGTACCTTATTGTGAAAATATATATTAACCCCTCCCTTGTTTCTTCTTCAAAATGGCAAATAAACTAACTCCCAATTCTCTTCCTCTGAGGATCTTGTTTCTCATTCCTAACTTTAGATTCTTATCTTTATAGCTATTTAGGGTGTATGTGTGAAGAACTGTGTAAAGACCAGCTAGCCATTATGGAAGATTAATGAAAATTGAGGATTATATGGCCACAGGACACTGAATAAATAAAATAGCATAACTTTGTGTTCATACTACAGAAATTACTGTCAGAGTTTTCTTTCTGCCCTTGAAAAAAATATGCAAGCAATGCAGCTTCTCTGCGCAGCCCTCAGGCTAAGAGCAACTGCCAGCTAGCAAGCCAACTATAAGTACAAAGAAGGCCAAAAGAATTAAGATTTCAGCGGAGAAGTGTACTACTGCATCTGAGGTATCCAATTGCATAAAGTAATTTGGTACTGAAAATTTTGGTATTAATTTCTCGAGAATTGTTTGCTAGGATAATTGTTTTAGAATGAGAAACAGTTATTTTCAATAAGTTTTAAATGGCAAGGTGAAATGCTGTTGTTAGCGTCTGTGTATTACAGAGTAATTGCTCATAATCTTATCTGTGCTCATTATCAAAATCACTGCCTTTGTTTTCAGCATTCAGTGCTGATGAGAAAAACAGAAATTCAGTCAACAGCAAGTTACATTTAGAAACATTAAGTTCAATGTGCCATCAAGTGAGAGCTGAGACAACCTAACACTGAACATCTAAGATGTCCTTTCCAGAGGTGAAGTTGAATCAGACGTCAGGAATCAGGAACTCGTTTGCAAGGCAAGGTTAAATGCCTTTGAAACCCCCACCCTGAGAATAGAGATCAGGGAATACTAAGAACTAAAAATGTCCTTGGTTACTTAATGATACCTGGTCTCACAAAAGAAGTAGGAAAAAATATTGTCTGAAAATTACTGAACCTATTATTTGAACATGAACAAGTTACTTGCTGCTCATGTAATCTTATTTATGTACATCCGACATAAATGCATAGACTTGTCTTCAAAATCATTGCCACAGTGTATGTATTAGGAAATAGACTCCGTTTGTTGCGTTTTATCTGCCCAATGCTTACTACAAACTTAGAGATTTACTGGTTCCTGAAAGGTCCTAGCTTCCTAAACTTAGAGGAGATTACAAAAATGCATGAAAAAGATATGTTCCATCCTGACTATCCCACTCCCTCAAGTTCTCCTCAACCCCGCTGCTCTGCTTCCTTCTAACCCCTGCCCCCATGCTCCAAAATTTTTGTCTTATTCCAATTTCCGCATAAATCTATATATGTTTTTCTTTGGGTTTACCGTATGGAAGGACAGATATGAGATCAAGGAAAGAGATGTCTTGATTGAGGGAGCCATTATGGCGTTAGCAAGAAACCTGGCTCTGGAATAAAGCCCAAGAATCCACAGGGATGGCCCCAGCTAAGACCCTAAGAAATAGAGGAGATGGTGTCTGAACTGACCTTACCATGTAGTCAGACTGATGATTATCTTAAATATCACCATAGAACCTTCGTCCAACAACAGATGGGAACAGAGGCAATGACCCACATCAGAGCACTGGACTGAGCTCCCAAGATCCAGTTGAAGAGTGGAAGAAGTGAGAATATGAGCAAGGAATTCAAGACCATGAGGGAGTCATCCACTGAGACAGTTTGCTTGTGCTAATGGGAGCTCACCAACTCCAAATGGATTGGGAGTGAACCAGCATGGGAACATCCAAGACCCTCTGAAGGGGGTTGACAGCTGGGGCAGACTGAGGGGCCCTGATAGTGACACTGGGATGTGTCTCTACTTGCATATACCGTCTTCATGGGATCCTATTCTTTTTGGATGTAAACCTTGCTCAACCTAGATGTAGTAGGAAGGGCCGTAGACTTTCCACAGAGTTGGGTGCATGGCACTCCCTTAGGATGGGGGAGTGGGAGCAGGGTTTGTGGAGGGAGAGGGAGGGGACTGGGAGGAGGGGAAGGAGAGGGAATTTGGATTGGTATTTTTTAAGTAATAAAAAATGAAAACTTTTTTTTTTTTAAAAAAGATATGTTCCTAGTACTGAGTCATCTCTTTTTCCAACCATAGACAAACGGAGCAGACAAGTTGAAATTTACTCCCAAACTCTTCCCAATGTCACCTCTTCCAATACTATGAAAATATAAACATGAATAAATATGTGACCTCAAGTTATCACATACATTTTACCATATTGATAGTCACTCTGCTTTTAACTTGTGTGCTTAACAGATTATTAAATCCGCATAAGAAAGAAGTTATAAGTAAATTGGTGCATGGTTCAGATTTGGAAAGCAATTTTAACATTGTTTACAAAATATGACAAACAGAAAAATTCACTAAATAAAATGACTTCAAATAATTCCAATAATAAAAACATTTATAATGATATTATTTGAATTTTTAATTGATAGTACACTTTCCAAATTGTTATACTCAATATATGTATGCTTATTAGTGAATGATTTTCTATAAACATTCAGCAGAATCATTTCTCCTGGGCGATTTTCAGAAGGCATTCCTGTCAGTACCAATCAGTTTGTTAATCATTGTCATTGCAATGTGACATTTACACAGCTTCTAGCTATCTCCAAGAAGCATTACAAAATATCCACATTTGTAATTTACATTTATTGTGTCCATGATGTATCATTTACAACTGATCATGGAAATAGCTTGCTTTAATTGGAAAGCATTTTAACAATTTCAGGGGAAAACAATCTAATAATAATCCATGGAAAAAGTTATAACCACTCTTGACTGACAAAGAGAAGGAATGTTTGTTTGGTGTGCTTTGAAGAGTAGTTTGAAATTTGTTTGAGAAAAAAAAAAAAACCCTAAGTACTGCTAAGTACAGGTTGTGGTGCTTGTCTTTAACCCCAGTGCTCAGGAGGAAGAGGCAGGTGGATCTCTATCAGTTCAAGGACAGCCTGGCCTACTGAATGAGATCCAGTATAGGTTATAAAATATTTAGAGAAATCCTATCTCATAATGTTTTTCTTTTTATTTCTAGCTCATTTCACAATTACAACATATAAAATACAAAGATGAAGTCGGGCAGTGGTGGAACACGTCTTTAATTCCAGGACTTGGAAGGCAGGCAGGTCTCTGTGAGTTCAAGGCCAGCCTGGTCTTCAAGAGCTAGTTCCAGGACAGCCAGGGCTGTTAAACAGAGAAACACTGTCTCTAAACACACACACACACACACACACACACACACACACACACACACTATATATATATATATATATATATATATGAATATTTTTCTAATCACATAGTTATATATTTTGTTTCTGCTTTGAATAAAAGTAGGCCTGCAATATGGCTTTACAAAATGAAAAATTCACCTCTATAGGTTGCCTGAGAGAATGTGTTGTACACTGAGGCATGGCCACACTGACATTTGTGGCTTCTAGCCGGGCATCTCCAAATGTCAGCTCACTTCCTCAGGGGTAGTAATGTCCTACTGATGAATTCACAGAATGGCTTTGGCAGCTCGAAGTGCTATTTCTGGTACTGATACTTCCTGCCAAAAAGTTTTGAAAAGGTACTTTTAAAAATAAGCATCTTCATGTCTATGTGCAGATGCACTTCAAATGTAAAAGCTTATGTGTTAAAATGCAAGCAGTTATTGTGTTAATTTTTAATTAATGTATAGCATATAAGTTTATACATTAAGAATTTAGAAACTTGTTTTTCCCCATATCACATTTTTTACAAAATTATATCATATATGTTCAAAGTTTTCTGGAAATAGATACCATAGTCATATGTCAAACAAGACAAATTAGATCAAAAGTATTTATATTAAATGTTTATATTTTTGTTCCTTAATGCTAAAAGTATCCTGATATTATACGAAACTGAAGATGAATTAGAACAAAAATGCTAGTATTTAAAATGTTTATGTGTTTGTTCCTTAATGCTAGCAATAACCTGATATTCTATGTCTATATCTGCTACTTGTTATGAATTATATATTGCAAGTTATTTGTCACTGGCGTGAGAACAGTCATGTTAGGAAACAAAACGTGTAAAAGTTAATTGAAAGGACAACAACGACAAGTATTATATCTTACAAGAATAAACTGATATTCCTAGAGAAAATCCACATAGTCTTACTGCAGTATTCTTGATGAAAAGCTTAGTGTTAACCCAAAAGACTTAGAAATATCAGTAATACTGACATGGAAAATTATGTGAAAAAAATCAGAATACCTTTAAGGATTTAGTATCACTCAAGGAATGCAGAGCAAATTGGGTTAAAGGATAAGAATTAGAAGAAAACTAACAATAACATCAGAAGTCTTTGTTTCAAGAATATTATGTATTCTATAAAGTAGTTTTATGTTATGTCAAGTGTCAAAACTTTATCTGTGTGAGGGGCATACGATATGACATACTGTCTGACCCAGGAGGTTAGGTCAGTTAAAGGAATTTGTCATCAGTCTTTCTGATCTCAGATTTCTCAGATACCAAGTGAACTCACTCTAAACCTATTGCCTGAGCATGTGAACAATGAATTACAACTATTATTATCACAGGAGAATGAGGCATTTTAATTATTCATTTCATTTAATTAGGAAATGTCATGTACATATTTATGTATACTGCTGTCTGGGGGACCAGCAGCATAGGACTGTGACAGGAACCTATGGAGTTGGCGAGGATAACCTTTTCTATTTGAGGGTGGTTAGGGAAAAGTGCACTCACAAACTCTCTTGGTGTTTTTTTCTTCCTTATTTCCTTTCTCTTTTATTCTTTCTCCTTATTTTCTCTCTCTCTTTACCTCTCTATCTCATGTTGTTTTACAGCTTTTATACCCCAATAGAATCTTCCAGATAGTACAAGAGTCAAAACAGTTGCATTCCATTTTTCAAGTGAATGATTATAGGTAATGATATGTTTTTCATCTCCTCACATGATTAAACATTTTATTATTACCTATGAAAAATAAATTATCACAAGAACCCACATATATTTATACCCACGCAACTTGTTATAGATTTACCAAGCAAGGTGGGCAAGCAAGGTGTTTTTTTTCAGGCCTGTTTACTGGCAAACTGGCCAATTACTTTCTTACTTATCTTGAAAGGTAATCTTATAAGTACTCTTAGAGGAATCACAAACCTACACATTTAGATATGAAAAAGAATTAGTCAGCTCCATTTTAAATCTTTCAGGTACATATTCATTCATTAATAGAGTTTACATCAGGAGATTGAGGACAGAAATGGATATAGGGTATTAATCATCACGTTTGGTCATCAACCAAACCTAGCAAGGAGAGTATGTCAGCCAGTAATAATTGGACTACCTTGTTCTTGTTCTCTCACCTTAAAGAGTTTCACATTCAACTATGTTCCCTTCTAAAACTTTATATTGTCTTCTTGGGTTTTTCACCTCAAAGTCACTTAACAAAAATATCTAGTCTAATTTTGTTATTTTCAAAGCTTTGTTTCAGCTGTGATGCACTCCAAGACCTGTGAGCACATCTCCCAACATTAAGGTTAAAAGAATTTAAACTAGTTGGACTATTGGGACTCAACTGTTAGTCATTAATTGAGCCACAATCCATGCAGCTCCTTTGGTCAGACTCAGAGACGGTGGTAATTAAATATAACCTTGTATTTATTTTTATTCATCAAAACTCTGTATGAGCTATCATTATCAAACTAGACAGTACAGCTGAAGGAGGGGGTCATGTTCTTGAGAATTCACAAATAAAATTGCCCAGTAAAATAGACTGTTTCCGAGAGATGAACACACTATATTATAGACAGTGGAGATCAGCCCATGTCCAGTCACACCGTGCTAGATACCAGAGAAAGAGAGGGGCAGCAAACATGTAAAGGCACAGCAGAAGCAAAAGACGTTCCATAATCTGTAGACCAGTGGCCTTGCCTAAACAAACTGGCCCATCAGAGAATTCCCTTCTGGGGGACTGACACCTGGAACTTCAATTGCAATTTGCTGCTTATCTGGCAAGGCCCCAGCATATGTATAAGTGGGTCAGATTTTCATATTATACACTTGACAAAGAACACTAAAAAGGAATCAAAACTAAAACAAATTCAATGTTTTAACTGAAAATAATCATGGTGTTATAGATTAATATTCTACTCAAGAGACTGGGGTGAAAATCTTCAATAATCGTTGTTCTCTACTTAGAACTTAGTAATTTTTCACCATTAGAACAATTATTAAATTCTTTCTTAACACACCTCCCTTTGGAAGAGTGTATCCATTTTATTAGCGAACTTCTTGGTCATTTGATGACCATATCATTCGACCTGCCTAATAGATAAAACAGAAGTACTTTCTGCTTGTATTTTAGACATGCAAAGTAATGTAAGTTAATTATTGATTTTTTTAAGTTTTAGCTTAATTAATTTAATTAATTTTATTTCCTATTTTATTTTCATAATTTCAGTAGCATAAAGTTGTAAAATATGTTTGTCATTCAGTAATTGCCCACTATTGTATGTAAATGTATGTTTCAACACAGCTGTGTATAATTGTACCCATGCCTATCATCAAATTGTGAGTAGCTCACAGATAACAGGCAATAAAAATCCTGAGGTTAGATGTCATTTTTCATTTCCACTCAACTGAAATTTTAAACAATGTTTTAAATTGTATTTTTGAAAATTTTATACACAAGAATAAATATGCTTTGATAATATTATCTTCCATTATCTCCTCCCATTCACTTTGAATTTCTTTCTACTAAGTCTCCCACTATAGCTTTCTATCTACCACTGAAAACATGGAATCATGTCAGGTGTTTTTGAGAGATAATGTGCATATTTAATTAAGGCGTTTGAGATCTGAGGTCTGTCTCCAAGTTGCTTAACATTGCATATGCAGTGCTAGCAAAAGGATTAATAGTAACAGTATTTCAGATCATACGAAGGTCATTGCTAAAGGAGACAAGAGTTCTTTTTGAGCCAAGGGAAAGTGAAAAAGAAAAGTATAAAATAGTTTTTTTTTTCAAAAGTATTTTCCTTCTTAAGAAATTTTGAAATATTTACACTGTACATTGTAGAGATACAGAATATTGTATATGGTAGTCCCAGGTTCACCAAGAGAAGCTTGTGATAGCCCCACTGAATATTTGTAGGACATCGTAAGACAGCAGGTTGCCACACTGCGGTATTATCTATAAAAATTGAAAGTAATTCAAAGCCAAACCTAGGAAATACAACAGAGTAAAGAACATTTTCAGATATTTTTCTATAGGAAGATCGGGGAGTTTTTGCACTGTGCTATACTAGGCAGCAAAGATCCTTGAAAGAAGAATCATACATTCTCTGTTCCCCTGATGCCCAGAAAGAAGAACAAGCATACTGATATTTTTCATCAAAAAGGTTTTGATTTAATAGCAAGAAAAGAGAGCAAAGTGAATAATTTAGATATTACATGGGTATCTCAATTACTTTTTCTGCCACTAATCAAAAAAAATATTTCTGACTTGAATAAAAGAAATGACAGAAAAGTGAAATCTTTTCATAAGAAAAAATTGAAAAGATAAAAATTTAATGACCTGAATACTGGCAGCAGATCTCAAGTTATAAACAAAAAAGATATGCAAATAGGTCCTCATCTTATCAAGACTAATAATTCTCTTATTATTCTGAGCTGCAAATTAACACTTCAGTGCTTCTTTGTACCAAAATGGTTTATTTTCTAACTTAGCCATAATCAGAATTTGAAAGTTACTGTTACTACTAAAGCATCTTCTTAATTATAGTCATTTCCAGGGAAATGATGTTGTTAAAAAGTGTCTAATGGGTTTATCCATATGCATTGCGAGGCTAGACAGTGTAGAATGAACACTGTTCTACTCAATTTCTAAGTTTAATTTATGCTATGCATGCATTTAATATCTTTACCACTAACTCTCTTATACTTAGAGATAGCCTTGTCTGGAACTATGATGCTTACAACTTTATATACCATAAAATTATTATATTTATATTCTATCTTATGTGTATGGAAAAGAAAGTATTGCCTTTTGAATTTAAAATATTTTATTGAGTTTGACTGTAAATTTTCTTTTTATTTATATTGTATTTCCATTTGATATCTCCTCTCTTGTCAGTCATTAAGAAGTGGAAGGAAAGTATTTATAATAGCAGTAGTGTATCCCTGGGCATTGCTCCAGTGTAATATATATTTTTCTTCTTCTTTATGATAATGAGAGAAAGGTGTACAATTGGTTTAAGTAACTTTAAAATATTGACAATAATTTTTCTTCAAGTTAAAGTGCATTTTTAAAGGTGTGGTTTTCCAATGGTCTTTTAACAAACCTGAAAATGCTCTTCAATGACAGTCAATTTGTTATTGTTGTGCCTTACTTTTCTGGATGTTTTACCACAGTCATAGAAAATCAATTATCCTTTCCTTTGGATATTTCTGTTTTCTAATGTTTAGATTGAAAGACTATTAATATTTTGAATGGTCATGAAATCAAATACAATTTCAGACGGAACAAATGGAAAACTTATACGTCTAACACATATTTCTACAATTAGTATTTTGAATCATCAGTTGGCAAAGAATAGTATCACCAGACATTTATGAATGTGAACTAATTATGAAATTTTGGGGATAAGTAAACTTAACCAAATTAGGTGTAGATCATAAAATGTTCACAGTATGTAAATAAATCATAGTGGAACATATAAACCCACTGAAACCTAGAGAGCAAGATATTTTTAAATTATTTGAATATACTTTTAGATATGTGAAATTATACTTTGATTACATATATGCATATGTGTTCTACACTTACATAACTTAATAAAATAGAACAGTTCATCTAGATTTATATTGAAGAGTGATTGAGAATGTTTCTAAGTTTAATCAGTGCATTTAATCAGTTGATATTCAGTCTGCTTGATTGTTATTTTTAATACAGTCACATATATCAGTGTCTCAAAGAGAATTAGAAAGATTTAGTTTAAGTTAAGGGTATTAGCATATTCCCTTCTGTCTTAATTCAATTCTAAAAATAAGACACAAATTTTCTACAGGAGAAGATGTATCCATTGTAGAACTTCTTTTACCAAGTCATTGAGAGATTGCGATTTCTTGAGAATCTCAAGTATTAAAGCCCCTGCTAATCCAGTGGTGTGATCAGTCTCTTGAATAATTCATTGTCTCATAGTAATATAGGTAAAATGAGCTATCTTTTGTCCCACGGGGGCTTTTTTCTCACCCCAGGTAGTCTCTGATTCAGGAGATAGGAACACATACAACTTCCAGTGAGCCATTAGCCATGGAAGTCCTGTCTCTTGAGTTTGTATTAAAATTCACAGACCACAAGGGGAGAGTTTAGGAAGAAGTATTTTGTTATAGGTAACTTTAAAAAAAGGCATTGTAGTTGTGGGTTTGACGGACATGGGTTCAGATGTGAGTGTCATTACTCCAGAAACTTGGCATCCAAATTGGTCACTTCAAGAGGCAGATGTTCAATTCCGAGGAATGAAATCCTATCTCAAGTAAAACAAAGCATGAGATGAGGTGAAAACATAGAGCAAGAAGAACAGCAAAGAAGGCTGAGGCCAGATATGGCTAATATTGCAGTGAATTTTTGTGATCATGACCTGCTGTAGCAAAGGAATACCCAGATTAATATTCCTGCAGCCCCAGAAACTTTATTTCTAGGATGGATATTATAAGGTACTA
Source organism: Myodes glareolus (assembly GCF_982192425.1). NCBI lineage: Eukaryota > Metazoa > Chordata > Mammalia > Rodentia > Cricetidae > Myodes > Myodes glareolus. Next base: position 70,927,748 of record NC_142037.1, on the reverse strand, counting down.
TACAAAAAGATCACCTGTCATTCAGGCTGTATAAGAACACAGAGCAACCAACAATCCTTTAGGTACCAACGACCGTACCTTTAAAATGGTTAACTGAGTAATCAATATGGGTTAAACAGTGGCCTTTAACAGATGACAAACTACAACAGCCAGTACAAGAACAACTAGATGCTGGAGATGATATAACAGATCCTAGTCTCACAGTCTCTATAGGCAACCAGGGACTTATGCAGTTCGTTTTTCTCATATTTTTGTAACCGTGATAAAGTAAGAGGCTTGGGCAGGATTAATTAGGGTCCATTCACTTTGGCTTAAGTGAGTTTTAATTGGGATCCCACCCACTCCCACCATGATTAATGTAATAAAGATAATCTCCCATAAGGCTTCCAGGTGATTCTTGATCTCATCAGGTTGTGAACTGAGACTACTACAATAACTTCTCTCTCCCTGGATTCATAAAGTGTGAATGCAATGCTTCCCTTCATTTATTTTGTGTGCGTGTGTGTGTGTGTGTTTCAATTTTTAAACTGCATTTCTTGTAATCCTTGCATAGAAATATGTACTATGAAAATTCCTTGAAAAAATGGGTAATACCCAAAGATATCACATTCAACCACATATTTCAAGATGGAGCAAGACATTACTCTACTATAATGCACGATGCCATAAAAGTGTTATGCTTGATAGTTAAGTGAACTAAATGCATATTAGACTCTTGATGTTTTCACCTAAAATGTGTTAGTCAAAATAAAATGCCATTGCAAGTGGAGCAATGTCCTTAGTATATTTAACTTCCTTTTTTAAAAGTTTTAATAGTTCTATTCAAATAAAAACAGTATTGGAGAATTTACTTAGTATTTCTTAGTAATATTACTAATACTTAGTATACTTAGTATTTCTGCCTCAGTCTTGAGTGCTGAGATTACAGTTACAGCCGTCTAAATTAAGGATTGAATAATGAATTTTGTTGACCCACAACAAGAATAAGAAGGCCATAGAAATGTCCCCACTTTCTTGGATCAGCTCCTGATCTATAGGAACATTGCCTTTTCTCTTTTCAAGTTTCAGAAGTGCTAATGATGGTTACAAAAGTAATAATTCCAAATCTGATAAATCTCTTTAATTTTTATTAATTAAATTTATTCATTTGTTTAACTTTTACATGACTGTTTCCTAAACAGTAAATTTAATCCTTGAGCAACAAGAAGGAAAGAAAATGAGATTTTTTTTTAAACTATCATAACCTCTTAAGTCAATTTAGCAACAAAATATTAGTCTATTTTTCTTTTGTTGGATAAGCACCAAAGAAAGTAAACATATAAATATGATACATTTGAGTAGAATTTGCTAGAATCCAATTCTTTCAATTGTCATTTAGAGGTCATGCTGCAGATATACCCATGTATGATATATAAATCTTTGGTTACCTTATATTACCACCTTCACCAATTCTGGACATAGTCAGTGCTTTAACTTATTGTTGCTCTGATGAGGAGGTGGTGGTATGCATATGTGGATGTAATTTACATTTTCTGTTAAATGATTATGTTAATTAATTTTTTCTGTGGTTATACATTTAAAAATATTTTTTTGGGCACCCTAGTTCTCATTGCATGGTTATCTTTATGTAATTGGGGTGTTTGCTTAGTTTTTTTCTTTCTAACTTTTAAGAAATTAAATTTTGTTCAGCAAAGAAAATGCTGTTTAATAAAGTTTTATGATTGTAGACTACACGTGGTTCTTGCAATCCTTTCTATTTTTAATGGAACATTGAAGAAAAATGAAGATTTATTTTTTTATTTGTTTTATTAGTTGGTTTGGTTTTATAAGACTGTTTCTCTGTGTAGCAGCTCTAGCTGTCCTACAACTCACTTTGAAGATCCGACTGGCATCGAACTAATAGAGATCCACCTGCCTCTGCCTCCCAAGTTCCGATATTAAAAGTGGGTACCACTATACCTGGCTAATGTGCTTGTTTTATTATATAATTAACAATAATTATCCAATTACATAATTGGATCTGATTTCTAATCTTTGGTCAAATAATCCAGGTAGGCTATTCATATACTGCTCATCCCACATCACTTCACTTCACAAATATTTATCATTTTCTTTCTTTCTCTGTGTTTCTGCTTTGCTCTCTATATCTCTTTCTCTGTCTATTTGTGTCTCTGTGTATTTGTTTCTGTCTCTCTTTTCTTTCCAATATAGCATTTCTCTGTATAGCTTTGGTTCTGCTGTCCTATAAACCTGGCTGTCCTCAAACTCATAAATCAACCTATCTTTGTCTAGTGTTGAGTTTAAAAGTGTGCTCCACCATCCTGGGCTTTGCCACTTTCTATATTCTTTAAAATACAGGTATGTCTGGTAGATACTTAACATAGACATCTACTTCATTGGTTTTATATTAGCTACCTCAAACATAAAAGCATTGTAATCATAGGGTTTGCTTAAATAATAGAGTTCTCTGAAATTTATAGCATACAGCTATAAATAACTGATTCTTTTCCTCCTTAGAGACTTCACTCTTCATTTTAATGGGGAAACGGCAAACATAGGCATCACTTAAGCATCATATTTCATAAAAGATCTATGCTTTTAGCGTTTTAATTTAATATCTTTTTCATTAATAGTGCATTTAAAATATTATAATACTTTCAGTTCTTGTTTTTTAGCAGAAAACTCGGTGTATTAAATCTACAAAAATACTCTTACAGTCTGATTCCTGTTTTCCTTTCTTTAGAGTGATTGGGAAATTTTGAATCATTCTCCCTTCCTATGCATTTCTCACCTTTCTATATCTGTATCTCCCCGTTTACTGGGGCATTTCTTCATACACAGTTGGCAAACTACTAAACATCATACTGCTACTCTTGTGTCTCTTGTATTTCAAAGGATCTGGCAATCTTTCTATAGTAACAAGCCAAGCCTTCTGCTGTGCCTTCCAAGGGTTTACATATGCTTCTATTATGCAGCACCCTGGATTTGACAAATGCTTCTTATCAGCCATTTAATCAAGGCTTAAGATAATCCTTAAAATGTGTGTGTTCCACGCCAGATACTTCACAAACTGAGCATCTTTATCATTCAAAGATATTACAAGGAAAAAATGTCTTAAATGTTTAGAAAATTATCACATTTGACTCTAATTGTTGACTATATTTTGTGAAGATGGTGTCATCAAACGTGTGAACTGTGGAAGGATATATGCCAATTTTCATATGCTCTTGGTCTCTAAAACTATATTGTGTGTGTGTGTGTGTGTGTGTGTAAAATTTAGATTCATAAAGAGGAGTTGTTCTCCACATTTGCCAATGTCAAGCATTTGAAATTGAGACATTCTTTCTCATTAGTGTTCCAATATTGGCAGAGGGAGTTTTCTGTAGCAGGTAAATAATACATTTATGTGAGCTAACCTAATTTCATCGTTTCTCCATTCATAAGAAGAAATTATGTTAAGATTATGCATTGTAAATGAAAAGATTAAAAGTAAATCTAATAACAAAGGACATGGTTTTCTCTGACTGCTGTTTTAGCATTTGTTAGCTTGCTGAGACTCTACCAGTATAGATATCTCACCTTTGTCAGCTAAATCTGATATCATCACTACAAAGAACTCTGTGAATTTTATCTCTACCATTCCTGTTTGAACAACATGATTTTACATTATCCTTAAAAAGATTCAAAAATTTTGATGGTTATAAATTTGAAATAACATCTTTTATCCAGTTCTATTAGCTTCATAATTTATAACAAAGACTATTTCTTCAGGAAACCAGGGGGAAAATCTTATTTCATGAACAATATGACAGTATTATAAATTAGAATCCTAAAATCTCTACTGTTTCTTCAGGCTCAATGGTCTTTTAAGGTTATCATGGATCCCTGGGGAATGCCTGTGTTTATGAGCTCCTGACAGTGTTTTTGTAAGGGAAATGCCTCTTTTAGTGTCCTGGAAATATATTGTCAGCATGTACCTGAGACAACTACCATTCCATCTGATTGAAATGCTTTGCCCAGCTATGCAGACATGTGCAATTATACATGTGGTGAATGTGGTGTAACCAGTGGCTTGGAGAAGTCCCCCAAGACTTTCTCATATGTTCCTGTCCTCAAGAGCCCATGTCTAGACATTTAAATGTACATTTATTTTGAATGACTAAATGATTTCCTAATGGAATAATAGTGGGTGATTTTTGGTAGTAACGAAAAACAATTTTTTTCTTTTAATAATTTCAAGTTTTATTGCAAATACATCTTACATATGATATATTTGTTATCATTTATAACTTGGAGGACACAAAGTTTTAGTGGGTCCACTGACAGGTGAGAAACTGACAGATACCCATGGAAAGAGAGCTTGGGTATAGAGTTTATTTAGTGGGTTATGGAGAGGGAGAAAAGGGAGAAAAGGGAGAAAAGGGAGAAAAGGGAAAGGGGAGAGGGGAGAGAGAGAGGCAGAAGCTGCCTCTCCAGAAGGCAGGACTACAGAAGTAGAGCTAGAGAGGAGGTAGGAGATCCACTTCCCAAAGCAACAGGAAGAGGAGTGGATTGGGAATGGGTAGGGATTGTCTCTTAAAGGGACAGGGTACCCAGATGACAGGCCAGGTCAGCAGATTACAACAATATTCTTTTTTAAATTTTTGATTGAGTAGATTCTTCTCTCATATAATACACCCCAATCATAGTTTTTCTGAAAGAATTCCTTATGCTAACATTGCAGTGCTGAAATTTAAAGCTAATGTATCTCTGTGAAATAAAAAAATCTGAACCTACTACTTTTATAATTTGAATATACATAATAAAAGTTATTGGAATCACCTTAGAAAAGTACTTGAAATTGATGATAATCTAAAACCTTTAAAAAATTAGCCAAATAGCCTCTATATACCTTAATTGTGTCGATATTAGAATGAGTCTTAAAAATATAGCACAACACAATATAAATCATGATAGAGTACTTGTTTTTATTAAATTTGCTGTTAAAACAATAGAAATTTAAATAGTAACAATAATTAACCCTTAAACAAAATTTAACCTTTGAGTACTTTATATCAAACTATCCAGAGTCCTCATATGTTTGCACATGTAAAAATACATTTGTGTTTATATTCTTATGAAAATGTGCCACATTAACTCATTTCCTTTGCATGATTAACATACATTAGCTTATGCTGTTACTTATATTCTTACAAAGCAGTGGCCCTGTAATGAAGATAATATGCACATGTACACATTTGAACATAAAAGTAAGAAAAGTTAAGAAATTTGTTACAAATCATACAGCTAGTATGGTAGGGTCCTATTCCTGAAGACAGTGCCTAGACAGCTCATTGGACACAGATAAATGGAGCTGGTTCCTTCCTAGAGTCAGCAGAGGTTTCTCCCCTAATGACTAATGTTTATGGTACCAGAAGGTACGCTGTATACTACCAAAGAAGAAAGGAAAACACCAAATCAATTATGAACCCTTCGATTTACAATGCCTTCTTGCCTGCAATATATGTGATGGTGTAATAGTGGCCCAAAGCCTATGGGACTAATCAACCAATACTTGATTGGATATAAGACCCACTCCATGAGAAAGAGTCCATCTGCAACACTGCTTAAATGGCCAAGAAACTGAGAATAAATAGGCCATTCATCTAGAGAAATATCAAAAATTATTGTTCTGCAAAAGGAATCTTTTAATAAAATGACTCCTCATTCCATTATAGATCAGCAACTTATTCAGCCATCATAAGAGAAACTTTTTCCTCCAGTAGATGGGAACAAATACCGAGACCCTGAGGAAGACCTTAAAATACTCAGTCCTAAATGGGATATCTCCATTAAATTCCTTCACTTAGGCCCAGGAAACGCTGCAGAAGAGAAGGCAGAAAGAGTGTAAGAGCCAGAAAGGACAGAGGATACCATGGAAATACTGCCTTCTAAACACAGAAGGACCTAGACTCATACGAACTCACAGAGATCTGCAGCACTATGCACAGGACCTGTATGAGTATGGACATGCAGTTTGAAATATAAAATCTAGCCTTAAAATCTATAAACTGCTTTCTTGGTGTTTTTTTAAATTATTTCACTTTATTAACATGTTTTTATGATAATATTTAAATAACTGCTTCAGTACAATTTTGCTGACTTTAAAATTACAATGTTTTTTTCTAATTCATAATTATAGTTTCTATCGAAACTAGGAGAAAATTTTTTGAATGAAAACAAATTGAGAAAAGTATGTTCTTTTACAATTCTACTTCCTCGGAATATTTTATTCATGAAAAATCTGTTTTTGTGCTACAAGATAAACCAAATGAAAGCTATTTAAATTTAGATTCCTTGTTCAGCACTCACTTTTGATATGCAATAGTGTCTTCTAGAGTGCAATGAATGGTAATAATTGCACACATAACAATTTGACCAGATGTTTACATTATTTAGAAGGTAATATAAAATACCAAAAAAGTGATAATAGTACATTCATGTAAAAATTGCTCAAATAAGGGATGCTACCTACTTTTTGGATGGAAATTATTTTAATTATTTTGTTAGGACTTTAGGATAGGGGAATTGTGTCTTTCTTCTTAGGAATTTGTTACAGGACATGTATTTTAAATACCAGAAAAAATCTTTAAAAAGGATTAATATCTTAAATGAATACTAATGTTAATGTGTATGTGTATTGTGTCTTTATAAGCTGCATTTTTATGCAGCAATTGCTAGCATATGACAAAGCATATTCATACCAAAGGAAGAACCAATGATGCATAACAAGAAAGAGAAGCTCCATTATAAGTGCACAAAGGTCAGAGAACAACAGAATATATAATGAAAGCGGTTCTATTTTTAGGAGCAGCTCCTTGGTTAAGCTGAGTTCTTTAACCTTCATTTGAAAAACAAGCAGTAGGTTTGCGTTTTGTTAACGATCAGTATTTACTGATGTAAACCCTGTGCCAAGCTCTATGTTTGATGTCGAGGAGGAAAGAAGAATGTGGAATAAAATGTGTCACCCTCCCTCAGAGAGTCCACAATAAAATGAGAGGCAGGTGTGAACAAATTATTGTAAATAAAATCTGGTGAGTAGAGGTATACAGTAAGTACTATGAAAACACATAAAGACTTTGTAGGGGAAACATCTAAAGTCAGTTTTGAATGTGAGTAGGAGTTGAGCAGATGGGTCAGGGACGAGGGCAATTTCCAGTGAAAGTAAACAGCTTAGTCGACACAGGAAATGTGAGGCAAAGGATGCAAAATGATGAAAGATTTGTATTGAGGATGCTATCTTTTGCTTTGAGTGAGGAAGAGAAAGAACCCAGAAGACAAAGTATACCTGGGGTAGAATCAGTCAGAAAATGACAGTGAGGCATTTAATGCTTGAAACAAAATTTGTCAATCTTGGATTTGACTCTACTGATCTCATTTCCTTCTTGACAGTCATCTTACCTGTGCATCTTTAAGGAATTACATGATTGTCTTTTACTCTTTGAAAAATTGGCTTTGGTAGTTAGAAAACATTTACAAGGTCAACTTAGAACCACATGTATCACTTAAATTTGTTATCTGTATTTTGCCCTCTTAATAAATTAAACTAAAGTACCCCCTAAACACACCTGAGCCCCAATCTTTGGTCTATAATATCATACAAGTTTGAACTTTCATTCTATATTCCTTGATCATTAGCAATTTAATTCAGCTTTCATAGTATGACTGGTGACTTAATAAAGGTTGTCAGTGAATGAAAAAGAAAAATCACATGTGACTTCCTAGGAGGATAAACTATATACTTACTCACCTCAGAAAAAGGAAACAGGTACAGGTCAATGGGTGTGTGATTCAAGTCAAGTTTGTGAACTGATGGCCTTATTCTGATGACAGAGAGGACAGCTGATTCGAAAGTAACAGCAGCACGGTTACCTTGCTGCAGTACGAGTGATAGCCTCATGAAAACTTTACCAAAAGTACCACTTTTGGAGACAGCAACTCCCCTCCCATGTAATTTCTAGCATCCTTCAAAGGCTATTTTCAGATGCTATCAGAAACAGGGAAGGTAGTGGGCAATGTCTGGTAACTTCCTTATTTTCTTCAAGGTTGCATGATCAGCCCATTATCATTATATAGACGTGGTTCAGTTATAGGGATTGGGGGAGAACTTTAGCAATTTCTGATAAAGTAAACATATATTCAATTTTAAATTTCATTGTAATGTGTCAAAAGGATAGATCTTTCTTTAATTACCTTTCTTTCTTTCTTTCTTTCTTTCTTTCTTTCTTCCTTTCCTTCTTTCTTTCCTTCTTTCCTTACCTCAGAAAAACTTTTATGTCTTACTTCTTCACAAATAGGTTTTGCCTTTCTTCCTGAATTTTTCTTTCCTATTACACACAAGACACTAGAATAATTACTGATATTTTTGGAACTTACAATATCTAGCTCGATTAAATAATAGTCTTCATTTTTGACTCAATTTTTAAGATATGGATATTTTAAGATCCATAAACCTTGGGTAGAGGCCTTTGCTGCAACCCTGAGAACTTGAGTGTGACAAGGGATAGAAATCACATTGTGGAAGGAAATACCCAAACCCTGCAAGATGTAGTCTCACCTCCACACAGGCACTATGTTGCCTCCTCACCCTACAGCCCATGTTATCACATTCACGTCCACAAATATACACATCTTAAAAATATATACAAAAGACTATAAAATACTGTCCCAAGTATTCTTAATTAAATCCAGCTAAACAATACTTTTACTATAGTAAATTTTGCATCAACCTAATTAAGTTATCACTACTGACTATAGTATTCAGTGTAGAATTGTTAGCAATATTAAAGGTCCCAACAAAAGAAAGAAAAACCTTCACCTAGAATTTTACGTAGATATTGATTATTGACTTCAGTTTTAAGATTCCCTTTCTTGTAACAAGCCTTTTACCTTCTAACCTAACGTGAACTGCTCTTGGAAAAGACAAAGCCTTATGAGAGATGGGTGAGCCTGCTCTTTAGTGACCATATCAGTGAACTCCTGTAGCAGCTGAGAATTAAACACTTTTGCATTGTCATTTTTTGAGTGGTCAAGACTCTGTGAACCATTAATGCTAAATAACAGCAGAATTTTAAAGAATTTGAAATCATAATCAGAGAACTTGTGTATATTTATAACAACATAAAGCAGTTCATCAAATAACCACACATTTTTTATTATATCAGAGTATTATGAAAATACATGGTAGAATTCTTATAACACATAGACATATATCCAAGTAGATTTTAAAAATATTATTCTTAGTTATGTTCTAATAATAATTGTGCATGTTAAATATTTCAGGTAGAATTTTTCTCTCATTTTCTTCTAGTTTACCCATTTAAATTTAATCTAATTTGCTGTAATGAAAAACAATGCTTTCACTTTATCTAACTTATTTCAAGGTTTCACATTTGCCTTTAGTTTCCATCCACCTTAATATAATGAGCATGCTATAGTTTTATTTTTTATTTTTGATATGTTTAGTGTTGTCTGAGGTTTGGGGTATTTGGGTCTTGCTATCTAAACCATAAATTTAGAAAGTCCTCAGACATTGATATATCAAATTCACATCTTAGTTTTTTCCCTTCATTTTCGTTTTTATATACAGATATTTTACATATTTTAAAATCATGTTTTATTTCTATGTTATCCTTGCTTTCCTGTTTATTTGTTTTTTTTTTTTAAGGTAGTTCTGTTTCCATTGATTTGGTCATCAGATCCTTGATTCTTTTCTGAGATTTCCCATTTACTGATGGGTCCACCAAGTCATTATCAAAACATTATGCTTTGCTGTTTGTTTTTATGTCTTATACTTACTTTTTATTTAGTAATTTTTCTAGCATTAAATGGTACATAAATGTAAAACATTTAAAATAATTCAAAAAATACAAGTTCTATGTTTAAGTGAATGTATTTCAATATGAAGTAGACAAGTAACTCTTACTTGCAAATAATAGCAATAATTTATATAATCAAAATTAAATGGAGGGCTAAAACTTTTTATTTCAAACTAAGTATTCATAAACAAAATGTGTGTGTGTGTGTGTGTGTGTTTGTTTATGTATGTGTGTGCAGAGAAAGAAAGAGAGAGACAAAGAATTTGGATAGCATTTGGTGGTGCTATGAAATATAAGAATATTACGAAAATCGATGTAACTTCAAGATATTCTCAATTGTTTTATTTTCAAAGTTACAATCTCTTACAGAATGGCTATTATATCTTAAATGATAAAAAGATGAAAGATTTGGAAGCAGAATGTTGGCTTTAAGACATATATCTATGATCACAAAAATAGAATTTTAATATTGAAGATATTTCTTGGCAAGGATCTAAGGACACTGATATTTCTTTAAATGCCGAATTAAAATGAATAGAAAAGATATATTTTCAAAATCAAGACAAATTTTGGTTAATTTTGAGTTTCTCTAAGTTTGACAAACATCATAATAAAGTATATTATTTTATATTTAATATTCTATACTTTGTAATTTATTATGTGTTTGTGTTACCATTATCTTCAGACAAAATGGAAACTAGAAGAAGAAATACTGGACATACTGTTAACTATTATGTGAAAATTATAGTGGAGAACTGAAAATATATTCAGTATGTGTTATCTTGCTAATTATTTATTGCATTCTTTTTTTAAATTTATTGTTAGAGAATGATACAATTATATCATATTTCTCTTCTCATTTTTCTCTCAAACACTCTCATATACCCTCCTTTTTTCCAAATTCATAGCCCCCCTTTTTAAAATTAATTGTCCCACCTACATACCAACACATATATTTCTAAATATTAAATATAACATGATAAGTGTGCACAATCTTGACTTTTGGAATGTTTTTAATTTGACCACTTGGTGCTGGATAACCAGTTGGTGTGCTCAGCCCTGGAGCAGGCCATTTCCCTTGCTTTCAGCATTCCTTAGTTGCCTCTAGTATATAGAGAGTTCAGGTCTGGTAAGCGTTCTTCTTTTACCTCCAGATACCTTTATTCACTTTAGTATGTCCATTGTTGCTGTGGGACATTGGTCTGTACCTTTCTCTTGTATCAGTTTAAATAAAATTCTGATTGTCCAGTAGTCAGGCAAGAAATATAGGCAGGGTGACCAGGCAGGAAGTAGAGGCAGGGCAATGAGAATAGGAAAATTCTGGGAAGAAGGAAACTCAGTCTACAGTTGTGACCCAGCCACAGAAGAAGCAAGATGTGACTGCCTCGCCAAATAAGGTACAGAGCTATGTGGCAAACATAGACAAGAATAATGGGATAATATAAGTTTTAAGAATTAATACAAAGTCTGAGTTACTAGACCCATCAGTTTATACCTAATGTAGACCTCTGTGTGATTTCTTTGGGACTTAACTACAGTGGAACTGAGCAGCACAGAAACCTGGGACAGCAGGCTGTTGTTTTCCTTCTTCAGTTCTGGTTTAGATAATCATGTTTCCTAGAGTTTATGAGTGTAGCTTCTGCTATGACTAAAAGACAAAAATATCAAATAAACTTCCTCCTTACCGTGCTCTTTCAATCTTTCCACCTCCTCTTCCCCATGCAATGATTTTTATCAATGCAATTTTATAACATTGGCATTTTTAAATGTACAAATTATATAAAACTAAATTAGCAAATATTTTTAAAGAAGTCTGTCAGTATTGCAAGTTCAAAATACAATGCTTCAGCATTGATAAATAATAAGCTACAGTTTGGGGTATTTTTTAAACAGATAGAAAGAAAAAATGAGGACAATGTTAGAGAAACATTCCAGGAAAAATATTGGAGAATAAACTGAGCATGCATGCTTATATTTTATTAAATATATTAGATGTCAATAGAAAAAAATCCATCATAAACAATTAATCATCTTATAAAATGATAATATGAAAAACTGTCTTCTTGAAAAACGTGAATTTTAGTCAGAGTTTGAAGAGTCTATTTAATTGAATTGGGAGATAGAAACACTGAAAAGTTGGGGCAAATTTTGTTAAAAAGGAATTTTATGCAATTATATATTTGGCACAACTTTTGAACAACCATATAAGCTCAGGCCACTAATAAATAGCAGGAAGCAAATTATTATTGTTGGAATTTATGACAGAATAAAAACAGATGAAATGGGAGCTGTAAGAGGAGCTGTGTCAATGAAGAACTAGAAATAAGTCTTTGGCTAATAACTATAAGATAGACATTATGGATAAACTAAGAGGACAAAGGTTTCATCTGTGATTCCTATTGAGATTAAAAACAGTTATATGAATATAAGCAATTTAATTATTTTAATTTGTCTAATATTTCCTTAATATTAATAGGATGGAAATTTTAATGTAGAATAAACTTAAACAATACCATACCAAAATGAGGTCTTCAAAATTCTTCTTCAATTTGTCACAAATTGTACTGCAGGGCAGTAAGTAAGGGTAATAAATTTAATCACTAGGAAGGTACCTGTTTGCTATATTTATTCAACTATTAGTGCTGATCTCACTATATTGACTAAATCAACTTAGATGACTAGAGACATATGTATAAAAAATGAAAATAAAAGAATCTCTATAAGATAACTTTGAGCTTCCATAGTTTTTCTCTGAATCTGTCATACCCATCAGGTGACTGAGTGTCAACCATTTGCCCCAACTCTATTTGGAATTAATTCAAAGGACATGGCACTTTTTTTCTTTCTCCATTGTTCTAAGTAGCTGCAGAGATTTACAGCTCACCTACAGCTTCAAACTTCTCTTTTACATTCCAATAAACCTTGTCTCTTGAAAGAACTTTGACTTAGATTGATTTTCAAACATTTCCTAACTTTTGATTCTTTAAAAATAGTAATAACAATAATAAAAATATCTTCTTACATCCCCAGATTGTGTCAGAAACCAACTAGTAACTAAGATAATTTCAAAATATGACAAATGTTTGAATTAAATGGCCTTTTATTAATAGACAATGTCTTCTCCTAGAAGACATGACTTATTAAATGAAATTTCAGAGCATGAGATGCTTCATTATTTTAGGGAGGCTCTATAGGTTTCCAAACAACAGAGACTGTTGCCCTGTCCCTGGTCACCCGATGTAACTACATGGCAAAACTGTATTTCTGAAGACAATTCACAATTTGGCTGCTGGACATAGAGACATAAATCTCAAACTGACAGGCAATTTTCTCCCTGTCAGCTAGTTTTCATAGTGTTGGAAGGTGCTATGCTGGGTGCTGGGAAAGAAACGTTGGCAATGATCTTACAAAGCACTGTACCCTGCATGTTGAAATACTGACCGATCAGGCAAGTGTGTCCACTGGTGTTATTGCAGGTATAACTGTGATGGAGGAACTGGTGTTTTCTGACAGGAGTTGAGGTCTGTTTCGCAGGAGAAAATGCCATGTCTGGTGCTATATTTCTGATCATTAGCCTATGACTGGGAGATCACAGTCCCCAGTGTAGCAGTTGACATTGTTATTTTGCTAAATGGTCACATTGGCAGATTGTCTTTTAAAAATTAGGTTCATACCATAGATATGAGTAGCCCGAAATCTTGATCAAAGAAGCTTCGTACAGTGGGCAGTAGTCTATGCAAAGAAGTGTAATTGAGCAAGGTGCTGAGAATTAGAGATTGAGTGTTCATCACACCTGGGATACTGATATAATCCCGCCATCACCAAGGTTTCAGGAATATCAGAATGTAAAAACCAGAGCATTGAAACTAGTGTTATGAAATGTCTTCTTCTTAATAAGGTGTGGCTATCACGATTATGAACTCAGAGCAGCTGAACCTGTGCAAGAAGCACATAAGATCAAGCCAACCAAATTCTGTCATACGTGAGCTAAATGAAATCAAGTCCCATAGCTTCCTGAGGAGATTTGACAGTTGGTAGTTTTTAGGAAAGAATTTTGTTTTGAGGATGAAGCAACTGGTAGGATTTCCAGTATTTAGGTAATTGGACTGACATCATGCACACATGGGCATACCTAAATTTAGTAGGTTATCGGCAACAATAATGAAGACATGGGGGTAGTAGGGAGATGTGCTTGAGGGGATATGAGATGAGTTTGAGGCAAATATAATTATATTTCATGATATACTAAAAATGAAATTCTGAACAATAAAGAGAAAAAGAAAACAGTATTTGACACTAATGGATAATCAATAGGAAATAAGAAACAGAGGAATTTAGACTATCAATGTGTTTAGAAGTCCAAACTCTTCCCTGTAGGATGTGGGAGGTCTAATAGTGAAAAGGAAAAAGAAAAAATACCACCCTTGATGCTGGAATGCAGGGCCTTAGCAATAAACAATTTAGGCCCCTTGCTGTAAGGGAGGGGAAGGGGGCCTTTTTTCCTGTGACAGGATGTGAGTCAGGATATCTACAGCCGGCCATCGGCCATGGGGTCTCCAGCTAGGAAGGCAGGAAGAGATAAGGAAAAGGAATACCACCCTGGACAACCCCCAACCCCCACCTTGGTATCCAGGTGGGTCTCCAGTTAGGAAGGCAGGAAGAGATAAGGAAAAGGAATACCACCCTGGACAACCCCCAACCCCCACCTTGGTATCCAGGTGGGTCTCCAGCTAGGAAGGCAGGAAGAGATAAGGAAAACAGGAAGCTTCTGGACAACCCCCTCCTTGGTATTTAGGTGAAAGGTCAAGAATGTGCCACTCAGCTTAGCCTTATTTGAATTGACCAATGGAATGAATCCCCATAACCACGCTTTTTTGCTTCTGTACCCGCGCTTTTGCTCTCCTATAAGAACCCCTCACCCCCAACCTGTGGGTGCGCAAGTCTTCCGAGAGACCTTGTCGCCCCAGGTACCTGTGTATTCGAATAAACCTCTTGCTGTTTGCATCCGTAAGTGTGGCTTCGTTGGGTTCGTGGGTTAGGGGCCTCTCTCGCTAGGACGACATCCCTCAGGGGTCTTTCATTAGCATACTGATGTAAACATTTGGGCAACCTGTAGACACATTAATCAATACTGAAAGTTCAGCAATAATGTTTCTTGCTATATAACTACTAATGTATTCAAGTACTGTTAAACCTCCAAAATCTAAGAAGTTTGGCCAAGTCTAAATATTGCAATCTAAATATTGCAATCAATGCCAATTTTCCTTAATATCAGATGTGATAATTTTGTTGTAGTACATCTGTAAAATAATGGATAAAATATACCATAAGAAGAAAATGAATACATTGTAATTAGAAAATTATTAGAATTAAAAAAGCACATATGGTAAGTCAAAATTAATGTTTATCAAAGTAAGATCATCACAGAAGGTAATTACTGCATCTGATCATTTCTATTAAAACCTTTCTAGAACTTAAAATGAATTTTGGCATGAAGTAAGTTTCTCTTTGGTGGGAGGAGCTTTAGGGACTTTAAGCTACTAGCATGAATAATTTCTTTTCATAACTGTATTCTGTGACATAGGCATATTAACAAACACCAATTTATTTTATTGTACAATTGTATCTTATATAATTTTATGAATGTTTAAGTAAGTTCAAATTTGAACTAAAATAATATTTACTTATCATTATCACACAAAGTAATATTTAAGATTTGTAATATTGATTCTTATTTACATTATTTAATTTCTTTGCTGTGAATATGGCTCAGTGATATAGTGTTCTTCGAGTTTGCATGAGGATCTGGGTTCAAATCCCATTGAAATTACATAATTTTTGTCTATCATATTTGAGCAAAACAAACACAAATTTTCTCTCAAACTGTAGTTTTCAAAAAAGGAAATTTAAGGGTTGTTCTTATTATGTTAATTTCATGGAAAAGAAACAGCAGGATTTCAAAATTCTTCAGATTTGAGTCAGAGGAGCAATCTGAATAATTCACAAATTTCAGAAAGCAGTGATGCAGTGATTAAGGGGTAAACACAGAAAGATTATTTGGATTCAAGTAAGAAAAATGTAAAACCAATTTAGATCCCAGTAATTGAGAGCTATTGTAAGGGACTTGAGCAAGTATTTTGTAGATAATGAGGCATGATAGAAACCTCTGCAAAGAAAAATGATGTAATTGTACCTGCCTTAATGAAGATAGTGACAGAAACAGATTCAAAAGATTAGAATCTAAAATCTGGATATTGGATTGATGGGAATCATAACAGATCTGGCTGATGCTGAAAGTCAGAGCCAAGATACTCACAAAAGGAAACTCTAAAAAGAGTTTCTTAAAAAAAGCCACCTTCTTTTTATAATGCCATGTGTGGAAACTGAGGCAATGTAGCAGATGATAAGATGTGAACAATAAATGCATGAAGTAAAATTAACTTTAGTATTTCTAGCCTATGAGACGAGCACGAAAAAGTGCCATGGGCAGAAATAAGGGACAGATGAAGCACATCTCAGAGAGAAACAATGAGTCCATGCAGTGATATGAGAACTCGGTGTAGTAGTGTTGGCCAGTAACCAGCCGGATTAACCAGTGGGAGCTAACATTAGAATGTGGAAGACCTAAGGGGATGCTAATACACTCTGTAGTTTTAGTCTGAAGTCCTTTTTTAAATAATACGGATAGTTTCTCAAAACTTTCCAGTAAGAGACAATCTTTATTTATTATAGTCTATCATTGTCCACACAAATATTATTTTAGATTATTTTATGAATATATTTTTAAAATTTCAGTGTTAATGGAAAATCTTAACAAATATTTACACCATCTGCCAAAGGATGCAAGATGATATTTGGTTCAGAATAATTTCTCTTGATAATTATTTTTGATTTGACTTTTGAGATATTTGATAGATACTTCATGTTTCCGTACTTAGGAATTGTAGGCTGAGACTGCTACTTCATTCTCGGCCACACAGACATGAATAATCACACAGAAACTATATCAGTCACAGCACTGCTTATCGTTTTAGTTCAGGATTCTTATTTACTAACTCTTACATCTAAAATTAATCAATTTCTTTTAATCTGTGTATCCTCATGAGGCTGTGGCTTGTATGATAAGGATCTGGCGTCTGTCTACTTTGACAGCTACATGGCATCTCCTTGGTTCTGCTTACTTCTCTCTCTATCTCTTACAGCCTGGCTATGTACTGCCCTGCCAAAGACCAAAACACCTTTATTAATTAACCAATAAAAACAACACTTATGCAGAAGGACATCCCTCATCAGTGAATTTTCATACCTTTTATGCTAAGACTATAAAATGTATCACCCATTTTTTAACCTATGTAACATGCAATTAACATAATGCACTTTATTTTTATCATGACATGTTTATAACAGATAGTCCAAAAGTGCTTGCTTTGGTGATTTCTATGTATATAAGTGTATCAGCCTGTAGCTGGACTTTTCTTTCCTCAGTGTGATTCTCTATTTCTTCCTTCACCCTCCAATGAATAGTTGAGCTGTGTTGTGTGATTTATGCACTTGACTTGCAATATTTTCTTCTAAACATTTTTATTTGGGTTTTTCTACATCATCAAAGTTTTTGTAGATTTCTACAGAATCAAATATATTGACACAAACATTTTTTAAAAACTAGAATTTTGAGACCTCATGCAGTAATGGCATCTGGGCAGCTGAGTGTTATGCTAGTGTAGACCTCAGGTGACCAGAGCCATGGGTTCAGCGGAGGGAATTACCGAAGTTGCAGAAAGATTGCTGCAATCTTGAGAAAGGTGATGTAATGTATGCTATTGAAAAGCCAGAAAATGACCCAGAGTGGTGGAAATGCAGGAAAATCAATGGCATTGTTTGGTGCCAAAAATCTATGCTACCACTATGCAGAATAATCCATTAATCTCAGGTTTTGGAACCATTGCCTCCACAGTGTGATTACTTCAGGCCTTTACTCACTGGAAAGTTTGCTGACAATTCTTGGTATTAGGCAAAATTACCAGGCATCAGGCAGAAATAGTATTAAATGAAAGGGGTATAAAGGAGACTTCCTCATTCTTGGTAGTCAATCTTCGCCAGATGGTTTCTCAGTATCACTAATAGCACAAGCAAAAAAGCAAGCATTTTAAACTCCAACTGAAAGAGACTGCTGTTATGCCCAAATGAATGGGGTCCCCACAAAAGCCAACAAAGGAGACCAAATCCCATATTTAAAATCAAAGAGCCTTTATTTTAATCAAGTTTGCAAACCCGGTCTCTCTGCATGTACAATTTATTTGAATATCCAGAGAGCCCCAGCTCAATTACAATAGGTTTTTTATAGTAGTAAAGGTGGGGGTGAAGGGTCTCTGAGGTTTAGGCCCTCCTTGCTTCCATTGGCTGACATTTGTCTAGGAGTGTGCTGTTGAGTTGCGCTGGCAGGTGTCTCTGTCTAAATTCTTGGAATGTCAGGAATTTCCTTTGAATGGTTTGTTCTAGGGTGGGGGGTTGGGTGATCTCAGTTTGTGGTTCCTCCTGCAGTCCAGCATTCTTTCAGGGTAAACAATTGAGACTCCAGCCTCCATTTAAATTCATTGATGGCCAGAGTCCCAGGTGATACTGGTTGGAAGTAAAGAACTTCCTTTGGGGGGCTGGAGAGATGGCTCAGAGGTTAAGAGCATTGCCTGTCCTTCCAAAGGTCCTGAGTTCAATTCCCAGCAACCACATGGTGGCTCACAACCATCTGTAATGGAGTCTGGTGCCCTCTTCTGGCCACCAGGCATACACACAGACAGAATATTGTATACATAATAAATAAAATAAATATATATAAAAAAAAGAACTTCCTTTGGGTGACCTGTTCCAGACTTAGCTGGCCCCCACAACTGCTTGCTACACTGGGTAGTGGAAATTGAATACCATGGAAGAACTTGTATCTTTAACAAGGGAACAAGAAAAAGAGCTATATCTAGACAAAAATTTGTCTCGATATTTATCAACAGTGAATATCATCAACAGTGAACTGCTACACAGTTGTAACTCATTGTGTAATTGAAGACTGAGCATATTGGATCAATTGTACTTGCTTGGAAAGTGTTGTTTCTACCTGTATGAGAACTGATTGTAATACATGGGAATTTTTGTTTTAACTCAATCCACTCATACATCTCCATATGCAGTGCATCTATATAGAAGAATTATTTATTCTTGGTTTTCTATCTTACCATCCTTTTGTCATTTTTCTCTTTCTTTCTTTATTTAAGCTTTTGTTTTTTAAAAAATATTTATTTTACTTATTATGTATACAATATTCTTTCTGTGTGTATGCCTGAAGGCCAGAAGAGGCCACCAGACCTCATTACAGATGGTTGTGAGCCACCATGTGGTTGCTGGGAATTGAACTCAGGACCTTTGGAAGAGCAGGCAATGCTCTTAACTGCTGAGCCATCTCTCCAACCCCTATTTAAGCTTTTGTATCATAAGAAAGAATAATTTGGTTCAAAAGTCTTTATATGGAGGAATTCTTTCATTGATGTTTCCTTACTTTCTTGTAAAGACATCCTGTTCTCCCATAAAATTATATCTACATGGTGTATGTTAAAGTACTTTTCTTGTAAACTATTAATCATTTTTGTGACTAAATTGTAATAATAAAGAAAAAACTAGAAATCATTTTCAGATACTCTATCTGTCACAAGCCATTGTAAATATAAAAAAGTGATAATTTTTAATACAGAGAAAGCATTTATTTATCCATCTAGGTAGGTAAGTATTCACAAGTAAATGTTAACCCTTCAAATTTTAACAATTAGTTGGGTGGTGAGAGACCTTTTTGGTGAGTTAGCCAACACCTTCATCTGACCTCCACCTTCATCAAGCTCAAACCTGGTAGGTATGCGTGCATCCAGGCATAACAGCACTACATAGAGGACTAGGAACAAAATTAATAATAGTTGGAGTTTGTGGATATAGTCCTGTAAATAGAATGCAGAACAAGAAAGTGTGAAGACCTGAGTGTGGATCTTCAGCAACCACATTTTTCTAAGTCAGGCTTTGAGAGATGGAAGGAAGAAGAACCCTGATGTTTGCTGACCAGTGCTAGTTGAACTTGGGAGCTCCAGGTTCAAGCAGAGAATCTTTCACATGTGATAGGTGATTGGGGAAGACAACTGATACATACCTCTGACCTATATAAACACAGACACACACAAACACAAAGATGTAAGTGAATCCATGAGAACCTAATCAAATGGGTATCAAGAATTTATTAGAAAACACTTGAGGATACACAACAAGGTAAAGATCCTTTGTGGTCCTCTATCTGAGCAGGGGTGAATGGAATCAGTTGTCCAGTCTTAGAGCACCACAGGAGTAAGAGTGTGACTGCCTCTTCTTTCTTTTAAAGAGACCAGGTTGGCAGACAAGAAGCTTCACCTCTCTCAAGCCAGATAGCCCAAGATCATGAGCAGAGCGAATACCCACTACACACACAGGCACGCGCGCGCACACACACACATGCACACACACACACACATACAGAACACATATATAAACTACACAAATTATTCATAAATAATTATGAATTTATGCGTGCATGTGTATGGAAGTGTAGCTGTGTACAAGTATAGGTGCCTTGGTGAAGAATTATAGAATCATACTGAAGAAAGAAAGATGCAGTGAAACTTAAATCTATCTCAGTGACAGTCTCTACTTTAAAGACATTTTTCTAAAATGGATAATATGTACTGTCCCCTACTAAATAATACATTCATCATCTTTACCACCATTGCTCCGACTTTCACAACATCCTTTATTATGTGAATTTCACTATAGACTGTAAACTTTTATCCCAACTTCCCAAGCTCATGCAGTCTAAAATCCAAAATGTTTCTTTTGTATTTCATATCACACCAAGTGACTCATCAGCTGGAAACAGCCCAACAACTCCCTGTTAATTCTCAAAGTATTCTATGCAGTCTGCATATCTTGGATCCCTGTCACTGCTCTTTCTTGATTTTGTACCATACAATGTAAATCTGAGTAATATTCTTTTTGCACAAGCTATGTGTTATTGACTTCGTATCAATCATTATACCTTGAACAATACTTTAGCACATCTCCTAACCTTTGATACATTCATATTTGTACTTACACAAAGAATGACAAAAGTCCTAATTTGTGACTTTGAATATGCTACAAATTGTGACAGCAAAGTAAATAACTCAGTTAATATTATGTTTAAAATTAGTGTGTAAAAGATCTAAGTGACAGACCTGAAGATATTTTATAAAAAAAAAATGGTATTTCTTTTCAAATGAGTCAAGTGATAAATTTCATGGACTTAAGTGTTCCAAGTGTTTACCATTGTGAGATAAGTCATTTCAGTACAACCGGAGTTTTATTTACTATGGCAAAACATGGCACTGTGAAGACTGTCAATCTACTGGACAGAAGAAAGGAGAAAGCATTGTTTCTTGGGGATTTTATTTTCTATCTAAATTGTTTTAATTTTTATTAACAATAATTTTACTGATCCAATGAAGAATGGGCAAGAAATGCAAACAAGAGCACTTAGTGTGTTTGCAAAAATTGAAAAGATGAAATTGACAAAATAATTATAGTCATGGGTGAATTACCACAGGAAATTTTGTCTTGTTTTATAAAACTCAGTATTCTTTAGACAGAGGAAAGTTGAATGTTAAGACGTGTAGTACTCTGTCTGAAAACAAAACTCAGCTCTTTTTATAATGAAAACTTTTACCTTATTCCCATATCACAATGTTAAATACAAAATTAAATTAACCATTTTCTCTTCATTGGAGCACTAATGAACTGTTAACACTGCCATGGTAATTTGTTGCATGGCTTATTGTAAGCAGCATTTTATTACTCCTACTTAAAACACAGTAATAATAGCAAGCCATTATACTTATATAGCTCCAGCATTCAGTAGAAAATCTCTAATTGTGATACATATTTTTATAAATCCTCACATTATCTACAAAAGTAAGAAAATATGATAACAACATACCATTGAGTGAAAAGCTTGTCAGTACTGTATGTTCTTTGCATGAATGGATGACTTAATTAGTCTCATTTACAGTAATCCATTTAGATTGTTTCAAAATAGGAACACCCAGATTAGGTGGTGAATTGAGCCAAACAAGTAAGTGTCATATTGCATACTACTACAATGCAAGACTAAATAATGAAATGTTTACATATACTGAATATGGTTGTTGATATAAATGGTGAATTATATGGAGACTAATATTTTTTATTATTATGATTCTTGTCAATTATGATAGTAATATTATATCAGCTTATTATGCTGTTAGATAACAACTTCGTTAACATATTACCCAATCTCCCTACCATGTCGGTGTGTGTGTGTGCTTGTGTGTGTAAGAGGCATCCCTAGCATGCTAGGATTCACTTTTCGAGGACAGAGGATGGTATGGGTCTCAATCCTTGCCTTAGACCTTGTTTGAATCATTTTATCTCATTGTCAGCATATAGCATCCTAACTGCCCTATGTGCTTCCAAGAAATTTCATGTTTCTGCCACCTGATTGTATTCAACATTACATGAAAACCGAGGCCCCAACCTTATCTTGTGTGACAACACATTAACCATTGAACCATCTTCCTAGCTATACTACTCATAATTGAGAGTAATTTGTACTTAAGATGAAGGGAAATTCACGATTTTTCATTAGAGCAAAAGAAAACAAGACAATAACAAAAAAACCCAGAGGGTAAAGAATACTTCATTTGGGAATGTCATACATATACTGGGGAAGAATTTGTCTTGGTTATTGGACACAATGATAAGAGAGTACGAACTGTGGTGGAGTTCATTAATCATGTTGACTTAGCTACTACATGGGTCTGAGTTCCCTCCCTAACAGTGCATTAGAGGATGTAGTGTTAGGGTCCTTGAGAAGTACACAAAAGACCATCAAACATGTATGTCATCAACAAGAGTGTTTAAATCTCGAGAGCAAAAAGTTCCAGCATGCTGGGGCCACATCTGATACAAAGACAAAATGGTGACCTGGAGAACATGCAGGCTCCTTTGAAGCCCAGCTAAGTGTTAATTTAGAGATAATTAGGACAGCCTGTCTCTGGTGGGCTAAGCAAGCAGAAGCTATATTAGTACATCTCTGATTGGCTAGGCTACCAGGGCCTGGCTAAGGAAGCAAGTTTTCCATCTTTGGACAAGTCCCAGGACCTGTTCCAACTTGGTCATTGTTTTGAGGTACTGGCGGGGGGGGGGGGGGCGCTGGGTCAGGCCTGATATATGTTATCTACCTTGTCTCTGTGTACATGCTATCTCTCTATCTCTCTTGTTGTCCTTTTAGGGAAGCGAAACTCAGGCCCAGTTGAAAAATGGGGAAATTTCAGAAATTTCATCTAGCATATAGACACTGTGACTCAAGACTTTTAAACATGATATTCCCTCTTTGTTTCTGCCAAATTTGGAATTACTTTTTTTAAGAATAAAGATGTGAAGCTTCTGGAATAAAAATGACCCTACAATCTGCAATTTTTTCATTTTGTTCTTCCTCTCCATCAGTGTGACCCAAAAATGATGACAATCCTATGAAATCTTCCCTATAATGGTTCTAAATTAGTGAAATAAAACATACTTGTATCTCCCGGATGTAATCTTGGAAGCAAGACTTTGGCATTTTGGTAAGTTCACTCATAGTGAAGTTTCTACATTGCAGTTTTATGTTTAAAAGACCTGTATATAAGTGTGATACTTTCAATGAGAAGTGCCCAATAGTCTAGAGCGTTTGAATATTTCCCAGTTGGTGGTGCTGTTCATGAGGCTTCCAGGTAGCCTTGCTGAAAACAATGTATCACTGGATCTAAGCTTCCAGAGTTCAGTTTGTTCTTTGTGCTCTGTTTCTTATTTGCTGTTTAAGATGGGACTTTATCTCTTGCTCCTCCATACCTGCCTGCTGCAAGGCTACCTTGCTGTGATTGATGGTGATGAAGCTTGTCCCTCTGGAATTGTGAGGCCAAATTAACTTTTACTTCTCTAGGTTGCCTTGATCATTTCCCACAGCAAAGCGAAAACAACTAATACAATGTGCAACAAGAATATGCAAAAAAAAAGCTTAGTATAAAAAATAATTAGGACAGTTCCAACAAATCACAATACATCCTCATTCCAGTAAATGTGACCATTATAATAAACAGAGAAAAAGAACATAGAGAAAGTGTAATTGAGTGCACTGCTGATAGAAACGGAAACTAGTGCAGCTATTATGGACAGAATATGGAGATTGTTCATAAAATTAAAATCAGAACTGTCATATGATCCAGCAGTCTAACTACTGGGTATGTGTTCAAAGGAAATTAAATCAGTATGTCAAAGAAATATCTTTAACTTCCTGTTTGCTGCAGCATCATCCATAGCAGCCAATATGAAATTGAGCATATGAATCTATGACTCAATGAAAAGGCATTGAAAATGTGAAATACTCTGTATAAATTTAATGCTATCCATACACAGAAAAAATGAAAACCTTCACTCCTGCTGAGATCACTTCTCTACTAAATGACATGAGCCAAATATCTGAGATTAAATCAGGTTATCAGAGAAATTGGGAATAATCTGGATTATCAGAGATACAGGAGATAATCTGGGGCGTGTAGGTAGGGCAAGTGTTGATACGATTAGATAAATTATAGTTATATAGGATAAAGTAGCTGTGGCATTTCATTGCTCAGAAGCTTGGCTTCAAATTACAATGATGTCTATTTCAAAAGAATAGAAAGAAAGACTTTGAATGATGTTGAAAGACCTGGATAAATCCAGATCCCCCTAACAGGAAAATAGAGCCAAAAATGTAGCAGGAAGAGAAGAATCAGAAATCTAGGATTAGCCAGTTCCAGGGTTCCAGGAACTAGTTGAAGATAAAGGTAGATTGCAATCTTGAGAGTAATCTTGAGAGACAGAGAGATTCCCCCTAGTAATTATCACCCCCTAGTAATTATCACTGGAATAGGAATTAGCTGATTAATGATCTTGAGAGGCAGGGAGTTGCCCCTTTGTAATCACCACTGGAATTTTCGGAATTTTCTGTGACACCCTCCCTGCCCCCCTTTCGGATTACTGGGCTATGTGGTTTCTTCCTATAAAAAGTACTTCTCCCAGTCACTCGGGGTCGAACTCTTCCCCTGCATGGGTTATGAGTCTAGGCCCCAGTGCACTGGCCCCTGTCTAGTCGTCTTGTCATTAAACCTCCTGTGATTGCAGCAAGGACGGTCTCTCGTGAGTTACTGGGGGGGGGTCGCGTTATCCTGAGGCTCCAGTGAGAGTCTCCCAAATTGGGGTCCTTCAATGTCACAGTGAAGAGAATAAAAATTTAAAGAGATGGACAGATTTTACCTTAATTAATGTTTAACAATATACAATATATATACTTGTCAAAAAAATCACAGGATACATCATTAGTATATGCAATTTGCATTTTTATTTATTAGTTAAAGTAAGTAAACATAATACTGCAAAATCAGGAAAAGAAAGACAAATTAAACTTGAGGATTAGCAGCAAAATATAGACATCAGCAATATCTATCTATCTATCTATCTATCTACTTAGATATGAATGCATAGTAAAACAGAATACTGTGAAGATTGGTATAAAAATTCTGTGTAGTTTATGTAGTAAAAATATCTTCAATATGAATCCTTGATTTATAATTATGAATGGAGCAGCATTCTACTGTTCATAATCCTTTCCTAGTTTGTAGTAAGACTTTTCTTTGGGTCACCACCAACCAAAAAACAGCACAAAGACTTTCTATTATTATGAAAACTTAGCCTATAGCCTAGGTTTGTTCCTCATTAGCTCTTAGAGATGAAATTAGTCATTTATATTACTCTACATTCTATCCTGTGGCATTATATCTTTGATCTCAGACCTCCTGTTGCCTTTTTCTATCCCTCGGGCTCCCTGCATTATCCTCTTCTTCCTTTCTCTATCCAGAAAATTTGTCTATACTTTCTGCCTATCTATTGTTTGTTCAGTCTTTTATTATGCTAATCATAGCAATACATGCTTATACCGCGTACATTAGACATAAAGTGGAACTTAGTACGTTGAACTGTCGAGGCTATGATATCAAACTTTTATGTAGTTGCATTGTCATATAAATTAATACCTTTATACTTATATACTTATGAATATATACAAAATGCAAAACATTAAAAGAATACCATGATAATGAAATGAGGAGTCAACTAGACACTACTGACATTGGTTGTAGCTTCAAATTAGACCTTGCAAATTATAACGCTCTTGAAGTAATTCAGGGCTTATTTCTAGTATGTTAACTTCTGTTTGTTTTTATCACTCTTACAAATCTTTGCTTTATAAATGATCAAATTTCAGAATCTGAAATTTCCCTAAAGTGGTTGTATAGTTTGAGTGTGTATATCACAGATAAAGTACGAATGTTGTTTTTTTTTTTTTTTTTCCTAATCCATGTTGTACTCTCTGAATAGTGGATGCTGCAGGGCATCTGAGTACTGGGAAGAAAAGCAGGGACTGTAAGCTTCTGGGTGTATCCATCTTTAGTTTTCAAAGACTCTTACACAGGGATTCCATAGCTGTATCTTGAGGTCTTTTCTTGAAATAATTTTACAAATAGCAGTAATTTAAAATACAGCGACCTTTTGTTTTTGTTGTTCTCATGAGGCTGCCCCACCACTGGTAGCCAAAGGCCAGCAAGTAGTGTGATTATCACATAAGAAGCCAACAAGAAAAAAAAGAGGCTAGCAGTGCTTAATAGTCCGAAGGTCGAAAAGCAACCAAGCAAAATGAGATTTACAAATGAGCCTTCTAGGAATACTGTATAGATGAAGATGTGCTCCCCATTACAGCTTTACCAGGTGAGAAATGAATGAAGGACCCTGCAGATGCCTGCAAGTGTGTCAGCCCAGCTTTGATTACAAAAGTATGCCTACCACCAAATTGATATTTTCCCCCAACAAATGGATACTTTTCTCAAATGTAAACGAGGTTTGTGTAGCAGAGAACAGCCACATTTTTTACCATGCTGATGTTGACTGAAGTCTATGTCAACTATCATTTTATAATGTAATAGTACATGGCATGTTCTTGTTTAAAACTGCAGAAAATAACCATACCTTCTCAATTTTAACACCTTAAACTGTGTGAAAATATTGTTATTGGGGGCTGGAGAGATGGCTCAGCAGTTAAGAGCATTGCCTGTTCTTTCAAAGGTCCTGAGTTCAATTCCCAGCAGCCACATGGTGGTTCACAACCATTTGTAATGAGGCCTACACACAGACAGAATATTGTATACATAATAAATGAATAAATATTTAAAAAATATTTTTATTATCACTTTCTTTTTTTTTCAGTAATGTCTGCTTGTTTCCAGGTGGTTTTATTTTCTGGTCTGTTAGATTCAAAGTTAAATACAACAATGAATACATAATTGAATTGATAAATATTTAGCATGTGTTAGAGCCTTAAGTAGAAATTATTTGTGTGCATGATAGAATTGAAATATTTCTAAGAAATACTCAAAATTTGTCTCAATGAATTTTAGTTGCATATGTTGCAGTATCCTGGTGAGGGCAGCAAATGACTCATCTTGAAGTCATTTGGTTTGGGCTTAATTTTCCAAAATATTAATTGGAAAATAGTATGCATGTATACTTAAAGAGTACAATATGTCACTTTGACATGTGTGTTGTGGTGTGATGGAGATAAACTAAATTTATCTGTCACCTCACAACCCATTTTTGTGGAAAAAAATTTAATTACCAGTTTAGCAAATTAGCAGTTGTGAACTATACAATGTTTATAACTGCAGTCACGACACAACACAAGAGAACTCAATTATGTACTCTGGGCTGGGGACAATGACTCAGCAGGTTACAGAGTTTTGTATACAACCAAGGGGATATGAGCTCATTTGATCTGCAGCCCTGTAAATAGCCAGGTGTGGGAGAGAGAGAAAAAGGGCTATCTCAGTCACAAGTCAAGCTCCATGTCCCTTGAGAGATTTTGTTTCAAGTATTTAAGAGACAGAGCAGGACACTTATGTGGTTCTTTGGCCACTACACAGGCATGAACACAAACATGCATGAATCACACTTTGCTATTTGGCCCATATCTCTCCTATTTCCCACCCACCCTGTCATCACACAGCCCCAAGTACTTAGCATTCCTCTGGACTTCTATGAAGAAGTCTTAAGAGTTGTTAATACCGTTGTATACATCTTCAAAAGTGGGATTGCTAGATCATACGGCATTTTGTATTTTTAGTATTTTTAGGAAACTCCTATGTTTAAAATGCAGATGCACTACCATGCAAACTTCAAGCTATCATGAAATCTGAAAAGCAGCTCATTAGTCACAAGAAAGTATTCCCAGACAAAGCAGCTGTAGTTTTCGTCTGTGCGATCACTACTCTATCATTGTCTTCTAAATCATGAGTCATACCCCTGAACTCATCTGTGTATTTTTCACAAGCCTATACATACCACCAACATAACCCAACAAACCCCACAAACCATTAGCATTATATTGAATATTGAAATATGTCTGCAAATGAAATCTAGGAGGAATGTACATTTTTAGTGATAAGAAAATATTACAATTGCTCAAATGTAGCATACATCATTTATAATTTATTTCCTGTTTCAAGACTTGTCTTGAGTCTCAGGAACCTTAAATGTGTATTTTTCAGTTTTTTTAATTAATAAATTAAATGATAATATTTCTTTTTCAAGACAGGTTATCTGTGTCCTGGAAATAGCTCTGTAGACCAGGTTTTCCTCGAACGTACAGACTAAGTGCCTGCTTCTGCCTCCCAAGTGCTGGGATTAAAGGCATGCTCCACCACATCAAAAATTAAATGACAAATTAAATGACAGCAGATATGACAAATTAATTGGCAAATTTAATTGACAAATGGACTTCAGATAGCTAGTGGATGATAAGTAATTTCTGATAGCTAGTGGGTAATATGATTTAAGTCCCTGTTTATTCCACCTCTGCTGATGTAATAAGCCAATCAAACTGAATTAACAAATCCACATTTAATGAATGGAGCAAAGTACTCCTGGTAACCCTCAGTAGAGCACGAAAGGTATCAAAGGCCAAATGTGTTTACCAGATCTCAAGAAGATTATGGGCATGGTTTTGAGCAGCCCCAGGAAAGAAGCTGACCCTTGGCTGGCTTTTGATGGGATGGGATTTGAAATGGGAGATGGGGGAGTAGCATGGGGTAGAACTTTCACCAGAACAGTAAATATATTAAATGCTTTAAATATATTCTGTACACTTATTCATCAGAGCTCAATGTATGCTTTTATCTTAAAATGTTCTATAAACATGTAGACACCTTAATCAGTAATATTTCTTGGACAGATACTGCATTGTTTTAACATTTACTTAATATTACTTCATGTACTGTATAGAAAAACAGCACACAAATATTATGTAGAATCTTGAAGATGATATTTTGTTGGCTTAATGGGTATTAAAGTACTTGGTGTGTATGAGAATGGATGTTTTATATACTGTACACTAGTTAATTTTTTAAAAAAATTATTATTATTTTTATAATAAAAATGTAATATATTCTGATCATATAATTTCTATTTCACTACTCTTATCAAGTTTCCCAAACCAACCCAAACTTCATATTCTCCCTCTGATAAACAAACAAAAGTCAAGACAAACAAAAATACAATAAGACAAAAACTACTAAACCAGATCAAAATGAAAAGCAAGCAAAAATATGGATTGCTCTGAAGTGGTCTTGATCTACCCAATATCACTCCAGTTGAGTACACTCACTTTCCTGTCTCCAACAGGTTTAAATTCCAAATAGGTGTTTGATGAAGGATATTAGGCTATCTACTTCACCCTGCTGGGATTTTGAGACTGGATGGTTGTTGTTGTGGTTGTAGTTGTTGTTGAATAGAAAAACAATTTGATTAGGAAGAATCAGTAATAGGAAAGAAAATTCAGGAAAAGTAGGTGAAAAGGAACAAAATGAGTTTCCAACCTGCTTTAGTTTCTCCAGTGACCAAAATAGAAACGACTGAAGATCTTAAAACGTATCCTAACAACCTTCTCGCTTAACACCTCTTACCCATAATATCTCCCTTCTACATTCCTGGTATTCACAGATATTCCAAAATTAATCTCAAATCATGATATATGTATGAGAAAGACCATGCAGCATTTGACAATCAGGATTTATGTTGTCATTCTCAGCCTAATTCTTCCCAGTACCATCTATTTATTTGCAAATTCCTTAATGTCATTTTTATTTTCAGCTGAACAAAATGCCATTGTTTATAGTCACCACCTTTTCATTATCTCTTAATCAGCTGATGGACATCTTGGCTGATGCCATTTATTTCTTTTGTAAAGAGAGTTACAATGTGTATGGAGTTGCAAGGACCACTGTCACGGAATATAAATCTTCCAGTTAGATGTCTGGGTGTGATAGTACGGAAGAGTATAGAGCATAATCAAAACGCATTATACAAATGCTTAAAAATTTCAAAGAAAAAGGTGAAAATATTTTGTAAACTTTTCTGAACTCTTAATGAGAGGATTTATGATACAAACCACATCAAGAGCAAATATATATATACATACTGTGGAAAACAATCAGAAATTATCCCATTATACACCAAACAGTCAGGACATATGCATCTCTTCTGTTACTTTGCCACTGATATATATATATATATATATATATATATTGTTGTGGGAGTAATTTCCGCTGCCTCAACCAATAGTCGCTGAAATACGAGCCCACAGTGCAGCGGGGAGCGACTTCCGCTCCGTCAGCCAATAGCTGCTGAAATACCAGCCCACTGGGGCGTGGTATATTTCTCTTTTAAAAAGAGAAGCATATCCGGAATAGGCCCTCTTGGTTCCGGCTCTTGGTTCCGGTGCTTGCTCCTGGCTCCTGCTCCCGGCTCCTGCGACTAGGCTCCCTTCCTGACGGTTTATGATGTATGTAAGTTTTACCCCCGAAAATAAATAACCCCTTAAAACATAACTGGTGTGGGATTGATTCGCCGATAATATATATATATATATATATATATATATATATATATATATATATATATATATAAAAGATGTGTACATTATACATGTAAACATTATATATATACATAAGATGTGTACATTATACATGTAAACATATATACCCACTGTGTGTTGCAATGGTTTCTTTAAATTTAGATACAATGTACGAGAATTAGTATCTTAGAAATTAAAACTTGTTTTGTACTGTGATCTATTAAAGAAAAAAATCACTTAAAAATGATCACTAACTGTATTTACACAGGAATTACAAAAATAATGCTGTTATTAGTTTATTGGGAGAAATAATAAGATTCTCCATGAACATGTGAGTATAAACTTAGTACTATTTCATTAAACATATAATCTAACCAAGAATATCAGTCTGTGATATGCAATGCATTAAAGAAAAACAAGATACAAGATTAAAAGATATTGAATATAACTAAATTGGGAGCATGGGGACCTTGGGAGAGGGTTGAAGGGGAAAGGAGAGTCAGGGAGGGAAGTAGAGAAAAATGTAGAACTGAATAAAAATTAAAAAAATGTGTGATTAACAGTCAAATGAATGATAAAAATTAGAACTTTGAGGGCAGTTCAGAGAAGTTCATTCAAGTTGTAATTATCATCTGCTCGTTTCCTTAAATCTTTTCTGGTTATTGCTTCTTATATTGAGGCATTTATTCCCAGTGCAGCAGGTAATGTATACAAAAGATATATAGTGTCCAAAGATTGACCAATGAACATGAAGATCCGAGCATGTTGGTGGATGTAGGAGCAAGGTTTGTCTCCCAACATGAACCTGTCATCTCATAACCATCGATAACTTCATTTCCACTCAATCCATTGACCTCTTCGGGAGCTGGTGGGCATCTGCATATATGATGTACTCTTTTTAAAGTACGTAAATGGTTTTTGCAGATACATTTCTCCATGATTCACCAAATTTATTCCATTTCTTGCATCTTTCTCTTGTTATTTAGTCTCCTTACAAGTGGTTACTGTTACAGTAACATGGTCATTTATCCGAAGTGTTCATCTCTAGTAGGAAAGAGCATATATATGACAATTTATACTCATTTAAAAATACTATATAAAAATAGCTGACACAAAATCACTATCATAAATAGTATCTTTGTTACTATTATGAGCACACACACATACACACATTATTAACACATATAATAAAAATTTAAAAAATTATGATAAACGATACTACCTGTAAATCAGAAAGGTATGGAGAACTGATGTCAGAACTCCTGAAAATTTGCACTTGGTCCTATAAAAGAATCCAGAAGAGATGGTCCAGTGAGTAACTGAGCATCCTTTAAGCCACAAGGCCTGAGTTTGATTCTTGGGACTCTTGTGGCAAAAGGTGGAAGTAACTTGGACAAAGTGTTCTCTGATCTCTATGCACACTCTGGCGTGTGCATGCCAGTGACACACACACTTGAAATAACTAGACTAACTTTAAAAAGTTTTGAGTCTTTTTTTACAAGCTTTTAACTTGCTTATTTTTGAACTCTAACATGATTTCATCTGTATCTTGAAAATTGTAGTTTTCAATTAAAAACAAAACTTTGGAAAGTTTAGCAAAGCTTCTAGGTGTAAAACTGGGCTTGGCTTAGCCATATTCACATATTATTCATTTTAAGAATGTAATGCAAAGTCAAAAAAGTAAAATAGTGTAATATTTTGAAAACTAAACTATATTAATATAAGATTTCAACTTCTCGGTAGCCATCATCGTTCTGTATCTTCATGTGTCCAGTAGATGGAATCAGCGTCAAAGTGTGGTGCTATACACATACAAGCCCAGCAGAAGGAATTTCAGAACACTTGCTTGGGTTGCATAGCATATTTTAAGGTAGCCTTGAATACATAGTGAGATTTATCTCAGCAAAATAATAACTGAACTGTGTATCTTTAATTTTCATTAAAAATACAGAGTGATTAAAATTTATTTTGATATTATAGGAGACATAAATGATTACATTGTACATAACATATTTTTCTTTTTTCAAAACAATCTTTTTATATTTTGCATATCAATCCCTTTTTCCTCTCCCTTATTTCCTCTTGCTCCCTCCGCCTTCTCCCCAACCCACCACCCATCCACTCCTAAGTGAGTGTGTGGCCTCCCATGGACTGTCAACAAAGACTGTCACATTACTTTGAGGCAGGACCAAGACAGTGTCCATTGCCCCGTGCCTAGGCTGAGCAAGGTATTCCTCAATAAGGAATGTTCTCAAAAAGTCAATAATGCACTAGGGATAAATTCTGATTCCATTGTCAGTATCCCCGCAAAACCCAAGCCACACACCACCACTCACATTCAGAGGACTTAGTTTGGGCCTATGAAGTTTCCTCCAATGTCAGCTAATTCAGGTCAGCTGTTTCTGTGAGTATCACCATCATGGTCTTGACCCCTTTTGTTCATATTATTGATTTTCTCTCTTTTTGCCTGGAACCTGGAGCTCAGGCCAGTACTAACTGTGAAACTCTGCATCTGTTTCTATCAGCTACCAAATGAAGGTTCTATGATGATTATTAAGGTAATTATCAATCTGATTGCATATTTTTCTCCATAAAGCATTATATATCAGCTCTTTAACACGAATTATAATATGGATGCATTTAAATTTTGTATCTGAATACTTGTGAGTCACTCATTTTTATTATTTAGTGATACCTTATATTACTTTTTAAATTTTTTACATTTATTTACAAAACCAAAAAATTATATCTACCATATAACATATTATCTTGAAATATATCATGTAATTAGTAATTTTTTCTAATTAACATATTTGTTATTTTACATATGTCAGAATCTACATAGTGATTTTTAAGAATATAATGCATTGTTCTTAACTATGATGAAACTTCCATTAGTACAACACTTTAATTTCTTTCTTCCCAAATGTTGAAATTTTGTGTCCTTAGAAACCTCTTTAAAGATCTCCTCAAAGTTAAAGTATCACTGGAAAAATATTTTTCAAAAAAAACCTGATAGATGCCTACATTAAAATATAACACACCTTCAGTTAACTGTTATTGAAGACACTGGCATGTGTTTTACCTACTTGTATCTGTGACATAGGTCAAGCTTACTCTCAGTCACTGTATAGTTCTAAGAGCTTTATTAGTTCCATAAAGGCTTTAAAAGTAGATTGATATTTACATCACAGAAATACAAACATAAATTAAGTGATGTGTAGTCCTTTTTTGTATGATGTAATTATGCTTTATTACCATTGCTTAATAATCAGCTTCTTTGGGCCCATTACAGCACAGAATAAGGCAAGGTAGGAATTCCAAGCAGATAGAGGAGGAAAAAGTAGGTGGAGTCAGCGGGAAGTCATGTAGCCACTGCAGGAGACAGTTGCTGGGCGCTAGATGAAACGTTACTAGTAGGCCACAAGGATGTGGCGATATGTAGATTAATAGAAATAGGTTAATTTAAAATGTAATATGCTAGAGTGATAAAGCAGTGTTGCAATCAATATAGGTTCAGTGTGGTTATTTCAGGTCTGGGCTGCAAGGAAATGAACAAACAGCCCGTGACTACAATTCAGGACATTACAGAAAAAGTGTGAAGTAGATACCATCCATGCTGATTTCTAGAAAATCAAAACTATAAGTATGAATTCAAGGAGAAAACTAAAATATAAATTCGTAGCTAATTTCAAAATGATACTCTACAATTTTTATGAGCATGGTGATCTAATATCACTCAAAGACAAATTCAGACCAAACCTAAACCTAATTGTGGCACATCTATATTTATGAAAGCCAACAATTAAAAATTCATACTCATATCTAGTGCTTTTGAACATGTTGCTTTCCTAAGGAAAGTTTAGATTTGAAGTAGGATCTATTGCTACATAGTAACTTTCTATAAGTGACTTACGCACTAACTTTGTTGGTTCATTCACAGACTGTGAAAGAAGAAACTCTCGTGTGACTATTTATCAATGAAGGTAGTATTTTGAAAGAATGATGTACTTGTTTATGAGGACAAGACATGAGATGTGATAACTAGTAACATACAATAAATATATATATGGAACTAATATATATATATATATTGGAACTAATACATATATGAAGCTAATATATATTGTTATACATAACAACATATACATATATATACACACACATATATATGGAACTAATATATACATATATATATATATATTGCTATCCTCACTGACAGAGTCTAGAATGGAAAATGTAACAGTAATTCTATGATTTTGACAAACTGTGAGTAGTTTTACAAATATGGAATATAGTTTCCACATAAGCATACTCAGTAAAATAGCAAAATGTTATTTTCTATTTTGTTGCAGACACTGTATTGCTCAAGGGTAATCATGTAAACACAATGACACGTCTCTCAGGACCTTATGCTCTGTATATTGGGTCCAGACAATATTTTCCATTTTTTCTCAAAAACGTGTTTAGACTTTACTGATATTTTGTTATTTTATTGTATGTATCTCCCATAAACTACCTCAAATCCCTTTTGGAACCAAACAAGCTATTAATTAATTGCTTAATTCTATGCAGCTGCACTCTGCCAGTCCCTCTGCCAGATATGGGAAATACTAAGATAAACACAGTACAATCCCATTTTGCAAGAGAGTGAAAATTCAGCCAGTGTGGTTCCCATTTTCAAGGCATGTTAAAATGTAGCATCTCTTCCACATTATCATATTTGATACAGACACATGGGAAATTTTAAAAAGTGCATTAGAAGCATGTTTACTCTTCCAGGCACTGAACTGCAACAATTATTTTTTTCAGTAATGGTTCCAGTAGGAAGGCATAGCTAATATGTAACAACTCTAAAGGGAAGAAATGCATTTCCTGGGAGAATAGGTAGAATTTTGGAGTGGCTGTCTTTAAATCTCAACGGTGTTGATGGATTTTAACTTTTCTTATGAAGCAAATTCCTCCATCAGGATTTATATCTGACAGTCAGATATTTGTGTAACTAATGAACTCATTCAAAATGCAAAGTTATGGACCTCAAATTGAAAAGAATGACTAGAAAACACAGTTAGTGAGCAGGGTTAAGTTTGGCTGCATTAAGAGAATGTTCATATGTATTTAGAACATTGATTCCTTATACATATAGTATAAATATGTAGCTGGAAAACAATCTAATGACTGTTTACTAAATAATAATTATATGGGTTTTTGTGTACATATTGAGTAATTATTTATTCTATATTCTCTTACTGAAAAGAGTGTTAACAATATTTACTTATCCTATTGCTATCCGTGGTTAGCCATTTACATATTGATAACTTAAAAAATTAGCTGCAGTACAAGACTACTTACCGTTCTGTAGATATGCATAATTTCTTTCCAACTCCCACTGAAATAGGTGCTCCTTCTGCTGTTCTGTGTAGAAGAATAAAGCAGAAATCTAGAGCTGTGACACCAGCACAGCTTACTGAATTTGTTGATCATAACTCAAATCCTGAGGGTGAAGGCCAGTATAGACTGAGCAGAGATGTAGAGTTTGTACTCCTAAGCAGAATGAACACCCAGCAGTCTGGGGAGGTGAGATCAGTAGCTAGAACAAGAAGATTCCATGGTGTGGAATTCCTGTCTAAGAATGAATATTATTATTCCACAAACTGGCACATCAGTGAATGAGAATGCAATTGAGTGTGACTGGTCTAGATGAAGAGAAGTCATCAGTGATAAGTGTGTTTCTGTGGACGAGTTGTGAGCCTAGTAAGAGCCTAAGAACTCTCAGACAACTTCTGTAACATCACAGGGCTCAAACAGCACAAAAAAAGTTAAAGACTTGCTTAACATTCACAAACCTAAATTTTTATAAATTGTTCTAATTGAAAAAATAATTAATATTTGAACTTAGAAGGTTGAAGCACCCTCTGAAAGGAGTAAATCCCCTTTTTCCCAAACTGTGAAATAATACATAACTATGAGTATAGAAAGTACTATAGGAACAATGGAACGGTGGTACTGATACACCAAAAATCAGTAATAAATTCATTTTGCTTCTTGGTAGTTTTTTCCTGATAATATTCCAAGTCAAGAATAGATGTAGGAAAATTGACAACATTCTTTAATGCTAGTGGTGATTTCATTTTATAACAAAACTGAAGGTTTAATGCATTGTATCCAATAGACTGTTAGTGTGATAAATATTTTTCAATGCTTTAAGGATTCTAATATATTCACTAATTTGTGTCTGTCAAATTTCAGGTAAATTAGATTGGACAGCAAAAAATATCATACCTTTAATATAATAACTATTATAATATATAACTGATAAATAAAATACTTGGTGAGTTTTCTGCCATCCTTATAAAACAAGATGACTAAGTCAACCTTCAGACACTATATTGAGGCTTATGGTTCTACAGAGTCCATCTTGGTTGGGAAACCTGGCATCAAGTTGCAGGTATGACTGCAGGAACAAGAAACTGAGAGTTTACATCTTCTACATAATAAGGAGGTAGAGAAAAGGAATTGGAAGTATGGTAAGACCATATCATCTCCAAGCTGCCTCAACCCTGCCCACTGACATATCTTCTCTAGCAAGGTTGTACCTCCTAAGCCTCCAAACTGTACCACCAACCGAGAAACAAAGATTCAAATACTTAAACCTATGATGGGACCATTCTTATTCAAACTCATACACTTGTGCTACATAGCTTAATAGGAATCCATCAGCATTTATATAAATGTAAAACATAATTAGAAAATGTAT
Organism: Myodes glareolus; assembly: GCF_982192425.1. Lineage (NCBI taxonomy): Eukaryota > Metazoa > Chordata > Mammalia > Rodentia > Cricetidae > Myodes > Myodes glareolus. Next base: position 70,890,028 of record NC_142037.1, on the reverse strand, counting down.
ATTAGAGAATTGGTATAATTAGAGTTAAGTCTTATATAAGTTATGTGTATACAATTCTATATGCAATTTTGACTGTTTATTAAATAATAGTGTTTAAAATTTTAAAATTAGAAAAGCAATAGATTTTTTTGTAAAGACTCAGTGTTCAAAGAACAAGATTTGCTTAAAGTCCTATTTTATATAATCACATTTCTTGGACAAAAACTAAACATTTTGCTCTTAATTAAATTATGTTATACAGTCAAATTAGCTTTAAACTCACAGATTGTGAACTGATAGAAAATCACCTACATGTTATATATTATTCACTATACTGTGTTTCACCAGAGAGCTTTCCTCCTCTTTAATTTTTATATGAAATTAATGATTTACTCTATATTTATTTTATAAAATCTTTCTGATTTTTCTGAAAAGAAACCAATATCTTTTCAAATTTTTATTTGCCTTTACTAATTCAGTTTTATCTTATGAGTCTTATTTTCTTTGATCTGACTCTAAATATACACCTAAAAGAATCTTTAGTAGATGTGTAAATAAAAATGTAGGTGACTTATTCAAATCAAAATATTCATATATTTATTTAAATACATATCATTAGGGGCTAGATAAATGGCTCTGCTCTTAAGAGAGCTTGCTGTGTATCCAGAGGGCTCAAGTTCAATTCTAAATATCTGACAACAGTAAATATTTCCAACTCCAGGGGATCAAATGTGGTGCTCTGGTCTCTGCAATCATCTGAACACATATCCACAGTCACAGACATATATACACATACTCATACATACATTTTATAGTCTTCAGGAAAATGTCACTAAGAAATTGTAACACACTGGGCTGGAGATATTAAAAGTGGGTTTGTCATATAAAATGTGTTCTTTCATTTTCAGCCATCAATCTCAGTGACCTCTTTCTGTTGTCATTAAATTACTAATGTCTTATTAAGGAGACATTTCTCAAGCAACATTTTAAACAGTTGCTCATCTGAGAGGGCAGTAGAGCAAAGACTTTGTCACAGGTAGGTTTATTTTTATTTTTGATATTACTTAAAATAAGTCAAATTCTATCTTTTCTTTTTCTTAAGAAAAGATGTTTCTTTCCACATAGTATTAAGATAGTAATGTCAATAGATTTTGACTGACAGATTTGCAAATGCTTAAGCCCTGAAAACTGAAGTCTAATTTGTAGAGGCAAGATGCTGAATTTGGTTGATTTCTTTGAGACATCCCACTGGGACTTGACATTTGATTCTGATTTTTATTCTGATTTTTCAAGACCACCTCTGAGACAAAGTGCCATCAGCTATCTACTAATGCTAGAGACATTTTCTGTGACAGCGGTAACGACTTCACCAAACGCAAGAGACATGTTTCAGGTGACAGTAGTGACTATTTTATTAAGGTAGGACACAAGGAATACCATAAATTATGAATATGTGAATAATCTACTGTATATTCTTATGAATAAACCATGTAATCTCAGAGAAGGAAGTATCAGTCATGGGAGCAGCTATTGGTTTAGAATTTGCAGAATATGAGGCAATATAATGATATGTTCCTTTTAAAGTGTCACAGCATATACGCAGATGAGGAGTGCATCTTTCAAACAAAGTTTTCATGTGTGATGGGTTAGAAAAGATGTTTAAATGGGCTTCTGTGGTCAGAGCTGATAACTTGTGTAAAAAATGTCACTAGAAAATTATTTACTTATTAATTTACATTTTGAAGACTTATAATTACTTTAAGTAGAAGCAACCAGTTGCTAAGAAAAGACAAAATTTGGCTGATGAAAAACCTGCAAATATAGTATTACTAATAGTGCTATAATAAATTATTCTATTTTTAAAGTTTCTTAATAACATCTTTAATACAATAATCACATTTTTGAAAATATTAGTACATATACTTATTTTATATATAAGAAAAATAAATAAACAACAAGAGCAAGAAAGATTATAGAAAATATATCTTTTAATTTATATTAATATGTTTATTTTCGATTTCAGAAAATGTATCAAATATTTTGCAATTAATAGAAGTTTGAGAAAAATCAGAAGCTTATAAGAGTATTAAATATTAGTGTGAATTTCTGGGAAACTGAGACAACCACCAAGCAAAGCTGTTTTCTTTTTGGGGAAAAGAAAGTTTATTATACAACCAGCTCATGTGTCGATCTTGATATAATAGTGCCTGCATCATGCATCTGGTTCAACAGCCTTTTATTACTGGGGACAGCATAAGCAAACATACAAGGAGTACATGTACCAAAGTCTGCAAGTGGTCGTAAATGATTTTGACAGGCATAATATCTGTTAAGGGACATTTTCCCATTTTCTCAATGCCTCATGATCCTGTAGATACTAATGTGTGACACAGTTCAACAGAACTTTTTAAGCAATGAGGGATTTCTTTTGCTTCATCATTTTACAGTTTGGGAATTTCTACAGCATAGATTAAAATAACATATTTTAATATGTTGATATATTGATCAAATAACATATTGATCCTCAATCAAATACTATAGTGGACAAGTGAATAATTATTGACTGTGTGTCTACTTTCATCTCGGCTATACACTTAATTTTAAAAATCAAAGTGACATCCTTGACAGTGTGTAGAAGCCAGTTACCAGTAAAAGTACCTTTAGTCAGATTTCATGCTCATAGTCAAAAGAAATTAGTGAAAATTATCAAATTTAAACACATTCACTTATGCTCAACTAGATTGAAATAATACAAAGTCAATTATTAATAACACAACCTTTAAATTTTCTGTTTAATGATTTTATACATGCAAATAAATTGTTATACATGCATATAATATGTTTTGATAAAATTTACCTCCTGATCCCTTCCGACTGTTTATTCTTTTGTCCACTTTCCTTTTTTTCATTCTTTTTCCCTCCTTACTTCTCAGATCTGAGTCTACTCAGTACGACCTGTATGCTGGGTTGTAACTTTCTGTAAAATAGAAGATCCATTTTGCAAGAAAGTTTGCTAAGGCACAGGATGTTTGAAAGGTTCAGTCTTGCATTGAACTCACAGAGAACCACCTGGTTCTGCCTCCTGAGTGCTGAGATTAAAGGCATGTGCCACTACTACCTGACTATTTTCTTTATATATAGTATAAATATATTTAATAACTATTTAAGAATTCTGAAGAATATTTCATAGGTAAATTATCTTCATGGCAAAAAAAATAAGGAATTCTATTTATACTTGTTTGGATGAAAGTGTCACTCTAGACCTTGGCAATTCATCCTAAGAACAGGAATGGAGCAGAAACCTCCATTTCAAGCCCCCTCCCGCTGGAAGTTGTCTTGGTCCAAACTCCAATTATAGGATAAGCCTGCCATGTACTGAACCCTCCCCAGGGAGGGTCAGGACCACTCCCACAGGCTATTTAGGCTACTGTCCAGAAAAGGAACACATGGTCTTTGGATTTTTTTGTGGTCTCCCCCTCTCTCTCTTTCTTGCTATGCTTTTTTGGCTACCTGGGAGTGTTGCACTAAACGTGGGCATCTTTTATTCTGTCTAATTTGGTCTAATTGGAATTATTAGCTTTGGCAGAGAGGCTCGTTTTATGATTATTTCTAATATATAGAGGTCTCCACTGGGGTCTACTTTTCCCAGTCATGTGTTGGAAAACACCCTTCTCACATGCTTTCCACCAGGCTAACATCAGCTCTGACTCAGTAAGTTCCCCTTTTGGATTACATGCCCAAAGGGCTATAGAACCCATTCATGATTATGCTTGTCAATTTTCAGGCTTTCCATTGAAGTTGCATCCTCATCAAAAGTCTGACTCAGGTGGCTAAGTAAGGCTTTGCTGACATGAGATCTGGGTTATTGGAGACATCTGCCACTCATTTCTCATGCACTCCTGCTTGACTCAAGAATTGCACTGTGTTAGACCTGAGTCTCAATAGACATGGGCTTCTAAAAGGGTCCTTGAGATTCAAGCCCATTACTCAAATGCCTTTGGGTGGCCTTTTACAAAAGTCTTTTTAAATTGCGCTATCTAACATCTAACATATCTCTTCAACATAGTTCTTGAAGTTCTAGCAATAGCAATAAGACAACGTAAGGAGATCAAGAGGATTCAAATCAGAAAGGAAGAAGTCATACTTTTGTTATTTGCAGATGATATGATAATGTACATTAGTGACCTCAAAAACTCTACCAAAGAACTCCTACAGCTGATAAATACCTTCAGTGATGTGGCAGGTTACAATATCAACTCAAAAAAAAAAAAAAAAACCAGTAGCCCTCCTACACACAAAGGATAGAGAAGCAGAGAGGGAAATCAGAGAAACTTCACCTTTTACGATAGCCACAAATAACATAAAGTATCTTGGGGTAACTCTAACCAAGGAAGTGAAAGATCTATTTTACAAGAACTTTAAGGTTTTGAAGAAAGAAATTGAAGAGGACACCAGAAAATGGAAGGATCTCCCATGCTCTTGGATGGGTAGGACCAACATAGTAAAAATGGCAATTCTACCAAAGGCAATCTATACATTCAATGCAATCCCCATTAAAATCCCAACAAAATTCTTCACAGACCTTGAGAGAACAATACTCAACTTTATATGGAAAAACAAAAAACCCAGGATAGCCAAAACAATCTTATACAATAAAGGAACTTCTGGAGGCATTACCATCCCTGACTTCAAACTCTATTACATAGCTACAGTAATGAAAACAGCTTGGTATTGGCATAAGAACAGAGAAGTCGACCAATGGAATTGAATAGAAGACCCGAATATTAATCCACAAACCTATGAACACCTGATTTTCGACAAAGGAGCTAAAAGTATACAGTAGAAGAAAAGCATCTTCAACAAATGGTGCTGGCATAACTGGATGTCAACCTGTAGAAGAATGAAAATAGATCCATATCTATCACCATGCACAAAACTCAAGTCCAAATGGATTAAAGACATCAACATTAATCCGTCCACTTTGAACCTGATAGAAGAGAAAGTGGGAAGTAGTCTACAAGATATAGGCACAGGAGACCACTTCCTAGGTAGAAGTCCAGGAGCACAGACAATAAGAAAATCAATGAATCAATGGGACCTCCTGAAACTGAGAAGCTTCTGTAAAGCAAAGGACACTGTCAGTAAGACAAAAAGGCTACCTTCCAACTGGGAGAAGATCTTCACCAACCCCTCATCAGACTAAGGTCTGATCTCCAAAATATACAAAAAACTCAAGAAACTAGACACTAAAATTCTAATTAACCCAATTAAAAAATGGGGTACTGATCTGAACAGAGAATTCTCAACAGAAGAACTTCGAATGGTCAAAAGACACTTAAGGTCATGCTCAACCTCCTTAGCGATCAGGAAAATGCAAATCAAAACAACTTTGAGATACCATTTTACACCTGTCAGAATAGCTAAACTCAAAAACACCAATGATAGCCTATGCTGGAGAGGATGTGGAGTGAGGGGACCACTCATCCATTGTTGGTGGGAATGCAAACATGTGCAGCCACTGTGGAAATCAGTGTGGCGGTTTCTCAGGAAACTGGGAGTCAACCTCCCTCAGGACCCAGCAATTCCACTCTTGGGAATATACCCAAGAGATGCCCTATCTTACTTCAAAAGCATTTGTTCAACTATGTTCATAGCAGCACTATTTGTAATAGCCAGAACCTGGAAACAACCTAGGTGCCCCTCAATAGAAGAATGGTTAAAGAATGTGTGGAACATATACACATTAGAGTTTTACTCAGCGGTAAAAAAACAATGACTTCTTGAATTTTGCATGCAAATGGATGGAAATAGAAAATGCTTTACTGAGTGAGGTAACCCAGTCCCAAAAGGAGGAATATGGTATGTACTCACTCATAAGTGGATTCTAGCCATAGTTAAAGGTCTTTGAGTCTATAATTCAAGATCGTAGAGAAGCTAAATAAGAAGGTGAACCTGAAGAAAATCATATAGTTATCCTCCTGGATATTGGAAGTAGACAAGATTGCCAGGCAACCTTGGGTGCACGGGGGGGGGGGGGGGGGGAGGGGGAGGGTGGAACGAAGGGGAGATAGTTAGAAAGAAGGGAGTAGGGGAGGATTGGGGAAAGCTTGGGGGAATGGGATGGGGGAGGGAGGACGGATGGATATGGGGGCAGGGAAGTAAATATCTCAACTAAGGGAGCCATTTTAGGGTTTGTAAGAGACTTGATTCTAGAGGGGTTCCCAAGTCCAAGGAGAGATCCCCAGATTGTTCCCTGGACAGCAGAGGAGAGGGTGCTTGAACTGGCCTTGGTCCATAGCCATACTGACGAATATTTTGCATATCACCATTGAACCTTCATCTGGCGATGGATGGAGATAGAGACAGAGACCCACATTGGAACACTGAACTTAACTCCCTAGGTCCAAATAAGAAGCAAAAGGAGGGAGAACGTGAGCAAGGAAGGCAGGATCAGAGGGAACTTTCATCCGACGATGGATGGAGATAGAGACAGAGACCCACATTGGAGCACTGGACTGAGGCCCCAAGGTCCAAATGAGGAGCAAAAGGAGGGAGAACATGAACAAGGAAGTCAGGACCGCGAGGGGTGCGATCACCCACTGACACAAGGGGACTGATCTAATGAGAGCTCACCAAAACCAGCTGGACTGGGACTGAAGGAGCATGCGATCAAACCGGATTCTCTTAATGTGGCTGACACGGGGACTGTCTGAGAAGCCATTGATAATGGCACTGGGGCTTGTTTCCTCTGCTTGTACTGGCTTTTTGGGATCCTAGTCTGTTTGGATGCTCATCTTCCTAGACCTGGAGGGAGGGGGGGAGGAACTTGAACTTCCCACAGGGCAGGAAACCCTGACTGCTCTTAGGACTGGAGAGGGAGGAGGAGAGGGAGTAGGGAAAGTGGGAGGGTATTGGGAGGAGGGGCAGAAGTGGAAATTTTTATTAATTAGAAAAAAAAAGATCTCAAGAACTAGACTTTAAAATGCTAACTAACCCAATTAAAAATTGGGTACTGTACTGAACAGAGAATCCTCAACAGAAGAGGTTCAAATGATCAAAGACACTTAAGGTCACGCTCAACCTCCTTAGTGATCAGGGTAATGAATATCAAAACAACTTTGAGATACCATCTTACACCTGTCAGAATGGCTAAAATCAAAAACACCAATGATAGCCTTTGCTGGGGAGGATGTGGAGAGAGGGGAACACTCATCCTTTGCTGGTGGGAATGCAAACTTGTGCAACCACTTTGGAAATCAGTGTGGTGATTTCTCAGAAAATTTGGGATCAACTTTATATATTTCTTTATAAATACCTTCATTTCCCCTTTTCTTTTTAATTTTTACTTACTCTTTCATTTCCAAATTAGGTGACTTAAAAAATTGTTCTTTCGAACACTCTGATATATCTATATCTGATGGGATATGGAGCAGAGAAGTATAGTGATATATTATTTCTGTTTTAATTAATAAAGCTTCCCTGAAGATCAGAGTGCAAAACTAGCCACACTAGTCAGCAATATAGACTAGACAGTGGTGGCACACATGAGTTAGTTATAGAGGTTGTGTGGTGGTGGTGTATGTCTTTAAATCCACCACTAGCTCAGGTCTCAGGCTGCAGTCTGAGGTTTGTTGGAGAGCATTGCAGTCTGCAGTCATAATGAGGATAGAAAAACTCTAGTGTCTTGCCTGTTTTCCTTTTCTGATCTTCAGTTTAATTCCCATTGTCTGTCTCTGGATTTTTATTATTAGTGTAGAGAGAGGCATTGAAGATAAAGCTGATATGAAGATAAAGCAAACCGTAATTCTCTAGGTCTCATTAACACTCCCATAGGAACTCTTTCCAAAAATGACCATAATCTTTGATTTTGCATTCTGATCTTTGTTCACACTAATATTTTGAAATGTTGAAACTGTGTTTTGATAAGTAGTTCCAGTAGTCATTTTTTTGTATATGTCTTTCACAAGGCAACATTGGACATATAATTTATAGATTTTGGTAGCATGATAGGCCCTTTAACCTGAGAAGTAGTTCCTACAGCTCATATTTCTACAGTGGTATACTTACTTACCAAATTACCTTCTGTGTTGTACCAGTGTGATGTTACACTGCACTAAATATTGCAGTGGGAATAAGTTAATTCTGCGGTTTTTCTCATAATACTAATTCCAAAATCTAAAATTCTGCCATAAATTACCTTGAAGAATATCCCACTGTAAAAGCTATTTTGAACATTTTGATCAGGATGATAGAAAATAAATTCTCAGATTTTTGTGCAAAGCTTTAAAATAGATAATGAATATCACAAAAAAATGGTCAAACATTATGATGTTTGCACTATAATGGAATTCACAGAGCCTTGAGTATTTTACAGATTTCTATTAAACTGATTTATAATAGAAATGGACCGCTTAAATTTATATTCTATATTTTGCTCCTTTTTGTCCCCTTGCTGTGTAAACCCCCATTATCTTAGTTAACTTTTTAAGCTAACAGAATAAATGGTGAATTTCTTATGGTATTGTCACACATGCTTAGTTCTTATTCACCTCCTTGACCCCTGGCTGATGTTTCCTCAGGTCTTCACTTACTAGTCTTCTTCCTCTCTCAGTACCACATCTATATTTTGGCTCATAGCATTTCATTAATCTCTGCTTTATACCACCCTTTCTTCATACATTAAGATCTTTTCTTCACTATTTCATGATCTTTCTTCATGCAGCAATCAATTTCCTTTCTTTTTATATAAAAAATTCTATTGAATGTTATATTTAGGTAGCTCAGTAACCCAAAAGTAAGCTTAATTCTTATCAGTTACTAATATCCAAGTCACACCTACATTCTGTGTAAAGATGTGTTAGGCATACATATCAAAGGATGTACCAGAATGTTATAGAATTAGAAATGCTCTGAGTCTGTAAACAGAAAATCCAATGCTTCTATCTTGTTTAAAATGTGTCTTGATTATGCTGCCTAGGACATTATTTGTGTGATAATCATTCTTGTAACACAGACCTGAGACATGAAATGTTGCTTGATTATTTAATATATATTATAACAACTATATTGTAGTATTTTTTATCAGATTATGTATTTAAAATTGAGCATTACATACATTTACCACTAGGAAGTCAACCTAGGAAAGGAGTTTAGTGAGGAGATAGGAACACACCATTCTATTCTTATATTAGTTCTAACTTAGTCAAGCAGAAGAAACCCTTTTGGAAAGGAGTCTAGGGAGTGCACAGAATTTCATGAAGGGCCAAAGAACTAGATTTGGTGTGGGGCACAAAATATGGTTTTATAATCTGAAATTACTGAAACCACACTGCAGCCAAGGACTGATGAAAGTAGTACTCTTGAATGATAAAAGATTGAACAGATTATGATAACTCCAGTAACACACACACACACACACACACACACACACACACGCACACACAGAAACATACACATTTCATAACAACTTTGCTTCTTTGGACACTTCATATTGTTGCCACCATCTATGGCCATCAGACTATCTGGTTCATTTTTGATTTCCAACTTCCAAATCCAAATTCTCAAATCTAATTCTCTTACCAAGTTATATGATCTGCCTTAGCCATTGTGAGATCTAGGCAATGAATATTTCATGTGTTTAGCTTTTACTATCATAATACAGTCTGCTTCCAAACGAGAGTTACGAGAGTGGAAATTGACTAGTCCTTGAATTGGAGGAAACTCACCCATAGAAAACATACGCATTAAATTATCATTCCTGGTTGTGACACTAATTTTACAGGGTTTTCTCCATTCCAGGAATACTCTATTATTTGATACATTTACAATAGTTTCCATAAGTATAAGAACTGATGTTTTCAAGTAAGCAGAAACTAATTTCTTTTCTATTTCACTAAACTACATTTAATGAATTCTTACTTGAATATTCAAAATATATGTGTATTCTCATTTTATGATACCAATATAAAAATTAATCATGAAAATAAAATATTTGATTAGAGATATATAATGATGTTTAACAATTTCTGAGCATACTATGTTCAGATTTAATGATCATAGAGAGAGCCATCTCTGATAAATGTATTTTTTTCTTGACCTACATAAAATTCTAATTTTGTAAACATAGTTCTCAAAAATAAAGTATATATTTAAGAACAAAGAGTAGAAATATGCTCTCCTTATTGTGTTTTTAAATTTATTCTTTTTTTTACTAAAAACAAACACACAGTTTATTTAGCTATGCACTAAGAGAACTGTATGTAAGCAATGCACTGTTGGCATGGATAAATGATGCCAGGAAGCAAACATCATCTTTCTCCTGCACCACTTTTGTGTCACCCTCAGTCTTTTATTTTATTTTATTTTATTACTTTAAAAAAATACCAACCCAAATTTCCACTCCCTACCCTCCTCCCACTCCCTCCACAACCCTCCCACCCAACACCGTTCCAATCCTAAGAGGGCAGAGTACTCTGCCCTGTGGAAAGTCCAAGGCCCTCCCTACTATATCTAGGTTGAGCAAAGTATACCTCAAAATAGAATAGGATCCCAAAAAGTTAGTATATGCAGTAGAAACAAATCCCAATGCCGCTGTCAGTGACCCCTCATTCTGTCCCAACTCTCAGTCACTTTCAGAGGAACTAGTATGATACCATGCTTGTTCATTCCCAGTCCGGTTGGAGTTGGTGAGCTCCCATCAGCTCAGGAAAACTGTCGCAGTGCGTGAACCCCTCATGGTCTTACTTCGTTGCTCATAATCTCACTCCTTCCACTCTTCAAACGGACCTTGAGAGCTCAGTCCAGAGCCGCGATGTAGGTCTCTGCCTCTGTTTCCATCTGTTGTTGAATGAAGGTTTTATGGTGATATTTAAGATAATCATCAGTCTGACCACAGGGCAAGGCCAGTTCAGGTACCCTCTCCTCTATTGCCTAGGTTCTTAGCTGGGATCATCTTTACAGATTCCTGGAAATTTTTCTACAGCCAGGTTTCTTGCTAACCCCATAATGGCTCCTTCAATCAAGACACCTCTTTCCTTGCTCTCACATCTGTCCCTCCTCCATCTTAACTATCCCATTCCTTCAAGTTCACCTCAAACTTCCAATTCTCTCTTTCCTTTCCTCCCCCTGCCCCCATGCTCCCAAGTTTGTCAGGCTATCTTGTCTGTTTCTAACTTCCAGGTGGGTCTATATATGTTTTGCTTTGAGTTCACTTTATTACTTAGCTTCTCTAAGATCATGAACTACAGGCTCAATGTCCTTTATTTATGGCTAGTATCCACTTATGAGTGAGTACATATCATCTTCATTGAGGGGAGGGGCTGGGTTAATTCACTCAGGATGGGTGTTTTCCTATCCATCCATCCATTTGCATGCAAAATTCACGATGCCATTGTTTTTTACCACTGAGAAGTACTATAATGTGTAAATGTGCCACACTTTCTTTAACCATTCTTCAGTTGAGGGGCATCTAGGTTGTTTCTGGGTCATGGCTATTATAAATAATGCTGCTATGGACATAGTTGAACAAATGCTTTTGTAGTATGATTGAGCATCTTTTGGATATATTCCCAAGAGTGGTATTGCTGGATCCTGATTTAGGTTGATTCCCAGTTTTCTGAGAAACTGCCATATTTTCCAAAGTGGTTGTACAAGTTTGTATTCCCACCAGCAATGGATGAGTGTTTCCCCTTACTCCACATCCTCTCCAACATATACTATCATTCATGGTTTTGATCTTAGCCATTCTTACAGGTGGTATCTCAGAGTTGATTTGATTTGCATTTCCCTGATAGCTAAGGAAGCTGAACATGTTCTTAAGTATCTTTTAGTCATTTAAAATTTTTCTGTTGAGAATGCTCTGTTTAGTTCAGTACCATTTTTTTTTAATTGGGTTATTTAGAATTTAAATGTCTAATTTCTTGAGTTCTTTATATATTTTGGAGATCAGTCCTTTGTCTGATGTGGGGTTGGTGAAGGTCTTTTGCCATTCAGCAGGCTGCCTTTTTGTCTTATTGATTGTGTCCTTTGCTTTACAGAAGCTTCTCAGATTCAGGTGGTCCCATTTATTTGTTGTTGCTCCTATTGTCTGTGCCACAGAGGTTATATTTAGGCTTTATATATTAGAACTAGACTCAGACTAAACACAGTGAACTGAATAGAAAATAGTTTAAGTGATAGTAAATAGTATTCTCAGATGCTTAGTGAAATAGCAAAAATAACATCAACAACTTCTAATGAATACAGTGTTTAAAAACATGAATAAAGCAATTCATCAAATTTTGCCAAATCTATTAATTCTTACCCATTAACTAACAATTTTATTTCTAACACTCTGTAATAAGAAAGTAAAGTGCTTTGTAACTTTACTTATGAGAGTATAATTTTAGAATGAGTTATATATCAAACCCCATGAAATTATTTAGATCAAACAAGTAGTTTACGTTCTTCAAAGGAAGTCAGTTTCTAAGGTACTATAAAAGAGATAAATATGCAAATGAAATGTTTTAATGTTTATGTGTACTTTGCTACCAGAAATCTCTGGTTACTTCAATTTTCTTTTCAGATTTAGTGTCTTTTTATTTATTCTTATTTTTGTTTTTGTTTGTTGTTATTCATACATGTTGTATTTTTCTTAATGTGTGTATGCATATGTGTGCATGTATACATGTGTGTATATGTGTGTATGTGAGTGTGTGAGTGTGCATGTTTATGTATATGTGTGGTGTATGTTGAGTGTATATGCATGTGTGTGTATGTGAGAGTGTATATATGTGAGTGCCTTGTATGGAGGATTAGGAGACAGCTTACACTTGTATGAGTTAGTTAATTCTTCTCCACCCAGGGATTGAACTTTGAACTCACATCTTCAGTTTGTACCAAGATATTTGCACATACCATCTATTCTTCCTAAGCATTTCAAATTTAGTTTATCAATTTTATCTTTTAAAGTTATGTAACATCAATAGCTATCACCCACATTAAAATGGACTACAAAATGTGGACAAATCCTATACACTAAACACTTTAGATTATAAGCACATTTCAATATTTCTGTATCTCCTGACTTACAACTGTTATCATAAAAATTGATGAAAATTTTCTATTTTGTGAAATAGAGGAAAAATAACAGGTTAAACTCAGAACCAAAGTGGTTACTACACTCAGTGTTTAATACTCACTCAACAGAATATGATAATACTGTAACACACATTCAAAATCTAGCTATGAAGCATCTAGAGGAGGCAGGAGACAATGAATCTTCTTTTAGAATAAAAGCAGTTTAATCCTCTCTCCTGTGATTTTTGTTGTGATTTTTTGTTGTTGGTCTTTTGTTGTTGGTGGTGAATGTTTTTATTTTGTCCTACTGCCTCAACTTCTGTGGTACTAAGATTAAAAGCGGACTCCACTACTAATGACTATTAAAATAATTTTAAATTGCATTGAATAACCTCAGTATTAAACAAGTAAATTACTCATTACAAGGTCTTGTGAGCCCTCCTGGCTAGATTCTATGCAGGCAATTTGGAAAGAACTTAATACCTGTCTTACCCATTTGTAGACTATGCATGCTACGTGATTGACCAAACACACAAGAATTTCCCACTGGTGCAGTAGGCACTAGACTATTTTGAAGATAACCATTTTGTGATTAGTTTGACAGCCATGTAAGTAGAAAGTAATACATACCTGGTACTATAAACCTGATCCAATGACTGCACAATAAAGACATGGACCAAAGAAGAAAATGCAGGGCCATTCTTTCACTAAGTATACAAATATCAAATGCCTTTCTAAAAGTATTGATATACACAGACCAGTGTAGTCTCAGTCTAGGACAGAGAAACACTTTTTGTTTGTTTGTTTGTTTTTGTTTTTTCTCTTCTAGAAATTGATGGTTAATTCAGAGATCCTTATGAGTACTGAAAATAAATGTCACTCAGCCTTAAATGGGACTTTTTTTATCATATGCCCATTATACCATACGTCTCAGAGAAAATCCCAGAAAGCACATGAAGAATGTAAAAATGGGGTGGATATGAGTCAGAGTACTGGCTTATCTTCCAGAGGACCTTAGTTTAAATCACGGGATCCATATGGCTTCTAAAAAGTATCTATAACTCCAGTTCCAGGGGACACAATTTTCTCCGTGAAACTCCTTTCCCATTGTGTACACATAGTGCATGCTCATACATGCAGGGAAAACAGTCATGCATATAAAATAAAAATAAAATCTCCCAAAAATGATAAAGGAAATGCAACAATTGGAGGGTGGATGTAGAAGAAATGCCATAGGACACTGTCATCAGATATGGCATGGTAATAATAATAATGAATACATAACAGCACAGGATAACTCCACAAATTGGTCCCTTCAACATTTCCTTACATACAGACGTGTTCATAAGGCTGTATTTTATCTGTGCAGCTAATGGCTGCTACTGATTTCAAGAGGAAGTATGCCATTTCTTCAGTGAAGAAGCCATCAGAGGACCCGCTGGAAAGAGGAGAATCAGGAAAAAAGGAGAAATAAATGGTAATGTGGATATAAACTGTTGTATGATTTCTAATTGTTCTTAATAATAAAATCATGAAGTCAGCTATAGGTACTAATGTTGAAAGATCAAAGAAGCAGAACAGCCGGTCACTCATTCCTACTGCTACTGAATTCTCAGACCAAAGGAGCAGTCCTGTTCCAATGAATCCTCAGAATGAATGGGCATTCCTGTCTCTGGGAATCCTCAGACTGAATGCCCTGAGTTCCTGCTTCCTTTTGTCTTACATTTCTCTCTCTGCCCAGGCCTATCTCTTCCTGTCTCCACCTACCTAGTACTGTGCTTAAAAGCTTGTGACTCCAAACTACTAGAATTAAAGGTGTGAGCCACCACCGCCTGGCTCTGTTTTTCTTTTAATCTGGATCAGTTTAGTGTAGCCCAGGGTGGCCTTGAACTCATAGAGATCCACTTGCCTCTGCCTATCAAGAGCTGTATTAAAGGAGTGTGCAACCACTGACTGGCCTCTATGACTAACTAGTGGCTTGTTCCACACTCTGATCTACAGGCAAGCTTTATTTGTTATAGCACAAACAGAATATTACTACAATAAACACAATAAATTGTATATAAATATGAAATTGTTTTTTAAAAGAAAGAAACATAAAGATAACAAGTAAATAAATAAATAAATTCCAAAGACGTTTGGACTGTTTGATGACACATAAAGCTTCGCTTGTCTGCTTTTAATGCCCATCAAGAAATTTATTGGGAGCTGAGCAGGTTGGGACTGGATAACCCCAGCTTTTGATTGCTTGAGGCAGAAGGAAAACTAGCTTGTGACCTGCTTGTTCTACACAAAGACCTTTCTTAATACATCATGGAAAAGGAAAAATGAAAAAAAAAGAAGAAAAGTAAGCTCATTGTTATACATATATAGTCAGCATTTTGATTTATAAGGAGATTTTCCATTACTTTTCTTCTTCTTTTAAAATATATTTATTCTGGGCATGGTGATATATGCTTTTAATTCCTTCTCTTAGGAGGAAGAGTCAGGAAGACTTCTGAGTTCAAGGAAAGCCTTGTCTGCAGAGCCAGTTTCAGGGTCACCAGGGCTATACAGAAAAACCCCGTCTTGAAAAACTAATTAAATTAATTAACATCTATTATAAAAAGTTAAGAATTTTTGTATGTAATTTAGTTTTAACAGAAACACCTTTTTTTCTATGCTTCATTTTATTCTAAATATTTCTTATAGGTAGTCTAATCTTCATGCTATGTTTATTTAATTTAATTTTCATATGTCACACTGGTCATTGCCACACTGCCTTTCTGAAGTATAAGGTAATAAACTATTTGAAGACGATAGTTTCAAAATTATCTCATAATATATCTAAATCAGAAATTCTGATAGTTATCTGTCTAATATGACTCTAGTTAGAGGAGGAACAATCAAAAAGTAAAGGGAGAGTGGTCGACCGGAAGGCTGAAATCTTAGTATAATTATCAGTAATGGTAAATTAACTAAAGTATGTTTATTTTAATGAAATTCAATTTGTTCTTTGGGTCTCTTCCCATAAAGAACTTGTTGGCATGTATAAATTAAAACCTACCCCATAGCGAGAGTGTGGTTTTCGTGTGACTGCAAGGAACACTGCTTCTCCTTCTCATCAGCCAGTGTGTTTGGGGCTTTGAGATTTTGGTTTGCTGTGATATTTTTTCTTCATTGGCTTGCCCATTTCTGTCAACATCAAACTGCATATAAGGTACCTTAGGACTTGATCATGGCTTCAGGGAAGAAGGTATTTTAGCTCTAGGTTCTGTCGTTGATGTTGAAACAGAAATGGTTTTGTTCCATTTACTGTCTCTAGTCTAGAGTTCTCAGTTGCATCGTATTCCCTTACTGAAATTGTCTGCGAGGGAGACTGTTTCCTCTGCCTGCTCATAGGAATCAGTTAACTTAAAAGGAGAAATAAGAAGCTGCAAAAAATGTACCCCCTTCATATATGTACACATACTGGCGCATGTAAGAGTTAAAATGCTCATCTCTGTCTTTCCTCCAAACAAATTTTACTAAGAGCACAACAATTTTCATATATATATGATGCATGGATTTCTTCCCACTTACCTAATCAGCTCCGAGATTCATAAATAAGTAAATGAATGAGTAAGTAAGTAAATAAATAAATCCTTCAAGCACATCTGTACTTTCTCTAGCCTTGAAAATATCCCCAATATCACCAGTTTTGCTTGCAAATTTTCATTCCTCAGTTTTCCCAAAATACAATCTTGCATGTGTATTTGATTTTATGCAAATTATTAACTGGCCTGTACAGTTTATAAGCTTGCAAAAGACATAATTGAAGGGAAAAATATTGTGAAGTAAGTCATCAGTGCTTAGCTAAAGAAAGGACAGTGGCCCACACCTTTAATGTTTGATCCCATCACTGAGGAGGCAGAAACAGACAGGTGGTGGATCTCTGAGCTCTAGGCTAACATTGTCTACAGAGAGATTTCCAGGAGTGCCAGAGCTGCAAAGAGAAACCCTGTGTCCTCTTGCAGGGAGGAGGAGGCAGGGAGAATCAAAGAATGTATCTGCTTATTTTTTTTCAAGTTCTATAAATTCAAAAACCTAAAAACATTCATAATATTCTTTCTATTTTGTATATTAAAAGTTGCCAGCTCTGTTACAAGTCAGTTTTACTGACTTCCAAGAAAAAGCAAAATCTCAATTTTAGTTCTTAAGGATACTGATGGTTTCTTTCTTTCTTCTTTTTTCTTTTTTGAGTTCTAGGGTCTGAGTAAAGTTCTTATCCTCTGCCTGGGGAAACTAAGCCTTGTTCTCCTTAGCCTCATTGACCCAGGGTGAGCTGAGAAGGAGGTACAACTACCCTGACTTCAGAGCAGGACTTTTACTCTCTCCTGTCAGAACACAACTTGTTACTTGTATGTATATATGTATATTAAAATCGTCACATCTGGTATAGAAACCATGTAAGGTGTGTGTGTGTGTGTGTGTGTGTGTGTGTGTGTATGTGTACATGTGCATCTGTGGTGGCTGAGTGCCTGCATACCAAAGGGTTTTTAAGAGCCTTTGCAATCTGGGAATTTTCCTCATCCCCTTCCCTCATTTTCTGAATGTCACTGAAAGCTTTGTGGTCTGAAATCAAAGACTGTAAGCATGCATTGTGCTTTCATTCTGCAGATTTAAATAACGCTCAAGCAATACCGTCAGAAAAACCTAACTCTCTAGGACCAAATTGACTGAAATTCTATAACAACTTTAAAATGGAAAAGTATATGCCTCAATTATATACCTGGAAACAAATATTCTCTACCAAATTGTGATATTATGTAATATGTATATATATATATATATATGCACATATATTCCGAATAGCCACTTTCTATGTACAAAAATAAAATAAGAGGTTCCAAAGGCATCAAACAGTATAAAACGCTGTACCGCAGAGAAGGCAGAAACGCATTTAAAGCACCGATGAAAATGGCGTGCAATATAATTACCTCAAATTGCTGTTCGCTTGACACCCTGACACTAATTTTATTCAAGCCATTGGGAAATAAATGTTTTAAAAGCCGTGCTTTCGGAACGCTGGAACTCGCGGGGGTTGTGAGGTCTTTAAGGAAAGGAAAGGGTAAAGTTTCTATCAAGCAAAAAGAATTAAATAATCAATTTAAAATAAGCTTCTATGTAGATCGACAGCCTTTAATACCCACGTTTTTAACGCTTGCCCTATACGTGGATTTTTTTTTTTTTCTTTCAGCATTCCCTCACCAGATGGATTTTTGCTACTGCAGATCAGCAGAGGGTGTCAGATCTTTGAGAGTGCACCAGGCTGGAACCAGCAGAGCTTCTTAGCAACTCCCCCCTCCTCCCCTTTCTCGCGCTCTCTTCCTCCCTCAGACAACTCGCTCCCCCTCTGTCCTCCCCCCTCCACGTAATTCCGAAAGAGCAGAAGAAAGAGAAGGAGAACAAGCAAAGAAGAGCGAGTAAGCACCGGTCGGAGCACAGAAAAAAAAAAAAAGGAGGACTGAAGACGGCCAAAAGGGGATAAAAAGGATCAGGATGGACATCCACAAAACGCAGCGATTGCGGAAATTTTCCAGCGCCATTGGCTGGGCAGTGTGAGTCTTTCGGTCGGGCGTGATTTCAGCACCGGGGGCTCTGGACAGCACCTCGGGGGGTACTTCTGAGCAACCCACAATCAAGACAGGAACTCCTCCAGCTGCCTGGACCTCTGAAGCTGCCGAAAGCTCTGCTTTGTATCAGAAAGGCAAGGTCAGTCCGACGCACAGCCATCACAGGCAGTGCGCCTGTACTACGCTGCAAACCTGCTTGTTTCTAACATGCACTTGCTTCTAATTGCTAGCATTGTTCTCTTCCTGGTTAGTGAGGACGTCTAAACATGATTCTGTAAGGGTGCGTTTCCTTTTAATTTTACAGGTACATATTTTACTTATTTTTAAAAGGGTTGACGGGGAGTAGTTTGCTTTCTCTCTTTCTCTCTCTTCCCATACTTTCCACCCCCCACCCTTTTCTGCTTGCTTTGCACTATGTGCCTGGATAGTTTGTGAATATAATTATTGACTGGCGTCTGGGCTATTGCAGTACGGGGGGGTTAGGGAGGAAGGAATCCACCCCCACCCCCCCAAACCCTTTTTTCTCTTTCTCTGGGATCGGACATTGGAGCACTAAATGAACTTGAATTGTGTCTGTGGCGAGCAGGATGGTTGCTGTTACTTTGTGATGAGATCTGGGATGAATTGCTCGCTTTAAAAATGCTGCTTTGGATTCTGTTGCTGGAGACGTCTCTTTGTTTTGCCGCTGGAAACGTTACAGGGGACGTTTGTAAAGAGAAGATCTGTTCTTGCAATGAGATAGAAGGGGACTTACACGTAGACTGTGAAAAAAAGGGCTTTACAAGTCTGCAGCGCTTCACCGCCCCGACTTCCCAGTTTTACCATTTATTTCTGCATGGCAATTCCCTCACTCGACTTTTCCCTAATGAGTTCGCTAACTTTTATAATGCGGTTAGTTTGCATATGGAAAACAATGGCTTGCATGAAATCGTTCCGGGGGCTTTTCTGGGGCTGCAGCTGGTGAAACGGCTGCATATCAACAACAACAAGATCAAGTCTTTTCGGAAGCAGACTTTTTTGGGGCTGGATGATCTGGAATACCTCCAGGCTGATTTTAATTTATTACGGGATATAGACCCGGGGGCCTTCCAGGACTTGAACAAGTTGGAAGTCCTCATTTTAAACGACAATCTCATCAGCACCCTACCTGCCAATGTATTCCAGTACGTGCCCATCACCCACCTAGACCTCCGCGGAAACAGGCTGAAAACATTGCCCTATGAGGAGGTTTTGGAGCAGATCCCTGGCATTGCTGAGATCTTGCTAGAGGATAACCCTTGGGACTGCACCTGTGATCTGGTCTCCCTGAAAGAATGGCTAGAAAACATTCCCAAAAATGCCCTGATAGGCCGAGTGGTCTGCGAAGCCCCCACCAGGCTTCAGGGTAAAGACCTCAATGAAACCACTGAACAGGACTTGTGTCCTTTGAAAAATCGAGTGGATTCTAGTCTCCCGGCTCCCCCTGCCCAGGAAGAGACCTTCGCTCCTGGCCCCCTGCCAACTCCTTTCAAGACAAATGGGCAAGACGAGCATGCTACCCCAGGGTCTGTTCCAAATGGAGGTACAAAGATCCCGGGCAACTGGCAGCTCAAAATCAAACCCACACCACCGATAGCAACTGGGAGCGCCAGAAACAAACCCCCAGTCCAAGGCTTGCCCTGCCCCGGGGGCTGCAGCTGTGACCACATCCCAGGTTCAGGCTTAAAGATGAACTGTAACAACCGGAACGTGAGCAGCTTGGCTGATTTGAAGCCTAAGCTCTCCAATGTTCAAGAGCTTTTCCTTCGAGATAACAAGATCCACAGCATCCGAAAATCTCACTTTGTGGATTACAAGAACCTCATTCTGTTGGATCTGGGCAACAACAACATCGCAAACATAGAGAACAACACTTTCAAGAACCTTTTGGACCTCAGGTGGCTGTACATGGATAGTAACTACCTGGACACGCTGTCCCGGGAGAAATTTGCTGGGCTGCAGAACCTGGAGTATCTGAACGTGGAGTACAACGCGATTCAGCTCATTCTCCCTGGTACTTTTAATGCCATGCCCAAGCTGAGGATTCTTATTCTGAACAACAACTTGCTGAGGTCCCTACCCGTGGACGTTTTTGCTGGGGTTTCCCTGTCTAAGCTCAGCCTGCACAACAATTACTTCATGTACCTCCCAGTGGCAGGGGTGCTGGACCAGTTAACCTCTATCATCCAGATAGATCTGCATGGCAACCCCTGGGAGTGCTCCTGCACCATTGTGCCTTTCAAGCAATGGGCAGAACGTCTGGGCTCCGAGGTGCTGATGAGCGACCTCAAGTGTGAGACGCCGGTGAACTTCTTTAGGAAGGATTTCATGCTGCTCTCCAATGACGAGATCTGCCCCCAGCTGTACGCGAGGATCTCGCCCACGTTAACTTCGCACAGTAAAAACAGCACTGGGTTGGCGGAGACCTGGACGCACTCCAACTCCTACCTAGACACCAGCAGGGTGTCCATCTCCGTGTTGGTCCCGGGACTGCTCCTGGTGTTCGTCACCTCCGCCTTCACCGTGGTGGGCATGCTCGTGTTTATCCTGAGGAACCGAAAGCGGTCCAAGAGAAGGGATGCCAATTCCTCAGCGTCCGAAATTAATTCCCTACAGACAGTCTGTGACTCTTCCTACTGGCACAATGGGCCTTACAATGCAGACGGGGCCCATAGGGTGTATGATTGCGGCTCTCACTCACTCTCAGACTAAGCTCTAGACCTAAAGGGGGTGGAGTGCAGGAGGCAACATACCCTCCTCTGCCGCCAGCATCTCGTGGGAGCAGAAGAACATTGACCCAGATCTGGCGTGTCACAAGCCCCGACGGACATAAGTGAATAAATAACTCTGAACTCACTCGACTAAGAGGCTCTAGCCCTTAAGCTTCCCTCTGGAAACAAAGAGCAGGCTGTGGAGCTGGGAGTGCAGCTAGCTCGCTCTTTGCTCTTTGCGCCTTCTGACTAAAAGCATGGGGCCTGCCAGAAGAATTGAGCGCCCTCGGTCTCGGCCAAAGGTCCCATGGGGCTGGCTGCAGTGGCTCTATACATATATACATATATCACGTCTATATAGAGAGATAGATATCTATTTTTCCCCTGTGGATAGCCCGAAGATGGCTCCCTGTTGGCTATGCAGGGATGGGCAGTTGCACGAAGGCATGAATGTATTGTAAATAAATAACTTTGACTCCTGACAAGAACAACAAAAAAAAAAAGTGCTGCATGGCTCGCATGGATTTCCAGATGCTCCGGGGACTCTGCTCCCCCAATCCCAACTCCCCCCTGAGACTGGAGACGGCTCACAGCACCCATCCTCTTACCTGATAAGTCCCATCGTATCAAACTTTCTATAAACAAATTACAGTATAATCAGAAAGTGCCATTTCACCATTATTTGTGATTGGTAGGCAGTTCAGAGAGTATGTTTACTGTGAACAAAAATGTAAAGGATTTATTTAAGACATTTGCATGACTAGTCATCAGTCCATTTTATGAGTTAACAATGTATTTTGTTGAGCAAAGTTTTTAAGGGTTGTTTTGGATTATCTTATTTTGATGGTGATGTTTGTTTTTATTTTTAGTTTCTGAGGGGGAATATTTTTCTATACATATCCAATAATGCCTTCCATCTGAATGTAAAATAAGTACCCATGATTTCTATTATAGTAACAGTGTAATTATTTAAGAAAAAAGATTCTGGGGCAGTTAAGCATGACCAATTAATGTCATTCTAGTGCTTAGGCTGCGATCCTATGGTAGCAATTGTGTGCTGGTATAAATCTTACTTATAAAGTAGGAACAAAGAACCGAGAAAGCACGTGAAACTTACTAATTCTATTCGAGGATTTTATAATGGCATATTTTTTCAGTATTAAAGTGAAAATGTTTTCAAATCTGGGTCCTTACATTTTTCCAGTTTTCTATTTGGATTTATGGTGAAGGGATGGGGGAGGGGGACGACTGGGGGTGGCTCCTTTCTTGGGTACCAGAAAAGGTCTCTCTATAATTACCATAAGGTTTAAATATTCACTAGCTCTCCTCACAGTCTCTCACATCCTCTTGGACTTTACTGCTTTTACACTGCACATAAAGTATGGTTTTACCCTAACAACCTCCCTCCCTTCCCCCTCTCCTAATGCGTCAGTGAATCCCTTTATTAATACTGGAAATCCCTCACTGTTGATTTTGTTGGCTCTGCCCACACTGCAGATATATTGGAGATGTTAGTATAGATTTGATTTAATTGACTCTGTCTAGATAGGTCTCATTAAACAGAGAGGGATTTCATTGGTCAGCACTCCTCCATGAAAGACAGCCCTAATGACTGCTGGTTGAAATGCTGCTGGCATTTTGAATTCAACATCTGCTGAAAACGGTAAAGCTAATTAGTGGCCACCCACCCTCCCCGCCCCAACAACTACATATTGAAAATTGTTGAAGTACTCATCTTTATGGAAATCAATCATTATCCTAAAGAAGTGTTTCACTCTTATTCCAATTTTGGCTATGGCCCAGTAATTATCAAGGGAAAGCAGTAAACTATTGGTATTTTACTGACCAATGCAATTCTGGTTTGAAGCAGATGCCAGAGGGAATCCTAAGCAAGTACATTTTATCAACAGTTAGGCTACAAACCACAAATATTGATGGGATCTGCATTCCACCACATATCCACTCTTGAGAAGTATGTCAAAGACAGCAGACCACACACTGAAATAACAGGATTCTAAGTTAGCTGTGTGAAAGACCCCCAGAAGCTGTTGTAACTAGATTTGCCAGTTAGAATTCACATTCTAAGGGGAAGTAATTTCCTAGAACCGTGATGTTCTGGAGTATGTATTCTCTATTTTAACACTTTTAAAACAAAATCTATATTGTAAATTATGACTCTTCCTAAGGGCATTCATTATTTATTTTTCTGGATTCTTTTGTTTGTGAGTTGCATTTCATAATGATAAAATAGGAAACAATTGTTCTCTGGCAGTTGCTCTTGGTTATTTACTTATTATTTGTTTTTCATAAGAAAGCTTTAAAACTTTTATGGGGACAATGCTACACTTTTGGTAAGCAGTCAACAGATTTGTTCATTGTGAAAAACATGGTAAAGGAGGTGAATAATGTCTTCTATGACCTTAAGAAGAAAAGAGAAAAAAGGGAAGGCTTACGAATGTCTCTCATGAAAGGCAGCAGTTAGGCATTTATTAAAAAATATTGACTGGGGCATAGTAAAAAGTTTTACAACTGATATGTGATTAGGAAAGATTAGGGAACAAAATCTGTCATAGGAGGTGTGAACAGAGAAATTTTCCTTAAGTAATTATGAAATTACTGTGTAATAGTCATGTCAAAGCAATCAAATTGTCAAAATAATATTTTAATGACCTTGCTTAGTACTTGTATGCCAGATATTCTACTTTACACTCTCATTTACATTTCAAGGTCACATGGGGGATTTCCCAAATATTGTTACTTCCATTATAAGGATGAAACAAGTGAGGCTCAAGAAGAGTACATGATAGCTTAAATCATATATGCTAAAATTAGAATGACATCTAATTAAATTTCCTTCATACCTCAAAACCTCATTTTTAAATAGAGCAATCATCATACCAACCTTTTAAAGATTATTAAAACACAAAACCATAAACACTATTACTATAAAACAGATTGAGAATGAGTTTCCAGCTTCCTACTTAAAATAATGTTGGCCTTTTGCACTTTTGGTTTGTCTATGACAAAACAATCTTACCTCAAATTCAGTGAGTGAGCTAAATTTGTACTGTTCTCCCTTAGAATAAAAGAAAATAGTTAAGGAAAAAGATGAGTGTACCTTAGGATAAATACTTATACCACTGAATCTATATTAAGTTTGCATTTATTCCAATCTTACGAATGCTGATAGAATCTTAATAAATAATGATATACATGAAAGCCTATAGAGAAATCATGTCCTATGACTTCATGATTATAATAATTGATTATTAAGACTGATGGTTCTTTATTCACTTTAGTAGAGCATCTCTACCACAATTTAATTTACCTAGAAAAGTTCTTTTAAACATGTAACAGAGCCACATACAAGTAAGTAGGACACATAATGTATGTGATTTCTCACATATGTTTTATGTGGAAGTGGAAGTGTTTAGTATTTTATTTTCTATTTACACAAAATGGTAATATAACTGTATTTTGATGTTCATAGATAATGTATCCTGTTTCTAGTTAAATCATCTTTTAATGCATCACAATGAGATGAAAAGTTTTTTATGGTGACCAATGGGAAAGTAAAGAGAACCAGCCAGAGTATCCTATATAGTTAAGTGGCTTTAAAGAAACTCTAACTGGCTGTGGTTACTGCTGTAATTAAGATCTTGATAGAATATAAGTTGTTGCCATAGAAATTTGTCTAATACTTTTTCTTGTTTATACAGGAGGAAGCTGTGATAACTGTTTTAACATTAAGACAATGCAGTTGCTTTTCCTAACAATATTTATACTATGTATAATTAGAATTGTCAGAAATTTTAGTAACAGCTAAAATTATATTGGTCAATTCAAAGACAATATGTTATTTGGTTCTAAGATTTTTTTTAAAAAAATGTAGTTAGCATAGAGAAAGAAATACATGATTTTTCAAGTGTGAAGGTGAAGTGTGTATTGATAATAGGATTGTAGAGTGTTAAATATAGTGACTTTTTTCAGCACTTCTGTTGGCTTGTTTATACATATTTTTGTTTGAGGTGGTTTCTAGAATAAAATGGTAACATAAATTATGCTAACAATTTAATTTCGGTATTAATCGAGACTTTTTCATCTTTGTTTTACTTTTTCTTTCAAATTGTAATCTGCTATATTTTTGAAGGCTACAGCCAATATAATATCAATGAAAGTCAGGAAAGTCATGTTTCAATGATTAATATAATGTTATCTGCATATATTAGAACTTAAAAAAGAGAGCTAAATTAATTAAATTTTAAATTTCTCTCTGCCATTCTTTTTTTCCACCTGTAGCCTTGCTAGAAGCTATTTTCAAACTGACACAAAAGACAATTATATTAGTTTTCATGTTTGTATTGAAACTTAAAGCAACACCATCAACTCGATTTCATGAGAACATCTGATACAGTCCCCGTGACAGTCCGTGAGACCATCCCCAACAGTCCATGACACCACCTCCTACAGCCCATGAGACTACCCCTATAGTTCATGAGACCATTTACTATAGTTCATGAGACCACTCATTATAGTTCACGAGACCATCCCCAACAGTTCATGACAGCATCTCCTACATTCCATAAGACCACTCCCTACAGGCTGAGAAGTGGAGCAACATAAAAAAGGTGTTGACCATGCTAGGTGCTATTAAAATTTGATTGGATTTCAGAAACAAAAGTACAAGAGTTAAGGTCATGATGAACTAACTGTTCAAGAATTATACTTTGTAAATAAAATAGACCACTGAAGAATTCATCTTGGGATTTCTTTAAATCTTTAAAGCTCATTGGCTCCTTTAAACTACAGTAGACTGACAATTTCAGTTTATGGGTTTAGACTTGGTTTGTCAAACTATTGATTAGACTATTAGTTTTTCTTCTGTTGAATTCTAACACAGACTGATTAGAGTATATTATTGACATAGAGTTGTATTTCATTTGTCAGACAAATTTTCTGGAATTATTTAAGAGTATAAAGTATGTTTATTTATTGGCAATCTTTGTCATGTACTTTCTAGATAAAGACTATGGTACCCCTTGGTGTCTTAAGACATTAATTCCTAGACCTTCCAATAATACCAAAATATGCAGATACTCAAGTCTTCCTTAAAATGATAATGGAGTTAGTCTAAGCTTATCATTCCAGAAGGTCATTTGCAAGTTGCATTTAAGATCTAATACAATGTAACCATTCCATATATAGTCTATCATTATTTGCTGTTTGGTCAATTCTGACAAATGGTCTGCACAAATTCATTACAGGAAAGTCTTCTTTGATATTGTTCATATTGGTGCTGGAACCCCAGTTTTAAGTGATCTTCCAGTCTGTCACTTACATGTGGCAGATTATAAGGGTTTTCATCAGAGATAAAATGTGTGTGTGTGTGTGTGTGTGTGTGTGTGTGTATGTGTGTGTTTGAAGTGGGGGTACTTGACTATGTACAGGTAGAAACTGTGAAATGGTGGCAGATATCTTCCTCTAGTACCTCTCCATCTTAGCTCTTTGGGACAGAGTCTCTCACTCTACCTGGAGCTTCCAGTATCATCTAGAGCTCCCAGGATTCCCTTTTTTACATCACCCAGGGCCGGGGTACAGGCAAAGCTTCAAGTTTATGTGGTTCTTGATAATTCATGTATATTCCTTTGCCTGCTGATCAATTTTTAGAAGTTCATGGGAGATGAATTTGAAAATGCTTATTTCAAAAATTTTTAATTGGTTCAATATTCTTAGAGCTAATTGTACTGTTGCCTGTTTCTTATGAAAATAATATCAGGTGATTCTCATCTTAAGGGGTCAAGAACATATGAAGATAGGATATGCACCATTTGAATATGAATAAAACACATCAGTGGCAGTGTGTAACACTAGTAGAACATCTTACATTGCTTCAGTAATTTAGGTCATTAGCCATTGCGATCATTTTTATCAACTATTATGCAATAAGTTAAAACTATCAAATAATGTTTTAAATGAAGGATATTTCTGTTATCCTCATTTCCTTTTTTAATATATAAATAATTTTCATCATTATATACCACCATTCAGGCTTTTTAAAATAATTATTTTAAAGAGATATGGCTTTTGAAAAAAATCTTGAACAAATTACAGAAAACTTTTTAGCTTACAGGACTCGAGAAATAAAATGTTACATTTTAGAATTGAGTAAACTACATTACTGCTTTAGAAATAGTCATCATGAAATTCTTAATTATGTTTCTTTAAATTCTATTTAGAAATGTCAGCAGAAAGTTTAATAAAAGTTGTACTTACATTGAAATTCATTTTATATGTATCATTTAGCAAAATTTAATTTTCCATCATATAACAGTAACTTACAGTTGTTCAAGTCCAAAGGTTTAACAGTCAGACTCATAAGCAGAGTTGCATTTTTGATCACTTTTGCATCTTGCTTTTTGTACTTTGTTTTTTACTTTGGAAGATTTATGGTAGAAGAAAACATGCTTGGCTAGAACATATTGATTGACATGGAAAGTAAATATACAGTGAAAAATAGAAGTACCTCAAATACTAATGATATATAATTATCAATTATCAAAGAAATAGTGTCCGTTTCCTAGAAAGAGAAGTGTGAGAAGTATTAGCAATATCCATGGTACTGCACATATTGTATACTTTTCATTTTAATGATTGAAATACTAACATAATGCAATATTATAACTATTATAATATAAATTGCTACTTAAAATAGCATTTCAAGAAATTTATTAAATTAGAAGATAATTCACACAATTGTGATACATAGGTAATTTGAATATTAACTGTTCATTCAAAAATGATTATCACATAGATAAACAGGATTATAAATTAGAATTAAAAAGATGTCCATAGCTATATACAAAAATCATCCATACATTTTCATCCAGTCAGTTTTTATTTAACAAAATAACTGATTTGGCTGAGCAGTGGTGGCGCACGCCTTTAATCCTAGCACTCGGGAGGCAGAGGCAGGCTTATCTTTGTGAGTTCAAGACCCGCCTGGTCTAAAAGAGCTAGTTCCAGGACAGACTCCATAGCTACAGAGACCCTGTCTCAATAAATCAAAAAAAAACCTTGATTTGTATAAATATATAATCCTAAATCACTAAAACCAAAATTTTGAATAACAAAAAGCATAACATATTTAAATTATATGTAAATTTCTAACAATTACTTATGATAGCTAATATGACTCAATTATGAATCTAAAGAAGTCACTTCATTGTGTTTATTTGACTTTGGTATCTTTGTTGGCTTATGTACAAAATGATTTCATATATTTGTCATCACTGAGTCAAGTGCTAGCAACTCTCCTGAAGTGTCTCAGTGATGGCTACACATTAGTCTAGTTGTATAATAGACTGTATCAAAGGAATTGAAATTACTAAAATGCTTAATGGCTTTAGTTCCTTTATTGTTCATGCATACCTCTTTGATGTTGCAAAGCAGGTATTAATAAAAGAGAAATCCCTTAATATGTTAGTCATAAAATTTTGTGTTATTTTTCATTATCGGAAATACTTTGATTTGATGACACTTCTATTCTTAGGCATAATAATAAACTTTCTAGCAACTAGACACCATGATTCATATTATATTTAGATAATTCAGACATTAATACAAAACAGGGAGACCCCTCTAATGAGTCATTACATATCATAATGTTGTATCATGAGGACTGAGTCTTGAAACTAATACACCAATAGTTAGAAACGACAATAAGCCTTAAGAAATATTATATAATGAAATTTTATTCTACCTCAAAATTTATAAAATATAATTAAATGGAATATCATGTCAGACAAACTTTGAATATTATTTGTTGATCAGAAGCCATTGCAAGTGATTCTCAAACATTTTGCAATGTAAAATACCATACAAGGATGACTCACATTATGCCAATTAAATATTGTTTTTTAAAGACCTATTACTTACTTGATAAGTAAAAAAAAACTTCATATTTTCATATATGGAATTTTACAATTCTGAAAATGTTAAATGAATGTGATATCTACTCTTACTATGAACGAACTTTGCAATCCATATTTAGGTTGACCTTTCAACTATGCTGCAGAAATGTATTCAGATAGAGTTTATAATAATGTTGGTTTCTGGAATAATACAATCAATGTTTGAACTAATTCAAGGCATTTTAAGTAGGTAACATAATATGATTTTAAGAGAAATACAGTTTAGTGATACCAAATTCAGTAAATAAAATCAATAAGGGAAAGAAAGCAAATCTTAGAGATGACAAAATATTTTCATTAACCCAACTGGTTTCATTGACCATTTGTTAAAGCTTAGACACATTCAAAGAGTGGGGCTAAAGCTAACTAAAAAACATGCAGATTGGTAATTATCTAAATTTACACCCAATTAAAAAAATCTGTTGATAAATGACAGCAACAAAAAGAAGTGGGAAAAAAGGTGATGAGCTTTTGTAAGGGTAGATATAAGAGTTATTTCTGGAGAGAGGCCACATTAGTAGTGTATCAAATAATAAATAAAATGATCAATAATTGAAGATATAGTACTAGAGAGATCCTGGAAAATAAATCATGAAGTGCAAAGCATTCTAAATTGTAAATGAGTGTAGTACATTTAAAGAATTTCCTAATGACTAGAATATAGACATAGACAGATGTGGATTCAGACAAACAGAGAGAGAAACCAGATAATGTGTCATAAACCAAAAAAAAAAAAAAGGAAATTGTGTTTCATTTCACATATAATACAGGCTAAATCAACAAGTGATATGATCTCAGTACTGTGCTTAGACAGTCATTATGGATCACCGAGTGTAACGGAATTCTCAACTACAAACACGGTGGCAAGGAGCTGCTGTTGTGGAATTCGGGGTGGATGGCGGTGTCTTAGGATGCAATCATAGTACCCAGACAGAAGAGGACAGATGGGCAATGTTTCAGAATGGCTGTAAAAGAGAGAACAACAGGTTTCAGATGGAATTAGTTTTAGCTTAAATAACCAATCTCACAGTTTTGAGTTTTAATGGCAAAAGAAGATTGGAGGCAGTGGGTTTTACACTACAGAGTCAGACCTCGGAGTATTTATTAAGAGATGACATTTTTTTTGCTTTATTTTTGTTTTGTGGATTTGCTGAACATGGGAACAGAGAATGCAGTAAAAGCAACAACGCTAAAATTGAGCACTATCCCCTTTTGATTCTTTTGATGACTATTTTGTAGATGAGAAACACACTTTGGATGAACTCCACTGATGAATAATACCTTCAGGGCAGATTTGTTTGGAGTTGTAAGCAAGCAGTTTTACACACAACTGATGCACTGTGACATACTTGCATACTTTTATATTGTCAAAACCATAACAAGTAAATCTGAAAATCAATTGAAATATAAAAATAATATGAAGCATAAAATTTGTATATGATATAAAGGTAAATTGTAAACTCTAAATAGACATGTTTAATCACAATATTTGAAAAGATTGAGGGTAATAAGTTTTCAGAATTAATTATCTTTTATTTCTTTCTTTTAAACAGAAAACATGTTTATTGGGTAAATATTTGAATCTTTTGGGGGTATTTGTATTTTATCTGTCCATTTATAAGACTATATGGTTTGGCTGTTTCTTAAACATCCTACACAACACAGTGATACTTGCTCAAATCTTAAGTGGACAATAAAATTTGAGTAAAATAAATTCTGATCTTTTCCTACAATCATTTATCTGCACATCCCTAATCTTGCTCTCCTCAACCCATCTTAACAATCAAAATATAATTGAAAATAGAATTTCTCTTTTACTTTGTAGTATTGAAACTAAAATATTAGTATTAAACATTTTAAAAAGATACATTATATTCTTCACTAAAATATTCCTTTCTCCATAAATCTCCAGTTTGTTTCCATTTCTTCCGTATAGACATGATATCATCTTACAAATGTTCATTATTTTAAAGGAAGTTAAATCTCCATGAAAGTGAGGCTTGGTTTCTTAAAACACAATATTCTTATGCTTCAGAATGCAAAGTCCTTGGGTAGTTCTAGAAAACCATAAAAAATAACTAACTAAACCAACAACCGACCAGCAAATAAACAAACAAAAAGCAAACAAACAAAAATTACTGGTATTCAGCCGGTTCTGATTATCTCTGATGTTTCCAGTCACCTGCGATGGGATCCCAAGTCTTATCTAGATTTAAACAGAACCATTAATTCTAATAAATCTTAACTTCCATACAAAATATGAGTACTAAGTTCATAGTTACTAAATGTATTTTCTGTAGAGTGCTAAAAAAAATACCATAGGCTTTATTGATTAAATTTCAAAACCTTGTATAATTTAAGGCTATTATATAAATAGGTATTCAGTAACAGTATTCAGAAATTCAGGTAAGAAAAAAAATCCCTTAACATTTAACATGACAAAATTCAAAATTTGTTAGATCTAAAACATTGAACTTTATATTTTAATGCTCTCTTCAACCATTTCACCATTTAGCATATATTTGCTTATACAGTAAATAAAACAGAGTAATAAAATTGCTCTAATCCATGGATAGTAATTTGAAAAACAGAAGTCTTGAAACTCTAAGTTATCTTCATAAAGCTGATATTGGATATATATATTCACCAAAATGTTCTAAAATAACTTGCATTATTTATTAGTATGTTAAATTGTATACTTTCCTACTCAATTTAGTAAGTGAAATAAATTTTTATATTAGTTTTAACAAAATGTAATTATTAGTGTACAGAACTTTGGTTATTGACTATAAGCAAATAAGGGAGATTAAAAGTAACTGCATAACTGATTTTAGAATATTCATTCATCAAGAATTCCTGGAAATTTGGAGAGGCTAAGTCCTATCTCTTGAATCAGACAGTGTTAATTCTATACCTAACTTCAGAATTATTAGATTTGTCAACTTGATATCTATTTGTTAACTTAATTCCATTAGTTTGTTATATTTTAAATGTAGTTGACAGCAATAATACTTATGCTAGTTCAAGGGATGATAATACTTACCATAGGACTTCTTCAGGAGTAATTTTATACACACATGCATGTATGTTATGCCAATCAAAACTGAAATCCTATTAACTACCAATCAAACATAATAGCTGATCTATCTCTACAAGTGATTTAATTAATCTATCTTAAGCACAACATGTAATTGAACAATATATTAATGTAAATATTAATGTGACTGTCCTGGTAACTTAGATAAAACCTAAGAAGATACAATATATTATGATATTTTAGAAATAATTGGTTATTCAAAGTACATTAAAATTGAATAAATACTTTTATGCTTATTTAAAACAATTTTGAAAGTTCATTTTTTATAAAATTAAGTCATAATTTCTAATTATGAATGTCAGAAGTATCAACTTCTTCCCTAGGACCACTGGGAACAAATGTGGCATAGGCATCATTTAAATCTGGATTAGAAGGACTGAGACATTTTAAATGTGCATTTCTTGTTTGTTGAGATCATCCATGTTTTTACAACACAGAATTTGATAGCATCTTTTGATATCCATGGTGTTACTGTTTTTCTATAGATTGTATGGACATAATACACTCTTTCTCACTTGTTGACTCTATACCCACCTTTAAGAAAGTAGATGTGTTTCTAAATTTTTTTCTCTTGATGCTACGCTCTTACTTATCTTAATGGGACAGTAATGAAGCTTGAAAACTTTATTTATCTTTCTTCCATGTCATCACCAAATTAGAGTCATTCAAGTCTTCTATGGTAGCTGACTTTTAGTAGTATACAAAAGTAAATAAAGTTTAAAACTTCCTGAACTATATAGATATATGAAATAAAATACTTTAATATAAATGTTGTCTGTAAGAGATATTACAGTTTAAATAGTTTTTGCAAAAGAGATATAGCCCACATAAATGCAATTTTATGATTGTTGACCTTGGTTTCTGTCCCATGTGGTCCCACAGCCATTCAGTTCCAAAGAAATGCAGAGGTCTACACAAACTATAAATGGATTGGACTATTAGCTCAGGCTTCTTATTAACTCTTACATCTTCAATTAACCCATAATTCTTGTCTGTGTCAGCCATGTGGCTTGGTACCTTTTATCAGTGAGATGTTCTCATCTTGCTTTCTTGGCATCTGGGTGATGACTGCAAACTGACCATTTCCTCTTCCCAGAATTCCCCTGTTTTCATCGCCCCATCTCTGCTTCCTGCCTGGCTACTGGCCTATCAGTGTTTTATTAAAACAATACAAGACCATTGTCCCACAGCATATGTTAACATTTCAAAAGAGATGTATGATAGGAAAACATTTTCACACCAAAAATAAACAAGATATACTATAGAAGCAAGAAGAGATTTTAAAATGAATTTTATTCACAATATTGTCATTTTAAAATTTCTTACACATTTCTTTAGATAACAGAAAGTGTGTACTTCTGACGGTATGATTTTGGTGAATACATACACTGTGGAAAGATTATAGACAGCACATTGATATGTTCATTGTCTCATTTGCTTTCTTGTTTATAATTATTTAAAATTCTTTGTATCTCTAAAGAGCTTAGTCTTTTTTCACATCTATAAGATATTCTACAGAATTGGAGATATTTGATACTTATAATTTTTAAGACTATTTTCTTATAAAAAATTAGAATAATTATTTTGTTTGATTAGTTGTACACATTAGTTCAGTTTTGCCTGGCATATAGTTATACAAGTTGTAGAATATTACTACTGAAGAAATTCCGCGAGTTATTGCTGTGAACACTTCCCACTCCAATTTTGAGAGTTAATTAGGACAAAATGTCAGAATGTTCTTTCTTTCTATAGTTTTCTTCTTACTTAGCCTGTGTTGACTTTGTGGTCTGATCCACACTGTAGTGGTTCAAAAGACATTAAAATAGCTCTATCAAAACATATATTTAGGCTTAAACATTTTAAAGAAAGTCTGCTTGAGTAATTTAAGTTATACATCTTTAAATATAACTTTATATGTCTTGAAAAATATTTTTGTTCTATGAGAAATACATACTTCCCTCATGATTGACTTCACCATCCAGTGATGTCCTGTGTTCCAAGCCACCTTTGTTTGTTTATGATTCCAGAATACTTATTTAGAATTGCAGAGTAGACAAGATGATTGTCTGACAAAATAAGAAGAAAAAAAATCTCAACACAGCTGAACTCAGCAGACTAAAATTATAAGCTCAGTGACAATTCAGAAAAAAATGTATTAATTCATGACAAATTCATAGTGTGCACAATGCCTGGAAGCTGCTGCCTGTATTCTTAGTTTTCAGGCATTTCTCAGTCTAATTGTGTGTCATTTAGTAAGGATGCCTTGGCCTTCCTTCAATTGTGCCATCTGTTGGAGCACAGGATCAGATCCCTCCATCCTGACTGAATGCCTCAGAGAAGCTCATTTCTTGAGTAATGTAGAACACTCTAAAGAAGACATTTCTCTATTAACCCAGGAAGGGAATTTTTATTTCCTCAGTATTGTGGGAATATTGATTGGTGAGAGTAGTACATATTTTAAAATAGTGTATTATTCAAAATAATCTTGTTTTTAGGTATCAGATGAATATTCTTCCATGCAGAGAACTCACAAGCCTAGTGAATATATTATTATAATGATGATTTAATATGCTACAACTGGCTCATATGCAATTTGTTTATTCTATGACTGGGTTATTTTCTTTTTCAGTCTTTTAAACAAGCTAATTTTCTTTAATTGAGTTTTCTATAAAGCATATTGATTTTCCACCTGAACTTTTTACTGAGGGTCTTTGACACAAATGTCAGTTTACTCTTATTGGTCACTGTTTTCTTAAATCATCAAGGAAATTAAAAGTGTCAAAGCATTCAGTTTCCACTTCCATTTAAAATAACTTATAACTATGTTTTCAACAATGAGATATTTTTGATCTTTAGAGAATCTGAACACTTGAGGTGTAATTCACATTTAAGTTCTTCCAAATGATTATCTTAGGTGTGTATGGTCTTAGTGGGTAATTAGAAAATAACAAAAGATCAGTATCAGTAAAACAAATGGTTTTTGTAAAACACCTGCCATTTTGTTTTGAAATATATTCAGGAAATGACAAAGCAAGAATAGCACAACATAATCCATTTCCAAACACTTTCCAAAGTTCAAAAATTGTATTATTTAATAAATATTTTGAATTTCTTATTTGCTATAATGTTAATGGTAGCTAGTAATCAGAGAATTTAATTTTTTGATGAACAGATAGAAATATCTTTGTTTAGGAAACATGAGATTAGATTTATAAAATTAGAGTTACATATTTAGCAAAATGTGATAGTGTTCTAATTTCTCAAAGACATGTGGCTACACAGATTTGCACTATATGTTTTAATTTTTTCATTTATCTAGTGATTTTATTAATTATTGATTATTATTATTATTTCAAATAAAGGCCATAACCTTGTTACTTTTAAGGAAACATTTTGACAATAAGTCATATTTCTTTCCCCAAAATTGACATTTTTAAAAAGAATGATAGAGTTTCTACCTAATCTTTTATGTTTTAATTAGAAAAACATAATTTCCTATAGTCTATGCAAAACAACAATAGGACTACTGCAAATGAATCATGTGAAAGAGCTAGCCTGCTCCTGGTCTATGGAAACATAGGGATGTATGTATTTGCTTTGTAAATATTTATTTCTACTGGATCTATGAGAAGAATGATAGCACGGTTTCATAGCTTTGTTGAAAGAACAAAATAAGATCATATCTTATTTACTAAACTACACTTTAAATTTGAGGAGTAAAATATACTTTTACCCATGTAAAATTTCCTAAAAGAATATTACATTATCATGAAATACAGGTCAAACATACAGGCAAGCAAAACTTTAGTTTTCTGAAAAATTTGACATATAATCTTTCATTAAGTATTAACTAGGAATTATTAGTTTGTATTATTAAATTCAATGAAATTTTATTTTAAGTACATTTAGACCACAAGGAAATAACTGCTCAACATACATTTGGTATTCTTATACTTTTTTATAATTCTTGTAATCTGTTTTGAAAAATAGTCATGTTATTAGTCATACATAATTATTAATCACCACTTTTAAATCATGAGAGAGCTTATTGTTTGGGAAATCATTTTATTTCGAGGAAACTGAGAGATTTGACTAAGACAACAAACTAGATTTTTATTTTTGTTCAATTTTCTCATTGGTAGGATTAAAAAAAATGCTAGTTTCCCCAATACTGGACGTAAAGCTTTATGAGTAATATTTTACTGAAAGTTTAACCTCCTTTTCATTCTTTTTTATTGATTTTTATTGAACTCTACATTTTTCTCTGCTCCCCTCCCTGCCTCTCCTCTCCCCTCTTCAATCCTCCCCCAAGGTCCCCATGCTCCCAATTTACTCAGGAGATCTTGTCTTGTTCTACTTCCCATGTGATTAGACACCAAAAAGAGATCAAGGAGATAGTAATCAGTAAAGAAGTCAAATGTTCACTGTTTGCTGATGATAGTTTACATAAGCAATCCCATAAATTCTACCTAGGAACTTCTACAACTCATAAACACTTTCAGTAATGTAGCAGGATACAAGATTAACTAAAAAAAAAAGAAAAAAGAAAAAAAAAATCAAGAGCCCTCCTGTACAAAAAATGATAAAAGGGCTGGTAAAGAAATCAGAGAAACAACTCACTTCACAATAGTCACAAATAGCATAAAATATCTTGAAGTAACTCTAACCAAACAAGTGGAAGACTTGCCTGACAAACAGTTTAAATCTTTAAAGAAAGAAATTGAAGAAGACACCAGAAAGTGGAAAGATCTCCCATGCTCTTGGGTAGGCAGAATTAACATAGTGAAAATCACAATCTTACCAAAAGCAATCTTCAGGTTCAGTGCAATACCCATCAAAATCACAGTAAAATTCTTCACAGACCTCGAAAGAACAGTACTCAACTTCCTATGGAAAATAAAAAAAAAAACCCAGGATGGCCAAAACAATCCTGCACAATAAAAGAACTTCTGGAGGTTCACAATCCCTGACTTCAAACTCCTTTTCATTCTTAATGGCATCCTGGTGGGCTTTATTTCAGTAATCCACTTAAACCATTTTAGCTGATTCACATAAACAGCAACATTTATTTGTATTTTCCCTGATCAGTGTGCAGAGAATTTTCTTTTTTTTAACAACAGAGAAAGCTGTTTCAACACCTTCTTACAGATTAAAGTATATAATAAGATTGTGCAATGTATTAAGCTAATTTGTTATTTGTCCATTGAGCCATCAAAAATGTGTAGATTTATTAAATGAGTGTTCTCATCATGTTCACGAATGACCTGGGAAAAACAAAACAAAATTTAACTTTCAAAGAGAAATCTATTCATATTTTCTCATTGCTGCCTTGGATGAGAGGAGGGTAAACATTCCAATGTGTACTGTAGGGATCAAGAGAATTAAAAACCAAGTAATGGACCTCCATTGCCTTTTCTTTGTAAACACAGCAGGAATCTTTCCATTCCTGTCCTGCAGCATGGCCGACACTGCTTTGAGACAAAATTAAATGCAATCTTGACCCTGGCTGTGCAGCAGGAATGTTGCTGCAGAGATCAGTTCTCCCTTTCCATATGTATATTATTCTGGGAGCAGGCAAAAAGAAAAAGAAAAAAAAAGAAAGAAAGAAAAAAAGAAATCGACAGAAGGAGAATTTCATCATTTTGGCCCAGTGCACTAAGAAAAGCCTGTGACTATTATTCCACTGTTTATGGAGAGAGGAACTGGGTATCTGTTACTTGGAGACAAGAAAACATTGTGTAAATTGGCTTTTTTTAGTCAATAAAATAACACACTTGAGCTCCTTTTCACATATTTAACACAATTGTATTTTGTGAGCTGTTTTCCTACAAAATTGCATACATAATATATCTTCTCTAATAATCACAATGAAAGTGAGTCACCAAACATTGTTTCAGAAAATAACTGTAAATATTTTATCATTGATTACAGTCCTTTGTTTAAGGCAACCTTAAAACCATGTTCTCTAAACTTGTGTGAATGGGTTAGCAAGACTCTAGATACTTTTACCCTCTGGCCTGGATAATACAGAAATTGCTAGCTAAAGTGCGACAGCAGCACATCGAATACATTATGGTGTTCAAAAATATGCACAAGGTTAAAATATATCACCCTGAGACATTAGTCAGGAAACCTGAAAACTTAATGAGAATCCCCAGTTTGACTAATTGTTGGCATTAAGAAGGAAATTTCAAGGTCTATTAAGAAGGAAAATGAAAACTCAAGTGGATATGTTGCTTAGTGTGTGTAGTGGAGGCTGGCAAGGACAGGGAGAAAAGGTTATGAACAAAAACAGCAGAAAAATCACTAAGGAGACATGAAAACTCAGTGCTACATTATCACCTGGAGGCAGCCAGGAGTGGACCGGATAGCTGCTTTCTCTAAGCTCAAAGAGTGAACATTATTTAGAATGACATGTAGATTTTAGTTTAATCTGATAATATAGAGACAAATATTTATGTTTATTTGATATTATCTCTGTATCAGGATCATAAAATTTAGCTTCTTCCATGATTAGAAACAGTAGAGTCAGATATCACTATATTTTTAACATTTTATTTTACCTACAAACATTTCTGTACATAACAATTATAGACAAGCAGGTAAAATATATATATATAATGTTTGGTGAATTAGAAGACTGAAGTGCACATCTACTTTGATTCTGTGATGACAATAAGCGTATCAACATCGTAGTTTACATCGCAGAAGTAACCTAATCTTTGCCAAATCAAAATATGTTCTGATTCTAAAGTGAAAAACAGTTGTGCTAGATTTTTATCTCCAAACAAAATGACCAGGTTTATATTGTACACAACGTGTATGTTTGGACATTATGATTATTTAAAAAGTCATATTCTGCTGTTCATAGCTAGTTACAGAGATTTAGTTTTAAACACACAAAAATAAACTCTCTTTTTTAGTACATAAGTACATACAAAAACTTCTGTTCTTTACAGAGATTTAGAACAGGAATTAGATACTCCAATAAATCACTCAATCATCCTCTATTATCTAGTATGAATGGTACTTAACTAACCTCTGTAGTGAGAAATTACCAAACTGAGAGGAAATATGAAAAACTAGTCTTATAGTTCTGTGATTCATACTTATATTTATTGATATCACAGTCTTCAATGTTTATGATTTCTCTTGTGTGCTGAATGGACTTTTGTTGATAAACCAAAGTAATGCCCTAAAGGTTGGATATAGTGTAATAAATAAGACAACCCAGGTTTTCAAAAAGCCCCGTTTTCAAATGTTTCCTGTCATGTATACTTGCTGAACTACAGGCATGAAAATCCTAAGGGGGTTGTTTAAAGCGTAGACAGAATCCTGGGCAATGTATTCAAGTTTTTGATTCACCAGTCTAAATTCCTGGCAATTCTTTTCTTTAAAAAAAAAAACGGCAACCTTCATATTCCCTTGGTATCTGGAGGCTTACTTTCGATTTGGCTGTGTAAAAAGATCCTTTAGAAGAAATATATCTTAAAATAAATGTGTATTAGGTATGTTCTGAAAATTAAAGTGTGAGAGAGATAAATTGGGACTGAATTTAGTAGGACGTGAAAGTCCCAGCAAAGGGCTGTATCCACATCTGAATTTGATAGTAGATTACTTCATGCTGAATAGGACATTTGAACAGAGAAATGTTTAAGAGTTTTCTAGGTGGGAATTACAAATTAGACAGAGGCTGGTTCAATTATTCCAGCTTACAGACGTTCTCTTTCTCCAGTGTCAGTAACTTGATGCCAAAACCAGGCTCTAAATATCAAGTGGAAAATCGAAAAAAATAAACTATTTGTAAGACTTGAGTAACAATGCCATCTTAGAAAGCTAATGTAGTCAGTAATATTTTACTGAGTCCTTCCTGGACATAAAGCAGCCCTTTCTTCAGTGTTTGTGCTGTGCATATTATCTGATACTACTTAAGTAATCATTGTGATTATTGGATCCATACTGTGAATAGCTCAGTGCTTCACTTTATGTTTCTCTTACTTTATTAATGCTCACAGAACCTGATATCAGTGATGAAAACAAGATACTGAGGTATCAAAATTGTAATTAAAATCTTCTTCTGGTCCCATGTAAGAATTTTACAAAATGTAATAGAAAATGAGAGAAAGAAAGACTTCCTACTGAATATTTTCGAATTTACTCCTCCCAGAGTTGAAATTAACTGAGTCCATACAGAAAAACAAAGAGAGGAATTACTTAAAATTGACAATAATGCATCCAAAAAAGAACATTGAGGAGGTATTTAAGTGACATGCCATTAAAATCCATGACTGTTGTGTTAAAGAAATTTAACTGAATTCCGTGTTTCGATGTTGTTGGTATCAAAATGCAATCAACATTAGTTTTCAAATAAATGAACCCAGAGGAAAAGACAATGTACTGTTTTGAACAAATGCTCAGTTTCAGCCAGTTGTTGCCATGGGAAATTGAGGTATAGAGTTGCCAGATTGCTTATTCTTTCAAATCCAGCCAAAATTCGGGTTTATTTATTGGAATTGCTTTCAACCAAATATAACAGAACATCTAAAAATAATAACACGTATGCCAGAGTGAGATTGTTTATTGTTAGATTGTTAGAAAATTAGTTGAGAAGGTGGTCCTATGCTGGGAGACCAGCTCTTTTTCTCTAATGCTATAGGCAAATACTTTCTGCCTCCCTCACTCATTTACTCCCATCAAGGGCCAGGCATTATTATAGTATATTAATGTGGCAACGCTGCAGAGAAACTGACCAGCACAGTGGAGAATGTGGTTTTGCTATTGAGATAACATTATCTGACACTGCATTAAGGCTTTACCTTATCCATTCAGATGAAGAGCCAAGAAACAATAGGTAAAAGAAATGAATGGTCATTGTCCATTAAGCATTTCACTATTATGACTATGAACGGACATTGGAAGATTTGTTCTCAGCATTATGTAAGACACTCAATTACATATTAATCAAAATTTTTTATCTTCTGTTCTATCAACACAATCAATTTGTCTGTTTTATATATGTATATATGCATGTGTATATCATCTATATCTGTACATTTCAATTTTATTTTTAAATACATGTTGGGGACCATGGGTACCAGCCTCAGTACCCCTTCAGGGCTCAGAACTGAATGTCTATGGCAGGGAAGAATTTGAAGGCAAAAATGTAACTCCAATATGTTACTTCTGCATATTCCTTATGTTTTATGTGAGGGGAGAATGTGAAGCAAGAAGGGACGTGGAGGAGAGGAAGAATAAGGAGAAGAATATGTAGAAGAAAGAAGAAGAGTAAAGAGAAAATG
Source organism: Myodes glareolus (assembly GCF_982192425.1). NCBI lineage: Eukaryota > Metazoa > Chordata > Mammalia > Rodentia > Cricetidae > Myodes > Myodes glareolus. The sequence continues at coordinate 70,848,304 of NC_142037.1, read as the reverse complement.
TAGAAGTAGCCAGGAGAAGAAGAGTAAAAATAAGGGATGATCTCTACAAGGTTTCTAGTTTTTGCAGACATAGTTGGAAAATTTCATAGGCAAGGACAATGATATCAAAATCACAAAGGGGATACGTAAAATCTGAAAAAGCAGTACTCTGGAAAAAGTAGCCTGAACCAGGAAATAGTCAGCATTCAGAGGAAAGTATCTGACATTTCAAAGTATTAGATAAAGTTACTAAACATCCCTGAATCCAGAATTCGCCCACTCTCCTCATCTAAACTCTTTTGTGTAAATAAATTTGGGGATGCCCAGGTTTGTTTGTTAGCAAAGGTGGGGCATGTTGCTCTCCTGCTCAGTGCCTGTCTTCTATAGAAATTTCTATGTGGCCTGTTAGCAAGTAATTTTGTGTGATTGACTCTATGTAAATTTGACTGTTAGAAAAAGAGTGAATGCCATTGCTTCAAGACCTCATGGTGTGGGGGAATGGAGCAAGGTCACTCTGTCGTCTGTGCAGAAGTCACATTGCTGAGGTGTTTTGGGAATGAATCCCATTTTAAAGGAAAGAATCATAGATTTACAAGGTTTCTACAGATATAACAACAACTTTCCCAAAAAACAAATGTTCCCAAGCTCTTCAAAACTGATTATTCCATGTGGACTTGTACGCATACACTTCCCGGGAATTTGTTTGTTGGTCTGTCAACTGAGCATTTACTGTATAGTCTTGTGGGCTCCAACAAATACAAAAGAAAAATAAATCATATATAGACTGTGGGCTATCAGTTCTTTTGTAGAGTCTTTGGTTTCAGTACTTACTGGATATTATTTGGCACCACTGAAAAATATAATCAAGGTGTGTTCATAATGGAAGATGGTAAAAAACTGGGACTTTATGTCTCTGTTAGAGAATGAACAAAGAGAGAGCTAAAGAATTGCTGCTCCAGTTTCAGTTTGATTTCTCAGACTGAGATGACACAAATTTGGAAAAATACTTATTAAAAGATCAACATTTTAAGATTGATGATGACTCCATTTTAATTTTACATAAAGAATAAAAGCTTTTCTTTGGAATAGTACACACACCTTGACATTGACTCAAAATATGGTGAAAACTGGATTATAAATATAGGCTTAGAAATTGCAGAATATTGCAAAAATACATCTAGACTCCACAGCAGCAGGTGCAGATGGTAAAGAATGATATTAGAACCAAAGTCTGGGGAAATCCGTTGTTCAAGAACAGATGAAAGTGTAAGACTAAACTCATGATGCACGTAAATGGGAGGAGTGGACGAAAGTATGAATGTAAGGGTGGTTCTGTGGGTAAAGGGACAGGGGCTCACTGTGCATGAGCATGGCAGACGCAGGGTGGGTAAAGGGACAGGGACTCAGGGTGCATACGTGTGGCAGATGCATTGTGGGTAAAGGGACAGGGACTCGGTGTTCATGACTGTGGCAGATGCACTGTGGGTAAAGGGACAGGGGCTCATGGTGTATGAGTGTGGCAGATGCATATGGATGTAGGCTTTGAAAATCATATTCACTATGCCAGCAGGTGACCATTATGGCTGACCTGTGCATTATAGTAACTAAAGTCTGATGAAGGAAACGAGTGGATTCTCCATCAAAGAAGAATTAGTGACAGTGGTATGGCTCACAATAAGTTTCGGTCCTGACGTTGATGTCTTGCTAATATAATGCCCACCATTAATTTATTACTTTTGAGTCAAGGTGGAAATTAAATATAAAAAGAAATCAAAGAAAGTATTGAAGTTTCAGGAAAATCAGAGAGGTTGTGTGTGTGTGTGTGTGTGTGTGTGTGTGTGTGTGTGCATGTGCTAAACAGAGAACTGCATGAGGACACACATGTAACACTCACCCAAGTGTAATTTTGTTTGTGTCGTGGAGGAATGCATAATGTCACAGGAGTTTTAGACGATCTTAGGAGATAAATTTTTAGTGACTTATGTTATGATCCAAGACGAAAGAGAGGAAGAACAGTCCTAAGAGGCATGAGTAAGTTGAAATAATTAAGATCACAGACATCTAGGATATGAAGAACAGATTTGGTAGATGAGCTTCTAAAGCCAGTAAAGTGATGGAAGGTCCCAGGTGAAATGCTGTCTGCCATGTCCTAAAGCACTGTTCTCTAAGACAAATGCAAACAAAAGTGCAGTTTTAAGGCACTGCATGGCATTCTCCAAGACAATTCAAGGCAGTTTAGCTTCCTTAGAGTCGGCTAGCTTTATCCGGTTATTTGTGGAACCACGCTTTACTGATCAGGAGAAAATCATAGGTGGAAAGAAGTGAAGACATGTTCTTGTGTGGCAGGTGGGGGAGGTCTGGAAGAGGAAAAATCCCTTCTCACAGAAGTGGCAGACTGGTATTTTAAACCTTACAATTCCCATCTAATCTCCCTGAAATAGAACTGCTTGCTTGTCATAGTCATATAAGTTGGCTTTTGTAAGGTGTCTGTGTTTGGCAACCAGCAAGACACTAAGAGCAGGATACGGAGACGCATAGAACTCATAGATTAGCTCAGTGATTGATGAATTTTTACAGAGTATATAACTTAAGGGCATTTATAAAAGAGCATAGACCTATATACTGATCATTTATATGTAATTTTTCTTACATCTTTCAGAGGATATGCTTGGTTACTAAACAATATAGATTTAAAAGTTTTGTAATACTGCTTGAATAGAGTTAGAAATATTACATTTTACTTAACTATTAAACAGAGTCTATTCTAGAAAACAAATGATGCTGAAGTCTTTATATACATAGATTTATAAGTTAGTAAATAGTGCTTTTATTTCACACATTATTTGCTATGTATTATTCCTATAATCTATATATTATTTCTATAGTCTTGATGTATGACTATACCTGAAATGAAATTCCTGAATAAGTTTTTCAGAGGATTTTGTAAATTTGATTTTGATCCTTAGCTGAGCTGAAGTTTTCTACTTAGATGTTGTCGGAATAATGTTAATGTTGTTATAGCATTTTAAATTAAATTAATTGGCAATGTTAGGGAGTTTCACTCGTTTGTTATATATTTCATGAAAGCTGAAGCCAGCTTTCACTCGTAACGTGGGATGGTTATGAGTTTGTGTAAATGATGTATGGGTCATTTCATTGTAAACATGAGATTATCAGACATATCTTTCTTTAAGCGAATAGAATGGGAAAGAGTGAATAGCATTTTCCTTAGTCAGCATGACCTAGTCAGTTGAGCAGCTCTCAGAACCTCAGGAAAGTAGCATCAAGCTAACAGATTCGGTGAAATTATTCTGACTTGTCTGGGTATGATAGTGTGTGTCTTCAATACCACCACGTTGAGGGCAGAGACTTGAAGATCTCTGTATGAGATTAGTCTCCTCTGCATATCTAATTCCAGACCACAAAGGACTGCTCAGTGAGAACCTTTCCTAAATAATGGTTCTCAGCTATTACATTTTTCACTATTAAAAGGAAAGTAGATCATTCCAAACTTTCATTTATTTGTCAAAAATTATAACGAGTGTTAAAATTCAAATTTTTATTTCTTTCTATATAGTTTTCAAATAATTCTACTATTTACAAAATTTTTAGTACTATGACTATTTCAAGGTAGAATTTGGTTAATGAATTTCAATATAATGATTTCCTTCTAGTTTTACAAATATACATTCTCTAGAACCTGAAATTTGAACTGTTCTTAGTTGACAATATATCTGTGTGTTGGAAGGCATATCTCTATTTTTTAAAGTTTTGATTCTGATAAACCATATTAGCAGACATGTTAATGCATCAATGTACTTTCAAATTTCTCCATTCTCTTTCATGGAAAAATCTAATTGCTTCTATTCAGCCAATGATGGTACCCACGATCAAATAGCATACTAGATTAACTTTTAATATCTCAATTTTGACTTATTTTTGTTTCTCTGAAGTTATTTCAATGAATCATTTACTTTTTCTATGATAACAAGACAAAGCTAATACATTGTCAAAAGAGCCCTCAATGACTTTAGACATGATGACATATGTTATAGTTCCCAGCAATGTCAATCAAATGATTCAGATTTTGGGGGTAGTAAATGAGAATATAATAGAATATATTTTCATTATTACAACTGAAATTTCTATTTTCCCTGAGTCTGTCAAGAGGGAAATTTAGACAGTTCAGTTTAATTTATTCACTAATAAGTTTAAATTAGCACCTGTTTTACATATGAGTCAACTAGTTATAAATTTAGATTGAACTTAAAAACTGAAGTGACATATGTAGTAACAATTTGTCATAGGCACAAAGACTGAATGCCTAGGTAAGATTACCAGAGAGACAATATAACAGTGTTTATGTATTGTAAAACAGCCTGACCTAGTTTCAGTTCTCCTAGGCTCTGCCAGGTAGAGGAGTGACAGAATTCCTGATGGGTAGAGAATTTCTGTCAGCATGGCAAATTATTAGAACTCTCTCCCAAGTCTTAAAAATGCATAGGCAGATCTTCACTTTTGTGAAATTAATTCTCTTAGCTAAGAAAAGCATAAATGTTTTAAAATGATGGTGGTATTTTAAATCAATATTTCTAAATACATTCATTCATGAACACCAAATTGAGGAAGTCCTAGAAAATAATGGAAACAAAAATTACTATTTAAGATATTAAAATGTTGTATAACATGCTGTACCAAAGAAGGTGATACTATGGTTTTCCTTGCATGGCCAATATGCCCACTGCTAATTATTCTAAACTATGGCAGACTCTATGAACAACTTATTGTGAATGGTTGAAAGAATTGCACATATATTAATTTTGCATAAGCTCATTTTTATGTGATATCTTTTCTAACCTAAAGTATTATGTATAGATTACTTTAAATTATTTTCAAACACCTTTTTTTGAAGATTTTACTTGATTTTCAAGAAAAAGAAGAAAAACATTTCTAGAAATATTACTATAGATAATTAATTTTGTTTTGTATTACTACTACACAAATTTGTAGTGTTCTACCATGATATTAAATATATAAGACTCCTCTTTCTGTAGCCTACTTACAAAAATGTTCTGAAATAATGCAGTCATCATTTTTATTGGTGTTTACTAGATCATATGTTGATATATTTAGGTATCATAATGCTATCTAGATAAGGTAAAATTATTTTTAGCACCTAAGTTTTGAAGCTCATGTGAAATGAGCTTCACTTTTATAGTTTTATGAATGGATTACAATATAGCAGAGTTCTAAATATTTAATTTTAATTATTCCAAACTAGAACCAAAACATACTTCACACAGAAGTATGTGTGTGCTTGTGCGTGTGTGTGTGTGTGTGTGTGTGTGTGTGTGTGTGTGTGTGTTAAATACAAGGACAAGTAGGAGTGGATTTTTATATTGCAGAAACTGATCAGCACTTGTTCTAACATAATTGCAAAAGATAAAAAAGCACATAGATTAAATTAAGTAAAATTTATTCATAAACCCTGAGTAGTATAGAAAAGAAATTCCATAATTTACTATACTTACAGAAAAATCCAAAAGAACATTGAATAGACAAATCAGATTTTGAGTTGCCTCACACACAAGAGCTTGCAGTAGAGATACTGCTGTGGTATGGCAGTCATAGATTCTACCCTCCCATGGACAATTTTGCCAGTATTTTCAATTAATTCCCCTTTCTTTTTTTTTCATATGCTCCCTCAAAATTGTTGCAGAATTTTGGAGACTTGAGTAGCCAACTTTATCAAAAAAGAAACTTATATTTTTGGCGTGATTGAGAAGTGATAAACTGTCATTTGTTGGGGCATTGATTCAGGAAGCACCAAACAACCTTGATTATCAATGACTGGTTGGAGTCAGATGATATAATATAGTGAAAATGACCCAAAAATATCAACAGAATCAAAATGCTGATCAGAGTTCATCAGATTATGCAAGGAGATAGCAGCCAGCTTTATTACTACTATAGCCCAATAGAGTCACTGTTGTTGAGACAAATGACAGAAATGAAAAGTCTCAGAAAGAATTGTATGGTTTGTTTGAGCACTGAAATGTGATGCTTTCTACAAAAACATAGACTTTTGTAGTCTCAAAATTCAAGTAATGAGACAATGGAAACAGGCGTCAAGGAGGAAAGCTGCAGAAAACTTTTCTTAAACTAAAGTAGTTCAGCTCTGAACCTTAGTTGTCTTAGTCACTGTTCTATTGCCACTGTGAAGAGACTCTATGGCCAAGGCAACTCTTAAGGAGATAGCATTTAATTGGGGGATTGTTTACAGTTTTGGGGTCTATTTTAGTCAATTATCATCATGACAGGAGCTTGGCAGAACTCATGGAGCTGGAAAAGTAGCTGACATTTACTTTCTTATACACTGGCAGGAAGAGATACCTTCTCTATCTGTCTTTGAAAACTTCATATAATAATTAAAGTCTTCGTCTTATAATAAACACATCAATTTCCTTCTTTATACTGATGATATCTAGATATGTTGGGATTGGAAACCCCAAGCTGACCCCCATTGACTCACTTCCTCCAATAACACACCTCCTACTTCTTTCACTCAAGTGGTGACTAAGCATTTAAATGCGAGAGCCTATGGACCATCATTATTCAAATCACCAAAATAGTCCTACTGAGATTGAAGGGGAAAAAATGTCTAGAAAAGAATAGCACACTAATGAAGGTACATGGGGCAGGCGAGACAGCAGAGCTCTTAACCAGAGGACCAGATATCAGTTCCTAGAGCACACTCAAGGCTGACCACTGCCTGAAATGCTATATTCATGGCATCTGGCATGTTTTTCTGAACTCTTCAGGTATCTGCAGACTTTGGCATGTAGACTCAGCCAAGTACCCACATACACAAAAGCAAAGATAATACTTTTTTTTTTACAAAGAGCATATGCATCAATGGTATTTTTATATGCATGTATTTTTCCATAGTACTCATACAGCACACTATGTACTTTTGTTCTTTCACTATGAGACGAGTGATTACCAACTTTCTCCACATGTTGAAAGGATCGGTTCTTTGAAATTATCTATTACTAGCAACACTTATTACCATTCTATTTTATGTAGAAATGATGGACTTCCAGGGATATCAATTTTAAAAATATTTGTGAATGTATTTTTTGAGTGGATATTGATTATTGTATATGTATGTCATCGACACATCTATTCATTGTGTAGTGGCAGATGTGAGGGAGCAACAAAGTGTTTGCAGAGAATAGAAGACAACCTTGGTGTTGCCTTCCTTCTTATTTGAGAGAGATGTTGCACTGCAGTATAGTTGGCCTGTTAGGTTACAGTGAAATTTCCAGTTCCTGCTTTCTATCACTGAGATTACAGACAGCTCTATCACAATGGGCTGGACTTGATTCAGGAGATCTGAACTCAGGTCTGTGGCAGGAACATTATCATTGAGTCACCTCCCTAACTCATGGATGAAAATTTGTGACTATGTTTTCATGTAAAAGGGTGATGCACATATGTTAGATATTAAGAAGGCAATATATCCTAGCAGTTGATGCAATATATCCAAACCAAATCAATAAATTTGACCACAAAACTAAAAATAAAAAAACCAAAAAAAACAACTTCAAAATTCAGATATGAAGCTTAACAGTAGAAATATTTGTATGAATAACTAGACTTCATAAAGAATATGTGCATCATTTTAAGCCAATTAGTGTTTAGTATTTCTTGTAAGAGTAATAATGAATATTATCTGGAAAATTCTGATATTTTGTAAGATTGCTTATTCCATCAGCTAATAGAAATGCATACTTCTCAGGTTAGGATTCCTGTAAACTGACTATTTAGTAATTTGACTTGTATATTCCTATGGACAGTTTATTCTGGGACTCCATTTGGATCTCAGGTTATGTAAGAAAATGAGGCAAATACACTGGCCTCTATGCTTATTGAGGCTATAACTTTCTAGGTCATACATGTGTGATATAAAAGAGTGATTTCTTAGTAACAAAGTTCTACATTTATAAACTATGTTTCCTTATCCACTTCTTGGAACTGAATAATTCTAACTTAATTGTCTTCTCTAAATCAGATTTACTACAGTTATTTCCTTTGCAGCATTTCAAGAATAACCATATTATTCTCCAAGGGAATATATAATGGAGTCTTTTAGCTTGGGTACTTCCTTCAGAGCCTGCTTGCACAGATCGGCTGGGAAAATAACATTACCCCTCTTCACATATCTTTGTGACAGCACCTTTTCCAAAGTCCTACCCAGCACTCACAGCATTAGTCAGACAATTTGTTTTACTCAACAGAAAATTGCCATCTGCCAGAAAACAGTCACTATTGCTTTTTTCATGTACCATGGCCTGAATATTGCTATTCAAGCACTTATACTAATTATGTACAGAAAATTGTGAGACTCAGAAAATGTTTCTTTTTGTAATTGCCACATGAAATAGTATAGTGCCTTCTGCTTCTTTAATAACCTGATACTCCTGATACTCCGTTACTGTAATGCTATTTTTCTTTTCTGTTATTGAAAGCCAAACTATTTTTAAGTTTTTAAGGTTTCTATCTACTATCTTCTACATGATTTTTTTTTTAAATTTAACCCCATCACTTGTTTTTCTTATTTGGTTTTGGTTTATTATTGTACACACACACGCACACACAAACACACACACACATACACACACACACAGTAGTATATAGGTTTCATCTATGATGGGCAAGTGATTCACCACTGAATTATTTGTTCAGCCTTTTGCTATTTCCTTCACCACTCCCACAAAACTGCCCTTTTAAAGTGTGTTAGAGACAACTACAGCATTATTTTTTACTTGCTACGGAGCAGTTCTTTCTTTAAATTAACATTTGATTTATGTCTTCTACAAGCAAATTTTTAAAAAGAAAACTATCTCCCAACACTTCACTATTCATGCTTTATTTTCTTCCTCAGTGACCATTTCTCTCTGTTAGTTTATTATTTCTCATTTGTCTACAATATCTTTTTTTTTCACTTTTGGCAGACATTGAGCTGCTTTTTGTCCTGTTTCTCTTCTATTCATGTTCACTGACTTGGCATTCTCATCTGTTCTCACATAACTGAGTATCATCTGTCCAAAGGAGGTAGTGAATATTTGTCTCCTGTGTGTGTTTTGGCATCATTGACATTTACCCTGGCTATCTCAGATCATTTAGGTATGTTACATGGCCTCTTAGGACTTTGTTTCCACATCTACTTCTTTTCTACCTTCAGACTAAAGCCAGACATATTATTTTTTCATCTTTTTTTACGTGTTTACCATTCCCTAATGTACACACATGCATGTGCACAAACACATACATGTACACACACACACATACACACACACTCATGAACACATAGACACAGTTGAATTGGACCTTTTCTTCCAACCTAATGCCTTCTTCCCTGGGAAACTATTATAATTTAATATTTCATATTATATTTGAATTGTTCTAACATCTTTAGGTTTACTTTATTAATTTTGTGTCTTCCCCAACATTCCAGTTCAGGCAACTTCTACATAGTTTGGAATTTAGTTTATGTCAGATTACAGCTCTGTTGAAACGTTAATCACTTCTCCTTTTATTCCAGAAAAGGTAAAGTTCTTACAAGGATTCACAGTCTATTGCATGCACTGCATCCCTGCTCTGGAATTGTTACCTGAATGCTTATGCTATAACATTGTCTCCAGCTGACAAGCTTATGTTTTATTTATTTTAATTTTTGCATAAATTTTCACATAATTTTTGAAATTTTTGTACACATTTTATTGATATACCTATAGCTTTTAAATTAATTCAGGGATGTAAAAGACATCAGACAAATAATAGAATATTTATAGTGTTTTTTCACCCAATATGGTCAATAAATCTGTAAAGATTTAAGGGTATATTGGTGGAAAATAATTAATTTGCTTTATTAATTAAAATGTATTTTATATCAATCCTGAGTATAAATCCTTTTGTCAGATATGGTAATAAAAAACAGCAATATATATACAAATTTTTAGGACTCATATTTGTTAGCAAATGAGTTTAGTATTGGTAAATGATACTGGAAGTTTTACTGAAAGTATACAGAAGATAGAAATTGGCCTGAAATCTTGATATCTACTAAAATCTTAGACATCGCCTGCAGACTAAATACAAGGTCCATGTTTATGTCTTTTCTAATACTGTAACAAATACCTGTATCTGTCAATTGATAAAGATGAATTATTAGCTATACTGATAGTTTTATAGGAATCAGATTCAAGCTGAACAAATCCACTGTGTTTAAGCAAAATCATTACCCTCCTACCAGTCAGGAAGCAAAGGATGGCTATAAGATTTTCCTAACCCATTGTACTCTCAGTAACATAGAACTTTCCATTAGGGCTCACATTTTAAATGTCTCACAATTTCCAAAAAAGATCTGTCTGACAATGAGTCCTCCAATACAGGACATTGGAGACTATATATGTATGTATATATAAATATTTTATCATTCAAAATGATTTTTTACTTTTAAACATTAAATAGATTTTGATCACATTGTTCTCCTCCCTCAAGTACTTCTCTACTCACTAATTCCTACTCTCAACTTTAAGCTATTTCTCAAAAACAAACAAAAATCCAATACAACAATCCCCCCAAAACCAAGAATAGAAAATAAGATACTGGTCAATAAGGAAACAAGCAAACAAACAAAACAGAAAACAAGAAAACCCAACTGAAACCAAATTAAAAAACACATAAAAAAACACAAAACAATACAAATAACAACTGGGGCGTCTTTTATATGTTTGCCCATTTCTTTTGAACATGTGACCTTCCCTGCAGTTCCCTGATATGCTGCATGCTACTTCATTGGAAAACTCGGTTTTCGATCTCCCAGGGAGGATAAATGGCAATTCTGTTATTAACTCTTACCCTAGTGACTAGGTTATCCTTCATTCCTGTACTCGTTCAATAAATATAACAAAACAAAATACAATGATATTAAAAATTAATTATCCCACTTGAGTTGGACAAGACTAACAAAGGAAGAGTCTAAGAGAAAGGACACGAATCAGATATTCACTCATTTGCACACTCAAGAATCCAATGAAATCACTACACCATAACTCATTCCGTAAACACAGAAACCTGGTGAAGACCTGTGCAGGTCCTGTTCAGGCTGCTTCGGTCTTGAACTTCCATGTGGGTTCTGGCAACCGAATCCAATTTTCTGGAAGAACAAGTGCTCTTAACTTATGGTGATCTTTCTAGCCTTTGGATATATAATTTTAAATTCTGTTGCAGTTGAAAAAGTAATGGCATACATATGGGAAAGAAGAACTAGAATGAGAAATAAATTAAAGCTTCAGTTCAGAACAGGTAGTTCAGAAAAGAAAGAGAAGATGAGGATCATGAGTCACTGGTGATTAGATTGATGGGATGAGATGATGACTATAATTAGATTCTAAATGCATTACTAGTGAATTTTTTAGGCAAAACACACATTTTCTTTTTCTTATAGGGTCAAATGTAAAGTCATTTGTCTCTGTTGAGTTTATTTAGAAAAAGGAAGAAAATTCTTATGTAAAAAGAGCTGGTGGTGGCCAGATGGTGGTGGTGCACACCATTAATCTTAGCCCTTGGGATGCAGAGGCAGGAGGATCTCTATGAGTGCAAAGGCAACCTACAGAGTGAGTTCCAAGGCAGCGAAAGTTATACAAAAAAAACCCCTATCTCAAGAAACAAACAAAAAAGTATAAGTTTACTGCATGATAAAGACAGATATGAAAATGTGCAAAAGGGTTAATAAGCAATTTGTAGAGGTTAATGTCTATGTTTAAGAATCAAATGAAATAGGGGAGAGTTTTAGTTTTCTTATTACCGGTAAAAATAAAATGAATATGAGAAAAAGAAAGATAAAACAGCAAAATTTATAGCAACTCATAGACAAAGGATAAATTTGCCATGTAGTCTTTGAATATGTTGATAATAACAAAATGCTCAGAGAGAATACCAAATTTAGAAAGGATTAGGAATTTGAAGAGAGGATGTAAAATTAGAGATTACTATCAGAGAGGAAGATTGATGTAGGTTATTGAGAGTTCTGAACAGCTATATGAGATCACAGTGAGTTTTTTTTATGCATAGATTCTTAGACTGTTTACCTGTTGCCATAGTTTAACTATTTAGTAGCACACATGTACATATAGATAGGACAGAAGTTTTCTGAGTATTTATGGTGGTCAAAAATGAAACTGAGTGTCAGACAGAGTGATCAGACACATGCCTTAAAGCCATGAGAATAATTCGTGAGTCTTGAAGAGCCTTTTTCAGGATAGAGGGTCTCATTTTGGAAGAAATTGCTAAAGAAGAAATAGCAATAACTTAATGATTCTCAGACATAAGAATTGTTCAAGGCCACAAAATAGGGTGCATCGACCAACTGAAACTCAGTTCCTCTGACGACTTCAATATAAATTCCTTGTACCAAATTAAAACTTATGAAGAAAGAACCCAGGAAAACAACAACACAAAACCATAAACACTTCAACACAAGTTCTACGAACTTTGTATTTGAGAGTTATGAACCTAAATGGTTTGGAAATTTTTTCTGAGTAGCTTATATATTTTATAGATTTAGAATCAGCAAATTTGAAGAAAAATAAATTGTGCTTCAGAGAAACATTATAGAGAAAAAGTTCCAGTGGATCAATTTTACACTAAGACCGAAAATGGAGGTAACATCCATGAAGTATGCCTTTATCTTTGCTACTGAAGTCAAGAGAATTACCCATCAGTTACACATGTAGAACCGTAATCCACTCCCTGGAAAATTTCCTACTGTCTTGAGTGTACTAAATGTTGATTCATATTAGATGCCTGTGGAGCTGATGGCCTACATGCTCAGTGGCCTCAGCAACCACTGAGCTCTTTGATAGTACAGTAAACGGAACCTGACTCTTCATAAGAGTTCAGTAAACATCTCTGTTGTTTGATTCATTCCTGGGAAATGACTTTAGTGTTAAGCAGAGTAGAGTTTACATTTATATAATAGTTACTTGATTGATACAAACAAACTTTTTTTAAAAAAATAATCAATTCCACATGAGAACTGAAAGTAAATAGGTCTGGCTATTATACTTCTAGTTTTCCAAAGCCATAGATAGCATGTGTAGAAAAATGTACTTGAATTTATGCTACTATAACATGTCTTTTGGAAATACAAAAATAAACCTTTTATATTTTTAAGTCATCTCCCTTGACCTGGCTTACTCCCTTACTGTTCGATATTTTCTTTTCTTAGTGACTCCTCTCTACTACAAGTAGGTAGTGATGTTAGTAAAAACTTCTATATTCTTCCCAACTAGATATATTCTTTCTTAGAATTTTAGTTTTCTTCTCTGTAAAGCTATTTGTATTTGTATATAACACACACACACACACACACACACAAACACACACACACACAAACACACACATACAACACAACACACAGACATTCTTTTATGAATATGTTAGTATTGATGACATACCATTTTTGCATTTTTTCTGTTTTTTGCATATATATATATATATATGTTATTTCTTTGTGCGTGCATGGACATATACATGTGAATACTTGTACTATCTTGGCATGAACATGTGGAGGCCAGAGACTGACACTAGGTATCTTCTCTGAATGATATCCATTTTGTTTAGAGAGGAAGGGTCTCTCATTGAACCTGAAGCTCTCTAATGCTTCTGTGTAGATAACTGCTTCAATAGGAATCCTCTCTCTCTACACCTTGATATTGTAGGCAAGATTTCACATCTGTCTAGCTTTTATGTGTGCTTATGTTTCCAAGCTTAAATCCTTTAACTGGCACAAAAATTGAGTTTTTCCTATGCCAGTTTTCTTTCTTTGTTTATTTCAAATAGTGTAAACAATGTTCTTAATATTTTTAGCAGTTATATAATAATAACGCAGGCAAAGCTTGATTGCATATTTCTGCCACCAGAATTTTATGCATTTCATGATTTCTTAAAGAAAACAAAGTAGTTGATTTACTTCTTTAAATGTAATATTATTTTAAACTATAGGTTAAATTTGTAAAATTGCTTTTATGAATAGTATTTGGTTTTCATTTTTAAAATAACAAAGGTAAGATCTGTGAAAAAAACACTTTTATTTTTTTGATTTCTAAGAATTGCTTCAATAACATAAAAATGAACTTTTTAATAAATTCTGTAGCCATTACTAAATTAGAAAAGTGAGAAACAACAGGCTTTCAAACATCCACTGTATCATTAATACCATGCTATTTTAAAAAAAACATTCCAGTAGGAATATTAGAAATAAGTTGTTATTACGTGTGTGGTTAGTGTGATTGGTGGGTAGATTTGAAATTAAAACTGAGAAAAAATTGAATTTAAGCTTCTACTAACTCAATTCACCAAAAGAGTAGATAAAGTTTCCTAGATCCTGTGCCCTCCAAAAAAAAAGAGAAACTATATACTTTGGGAAATAATGAATTATAATTATATTATGGCTTCAAAAATTACTAAGATATTAGTAATTTTACATTTTTGAAAAATTATTCAGTTTCAGGAAGCAAGATTAATCACTAAGTTTAGTTTTCTCATTTTTGCAATAGATATATTTTTCAAGACTGAGAGAATGTATTTCTGTATGTCTGATTTTATTATGACCATCCATCTATGAAAAGAATTTCTCAATTTGATACATGATCATGAAAGTAAGAACTTAAATCCTTGAACACAAATAGTTTTACACATAATCCCTATTATATGTATGAACTTAGGAATTTCTGTTGGCTACCAATGCATTAGACCCTCCCAAAGTAGACTTAGACTATCCAGCATGTTTTCTTACATAGAACCATATATTACATATCATAACAAATGTCCTGTATTCACTTTTTTCACAATAAATGAGATATGAGGATCATTTTTCCCCAAGAGATGGAACATGAGTTTTGCAAGCCTTCTCTGAAAGAAAAAGTCTAGCATTTCATTTTATCATGAGTATGCAACCACGTTAGATTATTGAAGAAAGTAGAATGTTGGCAAGCATTTAAAAACACATCTTTGTAGGAATTTGACCTCATAATTATACTCTTAGTGTAGATAAATATAACCCTAAATCATATTTGTGTTCTTTTTCAAGAGAAATATTAGCATTCAATGAGTCTTATGGCAACAACACACTGTCTTAAGATGCATACTCATGACATACACTCCACTGAGTTTCTGGAAAGATCCATCATCATTTCTAGAAGCAGTGCTGCACAGTATTGATAAAGTGCCTTTCTCAACAGTGTAGCAGAGTGCAGTGACTTCATCTGAATAGGAATGATATTCACTTAGTGGCTTTGCCCTGAGCAGGGCCTGGGTTGGGGATGGATGGTGTCATTAAAACATCAAAGCTACTGGAGCATTCAAAACTGCAAAGTAAACAAAGTGCTTTAAGGAAAAGCTGAAGCAGAATGTTAAGTGATTGAGGCAGTATACTGATGTCTGGAAATTCCAGAGGTCAGCTAAGGAATTGGTCACAGAATCTGTTTTCTCTGTAATTGGAAACGATACAGCAACAGGTTCAGTAAAAGCAATTTCTAGTACAGGTTCTTGGCTTACTTGTAGGTTTGATTCATTGCTCATTAAATTTTATAACATATATCATGCTTAATTTCAGAACCTAATACTACAGTGCTGAATAGTTTACTGAACATTTCAAATCCACAAGACAGAGAACCTGCTCAGGTACATCTACAGGGTTAAGTAACAAGCTAGAAATAAGAGTTTAGAATTACTGAAAGGACAAATTGAGTATGTTCATTGTGACTTTCTTTGCTATAAAATCTATTAGCCTGCAGAATCACCACCTAAAGGGATCCTATAAAGTCCATTAATGCCATTGTGTAGAGTCTATTGAACAAATGCAGAAAAGCACTTTGGAGAAAATAAATATATGAAAAGGAATAGTCTCTTTAAATGATTTTATCTCTATTTAGTAAATATATAAGTACTTTTTTATGTGCCATCTCCACTTCACAGTGTTTATTCTGTCTCTTAAGTATGGTGAAGTAGGCTAGGAACCAGCACAGTATTGCCCTCCATTTTTAAAACTCAATTGTTTTCAGAAGCTCTTCCCAATAAAATACAAATTCTTTTGAAATAGTGATATTCTTTTAAGCTCATTGTTATCATTGATATAACTCATTATAAAAGAAAACTATTAATGAATTTTTTTATTTTTGATTTGTTTTATCAAGAAAGGGTTTCTCTGTGTAGCCCTGACTCACTTGAAATTCACTTTGTAGATAAGGGTGATCTGAAACTTGTAGAGCTCCTTCTGCCTCTGTCTCCTGAGTGCTTAGATTAAAGGTGTATGCTACCGATGTCCAGCTAACATTTTTAGTGCTTAGAAGATGTACTTGATAGTTTTCTTATAGAGGAAGAAACTCATTTAACAAAATGCCTCCATAAGATTGGGCTATAGGCAAACCTGTACGGCATTTCTTCCATTAGTGGTTTATGGGTAAGGGCCCAATCCCAACCTATTTTTGGTGGGTCTATCCTTGAGCTGTTGAAATTGGGTTAGATAGAAAAGCAAGCAAGGCAAGCCATGAAGACCACGTCAGGAAAAACCACCCTCAATGAGAGTGGTATCAGCTCCTTTTTCCTGGTTCTGTTTTTTGCCCTGCTTAAGTTCCTGCCCTGACTTCCTTCTCTGATGAACCACAACATAGAAGTAAAAACCCTCTAAATGCTTCCTTCTCCAAGTTACTTCACCTCAGAAATAGTAAAACTAATTGAGACAGATATGGATCTCCCTTGTACCTGTATTTCATTCTGAGAATAATTGAATACCATCATATATTGTTGTCTAAATGGTGGGTTTTATATTCAGTAGCTAAAAACAGGTTCTGGTTTTTGCCAAGTTTCACCGTTACCATAATCTAACCTACATAATAAGAGGAAGTAGGTGATAATGGTCCACAAGGAAATGTAAGGATTTAGAAAACAATAACGTCACTCTTTAGCTCAGAAGGGGCTAGAAGTGTTCAAGTTCACAGATATTTATCCTGTAATCTTCTTAGGTTTAAATTCCTTTCACACTCCACTAGTGAAAGAACAAACTTGGAGAAAAAAAGACTTTTATAAATTGTAATTCTGAGTTTTAAACAAAGCTTATTATAATCTCTCTACAAGCCTTTGCTTTCAATATTACTATAATTATTTTAGATTTATTTTATATTAGTGTCTAAAAAGTTAAGTCACACATATTATACCATGAAATCTTCTCAATGATGTTGTCAGTGTATAATGCTTTCACTCATTGTAAGAGTCTTAATGCTTAGTGATGTTAAATTAGCCATTTAGAAAAGAACCCAAGATGTTCTTGTCTATCGGCTTATCTTCATGCTTCACTGAGTAGAAACTTTGGTTCTCTTGTGTTGGCTTTAGTTACTCTACATGGCCATTGTAAATATACTTTTCTTTACAGTAAAGCACATTATTTTAGTTTCTAAAAGTAAAATGTTATTTTGCATAAGAACAATATTTCATGTAGACTATTATACATGTAGTCTCACTGAAGACCAGACACCTGAACATTAGCTGGTAAATCATAGTCACATGGCAATACACCGATTATTAGAAATTAGTCAAATTAATATGCAAGAGTTAGCCAATAAGAAGCTAGAGCTAATGGGCAAAGCAGTGATTTAATTAATAGAGTTTCTGTGTGATTATTTTAGGACTAAGCAGCTGAAATGAATAAGCGGCCTCCACCTACAAATTGGTGCCCACGTGGTCAATTAAAATCTACTTAAATCCTGAGAGACCTTGCAAAAGAATTCTAGGCACTAAAATACAAAGTTTAGCTCTATTTTTTCCCTGTGGGCTTTGCTTGCTGTCAACAAACTGTGGCTACTTTAAGAGAGGTTTGCCTGATTCAGCGGTAGCAGGAAAAAGGCCACACCATTTTGAAATGCCAGCTTTCTGGGCTGTGTTGCTGGTGTGACCTCTGGCTCTTCCAGGAGACTGATCATTTGAATGAGGTTTGTGAGCAGTGTGCTGTGACTTGCTTGGTGGCAACTTGGACCAGATGTGTGCCAAGAGATGAGTCACTGTGCATGACTCTCAGAGGTGGCAAGCAGCTCTGCTATGCTGGACTAGGAAGGGCAAGTAGGAGTACCATGATTCTGCTTAAGTTTTTAAGAAGCACATAGCATTTTAAGAAATGCTCCTGGACAGTAAATAATTACAGATACACAATAGAATGAATTCAGGCATAAACAACCTCTAAATGGGTCACAGTGTTGGATAAATGTACGTAGACTTGGGAGAGAGAAGAAAAATAATATAGATAGTAATAAAAGTAAGTAAATGTTTAAAAAAGGTAGAGTCTTTAAAGAGACAGAGTACATACAGTCATAAATTAAGGAGTCAAGATAATAAAATAAATATTAAAAAAATAATATGGTAAAAACAAGCAAGCCATGTAAAGATTTAAAATTGACAGAAAGTCTGGATTATGTATATTATTGTGTTATCTTTGAATTTTTTGACTGCAGAAAGATATTTGACTCTAGGGACTGCTAAGCTAAGCCAGCATATATATCTCAAAGGTATGTTGAATTAAAAATTGGAGTCTAATGATACGTTGCTTTGGAAAAGAAGTTCTTTGGCTTCCACAGAGTATGAGAACCTGTGGATTCATTCTAAGCTGATATGGTTTGATGGACCAAACCACGCTGAAAGGTTGCCTTGAACACCCCTCAAAAAATTATTTCACCCAATTAATAGCAGAAAGTTGTTTGGAGAATATCTATGTCCATATTCCCAAATATTGTTTATAAATGTTCTTTTAAAAGGAGATATACTATAGAGATTTGCATTGGTATGGATATTGATTTATTGATACAAACTTAAGGTCAATTTGGTTATATGTATATTTCTGCTTTTGATTAAGGTACTGTGTTTATGCAATTCATTAAAAATATAATGTATATTGAAGAAATACAGGTTAATAGATAATCATCTTTAATAGTCAATCTTGTAGTCATGGTAGTTAGATTATCTGGATGTACAGAGCTGTATTTCAGATAGAGTGGTAGTCTTCAAACCTTTCAAAGACTACAGAATGTGATATGTAAAATATTTTAAGAAGCTAGGACTTTTCATGACAGAGACACATTGGCTCCTGGCAGCACCAGTTACTTTAAGAGAATAATGGGCCTCAAAGAGGCTCTTTATGGAGTTTGTTAGCCATTTGGGCAAGGAGCTGCTCTTGCCTGGACTGCTTAATGAACTGGACATGCAGGACCTGCAGAGAAGTTACTTCTGAACTTGCCTAGAGGTGAGAAGATACTTCGGAGTTCCTGCTTCATGAAAGAGTCTGCCAGACATTATGCAGGACATAGAGGAAAGTGACTGACAAGCTGCCAATATAGGCAAACTATGTTTAAAATTTCTTGCTTCATGGAAGAATCTACTGGACACTATGGGCCTGTAGGCTGAAGATAGATGCCTCAATGGTACTAAAGAACTTTGTGTGACTGTCCAGATAGTAAAATGTCTCTGTCACTTCTAGAGTTTTGGAAGTTGCTTAAAATGCACTTCCTTTTTACTTAGGTAATATTATATCCTTCTGGAGTCTTTGATGGAGTTAAAGAGTAGATAATAAGTTTTCCTTAGTTATGGTAAGAGATAAAGTACATAGATATATTATATTCAACATATATATATATATATATGTATATGTAATTTTGCCTCTGTTTCTATGTACTCCTCACAGTACCTGCTTCAAACAATTGACTTCTAAAGCACTTTGCTTCTCTATCTCAATGCTGGTCTGACTAACACTACTCTTGAAAGAATCAAGGAGAAAGAATATGCAGAAGTTCTTGTTTCATGGATCCTTTTGGTCACTTTGAAAAGTTGTGATATGAACTACTTTAGGTCATATAAGGTCCTCAATTTTAGGACAAATGATAGTGATTGATAGTGCTCATCACATAGTTTCCAAAGAAAAGTACGGCATGTGTACCTTGTCATTTAACACCTTCTATATTTATTTCTTGTTTTGAAATATTTTTCTTTCTTCTTTGAAAATTTGGTACATGTGTACAATATGCTTAATTATAGATATTTATACCCCCTTATTTCTCACCCCAACACCTCCCAGACTCTCCAACAGTTCTACCTGCAACTGTCTGGACTCTACTTGTAGTTCACTGAATCCAATTAACGTTGTTGGTATATGAACATTATTTAGGGCTATCTAACATGGACAACCTATCAGAGACCACATATCTGGCATACAAACAAGCAAGCAAGCAAATCTTACTGTCTTTCCTCAGTTCCCATTCTTCTGAACTCGGATCTAACCTATGTAGAATTTTTACATTGATCTTATGGAAGCAACTGCAGCCATTTTGAATGCTTACATTCACAGGCACAATCTAGAAAGTTATGCTTCAATGTTTAGGCAGTTTTCGTTAACCTCTGGTTGTGCAACCTTTCCCTCATCCTCTTCCCTCTCCTCTCCTTCTTTCTTCTCTTTCTCCTTCTCCTCACCAACTTAGGAGAGTTTTGTGGGATTACTTGAATGAGAATGACCATGTCATAGGTACTTATATTTGAATAATTGGTGCCTAGTTGGTGGAACTATTTGTGATGGATAAGAAGTTATAGCCTTGTTGGAGGAAGTGTGTCACAGGAGGTGGGTGTGAAGTTTTAGAAGACCCCCTGTGTGCTTTCTGTGATCCCTGCTGCAGTTAGAGATGTGAACTCTAGCTCTAACTGCATGTGTGTGTGTGTGTGTGTGTGTGTGTGTGTGTGTGTGTGTGTATTTTTACATGGGTGTGTTTGTGGCTATATACATGTGTATCTATAATACAGAGAATAGAGAGGTAAGGAACCATCTAGTATTTTCAAAGTCTAGTGTCAGATTCATCCTTCTCTTACTTTAGCTTCTAAAGTACTGATACCACAAATATGTGCCACCATCGATGTTGTGTTCACATAATGTCAGTGAACTTATTGGCTTTTTTTCTATTTTTATTAATCATTGATAGTCATGTACTGTTTCTTATCTATAGTTTGAACTTTACTGTAAGAACGGCAAAATTATATTAGCATTTATTGGGCCAGAACTATCAGAGAATTCAAATATCTATAGACTTAGAACAGAGTTCCAAGATAAGTCTGAAATACTCTGTAGAAAAAACAGTAAAATTAATTGGAAAACAGCTTAATAAAAGTAAGAACAAACAAAAATAAAAAAAAGTATTGTCATTTTAGGTAGTCCTGGCTAAACTGAATTAAAATATTGTGAAAAAAAAGCCTCAGATAATCACAAGAAGTAGGTACTGGTTTTTAAAAATATTGAGAAAATATTCATGTTAATGTGAACACAGTATAGACATTTTCAAAGTTCTTTTGTCTGTATTACTGATAGCAAAGGTCAGTGTGCTCTCATTTTGGCTGAAGTATTCTTATCAGTCTGTTAATAAAACCTGCATTATTATAAGTAATTTGTCAATTCAAAGACCTTGTCAGAATTTATATATTCTGCCTTTGTACACAGAAAACTCATTTGTAACCTCATTTTATATTCTTCTTAAATCCCTTTTATGGTTATGGATAGACTTTTCAAGGCACGAATCTAAACATCTTCAGATTTCACATTCCTTCATTTTTCACATTAATTAAGGGAAGTGATCATACTGGACAGTGATTCCCAAACCTCTGGTGATTAAAAAACAACAACAACAACAACAACAACAAAACAAAAACAACAAAATAAAAGAAAACTTCTTCTTTTTTAAAAAATCTATACTGAGTGTGCTTTGTTTCTTCCATTACTGCATGCTTTTTATCTGATTTTGCAAGTGCCTGAAGTTGTTCTTTTTCCTAACCATAGTCTTTGTCATTCTTCAATTCCCAGGCTAGTCCCTACAGCAAAACAAAACCAGCCCAACCACCTCTGCCAACTCCTCAAGCTACAACCCTCTTCATAGGCTCATGAAAAATAAAGATAGGACTTCACTTACCTCCAAATAAAACAATATGCTTTGCTGCAGAAGCTGTCCTGTGCCTTGGTGTGTGTGTGTGTGTGTGTGTGTGTGTGTGTAACACACCTTGACCTTCATAATTTTTTTGTTGTTGTTGAGGACATGAATCAGTTATTTTCATTTTCACCATAACAGACACAAAAGCTCATCTTAGCTCTCAAGTGTAATGAAAATAATACAAAATTTGGATTGTCTCTTTTGGATTCTATCTCCTAATGGACAAAACAGAGATTTCATTTTTCCAAAGTTCTCTAATTTATGGTAACCCTTTGAAGGCATTGATAGACTATCAATAGATTGGACTGCGTTTCTAAGAAAGTGAATCCTCAGTGGCGTGTGAAAACTTGTTATTGGAAAGATAATTTGTTTGCCCCTGTTTGTATTATTTTCTATTACTTTATCAAATATTTTTCTAGGTAATAATTAGATTTTTTTGGTATTAATGTTTACATTATTTTTATTTACTATATATGATACTGAGATTAGAATAAATTAAATGCACACGGTGTGCTTAATGAATTAATGAAAACTCTCCAAGCATAATAGTGAAAGTGAGTCACTTAATTCTTAAATTATCAATAATTATTTTTCCTACAAATGAGAAGCTGTTAACCATTACTTTTCAGTATTTGCTGTTTATAATTTGTCTTGAATTTTAATGATAAAGTATTCCTTTAGAACAAAAGCTGAAATAACTTTTTGTCTTTTGGCTTCTATCATCTTAGAGGCAACAAAAAAAACAACAACAGCAAAACAAACAAACAAACAAAAACCTTTTGAAGTCCAAAGTATTGAGTCCAGACGTCTGTTGTAGAAAATCAAGAAAGTCCAGGCGTGTGTTGTAGTTAATCAAGCAATCACTAACTTTCCTCCATGCCCTGGAGAAATCTCCATCTTCTCAAAGACAAATAATTCAGACTCTGCAAGAGATAAGGAAGCATAGAACTCAGAAAATGTTTCAAATGTAATGAACAATCATTTGTTCCTGATTTGGTTACCAGTTTTGGATAATATTAGCCTACAAATTACCAAAAACTTCAAAGCAAAGGAAGTGTATATATGTGTGTGTGTGTGTGTGTGTGTGTGTGTGTCCATGTGTGTTTCACTGTACATTACAGCTACCTAAGGTATAACCTGAAATGACTCGTTCCTTTTTGTTAGTTTTATTTTATTATTGCAAATAAATTTTGCTCTACAAAGGTTTAATTTGTGGTAGAAGATATTCAAGAACAAAGAGTTCAAGAGGATCAAGAAAGCAAGCATCCTTGAGATATGAAGGATTCATGTTTTTTCTTTATATTACTCTTGAAGAAATATAGAAAATGGATTAAATACTTAATACGGAGAAACCTGAATACATGCTCTGTTTTCTAGGAGAAACTTTGAAAAGTTATTTTCCTTAAAATACACAAAGAATGATGATTCTAAATTGCTAATTTAAAGTTGAAGCTTCTTAAAGTAAGAAGAAATCGAAGTAGAATCTTAAATATATGTATACAGTTTGAACCTGTAAAAGATTATAAATCAAGATACAAGTAATTGACAAAAATTGTCTATATGCTTTAAACAAATTTTATGCCAAAATAAGTGTGTGTCTTCATTCTAAACTTTGTTCTAATGTTTAAATGAAAACCCATTAAGCAGCCTTATTTTGATATTATCTACTAGCGGAAACACTGAGGCAAATAAATAAATTTGTATCTAAGTTGATAGACCAGTATTAAAGTTGATCATTTGCCATCTAAATTCTGATCACAGATGCGTTGCATTGCTCATGAGAACACATTTCAAAGACAAGTATCTATACAATTTTGGTGATGGGGAGAGTTTCAAGACAGGGTTTTTCTGTGTAACAGTCCTGGTTATCAAGGGACTCATTTTGTAGACCAGGCTAAAATTGAACTCACAAAGACCTATCTGTCTCTGTCTCCAGAGTTCTGGGATTAAAGGCATGTGCCAACACCATACATCTAAATATGTAATTTACTTATCAAAACCCTGAAACACTTTACAGCTTTAGGTAGTCACTTAACTTCTAGTACCAGTCTCATAAAAAATGAGGGGATGATTAAATCTCTATAAGATACTTGCCATTTAAATTTGAATAGTATAGTGGCTATGGACTGACTAAAGAAATCAAAATGTTTTGAATATTGCTGACAATTACTTTTTATATGTTGATATCGTATATATGTAGGGATGTATATATTCATGTGTGAGCGAGTCTGGAGAGGATAGAGACAGAACGAGAGAGAAGAGGAAGGTGACATAGGAAAAGAGAGTTCCCAGTACTTATCTGTCCATTAAAGCACCTAAAATTTACAAGATATTTTTCTTTTTGTTTGTTTGTTCTATATTGAAAATAGATTTTTTTTTCACGTAATATATCCTGATAAAGATTTCCCTTCCCTCTATTACTCTCAGTTTGTCCTACCTCCCTTCCCATCTGGATCTTCCACTTTCTGTCTCTATTTAGAAAACAAACAGGTTTCTAATGACCAATAATAAATTAAAATAAAATAAAGCAAACCAACACAAAGGAATTAGACAAAACAAATGGGAGAAAAAGATCCCAAGTGAATACAGAAGAGACAATCATTCACAAACTCACCTAGCTCACAGTAACACTAGACAGAAAGCCATAACACATACACAAAGGATCTGTAATATAAAAAGAGAGAAGAAAAAATGTACACAAATAACATAAAATGAAAATGAAAACAATAAATAAGGTCAAATTAAATATATATATACATACACACACACACACACACACACACACACACACACACATATATATATATATATATATATATATATATATATATATATATATCCCTAACAGGGCATTATGAATAAAAATTTCCCAATATGCTCATGAGTTCTTTCTCTGTTGGCTATCTACTGCTAAGCATGCAGCCTACCCTTAAGAGTAATTGTTTTCTCCCAGTGAGACTCTCTTGAAGAAACCTACATTAATTTGAGAGGGGTTATCAATTAGAGATTAATTCTGTAATAAGACTGAGGAATTTTGTCAAGTTCCATCCTCGATGGGTTGGTACCAGATTAGAGGCATGTGGATTAGAAATGTTAGGTAGGCAAAATAGAGATACAAAATATAAAAATAAAAGCTAGAAACACAGATTAGAGTTGGGAAGGCATCCCAGTATTCACTGAAAAATAATTCACCCACATTTTTTTTATGTGTTTTATATACTCCAAACCAGAGGATGGGGGAAGAAGGCAAAAGACTGTTTTACCATGACACAAAGAACAAAGAAAGTTAGTACCTCTTCAAATCCAGAACATCAACTAGATCCTGAGCTAAGTATTCTGTTATTTAGGCAGAACATGCAGTGATCACACCCTAGGCCAAGCATCCTGCTGATAGCCACAGCCTTGGTCGTATCTCCTGTCATAACTTTAAAGGAGCAAGAATAGGCCTCAAGTCTCCAACCCTTGGTCAAGGTGGAATGGCTCCACATCCATGAGCTTTGAAAGGAACATGTATACTTCTCCTTTCAGCTCTAGAACCCCTCTGCAGCAGAAACCTGCAGATTCTGTACTTGCTGCTTCACTCTCTGAATTCATGTTTGTGAAGATCTTGTTGATTTAAAGAACAAGTTTTCTTGATGTCCCCTTCTTTTCTGGATCTTACACTTTTTTATTCCTCCTCTTCCCTAGAGTTCTCTGAGCCCTAACGGAATGGAATTGATGGAGATATCCTACTTAGGGCTAAGTATTTCAGGGTCTCTCACTCTCTGCACAATGCCTGCCTATGGGTCTCTGTACTTTTCCTCTGCTGGTGCAGGAGGAAACGTCTCTTGGTTAAACTAGGCACTGATTTATGAGTATAGCTGATGTGGGATTCCCCCTCTGTATGCTGTGATTACCATTAATGAATAATGAGACTGTTTGGACCTATAGCAGGACTGATCTTATCTAGATGGGAAAAACTAAACTGAATGCTGAGAGAAAGAAGGTCAAGTTAAGGAGAAGTTATATAGCCCCTCCGGAGACAAATGCCAGAACTTTACTTGGTAAGCAACAGCCTTATGGCGATACACAGATTAATAGAGATGCATTAAATTAATATGTAAGAGTTAGCCAATAAGAAGCTAGAGCTAATGGGTCAAGCAATGATTTAACTAATACAGTTTCTGTGTGATTATTTTGCAGTTGAGCAGTCGGGAATGAAACAAGTGGCCCTTCTAACAACATATAGCAGAACATCATTAGTAGTCATTTTATTGCTATATTTGTAGTTTGTTTATTGCTATTGTTTTTAGAACAGTAGTATTGGGTTTTACCCTATGTTCCTGCACTATATGGTTGCAAGCTCTTGGTCACACAATCAGTGTCAGGTATGGCTTTCATCTTATTGTATGAGCTTTAAAGGAAATGAAATATTGGTTGGTTACTCCCACAAGCTCTGTGCCAATATTGTACTACCATATCTGCAGTCAGGACCACCACTGTAGGCCAAAGGATTTGTGGCTCGGTTTGTGATTGTTTTTCTCCTTTGCTGTCTTTCTTATTGTATATATCAAAGATCCTTACCTGTATGTGTAGGCTTGAGGTGGATGTCTCCATTTCCAATGAGTTACATAGGTGCTGTCCTTTGCAATGGTGCCTTGCTGTCAGCTTGTGTACAACAAATGAGTCTTGGCAATAGCCTGAGTAGTTTGGTGTTTCTTATGGGACCCTTGTGACCATAAAGAAGACAAGATTTCTGAGTCATGGATATTAAAATGGGCACTTAAGTGGCATGAGGAATTGTCAATCAGACAACTAAAGTAAGAATTTCCTGCTAATCTTTCCATTTTGCTTTTATTTGTAGTAGACAGTGAACAAAAGGGCAATAAGAAATAATCAAGTTAAAAAGGATATCTTGCATTAATTTGAAAAATTTCCAAGAATGGTTAACCAAGGCAACCCTTGACTGTTACTGCGTCAGTTTTCTGAGTATCGCATACTTCAACCCTGAAAAATGTGTGCTTCAATGCTCCCAAGTTTCCTACCTTTCACCCTACCCTGGCTTTCTGCCAGCAGACAATTCATAACTCTTCCTGACATTTATTTTAAAATGTTCCCTTGTCTGCTGGTACACTTGCTGACCTATGACTCAAACTTGAAGTTGGAAAGATCAAATTACACTGCTCATTTTTGTCTGGCTGAAGTCTTCATCTCTTAGCATAATATGTCAAATTAAGAAGGTACTCTTTTATAAGTAAGAAAAGACAAAGAAGAAAAAAAAAGAGAGAATACCTTCCCAGGCACAATTTTTTCCATTCTATTTAGAAATGGGCTAATTATTTGTCCCTCTCACCACACTGTACAAAATATATTTTACACTTTCATTCTTGTAGACCAAAGAATTTAGTATTGTGATGCTCACAAAGTTGGCCCTTAAAGGTACTGCTAACATGAACAGAGATGAGGGAATTTGATCATGAACAAGGTAACTGCAAGAACTGCAAGATAGATAATTATAAAAAGAAAAATCATAGAATTATTTCCTAGAGTAGTAATTTTTGATTTCTTTGCATCTCATAAAAATTTCCAACAGAAACAATATGCAAAATGAACTTAAGTGAAATTACAGTATTTTTAATTACAACATATATATATTATAAAAGCATAATAACATTATAATCTCTTTCAGTATAGAATTTATTTCTAAACTACAATCCCTAAATGGATCTACCTAGATATGCATATACTTATTTATGTTTGTGCATGTGTGTGTGTATATGTGACATACCCGTATGCTGGAGATACACACATGCAAACACAGTCATACACACACACACACACACAGAGAGAGAGAGAGAGAGAGGTACACACGCACATATTACCACAGATATTTAGAAGATGTTAGAGTTGGAAATGTGAGATATGTATGTTGTTTAGAACAGGAAAAAATTGTTATATTTTAGGACTGAAGGAACAGTGATAAATATGAGAGACTTAATTCTGTTATGGTTCCTGTGAAAAGTAATTGACATAATCAAACCTTTTTAAGTCTCAAAGAAAGTAAATATGACATTATTTCTATCAAAGATTAAAACTATACAACATGTGTCCGTGATATGTTTGCATATGTGTAAGGCTTTTCATGCTGACATAGAACTCCAGAGCATCACAGGCTACTAAGGTCACCACCATTTTATTTTTAGCATGACTAAATGTTTTATGATAAAAGAATAAGACAATACCATAATGAAATTCCTTTTTAATGTATATATAAATATTGATATATGTTTATACACATGAGAGGAATTTAATATTATGGAGCAGTTTTATTTTCTAAGAATTATTTTGTATGCATTACTCACTGGAAATAGGATACTTTATAATTAAAATATTAAGTAATTATATCCTAGTAAAGAAAATTTAACTTCTCAGTTTTATATTTTTCCTTCCATAAGATGTGTTATTTATGAAAAACGTTAATTTAATATTATAAATATATTAATATCTATTTCTAATAAATAAATTGTACTTTACTAAGGAAAAGCTTTGTTTTATTTCCCCTACTTGAAATCTCTGCTATGTGTACAATAATTGCTAAAAAAATTTGGAGTTATTCTACAATACTAAATGTTATGTTTTATGCTTTATAATGGGTTTTTCTTGAAGCCAATTTACTATTTCCCTCCATTGCTGCAGCAAATATTCACAAAACATTTTGCAGCATCCTGGCACTGAATGCAGGACTGTGACTTATGAATATGCTAATGAGATTGCATTCAACACTGGCAGAAATTCAGGACTCAAATACAATTATTGTCCTGGCAGTTCTCAGTGCTATCACACCAACCCTGACAAGGAATATTTAAGTCAATTAATATAAGATATAGCTTTTGAATTACAATGTGGAACATGATCAACATCACCACAACTTAGCAATTACGATATGTTAGTTACTACAATATTTTTTCATTAATATTATTAGAATACTGGACAGAAATTTCTAGCAGTAGTTTTCATGTGTTAGCATTATTAAGTTTCTGAAAGTTCATTTCCTCTACATTATTTGTTCTAAAAGTACCTCCTAGAATGATTTTATTCCTTGTTTCAATGCAGCATTGGATACCAGAAGCTTTTCTCAGCCATTTGCACATCCTGTTCTTACTGGTGAAACAAATGTTTAATGGAATCACTGTGGAGTTACACTTGGTTCAAATTTCAAAGCAGTGCTTTCCTCAAATGTGATAGCATGCCCTTAGTTTTTCAGTCTCTGCAGAACAAATTGACTTCGTGTAAACCTCTTGATTATGCAGTGTCAGACAGTTCTTTCAAATGTAAACCATATCAGTATTCAGGCCTTTGCTAAAAACTGTCTCCTCTTTGGTTTCCATGAAACAAAGGAGGGACAAAATGAAGAGTCATCTGCCTAAAGTCAAACAGTCTTAAAACCAAAGCATTCCGCTCCATCATGGGGAGGTTCATGAGATTCCTAACTTTCCCTAGGTGATTTCTGGGGAGTTGTTGTCATTGCTCCTATTTGTAAATCTTCATATGTTTAGTCATAACTTCAGTTGTTTCGCCACTGTACCACAGATTATTGACATGTCTATACAAAAACAATAGAGTCAGTCCTAACACATGCAAGTTCTTTAGACTTGTCTTCTGCCTTAGTGTTGACACATAAAATCATCATCGAAATGTGAAACCAGTTGTTTTTGAAACAGTATTAATAAAAATTAAGAATGCATATATCTTGGCTATAATGAATTTCTTCTGTCTGGCATTACTAGATAGGAAATGTTACAGCATATTCCAATATAAGTAAACCTTTAGAGTATTATTTAATGATATATCTATTTGATACTTATCATCCTGAATATATTAATAGAAAATATTATATAATTCTAACTTTTGTCATGCTAATTGCAATTAATGAGTTCTAAATAAATAAAATCACTAATAATACTATAGGGCGCACATTTGCCAAGCTTTTTTGTTTGTTTGTTTGTTTCATCAAAGGCCATTCACAAGGACATTTATTACTAGGGAGACATTTCCAAATTCAGGGACCATTGTAAGAAACGTGCTACTGGTCTCACATGTCTTTCTATATCATTCGTGATTTTACAAGTTTTCAAGGAAGCTGTTGACATGCTTATCAGCAGTTCTCAATATGTACAAGGTATGGTAATAGGTTTTATTCCATCAATAGCTTGTTTGTGATTGGTTTTTCTATTTTTCTTTCTTCTTTTTGTGCTGTTTGTTTTTGAGACAGAATTTCTCTGTAGCTTTGATGCCGGTACTAGAACCAGCTGTTGTAAATCAGGCTGGCCTCAAACTCACAGAGATACACCTGCCACTGCCTCAGATAGGCATGTGCCACCATCGCCCATATATTTCTCAAACTTTTAAGAAAAGGAAATCATTACAGTAACCTTTAGAAGCAAAAGAACAATTGTGATGTGCAGCATATGACCATACCAGTGTTTATTGTCTGCTTTCAGTCACGTTGAACATAGCATTGGTGATAGTTAAACTGTACTCTTCATTAATTACTTGGAAGTAAAGCATTATTAAATGTTTGAAAAGAACAATCAGTCATGGATGTGAAAGTCTCATATTACAATCCTAGATAATCAGTAGGTAATTCCAAATTTTACTGCGATTTTAAAGTTCAGATGAGTTATAGTTAAAGAGGGCTTTGAGACTGAAAATCTCAACTATTTTGTTTTCTAAAAGAAATTTAGACTAAACAAGGGGAATATTTCATCTGAAAATCATCAAGGGTATCAATGCAAGCAAATTGGAATATTCTCAGTATGTGTGTTTCTTTCTCTCTGGCCTTCCAGAACTGGTTTATGAACAACTTTATGACATTTACCACATACAGACTTTTTCACACTCAGGACCTTCTGTGCACTCCATAGATTCTTGTAAATCAGAAATAATGATAGTTAGCACCACTTTATAACTAAAAATGCGGTTTAGTGAAGTTCAGAAAATCAAATGTTTGCTATGAAAGAGAGCTAAATTCAATCTAACTATGTTTTGCCCAATTCTGTCATTCCTTTAGCACCATCTACAATGCTTGATTCATTATCCTGTTCAGTCATGTTGTATAATTTATTATCCGAATTTGAAAACAGAGAACACTGAAGCTTTTTCTTCTTTAGCTAGTTATAGTAAAAATTATTTCTTACTTGAAATATATAAACTCAATTTATTTTTGTCACCACAGAATTGCATGTGATAATATTTTAATTATATATAAAGTGGTAATGATATATGGAAAGACATATTTGCAGATTCCAGAGATGTTTGCTTCTTGAGATTTTATGAATGCATGCATAGTTATTTCTCTAATCTGCCTCATTTTCATTATTTTTAATCCCATTTTGAATTGTGCATGTAGTATTTGGCAAGCACTTCATCTATGACCGAGAGCCTGAACCTTTAAGCACAGCTTATTAAGAGGCTGAGTTTTGTCTTTAATAGGTTAATAATGCTGTTCTATTATGTTTGGCACATATGACAGTAAGATTTCTCGTAATTTTCAAGGGATTAGTTCCTTAAGAAGTCAATTATTTGGCTCTTTACTTCTCTTCTTCATTAAACTTTCCAACTGCTGCACAGTGGCACAACAGGGTCTTTGTCCACTGCTTAGAGGAACTATTTGTCGATTGTTTTGCTTCAAGGACGGCCTCCTTTGTCCGTGTTCTCCCACAGATCCAAAAAGCACCTCAGCAAAGAAGAAAACTAAAGGAAAAAAATGCAATTTTTATTCCTTGAGAATTTCATTACAGATGGAAAAGTTTTCTGTGTATTTCAAAACGTACTTAATTGAGAACTAAAGGAAAATTCATTCTGCATTTACACTGGGGACACAGAGAAAGAGACTTAAAAATAGAATGTTCTAAGAAAGAAAAAAAAAAGAACTGTCTTCTGGCTCTGGTAAAATGACAGTATTCGACAGGAGGCAAAATTGAAAGAGGAACAGAGAGCTTCCAGCCTAATATCTGATAAAATCAGGTTAGAAGTAGGATGCTCTTCAGAGTTTAGTAAAACCAGAAGGTATTTTTGATGTTATATAAACTATTCTTTACCTTTCATAGGTGAAAGAAAAATATTGCAGCCTGGAAAAACTAAATTTAATAATTTCTCATCCTCTAGGACAAGTGTCAGCGAATCACAAGGTTAGACTAAGATATAGCTAAGGTTAGTGTTGTGGCTAGTGGCTGACCATGGGAGCACTGAATTACATTTTTTTATCAGTTAATTTTCTTTGTTTGTGATGAGCTATTGACCCACTGACTGTTACATACAATGATGTAGTTACTGTTACTTATTTCTACGAACATAAGTTTGGAGGAGGCAATCTTCTATAAATTCTTTATCTACATTCTTTCATAGTCTCCAGGTCTCTAGTAAATTTGTTATTTATGAATAAATTTATAAGAGATTCATAAAAGGTTTGAAAATTTTCCTTTCATATGGGATGCTAACTAAATTCTGAAAACAAAACCCTGCCTCATCCCTGGTTTGGTGTATTTGTTCTTTCTCTTTTCTATCTTTGGTTCAATCACAAATAATGGTTATTAAGGGTTGTGTTTTAATGTGTGGCTCATTTGCCAGCTTCAGTGCCAGAGTGGTGTAGTTGAAGGTGCAACATATAAACTTTAACATATTTGCTATGTGCCCATTTAAAGATAAACCATTTGCTTCTCCATGAATTAGTAAGAATTGTATTTCTTAGAAATAGCACATGGAATTTGAAAACTGGATTGAAAAAAAAAACTTGTACAGGATGCGTGCAATACTATACATACTGGAAATGTATTTCAAAAAAAAAAAAGTGAATGGTCCCCAGGAGAAGTCAAACATTTCCCACTTGTTGAAAAAATGTATCGAGTGAGGCTTCTTTCGGTGTCTACTCTTTCTATAAATTAATTTTCTTTCTGAATTTGTTCTTTAGTGGATCCAGGAGAATGTGAATGACTTACATGAGCCGACTTGTCCAAAGAAGCTAGAAAAAACATTCTGAGAATAGAGAGAAACTTTCCCTAACAAAACAAAACAGTTTGTTGAAAATATAATTAACCTTGCATCTCTCTCTTCTTTGACTACACTGAAAACATATTTTCCCTTGGGAAAATATCCCTTTTTATATTCAGTGCTGAAATATTGTGTTGTTCTCAGGGTATTGCTACATTGAGGGACAGTAACTTCAGGGTCCCCTCCTTATGTTTGTTTAGTGACGTCTGTCTTCACAGAGAGAAGGACCCACCATCTGTGGGGCAGTGGGAAATGTTTTTCAGAGATTTCAAGATTCTTGATATCTGTGCATGAAATGTCATTACATTCTGTGTCAAACATGCTGTATATGTTTCCATAGAATCAAATGCACTAAGTGATCCTCATCTGCATTAAATATTTTCATGATATTTTTCTAATTTTATTCCACTCATAGTTTCTCAGAATATTTATATTGAGAAATTTATGATTTTTACAATAAAAACATTACATATAGTTATGAACCATAGGGGCAATTTATGCTTATAGATAACTACCCTCACTGTAGCAAATTCATGTTGAATAGGAAATTTAAAATAATTCATTGAATGATGTCATTAGTGTTCCTTTATACATGGAGGCTATAATGCAGAAGTATTAAGTGATGTTTTCAAGTTGATTTTTCTGAACTTTGGGATTTCTTGTAAGTTTGTATAGAGAAAAGAGAGGGTAGCTGGGAAGAACCCAAGGAAAAAATAGAAAGGGGATGATGTAATTCTATCTCAGTTAAAAACATACAACAAAAGGAAAGAATAAAAGAATGGTTTAGGCCCATTCTCAGCTACTCCTAAATAGCATATGTCTACCCATGTCTATTACCTATGACAGTTTACATGAGATTTTAATTGTAATCTGAATGGCTTAACTCTGCAAACACATGTGAATACCGTAGACAAAGGTAATTTTTTCAAGGGCACCTAGTAAGAAAAATAGTGATATTAAATTTTATTTTATATGTAGGCTGCTCCAGTACATATCCTCAGAGGGATTTGCTGAGAAAGTTACTTTGAATAGGATGACACATAAATTTAGGTCAACTTCTCTGTGAGGCAGCATAATAATTAGTAAATCAGTGAACGGAAAACTATATTTCTGTTCCAGTTGAAAAGAAATGTGTGAACATGTATGTGCACACATTTGTACATGTATGCTCTTAAAACAAGCATGGAAAAGGGAAATAACATCAAAAACCCAGAAGAGAGAATTGTCCTATTGTCCAGATGCTGAACTAGCTAGGTGAAAAGGAGCTGGCTGCTAAGGAGAATTCTCTTCTCCTAAGATTAATCATTTTCTTGTCATTAGCTTCATTTTGAGAATTATTGGAAACCTTCTATACTTATCTAAACTGAAGCAAATAAAAATACTATCATAAAGGCCTACAGATAGACATAACTTCTAATTATGTTCTATGTCTTTTAAATTATCTAGTTAATCAAAAATATTTTAGAATACTATTACTATTTATTTGGCTAAACCTGGAACAGATAACCTCTAAACCCACTTTTAATCACTTTTTATTTAAAAAGTAGTCAGTTAGTTAATTGCTTAGTTTTTACTTTATTTCACCCTATGTGCTCTCTCTCTCTCTCTCTCTTTCTCTCTCTCTCTCTCTTTCTCTCTCTCTCTCTCTCTCTCTCTCTCTCTCTCTCTCTCTCTGTGTGTGTGTGTGTGTGTGTGTGTGTGTGTGTGGTGAGTAAGGTTTTTATTTTTATTAGCACCAGACAGTCTTGACTTTGTTTGCACTATTTTGGTAAGAATGCCCTATGAGGGGAAGGGCCTTGGTCATGCCTTGAAGTAAAACTTCAGACTTTGTTGACTCTGCATGTGGAAGTCTTACCTTTTCTGAGCAGTGGGTAGGGGAGTAAAGTGGGGGGAAGGTGGGAAAATGGGTGGAGGAGAGGGGGTTGGAATAAGATAGCTATGTAAAATGAGAAAAGATTGTTTTAAATAATTACTAATATTTTATTTATCTTAAAAAATAAAACTCAGGACCGCGAGGGGTGCGATCACCCACTGATACAAGGGGACTGATCTAATGAGAGTTCACCAAGGCCGGTTGGACTGGGACTGAACGAGCACGTGATCCAACCAGATTCTCTGAATGTGGCTGGCCCGGAGCCTTTCTGAAAAGCCATTGACAATGACACTGGGACTTGTTTCCTCTGCATATACTGGATTTTGGGGATTCAGTCTGTTTGGATGCTCACCTTCCTGGACCTGGAGGGAGGGGGGAGGAACTTGAACTTCCCACAGGGCTGGAAGCCCTGACTGCTCTTAGGGATGAAGAGGGAGGAGGAGGTGGAGGGGGGGAGGGGGAGGGTGTTGGGAGGAGGGGCGGAAATGGAAACTTTCATAATTTAATAAACTTTGAAAAAAGAACCAGTTGGGCAAACTCTAGAAAAAAAATGTCCATATGCAATGTACTATATGCTTACGTAGGAGACATTTATTGATTGGAAGAAGAAAACTGGGATGAAGTCAGACAAGTCCAGTTTCTTTTTTGGTTGCATGAAAACAGTTAAAAAAAATAGCAAGTAAGCAAGTGGTAGAATGATGTTCCATGTCGATGTAATGATTAATGATTTACTTGTGATAAGAAGGAAACTAAAATTCTGAGGACGACTGAATGAAAGCACACTATGGCAATAATGGAGATCTGTTTCTTAGTATAACTGTCAATTAGTGAAGCAAATTGGAATGCACAAACTAGTACACGATAAATCGAGCTTATGTGTATTCCTAACTCTATAATCTGTATTTTGTCAAATCATTCCCTCCTTAATGTTTTCTACATCAAGACAGAAATATTTGGAGTGTATAAAATTCCAATAACTCTTCCCTAACACTGTGGCATCTCCCCGAATTCTGCCACTGTTTTACGGCCCCTCTTCTTTCCTTAGATTCTCGCTTTAATGTCAGGTCGTTGTTACACACCATGGATTGAATTCTTTCTCAATACCTTTTGCTTTGTTTGCGTTATTTTTTTCCTCTTTCACTTGCCTTTTTAAAGGGTGGATGTTAAAACTATGACTTCTATTAAATTCAGGTTCTCACCTGCAATTACTCTCATGGCCAGATAATAAACAAAAACAACAGATGCTCATAACTGCTAATAAATTTACATTAAACGCCTGTAACAGAGGTTGAGAATGTCCCTTGATACTGTATTTCATTTTTCTGCTGCACACACTCTGTTATTCTCCCTGGCAATAAATCATCTTCTTGCCACAGCTCAGCCACAGTTGATAACCTTTAGCATTTTATTGGCAACCCCAATTTGTTCTGCATATCAACTCCCCCATCAGTACCTTTAACAATGTGCACTTTTCCTTTATCCTGTTGTTATAAATAACCTATTCAGGCTTGATGGCTGTTTTATACAATCATGTTCATAATGTGACTCTGCCTTCAATCTATTACCCTGGTGTGTTTACCTCAAGCATTCCTTATTATCTCTTTGTCCTTTACAACATCATTCTTTTGCTATAACATATGTTAAAATTTATTCAACCTTAAAACGTCCCTCTTATGCCCCTAATCATCCCTCTTTCTCTGTTATCCTTTCTTCCCTGCCAGAACAACACTGGAAAAGAATTTTTCCTGACTTAATCATTCCTTTCCTCCTTGCCCCACTTTATCTCTTAATCTCCTCTCAGTCATATTTTGATTGCCCTTTATAATGAGGTATCTCCCAATAAAGTCATTAATGGCATCTACAAGTATTTGTGCTAATAAACACTCTTCCTCCCACACAAATGGTCTGTGTTTGTGGGCACTCCTATAAACAATTGCTTCTTTTCATTATTTTCTTATTTCCTTAGTGAATTTGTGTGGGAGGACTGGTAATTCAGAACATTGTAAGCAGACAATAGATTATTATTAAATATACAGTGACGATGCTGACACTTGGTCTTCTTTTACCCAAATCTTTCATTCTTCAAACTGCTGTGTGAGTGTCTCTCTGGTAGATCACAGTGTCTGTGGCATACATAGGAATTCCAGTCACTTATATAAATACTGGTAGCCATGATAATCCTTACCAAGTGTCCTTATACAGATATATTTTTCCATATCCTATTATAAGTAATTCATAAAATAGAATATTGATTATCCTTTGGTTTCTTGGTGGGAGGATAATCCATTTACCTCCAATTTGTAAGACATATGGATAACTAGTGTATTTTGTTAGATCCTGTACATAGGAGTGATTTGCTTTTTACAAATATTTGTTTACTGGAGACACAAAACTCAATAATAACATATTTTCCTTTTATTATGCTAATTTTGTCTATTCTTTAATGATGTTTACACTAATGCCAACGTTTTCTTTAAGCAGTATTTACCTTATCTTTACTGTTTGCTTTGATATTTTTAATCATCTTTTTTATTGTTTTTATTGCACTATACATTTTTCTCCACTCCCCCTCCCTCCCACTCTTCTTCCACCCTCTACTATGATGCCCACACTCCCAACTTACTCAGTAGATACTGTCTTTTTCTCCTTCCTATGTAGATCCATGTATGTCTTTCTTAGGGTCTTTGTTATCTAGGTCTTCCCTACATTGAATAATACATTTTTCTATATTCTTTTAAAATAAAGCCATATCAAACATTGTTCACGTAAAAATGGACATCCTTTAGTTAGCAAGTAATTTATGTAATCAACACCATAAGAACAGTTTAGTATTTATTTTACTCTTTTCTGAGTCATAAGATGGATTTGGCTATTTTACTTCTTATTGCAACACCAGTACACCTCTTCCTTACTGCAGAAGGCAATTGTGCTGAATTATTTCATGTTTAAATAATGTGCCCAGATGATTCTTCTAGTGACATTTTAATGTCTTTTTTTTTCAGGTAGTACTTTCAAGTAATTGGGTCCACATTTTTCATACATAATAATAAACTATGTTACTCATTTCTTAGTTAATGACCTTGAGTTTATAAAGAAGATAAGTATCAAATAATAAAATATTTTTGACTATTGGAGGTAATTCAATAAGTAGTAAATTAATTGTTTTGTGAGAAATTATATTCCTTTAGGTTCATGTTGATTCATCTGTCGGAAAACATTTTTACACTGAAATAAATTTGAGATATGTTATGTTTCAATGAGCAAATTAGAATGAAATATTGTAAACTTTTGGTAGATATTTTGTTACTGATAAAATATTTTTCTTTAGTAATTAGACCATTTAAATAATCATAATCAAACAATAGAAGTTTGGTAATTTATAATAAAAATAAATTTATAAATAAGAAATTTGTTTCTCACAATTCTGTAGTCTAAGAAATTCAAAAACAAAGACAAGTCAACTTGAATTCATTCATTATTGTTAACTAAACATCCAATTCACTTCTAGAAGCCAAATATTACAGATTTTATTATCTTGGGATGTACAAATATAATTGTCTATCTATATATCTGCCAACCTGCCTGCCTGTCTGTCTGTCTGTCTGTTTTTCTCTCTGTTTATTAACTATCTATCTATATATCTATCTATATTTATGTCTGTCTATTAACTATGTATGTATTCATGTATCTATCTATCTATCTATCTATCTACCTACCTACCTACCTACCTATCTACCTGTTTGTCTGTCTATCTATTAACTATCTATCTATCCATCTATCCATCTGTCATCTATCTAGGGATTGGTCTACCTTAATCCTTTCCCCAATATCCCATGTTCCCTTGCAACCCTCTCAATATTGATCTTGATTTTGTTGTTGCTCTTGGTTTTCTGTTTGTTTGTTTGTGTATTTTTTATTATTATATTTTTTTCAAGACAGGGTTTCTCTGTGTAGCTCTGGTTGTCCTGCAACTCACTTTGTAGACCAGACTGACCTTAAATTCAGAGATTTGCCTGCTTCTGGCTCCCCAACGCTGGGATTAAGGTCATTTGCCATCATGCTTTGTTGCTCTTATTTTTAAGAAGGGTATCTCTGTGTAGCTCAGAATGGCCTTGAAATCTTAATCTTCCGCACTAGTTGCACTAGTTTTACCAGTGCTGGTATTGCAAGAATGTAGCACCATGTTTCCTTTCTGATTCAATTTCAAGTAGGACTGTGTCACATTGTTTATTTTGTTTCACACCCTACTTGATGCTCTAGCATTATATTGCGAAAATTGCTCCCCTAGGATATACAAAATGGTGCTTAGCTTTTTAATGAGGTTGGGCATATTTTTCAAGGGATGATATGTGTGATTTACTTAATGCTCCACAAAGACATCTTGCTTCCAACGTTTTCTGTAACCGGAAGTTTGCATAACATAAATCTTACATGGTAAATGAATATTCAACAAAACATATTTTCAAATGCAATCACTGCATTCAAAGGAATGTCATTTATTATAATGTGAGTAAATACTTCTACAAACTGTCCACAGATTCTACTTTTAGCAAAGTATGGAGTTGTTGGTTCACACATATGCTTCTTTAGGGAGAATACAAACACAATTTAAGTATACTTTAATGGCTTACCAAATTGGAAATATAAAGATAGACAGGATCAAAAGAATAGATTTTTCTCTCCTGAATGTGGACACTTCTTTGAAGATCTAGGATTAAATTTCACAGCTGTTAGCACCAGAATAATGGCAGAAACATCTTAGGCTCCTGGTGATAGTCATCATCATGAATTGAAGAAAATATAAAGCTATAAAATCTTGTTAAACTTCAGGAGATAAAATTCTTCAATACTAATTTCAAATAAGAACACAGAACATTAAAACTAAATATGGCACAACATACATGTTGAAAGGTTAGGATATACCCGAGATACAGATATATACTGACATCTTAATTACAGCTACCAGTGTTATCTGACAACAGTTCTTGACAACATATACTAAGGAGAGAGATTGCTAGTGAATATAAGTCCCTGTCAGACCTGAAAATCTCCAGACATTGTCAGAGCAGGCTCTTAGTAATTATTAGAAGACTCTCTTCTGAACTAAATTAATTGTAGAGATGTAGGTAGGGAAAACAACATGTCTGTAGTCAGCGGTTTTACTTAACTGATTTTGAAAGAGAAGTCCCCTTAGCTGTATTATCTCCTTAAAGCACGCAGTCTTTCAGATGGTAATATTACTAATATTATATAGATTTATATTACACCATATGTATAGTGTACAATAATAGAGAATTTTGTGTATGTGCATGAACATATACATATGTAGATGATGACAGATAGATAGATGTATAGGCAGATCATAGTAGAATAGACAGAGAGACAGACAGACAGATACATGCTAACACACACTTTCTGCTTTGCTTCTCTTTTACTCTTATTATGTATAGGCAACATACTTGATCTTCCCTCTTAATCAAAAATTGCTTTCATAGCTGTAATTTATTGACATAAGCTATCAAGGAATTTAAAAAGATTAATGAAGTGTTTTGTTTTGCCACACTGACTGCTATGTGTCAGTCCATCTTTGTATTGCAAAACCTTTGCGTCTTCCTAGGATATCCCATTGCAATAAGAAGCCATGTGACCCTGGCTTAGACACAGAAGAATTTGTAAGTCACCTGTTACAAGGAAAGGACTATGATTATATATATATATATATGATGTTATTTTACGATATATTAATTTAGCATCTGCACTATGATATCCATTTGGAAAATACTTTAACTATTTATTTTATTGCTATATTAACATCTAGACTTTAGTTAAAGTTTTTATATCCAAAATTCTAAGCTAATATATTAAGAACACAAAATAAAACACCAAAGGAAGTTTAAACTCACATAAACAGTTACAGTTTTTCTTCAACACTAAATGTGTGGACTCTTGTCTGGTGGTGGTGGCTCAGGCCTTTAACTCCAGCATTCGAGAAACAGGAGGAGTTGGATCTCTTTGAGTTTGAGGTGAGTCTGGTCTACAAGAGATAGTTCCAGAACAGCTAGGAACCCTGTCTCAAAAAGCCAAAAAAAAATGTTTAGATTCATCAATTTTTGATATATATATATATATGTGTGTGTGTGTGTTTGTGTGTGTGTGTGTTTGTGTGTGTTTGTGTATGTTTGTGTGTGTGTGTGTCTGTCTGTCTGTCTGTCTCTCCGTCTCTCTATCTATATGTATATATATATGAAGCTATAAATTTCCTTGCAGTTACTTATATACTTTTTACCAATTGATTATTCTTGTCTATAGGAAAATGAAGGAGCCTGGATGCTCTGCTCCTTTATCTTCCTATTTCTCTGTGTGAGAAGCTCAGCAATACAAGCATGAGAAGCTCAGCCATATTACTATACCTTCTTGGAAGTAACGGAGAATGTCTTGTGCAGCTGTAGTATGAAGAAAAGTGAATATTAACAGTACTGCATGGGAATAGTAAAAGAATTTTTTAAATCTTGATTTAGTTAACTATGGATGATAAGATTTGTTGTATAACATTCTCCCCATCTCATACCGTTAGAACCAGTACTTACTGATTTACTACTTCACGGCAGCATACAGAGAACTTTTACTATCACTGGTACATTAGTGATGCTAGAGTTGAAATGTGGAAATTTTCAGCAACATTCAGAAAAAGCTGCAAATTCATAAGAAGCATTTGATTTTTGTTGCACATAGTATAGCTTTAGTTTCTGGCTGTGTGAGATGTGTGGTACCATATTCTAAAGTCTTCTTCATTGCTGGGAACTTTGGGGGACTTGTCATGAAAAGTTTCTTCTGTACATCTTAGCTTAAAATTTTTGTCTACTTTATGAAATAATTTTGTGTGGATACAAGACTCGTTAAGAACTTCTGATGTCATTTACAGTGAAACTTCACCTGAATTATAATGGCTTATGATGACCATTCAATTTTTAAAGAATAATAGGATCGGCTTAGATGTTTTCAGTAAAAGGTGAACATTTCACTTGAAACAAAACGGAAAGAAATGTCATATTAATAGAGGAATAGATCTCTACTAGTATCTCTAAATTTTCTATGAGGCAGAGTTAAGAGAAAACTGATAATTTTGTCTTTGCTGCCCATTAGGAGTCCATTATTTGAAGGTGTAGCATAACATGAGCTTCACCATGGGTTCTGGCTATCAGTGGGCTTCCCTGGTACTCTGCAGACACTTAATCGGCAGTAGACCACAGACAGAGATGGCCTAGTCCATCTTAAACAGAAAAACATAAACAAAAAATAAAAATATCAAAAACAAACAACAAAAAGAAAACAAGGTATAAAGGACTTCAGGACCGTGTCTCCAAACAGAAAACTCTACAACATTAGCTTTATAAGAAGGGCACTCAATATCTCAGTCTTTGGAGAGCTCAAATAAGATTCAGTGCCTCAAGCACTGATCCTCACTGAAGTAACTACTGAGGTAATGGGTAAACTAAGTTTGAATGGAAGCAGGTAGAATCCTCGCTGAAAATACTCTTGTAAGAAGAGATTTGTTGTTGGTGCTGATGTTTTGTTTGTTTGTTTGTGTCTATTTTGCAGTGATTATGATTCCTTGGGCTAAGGAATCTGATCCTATGTTTTCTAAAGATGAGTGACATACTAAAGACAGAAAAGACATAGACAATAGGTTGGATAGAGGAAAATAAAAGTAAGAGAAATTGGTAATATGATAGAAATGAACCCAATGAGCTTTCAAGGCTACCAGGGCTAGATTTATTTGGTGGCAAAGATTAAGGTTGAGGGAAGGAAAAAAGAATCGTGGGCAGAACTGCCATCAGTCAGCCCACTGCCAACCGAGCAGAAAGGAA
Source organism: Myodes glareolus (assembly GCF_982192425.1). Classification (NCBI taxonomy): domain Eukaryota; kingdom Metazoa; phylum Chordata; class Mammalia; order Rodentia; family Cricetidae; genus Myodes; species Myodes glareolus. Next base: position 70,805,483 of record NC_142037.1, on the reverse strand, counting down.
CAATTGCTGCCGTGCCAGATTTCCTCTGTGGAAAGGAGTTCTGAGTCAGGGTTTCCGAACACTCTCTGTCAGGCACAGGATAGGCAGACAACTCCAACTGGGCCTAGCAACTACGTTCTGACATTCAGTAAAGCAAGGGTGTAGGCAAGTCATAGCAAGGTTTAATACTACATTGTTGGTAGAAAAGGCAAGAAAACAGGTTGGGAAAACCATTGACAAGTGTGGACAATGTCACAGGAAAGAGTGCATTAATTTATAGAATTCAGCTCATCAACTGACTCAAGCATAGAGTGACATGCACGAATAATCCCAATATTTAGAAGACAGATGGGAGCAAAAGGATTAGGCATTAGGAATTCACAATCATCCTGGAAGAGAATAAACATATAAATATTCAGAAAACAGTGGACATCATGTTTCTTGAGCAAAATAGTAGACCTATGACCTCTCCAGCCCTGGCTTTTTAACCAGCTTTACGGTGTTGTTCTGCATCCAGCCATATCTGTCTTGCCTCTCTGGCAACATTGACCCTGATTTGTCTGATTGATTGTTTTGTAGTTAAATTGTTGATGATGTATTTCTGCCAGTAGCATTATGGAAAGTAGTTAGCAGGGAGGAAGCTTTTCTTTAGTTTTAGCTCAAGTTCTAATTTAAACATTTCAAACAAATTATGAGGCACCTTCAGCTATAGGATTTGCCATATTTCCTGGTGAGTATTAAAGAGTAAAGGGTAATGTTTGCATTTTCGAAGGGACTTCTAGGGGGCATTCCTCACCAATAAGTCACAGGAATGTATCTCTTATCTGGCTGGCACTGTGGTTCTGGGAGCAACAATATCTATTAACACAGGGCATCTCTATCTTAACTTTATAAAATTATGTTTTATTCTTATGCTAAAAATGTATATATTCATTTTAATTTTCATGCATCCTTAGTTTTCCTTTATACTTTCTGGCATTTTCCTAGTGTTATGAGGAAAACAAATAGTCGGTCCAGCATTTGCTATTTTAGAAAATAAGTTGTCGATGCAATATTTTTAATTACAGTAGAGAACAGCAGTCATCTTGTAATGTTTTTCCTTTGGTTCCATCTCTTACTTGGATATAGGGATATTTTATGATCAGAGAAGAGGTCTTTCCAGAATGTAAAAGGTCTTTCTTTGAATTTCTGTTTGGCTTATGAAATGATGAATAATAGCATTTACTAAGCCAAACAATAGCATAAACATCATAAAACGTTTTCTGGAAGCAAGATTTACACAATAATGAAATTACTCAGCCCCATCTTTGAGAATGATCATTATTGTTATTATTATTATTATTATTATTATTATTATTATTATTATTATACTACAGAGCATAGGAAGCTGTATGAATCACTTATGTACAATGCAAATTCATTTCTCTTCATAGTAGTTTCTATGAGATGCCTACCAAATTGAACCTTCTCCTCCTCCTCCTCCTACTTTGAAGCAGTTTTAGGAAACATACCAGTAACTGGATTAGATTGTCATTAAAATAGTATGAGATCATCTCCAGAGGAGGACTGTCAGGAGAGGTGATGGGTGTCTTTCGATCATGAGAAGGGTGAGAAGTAACTGGCTACCTTCCGGGAACAGGTGAAGCTACCATGCCTCGTCTTCACTGAAAATGGAGACCATCACTGAAAATAGCAATTGGAAGATAGGCAGAGGCGGATAGAACATGGGGATCCCAGCCCCAACAGATCCGTCTACACCACAGCTCCTGCTTTTATGGCTCAGGGTACATCATGCAAGAGACGACAGGAGGATTGTATGAGCCAGAATACCAGAAATCCTTCTGTGAACATTATCTCCTAGAATTTTGCTGCACAAACAAAATCTGAAAACTATCAATATCAACAAAGATGTCAATATGAAAGAGGAACATTGTTACAGGGTCCAATCCCTAGAAACTGAGCCATTTGTAACTGTTGATTCCTGGAAAGGTGAATTAGGCTCTTTGGGGATGAGGTCATCCTTGATGGTCATCCTTGATGCCATATTCACGCAAGCAAAAGAAATAGAGTCAGCATGCTATTTATATACATTTGTGCATACACACCTATATGTGTATATCTAATATATTACTAAAATTTTATAGATATAATTAAACTGGATTTTCATTCTCCTGCATGGACTGGCTTTGTGGGAGCCTAGTCTGTTTGGATGCTCACCTTCCTAGACCTGGATGGAAGGGGGAGGACCTTGGACTTCCCATGGGGCAGGGAATCCTGACTTCTATTAGGACTGGAGAGGGAGGGGGAGGGGGAGTGGAGGGAGGGGGAAGGAAAGGGGAGAAGGGGAAGAGATGGAAATTTTTAATCAATCAATCAATCAATCAATCAATCAATAAAAAAGAAGCTATCACCTCGAGAAAGGCAGACATAGGCAAGGTTCTATGGAGAGCAGCTGGAAGGAACAAAGGAAAAGGATAGCAAGGAAAGGGAGGTGGGACGTAACATAAATGAAATTTCATCAAAAACATTTAAAATAAGATAAATAAAAACTGTTTTCAAACAAAATAAATAAAAATCACATTTTTGAGAAAATGTACAATCGTACACAGAGGAAAACTCTCATGATAATATGAGTGCTTTCATGGACTATGTACACTGTATATAAATATCTATACTACTATTATACGAGTAGCTGCTGTATTATGTGCATATGCTTGCTCAAGATGACATGTGTAGACCTTGAAAACAGTAACTACATCTCAGTTATGGTGAAACTATGGTCAAAATCAATGCTCTAATTTTTCTGTCACATCAAACCTTTTTGACAATGTGACTGAAATTGTTTGGTTCCCCATCTTACACAAAGGAACTCTAACATACTTGGGTAGTAATTGGAATAAGCATCAAGAGACATGAATGAGTCTATTAAACAGAAAAACAACAGAATATAATTGTCAGGATATAAATTAAATTCACTTGGAATGTAAAGAGCTACATATGTTTATCATCAAAAATCTTTAAGAGACTTTACCAATGATGATCCAATAAATAAATAGATTGGTCTTCTGTAATTGTTCTTCTATAAGTGATATGCCACTGTGTCTCTGGATATAGATAATTCTATTATATTTCATAAAAATAATTCTAAGTAGGTATACTTTATATACTCTAAATTTATCTATGTAAGATTTTATGTCATCATCCATAATTATTATATGCTGGTGCTTTGCATATTTTAGGTGAAAATTATATTACATTGTTAAAGAAAAAATAATTCTCACTCATAAATTTTAAATTGTTATATACTAGAAGATAATTTTAAGTCATAATTTAGCTTTTTATATATATTTACACAGAGTGAAATATTTGGATGTGATTTTTCTCTGTATGAAAATGGCTCATTGTTCAAATATTGATATATATCAGTGTGTTGAAATGACTGTTCCTTTATTTTCTTTCACTTCAACAAGGCTGTAGCTGATTACAATAGCCATAAAAAACAGGCCATAAATTATTACAGTGTGCTCAGACATATCCGCAGACTTGACATTGCACTCTGCAGAATATCCATTGTTCCAGAACTGTCCTGGGTGCACAAGTGACAAACTGCAGAGAAATTGTCTTCCTTCAACGTGTTTCTCACTGTTACCATCAACAATATGGCTCTCCTGAAATCATTTAAATTACTACCTCACAAATGAGCTCAGACATCTCAGCTTATGAAAAATATTGTCACACGTCTAGAGAAGATATGGGGAGAGGGTAATCACTATATATTATATGTGAAATTGACAAAGAATAAGCTTAGTTAATAATAGTAATGATAATAATGCCAATTATGATGATGATTATGATGATGATAAAGCCTTGATGAGCCAGCGTGGGTTACATAGTCAGGCTCTGTCACAAAGCAAACAACACATAAGCAAATGAACAATTATAGAGAATTTACATGTGCCTAATAAATTTATGAAAATTCTTTAGAGTAAGTGAACAAATGAGATGTGATAATTCTAAGATGAACAGAAAAATATGAAATAAAAACAAGAATGGAATTTCATATTTTTCTCATATATTTTAGAAATAACCAACTTAACCTGATGAAATTTTATGAACAATGTTAGGGGAAAAACCTTGAAAGTCCTTCGTGAGCTCTGAACAACGAAGACCTTTTCAGTGCAGTATTTGAGCTGTGTAACATAGGACTCCCGGGAATGTTCAAGTCACAGAGAAGGAACAAGTGGAAAGGTACAAATTACAGTGTCTTTTTGTGACCACAAAATGTTAAGTTCTCTACAGGAATAAATGAGGAAAAGGAAACAACTATTTGAATGCAATGCCGACTGAGAATAATAATTAAGTATGCATAGAGTATCTGTCACACATTCATTGATCTCAAACAGCATTCATACAGTCTTGCTGGTGAGGGTTTAAGAAGGACTGAATGTCACCAAATTCAAATCTTTTTTTTTTTTTAGGAAAAATATCAAGAAAATATTTTGTATTTTAATGGAACTTATGTCTTTTTTTGATGCTACATCTAAATTGCTATTATTTGTGTAATAACTCTGGACTTTGGGGATAAGGTACACTCACTCAGTGGACAAGGAAGTTGCCATGCCAACATAAGACATAGAAGTCAGATCTCTATAACCCAATTTAAAATGAGGCCAGATTTAACTGGAGGCCCTACCTCAATAATAAAGTGGAAAGTAATAAGGAAGACATCAACATTAACTTTGGGCCTCCATACACATGCATGCATACATGCATGAACCAAAAACACATGTATGCCCAAATACATGAGTATTTATATGTAAAGATCACATAAATGCGTGACAAAAATATTGAGATTTTTTTAAAAATTCTCAAAATTTTTGTGATTATACCTGTGACCATGACACTTGACCTACAGTTAAGATTAAAATCAGTGGCATTTTTTCTTTGACTGAAGATAATGGAATTATATAATGACAAATATTCATCTCTGCTTCAAAAAATTTAAGAAGTAGAAAATTTATGTGCATGAAGCCCAAAGTAGGGAAGTGACTGTGGGTCTGCAGGAATGGGAGATGGAGAAATAGCTCCAGAAATTGGGTAATATCCTCAGCCCCAAACCTGTGAATGTTATCTGACAGAACAAATGTGTTGAGACAGGGCAATGGTGGCACATGTCTTTAATCACAGCAGGCAGGAGGCAGAGGCAATTGTATCTCTGAGATCGACAACAGTCTCATCTACAGAATGAGTTCTAGGACAGTCAGAGATACATAGCGAAACCCTGCGTGGGAGCGGGGAATTGAAGCCATGATTTTAGATAGGGAGTGTATCCTAAAGACAACAAAGTCAGCTATCTTGCATTAATTAAATTAAATAATGGACATAGACAAATGCCTGCAGCACCACAAAAACAAAACAAAACAAAACAAACAAACAAACAAACAAAAAACCAGGAGCAATGAGGTACAACAGAAAGGAAGTTAAACAGATTCAACTCCTAAAAGGAGGTTGTGTGCTATTTCTGAAGACTAAGATTGAATGGGAAGAATGAGAATAGCGTTATATATACCTGGAAGGCATAGCAAGAGAAGCAAGTAAATGTTAGGAGTAAAGAAGATCCTCACAACCTACAGCTCTCAGGAAATCCAGAAATTGAGTCACACATCTCACGCACAAACAGACTGAGAATGAATGTGTACTCTTTCACTAGAGTGAGAACTTCTTGGGGACTGATCTCAGCTGTCTCTGATCCTCCAATAAAAACCAATAATGTTTTACCTTCTTTTTGTCCTGCAGATGCTAGTTACATAGTGAATAATATTTAAGGGTAAAATATCTAGCAACTTCTTATATCAGCATTAGAAAATGAAACACAGCAGTCGAGAAGTCTATACATTTCTATAAAGAAATGTTTTCATATAAAGGATGAAAGACTGAAATGTACATATGGAAGAAAGTATGATAGTTATATAAGAATTAGTATCAATTTAAACATATTAACAAACATGCATCAAAATAGTAATCCACATAATAACCACGTATTCAGTGTCATTATAGATATAGACTGAGATAAGAAAACTGCAGCTGTGTAGGGTATACTTAGGTTAGCCCATTTAGTTTTTGAAATGCAGAAACTAGGAATTAGTCTGACCTTATCCAAAAAGCTTCAGTTTTGGATAAAGTTAAACCAAAATCTCAACGAGTTTGTCTATTCAATAAAACAACTCAAATAACAACTCACTTTAGTTTTTTGTTATTTTATTTTTTATTTGTTTGCTTGTTTTTCTATTAGCATGACATTTCATTAAGTCATGGGCCTACAATTTGATTATAACTCATTTATTTTTTCATGCAATATATTTTGATTATATTCTTTCCCCTCCCCAAATCCTCACAGGTATTCCACAATTAACTCCCTCCCTCCAAATCCTCACATTCTCTCTCTCTCTCTTTCTCTCTCTCTCTCATATACATATATATCTTGGAAAAAAGAAATAACAGAAACAAAAAGAAAGGAAAAGTAAAAAATAAAGCCAAGAGGACAAAAAATACCAAAGCAAAACAAAGCATACAAAGAAATATCAAATTGATTTTGTATTTGCCAACTACTAGATAAGGGGCCGAGTAGCATAGTTAATGTACACAGAGATATTCTATTGGAGAATCCTTCTTTCCCTTTGCCAGGAAATGTTCACTGAAAACAGTTTATTGGTGAAAAGATGGAATCCCCTTTCTGTTTCCTCCTCCAAGTTCTGAGAGAGACCCTGTCTGCCTTGAACCTATACAGTTCTTCTGATGATGTCATAGTCTCTGTGAGAAAATTTGTGTACCAGTCCTGTTGTGTCTTCAAGGTGGTGTTTCCTTGGTGCTATCCACCATCTCTGACCTTACAATATCTCTACCTTTTCTTTCTTCATCATATATCCCTGAACCTTGAGGGGAACGCATTGATAAAGTTACCCCATATGGTGCAGAGTTCTCCAAAATCTCTCATTCTGCATGTTGTTTAGTTGTGGGTATCTGTGGAACATTTAAATGATGAAATAGCATTCAGTTGGTTAGAAAAAGATAATTATGAAAATTATATCAAGAAACAATCACTGTGTTTGAGATATGCAAGACTCAAAAAATATTTCTATTATTTTGATACCTGGATGTTAGCTTTTAATGTATGTGTGCATGCTTGAACCCACATAGCAACAGATGTTAAATAATCAAAAAAGGATCAAATGAAGGGGGTCTTGCAAGAAAGGGACAACTGATTTCAGATGATAAAAAGAGATAAAGGCGAAGCCAGAATAGGAGAGTTGAGTAAGGAGAGAACATGTAGAATCACAACAAACCCTAAAGGACTTGAACATTCACATTAAAAGTTAAGAAGTTAATAGTTTTCAAAAATTTACATGAAGTTGCCATATAATATTGGGGTGTAATGCATCAATTAGACTTCTTACGCCACCAAGTTAAACCTCCAATATATGAATGAGTTGATTATTATTGAGTTGTTGGTCAAACGAGTACCATACAAGCATCTACCACAGCATCAAGCTATTGCCAAAGGTATTGGTTATTTTCTTTAACCAAGATTCAATTTAGTATTAATGTCATTATTTTGAATTATTTTTTAGAATAATTCTTTCTGTATTTGAAATGCTCAACATGAAGTCAATATTTTAAATATTACTAGGATGATTAAAATAATACAGATGACTAGTATGGTCTATCTTCTATATGTCAAATAGACATATAATACTATATATCTTCTATAATGTCAAATAGACACATAAAATACTTTACAGATCATATTCACATTATTTAAAATGTAAATTAACAAATCTTAGCAGTATGTATAAAAGGAGGAGAAGTAATATATTTAAGGACGTTTTACTGTTTGGAATGCTCAAGTTGGAATCCATCTGGAGTCCTAATGCTGGATGAGTAAAATTGAAGCCTTTCTATATCTTCTACATAGATGAGCACAATTCTTTTCATTTCTATATTTCAGAATATTGCTAAAACCGCACAACCTTGTCTTTGCAATTCAAACTGATTTTTTTTATATTTCTGACTAAGTTGTCTAGATCCCAAGGCTATCTCTTCATTTTCCCAATAGGCAATTTTGAAAGGCTAAATAGAAAAAATAATACCTAGAAAATCCCAAGTTCTTTCTATTACATTATCAATAGAATAGCTTACACAATGTTTTTTGACTAGCAATTTGAAGTAATGTATTTTGACCTAAAAGCAATGGAAGATAAGGTCTCAGATGTGAAAAAATAAGATAAGATTGTAAGTTCAAGGTTGTTTTTGTAAATACTTAAAATAAAAACTAGTTCTTATTAACAGAAATAATAAAACTGAATGGCAGATTTTAGATAACGCCAGTTTCTCTAGATGGCTTAAATTATGCAGCTCTATTAAACCTTCCTTGCAGCATAGCTAAAACATTTTATATGTAGTAAATATGCAACCATTTAAAATTATATTTAGTTCAGGAGGCTAGTCTCAGTCATTGAATTCAAAATTAAAATTACAGCACCAGTGAAGATAATAGAAGAAATTTGTTAAGAATAGAATATCAATTTTATCTTTAAAAATGTAGCAAAACATGATCATTGGGTGCTGTTTCTATATAGAACACAAATAATGTGTTAGTAATGTTAAGAATAAAAATTAAAAAACAATATTATAATAGTCTTCTGTGATTCAATTATAATGATATTCATCATGAATGTTTGTGAATTAACATAGGCACATTTAAAGACAGGAAGATTATGATTCTCTGGCATTTAAAAATCTATTAAAGTAATATGTAATGAGTAAAATAAAAGTAAGTCATTTAAACATTAGTAATTACGTAATATGTGTTTATCAAAATCATCAGAGTGTACATAGAATAGATAGTGAAAGAAAATTACACTGAGATATAACTGCTATTAGATTCATACTCCTTAGTCATTTTCCTAAAGGCAAATGTTTATTTAACATTTTGTGCCATTTTAAACAATTCTTTTTGTATATCAACGATACCATTAAAACTATTAAAAAGATTAAGGCATAGTTCTTACTAAAAGTCAAAGGCAAAAGAACAGAGTACCAAAGGTATTATTTGTTGAAATTCTGTTTGCTGTGATTATTCTCACATATACATATTTTAGCTATTTATTTTATACCAATAAATCATAATAATTACTAGTAAACAGTCCCTAATGTAGATCTTGTGAATGTACATGTGTTGAGTCTTCTTCATAAAATTAACTGCAAATATTGAAGATTATTCTCTATAATAAGCCAGACACTACTTAAGTTATTTAAGAGGATTAATAGGCAAGACCGAGGTGTCTCTTAGAAAAGAATGGTTTCAAGATCAAATATTGACAATTTTCAGTATCTTATCTTCCAGTTTTCGAGAAATCTCAGACTTAAAACCCTAATGACTTAACTTTAGATATAAATTTATATAAGGATTGATGCTGGATGATTGATTATTTTGATCCTTAAAAATTACTTTATATTCCTCTCCATCTTACTATCCCATTTCCTGGAAGCAGTAACTGCTCTCTGTGAAGCTTTGTTTCACTTATCTCTAAAATTCCTGCTGGTCATTAAAACCTTACCAAGGACAATAACTGTGACTATGCTTAGGTGTTGTTAAATTAACTAATTATTCACAAATGTGTATCATTCATCTTTCCCCACACTCTCTTATTCCCTTTTCTCTATCAGTCAGCCCAGTTTTTTGCATATTCTTTCCCATATCCATGACTTCTGTTGGGTTTCCTGGTCTATTGACTTGGACTGTGACTACTTGCAGGATCACTGGGTCAGGAAAGTCTGCTAGAGAATGGCAGAGTAAGCAATGCGTACATTGAAGGTGGTGACTCCCACCTCTTCTAAATTCATAAGGAATGTGTTGTTTGATCTCTGTACCCCTTCCCCACCCATATACATCTTCTCATGCCCTCTTTAATGTTCTCATCCAGCAGAGTGAATCAAAAACAAATTAAGAGTTTTGTACTTCCAGAAGAGGGTGATCATTAGAAGGAGAGTTCTGTGATTCCTCTCCATTGTGAAAATTCAACCTTCAAGAAACAAACCCTGAACGTGGGAAGTAATTAAAATAACAAGCCTCGGAGAAAAACTAGGATGTTCCAATTAATAGCTCAAGATTTACTTATTTTATGTGTAAATGAGTGTTTTTACTGCAAGTGTGTTTGTGGTGTACCAAGTGCTTTTCTGGTGGCCCCTAAGGTCAGAAGAGGGTGTTTACAGATGCTTACATTGAGCTGTCATGGAAATTCTGGGAACCTGGATGTTGGTACTCTGCAAGAGCAGCAAACGATTTTAACCACGATTTGAGCCAACTCTTCAGCTCATAGAACTTTCAAGTTCTCAAGGAACTTGCCTAGAGTATAAAAGAGAGTTATTTAAAGACCAAGTCAAGAGATTTCAAATAATCTAAGCCAGAAGAACAAGTATTATAGAAAGCTCTGTTTTTAGTCAAGTTGCTCCCTTGTTATTTATATAATAGTATATTTAGTAAAATAACAAGTGTAGTTTTTGATATTGCTGTCTATCGCTGGGCTAAAAACTTCCACCAAAAGCAACTTGAGAGCGAATTCATTTGGCTTGCATATTAAAATCCATTATCTAGGGAAACCAAGGCAAAAGCACTACCCAAAGTGGATTGAACCCTGTAACATAAAACAAGAAAATACCTCCACACATTTGCCTAGGGGTCAAGTTGCAGATTGAATTTTTAAATTGGAATTCTCTCTTCCCAGGTGACCCAATCTTGTGCCATATTAATGAAAAACTAAACACCCAAGGCAGGAATTAGGCTTCAAAAATAATGGCACAACCATAAACAGAAGTGTAGTTGGGGCAATGTGAAAGAGGAAATACTTGAAGATGTAGAATAGTAAGATGTTCAAATATCAATAATAAAACAGAGAACAAAGGTAAAATACAAGAGAATGAAAATTTGCTTTGAAAGTACTGAGTTTAGAACTTCAGAACATGAGCAAATTATAGCATCTGTTCGGTGTCAGAATGATGTTGTTATGGATCAACAGGTCAGAGTTCATGGGCACTGTGCAGCCAAATACTGGGCGTATCTAGGAATGGTCCTTTAAAGTGAAACCTTAAATCAGTGACGTTTTTAAGTGGGTTGTAAGAAGTACGTGGAATTGCAATTCAGAAGAAGGAAGCTAACAAGTGGGTTTGTGCATTGTATTAGCAATAGAAATTGCCCTTTCCAATCTAATAACACTGTAGGAGAGAAATAGTGGAGGATGTCATGATATTTTGGAAACTAATGTGGTTTGTAGTCTTATAACAGAATTTAGTTACATTTTATCTGCTTGATTGTTTTCTTTTCCCATATGACTCTGAACTGCTAAATGTGCTAATTCTCTCTGGCTTGTCTTGGCTGTCTACAAAACACTATACATAGAAAGTCCATTTTGTGGTCCAGTTCCCACCATATCCCAAAAGAAGATATCTTAATCTTATCAGAAGAAGTTCGAGTAGAACCATAACTCTAGTATTCGCATATGTTGCCCAATTTGTTAACACTGTGAAATTACACAAGTGTGCCATTTTTTTCTTTAGTAAACTTATATAAAAAAAACCAAACCTAAGACTATGCTTAGTTAAGAATCCATGGGAAGAAAAGTATTGATTTCCTTGTCTTATACACGGTAATACTTTTATAATCTTGTGCAAACATTAGGGCATGTCTGAATTTGAAGTTTCTGAATAATATATAGCCAAGAATGGGCAAATAAACCTTCTAAAGATTGTTAATTGTTAACTGTACTTTTCCAACTGTGGAGATGATTAACTGAAGTCTCAGGCAAGTCACTATCAATTCATCAGAGAAGTCCTTCAGAGACAAGTACTGTGACACTTCTACTCTGTTCTAGGATGCTCAAAAGGATTCCAAATGATTCTCTTTGACTTCTTTGCCAAAATCAAATATTCAAGGACATGTTGTACTTGAAGAGATGGGAGGATTTGTTTGGAAGACATCTAGAGACACACCAGGAGTCTAAGATCAATCCAAGACACAGTGTCACAGAGATTTCTAAAAGCAAATAAATATAGATTTTTTCTTTTCTATACTCTCTTCCTGCTAGATATTTGTGAGTCTGTAGTTCACACAGCTGTAGTCCTTTTGATTCCAATTTCTCTCATGGATGTTGCTTCTCCTATATTTGTTGCGAAATAGATACATTATACACCTGGATAAACCACTGATAAGCTATTATCATTTATTTTAGATCTTGCTTTAATTTGAACAATAAAAACAGAAATATCCATGTTATTTTCAGTAGTGTACACAGAAGTTTTTTAATTTATTTAAGTTCTATTTGTTGATTGTTGTCTTTATTTATTTTTATAATTCATAAAATATTAATATCATATTATTAATATAATATTATTAATATTATATAATATAATATTTATATTATAGTAATATTATTAATATAGCTTTTATAACAATTTTTAATAGATTATTACTTTTCATTATTCTTTTGTATTGAAAATAGATTCTTCTCTCATACCATACTTCCCAACCACAGGTTCCCCTCCCTCTACTCCTCCCATCTCACCATGACCTCTCCAATTGTTTTTAAAAACAATGCAAAACTCTTTTACAAATGAATGTTCAATTACTAATCATGGACATATTGCTTTAAAAATCACATTTTTGATTGATTTACTTATGTATTATATATATCTATCTGTCTGTGTGTGCACATGCAAGTACTTGGCACAGTGGGAGTTGGATTCTCTTTGGACCTCCAGGTCTCAAATAGTAACACTGAGTCATTTTTATTAATTATGAAGACTTAAACTAAGCTTAGGCTTGTTTTTCAACTTTCTCATAAAACTTAAATTAGCCTGTTTATATTATCTACATTTGCCACATGACTCATTACTTCTTCTCCATACTGTACATCTGACTCCCTTTCTGTCTTGCTGATAAATCCCCACTCTCTTCCCAGAGTTTCTTTCTATCTGTGCCCAAAGACCTGCTTATCCTCTCCTGCCTAGCTATTAACTATTCGTCTATTTACGTCAGTCAGAATAAAACAGCCTCACATCTTCACATAGTGTGATCAAATATCCCACAACAGTGTACAAGTGGAAGTCAAAATAAAAACTACAGTTGTTTTTGTTGGTTTGCTTTCTACCAAGTAACTTCAGTGGATCAAGTTCAGATTGTCAGGGTGAGCTGCAGGTGCCTTGAATTCCTGAGTAAACTCACTGGCCACATATTTTTGTGTCTTCAAAATTAGAGCATATATTCAGCAGTATCTTTCTCTGTTCATTCCAACACATTATCTAAGGATTTACTGATGCACAGAGGGAAAAGCTACCTTTGTCCTTGGAATATTGAAAAGCTCCTTCAAAATGAATAGAATTTAAATGAGATACTGGTCATGTTACCGTTTTGAAAGTAGCTGTATTAGAAATAGGTTTTGAAATAATTTTTCTATGACAAGAATTGCCAATCAACTTCAGAATTTAAGGAATTACATTTATTCTTTTCAGTGATTTGTTTGTTTGATTTCATGCCGAAATATGAACTAATAAGGCTAATGAATATATTTGAATTTGTAGAATGACTCCCTGACATATTCAAAGTATATTTTATTATGGACATTTTGTATATAAAACTATAGGTAAATTAAACTTATTACACTGGGGAAATGCACTTTTCCCTAAAAAAAAAAAACCTTTATTTTAGAAAGCTTCATGCCTGAACATTGCATTTATAGTAATTTCTACCTGTGGCAATTTGGATGTGATATTCTGGAAAGGGGCTGGCAAGTATGGTCTTGTTGAAGAAGGTATAACCATTGGAAGAAGCATGTCACTGTGAGGGCAGGATTTGAGATCTCTTTTGTTCTAACTTCCCTCAGTGTGACAGACAGCTGACTTCCTGTTCCCTTCTGATTAAGATGGAGCCACCACCATGCTTGCCTTCATACTGCCATGTCCCCTCTATTGTGTTAACTGTTTGAACCTCTAAAAATGCACACCACCACCTCAATAAAAAGTTTTCTTTTATAAGTATTTCCTGGTCTCGGTGTCTTTTCATAGCAAAGGAAACCCTCACAAAGACACCACCCTTTCTCCACTTCCAATAATTCATGGCTCCTTCCAAGCTGCTTTCAAATCCATGATCTCTTCTTTATTATTGCTACACACATGACACACATATACTTGGCTGAGTAAACTTTGTGATGTTTATATGTATGTGTCCTTAGTGTTTACCAATTAGAGTAAGCCCTATCAAGGGACTCATCCCCAGAGAAGACTAATTTTCTCGTTCACAGCAGATACTAGCTACCACTAATTACCTCAGCTCTTCATGATTCAGTGGAGTCTTGTATGAGTTACCTCATCCCCTTCAGGGTTTCAGCGAATATTGCTATTGTCATTTTTCAGTTCTTGTTTGCACATTCATAAGAATTCTAGAAAACAGTATCTCATAGCAGGCACAATGCTGCTCGCGCTCCCACAGACTTTCTCCATTGCCTATTATGTTCTCTGAGCTTCAGGTGTAGGAACTCGGTTGTTTATGCTGCAACAGGAGCTGAACATCTCCAAAATGGTTGGTTCCTCATTTTGACCAGTTGTGGATTTTTTTTTGTGACAGTCTCTGTCTATTGTAAAAATAAGCTTTTTGCTGAGAGTTTAGCAAAATACTTTTCTGTGGATATAAAATTAAGTCCATAGAGTGCTTTGGGGAATTACACTGATTTGGGAAACTCCCAACAGTAGATTTCCTTGTAGGGTTCGTGGCCTCACTAGCAACAAGTAATTGGATAAGTTTACAGTACAAGGCATAATTTTTTCCTACTTAGTGTACAAAAGTCCAATTTTACAGCAGCTGGTTGTCCACATGATATAACGTGCATAAGTTCAACCTTTGAACACCTTGCCATGCTGAGTGTTGTTGTACACTGTGACTTTACAGCTCGATAAGACTTTTAATTGTATTTCTCTCTTGACAGCTTATGTAGCACCTTCTGGTACCGAGAGAATAGGGCTCAAGGATGAGGTTTTCACATCAACTCCAAATTCTTGCTACATATTTCTTAAATGAGCATTCGTATGATTTATTTACCTAAGATGTATAAATATTTTGTCAGGCCCATTGATTTTAAAGCCTATATGTAATAACATTGGTAACTGGATAGATAAAATATTTGACATTCCAAATTCTGTGATCTTGAGAAAATTATTTAACACTAGCTAGCCTCTGTCCCTTTCTTTAGAAATATTGTAAATAGAAAATTAGTACTTCAGGATTGTGGTTAAGGGTACAAGAAATAACTGGAGAACCACATTATAAACTATTACTCTGTAAACTGTGAAATGTTATTATGACATGCATATGTCACTTGCCCAGTTCCCAGTTTCCTGAAAGGCTGTCAGATTTTAAGTGTTTTTGTCTTACTGGTTTTTATTGCTGTGTTGTGTACACAATTGCCTTGGTGGCAGAAGTCAACAGCATATTTCAACAGCTTTTTTCAGAGTTTACTAATGAACTCTTTCACCATTAAATACAAGGCAAAACTTCAAACACTTACATTTGTATTTTCAGTCAGATGTATTGTAAAAGTTGAAGTGGAAAATGACACTTTATGGTTTTAGATTTTTATATCAGTGAGCATATTAGGTAAGAAAGAGGCTGTGACCAAATATGAAATAATACTATATATATAAAAAATTAATACCTTTATGAACATATATTCTTGAAATGTATTTAATATAATAATATTTTGGTAAATTTGAATTTTGATTCGAATGAAAGAAAAGCTTCATTCCATAAGACTTTCCTGACCATTCTCACCCTTTCTTCTTGATTTTTTTATTTATTTCACTTATCTATCTATCTATCTATCATCTATCTATCTATCTATCTATCTATCTATCTATCTATCTATCTATCTACCTACCTATCTATTTTTGCCATATCAGGAATCATACCAAAGGCCTCAAACCTGCTGCTGAAGGCTCTGTAACTGAACTGAACTATATATCTAGTCTTTGATGAAATTTTTAAAAGATAAAATTCACTCCCTACTTGGTTCCTCTTTTTCTCCGCATCTTGATTAACCTTTGAATCATTTTTATTTCCTCTTATTTCTACAATCAAGTCATTGTCTGTTACCTTTGAAAGAGATCTTCAGTGTAAACTTACTGAACATGTTGCTCAGGTGAAACATACGTTGAGAATCAAGTAAACAATTCAGTGAAAAGTGGAGTAATATTTTTCTACAGACAACCTGAAAAACTAAAAACTATTTATTTTATAAATTTGGAAGTTTTATAATATTCTGAAAGGATTGAATTTTAGCTATAAAAATTAAGTACAAGATTGTTAAGTCATTTCTTCCTATCTCAGATCATGTGTAATATGACAAGAAATATAAAAAAATTCCACTAAAGAATGTGTTAATCTTCTTTATGTCTCTAGAAATAATTTTTAAGGTGTAAAGGTGCTACAGAGATAACACTGGTATTTTTAGTAGGGGCATCTAAGTTTGGTTTCTAGGAACATGTCAGGAGGTTTGTATCCAAAAACTTTACCTTTGGGGAATCTGAGGCCTTCTCAGAGTCTCTCCTGGAAACTATACTTGTATGCAAATACAATCACATGGATCCTCATCATAAACATAATTAAAAATAAAAAAATATGATAACCTTAGTCTACTGCTGAAAAATTAAAATTTAAAAAAGAAGTCAATTAGTTATTTTCTTACTCACTAATTTTATATAATTTATTTATTTTTTGAGACTTTATCTCAGTATATAACTTTTGCTATTTTAGGACTCACTATTTAGACTAAACTGGCCCCAAACTTACAGAGATACGCACATTTTTGTCTTCATATTGCTGAAATTAAAATTATGTTCTATCACTCCTAGTTTATTTAATTCATTTTTTTAAATCTGGTCATTTTATATTTCAAAATTATTTTAAGACAGAATGTCATATTTTTATGAGAAAATTCTAACCACTTCCCCAGTCCTCTTCAAGCTAAATAAACAACCGAAACTCATTCATTCCTTGAGTTCATTTGCTACAATTTTTCTTAGTCTTATTAGTCTTCCTTTTTATATTTGTTTATTATTTGATTTAATTTAAATTTAATTTATTCTTTCAAAAATTTTGTACATTAATACAACATTTACATTATTTCTGTTATTTTAACTTTCTTTTTGTTTCCATGTACCTCCTCTCTCAAATTTCTTCTTCCTATTTACAATAATTGTTTTACGTATATGCATATTTCTACACACATGTACATCATATGTGTAATTATAAACCCCACTAACACTACCCAATTCTGCCTGCCTATTCAAGTGCGTTTGACTGATTATCTGGACGTGGACAGCCAGCAAGGAGCATATCCTTGCAGAAAACTTATTGTCCCTTTCTCAGCATCTTTCATTTGCCTGAGGCTTCTCATCGATGGCCTGATTTCTCTCCATAGAATTTGTTCCATTCATGTTGGAAGGTCAACTGCTGTTTTACTATGATGATCTTATTGAGGTTGTCATATCATTGATATTTCATAGGTGGAGCCTTCCTGTGATATCTAGGATTTGATACTTAGCCCTAGGCATCCTGATTCTCTGGCTCTTACAATCATTTTTCTCCCACTTCTATGATGTTGCTTAATTTAAACATTGAGGTTATATATAGATGTGTTAATTGAAGCTAGGAACAACAAGGTCACTTAGGTTTTGCATTTTAGCCAGTTATGTATCAGGAATACATTTGCCTGAGGAATAGCTCTCATGTTATCGGAGTGTTCTATGCAAGTTTCCAGGAGAGAAAAAGAATCAATACTTCTACACAGTTTTAAAGCCTATAATTCACAACAATGATTGGTCTAAGATATTCCCAATGGCGTGGTAGTCAATCCTTATTGTAGAGTGCAGAATTCATAGATGGGTAAGATTGGAAATTACTATTCTCTTCCTGTAAGCTTGCAGGACAATGAAAGATAGCCAGATGGAATGACATTTCTAGATAATTATCAACTTGATTTCTCCGAGTTCTGTCACTCAAGTGTGTGTTGTCTTCAGAGATGGGGTCTCATTGTCAAGATCTGGAGGTTAACCAAGATCATTAGCAATAATAATAAGTACTGTGTATGGATCCAAGTGATATCTCTTGCCCACAACTCCAAAAATGATAACCCATTCCTGGCATAATGAGCTGCTGTATTTGTGTGTGTGTGTGTGTGTGTGTGTGTGTGTGTGTGTGTGTGTGTGTGTGAATATACCAGCCCCAGACTGGCCATGATTTCGGCATTAGGTCCACAACTGACTCCTGAGTACTGGGATTAGAGGCATGTGTCTCTACAGTTCAAACTGAAGAAAATCAAGACAGGAATTCAAACAGGGCAGGAATCTGGAGACTGGAGATGAAGCAGAGCCCATGGAGGGGTGTTGTTTACTGGCTTGTTTCTCATGGCTTGCTCAATCTGCTTACTTGTAGAACCCAGGACTACCAGTCCAGGGAGGGCACTATCCATAATGGGTTGGGCACCCCCTATCAATTTGTAAATAAGAAAATACATTCAAGGCTTATCTACTGTCCCATCTTATGCAGGCATTTTCTTAACTGAGGTATCTTCCTTTTACATGACTTTAACTTGTGTCAAGTTGATATAAAATTATCTAGCACATTTTATTATTTTGATTATTTATAGGGGTTTCTGTCTGCATGTGTCTTTATGTATCTGAGAGCAGGTGTCTGAAGAGGAAAGAAGTGTATCCCCTGGACCTAGTGTTGTAGGCAGCTGTGTGGTATGGGTTTGGGAATTGTATTCAGGTCCTCTGAAAGAGTATCAAGGGTTCTCCACTTTTGAGCCAAACTTCTATTCCTGAGATCCTTTGTACATGTGGCTATATGTATTCTAGAGATATCCTCAAAAAGTTTCCATACGATTTTTGAAAGGTCTTTTTGTTACTTGTTCCTCTGCCATTAATCCTCTACTGTCTTTCTATTCTCCTCTGAATTTACTGCATCCTGTTTACTCATTCCCTTTTATGAATTTCTAGCTATTAACATTAGATATTACACATTAGACCTTCATGAATTCAAGGAAACAAATGTGTCAGCACCAAAAGGGAGGGAGACATAAATAACCAGCCCTAGATAAGTAAAAACTCATCAACACAGTTGACAGTAGCTGGGAGAGGGAAGGGCAGGCTTTTAAGGGTGTATTCCTGGGTGGGTTGAACATATCTTCTCCCCTCCCCCAGTGAAGGGGACATATTTAACAGTATATATGGATTGCACTAATAACAATTAATAGGTTTTAAAATTAGAACATAGTTAGTGGATTGTGAAGTGGGGCTACAATGGGGGAAAATGAGGTTAGGGGTACATAAGATCAAATACACTGTTAGAACTTCTAGAAGAACAAATAAAAATGAGGAAAAAATCACTTGCCTTACATGAATTATTCAAAAAATTCAAACGGAGCTTTAAAATTAGTTGAGTTTAACCACTATGGTGAATGTGCCAGTTCTTTCACTGAGTCTTGCTAATTAAAATTTGAAAATGAGCAATTTCTCACCAGTTTTGCAAAGTTTTTTTTTTCCAAGTTTCTGTTCCAGAGCTGGTGTAGTGAAATGAAACTCCAAAACCAGGGTTCAAGTCTATCTCTTCTCAACTGAGCATAAAGGTCTATCAAAAGTGTTTGAGCTAGAAGTGACAGTCAGTTTTTTTCCATTTTCCAGATTTAAAGGACAACTAAAATAGAAAATATGTAGATGTGTGTACCATTTGTAGTCCAAGAAGTTAAACAAACTGTGTCACGAAAATATTTCTAAGTATTGGGTGAATTATAAAGAACAATCACATTCATGAACCAGAGAAATGGATTAAATGAAAATTTGAGCAAAATAAGTCACCAAAAATAGCAGTGTTTTTATCATGGAATTCACCAATGGTGAAAGACATTCCAAAAAGAGAAACTTTGTAATTCTCATTAGTAATTTGATGGATAGAAATTTAGCTTTGCATCTTTTTACTTTTAATATCCATACTTACGTGAAGAATTGCCATTCTTACACTGTTCAAAGCTGCTCAGCCTCCAGCTCTGCTTTTGTATCCGTCTTCATATTACATCAAAGATTTTTCAGGCAAGGCTGGAGCTTGGTCCTTGTCTGTTTGGAGATATGGATGGTGTGAAATATATAAAAATTTAGAAATATCTGCAAATTAAAATTGTACACCAAAGTAAACTGTTGGTCTAAGCAAAGCTTCTGAGAAGACTCTTGAAGATCTAAGTTTGAAGACTAGCAGTGTTACCATTATTGTATGAATCATCTTGAGTTACATCTTCAGATTTCATGGATTAAACTTTATTATGATGATTCCGATTAAGCTTTGGTATAAGCCCTTCTATTTGTTGAATTTATGTATTTATCCTGCTGGTAAATATAATTTTAAGGCTTAAGTTAGACACGATAGGCATGTAGCACTGAAATAAATGATGCAATTGATTTTATAAACACATTGTTACATAAATCCTAACGACAGTGTATGTAATTAAATCAGTATTCAATCAGTCAGTCTTGAACTTTCCAAGGGGAGAAGATAAGAACTGGCAAATTTTTTTTTGTGCTCACCTGTATTTTGCCAGTTGATGAGCTCTGTATTAATGAGGAAAATGTACACATTACACAAAATGTAGTGCAATCAAGTTAATTAAAATTTGAAAACGGTTAGAACTTTAACCCATTCTGTAATTTTTTGAGGGTGTATTTTTCTTATTTTCTTTTTTAAATTTATTTTTATTGAGCTCTACATTTTTTTTTTCTGCCTCCCTTCCTGCCTCTCCCCTCCCCTTCAACCCTCTTCCAAGGTTCCCATGATCCCAATTTACTCAGAAGATCTTGTCTTTTTATACTACCCACGTAGATTAGATCTATGTATGTCTCCCTTATTTTCAATTATGTGTATGCATATAGTATGGGTCCATGTGCATGTGTGCATGAGTGCAGTTCGCATTGAGGGTCAAAGCTTTGGTTTCCCTAAAACTGTGGCTAAAGGTGTGTGGGAGCAGCCTACATAGGTTTTGTCAAGTGAATTCAGGTCTTCCTACAGAGGATTAAGCACTCTTAAACACTGAGTCATTTAGAAAACCCTCTTTTGCTTTATTTCTATCAAAGCAAAACTGGTAGTTTGACCAAATACACTCACTGGTCATTGAAAAATATTCCCTAACATTTCTTTTTCAGTCCTCTTAATATTGTATTTGATTTCCATGTTTTTGTTTAACAACAAAATCAGTAAAATCACTCCACATAGGTGAGAAAAGTAGTTCTCCATATTTGCCCCGGGTAGTTTCTACAGGTAGAAAGGAAAAGTACCTGTGACAGAACTATTTAAGTTCAAGTGATATTTGGCCAGGTATAATTGATATTGTCAGATGATTGATTTCATTATTTTAAAAGGTAGTTTAGTGGAAAATTTGCAAAAATTGAAACCACAATTTTTGAAGGGGAAATTTTAAAGCCTGTAAGTAAGAAGAACTAAGATTAGGGGAAATATATTTATATTACACATAAAGTAAGAATATGTAAATTTTAGAGTATAGATGGAATAGCAGTTGAAGGAAAGAGAGGGAGATCATTCTGATCTGTAGGTTCTTACAAAATCTAAAAAGTTCCTGATTATTCCACAAAGCAAGGAGAAAATATCAGGGGCAGAAGAAAATCGTGTGAGTACTTAAAAATATGACAATAGTAGAAGGATGCAACGTGCTGCAGTGTTTAGCTTATTTAATAGGCAATTAGTGTAGTATAATTGTAGCAAAGGAGAGTAGGAACAATTAATAGACAAAGACTCAGTATCTCCAATTGATACATGTGACTCATTACTACTCTAGCTACGTCAGTACTAGCATATTTCTCATGTTAATACTTAAATGTAATCTTTGCCTTCTTCAAATATGTGCTCTGGGAAACACAACATTTATCCAACATTCATAGGATATTTTCTCTTATTAACCTCACAGAAATGTAGATAAATTAATAATTTCACAATTAAAAACAAGCAATTGATCATACTCTGAAATTAATTATTTACAATAATCTGATTTCAAGGGCTTAAGGGACAGTTCAGTTATTAAGTGTACTTGTTACTCTAAACACAAAAGGGTTTGGGTCCTAGACCTTGCAGGTGTCTTACAATTATCCCTAACTTCAGCTCAAGAGATTCAACTTCTGTTTTGCCTTTCTAGGGACCAATGCACAAGTCATGCACAAACACACAAAGACATACGTATATTGCATCCATGTAGTGTTACTCGTATGTACTTGAGATTAGGAATGATCACTTGGGATCAGAAACCCAGTCAGGGGATTAGTACCTGGAGAAAACTGTTTCTTCCTTTCTAGAAAATATAGATAGCCTGTAACTCTTTTTCCACAGGTAAGACCTTGTGAAATCTCCCCACACTGGCATGTCAGCTGTTGTTGTTATACAGATCTTGTTTAGACAAACATATTATTGATATGTTATGGGTGTAGTATCTCTGTCATATGTACAAAATATTATCTTCCAGATATGCAATGGTCCTCTGGTTCTTACATGCTTCCTAGCCCTCCTACATTAGTCCCTTCATCCATTTGTAGGGGTTATATTTTAGATATCAGTTGGCACTGGGCATCTCATAGCCCCCTTTTCTTTTAATTTTGACTAGTTATGGCTTATTGTAATTGGTATCCATTTATGGTCGTATTTCTTTTCTGAAAGCATCTCTTTCTAGCTCTGGAAGCTAAACTAATAACTTTCAAGGATGAGGTCATTTAAGATTATGTACTTAAGCTGCTGTCCTACAGTGTACTCAGACTGTTTAAGTTTAACCAGTATGTGAAGAATAATGTCACTGACCACACTGTGTCTTGAATAACCCATATAATTACCTAGATATAGAATGTGGTGGCTACTCTTGATAACTTGACACAAGCTAAAGTCATTGGAGAGGAGGAGTTCTTAATTGAGAAAAATTCTCCAAATTTTCATAATTAGAGACTGATGATTGAGGGCCCATTTTGGTTGAGCAATCATCAGCTGGTGGTTCTGGGTTCTATTAGAAGGCTAAGTAGGCCATTAAGATAAGGACAGCAAGCAGAATTCCTCTAAAACCTCTGCATTACCTCCTGCCTCCAAGTTCCTGCTTAAGTTCCTGCCCTGATTTTCTTCAATTTTGACTGTGAAGTGGAAGTCTAGGCCAAATAAACTATTTCCTCCCCAGATTGCATTTGGTCATAGTGTTTCATCACAGCCATAGTTACTCTAACTAGTACACTTTACTTTAATGGTATGTGTTCTTTCACACCATGGATTCTAGGTTCTGGACCTAGAATAATGTATATGAGAATGTGTGTGTTGTAATTATTTCCTGATAGCTGCCAACATTTGGGAAGCAAGCTAAAGTAAAACAATTACCTACCATAAATATTGAAAGTAATATGTGCTTATAGGACTAGAACAGCTCTCTTAAATCTAAAGTGTTATTCCTGCTTACCTTGGGTCAATAAAGCAAGTTCTTCCCCTTTAAAATTCCATTAAAGATTTCTGCAAATACTTCCTCATTTCCTTCCATACCACGTTTTCAGGGTTGTTCAGCTCATATAGAGAAAAGATTGTGTTCGGGAGAGGTCCATATGAGGAACAGACACAGGTACAATAGACATCTGGGACAGACAGGTCAGACATATATAACAGATAACTATTAACCACAGACAACGATCAGAGAAAATACAAAAGAAGAAAAGTGAAGAATTAAATTTGGGCTCACTCTAGTTCAAACTAAAACAAAGAGAATTGTTTTATTTTTATGACATAATTCATTACCAAAGTATTCAGACCTACAAAAGGAAGATTCTTTGATGAATGGTGAAAGTTTAATCTAAAGGTAAATATTTATAATACAATTGAAAATTATATAGATTCAGCAAGTGGTAGATTAGACTATAGGGGGCATTGATATTCTCCTACTGCGTGTGCCTTATGTCCGATCAGAAAATTATCAGTTAGTGTCAAGATACAAGTGTCGGTATTATCCTCTTAGAAATATGTTACCAGACTTGACAGTGGTGGCACCTGCCTTAACCCCAGGACTTGGGACACTGAGCAGGTGGATATCTTGTTAGTTTGAGGGCAGCCTGTTCTATAGGATGAGTTCCAGGACAGCCAACGCTACACAGTAAAACCCCGTCTAAATAAAGGAAACAACCAAACCAAAACCCAAAAACCAAAACCTAACCAAGTCACCAAAGAAATCTGTTGCCAGGCTGAAGGTCATTGTTTGAAGGTCATTGAAGGCTTCAGAGTTCAGTATTAGCACTGTAGCTCTCCACTCCTGATAGTTTACATGGCGCCTTTAGATGCTATGAGAGGCGGTCCTCAAGGAGTAGGCTTCCAGGTCAGCTCCAATTGTATCCTACTTAAGTCCCATATCCTAAGTGAGCATGTCTCCAAAAACACAGTCTTACCTTCAAGTTCTGAAGGTAACCACAAGCAGCATCAACAGTCTATATAATTTTGATAGTCTCATGCATTCTTCTAACTAACACGTAAAGCTAGGTTTACCTTGCCTGGCATGAGGAGAGTTTTAGAAAATCTATGGCTCTTGGCATGGCAGAGCATTATCAACAAATTAAATATATTTATATATGTGTCTCTCTGTGTGTTTATATATGTATGTATATACACAAACATTTTTGTGTGTCTGTGTGTACACATGATATATAATATACATACTATGTATATAGTTTTTCGGTAAGTTTATAAAATAGTGTTTTCTTAATTTTTTCAAATGTGCTTTATATTACTCTCCCCTCCTCCTTTCCTGTTAAAATCTACCCTTAATTTTCTGCTTCTCCTTTAATATCTGTGTCCTATTTATCAGTCTCTAGATGTAAAAATAGATCACATTTGCAATTCAGAAATGCATTTCATTTGCAGTATATAGTAATGAACCTGCTATTATTAATTTAGATTTAGATATTTTGCCATGAACTATGTTTATATATACACAATACACATATATAACATATATGTGTATGTGCTTATGTGTCTATTCATGAGTTTATGTGCGTGTAGATGTCGTGTGTCTAGATGTTTGTATTTATATGGTGTCTATGTGTTTGTGTGTATGCAGATATCTGTGTTATTTCTTGTGCCAGTTTAGCACAATTACATAAAGCTAAGCTGGCACGTAGACTAAGCTTGTAGGAGTAGAATGTGGTAAATGAGAGATATGATGGGGCATTTTTAATGTCATGTGGGCACAGGACAAAATAGAATCAAAAATATCCCATAGTGGTAGACACATTAGTCATTTTTGCTTTTTAAAGGAAGAAGAAGGTTTAAATATCACAAGAAAAATCTCAAGTCTGAGGTAGCTGGAAAGAAGCTCAGTGTTAGCACAGTTGATTATATGTATGTATTCCTGATGTGTTTTCTAAGCCAGCGAATTAACTTTAGATTAAAAAGTACCTTCTCGCTAATTTAAATGATGTTCTAAAACTGTGTAATACAGTGCTTTGTTTGTAACAAGAAACAGTACAATACAAAATCATACTGAATTTCCCAAAGCTACTACCATTATATGCATAAAGGAGACAGATATAACTAAAACACATTATTGTGAACAATTTAAAATACATGCTTCAGAGCCCAAAATAAGACATTGGTTTCCAACAAAATGAGATGACAATACTTCATAATAAGAAAATGAGAATACAATTGTAAAAGAACCTTCATTTAAAGAACAAATTGTAGCTCTCTGATGGGAGAGCATCATTTGTGAGCTGGAGAGATGGCTCGGCAGTTAAGCTAACCTGCTACTCTCTCAGAGGACAGAAATTTGTTTCTAACATCCGTGTCTGAAGGTTCAAAACAATCTGTAACTTCAGCTACCAGAAATCTGAAAACTTCTTTGGAACTCTGTGGGCACACACACACACACACACACACACACACACACACACACACACAATTCAGACAATTGAATAAAAATAAAGTAAAAATATAAGAACTCTATTTCCATATATTTCTGCAGTTTAAGCAGTATTTGACAAATATTTTTAAAGAGTATAGTAAGTAAAAACAGCCTTTTTTCAGTTAAACAAAGAAAGAATATAATTATCCTGTAGCAGATTCCTATCCTCTAATTGTCTCATTATTTGTTATTATTATAAGCACTGTGTGTGTGTGTGTGTGTGCATGAATACACCCCGCATATACATGAAGGTGTGGAGGCTGGTGGCCAGTGTAGTGGCTTTCATCTATTTCTCTCCGTGTTAATTTTTAACAGGATTTCTCTGTGAATCTAAAGCTTACTATTTTAACTATACCAACTGGGAAGTCAGTTCCACACACACTTCCCTAATCACTAAGATTAGAGATACACTACCAAATGAAACAATTTTTTATGGTTGTTGTATATCTGAACTCAGATATTCATGTTAGTATTGAAAGCAGTTTACCCCCAATTTTTCTCCCAAGCACCCGTCATGATAATAATCAAAAACTATTTATGACTGACTACCTTAAAATAATCACTCAAAAACAATAACTACTTTGAGGGATAGTCATTGAATCCCACATAAACATAATTATAAAATTCATTTTATATATAAAAACACTAGAAATCTTCAATTCTATAATTTTATATGTCATTAATCTTGGTGTCCATTAGTCAAAGCCTTGCACAAATCTCCGAGTTTTTGGATCCTTTAAAAAAACTATTGCTTGGGATTTCCTCAAAGTGATATTTGGCACTAATTTAATTCTACCAAGAATAACATAAAAGGGCATTCATCTAATTGTTTGTGCTGTGCATACCTGAAATAGTAGATATTCTGCTAACGTGGTAAAGGGTGGATTAGAAGAGACAAAAATAAAAAAAATAGTTTTGAATTTTACACAACAGGCAAAGTAGATGTGGAATACGGACCACAGAGAGTTAAGATGAGAGATGAGGAAGTCTAGAGAGACAATAGGTATATGGTTGTATAAAACATGGAAATTAAACACCATGTCAAGATCAGGTATAGCCACGCAGTGATTTGGGGGTAATTGGGCTACAGGATTTTGTGTTTGCATTGTTGACATTTGGTCTTGCTTTGGCTAAGAATTTCCTTACCATGCCCCATTCCTCCTTGTTGGAATGGAAGTATGCATCCTTAATCATTAAGGATTGGCACTATATAATTTGCTCTTTTATTTCACAACAGTTAAGATGAAGAAAGTGCCTTGCTTTTCAGAAGTTACTTTGTACTTGGGAATTTAAAACAATGCTGAGATAGAGTCAATAGAAATTTTGAAGTTGGACAGAACACATTTTGCATTATGAAATGTACTATGAACCTATGAATCTATGAACCTATGGGGGCAGGAAGTGAAATCCCATGGCACGTTTAAAAATGGCTCCAATTTTGCTCAGCTGTGCCGTCCAGGAGAGGTTTAGGGCTCATTTTCCTGAGTGCTGCAGCTGCTAAGGGAAAGGGTTAACTCCCTTGTCCACCACAAGAGGTAGGGGCAAGAGTGAAGGGACTTTATTCCCTAGAACTTACCACCACAAGGTAGAAAAGGGGGTGTGGCCAGCTATCTCATTCTCCTGTCTGCAGAGCCGGCATGCCTGTACCTGTATCAATGCGGTCAGCTCTATTGTGCTTCCCCGGTAAAAAACAGGGCCCACTTTCCTGAGTGATGCACCTGGTAAATGGGAGAGTCAGCTCCTTAATGTGTCACAAGTGGCTAGGGGAGAGGGGCAAGGGGGTACCTCTCCCTCACCCACATCCACATGACTGACTAGGAGTTGTGAGAGCTTCCTCACTCTCACAACTTCAGAGCTGATTCACCCACACCTGTGCCAACAGGGTTGGCTCTCCTCTGCTGGCTGGGGGAGGTGCAGGACCAGCTCTCCCTAATGCTGCAGCTGGTGAAGGGCAGTAACAACTCTCCCACTCTTAGGACCTCAGGATCAGCTCTCCATACTGCCTCTGGCAGAGAGAGAAGGGCAGTGGAGGGGGGTGTCTCTTAACTCTCCCACTCAGCAGCTGAAGCCCTCAGGAACTTGGTACTGCACCTTGACTGGGTAGCCGATCCTGCTGACAGTGAAGCCGGTGAACTACCTGAAAACTTCATCTTGGAAGACTTAGCACGGACTCTCCTCTGCCATATGGTAGTATGGGTGGGGAAGAGATGCTCTCCCCTCCTTGCCGCTTGTGGCAGATGGGAAAGTTGCCCACCCCCCGCCCCCAGGTCACAAGAGTGGCAGAGCTCTTCCTGCCCCTCACCAGCTGCAGCGCTCTGGAGAGTGGCCCTTCTACCTCACCTGGTAGCTCAGTAGAGCTGGCCCTGAAGGTGTAGGTGTGCGAGAGCTGAGCCTGAGGATGTGAAAGCAGAACTGGACTTGCCACTTTCTCATTGCTGAAAATTATGTACTAGCCAGGGCAATGCTGGGAAGCTCACCCTGGTGGTGAGGACAAGGGAGAGCTCTTGGGCTGATGAACCCTACAGGTACCCAGGCCCAGACCCAGGGCTATGAGTTGGCCCACCCCAACATCCACTCCATCTGTGACCTGCTAGAGCAAGTTAAGGGACCGATCCTGCACACCCAAAACTACAGGACCTCCACACACAACACAGGGCAACAATAGGATATCCAGGAAGAGTTCCAGTGAGGGCTCAGCCATTGATATTGCACCAGAAACCACAGGCCTCAAATCAGACCAATGACTCTGCAATGGAAAATAGCAAGTAAAGACGTATAGATAAAAAGGTTTGCTTCGTGACTCAATGTGTCACATCACAGCTTCCAAGACCAGATTGATTTTTCCTTTTCTTCTTCTTTTCCTTTTTTTGTTTTGTTTTATGTTTGTTTTTCCTCTTAAATTGCAAAAGCAAAATACAAAAGGACAGAGAAATGAATGGGATCAAGATGCATGTTGTGAAAGACACAAAGAATAAATAAAAAGAAAGTTAAAAATTTTTCCCTATTGCCTCAAATATTTGAACTCCTAGTCCCCAGAAGGTGTTGCTGTTTGGGGAAATTAAGTTGGTGCCTCCTTCCTGGAGAATTATATCACTGTAGACTCTTTTCTTAAATGAAAAAGTGTTATGTATTTCCGGTTTGCTCTCCACTACCTACCTGTGGTTCAAGATGTGGGCTCTCAACTTTCTTTTTTCTGTATGCTCCACACTTACTGGCATGCTTTCTCCACCCATATGAACCCTAGCCCACTGCAATCAAAGCCAAATAAACTCTATCACCCTTAGGCTATCTTGCTCATGATGCTTTATAGCAGCAACAGAAAACTAGCCAATAAAAACCATTGGAGATGTTTCTTAAGTGTGTTTATACAGCACAAGAAATTATTGAATGTGATTAAATCAAAGAATAAGGCAACATGGCTCATATGATATATTTCCTGTGATTAATTCCACAAGCCAAGAAAAGTGAACAATAATATTGTTAGAAGAAAAATGAATGATGTGATGGGAAAAAGTATCAAAACTAGGTATTTCTCAAAAGGCATTAGAAAAGCAAAATGACACATATGAGACAGGGGGTTAAGAGACTCCTATCATGTACAATGAGTCACACACAGAGTTCTCAGGGGAAATATATTTTTCCAAAAAAAGATGCTTCATGACTTCATTAATAAATGTGAATTCTAATATTTGTTGTCAAATTCACAGGGTAATCATTTCCCAGAGGAAAAACCTCTGTGCATGTTTGTGAGGGAACTTCTCGATATGTATCGTGATTGAAAAAGCATTCCTACTGGGCCAATACCTTCCCAATGACTGGGGTCCTGGACCAAACAAAAAATAGAAAGTTAATTTGGTGAGCACTACATTCATCTACCTCTGTTTCCTGAATGTGGGTGTAACCTGAGCAACTTCCTCAAATTTCTGCCACTGTGACTTTCTTGCCAGGACAGGATGAGTTCCAGAGAAGTGAACTCTGTGGATATATGCTTGAGAGACTAGTAAAATGGCATGTAACCAGTGGAATTTGAATCTTAACTAATGGCAAACAATATTGGGCATTGTAAAGGAATTTTAATGATGCCATTGGTTGTCATTTTTTATTCATGCAATTCTCAGTACAATATTCTTATTTTGATGTAACTAATCTTCCAACATACCATAAACATCAGTATTACTTTTATGTTTGGATTTATTAAATTATTTCAGTATTCTCTCTTTCCGATCCTCTTTCTAAACGATCCATTTCCTCCCAAATGCTCCTCCTTGTTCTATTTCAAATTCATGTCATACATTTTCAAGTTTTTGCTACGTGCATATATGTATATGTGTATTATACATACACATATAACATACATATATAAACATGGACACTACATACATACACACACACAAACACACACATATATATACTGCTCAGTATATATAACGTTAATGTTAGTTTTATATATGTTCTCAGGCTGACCATTTGATGACTTGTGTGCTCTGCCCTGAAGAAAATTATTTCTCTCTCATCAATTTTCAATTGCCTGTAATTCTTTGTTTAGAGTCAAATCCTCTTTGACTGAAGATTCCCAATTCAACTCTTTCTTGCTGAGAATTTTTTTAACTTTTGGCTTTCTATATTGAGACATTTCCTCTATTCTTTTGTGAAAAAGACAAATAGTTTAATTCTTTCATATAACCAGTTTTTCTTTTTTTCTAGGTTATTTCTTATTTAAGTTAAAGGACCTTTCTTTCATTTTAATATATTTTCCTTTTGTGGAGTCTTTAGGATCTGCTGGCTAACTCTCCACTTAATCCTATACTTCCCTTCATCAAATTAGATAAGATGCCCCACTTCTTAATTCACCTGTCGTATTTCTCAGTGTGAAGTAGAAATTCAAGAAAGTTTCTTATTTGTGTATTCTCTTTTAAAAGTGATGCATATTTCTCAATCAGCAATGAGGTTATAGTATTGTAAACATATATTCTAGCCCTAAATTCCCACCCCAGGTACCTTGGAAAATGTAAGTCCCTGTATTCTACTCTCTTGGGCTTAGAATACACAACACCATTAGGAGGGTACAGATAGGGCAAGAAAACAGAAGCAGAGGGATTCCCTATAAGTCAGCTTTAAAGAGAGATTAATGTGCATTTGTCAAAAGGAGGAGTCAAAAATGTGAAAGAAAATGATTTAAAGAAAGAAACCAGGAAAAAATGTAAGGAAGGGTGATAATGGGAAAAAGAGAAGTAAGAAGAAGAAATGCTTGTAAGCGTTACACCTTTATGTCCTAGTCTTCATATTGGCACATCCCACCCTGCCTTCTTCCTTCAGATAATTATATGAAAACTGAGTTTCAATTGTAGATATATTTTTAACTTAAAATCTCAGTATTTCCTACTCCCTCTAGCTTTCTTGTTTTCTCTTGAAAGGTAAGTTTGATGTTTCAAACTCTGATAAAGAGGGTCATTAGATAGAAAAGCAACTTCCAGAACTTGCTGTTTACCTTTTGTTCACATTTGAAACTGATTTTTTCTTTTCACTGAAAAGATAATTTTATATATTCACAGAAAAGTAAAGCATTTCTAGGGTTAGATTTCTAGTGAAGTTTGTGACTGTAACAGGAACTGGAAAAATCACTCTATAGATAACAAAAATATCGTTTCATATTACAAAGTTCTTAAACTCTCATATTGGAGACTTATGAGCTAACAAAATAAAATCTGTTTCAGCACAGGGTGTGATAGTATACATCTTTAACTTCATTACTCAGGTTTTGCATGCAAAGGTGAGCATATTGTCACTGCCCTGAGGCCAGCCTACTCACATGGTATGTAGATTGTACACACTGCCAGGCTGCAGAGTTCGACCCTGTCACATACAAAGTTAACGCTCTGGTTACAAGCTAGGGAAACCTAGTGACAATGTCTTCTATTAAAACATTGCAATTCTAAAACATGAAAACAAGCAAAACTATAAACAATAAAAAAATCTAAAAATGAATAAATATTGGTAAAAGTTTTTAAAAATACACGTAGGGAAAATTTAGTCAAATGTTCTCATTATTTGCTTCATAATAAAATGAGCTAAGAGACAGGGAATGTTTGACTACTCAGTCTCCATCTACACATTTCTGAGTTATAAATACTGCTTAAACACTAGCCATAACACAGCAACAGTAATGTGATTTCTAACCTTTGATTAATTTCTTTATAGTTATAATAAGCCACCAAATTCCATGAGTGAGAAGCTCCTAGAATGATAATGAGATATAGCTAAAATGAAGGCAGTTTATCATCTGTAGTTCTTCAGATTACTTGAATATTATTTGATTTGACCCCTTTATTTTAGCATTGAGGAAGCTACTGCAATGGAACTTAGAAAAGAAGTATTAGGGCACACTATACAGTCTGAGGATAAAGTTCTCCAAAGTGAGAGGTATTGTGAGAGTTACAAAACTGTTTTTGTTATAGAGACACGACAGAAATGAGATTAAAAGGGAACACACAGACTCACTAAACACCGGACAGGGTGGAAACCACAGTGCCCCACTGTTCTAATTCAGAGAAATGTAAACCAACTTGCTTCTACCCTGAACTCCCAAAACAGCGAGCAAGCTTCTTCTATCTGCTTCTCAGTGTACATGTACACCTCAGACCAAGTCCAAAGGGCTGTTATCCTATGAGCTAAAAGCTAAATGAATTCCCAGAACAGTTCTCTATGAATTATGTTTTTGGAGCAATTTCTTGATGTCTGTGTACAAGGCATGCTTGAACAGAGATGAAAATTGACAGTTAGAGGTAATGTGTCCCATTGAATTAATCCCAGCGTATTAAGAGAAGGTTCTCTCTCTTTCCAATCCTTTAAACATTGCCTATATCCTGAATAATGACCAGTAATTTTTATCCTATTCTCCCAGGAATAGGGTTATAGTCTAGGGTTATGAATCATCACATGTATTCTACAAAAAGTGGATGCTTTAGTTCTGAGGCTTAATAAATACTAAAATTTTCTAAATCATGGTACTTTGTTTCTAGTGACAAATGCTCATGTTGTCTTCTTGAAGGATTTTCTTCACAGAGACACACACTGAATCGTATTACCATGGACATTGTTTATGTTGTAAATAAATATAAGCAACAAATAGTACGTAAATAATGTTCATCATTATTTGTATATATCCTCTTTTCTTCTACTAGGCTAATATTCTACCAGCATGGAGAGAAGCATTTATTATCCATCATATATATTTTTTTTATTTAAGCCATGCAAGTTTTCTTCTTCTTCTTCTTCTTCTTCTTCTTCTTCTTCTTCTTCTTCTTCTTCTTCTTCTTCTTCTTCTTCTTCTTCTTCTTCTTCCTCCTCCTCCTCCTCCTTCTTTTTCTTCTACTTCTCATCCCTCTCCTCCACCTTGTTCTTCCTTTTGATTCTTTTTTGAGACAGAGTTTCTCTATATTGCTCTGGCTGGCCATGCAAGTCTTATGCATCAAATTCTTATGATGATTTTGTCAGCACCATAAACTAGAGATTATTGGGGAAGAATAATTTTTTCCCTTAAAATTCTTTCCAAAGGGTGAACTTGATGATTACACCTAACATAGAAAATTGTTAAATTTAAAGAAAAAGAATAAAATATTATTTCTTTTTTATTTCCAGAAGATAGTGCAGTAGCTTATTGGGAAGATGTTGCTCAACAGAAAATAAAAAATCATTACAAAAGAAGAATGATTTTAAGAGGAGAATTGTGTTGCATGGGTTTTCCGAGAAGACATATATAGCCATTTTTTTTTCACCCAGGAATAATAGAAGCACCATCACACCAAGAAAGATTCCATCCCACTCTTGTTCAGGGAACCAATAGGTAAGTAACCAGTAAGGTTACTTACAGGACCTTGGCCTACCCAACTCTTGCTATTGGGAGGTATTGTTCATTTTATACTTGAATTCTGGGCAGCTGTATTGTTGGAGAGTTACAATAGTCAGTTGTTTACTTTTCTATACTCTCAAAGAGGGAAAGTGTCTTATGAAGATGCCATGAAGTTCTCCTAAGACTCTTCAATCACATTAGATTCACCAGTACCCTCAGTCTTATGACCTAATAATTTTGCCCCATTCCTCCATGAGTGGTCAGTCGTCCTGATCTTAGGAGAATCTCAAGTAGATGAAAGAAACATGATGCCACTTGTCAAGACAGTAACTCAACAACAACAGCAAAAAGAATGTTTCTTGCCACTTTATACTGATTATGCATACATATATGTACATAATATATGTCTATTATATATTTATATTTAACATATATTATATATACAGAATATGTATGAACAATCAGAATAAAATGGATGATAAGCATTCCTATTTTGCTTGTATAATAAATAATAGCTTATAATTACTATTCTATTCTTCCAGGAGAAAAATTGTTTATAGCCTATGGTTATTAATTACCATTTTGGTTCTACAAAAAAATGGATGCTTTAGTTGTAGGTCTAATAAATATCAAAATTCTCTAAAGCATGGTATTTTTGTTTCTAGTAACAAATCCTCATGGTGTCTTCTTGAAGGATTCTGTTCACAAGGACGCATACTACACTGAAATATATATATATATATATATATATATATATATATATATATATATATAATGTATATGTATATATATAACCTCTCCATGAAGAAACTTGCTAGAGATTCTGATGGTGTTATTTTATTTCTCATACACAGAAAAAGCAATAGTCTTTCTTTGTACTTTATCTTTTAAGAATTTTGATACTCTGTCATCAAAAGGGTTGCTTCATATATTTCAAGTAGCATTTAAATACCTGCTTTTGTATTCTTTTGACTTTCAGAGAATTTTCAGTATTATTTTACAAAGTGAAATTTTTTTCATGATTTTTTTGTTCATTTGGAAGAATCATTGTCAGACTGGCCGTATCTCCATCTTACATCAAATCCTCAAAGCCTTAGGTTTTCACGATTGTTAGTAATTAGAATATCTAATTTAGTTCTATTAAAGTAGATAAATTTGTGATAACAAACAAGATAATTGCCATTTTCCATAATTGCTAGAAGTGGCTTTCATTGCATTTCTTTAACAAATTACCACATATTAGCATTAATTAATATTTTGAGATGTGTTCAATTTTTCACACATTATTTTTTTTTGAAGTATTTTTTTTCCTTTTGCAATTTTCCTTACATCAGCAGACATGACATGCCTTTACACTTAAAGTACAAAGGACAACAAAAGTAAAACTTAGTCAAGGGAAATACTTGTCTTTTCCTAAGTTTGCATCCTTCTTCTAACCAAATGAAGAGATAAAGAAGGGTGAGAAAAAAAAGATAAAGACCATCAAAAACAGTACAGGTACCAGTACTATCAATTAAGCCTGACAAAGGGAAAGATGAATTAGAAATAAGATTAGAATATTGGCCTTAAACCTGAAGTTTCATAAAAATTTCCTTTGAGTGTATGCCGGTGTAAGTAAAATTTCTGAATATATATGATTTGTTTCACATTGTTTGATAAATAGTTTGACAAGGAAATGAAATCATGGTCTTGAAAATAAGGAGAGCGTATCTTTTCTTTGCATTTTTACATAAGCTAAGGAACCTTCCTGTCACTTTTAGCCTAATGATTTTCAGAGCGTGGTCTGGAGGATAATTCATGCATGATTTCAGAGCTTGTACGAAAGCCATATTCTCAGACCTAAAACCAAGATACACATATTCTGAAATTCAGGAAATATTATTTGAATTAACATAAGCCTTCTAATTTTTGTATATTTCATTAATATGACACAACATTATATATCGTAGAAAATTTTAAATTTATTTGTTAATGTTCAAATTATTTTTGAAAATAAATTATTTTACATATTTATATTTTTAGTTATTATTTGATGGAACCTATTAATAAAATAAGCTCTCTATATTTTTTAGATTATTTTGAATCATAATGATGAATATAAATTTAAATATATATATTTGGTTCAATAATTCCTTTAGAGGTTTTATTTGACCAATATTGACCTAATAAACTTACACTGCTGTGAAATTTTATTATAGCGATACATTATTTAGCTGAGTGAAATGATTACACATAGTTTAATCCTTAAAAATATTTGCCAATCTCCAACTGATACCAATTTTTGTAAATTTCTTATTTGCATAACTGTCCAGAAGAAATATTTAACCGTTAAAGCCTCCTAAATTTATACTGACTTTAATATAACAGCACTTAAATATTTGTATGTAACAAAGCTTGTGAGAGTATCCAGCTCGTGTGTGATTTAACTTAAGGTTCACTCCACAAGATGAAACCCCTACCTGACACTTCTTAAAAGAACAAGAATTAGAGACTAGACAGTAAAGGCATTTGGGTAAAGTTGAATATTGCTGTTCTATAGAAAACCAAACCAAAGCAGACCAAACAAAGAAAAATGAAAAATGTAACAATAAAATGACCACAGAGACATTTGGCTACACCCATAGATCAGTGTCTTATTCAGCCATCATCAGAGACACTTCTGCCTGCAATGTGATAGAAACAAACATAGAGACCCACAACCAAATATTATGCAGTGCGTGAATGACCTTGGAACACTCAACCTTAAATGGGAAGTCTCCATCTAATCCCTCCCTTCAGTAATCACAGAATTCAGCAGAAGAGCAGAGAGAAAGAGTTTAAGAGCGACAGGGGATGGAAGATACCAGGAAAACAGGGCCCTCTAAAATTACATAAACAAAGCTCATCAGAACTCACAGTGACTGAAGTAGAGTGCACAGGCCAGCATGTGTCCGCACCAGATCCCCTACATATATATTCTGTCTCCCAAATTAGAATTTTTTTCAGCAAATTTTTTATTTCTTATTAAAAATTTCCACCTCCTCCCTTCCCCTTCCCCCTACCCCTCTCCCCCTCCCTCTCCAGTCCAAAGAGCAGTCAGGGTTTCCCGCCCTATGGGAAGTTCAAGGCCCTCTGGAAGAGTTTGGGGGAATGGGACAGTTGGGATGGAGGAAGGGTGGATATCGGAGCAAGGAAGTTAATTAAGGGAATTATTTTAGGGTTGGCAAGAGACTTGACTCTAGAGGGGTTCCCAGGTGATCAAGGAGATGTCCCCAGCTTGTTCCTTGGGCTGCTGAGGAGAGGACGCCTGAACTGGCCTTATCCTATAGCCACACTGATGAATATCTTGCATATCACCAAATTAGAATTTTTATAGAATTTCTGAATGCGTGTGCGAGTGGTCCCTGGATTTTGTGCATTTTCTTTTACTCTTTTCCTTTTATTTGTTTATTTTGTCCAATTCCAACGTGGTGTGTATTATCCATTAGAAGTCTGTTTGTTTGTTTGTTTGCCTAATGAGAGACAGAAGTGAGTAGAACTTGGTTGGAGGCGCTTTGAGGAGGAAATATGAGATATAGAGAAAAGAGAAACCAGATTCAGTATACATAACGTGAGAAAACAAACTTTTTTTCATTAAAAGAAGAAATTTTTTTTCTTTTTTCTTTTTTTTTTCCATTCAAAAATTTACATTTCCTTCCCTCCTCTCATTCCCCTCCTGCTTTGCTCCCCCACTCACCCTCCTCCCTCCCCACTGCCCTGTGGGAAGTCCAAGGCCCTCCCCCTACATTCAGTCCTAGGAAGCTTTGCATCCAAATAGACTAGGGTTCCAAAAGTCAGTACAAGCATAGAAACAAGTCCCGGTGCCCCCCCCCCCCATTTATTTATTTATTTATTTATTTATTTATTTATTTAAAATTTCCACCTCCTCCCTGCCTTCCTTTTCCCTCTCCCTCCCCACCTCCCCCTCCCTCTCTAGTCTTAAGAGCAGTCAGGGTTCCCTGCCCCGTGGGAAGTCCAAGGTCCTTCCCACCTCCATCCAGGTCTATAAAGGTGAGCATCCAAACAAACCAGGCTCCCACAAAGTCAGTCTTTGGATTCACCTTGTTATTTGACTTCTCTAGGCTTGCGAACTATAGGCTTAATGTCTTTTGTTTATGGCTAGAGTACACTAATGAGTGAGTACATACAATTTTTTTTCAATAACAGAAGAAAATTTAAAAAAATGTAGAAAATGCATGCCGTAACCACTTTGCACTTTTGTAAGGAAACGTATAAGCCCATTCAATTTCTAATTAAATCATAGCCAGATTCACCTTGTTCTGAAGCTCAATTAAAGATGTATAAGTCACATTTGCTCTGCTTGAGAGCCATATAAACAATAAAATCATGTTTTAAGGGCACATTTATAACATATATATGTATATATATATATATATGAAATATATATATATAAACACTTCATCAAATTTAAAGTACTTTTACATTGTATTTCTGAAAGATATTTTAGGAAAAACAAGCTAAAATTTCACACTTACAGGACAACCATGCATTTCTTCTCAAATAGATGCTTAGCATAAAAAGCATTGACCCCGTGCCAATACTTACAATATCGCCACATATTCTCTTGCATATGGAACTTGACATAACTTTTGCACTTTTAACATAGAATTGAAAAATAAACAACGTCCTTGTATTTGTATAAAATTGAACAATGCCACATAATATTCATAACTGCTAAAAATACAGTATTTGCAATTCAAACCCCGGGATGCTAAGAACGTGCAAGGTCTGAAGTGTGTGGACTTTAGCCAGCTGAGTACAGCAACAAGCAGTTCATTTTGCCAGTCTGAACAAGCACGTCTTTCATGGGAGAACACTCTCTCACTATCCCCGTCCGCTCTCTCTCCCTGAAACATCCCATATGTGACATTTGCATTGACTTCATCAGCTTCGAATTGCACCATCATGAATTTTAGCTTGAAGTTTGTATTCTTTCATCAACAGCCATGGTGGGAGTTTATTAGTGTATGCCAAGGCATTAAACACGAAGGAGTATAAAAGAAAATTCTAACAAAACACTGACATCAAAACTGCCACTTGAAACAGTGAAAAAATATTTTTCAAACACAAAATGCCATCAATATCTACAAAAATTATAGCACTTTTCACTAAGACATACAGCAGTATTTTACTTTTAAGCTAATTTTAATAGTAGCTTATATAAGTAGATTTTTATATGCATATATAATTGTATAGCATATATACATGTATAGCATAATATCTGGAGCCACTGGCCAAATGCTCAGTGTCCCTTTCCCTCTCTATTTCACTTCTATGGAGGTTTTAGTTTTTACATTACGTGTTTGAGTGAAATTTTATAGTGCTTAATGACCCATGTCGGGCTTATTTCACTTACTGACCTCGAATTCCATTCCCATTGCTGCAGATAAAATTATACACTTCATTTTATGATAAACTAGTATTGCACTGAATTTATGTCCTATGTATGATTTATTCCCAAACTGTTAGAATACAGGTGGTTTCTTAACCAAGTGAGAACAATATTGTAGTCAAACGGCACAGAAATGAAAGCAGTGCAATGATTTTACTTCCTCTTGGATAAAAAAAAAAAGTGCTGTGGGTTTTCTGGTACTTTTATTGTTAATCTTTTATTTCTGTGAAACAAGGTTGGAATTTACTAGGAAAATGTTGAAATATAGATCTTAGCATGGATATCACGAAAGGGAAAAATTAAGGGAGAGAGTGAGATAGCCCAGCAAAGTTACAGCATACTCAAGACAGGAAAATTAACTCATTTTAGCTTCTTGAAGCACATCATACTGTTTCACACAATGGCTGTGTGTGTGTGTGTGTGTGTGTATTACTCAAAGAGACCACAGTGACTATCTTTTGACCACATCCCTGGAGGAATAGATTCTCCTCTGTCTTTTGTTAACAACTATTGTTTTTACTTTTTCCTTGTGGCTATGATATTTTAGTGTTGTTTTGTTTCAATTTCCCTGATGATTATTGATGCGGAGTATTTTGTTTATTTGTTGACCACTCCTTTTTTTTCACATAAGTGAAATATGTGAATATCCTTTAACCAGGTGATTATTGCTAATATTAGTATACAGCTGAATGTTAACTCCATAGACACTGTATTCATTTCTTGTATTTATGTATTATTGCATTTTGAAGCTCATTTATTCACTGCGAAGTTGCTTTCTGTGTAAGCCTCTTTTTTGATATATCACTTTTCTTTTACATGTTGTTCCTAGGCTTTTGGGATCGAGTACAAAAACTTCGTCCTCATTTCACTGTCCTTAGGCATCTCTCTTTATAGTCCTATAAATGTATTTAATTCTGGATTAGTCACCTTTAATCACTGTTACAAGCTTCCCAAGAAACAACTCAAAGTAAGAAATGTTCATGCAGGTCTATATGCTCCTGAGGTTCAGATCTGAGATTTCTGGTTCCATCTGCTTCTGGCCTAAGATGAGGCATAGGCATTGCAGTGGACTGGCACAAGTGAAAACGAAGGCTTAACTCATGGTGGCCAAGAAACAGAGGTAAGATGGCAGAGATGCACAGAATGTGTGGAGGTATTTGTGAAGTTAGGTCCCTCAGAACCAAAACCCCTCAGAAAGTTCATCGGCTAGATTCTGAGCCCTCAGAAGATGGTTTGCAGGACAGTCTCAGATCAAACTATAATAGATTTATTTTATAACCACTGAGAAATGTTTTCTGGAAATGCTGCCTCTTCTTTAATTACTGCTCTCGGCATTATTATTATTATTATTATTATTATTATTATTATTTTCTGCTTGGTTATTCTATCCTTTTGAGGACAGGTTTCCACCACACTGTGCTGTGTCAGACTTTTCTTTGGTCTTTGTTTTCCTGTCTCAGCCTCTTGAGTACTGAGAGAAGTGGTCCATGATAGACGTCATAGATGTGTTACCATCTTTGTTGAAAAATTATGTGACTGTAGGTTTACA
Source organism: Myodes glareolus (assembly GCF_982192425.1). Taxonomy (NCBI): domain Eukaryota; kingdom Metazoa; phylum Chordata; class Mammalia; order Rodentia; family Cricetidae; genus Myodes; species Myodes glareolus. Next base: position 70,764,609 of record NC_142037.1, on the reverse strand, counting down.
AGAATTATTTTAAGGTCCTGCACTTTGTTCCCCTGGGTTGTGTTCCTATTTTTAGAGCACTGCCATGGTGTTTTGATTTCTACAGACTTGCAGCACATTTCAAAGTCATATATTACCAGTAGATCTTTGCTTCCTCTCTCCATTGTTGAAGACTATTTTGGATTGGAACAGTTCCTGTTCTCTGGAGAGTCTAACAGTAATTTGTCCATTCCATTAATAATGCCACTGTTATTCTGATGTGTTCTACACTGGATTTATTAATCCGTTTGAGTAATATGGAGATTAAGATGATTAATTACTAAAATCCTGAATTAATTACTAAAATTTCAATTTGTCTGGATGAAGAACAAAATTACAAGAAAATTCTAACAATATGCAATGGGCATTTGATACAATTCAACACACTTTCATTTAAAAACCCATCAATAAATGAGGTAGAATCAAATATAATATACATATAAAAGTTAATAACTAATGTAATATTGAGTTAAAATGCCGAAGTTTTCTCTAAAATCTTCAGGAAACCCAGGAACCTGGAAAGCTTTAGTTAAAAAAAATCAGAAATGAATTTTAGAGACATCTAAGTCACAAGAAGGGAAGACATCATTATTTGCTGATAACTTGATCAAACCAATTGAAACTCCAAGATTTACCAAAAAAGTTTACAGCTAATATATTTTCTAATACATAAATTAGGATGAATGAAATCAGAACGTTGTTTGATAAAAATAAGCACATCTTAAATCAGTAGACTGATTTAATTAGGAAGATAGTGAGTTATTGGACCCAGAAACCAAGAAATAAATTTCCTTAAAAATAACTAAAGAAAAAGAGTAAATTTTACTAATACTGAAATTTCCCATATTGAAATTACAGAAAATATGGAAGAATATTGATGAAACATTGGAATAGGACTTCTAAACTGTTCGTAAACTATTTACTACAAATTTAATACATTATATAAACATCTTAATAAAATAAATAATTTTTCTAGGCAATATGAATTAAGATGTACTAGTCAAAATAAGAGAGAAAATAGTGAAACTCAGAGCCTTTTGTCCCAACTCTAAATCTAGAGTTGGCAATGAATAACAGATTAGTGTATCTACAGATCTTGGAAACGAGTGAATATCCCTTAAAAAGGTAATATTACTTAATCATGAGGTATACATTAATGTTTTAACAACACAATAATTTAAAGTTTTATCTTTTGACAATTCAATAGTAGTCATTAAGTAAAACTATATTATCTTAAACTACACTTGTGCTTAATGTAAATATTTTTGTATTATAATGCAATACACAATGTTTTATTTAAATTATAATTGAAAAATAAAAAATCTTAAATTTATTTTTTACAAAGTATAGCTTTAAAGTTAAATAATAGAATTCTACTTTATCCCATAAATTGGAAAATTGAGATACAAATATTTTTGCAGAAATTAATGTTGAGAAGAAGACAAACCATCCATCACCTAATTGTTTTTAAAATATACCAGTTTTATATATACAATAGTTACATTTGACATCGGTTTACCTTCTTTTCTTTTTTGTACAAATAGTAGATAATTAATTATAAATATCAATATGTTATTAATCAATAAAAAAAGACAAAAGTTTTTGAGTGGTAAAAAATATAAGGCAAGTCTCATGGAGAAGTTGATGTTATCGACAGTCTTTTGCCTGTGATGATAATGGTGGATCATTGTACTAATTACATTGGTATCACTGTGACTATAATTCATAAACTGAACTACTTTAGGAAGGAAATATTTATTTGAAGTCACTATTTTAGAGGAGTCTTTCCGTGGACTTTTAGTCCTTTAAACTTGAGCAGGATAACACTGTGGTAGAAGCATGCTACAGGTTCAACTGAACCTATACTGTGTTTTATGTCATACATTATAAATAATGTCCTTAGAAAGTTGTGTGTGTCTGAGCAGGATTTCTTCATGTTCCAGCAGCAACTCCTAAACAACCACAATAAGACTTAACGTTAATTTAAAATGCTTAACCAATAGCTCAGTCTTGTATTTAGCTAACCCTTATGACTTAAATTAACCCATCTTGATTAATCTATGTGTTGCCCCGAGGATTGTTTAACATATCTATGTATTCTTATGTTGCTCAGTCTCATGGTGACTCCTCATGACTCCTGAGACTCTGCCCTTCTTCTTCGCAGCATCCTCTGTGTCTTGGTGTCCTGCCTACCTACCTGCCAGTCTGATATTTTACTAAACCAGTCAGAATGCACCTTGGCAGAGACAAATCTTCATAGTTTAAAGAAGTTTTTTCCATATTGTGTATGTGTGTCCATATGCATGGTGAGTGTTTGTGTTTAAAGAATTTCTACTATCATCTTCATGTTAAAAGTTTTTTAAATATAGCCTGTCTTTTTTTGTAATACCACACTCATGAGGTATATAGTACAAATAATTTTCTGATTATAATTATGAGGAAGTAGATTAAAAATTGCAAAAGCATCATTGGATGTCATTTACCTGTAAATTTTCTGAAGCGATAGGATTAAGTTAGCAGAAGAGTACATTAATGAGTGTATTAATTTAGAAGCCATTAGCTAATTTTTCATTTCAGCTTCACTGCTAAACAAATCAGAGTATCTTCAAGGGTTTTAATTATTTAGTTAAATATGGTTTTAAACTAAACTCCTCTTCTGCCAGTGTTGAAAATAGACTACAGATGATTATATTTCCATAGACATCACAACATAAGCTTCCTTGGGTTTGAAATAAGACTGTGAGGTTGCCAAGTATAAAGTTTATAACTGCTGTTATTTTGGAATATAAAGAGTTATGAAAATCCAAATGTTTTACAAAGTTAAAAAGTATCTTTTTTTGCTCACTTATAACTCAGAAATCACTAAATCATTCTGCTGAACATGCCAAGGACTGCTTCTTACCATATGCCAGCATAATCTTTTAAAATCATTGTGATTCACGTGCACATTGTCACACACACACACACACACACACACACACACACACACACACACACACGAGAACATAGAATGCCAAAGACTAAAAATAGATTCTAGATAGTTAACAAGAGCTAGGATTGTGACGGTGACCTCATTCGAGGAAGTCACATTCTCTGTCTACTGGTATTATTATACCAGTGTTAGTACAATTTGGCACATGTATTTTTCATCATACTTCCTATATATTTTATGTGTTCTCACTGTGTTCCAAGGCTGAGGACTTACTCAATAACTTAAAAGGTATATCATTTATTGTTTTTTGACATTTTCATTTACTGTACATACTTTTCTTTGTTTATGGGTGAATAATCTAAAACAATTATAATAGTGAATGCAATGCAAAAATTACATCAGGTAAGTTTTAGGTGCACTACTTGGATGAATTTATTTTTTATTGCCAATAATTTCCATTAGTTCTCTGTGTAGCAATTTAGGAATTTGACAATGTCCTGAGTTCTTAAAATAACTGAAAAATATCAGTCGATTCCTTTTTCCATGGAGACAGCAGTTTAAATTCTGATTTGGGTCCTGCATAACCTAAGTGTCTTATTTCCTATGTGTGGACTATCATTAAGTATTTTTATCAAATTTCATAGAATAGTCTAAGCCTGCTCAGGAAGGAAATGGATTGTATATTTTTTACTTTTACTGTGAACCAAGAATGAGATTTCTAATTTGACCATTCTGAAATATTTAAAGCTACTGAGTTGATACCAGAGAATGATTTTTAAACTTCTGCATGTCTATGTATGGAAAAACTAGCTGCACATGGAAGAAGTTTGGAACAGAGAGCAACCATCTCTATCTAAGCCATTCTTATTGTTTTAGGCTATGACCCAGTTGCTTTAGGTAATACGATGCTTATTCCAATCTGTTTAGTTTAGCATTCCCTCTTGATATGTACTGTGCTTCTAATCCATGCCACCACTACCAAAGTCTTGCACTTGTATAATTTGAACCTTCCAATGTTTTCTTTTAATTTCTTCCCCTTCTCCTCATAGTCAGCTAAGCTACAGTCACTTGTCTATGTCTGCTTATCTATTCAGAATGAGGGCTTATTAAGTATTGGCTCCTCTGTGATTCTATTAGCAAAGAAACTCAGTGTACATTGAATGTACTGTGAGAACTATGTTTTCTTTTCAGAGAAATGTTGGAATTTCTACAATCTACCTAGCAGGGTTTCCATTTCTTCCCCCTCTCATCATTAGTCACTTCTGAATCTGGAGGAAGAACAAAAACATAAAGAGGGAAGTACCATCCATGTACATGTTTTATCTAACAACCTATGGTTAAGCAGGACTAAGAAATGTGTTAAAAATTTTCAGTGACTGGGATGGTTATTACAACCAATTACAAACTTAGAAAACACACAAGAATGTTGAGTTTTGGTGAGAGTTACTATAATCTTGACACTGACTTTTTAGTTCCACCAAGTTAATTTTATCAGAGTCCAGAATTTTATTTGATAACATTTTTATGACTAAATTCTAGCATGGCAGGTGATTTGTCTATTATTTTAATTTCTCAAAATTTTTTTTTCTTTTTTTAAATTTATTTTTATTGAGCTCTACATTTTTTTCTCTGAGTTGGTGGTATAGTAGTGAGCATAGCTGCCTTCCAAACAAAACATTTTAAAGAAACGTGAGTTTTACTTGGACAAACATCTGTGTTCTTTCTGTGACTGTTAAACACTAAATGCTCATGTGTTTTTTCCCTATTCTGATCAATTTACTCCTAGGAAAATTAAATACCAAGTTTTCAATTTTTTCATTCTTTTCCACACATAAATTAATCTTTTCCCTTTGACTATGAAGACCATCACATAATTTAGGAAGGCATTATTAAAATTGTATTTTCATGTGGTTTATCCTTGAATGAATGAGGTTTTCAATATTTTTGTGACATGGGCAGTTGTGCCGGCTCAGCAGTTAAGAGTGCCGCGTTGCAGAGAAAGTGCATGTGTATCTCCGCTTCTGCACGTTGAACCAGAATCATTCCACACTCTTGTTCCAAGGGTTCTAATACCCACTTCTAATTTCCAGGGGCAAAAGTCACATGTATGGTGTACACACATATATACTAGAAAAACATATATAGTAACCCAAGACCCAAATACATAAAATAAATACATCTTAAAAATTAAAAAAAATAATTCTAATTATAGTCAATTTCTGGGATTATATGATCATTAAAGCTAACCTTTATATAAAAATTGAAACAAATATTTATTGTAGATGGATAATAAACTATTAGATACTAAAATAAAATTATATGGAAGTGGTCTGGTCATGTTCCCTCTTCATAGTGTATTCAAAGCCAAGCCCTTTCAAAAATCAAGCTGTTGTAGTACAGAAAGAAAGCTATTGCTTAAAAATATCTGAAAGCAGAAGTATTTTACCATGATCTTTAGGGTACTAACTGTTCTTTTTATCAGCTGAAAAAATAGGTAGCTACTGATGTAGACTTTTCTTTTTCCTCTAGAGTTCTGTGCATGCTCTTAAAAGCAGAATGTTAACTGATAACTGGAGATACTCCAAAGGTTCAATTATATCTTTTGCATAAAAAGAAAATAAAAATAAGTACACTTTGCTTTTCGGAGCCCAACAAGATTTGGTCTTGTAGAGGCAGTTTGTTCTAGGCAATTGGCTTTTCCTATTAGGGATTATATGACTACATATCTTTTGATGCAATGGAAAACTTATTTCCATTGCAATTTTATGTCCTGGATAATATATCAAAATCCTAGCTCATGTAGTGCATAACTGCCTTTCCTTGTGTGTTGTTTATATGTGTGTAAGCATATACTTTTCTTGTTTGTATTTTATTTTTTCAGGGATTAAATTCCTACTTGTTTTAGGGTTTCAGTTCTGGTGAAGAGAACCACAGCCGTGGCAAGTCTTATAAAGTGAAACAATTAACTGAGACAGGCTTACAGTTTCAGAGGATTGGTCCATTATAGTAAAGGCAAGACACAAGGTGGCAGGCAGATATGGTGCTGGAAAAGGAGCTGAGTGGTCTACGTCTTGATCTGGAGGCAAGAGAAAATGAACTCTGTCCCACACTGGATATAGCTTGAGTATAGGAAAACTCAAAGCCACACCCAAAGGGACACAATTCCTCACACTAGGTCACATCTCCTAATAGTGCCACTCTTTACAGGCCAGGTGTTCAGACACCAGTCTCTGGGGGCTGTACTTCTCCAAACCATCACTTCACTCTTTCCCCAGTTATGCTTGTCTGAAAACTGTACTCAATGTGTTTAAATGTTTTGATGTCCTAATTAATCAGTCTCATCAAAAAGCATAATAATTTATCAAATAGAATGCTTTAGTATATATGTGAATAAATCCAAAATGGGAGTTTTAAACAAAACTGTTAACACATCTCCTAATCTATTCTCTTCTAAATTTGACAAATTTGCTCTTCAACTTTTCAGGATTTGATTTTCAAATAGAGAACAAAGAAAATCACACCAAGAAAGTTCTAAATTGTGTTGTAGCCACATAATTAACAAGTAACTTCTAATTTTATCACGATATATGATTGGAAACTTGAGTTTTATAAGTCCACATTTTAAACTGTATTAAAGGCACACTGGTACAGTAGAATTTACGTGAGACGTATCCTTTAAGATTATTATAATTTACTTTGATATAAATGTGATTATTTGATCAAACATCCTCATTTAAATCTCCATTTCCCTAAGTAGCCTTGTCAAATCTTAATGGATGGCTTAATAAACTTTGAAGTAGTCATTCACAGAAATGAAACACATAATTAGTAAATGACCATTTCTGAAAACTCCAGTGTGCTTTTCTCCTGGATTAAGTGGGTTCAAGTGGAACAAATTTTCTGAAGTAACTGAAAAGGATGAACCATACCAACCACATCATAACTGAGCAATTTGTCTGTATTGATGAGAGTAGCAGAGTAAGGGTAAGGAGTTATAATTACAATGTGATTGAATTGTTAAGACATTTTTCGAATTGATACAAGATAGGGACATTTCAGAAGGGGAACAGGACAAAAGCCCCACCAGATTGATTTTAGACAAATTTGTAGAACATTTATTAATTAATGTTGTAAGTGGAAGGGACTGTCCACTGTGGCGAGGGCCACTTCTGGGTAAACGTCCCCAGATTGTATAGAAAAGCAAACTGGACAAGCTGAGACAAAAAGCCAAGAAACAACATTTTTTCCTATGATCTATATCTATTCCTGACTCCAGGCTACTACTCTGCCTTGAGTTCCTGCTTTGGCTTCTGTCAATGAACTGTGACCATGAACTATAAATCAAACACATCCTTCTCTAAGTTGTTTTTGGCATAACATTTACCATAGCAATGAAATGCCAAACTAAGAAAATGAGTTAGGAACAAATTGCAGAATTGCACCGAAGTTATGAAATATATTCCAGAAACTGGACAGCAAAATTCCTATAATAACTTACAAATCTTCAAAAATGAGTTCACTCGTCCATTGTTTATATGATCTTGACTTATTGAATTACTTATATTGGATAAATATGGAATAATTTGCAACGATATATAAAGGAATCTTCATTGTTGTAACTATACTACATTATTAATATCTTTAATATTATTAATATTTGACACCTTTTTATTCTTCTCAAAAATAATGTAATAATATTTGTGAGCAATCTATTATATTATGCATTTTAAGACAAACTACGTTGAATATATATTTTGAATCTTTGCTTCAGTTTTTGGTTTCTAATTTAAATAATTGTTTTGTTTTAATATATGCTTCAAATCTAAAATTATTTTAGTGTACAACTTTGAGAGTGTATTTTAATATCATTTGGAAGTAAGAATTTTGTCTTCATTCTGCAATAATTGCATTGGAGGCAATTTCTTGGATTTGTGAAAGCCCTTTTTCTTTTACCTTTCTTACTTGGCATGTCTTTCTGCTTTTAAATATTGTATATATCTTCAGGACTGATTTAACTCTATATAACATTGCATATTTCGTTGGATTCATTCTTCCATATAGTCATATTTGAACAATCATAAAAAATATATTCCTTTTTGGATTGGATGATACTTTGGGACAAGAAAGTAGAAAGCCTACAGGATGTTTTTGTTCTGTTTATTCTTTAATTTTTGTATCTTTTTTAATATTTTGTATTTTTTATCTTTTGTTTTCCTTACAATTTGAGATAAATGTGTATTGTATACTTACTAGGCAGTCAATTCTTTTACACTATATACTTTTTGAAATTTATGTCTATGTGTGTGGATCTGTTCATGTAAGTTCTGATTACATAGAGTCCAGCTATGTTGGATCATTCTGTAACTAGCATTCCAGGTAGATGTGAGCCTGCAGATGTGTGTGCTGCAATTCATACATGTACCTTTTGCCAGAGAAGTATGTGCTCTTAGCTTCTGAATCATCATCTATCCAGTCTGCTGTATTATAGTTTTAATGACTCAATCAATTTAAACAAGCCTGTATAAAGTAGACACTGAAGTAAGCAATGGCTTCTTTACAACAGATATGCTCTAAGTGTCAGTATTGAGTCTACCATCCATACTAATCTGTTTGAGTTACTCTCATTAGCTAGAAACATCTGAAAACAATAGGCCCTTATGGATTACAATTGTATTGGCTAGCAAACAGATATTTCTCTATTTTGCAATACATACTTGTCACAGTCATCTCAGTTTACGAAAACATAAATTTATTAAAAATATAAGCATGTCTAAATATTTGAATGTGGATTTTTGAAAATCTCAATGATGTGGCATGTTGAGGAGTAAGAATTAAGAATTCTGGTGCTGACAAGATGGTTGATGAGCTGAGTACTTGTTTTGCCAAAGAAACATGAGTGCCTGAACTTCCTCAGGACCTAAGACCACAACACTGGAGTGACTGAGATGCAAGGACCCTGGAGAAAGTTGATCAGTCAGCTGTGTGGATTGGTGACCTCCATGTACAGTGAGAGACTTAGCCTTCATACTAAGGTAAGAGGGATATAGCAACACACCCAAGGCCTCCTTCCAGCCTCCAAACAAAGGCACACAAGTGCAGTAAATATACACAGAAACGTAGAAATTCACAAGTACATATATAAATGCATAAAACACACACACAAGAACTAAGGATGACAAAATAAAGAATTATTTACAACATTTTTCACAGTTGAAGATAGAACAATAGATTTTAGACAATTACCCTCCATCTGCTCCTCTTCTTTCATGGTTATTGGTATTTTCTATTACTGTACTACATTTGCTATGATTTTATAGTCAAGATTGATATCCGTTATAAATGAAAGATTGTAATTTACAATAAGATATTATCTTTTGTTTAAATATTATAATGTTTTTATATATTATATAGTGAAAAGTATTTATCATTATGGTATTATAGAGAATAGGTTTAACTGTAATTTTAATATAAAATTCACCCATATTCCACCTAATAATTTCTTATTTAGACAAATCATTGATTTTTTATGGTCTCTAAATTTTTTTATATTTTTGAGTTTTTGCACATTTATCTCATTATTTTTCTGATAAATTCCCTCAGTCTTTCAGTGTTTTTCTTTTTCATTTACTAATATTTTATTGTTTGATTGTCCACATTGAATCCACTAATACACATGTTGAAGAGTACTGTGGTTACCTACAGCTTTGAAACTTGAGTAAATCTGCAGGACACATTTTTGTACAACCATTTTTTGTTTGTATATATGATATTTATTTTACTTGGGAAAATACTAGGGTCTGAATGCTTGATGGAATGATCTGGCAACAGTTAGCTTCGTAATCATTTTCCAAACATTTATCCAGAATTTTGGAAATTAACATTTTACATTTTCACCAACAAAGAATGAATATTTCCTTTGCTTGTTGCTCTTCTCAGCCTTTGGAACGTTAAATTACAGATTTTGATTTGTATTGATCACTCATTACCCTTTGAATTGCTATTTTTGAAGACATTTGACCTAGAGTCTGCTCCTATATTTATTTGCAATGTGTATTTCTATTAATAAGGTGATATTTGTATTCAGGTATCTTGTAAAAATTTCATGGATCTTTATGATACATATTTAGCTCTAAATTTTTTTCATGTGTTTTGGATACTTGTTTTGGTTCCCAAGATAAGATTATCAAATCTTTGCTCAATTCTATGGTTTATATTTCTTCCTATCAAGCCTTATTTACAGAGTAGGAGTTATTTTATAACTCACATTAGGGACATTTTTCTATTCCTTATTGGATTACTCACTTGATACTATTTATAAAAATTTGTATGATTTGGTGGCACTCAAAAATTGCAGCTGGGAAGCAGAGGCAGGAGAATCATGAGTTCCAGCCTAATGATGCTTTTGAATAAAAGCTGAATTAAAAAAATACAGTTGAAGTAAATATCACCAATTAGAGATACTCTGTATTAAACTTATAAAGTCCTATAATCCAATTTGAGTTGATATATTTGAATGAAATAATTCTGCCTATATTCTTCTCTTTTCTTGGTCTGGATAGTATCCAGGTTTTCTAGTGCTCCATAGATGGCATTTACTATTTAACGTTCATGTAATATTTATTTATGTATAAAACACATATGTTTTTTAAATTTTTTTCAGTTCTTTATTAGAGACCATAGGTATATGTATATATAATGGTACAATTTAAAATAAAAAGAAAGTTATTTGCAAAAGTAATTAAGGTCTGAGAAAACATAGAAACACAGCCCTATTTTGTCCTTTCTTTTAGACAGAATAAATTACATCTATTTTAAAAATAATTTTATGACTCAGCATATGAGTTAAATATGAGTCAGAATCATTTATGGTTTCTCAAATAAAAAAAAACATCCCACACGTAACTGAGCTCAATTGTTATAATATCAGGAAAAATTTTCCTTACTATGCTACCTACATGTTATTATGGAAATATAACTGATGTAGGAATCCCTATCTTTTCACATTTATTACATTTAAGTGCAATCAATTATTGTTTACTAAAATATGCCTAACACTATTAAGTACTGGCATAGGAACTATTTCATAGAAATTTTTCCTTTACTTGCTTGACTTGCTACAAAAATAAATAATTTGCTTGAGAGAGTGAATAATATTGATATCTCAGCAGCCTACATGATCTTGAAAGTGCACAAGCCTAAAAAAGAATATTGACTTCAACAAATAAATTTCTGAGTGTACAAATGAGCCAGATGTGAGTAGTATATTCGTGTGTGTGTGTGTGAGAGAGAGAGAGCTGATATGTTTCACAATATAATCTAAAGTGTTTTACCAAACTTATGCAAACAAATGTAATAGCATATTTGATGAGTCTTAAAATAAAAGTGACTGTATTATGTTTACCCTAATGAGAATGTCTTAAATTGAGGAATATTATTTAATTAGAGGATTAAAATGCACTTAATGTATTATTTCAGTTTTACACAAAATTATTCAAGTTATCAGGTTAACTGTATAAAGTGCTTGACCTGCCTATGTGATCCATTTTAATTGATTAATTGCTAACTAAGGTGAAAGTCAATGTGAATCTGCTGGTAAGATGTTTATTCTTGAATTGCTCCTAATTTTCAATCAGAGAAACCTAGAAAGTTATGTGTGTAAGTATCAAAGTTCATAGACATATTCAAGTAACACTATATTAATCAACAATTGCATGTGCATGGTTTATCCCTTTAAGTTCAACCTAAGATCTTCCTTTATACCATCCTGGAATGAGCTAGAACACAAAATATGACTATTTTCCCCCTAAGTAATATGCTGTATATGTATAAAGTGTCTTGATAACTGGATACTTAAATGAGAATAATAATATTTGATAGTAACAAGTCATTATCACACTGGAACACTCATTTGCACTTCAATAGTAATCCAAATCACACATCATCTATTCTGGACCTGCTGTGCCCCCTCATGGTGAGAGGTGAAGAATGAAGATCAGGGCAGTGCCATCTTTGTAAGCACTAGGTCAAATTCTTCCCATGACTGACCTAGTGGCTTAGTTTTCTTACAAATTGAAACACGGTGGAACTTGGGCTCTGTGACCTTTAAAATAATAATAAATTATATTGACTAATAAAAGAGAGCTTAGGGCTAGGTCCTAGAGGAAGGTCTGTGATAAGCATTAGGATTGATTCTACTGCTGGAGGATGTGAAATTTATGGGGCCTACAGGAACGTGCTCTAGTCAATTCAGGATTAAGGACTAAAGAATGCTCAGGCTATTGGGGGATCAAGGTGGAGGATGACTCCTAATAGAATAGCAAGAAATCTCCAGATTGATGATTTTTCACCCTGGTCTTCTACATGACTAGGTATCACACATTCCCTTCCATTGAAGAAAATATGCCCATGGGATTGGCAATCCTGGTTTCTCCAATGCTTCTTCTAAGCTCTGCTCCCTATGCCCATCAAGGACGCTAGACTGGCAGTGCAGCATGTTCTGTATGCAGATGTTGAGTAAGCCTGCTGGCATCCTGCCCAGAAATATTAGGACCTTTGATTTCTTTTTGTGTCTCCCACTTATTCTGTCTGATACTGCCAGGTTTCTTTTGATCCTTTAGAAGAAGTCTAAAGTCTTATACCTGTTTCAGCATTCAGCATTTTTGAATCATACGGAGTTCAGGCTGCTCTAACTGTAGTAGGGCACACACAGTGAGGTGCAGGAAGGTAACAGATAATTTAACAGTCTCCTCAGATAATAACAGCAATAAAAGACAGGTTTTCATTCCTTTGATCTCAATTCTGTTGAATAACGATTAAAGGTGTAGTGTATTTATATTCTAAGTAACCCGAATTAGCAATCTAAAACAGAATGTTCCACGTTCCCAGTACTCAATTCCATTCAATACATTTTAGTCTTTTATTTACATATGATTCCTACAGGTTTACTTAATTTTGTATAGTCCTGAATAATCTTTTTGATGTAGAGGGATTTTTCTTTGGGCTGCCAGTAAACAAAACGTTCATGGAGATTTTATTATTAATTAGGAAAAGTCAGTCTCAGCTCAGACTTGTTTCTAGCTAGCTCTCATAACTTAAACATGTTTTTAAATCTAAATTCTTCTACAGGATCATTACAGAAGAAGCAGGTTTGCCACAAGTTGGGGATAAATTTAAGCTATAATAGCAACTTTCTAACTAATCAGAGATCATGGTTTTAAAAATCAAAAAAGAAAAAATCTTCATTTTTATTTTAGTATGTGGTTTAAAGAATGTTTCTGCTTAATGAGATTAAATGTAGAGAAAATTGTTTGAGAATGCTTTTTGTTCATATTTTTCTTTATAAGTTTTTTTAAAGTAGAATTTTTTCCATTATGACTTTTAAACATGTTTTGGTGTAAAGGGTAAAATGTTTTATTAAATCTTATGTACAGAGGAGTCTACTTTGGATCACAGTAGAGACACACTGCATCTCAAGAAAGAACAGGGAGAAAGGCTTGTCATCTTGTACTCAAAGGAACTTTGAGTGACTCATCCTTCAAATCCTTTATGCACAGCACATTGAAGTCCATTAACTCCTCACCAGACACTTGGCTTTCAACAGAAAAATGAAAGTATTAGAGGAATTGAAAGTTTTCCTTTATTTTTTAGGTTTTGAAAGCATTTCTATTTGAAATTTGTACAAGAGTGCTGTATTTTAGGAACCTCCCCCCTCTTATCTGTCTCCTCTTATGTCTCCTTTCCATACCCCACTCCTTTCAAATCCATGACCATATCTTAAAGCTATTATTATTACAAACAGACACATAACTTTGTAAAGGTACCTGCTGAGTCTGTTTAGTGTTACTTTTATGTACATGCATTTAGGGATGACCACATTGTGTTGGACAACTAGTTAGAGAGAGGTCTTGTCCTTTGAGGAGACTCAGTTTCCCTCTCTGCAGTCATTAATTGCTTGCAGTTCTTCCTGTAAGATTGAGGCTACTTGAGATTTGCCCCATTCACATTTTTATGTTAACTGACACTGTCATTGTTAGGTAGCTACATTGTTGAGATTTCCTGGAGGCAGCCTCTTGCGGTCTCTTTTTCCTTTCTGTTCTCTGAGCATTGTATATAGGTGTTGTTTTGTAGAAGCATCAGTTGATATTGCTTATAGGGCATGGTTTCTTTGCATTTTGATCAGTTGTGGCTTTTTGTAACATGAAACATCCAGTCCAAAAGTAACTTTCTTTGATGGGAGTGAGAAGCATATCAGTTTGTGAGTATAAGGATGAGTATGTAAATGAAGTTAGAAAATACACTGTTTTGGGGAAGTGACAGTAGTAGACTCTTCTCTTGAGTCAGTGGCCTTCCCAGCCATGGATGGATGAATAACTTTATAGTATCAGGCACGAAGTTTCTCCTACTGAGAGGACCTTAAGTCCAATAAGATGGCTGGTGGTTACTACCAAGATATGGCTGTCATTATTGTACCTTTGCAGATATAATGTAATGCTGAACATTATGGTGGTCTAAGTGAAAATAAATGAGGAAACAGAAATAAACATGGGGTGGAAATTACTAATAGGGAGGGAGGTCAATGCAAGTGTGTGTGTGTGTGTGTGTGTGTGTGTATGAGAGAGAGACAGAGAGACAGAGACAGACAAAGACAGAGAGAGAGAGAGAGAGAGAGAGAGAGAGAGAGAGAGAGAGAGAGAGAGAGAGAGAGAAGCTAGAAGCATGAAGACAATACTTACGATGTTTGAAAATGTTATAATGGTATTATTTTATGCTTACTTATAACTACATAAAGTTTGTTAAATTGCATGTGCAAGTCTATGTACACAGGAAATTAAATTAAAAAGAATACACTTGTGGTGATAATGTTTTCCCTAAGTACAGCCCTTAGAAACTCCAGTTCCTGGCATATGAACTGATTTTTCATACTGTTGATCACGGGAGTTCAAGCAGCTTCACAAACAATATAAACTTGTGCTACTGCCCTGTCCTTATTATGTTCAAGCAATTGAATGTAAGACCCTGCTGCTGAAGGCATTACCCAAGGAGTATTTAGAGAAATTGAGATAGATCTCACTGAGAAGCTTTTCACACAAAGCCTGGCCATCTTGTTTGGGAGGTGCCATCCAGACTGCCGAGGTAGAATAAAAAAGAGCTTTCTTTAATCACTTTTGATCAATTTGCCTTCAGGACTACTTTTTCTCTAAATATTCCGTGGGCTACAAGAATAGCGAATAAAGAGATTTCAAATCACTTGGTTTGTAAGTTATACCTGGCAAGTATATGTTATTTCTGTTCTTTTATTTCTTTTTCTGAGGTTTTGACAAGAATAATCACATTGATTGATGTGTGGTAAAAGAAACTGCTGTGAAAACTGCCTCAGAGCAATGTGCCACTGATGAAAATGGTTCAATTTATGATATTTAAATAAAGATGGAATAACTTTAGTATTAGTAGACACATGGATTTTAGAGAAAATTACAAGAAGACTTCTATTTGTACTGATTCCAGTTAATAGTTAAGCTCCATTTCAAACGCCATGAACATGTTCTGTCAAATGAGAAAATAAGACTCTAAAGACCAGGAAATGTTCTCTCCCTTTCCTATACTGTTTTGCTATAAATCAAAGGGGGAGTTTCTTATGAATGGTTACCAGTGTTTCCATGGTAAATTTCATCTTTTCATACTTTGATAAGTATGCTTTCCGATCCTTTTCAAGGTTCCCTTGATGGAAAAAAGACATATACAAAAAAACAATACATTGGCAACATTCTCAATCTCATACTGAGTATTTTAAATGCTAAAACTATTTTTAAAATAAACTAAAAATACTTAAAACAGTATTATGCTGTTTTGAGAGTATAATAAAAAGTATGTGAAATACAAAAGTTTTCAGAGCAAGAGATCATGAAGGCATTCTCCTAACAGAGAACATCAATGAACTCCACAGGGAGTATATGGAATTCTTTGAGATAGAGTCTGTGTGTATTAGTTTTTGGATCAGAAGAATCCAGTACTGGGTCTGAAACAAAAGAGATGCTCAATTCGAAATTAATTATATGTGTGCATACAAATTTTAATTAAGTTTTTTTTCTTTTTTGAAAAAAATGATAGAGGAAAATGTTTCAAATGTGTTCACATATAGAATCTAACTGTAGCACTACATAGAGTGGGGAACTTCCGGTGGCACCCTAAAAGAAAAAGGAAAAGAACTTTTACATGTTATGTAACTGCATTGTCTCCTACAGTAGCTTCTCTATGTTTTTAAAAGTACTTGAATTTATGTTACATAGATACACTGGATTTATAGATGGGTGAATTATTTGCAAATCATTATTTTTAATAATATTTATCAGCAAATAAAAACACTATGAAAGAAAATTTCCCTCATCTATGAAATTCATTAACCGTTTATATAAAGTAACTTCAGAATAAAACATGTTGACATGTTACCACTTTTTGAACATATATTTCTGGTTTTGTATGGGGGTATTTTGTGTTCTATGTTAGATTTGCAAAAAGGTATGGATCCTGAATATATCAGAAATTTATTATCAGAATTAAAATCATATTACATATAACCAAAATCACAATAAAATGGTACTTGGGCAAAACAGGGGTAAGAAAAGGGAAGGGGGTATTGCATTCAATTTTAATTAAAAATTTCTATTTAATTAACTGATATGTCTATTATATGATTCATTTTGTTTTCCTTGAGATAGGATTGCACTTTGTAGTCATTGTTCATCTTGAACTCACTATGTAAACCCCTCAGGTTTGAATGGTTCATGTTGTTTTCTCAGTGTCCCACATTCTGGAATCAAAGGTGCATACCACCCATTCTAACATGATGACTAAGTATAAATATTCATTATACAAGATTATGGGCAAATGTAAAAAAGTATTTGTTCAAATTTATTTTTCAACAATCATGTATTGACAAAAATTTAATTGGTATATATTGTGTCCTGATAAATGAAATTTTATTTCTTAAAAGACATTATGACAACAAATTAAGAATATAGAAGATTGGATGAATGAGAAATAACAATACACCAGGAAAACTATGGGTGCAGGATTTTTCTGTATATTTCCTTGCAAATACTTACAAGTATTACCAGTCCACAGACTATATTTATTATACTTTATTACTCTGTGCCAATAAATTCTTCTTGTCACCAGAATCTGAGATTGGTAACATTATCTAAATGTATCATTTTTCTTCAAAACAAGTGTTACCTCTTAAATGAAAGCTTTTTTTAAAGTGTGAATGTGAATAGATAAATTAAACATATTGTATAACATGAAATTAGAGAGGAAAATTTGCCCTTTGTGGAATTGGGAAGTGAATATAAATAAACTATAGAATTTAATACTCCATTTCAATGCTATCCTATGATTTTCATTTGACCATAAGAGAAATCAAAGTGGTATGCAGCCTTGAATTCATCAGTGTGGTCAATGTTTTCAGTTCGCAAACAGAAAATTCATCTATAATTTGAACATGAGGATGAAATTCTTCAGACCTAAAGAACTTGATCTTACAAAATCATCTGTCTGTGTGTTTCATCACAGATGAAACTACTAGGTTATTTATCACCTACATAAATTTATGCATTTCTATGTGTTCATGAATTTATCTTGCAAACCCCAATGCAACCATGCATTAATGATGTGTACCAAAATATCCCCAAACGAGTAGGGAAGGCTCCTTATTTTCCATGTATTTTCTTATCTACTTTACCCTGTACTTCTCGTAAAATTGTGTCTCAACTCAGAAAACACTAACTATATAAAACTTCATATTTATAGAAACAGCCGTTTATAGGAATGAACATAAATTGAAAGGTCCTACTTAAGTCTGTCAGACATACCCACATACACTTTCAGACCCCCCCCACAAGTATTCAGTATACACAGACACACACACACACACACACACACACACACACACACACATACACACACATATAAAATTCTAGATTGAATCAATACATTAACTCATTTGATAACTTTCTGTGATGCTGTGACTACTCGCCAATCTCACACATTTAATTATTGGTTCAATAAAGATAATTAATGGATGAGTAGGTTTAAAAATGTAATTGTTTGTAGCCTAACTTTTAACAGTGGAGACATCTAGAGTGAGAAAATTGTCACTGTCCCCCACCATCAGTAGCAGCACTCGAGAGAGTAGGCCCTGCATCTTGCCTAAGCAAGCAGAACAAAGCAGATCTGTTGGGAGACCGGTGAGTTGCCCAGGGGTCATGAAAGCAGTTGGATTGATCTCACCCACACCTGACAGGCAATATGGAGAGCCGGCCCGGCCCCTTGCCTACGCAATACAGTTGAGCTGTTGAGCTGGCTATGGTGATGTGAGTTCAGAAGGCTGGACTTGAGGGTGTGTGAGTCTGAGAATTGGCTCCACGCCTTGCTGTCTGTTACATTGGGAGAGCTAGCATTGCCAGTGTTTGAGAACTCAGCCAGGTGATGACAATGAGAGAACGCCCGGAGGATGACCAAACCAAATAGCACCCAGGCCCTGAACCAAAACTATGGGGTTGCTCACCCCATCACCCACTTCATCTGTGAACTGCTCGAGCATGTAGAGGGGCCAGACCAGCAGATACAAAGCTACAGGATCTTTGTGACACAAAGCAACATTGGGATATCCAAGAGGGGCCAGTCTAGGTGGTATAGCAAAAGCCAGCTGACTCTATCCAGACCAATGACTCATTTCAATTGACGCTTAAAAGTAAAGATGTATGGACTCACTAGGCCACACTACAGCTCACAGGCTGAGATTATTTTTATTTGTTTTTTTGATTTTGTTTTAATTTTGTTTTGGGTGTAGTTGCACAGTCAAAGGGTGGAAGCCAAAGAATGGAAAGATGAGTGGGATTGGAATTCATGATATGAAATCCACAGTCAACAAAATATTGTTTAAAAAAGCTTAAAAGAATAAAAAGGTTACTGGATCTTTTGACTATCATTTTGAATTAATTTAAGGAAGATAATTATTTGTATGTTCTAGCATATTTGAAGAATTAAACATTAACAGATAAAAATCTAAGTCCATATTTCTATAAATATATGAGGAAAGAAAGCAGAGAACACATAGCTCTTCAAAAATATAATTCCTTGAGAAAAAGGTGCTAAAGTTAGTTGGTTTTTTTCCTGGTGGTATAAGCAATCAGTGGAAAGGACACTGAGGTCAGTACCTGACTATAGGTAAAACTCTTTGGCATACTTTTTGCTTGTTTTAGATTTCCTGGAAAGGCTCCCTCCAGTTTCCACTGCAAAATAATTATGTCTGAATTGTCTGTAAATGGTAAAGACTTTGGAATTTTCATTTGTGATAATGATATGCTAACACATAGACCATGTACTTTGACTACCTCTTACAGGTTTTTATAAGTCTTCATATACACTGGTAAATTATTGTCTTAGAGTTTGTTTCATCTCTGTGTCTATTAGTAATAGAGTTTGGTTTGAATTTAAATAAAATAGTTGAGGTATATGATAAATATAACCCAGTTAATACAGAGATTCTAAGATATCATGTAATTATCTCTTTTATCATGAATTCCTTATTTTACCTTAAAATATATTGTTATTAACATTATTAACTATATTATTGATTTTTGTATAATATCTCAGATGTTAGCTATCACCATAAATATAGAGATTTTTCTTAATATTCTGGTAGTGTGTTCGGTTCAATACTTGCTGATTTTCTCCACAAATAAGGTCTGATAATTTATACCGACCCTAAATAAAGTAGTTCAAAATAAGTAAAATAAAAAAATAGCATTTATTGTGTTATTTTATTTTTTCTCTCTAAAACAGATTTTTTAAATTTTACATATACTTAGACAAGTTCAGAAAGTTGCCCAATGTTTTAAAAAAACAAATTTATTCCATTGGGCAATGGTGATGAACACCTTTAATCCTAACACACAGGAGGCAGAGGCAGGCATATCTCTGTGAGATTGAGATCAGCCTGGTCTACAGAGCACATTCCAGGACAGGCTCCAAAGCTGCACAGAGAAACTCTGTATTAAAAAAACCAAAACAAAAAAAAATAGATAAATAAACAAATAAGAAGAGGAAAATCAAATTTATTCTTTGGTAATTTCATACATGTACATGATGCATGCCCTACCTTTTTTATTTTCTGTCTCCCCTCCTCCAACCTTTCCTTTCCTCTCTAATACTCTTCCAACTTCCATGTGTTTGTCTATTTTTTCTTTGTGACTTACCAAGTTTCTCAAGGGAACCCTTTGTGGATAAGGGTGTCAAATTGTAGAGTGGAGTATGAGTTATTCACCAGTGTCTATTACGACTGAAGACAATGATTTAATTTTTTCAGGAGATATCTGCTCTCCAAAGCTCCTTTCAGCAGAACTGGGCCACATAGACCCTTTCACCAGCAATGACTGTTTACAATCTCAGAATTGTACAGACCCTCTCCATCAAGCAAGTCTTCGGAGTTCATAAGTGACAGAACCATGTCAGGCTCATAAGGAAATGTTTCATGATCCTGTTGTCAGAATCTCATATTCGTCTTGTTCCCTTTGCAGTGAAGTTCCTTGAACTTGAACAGGGTGATATGGTGTCTGAATTAAGCTTAAACATTCAAAGTTTACTTTTTCTGTGCTTCTTAATAAGCCGGGAGACTCTTTAGTAACTATCTTTTATTGAAAAAACAAACAAACAAGCCAAAAAAAAAATAGCTTTTTCCACTAAAGCTGAGGACAGACCTAGTCAGCGGGTATAAACATAAATATTAAGAAGCAGTTTGACAACATGGTTATTTAGCAAATGTGCTCTCAAGAGCTTTCTGTCTCAATTGCATCTGTTAGATTCATATTCATTTACATTTCTACATTTACACACATCATTTAACATTTTTTTTTAAATTTGGAATTGTTTGTTCATTTCATGCCTTGATCCAACAAAAGCAGTATATTTGCTTTTTTTTCAATTCTGAGTCTTCAAAACCTGCAGATCAAGACTTATGTGCAATAAACATTCAGTTCAAGTTAATCTGATATCATAAATTATCTCTATAAGTTACTATGGACACTCAAATTAAGTTGAAAAGAAAATCAACCTCCTAACTAGCATATGCCAGCTAATATAGAAAGATAATGCATTTTTCATATAATCAATTTACCCTAATAACTTTACTCACACATTTCTTAATAATGAAAAACAAACTGGATTTCTTTAGAGAATAGGCAGGATATGGTGGTAGAAACAGAAGGAGCAGTGTGTATAACCAATATATGAAACTCGGAATGTGAACATGAGGTAGGAAAATTTTAGAGAAAGATAATTTACATAGAGAGTGAAGTCATAAGGTTGGACACATACAAATTCAAAGATGAATATTTGTTATGACAAACGACAAGGCAGTGACATTCAATCTGTACCAAACAAAATGAAACGGCCCCTGCTTATTGAAAGCTCAGCTGCATGAGTGTATATAATTAAGACACAAGACATCTCTGTCTGTTAAATTCTTTCTGGATTGGCTTGATTATATTCGCTCTTAAGCAATCTGCAATCTATTCAGAATCTTTGTAGATATCTCAGATTTGATTGTTTTAATTATAACTCTGTGCTTCATGTAAAAACTCCATTTCCTTTTCTATAATAGGGAATCAAATAGCTTGTGTGAACTTTCTCTCCTTCTGCCTCTCGTTATCCCTCTGTCCCTACCACTCACACACTCATACACAGAGAATCAACTCCTAGGTAGCTATGCCACTCAAAAAATTCTACTTTCCTTCCACTCATTTTTTTCTTGAAAGACACACACAGGAATGCCAGATTCAAAGTTGATAGTTTTGCCTCTGTTTATTCTCTTCCATGGATTTTCAGAAAGTAATTTAATTTTAAGTTTCATTATTCTTCCTAGTCCCTAAAAAGGTATATAGGATATTTCCTTTATATGTTCTTCATAAATATGAGGATAAAATTAAATTTAAAGCTGATGGTAGAAAATCTTTCATAAAGGGAAGAGTGCTCTAAATTTAATATATTTATTTAGACTCTTGTCTTTATCTCACATCACTGCTCTCTCAGTGGGACTTTGTAGAAATCTGTTTCTGATTATTTATATTTAGATCTACTGCCTCTGTTCAGAATGTTTGCGGTGAGCTTAGCATTTCCACTCAATACTTCACTTACATTTACAGTTACAGCGAATATCCTCATCAATACATCGAGTGACTACTTTATGTTGCAACTTATATTTGCATTTTCAAACTATGGCATGGATCCATGGAGAACATACTGAAACAGGTAACTGGTCCCAGCCACTGAACTCCTGATTAATGCTCCTTCTCATTGATGAGAGCATTGGGAAGTAACCATTCTAGCTAGGGTGTCTCTAACATTGACATATGTAGCAGTTCCCTGACCTTATCGCTAGAGACTTATGCTGTATACTATACTACCTCCATGTAAAACTATAATCATAGCTCAAAAAACAAACACAGATGAGATATGCCCATTTTTAAATAGTAATTCCAAGTTACTCATTCCAAATTTATACTCAGTGATATCTAAATCAAAACACAAGAGAACTGGGTTATATAAAGACTATTCTTGGAAAGTTCCAAATATGCATACAGTGAATTTCAGTCATTTTTTTGTCTTGGTTACCTGGTTTCACCATTCCATTCTATTTTCATAAAATCAGCATTCAAGACGTCTTCCTCCTCCTATGCCTCGAATTTGTGTGCGTGATCCACTGACTTTGATTAGCGTTGGTCTTTCATAAGCTTGGTAGGAGGTTAATTACTGAGGCAGGAGCTACTTATTAGTACCTAACCCCATGGGAAAAAAATGACACTTTCTCTTCCAGAAGTCCCTAAGTGCTGTGGTGGTTTGAAAAAAAAATTCCCCGCAAAAGTGAGTGCATTTGAATGTTTTGTTCTCAGCAGTTGGATTATTTAGAAAAGAAAGAAAGAAAGAAAGGAAGGAAGGAAGGAAGGAAGGAAGGAAGGAAGGAAGGAAGGAAGGAAGGAAGGAAGGAAGGAAAGAAGAAAAAAAGAAAGAAAGAATTGTGGCTCCAAAGCCCAAGCCAGGTGAGTCTTATCTCACTGTCTCTGCTATGAACTTGATGACCAGAGCTACTGCTCAGAGCCATTCCTGCCAGCCTGCAGTCACATTTCCTGTCACGAAAGTGTAAACAAGCTCGTAATTCGGTGATTTCTTTTATAAGTCGCTTTGGTCATGCCTCAGTCATGGTGTTTTTTTAAGAACAGTAGGACAAGAGGAACACAGCTGACAGATGAGACATCAGCTCATGCCGTGTTCCTCATGGAACGTTGATGCTCTCAGCCTTCCACGGGGTAGAGAGGGGACTACAGTTTTAGTGAGTTCATTATTGCATTGTGTCTGTTATATGCAATCCATGTCTTTTTGTATCAGGCCTCTTTGTCCTTTAGTTATTACATTTTTTTTCAGTCTTCTTTTCAGAAAGTTTCCTGGGGTCTTGGAGGGCTTTAAAATATGCTATTTAAAGCTCTACATTCACCATCATTTATTCTTGGAAATTTCTTTGAGTTATTGGTTTTGAGTTACTTCCTGAAGATTTAAAATGTTCCTCTGACATAAGGTGGGTACATCACTAATATAATAGGTGTAAACATGCATTTAGAAGGCAATTAAAAGACACATTCATTTAGCAAAATGATACTAGTAAGTTTACTTCTAGTGCCCATGACCTACCCAGTCATGTGCTCTTAACTAAGTTTGAAGTCCCAGTCATTGGTTTTCTCCCATAGGGTGGTCCTAAAATTCAATCAGAAAGTCGTTTACTACCCCCATAGCTATCATACTGCTTTTGTCCCAATGGGAGTGAGAATATTACCTTTGCAGATCAGTATTGTAGGTCACAGGGTACAAAGATATGTGAGACTCTAGATGGATTGTTCTCCCACAAAGGTCTTAGACTTTCTTCATGTTCTATCATATCTGGATCCTTATGACTTATTTATATTAGTATGTCAAATTTGGAATGTCTAGAGAGGCCAGAAAGGCAAAAATTAGAAGGAGGAAGGGAAAAAAAAGTCTTACATAGAGTTATTCTACATCCCAGAGACACCAGCTACTAAAATCAAGTCCAAGTACCAGGGAGGGTTTATATCCCTTTATGTTTCTAGAAAAGCCTCAATAGTATAGGAGATTAGTCTTGCTTTTCTAAAAATGTAGCATCTACCATTATGTTTGACAAAATAAAGTGAATTGTTTTCTTCTTGACATAATACAAGACAATTTTCCTAAAAAAATATTTTTTTTTTGCTAAGTCAAAACGATCTGTCCTTCTTACTATTTCTTTTGGAAGTATTTGACTTAAAGAACAGCTAACAATTAATATTTTATGTACTTTGTAATGAGCATTATCTCTACATTTAGTATTGATGATTGAAATACCTATGTAGAAATGGACAAATACAACATCACAGAAGTACCTTTTTGTTATTTCTGTCCATTACTTTCAGAACTTCTGCTTCACTAATCTGGGATATATTTAAATATAAACATAGAAAAGATTTGTTTTGGTTTACTGTATTTTTATTTCGAAATTTTGAAGATTCACTTTTATTTAGAGGGATGTGTACACACTTTTATACTTGCCTAAAGTGACTGTTTATATTCCTTGCTATTTGAAACACAAAAATGTACCTAGACCCAAACTCCAGTTTCAACTGTTTATTGGATTATACCAAGTATAAGTCAATGGGTCATAAAAGTACATGTATTTTAAAAGTGAGTTATTTTTCAGAAAATTAAAACATAAATATTATTTTACATGAAAGTAATATAGCATCAAAGATAAGTTAATTAAATAATATTTATTATGAGCATATTGTTTCCCAAACAACCACAAATCCCTAAAAAAGAATTTCTCAGATAAAAAATATATTGCATTCTATACAACTAACTACAGTATTATCTATACATTCTGTATACATATTTGTGCATTCTATAGTATACATACAAGATACAAAGGAAATAAGTACCAACTTTGATATTAAAGATTCACATCCCCATTTTTCATCCATTGCTACTGGTAGTGGGAAGGTCTTGAAAATTCAGCTCTTCAAGATCTAGTTTTTTCAGGGTTCTACAGGACATGACTACTTGGACCAAAAAAATTAAAACAGTAAAAAATCGAAATCTTCTTAGTGCTGACAAGAGTAAATAAAATTATATAGCATTTATTAGGTTCACACATATGGGAAATTTGTGGAAAATTATTATTTACAGATTATAATTTTTCTTATTTTTAGTGTAATGCCACAACAACAGAAATAATACATTGCTATGCAAATGTAGTTAGCACAGTCAGTAACTGTGTACTCAGTCAGTGAGGTTATGACCTTTTGAAACATGGCAAGTGCTGTCTTTCTAGCATTCATTTTCCAGGTTTGATGCATCCTTCCATCATTCACAAGGTTATGCCCATCAAAAAACTCATTACTGTAGTATACATTCTAATAAATGAACAATGTTGTGGTTACTACCTACCACAAAATTTACATGCAATATGAAGGTAAAATTGGGAAACCACATAATTTTTTGAAACCCATAATCTACAATAAATTCTTCATTAAATGAAAATAATAAAATTTTATAAATATTTAACCTTTATTAAAGATGAATTTGAATATTTATTTAAACAGATACAAACTATTTCTTAACATGTTTATGTGAATAATATATAATAAAATATTGATGCTTATATTACTGAACTTGACATTGCCATGTAGATGATATTTACTAAAACAATGCTCCAATATATTGTTTATTTTCAAAATTATATTTAAGAACAAAATTGTAGCAAGTTAATATATATTTCATTATCAAACATATTCTCTCATGTAACATTAGAAATTAATAACAGTTTTCTCTTTTAAAAAGGAAGGAAATACTATCACAGAAAGCAAAAATTAGTTTTTTAAAATTTTAAGTTCAAAACAGCATTATTTTCTATAATCATGATGCTATAAAGGAGGGATCTATAATTTATTAACTTTTAATTTATCTTTTCAAAAGATTAAATTCCACTTTTATCCATTTCTACCACCCAGTAACTAGAAGCAAGGCATGTCACTATAACCAGGTGGATAACATCTATTTTTGTTGCCAATTTAATTCTTTAGTCCAGTGTTCACATAGGTTGATAGATTTTTTTATTTTGAAATGTAGGAATTCCTTTATTTTCTGTATGTTTTATATTCTTTAAGGTGAAAGGAAAGCAAGGCCTATCGATAAATATATTAGTTTTCACCAACACTGCTGTATTTTATACACTATCACTAATAAGAACAAGACAATAGAAGAAAGGGGAAGAAATAATATTTTATTGTAATTAAATTAGACAAACAAACAAATTAGAAAGATTTTCCAACTTAATTGTCAGTTGTCACCTTTGAAGAGGCAAAGGGGATACCTTTCAATTGTAGAAACATAAAAGTATGCATCTACTTTAAAGGAAAAAAAAATCCAAGGCAAGCTCCTCAAAGAACCATGCACAAAGAAGAGCAACATAGCATGAATGACTTGAGTGTGTTTACTATACATGATTTGGGATAGTTTGACCAACAATTTATTCCCATCACTAGGGAGAATGATCAAAGAAATAGATCATTGATGTGGGATTCCCCTTTGTATGCTGTGATATGTTTTATTATCATTGGTTAATAAAGAAGTTGTTTTGGGCCTATGGCAATGCAGAATAGAGCAAGGCAGGAATTACAAGCAGAGCTATAGGAGAAAAAAGGGTGGAGTCAGGGAGATGCTGCTTAACTGAAGAAGGAGAACGACACCAGAACCTTACCTGTGAGGTCACAGCATCATGGAGACAAACAGATTAATAGAAATTGGTTAATTCAGAATATATATATAATATGTATATATATATATATTCTATTGGCCAAACAGTATTATAATTAACATACTTTCTGTGTGATTATTAATCAGGTCTGAGAAGTCGGGAAACAAACGAACAGTCTCCTACAACAGATCATGACTATACTGTACAAGTTAAATTGAAGAAGATAAACACTGTATTTTGGTGTTTTCCATTAGACTACCATGACTTACTGGAACAGGAAAATGCCAATCTACCTCTTCCTCTTTCCCTTCATCCTCCCCCCCCTTTCTCATTCTTATGACATTCATTTTATGACAATCAATAACTGATATGTAGAGAATATGCATGCCATTTTTGCCTAGTAAATGAATCTCTAGCCTGTTTGGTTAGTAAATATTTAATCATTACACTAAATCTAAAGTGAATCAATATCTCCATTTTCACATCAGAACAATAAAATGTCATTCTGAACATTACTTTTAACCACATCAGAATTTTAAAACAATTTTACAGAATATTCATAAATATTTTAGTTCCTGGTTATTTGAGTTTATTTAAATTCTGGTCATGAATGAAAAATCTCCTATATCTAATTTTTATCTTACCATCTAAAATTCACTAGAATCCTCTTATTTGGAATAACTTCCAAATAAAAACACATTAAAATAGGATCTTACAATAAATTTCTTAATGATTATATATAAACAGAAAGTAATTGAATTTGTTAATTAGAAATATTTTTTTACAGGTTGTTTAAGATACAGTGAGCATAGCATTGAATTTCTAAAAATAATTATAGAAAAGCATATTATATTCCATACTTAATTTATTGATGGCAAAGTACTTCTAAAAGTTATCAGAAATAGATGTTGGAAATGCTTTCTTATTGAATTCTTTAGCATATATTTTGATCATATCCTTCCTTTTCCCTAACTCTTCCTAAATCCTCTCAAAATTCATAGCCACCAATTTTTTTCTGATAAATTTTCTCCTGCAGTAAAGTTCAAAGTTCCTCCATCATGTATGTTATGAGAGAGGAGAAGCTCCTAGCTGTGCACCAATTCTATTTCTCTTTGTTTCAAGCAAGATATGTTATCTTCAGCAGTATGGTTGTCTGTGGGATAAGGTTTTGGATGTCTAGAAAAAGTTTGGGTAAAACAACTTGAATAAAGTTATTCGCCATGTTCAAATAGTATTAAAATAGATCAAAACAATTATTTTGAATAAGTATATATACATCTAGCATGATTTTCAAAAATTAAAATATAAATATATTGTTTTGAATATTATGACATTTGTTTTCTGATGTCAAATTTGATGATCCACTCTCTTAATACTAATTCTATTGCATTTAATGAATGTGCAAAAAATTTCCAATTCTGGATCCAACAGATTTTATAGCATCATTTCCCCAAAAGTGAAAAGATTTATTTTACCAACTGAGCAAATATGTAGCATTTATGGTATTCTTCAGCTTTCTATAATGATGCTGGAATAACCTTAGAATTTCAAACACACTGAGAGTATTTAAGATTTTAATAACATAATCTACATTATATGACTAAACTATTTAAGTATGAGCTATGAAAGTAATTGCAAATTATACATTAATTCACCTATCCTTTCTTTATTAAAAAATAAAAGTGTTTCTGTGATGTCCATGATGTCCCCGTCCTGCCTCAGCCTTCCAAGTACTGGCCTTATAGCTGTACTCGATCATATTTTGTATACGTACAAGTATTAATATGCCATTTTTCTGATAAATATATTGCAAAATAGTAAAAGGTTGATAGGAAATGATCCATTTCAGTGACATTTGCTATTTTTGTTTCTTTTTAAAATATACTTTGATACGTGAATTTCTGATGAAGAGTTGTACAATACTTCAAAATGTATGTATATTGATTCTTTCTAATCAGATTACCTTTTATTTCACTAATATTCACTTAGCACATAGTAGATTTGTGATCTAGGTATCTTACTTTCACACCAACTTTTTTTTTATACTTGACTGATGAGTCATAGGTGTGAAAGAAATTCGTGTTTCTAAGCATTTCCCTACATTAAATTTACAAAATATCTAATTTTTTTGTTTTGCTGTACCTTATATACTTTCCTTCAGCTTTTCCATTTTAGCGTAATTAGTTCACAATGCTAAAGTACATTCTACTTTACATCCATAAAAAGAGGTTAACAGGTAAAAATAAATAACTGTGAATCAGAATAGAAAGCATATTTTCACATTCTACTTTTATTCATTCATTTGTTTAATATGTATTTATTTATTTTATATCCCAACCGCAGTTTCCACTCCTCCCTCTCCTCCCAGGCCCTCCCCATCACCTCCTCTCTGTCTCTCTCCCATCTCTTCCTCCTCTGTTTCTATTCAGAAGGCAACATTCCTCCTGGGCTAGGCAACAATCTGAATATAGCAAAATATCAGTAGTCATCATTGCATTTTTTTTTAATCCAGTCGTGTTTGGTTTTGTCCCAGATTTCTGGGTCATCCAGCCCTTTTGTCCTTTGCAATCCAGGTAGTGGCAAGGATGTGGCCACTCTGGAGGCATGGATCTGAGGTAGAACCAGTCATTTGTTCTGCAACCCCACAGTCTCTTCTCCACACTTACTCCTGTACCTCCTACAGGCAGGACAAACTGTGGTTGGGTTGGTGTCCATATTCAACTTTTATGTATAATGTATGTGCAGAAAGTGAGGTTCTATGCTTTAAGTATTTTTCCTACAAAATTATATGTAAATTATTTCTATGAGTAACAAATTGCCTTTTTGGCCAGTGTCTTAAATTGCCAAATTGTACTGAGCTTTCCACTATGTTTATATGTGTGCGTAGTTTTAAAAAGATGAAAATTTGAAATCATAAACACATTGCTTTTCAATAAGCAATGTACTTAACCATAGTACATTTATATTTGCATAATATCAAGATTCAGACTTAATGACTTTATTTAATAAAAGCAGTTTTAATGTGTTATTTCATTAAAATAATCATATCTCAGGGTCATATCTGAATGTCTGAGAAAAGGGAAGAAGAGGAGGAAAGAAAGGAGTGGAGATGAGGGAAAGAAAGGGGAGAGAAGAAAGGGGAAAGAACAGAGAAAAGAGGATACACATGAGAGAGTGTGACAGAGACATGGAGAGAGACAGAGAGTCAGATGCAGAGAGAATGATACTCCAAGAAGGAGCAAACATGGTTAATTACTCTTCGTATTTAGATTTGTACTAAACTTTGGAAGAATCTGTGCACAAAATAAGACAACTTGGGAGTACGATAAATAGAACAATGCTCACCCCGATTTGCTTTAGTCCCTGGATAACTAGATTATTAGTGAGCCTGTGAAGCTAATTATTTGGTACTTAGAGGAAAATAATTTAGTGAATTTGGGGTTTAACAATCTTAGGAATACTAAGAAGAGAAACATTTCAACATTATGTAGAGATTTATGACTTGCTTATATAGTGAGTATTCTTCATGACCTTCTAGATTTCAGAGAACTTTAAATGTTGAAAAAAAAAGCTTAGAATGTGTCCTTATGAAAATTAGACTTCTTAGCATTCAGTAAAATTTCCCTATTCTTTTGCCAAGCTGTTTTAACTTTTAACTTCAAAATAGTAAATGTTATAATTTCTCAGCACTATAAATACTGTTTATAGTTAGTCCGTTTAAATGGCCAATGAGTTTTCTTTCTTTGTTCACAAAGTTATTTAACCACTTCATTAGTTATTTGGCAAGATTTTCCATCTCTTTCAGAGATATTGCCCATTTTGATTTTTGTCTTTCTCCTGTTTCTTTTTTATTCTTGTTATTTAATAATCTATTTCATGTTTCATTGACTTAACATGTTTCAAATATTTCATATTTATAGAATTAATATGGGCCCTTCTCTGCATTCTTTAATCTATTGTCCTATATTTGAAGATCATGTTGAACCATTTTTATTGGGAGAATATTAGTGGTATGGCACATTTCTTCCTAGGTTTAAATCATTTCAAAAAATGATTTTTCTACTTGGAAAGTTAAAGGTTTACTTTTTTTTTTGCATGCTGCATATCTGTTCAACAGTGGAAAGGTAAATATGAGCCCTGTACCTCAACAGTGAAGTTAGTTGGACTTCTCCTCCTTCACGTCACCTTTCTCCACAGTTTAGTAGCTGTTCTGTGTGATCTGTAAAATGAAGGGCTGTCTGAGCCCTTTCTGTTACAATCACCTGCCAGGAACCATTATGGACTGCCCCAAAACTGCATAAAACCCTTTTATCATGCAGTGGAAGTTTGCAGTACAAGTGAAATTGTCCTCTGTCAGGTAATTCATTGCTTGCACCTAAGAACACAATTTAAAAGGCCAGGAGAGATGGAAAGTGATCTTAATGTAGATCTAAGGCTTTTAAGCAGAAGAAAAATGATGAGCTACTTCAATCTCCTTCAGAAATTTAATACTTAAATCAATCTCTCAGTTTTATACAAATGGTGGAATGCATGGAAGATAAATCAAAGACCCAGATAAGAGCTAAATAGTGGCTAGAAGATATCTTCGGATTCAAGGAGGCATATCTTAGCAAAGTCCATTTGTTTTTAGTTTCTAATTTATGCTAGATTTTCTTAAAGTAATTGAAACTCCTGTGATAGAAGTGAAAATACATAGCTAACACACTGCAATGTAACTGAAGGATTTTACAATAACCCAGTTTATATCTGTCATTTAGAAATTGTTATCTCTAAGATAAAAGATAAATAAAAATACCTTGAACTTCAAAAAAGTCAAAGTTTTAAATTAGAGTTTATATAGGGATCCTGTGATTCAGTCTGATTCATTATTGAGAGCACATGAAAGAAAACAGCAAAATACATTGCATTAATAACTCATTAATTTGAATCTGAGGGCACTGATTCTAAATTTAACTAGAGTCATATAAAAGCAATATTTCTATGCTTGCTGAATATTTCACTGAAATCCAAACCTATAAGGAAAGTCTGGGTGTAGCCAAGATATGATGTACCTGTCAACAGAAGAATCTTGGAAGTAAAGATCAAAGGTGACCTAAATGTGCATAACACCTATGTTCCACATGACTGACATATTCAAGAGTTGTGTAGCTCAAGATAAGAGTATTGGAGGAATGCTAGATTATAATGGGCAAATGCCTAATATAGTCCTTGTTTTTCCAATCCATAAAATGAAATTGTTGGTAATAAAGCCTTCTGTGATGCTTGAACAAAAGTTGATATAGGATCAGCTCAATTATTCTCAATACTTTGACCACGTAGAAGTGTTCAGTATTCAATTATTATCAGCAGTTTGAACATAAATGAGTTTTTTTTCCCATTAACCAGTAAGCTCTGAGGACAAAGAGCCTCTGCCTCAGGCTGCCAGTGGCACTAGTCTAAAAAAATAAGCATGAGTGTGCCAGCATACTTATATAAACATACTACAGTAAGCATCATAAAGGTCTTTACTTAAAACTAAGCAATGTTACCACATTTCTACTTGGATTCTGAGGATTCTGACTGACAGTAAACATGAGCTATACCAGGCTCCTAAACTGTAATGTAGAATAGAGTTTGCTGACATTAGCATTGTCACAAATAAAAGGAATGTCCTCAACCACCTTCTTTCTTTATGATGGGTGTGGCAGGTCATGTGGGTTGATTACCAAGATCATCTTTTGTATCACTAAAATGTACAGCAAACTTTATTTTATAGACTGAAATTTCCAATTTTACAGATTTTTAATAAATTTTACAATCAAAATAATAAATTGCAAACACATACATTTCTTGTTTTTGATATAATGCACCACACAATATAATGAATTTATGTTGATGTTATATAGGCAACATGAATCATTTAAAATATCTATGTTTTTGATTCATTATAGGTTATAATGACACATGGATATTCAGTTTCTAAACAATTTTTTAAAAAACTACCAATTTTACAATGTAGTATGTATATATGTTTAGCATGTCTTTAAAAACTATAAAGATTAGCATTTTTTAACACACTAAACAATTTAATTAGTTCATCATTATTGATACAATAAAGCTTTCAATATTTAATATCTATATGGGTTCTATCAGATGATTAATAATATTCTTCACAATTTGTATACTAGATACATCCTATTGTACATTGTAAGAGAGAAGAACAAAGTACTGAGAAAGTATAAGTAATTCATGGCAGAGTAGCATTGTTCACATGGGCAAACTGCCTCTAAAACTACATGAATAGCTATTGTAGGAGGCTACTTTATTGTTCTTGGCTGCTCAGTCCCCAAATAACCACACAGAAACTGTATTAATTAAATCACTACATGGCCCATTAGCTCTAGCTTCTTATTGGCTAGCTCTTACATTTTAATTTAACCCATTTTTATTAATCTGTCTATCACCACAAGGCTGTGGCTTACCAGATAAGGTTCTAGCATCTGTGTCTGGTGGGGCTACATGGCTTCTGTCTGACCCCACATTCTTTCCCAGCATTCAGTTTCTTCACTGCACAAGCCCAAGACAGTCCCTTAGTAACCAATGGTATTCACAGCATACAAAGAGGAATCCCATATCAAACAACAGATTTGACTTTCCAAAAGAAAAATTTCTCCAATGCAGAAATAAGAGTTTTACATTAAAATTTTATCTCTGAAGAACCCACATGTTAAAAATATCGTCCATCGACTTTTATTGTGAATGAAGCATGAAAGTCTACGTAAAGACAGCAGTCAAACATTTCACAAATAATACGGTATCACAAGGAAACCTTGAGTTGGTTATGCCCTGCACTTTACAGCATTTAGGAAAATCAAATCACACTTAATTTTTTGTACTAGCTTGCTTTATTTTCTCTCCCTGTTTCCTTACACGTAGGTGTCAGATGTTAGCAACACTATTGAAAAGCTGGACCTCCCACTTCCATACTTTCTGTGACTCTGGAAAATAACATTTTAAAAATGTCCACAGTGAAAATTACTCCAACTTAAATCCCCTAAGCCCTTACCATTCTAAATGGAGCCACTGTGGCCAGGTCAGTCTTGTCATTTCCCATCACCCCAGCAATCTCACATTCCCTTGGATAGATTAGAGAATTGTTCTGCCTCTTTTTTTTTAAATGTCAAACACATTTTAATGACACTTTATTTCCTCCATATTGAAACTCAATTAGGTAGTCATGGATAATCTAAATAATGAAGATGTTTGAAAAAAACCTTATTTCTCTGGATTTTGATAATAATTATTAACTCATAACAAACATTAAAGCAACCTCTTCCATGTATATTATCTGATTGGGCGTTTATTTATTTATTTTTTTTACAAAAGCATCAAAGAATGTTTAAAACATCTAGAATTATATTTCTTTTCATTTTAAAAATTTTATCTATTTATTTTACATTGAAGTGGCAGTCTCACTCCATCCTCTTCATGCGGTTTCTTTCCCATCAACACCTGATCCCAATCCTCCAATCCCTTCCTCTTCAATCTACATCCAAGGAAGGGCATCTCTCCCCTGAATATCAACAAAACATGGCAAGTCAAGTGGCAGTAAGACTAAGTACTGCCACTTGAATTAAGGCTGAGCAAGACAACCCAGTATGAGGAGGTGTAGAGTACCATAAGCCAGTAAAAGAGTTGGAGACAGCCCCTCTTCAGTTGTTTGGAGTCCCACAGGAGAATCAGGCTACACAACTGTAGCATATAAGCAGAGTGCCTAAGTCAGTTCCATGCAGGCTCCCTGATTATTGTGCCTTTAATAATATAGTAAATGTAGTAAGAGCAAATGTGTCAAGAGTTGTAGATGAAGCTGGAATTCATTCTAATAATGATTGTTGTGATACATATGGAAAAAACAGAAGAGGGGAGAGGAAGTTTGAAAGAAAAAGAGTATTTATTCATTCTTCACCAGGGAAATCATGGATGGTTATACTTCTTGTACACATTGATAGGTGAAGATATTAAAATGGTAGGAACAGCATGAGATAGTGTCAACCATAGACTACAACCATCTTGGAGGTCAAGTAAACTTAGTGGAGGTATTACTTTATTTATGATTTTTTAAGTTTATCTTCCTTCATTTTTCAATAGATATTATGAAATACATGCAATATGCTTATATAATGCAATAAACATAAATTATAACATTAGAGAACAAAAGCATCAAATTTACTATTCACGCATGAGCATTAAAAGAAAGAGAAATTATTGTTGAGCCAAAAAGTCAAGGAGTTAATTTGTCTTGAATTCTTAAAAGAGGATGCAGTGTAAAACTCAAAGAAATGAGATAACTTTTTCTAGAAGAAGATAGAAAAGATAAATCATTTTAAGCTCTGTGCAAGTAGACAGACGAAACAGATATTGTGCTGGTTTTGGATAATTGTTAACTATGTGTAGATGTATTTAGTAATTGTTCATTGAAAAGTGAAATGAGTCAGTTTACTGAAGAAAATATGCTTTTTATACTGCTGCTAGATTTTTCTTTTACATTTTCAATTGTAATTGGAATCTCATTTAAGATAGAATTTATGCATTATTTCTTGTTGTCATCCACAAAACAGTTGCTTTTAGGAGAACACCTGAATTGAAGAGAACATCATAAATATAAACATATTTAACCCATGAGTTTCATGACTGAGTAATTGCACAGATGCAAACACTGTCATTGATGAATCTTTTTGCAGTCTTGTGCACTAGTCTTGTGATAGTGTTGATGACAAGCATGCTTAGTCTACTGTTACAGAAATTATTCTCCTTGCAGATTCTGCTTATTGCTCATAACTATTTTTACAGTCAGAGTCGAGGGACTCACATAATTTCAGTTACAATCTAACTGAAAAATTAGAAGCAAATTTCTCTCTTACATTTTCTAATTGTACACTGGTTATTTATTTCAAATAACTGAAATTTTTACTCATCATCTAAGTAAGTGGCAATATGAGATGAATGTTACTTGTCTCTGTCCTTAAGCTAATATACCCATAATATGCTTTAGAAAAGTATCTCTAATCAAATCTACATAATAAAGATGCACTCTAATGAAATAATTATGATTATTTTTACTGCTTATTACCTTGATATCTTTGAGTGATAGATGTTATTTGAAAAAAAAACATTGAAAGTATTCCTTAATAATTTCAATTGAAAAATATGTAACTCATGTAAATATCAATTGGGTCTATAAGAAATACTTTCCAGATTGATTATCTATGATTGTTTAGGATATTTGAAATTTATACTGTAAAATATTATGATGATTGAAAATAATTTTTTAAAGAGGAAAAAGTGAGCAATGGTTATGTTCATTCATGACAAAGGCAATTAGTGGTTTTGAATATGAAGGAAATTTTCAGAAAAATAGTTATAACAGTGTCCCTCATCTAACATAAAAAAATCTTACCTATTTAAAATCAAACAAAGTACAAATTACATGCTTTCCAAAAACAAGCTTCACAGAACTTGGGAGCAAAAAAGCTAAATCAGGTTATGAAAACCACAGCAAGCTACATTTTGGGTTTTCCAATAATTACTCAGAATAATATCTATTGCAAACCTTCAGTGTCTGGAACACTGAGGTATAATCTGAGCATAGAAAAGTAGGAAGATAATTTTTTTGTATAAGATTTTAGCAGTGTGCTTTAGGAAATATTGACATAAACCTGATAAATACACAGCTGTAGACTTTAGCAGAGTTTCATGAAGGACTTGAGAGGACTTGGTATAAACTTTTTAAATTACTTGTCACCCGTTCTGTTTTTCTCTGTTTTTAATTTTATAATAACTCTGATCTTTACGTAGTTTTCTTCAGTTCAGATTGTCTCTGATTATGAAATCACAATTGTAGATGTTCTGTTAAACCCCAAATCCCTAGACAAATACTTTTTTTACATACACTTCCCTATTTGTTTATTTTTTTTAAAAAAACAATCTCTTCTCATTTTACATAACAATCTAGTTCCCTCTCCTTCCTCTCTTCCCACTGCCCCCACCAACCAAGCCCTGACCCCCATATCTAGGTCGACAAGGTATCCTTCCGAAGAGAATAGGCTCCAAAAAACCAGATCAAGCACTAAGAATAAATCCTGGTCCCCCTGGCAGTGGACCCACAGACTGCCCCAGACATACAACTGTCAGCCACATTCAGTGTGCCTAGTTTGGTGCTATGCCGAATCTCCTAGTGTGTTTCCACTACCTCAAGCTGTTTCTGTGGGTATCCGCATCATGGTCTTGACACGTTTTCGCTCATATTATCTCTTCTCCCTCTCTTCAACTGGAATCTGGGAACTGAGCACATTGCTAGCTCTGAGTCTCCCAGTGGGGTGGGGCAGAAGGGAGGGCAGAAAGGGGGAGGGGTCGAGAAGAGAAGGAGAAAGAAGAACTGAAGGGAACAAGATGACCAAGATCTGAAAAGGACAGAGAGGGAGAGCAAGGAAAGAAATACCTTGATTGAGGGAGCCATTCCAGGCCTAGCAGAATACCTGGTACTATGAAAATTAAAAAAAAAAAAATCCACAAAGATTGCTCCCGCTAAGACCCTAAGCAACAGTGGAGAGGGTGCCTGAACTGGCCTCCCCCTGTACCAGACTGAAGACTTTCTTAATTGTCATCAAATACACACTTTTTAATTAATCTTCTGTAATAGACCTCTGAAGTCTACAAATATTTTTATATTGAGGCTGGTTTTCTACAGCTGTGAATATAAAGCAGGAGCCATGATAGTCTTCCAGTGTCTACAATGCTGCAATTCCAACAATGAAGGCAGACCTCAGATGACTGAGAAGATATGGACATTCGCACCTAACCCACGAGTCTAAGAAGTTGGAATGGAAGATGCGGCAGGTGGAAAGTCCGGTGGTAAGTCAGGGAACCATAGAGTGCATGCGCTTCAATGGGCGGGATCCTTCAGTGATAACTGTGCTTTGTCAAGCTATTGTTTATATTTCCTTTTGAAATCACACACACAGCTGATAAACACCTTTAGTAACGTGGCAGGATACAAGATCAACTCCAAAAAATCAGTGGCCCTCCTATACACAAAGGATAAAGAAGCAGAGAGGGAAATCAGAGAAGCATCACCCTTCATGATAGCCACAAATAGCATAAAATATCTTGGGGTTACTCTAACCAAGGAAGTGAAAGACCTATTTGACAAAAACTTTAAGTCTTTGAAGAAAGAAATTGAGGAGGATACCAGAAAATGGAAAGACCTCCCCTGCTCTTGGATTGGGAGAATCAACATAGTAAAAATGGCAATTCTACCAAAAGCAATCTATAGATTCAATGCAATCCCCATCAAAATCCCATCAAACTTCTTCACAGACCTTGAGAGAACAATAATCAAGTTTATATGGCAAAACAAAAAACCCAGGATAGCCAAAACAATCTTATACAATAAAAGAACTTCTGGAGGCATTACCATCCCTGACTTCAAACTCTATTATAGAGCTACAGTATTGAAAACAGCTTGGTATTGGCATAAGAACAGAGAAGTCGACTTATGGAATCGAATAGAAGACCCAGATATTAACCCACAAACTTATGAACACCTAATTTTCGACAAGGGAGCTAAAGGTATACAATGGAAGAAGGAAAGCATCTTTAACAAATGGTGCTGGCATAACTGGATGTCAACCTGTAAAAAAATGAAAGTAGATCCATATCTATCACCATGCACAAAAATCAAGTCCAAATGGATTAAAGACATCAACATTAATTCGTCCACTTTGAACCTGATAGAAGAGAAAGTGGGAAGTAGTCTACAAGATTTAGGCACAGGAGGCCTCTTCCTAAGTAGGACCCCAGCAGCACAGACAATAAGAGAAACAATGAATAAATGGGATCTACTGAAACTGGGAAGCTTCTGTAAAGCAAAGGACACTGTCAGTAGGACAAAAAGGCTGCCTTCTGACTGGGAGAAGATCTTCACCAACCCCTCATCAGACAAAGGTCTGATCTCCAAAATATACAAAGAACTCAAGAAACTAGGCACTAAAACTCTAATTAACCCAATTAAAAAATGGGGTACTGAACTTAACAGAGAATTCACAACAGATGAACTTCGAATGGCCAGAAGACACTTAAGGTCATGCTCAACCTCCCTAGCGATCAGGGAAATGCAAATCAAAACCACTTTGAGATACCATCTTACACCTGTCAGAATAGCTAAAGTCAAAAACACCAACGATAGCCTATGCTGGAGAGGATGTGGGGTGAGGGGAACACTCATCCATTGTTGGTGGGAATGCAAACTCGTGCAGCCACTGTGGAAATCAGTGTGGCGGTTTCTCAGGAAACTGGGAGTCAACCTCCCTCAGGACCCAGCAATACCACTCTTGGGAATATACCCTAAAGATTCCCTAACATACTACAAAAG
Organism: Myodes glareolus; assembly: GCF_982192425.1. NCBI lineage: Eukaryota > Metazoa > Chordata > Mammalia > Rodentia > Cricetidae > Myodes > Myodes glareolus. The sequence goes on along the minus strand of NC_142037.1, from coordinate 70,725,399 downwards.
CATTTGTTCAACTATGTTCATAGCTGCACTATTTGTAATAGCCAGATCATGGAAACAACCTAGGTGCCCCTCAATAGAAGAATGGTTAAAAAAGGTGTGGAACATATATACTTTAGAGTTTTACTCGGCGGTAAAAAACAATGACATCTTGAATTTTGCATGCAAATGGATGGAAATAGAAAACGCTTTACTGAGTGAGGTAAGCCAGACCCAAAAAGAGGAACACGGTATGTATTCACTCATAAGTGGATTCTAACCATAATTAAAGGTCTTTGAGCCTATTATTCGTGATCCTAGTGAAGCTAAATAAGAAGATGAACCTGATGAAGATTATTTAGCTATCCACCAGGAGGTAGGAAATATACATGAGTCCCAGGTAACCTCGGGTGCATGGGGGGGTGGGAGGGTCGATGGAGGGGGAGAGGACTAGAGAGAAGGGAGTAGGGGAGGAACGGGGAAAGCTTGGTGGCCGGGGATGGGGGGGGGAGGGAGGTAGGATAAATAGGGATCAGGGAACAATATATTTCAACTAAGGGAGCCATTTTAGGGTTTACAGGAGACTTGATTATATATGGGATCCCAGGTCCAAGGAGAAATCCCCCAGATTGCTCTCTGGACAGAGGAGAGGGTGCCTGAATAGGCCGTGGCCCATGACCATACTGATGTATATTTTGCTTATCACCATAGATCCTTCCTCTGGCGAAGGACGGCTATGCAATCGGAGGCCCACATTGGAGGACCGGATTGAGCCCCCCGAGGTCCGGAGGGGGAGCGGAAGGAGGAGGAACATGAAAAACGAAATCAGTACTGCGAGGGATGCTATCACCCACTGATACAAGGGAACGGATCTGATGAGAGTTTACCAGGGCCAGCCGGACTGGGACTGAACGAGGACGTGATCTAGACAGATTCTCGGAATTTGGCCGGATTCTCTGACTGTGGCTGGCCCGGGGTCTTTCTGAAAAGCCATTGACTATGACACTGGGACCTGTTTCCTCTGCATATGCTGGATTTTGGGGATCCAGTCTGTTTGGATGCTAGCCTTCCTGGACCTGGAGGGAGGGGGAGGGAGCTGGAGCTTCCCACAGGGCAGGAAACCCTGACTGCCCTGGGGGACGGAGGGGAAGGAGGGGGGGAGTGGGGGGAGTGGGAGGGTGTTGGGAGGGGGGGCGGAATTGGAAACTTTTATAATTTAATAAAATTTACTATAAAAAAAAAAAAAAAAAAAAAAAAAAAAAAAAAAAAGAAATCACACACACACACACACACACACACACACACACACACACACACACACACTTTCTGTTTCTTTACCAAATTATTTTAGTCAAGAAAATTAAGCTTATTGTAATTCTGGAAAAAATTTCTCCACCTTACATAATGAACATAACAGAAAGCTGTCAAGGGTTACATCTTACCATCTGGAATCTGCACAAACAATTATTAACTATAAATAAACTTCGACTCAATTTTTTTTAGCATTATTCAACTGTTTCTGGTACAAACAAAATCATTCACAACCCCTTCGAATGAACTTACTAAAGGCCTTTCTTTGTTCTTGACTGGTAATTTTTCATCAGTTCTGAGTAACATTTCCTTTTACTACTCCATTACTTAAGTTTAGCTATAAAGATTACTATTATTAGTACATTTGACATTAAATAACAATATAATAAAAATAGAAACAGGAAAATAAGTTCTTCAGGATGAAGTGCTTTTTTACCTAAAGATGAGATACTTGTCAATAATGAAGTCTCATTTTAGCAATTATTAATGAAGTCATAATTGACATTTCGTAGTTCTTATGCCTTTCTGTATTTCTTACAAATAATCCCACATTGTTCCAATTCCTTGTGAAATAAAAGTATAAAATCGTGTTTCTTAAAGTATTTAGGTCATTACACATCTTTTCTCTACTGATTTAATGTGAATTTCCCACCAACACTAATCATAGGTTATAGCAAATCTCATAAAACCTCGAAAGTGAAACAAGGCATTTTATACTATATTTTATAGTATATACTATTATGATATTTCTCTTCACAACCAAGATCATTCATCACAGCCCAAATGACGATCACTTCACTGTCATGCTGTCTAAATAAACCAGAAACTGTCACCAAATTCTCCATTTCAGGTTGTTTAAAATAAACATTGTGTTCTTTAACATAAAAAGCTGTTTTTATTTTCCGATAATGACTTGAAATATAAAAGTGCATGTTTGTATAGAAAACCATCAATATTTGAAATTTTATTTCTTATTTTTTCTATGTTTAAAACTGTTTTACAATATCATACTCATCAAATGTGACAATTTTATTTTTTACTCTCCTTCCCAAATCATCTTAGAATAATCCTCAAATAACCTGTTTAACAGTACACAAGCAGCATTTAAAGTTAGCTCCTTAGATTACGGTATTCTTTTTCTGTATTGCATGATTTAAAAAGTTTCCAGATTTTCCTCTGTGCCTTAAAAACTAAAATTCCTTTTAACTAAGGGATACCTGCAGGTTAATACATACAGTCTTGCAGATAATATTTATTTCCTCAAATTGTGATATGATGAAGAAATTCTGCTGTTTGGACAATAACTCTTTCAGCATCTTTGGTACTGTGTTTTACACCACTCCTCACCATTGCTGTGCTCATACATCCTAACGCGCATTCTCTAAAGTGCATTGTTTTGGTTCAAATTTTTTTTGGTCTGGTGTTTATGTAAACACAATTCAATTACTCTTTTTAAGAAAACATTGGGTTATAATTTATAAAGTTGGTTACAACTTTTACTAATTTTTGGCAATGAACTTTGTGTCAAAATCTGTAAGAATGGCACGAATGCATAACAATTCTGGGTAGCAAAACTTTGTACTTGCAACCTTCTCAACTATGTGCAACACCACTGACCCCATGGTTAGGATGCTTTGTTTCCAAGAAGGGAAATATGAAACTACTGAGAGTCATTTCCTCTGCACCCCCCCCCCCCACTCAGCATACTATTCAGACACTTATTCAATACATCTACCTCAGACTTATATGAGATTAATAATGATCTCAACTTGGGGTTTTATCAATTCATAAAAATTTTGTACTTTTGTTTTCTTGAATTCTCTCAGAATTAAACTAGATACTGGTTTTACCTACTCTCCAGTCTAATTTATATTCCATTTCACTTCAGAAATTCCATCACATGTCTATGATATGTATGTTATTTAAACATCACTAGCCTCTAACTTGATGAACTAACAACGATTCTCTGTGTGCTATGTTTGAATGTTTGAATACCTTACATTCCCCAGGAAACTGTGTGTATTACATTGATACAATGATCTTTCTGACTTGCCAAGATTAACAATGAATGATTTCATCATTTATCCCATAATTTCACAAAACTGCATGATTTATTTTAATCATTGTGCAAATTTTGTCATGCCCTTATAACTTACTTTTCATCCTTAATTTGTAAAGTTACAGTATTGTTCTTAATTTTTATTAATGTATTTAATATGTGTATGACACTTGAGGTCACGCTCAACACTTCACACAGCTGTCTTATCTGAGTTATCCCAGCCTGAAGTTACAAGTTAAAACTGCCTCTGTAAAGTTGAAAACAATCCTGAATGTCTATTTGATATTTCTTGTTGAATATCTACTAGATATTTCTAGAATAAATCAATAATAAACATTGAACTTTTTACATGTTCCACACTGAAGTAAATAACACTTGGTAATGAAGTTAGGTTTTGGAAAGAGCATCTCTTTATTTGTTCAACTAAAAGTCATTAGAGAACTTTTTATCATTTTTTTTATTTTCTCTGATATCTTGCATAACTATATGTTTATTTATCTTCTTTATATAAAAATGACCATCAATTTAATAGTTTTCATTATATCCATTGTTTCTGCTTTAGTTCAAGATATAAACTACAGTTGAAATAAAAAATTCTAAAAGTTTCCAACTACCTCCTTTGTGTTTGCTGTTGCTATTGTTGGTTACTTTCATCAAAGAGGGTAATATGAGAGAGTTTAGAGGGAGAAAAGAGAAACAGAAAATAATTACATTGTAAACTCACAAAGACTGCTTACAAAAAGAATTGGTAAGATTACATTGCTCTGGCTCAAATTCTCCAGGACTTTCCCTTCCTTCTTGGAGTAAAGGGCAACAGTTTTGCAATACTGATGGAACTCAGTCATTAGCGTTGAAGGGAGAGGCAGGGCGGTTTACTGGCATGTGTTGAACCACATGTCATTGATTCTGTCCCTCCTGCCTCCCTGTCATTCTATCATCCTCTCACAAACAGGTTTGAAGAATTTCCTGAACAAATGCAGTTTCTTGAACTTTAAAAACTTCAATTTCTCTAGGAATTTATTCTCTCTCTCTCTCTCTCTCTCTCTCTCTCTCTCTCTCTCTCTCTCATATATGTTTGTATATATGTATGTATGCATGCATGCATATTCTGAGACTCCAAACTGACCTATACACCACCCCATGTTTTATTTCAAATTCAAGAACTCATTTTCCTTAACAGTTATTGCATGAATATTTAGATTCTCTTAGGCATTCCTTGATTTGAGGAATCACTTGTGGTGGAAAGTGAAAATCCAGCCTAGATGAAAGACTGTAAGGTCAGAGATAACAGGTATTTACTCTTTCTCAAAGCCCTTGAATCAATAGACTTTGGGAATTTGCCTGAAATCAGTCTTGCACTGGGAATTTTCAGTGGTAAAGTGTTGACAGAGCAGTTAGTAAGATCTTCATTCAATACAACACTGCCAAATCAAAGAAAATAAATCATACTTTTGTTTTGAGTTTTCTTCCTTCTTTTATAACAAAATTTACTTCAACATTTTTTCTCTTAAATAATTAAACATATTACCATAGTAAATATACTCTGAGGATCCACTTGTGAGAATCCAAATTCAAGATTTGTGTTTATTAACATTTATATCTTATATCCTCCAATTTTTCGGATCCAATTTTTTGCCTTTTTTCTTGTTTTCCCTCTACGAAGAGAAAATATTTTCCCTTAGCTACTTTTGTACTCCTGTTCTGAGCCTGAAGGTGTCTGTATGGTTTAGTTCTTCACTGTAGCTCAACATATCTTTGGCCCTCTACATGAAGATCCAGGGATACCTCTCCTTTTACTTCCACCATTTTTTAAATTAATTTTTTGAGAATTTTGCAGTGTATATTTTGATCATGTTTATACCCTTTCCAACTTCTCTCAGAGCCACCAATACTTTGATACCCACCAGCTTTTATTTATATTAACAAAATAAATAAAAAAAAAGGAAAGATGGAAGACAGGAAAAGAAAGAAAGAAAGAAAGAAAAAAAGAAAGAAAGAAAGAAAGAAAGAAAGAAGGAAGGAAGGAAGGAAGGAAAGAAAGAAAGAAAGAAAGAAAGAAAGAAAGAAAGAAAGAAAGAAAAGCGTATCAAGTAGTCTCTGCCTACACACATTCAGATGAGAGGCAAGATGTTCTTCCCACTCAACATACCCTGTCTCCTCATCTATGTTTCTGCCGATTGTTAGAATCCAGCATTTGCCAGCCTGCTAAGTTAATTTATTTACTTATAAGTTCTTTAATCATCAGAAAGATACACTTAGCACCTAGCAAAACTGATTCATCAAAAAAATTGACTAATCTCTAGACTACTAAAAAGAAAAGAAAACTAATTTTATAATAATCTGAATACACACCTATTTAAAATAATATATGAATAGTTTATGTTGAATAAATTTTTAGAGAATAAAATTCCACAAAAAACTGTTAGAACCTGATTATTATTCAAAGTGTATTTCAGGTTGAATCAATGGTAGTACACATAAAGAACATTTGTTTATTTGATTTTATATTTGCTTGCTTTTAATAAGCAGCACCTCTCTGTAAGAGTTTATTGCCACTTCCAACTTCAAAAAAAAAACCCCACTGTTTATTACTATTCAGGTGTATTATATAACTCTTAACTATAAGAAATAGTATTAACCAGTACTTTGTTTACTAAGATCTCTTAATGAAGTTGCCTTTTTGAACATTGCAGCAAAGACAACATCTTAAAACAATTGGCCAAGATATTATTATAAGTCTTTAGCTGAAACTTCCATGGTTATATTTTAAGTCACTGTGAAATATGACTTTTATTTAAATACTTATTTATTTTTATTTTATGTGTGCTGTTAGTACCTACATGTATGTATGTGTAACATGGATTTGCCTGGTATCCACAGATACCCAAAGAGGACATTAGATCCCATGGAACTCACATCTAGGGGATTATGACCAGTTGGATATGTTTGCTTGGAACAAAACATAGGTCTTCTGTCAGAGTAGCAAAAAGAATATAAGTTTTTAATAATTTGTTAGAATATGTTATAGTAGATGAGAAGTTATTCCTCAAATGTTATTGAAATAAAGAATGTTATACATTGTTTTATTACTTATATAACAGAAAAATATACATGATTAAAATTGCTAACATGAGAAAATAATTTATAATGCTGAAAATTAATAATATAATATAATTTAAGCATTAGGTCTTTTCTGACGTTCAGTCATTCACTTTGTACTTTAAAAAATGCTATGAATTTTACACTATCATAGACTATAGTTAGCATGATATAAGGGAAGTTTCACACTTCAGAAAGACTATTTAGATAACAGGAACAGCAGCAGAACACTTGCTGAAGACAGGTGTAAGATAAAAGAACATATATATATATATATATATATATATATATATATATATATATACATAATAGTATGGTAATGTATTCTTCTTTTAACCCAGACATGGTAGTCTAAAATATCAGCAGAATTCTTCAGTGTAAAATATACAATGAATTATTTTTGAGACAAAATAATAAAATAGATAATATACAAAAATTTATGAAAATAAAGCAGCTGTGCTAGAAATATATTTATAAAAGAAAATACATAAAGATACACTTGGTATTCTCAAAGTTACATAAGAGGATATATATATATATATATATTTTAAAATATGTTTCATGAGAGATTCTTATTTTGAAATGTTCCTATGTGGTTCAGATGTATGATATATAATACATTCAATTCAAATGTAATTAGGGAATGCTTGTTTAATACTACAACATATTGCTGTTTGTGTAGCAGGGTACAATATAGACACTTTCTTTGATTTTCCAGTCTATTGTATGTCATGTACAATATTATAAATGCATAGAAAGAATTATTTCTTTTAAAATTATGACTGGTAAAGGAAGCAAGGACATCTTCACTGCCACCTTTTATTGTGACAAGATCTACTGTTCAGAACAGGTTGCTTGGATCTTGGGCATTACTACACAACACGTGAAAAAGATTAATAAATCTTGAAAAAATTATTAAAGTCTATAATCTTTTCTGGTACATATAACATTCATATATTTTGATAATGTTTAAGTTCCAGAGCTATTGCTGAGTTAAATGGCATTATTTTTTTTATCATAATGTGATCTGTAACTTCAAACATATTTCCTGGATCCATTAGTTTTAGCATGAATAAATGCCATGGTAAAGAATCACATTACACTTTATTTCAGTGACACATCACCATTGTTACTGAGGACCCAATATCTGGATAATGTCTACCATTGAGGATCCTAAATGTTAACGTGCGTATAGTCACTCCTTATATTTCTTCTGAGAATAAAGTGTGAGATAGGCACAGATACTGAGCAAAGAAGAAATTAGTCTCCTTACCAGTGAAAATGCATGGCTGCTCACACGAAGCCATGCCCTTGTCTACTGTTAATAGTTTGACTGTGAGTAGTGTGTAGGCATTGTTTATAGAACTTTACAAAACAGATTCATGTCATCACTTCTCAACACTGTTCAATGACATCATGAAATTATTTAAGATTTGCCACAGTAAGACTACCTCCTTCACAAATTCATGGAAAAAAGCTGTTCTTTCTTCTTGAAAGGCAATTTAGTCATGACCCAATGGATATCTTCTCTCTGAATAATTCCTAAAATCTGAGATGGCTTATAATTGAGTGAGGTGATTGTAAAAAAAAATGTCAAATTTACTGAAATTTTTGATCACTTAAATGTTCGTTCTTATCAAAACATATATGGAAAAAGAACATCTAGGAAAGCATGACTACAAATATCCATTAAAAGCAAACTATGTTATTTTCTGGAAAATTGATGGGTCACTATTTAAGTAAAACAATTCATGCCACAGAACACAGATATCATATGCTTTGTCAAATATGTGAAATATAGATTTTAACAAAAATATAAAAAAATTTAAAGCAGAAGAGAGACTATTTACCTTGAGAAATATGGGGGAAGAAAGGAAAAGAAGGGCAGTAATGAAAAATTAAACATGCTTAAAGCAAATGACAAAGTTGAAGAAGAATGTCATGATGATCATTAACACTTTGGTCCTTTTAATATTCTTTGAACAGTAGGTGTGGGAGTTTTTTAATAGATGAATCCATTGGTAATGTACTCCATAACTAAAGAATTCTTAGCTTTAATTTGTCTTATATAATATTTTGTTATGTGTTGTCCACATTAATAAAATCTTAGGGGTCCTTGATAATTTGTTAAGAGTATGTCAGAAGATTTTAGGAGGAGAAAGTTAGCAAAGTATCAGGAACACATGTACTGCTTGCTTGCTTTCTGCTGAAGTATCATTTATTATAATTTTTTCTGGATCTTATTGGATTTCCACATGCCCAAGTTAAGTTTACATCTTAGAACTTGTTTGTAAGAATTGACATAGTTTATGTGGCCTTCTTAATCAGTGTACTGATCATCACCTGTATGACAGCAGTGAACCCCAAATATGCAGTTGTTTTATTTTAATAACAGCACATTTATATGCTATTTGCTCCCTTCTTTAAATATAATTCATAAATTTCATTCCAGAGATCTCTAAGTTTTCATTGATTCCATGAGTACAAAGACTAAAAACAAAATTTCCTTCCTATTGTTTCATTTAGTGTTGGATTCAAAAGCCTTGTAGTTTTAGACACATTGTGGTTCAGTTATTCTATTTTTTATTTTTTCCATAGATTTCAGGTAGCGTATAAAGACTTCAGTGTACTAGACATTAAATTTTCTTAGGGAAGAAATTGGTCAGAATTACATAATCCTCAGTCAAGCTTTCTTCTATTTGCCTGTCTCAATCTTAGGGTTTTAGTAACAATGATGAATTCATTTGTTTATTGTTGTTTTAAATTGCACCAAACTGAACAGCAAAATTTTTGAAGATATTAACTTATAAGCTTTTAATCATTGACTTGGTTTTTAATCATGTTAGCTTTTTCTTTATATCATGTATTAAAATAGCTAAAGATTATTCTTTTCAGTAAAATATCTTTACAGTAAAGCAGTGCTTTCTAATTTAGTGTGTGTGTGTGTGTGTGTGTGTGTGTGTGTGTGTGTAACACTGAAGTGTTGATCGTAGGATAAATATGATGAGAGGAAAAAGACTTCATGACATATCTGGCCTCATTTATAGTAATGTTATGTGCATAAGGAACTTCTTAAAATGATCCACAGAGCAAATGATATTTCAATAGTAAATATCACAGAGACCAAAGGAAATATAAATTTAATTCAGAATTGTTCAATAAAGGTCAGTGGGAAGTAGGCAGGAGAAAAAAAAAGAACAACATCAAAGGACAGGAATTTTCAATAATTTCCTCATCAGAAAGGTCAAACAAAGTTATTTCCCTATTGTGTAAACACAGGAGCACATGAGCATGTCCACCCCACACAGTCACTTTACAGTGCTCAGCTAAAAACAGAAGAAAATTTAAAGGACAGGAAGCTTAGTGGTCTCTGTTTCTCTTTTAGCTGAGGAAAGTTTGGGGTATCCCACTTACTTCATCAATGTAATGAAAACTTTTAGGGAAAAATAAACATTTTAACAAAAAGATAGAGTTGAGATTTGTTATACTTTCTTTGATACTGAGAGTATCTCTTCTTGCTTGTCTATAATCCTGAAGTCAGATATGTAGAAGACATGAAGAAAACCACATGTGCTCATATGGCAACATGTTTCTGAGTCTCAGAGCTCTTTTCAAACCTGTAAAGGTGAGGGAAGAATGAGCCTTAGGATTCATATTCTCCATGTATATCATGAATCCACCCAAAAAAACTCCACAATTTTTGAGGGGCTGAAGGAATTCTTTTCAGCTTGTTGAACTATACAGTGCAATGAGTCTCAAATGATGACTTTAATTTGCCTAATTGAAAATGTATAAGTAGATTTGACATTTCTAAATTTTAGCATGCTGTTATTAATTTCACAGAAGAAACAATTGTCCCCTGTACTCACAAATGTGTGTGTTATAATACAGAGTGATACACGGATGCAGTGATACAGCTTAACATTTAGGTGGAGAAACAGATCTGGGTGGCCCAAAGGAAAGTTACTGGGAGTTACTTAACAGTAGAACACAGGCAAAATGCTCATTTTCAGATTATACTCTTTGAAAATGGTAACTTTGTGAGTGAAATGTTAAAGACAGAAAGATTGACATTTTGATAAAGGAAAGATTTTGTTTCTCACATTTGTGTCAAATATGAAAGTAAGCTTTATATGTAGTGTGTAAGAGATGAGAGAGAAAAAACATACGTGTGATTGTGTTTGATGTTTCTAGCATATAAGAAAAATCAATTCTTTGATACATAACTTTAATGACAATGCCATTTATACATCACAATTCCTAACAATGCATTACTGAAAATGCCATATAAGATAAAAGGTAATTTGGTTTGCTATCTCTAGATGTGCAAATAACTAGAAATAAGCAAATTTATGTGAATGCACTAGAGTAACCATAGGTACTTAAAATAAGACACAGATACACAAGTGAAAAATCTGATTATAAGAAATCTAATAAATTTAAAATGTTAGAAATATTATTTTGTGCAAAATTTTAAAAAGTAAAATATAATTTAGGTAAAGAAATGAATTATGGCTATCCACATATACTAATTTTATGAGTATAAATTTGCAAAATATGCAGAAAATTATTTGATGCTTTACTTAAATATCTTGGTTAGATTTTTGTTATAATCTCTTTGAAGTCTCCTGGAAGAAAAAAGCCAAATGCCACAAATTGTCTATAGAAAGATAATCAGTCTAGAACATATTGTAGAAAAACTTTAAAAAATAGTCCAAAAGAGGAATATTGTTGATGTAGGAGTCACCTCCTTATGTTATGAATATATTTCATTACATATTATTATAAAGAAACTGCCAATGATTAACAGAATAAAGCCATATTTGGAAATTTGAACAGAGATATAGAGGGAGAATAGGCAGAGTCAAGCAAATGCCAGTCAGCTGCCAAGATAAAAAGGCATTTAGGAAATGGGGCAATGTCATGGCCACATGGCAACATATAGCATAATAGAAATGGGTGAATTTAAGATATAAGAACTAACTAGGAAGATACATGAGCCACTGGTCAAACAGTGTTGTAATTAATATAATTTTGTGTGCTTATTCAGGTCTGGGCAGCTGGGAAACAAAAGTACAGTCTCCATTTACATATTAATTAAGAAGACAAACAATTTTCAAAACACGTATTTGCTTACTAAGTGATGATGTATATGTTGTGAGTAGGGCACACACATTTCATTGTGCATACATGGAGATCATAGCCAGTCTATAGGAGTTCAGTTCAGCTGTTTTATATAATGAAACAGAAGAATCAATTTTGAGCAGCTCACTGACAACGATATGAGTTACCTTGGGAATAAAATATTTAGTAAATGAATATGAATGATAATTTAAATATAATTTAGGTTTCAAAGATTGGAAAGTAAACAGAAATTAGGAGCAAATATTCAGATTAAGCAGTAAAACAAAATCTTTTTGGAGTGTGCTTCCTTGGATCTACAAATATTGCAACTCAGAAGAGTTAAGACAGCTGTAAACTCATATGACTTCACTAAATTTTGTCCTGATCTTCATCAAGCACATCTGAACTTTAAATATGACTTAAGTTCTTCAAAACAGCAAGCTTGGAATTCAATAGTACAGGGTCATTTAAATGTAGAAAATAAATTGTGATACGAGTAAGACAATTATTGTAATAAATTCAGCAGCATTTCAAAATGTAAAATAGGAGATTATTAGTATATTCATAAAAACATTAAAACTAAAAAATGAGAAATAAAAGAGGTGGAATAGGGTTTGATAGCATAAAATGAAGTACTAGGACTTATTCAGTTTTAGGATTAGAATGCTCTGATGACCTTCATCCTGAGGTCACTTTTAGCTGAAGATTGAGAGCAGAAACCAGGTTGCAAGGGACTGAATAGCAAATGGGAGAATCAAATGTAGGCAAGAAAAGTAAAGTTATTTTTTGAGACTCATGGAGATAAAATGGAACAGAGCATCTTTGAAGTGGTTAAAGAAAGAGAAGTTTGTGCAAGAGTACAAAAGCCATTTTTATCTTCTGCCTAAAGATCTTCCTTTCAAGTACATTTAAGAGTCTGCATATTGGTGTAAATTGAATCACATTGAGGATTACTCTGTGTGTATTCAAAAGAGGTCTTTGATAATACTCTTTTACTCATGTGCTTCTTATTCATGGTTAAAGTGAATACTAGTATTTTATTTTCTATGTAGCCGATTACACATGAACTATTAAACCTTGAAATATTTGGGGTTCTTTTAAGGAAGCAAACGGATCTTTTCATATCATAAACATTTGAAACCTGGTTTATATATGGTTCCTTATGTAATATGAAGAATGTCTCCAACATTTCACTCTTAAAGAGTTCTGACATTGCCTTTAAGAAATAGCTGCTGATACATAGAGATGACAGAAAGACACTGGACATATGCAGGAGAGTATCTAAGTGATTGATGCTATGAGCTTTGCTAGATATCAACAATGAGTTCCAAGTTATTTCTATGGTAACACTCACATACCTTCTTCTTCTGGACTCTTGCAAATTTACCATTTAGCAACTGTCCAACTATATTCTCCCAAAACAACTTTGGAAACCTTTGCATGCGAAATAATTTTAAGTGCCCTCTAAGTTTCTTGCATTTTTCTGGTTGTATTTAATCATGAAAATTAAAGAATTTGGAATCATACATAAATATATTGAAGACAAAACAAATGCTCTGTTTATTCAGTTTCAACTTTTGTTATAATTAAGAAAGAATAGCCAATCCCATTTGCATAAGCTAATTTTGATTTTCTGAAGCTACCTGGTTCAACTATATTTTCACTCTACCCAATTAATAGAGTATCCCAGCAATGACTATTTTGTGCACTAATTATGATTGACATTAGAAGTTACCTGAAAGTATGAAAAATGCAGATCAGCTGATGAACCCAAGATATAGGCTGCATGACTTGGAATTCCTGTTAACAGTAGAATTCCAGGAAGGAAGAGTCTTTATCACACAGGCTCTTTACACAATATTAGATTGCCACTCTATTTAAGCAGAATATACTTACTTTTTAAAATTATATATATATATATATATATATATATATACATATGTGTGTGTGTGTGTATTTACATCCTGCTTTCAGTTTCCCCTCCTCATCTCACTCCCCAACCCCACTCCCAGCCCCCAGTCCACTACTTGTCCAAATCTATCCAGAAAAGGGCAGACATCCCATGGATATCAACAAAACATGGCCTACCAACTTTTCAACCCAAAAATTTCAATTAGGAAAATACTGAAATAAACTTATAAGAAAAATTGATGAGGGAAAGAAAGGAGACTTCAGAATTTCATACTAATTTTGGTAGGTAAACATTTCCTTGTACTAAGGCTGGTTAAAGCAATCAAGTATGAGTACCAGGGCCCAAAGCAAGAAAAAATGTCAGAGATGGCACACACTTCCATTGTTAGGAGTCCCATAAGAAGGTCAAGCTATACAACTGTCACAAATATGCAGAGGTACTAGGTCAGTATCTTGCAGTCTTTCTAGTAGTTGATTCAGACTCTATGAGCTCATAACAGTCCAAATTAATTGATTTTGCATGTGTTTCTTTAAATTTTGTTTTTGGTTTTTTGTTTGTTTGTTTGTTTTGTTTTGTTTTTAAATGATGTTCTTGACCCCTCTGGCTACCTCAATGCTTCATCCCTCTCTTCATCAGGATTCCCAGAGGTCCACTTAATGTTTGGCTGTGGGCCTCTACCTGTTTCCAACAGTTGCTAGATTAAGCCTTTCTGATGACAATTGGGCTAGGCAGCAGTCTATGAGTACACAAAATATCTTTAAGCATCACTACATCAACATTTTTTTTTCTTCAGCCCTGTTTGGTTTTGTCCTAGTTCTGTGATTTATCCAGAATAATACTGGGGTCCTGGGGCTTCAGGCCAAGGCAGAGAGAAAATATCCAAATTAACAAATCAGAAGTGAAATAGGACATTGAGGAAATGCAAAAAATCATTAGGTAATACTTTAAAAACCTGTACTTCACAAAATTTGAAAATCTAGCAGAAATGAACATTTTTTGATAGATACCTGAAAAATTTCTGCACCCCAGATAAGCCTTTTTACCAATGCAATAATCCAAATCAGACCAAATCTATCCTAATTTAAAAAAAGCCCAGGTTTAATGGATACACATGTTCCTGAAAGACTTTCCAGCAGGCCCAGAGTGAAGACAGGAAAGGAAGGCAGGAAAACCTGTTTGTTCTCGGAGTGGGGGGCAATTTAAATACACCATGGGAGTGGTTTTGAGCATCTCTGGGGAGGGGGTCATCCTTTGGAAGGCTTTTTTAGAAGCAGAGTCCGGATTGAGGCAATTCTTAAGGGAGGGGGCTTGGGGTGGAACTTCCATCAGAACATTCAAAACTCCTTGGATATATGGATTCTGATGCCAAGGCATTTATCCAAACAATATCACTACACCAAAATTAAATCAAGACCTGATAAACAATTTAAATAAACCTATAACCCTCAAGGATATAGCAGCAGTCATTAAAAGTCTATAAATCCCCCCACCAAAAAAAAAAGCTGAAGGAAGTATTTTCAATAACAAAAATTGTGAAGAAATGTATGCCTACTAAATAAGAAGAAATACTAAAAGCATTAAATCTGTCACGCCATTTCTTGAAATAACAGAACACTCTAAAATGACACCCTGCATGACATCCTAAAAGCTACAATGTCTGCAAAAATCTTTACAATGAACATACAAGTACAACATTTTAAGCCAATTATTTCATTAACTGCATTGCTTTTATACGTGAGACAGGCTTTCTTTTGTGAGTGCAGCAAGATGTGGATTCTCAGCTGTAATAACAGAAGCAGGGTATGAATAGACCTTTATGTACCAGTAGTTTTGAAAGTGTTAGCAAATAAGAGGCAAATGAGAATGTGACATTGATGTCAGATTATTGTGTGAATTCTAAAGTAAGATTCTGGAATCTTTTATTACCAACATATTACCTGTCAAATTCAAATGGGAAGCTAAGATTCAATCTATTATTTTATATAAATTGTAAAACAGTAAATACTATTCTGACCTTTCCAGTTTTCTTGTGTGAATATTATAGAGGATATAGTTATAGGGTATAATTTGTATCACCCTTTCATTTATATGGGTAAGATATTGGCAGGGCAATTTTTAAAGGCAAAATTCACACTAAAAAAGTCTGTTGGGAAATGCCCCATTCTTACAGTAACATATAACTACTGAAAAGTGACTGCACTTCTTTCCTGCTAATGTTCTATGTATGAACACATGACTTCTAGGAACATACTTTGTGTGTTTTGGGATAAAAATGAAGGTAATATAGAGAATATTTTTTCGGACATACTGAGATAATAACAAATAGATCTGATCAAGTCAAAGACCTACAGTGAGTAAGTGAGAGCCCGGCATGTCCTTTCTTTTGTTCCCCTGAAACTTTGGAAATGTGATACTTATGAGAATCTTATAAATGATTTATATCTTGTAGTTAAAAATTGCAAGTCTACAAGACAAAAGTTAATTTAAAGTGATTTCATTGAAAAATAGGATAAAAGAAATTTCAAGTGACATTCATTCCCAAGTTATTATTCACTTTTTCAAAGCTCACTGGATAAAAATTCAAATCTAGAACTATTTCCTTTATTAAAAACCAAGAATATATGCATATGTATATATATTGTTTTAATACATAATATAAAGAGTCTTTCACACATATTCATACTTATCTGCATATATCACTCAAAATAAGATAAGAAGCACACATTGAGACTTTAATGAATGCAGTTTAAGTTATTGTTTTATTAGACTTTTAAGATGAATTCCAGTCTTTTTAATATAGTTAGTTCTTAGTTGGAAAAAAAATCCTTTTTAAAGCAAAAAAAAAGGCGTATTTGTTTTGAAATTGATTACAAGTCCAACCTATTTAGACGTGAATTTCAGCTAAATCTGTAAGCTATTTGGATAATGGGAAAATATGAAAGCAGTATCTCTCCCATTTATTCTTTAAAAATAAACACTTTGCAATGGAAGTTCCTAGTCAACATCAAAGAAACAGTGATGAAATTTATAGCTATAAATTATAATACATGGAAAGCATTTTGAACAAAATATGCTCTTTCCTATGTGTTTATTATTTTTAAATGTTATCATTGTAATTTATTTTTTAAAATTACTCCTATTTTGCACACAAGCAGCTATTACATCAATAAATCTCCAGTTTTAATAAATATTTTGGGAGCACTGTTTCTCTGTTCTGTCATTTCCTCTTCCACCCACTGTTTTATTACTAATTCTTGGAGGGGGAAACACTTTAGAAATAAGTGGAGGCTTTTATCTTTTTCAGACAAAACTGTTCTTTTTCACACTAGGTATATCCTTGGAGCAAAATTTTATGAAAAGTACAAAAGAGAGTAGCGCCAAGGCATTCAATTGTCATTTCCCTTCATTCATTTTTCTTGAAGCCAATTAAGCAGTAGTGTACACTCTACTAAGACTTAAACAGGTCAGTTTATTTGCACCTTTCATTAAAGATCATTTTTTCTTCATCATTCTTTAGTTAATATCCATCATCTTTTGTAGGCTTCAAATGAAAATAACATGGCTTATCAAGTTCTTCAGACATCTTTAAAAGTTTCTTATTATTTGAAATACTCAAGAATCTATATTAAACTTTTTCTGGTCTAAACATAATATAATCAGGAAGAATTTCATTAAAATAATTTATTTTGCAATATTATGAATAAATAAGTTTTCTATGTGAGAGTAAAATGAATCCAAAGCCAAGATAATAGAAACAGCTCAAGTAAATGTTTAAGAAGAAAAAACCTTTGGCCATGTGTTTTAGAATTAGCACATTATGTTTCATGTTTTTAGCTGACATATTTGTCTAGACCTTAAAAACAAGCTTAAGGTCCCTGTGATTTACCAGAAATACCCGTCTTTTCCAAAAGGCAACCCATAAGAAGAGCATTCCAAACCAACATTTCACCCAGCAAGTCCCTGCACTGAATCCTATGGCAGACAGGATGAAGCATCTCAGCCGTTTTAGCGTTTTTCTATATCTCCCAGTCAATTTTGAGGATTAACCCAGGAAATAGTCTCAGATGACCCTCCACATTTCCAGTTCAGGACATTTAAACACAGAGCAGCTAGCCTGAACGTTGCAGCTACACTTCCAATCTTTCTGTTAATGTCAAGGCTGTGAAGTCTGCTGCAGGGAAGCAATGCAGAGCTTAACAGACCTTCTGTGTTCCTATGTCTGAAATGACTTGGGGTGAGAAATGTCCCCCATAGATCTATAATCAATTTTTTGCAGTTAAGGAAGATTTGCACTAACGGGTGAGGTATATAACTAAGAATTATTCACTCAAAATAGAGAAAAATGTGCTTCTTTAAAAATAAGGTTTTAGGCCAAAAAAAAAAAAAACCCAAACACAATGAAAAGAAAATGAGCAGACGGATCCTCAGCGACACAAGAAAATGTATGTTTTATCAAAATCCACACACACGTGACAATAGTTTAATTTACGCATTTCTTGTCTTCGAATATCTAAATTTTTATTAACTCTATGTATGTATGTGCTTCCTTTGCATATGCATATATTTTTTTGTGTGTGTGAATGCCTGGGTTTATATGTGTACATATGAGCAACACATGGAGAGACAGAGGACGGTTTTGTGGAGTTGGTCCTCTTCTTCCACCATGTAGATCCTGAGGCTTGAACTCAGGCCTTCAGGCTTGGTGGCAACTGCCTTTACCCTAGGAGCTTTCTCACAGGATCCATTTCTTCTCTCTTCTGAAGAATTAATATTTTTTTATTCAATATCCTTAGTTATATATAACAAGACAATATATCCACACAAATACTAAACACTAACATAATATGAAAATATAACAAATATTTTTACACTAAAGAGTGCCAATATCATTATTTGCAAGTGGGTTGAATAAGCAAAACATATTAGATCTTGTTTTTTAACTGTAAATAGTATCAACTTCTTTTCTAAACATTTAATGGATTTTATATTATATAAAATTTTATACCAAAGTTAAGAAATAAATCAAAATTTCCATAATCAATTAAAAATAAATGGTATAATACTAAGATCAGAATAAGAACTAATATATTATCTAATGTCCTGCCCAAGGTGTTACCTCTGCTTCATGCTGCTATAGGGGAAACCTCTGCATGAACAGAGCAATCTCCTCCTGAATAAATGAAGAGTTACTTTTTCTATTCAACTCCCAGGGGAATTTTCTAGAAGATGTAACTATTTCTTCTGATTTCCCTGCTCAGCCCCCCCCCCCCATGGAACTTCTTAGCAAAAGTTCTTTTTCTCCAAGTCAGTGAAAGATCTTCACCCAAAAATCTTTTAAGAAAGAGACCTATGGTGGAAAAAGGAAGCCAGGAGAGGGGCTTTCATTGTCAAGGTAGGAAAGGGACAGCTATCAACTGAACCGAGGGGCCTAGAGGCTTCTTAGGGAGAAAGTGTCCTCAGGGAGATTTTCTGCTTAGGGACTGGATAGTTCTCCTGCTCAAGTATTGGTGAGTTTAGTTAGCCCGAGGTAGAGTTAGACAAGGATTTAGGGCCCAACTGTATTTCTTTCACTGTCCCCCACATTTTTTTTAACACATTTTGCTTCATTTTCAGGGTCAATGCATATTTCTTTCACTTGTTCTGGTTTTAGGACAACAGTGGGTTTTGTTGGCTGGCCTCTTACTCTACAAAATACACCAGTGAATGTTAAATAATATTAGATCATATCAGTTGTGTGAGTAGGACAGTTAGGTATTCACTTTTGAGCACAATAGAAACACAATCCTGTGCTAGTGTTACAACATAATTCTTTTTATCTCTACATTGCATAGGGGACACGTGGGCCTATGCACAATCTGGCCAGAACAATCTTAAAGTTCCTAACCCTGAAGATGCCTGGCTGCTCACGTCAATCTATTCCTCATGATTCCCTTTCTGTAAATAGAAGTGCTCTAAGCAGCTTTCTCATGGCATTTCTGCTAAGTTTTGTCAAAATTCTAATTTGAGTCACTTGGAACTCCATATTTTGCTGAGTAAAAGACATCATAAAAATTATTTTAAATCTCAGCACAGATGATCCAAACTATTTCTGTAGCATCCAGCATGTGTAATATCATGTATGATTTATGGTAGATGGGGACAAACCTATTATAGAATAATTTAGACCCCCCCAAAAAATATGTCCTTCCCTATTACGCTCTAAATTTTATCATCTAATTTTATCTCCCAGGTCTCCTATGGATTTTCCTTTTTCTGTCATCATTTCTGTTTTAAATTGTACTCATGTTATCTTTGTTTATGTGTAATCTAGAGAATTCTGTCTTTAAAATATGTTTAGGCTTCATACCCAACTTTGCTCTAATTTTCTCTTCCTTTGCAGCTGTGATGTGCTGACTACAGTGGTTGATCTCTAACCTCCTCTAATTTACCATCAAACCCACCACACTCTAGAAGTAACTCCATGACTATTTTCGTGTTCAAAGACTTTGATTATGTGTCCCAGTTTGGCAACAGCTCAGAAAAATTCAATGCGTTTCACTACCATTTTAATAAACAAAGTTACATCTGTTTACCAATAAATAAATACGATCTGAGGGAACACCAAATTAAAAATTAAGACTAAAATATTTATCATCCTTTCAGTCAATTGTTTGTATTTATGCTTTAATTTAGCATGCATTATCCTACACTTCCTTAGCACATTTACTCTTTTGAAACACAGCCTAATGTGTCCTAGGTTAATTTCAAACTAACTCAGTAGCAAAGGATGAACTTTAACATCTAATCATTCTATCTTCATGTCCCTAATGACATGATTAAAGAGGGATACCACCATGTCTGATTGCAGATCCTGAAGATTAAACCCCATCTTTAATGTGTGATATGCAAACACTTGACCAACTTAACTAAGACTATACATTCCTCAGCATTTAATGAAAAAAAATAATTTTGAAAAGATGTACCAGCACTTTTAAAAAAAATTTTCCCTTAGAATAAGTAATGGGGCATTTATATGTTTTAATTTTAAATATTATTATACAATATGCACCCTTCCCTTTCATCCCCACTCCTTCCATGTACTCCAGCCCCTCACTTTTCTCACATTCTGTTCCTAAGGCTGAGGAAATATCTAGGAAGAAGGGGTGAAAAGATTATAATAGTTATAACAGTCAGAGAAACAGGAAGTCTTCCGTGAGACTATGTCTCCTAAATGATACTCATGATATTCCCCAAAAACAAAATGGGTGCCTTAGCAAAATCTGAACAAAGATAGCACAAATAGACCTGTTAAATGGAGGAGAGGGATCCAAACACAAAATAAAAGATTGAAGGAGCCCCTCTGCTCTTTCCTCCCATCGCTCATCGCCCACACCGGCCGTCCAGCCAACTAACTTTCGGACCATGGCCAACCTCGAGCGTACCTTCATTGCCATCAAGCCAGATGGCGTGCAGCGCGGCCTGGTGGGCGAGATCATCAAGCGCTTGGAGCAGAAGGGGTTCCGCCTGGTGGCCATGAAGTTCCTTCGGGCTTCCGAGGAACACCTGAAGTAGCATCCCATTGACCTGAAAGACCGTCCTTTCTTCCCAGGGCTGGTGAAGTACAAGAACTCGGGGCCTGTGGTGGCCATGGTCTGGGAGGAGCTCAATGTGGTGAAGACAGGTCGAATGATGCTGGGAGAGACCAATCCAGCTGATTCTAAGCCAGGCACCATTCGAGGGGATTTTTGCATTCAAGTTGGCAGGAACATCATTCATGGCAGTGATTCAGTGCAAAGTGCAGAGAAAGAGATCAGTCTGTGGTTTAAGCCTGAAGAACTGACTGACTACAGTCTTGTGCTCATGACTGGGTATATGAGTAGAGATGGATAGCTCTGGGTACTTTTCAGCATTTCTGATGGATCCTGGGCACAGCTCCTCATTCCACAGAATGGATCATCTTTTCTAAAACAATAAAGACTTTGGAACTGGAAAAAAAAAAGATTGAAGGAAACTAAGGGATGTTAAGAGGAAGACATTTTATTTTTTTCTTGACTTTTATTCTATTTGGGAGAATGGACCTTTTATTTTTCCCAGGAAAATTTTAGTTTACTATGTATTCTATTGCTAGAAGGAGACTGTATGTTTATTTCCCAGACACCCAGAGCTAAAATAATCACACAGAAACCATATTATTTAAAAGACTGCTAAGCCCACTAGCTCTAGCTTTTTATTTGCTAACTCTTACATCTTAATTTAACCTATCTCTATTAATATGCATATCACCACGAGGTCGTGGCCTACCGGCAAAATTTCATCATGTCTGTCTCTGGCAGCAGCGCTGTGGCTTCTTGACTCTGCCTCCCAGCATTCAGTTTAGTTTTCCCAGCCTAGCTCTGTTTTTCTATGGCTCTGATATAGGCCCCAAACAGTTCCTTTATTAACCAATGATATTCACAGCATACAGAGGGGAATCCTACATTTGTTGATGGCAGCAAGCTAGCAAGTATCAGTCTTTTGCTTCCCTAGAGCTGGATGTAAAAGGTTTGCTGACACAGCTGTCTCCTGTAAAGTCTTAGTTGTTAGGAAACTAAGTTTAAACATCAACTGGTTCATGTTAGCTCATAAATAGCAGATTCCTAGAGAAGACTGAAAGAAAAGTAAAACAAAATATAAAGGAAGTATGAGGAAGAATTTTAGAACTAAGAGAAAGGGACAAGAAGGTTTATGAGGGGAAAAATGAAATTTTAACTTATTTTAATTTTTTTCCTCATAGGATAATAAAATTATTAAATATTGTTAGCTACTCAGTACTTTAATCATAGAATTAATTCAAAATATTTATGCTCTTTTACATTCTTCTCCACGGGTAAAAAGCAGTTATAAGTTTGTCACATAGGTAAATCTTCCTACATAACATTTATATTAATAATCATCAAATACATAAAAGTATTAATATTGATGAAGAAAATACTCAAGATGACTCCTATGCATTATATTATGTACTGTGAGAAAACTGACTTTACGTAGATTGATTTCATATAGATTTAATATTACTAATATTACTATTTCAAAGATATTTTTCTTCAGCATATTGGTAAACAAGAACTGATATGTGGAAAAAAATTAACATCTCTTTTTAGCTTCTGTTGTCTCGTTATTCCTGTTAAGTCTCCTTTCTTTTCATTAACTCATTCATTTTCCCGTTATCTTTCTAAAGTATACTCCTAAAGCAAGGATAACATACTCTAATTGTTTTGCTGATGTTTAATTGCGAGAGAGACCTTAATTGGCACAACAGATGCATCCTTTATTTCAAAATTACACATTAACTTTCAGCAGAGATTTTCTTGCCAAAGACCTTGTATTGCTAATACTTTAATTTTCTTTAAGCCCAAATTTCTTTCACTATTTGTTATGTAATAGAGCTTCTAAAAACACTTGGTAATATTTGCTTGCATTACCTTGAGCTATTGTGAATTTGTTTGTTTTTTTTCCCTTTCATTTTAAGAAAGTACAATTGCTGAGAAAAGTTAATGGACAATTCAATAGCAATTTGTTTCATCAAAAGTAGAGAATAAAGAAATACATGAAAAGTATAAAGCTCAGAAATTATAGGTGAATGTTTACAAAAATATTTGAAGACCTTATCCAACAAGGACAAAAACACACTCAAATATTTTGGACTTAGACAAATATGTAGTCTGGCTTAAATATCGTCATGAAGAACATAATATTCTAGTGTCTGTTGCTAGGCATTTGTAGGCTATATTGCTTTTTATAGATAAGATGGCAATTTCAGAAGTTTGAAGATCTGAGAATTAGTAAAAGTAAAATCAATAATTTTATAGATTTCCTATTCTCGATTAAATGATGACAAGAAAAATTTGAGGTTCTTGTAAGAAAAATACAGGGGTCTGTGTAAACTGAAAAGAATCATATTAAAATTGTCCTGCTTCGCTACCCATTCTTTCAGCAAAGGACCTAAAGTTCTTCAAAGACCAGATAATACTGCAGATAATGACTCAGTTTATGTTAACCCTCGACGTACATCATGACTGTTTTCTTCATGAACTCACAAGCAGGGTATCTGTGGAAGGGTGTCAAAGCAGTGAGAAATCCTGTCCTCGGTGCAGACCATATTTTTGTTGGGGGACAGAGATCACCATTTTTTAGAATTACATGAGGAAGTTTAGGTCTTCTGGTACTTTGTTGTATAATTAGTAATAAATCAGTCTACAGAGCCCAAGAGTAAACCAAGTAAAATTGCTAAAAATGTGAATGGTTTTTGTTTTAATTTTTCCTACATGTCTGTGTGTGAACCACATACATATAGTACCCACAGAGGCCAGAGCAAGGTGTCGATCCCTTGTAAGTGGAGTTACAGATGGTTGTGAGCTTATATAGAGGTATTGGGAAAAGAACATGGGCCTTCTGCAAGAGCAGCAAGTGTTCTTTTTTAGTAATTGTTGTTGTTTAGAGCAGGATTTCTCTGTGTAGGTTTACAACCTGTCCTTGAACTCTCTCTGTAGCTCAGGCTGGCCTTGAACTCACAGATATCCACCTGCCTCTGCCTATCCATCCACCACCACCGAGTGAAAATCATTTTTAATATAGAGAGTTAAAGACTTTATTTTCCAAACTGAAAGGTTATAATACAGTTCTTTGACAGAGGCCAGACAAAGGCACTGATCTTTCAATATTATTGCTTTCATTGATTTATAAGTTTAAAGTAGTGAAGCACGTACTTGTGTAGTCATATCCGTCAGAGCTTCATTCTGGAATGCACTCACACTTGGAAGCTTTATTTTATATAGTTTTGAACAGAGTAACAGTAGGATATCTTACAAAAATGTTGCTTTCATATTATGAAGAGACTTGTATCATAATTAATTTCAATTGTAGACGATGTCAGATATATACAGTATGGTTTACATCTTAGAAGAGAAGTTTCCTTGTATCTTATGTCTTAGCTGTGTAACCACAGTGTCATATTCTTGAAATTGGTTTGGCTCATTTTCTATACTTTAAAACAGAGAAGAGTGGTTGATAAATTAGGGTGATTTCTTCCAAGTTTCTGCTGCTGGTGGTGCACACCTTTAATCACAGCACTCAGAAAGCAGAGGCAGGCAAATCTCTGTAAATTCAAGGCTATCCTGGTCTACAGAGCAAGTGCCAGGACAGATTCCAAAGCTTCACAGAAAACCTATCTCAAAAAAAAAAAAAAAAACCAAACAATTAACAACAATAAAAAAATCAAAACAAGTCTATTGTTATTTTCTAACTTTTTTCCCCTTATTTATTTATTTAAAGAATTTCCACTTCCTCCCCTCCTCCCAATACCCTCCCGTTCCCGCTCCCCCCACTCCCTCTCCTCCTCCCTCCCCAATCCCAAGAGCAGTCAGGGTTTCCAGCCCTGTGGGAAATCCAAGTTCCTCCCCCCTCCCTCCAGGTCCAGGAAGGTGAGCATCCAAACTGACCAGGATCCCGAAAAGCCAGTCAGTGAACAATAATGAGGGAAACATTTTTAATTTTTTTTCAGGAAAATTAGACTAATTTATTATTGTGAGGATGATAATTTTATCTAGACCATATTAACCACAAACATAAAAGTACACATACACCAGTTGTCACACTGGACAATACTACATTACACAGGGCCTTTTTAATGTATTGTTTCATTTTCTCAAATGATCATATTGATGGTATCTTAAATTTAGAAAATAGTTTATATATAAAGAAACTAAGTATATGAATTTTGTGTATAAAAGAATGTTAATTAAAATAACATTTGCCAATTCTAAAAAAAAATCAAAACAACAACAAGAACAAAACCCACATTTCTTGGACTGATGAATACATACCAATGTACTGGAACAACATGATATCTTGTGGACTTGTGGAGGGAAAGATGAACATGCTTCCTGTGAACTAGTCCCATTTCAGAGCTAATGACTTGATACAAATCCAGTGTATAAAGGAAAGATATATGTCTTGGATTTTCCAGTTGAAATTTGTGGTTTTGTGACTTCTACTAGGTAGCACAAAAGTACATTGACAGGATTGATAGTGGAGCACCAAACTGAGAAACATCTGTTTAATCTAGAAATAAAACCATATGAGAGTAAGCCTCTATGCTTAGAAATATTATTAGATTAAATTTATGATACTGGCTAGTGTACATTATTCTCCAAACCACACTCATCTCTCTTCTGAATGGAGAAGTAGTCCAAATATGGATATCCTAAAAATCACCACATGCACCTTTCAAATCCTTTGTGGGGCAATGATGTAACAAGGACCTCTGTGTACTTTGTCATTAGTTTCTTTGGTGGGGCAGTTCTGGTCATGCCAATTACTTTTTTCCAGCAAAATCACCATTACGACAAAAATCAAGAAGATAAAATCTAAAGTCTATAGGGGCAGAACTGCACTGACCCTGAAAACGACCCAGGCTTACACTCTTCTTTTCTTAGGGATGCCATGATTGTGATAAAACACTACAACCCAAAGAAACGTGGGGAGGAAAGGACTCATTTCAGATTCCAGGTTCCTATCACAGTACTTCATAAAGGAAGTGATGATAGAAGTTGACTTAGCAAATGGTGGGGGCGCTAAAGCAGAGTACGGAGAGGAGCACAACCTGCTGTCTTGTTTGCCCATTTTCTTGTAGAAATCAGGACCTGCCATGCAGAATGACAGTGCTCACAGGGATCTGGTTCCTCCTACATCAACAATCAATCAAGAAAATGTACCCCAGGCTTGCCCACAGATTAATCATGTCGTGACATTTTCTCAATTGAGGTTACCTCTTAGAAAATGACTCTAGTTTATGTCAAGTGAACATTAAAAGTATCCAGTGCTTCTCTGCTCAGGTCATCTCTGCAAATCCTTACACTAGTAAGGGAACATTTTTTCCCTCTAGACATTCATTTTGTTACAAAACCAGTGACCTATAATTGCCTTTTCATAGAAATCCCTTGTTATTGAGCAATCCATCAGTCTTTGGAAGAATTAATAAATATGTGTGTGTCTTTATCACTGTATTGTGTTTCTCTGCCACATGGAATCATGGTTTTGTGAAACTGGCACAAATATGGCTGACAATGGAAAGCTAAGGACTTTTTGTTTTAGTGATGCAAGGCAGATTTCTGGTCACTAGACTAAAATACTTCCATGCTTAACACACCAAGTTAGGTTCAATAATTTTCTTGACATTTATGTTTTTCAACATCATTGTAGTCATTTAACTATTGAGATAACATTTCTGACATAAGATGCCTCTGAAACTGATATTACTATAGTTTCTCTTATGATGGACTCAGCTTCTTTGCTATTGCTGATGAAGTACTAATATATGGTCCTTGAAAATGTGGAGGTAAATTTTCTCCATTGTCTTTAAGAATTTTAGTGTGACTTAGTGTTCCCAATATTAATAAAGGAGACTACTCCCAATTGTGTGTGTGTGTGTGTGTGTGTGTGTGTGTGTATGTATGTATGTGTGTATGAATTTAGGTGCTGTTTTAATTTTTTTCTCATGGGTATGATTTATGCTCTTCAGAGCACTGGATTTGGTTATTTATTCTCACTTAGTCATATTATTCTAATATTTCAATCTCACTAAGTTTTAAGAACAATGCTATGTACTATATATTAAGGTAGTCTTGATATGGAATAGATTCAGAATTATTTCCCTCCATTCAGATAATTGTTAGTTTCATTTCTATTTCCTGTATGTGAAACACCCGATCTAGAAAAATCTGTTTGCAGATATTGGTATGTTTAACTTGGAGCAAGTTTATATTTTTTTACCCTAATATAATAGCCTTAAGATTCCTTTGAATCTATTTTTTATAAACTAGGAAAATATGCAATTATGCTTACAAGAAGTGGACAAAACTCATGTTATTTCTTCTATCTCACCACTTGAGTCTTGGTAAACCTTGAATTTGTTGATATGTCTGTAAATGTGGTGGCCAGGGTTTTCTCTGAGGAATCACAGTGGCTTGCAAGTCATTTATCTTTGTGTCTTAGCTTATCTATGAATAGTTCTTTTACATAAAGATGAATGAATGTACACTTGAATTTTACTTGCCAAGTACATTCATAGTCAGGCCTGATTTAATGTCTCAGTTAATAAACGGGATATATAATCTTGCCATATTTAAACATAAAATTGATTATCCCTTTCCGGGTCACTTCTTCTCAATTTATATATCCAGATTCAGGTACTCCCCTCAATTTTATCCATTAGATTCCTTCTGAGAATTTTAGAAGTATAAGTATCAGTCTCTATTGCTTTCTAATTGTCAGAATTGTAGCACTCAAACATTGAAAGTTTTTGTGGTTTTGTTCTCTACTTGTAGACCAGTACATTGGAAACTGAAAATGAAGAGATAGGGGCATATATAAATGCACAGAGAGAAAAAGATGCAGGGTTAGAATGTGTAGCCTCTTTCAACAGAATTGTTGTTAGTTGTCTCTATGGTCCAAGCATATTCACATCTTCAGCTTCCCTGACAAATGAAGACTTTTGCATCTGTGCGCCTTTTGTTTGACCTTACTCATTTTTTTTTTCAGCTGAAGCCACAATATCCTAATTGCATCAGGTTCTCAAGTAAACTCTTTGGTAAAAAGAATCCTTTGGAAAAAGTGTGAAGTAATGCCTATACAAAAAGAAAAACAGACAATATTAAACAAAACCAACAAACCCTAAGCAATGGTCCTGAGCACTTTCTCTTCTTTCAGATCATCTGAGGTCTAGTATCAGAACCTGCTGAGGTGGCTCACATTTCCCTGAACTCCAGCACCAATGGTTCCCATCCGTATCCTTAATCTCTGTGCCATATTTACAATTCAATAATTGATCAAATATTTAAGTGGATTTTTTACAATATTTCTAGCATCAAACATACTGTCCACATAATTCTTTTTTATGTATAACTTTAAACCATTTCTAGGATATTATGGAGGTACTGATATAGTTTGTTCGAGGGTAGGGTTTCTAGGATCAAAGTTTCTCTCTGACTCACACATGTATTGCTAATATTAACACATGTAGCTATGCCTGATTTTTAAAATTATTACTTTTTTGAGATTACAATATAATTACTTTTTAACTTACCTTGCCTTTCCTCCCTCAAACACTATCATGTATCTCTTTTTGTTCTATTTCTACTTCATCAGGCCTGGTTTATACATGGGTGTGAGGGATTCAAACTCAGATCTTCTTGTTTATGAAGCAAGTACTTTTTCTGACCTCAGTATTGAAAACTTGAAAGATATCATTGAATTTTCACTTTGGCAATTATGAATTTAAATATAGTGCAAAGATTACATGTTTCTAGCACAAGTTATCAGATGTCCATATCAATTTTCTTTCCTTCATTTCATTCTGAAGGACTAGATTTTATTTTCGGTGACAATGGACCCATGAAGACAGCTTTCTTGTTGCTTTTCAGGTCACCTTTCCAATTTCTTCTCAGGTCATCTTTCCCATATTCTTTAAACGGTAAATATAAACAAGAGTCCCCGCTGTTC
The DNA here is from genome assembly GCF_982192425.1 of Myodes glareolus. Lineage (NCBI taxonomy): Eukaryota > Metazoa > Chordata > Mammalia > Rodentia > Cricetidae > Myodes > Myodes glareolus. Next base: position 70,696,402 of record NC_142037.1, on the reverse strand, counting down.
TTAAAGGGAAATTTCTCTATAAAATGTGCTGGTGACTGTTTCCCCGAGTCTTCTTTTGCATTTCTTCATCTTCACCATGCCCTTTTTGGAAATGAATTAGAGGTTAAAGCATTTAAACCCTAAAATCTGAAAATACCATGCCAGTACTGCTCTACCTCCCCGGCATTTATCTTGTCATTTAAAAATCTTCACAGCATGCAATATTTTGGGCTTACTTTTCTTGCTCTTTAGGAGAGTGGAAGGCACAGTGAATAGAGTAGCGAGGAGGATAAAGGAGAGACAGGCAACAGGGAGGCAAGATCTCCCAGGCAGACAGGAAGGAAAGTCTTGGGACACAACTGCAGGAATAAAATTCAAATACTTGAGTACATAGAAGCATGTATGCGCCACCCCCCCCCCCCACACACAGAGTGAGAGACAGAGACAAAGAGTTAGTAGAGACAGAGAGAGAGAGAGAGAGAGAGAGAGAGAGAGAGAGAGAGAGAGAGAGAGACGGAGAGAAAGCGACAGAGAGACACAAAGAGAGTTCTAAGGGCCAGTGCCCAACGCAGTGCCCAATGCAACTAGAACAGTTTAAATTCTAGACAGCTTCACTATAACGGCACATTGCTAAAAGCTGTAAAATCAGAATCTTTGTGCTTGGAGAATATTTTCCTTTAATATTGAACTGTGAGAATTTAATATACTCTACTTAACCATGCCATTTCCTTTCTCCGACACTGGATGCCTCATGTCTCTTTTGGATTCTTCCTTGCCATTGCTTCTGTTCCTTCACATCCCTGAGTCTCTCCCTAGCTTGCCCACCCTAGGAACAGCTTTCAGAGCTTGGTTAAATTTACGGTCCCTTTGTAACTTCCCAGGTTGTGGATGATTAGACCAAATTTTCAAAGATCTGCATGTCATGTAAAATATTTTATTCATATAAATATTAAATATTAAGCCATCTGATTTTTTTTAAATTTGAGAATAATAACACATTTTATCAAGTGAAATGAAATCCTATATGTGATCCAAATGTAAATGGAAGTATACTTTTATTTATGCCTTCCTCTATTGCATTCTACCTGACTTGCTTTTTGTTTTTTTAACATTTCAGCTTTGGCGCTAATGAGGTACCTACAGCATAGCTTTTTTTTTCTTCTTTTATATGAGTTCACTGGTTCCACTAGCTCCAAGATTTCTCCCTGAGGTTTTAACAATAAGATGTCTTTCCCTTTTCTAAAGGTTAATGTCACTTACAGACTAACATGCCTCACTCCTTAGAGGAAATGGTTGCCTAATTGATAATAAGGAAAATCAATCTAACTTCATTTTTCAATCTCTCCCTTGCAGTTGCTTTATTTGAACCATCTTTAACATCTTCTTTTGGATGTGGCAACAATTAAAAAAGAAAACAGAAAGATGGACCAAAGTATACTGTCTGGCACCAAGAAAATGCTGAGAACTGCTAGTAATTTTTTTAAGTTATAGCAATAACCATTAGATCTTGGGACAGATCAATTCCCGTCTTTCCTAGGAAGCACCACACTGATTTTCATAGCGGCTGTACACGTTTGTACTTCCACCAGCAAGGAATAAATATTCCTCTTAATACAAATCCTTATCAGCATGAGGTGGTTAATTTTATTGGACTTTGCCATTATTACTAGTGTAAGGTGAAATCTCACGGTAGTTTTTATTCACATTTTTTCTAATGACGAAGGATATTCAACATTTCAAGTGTTCCTGATTCTCTCTTTCCGGAATTCTCTCTTAAGATTTGTACCCTATTTTTAATTGTTTCTTGTATTCTTGATAATAAAATTTTGGGGTCATTTATATATTTTGGATATTAGTCCTTTACATTTCCCATTCAGTAGACTATCATTTTGTCCAAATGATGTTATCCTTTGCTGGACAGACTTTTAGGTTCATAATGCCCTGTTACTAATTGTTGATCTCAGTGCCTCTGATGGCAGTGTTCTGTGAAGTAAATTTTTGTTTTCAGTGTTAATGAGTTCAACATATTCTCCACTTTTATTTCTCTCAAGTTTTATGTATCTAATTGTGTTTCAAAATCTTTGATGGATTTGAAGTTGAGTTTCATACCAGGTGATGTGTTCGGATCTATTTGTATTCTTCTAAATGAAGCCATCCAGGCTGAAAACACCATTTACTGAAGCCACTATCTTAATTCCAGTGGGGTTTTTATTTTTTGCAGTCTTTATCAAAAATGAGGCGATCAAAGGTCTGTGGTTGTATGTATGAATATTTAATTAGATTCCATTTGTTAACATGTTTGTTTTTGTACAAATATGGTGAGGTTTACATTACTTTAGTGCTGCAGTATAACTTGAAATTGAGGATGATGATAATTCCAGGTGTTTATTATTATGCTATTACATTCAGGGTTGTTTTGGCTATGATAGGTTTTTTATGTCCCCTTATGAATCTGAGAATTATCACTTCTATATTTGTGAAGAATTATTCTGAAAATTTGGTGAGGACTGTATTAAATCGGTAGATTGCTTTTGGAAGTATGGTTATTTTTGCTATACATACGCTACTGATCCACGAGTCTATAATCTCTTTCCATCTTCTGATTTTTTTTTCAAATTATTTCAGTGACTTCAACTTTTTATCCTACAAGTTTTTCACTTACTTGGCTAGAACTATTCCAAGATTTTATGTTATTTGAAGCTATTATGAAAGGTGTTGTTTCCATGAATTCTTTCTTAGTACTTCAGTATATATGAAGAATACTGAGTTTTGTGAGTTATTTTTTTTTCAAGCTATATTGCTGGAAGAATTTATCAACTGTTGGAGTTTCCTGTCAGATTTTTTAATGTTTATTATGTATGCTCCCATATTGCCCACAAATAAGATACTTTGGCTTCTCCTTTTCCAATTTTTATGTGTTTGATACTCTTTAGTTATGAAGTCTTGCAATAGCTAAGACTTCAAGTGTTAAAGTGAATAGGTATGGAGAGAGGGAACCACCTTGCTTTGTGAGTTACTTTTAATTTCTCTCTTTTAAGCTGATGTTGGTTGTGTCCTCGCAACAAACTATCCTTCCTATGTCTTGGTATGTCACTTGAATCCCCAATATCTCCAGGATTTCAAAAAAGAGTGTGCATCTAATGAGATCATCTTCTGGGTTTTGTTGTTGTTTGGGATTCCTTGTTTGAATGGTTTTTTAGTTTGATTATATGGAAGAATGCATTTCTTTTCCTACATTAAACTCTGCTGCATCTACGGAATGGAGCTTATTATATAATAGTTATGTTCATTTTCACAGTTTCTTGTCTTCTGGTACAAGTATTTTGTTGAGAAGTTTTGTATGTTCATAATGAAAACTGGCTTGAAGTTTTCTGTGTTTGGTCTTTATTTTGATTAAGTATCATGGTAACAGTGGTCTCATAAATCAGTCGAGCACTATTCTTTATATTTCTTTTTCTGTGGGACAGTTTGAGGAGTATTGGTATTAACTTTCATTAAAATTCCAATATAATTCTCTTCTAAACCCTACTCTCTGAATATTTATTTTGTTGTTAGACTTTATTCATTTATTTTATATCACCAAGGGTTGTTTGTCTATTTAAACTGATTATTTGACTTTATTTTAAATTTGGTAGGCAGTATGTATCAAATAATCTATCTTTTAAATTTTCTAATACAATGGAGTCCATGATTTTAAAGTCTGTACATATGATTCTCTGGATTACCTTGGTATCTGTTTTCCTATTTTTATCTCTTAATTTGTTTATTTGAATCTTCTGACTCTACCTTTCGGTTAATTTGGTTTGTCAAAAATTGATTTTATTCAAAGAATCAACTCGTTTTTTATTGATTAATTTATCTTTTTATTGATTTGATTGATTTATTTTATTGATTTTAGCACTAAATTTGGTTGTTCCTTCCTGCCTACTCTTTCCAGTTGAGATATCTTTCTTTTGTTCTCGAGCATTTAGGGAAACTGTTATATTGCTCATATAGATCTCTTCAATTCTTCATGAAGAACCTCAGTATTATATACTTGTAATTAGAACTGCCTTCATTTGGTATTATATATGTGTATGTGATATTTTTATTTTCATTTAATCCAGAAAAAATAATTCTTCCCTAATTACTATCTTATGAAATTTTCATTTATCACTGAGTTGCTTATTTTCTATGATTTTATAAGCTTTCTGTTGTTTCTTGTGTTAATGATATCCACCTTTAATTCTTGGTGGTCAAAGAGGAAAGAAAGACTTACTTCAATTTTTGTCTGTCTGTTGAGGTTTGTTTTGTGTTGTTGAAATGTTTGTTAATTTTGGAGAAGTTCTGTGAACTGTTGAGCAGGAAATATATTCTTTCTATGTCCATGAAATGTTCTTCAAGTATTTAGTTAATTCCATTAGGTTTGTGATGCCAGCTAGCACAGTATTTCTCTGATTCATTTTTGTCTGCATGATATATTTATTATTGATAGTGGAATATTGAAGTTCCCACTATAATGTGTAAGTCAATCTGTAATTTAAGCTATAGTAGTGTTTCTCTTATGAACTTACGTGTTCTTGTGTTTGGTGCATGGATATTGATAGCTGTGATGTCCTCTTGGTGGATATTTTCCTTTCATGAGTATACAATATCCTCTCCTCTGTAGTTTGATTTATTTTGATTTGAAGTCTATTTTGTCAAATATTAAAAAGTACACACTGGCTTAATTCTTAGGTCCAGATTCTTGGAATATATGTTTCTATTCTTTTAGCCCGAAGTGATCTCTAACTTTGATAATATTTGTGTCTTGGATAAAACAGATAAATGTATATTATTTTAATATCCAATCTGTTAGTGTGTGTCTTTTTCTGTGGAATTGTAATCATTAATGTTGAGAGTTATCAACTAGTAAAGTTTAATCTTATAGCATCTCTCTCTCTCTCTCTCTCTCTCTCTCTCTCTCTCTGTGTGTGTGTGTGTGTGTGTGTGTGTGTGTGTGTGTGTGTGTGTGTGTACTTGTATGGGGGTGTGTTTCTCCACTTTTGTTTTGCTGTTCTGAAATTATTTATCTTTGGTTTTGTCTTGGGTGTGCTTAAACTCTCTAGATTGGAGTTTTCCTTATATCACCGTCTATAGGGCTGGTTTTGTAGAATTGCTTAAATTTTATTTTTAGTTTGAATATCTCTTTCCATCTACTGAGACTGAATGTTTTTTGTATTGTTTGCATCTGCAGCCCATACCCGTCTAATTTTCAGTGTCTCTCTCAAGAAGTTAGATACTATTCTATTAGGCCTTTCTATAGTGCTTGGTCCTTTATCCTTGAACTCTTAATATTCTTTCTTTTTCTTTACATTTAGTCTTCAATTGTTATGTGCCAAACGAAATTTCTCCCCAACTCTGCATCTGCTTTGTGCTGTGTTCAGTTCTTGAACCTTGATAGGCACCTTCCTCTTTAGGTTAGGATAATTTTATTATATGATTTTGTTGAAAATATTATTTGAGCTTTTGACCTGTTTCCATTCTCTGTCCTGTGTTTTTATTATTTTTAGATTTTATCATTTTGTAGCATCCCATTCTGGGATTTTATTTTTGCAGGATTTTTCAAATTTAATGATCTCTTTGGACAAGGTATTCACTTCTCCTGTTTATGAGGTTTGTCTGTGGTTTTGGTTTGAGTTCCTAAGATTTCTGTCAGTTTTATGTGTTTTTAATTCTATTTCCACTTTGGAATTCTGAACTGTTTTCTTCAAGTTGGAGTAGAAGATGCATCATCTACTGTATGTCTGGTTAAGGTTTGCAGAGAAGACCACAGCAGGTGATTACTTAGGAAGGAGGGAGAGGTAATGAGACTGAAAGGTTGTGTTCAGAGGCAGGGAAATGGAAATGAAGATATGCATGTAGCTTACCCACTTTTCTGGTCAGTTTTTCTTCTTTGTATTACCTGGAAATTCATAAAATATAATGTTATCTGCTATTCTTACATGTGAAGTATTTTAATTGATTTTTATTGAGCTCTACATTTTTCTCTGCTCCCCTCCCTTCCTCTACCCTCTCCTTCAGCCCTCTCCCAAGTTCCCCATGCTCCCAATTTACTCAGGAGATTTTGTATTTTTCTACTACCCCTGTAGATTAGATCCATGTATGTCTCTCTTAGGGTCCTCATTGTAGTCTAGGTTCTCTGCGATTGTGATTTGTGTACTGGTTTTCTTTGCTTTATGTTTAAAAACCACTTATGAGTGAGTACATGTGATAATTGTGAAATATTAAGTAAAGGATAATGATCTGTGAGCAGACCACCCTGTGTGCATCACTAATGTGCAGCCATGGAAAAATCCCAAGACTAAATTAGTGCACTGGTTTGCATACACAATAAATTAGTGATGCTTCAAATAAGTCTAATGACAAGACAGATCTGCTGTTTTTAGTAGCCAGATGATAATGGGTAGAACTAATTGAGGTTATTTATGATTTCACAAGTGGACTTTGTCTCTGACCAAGATCCCTTTGAATGTTCTAAAATGTAAAAATAAATTCTTGCTGATGATATTACTTAAATTTATTATAATTGTGGAATAAAAATTTAAAAGTATTTATTCTTACAATTTGTACAAAAAGATTGTCTAGAAGGCACACCTCTAACAAATTGAGACCTCTTCTATCATTCTGTTTACTGGGTAAATCTGAAATTATCATCACTTCAATCTTTCACAGGGTTATTTTTCTCTACACTATCTCAGAATAGCCAAATGTTAAAAGAAGTAATAAATAGACTTGAGTCATACTCCATGTACACTCTTCAGAGTCCAAAGAGGTTTACAAAGTAATGCATCAATTTCTTTGCACTAACAAATGCAAGGTACATATACTTTCTTAGAAACTAGGAAAGGATAGAATTATTAACACTACATCCTAAAAATCTTTGGCAAGTGGACTAATTTCTACGATGAGTTACATAGATGAAGCAATACTGCTGAATTATTACTTATACCTGCATGGAGGAACAAAGTATTAAGATTGCATTTCGATGTTCTGCATGGTCTTACCCAGAAGCCTTGGCATACATTGGAGAATCATTGAATTCTAAGCATATACCTCTCACTTACATTCTAGTGTAAAAGAAGTTGAATGTAAGAGGAATGTAAAACTGTCTAATAGCTGCAAGCTTCCTTTGTGAGATGTACTTAGAATGCGTTGACATTTAAATACCTTTGTAGCCCATGTACTTCTGTCATGCATGGGGAAGTGATATAACGGATTCGCTGTAGATTTTCCATCTAGTAAATCTCATGTTCCCAGTGTGGTTTAGCCATTGTTTTTTAAAGCCAGGAAAATGACTAGATGATATAACATGCCTGCCAGAGTCTCACAGTGGAGGGCATGTATGCAAAATTAGATTAAGAAACACTGAAGTAGAAGTCTTACAAACAACTTCCAGATTATCAGTTATAGACAAGCAACTGGAAATTCCTTTTACATTATTCTTTTCTCCATTTAATACCAATTTTGGAAAATTGATTAATAGTCAAAACAATTACTTTACGAGAAGTATTAAAAATTGTTTGTAGACCAATACAATGGCGTTAAAAGTTTCCATGCTAAAATTTAAGACAGTGTGACATGACAACTTATAAACCATATAACAAAGAGAAACCTAACAAAAGAATATTTGAAATCCTTCATGTGAAAATTCTTGACGATTTTAAACAGAGGTAAATTTGTATCAATCTTCATTCTTCTGTCAGAGTAACAACATTCAGGAAGTGAATCAATTTTCAATGCATTATGAAAGGATATTTGCTTGGCTACTGGGCCATCTTAAGAAATATTATAATCAGATAAATAACAATCAAAATAATTAGAGAAAAAATAAATATGAACGTACTTTGAGGAAAGAAACTGTCTTCTTCTTCTTCTTCTTCTTCTTCTTCTTCTTCTTCTTCTTCTTCTTCTTCTTCTTCTTCTTCTTCTCCTCCTCCTCCTCCTCCTCCTCCTCCTCCTCCTCCTCCTTCTCCTTCTCCTTCTCCTCCTTCTCCTTCTCCTTCCTCTGCTTCTGCTTCTGCTGCTGCTGCGGCGGCGGCTTCTTTTTCTTCCTGTGGTATATAGTTCAGTGTTTCTATATTAGAAGCTGAAAAATGCCTGAAGGAATTGATTTAGGAAAACCTTGAGTGCAATGACACCAACAATAATTTGAGAAGCTAAGGAACAAATTTAGGGATTTACCAGTATTACTGAGTTATGGGATCTGCTGGCATCTATAAGCCATTGCACTTTGGGAAATTAATTTCATGCTTCCCTACTTCTGTAAAAACTCCTAACAGATGGGTTTATCAAGTCTATGGCTGGTCAAAGAAATGTCAAAACTCTGATTGAAGAAAGCCACAAAAAATATGTGAATATCGTCATTGTCGGTGATCTTTATATTAATTTATGTTTTCTTTGTTGATTAGTTTTTGGTGAATGAATATGGGTATATTAATTTTAAGTATGTTAAGTGACAACTTTTACTTATTAGAGCATAAAAAAACAGAATCTTTGACATCTAGAAAAACAAGATCCTAGAAAAAGAAGATCTCAATTTTTAAAAAATAAATACATCCTTATTTGTTTTTAGTCATCAATGAAAAGATTATGAATCTATGAGAGATATGGATATAAAATGTACAACATGGAATTTCTATAGTTTGCTGTAGCATTTAATTCCAAATACATTGTGCTTAGATTAGGTAATCAAGAAGCATATTAGTTCTGATATATATTTTGTTACGTGATTAAAGGGCTATTAAAATTTCCACAGGGAGATTGAAGAGTCAAAACACATTTGAAGAATTTTAAAGTAACATGTATTCAGGGATAGGCTAAGTTCTTATTTTTAAACCTGTTATAAAATTGTCACTGGTAGACATAAAACGGTAACCTGGATCCTCAGCATGGAATTACACAGTACCAGACTCAGAATGAAAATCAACCATTCCGGGTTTTATAATCTGGTGATCTGATTCGACAGAAAGAGATTTCCAGAGTCCTTATGTATACGGAACTGGGAAGACTGGCGGTTTGTCAAATAAGTAAGGTAGGTTACAATGGCCCAGTCATTTTAGCCCAGGATGGGCAACTCTGATGTGCAACTTTAATTTGGGGACTATCTACTAGTGAAGCAATGCTTTTTTATAGCTGCATCAATATTTATACTCTGCTTAATATGTCTTCTTCCCTTTTTCTCTCACAGGTTATATTCCTTAATAAAGATTTCATGCTCAAAATCATATCAGCATCTACTTGTGAAAAGTCAAGCATTCGACACTAAAATTTTCACAGACTGGATTATAAAGGTTCCCCATATTCCCACTGGGTTGTGACTGAACATATTTCCCTGGGTGTCGTTTCCTCATTGATAATAGATGGAAAAAGCTTTCAAAAGAAAAACAGAAAGGCACACAGTATGAACACAAAAAATTTAGTTCAACAACCTGCACATGATGAGTTTCCTGTGTAGCAGCCACCTTCTTTTTACACTTCATCCAACTCCTCTTTCCATATTTATACATTTGCTCTCAATAAGCTATTTTGCCTCAAGAACCGCTATGGGCATTTGGGGATTAAAATGTTGCTTATCAGATGTATTTGTTCACTTACACAGGGTACCAAATAAATAAATAAAACAGGTTTTCACAAAACATCGCTGCAAAAGTGATTCTAGCCATGGAAAATTCCTATTTGATAAAACCTTGATTGCATGTTATCTTCCTTTAGGGAGTAATGTAACAGTTGTGTTTTTTTTTAATATTTTTTTTCCTATCTGGCCAGAGAGGAGAATAAATTCCCAAAGGTAACTTATTTTAGAAAAAAAGAAAAAAAAATGCTTCTTGCATGAAAATATCTTAGAGGTTTTATAAGTGGACACTAATCAGGATTCCACAGATTTGATTATGTCAAAATTCGTCAGGGAAGTTCATTTTTATTCGCAATTGAAAGCATCTTCTTTCATCCAATGGACACAAAATACAGAAGACTGTCTGTAGAGCTACAATACCTCAATACAGAAAGGATTTGAAGCACAATCTAAGTCTTGGCCCCCTTACCAGTACTCTAGGTGGTCCTTCATTCTGGTCATGTGATGGTTGGATCATCTGGAGAGTGTTTGAAATTGTTACATTCTTCTGTCTCAGAGTAAGTGGTACGGTACTCTCTAAGCTCAGCCACTTTTCTATATATCCTTGTATTGTACCATGCTAAACTCTTCATTTATTCATTTAAAATTTATCTGTTCATATAATAGATACTAAAAGTTCAAGGTAGAATTTTTCTACATTTGCTAGTTACTGATTTGGTGTAGCAGCATTTAACCATTTCTTTGAAATATTTCATTATTTTTACAAGTGTCTGCTCACATTTCAAGGAAAAAGATTAAAACTTTTTAAATGTTCCCTTTGCATCAGAAAATAATGTAAGTAAATATATTCCTGAGCTTAATTACCTTAGAGAATACAACACAGGTGATATGGAGAAGGTGCCACACTTTAACAGAATCTCTGTCTCTTATAGATTTGCTTTCAGCCTGCTGTTGTGTTTTTCAAATAAGTGCCTTTATGTAATACCTAGATCCCCTGATACAAAAGTGAGGACTAATGGTAGCTTTTAAGAGAATTTATTCAAATTTTCAAATTGTGTCTCTTGCCAAAGACACATTTATCTATCAAAACATTGTGAAAATACATTAAGTTTGTCAAAACAAAAATACCTGTCACCAGACAGAAACTGTTCCAAAGATTCTAAAATCAATGTTAAGTGTGCTAGCAGTTCTCGTTCACATTTCGTAGTTCACAACTGGGTTAATCAAACAGTTTGGCCCTGATAAGAAAGAAAAACATATTAAGTTGTAGCATATGATCAAGAATGTTGGTCATTTCCAAAGAATAAACAAAATGACCACGTTCTAACCAAAGTACTGTATAATATATCAAATGTTGTTATTCCTTCTAAGGAAAATTTATAGATTCATTCCTGCACCAAAACACCCGGAGAACATGCAATCGGTTCACAGAGTCCAAGCAGAGATAACATAGACAGCTTCTGAACTAAGTGAAGAAAGAATCGTTTTCCAGCAATGCAGCACCTCAGCCAATGATTTTACAGCACGTATCAGAAGAGAACTTACCTGGCTAAGGGAATTAGTTCTGAAGATGCTAAACTTCAAGAGAATTTTAAGCAGGGCAGATGAGAAATCTGGAATTTTAATAAAAGATTAATGAGAAAGCTCATGCAAGGACGTGATATTCCTGATCTCATTAGATTTGTGCAGAGCACAGCTGAGTTGCACAGAAACAAGGCAAAGCAGAACATTTAGACGGGTCAGCCAAAGGACACTGTGTTGCTGTATTGAATGTCAGTGGAGTGTAACGGACTGCTAATGTCATCTCCATCAAGATCTTTAATTTTTATAAATATTTGTCCTCTAATATAAAAATGTTGATGGTTTCCATTCCTCGATTGAGGTTATGTGTTTAAAACTAAGATGTTTTTAGTTGCTGAGGTGTTTTCCTTTGACTTTCTACATTTCTCCTTACCATAGAGAAATGGGGCAAAGGCGGAGCATAAAAACCATACTGTCAAGCCTAATTTCATAAACCAATGAGTTCCTGGGGATTCTTTCTAGGGCTTACTTGGAGGGACAGGTAGATACATTAATAACCAAGCAACAAAACAAAGCAAACAATTCCACACACAGGATACAGGAGATATGATGACTCTCTATCCTTTGATTTATTTTTTTTATTTATTTATTCATTAATTAAAAATTTGCATCTCCTCCTCTCCTACAAGTTCCCTCCTCTCCCCCTCCCCTCCCCCTCCCTTTTCTTTGTACAACTTAAGACAATGTCAAGAAGTTCAATCTCAACTCTTGCTTACTGATTTTATAGCCTCCAAATTGGGGTCTCATGGGTCTTTTAAGTTTTACCCAGGTTTATTATGGCTCTTGAGCCTCTTTCCTCCATTCAGAAAAAGAAAAAAAAAAAGAAACAACAACAACAACAACAAAAAAAATAAAAACAAGCAGAATATACTTATTCATATAAATGTAAATAAACTCTGATCATCAAAAATGAAATTCATGCCTGGATGGATTCTACTGGAAGCAAAGGGTGGCCTCATTTCTGGAACCAAGAATTGGTAAGACAGGTAAGAGGGGCAATGTGTGTTGTTCCTAATGTGGTATATAACAGAGACACAGATCAGTTTTCTTCTACTGTATTAGGCCACATCAGAACTTGGGGAATATTAACAACTCATAAACATCTATCAATGTCTCAATTGAAGGTACGTGGAAAATAATGGAAAGTGTATAATTTAATTATGACATTAATACTCTTCAAGGACTAGAGAGATTGTCCAACAGCTAAGAGCCCTGGTCTTTCTTCGGTCACATGTCAAGTCACAATCATCTGAAATTCTGGTTTCAAAAGATTCAGTTCTCCCCACTGGCCTCCAAGGACATTAAAGTCTCATGGTGTTACACAGAAGTAGAACAATATTGATGCAACACACACATATAGACAAAAATGATATTAATAAAAAAAAACATGATTCTTATAAGCCAGAATGGGAAATACTATCAGGGGTGACAATTTTAGTGATCTCTCACTAGTTAAAAGATCTTGGAGAGACCAAATTTTTTATGATCAACTTAGCAATAACACAGAGAAGTCATACCTCTCACCATGTGTATGCCTTAAAAATATTTTCTGCTTTCATTATAGAACTATGTAGAAAGAAGAAAATATGCATAAGGAAACTAACTCTAAGCTTCATTACCACAAATAAGTCCATATCTTATGATAATATAAGCTAATATATTGTCATGTAAAAACCTTTCTATCACTTAACTTTGGATGTCCTACTGTTTCTTTTCTTCATTATCTTCTATGTAGTAGATCTATATGTACCATGGGAAATATATTACATGCATATGCATGTCACTTATCCCAAAACATGTTACTAGTACTCTGGCACTCAAGCAGTTCAGACTTTAAAATATACAGAAAGATAAGTTTCCAAAAGGCTACTCCATATGTGTGCTGTGAGTATATGTTTATGTGTTCATGTTTATGTGTTCTGAATCATGTCCCTTACAATAAAACAGAGGACAAAGATTATAAAAATACATAAATCTACAGTAAACACATTCTAAAAGTCTTACAGGAAAAAAAACCAGGCACAATTCTCACTGAGATATAAGCTGTCACAAAGATTGTACAAGTATACGGTAAAAATAACTTTTGAAAAAACTTGTTTTATAAATTCAAGAGTTTATTCCTAATTTTTAGGAAACAAAAGTCATATCAAATTAATTTATCATAAAACTGGAAGTTTTCTAGGTAATTAACAGGAGAAATCTTTTAGAAAGAAACATGTCTGTATCAGTAACCATAAAATGCTATATTATAGAAATAAACGTGGTGTCTGAAGAACTGGCTAGGTGCTTAAGGGAACTTATTGCTCTTTCAAAGGACTCAGGCAAGATTACCAGCATAAAATGGCAGTTTGTAACAGTTTCTACCTCTAGTTCCGGGGAATCCTGTACCCTATTCTACCCTCCACAGTCACTAAGCATGTGTTCCACTAATATACAAACATGAAGACAAACACTTGCAAGCATGAAATAAAAATAAACAAAATTAATCTATCTTAAATACCAGAAATATGTAAACTAGTATTTTCAAATATTTGGGCAATAGTTTACAATGAAAAGTTCAGAAAATAATATACTACATGCTATATTTTCAGGAACAATTTATTCTTACAATACTTTTCAAAAGAAATCGTTAAGAGCTGATGAGAAAACTTATAGATATGAAGGAACTGTGCAAGCACTAAGATTTTGGATAGGATCCAAAGCACCGACGTAAAGAGAGGGCATAGACGTACCACACCCAAAACCAAGCTGGGATTTTGGAGACAGATAACAGGAGATGGGTGTCCAGACAGTGAAGTCAAAACTGTGAGTTACAGCTTCTTTGACGAACCCTATCCAAAAACTTTTGCTGGAAATCAAGAGAGGAAGATATTTATGCCTAAATATGTCCTCTACACACTGGTGAATGTACCAATAAAATAAACACACACATACAAACATACATCCATGCATACATACACACGCATACAAACACACATATAAGAATTGATAATAATCATGTGAAATAATGCACTGTGGTATTTTATGACATCTAATTAGACAAAATTTATTCACATGTACTAAAAGATTTAACTTATGAAAGCTCTAAATATAATTTACCCCTAAGATGTACGTATAAAAGAAAATTTACGATGTCCACTTCTCATTGACAAAAAATGGATTAAAATAAAATGAATTAATTATTCTAGATGACAAGGGGATTCAGTATCACATAGCTCTCATGTTACATTTTAAAGTGTAAATAGGAGCTGATAACATAGTACCTAATATAGGATATTTAAATTTCTGATAGATGCAGTTATAAACTTATTAGAAACAGATGGCAGGTTGAAAATATTAAAGAAGAAGATAGACACTTTATCAAAATTGAAATTTTTTTTAATAAATATTATGAAAAATTACAATGGATTAAATAAGATTAATACATAGTTATATTCATCACTATCCATCAAATGTAGAGGGCATATTTAGATACTTTATTCATGAAGATAGATAAAACACAAAATTTAAATTCAGTAAAGAAGCTACTATAGCCAGAAGTGCTGGGAGTTCAGTACTAATATCATAGATAATTCTCAGACAATAGAGATGGAGCTAAAATTCAATGTAGCCTCAAACTCACAGAGGTCCACCTGCCTCTGCCTCCAGAGTGCTGGGATTGAAGGGGTGTGCCACCACCGAGGCCAATCTGGTCTACAAGAGCAGTTTCCAAGACAGGCTCCAAAGCAACACAGAGAATCCCCATCTCAAAAAAACAAACAAAAATAATGTCACTGTTGCAAGATGAGTCATAGAAGAAGAAATCAGCATTTAGTGTAGAGATGCTTTAACACAACACAACGCGGATAGCAGTGGTAGGACATTTTCATATCCTTCTAAATACTCCTGGGGTTTCTATTAATTATTGTAACCTTAAAAGTTGTTCAGATAGATGGTAAAGTATAAACAATGCAAAAGAATAGTAAATTTTTGCCTTCCAACCCAAGTCAGTTCCCAAAGCTCCCTTCCAGAAATCCTTAAAATACAAACCATTAAATATCCGCAAGATGATGTCAATGTTCTCTGGTACATGGTAGATTCATGATAGCATAAAGGTTGTAGGACAAACTCCCTTAGAACCTTAATTATTTTCATTCAAGATACACTTGGAGTATTATTCTCTACCAATAAACACAGTGTGAAAATTTCTGAATGATTGATTATTGCATTTTTTGCACAAGTGTACGTTAAAAGATTTAGGAACAATCTCTACTATTCTGTTTATACAACAGAAAAGTGTGTCATAAAATTCAACACATTTAGTGTGTCTTTCTGCTGTCGGTGTCTCTGCACCAAATTAAATGGCATATGAATTTTAATCTTTACACATTAAATTGGTCTACTGGGAGCCATGACAAATTAATATTGTCACCAGTTTTTTTTTTCTAAAAGGATTTGAGTTAATCCTGGATGGAAGTATTATTAATCATTGCCAGTTTAAACGATGGGGAAGAAGCATTGGTAATATCTGTGCTTATTTGCTTATTACTAATTGAATTTGCAGCTTACCAAACAATTTATTTAAGGTTTCTATTGCCACCAATGGAATTATCACACATTTGATGGCTAATAAACACACATTAAAAAATGTATAATTTACATAAGTCAGAATTTTTAGTGGTCTTATCTGGATCACCTGCTTTAGTTCTCAGTAAGCTGAAAGCAAATTGACAGATGTATTTATACTCATGAGGATTACAGAGAAACATCTACTTCTAAACTCATCCAGTTTGCTGACCAAAGCCTGTCTCTAGTATTTACAGGACTACAGTCTCCAGTTCCTTGCTAGCACAGAGGCAGGAGAAGATTATTTCCCCATTTTTACGAAAATTCTGTGTATTAATCCTGGAAAATTCTTTTCTTTTCATTGTTAATATACTTAGAGTGGTGATCACTTTAATAGTCTATGATCACATTTTGTATATTATTGCCCATAGCTTTAATCATATCAGTAATTTTTCTTTTCTTAATCTGGGAGTACAAATTTTAGTATGTTGACAGTACTTAGTAAATGATGTGCTGCTTTTAATAGTAAAATAATAAAATAACGATGATGATGATGATGATGACGACGATGATAAAAAAAGAAATCTGTGCTTCCTCAAGCTGACTCAGTGGGGAAAGATGCTCTCCGCTAAACCTGATGATCTCACTCTAGGTTCCACATTTTGGAAGATGAGTACTGACTCAAGAACTATCCTCCAGCCTCCCCACACATGCTGTGTCATGTGCTTCCACCATTCCCCATTAAATTATCCACACATACATACATATATGCGTGTGTGTATATAGTAAGGTTTAATATATGTTAAACTTGCCAAAAAAAGAACACGTTTTTTTTTGAGATCAGAAAATGTATTGTATTTTTAAATATAAATTTTCTCATTTATTTACATATCAAAGTTTCTTTGCCCTCCTCTCCTCCTTTCTATTACCCCCTGCTTCCCATCTAGCCCCTTCCATCTCCATTCAGAAAGGGCCAGGCCTTCCATGGGCATGCACAAAGCATGGTATATCAAGTTGAGGTAGGTCCAAGTTCCTCCTCCTGCATCCAGGCTGGGCATGCAGGAACAGATTCCCAACAGCCACCTAAGCAGCAGGGAAAATTCCTGATCTCACTGCTAGGGACCTTACTAACAAGCTACCAACTGTCACAAACTTGGTACAGACAAGCTACCAAGCTGCAAACTTTTACGAACATACGGAGAGCCTACATTGGTCCCATTCAGGCTCCCTAGTTATTGGTCCCGAGTTCATGAGTTTCCATGAGCTCGGGTCAGTTGTCTCTATGGGTTACCCAATCATGACCCATATGGGTCATCCTTTATTCAGCAAGACTCCTGACATCACCTCAGTGCTTGGCTGTGGATCTCTGCATCTGCTTCCATGAAACGAATATATGTTAATGTAAGATTATAGTATTATATACCATCTAGAAAATTATACTTGACAGAAAACATAATTCCACACCAATTTCAATATGTAAAATTATAAACATGAATATTTTATTAAGAATTATGCTTTCATTTCTAACCTCAGTATAAATAGACTCACAGTTATATTTAGAATGAGAAAATATCATCTGAAATAAAATTATTATATAGTAGTGGTTAGCATGACAGAAATTATACATATTAAAAAATATATAGTGGAAAATTATACATATATATATTTATGTATATATTTGTATATAATTTATCTCATGTGTTTATACACATATAATCATAATTTTTACTATCTTTGGTAGATATATCATGAAGCAACAATCTCACTATTAGTGAAATACATTGAGCAAGGTGATGAAGAATATTCAAAACATCATGTTTGAACTTTAAAATATAATTTGAAATATTTGGATAAACAGCATAAGGACTATCCCTAAAGGGTTCTACATCCTATTCGCTAGATTTTGTGAATGTGCAAGGAACATGATTAAGGAGAATTAAACTTGAGAACAGAATTAAGATTGTTGACAGCTTGATTCTAAACAGTGTCCTAGATCATATCACATCAGCTTACATCTACTACGCACAGGTGTTCCTACACAGAAAAAAGGATGATAGTTATGCGGTGAGATATGGGAAAGACTTAAGCCATTGCTGTCAGATTTCAAGAAGGAGGAAACCATTAGGCAAGGCACGAGACTAACTTGTAGAAGATGGAAAAAAGGAGCAAAACAATCAAACAAATGAAACAAAAACAGCCTTTCTATCTGTTTCATACTCCCAAGTAGAATCAATCCTGAATTTCTTATTCTTAGAGTTGTACAATCCGAAGTCTTTTGCTTTCGCTGAAGCATACCACTGATATCAGTTTGCTCACCATAGGGTTAGAAAAATAATGCCACCACCAATTAATTCATATGACATAATTTGTTAATATGCAGGATATTGATATTTAAAGTCAAACACACTTCCATAACCTACAGTTAAAGAAATGAATAACATTTGAGTTGAATGTGAGATTGTGCAAACTGTCATCAGTATTAAGAGCAAGACCTTTGTCATAAAACTTTATTTAAATTCTGCCTAATGTTTGATTCTAACAGTGGCCACTATATGTATATTGTAATCTTTGGTTTAAATCGTTTAAAAATGGAAATAGCTCTTTTTATTTTAATTTTTTAAAATAATCTTTTTTTTAATTATACAAATCAATTCCAGTATCCCTTCTCTCCTCTCCTCCTTCTCCCGCTACACCCACCTTCTCCCCACTCCACCCCTTCCACTCCTCAGAGTAGGTAAGGTCTCCCATAGGAGTCAACAAAGTCTGGTACATCAGGTTGAGGCAAGATCAAGTCCCTCCTCCTTTATCTAGGCTGAGCAAGGTATTCCTCCATAGAAATAGGCTCCAAAAGGTCAACTCATGCACTTGGGATAAATTCTAATCCCACTGCCAGTGTCCCAACAAACTGCCCAAGCCACACAACTGTCACTCACATTCATAGGGCTTAGTTCATTCCAATCTGGTTCCTAATCCATGTGATTTTTGAGGTTTTTGAGTAGTTAACGTATAACCCAGTGCATAATGTATTGTATTCACTGGACAAATAATTAGTAGTATGGTAACTCATCAATTTAACCTTTCTGTCATCTATTTCACAGGTCTAAGAAATAATTTATATGGGAAATGAGGGAGGTGCGTTACACATTGTTCGTATTGAAGTCAGGAAACAACTTGTAAGAGTCAATTTAGGGCTAAGAAAACAGTTATATGAATCATGCCTCGCACTAAAATATATTTTTTTTTCAGTTTTGAAAGTTTCATGAATGTATATAATACATATTTTGAATATATTTATATTCTATTACCTCTGGTACCCTCCTTCCTGCTCATTGAACCCCTTTCTTCTCCCCTCACCCAGTAACTTAATTGCTACACTCTTAATTAGACATTCAAGTAACATAAATATAAATCTAAAAGATTATTATTGAAGACTAAAATATTTCAAGCAAAATAAGTAGGTACTCCACAAATCACCTCCATAAAAACTGGCAAATTATTTTGCCTCTTTCACCATATGTTTACCTGAACTTAATTAAATTACCATTCTCGTTTCTGTTTCCGATTTCTAACTAAAATTCTGTTGTTTAGTAGTTGAGCATCTTATGGGTCTTCCAGAGTTTCAGTAGCAGGTAATAGAGTTTGGATGGCATATACATAAATCTGTGCTCTGGGAGAGGTAAGACAGATAAAACCTGGGAGAATTCACTGGAAGCTAACATCTATACAACATATTCTAGCATTTTATAATCACTGACACACTGAAATAGTATGTTATACATCCCCAAATAGAGTCTCATTTATGAATACAAGCACCAGTATTTTAATAACTTGCTGAAATTTACATGAATACAGAAACTAATAATAATTATACATATTCCTTTCCCTAGTAACATATATATTTATTTCTATTTTAATTAAGATGCTATAAAATGTTTATCTCCTTTTACCTGGATTACTATCTTTGAGGCTTCTGATGAAAGCAAACATTGCTCAGCATTCCACGAGAGTGATTTGCTGGCAGCTTGTCTAGAGGAAATAATCTAAATCCAAGTGGCAGCAAGAGTTTGCTACTGTAGTCAGCAGGGAAGGAACAAGGGCAGAAGGTAAAAAGATGGAGAGACAGCTGAAAATCATTAGAGCAAAGTTCACCCAGATGTTTTTCTCAAATCTCAACCCACTCTCTCCCACGCTTCCTAAAAACAGGTGTGACCCTGAATCATTAGAAAATCAGCAGGGGTAAACACAGGGTGATATAGAGTTCAAAAGTAGCAGAAAATTTTGAAAAATAAGCATATTCAATAAATAACACCTGTCTTCAGTATGCATTCTAATATTTAGATTTCACAGTGTAACTCTACTTAGGAAACGAACGAGTCTGACCGAATCATCTCAAAATCATTGACTTAAGTAAGCATGTTATGGAAAGGCAGGAACATCAAAGGTCATAGATATTAGTATGGATGAGTTACATTTAAGTATATGTAGTTATTTCACAAGACTCTAACCTCATAGGCTTTGAATATATCATTCTGGCAGAGACACCAGTCTCATCTATTCTAATTATTTCATTTGCATTTTTTAGGATTTCTCATTAGGAATTATCATTAAAAGTTCATAAGCTAGTCTTGACAGTGAATAATGAGCAAACTGTCAGATTTAGCCCCTGCTGACACTTCTGTTCTTCATTTGATGGTTGCTGACCTCATTAGGTGCACTTCTAAAATGGGGTTTAAAATCTACAAAGTTCTGGAGACTTGAAAGCAAACTACCACCTAACCTTTCATTATCCCACCTACCAGAATATTGATTTTTGATATATTATGTTTCTCTAATAAGTTCAAAAATGATGTGAATAAATATTCAGGTTCTACTATTAGCTAGCCTTATCAAACAATTTCCAGTCCGTTAACTTGTCAGGCATATATAGGAAAGACATAAAAATACAGTATGACTGCATGGAAAGGGATAAGGGCCTTTCATTGCCACGTACCGCCTATTTTACCTCTAGAACATTCAGCCCTTCGTTAGCATCAGTGTGAACATCAAGAAAATTTTTAGTCTTACTTCTTTCTTTTATTTCGTTTTTGCTCTTTCTTATGTAGAAATTTAGAAATATTTGGTCTCTGTTCTTCACTATTAAATATTATTTAATCATTGCTCTTCATTTCTTCTTGTTTATATCACCAACTATGTGATAAAAGCAACCAAGAAAAGGATGAGCTTATTTTGTTTTTTTTCTTATTTATTTATTTAAAGAATTTCCACTTCCTCCCCTCCTCCCAGTACCCTCTCATTCCCCCCACTCCCCCCACTCCCCCTCCTCCTCCCTCACCATTCCCAAGAGCAGTCAGGGTTTCCTGCCCTGAGGGAAATCCAAGTTCCTCCCCCCCTCCCTCCAGTTCCAGGAAGGTGAGCATCCAAACAGACCAGGATCCCAAAAAAACCAGTCCATGCAGACTAAACAAGACCCAGTGCCATTGTCAATGGCTCCTCAGTCACGCCCATGTCAGCCACATTCAGAGAATCAGGTTTGATCACATGCTCGCTCAGTCCCAGTCCAGCTGGCCTTGGTGAGCTCTCATTCGATCAGTCCTCTTGGATCAGTGGGTGAGAGCACCCTTCACGGTCCTGACTTCCTTTTTCATGTTCTCCTTCCTTCTGCTCTTCATTTGGACCTTGGGGGCTCAGCCCAGTGCTCAAATGTGGGTCTCTGTCTCTATCTCCATCCATCGTCGGATGAAGGTTCCCTCTGATCCTGCTTTCCTTGCTCATGATCTCCCTCCCTCTGCTTCTCATTTGGACCTAGGGCGTTAAGTCCAGTGTTCCAATATGTGTCTCTATCTCCATCCTTCGCCATTTGAAGGTTCTGTGGTGACATGCAAACTATTCATCAGTATGGTTATGGGTCAAGGCCAGTTCGGGCACCCTCTCCTCTGCTGCCCAGGGAACAATCTGGGGACCTCTCCTTGGGTCTGGGAACCCCTCCAGAATCAAGTCTCTTGCAAACCCTAAAATGGCTCCCTTAGTTGAAATATATACTTCCCTGCTCCCATAACCATCCTTCCTCCCTCCCACCACCCATTCCCCCAAGCCACCCAAAATCCTCCCCCTCTCCCCTCTCCCTAGCCATCTCCCCTTACTTCCACCCCCCACCCCCCGTGCACCCAAGTTTGCCTGGCAATCTTGTCTACTTCTAATATCCAGGAGGATAACTATATGATTTTCTTCAGGTTCACCTTCTTATTTAGCTTCTCTAGGATCACAAATTATAAGCTCAAAGACCTTTAATTATGGCTAGAATCCACTTATGAGTGAGTACATACCATATTCCTCTTTTAGGGTTTGGGTTACCTCACTCGGTAAAGCATTTTCTATTTCCATCCATTTGCATGCAAAATTCAAGATGTCATTGTTTTTTACCGCTGAGTAAAACTCTAATGTGTATAGTTTCCACATCTTTTTTAACCATTCTTCTATTGAGGGGCACCTAGGTTGTTTCCAGGTTCTGGCTATTAAAAATAATGCAGCTATGAACATAGTTGAACAAATGCTTTTGCAGTATGTTAGGGCATCTCTTGGGTATATTTCCAAGAGTGGAATTGCTGGGTCCTGAGGGAGGTTGACTCCCAATTTCCTGAGAAACCGCCACACTGATTTACACAGTGGCTGCACAAGTTTGCATTCCCACCAACAATGGATGAGTATTCCCTTCCCTCCACATCCTCTCCAGCATAGGTTATCATTGGTGTTTTTGAGTTTAGCGATTCTGACAGGTGTAAGATGATATCTCAAAGTGGTTTTGATTTGCATTTCCCTGATCGCTAAGGAGGTTGAGCATGACCTTAAGTGTCTTTTGGCCATTCGAGGTTCATCTGTTGTTAATTCTCTGTTCAGTTCAGCACGCCATTTTTTAATTGGGTTAATTAGAGCTTTATTTTCTAGTTTCTTGAGTTCTTTGTATATTTTAGAGATCAGACCTTTGTCTGATGAGGGGCTGGTGAAGATATTCTCCCAGTCGGAAGGTAGCTCTTTGTCTTACTGACGGTGTCCTTTGCTTTACAGAAGCTTCTCAGTTTCAGTTGGTCCCATTTATTCATTGATTCTCTTATTGTCTATGCTACTGGGGTTCTACTTAGGAAGTGGTCTCCTGTGCCTATATCTTGTAGACTACTTCCTACTTTCTCTTCTATCAGGTTCAAAGTCGACAGATTAATGTTGATGTCTTTAATCCATTTGGACTTGAGTTTTGTGCATGGTGATAAATATGGATCTACTTTCATTCTTCTACAGGTTGACATCCAGTTATGCCAGCACCATTTGTTAAAGATGCTTTCCTTCTTCCATTATATACCTTTAGCTCGCTTGTAGAAAATTAGGTGTTCATAGGTTTGTGGGTTAATATCCAGGTCTTCTATTCGATTCCATAGGTCGACTTCTCTGTTCTTATACCAATACCAAATTGTTTTCAATACTGTAGATCTGTAATAGAGTTTGAAGTCAGGGATGGTAATGCTTCCAGAAGTTCCTTTATTGTATAAGATTGTTTTGGCTATCCTGGGTTTTTTGTTTTGCCATATAAACTTGATTATTGTTCTCTCAAGGTCTGTGAAGAAGTTTGATGGGATTTTGATGGGGATTGCATTGAATCTATAGATTGCTTTTGATAGGATTGCCATTTTTACTATGTTGATTCTCCCAATCCAAGAGCAGGGGAGGTCTTTCCATTTTCTGGTATCCTCCTCAATTTCTTTCTTCAAAGACTTAAAGTTTTTGTCAAATAGGTCTTTCACTTCCTTGGTTAGAGTAACCCCAAGATATTTTATGTTATTTGTGGCTATCGTGAAAGGTGATGTTTCTCTGATTTCCCTCTCTGCTTCTTTATCCTTTGTGTATAGGAGGGCAACCGATTTTTTGGAGTTGATCTTGTATCCTGCCACGTTACTAAAGGTGTTTATCAGCTGTAGGAGTTCTTTGGTAGAGTTTTTGGGGTCGCTTATGTACACTATCATATCGTCTGCAAATAACGAAAGTTTCACTTCATCCTTTCCAATTCGAATCCCCTTGATCCCCTTATGTTGTCTTATTGCTATTGCTAGAACTTCAAGCACTATATTGAAGAGGTATGGAGAGAGTGGACAGCCTTGTTGTGTTCCTGATTTTAGTGGAAAGGCTTTGAGTTTCTCTCCATTCAATTTGATGTCAGCTGTTGGCTTGCTGTATATTGCTTTTATTATGTTTAGGTATGATCCTTGTATCCCCAGTCTCTCCAACACCTTTATCATAAATGGGTGTTGAATTTTGTCAAATGCTTTTTCAGCATCCAATGAAATGATCATACGATTTTTTTCTTTCATTTTATTTATATGATGGATTACATTGATAGATTTGCATGTGTTGAACCAGCCCTGCATCTCTGGGATGAAGCCTACTTGATCATAATGGATAATTTTTCTAATGTGTTCTTGGATTCTGTTTGCCAGTATTTTATTGAGAATTTTCGCGTCGATGTTCATGAGTGAGATTGGCCTGTAATTCTCTTTCTTGGTTGTGTCTTTGTGTGGTTTTGGTATCAGAGTAACTGTAGCTTCATAAAAGGAGTTTGGCAATGACTCTTCTGTTTCTATATTGTGGAATACATTAAGGAGTATAGGTATTAGCTCTTCCTGGAAGTTCTGGTAGAATTCTGCATTGAAACCATCTGGTCCTGGGCTTTTTTTGATAGGGAGATTTTTGATAACAGTTTCTACTTCTTCGCGACTAACAGGTCTATTTAGATTGTTCACCTGTTCTTGGTTCAACTTTGGTATATGGTACATATCTAAAAAAATGTCCATTTCTTTTACATTTTCCAATTTTGTGGCATATAAACTTTTGTAGTAAGATCTAATGATTCTCTGAATTTCCTCTGTGTCTGTGGTTATGTCCCTCTTTTCATTTCTGATCTTATTAATTTGCAAATTCTCTCTCTGCCATTTGATTAGTTTGGATAGGGGTTTGTCGATCTTGTTGATTTTCTCCAAGGTTTTTGCTTCATTGATTCTTTGGATTGTTTTCTGTTTCTATTTTGTTGATTTAAACCCTCAGTTTGATTATTTACAGTCTTCTACTCCTCCTGGGTGATTCAGCTTCTTTTTTTTTCTAGAGCTTTCAAGTGTGCTGTTAAGTCTCCAATGTGTGCTTTCTACATTTTCTTTAATTGGGCACTTAGTGCTATGAACTTTTCTCTTAGCACTGCCTTCATAGTGACCCATAGGTTTGAGTATGTTGTGTCTTTATTTTCATTAAATTCAAGGAAGACTTTAACTTCTTTCTTTATTTCTTCCTTGACCCAGGGGTGATTTAGTAGTTGACTGTTCAACTTCCATGAGTTTGTTGGCTTCCTGGGGGTAGCATTGTTGTTGAGTTCTAAATTTATTCCATGGTGATCTGACAAGACACAGGTGGTTACTAATTTTTTTTTTTGTATCTATGGAAGTTTGCTTTGTTACCGAGTATGTGGTCAATTTTTGAGAAGGTTCCATGAGCTGCAGAGAAGAAGGTATATTCTTTCCTATTTGGGTGGAGTGTTCTATAGATGTCTGTTAAGTCCATTTGATTCAATAGCTCCAATCATTCTCTTATTTCTCTGTTAGGTTTCTGTCTGATTGACCTGTCCATTGGTGAGAGAGGTGTGTTGAAGTCTCCTACTATTAGTGTGTGTGGTTTGATGACTGCCTTGAGTTCTAGAAGAGTTTCTTTTACATTTGTGGGTGCCATTATATTAGGGGCATAGATATTCAGTATTGAGACTTCTTCCTGATGAATTGTTCCTGTTATGAGCATGAAATGTCCATCTCCATCTCTTCTGATTGATTTCAGTTTGAAGTCAATTTTGTTAGATATTAGAATGGCCACACCCACTTGTTTCTTAGGTCCATTTGCTTGGAAAACCTTTTCCCAACCCTTTACTCTGAGTAGGTGTCTGTCTTTGTGGTTGGGGTTTGTTTCTTGTAAACAGCAGAATGTTGGATCCTATTTTCATATCCAATCTCTTAGTCTGTGCCTTTTTATACGTGAATTGAGTCCATTGATATTAAGTGATATTAATGACCAGTGGTTGTTGACTCTGGTCATTTCTTTTTTGGGGGGGTAATAGAGTGTATGTGTTTTCCTTCTTTGAGTTGTGCTTGTGAAGGGTCCCTAGATGTCTGAGTTATTGTAGGCAGTGTTGGAAATGTTGGAATCCTTGGGTTGTGATTCTTCTTCTAATATTCTCTGTAAGGGTGGAATTGTAGCAACATATTGTTTAAATTTGTTTTTTTCCTGGAATATTTTGTTTTCTCCTTTGATAGTGAACAATAGCTTGGTTGGGTATAGTAGTCTGGGCTTGCATCCATGGTCTCTTATTTTCTGCAGTACCTCTATCCAGGACCTTCTGGCTTTCTTGGTTTCCATAGGGAAGTCTGGTATAAGTCTGATAGGTTTACTTTAATTAGTTTCTTGACCTTTTTCCTTTGCAGCCCTTAATATCCTTTCTTTAATCTGAATGCTTTTTGTTTTGATTATTATATGGTGAGGGGATTTTTTTTCTGATCCAGTCTATTCGGTGTTCTGTATGCTTATTGAACCTTCATAGGAATATTGTTCTTTAGGTTGGGAAAGTTTTCTTCTATAATTTTGTTGAATATATTTTCTGGACCTTTGATCTGCAATTCTTCTCCTTCTTCTACCCCTATTATTCTTAGATTTGTTTTTTTTTATTATGTCCCAGATTTCCTGAATGTTTTGTGATGAGAATTTGTTGGATTTGCTGTTTCCTTTGGTCAGAGCATTTATTTTCTCTATGGTGTCTTCATAATCTGAGATTCATTCTTCTACCTCTTGTATTCTATTGGTTATGCTTGTTCCTGAAGTCTCTGTTTCTTTACCTAGATTTTCCATATCCAGCCGGCGCTCTGTTTGTGTTTTCTTCATTGCCTCCATTTCAGTTTTCAATTCTTGGACTGTTTCCTTTACCTGTTTGATTGTTTTTTCTTGGTTTCCCAGGGTATCCTTTAGGTATTTACTCATTTCTTCAAACTTTTTTATATTTCTCTTCTATTTCTTTAAGTGAGTTATTCATACCCTGTTTAAGAGACTCTATTGCTTTCATAATGACACTGTTTTCAACTTCTTCTGGAATAGGTTCTTCAAGTCCTTCTGTTGTAAGATCGCTGGGATCTGGTGTTTTCATGTTGTTTTTCAGATTGTTGGAGAAATTCTTGCCTTGGCGCCTGCCCATCTCTTCCTTCAGATGCTCTCCAATGGCTCTTCCCTCTGCTGGGTCTTCTGCTACCAGATTAGTGCCCCTTGCTGGCCAGGAATCACTTTGCCTGCAGTCCTACCTTGCTGCATGCAGGCTATTAAAACAAAGGAACACCCTCCCATTTGCATTCACTGCCTCGTCCCGGAGGCACCCACACAGGCTGAATTGGAGGATTTTATGCCCTGAAAAAGAGAGAGAGGAAGGGAAGGGGTTCCTGGCTGAAAGCAAGGATGGGGTAGGAGGAGAGAGGGTTTAGCTGGGGGAAGCCGCCCCTTCGGAATACCCAGGGAGATAAGAATGGCAGGAAAATTGTGTGTTCCCTTACTGGGCTTGTGTAGAGGGACAGGAACACACTTACCCCTCGATTGTATCTTCTGCTACAGGATCAGTGCCACTTGCTGGTCAGAAATCTCCCTGCCTGCTAGGATGAGTTTATTTTGATTTGTAGGATGATAGATCACAGTCCACAACAGTGTAATGGCATCCAAAGAGTGTCAGATAGCTGCTTACATTTTATTAATGTCAGAGATCAGAGAGAAAGAGAGAAAAAGAGAAAGAGACAGAGAGACGGAAAGAGGGAGAGACATACCCAGAACATGGCCCTTGGCATTTTTTAAGTCTAACTGAGGTCATAGTGAAAATTAACTGAGAGACAGAGAGGGAGAGAGATTTGCTCAGCCTGTTTTCTCCTATTTTTATTTCTTTTCTAATGGAGAAGTACTGATTACACACAGCCCCCACTCCTCAGGGAACGTTTGTGAAAACATCCTTAAAAACATATCCAGAACATTGCTCTTGGCATTTCCAAATCAAAGAGGTCATAGTGAAGATTAATTGAGATAGACAATAATATAAAAATTTAAAGCTCTTTTTAAATAACAAAAATCGTCCCAGTTTAGGCAAAGATCCTTCTTGGTCATTTTAATTACAATTAAAATAAATAAATTTTACCTTGTGGATTATGGTTTTATCTTCTATGCAAAAAGAAAGAGGATGAGTTTTGATATTTTCATGAGAAAATTAGAAAGTGTTTAGGACTTAGCAATTCCTCACTTCTTTTTTTTGTTTTGTTTTGTTTTTTTTGTTGTTGTTGTTTTGTTTTTTTGTTTCTTTTTTTTAACTGTCTGAAATTTATTAAATTATAAAAGTTTCCATTTCCGTCCCTCCTCCAAACACCCTTCCATTCCCTCCACTCCCCCTCCTCCTCCCTCTCCATCCCTAAGAGCAGTCAGGGTTTCCTGCCCTGTGGGAAGTTCAAGTTCCTCCCCCCCTCCCTCCAGGTCCAGGAAGGTGAGTATCCAAACAGACTGGATCCCAAAAATCCAGTATATGCAGAGGAAACAAGTCCCAGTGTCATTGTCAATGACTTTTCAGAAAGACTCCAGGCCAGCCACATTCAGAGAATCCAGCCACATTCAGAGAATCTGGTTGGATCACATGCTCGTTCAGTCCCAGTCCAGCTGGCCTTGGTGAACTCTCATTAGATCAGTCCCCTTGTATCAGTGGGTGATAGGACCCCTCACGGTCCTGATTTCCTTTTTCATGTTCTTCCTCCTTCTGCTCCTCATTTGGACCTTGGAGGGGCTCAGTCCAGTGCTCCAATGTGGGTCTCCGTCTGTATCGCCATCCATCGTCAGATGAAGGTTCCCTCTGGTCTTGCCTTCTTTGCTCACATTCTCTTTCCTTCTGTTTCTCGTTTGGACCTAGGGAGTAAAGTCCAGTGTTCCAATGTGGGTCTCTGTCTCTATCTCCATCCATCGCCAGATGAAGGTTCTGTGACTCTTGTCTATTGAAACATATACACATTAGAGTTTTACTCAGTGGTAAAAAACAATGACATCTTGAATTTTGCATGCAAATGGATGGAAATAGAAAACGCTTTACTGAGTGAGGTAACCCAGACCCAAAAAGAGGAATATGGTATGTATTCACTCATAAGTGGTTTCTAGCCATAATTAAAGGTCTTTGAGCCTATTATTCGTGATCCCAGAGAAGCTAAATAAGGTGAACCTGAAGAAAATCATGTAGTTATCCTCCTGGAGATTGAAAATAGGCAATTCCTCACTTCTTGAGGTATACCTAAACAGCACATGCCTGGCAACTAATGAACTCTGAGAGCAGAATGATGCTGCAGGGCGATTGGTAATGAAAAAGTCCCCAGACTATCTTGATACAAAATATACAGCTTTAATAAACAGAAGTAAGACTTACAACAGCTTACACCAGAATCTGTCTGGACGCAGGAGCCAGGTGAAAAGAGAGCAAGAGGAGCGGGCTTGCTAGGTTTATAGGCAGGCTTTTGCCTGAGGACAGCACGCCCCAAAAACAGAATATGATTGGCTGAACTCCCCTATCAGCAGAAGAAATAGATTTCCCCAGGGAAGATACTTTCTCACAACCTGATAACAGTGTTCAGCTCTGGAAACAATCACACTATTAATACAGGTAACATTGTACATGCGGAGCAGATAATACTTAGGAATATACAAGTAACTGTATATATGCTCATACGATCAATTAATGAAATAAAAGATGCCATGAATTTGAAAGAGGTCAAGGAGAGGCATAGGAGAGGCTTTGGTGGAACAAAAAGAGAGAAATAATGTAATTGTATTAAAATATCAAAAATAATTTAAAAATAGTAAAGGAAGAGATCATCGTTTCAGGGAAAGGCATAGGTGCAGGCTAACTTTTATGGGAGAGAGAAGTTTCTGATGGTGGGCCCCCATGTCAGACCTTGACTTGTATAAGTAACTAGGAGAGCTGTGTGGTCAGCGACAACAACAATGGGCCCATGCCATGAGAGATAACCTTCCTTTAAGGAAGCTGTACTAGAAGTAGCAGGGGTTTTGTCAGGAGGCAATGCCGGAAACATGGGTGAATATCTTTGTGTCATTTCAAAAAGTTTTGTGGACTTCATGGCAACAATTTGCCATATAATCTTGTTCAGCCAAACACATGTAAGTTCTTTTATACCAATATTCATTACTAATACTAACCATCATATCACACATCAACAATATATCTATGTACATTTATATATAGTTTTTAGAATAGCAACATGGTTTTAAAGGCTACAGTAGAGTTCAAATGGTTTCAGAAATGGACTAGGGAAGCATCTAGATTAATAAGCTAATAAATCATGTCAGTAGCAGGAGGGGAAAGTTAGAGGTGTCAGAGTCAGATTTTGAGTACAAAGCTTCATAGCTTAGAGTTTGACAGTGAGATGTGAGGCTGAGTCCTGATAGAGAGCAGGTATGGTGGCAGCAGGTCCAAAGAGGAAAACAGGTAAACTCGTGAGTAGGCAAGTAAGCATTGTCAACAGCAGGGTACCAAGCCCAAGCAAGCAATCCAGGGACACTCTGGACTCCTCTGCCTATAGATCCTTGACTCTCACATCAAATACCAGACAATAGGCTGGTGTGGACCCATGTTTTTTAAATATCAAGTGTCCCTCACTTATGTGGTCCAGGTTAGGAAATTAAAAATATTTCCTTACCTGGCATGTCTAATATGTTCTTAGATCTTATTTTCCTTTTAAAATTAATATATCCCATAGTTCAAATTTATCCAAGTAAACTTACAGGGTGATTCCCATTCTGTCTCCAGTAACAAGTAATTTAACAGTTTGTGCTGCACAGGTGGCGGCTGACAGTTGATTCAGTTTTCGGGTCTACACAGGGCCTACAGTCACTTTTCACCTCAAAATAGAGTAGAAAACTGCTTCTAAAAAGAATCCACTAGAGCAGTGTCCAGCCTGAAGAAATAAATGCTCATCTATGCCGTATGAAGTAGCAAAGGTTGATCTCAACAAAAGGGGTCCAAGAATGGTAGACAGATTCTGCAGTTAACACAAAACAAAAACAAAAAAACAAAAGAGACATTAGATGCTCATGTGTTCACACATATTTAGCAAGCTTTATACCGCATAAGCTGGGCTGGCGTAGGTTCCAAGGGGCACTAATACAGACAGTGGTTAAGATCATCAACCTATCATGCAGTTGCCAGTGAGGGAAGCTGCATGGTCTAGCACTACATGTGTTTTATAGGTCACTGTCCTACAAAGAGAGCTGCCAAGGGACCTGGTTCTGAGAGAGAGAGAGAGAGAGAGAGAGAGAGAGAGAGAGAGAGAGAGAGAGAGAGAGAGAGAGAAAGAGAAACAGTGACAGAGAGACAGACAAAGAGACAGAGAAGTAGATAGAGAGAGACTGAAAACTGCCAAGAGACCTTATCCTGAGAGAGAGAGACATATGGACAAAGACAGAAAAGAAGCCACCAAGGAACCTGATTCTTAGAGAGGGCAAGAGAGAGAGAGAGAGACAAAGAGAGACAGAGAAAGAGAAGAGAAAGAGACAGAGACCATTGTTTAGACTACAGAGAGAGATACATAGACAGAGAGGAGATTTAACATGAACTATTTAATACTTATATTTACTTACCAGTCATTGGAAATGAAAAGAAGGGTGGCTAGAACAGGAGTTAAGAATTAAAGTACCTGAGATGTTAGATTACAGAAGAATTATAAACATGAAATTTAAATTATGAAAAACTAATGCATAATCTGTTAATAGACATATAATAACACAATAAGTCATGTTTATTACATTTCCTTACAACTATCAGTTAAAGGAAAGCATATGCCACATGGGTATTTCCAAATATTAATCAAAGATAAAATTTAGAAAGAAAGACTTGCTTTGTAAATATTCAGTGTTCTACTTCTTACCCTTTAACAATTGTTTGGAAAGAAGACAGCAAAAATAATACAACCAATAGTCATCATTTCACTGGTCAGATCACACAGTTATGATTTTAACTAAACATTTATTATAGAATTACATCGTCCTTTTATTGATTGCTCTCCCCTCCCAAAGTTCCAAATGACATTATCCCAACCACCAGTACTTCAAAATGTAAATTTAATTTGAAATGGAGTAGTAGCAGGTATAATAAGTTGAAGTTTCAGGGAACACTATAATCTTTAATTTCATATTATTTGTTGCCTTAATGAACACAAGAAATATGATAAAAATGAACATGATCCTCTAGAGCAACAGCAGCTCTGTGAGGAGGGTGGGACAGGAAGGGACAGTCAGTGATTTCTAACAAATATGAGAAGCTAGGAGATGGACAGAGAATAGATGTTCATTCACATCTCTTAGGAGGAACAAATCCTCAAGGTACTCTAAATTAGACATGTGATGTCAGAAGGGTGAGTCACCCTTGCTTGTACTATCCCATCTGTGGTATACTGTTAACCACAGTCATAAAAAATTGATTCAATACCTCCATTATACCCTCATCTCTTACCACTGGTGTTTGAAAAGGTGTATTGTAAATGTATATACATAACATGTTTAATGATAATTAGTATTCCTGATGTGGCTTATGTGGTAGAAATAGACAATAAAATGCCACAAAAAACCACTTTACAACAGTTTCCCTAATGAAATATTTAGATCACCACAAAACCAAAGATTGTAGTTTGGCAGGGAATATATTTAAAGTTGTATATTGACAAGATATCCATTATCTGCTAATGTGTGTATCACTAGGCAAGGTTAAAATGGTCAGCATTTCCAAAAAGGTGGACACTCTTGCCAGATCTTCTACCAAAGCAATTGAAAATTTAATACATCACACGCAGCACTCCTTAATCTGAAGAAGCCTGATATCAAGTGAGCATCCTGTTATGTCTAACTTTAAGTTTACATGACAGAAAGAAATTGTCTTTTGTTTTGTGCTTAGTGTGATCTGTGATGGACATTATAAATAAAAGAGTTTATTACCATCACAGCAAACAAAAATAAAAGAATAACTAGCAAGAGATAGGGACTATATAAGAAAATATTAAACAGTATGCTGAAAACACAGAGGTGAAATCAACACAGAAGTCACTTTAAGGTATCTAGCTGGCTTAAATTCACAATAGGGACAGTCGTGGGGAGAAAAGAATGTCCCCTTAGGTGAAGTATATTAGTAAAAAAGTAAATAACAGCAGATCAATGTAACAGTATCAATGGCACACAAAGTCCACCAGAAAAGGAGTGAGAAAGGCTAGTCCAAGATGATGTTTCGAATTGAGTTTTGTTCCCTACCTGAGCATCCAATAGCCAAACTTCTAATAGATGAACTTCAGACTTCATTTTCCCATTTTTCGATCAAAGTATAAGCAATAGGAACTCCTGTTGGAAGAGCTTACCTCCTAGCTATCTTAATGACCTGTTGTTTTTACTCTTGGGCTGTTGGGCTGTTCTCTTCACTCTTGTCGGAGATAGGTGGTCTGGCCCATCTCTTGATAAAGGGGACTTGGAGGAAAATATAAGCCAAGTATGCTTGGGTCAAAAGTGGGGTGAGATGAGAGTGCAACATCATTTCCAGAGGTAGTTGTTTGGTTGCTTCAAAAAAAATAACACTTAAAAATTGTTTATTTTTATCTGCTAATTACTTACCACTTTAAATTCCAAATTATTTCCAACTAGTAGCTTCAGTTGCACTACATAAACAGAATGGAAGCATTGACTAAAGAAAACAAGTCAAACGCACAAACATCAGAGAAAAAAAGAAACAGTAGTTTATACTTAAATTAACATCATGAACATGCATTAAATCTTTTCTTTGATGAGACCCAAGATACACAAACAGATCATCCGTAAAATGTCATGTAGGATGACCTAGAGATTGCTTTCTCAATATATTCATTTAATGAGTTCAATGAATATTTGTTGAGCAACTTATGTTTGCCTGACAATATTTTCCATACTTGGTAAGATTGAAAAACAGAACAAAGCCAACCTGAAGATCTGTGTTATACCAACAATCTATGAGAGGTAGGAGAGAAGTGACTGTTTCACATTGTCCTCTTACATACACTCATACTCACAAACACACACACATGCAAGCACATACACATACATATGCACACACACAGGAACATACACATACTCATATATACACCTAAATAAAAGATAAACAAAAGGTGCAAAAAGTTATATTTCTTATCAAAAGGATTAAGAATTTCCATTCCGTTGTTCATTAATTTTCCACATCCTCTCATCTTCCAAATCAAATTCAGTAATCTGACAGTAGTACACCTATAAATGCAAGTAAACCCTCCAGATAAAGAGTGTAGATTCATTTTGCTGGTGAAGCATCAAGCACCGTTTTTGTCTCTAGAGAGAAATTATTTAATGCAATAAAACCCAAAGGAGAAAAACAGAGGATTTGGGCATAAACTTAACCTCAGAAAATGAAAAAAAGAGTAGTGTTATTCAGGAATGCAATTTCATTCACACTTCTAAGTGTTGTTTTCTTTTCTAATTTAAATATGATATGACTTTTATACTGATTTAGGCACACCATCAACTACTCCATAAAAAGAAAATTGATTTAGGAGTAGTGAACTCTGACTTCCTTACATAATAATAAAACTTTATATTGAGAAAGACCTGAACGATACATACTGTGGCAAAAACAGTGAATTATAAGAAAATGGCCCTCAAAGATCCAGATGAACAAATATGACACATAGTATAATATTTCTCCTTTGCATATTACTCTCTTCTCTTTTCAGAAGGTAACAAATAAAGCTTAAGAGTTTAATTAGCATGCAATGCATCCCCTCATTTCATCATTCTGTTTTGAAATTTCAGACATTTGTGGTGTTCTCAATGAAGAGGAAATAGAAATTCCATATCAAAAATAATTTCAATAATAAAGATTAAAATTGTCTATCTCTGCCAAGTGTGCAAACTAATTATTTCCACACATGATCCAAATACCTTATCTTTTTATTGCAAATTTTTGTTTTAAGCTATTTTCTCCAATGAAGCTATGTAATAGAGAATCTAAAATCTTGTGGTCTATGGCTTTAAAGTTTCATTTATATTTACCCATTTTGTACACTCTACATGTGACTTCTGGACATTTCATGGTGTTCACTCAACATCTAGTAATAAGGGAGAAGGTCTCTTTGCCTTTAATTTATAGTTGAGAAACTAGAGCTTTATTGAGTTTTACTTTTGGTTCTAGGAAAAGTTAATAAGGTGAATTGATTGTGTCTTGGGGAAGATAAGGTTTTATTGTGTTTGAACAAGATTCTCTAAACTTAAATGGGTGTCTTAGCTGGTGATGTTTTTGTATTGTATTTTAAAAAAAAGTGAGCAAATGTCAGCAGTGACTCATTTATTTAATGCAGGGTATTACTACATAAATTTAGCTGTTTTAAAACAGGACAAAACATACCCAAGCTTCTTAGCTTAAGCAATTATATATTCAGTCTTTCAAATTTCATATTAAGTGTTGTCAAAACATGATCCTAATTAAACCACATTTTAATAACAAAAATTGTTGAAACTATCATGATTAATATCTATATACAAATACAGAATACAATATGCAAAATTGATTCATGTTATAAAAAACTGAAGACCTTTCATTCCGGCGATTCCTTATTTGTTGAACTTTCTCTGTGTGCCACTCTGATTTCTCAATACTCTTTCCCCACCTGGTACTAGCTCTTGTAGTCCAGGTTGGCCTTGAACTCACAAAGAGGCTGCCTCTGCCTCCTGAGTGTTGTGATTCAAGGTGTGTGCTACCACAACCCAGTCTGTGCATTCTTATACACTATGTTAATGAGTAAGATTTGTTATAGAATTCTTCAAACATTGCTACATATCTTGGGCAGAAAGGGACAATTATTTTATGGTATGTTTACCTACAACAATATTTAGGAAAAAAAGTTCATCAGAAAAATCAACGTTTGAATTGTGTTTCTTATACTCATTAGAACATAACACTAGATTAGGAAACAAGCTTTCAACATGCACAGCCCAAGAAACCCAAAGGCTTTACAGTACAGCATTAACTCAATACAAAACTTCTACCATTGTATTCTCTTCTTTGAACATTTTGTAATTTATATAGAAATTTATCAATAAGAAGCAACATAAATCAACAAGAATATATACCTTATGTTAAGTGTGTATATAAACATAAAGACGCTTTTTAAAAAGACAAAATTACTATAACCCAACTACAGTGACAAAAATACTCACAATAAATGTGGGCTTTAATTATAGAACAGAATTGCAAACAGAGTATTTAAAATCATTTCAATTATTCCATCTCAGGAAACAAATTCAACCTGAATAAAATGCTTTTATATAAAAGGCTTAAGTTGGAATGTTTGTTCATTGTAGAAATTAAACGTGCTTTTTAAAGAAACTGATAATGAAACCAGTTTCTATTCTGAAATAACTTTATGAAACATCATGAAATCCTGAAGCTGAATAGATTGCAGTGACCTATCCTCAATTATTTTCCTTCACTCTAAAGACATAAGGAGACCTTGACGAAGGTGTTGGAACAGCACAGAGGGCAGGAATGAACCTAGCACCTCCCTCCTTCAGGTAAAGTATGTGACTTTACCTGACCCAGAGTCAATAAAGACATAGACACAGAGATAGTAATAAAATATACTCTTAAAACTTTATCCTTTGAGTACAAAAATAAGTTTTCTACAGGTAGAACTTAGACAGAGTGACACATTCTACTTATAGAACATCTCTGAGTAGGACATGAATGTTTTAATGCTTTGCTATACTGCATGAATTAAACAATTTATGCTATTGTATTTTTAATCATGCATTACTATTTAAAAGAACATTTTCCTACAATCTCTTATTGGCAAATATTGCAGACACCCTTCTGGCTCTGCTACAGAAAATGCAATGCTTACATTGGTTAAAAGGGCATGACCCTTAATTCTCCGTAGGTCAATTTCTGGAACATTACGTCTCTAGAGATCAATAGCACACTGCTGTGATTACTATGCTACAAGTACATCAAGTTGAGTAGAATTAAAAGGGGAATTTTTTTGAGTGGGTGCAAGTTATTCACAAAACATATATCACAGTTAACAAACGTGTCAATATGTTCTATTTTCTCTCATCTCTTCTCATCTCTCCTGCTCCATCATGTTTGTTTGAAGCTTTCCTCAACCCTCACACAGGTCTCTTCCTATCCCCCAAAAGCTATCCCCGTGCCTATCCCATGTGCTATGCACATTTCTATGTACCCTGTAGCATCAGAAACTTTATTCAGCTCATATTTTTGTAGTGTGAAATCTCGAAAATTAAAAAATAAAAATGAACCAAACCTTGTTCCTCAACTTCCACAGAATGTCATCATGAACCAGGAACAAGATAGCCAGAATCAAATGTACCCAGTGTTCTCACTCATATGTGTAATCAAAAACAATTCCTAGAATTGGAGAGCAGAATAGTGGTTCCCAGAGCTCTGAACACCAGTGGAAGAGAGAATGGGCAAAGGTTGGTCAATGGGAGAAATAAATTTTACTACTTCTTTGAAAAGCATGATCACAAGAGAAAATGATAGCATACTGCATATTCAAATTAACTATAAGAATATAATGTGAATATTTTTACCACAAAAAAAATCATATCTGAGGAGGAGTAGGATGACTTATTTTGACTTTAACGTTGCCTATTAATATGCAGAAACACTGAACAATACTCTATGAATACATTGTCCAATATCAGGTATAACTCAATTATAAAATATTTTATATTGTACACAAAAGAAGTGAAGCATTATGGTACAAGCCTTCCAACAACAAGAAGACTGTTCAGAGTTCAAACATCTCCCTTGTCCACTCTGTAATACCCACACTCACATAAAGCAACAATTCAAAGTACAAACAGAATGACATACACTCAACTGGCTGTGTCTCTTAGCATTGAGTAACTCTGGTGTCCCTATCTTGTAGGAAAGGAGAGAACCCTTGATCAAGATCATAAAGTATTCAGGCTATGCTGATACTGATTCAAACCTTCTGTAGTTTCTCCCTGTTCCTATGGTTTCAGTGATTCTGCCTGACGCTGACCAGGAGGAGCATGTCCTGGTAGAGATTAAGAGCTATATGCAAGTCTTGGATCTGTAGGACACTTAAATTCTTATTCAGTCTAAAACAGGTTAACATGGGTGGAAGGAAACTTCCATATTTTAATTTTATCAAAAACTGACAAGCCCTTTTTAAAGAAACCTTGATGGTGCCTTATTATGCAAGGCTAATTCCTTTTTATATATTTTATTATTTTGAATGTAAAGATTTTAGCTTTTCCAAATGTGTAAACTTCAAATATTTCCTTCTTTTTCTTCCCATGTCTACTCCAAATTATATAATTTATCCTGCCTTTTAAAATTAGATATTTTTAATTTATCAAAAATAAGTAATAAACACAAGACTTTTCACCATTATAAAAACTTTTCTAATGCTGGTCTGCATTTGAGAGTCCATTATCTTCAAAATCATCACTTTCAGTAGCTTTTCATAATTATTTTCTCACATCTTATAAACCTCGAGCTTTCCCACCTGTGGTACCACTTCCTAACTACCCTTAGCCTGACACCAATTCAGTGGCAGCATCCCAATTTCTATTATCTATAATGAATTGAGTGAATTAGAAACACTGTACTCAAATGCTAATATTTTAGAAGCATTGAAACTAAAAGTATGCCTTGAAGTCAAAGATTATTTCAATATCCTTATAACTGTCCTTATTGGATTCATTTATCTCTGGGAAATGAATACATTTTTGTAAGTCTGTGCTGTCTGATACTCAATATGGGACTTAGTTCACTTCATTCAAACTGTGCAACAAGAAAGAGTTTACAGCACATTGTAGATGGATCCCATGCAATAAAACCTGGGACAAGAAGAATACTATTCAATTCAGCCTGATGTTTTCTTAAAGTTTAATAATAAGGACACAATGAGGAGAAAAAAGGGAGAAATAGACATCAGATCCTCAATTTTCTGTCATATTTATCTTTATCTCCTTCCTTCCTTCCTCCCTTTCTCCTTTCTTTATTTTGTACTTTCTTTCGACCTATTGAAAGGGCTGCAATTCTAGGAAGTCATTTGTATCTGCCTTGGTCTAGGCTATTCAAATCCTTGAATTCTTAACAACTAGTATCTTAGAATAGGACTGTGTTTGGAGAGAAGAATTCCAAGATTCTACTTAGGTAAAGCTGGGTCATAATCTAATCCTACAGAGATTCTTAAGAAATAAACAAACTTGGGCATCAGAAAACTTAAGAAAATGTTAGTGACCATGTGAAGACAAAAAGAAAAGATTGCCTTCATAAGAAGCCCAAATGGAGTTCATAAGGATTCACTCCTACTGTGTCAACTTTTTCATCTTGGAAATTCAATATCAATACACACACATAAACTTTTATGTTATTTGAAGCTCTCAGTATATGATATATTTTTATAAGATCAGCAAACTAAAACAATAGTACACAGACAACTACCAAAAAAAAGAAACAACAAAAAAAATTAAGATAGCAACAAAATAAACAAAATTTATAAATAAAAGTCCTCTATATCACATGTAATGAAGTCAGGTCTGTAAGAAATGATTACTGACATGTATTTATAAATATTTCTTTTTGAAAAAATTGTCTGTGTGTGTTTCCGTATGTGTACATCAGATGTTTGTGGGTGCCTGCTGAGGCCAGAAGAGGTCACCAGAACCCCTAGAGCTAGACTTAAAGGAAGATTATAAGTCACCAAATGGGAATGCTTAGTACAAATGCAGGTACCCTGATTTGGACCGTGGAGGGTTCCATCCGGTGCTCCAATATGGGTCTCCGTCTGTATCGCCATCCAACGTCGGATGAAGGTTTCCTCTGCTCTTGCCCTCTTTGTTCACGTTCTCCTTCCTTCTGCCTCTCGTTTGGACCTAGGGAGATAGGTCCAGTGTTTCGACGTGGGTCTCCGCCTCCATCTCCCTCCATCGCCAGATGAGGGTTCTATGGTGATATGCAAAATGTTCATCAGTATGGTTGTGGGCCAAGGCCGGTTCAGGCACCCTCTCCTCTGTCCAGAGAACAATCTGGGGATCTCTCCTTGGACCTGGGATCCCCTTTATACTCAAGTCTCTTGTAAACCATAAAATGACTCCCTTAGTTGAGGTATATACTTCCCTGATCCCATATCTATCCATTCTCCCTCCCTCCCATCCCAGTCCCCCGATCTTTCCCCATTCCTCCCCTACTCCCTTCTCTCTAGCCCTCTCCCCTTACAACAACCCCCCCACCCCCCTCATGAGGAGCAGAAGGATGAAGAAAATGAAAAAAGAAATCAGGACTGCGACGGGCGCCATCACCCACTGATACAAGGAGACTGATCTAATGAGAGTTCACCAAGGCCAGCTGGACTGGAACTGAACGAGCACGTGATCTAACCAGATTCTCTGAATGTGGCCAGATTCTCTGGATGTGGCTGGCCCGGAGTCTTTCTGAAAAGCCATTGACAATGACACTGGGACTTGTTTCCTCTGCATATACTGGATTTTTGGGATCCAGTCTGTTTGGATACTCACCTTCCTGGACCTGGAGGGAGGGGGGAGGAACTTGAACTTCCCACAGGGCAGGAAACCCTGACTGCTCTTAGGGATGGAGAGGGAGGAGGAGAGGGAGTGGGGGAAGTTGGAGGGTGTTGGGAGGAGGGGCGGAAATGGAAACTTTTATAATTTAATAAACTTTAAAAAAAAATAAAAAGAGAAAAAATAAATAAATAAATGCAGGTACCCTGGAAGAGTAGTAAGTGTTAACAGATGGGTCATATCTCCAAACCTCAGGTTTTCTTTAAAAGGATATGGAACTAATAAACATAAATAAATAAATTCTCATTGTATGAATAAACATGTGAATTCTATGAGGGATGGTGAATTGATAACTATCAGCAGAATGATAGCAAGAAATGTAGGTTATAGGTAAACTGCACTGTTTAGAACCATTTCAGAGTCTGAGGAAAAGTTTCCTCGACTAGGGACTTCTTTGAATTCATCTGAAACTGAAGTCAGACAATAGAAAATATCCTTTAATTTCCTTTATTAGTATCCAGTGTCAATCTTTTACCAATGTTTTAAAGTGTTGTACGTGAACTTGGCCTTTGTCAGCCCTTTCTCTTCCAGAGAAAAGTACTCAACTCCAACCTCATCACCGTTGCTCATGTTTTCAGACTTCTTCTCATATTTCTTGAAATTTCCCCTTTCTCTTTATTTTGTGAATTAATAAATCTAAAGTTAAATATCATTATTAAAATCTGTAACTGGAATTTCTTTCCTATGATTTCCATATTTAACTTATTTGATTTTTACCATTTGCACATTTGTGAAATTTATTAATCCTTTGCATCTTCTGTCAAAACAATAAAGGGGGTAAATGTAATGTGCAAACTTCCTAATTAGTAAATCTATATAACTCAGTTATGTACAGATAACTTAGCCCATATTTGTCTAAAATGATTGGAATAAAATCATCTTAGATAAATGCCTTTGGAAAAAGAAACCATTCACCAATGTCAGCAAAATATTCCACTCTATACATATTTTCTCTGAGTGACAGAAAAGTGTCTCTAGTATCCAGAAGGCTTTTCAATTTTAAACTTAATAGGACCATTGTGAGAAGATTTCTTACTTGGAATCTAATAAATCTGGGTTCAAGGTTGACTGAGTTGAAAGCAAAAGTTCTATAAGTGGGTCATTAGCAAGAATAATGAGATTCTAAGGGTGCCCAGTGCAATTTATACCTTTTGTTTCCTTGACTTTTGTATCACACCTTATAAAAAATG
This sequence comes from Myodes glareolus, assembly GCF_982192425.1. Classification (NCBI taxonomy): domain Eukaryota; kingdom Metazoa; phylum Chordata; class Mammalia; order Rodentia; family Cricetidae; genus Myodes; species Myodes glareolus. Next base: position 70,654,756 of record NC_142037.1, on the reverse strand, counting down.
GTGTCAAATATTGGTCACTGGATGAAAATTATTCATATATTGCTACTCTAAGCCACTGGACACATTTTTAACAATATCATGATTCAGTGTTTTGAGTTATTTTGCTATTCTTCCAAGCCATTTTCTTCCCCAGTGAAGAATGTATCTCAACAGAAAATGCTGGTTATCTATGCTTCAAATGTCATTCAGTGCTATTCAAAGCCATCATGCAGAATTCTTAGAAGTAACACTATGAGCAACATTGGGTCTTTAGTACCCCAATGAAAGGGATTCTATTTCTTTTTGCCACAAATAGGTACTGAAACAATTACTATAGGATATTCTCTTCCCTGAGTTCTAATGGAAAACAACCAAGTTGTCCAATTTGAGAAAACATCTTCTACATCATTATGTACAGTATAGTGTTTTGAATGAAAATATCCTTTGTGTATAGGCTTATGTATTTGAATACTTGGTCCACAGTTGATAGAAGTGTTTAGGAAGGACTTAGAGGTCCTTCCTTTTATTGTTACCTGTTGCCACTGAATGTGGGACTGGAGGTTTCAATATCTAATGACATTGATAGCTTGCTTCCTACAGCACACTTCTTTCTTATGGTCTGCTTCTACTTTGTGTTAGCAGATTTCCTTGGCAGGTACCCCAAGACTCTCTCATCTCCAACATCTGTGGGTCTCCAAGACAATTTAGGCTTCGTCTCCACAGCTTTAAACAATGCTTCTATGGGTCTCTGATCAGGGACACTACTGATATAAATCTGACCTCGGAGGCTTAACTTAGTCTTAGAGTGGGATTCTATAACCACTTTCCTGTATTGTTGACTCTAAAACCAGAACCACGTAAACAAACTCGACAAGTTCTGCTACTTGCTGGACCTGGAACATTGCCCTCTTTTTCAAGTACGTTTTCAATCAGCTTTATGATTCCATTGACTTCCTTCACTGCATAAGCTTGACTGTATGGGAACTCACTCTGTAGACCAGACTGACCTTGAACACAGAAATCTGACAGTCACTGCATTTGAGTGCTGGGATTGTGCACCACAATTTTCACACTAATTTCTTTTTACAAGTTGGAAGCTTAAGTGGGTAGGGTCTTGCATTGAGGGCTCCAGTCCCTTTATTACACTCAACATCAAGCTTTTCCTTAGTTTCTTTACACTTCCTGGTGCTCCTTTTAACCTCCAATGGAGGAAAGAGACTGAAAATATTCTGGGAAGCAGGAAGCTCCCTCTGCCATTCCTGCCCAGATCACCGAAGAAGCAACATGTGAGCTGACAGCTGAAAAAGGTACCAAGCCATATGACTAACACAGACAAGAATTATGGGTTACTGTAAGATGTATGAAATAGTTAATAAGAAGACTGAGCTAATGGGTCAATCAGTTTATAACCTTATGGAGTCCTGTGTGTGATTTTCTTTGGGGTTTGCCGGATGTGAGGTACCAGGCGGGACAGAAACCCCAACAAGCTGGCCCCTCATGCTACACTCCAACTGTACAATTATTTTAATATTTTCCTTTCTCAGTTTGCTTCTTTTCATTACAGATCTATATAAGTCTTGCCACTAATAGGCTACACAGTCAAATCTAGGTTATTTGAAAATACCCTTTGCAAAGCTTTCAATCAAAAAATTGAATTTAGCCTCAGGCAGGTTTTGTAGACAAGAGCAGAAAACAAATGCATTCTTCATTAAAATATCCCAAGGATAATTTCTAGACTACATATTATTTTGTTCTCCTCTGAAATCTCTTGCCCTGGTCTGTTCACATTGAAATCACTCTCACTACCACTGTCTTCCATGTTTCTACTCATATTAAGTCCTGGTAAAAGTGTCTAATTGCTTTTCTAGCTAAATTCCCAAAGTGTTCCAAATTCCTACAAACAAAATCACAGTCTGGCCAGGTACATGGGTACTCTATTTTCTGTTACCAACTTCCCTCTAAATTAGGGTTCCTATCATTGTAAAAAGATACTGTGATCACACCAATTCTTTTTTTTTTTACATTTTAAATTTTATTTATTTTTTTCAGTTTTTTTCTTTTTTTCTTTTTTTCTTAATTTATAAAAGATTCCACTTCCGCCCCTCCTCCCAATACCCTCCCATTCCCTCCACTCCCTCTCCTCCTCCCTCTCCAGCCCTAAGAGCAGTCAGTGTTTCCTGCCCTGTGGGAAGTTCAAGTTCCTATCCCTCCCTCCAGGTCTAGGAAGGTGCGCATCCAAACTGACTAGGATCCCAAAAATGCAGAACATGCCGAGGAAACAAGTCCCAGTGCCATTATCAATGGCTTCTCAAACAGTCCCCATGCCAGCCACATTCAGAGAATCCGGTTTGATCATGTGCTTATTCAGTCCCAGTCAAGCTGGCCTTGGTGAACTCTCATTAGATCAGTCCCCTGTATCAGTGGGTGAACGCACCCCTTGCGGTCCTGCCTTTCTTGTTCATGTTCTCCCTCCTTCTGCTTTTCATTTGGACCTTGGCGGCTCAGTTCAGTGCTCCAATGTGGATCTCTGTCTCAATCTCCATTCATCATCGGGTGAAGGTTCCCTCTGATCCTGCCTTCCTTGCTCACGTTCTCCCTCCTTCTGCTTCTCTTTTGGACCTAGGGAGTTAAGTCCAGTGTTCCAATGTGGGTCTCTGTCTCTATCTCCATCCATCGCCAGATGAAGGTTTTATGGTGATATGCAAAATATTCATCAGTATGGTTATGGGCCAAGGCCAGTTCAGGCACCCTCTCCTCTGCTGTGCAGGGAACAATCTGGGGATCTCTCCTTGGACCTGGGAACCCCTCTAGAATCAAGTCTCTTGTAAACCCTAAAATGGCTCCCTTAGTTGAGATATATACTTCCCTGATCCCATATCCATCCTTCCTCCCTCCCCCCATCCCAATCCCCCAAGCTTTCCCCAATCCTCCCCTACTCCCTTCTCTCTAACCCTCTCCCCTTCCATCCACTCCCGCCCCCGTGCACCCAATGTTGCCTGGCACTCTTGTCTACTTCCACTCTCCAGGAAGAAAACTACATGATTTTCTTCAGGTTCACCTTCTTATTTAGCTTCTCTAGGATCACGAATAATAGGCGCAAATACCTTTAATTATGGCTAGAATCCACTTATGAGTGAGTACATACCATATTCCTCTTTTTGGGTCTGGGTTACCTCACGCAGTAAAGCGTTTTCTATTTCCATCTATTTGCATGCAAAATTCAAGATGTCATTGTTTTTTACCGCTGAGTAAAACTCTAATGTATATATGTTCCACACCTTCTTTAACCATTCTTCTATTGAGGGGCACCTAGGTTGTTTCCAGGTTCTGGCTATTGCAAATAGTGCTCCCACAAAGTCAGTCCATGCAGTAGAATAAAAACCCAGTGCCATTGTCCTTGGCTTCTCATTCAGCCTTCATTGCCAGCCACATTCAGAGAGTCCAGTTTGATCACATGCTCCATCAGTCCCAGTCCAGCTGGCCTTGGTGAGCTCCCATTAGTACACCATCTCAGTGGGTGGATGCACCCCTCCTGGTCCTGACTTCCTTGCTCATGTTTTCCCTCCTTCTGCTCCTCATTTGGGCCTTGGGAGCTAAGTCCAGTGCTTCAATGTGGGTCTCTGTCTCTATCTCCATCCATCACCAGATGAAAGTTCTATGGAGATATGCAAGATATTCATCAGTTTGGCTATGGGATAAGGCCAGTTCAGGCAACCTCTTTTGCAGCCCAGTGAACAATCTGGGGCCCTTTCCTTGTACCTGGGAACTCCTCTAGAATTAAGTCTCTTGCAAAACCCTAAAATGACTCCCTTAATTAAGGGAGTTAATTTACTTCCCTGTTCCCATATCCACCCTTCCTCCATCCCACCCATCCCATTCCCACAAAGTTTCCTGAATCCTCCCCTTCTCCCTTCTCTCTACCCATCTTCCCTTACATCCACCCCCCAGCCCCCGCCTCCATGCACCCAAGTTTTGCCTGACAATCTTGTCTACTTCCAAAATCCAGGAAGATAAATATATGATTTAGGTTCATCTTCTTATTTAGTTTCTCTAGGGTCAAGAATTTTAGGCTCAAAGTCCTTTAATTATGGGTAGAATCCACTTATGAGTGAGTAGGTAACCCAGACCCAAAAAGAGGAATATGGTATGTACACCAATTCTTAAAAAGGAAAATATTTAATTGAGGACTGGCTTTGAATTTCAAGGTCTAGTCAATTATTATCATGGAAGGCAGCATAACAACATTCAGGTAGACATGATGATATTGGCATAGCTGAGAGCTCTGCATCAAGATCTGAAGACATCAGGTAAAAGACAGTGACACTGGGCCAGACTTGAACATCAGAACTGTCAAATCCCTCTTCCGGTAATACCCTCCCTCCAAGAAGGCCACACCTAATTCACCAATACCAGACCTCCTAATAGTACCACAGTCTATGAACCTATGTGGAACATTTCCACTAAACCAAAACAATCATCAAAGAGTCTGTTTACATTAGAGGGTGATGACCCAAGAAGTCGAGCCTAAGAGATTAAAAATGCTCAGCCATATATACAACTTGTCCTCCTCCTAAATCCAAGGAAAAATTGAAGAAGTAGGTGCAGAAAAAGTGTGAGATCCAAAGGCAGTAGTTGAAGGTGAAGAAGCTGTGTTCTCGAGACATAGCAGTACAATACCACCAATAAACTCAGAAAAGTTCCAACATCAAAATCTCTGAACAACCAAGCCAGATCCAATCTCAGAATGTAAGTGGGTGTTGAGAAAAAAAAATCTCAATCATACACATGACACCACTATTTATTAGCTGCAGAGAGAGGAAAAGATTCTTTTTTCAAAGTGGACAGACCCTGTTAAGTCAACCACATTTTAGTAGAAGATTAAAAGTATAGCAATACCACATTTTGGTATATTCAAAGGACGCTAAATCGTACCACAAGGACATGTGCTCAAGTATGTTCATAGCAGCATTGTTTATTATAGCCAGAACCTAGAAACCTAAATGCCCCTCTTCTGAAGAATGGATAAGGAAAATGTGGTACTTATATGCAATGGAGTACTACACAGCAGACAAAAATAATGACATCTTGAAATTTGCAGGCAAATGGATGGAGCTAAAATCATCATATTAAGTGAGGTAACCCAGACCCAGAAAGACAATTATCACATATTTTCACTCATAAGTAGCTTTTAAACATAAAGCAAAGAAAACATGCCTACAAATCACAGTCCCAGAGAACCTAGACAACAATGGACCCCAAGAGAGACATACATGGATCTAACCTACATGGGAAGAAAAAAAAAGACAAGATCTCCTGAGTAAAGTGGAAACATGGGGACCATGGAAGAGGTCTAAAGGGGATGGGGAGAGGTAGGGAGAGGAGCACAGAAAAATGTTTAGCTCAATAAAATCAATAAAAATGTATAACAATATTAGGTCAGCATGAATTAATCTATAAATGTTAGAAACAAAAAGATATAGTGTTGGTGAAAAGGGAATTGTTCTGGATATTTTTAGTTGGTGGAAGGATGGTGAACATGATCAATACTTGTTATGCAAAATTTTCAAAGTACTGCTGTATTTTTAAGAGTATTGTGTATATCCTTCCACGTATCCTAAAAATACAGGTATAATTTTATTTTTATATTTTTGGTACAGTTTGACATCCTCTAGATTTACCCTTGAGCTTTTGTCATATATGAAAATGTCTATATGCTCTTTATTTTTCCTTCATGAGTTTGAAGGCATCAGTACAGACTTTGACAATAAACAGTTATGATTCGTAAATTGTTTTTTTTTTTTTTTTTTTTTTTTTTACTATCTAGGAAACCTCAAAATTGGTGTTAAAATTTCAAAAGGTCCTACTCTACTAGAAAGTGATGTTTGGGATGCAAACACTGCAAACACACACACACACACACACACACACACACACACACACTAATAATAATAATAATAATAATAATAATAATAATAATAATAATAATAATAAATAATTTAATCCATTGAGAATAACCCCAAATTACCCCAAACATGGACATGCATGTTTCTCAATATTCATTCACACAGATAAATGATCCAGGATTGTAAATACACCAAAAAGCCGTAAGATTCTTACCTATGAACAGGATTTTGACAGTAAACATTTTACGGTTCTCCTGGACTATATATACTGTAAAAGATGTCTAGTGCTCAATCTTGTATTTCTGAAAACTTGTTGTCTCCTATGTCTTGAGAAAATACCACAGAACAGGTCTGTGACTGCAACCAATATCTCTCAATAAGCAACTACACTTGAGTAGCCATTGCTTGAGGCAAACCAAATCTGGCTTAGTCTGCGCATCTCTGTTACTGACATTTTTAGAATCTAAAAGCAAGAGACAGAAACTGGCTTCTGATTTTAAGTTTCAAATAAAAAAGTAACTTTAGCTCCATCTTATTCAATGTGAATTTTTACTGCTTTATAAGTGGTATCTTAATTTTCAGTCTAGTTTGTCCTGGTGACCCATGAACCTTGCTGTTCAAACCCTACTTCCTGCTGTGCAGTGGATAGTATGTCAGTTTGACATGTCTGGGGAAGAGGCAAGTTTGATTCTGAGCAAACTGCTCTTAGTATTTGTTAGTATTTTAGCTATTGAGGAAACATTATGAACCTGGAAGAGTTGATGCTAGTAATGGGCCATGTGTATTACTTCACAATCTTACAAAATTTACAACTTTCTACACAAAGCAAGTATCAGTTTTGCCAATTAGATCTTAGATTCTCTGAGATTTAGGTTTAGTATTGCACTGAAGATAAATAGTTGTTGTCATAGAAAAGGATTTCCAACTATGTAGGCTAGGTTTACACTGAATAATAAAAGACATAATATTTAATTTTCATTTAAAATTTTAAAAAGTTCATGATTCATTTTATCATGTAAATTTTATACCTTAAATGTAACTAATAATTCATATATATTAAACGGGGATCTCATTAAATGGTAGTCAAAATGTGAATTATATATACCACAGATATATATATATATATACATATATATTTACCTTTGAATATGAATATGCATATATAATTTTGTTATCAAATCCAATTTTAGTTAACAATATATAACTATGTTTTTCAACCAGAATCTCTTGTAAGCAACTTTTAAAATTTTTAAAGTATCACTTTGTATTTAAGGTTATTAGACCTTTCAGAATTCTGATAAAAGAATTGCTTTTATTTTATTTTTATGAAGGCCTCAAAATGATCACTTTATATAGCAAGAATTTTAGAAAACTCAGTGGCATTAAGTGAGAATTTTATAATTCTCTTTCTTGTTCACAGATGAATATATCAGTATTGGTCTGCCAAAAAGACTAAACTTGAAAAAGATTTAAAACTCACACACAAGAAAAAGAATTCTTTTCTTTACCTGTTTTCAAGATACATTTTCAAGCACTAAAAAAATAGAACACCCTGGGGGCTGTTTGACAGATAAATAGAACAACTGCCTGAGAGAGGGACTTCAAAGAAATGTCTAGAAAAAAAAACGGTATTTTAAATGTAGAAGACTACTCTCCTAAAGGACTCCAATTGTTAGACTAGTTCACATAATAAAAAATAAAGAAAAAAGTGAAGGGAATCAAACATAAATCTAATGAAGCTCATTTTGGTAAAGAAATAGAACAAGTCCCATTAGACTGTCTAAATTACATTTACTACTTTGCAGTCATTCCGATAATCATTACCTAAAGCTAATGTTAACCTAATGCTTTAAAAAAAATCACTTCTCATTACATACTGTACTTCAAAACACAAAACCCATAATGGCCTGAATCTCAAAGTGTTAAAACTTGACTTTTCAATTACCCCGATTTCCTACAATACTTAAATCAATCTCTAAAGACAATTTAGGTATCTGACATGGTACATGTACATTTAGTTTTTTATTTCAAGCAATTTCAGTAATCACTCGTTTCTTCCCATCAGTATTACAAATTGGATGACTTCATTGATCTGTTTTTTCTTTCTGTACATTGAAAATTCATGAAACATTTTGCTGTGGGTTTTACTTTGTTCTGCAAGCACCGATTACCATTGTTATTGTAAAATATTGGCATTTTTCTAGGAAATGACCTCCCTTCCCTCCATCCTCACTACTCAGCTGGAGGATTTGAGCCATGAAGCTTGATCCCTTGAAGGACAAAGGAATATTGTGTGTGGCACACCTATCTTGCATTTTTCCCAATTGCTGTAAGAAAGTCTGTGACATAATATGTTGATTGAAGTTTCTGTCCTGCCTGGTCCAGCAGCTGTTTAGTATCAAATAAAATCACAGAGGTATAAATTAATTATAAAGTATTAGCTCAGGCTTTTTATTAACTCTTATATCTTACATCTTAATGCACAAATCTTGTCTGTGTCAGCCATGTTGTTTGGTACCTTTATCAGCAGGCATTCCCATTTTGCTTCCTCTGTGTCTGGGTTTCTCTATGACTACTTCAGACTGACTCTTTCCTTTTCCCAGAATTTTTCTGTTCTTGTTGCCCTGACTCTACTTCCTGCCTGGTCACCCTTTCTGGCTACTAGCAAATCAGTGTTTTATTAAAATACAAGTCACATCTTTATTAAGTATGAGACCGTTGTCCCAGAGCACTCCCCCCACCCTTTTCTTTTTTTAAAACAAGAATTCCAAACCTAATCTCCCTTGTTTATCTTTCTTCCTGACCATTATCCGTCACAACTTGTAACCAACATTCTAAACAAAGACCAACATCTATAATCCAGTTTATGGGACTGTAGGTGTAGTTTTCTAGATTACTTCCTGCTGATTGGGGGCATTGATAATCTTATAGGAACCTAAAGAAAATTTAGAATCATTATCAAGTCCTGATTGGATTATTCTGTGAGGTTTGATCATCTCAGTCAGCAGTCTTGACTGTTCTGGATGTAGAGCTGAGACATCTGGTCCATCCACTCCTAGCAGAGATTTCTCAGGGGGTCTTGTTGATCAAACACAATTTTTCTTATACTAGAACTAATCCATAGTTTCTCATTTTCTGTGGAAACAAATATAAAACCTCTTCTCCAAAGACACCTATCTTTGGACTTAAATATTGAAGTCAAGGCATTCTTGATTTGTCACATGAAGTCAAGTGACAAATCTTTACAAAGTACAAGACTCTTGTCCCAGAGCAATATCAAGCTCATAGGTAGCTTGTTTCAGGTGTGGGAAATTCCTGGTCTTGCTGAGCCTTATTATAGAAAGGCTACTGAGATAACAGAGCTCACAAAAAAAGAAAGGAAGGAAGGAAGGAAGGAAGGAAGGAAGAAAGAAAGAAAGAAAGAAAGAAAGAAAGAAAGAAAGAAAGAAAGAAAGAAACAGAGGATACAGAAGGAGCAAAAAAATAATATGGTCATAGTTGACTATAAAATTCCAGTTTTCTCTAAGGCTTGTGGCCTCACTTACCTAATGGGGTTCTGCCTGAGTCTGCTTGAATTGGGTTTTATTTGCTACTATGAATGCATAAAACGCCAATCAAAGATAAACATTAGAGATGGTGTTTTATTTAATACGTCACTCATTTTTCTAATGTGACTGTAGAATATTATATAGTGCTTTAAAAAACACACATTTGAAATCTCACAACTCCTTAGTGCACAGATCTGAAATGAGTCTTCCGTAGATACAATCAATTAAATCAGCAGAATTTGTTGTAAAGAGGCCGCTTGCTGGTTCCTAGCAGTTTGGCAGGTCAGACCCAAAATAATGACACAGAAACTATATTATTTAAATCACTGTTTGGCCAATTACATAAGTGTATTGCAATCTAGCTCTTATATTTAGAATTAACCCATCTCCACAAGGTTCTTGAAGTGCAAGGTTTCAGCACGTCTGTCTCTGACTGTAGCTCCAAGGCTTATTCCTGATTATGCCCTTCTTTCTCACAGCTTTCAGTTTCATTTTCCCCTCCTAGTTAAGTTCTGCTCTGGTACAGGTCCAAAAGAGTTTTTTTAAAAAAAATTCATTAATGGTAATCACATCATATAGAAGGAAATCCCACATCAAAAATTGTTATTTCATGATATCATTTTTTTTTACATTTTCTAGTATCATTGGTTTCTTGTAACTACAGCTTGCTATTTTATTAATTATCCAGAAACAACAGTAAATCATAGAGATCTCCCTTATTCTTGATTTTCTTTAAAAATATAGAAACAAAGAAGAAAGAGGTAAAATTAAGAAACACCAGAAAGTTTCTATGCATACCATATAGACAATATTTTCTTTTTGTTTAAAACCCTTAGATTTAAACCTTTCTGTCCAATTAATGCTGCCTACATAATCTTGAATATCTAGACTAACATTAAATATGGTAAGTCTAGCAGGGACTACACTCTTAAAGAAAACTGGCCCTTCTTTTCCAAGAAGCTGTTAATTGTCAGTAATTATTCAACTAGGAGTAAAATTGTATTCTCACCTTGCCTTTCTATGCTAGAAGTTTTTATTGACATTTATGTTGCTGTTACTGCGAGGAGTTCTTATTCACACTTCTCTGCTATGTCCTAAAAGCAATGTCATCTATTGAACATAGTTCTCAGAAACTTCCAAACACTGTTTATACTATGATACCTGAACTTTAGGAGGGCAGTATGTGATATAGATATCACAGGTGAGGCTGTGAAATCTAAAGTCTCTGCACCTTGACTATGGGTATTTGTGTTAGTCACTACCAACTTCAAATAGCAGCTTAATTAATGAGGGAGATTTCACTTATCTATGAGTATTACAATAAATCATTAGGAGCTGGTTTAATACAATGCCCATCTGGCAGAATTACAGTATCATGTTCTCCCCTAGGTTCTATAAAATGTCTGCCCCAACGTTTGGACCAATAATGGTACCAGATAGGGGTTTCTTCTTGATGTCTGGAACTTAAACGTGATAATAACCTTCTAATGTATTCGTGTCAGTAATAAACCAGTGCGTATGTCTTGCCAGCACAGTCACTGTTGTCAGAACTGGATAAAACAATAATTCCATTTGTCCTCTAGTAGTACATAATGTGAAATCTAAACTGCTTTATTTCTCTAGATTCTATGGCTCAAATACTTGTTGTTTTCAACATTAAGGTCTAATTTTTGAGTTCACTAAAGTAATTGAGTAGTTTGACAAAATAATTCAGTACTTAAGGATTTATAGATTCTGATGGCCAAAAGACGTAGCTTATTCTCATCATGGGCATTCTATGCGTTTGCCTGTGTTATCTATTAGGGGTATTGCCAATCCTCTAAATTGTCACTGTTATCCCAATGATGTGAGGGGAAAGTCCACGGCCCAAAAACTCATGGCAAAATTATTTAAAACAAGCTATTAGATAAATCAAGCAATTGGTTAAAGCAAGCTTTTTTTATTAACATACTGCTCTCTTTAAAAGCAACGTTCAAGCAATCAGTTTGAGATCTGAGGAAATCAAGGTTTTTATAGTCATGGATAGGGATTTCCATATGGGCATTTGAAAGGCAAAATATGTGGGGTTAGAGTATCAGAACATGAGTATAACAAGTTAGTCATAATGACCTGTCAGGTTGTCATAACAATGTAGTCATAATAAACTTTTGATATAAAAGTAGGTTGCAAGACGGTTATTACAACTTTTTGAAATAAAAATATGCTTCTGTTTCCTGAAACAGGCAGTACAGAACCATTTGTCCTTAAGGCTAAAGAGGAGAAATAGCCCAATTCTTGAGAAACATGGGTTCAGTCAGAAAAAGTAATGAACCTAGTTTGTCTTTACTATAACTTTTAAGCCAAAGATAGAGACTGCCTTGTGCATCTTAATTCCATTGCATATGTGTATGTATACATTTTAGGAGTTTCTACACATTTCCATTTAAAAGTCATCTATGTAGAAAAATTGTAGTTCAGGAATAGACATTCTGTCCTTGAATTCAAGTTGGTTATATGAACAAGCTGTGATTCACTCTGAAGTACAGACATTATCTAACCTTTTATACCTTTGAAGTAACCTACCCAACAAATATATTTCCTAAAGGAAAGTCAAGGCTATATTGCCTCTAGTTCTGACTCAGAAATCATAGGGCAGAGAAAGTAAATGCCCACTCTCTTCAAATATGATCATAATTGCAAACACAGTCAGTGGTCAAGGACTTCAGAGTAAGCACCAAGTCTTTGTTATATTAGTCATAAGAATAAAAAGATGACATTTATCATTGTGCAAAATTGTTTGTGATATTTGTCACATCAACAGTGACATGATTTTATGATACTCAAAAATATGCTTTCATGTTTTCAAGAATCTTAAAATGTACAAAATATACATGCAACTGATGTAGGATACCCTTCTGTATGCTGTGAATATCACTGGCTAATAAAGGAACTGGTTTGGGCCTGTATCAGAGCTATAGGGGAACAGAACTAGGTCAGGAATAACTAAACTGAATGCTGGGAGAAAGGAGGCAGAGTCAGGGAGAAGCCATGGAGCCGCCACCAGAGACAGGCGTGCTGAAATTTTGCTGGTAGGCCATGACCTCAGGGTGATGCAAAGATTAATAGAGATGGGTTAAATTTAAGATGTAAGAGTCAGCCAATAAGAAACTAAAGCTAATGGTCCAAGCAGTGATTAAAATAGTACAGTTTCTTTGTGACTATTTTGGGGCTAAGTGGCTGAAAACTAGTGGCCTCCTTACTACATATAACTAGTAGCAATCTATTTTCATATTTTTCTTCATTATATTTCTTTTTTTATTGCACACACTTCAATGGAGATGTACATGTTCACACATATCAGGAAATACAGATACATATATTTATCAGTATATTTGTTTTTAGGGAAAAAAGCCAGAAATATTGCTTTAAAGCTAGACTTTAAAAGTCAGCCCATTTATTTAAGACTAGATGTCTTTTGAATTGACAAGTAGGAAGATGATTTTGTACTGTGAGATACTAAATAAATATTCAGCCTCTAATCATTCATCAGAGTGGTGGACATGGTCAAGTTTTGACAGCTGAACATTTCTTCAGACATTGTTAAAACTCTAATGTGAATAATAAAAATTTACTTACAGAAGACTAACATACACAAAATATTCTAGCATAAGACTTCTAGAAATACTGGGATTCAGAAAAGAGATGCCCAAAACTAGATTACTCATGCTTCAATGAGTAAAATTTTGGATCACAGTTTAAATAAATAATTTGATTCATTAACTTTTCTTTTTATGGTTAATGGTAGTGACTATTTGAATTACCATCTTTACAGAACCTACGTTCATCTGGGAGGACAAACAAGGGAAAGATATCTTTAATCTTTACCATTTTGGTCTGTCAGCATGTATATGAGTGTTTGTCTTAACTGACATGAAAACATTTGCCTAAAAGTAGGTAACACTATTAACAGATTTTACATCTCAGACAATATTTATATATGTACTTTTTAGTTCAAATGCCATATAATAAATTGCGTATTTATAGTAGGCCGGGAAGTATGTTGAGTCATTTAAAAACAAATTGCTACCACATACAATCCTGTCCTTGTCTGTTAGCATTAGTTTCCCTTATTTCTTCTAATTTGGAATGTCACTGAAGACCTAGAATGAATATGGTCAGCACAGTGCCAGGGTTCTAAAGTCACAGACATATATTTGTGTTGAGGCTGGGAGTTTCTGAGCTAGCTGCCCTCTTCCTTGAGTTTGACTAACTGCATCCAAGCTGCCCCAATGCTGTGCTCTGTGGCTACAGGAATGATGGATCTTCTTAATCTTCTCCAGTATCCGTCCTTTTATTCTCTTGCCAATCACCAGTAACCACATGCAGACCCTGCTGAACTGAGCTAATTTCCTCTAGCCAGGAAGCGCTTCGCCTCTTTCAGTCTCCAGACCCCAGAAATACTATTTTTCACTTTGGCCTCCTTACTTTCACACATGGAAGTGCAAGGCAGAAATCACTGGGTTTTGACAACACTGCTTGGTTAAGTTGTGATTTCAATTTTGCCCTGCTCCCCACTGTTGGCTCTGTTCCTTCCATGCTGCAGATCTTGCTGTTTTTAATAAACTCACCTTGCTCCACTGCTCATTTTCATCAGCACATATGGAAAACACCAGGGTTATCTTTTTAAACCTACTCTTCTGGAAGAAAATTTAAATAACCTGAGCTGAAATCATCAATTGGAATTATCGAGGCCCTTGAGGGGAATGTGGTGAACAGTGAGAATGATAATGCCACACTAGAAAAAAAAAGAGAAACAAAGAAACTTACTTGGCACCAAAATGATTTGAGGAGTAGCCTGGGGCTTCAAAGTCTTGAGCAAGAATTGAGTAAAATTGTCTTCTTAAAATTAAAATTTCTAAATCAATGTATCAGCAACAGAAAAATAAAATAGTTTTTAAAATGAAGGGAGAAATAAGGAGCTATGGGTGAAAATAGAAAACACTATCCTGAGTGAGATAACCCTGACCCAAAAATATGAATATGGTATGTACTCACTCCTTAGTAACTTCTAGCCATAAACAAAGGATATTGAGCCTATAGTTCGTAATCCTAGAAAAGCTAAGTAATAAGGTGAACCCAAAGAAAAGCATATGTAGATCGTCCTGGAAATAGGAAGCAGACAAGATCGCCAGGCAAAAGTTGGGAGCATGGGGGTGGGGGTGTGGTGGAGGGAAGGGGAGATGGGAAGAGAGAAGGGAGAAGGGGATGTTTGGGGAGAGCTTGGGGGAGTGGTATGGTTGAGATGGAGGAAGAAAGGATATGCGAGTAGGGAAGGAGATATCTTAATTGAGGGAACCATTTTGGGGTTGGCAAGACACTTGGCTCTAGAGGGGTTCGCAGGTGTCCACAGGGATGTACCCAGCTAGGACCTTGGGCAGTAGAGTAGAGAGTGACTGAACTGGCCTTGTCCAGTAGTCAGACTGATGACTATCTTGAATATCACCATAGAAACTTTGTTGGTGACAGATGGAGATAGAGACAGAGACCCACATCGGACCACTGGATTGAGCTCCCAAGGTCCAGTTGAAGAGCAGAAGGAGAGAGAATATGATCAAGGAAGTCAGGACCACAAGGGATTGATTGGTCCACCCACTGAGATAGTGTGTCTGATAATGGAGCTCACCAAATCCAGTTGGAGTGGAACTGAATGAGTCTGGGATCAAACTGGACGCTCTGAATGTGGTTGACAATTGGGGCAGACTGAGAAGTCAATGATAATGGCACTGGGGTTTGTCTCTAACTGCATGTACTGGCTTTTTGGGATACTATTCCATTTGGATGCATACCTTCCTAAGCCTGGATGGAGGGGGGAAGGCCCAGGACTTCCCACAGGGCAGGCTATCTTGCCATCTCTTAGGACTAGAGGGGAAGAGGGGGAGAGAGAGTCGGGGAGCAGGAGGGAAGTGGAAGGAGGGGAGGAATTGGAAATTTTGATTTGTATTATTTATAAAGTAATAAAATATAATCTGCTGAAAATAAAGAAAAGATCTGGTCATAATGGTTAAAGGGTGAATATACAGGATTCATCCATAGACTGAAAGTCCTGAAGACCCATGACTCCATGAATTTCAATTCTTTTAAACTCTAGTATTTTGTGATAGTCTCTCTCTAATTTAAAGATAGTAATGACAATTCAAAAAAAATCACAAATATTGTCTTCTAAAACTGTCAACCCAGCATTCAAATGCAGTGAGTGAATGGTACAATCACTGCATATTTTTTCTTTTCTTTTTCATGTAATATAAGACAATCTACTTGTGAAGCATCTCCTCTAGTATGATCTTGTTAACTATTTGAAATCTTTGTTCAGTGGGGAAGATAATGAGAATAATTCATATAGATTAGTGATTACCTCTCTCTAGTCCCAGATAACCAAAGATTTACAATTTGCATCTTGGCTTTTCTTGCTTTCCATCTTTTCCTCTGTAATGGTTGTCTGTAGTTGTCAACTTATGGGAGACTAGACCACAATAGACAGTGATATCCCTAATATCCCATATTAGGAAGGTAGCTAAGCAAGCAATGGAAAAAAAGTCAGTAAGTACTATTCTTATATGACCTCTGCTTCGGTTCCAACATCTAGGATTATGCCTTGAGTGTCTTGGTTTCCCTTGATGAATGTAACTTTAAAAAAAAAATAACCAAATAAGAGGCAGAAGGAAAGAGAACGTGAGCAAAGAAGGGAAGGGCAGAGGAAACCTTCATCCGACGTTGGATGGCGATACAGATGGAGACCCATATTGGAACACCGAACTGAGCACTCCACGGTCCAAATGAGGAACAGAAAGATGAAGAAAATAAAAAAAGTAATCAGGACTGCGAGGGATGCGATCACCCACTGATACAAGGGAACTGATATAATGAGAGTTCACCAAGGCCTGTTGGACTGGGACTAAACGAGATCGTGATCCAACCAGATTCTCTGAATGTGGCTGGCCCGGAGCCTTTTTGAAAAGCCATTGACAATGACACTGGGACTTGCTTCCTCTGCATATACTGGATTTTGGCGCTCCAGTCTGTTTGGACTCTCACCTTTCCTGGACCTGGAGGGAGGGGGGAGGAACTTGAACTTCCCACAGGGCAGGAAACCCTGACTGCTCTAGGGGATGGAGAGGGAGGAGGAGAGGGAGTGGGGGGAGTGGGAGGGTGTTGGGAGGAGGGGCTGAAATGGAAACTTTTATAATTTAATAAAAAAAAATGCTCAATAAAATACTTGTAAACAACAAAAAAAAAATAACCATTCACTCAAGTTTCCTTTGGGCAATGTTTTGTCATGGCAACAAAAAACATACTGGGAAGTCCTGAGACATTTTATTATACCACTGATATCCGTTCTTATTTTCTGTAGTTTAATGCTTTCATCTGGTTATCATAACTAATATTTATGCTGAATTATCAGCAGTAGTTTCTTAACTTTCAATGAGGTTTGGTGGGAAGCTGTTATCATTTTCATTACAAGTAGTACTCACCAGAGCCATAGGCTTTATGACAAAACTTCAGATTCAGAGAACCTCTCATTTGTGTAGGAGGAAAAGGAATTTAAAGGACCCCCAAAACAATGTCAGCCATTACTGTTTGCCTTGGTTGGCTCACAGAGATTGAATGTCTTCGTACTGTAACTGAGACAAGACATACTATGGATGCAATACTTGGAAGACTAGAGTTCTATCTAACCTGAAGCCATATTTCTGTGGTCTACCTTTCATAATACTAGAAAGCAATTTACAAACATCTAAGTGAAAGAAGCAGTCAATAGTCCTATCTATTTCTGACACCTATGAACAATAACAGTGATCAGTGTGGCAAGATATCCCTAAAGGTATCATAGTGACACATCAGGAAAGTAAGCTAATAGCTGTCTAATTGGATCATTTGGGCTCATTCAATAGAAGAGAAATAATTACCAGTACTGCAAATCTAACCAACTATTCATAAGTGCACAAACATTAGAAAAGAAGCCATTAATGGCAATTAAGTGTACACTAAAATTTATTCTTAAGTACACAGATAAGTGTAGCATTTACCCGTCAACACACAGCCATTTCTTTAGAGAAAATGAAGATTATTATGAAATATTACTACTGGTCATAAAATTGAGATCGATAACTTATGGAGACACAGACCCAGCTGATACTTTTGCAATACAAGTACTGCAGTTAAAGTTCAGGGAACATCATAAAAGTGGGAGGGGAATGACTGAAACAATCAGAAAATCAGTAAGTTGGCTGTGCAAACTGTCTGCTAGAAATACCAGACAGATGAACCAATGGAATCAAATTAAGAATATTGATATTGATTCACATACTTATGAACACCTGATTTTCGACTAAGAAAGTAAAGTGGAAAAAAAGAAAGCTTCTTCAACAAATGGTGCTGGCATGACTGGCTGTCGACATGTAGAAGAATGCAAATAGATCCATATCTATCACCATGCACAAAACTCAAGTCCAAATGGATCAAAGACCTCAACATCAAACTAAACACATTGAACCTCAAAGAAGAGAAAGTGGGAAGTAGCTTTGAATTCATTGATACAGGATGATACTTCCTAAATATAACATCAGTTAACACACAGACACTGAAAGCAATAATTAATAAATGGAGTCTCCTGAACTTGAAAAATAGGGCGCAGGACATGGTCAATAAGACAAAATGGCAGCATACAGCATGGGAAAAAGTCTTCATCAACCTCACATCTGACAGAGGGCTAATCTCCAAAATGTACAAAGAATTTAGGGAAATAGATATTGAAAGACCAAATAATCCCACCAAAAAAAAAAAATGACATGCAGCTATAAACAGAGAATTCTCAACAGAGGAAGCTTAAATGGCTTAGGAGACTTAAGGAAATCATCAACATCCTTAGTCATCAGAGAAATGCAAATCAAGGCATCTTAGCCCTATCAGATTGGCCAAGTACAACGACTCTGATGATAGCGCATATGGGAGAGGATGTGGAGTAAGGGGAATATTCCATCATTGCTAGTAGGAATGAAAACGTGTACAGTCACTTTTGAAACCAATATGGTGGTTTTTCAAAAAATTGGGACTCCATCTACCTTAAGACCCAGAAATATCATTTTTAGGCATACGCCTAAAAGAAGAGCATTCATACAACAAGGGCATTTGCTCAACTGTGTTTATAGCAGCACTATTGATAGTAGTCAGAACCTGGACACAACCTAGATGTCCCTCAGCTGAAGAATAGATAAGAAAAATATTGTACATTTTACAAAGAAATAGTACTCTGTAGTAAAAACAATGACATCTGAAATTTCAGGCAAAAGAACAGAACTAAAAAATAAATCTGGAGTGAGGTAACCCAGAAAAACAAATACAATATTTATTCATTCATAAATAAATAATAGAAATAAAGACAAAGACAACCAGCTTACAGGCCACAACACTAGAGAATCTAGGTAACAAAGAGGACCCTAAGAGAGACATACATGGATTCACCTAGAAAAAGGAAATAAGACAAATCTCCTGAGTAAATTGGGAGCATAATGTGCAGGGGGAAGGGTGGTAGAGGAGAGGGGAAGCAGAGGACAAATGTATAGCAATGCCTATCCAAACAATTAGAATCAGAAAAAAATAAATACACAAAATAAAATAAATTAAAATTTAAATAAAAGGAAATAATCATGATATCTCAACATTATTGCTGCCTGAAAAAGATACAAACAATGACAATATCAACAGACATGCTAACATTGAAGGGTGAAATATAATTTCCAACACCTAGAAAAAGTACTATATAAAAAAAATGATGCTTTAGAGAGGGAAAATTAGCCCTGTCCATGAATGAGCCCCTTAATTTCTTTTCAATTCAAAGTGATAAAGCATGAAATTGTACCTACCAAAACATATCTAAACATACTCAGCAGTGATATAAATATATATATAATATTTATTTACATAAATATATAAAATTATGATAAAAGGTAGAGACCTTCAATTTGAAAAGGTGTGAGAAGGGATTGAAAAGAGAAATTAGAAGGAGAAAAATGATGTAAATTTTCTATATAAAATTAACTTTAAAAGAGAAAAATAGAAGAGGCTTAAATAAGGGAAAAAGAGGTCAAGGGGAATGAGAGCGGATAAGATATGATAGTGCATGTAATCAAAATACAGTATACATGTGCATGAAGTTATGAAAGCCAAAATGATATACACTCCCAAATAAATTTCAGTACAGATTACTAATGATCATGAATCTTTCCCTGATTATTTCTGGAGATAGGTAATTTACTGTTTCCTAATAAGCATTCTTTTAAATGAAATATCAATATTTGTTGTATAATGTTTTTAGAAATAATTATTTTAATTTATTGACTATTTGATTACAAGTTAATAATAATCTATAGATTAAAAAATAACAGTTTCAGGGCATAATATGAAATAGGTTTCATTCTGTGCATAGCAGTATCAAGGCTAACATAGCAGAAACAAAGGATTACCAGAGAGGAGATGTTAAACTGTAGACTGAAATCCCAACTGCTTACCATCTACTTCACCACATTAAAACTGATTCACTTTGCTTACTTTTGCTTTGATAAGTATGAAAAGGGCACATCACTTATATCAGAATCATTATTACTGTTATATTATGAATATTAAATAAGAAAACAACATATTTGTAATTAATTATTATGAATATTATCTAACCAGTTTAAGTTTAGGGGAAAATAGACGCTGATTTTTTTAAAATCTACTTATAAATTATTTGAATACATGCACAATATGCCTTTAAAAAATGTTGTAAGTATTTCTGCTGAATACTGACTAATATAATCAACTGAATATTTTGAAAGAAGAATGATTTAAAACCCTACACTATCAATGTCTGATAATTATCATCAAATTGTGATGTTTATACATAGGTGACTTTGAAGATTATTTCCACAGAGGAAACAATTTCTAGAGTTTCAAATTACATTTTGCACAAGTACATTTAATAAACAACATATTCTCATAAGTCAATGCAGTTCTATGAGGAATTATCTCATAAGATCAATTAGCAATTACTCACAAATAATTCTTTATTTAGTAAGAGTCCAGATAAATACAGAAAAAGACTTTAAGAACAAAAGAAATTTTGATGAACATTTTAGTAGAGGCTACCCTCAATCACTATCTATGTTAATTTTGTTTCCATTTTTATATTGAGATAATTTCCTTCGCTATGAAATCAAATCAAATGCCAATTTTAGAAATATTTTGCCATAAAGAAATTAGTGTTTATTATAATATTCATAATTGAATCTATAATACTTTTAAGTAAAAGCTACATGTATAGTTTTACTTTTCTATTACTTTTTATATCAAAGATATGTTGTCGGAGGGCCCACCTGTTCGACCCAACCACCCGGCTAGCTTGGCCGTGAAATAACCACACAGAATGTGTAGTAATTAAATCACTGCTTGGCCCATTAGCATTAGCTTCATATTGGCTAACTCTCATATCTTTATTTAACCCATTTCTATTAATTTGAATATCACTATGAGGTTCGTGACCTACTAGCAATGTTCAGGCATGTCTGACTCTGGTGGTTGCTCCATAGCATCTCTCCCTGCCTCTTCTTCACAGCATTCCATTTAGTTTTCTCCACTAAGCTCTGATCCCCTATAGCTCTGCTATAGGCCCAAAGTAGTCCCATTATTAACCAATGAAAGCAACACATAAACAGAAGGACCTCCTACACCACAGATATATTTCTATGTTATATTTAATTTATTTATTTACTTCTTTTAATCACCCAATTGCAGTTTCCCCTTGCTGCTCTCCTGCCAGTCCCTTCCCCTTCCTCCCTCTGCAACCCCCCATCTGTTTCCATTCAGTAAAGGGCAAGCCTCCCATGGACATCAACCAAACAAGCTGAGGTCTGGGTAAGGTGACACATTATCAGGTCACAAAAGCCATCAAAACAGTCAGAGACACACCCTTTCACCCAGAGTTGAGAGTACTGCAAGAAGACTAAACTATTCAGCTGTAACATATGTGCAGATGACCTAGGTCGATCTCATGCAGGCTTCTTGGTTGTTGGCTCAGTCTCTAGAGCCACTGTGAGCTCAGATTAGTTGATTCTGCAGGCCATGTTCCTGAGTCATTGTCTCCTCTGGCTGCTACAATCTTTCTACCCTCTCTTGAGCAAGATTCTTTTAGCCTAGTGCTTGGCTAAGGGTTTCTGCATCTGTTTCCACTGGATGAAACCTCTCTGATGACAATTGAGCTTGGCATCCATCTATGGCAATTCACACATTTTTAGCGTAGCATAAGAAAATAAATTTTGTACTTGAATAAAAAGATGTGACTCAGTTCTACAATATTTATTAAAGGGAGGTAAATTATTCTTTCTTTAAACATATTGATAGTTGTGGTTTTAAGGACATAGTAAAGAAAGTATACATTCCAACAAATTTTCAACATATTTCTCAATAGAAGTAACAGAAACACGTTATCAGCTGTATACTCTGAATATTTGTGTATCCAAAAGATTCTTGTGTTGAATCATTAGTACCATGCTGTGTTTTATTAGAAGTTGGGATACATAGTAGTTAATAATTTTAGATAAGGCATAAGGTCAGGAGATGGAAGCCCCCTCCATCCTGTAGGATTAGTGTTCCTACAAGAAACTAGACAGAAGCTCTTTTATACACTATGAGAGAATACATGCTGAGAGTGGCTGTCTAAATGCTAAGAAGGCTCTGACCAAGAGTCAACTCTGCCAGCTCTTTGATTGTACATTTCTGCCATTAAAACTGTTATAAATAATCTAAGCCTCCCAGTTGCTGTAACAGCCAGAGTGAACTGAGATAGGTTGGTAGAAATTCATAATATATTTTGCCTATTGGATTTTAAAGGAGGAAGGAAATATCAGTTGTTCTTCTCAAGGTTGGAAAACAAATTCTTGTCAAAGTCTTTTTCCATCACATTTTTAATAAATTTGTGACTGTGTGTGACTGTTGACAACAAGTGTGTCAGTCGCTCTAATTTCTGTATCTGGAGATAAGAGAGTACAATGCCCTAGTTCTTTGGGCATATTCCTGAGAAAATTTCAGTCCCTTGATTGCCCTTATAACAAAATTTCTACCCTTTCAATCTTTTTTAATTGATGAAGAAAAAACTTTTCAAACATTTAGAGAGGTCTGCTTACAAAAGATCTCCCATTCTGGTTGTCATAATGCTAAAACATACAGAGTTTAGTTTACTATTTACTGTTTACAGAAGTTTCCTGAAGAATCATTCAGACACATGTAAGTCAGATTTCTGAGATGTTTTAAATATACGTATACATATACATAATATGCCTATCCCTCTGTTAAAGCCAAATGGTGAGCCGGTGCCAGAGGAAAGTATGGCCTTGAATACTGTGATTGGATTTTGGAAAGTGATCTTCTTTGCCCTTTCCTCTTATTAGGGTGTTTGGGGGAAATGACGTAAAATGGGATACTCAACTTCTTTTTTTGCTTCATAAAACAAGAGCATAAATGCTTTGACTCATAGATTTAAATATATAAATTTAACCTAGTGGAGGAGAAGGGAAAAAAAGAGACAGAAGTTAGGAGAGATTGAAGGTGAAGAATAAGAGAGAATGGGTGTGAAAATGTGAGCAGAGACAGAGTAAAGGGATGAATGTAGCCCTCAAAAAGTTACCTCTAAAGACCAAATTCCTCCAAAGAACCTAATAGAATATAGCACAACCCGTTATAAACACAATTATTGCTTATTAATTAATGATTATTCCATGGGTTGAATTAGTAATTAATTCATTAGGTCACTCAAAACAAAAGCCTTTATGAGGCACTTCATATATAAACGATAACATGAAATATATTAGTTGTTCCTACCAAACAGGTCCAGTTTTAATGACAACGTGAATCCTAATGGAGATGAAATGCTTCAAACATTCTAGAGAACCCATGTGCCTACTATATCTGTTAGTCTCTGATAAAGCCAACTACATGAATTATAGAAAATAGCTCATATACAAACTGGCCAAGAAAGGTCTCACTCCCTCCCAAATAGGTGTGATCCTGAGGGACTCGCACGGTCTGGCCCAGGTCCGTTTTGTGACTGGTAATAAGAAAATAGCTCATATAAATGATCTCATATGAAATGTGTTTCAGGAACAAATGGTATGAGGAACAAACAAAAAGGAAATTTTCTTATTCTGTATAGCTTATAAAGACAGTAGTTATGTTAAATGTAAAGTTGTGTGGTTGGAAACTGGAATATCAAGAAAAATATTCTCCTTTTGTTAAGACACATACATTATTCTCAAAAATAGACAGTGTTCTCTTCTGTTTTAGTACATATTTCATGTTTTATTGCTACTTGTAAATAGGGCCTGATTTGGTGGCTGTCTGATCACAATATTGTCTGGGCTTAGCTTGACTCACATGTCTCCCTTTTATCAGCGATTTTCTGCATGGTTTCCAAATCAAGTTTGGCTGATGTTTTAGCCAAAATTGACTAAGGTAAATTCATTCCTGCTTTTCAGAGCTCCAGGATTAACTATCGAGCTTTTGGTCCCATTCAACTTCAAAGCTTGCAAATGGCATGAAAAACAAATTGGTCTCACATGTCAAGGATGATCAATTTAATTTTGGGAAAATGCTAAGATCTTTGTGGAATTTGGTGTCACTCAGAAGAAGCAAGTGTGACATTGAAGAGCTTAGCTGTTAGCGATCCCAGGTTGAAAGGAAGCCAACAATTTGCAATCATCATGGTCATTTAGAACCTTCTCTTGTGACTCTCAATACAGCTTTGCTTTATTTTAAGATCTTTGTTCCTGGAAGTTCTTTGTTTCCTAAACCTTGACATTGTGAAGAACCACATTGTGAAGACTCCAACCCACTTTCCTTTCTTCCATGTAGCCACGTTTTAATAAACCTCTTATACAAAGAAGCATCATGACTTTGTGGTTGCCAAGTTTTCATGTTTTATTTGTTTATTTATCTGCTTGGGTTTTTTTGTTTTCTTTGTTTATGCTTTTTTTTTTCACTGTAGAGTCAATGAATGATTTCAGGGTAACTCTGTTGGCAGGATTCCCAGCCTTTCTCAGAACTCAGTCTTTAGTTTCTAGCAAGAACATGTAGGAATTGCTCTCTCTCTCTCTCTGTCTCTCTCTGTCTCTGTCTATCTGTCTGTCTGCCTCTCTCTCTCTCTCTCTCTCTCTCTCTCTCTCTCTCTCTCTGTGTGTGTGTGTGTGTGTGTGTGTGTTTGCATGTACAGGGAAGTAGGTAGTAGTGAACCAAATTAATACTCATTGTATTCTGAGAGTATTTTTACACTAGAATTTTACCCAATATAATGGAATTTGTATTCAGAAAAATGGATCATTTTAATTACTTTCTTAAACAATGATGGTATAGTCCTTTATTACTAAGACATGAGAGAGACCAGACATTTATAAGTACTAAACCAATGTGTACTTTTATACTGTGTCCTTAAAAGGGGGGGAGGAAAAAACAATACTATCATAGTATAACTACACTTTCCAGGCATCTGAATGGAAAGGTGTCCTTCTTTTGCCAAGTATCTCTGAAACTATTGCAGAATTCTTACCTATAGGCAAGTAGTTCAGTCATATACATTTGTACTAGATCTGTCCATGTATTTCCTGTTTTACACAATCTGAAGAAAATGCCTATGTATACCTCAAATGTCAGTTTTATCATTCTAACTGATTTGTCTGACCATCTGTATATTGATTTATTTATCATTATATTTGTCTATCTATCTATCATCCTTCTACTTATATAATTATGTTTCCAATTTATTTTTTATACACTACATTTTAGAGATTTAATTTTATGTCATTCCAATATGTCTTTACAGGTATAACATTATAATCTGAGAATTCCATTTACTTTTGACTTGTCTAGCATCTACACTTTATTGAAAATGTTTTTTAATTCAACTTCTTTAAGTTTTTAAAAATAGTACATTTGCCTAATCCACTAATGTTGCTGATTAAGGCCTTCTTTGTGAAAAACTATTCTCTAAAGAGTACCTAATTATATTTTTCCTAGTCTTCAGTTATTTGGGAGTGGGTGTCAAATATTTTAACATTTTACTTACTCAGTATATGGGTATGAATGAGATATTAAAGTCTTCTCAAATAATCTGAGTAGTGTTGAGAAAAATCCTTTGCATCAGTATATAAAAATCCAATCATGCCAAATCAAACAATACTAAAATGCCCATGTTTTAATGCATACAGCACTGTCAGGTGACTGAGACCATGGCAGGGGAGACAGAAAACCAGGGAGCAAAATCCGGGACCACATGTTCCTTCTATGGGCACCAACTTAAATACCCTGTGGGAGGGATCAGGACCTGGCAGGCCGGGATTTGGAGTCCAGATCAATGTAACTCCCAGGCCAGGGGGGATGGGAAGAATGCCAGGGGCTGGGTTAATGTTCCCAACTTAACATCACATTCCAGTCTCATTGGATATAGGGGTGACAGGAAGTTGAGATGATAATTATGATTAACATTTTAGGCTCTTTTTGCAAAAGGGACATAGACTCAAGTCTGGCTACTTCTTGTGGTCATGGGACGACATGGGAGAGGGGAAACGGGAGAGCTGAAAGTTGGTGCAGTCACACTCAGTGAAAGGTGTGGTTGGGGAGGCATCCAGTTTCTGTAGGACTCAGGCAGCTGTTTTTTGAGGAAGATGCGAAGGCAGATGGCTAGGAGAAAAAGTATTGTTATTATCGGCCATATGAAATGGGGTTAGCTGTGGGATGGGAAACAATAGCAGATGAAACCAGGTTTTAGTTGGCTGGTGTCCTTGATCCAGAATAGTTGGTAGGTGTCCTTGGTCTAGAAGAGCTGGTAGCAATGGTGAAGTCCCAGGAGCTGGTGTAGGTGTTTTTGACGTTGTTCTGGGAGTGATTTATAGGTTGGTCTTGCCTTAGGCAGAAGGAGTGACCTGTAAAATATGCTTAAAACTGACTGGGGTTCGTGTAGCAGTAAAACAATTAAAGGAATTGAGAACCCTGGATTTTACCAGACCTGATTCTGATGTAGCAATAGAACTTTTACAGGAAACTGTAAGAGACCTCAAACAAAGATTTATATCAAAAGGCTACTGCTTTAGGTTAAAAGGTATGAACAATTTGGAAGGAAATTAAAGGAAATTGGGAAACTCGGAAGATTGAAACCTGCTATTCCTGACTATGAAGCCTGTTAAAGAACAGTACCTTGAGTTGTCAAATGCCTTTAGGGAGGAATAAATGAGCAAAAAATGAGACAGCGTTTTGCTATAGTGGCAATCCCAAATCCTCAACTTGTCCTTGGAGAACACCAGTCCTCGAAGCAGTGCTTGCCATTAGCTGTTGAGTACAAGAGGCCCAAAGATTTATTTTGTGTGAGGAAGATTTAGTCTACCTTTCTTAGCAAGATGAATTAATCGATTCCCGGGTGAAGCATCTAGAAAGCTGGGGAGAGGTAACCCCCGCCTTTTTTTTGTTTGTGTGGGTGACTATGCCAAGCCCAAAGGCAATGCCTGGAAGCAGAAGGTCTTCTGGCTTCTTGGAGGAACCAAAGGTGCTGCAAAAGCTGGCATGTCTCTGTCTAAGAAGCTCTTGTTAAAGTGACATGATCTCAGATTTGTAAAAGCACTTGAGAACCAGGTACCATTACCCAGTATTTTAAACTGGGAATATAAGTTAAATTTAGATGTGTATTTATCCAATTAGTTACAGTTTATCAATGCTAGTAGAATACTAGCACACGTGGGAACTCTTAAATGGTGGTTACTCACTTGTTTGCATTTTTCCAGATCTGCTGTAATCTAGAAGCACACATGTACACAAAAGCTTAAATCCACATCATGAAAACACAGTTACACACTTATATAAACATATTGTGGTCACGTTATTTTAACAGAGAAAAAAAATAAGACAGTTTTAGAAACCTGTGTCAGCTGACTAGACGTTAAAAGAGGGAACAGAAACATAAGGACTAAACATTAGACCAGGGAGACAGCTGATGGAGAATCCAGGTGCCATTAGGCTTGGAGAGAAAACGGCAAGCACCAGGGAAGGGAGCAGGAGCAGGAGCAGGAGCAGGAGCAGGAGCAGGAGCAGGAGCAGGAGCAGGAGCAGGAGCAGGAGCAGGAGCAGGAGCAGGAGCAGGAGCAGGAGCAGGAGCAGGAGCAGGAGCAGGAGCAGGAGCAGGAGCAGGAGCAGGAGCAGGAGCAGGAGCAGGAGCAGGAGCAGGAGCAGGAGCAGGAGCAGGAGCAGGAGCAGGAGCAGGAGCAGGAGCAGGAGCAGGAGCAGGAGCAGGAGCAGGAGCAGGAGCAGGAGCAGGAGCAGGAGCAGGAGCAGGAGCAGGAGCAGGAGCAGGAGCAGGAGCAGGAGCAGGAGCAGGAGCAGGAGCAGGAGCAGGAGCAGGAGCAGGAGCAGGAGCAGGAGCAGGAGCAGGAGCAGGAGCAGGAGCAGGAGCAGGAGCAGGAGCAGGAGCAGGAGCAGGAGCAGGAGCAGGAGCAGGAGCAGGAGCAGGAGCAGGAGCAGGAGCAGGAGCAGGAGCAGGAGCAGGAGCAGGAGCAGGAGCAGGAGCAGGAGCAGGAGCAGGAGCAGGAGCAGGAGCAGGAGCAGGAGCAGGAGCAGGAGCAGGAGCAGGAGCAGGAGCAGGAGCAGGAGCAGGAGCAGGAGCAGGAGCAGGAGCAGGAGCAGGAGCAGGAGCAGGAGCAGGAGCAGGAGCAGGAGCAGGAGCAGGAGCAGGAGCAGGAGCAGGAGCAGGAGCAGGAGCAGGAGCAGGAGCAGGAGCAGGAGCAGGAGCAGGAGCAGGAGCAGGAGCAGGAGCAGGAGCAGGAGCAGGAGCAGGAGCAGGAGCAGGAGCAGGAGCAGGAGCAGGAGCAGGAGCAGGAGCAGGAGCAGGAGCAGGAGCAGGAGCAGGAGCAGGAGCAGGAGCAGGAGCAGGAGCAGGAGCAGGAGCAGGAGCAGGAGCAGGAGCAGGAGCAGGAGCAGGAGCAGGAGCAGGAGCAGGAGCAGGAGCAGGAGCAGGAGCAGGAGCAGGAGCAGGAGCAGGAGCAGGAGCAGGAGCAGGAGCAGGAGCAGGAGCAGGAGCAGGAGCAGGAGCAGGAGCAGGAGCAGGAGCAGGAGCAGGAGCAGGAGCAGGAGCAGGAGCAGGAGCAGGAGCAGGAGCA
Source organism: Myodes glareolus (assembly GCF_982192425.1). Taxonomy (NCBI): domain Eukaryota; kingdom Metazoa; phylum Chordata; class Mammalia; order Rodentia; family Cricetidae; genus Myodes; species Myodes glareolus. The sequence continues at coordinate 70,626,124 of NC_142037.1, read as the reverse complement.
GGAGCAGGAGCAGGAGCAGGAGCAGGAGCAGGAGCAGGAGCAGGAGCAGGAGCAGGAGCAGGAGCAGGAGCAGGAGCAGGAGCAGGAGCAGGAGCAGGAGCAGGAGCAGGAGCAGGAGCAGGAGCAGGAGCAGGAGCAGGAGCAGGAGCAGGAGCAGGAGCAGGAGCAGGAGCAGGAGCAGGAGCAGGAGCAGGAGCAGGAGCAGGAGCAGGAGCAGGAGCAGGAGCAGGAGCAGGAGCAGGAGCAGGAGCAGGAGCAGGAGCAGGAGCAGGAGCAGGAGCAGGAGCAGGAGCAGGAGCAGGAGCAGGAGCAGGAGCAGGAGCAGGAGCAGGAGCAGGAGCAGGAGCAGGAGCAGGAGCAGGAGCAGGAGCAGGAGCAGGAGCAGGAGCAGGAGCAGGAGCAGGAGCAGGAGCAGGAGCAGGAGCAGGAGCAGGAGCAGGAGCAGGAGCAGGAGCAGGAGCAGGAGCAGGAGCAGGAGCAGGAGCAGGAGCAGGAGCAGGAGCAGGCTATGGTCCAGGTGCTTTGAGCCCAAACCTGAGCTGTTGTTTGTCTGTCCTGGGCCCTAGATCTTTCGCTGCTGCAGACAAGCCCGAGAGTAGAGCTTGGGGAGTGGGCCCACTGGAGACTCGTCAGAGCCCATCCACCATGAACGAGTGTTGAATTTTGTCGAATGCATTTTCTGCACTAAATGAGCTCATCATGAGCTTTTATGTTTCAGTTTGTTTATACTGTGGATTGCATTTATTCCTTCAAATATGGTGAACCATTTCCTTGTATCTGGAATAAAGCCTTCTTCATCATTCTGGATGATCTTTCAGACCTGTTCATGGATTTGTTTGCAAATATTTTATTGAAAAGATCTGTGTTCATAAGGGAGTTGTTCAGTAATTCTGATTCTTTGTTATGTATTATTCGGTTTGAATATTAGAAAATCTGTTACCTTACATTATAAATTGTGCAATATTTCTTCTGTTTCTATTTTCAGAACAAAATAGAATTGGTATTTATTATTCTTTGAAAATCTGGTAGAATTGAAAATTCATCTAGCACTGGGCTTTTCTTGACTGGGGGAATTTTAGTGTCTGCTTATATTTCACCAGGGATTATATAGGTCTATTTAATTTGTTTCTCTGATCTTGATTTACCTTTAGTAAATGATAACTATTGAGATATTTATTTCTTTTAGGTTTTAAAATTTGGTGGACTATGGTTTATAAAATATGTCTTTATGATTATCTGGCTTCCTTTGTGTCTATCCCTTTGTTCCCATTGCAGTTTGCAATTTTGTTAATTTGTATATTATCTCTTGATATTTTTACTTAATTTTTAACTGATTGTCAATCTTACTGATTTTCTCAAAGAACGAACTATGTGTTTTATTGATTCCTTTTACATTTTTGTTATTGTTTGTTGTTTATTTCAATTTTGAAATAAGCTTTTCTCCTTTGGATGTAATATTTTTATTCTTTATTCTAGAACTTTCTGGTGCACTTTATGCTACTATTAAGACAGCTCTTCAGCTTTTATTTTTGGTGTTTATTGCTTTGAATTTGACTCTTAGAAGAGCATTATTGAATCTCATAAGTTTGAGTGTGTTTTGCGTTCTTTTTTCACTCAGTTTTAGAAAGCATTTAATTTCTTTCTTAATTTCTGTCTTGACCTAATTTTCATTCCACAGAGAACTGTTCTGTTTCCATGTGTTTGTGAATATTCTGTTGTTTCTAATATGCAAATTTAATCTTGAAGTCAAATAGGATGCAGAGTCTGATTTTCGGGTTTTTTTATTCATTGAGACTTTTATGTCCAAAAATGGGGTCAATGGTGGAATAATTTCTATGGTGTGATATGAAGAAGGTATATTTTCTGTGTCTGAATGAAATGTTCTGTACAAATGTTATGTGGTTTATAAGCTTAGCTCCAGAATTTTTTAATTTTGTTTTTGTTTAGATGGTCTGTGTATTAGTAGAAGAGATGGATTGATCCCACTAGATGTCAGTGCGTGATTTAAGCTATGATAGTGTTTCTATTATGTACATGGGTGCCCTGTATTTATAGCATAGATGTTAAGAATTATAATATCCTGTGATATATTTTTCCTTTGATGAGTATGTACTATCTTTCCCCAGCATCTGGTTAATTTTGGTTTAAAGTCCATTTTGACAGATATTAAAATAGGATCAAAATGCATAATGATTAAAAGTCAATCTGAGTGTTCTCCAAACCAAGGTAAAGCACTTTACTATTTTCTACGGATTTGAATGCAGAATAAAATTTCTTGCAGTTAAGTGTTTAATAAACTGCTTCTTTGAGTACTAGTTGCTAAATCTGAGCAATATACTAATACTGATTGGTGAACTAATTGAAATGAACTACATAAATCCCAAACCAGTAATGGAAACAAAGTACATCCTAGATACTGGCTAGCAGCAATAATAATAAAACCCAAAATGTGAAATTAAGCTTATAAATCCAATATTCCAATCCATGTAATGTCACACTGACATGAGTAACTTCTATCTAACCTTTACTAATCATTTTGTCTTCAAATGATTGTGATAAGCAGTCAAGAAGTTTCATTTTCTTCTGTGGAGATTCACTGAGAGGCGACAATTGAGCTGCAATCCCTTTAACTGTGTATCTCTGTATTGAGAATAAAAAATATATATTCAGAGTTCAGTTTTACTGGGTCAATAATCTAGTTATTTATTTCTCCTCTAAATTTAGCTTTTTCTGTGTTTCTCTACCCAGCCCCCCCCAAAACCCTGAGTGTAATTTTGTCTTTCATTACAGGCATTGTTAACAATTTTGTTTGATCTCGACACTGTATTTATCTTTGGTTTTGCTCTGCTTCTAAAATGTGGTGGGCTAATTTTAGGACTACACTGAAGAGTTGAAATGTGCTATTTCTAAATTTGTCCTTTCAGAAATGTTCATGAATAATAGAATTCATACTACTACAACACTGTATTCAAAGAAAAAGCATTGCATTTTAAAATGTGTTATATAAAGTTTCCAAAAAGTGATATAAATAATCTCCATTCTGAGTTGCTATCTTGAATCTACCTGAAATGACCTAGATTATCTAGTTCTGTCATGTCTTTATTACATTTTAAAGAAATAGTGCTTCTAAAATTGAGTATTTTGTGTAAATGATTACTACAGTTATGCACAGGTGAATACTCTCTATTTTAAATGGTTCTTTGATATGATAACTGCAGAAATCGTATGAATTTTTATGCACAATAAGAGACTAGATTTTTCTCTTGTCTAATTTGCTTGGTCAAGTTTTCACATATTTGGAAGTCTAAGAAGAGAGTTTTTCAGCTACTATCACATTGAAGAGGAGCAGAGGCAATGTGCTAGAAGCAGCCCTATCACAGGACAGTGGAGGGTACTTAGAATATGAATATACCACGAGAGAATCTTAAGGGCCTCAAGTAAAACACATTATTAGATAAGTGAAATATGAACAGAATGAAAATACCATTTCTTCAAGATAGCCAATTGTCAAAATTGGAAATTCATTTGCATTTGTCATCAATGAGCCTGCAGGTTCATGGAGTAAAATATTGACTACTAACTTGAATCATGCATAAACACATTTGTGATGAAACCACACTGAAGATCGTCCCATGTACTGTATAATACCACATTTAAACATTTTAAATTATATTTTCCTCTCCAGTTATTATTTAATTATTTAAATGTCTTATAAATTAAATTTCATGTGTTCTGGTTGTTTTACAAAGTGTATTGCAAGGTTGCAGCATTTGGATTGAAACAGTGTGGCCTGAGACTCCTGCTTTACCATCTTCAGGGACTGCCTGTGTCTTCCTGACTCTGCCTACTCTCTCCTCCTCTATCTGCATGGAATTCACGCCTTTCTCTATTCTGTCCTTCAAGCGGCCCAAAGAAGATCCTTTATTAACGAGTGGTATTCACATCATACAGAGGGGACTCCCACATCCCCTTTTCTAGAACTAAAGAGTTCATTAGCTCTTTTGATATTTATAATTGAATGCAATTTTTATAATTGTTCTTTGATTTCTTGTTTGTTTTACATTCATCTTTGAATTTTGAGTGTTTAATTACTATATTTTTAAATAAGCTCCAAAAATACCCTCTCTGTCTGGTGCACTGTTATAAAATATTTCCTTTTGCCTTGTAGGCTGTTGCTTCACTTAAGTAAAGGTTTCCCCCCCAAAAAATTTTACATTTCTAACAATCCATTTTACAACACTTTTGGTTATTTTCTGAGTTAGTGAAAGCCTTTGGAGAAACTTGTCAATAATATCTATATTCTGAAATGCTTTTAATGTATTGTCCCCTAGCTGTTTCAAAGTGTCAGAACTGAATGTTATGATATGTTTTGATCCATTTTAAGTTGATTGTATGTGTGCAGGTTGAGCTATATAGATTTAACTTCTTTCTTCTATATACCCTGCCCTTTTTTCAGGGACCATTTGTTGACATCTTTTCTCCAGACATATGTCAATGCTAAGTTTCAATACACTTATTTAAGTTTGAAAATATATTGAGCTATAATTCATTTATTCCCCTCACCAACTGAACTTCTTCGTTTAGCAATAGGTACACTACTGACTTATCTATTGTTTTGCATCAGCATCAGCACCCTGGTCAACTTATCATACCCAGTTTAGCAGGACCACTTTTCTCAGCATGTTACTAAGCAATAAACAGATCAATGTACAGTATTAGAAATATGTTGTTTATTGAACATTTTTGACTTTGATTCATTCACATGTTATTTGTGTCAGTTTTAACCATTACAATTCAAGGACTGAATATGTACATTTTATATGCATATATAAATTTTTAAAAATGAAGATAATTATTTTACTATTTTAAGCAAATCATAGGTAATTATACTCCAAACTTTTCTGTTTAGGAGGACTAGAATAATATTAATTAATTTTTGTGATATAATAAAAATTATCAAATAGAAGTTTTTGATTTTCTATCTAAATTTTCTCAATCAGTACTTAACTTTCTACCATAAACAAATGAAAATATCATGTTGTCCCAAAAAATTTCAACTTCTACTGTATGGATATTAAAAGTACTGTAATCTATACAGACATCACAATCAAAAAGAATAATTCAAACTCTACATCAAATCTTATTTATGTTAAGAAATGTAGCATAACTATAATATCTTATTATTAGAAATACAGATTTAATGTAGTAAAACTATGAATTTTAAATTTTAAATATTTCTTAATGTAGAGTTAGAATGTAGGCAAATTTACATGTGAATGTCACCTTCCTCTACCTTATAAGTGGTACTAAATTGCTTTGAGAAATTAACAGATTATCACCTTTGGAATCTTATGATAATATAAATTTGAATTCCTTTTTTAAGGAATGTGCACATTTATGCTGGCTTCCTGATAATATAGATAGATTATTTCTGTGGACTATTTAGTTCGTGTTTAATGAATTACATTCCACACATAAAACTTGCAGAGAAAATCTTAAGTAACTCTCTGTAAACTTTGTATTTGTTCAGTTTTAATTAGCCAGAAAAGAAATAATGTGGAAGGTGTAATGGTCTTCAAGATTCTTTATATGATTTCTTTTACACATGGATTTAGCACTCATATAAAGAATGATGACCATTAAACATTAAGAGAAGACATGATCTGAGATAGATCCAACACAGTCTGGAAGATGAAGTAACACTGTAAGTAGCTTACAGATGAGAGAAATAATAGATAGCAAATAAGCAGACAAAATATATCTGAAATATGGTAGAGGCACTTGATGAATTAGATACATTTTGGTTGTCAAAATTAAGAGTTCTATGTAAGAATAAGAAGGTAAGTTTTGCATTGTTTCCTTTATTAAAGAATTTAAGCATTTTTTTTTTCTCTTGAAGTTTCGAAACAACTTTCAGTTTAGCTAAGAGTAAAGTAAGAACATTGGACTTACATACATCCATTATCAATGTTTAAAAATTATGTGAAAATAACTCTCATCTCTGTATCTATCTAGACATGCATCATTTGTCAATGTTAACAATTAAGTGAAAATGTCTCTCATCTTTGTATTTATCTATATCAATCTATTTATAATCTGTCAATAATCTATCATCTATTCCTCTGTCATATACCATATCTCTATTTATCAATCAATCTATCTATCTATCTATCTATCTATCTATCTATCTATCTATCTATCTATCTTTTAACTATTTTTTTTTGTGGGCCTCCTTCACTTCAGCTACCCAATAACTGTGATTCCAACTGGAAGAATTAATTCTCTTTTTGATGCTTTTTGTTTTGCCTGGTTGTATTTGTGGAAATCTAAAGTGTTTGTAGTAAAATCTCCCATGACTTGAATTTCCTCAGAATGACCATATATAGACCCGAGTTTGAGTGGACTGCACTGAATTACAAGCTGAGATAGCAATGTTTCTTCAAAAATCTTACTATCTGTTCCTATCATCTAACAGAGTAGAAAGAGTCTTTGTCCACTAGAGTTTCTGTTTTGTTTTTAGTAGAAAAAATACTATTTCATCGAATTACAATTCTAATTATCTTCACTTTGTAGTTTGTGTCAGTATTAAAAACCTAAAACAATTATTTTTGAGGAGGGTTTAATTTGCAATTAGTGAAGCAATCAATAGTGTTCCCATGTTTTAACACATTAACAATCATTAAAATTTTATGTGCTTGTTTGGATGACAGAAAATGGCAATTGTTTTCAAATTTCTAAGAGTTCTTTCTTGTTGATTCATTACATTAGTTATTTTATAATTAGTGAAATCATATCAACTATGAGAAATGCTGTGCTTTTAATTTTTCTTTTTTAAAAACTTATGAAATAGAAGGGGAGATAGAAAGATTATAAGAGTCGAAGGTAATGGAAGACACCTAGGGAACTGTATTCTAGATACAGTAGAACTGACACACACATGAGTTCTCAGATTTTGTGATAGCAGGCTCAGGAACTGCATTTGTCTGGGACAGTTGAGGTCCCCATGCTAAGAGAGTTTTTGGACCAAAGCCCCATTGCTAAATCATAAGCCATTAATTGATAGCTACTTAGGAGAGGAAAAATAAATATCTTTAATGGAGTCTTTCTGAGTATACCGGTCTCATTTATGGGCAGGCCCCATTCCCAGCCCTAGATAACCAGCACGAAACAAAATTAAACTGTTCACTTAGTATTTTGGGAGATATTTGGGGTCTCCTATCACTTTGTCTGGACATTTTATATCTTACTCCTTTCTTTATAAAATGTAGTCTCTGGTTTTAGCTTTTCTTTTAATGGATTGTGTGTATGGGTGTGTCTACTCATATGTGCTTATCTCATTTTGTTTCTTTCTTTTTCTTTCTTCCTTTCTTTCCTTTGTCCCTTTCGCCTTTTTTCATTCCTTCATTCATTTATTTTCTTCTTTCTTTCTTTTACCTTTCTTTTTTTAATTTTTATTTTTCCATTCAATTATTTACTCTTCCTTCCCTCCTTCCAATCCCCTCCAGCTCCCCCATACCCCCTCCTCCCTCTCCTGCCCTGCTTGAGAGAGGGCAAGGAACCCTGCCCTCTGGAAAGTCCAAGGCCCTCCCCCCTACATCCAGGCCTAGGGAGTTGTGCATCCATATAGACTAGGGTCCCAAAAAGCCAAAACATACCATAAAAAACCAACTCTCAGTGCCTTTATCAATGGCTTCTCAGTCAGTCCCCATTGTTAGCCACAATCAGAGATTCTGATTTGATCACATGCTCATTCAGACCCGATCCAGCTGGATTTGGTCAGTTCCCATAAGAACAGGCAATGCCTCAGTTACCTTTCTTCTTTTAATTTTTTATTTCTGTTTGTGTGTTTCTTTTTGAAAGAGAGAATGTAAGGAGGCAAGTAACTGAAGAACGAATATACAGGGATGATCTGGGAGGACACAAGGGAAGAAACTATTATTACAATATATTGTACGAAGAAATTATTTTCCATGAAAAAATATCAAATCATGGATTGTAGCATAAGTAATAAAAAAACCCACAGTCATATATTGAGGTTCAACCGAAAAACCAGAAAAGCAAAGCAGCCAAGTCAGTAGTAGAGAAGTCTTACCTCTATTAAGGTTGGGTGACTGTACACTAAACAAATTAAGCAGTCTAAGCCTCTCTCTCCTCCCATTTTATATTCCCTCTAATGATGGGATTAGAGGCATATGATTACCTAGTATTTGAATTAAAGGTGTGAGCAACCATCAATTTGATTTGTTTCAGCATTGATCATGAACTTACAGAGATTTATCTGCTTCTGTCTCCCAAATCCTGTGACAAAACCTGTGTGCCACTACTGTGTGACCTCTACTGGCTTAGCATTGACTTTATGATCTCTAGGCAGGCTTTAATTATTAAAATATAAATAAAATATAACTATAATGTAAACCTTCAGGAATAGGTGTTTTTAGGAGGAATTGATTTGAACCATTAAAACCACAACTTCAATATGATTTTGTTTTCTTTCAGCTCTCTAGTTTTCTAGTCTCTCTTCCTTTGTCTGCTTTATTTCTCTCTTCTTTTCTTTTCTTCTTATATGTCTCTCACGCATTATACCATGATGCCATTTCTCTTCACTCCACTCCTCCCAAACCCTCCAACCTATTTCTTCTGTAGATCCAGCCCTTCTCCATTTCCCTTCAGAAAAGGGCAGTCCTCACAAGGCTATCAACGAAACACCGCATAACAAGGACTTCTTCACTTCTGTTGTGTTTATACAGCTTGCTGCTCTTGTAAGACTTGCCTTCACGTGGTTTTAATTTTTTGTTCTGCTTTTCAGATCTGGTAACTATCTATTTGGAGTGTTTTTAGAGTTTATAAATGTGTTTCGCCAGCATACCATAATCTTTTCAAGGTACACAGAACACAACAATCCATCAAACAGGTGAGATGCAGCTCAGGTGGTTGAGGGCTTCCTAGTGTCAGTGAAGCCCTGAATTAATTCCTAAAGGTCAACACAAAACTTGGAAACTGTTTCTGTTATGTGCTCAGCCATAAGGAGGACATGTATACCACCACCTCTATGGTTCGAGGAACATTCTAGAAGAAGAGGCAGAAAGATTGTAATAACTCAGGGGTAGAGAGGTGAAAATCAGTATTTCTAACTAAGACAGTTATTGCCAGCATAAACTCACAGCAACTGCATTGACTGCAGTATGCCTGAGCAAGATAGGGTCCATCAACTGTTAGTAATGGATGAAATAGGGATTCATGCAACTCTTACCTTCACTAGGAACTATTAGCTATTTGTGAATTCTTAGGAAGGAAGAGTTTTTGTTTTCAGCCTTGAATTCACGGTTTCCCAGAGTCTTTTTTGCTCCAGTAGATATTTCCACAGCCCAGTTATGTACATTTCCTATTTTTAATTCAGTGGGTCACAAAAGAAAACAAGAGCAGTATAGATATGTAAAAGAGAGTTATCTTTCTCATATCTTTTTGTGTCTTTGGGTTCTCTGGAAATAAGAGCAGAAAATGGGTGTCAGAGTAATCACAATGTATTATGTGAAATTGTCTCATAATGAATTAGCTCAAAAGAACTCAGAAAATGGTTAAGTTGCATTTTGTTTGGGAGTGAGATCTGTTTGTGGTTGTTGGTTGTTTGGTTTTTTTTTCTGCTTGTTTTATTCACTTAAGTGATTTTATAGGCATATACATTTCTAGAAATATATTTCTGGGAATATTTACTCTAACAAAAGCTGTCTCTAAAAGAAGACCATTTTCGGTAAGTAATTTTCTTGTGTTTGACCTGGATTTGCAATCCCAATTGTACTCCTCATGCTTTCTTCTTTGACCCTTTGCTGAACTCTAATGAGTAGCAGCATCAAATGCCTGTTGTTCAATGAAACCAAGCAGAATATGAATCAAGGGAATTCCTAACAGCACTACCCAGCAGCAAGGCTACAACTAAGCTGAAAGAAAAGCCAGGCAACCACATGTATACAGAAAAATGAGATCACATCATAAAGTTAACAAATTACATTCATTTACACAAAAATTTTAAATAAAATTATATTTTTGACAAATGTTCTAGAGATAATTAGAGAAATGCGAACAAATATTACTATAACAATGCATATTGTAGCTTGATAATCATGATACATTGCAGCATATAGAAAGTACTCACCTAAAAATACAGAAATAAAATGATAGTGAAAAATAAAACCTTGCCTTTTTACACTGACCTTGTCTTTACTAAAAGCTCTTGAGTTTCAGAGACCTGCTCAGCAAGTAGCCCTGCACATTGATTAAGACCACTTAGTGGTGTGTGACTAGACTATTGCTCACTGCAAGACTCCCTAATTTATCCTAAATTATTACAATTAAGGAAGGAGCTTTGATGCTTCTACCATTACACAAAAACTACTCTTGGTTTTATAGTATCCTGCTTTGTCATTGGAAAATTAGATAGTTCCAGGGTATGCCTTTTCCATTGAAAATTTTAAAAGAATAATTTGTCAACAGTTGCAACCTCTATTTATAATTTCATTCTCATCTTGGTTTATTACAGAATTGGTATTATATCATAAAATTAACTCATGAATTAAAATTAATATTTACACTTTCTGTTTGACAGTAAAGCAATTAAAAGTATCATTGTGTTGCTTTTTAATATGACCACTAGATAGAAAAATTGAATTTAATAGTTCAAAATATTAGATAATGTCACCGTTTATCAAATCTTACAACACATAGCTTTAGAATTAAATTTAAAACGAGAAAAGGGATTTCAAAAGAGTTGAGTATATATTTTTTCCTTTAAGTTTTTGATCAACGAAGTCACTTTTATATGGTTGTGCAATACTGGAAGACAATGAAAGAAGTATAAATATATCCAACAATACAAATAGAACTATCAAGATCATGGCCACTTTTTGAAAACATAAATTAATATGCTTAAACATATGAGGGCAACCTGTTTAGTCCCTTTTATATTAATTGTACACACGATTTCAGGGCTAATGCTTTTACTCTCAGCATTTCTTTGCTATCTATAGTTCACTGTCGACGATTATGGACCTGTGAGATTTGACCTACCATGTTAGGTTTTTATTGCCATTATTCATGTTCATGTCTTCTATAGGCATCCATACTGTTGGTGTTGTATACATGATGTTTCCCTGTCATTTCTGGGAGAAACAATCTAGTCTCCTAGAAGAGCATATTTCCTTGTATTCTGGTTCTTACAGTTTTTCCACTCCCTCTTCAGAGATGACCCCTGACATTGATGTTGTAATATGCTTATTTATATATTTTTTACAAATTAAAAAAAGTGTATAGTATCTATGTGTGCAGTTTGTTTTGTTTGAATCAGGATCTTGTTACATAAATATATTAGTTACTTTTCTATAGATTTTACACAGGACCATGATCAAAATCTACTTGGGAAAGAAATGGTTTATGTCTCTGACTTTTCCACATGACTGTGCATCATCAAAGGCAATCAGGGAAGGAGCACAAATCAGGAACTTGAAATTAGCAGCTGAAATAGAAACCAAGGCAGAATCCTGCATACTCTCTTACTCCCCATGACTTTCATAGCTTGCTTATTTTTATAACACCCAAAAACTCTAGATCAGTGGTACACCGACCTTATAAGTCTGGGTCCTCATGTATTAACACTAAATCAAGAAAATGTCCTATATACCTGCCTACAGGAAGTATGATGGGGGCATTTTCTCAATGTAGGTTCCTCTTCCCTCACAATAACCTGTGTCAAAATGACAAAACCTCACCAGGAAAATAGATAAAGCAGTCTTGGATCTCAAACTCAACATGCCTAGCTCTTCTGAGTGTTGAGACTGTAACAATGAACCATCATGTTGGAAATCCTAATGTATTTATTGGTGCAGACATATTTGATATTTTTGAAATGCCTATATTGGGAATAGTGTGGCCTTTAGTTAGATTAATCCCTCATCCTGCTGCACAGTTACTTTTGTATGACATGCCGAATCATAATTTCGAGGAAGAACTATCTACAGGATCAAAACCTATTCATTCTTCATGGAATAATGTTACATACTGATGAGTATCCTCTGTCTTCCTAACAATCTATTTAAAAGAGCTATTTTTTTTCCAAATAATTTCATTTGAAAATTCGTTAATCTGTCTTCACATCTTGGTGATTTGGCAGGTTGTAGATTCTAGGGAGTAGATAGTTTCTCATCATGCTCGAAACAAGCTCTATTATTTTATTCCTGGTTTGTTAAGAATCCCAAAGTAATTCCTAGTTTTTCAGCACCTGTATTTTTGTTTTTATTCTTGATGTTTTTCTTTCCTCAATTGCTTCTTTTATGGTTGTTCAGTGAATCTACAAGTCACTAAGTTTTTCCTTGTATTTATGTATGAGACTTCCTAAACTAAATGATTATCTTAACATGTTTGTGGTTTCCAGTTCAAAATATCAATCTAAAAAAGCACAGCTTCTCTTTTTGGAATATTTTCTTGCATTATATTATAGCATCTCTTTTTCTCTCTCCATTAAACTTGTAGTTTGTATAAATACTACTATGATATATTATGTTTATTGGGTTGGTTGTACAATATGTAGCTGATTGGGTGTATTCTTTTGTCTACAAATCTTATTAGCAAATATTTTTTGGAATTTTTATATATTAGCTTTAGGTGTTTTGAACACATTTTTCTCTTCCTACTCTCAAAACTGCTTGTGAGACCCATACTCCCCTCTCAAATTCACACTAATTAATTCTTAGGATTTGGAATAAGCTTATATAATAGAAAATATATGAAATTAAACTTTATTTTCTGTACTGGTAATTGTTCTATCGGTGGTAGTGAAATTGAAATCATAAATTACAAACATCTAGTACTAAAGATATAATTCTATGTAAATTTGACATAGCATTTAAATTGTTTGTTTTCTTGTATTAGTTTCTTTATATTGTTTGAGAAAACATCATGATCAAGGCATCTTAAAAAGAAAATATTTAATTCGGTTGATGTTTCAGAAGGTTAGTGTCGCAATGGGCAAGTGAAAGCAAGACTGTAGGAACTGATGAGAACATAATTCTAGTAGGAGGCCGAGAGATCCCATTAAGAATGGCATGAGTTATTTGAAAACTCAGATCTGGGACCTCAGTGTAACACCTACTCTAACAAGCTCACATCTACGATTCCTTCCCATACATTATATCAAATAAACACTACATATTTCAATATGTGATCTATGGGGTACATTCTCATTCAAACCACCACAAATTCTGAAAAGCAAATGAACAAACATATCTGGGTAATGTACAATATTCAATGATGGGAAGATCTCAATATCTTGAAAATAATGTCATCATAGATTAAAGTTTAAAATAACTCATATTAAAATAGAAGGAAAACAAAGACATAGAACTCATTGCTCTGATATTTATATGGACAATTTAAAAATGTGATTAAATAAACAACATAACTGAAAAGAGAAGAATAAAACATGGTTTAATCTATGCAAAATAAATCTCTTTATTATATGTATGTACATACATGTGATATATATGTGGCCCAACATATATGTGTGTCATATATAGATATAATTGTATAATGATAGATCATATAGATCATATCCATGTATATACCATAATTATACTAAATATGCATTATTTATTGTAGGGAGGGGGCTAGAAATACAGAAGTATATGAAATGAATATTAAGAGTAAATATATCTAAAAAATATTAAAATCATATTCATTAGTGTGCTCAAATAAATGAGAAAATTTGCTGCAATACATTGGTACAAAAAACATCATTCATTTTAGTAAAAACAAAATACTATAATCAAAATAGATTGCAAAAAATTGTTCTAATTATTTATGTCAAGCAAAATTTAGCACAATTTAACCATGTCCTTGAAAGTAAAATATAAAATTTCAATATACAAAAAAATAACGTTTTAGATTGAGTGACTCAACAACTTTGCTAGTCACTTATGTAATTGTAAAAGCAGGGTTATCTAGTATAACATATATTTAAATTGTATTGCTTTATTAAGACAAAGTTTCCTATGGCCCTTGTTGGCTTTGCAATTGCAGTGCAGCAGAGGCTGGCTTTAAACTTCCTACCTATCCTCCTCTCCTCTCTCCACCTTGAAAGGCAGAGGAAGTACTATGCAGAATTTCAGCTAACATTGAAGGCCTTTGAAAATTCCATATGGAAACCTGTGTTGCAGAATCTGTGAAAAAGTAAAATAAATTTAACTTCATTATTAAATATCTGGATCTGGAAAATAATCTTAGTAAGATACTACTGAGTTTAAAGCATGACTTAAAATAATATAAAAATTTATAGTACACAAACCCTTAACGAGGTATAAAGTTTTGATTATACGGCCTCAAAGTGGAAAACTACAGATATTCTTTAACAAGCTATGGCCGTCAGCTCATGACAATGATTGGCACTCAACAATATAAAGGTTCTTTGACAGATCAAGAAAGATGGTGCTGAGAAGAACAATGAGAGATCTCCACAGGGAGGGCAGGGTTTCTATCTTGACATCAGCAATGCTAATGTTCTGTTTTGATATTGTTTAAATTTTGGCATATTTTTGCATTATAAAAATTGGATTTCATGCAGAATTGTTTAAAGGAATTTAAAAGGAGGGAAGGACAACAAATATTGTAAATCAGCTGTCGTTATCTAGAACCTTATATGCTTACTTCTTTCAAGTCAGCTTGCCTGTTGAAAATTTACTCTGAACTGTGTAAAGCAATGTGGAAAACGAAAAGTCAATAGCTTGACATTATCATAATGAATACTGTAGGGAACATGAATTATATCTAAAATGATGTTTTAAGGTTAAAATTTTCTGTTACCCCTGCCAATTTGGTTGAATTGAAGTAGAAAGTTTCTAAACCCAAGGTCTCGGTGTTGTGTTCTATAGCTTGTTTAAATTAATTCATTCCCAAACCTCATGGACAACAGAACAAAAAGTCTTTATAGTTGTATAATTAATAATTGATTTTCATATTTAAAAGTAAATAATATTAGAAGTTTTCACTTTAAGTGATTTTCAAAATATCCAACTCCTTTCATTCATAATGATATGATAATAATTTAATATTTCTTTAAAATGAAAAAAAATTGTAAACAATCTTTCTACTACATTACTGTACAACTAGAAATTAACTTTCTTATGAAAACAATAGAAACTTCATACTGGAAATGAATCTGTTGTGTAGGTAAAAGATACTATCAAGAATTATTCCTGTTCAGCTGACACTTTAGATTTCTCCATGAAGATATTGACCTCCCTTGCTCACATATTCCGTCTTCCCTCTCATCCAGTGGATTCCAGGTGCTCAGCCTGGTGCTTCACAGGAAGACTAGGGTCTATCCCTGACATAGGAGCAAGATTATTGGAATCCATTCACTATGGAGGGATGACATACTCAGCCTTAATGCAAGGGGAAGGGCCCCAACTTAATGTGCCAAACTCTATTGCCTTCCCAGGAGTCATTTCCTATTGTTAGGAGTGGAGGTAGGACCTGGGTGGATAGCAGGAGAAATAATGGGGTGGGAAAAATTGTGGATGGAACATAAAATGATATTTAAAAATTAAGTTAAAATTAAAGAAAAGAATTATTCTGAGCTTTATGTTTTAATGATATGTGAAATATAACATATATTTTTGTATACTGAACCACCCGTTCATTCTTAGTACTTGCCTAGGCTCCAGGACCACATGTTAGAATGTTAATGTATTACTTGTTCAGTATCATGTATATTCTCAAATGTACTTTTATTGAATTCTAAGCTGAAAGATTTAAAAGAAATACAGTGCTCCAGTACCTTTAAATCATTCCCTATTTCACAAGGCAATTTGAAAGCATTGGAGCATTTTGTAAGAGCTTCAGAATGTTCAGTGTTTAGGGATTATAAAGAGTTATTTAACTTTATTGCAATATTTTAGATTTATTAGTATCATTTTGAAAGAAGGAGGATTTTAATGTTGTATAAATCTATCAACTAAACTGGAGAAAATGTATTTAATCAATGTAAGTGCTGTATGTAGACATAGCTTGAGTCAGAGAGAATAAAGAAATAGAGAGCAAACATCATAGACAAATCTGAGATCAGGATTTCATGAGCAATAACGGCAATTGGAAATTATAAACATACGATTGCATTGATATACTTGGACATATAAGTGAAAATGAATACGCAAGTCAATATTCCTTGAAATATAGTAAAATAATTATTATTCCATTTAGAAAAACTTAATGGTAAATGCTAGTTGAAGATACTAGCCAGAAACATGTGGTCTCTCTACAAAGTAGTCCTTGTAGTTATGGAACTCATTACATACAATAGGCTAGCCTTGAACTTTGTCTCCCAAATTCTGTAATTAAAGACATGCACTATTATGTCAGTCCCAATTTTACACTTCATTCGTCAGAAAATAATGAATAAAAACAAGACAAAACTAAAAATTAATGTAACAATTAGATGCATTAAAATATACCTTTTGACAAAGGTTTAACAATTTCCTCCATACATCAAATAATAAATCGCAAGTGCCTATTAATAAATGATATTTTAAAATAAAATGCAAAAACAATTTCAAGAGGAAAAATTAGTTCAAAGTATATGCATTTGTCTTGAAAAATCATGCCCATAAATCGATCATGTTTTTCTTTATGTGAAAACATACCTTCATTAGAGTTCATTGAGATAATTTTATATGTTTATGATAGAAATTATAGATAAACTACCAATTTCTTATTGCTGTTCTCTGTGTCAATTATTGAAGTAACTATGAGTTGGTTCATATAACCTGTACTCTCTTTACTTTTTAACCTCTCATTTATTTTACAGTTATATATGTTATGAATAAGAAGAGCAGTCTCCTCCTACATTTATCCATTCCCAATCAAAGCCACAATCCAGGTTTTTCTTCCCAAAGGAGAAAAGCTGACATGAAGGTGGTTGAGTGAGTATGGTGTCATGGTTTGCTTCAGCAGTTGACAAAGCAATAATGAAATCTACTTACCAGAGTGGAGGATGGAGAGAGGTAATCAGCAATGACATTGCCTTTCAAATCTGAACTTATTAAATCTTATTCTGTCAATTCCATACTTTTTGCTCTAGTCAGGTCAGCCTAAAGTGGGCTACTCTACTTTCTTCTTTAAGAAAAAAAGAAATTGGATCCTTCCAAACCCTCTATTAGTTCCTCCCAATTACAAAATATCATCTCCCAATATCAAGAAAGACATTATAACTTGAACTCCAGTGGCTGCATCTATTATGAACCCAGAAGAACTTTCTACTAGAATACTCACGGTCCCCACACTCTGCTAAGAGTAAGAAAGCAACAGGAAGAGAGCAAAAAAATATCCACCCAACAAATCAAGAGGGGATATCTGCATCTAGAATTACAACCATATGCCAAATTAATATACCTAGATGTCAGCATAGAATCACAATTAGTAACAGCCAGGAAAATTTGCCTCTGCTAAAGGTGACTATACCTATCACCATATGCTTTGAGTATCACAACAATGCTGACACACAGAAAAAAAAGCCTTATAGTAGCCTTTGTGAATATAATAACTGTCCTTTTAGAGGAAATGAAGAAATTCACTAAAGAAATCTATGAAAATACAAAGAGTAGAAAGGAATGAATAAAAAAAGTTCAACACCTAAAAGTGGAAATGGAATCAATGAAGAAAGTCTAAACTAAGGGATATCTAGAAAGGAAAACCTTAGAAACTGAAATAGGCATGTCAGAGGCAAGTATCACCATAGAATACAAGAGATAGAGGAAAGAATTTTGAACATTGAAAACATGATAGAGGAAAAGGATAATATGTCAAGCAAAATAATAGGGCAAGAAAGCCAGGGCACTAGTAAAAGTCCAAATCTAAAAATAATGGGAATAAAGAATGGAGAAGAAATTCAGATTAAAGCCATATAAAAATAATATAGAGAAATCATAGAAGAGAAATTCCCTAACCTTAATATGAAGATGTCAATCAAGGTGCAAAGAACATAAGGAAACCAGATAGACTAGAACAGAAAAGAATACTTCATAATAATCAAACCAGTAAACATAAAAAAATGAACAAAGCTTATTAAAATCTGCAAGAAAAAAGATCAAATAACATGTAAAAGAAGACCATTTAAAATAGCACTAGAATTCTCAATGGAGATTCTAAAAGCCACAAGGCCCTTAATATGTAATGTATAGATTCTAAGATATCATAGACATCATCCAGACTATGATACCTAGTAAAAGTTTTAATTAAAACAGGTGGAGAAAATAAAACATTTCACGATAAGGTCAAAATTTAAGAAATAATGTACCTGCAAATCCAACCCAACAGAAGCTGCTCAGAGAACAACTCCAAATATAAAATCTTAAGCACACTCAAGAAAGTCCAAAGAATAAATAATTTCAAACCATGAAATTAAAGAAGGAAAACACATCACATACATTACAA
Source organism: Myodes glareolus (assembly GCF_982192425.1). Lineage (NCBI taxonomy): Eukaryota > Metazoa > Chordata > Mammalia > Rodentia > Cricetidae > Myodes > Myodes glareolus. The sequence goes on along the minus strand of NC_142037.1, from coordinate 70,607,653 downwards.
CAACAACAAAATGCTAGGAATCAACAAACACTACTCATTCATCTCTCAGCATCAATGATTTCATTACCCAACAAAAGAGAAAAATCTACAGAGTGGTTGTGGAAACAGGATCCATCCTTCTGCTGCATCCAAGAAAAACACCTTAACAAGGATAGATATCACCTTAGGATTTAAAAGACAGAAAAATATATACCAGTTAGATGAAACTAAAAAAAAAAAAAAACAAATTTGTGTAGCCATTTTAGTATTTGACAATGTAGGCTTTAGCCCCAATTAATCAATAGAGAGAAAGAAGGTCGCTACATACTCACCAAAGTAAAAATCAACTAAAAGGATGTTACTATTTTTAACATCTATCCAAGAAACCTAAGGGCAACCAAGTTCATAAAAGAAAGACTTCTTTAACTTATATAACATATTAAACCTCACAGACTGATATTGTAAGACTTTAACCTATCTTGGCAAATAGACAGGCCATCTAAACAGCAGCAAAGTGGAGAACTCACAAGATGTCATAATACATATTTACAGAAGATTTCACCAAAATGCAATAGTATAAACCTTCTCAGATTCTCATGAAACTGTCTCCCAAGCTGACCACTACGGTTTAAAATGTATATTATCAATAGCAGAAACCGTGCAAACCAATGCGACGTAAACAATTCACTATTGAATGAAAAAATGGGTCAAGATAGAAATTAGGGAAGAAATTCTAGAAATGCTTTCTAGAAATGAGTAAAATGAATGCACAATAGACCCAAATTTACGGGAGTACAGTAAAGGTGTTTCTAGAGGCAAGTAAAGCCATAATAGTAAGTGCTACAAAAAACAAAGTGAGAAAAAAAGTAAAATTTGGAGTGATCTTGTCCTGGGAACTTTACAGCACAATAAAACTCCAATAAATAAAGAATAATTCAGGCCCAAGGAGTAGGAAACAAGGAATAATCAAATTCATGGCTGAAGTAAAACAAGCAAACAAAAACCCAAAAATGGAAACAACAAGAAATATATACTAAGAATCAATTAAAAAAGAGTTAATTCTTTCAGGAAATCAATAAGGTCAACCAACCCTTATCCAAATTAACTAAGATCTATTGAAGAGAGAATAAGTAAATTAACATAATAAGAAATGATAAGGTAAAAAAAATGACAAGGTGGACATCACAGTAAACATCAAAGAAATGCAGGCAATCTGGAGAAAACCACAGAAACCCCTACTGAAATAGAAATTAGCATTAAAAGTCTCTCTATAATAAAAACACAGGGCCAGAGGGTTTTAAGGCATAATTGTATCAATTCACAAATTATTTTGCATAATACAAACAGAAGGAAAACTGCCCAATTTGTTTTATTATGCTACAGTTACCTTTTTACCCAAACCATGTAGAGACAAGAAAATAGAATTTATACACTAATTCTTTTTTCTTCCTTTCTTTCATTTTTTAGGAAAATAGAGGAAAAAATTCTTAATAGACTATTTGTATACTATTTGCAAAGTCAACAACAGATCAAAAAAGTCATTGACTCTGATCAAGTAGGCTTCATCCAGAAGATGGCGATGCAGGGGTCACTCAAGATATAAAAATCAATAACTGTAATCTATCCTGTAAACCAACTGAAAGAAAAAAAACCCCAATACTCTCTCATTAAATGCAGAACAAATTTTTGAGAAAATCCAACACTTATTTTGGTAAAAAGTCCTGGGGAGATTAGGGATATAAGTGAAATACCTCAACAAAATAAAGTAGTTTACAGTATTCTCATAGCCAATATCAACTTAAATGAAGAGAAAATAAAAGAAAGACCACTAAAATCAGGAACACGACAAGACTGCCCACTCTCTCCATATCTATTCAACAATGTAGTTGAAGTCTTAGATACAGCAGCAAGATATAGGAGCAACAAAATAAGTTTCAGGGAAGTGAGGGAAACACTATAGTGACACCAAACACCAACTAAACAAATAATAATATGTAGTACTTTATACTATAGTGTTATATATCACTTCTTGTAAATATTGCTCATATGTAGAAAAGAAAATAAAGTTTAATAGGATAACTAGATATCAGAAGTGTTAACTATTGAAAACACATGAAAAGGAAATATAAAACTATTTCTTCTTCCTCATTCTTTATGATTTCTTCAAACTTGTTCAAAAAGAATATTCTTTGAAGCAAGGACTTGCTATTTCTTTTTATTTTTAACATTTGACTTTATATGTAATAAAATGTAAATGAGCTACCAGTGTTCATTTGCTTTGCTCTTGATTAATTTTGTCTTTTTTTTCTCATGATACACTCAGACTATAGTAATTAGAGTCTTCTGGAGTTTGAATATGTTCTAGTTAATTTACATACAAATATCTTGGCCTATGCTCTGGTTCAGTCTGAAGTTCAGAGGCTTTAATTTGCAATCTCAAGAAACAATTCTTTATCAGTATCACATCTGAACTCCAAGTACACAACACAATTGCTACTACTTTTTTTCCCAAAGAATTAATTACTTTAAGTATTCACATTGTTTCAATTCTTCTACTCTACTTTCTTCAGGTGATACAATCTATCACACAACCATGCATATAACATACAACCATATATACAAAGACTAAGGGAACTTTTGAAGAGGTGGTGTGCAAGAACTGTAAGGACCAGAGCATTGTATGCTGGATAATGTCTTGTATATATGACAAAGAAGCTCCCCTGTGAAATTTCAACAGCGAGGCTTAAACAAGCAGCACAATGCCATCAGTTGACATACCAACATGGATGGGTAATATTTTAAATGATCTCATAATTAGATAAAGAAGTATAGGTGTTTGATGCCTGCTGGGAAAGAATTTTGTTTTGTTTCTTTGTTATCAGAGAAATGATACCTGGTAAGTTATTCACTCCCAAATTTTTTTTTTTGCCCAAGTATCTTTTACTGGTGTGTGTGTTTATGAGTAGTATGTGTGTGAATATATGTGTGTGTGCATATGTGTGTATATATATGTGCAGCTCTAATACTTAAAGAAGTTATAGATTTGAGACAGAATGTGCTATGAAGGAGATGAGTTGGCAAAGAGAGGGATGAAAATAGTGTTTATATAGTAATTACATTCAAATTTGAAAACATTTTTATAATTTTATTTAAAATTAAAAATGATTTAAAAAATTTAAAAACGTCTAAGCAGTTTTCATGTGTGTATGTATTTACAAAAAGATTTAGTGCCATTCAATAACCACATAATCAATTTTGTGAAAGTTTTGCTTTGTCTAGGTCATGAAATTCCTGCTATCCATGTGGTCCAATACATCCTAAACAGTCACTCTTTTAATTGCCATAGTCTGTGGAAGCTATTTATTGTTCTTTTTTTATTGATTTTTATTGAGCTCTACATTTTTCTCTGCTTCCCTCCCTGCCTTTACCCTGCTCTCTCTAACAATTCCCCAAGGTGCCCATGCTCGTAATTTACTCAGGAGATCTTGTTTTTTTGTACTTCACGTGTAGATTAGATCTATATAAGTCTCTCTTAGTGTCCTCATTGTTGTCTAAACTCTCTGGGATTGTGGTTTATCACCATGCACAAAAACCAAGACCAAATGGATCAAAGACCTCAACATAAAGTCAGCCACACTGAACCTTATAGAAGAGAAAGTGGGAAGTAGACTTGAATGCATTGGCACAGGAGACCATTTATTGTTCTTTTAAGGGCTTCATGCCACTGCCTTATTGTAAGATTCTTACTTCATTCCAACCTCCTTCCAAATAACCTATGAACATTCTGAGATTTTCAGAAAAGGCACAGTCATATTCTCTATGGCCTATGTTGTTCTTGCAGTTCTTCTTTTCCACTTCCATTCTCACGTTACAATCTTCCCTTCCCGCTTATTTTCTCATTAGTCTCACACACTTTTTTTAATTAATTAAAAATTTCCACCTCTTCCCCACCTCCCTTTTGCCTCCCATTCCCCACCTCCCCCTCCCTCTCTAGTCATAAGAGCAGTCAGGGTTCCCTGCTCTGTGGGAAGTCCAAGGTCCTACCCACCTCCATCCAGGTCTATAAAGGTGAGCATCCAAACAAACTAGGCTCCCACAAAGTCAGTCCATGCAGTAGAATAAAAACCCAGTGCCATTGTCCTTGGCTTCTCAGTCAGCCTTCATTGCCGGCCACATTCATAGTGTCCATTTTGATCACACACTTTATACAGTTTTCAAAATAGTGACTTTTTGGAATGTTCTTCAGATAGTTTTAGGAGAAATACACCTCCAATAATTTTAAATTATCTTCAGCAAACTCATCTAAGTTTTAGGACTTATTATTATCTCGTCTTCTAGTTCTATTTATTATACAACAAAATTTTTGGGCTAGTGTTGCACAGGTATGTGTTCATGAACTGCCACTAACCTGAAATAAACCGTGAACTCCATGAAGGCAGAATTTGTGACCAATGCCCAGATAGAAGTGTTGGTTACTCAGAGCGGGTTTGACAAATAAACCTGAAAACAGAAATAGAAACCTGTCTAAAATATAAAGAAAGTGAGTTTCTGTGGTCCATAGTATCACATTTACTTTTGTTACTCCGTTTTCATCAAATGATCAAATGTTTATTTTTTAACATTTTTTTTCTTTTCTTTTTTTCTTTTTCTCTTTTTTCTTTTCTTTTTTCTTTTTCTTTTTTTGGTTTGTTTGTGTTTTTTCAAGGGAGAGTTTTTTATGTAGCCCTGGAAGTCCTGGGACTCATTTTTTTTTCTTTACCACAGCCTGGCCTCAGACACACAGAGATCCACCTGGCCATGTCTTATGAGTACTGGGATTAAAGGCATGTTCTTCCACTGCCATCAAAGAACTTTAAAATGTTAATTTTGTCAGAGGTTAAAAGTCTACATTTATAAACTTGAGCCGCCCATTTCTTTGTTTTCGTTTTGTTTTGTTTTTCCTTTTTCTTCCAGGAATAGATGTGTGGTCTTCCCATCTGGGTTTGTCAAGGCTCCAAGAGAAGATTTTATTTTTCTGCTCTGCCAATTCAGAGTTCCACAAGTATCTCACAAACTTTCTCTCTCTCTCTCTCTCTCTCTCTCTCTCTCTCTCTCTCTCTCACACACACACACACACACACACACACAGACACACACACACACACACACACACACATACACACACATACACACACACACACACACACACACACACACACACACACACACACACACACAGACCAAACCCTGAAGTGATGAACAGCCTTTGCTGGAACAGGTTTTAGAAATATTTACCCTCATTTTTCTCACATTTTCCTAGTTAAAGTAAATCAAACTCCCATATTGATGAGAAATTGGAAAGGAGAATTTCAAAAGCTCCTGTGGGCCAAGCTAGATTTTTTTTATCCATCTACTATAAATATGACTTTTCCTATAAAACTTTTTATTCTACTAATTTGCATTCCCTTACTTATAATGTGAAAACTTTCTTTCCATCAAATCACAGAAAATCGAATTTGTTATGCTGTAAGTACGAATTCCAACTGTTGTTTTCTAAATTACAGACAAGAATCTGGATATCCTATACTACTAGATTTTTTAAATCATTCAAAAGACTTCGAAACTGCAAGGATCAGTTACTGCTCTCCACCCTACTGCTGCAATGTGTGAATAATATGGGATATCCATGACAGACACCGTTGCTATAATATGGGAAAAGGGAAGACACAATACTGAGAGGCCAGTATGCATCTGAAATCTAGCTAGTTTTAGACTTTTTGTTTCATTGTATTTTATTGCGGTTTATGTTTTCCTTAGGAATAGTAATGCTTCATAAAGAACTTTTGTGACATCTTGTATGTGATATTTTCCATGATTCAACTGGCCTTTTTGACTCTTCAATATTTTTATCATACTGCTGGCCTACCACAATAGTTTGAGGTTAAAAAGAAGTCCCACTTTTCCTTGTTCTTTTGAAAACCAAACTATAAATTATTCTGTGGAGAAAAAAGTAAGGAATTTATTTTAGAGGAATGGAGAAATAACATACTTAACACTGGGAGTGGGAGTGAGGGAGGTGGTCCTCCCAAGGAAAGAGTTCACCAAGTGCTTATTTGGTGCCAAGCAGTCATCCCTGAAAACACACAAACAAGTAACATATATGGACTCAATCAGATACATTTAGAAATGTATTCATGTAGACATATACATGTATGTATTCAATAAAAATAATTTAAAAAGAGACCAGGAATTTAAAGGAGAGTGACGATGGGTATAGGTAAAGGCTTAGAGGAAGGAAAGGAAAGGGAGAAATGTTTTAATTAAATTACAATAAAAATTGAAAAAATGTATATTAAGGCATAGTATTACATATTATTACATATTACATATAATATATAGTAGTACATATTACATATATTATAATACATAGAATTACAATACTATTTCATCGGCTAATGAAAAGAAATCTTCCTATTTGTTTTAAAGACTGTGTTCATCCTCATTATCCAAAGGAAATGATGTTGAAGGTATGTGATTATGGACCCTGAAGAACTCATCCATTTGGAAATGTCTTGGTCACTTATTTCAGTCTTTCTCAGAGTCTTTAACTGAGGACTTTACACCAGTACTCTGGCTATGATCTTCCATTTGCAGTTCTTTCTTACTTTGAGATTCTTTGTTGGCTAAAAGCATACTGAGAGCCATTTTCATACCCCCCAAATGCCACTTACCAATTCAGAAGGATGACTCATTCCTCAGTGTGTCTCTCACTGCATCTGTTTTGTCGTGAAATTCATTTGGATAGTATTCTCAACATTCTTCCAGTAATTCTCGTTTCTGAGATTCTCACGCTCTTGAACACATTATTCCCTGTATGTCAGCAAATGTAATAGTTTAGTGACATTTTGCCACATAATGTGGGTCTCCTTTCTATTATATTCTAACAGCATTTCTTTTTCTCCTTTATTCTGTTAGTGACAATAGCCTCAAAGCTCTGTAACACTCACTGCTGCCGTAATCAGAGTCCTCCGTGCTTCTAATAGCGATCTACTCAAGGTCCTAACAAATTCCTTGGAACATTTGGTCCCAAAGCCACATAATGTTCATTACTATTGGGGACATGGAAAAAAGTACTCTCTATATTACTGACTTAGAATGAGATGCAGTTTCTGCCAGTGGATCAAAACTGGAAACATATTTCTGACTTTCTTCTTGAATTTTGTTTTCTACTTAATTAAAGGGAAAAGGTAATTCATCAGATTAATTATATCGTCAATATGTTATTTCAAAAAAATGAGCCAAAAATATCTTACTGCATTTGAAAGACTATTGCATAAAAGAGAAGGAATTCGTTAACGTGTGTGGCTTAGGTAAGCTGATAAACTCTGTGGCAATCTTCATTTCTCATATTCTACACATCTCTGGATATATTCCGATCTCTGTTTTGTGTCTGTCAAGAAGATAATGATTCCACACAAATGAATTCTTTTTTTTCAAATGAGTTCTTTAAGTGTAATAAACAAGTGACTTTTAGTAAAAAGTACTAGAAACGTTATTTGCTAAAATGAGGTCTGTTCCCTTATTTTCTCTTCTCAAAAGAAGATATATTGTAATTAAAGGTTAAAAGTAATTTGACCTATACATCTAAATCTGTGTTATGTTTCTGTAGAATATTCTTGACTTTATGACTTATTTATGTTTCTTTAACAGTATCATTAATTATTAAAATGCTTTGTGTGTTATCCTATGTATCTTCCAATGGATTTAGAGTAATCTTAGGTTTGCATTTATAAAACAATGTTGGAGCTAATGTTTGTAAAATTTCAAGGAGTAGAGACTTTGACCACTTATTGAATTGAACAAAAAAGCTTTTGGGGAAAAAATAAAAAAATATCAAATAACAAGATAGAAAATTTATAATAGGTCTCTTAATGTTATCTTTCTTCATTTGTTTTCTACAGAGGGAAAAAAGGCATCGAGTTTGTGAGTGGAATAGTGAGGGATCTGGTAGGAGACGAGGGAGGGTACATTTTGATCTGAATATATTGTATGAATCAAAGATGTATTTCAATAAAATGAGGGAGAAAAGGAGTTGAAGGACACATTAAGATTGGAATTAACTCGGTGTTGGTCATTATGCTTTGGAAAATTTATATTAATTGTATTGACATTGAATTATCATATTGATTTGTTATTTACCTTTATATCTTCTGTGGTCCTACTCACCTCACCTCTGGAAATCATTAACCATTTTCTTTCTTGAAAATTTAGTCTTTTTTTAAAAAAATTCAAATTACAATTGAATGGCAAGTTATCATTTCAGTCCTTTCACATTGCATCTTGTGAATTTAAGATTTTCTCCACATCCCTTTTTTTTTTGGTTTGAAAAAGCACTTCTTAAAAGATCTAAATAGAATTTCATCCTATAAATGCAACACAATTTGTTTATACATTAAGTTTTTGAAGAACATCTTGCTTGCTTACACATTTCAATAATTTTGAATAAAGCTACTCTAAAAATCTGTATTCATGTTTTCTTGGAAAAATACTACTCTTTTGAGTGCATCTGTCTGCTTTGAATTTTCTTCCAGATATCCATTAATCCATCAACCTCCATATTAGCTGTTTACTTCAAGCATGTACCTCTTTTTGTAAGTTCCTTTACTAAAACAGCTGCCTTCACCAGAGAAGCATTTTTGTTTGTTTTGTTTGTTTGTTTGTTTGTTTTAACAGACTCTGGAATAAGGACTGTATCAACAAATTCAAGGGTCATGTTGTTTATTTTTGTGGTATATTGGGGCAACATGATGCTGATATATTTCCTTATGACAGATCAGCATAAGTTCCAAGATGAAAGACAATTAGAGAAATAAGTATAGTATTTTCTAATCCACACTAGCTATGTGTTGGCAAGAGATTCATGTGGAACATAAAGTTTTGGTTAGGAGTGAATGAACAGAACAGTGACATCTTTATCATATAATTTCTCGTTAACATTGCTAAATATGCTGGAGGATTTAATTATCAATTATTAGCATGCTTTAAAAATAATACACTCCTATGGCATCATATAAAAATACATATATCACTTACAGATTCAGAACAGACATTCTTAACAATCAAATTCCACGTTAAGCCTTGAGATCACATTACTATAAATTGTTGTATGAACAATGTCAGCATGTCTCTGGTTTTCAAATGGAAACGCAATTGACCTACAGTGGATCTCTATGAAAACAGACATTGGATGCCTACACCTGAGGCACTACACCTCCTTCAAAGAACCTCTGAGATGTCTAAACCTAAAAAATGTCTTTCAGTCTTTTACGCTTTCACATCAAATATAATTTTTACATCACTTTATCAAATATCATTCTGATTGCAATTTCCAGCAAAATAAAATTAAATTTTCTCATCTTTGATTAACTATTTACCTGCTTAAAACTTGCCTAAAACTTAAGGATGGCCACGAGTGGAACAAGCTGAGGACTCAATCATAGACAAGATCAGAAACGTGAGGGATTTTACATCCTGTAAAAAGCTTTTTACCAATGACAGAAGGGATGCAGTGAGGAAACTGGCTATGTCTTTCTGGATTTCCTGCTGTATTCTTCCTCCCTTAGAAATAAAATATAATATATCACTTTCTTCTTTCCCTTTTCCATCATTGTCCAACATTCATTCTCTCTCTCTCTTCCTCTCCCCCCACCTCTCTCTTCCCCCTCTTCTTGGCTTTTCCTTTAAAATATAATAATTGTATTTTTCAGAATACCTCATATGAGCACTGTATCCTCACTGCTTCTTAATCATGCAAGTTTGACATCTTGTGGCTAACACTCTGAAACTTAAGAAGTTTTCAACACAAACAATTTTTGTAGAAGATTCACTAATTTTTAATTTCTGAAATAGAAGTGAACCTATAACATAAAATACAAAACATATTTTATATTTATTGAATTCTATCACTAAAATTTATTTACTTTAAAAATTTAAAATTTAAAAATATTGAATTTTATTCAAAATATTGAAAAATGAAATTTGGATATGCCAAAACAAACAAATTTTTCAGTGTTTAGATTAGTGACTATTTCATCACCCAAATATCCTCTATTCCTGCTTGCTCAGTTTTCAATGTTTAGAAGCTGGTCCAAGGGAAAGTACTCAAAAATTTATCAATGTATGTTATAAACTGTTGCCCAAATTACAAGCACTTTTTTCTGTAGTACAATACAATTTTAGTGTAGAAGTCATAAATTTACATTATTCAGTAGAGATTAGTAATTATAGTTTAAAATGGAAAATAATTACTCTAGGAATTATGCATTATGTACACATTTCTATAATGACAGACAATAAGGCATGCTTTGTATAATTATAAAATTCATTTTTAAGTTGTTTATAAGTCAAGTCAACTGACTTTATTGACTTTTATTGGTAAGTAAACAGTATATGTTTAATAATAAAAGTACTTTTATTTTGTAGTATTTAAAATAACAGACATTCAAATTAACATGATAATGTGAAACTAGTAGAAGGATCATATAATGATCAGAAACACTAGTGTTATTAAGCACGTTATTAAAGCTAAACAAATAATAACAAGTTTAAAACATTTACCGTTTTAAAATATTGTGTGAATATATTAAAATTTACACATTTTCTTACTAAGAAGTTATACTTACCAGATATAAAATACTATAGTGTTCATTGAGCTGAAAAGACAGAGTTATGCCAGAATTATTCTAAGAGATCTTAATTTGATTTCATTTTTTTCTCTACTACTTAATTACATAAAACTTATATTTGATAACTGCACATAAGGTGAATTATTTTGAAGATGACAAGTACTGTTAAGGGGGTGGCTCAGCAGTGAAGAACACTTGGTACTTTTGAAGAAGACCTAAGTTTAGTTCCCTGACCCATGCCACACAACTCACAAACATCTTTGTCTCAAGTTCCAGAGGATCTGATGCTCTTCTCTAGCCTCTGTGGGCAGCTGCATGCATTTGGTACAGACACAGACATTCAGGCACAAGCAAAACACATAGGTAAAAGGATCAATTAACATATAGTGATAAGACAGAATAATATTTCCTTATTTTTGAATAGTCATTCAAATATAAAAATATAAGATTAAAGAAGATTAAAACAAAAAATCCACTAACATTGTTTTAAATTAATTAAATTCTGAAATATATTTTGAGTCATATATATATATATATATATATATATATATATATATATATAATTAAAGTGTTTTAAAACAAGAGCTAATTGAAATGTATAATGAACTGGTAAGTAAAATAAAATCTTTACAGCTCTTTGGGCCTAAGAAAATGCTATCATTTACATAATGTGGGTTTAAGCCAATGGTAAGGATCATTTTAATCTCAGAGAATATGATGGGAAATAAGATAGGGGAAGAGAAAACAGGAAACCGGAAAAGAAAAGGTTCTATAAAAAAAGATTTTGCATTGGTCATGGGAATTTCAATTACTGGAAAAGTGTCTTGCATAATAGCTTTGGAATCAATAAACCTGAATGCATAGTCTTGGGAGGAATATTGGGTGATTTTCAAGCACTGTTTGTTATAAAACAGCACAACAATGTAATAGCAGTATTGGCTATTAAGAACCCCATTGAACAAAATATTTCACTGTCAAATTCCCACAATATAGCAATCTGTGGCATTTATGCTATTCTTGGCTTCTACAAAAGTGCACAGTATTTTCTTTTATTATAAAGTAAGTAAGCTAGCACAGACTTCCTTGTGTTCTCTTACCCATTTTTTTTTGAGAAAGGCCCTTCTATGTATGTATAATAAAAATAGACAGAACTCAGTATTAATTACTTTTCATTCAATATGGTAATAAAATTTAAAATATGCAGAATTCACCATACTGATCCCAATAATCACACATTCATAAGCATGACTTGCTTGATTTAAATGAAGCTCAGATTATATAGTCTGCCTTTACATGCTCATAATACAACATTTCTAATTCTGCAGTATTAATGAAGAATAGCATTATATTTCTTTCATCTGAGACTACTAGCAATAGTGGAGAGGGTGCCTGAACTGGCTTTTCCCTATAATCAGATTAGTGAATAACCTAAATGTCATCGTAGAACCTACATCAAATTACTGATAGAAGCAGCTGCAGTGATTCACAGCCAAGCACTGGGCTAAGCTCCTGGACCTTAGTTTAGGAAAGGGAGGCGAGGTCATATGAACAATGCCGGTCAAGATCGTGACTGGGAAAACCACAGACAACTGACCCACGCTAGTGGGAGCTCATGGACTCTGGACTGACAGCTAGGGATCGTGCATTGGATGGAACTAGCTCTCTGAATGTGGTTGACAGTTATTTGACTTGATCTGTTACAGGAGAGAGCTTGTCAGTGGAACCAGGACTTATCCTGGATGCATTAACTGGCATTTTGGAGACCATTCCCTGTGATAGGATACCTTTCTCAGACTTGATAAAGGGAGAAGGGGCTCGGTCCAGCCTCAACTTAGTATAGTAGACTTTGTTGACTCCCAAAGGGAGCCTTACCTCATCTGAGGAGTGAGTGAGTGGTGGGATAGAGGGAGGTGGGAGAACCAAAATAGGGGAGGGAGGAAGAAATAGGGCTAGTAAAGGAATTTCAATTAAGAGACATTAGAAAATATAAATAACAAAGTAGTAACATTTGACTTTTACAAGCAATTAAGATTCATGAATCCTTATCAAAAGAATCCTTATTATTTTAATACAACTGAGTTTTTTATATTACTTAATATGATTTTGATTAGGTTGTTGCTACTGTGCAAAATAATATATTAAGATTTAGTTTTAATTTTGGCCTTGATAGGATATTAGTTTCAGCTGTTGTATTAAACTTCTGTTAAAAAATACTCCACTTACAATAACATAGCTGATCATTTTTAAGTCTTGCATAAAATATTTTACTTGTTAGATATTTAATAGCATAAAAACTTCTTTACTTATACCCTCAATATATTTAGTATTTAGTTAAATCATCAAATTTCAATTGCTGATTTTACTATAACAAATTTGGGGTTCCTACATGACATTCTTTTCTGTGTATTTTCCAGCCAGTGGAGCCTTTTGGACCTGATGTTTTTGAGGAAAAATGCAAAATTGCTGAATGTATATTAAATAAAAATATTTGGCAGGGAAATGTGCTTGCTACATGGTGGGATTTTCCCATTACTAAGAATACTGTGATGAATCTGAAAGTCCTATTTCCAATTTTTTTCCAAGTAAAACTACCAGTAAAGCAGACTGAGGCCAATAAACTATTCAGCTATCCAAGTCATTCAAAAAATGTCAATCCTTCCTTACTGTTGACAAATCTCAACTTAGAAGCTCAGCTTTACACTACTGGATGGTAGCATGAAAGACTGACATATGTTGTAATGTGTTTTTATTTTTTTCCTGAGGCTCTGACTTCAATAGAGACAGTGATTAAACAATAAATAAAAGATTAGTTGCCGGCTACTCAACATTTCCAACTTCCAGCTTGTTTTTTTTTTCTATGATTACAAATACTTTGAGCGAACTGATATCTAGATGAAACATTTTTTAAAAATGCCCAACTTTCAAAGGTTAAATTTTATTATTTTGGAAATTTCAAAAGGTTACATTTTGCCTTGGTGAAAAGACATCTCCGCAGCTGATCAATATTCACACAATAAGGAAAGAACTGTAGCTGAAAGTAGAATTGAGGCAAAATCAGCCACTACTCCTTAAGTGATTAATTATCAACGTTACCCATGGCCTGTTACGATAGCAAATAGAGACTGCTTGAACAGACATAAAATAATAATAAAAATGCCTGTTAATAACAGTAACACAGACTAACTCTAGCTTGATTTGGTCCTTCTGTGGTTTGCAGATATCTCCGACTTTTCTTCCTGTAATGTTTCAAAAAGCACAGAGAATGCTGCCATAAACAAGGGAAGAAGAAATAAAAAGTAGCTACAGAGAACAATTTGATTATTGGACTAACATATTCAGATAATTTTAAATATAATTTCAAGAAAAATTCAGCATACAGATTTTAAATAGATCCTTATGAATTATAAAGCAAGCCTTATATCTTATTTATGCCAACCATTAATCAACTATCTCAAAAATATGTCTTAGTGTGTTAAATAGGTATTACAACAAATGAAAAAAAAATTCTTCAAACAAATTGAAACAGCTTTCGCCACCAACAATACATGCTAAGCAGTATAATTCTCTGAGTACACAGTGATTTTCATACCTATTTTTTATTTCTGTCCATAAAAGATAGGATACAGTGAAGATTCATTTCATGATAAATATGCTTGACATATTTGAAATAGAAGCCTTTTAGGATCCAAGTGTGTCTTTAACTGGATTGTGTGAGAGAAATGTTCATCTTTCTCGATTTAAATCAGCTGTTTCTAATTGGTTCTGTTTCTCTGGACCTCCCCAACATAAAGACCCATGTTTGCTAACCAGAAAAATACAGAAAAATATCTAGAAATGTATATGCAATAAAAACAATGCATAAGAAGTCCATAACACTTAATGAAACCAGATGAAGCTAAATATAACAAAATACATGCTATCTACGTTAATACATTATGAATTCTCTATGAGAATTTATTAAAGCTACCAAAGTTGTCCTCAATGATATTGTAATAATATTTTGTTTGTAATCTAAAAAATAAAGCTTGCCTGAATATCGGAGTGCAGAACTAAACCACTAGTTAGCCATAAAGGCCAGGCAGTGATGGCACACACTTTTAATTCCAATACTCGGGAGACAGAAGGTCTCTGTGAATTCAAGGCCATCTTGTGCCACACAAGATTCATCCACTCTAAAAGAGAATAAAGGCAGGTGGTGGTGGCTCACATTTTTAATTCCAGTAATTGGCAGTCACACTCCTTTAATCACATCACTAGAAAGGTGGAAACAGGAAGGGCAAAGAGAGGACTATAAACTGGGAGGAGACAGGAGCTCAACGGCTATCTGAGGAAAGGTGGAGACAGATGCAGTCTGAGGATTGGTAGAGACCGTTTTGTCCCCTCTGTCTGAAGATTCGAGAGGTTAAAGGTCTGTCTAATGTTTGGTCTCAGTGGCTCTATTTCACCCTCTAATATCTGATTCCAACTTTTTGTTTAATAAGACCAGTTAGAATTCATGCTACATGTTATGGCATTGAGCATGTTAGGTTATCATCAGACGGTCACTGGAATCTAAAATATTATCATCTCCATGAATGGACATTAATTAGAATCCACATTGAGAGAATTTTTCCATAGAGAAGTTCCATGATTTTAGCAAATACAGGAATCACAGCAGATCTTTCCTCATTTATATAAGTTACACTGGCATATGGAACCTCCCTTGCATCATTATTAATTTACAAATTTACAATTATAAAAGAGGGTCATTTGTAGAACTCCAGTATTCATTGGTTATGATTAGTCAACTATACTGTACTTGCTTTGGGAATTTTTAATTAGAATTATTTGAGGAAAAACTAAATTTCTGATTAGTCATACTCATGTTGAAAGAATTATGAGAAAAATTAGCAATGCTATTCATAGATAAGAACAACTTATTCTTTCATTCAAAAAATATATCTATTAAATCAAATTTTTAAATTTTTGTTTAAAAAATTTTTAGACAAATACATATTTAGTTTAACTGATACACACACACATACTATATATATATATATATATATATATATATATATATATATATATAATCATTCCTATAAGTAGCAGACTGAAACCATCTTTTTCATTGATATTAGAAATCAGACTATTTGGTATTAACATATAATTAATACTTTCCTTATTCCTGCCTTAGCAACCCTGTACTAGGGAGAAAACTATGTGGAGTGCCAAAAATATGGGCCAATTTTTACCCTGTTTGACGGTTAGAGAGTTTGGAGGTTTTTCAAATGATTGACAAGTATAGTTGTGCATCCCAACTCAGGATGTGATTGCTAGCCTTCTTTTAACATTAAAATAGCTCATTTAAGTGAGTCCATGCCATCTTAGTAGGTGATCAAAACAAGGAAATCTACTTTTGCTCTTTTATTTTAAACTATGACCTCACCTGGGGTGGGGGCGACCTTCAAGACATGTGTTCTAGAGTAGCTTTGCTACCTAGACAAGACAATGCTAATGATTTGATGTCTCATAGTGATAAAGCAACTGACTGTGTGAGTTATTCTTTGTTTTTGTTTTTTTTTTGAAAGTAATTTTATTAAATTATAAAAGTTTCCATTTCTGCCCCTCTTCCCAACACCCTCCCACTCCCCCCACTCTCTCTCCTCCTCCCTCTTTGTCCCTTAGGGCAGTCAGGGTTTCCTGCCCTGTGGGAAGTTCACGTTCCTCCCCCCTCCCTCCAGGTCCAGGAAGGTGAGTATCCAAACAGACTGGATCCCCAAAATCCAGTATATGCAGAGGAAACGAGTCCCAGTGGCATAGTCAATGGCTTTTCAGAAAGACTTCGGGCCAGCCACATTCAGAGAATCTGGCCAAATTCCAAGAATCTGGTTAGATCACGTCCTCATTCAGTCCCAGGCCAATTGGCCTTGGTAAACTCTCATTAGATCCGTCCCCTTGTATCAGTGGGTGATAGCATCCCTCGCAGTCCTGATTTCGTTTTTCATGTTCGTCCTCCTTCTGCTCCTCATTTGGACCTTGGGGGGCTCAGTCCGGTGCTCCAATGTGAGTCTCCGTCTGTATCGCTGTCCTTCGCCAGATGAAGGATCTATGGTGATAAGCAAAATATTCATCAATATGGTTATGGGCCAAGGCCGGTTCAGGCACCCTCTTCTCTGTCCAGAGAACAATCTGGGGATCTCTCCTTGGACCTGGGATCCCATATATAATCAAGTCTCCTGTAAACCCTAAAATGACTCCCTTAGTTGAACTATATTCTTCCCTGATCCCATACTCATCCTTCCACCCTCCCCCCCATCCCAGGCCAACGAGCTTTCCCCATTCCTACCCTACTCCCTTCTCTCTAACCCTCTCCCCTTCCAACAACCCTCCCACCCCCCCCACCCCCCCCCCCCGATGCACCCGAGGTTACCTGGGACTCTTGTCTATTTCCTACCTCCTGGCTGATAGCTAAATAATCTTCATCAGGTTCATCTTCTTATTTAGCTTCTCTAGGATCACGAATAATAGGCTCAAAGACCTTTAATTATGGTTAGAATCCACTTATGAGTGAATACATACCGTGTTCCTCTTTTTGGGTCTGGCTTACCTCACTCAGTAAAGCGTTTTCTATGTCCATCCATTTGCATGCAAATTCAAGATGTCATTGTTTTTTACCGCTGAGTAAAACTCTAATGTGTATATGTTCCACACCTTTTTTAACCATTCTTCTATTGAGGGGCACCTAGGTTGTTTCCAGGTTCTAGCTATTACAAATAGTGCTGCTATGAACATAGTAGAACAAATGCTTTTGTAGAATGTTAGGGAATCTCTTGGGTATATTCCCAAGAGTGGAATTGCTGGGTCCTGAGGGAGGTTGACTCCCAGTTTCCTGAGAAACCGCCACACTGATTTCCACAGTGGCTGCACAAGTTAGCATTCCCACCAACAATGGATGAGTGTTCCTCTCACCCCACATCCTCTCCAGCATAGGCTATCGTTGGTGTTTTTGACTTTAGCTGTTCTGACAGGTGTAAGATGGTATCTCAAAGTGGTTTTGATTTGAATTTCCCTGATCGCTAAGGAGGTTGAGCATGACCTTAAGTGTCTTCTGGCCATTCGAAGTTCATCTGTTGTGAATTCTCTGTTCAGTTCAGTACCCCATTTTTTAATTGGGTTAATTAGAGTTTTAGTGTCTAGTTTCTTGAGTTCTTTGTATATTTTGGAGATCAGACCTTTGTCTGATGAGGGGTTGGTGAAGATCTTCTCCCAGTCAGAAGGCAGCCTTTTTGTCTTACTGACAGTGTCCTTTGCTTTACAGAAGCTTCTCAGTTTCAGTAGATTCCATTTTTTCATTGTTTCTCTTATTGTCTGTGCTACTGGGGTCCTACTTAGGAAGAGGCCTCTTGTGCCTATATCTTGTAGACTACTTCCCACTTTCTATTCTATCATGTTCAAAATGGACGGATTAATGTTGATGTCTTTAATCCATTTGGACTTGATTTTTGTGCATGGTGATAAATATGGATCTACTTTCATTCTTTTACAGGTTGACATCCAGTTATGCCAGCACCATTTGTTAAAGATGCTTTCCTTCTTCCATTGTGTACCTTTAGCTCCCTTGTCGAAAATTAGGTGTGCATAGGTTTGTGGGTTAATATCTGGGTCTTCTATTCGATTCCATAGGTCGACTTCTCTGTTCTTATGCCAATGCCAAGCTATTTTCAATACTGTAGCTCTGTAATAGAGTTTGAAGTCAGGGATGGTAATGCCTCCAGAAGTTCTTTTATTGTATAAGATTGTTTTGGCTATCCTGGGTTTTTTGTTTTCCATATAAACTTGATTATTGTTCTCTCAAGGTCTGTGAAGAAGTTTGATGGGATTTTGATGGGGATTGCATTTAATCTAGATTGCTTTTGGTAGAATTGCCATTTTTACTATGTTGATTCTCCCAATCCAAGAGCAGGGGAGGTCTTTCCATTTTCTGGTATCCTCCTCAATTTCTTTCTTCAAAGACTTAAAGTTCTTGTCAAATAGGTCTTTCACTTCCTTGGTTAGAGTAATTCCAAGATATTTTATGCTATTTGTGGCTATCATGGAAGGTGATGTTTCTCTGATTTCCCTCTCTGCTTCTTTATCCTTTGTGTGTAGGAGGGCCACTGATTTTTTGAAGTTGATCTTATATTCTGCCACGTTACTAAAGGTGTTTATCAGCTGTAGGAGTTCTTTGGTAGAGTTTTTGGGGTCACTTATGTATACTATCATATCGTCAGCAAGTAACGAAAGTTTAACTTCATCCTTTCCAATCCGAATCCCCTTGATCTCCTTATGTTGTCTTATTGCTATTGCTAGAACTTCAAGCACTATATTGAAGAGGTATGGAGAGAGTGGACAGCCTTGTCGCATTCCTGATTTTAATGGAAAGGCTTTGAGTTTCTCTCCATTCAGTTTGATGTTAGCTGTCGGCTTGCTGTATATTGCTTTTATTATATTTAGGTATGATCCTTGTATCCCCAGTCTCTCCAACACCTTTATCATAAATAGGTGTTGAATTTTGTCAAATGCTTTTTCAGCATCTATTGAGATGATCATATGGTTTTTTTCTTTCAGTTTATTTATATGATGGATTACATTGATAGATTTGCGTATGTTGAACCAGCCCTGCATCTCTGGAATGAATCCGACTTGATCATAATGGATAATTTTTCTAATGTGTTCTTGGATTCGGTTTGCCAGTATTTTATTGAGAATTTTCGCGTCGATGTTCATGAGTGAGATTGGCCTGTAATTCTCTTTCTTGGTTGTGTCTTTGTGTGGTTTTGGTATTAGGGTAACTGTAGCTTCATAAAAGGAGTTAGGCAATGACTCTTCTGCTTCTATATTGTGGAATACGTTAAGGAGTATAGGTATTAGCTCTTCCTGGAAGTTCTGGTAGAATTCTGCATTGAAACCATCTGGTCCTGAGCTTTTTTTGGTAGGGAGATTTTTGATAACAGCTTCTAATTCTTCGCGACTAACAGGCGTATTTAGATTGTTCACCTCTTCTTGGTTAAACTTTGGTATATTGTACTTATCTAAAAAAAATGTCCATTTCTTTTACATTTTCCAACTTTGTGGCATATAAACTTTCATAGTAAGATCTAATGATGCTCTGAATTTCCTCTGTGTCTGTGGTTATGTCCCCCTTTTCATTTCTGATCTTATTAATTTGCATGTTCTCTCTCTGCCGTTTGATTAATTTGGATAGGGGTTTGTCAATCTTGTTGATTTTCTCCAAGAACCAGCTTTTTGATTCATTGATTCTTTGGATTGTTTTCTGTGTTTCTATTTTGTTGATTTCAGTCCTCAGTTTGATTATTTCCAGTCTTCTAGACCTCCTGGGTGAATCAGCTTCTTTTTTTTCTAGAGCTTTCAAGTGTGCTGTTAAGTCTCCAATGTGTGCTTTCTCCGTTTTCTTTAATTGGGCACTTAGTGCTATGATCTTTCCTCTTAGCACTGCCTTCATAGTGTCCCATAGGTTTGAGTATGTTGTGTCTTTGTTTTCATTAAATTCAAGGAAGAGTTTAATTTCTTTCTTTATTTCTTCCTTGACCCAGGGGTGATTTAGTAGTTGACTGTTCAACTTCCATGAGTTTATTGGCTTCATGGGGGTACCATTGTTGTTGAATTCTAATTTTAGTCTATGGTGATCTGACAAGACACAGGTGGTTACTAATATTTTTTTGTACCTGTGGAAGTTTGCTTTGTTACCGAGTATGTGGTCAATTTTCGAGAAGGTTCCATGAGCTGCAGAGAAAAAGGTATATTCTTTCCTATTTGGGTGGAGTGTTCTATAGATGTCTGTTAAGTTCATTTGATTCAATAACTCCAATAAATCTCTTAATTCTCTGTTTGGTGTCTGTCTGATTGACCTGTCCATTGGTGAGAGAGGAGTGTTGATGTTTCCTACTATTAGTGTGTGTGGTTTGATGACTGCCTTGAGTTCTAGAAGAGTTTCTTTTACATATGTGGGTGCCTTTATATTAGGAGCATTGATATTCAGGATTGAGTCTTCCTCCTGATGAATTGTTCCAGTTATGAGTATGAAATGTCCATCTCCATTTCTTCTGATTGATTTTAGTTTGAAGTCGATTTTGTTAGATATTAGAATGGCCACACCCGCTTGTTTTTTAGGTCCATTTGCTTGGAAAACCTTTTCCCAACCCTTTACTCTGAGTAGGTGTCTGTCTTTGTGGTTGGTGTTTGTTTCTTGTAAACAGCAGAATGTTGGATCCTGTTTTCATATCCAATCTCTAAGTCTGTGCCTCTTTATAGGTGAATTGAGTCCATTGATATTAAGTGATATTAATGACCAGTGGTTGTTGACTCCAGTCTTTTTTTTTTTTTGGTAGTAGAGTGTATATGTTTTCCTTCTTTGATTTGTGCATGTGAATGGTTGCTAGATGTTTGAGTTATTGTAGGCAGTGTTGGGAATGTTGGATTCCTTCGGTTGTGATTTTCCTTCTAATATTCTCTGTAAGGCTGGATTAGTAGCTACGTATTGTTTAAATTTGTTTTTATCCTGGAATATTTTGTTTTCTCCGTTGATAGTGAACAATAGCTTGGCTGGGTATAGTAGTCTGGGTTTGCATCCATGGTCTCTTAGTTTCTGCAGTACCTCTATCCAGGATCTTCTGGCTTTCATGGTTTCCATAGAGAAGTCCGGTGTAAGCCTGATAGGTTTACCTTTATAAGTTACATGACCTTTTTCCTTTGTAGCTCTTAAAATTTTTTCTTTAATCTGTATGTTTTGTGTTTTGATTATTATATGGTGAGGGGATGTTTTTTTTCTGATCCAGTCTATTCGGTGTTCTGTATGCTTCTTGAACCTTCATAGGAATATCGTTCTTTAGGTTGGGAAAGTTTTCTTCTATAATTTTGTTGAATATATTTTCTGGGCCTTTGATCTGCAGTTCTTCTCCTTCTTCAATCCCTATTATTCTTAGAATTGCTCTTTTTATTGTGTCCCAGATTTCCTGAATGTTTTGTGAAGAGAATTTGTTGGATTTGCCGTTTTCTCTGACCAGAGCATTTATGTTCTCTATGGTATCTTCAGAATCTGAGATTCGTTCTTCTATCTCTTGTATTCTATTGGTTATGATTGTTTCTGTAGTCTCCGTTCGTTTACCTAGGTTTTCCATATCCAGCCGGTTCTCAGTTTGTGTTTTCTTCATTGCCTCCATTTCAGTTTTCAATTCTTGAACTGTTTCTTTTACTTGTTTGATTGTTTTTTCTTGGTTTCTCAGGGTCTCATTCACGGATTTACCTATTTCTTCAAACTTTTTGTTATATTTCTCATCTATTTCTATACTCATTTCTTCAAACTTTTTGTTATATTTCTCATCCAATTCTTTAAGGGAGTTATTCATATCCTGTTTAAGGGAATCTATTGCTTTCATAATGGCACTTTTTCCCACTTCTTCTGGGTTAAGGTGTTCAAGTCCTTCTATTGTAGGATCCTTGGGATCTGGTGTTTTCATGTTGTTTTTCAGATTGTTGGATGAGGTCTTGCCTTGGCGTCTGCCCATCTCTTACTTCAAATGTTCTCTATTGAAACTTCTGTTACCGGGTCAGGTTCCCTTCTTGGGCAGGGACTTCACTGACAGAATGCCCAGCTTTCCTCAGGCAGGCTATTGAAGCACAGGCACTCCCTCTTTCCGGGATGCACTTACAATGCAGGCTCAGCTTGCAAGGCAGCTGAGCTGGGAGAAATATAGGAATTCGTACCTGGATTGGAGCTGGGATGGCAGGCGGGCGGGGGGAGCCAGCACTGCAGGGCGACCTGGGCGTTTATGGGGTCGGGGAACGCCCAAGCTCCTCTGAGTTATTCTTTGTATCGTGTTAATAAAATCTTTTGTTACCTTCTCCCCCGCCACCGCGCACCCCATTTACATTGGTTATAAAAGCTCTGGAAAAATAAACGCAGGTGATTCCAGTAATCACTGAAATACCCTCCCAGTATTATTTTATGGTTTCTGTCTTATTATCTTAATGTGTCTTCATATTCTTACTTATACTTCTAAAATTCCCATGCCCCTACCCTGGCAAGAGATATTTTTGTCGAGGCCAGTCTTCAACAACTCTTAATTCTTTTCAAACAAAAAATTATTATAATTTCATAAAGAACTCTAAGCAAAAGTTATGTAGGCAAGTGTTTTCCAATTCTGACCAATACAAATGATAAGAATTAAAATTAAACTGTATTTTTGGCTTATGAGAATTACTTGTGTGTTATTAAGCACTGGGTATTGAGAAAAAAATATTAAATCCAAACATAGCATGACAAACACACACATCTATATTATAATCACCTCTAAACGCTGATTTGGGTTCAGGGAAAGAGCAACATTCATTCATTTCTGGCAAGCATTTCAGCTGGTGAGACGATTATGCAACTTATTATGTGCATGGCTGAAGAAAATAAGCACAGGAATACCATATAGGCCTGTCGCTCCTCAGTGTGCCATGGAAGGTGTGTCCATCATCGCAACACAGAGGGACTTGCATATCCGTGTGTGCGGATGAAAAGGCTATACTAGCCAAAATATGCATCCATCTTATATAACTGCCAATTACTGAATGGATAGAAAAATGTTATATGTAAAGCAGAATTGGAGATATGAAACAAAAATAGAAATTATGGCATTCATAGGGGAAGAAATAGAATTATAAGTCATTTAGTGAAGGTAAACAATCCAGACTCAGAAAGACAAATATTCCACAAATATCTGATGAGCTATATAGAGCGCAAACGTGTACACTGTACAGGGAGAGGAAGACGTCTGGAGAGAGGAAGGAGAAGGGTGGAGAGAGTAATGAATATATGTGCCCTGAAAACACGTAAGGATGTTGTTGGAGGAACCAAAACAGTGAATGTGGGTGATGAGACTGAGATAATGAGGAAAATGTCACAGTGAGGGCAGAAAAAGTACTGTGTGTATGTAATCCTGCTTCTGGGGAGAAAGAAACAGGTGCTTTCCTAGGAATGGAGGACCAAAGAGCCTAGGTCAAATCTAGTGCATCCCGTACAATAAGAAACAGGGTGGTGGCAAGTTAGAAGTAATACCTAAAATTAAGTCTGTCATCCACATGCTTGTTAAATTATATACATACATACATACATATATTCATACATAATACGTATGCATACTCATGCAAAAACAACCAAAAAATCTTTTTATATAATAACTGTAAGATTAGTAGAATAGAAAAATAACACACAAAGTACGCAAAATACTGAAAATATCAAAACACAAACCAAGTTTGTTAAAAATCTGAAATTATTGCTTGAAAGTGTAAGTTATAAAGAAAAACAATCTAGCAATATTTAGAATAACAGATAAATCAATAATTCAGGCTTATCTTTTACAAAGAATTGTTATAAACAATTTCTGTCAACCTTTCTGATAAAGCTTTAAATTTTGAATAGTGGTAGAACCACAATAATGAATAGGAAATATGCAAATATGTATATTATATACATAAAATTTTAAATTAATACTAGATTTTACATGTATGGTTTCAAGTTCTATTTTTTATTTATGTTTTAAGCAATATTTTCTCATTTTACAATCCAATCCCAGTTTCTTCCCTCTTCCCCCCCTCCTTCCACTTCCTCCCACCCTCTCCCCACCCTACCCCCATCCACTCTGAGAGGGTAAGTCTTCCCATGTGGAGGCATCAAAGTCAGGAAATCACTTTGAGGCAGAAACAAGGCCCTCCCTCCTTATTTTGGCTGAGCAAGGTATTCCTTCAAAGAGAATGATCTCAATCCTTCCCACTGTCAGTGACCCCACAGACTAATACAGTCACACACTGTCGTCCACATTCAAAGGCTCTTGTTTGGTCCTATACAGGTTTCCCTGCTGTCAATCACAAGTCAGTGAGCTACCACTAGCTCAGGTAAGCTATTTCTGTGGATATCCCAATCATGGTCTTGACTCCTTTGCTCATATTATCGCTTTTTCCTCTCTTTGATTGGACTCTGGGAACTCAGCCCAGTGCTAGCTGTGGATCTCTACATCAGCTTCCATCAGTTGCTGGATGAAGTTTCTATGGTGACAATTAAGGTAGTCATCAATCCGATTACAGGAAAAGACCAGTCCATGTGCCCTCTCCTCTCAAGTTCTGTTTTTACACTGTTGCATACTAATGCATACAATGAGAAATTCAAAAAAGCAAAAATTTAGTGTATTACAATATGAGTGCATGACACATTTTTTCTTTTGTGTCTCTGCTTCACCCTTTTAATGAAGTTATTATGTCAAATACAGAAGGCATCTGAAAATAACGAACAAAATAATCCATAATTAAATTAAACATTCCTTTACACCAAAATAGCTGACTATGGAAAACCCTTCTTCCTTCACATGTGTGAGCCTTAAAGACATGAGACTAAAAGCACCCATAGAAGTCCTTCCTCATCATGGATTCACTAGCATTAGTATATATATATATATATATATATATATATATATATATATATATATATATATATTAGTATATATATATACTAATAAAAGTGATTCTGAACCCCATCTTGAAAATTGGAACTAGAAACCAAGATCCACCTCCACAATTCACCATATTGATATTATAAAAGTGGAACGGAGTGTCTGACACTTTATAATCTGATATTGTTTGTGTTTTTCCTTTTTTTAAAGTTAGTTACTATGATTTTCTTCCATACCCTTCTGCTCTGTCCACATATTAGACATACTAATATATATATTAGGCATATATAATGTCTAATGTATATTGTCTAATGAATATTATATACATTACAAAAGTTGTCGTGGAACATTGTTTAGAACTTGTGGTTCTAGACAGACTTTTGCGAGTCTGGACTTTGGATGATGATGTTCCAGATACTTAGAGCTCTTCCAAATCACTCCACTGTGGTAACTTTCCAACACCATTTTAAATCTGCCAAGTTATTATGCTCTGATTTAATTTCTAAATATGTAGGATGGGCATATTTTCTAGCTATATTATGATTTTCAGTAACCTATGACTAGCCAGATATTCAGGCTGTGATGTTATTTCCAAATACTTTTAGGCATGCCAACATGGCATACTCTGATTTAATTCTCAAATAGTTAAGAATATGCCAGATTGTGGGAATATAAATGTACTGCCAGAATAGTGAATTTCTTGGGAGGATCTGATCATAAGAGCAGATCACTTTCTAATCTATAGGCTTACATGATAATTTATATACTTCTCTTTTTCCCCCAAGGAACTGGGAATTTTAATTATTCTGACAAGCATTTTATCAGTTTTAAACCTCAGGATTTCAATAATAGGAGGTCACAGTTGTATAGGGTAATTGTTAAGAACAATATGAATTCAAACTTTCAAAATTAATTTATTGCTTCCCTACCCCTTACCAAATTAACTTTACTTTGTGACTCTGCTGTTTAAATGAAGCAATAGACTGCTATTCCTTCTCCAGTTGGAAATGTCACCAACTATTCTTCCTTGCTCTGTGTCTATGCTTAAAATTTGGCAAATTCTTACAGATCCTGTTGTAATGTCAAACATAGACTCAATGCTTGTGTTTCATTTTCTATGGCAATAATAAATCAGATTTGGATAAACTGTTTGTAAGTTCATAAGAGCTTTTTAAATGTTATATGGATATTGGACAGCCTGTCTAGTTCATTAAAGCCTTCTATGGTTATGATCAAGATATAGGCCACTCTTCATTGCATTTCAAGCTATAGGCAGACCCAGAGAAGTGAAAAGCAGACATATTTGTGGAGAAATTAGCTTTGTCAATGAATATGGAGCCTTAAACAGGAACAAATATCAGAGAAATAAGATACATAAAAAAGCAGCGTATATATCAATGCTGAAGCCTGTAGCTAAGTAACTAATGGTTATCGACAAAGTGTGGTCACCTTGAAACATGAAAACAATTCCAAGTCTCTTGCCTTGGTCCCCCAAAGAGACAAATATAGGTGATCTGTACTAAATGCCTGGCAATATGTCTTCAAGATAATCAAGGAGAGGCGTTTTGTTAGGACACTTCAATTCATATTTCAAATTGATAATATTCTTTCTCATTTTTGATGAATAATGAGGAAAATATTGGCTTTATAGGAAATTGGAGAGTTGTGTTGATAACTAAAATAGAATGCAAAGTTATACTGTAGGCTATATTTGGTTTCTTTTGAAGGATCATTGAAATAGATGTGGGCCAACAAATAAATATAATATATATATTTCATTGATGGATGATCTCGATAGTTTGGTTTACAGCATAATGATATTGAGTTATTGGGACCTTAAAACCTTAAAATGATACCTCCATCATGATATTCCACAGACAGAAAACATTAATGCGTCAAAGACCTTGCTAGTTCCTGTAAATGTATGTTGATATAAAACAATGAGCCTGGTCCAGGCCTGGCCCTTTTTGTTATCCCACCTTATCTTTGTTGAATTTCTGCTGTGTTTTACCTCCTGCTATGCCTTGTTACAAAAGAGATTTTCATCACCACTGTCAGAAAGGTAAGCACTTCCTAAATGTAACAAATCTTAGGCTATTTTGTAATTTATTAAACTGAGGGGAAACTAGCTTGAGATAATTTCATAGATAGTTATAAACTGCAAACATTGATACACGAACTATTCACAGTGAAACTACTGATGAAGCAATATCTAAGTTCATTTTGAAAATGAAATATGGAGAAGATAAACAAAATATTGGGAGGTTGGTGTAATATTGATTGAAATTGAACAAATAAATATTTTCTATAATACTTAAGTATTGAAAAATAAAACATCCATCATCGTCCACTAACTCGGTGTATTCAATGATTCAAGCTATAATGATGGAGAGTTATTTGTTTGCTGATTACTGGCTAGTAAGTGTTTTTTGTCATTGTATTATATTGCACAATCAAGGAATGGGAGGTAAAAAAAGAAACATGAGAGAAATACTGTGTAGAAATAGCAGGAGCTTGTTGTGGGGATTGAAGAATCAGCAAATCTCTGCAAAAGTCATGTTTGAATCTTGACCTGGATAAACTGAGGAAGTCAACCATGATGAAGTGTAGATAGAAATATTCCTGTCAGAAAAAAATACGTTATATAAATGTTAACAGAATATCTGTCTTGAAAAAGTACCACGTGTGACACATAACATAAAAAGAAAAATCACTATAATAAAATGGAGGACTATAACAATTAAATTCTGCAACATATGGAAAACGAGCAAATATCCAAGATGTATAAACCCTCAGCCAGTGAAAACTGTACATTGCTAATCCATCAACTAACACAGATGCTCCAATATGACTAAGAAGCTAAAGCAAATACAATAAAATGTGGGGTTTCTTTACATTTTGCACATTTAGAGACTCTATGTTTACGCTGAAAAATAGTGTTATTGCTAAAAAGGAAAGCTGTTTTCAATTTAAAACCAAAGTTAGTTTATGAATCACCATTGTGTTTATGCTATGGATAGTTTCTTTTGTAAAAAATTTCACTCCAGTTATATATGGAAATAGAGTGCTTATCTTCCTTTCAAAAATGAGAGTCCTCCATTACCTTTTGCTTTTTCATTACAAATATTTCTACTGAAATCTATTAAATTGCTACACTGTCTTCTGTTATCATCAGACTATGAAGTATATTGAGACAATTATATCTGCAATGATTGTTTTCAGCATGTGAAATAGGCAGAAAACTATGTTAGGAAGATATTGAAAGCTACTAAAGGTAAATCTTATGATCTCACTGATTTCTGATTCAAACTTGCAAAGTCATTAATTAATATTTAACTGACTATAATCAGAATAGGGTAATGATAAGTACTACAAGCAATAATAGAAAGCATTCATAGAATTTAAATTACAAAAAATGCTATTTAAGGTAAGCTAATGTAAAGTTTACTTAAGTTATACGTAGTAAATAAGAGAGGTGAATATAAAACAAAATATCTGCTTATATATAAAACTGATTTTAAAAAAACAGCATTTCTAATGAACTGGAAAGGTGACTCAGCTATTTAGAACACTTCCAGACTTCTGGAAGGTTCTGTATTCAATTCATAGCACCCATATCAGATGAGTTCCAACCATGTGTAATTCAAGCTCCAGAAGATTAAATGCTCTTGTCCTCTGTGTTTATCTGCAATCATGCATTTAGCTGTATGAGTGTGTACATGCATGTGTGTGTGTGTGTGTGCATGCACGCATGCATGCTTACACATGATTAAAAATAATAAAAACAAATATTTTCTTTTAAAAGACACTTTTAGGCATATAGAAATACTGTGTAAAATGTGAAAAAAGCAAGAAAGAATGGACACAAGATTCTGTAGACTCATTGGGAAGGAAAAACATGATTTACTATGTTTGTACATTTTATATACCATGCATTATAATAAATGAATTCTTTTCATCATAGGAATATTTGTTTTGATCATGTATTGTGATAAAAGAATGATTTGTTGCCTCCTGTTTGTTAAGGTCAGGGAACCAATGTTTTGAAAACTAAACTTGCTTTTTTCCCTGCTTTTTTCACCTTCCTTTCTGCCTCTCATTAGAAAAGTACAGGCTTCTAAAAAATAACAACCTAGTATGACAAAATAAAAACAATAAGCTAAAACTTCAAGGACTTACATTTTTATTATCATTTATGGAATCATGTATTTTATGTCAATATTTGGTTATCGTTCATTTCAGAACATAACAACGTTAAATGCTTAAATTTACTATATTTAAACAATCAGTAGGGATGTGAATCTTACTTACGTTGGAACTATAATGAATTTAGAAATAACTCACAGTGATTCAGTGTGGTGATGCATGCTTTTAATCCCAGCACTTGGCAGGCAAAGGCAAGAGGAGCTCTGTCCACTCAAGGCCAGTCAGATCTATAATGCTAGTTTCTGGACAATCAGAACTACTCAATAGAGAATTTCTGTCTCAAAAACAGTAAGGAAGGAAGGAAGGAAGGAAGGAAGGAAGGAAGGAAGGAGGGAGGGAGGGAGGGAGGGAGGGAGGGAGGGAGGGAGGGAGGCAGGGAGGGAGGGAGGGAGGGAGGGAAGGAAGGAAGGAAGGGAGAGAGACAGAGACAGAGAGGAAAGAAAGGGAGAGGTGTAGAGGCATTTCAACTGTATTGTAATAAATAAAGACTGCCTGAAGATATGAGACTAAAAGAGTCCCACTGCTCAGCCTTACGGATCAGATTATGATGACACACACCTTTAATCCCAGGAGCCACACTAGTTACCATAGACAATGGGTGGTGCATGCCTTTAACGACAGTGGAGCGTGCCTTTAATCCAAGACTCTAAAGAGGATTATAAAATGGGAAGAAACAACTGTCAATGGACAATCTCATTTTGAGATTCCTGGAAGCAAGATAGCCCTTTTGATCTGAGGTCGAGGTAAGAGCCAGTGGCTGGCTGCTTTATTTTCAGATATTCATGTTGAACCTCAAATTTTCTCTCTTGGTTTTTATTAATCATGTTTCAGAGATGGGGTAGGGAGGGAAGGAGAAAGAAAGGGAGAGAGGGAGATACAAAGAGCTCTCAATGAGTTGCTGCTAACACTGATCCTCAAAACTTATCAATAAGGGTTTAATGACTTTACTTAAAAAGCTGTTTTACAGTTTATAAAATAATTATAACTGCTAATCTCGGGGAAGCAAATAGGCAATCCAATTTTGATTGGATTTCAGTTTTGTTTTTGAGTTATGGTATTTGCTGAAATGAAACTCTAAATTGTGCTGTGCAGAAGTGATGATCCTTCCTTTAAACTCAAGTGAAACTGGAAAGTTAAGGGAGTTTATTTTCATGTTAATCTCTTAAAAGTCTTTGATTCTCCAATTCATTGGGATATTAAACATTTTCTTTTCTCTTCCATTTTGTTTGTTTGTTTGTTTGTTGGTTTTGGGTTTTGGTTTTGGTTTTCCAGGACAGGGTTTCGCTGCCTATCCTGGAACTAGCTTTTGTACACCAGGCTGGCCTCCACAGAAATCAGCCTGCCTCTGCCCCCAAGTGCTGGGATTAAAGTCATGTTCCACCACTGCCTGGCTTGGGATATTAAACATTTTCAAAAATTACTTGTCATCTTTTTTTAATCCAAAAATATATTTTAATATTTTATCATTCCCATCTAATTTATTATCTAACTACATGTTTCCCAGAAGAACCAACCAAGCACTGATTTCATGAGGATCATGGAATTTATCATGCAAAGTATGGACTTTCTGATTCTATCTCCTGTGAATCATACACATAAACACAATGATTGTATGCTTCCTCTCAATGTTCCTCATTTGTAGTCATGACCAGCATCTACATGCTAAGCTGATTTTCTGTTTTGCAGATACATCAACTATGCTGCTCAGGGCAACCACCTACTGTAAAATATAAGGTTCATATTACACTTACCTGTCTTGTTGATGGTTTTTATAGATGAGAAATTTGGGCTATTTTCAGATGGGCAGTATTCTTTCTTTCTTTCTTTCTTTCTTTCTTTCTTTCTTTCTTTCTTTCGTTCGTTTTTGTCTTTCAGATGACTGTAGTACACGTAGTCTCATGTATTACTCTCAGCTAACTCATGGAAAATTCTACAGTTATCTAGACAGGGATCAAAGCACAAGTAATACTGGAATCTCTTCATTTGGGTTATTTAGCAAGGTCCAATGCAAGTATTCTAGCTAATTTTACTAAAAGCCCTGAAGTGGAATCTTTGAAGACAATATTTATAAACTGACGTTTCACACACACATACATGCACATGTGTGCACATACACGTGCATGCACAGACACATTCATACATACACACACACACACACACACGTGTGTGTTCCCTTGAAAATAAATGTGCTCGAATCTCAGACTAATTGTTGTTATAGTACAACTAAACAACCAGATAAACACTTACAAGAAATGTTATTCCCACAGTAGCAGCATCCTTTGTCCTTGCATTTGTTTAAATTCAGGACATAAGGAACATATTCTTTACCCCATAATGGGAATGGATTACTCTTTATGTCTTTGAGAATAAAACAAAGGACAAAAGTAAAATACAGCACAATAAAACAGAATTCTTATTTTTCTTTGTTGCCTGTAGAGTTTTGAGCATTATGTAAGTGATAAAAGCACCACATTTGCTAAAATGTACAAATTTTCAGCATTATACTTTAGTTATTCTGTTATTTAAATAGCATCATAAGCTCAAATTTCTCATCTTAGTGCATTTCAATTTCATGATCCACTATTATGTCAAGATTTCTTACCAGAGGAAGATTGGAGTAATGGACTTCAAGGTCAGACAGAGCTTGGTCTAAATCATAATGTAATAAATTGTAATATAGTTTTGTAATGATTATTATCTGATTTCTTACCAATTTGTCTTCTAATTTTATTATTAGTGATTATATTAATAGTAGGAAAGTTTTGAGGATTAACTAAAACTGAAAAGTACCAATTTTGCCCATATAGTCTAATGATCCAAATAGTTCTTGATGATAAATGGTTTATATGATAAGACTGTAAATAATGACTTTGTAGTATAGGCATAGGCAATGTAGAGGTGCTATGCTGAAGAGTTTATCCAGTTAGTATTTTATGAGTAATAGATTCATTTATCATATACACTGCCTTTCTCATTCCATGGTTTCCATCCTTGGGACTGATCAAACTTGCAGCTACTGAGCAGACTACAATAAAGTACAAGAACAGTACTCATAACACAGTTGTGTGTGATTTTTAAACGTATTCTATGCTTTATGAATTTTCCTTGTGAGAAAGTTTCAGGAGTGAGAAGAAGAAGCAAAATGCAAAAAGAATGATTAACTTGAGCCCTTCTTGCTCATCCCTCTTGCCTCTACTACTGATTCCTTGTTATTTCTATTTGGACCTGATATCAATAAAGCATTGATCTTAACTCAGAATAATCATAAGTCAGCAGACATATGTTATTGAATTTAGTATACAGGATATGCATACAGGTGTTAATAAATAATGTGAGAATGTTCATGTCACTGAATTTTAAGCAACTGAAATCAATTCAAATACTTATAATTTTAAATTACAGATTTTTAAATGTACCTTCGAAATTCATGTCACATATGTTAAAGCTACATTGAGAGGATCAAAAGGATTTTAGGTTTTTTTTTTTTAAATTTCTCAACTTAGGAGCTCAGTCACAGTTTCTTTAGTTCTTATCACATAAATCAAGAATATTTTATTTTACAGCAAAATATTATAAGATATTAAAATACTGTACTAGCATACTCAAGACATAAAATTATAGTAGGATTTTTCTGTTTATGAGGCCCTAAAATCAAGTACATTATTAATGAAATGAACTAAACCATACAGGCATCACGTGCATTTTAATGAAGATAATAAATTTCTCACCAAATGATTTGTAGTTTAAATTATAGCAATATAACTCATAATTATTCTTCAGATTATGGTGGCTTTACCACAATTCCTAAAAATCAAACTAGCAATTTCTACATGTACAATTACCAAAAAAAGCATTTTTCTTTATATTGAAAATAAACTATTTTCTCACCTAATACATCCAGATTTTGAGTTTTTTTCCTCCCTTTCCTCGTCCCAGTTCCTCTCCACATCCCCATTCGTATGTATCTTCCCATTTTAGTCTCTCATTAGAAAAGAAAAGGATCCTAGGGAATAATAATAAGATATGTGTGTGTGTGTGTGTGTGTGTGTGTGTGTGTGTGTGTATACACAAACAATGGATTAAAAACTGTCATACTGAGCTGGGCAGTGGTGGTGCACGCCTTTAATTCCAGCACTCGGGATTTCAGAGGCAGGGGGATCTCTGTGAGTTCAAGGCCAACCTGGTCTACTAGAGCTAGCTAGTTCCAGGACAGGCACCAAAGCCACAGAGAAACCCTGTCTCAAATAACCAAAAACAAAACAAACAACAACAACAAAAAACCTGTTACACTGAAGTTGTGTAACACAAATTAATGAAAGGAAAGAGCCCAAATGAAGACAGAACAACCAGAGATCCACTCACTCACAGACTAAATAATCTGATAAAATTAATAAACTGGAAGTAAAGCAAAAAAAATAAACATTTAAACAAATGGCTCTATTATAAATCCTGGAAAAGACTTCGGGGTTGTGCTCCAGTACTGGGCAGGTATATGAGATTTGTTCACGTTAATGCAGAGGGTATTGCTTTCTTCATGTCCCCCATTCCAATCCCCTGACTCTTACACTCTTTATGTATCCACTTCTGCAGGTCTATTTTCTCATAAAATCTTTTCCCACTCTTTTATCAGGAAGTCATGTCTACCATTGATGTTAAGTGTTGTTTCTTGGATGAAACAGAAGGATGTATCCCATTTTTGCATTCATTCCGTTGTTCGGTCTTTCCATTGGATAATTGAAACTATCAGTTTGAGAGCTATCAATGACCAATAAAGACCGGGAATTTTGTTGTCACTGAGGTGGTTTTGGTGTATGTGTGTGTCCTGCATATGTGTGTGTGTGTGTGTGTGTGTGTGTGTGTGTGTGTGTGTGTGCTTGTGTGTCTGTATGTGTGTGTGTGTGTTTCTTCTTTTGAGCTTGCTTTTCTGAGATTAACTTTTCCTCATTTATTTCTATGTAGTTAATCTTTTTTAGGTTAGAGGTTTGTTTTTTTTTCTACCACCAATAATAGACTTGATTTGTACACAGATACTGTTTAAATTTGATTTTATCATGAAATGATTTATGTCATCCATATGGTGATTGGGAGCTTTGCTGACTTGGTAGTCTTGCCTGGCATCTGTGGTTTCTTAGAAACTGCCTCACATCTGCCCAGATCCCTTGATTTTTAGAATCTCTAGTGAAAAGTCATGTGTAATTCTAACAGTTACTTGATTTTTTCCCTTGAAGCTCTTAATGTTCTTTCATTGTTGTTTACAGTTAATGTCATGATTATTGTGTACTAAGGGTACCTTATTTTTCCGGCTTAGTCTATTTGGTGGTCTGTAAGCTTTTTGTCTTTATAGGCATGCTCTTCTTTAGGTTTTGGAATTTTTCTTCTTTGTTTAGGTAAAAGATATTTTTGAGCCCTTTGCCTGGCTATTTTTTCCTTTCTTTATTCCAATAATTAATAGATTTGGTCTTTTCCTAGTGTTCCAGACATCTTGGATGTTTTTGTTAAGTTTAAATCCCTGGTTAATGGGAATCTACTGCCGCTTATGTAATAAACCAGTCAAACTGAATCAATAAATGCAGGATTATTCTGAGCAAAGCAATCCTTGGTGAGGAGACCATGGGGGTAACCCACCTGATAGGGGCTTTTAATGCCCTCGGGGTGGTGGGTTTTCTCACGGGGTATATTACAGACTGAGACAACTCTAGGGGAGGGGGCTTGGAGTGGAACCCCCGCTCAAACATTCCAGACTCTTTATGTATATTGGAGTAATTGGCTGGACTGGAGCTTCCATCCTAACCTTCCAGACTCTTCCAGTTCAAGTCTGGCTACTGCCTGCAAATGGGATGATGTGGAAAGGGAAAGAATTGGGGGTTGGTGGGCTCACATTTAGCAAGAGGTATGGGTGAAAAAGCATCCAGTTAGCTGCCATCCTGGAGACTTTGGGCAGTTGTTTCTTGAGAGAGCTGAGAAGGCAGGTTGCTAGGAGAAAAATAGATTGTTATCATCAGTCCTATGAATGGGGCTAGCCACGTGAAGGTTGACACCTGCCAGAATGAAAGGGTCGGGAGAAGTGCCTGGCCTGACAGGAGAGGTAAGGGTGATTGAGTGAGACATGAGAGAAAATATGCCCTTTAAAACCATATTGCAGTTGTTGGATAGATGCCCACTTGAGTCTGGAAAGGCAGTACCAGTAGTGAAGTCCTAGGAGCTAGTGCAGGTTTGTAGTGGCATTTCAACTATATTTTAGTAAATAAAGACTGCCTGAAGATCTGAGAGTAAAACAGTCCCACTCTTCAGCCTTACAGACCAGGTTGTGGAAACAGACACCTTTAATCCCAGCAGCCACAATGACACGTACCTCTAATACAAGTTGCCACACTAGTTGCTATAGAAATCGGTTGGTGTATGCCTTTAATCCCAGTGATGCATACCTTTAATCCCAGCCCTAAAGAGGAATATAAAATGGGGTGAGACAGCTCTCAGAATGAGTCTCATTTTGAGATTTCTGGAGACAAGATCGCCAATTTGGACTGAGGGCAAGGTAAGAGCCAGTGACTGATTGTTTTGCTTTTCGGGTCTTCAGGTTGAACCCCAATTTCTGACCCTAAGTTTTTATTAATCGTGCTTCACAGGTCTTAGCATGATCTGGAGAACACTCTGCTGGTTGTTCTTGTCATGAGTGTGGCGGGAAGGGTGACCTGTGCAGGAACTTGCAGGTATCTGTAGAATGGGAATATATATATATATATATGTATATATATATATATATGTGTGTGTGTGTGTGTGTGTGTGTGTGTGTGTGTGTGTGTGTGTGTGTGTGTCATAGCAAAAGACAATTAGAGGAAATTGAAAAGTTTTGAACCTCTGAAGTTATATCTGAAACCTGTTAATTCTGAACTATGGAGTCTGTGAAAGAGGCACATCTGTCCATCCTTTTAGCAGGAAACTTAATGAAGTAATGAGCTACCGTACCTAGTCCTCTGGGACTATCTAGACAGATCTGAGAGGAATAAGTAAAGGAGCAAGACTGAGACAGCTTTTCCAGCTACCCAGGAAAACCTAAGTCTTTCCGTGGTCTTTTGCGAATACCAGTCTTAGCAGCAGTATTTGCCTTTAGCTGCTAAGCCCAGGAGGTCTGACAGATTTTCCTCTGGGGGTAGGGTGTGACCTACCTGTCCTTGCAGGATGAGACAATTGAGTCCCCCAGTGACCTCTCATCCATTCAGGTGAGGTGCAGGCAGCTGACGGGGTGAAAGGCAGCTTCTTGTTGTGTGCCTGGATTTGCCACATCCAAAGTAAGTATGCAGAAGGAAATTCTTTTGTGGTCATGAATCTTCTTGAAAGAGCTAAGGATACACAAGAACTGGCATGTATCTCTATCATAAGAAGTTTCTGGTTGGTTTTTTTTTTAAAAAATTCCATACTATCAGATCAATAAAGGAGTTTGAGAATCAGGGTACCATTATTTGTCAGATATGTTTCTATTCTTCCATAGCTGTTGTAATATATAGATTTTAATCAAGCATATATGCACACATAGGCATAAAACAAGCATACTGCGGCTACATTACTTCAAATTTTCATCCATACATAAGGAACAGACAAGATTTTTAGCAAAAACAAAACTTTGAAAGGATAAACAAAACTCTTCCCTAAAACCATGTGGGATGACCAACTAAAAATTCTTAAATTAAGAAAGAAACTAAGAACAAAAGGCATTTTATGGAGTTAAAGCAGCTTTTACCAGAATGGAGCAGCCCTCTGCCTGGAACATGGAGAAGGCGCTGTGGAAGGAAACTGAGCATAGATGAACAAACAAGTAATGGCAGGGGGACAGCAGCCATGCTGAGGAGATAACCTGTTGCAGCAGTCATGTATGGACCTGAATCCCAGTGTGACTGGGAAACACAGGCAAAGTTAGAATGAGCATCCAAGAAAAGAACAAGTTGGGAAACTGGATAGAAGCTTGAAGTAGAAAAAGGCAGAAAAGAAAGCAGGTTGCCTGAAGAAAAAAGCCAGGAGCAGAGAGAAAGGCTAGGGACAGCGGAAGGAGATGGGGCCGGGATGAAATGCCCAGGAAACTAACCAGATCAACTCAGTTCCATTTGGGATAAATTTTATAGGGTGAGCAAGGAGTGAACTTGGATCTGGAAGCATCCATTTACAAGCCTTTAGTCAGAGACCCTGAGAATAAAACAGAGCATCCTCTGAAAGAGCCTGTTGTCAAAAAAAGTAGGAGGTTTGAGGTGTCCTTTTAGGATGCCCCCATACATGGAGCCCAAAAAGGTAGAGACTATCTCTACCCAAGAACAGGCCAGCCACCTGGCACTACAGTGTCTTTACAGGTGGGCTGGAAGGCACACAGTGTTCTGGACCCTTCAGAAGCTGTGGCTTGAAATTGGGTAACTCATCTAACAAGTCTGACCTATGGTGGAGAGGAAATAGTGTTTTCCATGACCACCTGGAAGCAGGAAAACTCAACTCTACTTGAACTAGTCAATAATGTTAAGCTTAAATCCCTGGCTAATGGGAATCTGCCATCACTGGTGTAATACGACAATCTAACCATATCAATAAGTCCAGGTTTATTCTGAGCAAAGAATTCCTGGGTGGGCCCAGGGGAAGTTTAGGAGATCAATTTCAAGTGTGAATACCTTGCTGTAGGAATTCCTACAGCCAGTAGCCTTTAAGTTACCCACTAGGCATGGCTTCTTATACTATATATGCTAATGTAAAGCACACATCTGGCTTCTCTTTCATTTGTGGGATTCGGTTGCTGTTTCCTGTTCAAGCAGAGGACATAATCTGCGAGTCTACCCTAAATAAATAGCCCTCTATTATACTTAATTCTGAGCTAATGTGGGATTTCTTTTTCTTTCTTTCTTTCTTTCTTTCTTTCCTTCTTTCTTTCTTTCTTTCTTTCTTTCTTTCTTTTTTTCTTTTCTTTTCTTTCTTTCCTTTCTTTCTTTCTTTCTTTCTTTCCTTTTCTTTCTTTTCTTTTCTTTCTTTCTTTATTTTATTTTATTTTATTTTATTTTATTTTATTTTATTTTATTTTATTTTTATTGAGCTCTACATTTTTCTCAGCTCCCCTCCCTACCACTTCCCTCCCCTTCAACCCTCACCCAAAGTGTCAGTCTTCAATATCTGATTAGGGAGTTTTCCTAGTTGCCCTCTAACCAAGTTTTGCATAGACTTTGTATTCATGGGAAACTCTCAGACATGATTCACACAGAGTGACAAAAGATATTTGTAACACAAAGGATGGATATTGGCTGGGTGATAACTCAGAACTAGGCCAAGTGTGGCCCACTAAGAGTTAGGGCTAGTTGCTAACTCTCTGGCACCAAGCCAGCAAAAATTCTGCTACCGATTTTATTTTTAAACTGTTACCTAGGCATCTGGAATTAGGAAGATTATAATTTACAAGTACTGATATTTGGTATTGTCTTTGTTGGGTGGGTGTTTTCTTCCTTTGTTTCTGTTGCTATCTCATTTAATTAGGGAAGTGTGCTAGATGTGTATTGCCTGATATATACATTGCATTACAGCCCTGGTAATTGTTGCCTGATAAGTGTTTCTAGCTACTGGGACTTGACCCTTAGTAAATGAAGAAGGGTTTGGGGGACTGAGGGGCTTTACAGGAGGTGGAAAAACAGGGTGTTCCCTGAGGATTTACTTAGTCAGTGCCCAAGGATTGGGAGGCAGAGAGTGGGAGGAGACCATAGCAAAGGTCTGCTATGGAGCTGTCAATTCTTGTACTAAATTTGGAGGAAAGGAGGGGGAGGTGAAGACCTGCAGTTAGTATACTTGCTTCCCTGGTCATAATAAGTTAGTATTAAGTAATAATATGTGTGATTTCTGATCGTAATCAACAAAGATGATGGAATTTTCATTTTTTAATCATTTATTAAAATACAGTGAACTCAGTAATAAAAATTGTATTATTAAATTAGTTCTACATACCACTTCTGTGTAATTCATACCATAAAGTATGAATGACTTCTCTTTTAAATTTATCTTATCTCATTTAGAAATGACAACTTTTCTGGCTAGCTCTCATCACAAAAGTAGAAGTGTTTTTGCCAATTATACCTTTCCTGATATTTTTTTGACAGACAAAATTATTACTGAATATATCAGGCATATTGGATCTAGCAGAAAGCATCCACCAACTTGTGCAATAGTATTTATTTATTTTTAAATTTTAATTTATTTTTGAGAATGTCATATAAGAGTACCGTATTTACATCATCTCTTCCTTTCTTTTCATCTTTCTGTGTACAACCACTCCATTTAAGACCCACACTTGATTATTTTTAATTATTATAATTACATATATATAAGTTTATAAAAACAATGTGCTGAGTCTTTTGAGTTTTGCTTACACTACATAATATTTAGAGTTGACCACCTTGGATTAGATATCTAATAAAGGCACTCATCCATGGAGAATACAGACTGTACCTCTGTCAGCAATCATTAATATTTACCCAGAAATATAATTTAGTAAGTTTAATGATAGTATATAAAGGAAAATAATTGTTAGTTTTTAAGTATGTAATAGCTTATATATCAGGTTATATATCATGTCAGTAAATTTTATTTGTGAATTATGAGATTGGAAATTTCAAACAAAGAGATTTTATTTCTAGAAAACTGTGAATTAAAAATAAAACTCTTTAAATACAATAAACTTTATTTTGCAAAATGCCATATATATAATTTCCTATGTATATAATTTCATATATATATATATATATTCCAAAATTACTATGTGGAAATTGTATCATAGACTTGGACTATGACTTCTTGGGGCTACCGGGTAATTCATGAAGAAGTCAAACATCTTTGTGCTGTTACTTTAAACATTGTTGGATTGTGAATATCCATTAATGAGAACAGCAATGTAGACAGAATTTACAGATGCTCCCCATCTTGTTACATTGTGCAGATGGTATGTGAACCCATGTTGATTGTTATGGATGTGCCTGTCATAATCATGTTCTCTTGCTGTGAAGAGACATCAAGAAAAAGTCAACCCTTATAAAAGAGAATATTTAGTTAAGGGCTTGCTTACAGTGTCAGTGGTTTAGTCCATTATCATCTTGGGTAACACGGTGGTATAAATGTCAGAATGTTGCCGGAGAAGTTGCCTAGAACTACATATTGATCCACTGGCCAAAAGAGAGCCTGTACTTGACATGGACTTTTGCAACCTCAAACTCACTCCCAATTACACACTTTCTTTGAAATAGTACCTATCGTGGGCCATTCTTGTTCAAACTACCAAGGGCCTTTTATTCTGTTTGTTTTGTGTTCCTTCATTTAGATTATACCATAGGACTGATGTTAGGGGAGAAACCCAACAGTCATTACATATTGTACATGACAAGCTGGAGAAAAGATTTCTTGTCCTTGGAGAAACTGCCATGCTGTTGAAAGAACCATATGGCAGGGAATGCCTAAATTTACTAATTGTGGAGAGCAGCCACAAACTGTCATGCAACAGGAAATGAAAACAGGTGTTCCAGTTTAGCAGAAACAAGGGACATGTTTCAGCATTCCCATATCTGAGATCAGGATTCTGTATCTCAGTTGTGAATGCTGCTCTGGATGTTGTTGATTCCAGGCTAATTACACTTGAGCTGAGCAATCGTTAGTTGGGCACCCAAAGATAATGTGAGATGAGAAAACTGTCTTCCACATTGCTAAGTTTGTTATAATTTGGTATACAAGTACAACTGAAAAAGAAATGTTAAACTTATTTCTTTCCTCATCTATATAATATTGAAATAATATACAGAAGTTATTAAGATAACCTAAATATTTATTTATCAAAATAATGTTTGGACTCAAAAATTATTTTTTTGAATGCATATTCATAACTTTATTCAATCTCTCATTTATTTACTTAAAAATATCTTTGTATTTCCACTGGATTCAGTTGAATACACCTTGAAAATGAATAATAAACACATTTCCCAGGTTTTGAAATGTAGTCAAGCAAAGATTTGATAAAGTATTCCAAAATTAAGGAGAAATTCAAAACAATGTTCTATTAGTAATGGGCCAAACTTGTGTTTGCCTTTATCACCATGAGCTAGCATAGATCATCATAGTTTAAACTATACCAATATTTTTATATTAAAGACAATTTCTAGCTTTAAGTTATATATAGTATTAATCAGTGCCTGTGGATTTCAAAGTGCATAGGGATCACCTAGGGATCTCATTATAGTTTGGTATGTGGTGCATTAAGCCAAAAGCAGGCCCAGGGTTCCACCTTTCTAACAAGCTCCTAAGCTTGTGTTGATGTCATTGGTCATAGATCAGGCTATCAAGAGTAAGGCCATTCATGACATCTAATGGTTTATTCTAAGAGATATGAGGAACATGTGTACAATTTGTATCACAGTTTTATATCAGTGTTTCTGTTTTCACATGTCTATATTCAAATCTTGCATTCAAATAAATGTACATAGTAACACCAAGCAATTAACTGAGTAATTTATTGTTATTCGTAAAAAATTAAAAACTTTGCATGTTTTACTGTGATCTATTGTGCATTCACAGAGATATTGTATCTTCACGGGGGGGAGAAATGATGACTGGATAAATTAAAGTA
The DNA here is from genome assembly GCF_982192425.1 of Myodes glareolus. Lineage (NCBI taxonomy): Eukaryota > Metazoa > Chordata > Mammalia > Rodentia > Cricetidae > Myodes > Myodes glareolus. The sequence continues at coordinate 70,565,714 of NC_142037.1, read as the reverse complement.
CACAAATTTTCCACACATATATAGTACTTTTTAGCAAAATATCAGTTGGTAGAATTTTCATCTATAACTAATACATTTGGAAATAATTCAGAAGAACTGATAGATAAATAACAATTTCATAAGAGGAAGAAAATGATACAAAACACTAAATTAGCACTTTTCTATATGAGACATCCAATGCTTGCCTAGGTTTTATAAGCCTTCTCTGAATAAAATGATACAACAAATGCTGCATTAAACTTTACTATTTCTAGTAAGAATCATAGTATGGTATCCAGTGCAGATGGTCTTTTAGTTTCTGTGATGGACAATCTTGACTGTTCACTCGAGGGGATTTAGAGTCACTATTTGAAAAATCCCCTGGAATATACAGAAAAGAGGATTACTTTAATGAGTTTACTTGAAAAGATAAAGCAAACCTTAAGGGTGGCTGGCACCTCTCCTTAAATTGGAATCCTTGATTGGATGAATTGGAAAATGCAAGTTGAGCTCTAGGAAGTTCCTCTAGGCTTCCTGACTATTGCCACAATGTGCCTAGCTACCTCCAGCTCCTTTTGTCACATCTTCGTGTTCTGTGGGGCTGTATTTGCTGGAACTGTTAAGATCAAACAGGCCCTTCCTGCTTTAGGTTGCAATGTGAGGCATTTTATCTTTGCAAAAAGTCAGTAAACATTTAAAGAAAATTTTACAGTTGATGCTGTGAAAAGCCTTATGAGAGGGACATGAAGGAGTTTGAGGGTGCAGCTAGAGAAGACTTGCATATTCTAAACAGAGCATAACGGATATTCAGACAGAGTCATCGAAGACTCTGAGAGGAATGTGAACTCTGCAGATCTGGATCCTAAGGAGTCTGAGGAGGGCTGGTATTCTATCAGGAACTAAATTATGTATTTCTGTGATATGCTAGCAAAGAATCCACTTGCATTCTGCCTGTCTCCTGAGAACTTGAGTGATATGGAAGGTAAGTCAGGTGAACTAAGTTCTTTGTCAGACGACATTTAAGCAAAGGATAGCATTATGATGCTTCCATCACTGCCCCGCAATGCCCTCTTCAAGGTCTCCTGTGGGAGAAGGCAAAATGTGAAAAAGAAAGATAATAAAAAATTAAAATGTGGTGAAGAAAAGTATGTGAATATATTTAATGTTTCAGACAAGGAGAGTACAGGAGAAAGTCATCTGTAATTGTTAAAAAGATTAGCATCATTAAATAGAATGGGGTGCGAAGCTCCAGGGCTACATGAAAGTTGTTCAAGGGCAAGAAAGACCCTAAGCTTTGAGACTGCTGTCCTAGAAAGATAAAATTTTATTTTCAAGACTGCCAAAACTGAGGATTTCATTTGTGATGGTCTTTTCCAAAAAACAATCACGTGCATAGTATACATATGGCATATCTATTGAAATAATTCTTATTTTTGGAAAGAAATGTCTTTGTGTTTTTACTGCGAGTGTGTGTGTGTGTGTGTGTGTGTGTGTGTGTGTAAGATAATGTGGAGCCCAGAGTTGTCAACTTGCCAACTTCCCCTGGAACTGGAGATAAAGGCAATTGTGAGTTACTGACTGTGGGTTCTGGGAATTGAACTCAGGTGCTCTGCAAGAGCAGTGAATAATCTTAACCAGCTACGCATCACTCAAGTCCTAACTGAAAATTCCTTAAAGTGGAATAACTTTAAATTCCTTAAATATGCACAAATATTTGGTTTATTTGATTCTCTTAACCAGATCCATATCAAGGCAAAGTCACTAGAAAGAAGCAGAAAATTGCATACATACGTAAGAAATCATATTCATTTATTATAATCTCTTGTTACACCAGATACCTGCTTGCATTTGTACACCTTTCCATTAAATTTATGAGATATGAACTCAGACATAAATATTTTCAATATGGTACCATATAGAATATAGTAACTATCTGTTGTTTTGACTGATTTTTCAATTCATTCAATTCACCTATAGGTGAACAACTTTTATTTTATGATTAAATTTAACCATGAATAGTAATAATAATCTCTCACTTCTCCAGATATAGTGGGAGGAAAAAAAACACTTGTATCTTGACTTCTGTTGATAAGAACTCAGAAGACTGAGGATAAATCATTACCTGCCCAGTTATAGTTGTTAAAATTCTTTCTCCCTTTAATACTAATTTTGATTTTAAATCTGAGATTCCTGAGGGATACAAAAAGTAACACTTCACACTTATAAGCATAAGGTACATAATATCAGTTAAATACATTTGTTTCTTAAATAACTTTAAGTTATTTGTGTGCATTTTTCCCGCTTATGATGAATTTTTAAAATTCTTTTCACCAGTACTTCCTCTTCTCTACTCATTCTCATGGCAGATCAACCCTTTTCAAGAGACAGTCATAATTTGAGTTAAGAAAGTACTAGTAAAACAAAAAGACAGCTATGCTACCCTTCATTTGAAGATTTCTTTGTTTGTAAATAATGAAGCCGTTTGGACAGCAGAAACTGTTACACATGCCTTTAATTGACTGCCACTCACTAAGCTGAACACATAGAGGCACTTTGGAAATTGCCATTGCTAAGTAAAGCTGCAGCTCTTATATTACAAATACGGAATTGTTTCTTTTCTCCCCACTGAAGCAGTCAGATGAATTTTTCAGATATTATTTTTTATGAAACCAGCATTTCTGATGGTCACCTACATTCTAGACATATTTGTGTCTGAGTGTCTTTACAAATTAGAATCTAATATTCGAATACTAATAAAAATCTCTTTTTCAGTTTACAATGATTCTGTTGGCCAACCTGAGTATCTATGTACTAGAAGGAAGTATTTCCTTTATTCCCTTTATTTCCACCTCCTTTGTCCTACTCTTCTCTACCTTTCAGAACTCCTGAGGTCACTGAAGAAATGTGCAGTGAAGTGAGATGAGGACAGAACGGTTTCCAGCTTGTGCTCTTGTTGTAGCGTGAGGGCCTGCTTGTTTGTCCCGGCAACCCAGCTAGTTTAACCCTGAAATAACGACACAGAAATTGTATTAAATAAAACACTGCTTGGCCCATTTGTTCTAGCCTCTTTTTGGCTTACTCTCACATCTTCATTTAACTCATTTCTATTAATCTGTATATTGCCACATGGCAGTGGCTTATTAGGAAAGATTCAGCATGTCTGACTCTGGCTCCATTGTGGCTCTCTGCTCTGTTTTTTTCCTCCCAGCATTCAGTTCTGTTTTCCCCACCTACCTAAGTTCTGCACTATCAAAAGGCCAAGGGAGTTTCTTTATTCATTAACCAATGAAAGCAACACATAAACAGAAGGACCTCCTACACTATAGTCTAATGCTCTCTGTTATCGCCTGTCATCTGCAAGGCTGTTGTCATGTGACTCATATACTCCCTTTGTGGCTTTTACGGTGTGCTTTTCTTCTCATTCAAGTTTTCTTCATGACATAATTTCCTTAGGTGGACTGTGCAGACTGGCAACTTCTTTCCTCTATCTCCTCTAGAGTGTAGAGGTGGTTTCACAATTCTTCCAGGTTTTCTCTTTCATGTCCTAGGTTCTAGTACAAAGCGATTCATAGATTTGTGTTCTCTCTCTCTCTCTCTCTCTCTCTCTCTCTCTCTCTCTGTCTCTCTCTTTGTCTCTCTCACATACGCACACACGAGCGTGCTTGATAGTGAGAATGATAAGCACAGAACAGTTCTGTAGCTTCTCAAACCATTTTCTGTTACAATAAAGCTGCTATTATTTCACTTCATTAAATGGGATAAAAGCATCTATCTTTCAGCATCAGAAACTGCTCTTAATACATTATGAAGCTATTACCTTATGATTCTTAAGAGAGCTTCTGGAAAATGTATGGAAAACTAGCAAATGCTTCCATCTGGGAATATGATTTCAACCTCTTCCCCCCCCCCAAAAAAAGCCCTGTTTCTATAGGAACTCTTTAAGAATTTTCCACATTTCGGTCCTAGGGGACTGGATAGGCCTCACTTCTACCCCAAATTTGAGATTGAGGAGCATCCTGGGATTTATAATTTCTCTTTAGTATCTTTCTTAGGTTAAAATACATTTTTCTCTTACATAGTATGAAAAACCTACAATTAATATTGTCATTTCTATCTACTAGAAATGCAGTGTTCTATAGAGTAATGAAGTTCCTGATTAGAAGGACTTTAAGACTGTGTGACCTGAGTTTATATTATTACCTACAGGATGTCTGAAGCAGCTAGAGGATGAACACCATAATCAAATTCTCTAAAAATCTTTAGTTAAAGTTAAGATAAAATAGTCCATTAAGGAGTGATGGTTTAATGGTCTGAAGTGGAAGAGTAATCATTTTCCAAAGTATTATGTTCAATAACAGTTTGTTAAAATATTTAAGACTAGGTAATAATCTAATAAAATAATATCAAAAGTTATTGAAAAAAATGTGTGTATGCAATAATCTTTAATATAAAAGAAGAATATAAAAACAATTTTATTCACTGAATGACCTGTGTATACTTTTGATTCTTTCATTTTCCCTTTAAATATGAGAAGAGATAAAAGAAAATTTTCTACCTCTTAAAATTGAAAAATGGGGAACATTTCACTGGAAGGTATCAAATAAAAATGTCAGAGGTTAGGAAGTCAATAGTCACCTTAATCGCATCCCTGCAACATTTCTTATATATGGGTCATATTTGTGCCAACATTTAAATTTTTTTAGATATGATTCTCAATTGTTTTTATGTATAAATATTCAGAGGCATAAAATGCTGACTCCATGTGAAATCCATTACTCCTTTCCATAAAATCTGAAGTACTTTTTCCAGGCAGAAAAGAAAAGGTAGCCTGTTATTATATAATGCAGTATGAAGAGATTTCAAACAGGCGATGCTTCTGTGCTTGGTCTGTTGCTATTGCTCTTCCTAAATGTTTCTCATTTACCTAAAAACTATTTTTAAAGATCCAAGAAGGTCTTTTTTATTTCATGACCCATTTCTTTCACAAAACATAAATAATTAAAAATGAATGAAGAGTTGAAAAATATTGCTTGGTATCACAGTGTAACAAGAATATGTCAGATTTTGCAAACTTAGCCTCATTCATTAGAATGGTCATTGAGATCAGTTCAAGTGCTATGACAGGAAGAAAAGGAAAATAGAAAGGGGAAGGATTGGAGGGGCAGAAAAAGGAAGGAAATGAGAGACGGAGACAAGGATGGACAGATATGAATTGAGATGCAATGTGATCTGATAGCCACTAACAATATCTTCTACCCCCAGTTGGAAACTCTAGATTCACAATACCGGGTATCAATGAAATTTCAAGAATGAAGGTAATTTATAATGTGTAGTCATTGATATAAAAGTTGATAGTGTGAGTTGTTTTACTTGGGGCATCAGTTCAGCTAGTCAGCGGGGTCATTAAGCCTTCTTCTACTAAAGATGACTTTGTTGAGTTTGTCCTATATTTATTAAATCAAACTTAATTCATGTTTTAATCACAGAGCAACTTTTTGGAGATGACACTTTACTCTGAGTCCACATTCATTCCTCATATTGGAAACCGACTAGGGCTGTTTATTTTTGAGATTCAGTCCTTTTCTGTGCTTTTGTTGATTACAGATGTGGCTTCGAGCTTCCTTTCAGATGTTAAATCCAAGAGTGTTGTCTCTCTTTACTGACAGGCACCATTTTGAGGGATATAGGCTGATGGCACTGATTATATTTTCCCCTCCAAACCCTAGAGCCATTTCTGTACCATTAAAAATTATTTTACTTTGAATTCTAAGATTGTATTCAACAAAAGACATTTAACTCTGCCTCTAGGACATGATTTACTCCACATGCCAATTTTGAGAGCGGAGTTCTCCCCTTGGACAAAGGGAGAGCTAAATTGACAGGTTAGGAGCAATGCCATTCTTAGTATCCCTTATAACTTATCCCTGTGTGGATCTATAAAAGTAAAGTCAAAATGGATATTTCAACCTGTGTGTGACTTGTCATAAAATTCCTCTTGTCAATCAATTCTAAACATTTATAGCAACAATGTCCTAAACCAGAATGATTGAACCACTTATTAGTGAGCGCAAGGAGTAAAGCAGAAAAAATATTCATCCCAGTACAACTTATACTTGAGTTCAACGAAACAAAACTACCCCTACATCTTAGACCAAAACGAGAGGAAAAAAAATCAGTTAAAATGTGTAAAGTTTCATGTTCTTCCTCCTTCTGCTCCTCATTTGGACCATGGGGGGCTCAGTCCGGTGCTCCAATGTGGGTCTCCATCTGTATCGCCATCCATTGTCGGATGAAGGATCTATGTTGATAAGCAAAATCTGGATTTTTGGGATCCAGTCTGTTTGGATACTCGCCTTCCTGGACCTGGAGGGAGTGGGGAGGAACTTGAACTTCCCACAGGGCTGGAAGCCCTGACTGCTCTTAGGGATGGAGAGGGAGGAGAGTGGGAGGGTGTGGAGAGGAGGGGCGGAAATGGAAACTTTCATAATTTAATAAACTTTGAAAAAAATGTGTAAAGTTTATCTTCTAATAGGCAACTAACTCCCTGCAAAATATATCAGAGGTTAATTTTGTTTATGTTAGTTAGAATCTAAGAGATTCAGCTTCTCCTTGACTCTTCTCTTGGGGAATTTCCTTTTCATCATTGAGCCTGTTCATTGACAGCCTCTTCTACTTAGTTGTGTCCAAAGTGTCCAGTATATTGAATGTTTTCTTTTGTTCTTTAATTAGTTTCTTTACTTCACCAACTTTTGAGGAAAGCTCTTTTAGTGACAAGTGAATTCCTTTAAGAAATGGGAGATATTCTGTACAGGTATCTAAATTCTGCTTAAAACTCCAAAATACTAAATATTACTTTTAAACTTTATTTTCTTTGAACTATCACATCTTTGTATACATCCAAATTTAAAGTGCCTCCTCTTTTTCTTTCCCATTATTAATTGTAGTGATTAATACTATCTTCTATCTTACCTGCAATGACATAGCAGATTCATCCCATTCTTTGTCCACACTTTTTCATACATGTCAAACCAGAATACCCCAATAGGAAAGTGCAGTGTAGAAGCCTAAGTCCCATACAAAAGGCATGGAAAATAAAATTCAATAATAATTTCTCATGGATTGTTGGGTTCAACTTACTGCATGTAATGTTAAAGCAATGTGGAATGTTGCTAATGAATCCAGACAAATAGATAACCAATAAAAGGGTGAATCTTGTGATTAGAAAACCAGTTATATGTTTAGCCTATACTTCACAGATGTGAGCACTTTCTATTTCTGTCAGGGAGATATTTATTTAGATCATTTATAATGACAGCTTAGTTGCTTTTCTACATTTCCTATTAAGACTGAATGTCCTAAGAGGAAAGACTATATATCTTAATTTTCTTTACTTTTAAGCCACAGCATATTATATATGTATATATTATATACTACCTGTTACACTGTAGTCTTGTGTTTGCCTTTTTAAAAAGCAAGAGATAAGAATATAATAGTCTGATTACCGTCAGATGGATGATAATTAAGATGCCATTTTTTGGTGAAGTGAAGTAAAATTGTAAGCTGTAATTTACAGTACTTTTATCAAAAAGTACAATCAAACTTTCATACTATAAGCTGTAATATAGCTTCTGGGTTGCAGGACATTGGCAGGTGAGTGCAACAGGAAATAAGAAGTGGAGCTGCACCTTCTAGTTGTCCTAGTAGAGAATACCTGGCGTTTGATGGTCATTCCGAAATGTAGTGTCAGACAAATTTCTAACACAGATTTTTGCACATCTCCTGAAAATATCTTTTATGGATGTTTCTCAAATAAGTAAACTAAAAGTAAATATAATTTATTCTGCCCCTTTAAAAACATTTGGCATAATTTAAAGTATATATGCTTTGGCAAGTTTTGTCCTTGCAAAGCAAAATATGCATTGCAAAGGACACAGAAAATCATGATGACTATTATTTTAGAAACTAGTGTTCAAATTCCAGAGAGGCTATCTGACTTTGATTGAACACTTCAGGTGCCACGGCAAAGCTTTAGTTTGTTCTTCCCTTTACCTAGAGAGTTTGGAACTGCAGGAGAGAGGAACAATATGTCCCAAACACTATTTGAATAACAAAGTGAATACAGATAGAAAGTACAGCCATTGTCATTCCAACATGAAGAATTCACAAAGACTTTGTGTCTTCCTTTTGTTAGAAAAACACCTATCCCAGTAGAATCAGTCTGAAGAGCTCTACACCAGAGCACAGATTTCGTTCTGCCACTAGAAGGAAAGACTCAAAAAAAAGTCATAGGAATCAAATGCAAATCTGATCCTGCTGCAGGCTAGAGAATGCTGACATCCATGATGAAAGTCCAGTAAACAACGGCTTCTCCCAATGTGATTCATGGTAGCTGAGACAGCTATGGTGGCTGTGCTCATTCAGTCACACAACTGACATTGCCTAGTCTCTTTTTATTTTCCTAAAGACTATACAGGGCTTTCTGAAAAGACATATGTAAAGGTCTCAATGTCTACTGTGAGTTTCTTTAGTTCAAAGGATGAATGGGGATGTCTAACAAATATTGAGACTATATATCTGGGGAGAGCTCGGTGCTTTAACACAGTTTCTTCTCTTTCAGGAGGACATAGTTCAATTCTTGGTACCCACAGGGTGACACACAAATACCTCTAGTTAGAATTGAAAAGATTCTGGAATCTTCTTGACTTCTGTATGCATGCACTAGGTATGCAAGGTACACACCCCTCCACATACACAGATATGCTTAAGTGCATATACATTTAGGCTAACATTCATACACATAAAGTTAAATGAATAAATAAAAGTACCCAGAACCTCTCACTCTGAAAAAATGACAATATTTTGTGAAGTTTTGTCATTTCCCACTCATTTTGAACCTTGTCATCTGACCTGGAAGATGGTATACTTCTGTATCATCTTCTTCTTCCTCCTGATACCACTGTTGATCATAGAAGCCAATTGCTTATGCTTACCTGTATTTTTATAGTAGGTAATGAGGAATTGGAGGAAGGAAACTTGTTTAGAAGAAGCAAGTTGTTTCTTCATTCACAAATCAGGTCCTGCCCATAAGTTTTTACCAAAATACACTTGATACATTGGATTGCCATCTAATTATATAGTATGTATATTTCTCTAGTGTTTGAAGTTTGGGAATTAAGTCAATTCAAATATTTTCCAAAGATTACTGGGAGAGTATGTGAAATGTGAAATCCACCATATGTAGTGTATTAAGTTGTTATGTCCACATTTGGGAGGCAGATCCCTAGTGCTCACCTGCCAGCCAACCTAGCCAACTTTGCAAACTTAAGGCAGGCCAAAGACATTATTTCACCAACAAACAACAAGGTAGCTGGTACTCGAGGACACATCCAAGGTTGTCCTCTGGTATCAACATTCATTTGTGGCACTCTTGCTCACTCACAGGTACATGCACACATAATATGTATACACATGTATACCTATGCACATGCATATATACATGCATATATACATACACACACACACACACATATATATATATATATGCACATGCATATATACACACACACATACACACATAGAAAGGAAATTGGAATAGCCAGCCTGAGGACAGGTAGGCTCTGTGTCAGCTCAGCGACATTCCTGGCCAGCAAGGGGCATTGATCCTCTAACAGACATCCCTCAGAGGGGTGAGTTTGCTCCTGGCCCGGGGCAGAAGCCCAACAAGGAGGAGTTCAGACTTTCCCTAACCCCTTGACTCCCTGATCACCCTGCAGGGGTGGCTACACCCTGTTAAGCTCTCCTGCCTCCAATCCCAGCTTTCACCCAGGTACACCTTCCTCTATTCCTCCCTTCCCCCTGGGGTCATAAAATTTCCCCAGCACACTTGAAAGCTCTAGAAAAAAAAAATAAGCTGATTCACCCAGGAGGAGTAGAAGACTGGAAATAATCAAACTGAGGACTGAAATCAACAAAATAGAAACACAGAAAACAATCCAAAGAATCAATGAAACAAAAAGCTGGTTTTTGGAGAAAATCAACAAGATCGACAAACCCCTATCCAAACTAGTCAAACGGCAGAGAGAGAACATGCAAATTAATAAGATCAGAAATGAAAAGGGGTCATAACCACAGACACAGAGGAAATTCAGAGAATCATTAGATCTTACTGCGAAAGCTTATATGCCACAAAGTTGGAAAATGAACAAGAAATGGACTTGTTTTTAGATAAGTACCATTTACCTAAGTTAAATCAAGACCAGGTGAACAATCTAAATAGACCTGTTAGTCGCAAAGAATTAGAAGCTGTTATCAAAAACCTCCCTACCAAAAAAATCCCAGGACCAGATGGTTTCAATGCAGAATTCTACCAAAACTTCCAAGAAGTGCTAATACCTACACTCCTTAATGTATTTCACAATATAGAAACAGAAGAGTCATTGCAAAATTCTTTTTATGAAGCTACAGTTACCCTAATACCAAAACCACATAAAGGCAAACCAAGAAAGAGAATTACAGGCCAATCTCACTCATGAACATCGACGCAAAAATTCTCACCAAAATCCTGGAAAACCGAATGCAAGAACACATTAGAAAAATTATCCATTATGATCAAGTAGGCTTCATCCCAGAGATGCAGACCTGGTTCAACATACGAAAATCTATCAATGTAATCCATCATATAAATAAATTGAAAGAAAAAAAAACATTTGATCATTTCATTAGATGCTGAAGAAGCATTTGACGAAATTCAATACCCCTTTATGATAAAGGTGTTGAAGAGATTGGGGATACAAGGACCATACCTAAATATAACAAAAGCTATTTACAGCATGCTGACAGCTAACATCAAACTGAATTGAGAGAAACTCAAAGCCATTCCATTGAAATCAGGAACACGACAAGGTTGTCCACTCTCCCCACACCTCTTCAATATAGTGCTTGAAGTTCTAGCAATAGCAATAAGACAACATAAGGGGATCAAGAGGAATCGAATTGGAAAGGAAGAATTTAAACTCTCGTTATTTGCAGATTATATGATAGTGTACATAAGCGACCCAAAAAACTCTACCAAAGAACTCCTACAGCTGATAAACACCTTTAGTAATGTGGCAGAGTACAAGATCAACTCCAAAAAAATCAGTTGCCCTCCCATACACAAAGGATAAAGAAGCAGGGAGGGAAATCAGAGACACTTCACCTTTCACCATAGCCACAAATAGCAGAAAATATCTTGGGATAACTCTAACAAAGGAAATGAAAGACCTCTTTGACAAGAACTTTAAGTCTTTGAAGAAAGAAATTGAAGAGGATACCAGAAAATGAAAAGACCTCCCCTGCTCTTGGATTGGGAGGATCAACATAGTTAAAAAGGCAATTCTACCAAAAGCAATCTATAGATTCAATGCAATCCCCATTAAAATCCCATCAAAATTCTTCACAGACCTTGAGAGAACAATAAGCAAGTTTATATGGCAAAACAAAAAACCCAGGATAGCCAAAACAATCTTATATAATAAAGGAACTTCTGGAGGTATAACCATCCCTGACTTTAAACTCTATTACAGAGCTACAGTATTGAAAACAGCTTGGTATTGGCATAAGAACAGAGAAGTCAACCTATGGAATTGAATAGAAGACCCAGATATTAATCCACAAAGCTATGAACACTTGATTTTCGACAAGGGAGCCAAAGGTATGCTATGGAAGAAGGAAAGCATCTTTAACAAATGGTGCTGGAATAACTGGATGTCAACCTGTAGAAGAACGAAAGTAGATCCATATCTATCACCATACACAAAACTCAAGTACAAATGGATTAAAGACATTAACATTAATGTGACCACATTGAACCAGATAGAAGAGAAGGTGGGAAGTAGTCTACAAGACATAGGCACAGGAGACCACTTCCTAGGTAGAACCCCAGTAGCGCAGACAATAAGAGAATCAATGAATAAATGGGGTCTCCTGAAACTGAGAAGCTTCTTAAGGACACTGTCAGTGAGACAGAAAGACTACCTTCGGACTGGGAGAAGATCTTCACCAACCTGTCATCAGACAAAGGTTTGATCTCCAAAATATACCAAGAACTCAAGAAACTGGACACTAAAACTCTAATTAACCCAATTAAAAAATGGGGTACTGAACTGAACAGAGAATTCTCAACAGAAGAACTTTGAATGGCCAAAAGACACTTAAGGTCATGCTCAACATCCTTAGGAAATGCAAATCAAAACAACTATGAGATACCAATTTACACCGATCAGATTAGCTAAACTCAAAAACACCAATGATAGCCTACGCTGGAGAGGATGTGGAATGAGGGGAACACTCATCCATTGTTGATGGGAATGCAAATTTGTGCAGCCACTGTGGAAATCAGTGTGGCGGTTTCTCAGGAAACTGGGAGTCAACCTCCCTCAGGACTCAGCAATTCCACTCTTGGGAATATACCCAAGAGATGCCCTATCAAAGCACAAATGCATTTGTTCAACTATGTTCATAGCAGCACTTTTTGTAATAGCCAGAACCTGGAAACAACCAAGGTGCCCCTCAATAGAAGAATGGTTAAAAAAGGTGCGGAACATATACACATTAGAGTTTTACTCAGTGCTAAAAAACAATGACATCTTGAATTTTGCATGCAAATGGATGGAAATAGAAAACGCTTTACTGAGTGAGGTAACCCAGACCCCAAAAGAGGAATATGGTATGTACTCACTCATAAGTGGATTCTAGCCATAATTAAAGGTCTTTGAGCCTATTATTCGTGATCCCAGAGAAGCTAAATAAGAAGGTGAAATCATATAGTTATCCTCTTGGATATTGGAAGTAGACAAGAATGCCAGGCAACTTTGGGTGCACGGGGGCGGAGGAGGATGGATGGGGAGAGGGTTAGAGAGAAGGGAGTAGGGGAGGATTGAGGAAAGCTTGGGGAATTGGGATGGGAGGCAGGGAGGAAGGATGGATATGGGAGCAGGGAAGTATATATCTCAACTAAGGGAGCCATTTTAGGGTTTACAAGAGACTTGATTCTAGAGGAGTTCCCAAGTCCAAGGAGAGATCCCCAGATTGTTCCCTGGACAGCAGAGGAGAGGGTGCCTGAACTGGACTTGGCCCATAACCATTCTGATGAATATTTTGCGTATCACCATAGAACCTTCATCTGGCGATGGATGGAGATAGAGACAGAGTCTCACATTGGAACACTGGACTTACCTCCCTATGTCTAAATGAGAAGCAGAAGGAGGGCCAACGTGAGCAAGGAAGGCAGGATCAGAGGGAACCTTCATCTGATGATGGATGGAGATTGAGACAGCGACCCACATTGGAGCACTGGACTGAGCCCCCAAGGTCCTAATGAGACACATATTGACTTTTCTTTGTCTTTGCAGTGTTATCCTACTTATTGGCTTGATTCAGCGGCTGTAAAGCAGCTAAAAAGACTTCTCAGGCTTTGTTTTACCAGTTTTCCCTGCTGAATTCTGAGTTGGAGCCACAGTATTAGAGAATCCCACAAAGATAATAGTGTGAAAGATCAGACACAGATTTCAACACATGTCCTGTACATAACAGGAAAACACTCAGTAGTCCAGCTATCTGAATTTGGAGAGCCATCCACATTAATGCAAATAAGATTGCATCTATGCACTTCAAATAGAAAGATGTCAGATTTTCTAAAAAAAAACATGGATTGTTTATACTTTCTTATTTCAGACATGAAATTTTAAATGTGTCATTTTTCTGCATTTCAACTGTAAACACTAGAATAGTTTTCTATATTTTTCAAGGTATATATAGTATGCATTATTTAAACCATCCTTGAGCATTGATTTCTTATTTATCTGTGTTCTGTGCTTGTATGCAGATTCCTTCATTTATGGAGGTTTCCTCAATTTCAAAATAACATATATGTCCAATATTTAGCACATAAAATAAGGAGATAAAAAACATGCAGTTGTATATTTTCAATATATTATCATAAAATATATGCAGATCTATTAAACAAGTAGAAAAACTATATTTACCCAAAATCCATGTAGAGAGCAATTTCCAATCAAGAAATATAAAATATTGTATATTTAATTATAGGTCTATAAAACTATCTCTATTACTCCTCTACCAAAATAATTTTGTTATCACATTGTTCTTTCTATAATCTCACCTCAGGTGTGGAGTAGCCCATGATGTTATTCATACCCATATGACAGTTTTCATTCAGTAAGTTGCTTATGACCATACAAAATAATATATCAAATATCTAGTGTGTTTATCACCAGTTGAAGTTCGCATAATAAGCATTATGTTTATAGTGCAGTGTACAAGTCAAATCATTTATAAGATTCAATGAGTAGTAATATTACACTAATAAGTTTGTGGGAATATAAAAAAATGTAAAATTAATAGGAATGGAAAGTATACCTTAGGCAATCTGAGTTGCCTAACAGTTAACACTGACTTAGCTATCACCACTTCATAACAGCCACAGCTGTTAGCTACATTCCCCATCACTATATCCATGAGCATCTAGGCCAGGACCCAGATGCTGCCTGCTATTATTTCAATTCTGCTACCAGGGTTTCCAACATCACGAATGTAAACAGACAGCAGCCAAGTGAGCTATGACTCCTGTGGCCTTGCACTGGCCAGAGAATCATTGCTATGAATGTACGAACAGCATCATTTTCAGAACAAAATAACATTTTTTAAACTAACATAATTTACACTAAGGTCAACTCCAGGGAGTAGTCACAAGGTATACAAGATCAGGCAATTATAGAGTTTGGTGTTGGCCAAAGAGAAGAGGCAGCAATTGATTAAAAAAAAAAAACTTTGATATAGTTGCAGCTGTATGAAGTAAATATGCTAAACCAAAGACATTTCAAATGCTCTTTGTAGTACAAGAATCTTCCCCACCAATTATCCACAATTCCAATTACCCATAGAATTAACAGAATGGAAACAGTAAGTTACAAGATGAGAGACTGAATACTTCGAGTCCCAGACTACTATAAGTAGTCTTACTTCATGGAAATTTTCTCAGATTATCACATGTGGAACCCTGGGAGCCTTGACAAGAGTACTCTCACTCTGTCACACAGTGAAATGAGATGGAAGGGATTTATCTCAATAGTGAAGGATAGTAAGGCAGACAAATTCAACAGTCCATGCCTATAGTTACCCATGACGCTTGCATGCCAGTCTCCACAGAAACTAATCTGTAGAGGAAAACGAAGAGAGGGTGAGGAGTTAGATACCAGGCTGTACATTAACAGATCCTTCATCGATATCACCACAATATCAAATAATGACTCGGACATCAGGAACACACAAACCACAAGATGTTAATGAATCAAAAGTTAACCCACAAAATAAGACTAGATATTTTCCACTTTGAGCAGGACTGTGCTAAACATACATGAGTTAATCATCTCTAACAGCTTCAGATCTTCCACAAATAAAAATAAGTATTAAATCACTGCAGTGATTTATGAACAAATGTTTGGAGCTGAAGACCTTAAATACTTGTTAGTTGTCATGTGGGTACTGGGTATCAAATGTGTGTCCTTCAAAGAAAAGTCATTGCTATAAATGTACAGAATACTCTCTCCAGTCCCAGGCAAACATAATTCACGAATTATACCTTGATATTTAATTATAGAAGAGCTATATAACAGTCATAGAAAAATAATTTATAATAATGTAAAAACAAAAATAATATATCTAAAATATATAGAATATTTTTAAAATTATTAAAATATTTTTCAAAAATGAAAATATATTTTCTCAAGTAAAACATATATGTTCCATTCATTCTGTATTAATTTAGATTATTATATATGGACAGATAAAATTGAACATGATTCAGCTTTACTGAAGACAGAAGTCTTAAGAATGGATGGATGTATATGTTTTAACAATTGGTTATTTGTCATTAAGTGGGACTATAATACAAAAACAAACATTTAGGAGACAAAATATGACCCTTATATACAATCAAATTTTAAAAGCAAGTCTACTGGATTTGCTCATTATTTTGCTTATATTCATCTCTTTTTCTAAAATAAGTTATATGAATATAGGAGAACATGATCCACAGAATCAACTAAGCAGATCTCATAAGCACTCACAGACACTGAAGAGAGAGTCACAGGGCTACAAGGGTCTGCACAAAATCCTTTGCTTATATGTTATGGTTATTATCTTGGTGATTTAATAGAACCCCTAACAGTGAGAGAAGATGTATCTCTGACTCTTTTACATGCTTTTGAAACTTTTTCCTTCCTATTAGGTATACAAATTTTAAAAATTCAATTATGTTCAAGCTTAAAATTTTAAAATATCTATATATTTCATTAATTTCAAAATATCAGGAATTAAGATGATAGTTAAGGATTGACTTAGCAATTATTTTTATTTTTTTATTTTTCAATTCAAAAATTTGCACTTCCCTCCAATTTTCTTGCCTCCTTCACTCACACTCCTCCCGCCCCCTCCCTCCTTAAGAGAACGCAGGGAAGTCTGCCCTGTGGGAAGTCCAAGGCCCTCCCCTCATACATCCAGGCCTAGGAAGCCATGTATCCAATTAGATTAGGATCCCAAAAGGCCAGTACATGCAGTAGAAGCAAGTCCCAGTGCCTTTATCATGGCTTCTCAGTCAGCCCCCAATGTCAGTCACATTCAGAGAGTCCGATTTGATCACATGTTTGTTTAGTTCTTGTCCAGCTGGATTTGGTGAGCTCCCATTAGATCAGGCACACTGTCTCAGTAGGCGGACCAATCCCTCACCGTCATGACTTCCTTGCTCATCTTCTTCCTAATTCTGCTCCTCAACTGGACTTTGGGAGCTCAATCCGTTGCTCTAATGAGGGTCGCTGACTCTATCTCCATCCATCGTTGGACGAAGATTCTATTTGATATTCGAGATAATCATCAGTATGATACTTGGGCAAGTACATTTCAGGCACCCTCTTCTCTGCTGCCCAAGGACCTAGCTGGGGACATTGCTGAGGACACCTAGGATCGACAAAGGAGCTAAAAGTATACAACGGAAGAAAGAAAGCATCTTCAACAAATGGTGCTGGATGTCAACCTGTAGAAGAATGAAAATAGATCCATATCTATCACCATGCACAAAACTCAAGTCCAAATGGATTAAAGACCTCAACTTTAATGTGACCACTTTGAACCTGATAGAAGAGAAAGTGGGAAGTAGTCTACAAGATATTGGCACAGGAGACCAGTTCCTAAGCAGAACCCCAGGAGCGCAGACAATAAGAGAAGCAATGAATAAATGGGACCTCCTGAAACTGAGAAGCTTCTGTAAAGCAAAAGACACTGTCATCAAGAAAAAAAGGCATCCTACTGAATGTGAGAAGATCTGCACCAACCCCGCAGAAGACAAAGGTCTGATCTCCAAAATTTATAAAGAACTGAAGAAATTAGACATTAAAATTCTAATTAACCCTAATTAATTTAATTTAATTAGAATTAATTTTAATTCTAATTAAAAAACAGGGTACTGAACTGAACAGAAAAATCTCAACAGAAGTTTAAATGGCCAAAACACACTTAAGGTCATGTTTAACCTCCTTAACAACCTTTTAAAATAGGAAATAAGATGCAGACTTTTAAAATTTATCATCTCAGTCACCTGAGTATCTACTATATAGACACTGAAGTAGAGGAACTAACAAAGTTAGTTATGTGTAAAGGCCCGAAAGAAGTAACTTCAAGATATCTGATTTAGGAAAGTAAAGTATCTGTGAATGCCTTCATATTGTGGCTTGATGGAAGGACATTGCCAGCATGAATGAGGAAAGGCAGCTTCAAAACACATAAGTAAAGTAAAACCAAAAAAAGGTTTCTAGACTTTCAGTTTTCCTTTTCTTTTCTAATCTATTGTTTTCTAATCTATTTCTATTGTTAGATAGATTATCTAACAATAATCTATACAATGAACTTCATATCTTTTATATGGGGAACAACAAGGCCACTAGTAACAGTATTCCTAAAAGCCTTTTTGAAGAAGAGGTAAGTATATTCACTTGCTATTTAAATGAATTAATTGAAATACTACACTAAAAACAATGGGCTTGATGGAGCACAAGTTGCATTAGACTGTTGCATATTATCCTCAGATTTGTGTGGCTGGAGACTATTCATTCATTTCCCAGCCTCTAAGACCCAAATATTTACATTGGAACTATATTAATTACAATACTGCTTGATTTATTAACTAACTCTTATATCTTAAATTAACCCATTTCTTTAAACTATGTATCACCATGAGTCTGTGTCCTCTCTCCTTTGGCAGCTACATGGCATCTCCCTTACTCTGCCTTCTGCCCTCCTCTGTTTCTGCTTAGATTTTCCATCTTGATATATTCCACCCTATCATAGACTGAAGCAGCTTCTTTATTAACCAATGGTAATAAAACATGTTCACTGCATACAGAGGAGAATTTTGAATCAGATTTGCATGAATATAATTTTGTCATATTTCCTAGGCCTGAAAATGTGTCATAATTGACTATCTTCCAAATTTGTTGGATTCACTCATAATGTGCTTAGAATTATAGGATAATCAGTCAGTAATCTGTGGATCATCTCCCTTACAAACTATGTAAATATGTGTACAATAATTTCCTTTGAGGCTACCTGAAGCATAAAGATCGTGAAATGAATTCTTGTATTTCTCAGAATGTTCATGAGTCAATGAAATATCCTTTCAATTGCTTTGCTGTGAGAGGAAATGAATGGAGAAAAAGGCATATATTGATGAACGCATAAAATGTGCTGGGATATGTCTGTTTATACATGGTGTCCAAAAGCTATATTGGTTTTCATTTCAGGAAAATCTGATGCTGATTGCTATGTGCTGTGTATGCATGCTGTGCCATGCGACAGCTCATGGAAATGATTCCTGCCTTCAGGGTTTACAGCTTGAACATTCGCAGCTATTGGAGCAGTTCAAGTCAGACATATGCAGCTTAGCAAGCTGACTGGTGAAACCTGGCATTAAACTTCCATTACTGCCTGCCTCAGCATAAAGGGAACAGACTCAAGCAAATGATCTGTTACGTTTGGGACATACCCCTGAACTTGCAGTAAAAGACAACTCACAGATTTCTATGATTCTTTTGAATATGAGACATTGATATGATGGACAAATAAAGAATAACATCACAAATGCATCCCTGTTCTTGTTTAAATGAAAAGTATTTCTAGTTCATTATAAATAACATTTGGCGGTTACTGAAAATGCTGAAATGATATCATCTTTAGTCTTCATTTATATTTGCATTGTAATTTCATTATTTCCACCTTTTAAAATGTAATAGTGGGTACTGCAAAACTGGAAGTATGTTAAGTAAAAGTGAAGAATTGAAGACCTGAATGACTTAATCAAAGGATTGATTAACTATTTAAAAGAATTGGAAAGCTTTGAGAATGAATTTCCATATTATCTGTCTATGTATATGCCTATCTATCCATCTATCTATCTATCTATCTATCTATCTATCTATCTATCTATCTATTATCTGTCTATCTATCTATCTAGTTTCAGAAGAAAATAAGAATATTTCTTTTGTATTTACTAGTGGTTTTCTGTGGCACATTTAATAATATAGTTTCATGGAAGAGCAAAAGAAAGCTCCCTTCAGGAGGGACTATTGATGAGATAGTAAGTTAAGAAAGATCTCAAATCACATATAATTGTTAGTATTAAATTAAGAGATAATAAATTAAAGTTTTTTAATGAATTTGCTCAGAGTTTATACTCACAGAGAAGTAGTGCATATTTCAGATAAACATAGGTAATGTAGGCCAGAGGAGCCATAATTGTGGGATAACAAAATATAGTTGGTAATTGAGCTACGTTCCTGTTATTTATATGGAAATATGGGCAGAACGAGTAATTTTTTTCTTTCATGGAACTGGAAAGAGTTTTATTACAAATAATTCAATTCTACAAACACAAACATATTCAAATTTGGTCAACTTCTGTCCATATTCAAATGAGGGAATTATTTTTTTGTATTATAGGAAGAATTGGTCACATGGCAAGTGTAGGAAAATGAGAAAGGACTGGTGAACATTCAGCATAGTTTAGTAGAGGAGGCCTATGCAGTCCTGATCACATTCCTCATTATGTACATGCATACCACCAACATTTAAAATAAACCAGAAATAGCTAACAAAGAAGTGAGGTTGAAAAAATGGAAAATCTCAGTCAATGAAGGAATAAAACGGTCAAAAAAAATCAATCAAAAATACTGATATGAAAAAACAAAAAGAAAACCAGGAAAACTCACTTTTTCAAGATCCAACCAGTTTGAAAAGCACAAATCTATAAGAAATGACTGAATCCAACTGCTCATACACCAAGCAACTCCTGCTTTGTCATGTAAAACCAAAACCCATTCCCAGGTAGTGCCTTATATGGACTGATATTTAACTTTCATCACCATGTGTCTTGTGATCTTACATGCAAGGGGCCAATCATGGCTCAGGAAAACCCACAGATTTTTGTTGCTGCTGTTTCCCCTCTCACTTTTCTTTTCTTTTTCCTTCCTTCCTTCCTTCCTTCCTTCCTTCCTTCCTTCCTTCCTTCCTTCCTTCCTTCCTTCCTTTCTTTCCTTCTTTCTTTCTTTTTTGATTGCGGAGATACCTGGTACTAAGGAAATTCACAAGGGTCTCAAGAATAACCCCAGCTAAGATTCTGGATACCTAAACTGTTCTCCCGTAATCAGATTGGTTACTACCATGATTGTCATCGTAGAACCTTCGTCTAGTAACTTATGGAAGCAAATGCAGAGATCCATAGTCAAGCACTGGGCTGAGCTTCAGGAGTACAGTGAAATAGAGGGAAGAGAGAGCCCATGTTAAAGCACTATGCTAAAAATGTGACATATGGAGCCTGGTGGATATTTCGAAAGAAACAGCAACCCAGAGACATTATCTTTAATTGTAAAGAAAATACTAGAAAACATACTTTAAAAGAAAAATTTGGTGGCTGGGTACATAAAATAATTTCCTGAGAATAATGCTATCTAAATTGGGATATGCAAAAACAATGAAGTTACTCAAAAAAATTAACCTTTATTGTAGCATGCTTAGCAGATATACAAAGAGATCCCTCTGAATTGTTAGGCCTAACTCCAAAAGACACTGTTCTGTTCTTTGTTTAATCTGTATTGACTAATTCAAATTTTTATTAAAAATAAATCAATGAACATTGCATTCATTTATGTTAATCATGGAACTATAATTAATAATTCATAAAGTATTTGCTACAGTAGTTTGATATTAGTCATGTATTCATCATACATTACCAATCTCTTTTAGACGACTGGAGTGAATATTGTCCTCACAAGACAAATTTTTTTACCTGATTGACAATATGCAAAAATGTAATGTCAGAACTATACATCTTAAAATGAAACTATAAAACATAAATTTGCATTTGGAATTTTATTTTAATTTTAGAAAAATTTCTTATTTTATTCAGAATTAAAATCAAATTTTAATTTGTTTTAATTTTTAAAAACAAAATTTAATTTGTGTGTGTCTGTGCACTGTATGTGAATATTCACACACACATACATGTATTAATTTAAAAAATGCTTAGAAGCAATTAATTATATTTTTGTCAAATAAGTATAATACTAAAGTTTTACTGTTAATCAATTGAGTAATAATGGAGGGACATGACAAAGTCTTACCATTCTGTTTTTTGTCAGCAGGCCTGAAAGCCATTCTCTGAACTTTGGTCAGTTTGCTCTCAGGTGCACTAGAAAAGAGGTCTTTCATACTCTCTGTTGTTTCACCACTCATAATGCTTTTGGCGGTATAGTTTATACACTGTTAATTGTGACTTTTACATCTCTCAGCAGTGTAGATGGAAGTTTCTGTCCCTCCTGGTCCTATAGTCATTCAGTTTCAAAGAAACACACAGAAGATTATATTAATTATAAACTGTTCAGTCTATTAACTTAGACTTATTTTAACTAGCTCTTACAACTTAAATTAACCCATAATTCTATGTTTAGTCATGTCTTGGTACCTTTTCTAAGTGACACATTCTCATCTTGCTTCCTTTGTGTCCACCTGACATCTATGTCTCTGCCTTTTCTTTTTCAGACTTCTCCCAATCTGATTGCCCTATCTATACTTCCTGCCTCGGTACTGGCCAATCAGTATCTTATTACACCAAAACAAAAGACAAATTTTTACAGTGAGTAAGAGCATCATTACAGAGAATTTTCTCTCCCCTTTTTTCTTTTCAAAACCCCTCAATCTAATCTCTCATGTTATGGTATCAAAGGCCTCCCAAGTGCTGGGGTTAAAGGTGTGTCCCACCACACCCAAATGCTCTATATCCTTTCATAAAAGACTTTCTCTATCCTTTTCCTCTTCTTTTCAAAACCTACAGTTGTTTTTAAACACACTGTGAAACATTTCACAAAAAAACCCATTTTTTTTTCCCAATCTGAGTCTTTATATCTCTATCTTTTTCTCAGCATGAGTCTTAAATCTGCTAAACAACATGGCTAGGCTTAATGCTGTAGCTTTAGTGGCTGAATCCATCTCATCCCTTGGCTTCCTGAGTGTTTTGCTTCACAGTAGAGGTACTGGAAGGAGCCATGTTTATTGCCATAACTCTGCAGAGTTTCTAGTTCCATATCACTACCTAGAAGCCTGCTGCTGGCTGTTTGAAAACACCTTTTAAGTGTTCGGTGGCAGAGACTCTTGAAAGAGCTGCCATGCAGATTTTGCCACTAACTCTGCATTAGTAAGCCTCTCTTAAAGGAGCTGTGTCTCTGCTGGCTGCCTGCATACCAGTAGACTAGAGTAAAGATGGTTACCAAGAGGCTGTGCTTGACTCTGTTCTTATCTGTCCAGAATCCTTCTTTTTTTTAAAGTTTTCTCAGACTTTATGTGGAATTTTGTTTTTTCCAAATATTTGGGTGACTCTTGTAGCACAAATAATAAAAACTCAGAGAAATGTTCAGGGTTCAACCTGAAAATCAGGAAAGAAAAGCAGCTAGCCACGGGCTCTTACCTTTATTTCAGACTGAACTGATGATGTTGCCTCCATGAATCCTTAGAATGAGACTGAACTGAGAACTGTCTCATCTTGTTTTATGTTTCTCTCTTGATGCAGAATGTCCTTCTTATGCTATGAATTTGTTAATTTGTTAATAAGGATGTTATTTTGACCAATGGTAGGGCAGAATATAGGTAGGCAGGAAAATATACATGTCATGATAGTGATTACTATTATAGAAATAGTCTGGATGACTACTTATACCCTGGATTTCTGAGCTCAAACTGATGGTGGATGGAGCAACACGGTGTTTATATAGTGAATAGGAAAATCGTCTCTATAACAGTGAGTCTGTGGTCTGCTGTGTATTTGTCCTCACTATGAAACTGAACTAGGGAAATGACGTTCCTATATCCACTTGGTGCTAGAGTTGACAGTCCTTATTCCTATCCACCAGAAACCCACAGAACAGATAGCTTCATTTCCAAGGAACAAAATGAATGCGTCAATCTAAACATTTAAAGGCAGCAATCCTGAAGATGTCTAGTTGAGTTCCTCAACCACATGTGAAGAAATGATCAAATCCAAATATTCATCTTTTAGAAACAGAAAAAAGAAAAAAAACAAAATAGAAAAAGTTTCCCTTTTTAGTCTCGGGGGTTTTTAAGAAATTAAATAATTCGTAACCTACAATTTGTGTAGATAAATACTTATTTTTAAGATGAAAAGCAGGTTAGATATAAAATTTAAAATTTTGTACTTCCCCAATTAGTCTATTATCCTCAAAACACTGCTTTCCACAGTGTTATCTGAAAGCTTATTAACTATATTTTATGTGTTTTCTTTGAACCTTAGATTTTATAAAGTTTCCAGAGGTATAACTATTTTAAAAATATATTAAACTTTTTCATATAAGAATAATATGTGCAAGTGTGTGTGTGTGTGTGTGTGTGAAATGCTTATGTATTCCACTAACTGTACTTAGAGTCTATTCAGTACAAGTTATTGATTTGAATTCATTTCAGAATTGTTAATTTGAACTATTTAAGAAGTATCATAGTGGTTTATCAGGTAGCCTGAGGAATTAAGAACAGTAAGACATATGTGGAGCTTACAAAATTGTTTACAATATAGGTATTTTATTTGTGAAAAATTCATCCACTAGCTTAGATAAACAGGATTAAAAAATTTGCATGATAAGAAATTATCTTAGTCTATGCATAACGATAAAAGAAGTAATCCATAAGAACTAAAAACTTACCTTAATATTAGATTGCTTGACAGGATTATATGAGGGCCTATGTGCAAGGCCAAATACTGATGAAAAATCCATTTAAGAAAGCTATTTGTCTGATCATCAAGGTAGTTTTTTTAAATTCACTAATAATACTAATAAATAACATCCAAAAGGAAGTAAATATTCTTTAATTGAAGCACTAAGTAGACATTTGTAGGAAGCTTCTGTTTTATGTCTTTTCTTATTCACATCCTTTGTTTTCATCACAAACTGGGTTTTTGCACAGCCTATTTCTCTTAGTCCTCTTGACTTGAAACTATCTTTCAGTCATGGTTCAAATAATCTTGAAAGTAGAAATATAAAAAGATAATCCAAACCTATTTTCAACAGCTTCCACAAAACAAGGAAATAAATAAGAACTATGTTATATTTGAAAATCTTTTCAGTTTTTAAGATATTTGGAAAGAGCTCTAAGCAATGGTAGTCAAAGTAAATAGGAGACACATTCCAGAAAGATGTTAGTTAATCTTTATGGCATAGATCACAATGATAAAGTGAACTCAGAGAATTGAACATGATTAAAAACTGCTAAATTCACGCTATTGTCACCTTTTCATGGAGAATTAATATAAAAATATTTCAGAAGAAACTTATAAAGATTAAAAGTTAAAATAAATTTTATCATATTCATGTATATAAATATATATTACTAATTTAAATAATTCTCAATTATTAAAATGTGATTTGTTAAACAATATAGCTCTACTTTATATGTATCTATATCATTATCTAATCATTGTCATCTTATAGCTAAATTCTAAGAGAGGAAAGATTGAATTTCATATGTGTGTTGTGAAAATGTGAGACACATTTATAATAAATGAATTTTTAATATGACCTCCTTTTCATCTACTTAGAAAATTGATTATTTAATTTGAACATATCAAAGTTTTATAACATACAAGAAAATGAGTTTAATTTGATTGAAAAGTATATCTTTGTATTAGACAATATTCTAAGTAAAGAAAGTATTTACTATATTTAAAATACTATACATTGAATAAGGAAAAATAAGCAAGTATATCTAAAACAATAAATGTAAACATATATAAGCACAAGATATGGAATGTATTACTTTTAATGTAATTATTAATAAAGTTGGCCTATTTGTCACCAAACTCTAGAGAAAGATATGTTGACTGCAGTAGTTTCAGTAAAGCAATAATCTTCATATGAGAACACAGTCTATGCAAAACAATAGTGCTGTGATAGTTGAAGTACATTCTCATCTTTCCTCTCTGGATTTTTTAAGATATTTATATGTTCAGCTAAACAGAAAACTTCAGAATAATGAACATAATTGGTATAGGCTATATAAAATGTCAATTTCTCAAAACTTAAGAGACAAGCATATTGAAATAAATGCAGTCTCAGATGGTAATATACATGATATAAACATGCTGAAAATTGTAAATTCCAGTCTTTAATCTCAAACACAAAAACACTGCATATATAATTTGAATAATAATACATCAATTTATCTTTTCTATTAAAATTTTTAATAAAATATGACCATATTGTTCAGATAAAGATAAAATTTGTGTATTTTCTGAATTACAAACAGCATCAAAGTGGAATATAAATGTCTAGTGCATTATTTTTTCAAAGATTATTAAATAGTACAAGAAAAGATAGTTCTTATTCTTATTTAATAAGTTCTAAATCTCAATTTCTAATTGTGTTTATTTATTTCCTTTGAGAACAATTAAAGCTAATACAAGATAAATTTTGTAACAAATAGGAAAATTCTACATATTAAGTATAATTTATGTATAACTCATATACTAACATAGAATATATCAAATTTATATATAATATGCAAATAAAATACATTAAAATTGTATGTAGCAGCTATTAAACTGAGGAGAAATAGCAGTAATGATGTGGGATTTCCGTTTGTGTGCTGTGATTACCATTGATATATAAAGGTAATCACTGATATACAGGACTACTTTGGTTTTATAACAAAGCTACAGTGAAAGGAAATAGGTAGGGGATGAGGATGAGGAACTAAATTGAATATTTGAAGAAAGGAGGTGGAGTCAGAGAAAAGTCATGGAGACAGATGCCAGTTGGAATCTTGCTGGAAAGCCACAGCCACGTGGAAATATATAGATTAATAGAATTGGGTTAATTCAATATGTAAGAATTAGCCAATAAGAAGCTAAAGCTTATGTGCCAAGTAGTGATTTAATTAATGTAGTTTCTGTGTGATTATTTTGGGTCTGGGTGGCCAGGAAAGGAACAAGTGTCAAAGCAAAGTCCTTTAACAAATTGGCGCTCCAAAGTGTACAAGTTAAATATGTGTCAAACCTGAAAAATCATGAAAAGGAATTCTAGACATAAAAAAAAACAGAGTTTAGCACAGTTTCTTGGTAGACACAATATTTTTCTAGTTGGGTTTGTGGAGAGCGAGGTACCCTGGGGCACAGGTAAAACTGTGTGGCTTCTTTATAAAAAGCTGCAGCTTCCTGATTCACCAGAACAAAAGGCTCTGGCTCTTTTGGGAGGTTTGGCTATTAAGCATTTAAATGGGGGTATTGCACAGCATACTACAAGTAACTTGGTGGTAGTGTGGTTCAACTGGTTATCAACGCTGAGATGGTGAGGATGGCTCACACCTAGCAGTCTCAGGCACTAATGGACTTCCACCCTATTGGACTGTGTAGAGCAAGCAGGAAGAACTGTATTTACCCTCGCAATGCCACTGCTTAAGTTTTTAAGAAGCAATTAGCTTTTTAAGAAGTACTCCTGGACTGTAAAGAATTACAGATACATAATATCAGATATAAAGGACCTCTAAATGAGTGACAGTGTTGGATAAGTGTACATACACTTGGGAGAGAGAAGAAATAGAGAGTCATAAAAGGAAATAAATGGTTTATTAAAAAAAAAACAGTCTTTAAAGAGACAGAGTACAGACAGTCATAGGTTAAAAAGAGTAAAGAAATATAAGTCAAGTAAAGATGGAGAATTCGCAGAGACTCTGAATTATGTATATTATTGTTTTCTTTGATTTGTTTGACTGTGAAGGAGCTAAGTACAGAGAGACATTTTCGTTTATGGATTAACAAATATGTTATATTCGTATATGTTAAGCTAAATTAACATATATTTTAAAGGTATCTTGATTTCTAAATATGGATATACAGATATTTTGATTTCGAAAAAAAGGTTCTTCTTTTGTTTCCATAGAGGATGAGAACCTGTGAAATCCTTCCAAACTACTGTGGTTTGATAGACCAAGACCTCCTAAAAGATTGCCATGAACACTCCTCAAAAATTACTTTGCTCAACAAACAGTAGGAGGAAATTTGGACAGATCTACACCCATATCACCCATATTCCTAAATATTGTCTATAAAGGTTTCTTTACATTTAAAAGGGGATTTGCTATATAGAATTTCATTGGTATGGATCTTGTTTTATTGATACAAATATAAGGTCAATTTTGTCATTATATATATATATATGTGTATATACACATATATATATATATATTTCTGCTCTTAATTAACATTGTTTTTGTCTAGTTCACTTAAAATATAATGTATAATTAAGAAATAAAGGTTAATAGATAATAATCTATAGTAGTCAAGCTTGTAGTCATGTTAGTTAGGTTTTCTAGATATATAGAGATATATTTCAATTAGATTGATACTTTTCAAATCTTCAGAAACCTTCAAAATATGGTATTTAAAATGTTTTAAGAACTTAGGACTTTTCATGACAGTGAGACCCATCTGCTCTTGGCAGCACAAGCAACTTCAAAAGGAATATGGGTCTATAGCAGAGCTTTTTTATGCATTACAGATTTAGAATATTTTTACTTTATTTATTTTTAATAATATTTCTGCATTGTTTTGTATTATTTTGCTTTATTTTCTAAACATTTTATATTAATGAAATTATACACTTTATTGTCAAACTATTTTTTGCATACTGGTATTCTAAAACAATTTTTAAAAAATATTTTCTAGCTTAGAGAGAAAATATACTTGCAAGGACAAAGAGGAGCTTAGGAAGACAGAAAAAAAGTTAGTTGATTGATTCCTCATTGTTTTAAAATTCCTTAAATCAACATAAATAGTTCAATCAATAATAGAAGATATTTTACCATTTTTACTATTCTGCATAGATCTTTTGTAGTCTCCCATTTTAGGTCACGTAGTTTTGTATTTTGTTGTTTGTTTAAGATTTACCTATTCTGAAAGATAAGATTAGAGTGTGTTTCTCAATTGTATACACCTATTAATGTTAAATCTTATACTCACGGAATTTCTCTTTTCTAAAACAAGGTAAAAAGAAAATCAAAACATCATGTTATTAAGAGAAAATTGTTTATTAAATGAAATTAAACAGACTTTTAAGATATGATTCCTAATTTGATCAAATTGCATAGAATTGACATGACAGTACCCTGAACTTAACAAATTTTTTAATAGTCACACAGTCTACTTTCTGTTGATGTGCCAACAAGTTACATCAAATGAGGTTTGGGATCGTTTGGTGATCTTAAGTATGACAGAAAAGGGAGATTGCATGTCAGCCATGAATGAAAGAGAACAGTAGACCCAACTGATTATAAATAAAAAATTCCAGCATTGGTAGTATTGACAGTAGCAGAAGGATAAATTTGCTTCTGTATAGTTATTGCAATGAATATTATTCTTTTTAACTAAAATATTACTTTGTGTTTTGAAAGAAATAAACAGGACCTAACACTATGCTGGATAGAGTTAAAAGGAATTATCTGCAGATCACTATACAACATTTTTTGCTGAAAATCTTGGGAAACATTTCAACATTTATTTTGACCCGAAAGGAAAGTTTAATTGATATGGAAATTCTCAGAATGAAGGCTTCCATTTATTAAATCTCTAGAGATTGACTTGTTTAGTAGTAACAAAGGTGAAGCAAAATGACTGTTAGATAAGATTATTGTTTATGTGTACAAAAACATTTTAACATTATGCCTCAGTGTGCATATGGTCATCCTTTATCTCCTCTTGTGATAAACTAAACTGTCCTCAGATTCTAAAACACCTATTTTTATTTTCAATTTTACTTCCCTTATCTCTGTGCTATCAATTTCCTTATCACCAATCAAACATAGTCTCATTAACTTCCAACTCAAGCAAAAAAAAAAAAAAAGATCTAGTTTAAAAAATACTAAGAAAGTATTTATGGTCATATGATTTTCTGTTTATTTTAAACTGTCACTTGGTTTCTTCTTTTCTGATACCTGTGAAGATAATACACTTATTTACTGGCATGAACATGAAGTGGGAACTTTTTCTATTGAGATACCTGAACTAGATTGTCAACCATAGGAAACAATATAACTGATCCCTTCTGGTACAGAAATTCACTACTAGGATTAAAATCATATAAATATTGAAGCCTACCTCCAGTAACACAAACTAGAATATGTCATAGCAGATCATTTAGATTTGACATTCTATTTCTGGATATTAACATGTGCATGTGTGTGTGTGTGTGTGTGTGTGTGTGTGTGTGTGTGTATGTGTGTGTGTGTGGGGGGGGTGTGGGTGTATGTGTGTGGGGGGGGGTGTGGGGGGGGTGTGGGTGTATGTGTGTGTGTGTGTGTGTGTATGTGTGCACGCGTGCGTGAGCTTGCACACACACGATAGCCTTCTTAGCAAGAGCTGAACACTTATAAACATCCATAATATGAGTCCAGTAAACTGAAAAATGTATAAGTTTCGAAATGAAATTACTTGTTATGTCAAAATTCTGAATGGATTTGCAGTTGAATGGGGTTGAATAAAATTCACAAGATTTTCTTTCATATTTTTAAAATCATGAGAATATCTTGAATTCCTTTAATTAGGAAATGTAATTAAAAGTTACAGTGGTGTGAACTTAAGCTTCAAGATCATTGCAGAGATAAGTTTAAAGGTTAATGCCCACCTCTTCAATATTTTTAAGATACCAAGAACATGGCACATTTTAAATAATCAGCAATGTAAAAATTAATATATGTTCATAATATTTTATTAAGGTCATTACATTTTATGTTTCTCCATCAAAACCAGGCAAGTAAAAAGAACAAATTCATCATTATTACACTGGAATGAAGAATGTAAAATATTTAATAACATTATATTTATATATATATATATATATTACTGTTGCAGAGTCACAGCAATAAGGGTTTAGTAAATCGAATATAATTCCCAGAGGTACACTTCTGAACACTATGTCACTACATTTATTTATTGTACATGGTATTTGTGGAAAGTGTTAAGGATTCTCTCATTCAAAATGATATTAGTTGGCTGCATGTTGCTGCTGTACAATGTATGTTCATATGCACTAAAACAATGCTACATATGAGAAATTCATGTAAATCCACGTCATTATAGTAACTTCATGCAAAGTGTCCTTAAAAAAGCTAGTATAAAAGTAGTCTCTTCTCTTTTCCTAAGCATACATTACTCCTTGTAACAATACAGTTTCATACATTTAGTGAAGAAAAGTCAAGTGCAAACACATATGACATAAACTACAAATGACCATAAAAAAATTATACAGCTCCACTTCTCACATACCCATTTCAGAAGTCACTGCATAATTATTAATTGTTAATTTTTACAAAATGACATAAAATTACCATTTTTCAGACTTAAAAGTAGAAATAAAACAGGCTAACTGATTTGTGATTTTAAAGTATAAGAAGTGCCACAGAGAAAGAATTCTGTTCTTCTGATTTATGTTTTTAACAGAAGTTTCAGTGCTAATGATGACAACTTCAAAAGACTGGTGAGCTTGACATAATGTGTAATAAATGTGTTTTGAAATTTTGGATTGTTTAAAAGGGCTGCATCTCTGAAGACTGCTATCTATAGCACACTTGGCCTTTATAACGTCTTCTCATCCTTCCCTTAACAGCCAGCTTTGCTATTGGACTATTTGTCACTACATGTTTCCTTTAATACAAAGAGAATAAAGGATCTCTTTTGTTGGTCAAGGTTTCACTAGATAATATTCTTTCTAAAGAGTGTACAATAAATTTTTATCTCATTATTATATATGATTAGAAGAGGTTTAGGAATTGACTTCTTACAATTTTAAATGTAACAAATGATATTACAACAAACTATAAGATTTTTTTATTTTCTTTAACTATTATTTTTCCTTCAAGGAGACTGGGAACTTTCAAGATTAAGGACTTGAAATGGTTATAAAAATCAATTTTGATATCATGTGATGTTCTCAGTCTGACTGGGGTAACGGTTGCGTGTTCTTACACTGAATTTTTGAATCAAATATCTTTATAAGTGAATTGTATAATATGTGAATGATAGCTTGGTCAATAGGAGCTGATTGTAATAAATTCCAGGGAGAAAGATTATCTAATTTAAAATTTGTTTGAATTACATGGACAGCAGTATGCTTCCTGTGATTAATGAATAAAACTGAAGATGTTGGAAACAAGTCAAGTTTTTCTTACTAAATGGCCCTCCAAATTTTAACTTCATGTCTCCAGTAAATCTAATTTCCATTTCTACTTCTACCTGACCTTAATTAGATAGTATCATTAATATCATTAAATTTTTATATGGTTAACTGCATTTTAAAACCACGTGAATTGGAAAAGAGAAACAAACAAGTATGGTGTCTCTTACCTGTAATTCCAGAATTCAGGAAGCTGAAGAAGAATTTTGATGAGTATAAGGGTAGCCTCGTTGACAGTAAATTCCGTATCAGTCTGAGCTACAGAGTGAAACATTGTCTCAGACATAAGGAAAGAAGCAACATCAACAGCCAGGGATGATGGTAAATACAGGTAATTCCACATTGAAGCGTGAAGATCATAAATTCAGTGTCATTTTTGGTTACACAGAATTTTCAACATTGATTGAGCCAAATGACATTCTGTCATCCATTTGATATCCAAGCTTCAATATTTTTAATAACAATTTTATCGAGTTTTTTATCTTTAAAACATGATATATTTTGTCAATTATATTTTTCTGACTAAAAAAGAAATTATATATGTATATGTATACATAATTTGTTTTATATTTATATATTGTATCTTTATATATATAAACACACACATATATATATACATATATATAATTTTTAGGACACTTTGTATTTTAAATATCAATTTTTGTTAAGCAGTTCTTTAATATCTTGAATGATTCTTATTTAATAATGTTGAACTTTTTTAATGTTCTGGTGAACTTGTTTTGCAGCCTTTGCTTCTGTGTGTTTCTGGAATTTGGCATGTAGTTGTCTGTTTTACTTTTTAGTGTCCTTGTCTGACTTTGTAATTGGTTAAGAGCTGGATCCAAAATGAATTTGGTAATGTATTAACTTCGACAGTAGGTATTTTTTTTAAGGATTTTCAGTGGATTTTTATTAGTTGTTTTAAAATGTTTGGTAGAGTTGTGAAGCTACATTGTCTTATAGATTAACAGACAGCAGATATAAGATATCCCTTCACATCCTCACGTTGTTTAAAGAAAACTAGGAGACAGAGACCGTCAACAGAGCAAGGGATTGAGTTCCCAAGGTCCAGTTGAAGAGCAGGAGGAAGAAGATGAGCAAGGAAGTCAGGACCACAAGGGGTTGATCCACCCACTGAGGCAGTATGCCTATTCTAATGGGAGCTCACCAAATCCAGCTGGACCTGGACTGAATGAGCATGTGATCTAACCGGACTCTCTGAATGTTGCAGACAATGGGGGCCGACTGAAAAATCATTGATAAAGGCCCTGGGACTTGTTTTTACGGCATGTACTGGCTTTTTGGGACCCTAGACTATTTGGATGCACAGATTCCTAGGCCTGAATGTAGGGGGAAGGGCCTTGGACTTCCCACAGGCCAGGATTCCCTGCCCTCTCTTAAGGAGGGAGGTGGAGGGAGGAGGATGAGAGGGACAGCAGAAGGGGAATGGGAGGAAGGGCGGAAGTGTAAATTTTTAAATGATAAAATAAAAAAAAAGAAAACTAGCAGACAAAAGAAAATTAGGTACTTGAACTTGAACCAGGGAATGAATGCTATGTAATAACTGTACATTTAGTGTATTATCACTTTAATATTTTGGTGTATTTTCATCTCATTTGCATATGAATTGATGAGTATCTGTGTTTCTATTGGTAGGTGAGAATGCTGGCAGTAGCTTGGTTGTACATCCTGGTTACCAAAGAAAAGTGATGAAACTTTCAGAGAATTTGAACTGAAAAACTTGGAAACATTGCTTGTGTGTTATATAACTAAATCAGGGGAAAAGAAGCAGGAGGTCAAAGGGTAAGAAGCCAATCAGGACCTGTAAAAGTGACTCATGTCCTTCCTGGTAAATGGAGACCTAGTAGAATGACTTGTTAAGAAAAAGTATATGATCTTTGCAGGTCATACATGGATACATATTTCTTTATACCCATATATTAGATAGATAGATAGATAGATAGATACATACATACATACATACATACATACATACATATATACATACATACATACATACATAGATCCATAGATAGATAGATAGACAGACATAAATGGATGGATGGATAGATGATAGATAGATAGATAGATAGATAGATAGATAGATAGATAGATAGATAGATAGATAGACAGACATAAATGGATGGATGGATAGATGATAGATAGATAGATAGATAGATAGATAGATAGATAGATAGATAGATAGATAGATAGATAGATAGATATACTAAAACTCTTACAATTGAAATTGTCAGGAAGCCTAGTATTTTTATAAACACAACACAGGCACACATAAAAGACTTTTATAGTTGCTTGTGTCATCAATGGGATTGCCTTATCTGGAGGGATTTACATTAAAAATAATTGAAAATTCTTTTTAAAGTTTTGCAATTTTACTGTTCTGTGTGACTGTTTAGTTAGCATCATGTTTGTCATGGTAGTTTCTGTAACATTGAGGTATTTTCAGGTAGTATTGTGAGAAGAGAGCAAATGATCATGGGCTTCATCACTAGACAACATACCAAAACATTAGAGCATCTTATTTATGCCATAACAGAGTACACATATGCTATACATTACCTAAAGAAAAAGATTGTCTTTAATTTTTCACCTGCAGCCATTTATTATAAATGTATGCTTATTAGAAGGATTTTATACACAATAACTCTGACTTATTTTTATTATGCTCAGTAGTTGAGGACATGTTTCACATGCATCATTTTTAAATCTATAAATGCTGAAAGGCAGACAGCCTAAATATTATTATCACCATGCTGTTAATGGGGAACCTGACAGCAAGACATGTTATTTATAGGCCATTATTGCTAAGTCTAGCCCCAAGTAATATTGGAGATTATGATTAAAAAACAACATGGTTCCTCTCTACCAGTGAGATCATCAGAAATATCATCAGCATACTATAAATGCATCTCAGGGGTATGGAGACTCACAAGGGCTGAGGTAGGAAGTTAAAAAACGACAATAAGAGAATTGTAGGGCTGCTCTATTAAGAGGCATGACACTGCCAAACATGCCGTGAATGAGGAGACTGAATTGGTGATCATAGA
This sequence comes from Myodes glareolus, assembly GCF_982192425.1. Taxonomy (NCBI): domain Eukaryota; kingdom Metazoa; phylum Chordata; class Mammalia; order Rodentia; family Cricetidae; genus Myodes; species Myodes glareolus. Next base: position 70,530,838 of record NC_142037.1, on the reverse strand, counting down.
AGCATGATACAGAGCCGAATAGGTTCAGGTGAAAATACAGTGTTCAGAGTTCTTGACTTTGTGAATATAATTGGAAAGTTTGTACAGTGAATGTGTTATATTGATAACGTAGTAAAAGCATCCTGGTAAACAGCATTTATATTTTATTAGAAGAATAAAAATACAGAGATTGTGAAATAAAAATTTTTAGTAAGTCATGAAAGTTATACCATCCTCATAATCCTAGATATTAGAGATTTATAGGAGGATAAATACGGTTAAAATACAACAAAATATATAAATAATTCCTGAATTACTAATGGAAGTGAAAGTCAATTATAATTGGAATGACATTGAGGAAGGGCAAGTTATTCAGGTATGGGAAAGGAAAGGATATTGTATCATAAATATCTTCTTCTTACTTTTTAAAAAAAATATGAAGTCTTACATAGAAAAGCACCACAATCTGGGTTAATTTGAATCATTTTGCAAAGCTATTACATTGACTATAGAATACACTGAACAAAAACCAGTTATAATAAGAGGTACAATGGCTAGAATCCACTTATGAGTGAATACATACCATTTTCCTCTTTTTGGGTCTGGGTTACCTCACTCAGTAAAGCGTTTTCTATTTCCATCCATATGCATGCAAAATTCAAGATGTCATTGTTTTTTACCGCTGAGTAAAACTCTAATGTTTATATGTTCGACACCTTTTTTAACCATTCTTCTATTGAGGGGCACCTAGGTTGTTTCCATGATCTGGCTATTACAAATAGTGCAGCTATGAACATAGTTGAACAAATACTATTGTAGTATGATAGGGCATCCCTAGGGTATATTCCCAAGAGTGGAATTGCTGGGTCCTGAGGGAGGTTGACTCCCAGTTTCCTGAGAAACCGCCACACTGATTTCCACAGTGGCTGCACAAGTTTGCATTCCCACCAACAATGGATGAGTGTTCCCCTCACCCCACATCCTCTCCAGCATAGGCTATCATTGGTTTTTTGAGTTTGGCTATTCTGACAGGTGTAAGATGGTACCTCAAAGTTGTTTTGATTTGCATTTCCCTGATCGCTAAGGAGGTTGAGCATGACCTTAAATGTCTTTTGGTCATTCGAAGTTCATCTGTTGTGAATTCTCTGTTCAGTTCAGTACCCCATTTTTTAATTGGGTTAATTAGAGTTTTAGTGTCCAGTTTCTTGAGTTCTTTGTATATTTTGGAGATCAGACCTTTGTCTGATGAGGGGTTGGTGAAGATCTTAGTTAAAGGTCTTTGAGTCAATAATTCGTGATCCTAGAGAAGCTAAATAAGAAGGTAAACCTGAAGAAAATCATAGTTATCCTCCTGGATATTAGAAGTAGACAAGATTGCCAGGCAAACTTGAGTGCACGGGGGTTGGGGGGGTTGAAGTAAGGGGAGATGGTTAGGGAGAGGGGAGAGGGGAGAATTGGGGATGGCTTGGGGGAAAGGGGGGGGGAGGGAGGAAGGACGGTTATGGGAGCAGGGAAGTTTATATCTCAACTAAGGGAGCCATTTTAGGGTTTGCAAGAGACTTGATTCTGGAGGGGATCCCAGGCCCAAGGAGAGGTCCCCGGATTGTTCCCTGGGCAGTAGAGGAGAGGGTGCCTGAACTGGCCTTGGACCATAACCATACTGATGAATATTCTGCATGTCACCACAGAACCTTCATATAGCGAAGGATGGAGATAGAGACAGAGACACATATTGGAACACTGGACTTAACTCCCTAGGTCCAAATGAGAAGCAGAGGGAGGGAGATCGTGAGCAAGGAAAGCAGAACCAGAGGGAACCTTCATCCGATGATGGATGGAGTTAGAGACGGAGACCCACAATGGAGCACTGGACTGAGCCCTCAAGGTCCAAATGAAGAGCAGAAGGAAGGAGAACAGGAAAAAGGAAGTCAGGACCGCGAAGGGTGCGCTCACCCACTGATCCAAGGGGACTGATCTAATGAGAGCTCACCAAGGCCATCTGGACTGGGACTGAACGAGCATGTGATCAAACCGGATTCTCTGAATGTGGCTCACATGGGGGCTGACTGAGAAGCCATTGACAAAGGCACTGGGTCTTGTTTCGTCTGCATGGACTGGCTTTTTGGGATTCTGGACTGTTTGGATGCTCACCTTCCTGGACCTGGAGGGAGGGGGGAGGAACTTGGATTTCCTACAGGGCAGGAAACCCTCACTGCTCTTGGGTGAGGGAGGAGGAGAGGGAATGGGGGTAGCAGGAGGGTATTGGGAGGAGGGGAGGAAGTGGAAATTCTTTAAATAAATAAATAAGGAAAAAAAATAAGAGGTATAATGAAGCTGGGTAAGAGAGGCCAGTAACTCAATTGAAAATAAAAGTAAATAAACTAAAAATAGGCAGGGCGGTGGTGGTACACATCTTTAATCCCAACACTCAGGAGGCAGAGGCAGGTGGATCTCTGTGAGTTCAAGGCCAGCCTGGTCTACAAGAGCTAGTTCGAGAACAGGCTCCAAAACCACAGGAAAAACTCCGTCTCAAAAAACAATAAATAAATAAATAAATAAATAAATAAATAAATGTGACAGTAAAAAGAAGAATGAATGAAGTCCACTTATATTTAAAATATGCACAGTACTTCATTAAAAGTTTAATATATGATGGGTGGTAAAGAGGTATTTTAAAATTTACTCAAATAACTTCATTCTCAACAGCTTGTAAGGTAGTATCAACACTGAATGCACTAAATAAGTTGTGCAGGTAAAGATTTAAAAGCTCCAATTTATGATATTTATTACATATGCATGTAGTGATCTTCATTGAGCACTTACAATATATAGCATTTGAATACAGCTATAAATCTGGGTTATAGGTACTTTTAAGATCAGGCAATCATCCTGAGAACAGAAAAGCAAGAGAACTTAGTCATGTAAAGGGCACTGAATAAAAGATCCAAGAAGATTAAAGATAAGCAACAAAGGAAGAATAAGAGAAACTAAGAAAGAACCGAATCTTCAGATTAAACAAAATGAACCAAGAAAATAACAGCAACTATGATAAGAAAATCCACTGTCAAATTAGACAGTTAATGAAGAAGAATCATTGTTTTGGGCAACAGATCAACCTCCCTTAAACTGATATAAACTGTTAGTTAATGGTTGGAGATTCAGGGAAACTATAGAAACAGGCACAATAGGAAACTGCAAGGAAGGGGGCAAGAGGATGAAAAAATGTTTAGAGGACTCTACGGCAGTGAATAGCAAAAAAAAAAAATATGTAGGTCATTATGGTGAATTGCTTTCATCAGGGAAATGTGGGTTATTTTCCAACCATGATTTTCCCTTGTAAAAAGTATGTTCTTCAGGAAACCTTTAATAGAACTCATAATCAAGGTCAAGAGAAAATGTCCATTCCCTTTAAAAAGTAAAAAGTCAGACATTGCAGAGTAGTGCATTTGTCAACCACGTGATCTATGCAAAGGCAAAATAAACAGGTAAGTCTACTATTCTACGTGAATCCTCCAAAAATCTCATACAAAGGACATCTGCACCAAGTTTTATGTCTGACATGGAATCTCCACGATCTTTCAAAGAATGAACTGATCTTTAATTTTCTGTAAAATATTAATGAAATAATCTGGTAAGTATATATTCAACATTTCAAGATTCAACATTTCTATTACACACAACTCAAATTAAAGGAATAATTGGGTAGTCATTGGTTCAAAATTAATCACAATTTCACAATTCATAGCAGATCAAGTGCTCATACTTTGTGAGAGATAAATTATATGTTCTATTTTTTGGAAAGTTATCTGTTTATAATGGTGTAAACCTATGTTATAAACAATATTGTTGATAATACAATATGATTACAAGATTTACATTGTAAAAACAAATCCTATATTAATTATAAATAACTCATGATGTTTTGTATAGTATATATAACCATAAGTACATTTATAAAAGGATTTATGAAGCTATATACTTTCAAATTAAATAAATATGTTCGAATTGACTATTAAAAACATTACCTAAGATGAATTATTCCAGTCAGGCAGAAAAATGAAGCAACAAAGAATGTCAATCTTGTAGTCCTCAAACAAACTTATCTAAAGTACTTTAAACAGATAAATCAACATTATTAATTTAGATATTTTTAGAATCCCTTTAGAAAAAAAGAAATGAGGTAGTTCTTGTAAGAAACTAAATATATTAACACAACAGAAAGGTAAGAAAGTGCATATTTTAAAGGATGATCCATATAATAGAGAGTCCATGTGTATATAAAAAATATTACTTTTACACAGCACCAGAGAAACACAGACACACTCAAAAGAATAAGAAAAGGAAACCCAATATTAATATTGGTAAATGTTCTGTTAAATAAGAGAGATTTAGCATGTGGACAAACACCAGCAATGCAAAAAGATGTTGTAAATCACTTAACCAAAGTGAGGGTACTGATGTTTAACTCAGCATTTGATGTAACTTGATGACAGTTTACTAGGTATATAGAGAATTTGAATCCCCATGCATAACAGACAGCTGGAAACTGTTGGAACACTGCAGATTTACACATTTCCTTTCTATCACTTTGGGAAGCAACACTAAAATGGAATAGGTACCACTTTTATACATATAAGAATGTAACATCATTTTTTCTTTCTACAGGAAATAGCTTTTTTTTTCTCACTTAATATACGTTGATTGTTATTTCCTATCCCTCTACAGCTCCCAAGTTTTTCCAGTCTTTCCTCATATCCAGATCAACTTTTTTTTCCCTTTCATTAGAAAATAAGCAGACTTATAAGGAATAATATTAAGTTCAAATGCAATAATATAATATAATATAATATAATATAATATAATATAATATAATATATATAGTGAGACAATCCAAAAACTAACACATCACAATAAGACACAACAATCTGCAGAAGAAAATCCTAAGAGGAGGCGTAAGAAACAGAACCCACTTGTTTCCATGCTCAGGAACACCATAAAAACACAACACAGAAAGCCATAAAGTACACACAGAATACTTTTTACTGACCCGTGCAGGCCCTGTGTATGCTGCCTGGGTCTCTATGAGTTTATATGTGCTTTGCTCATGTTCATTTAGAGGGCATTGTTTACTTGGTGTCTCTCATCCCCTGTGCCTCTTCCACATGGGTTCCTTAACTCTGAGTGGAGGGATTTATTGGAGACAAAATTTAGGGCTGAATGTTCCAAGGTCCCTGTATAATGTTTGATTATGTGTGTGTCTCTGTATTTATTCCCGTCTGTTGTAGGAGGAAGCTTCTCAGATGATAGTTATGAAGGCACTGATATGAGTATAGCAGTATGTCAATTGGAGTCATTTTCATTGCCATTTCTCTCTTTCTCTCTCTCTCTCTCTCTCTCTCTCTCTCTCTCTCTCTCTCTCTCTTTCTCTCTCTGAAATAATTGGTTTTGTTCTAGATCTCTGGGCTGTCTATTCGAAGATTTTTGGCCAGTAAAGCAGTATTGAGTATGTCTTCCATCTCCCAGAGTGAATCAAATCAGACATTACTTGGCTACTGCCACAATCTTTGTGCCACCATAGCACTAGCCTATCTTGTAAACTGAAGGACGTGATTGATTGGTATTCACATTTCTCTTTTGGTAACAGAAACCTTCCGTTACCAAAGATGTTAGCTCATAGTGAAGAAAGCCCTGTATTCTATACAGACCATCTTGACATCTCCATATTCAGTGAGTTGTGTAGGTGTTGTCTTCAGCGATATCTTAAAAAGAACTTTCTGTGGAGAGCAATATATAGATGGCAAGGCACCAGCTAAAAACTCAATTAGATGTAACCCAGTCCTGGTACTAGAAGATTCATATGGTGACAAAGTTAGACTCTGTTTCTTCTATTATTTGGCATTTTCAGTTAGATTTGTTTCATACACACATACACACACACATACAACACATATATATACAAATATATATTTATATATAATTAGAAGTTTTCTCAAATACATACACATATATATGCGTATATATATATTTATATATATGTACTTTCTCAAATACATGTGTATACACGCATATTCATATACACATGTAATTTGAGAAAGCTTCTACTGTGTTAGGTCTACTTATTATCCCTCAAATGACTCCTGAGTTTCACTGTCTATCCCCATGTTACCTTTCTTGTCCTCATCTTCCCTCCCAATTGCTACTTGATCTTCCCATTTAACATACCTTTTATCTCTTATACTTCCCTTTCATGAGGAGATCTATCTGTCCCCAATAGCAATGAAGCAGTAATAACAAAAACTCAGAGACAGAAATTGATATTCAACCCAAGGATTGATAAAGCAAAGCATCCAGCCACTTCCTTTTACCTCGACATCGGTAGAAAATGGCGATCCTGCCTCCAGGAATCTCAGAATGAGACTGTGTCTGTATACTGTCACCTCATGTTTTCCAATCCTCTCTAGTTCTTGAATTATAGTCCTGCACCCCTGGGATTAAATGCATACTCCGCCCAGTTTCTATGGCAACTCTAAAGGCTACTGGAATGAAAGGTGTGTGCTACCACTGCCTGGTGTGTCAGAATGACCCATGGGTCTACTTTACTCTCTGGTCTTCAGGAAAGATTTAATTATTAAAATATAATTTAAATATCACTAAATGTTATACTATTCTATATTTACACTTTGTTTTTCTATGAAAGGTAGATTGGTTATCATTGACTATATATATATATATATATATATATATATATCCTATTTTTTTCAGGATCTGGAATATCACTAGTTCTATTTTTTTTAAGGATTGAACACAAATTTGAAAGAAAGCAAAAAGATATTCTTCTGAGAATATAGAGGGTGTAAAGGAAAAATGCTACAATCTTTAAAATCTAAAAGGAAAAAAGAAATCCCCAAAGCATAATTTTTAGTAAATTGAATATTATGCTACTTTGCAACCAGAAATTTATGATTTAGCATTTAATTAGAAATAAGTGCTATTTGTACTGAGCTCTGTAATTATACTTCCATATCATCACTTCTACAGACCAAACACTGATAATAGTAAAATTCTAGAGATTATCAATCCTGCAGGACATTTCAGTGAGTCAATAGCAATCTGGCAAGGAATTATTTTGACTGGGAAGACCTAATTGAATCAGCTCAAGATATGCTAAGTGGATGCATAATTTAGATTGGATACATTGGAATGGATAAGACATGTGACCTCTCATATAGATATACTTACTGCTTATATAAGAGCTGTGCTTTGACAACACAAATTCTGAAACAGAGATTATATATTAAATGGTCTTTCCCAAAATATAAGACACATTCATAATTAAATGTTTCATTATCAAGTCCACCCTTTACTGCATCAATCTCAAGTTTGCAAGAGAAAGAAAACTTTTTGCTATAATTTTAAAAAGTTAAATATTTAGGTGAAGTTATCCATATCTTCTAAATGATACACTAATATGATCAAAATTATTTGAACATATATTCATGAGGACAATGTGAGATATTTTAATGAAAATAATTGAAATGCACATGTAGGCCCCTGTCTTTCCTTGCTCCCTGGTATGCAAATCAAGGACTGTTTTGGCTAACCAGCTAAGCTTCCTACTAAATTCTGTGCTCTGCTCTGCTAGTCTGGTGAATTAGCCATAGGGCCTTGTATTACTTTGGAATGGTAATTTCACAACCTGCCCGGGAGAGCTCACAGCCAAGGTCCCTCTCACCTGTCTGTCACTGCCCTGCACTGCTCGCCCACCTGCCTGCGGAGAAGTTCTCACACAGCGCCAGTTCCCCCAACCTCCACTGGCTGGGAGGGGTTTCCGTTACTGGGGGGAAAGGTATATTAAACTCTGAATAAAGCTAAATAAGTTGGCATTCACCTCTTGGCGAATGACCCGGACTCTATGTGTGTGTCTCTCTGTTTAACCCCTAGATCATTGCCCAGCTCGTGATGGTTTGGAGCCAGGGTCCATACCAGGAGAGTGGTGATGCAGATCTCGGATGATTCAACATGCACAGTTTTTAATGTTTATATTATTACAAAAAATCTTTTATATGTGTTTCTGTAATGTGCATTTGAGTAGAGAGAACTGGACTGCCCCAGACAAGACTGTGGTAATCCTGTGTGCTGATTTTCCCATTCAACCTTTCTGTAGATAACTTCTGTTTTATCTCCAGCCTTTAATCAATTTTTTTGATGTTTGATGATCTGTTGTAGGAACTCTTTATATATTCCCAATAAGTAACATCATAGGATTTGTTGGCACACCCTTCTCATTCTGCATCTAACCATTATCAGTTGTTTCATTTCTGCATAAGTCAAATTTGTAATATCCTCATGTTTCAAACTTTTGTTTTTCTCCTATGTGTTTTCAGTGTTCTGTCAAATAATTTATTTATACATACTGTCAAGAAACTGTTCTACTGGTTTCTCCAAATGTTTTAAAACTGGGAGTATTTGCTTATAAGTGTAACTCAATTGGGCTTCATTTCTGTATGTGGTGAGGTAAGGATACAAGTATACTCCATTGCATATGAATTTCTTTGAATCCTTGTTATCCTTATTAAAGATCATTTAATCAAGAAAGCATGAATTTAATGTCTCTATTAACTTCTGTTCATTTAATCTATGTCTTTAGGCTTACAATAAAACTGTAGTCTGAAATAAGAAAACAAGACACTTCAATCTTGGTTTATCTTTGTTAAAACTGTTTGATTGATATTAAAATATCTAGAGATTCTATATCAGCTTCAATGTTTATTCTATGGGATTGTATGTATAAATTTCCTTGGGTGACATAGATATTGAAACAGTATTAAGTTCTCTAATACTTAGATGTGTACCTTCCAAACATTTCAGTCATCTTTAATTATATTCAATTTTGGATAATTTTAAGTATAAATATATATCATGTCCTTGGATTTGTTTGCTCATAAATTTAAAAATTTTAGTGAAGGCAAATGGAATGAGATACTTAAATTTCATATTTAATTACCCACTGAATAGAAACACAACAAAATTCTATCTTGATATTTTTTAAACTGAAAGTTTCCTGAATTAAATTTGTTGCAAGCACTTTTATACTGGATATTAATTTCTTATCAAGTAAATTTATACATTTATTCAGAGTAAGTCTTAGTTTAGATGTTACGTAAAGGGTATGATGGCATTTGTTTATGCCATTATTCTTTTTTTTTCAAATTAGTTACCTCTCACAGAGCATCATTTTGTATTTCTATATCCTATGCTTGATTTTCTTTCTTCCATAAGATAGTTCCTACTCAGCTTTAGTGTCTTGTGTATTACTTTTGTTTCACTATCCCACCTCCTCAATATCTATTCTATCTATTTCATTATCCTGTTCCTAATTTCTCCAGCTATAAGACACACAGAGTGTCTTGGTTAGGGCAAATATTGCTTCAATAAAACCTCATGAACTAAAAGTAAGTTTGGGAGGAAAGGCTTTATTTGGCTTACACTTCCATATTTTTGTTGATCACTCCTAATGACAGAAAATCAAAGAGGGCATAATCTTGGGGAGATCACATAGGGGTACTTCTAACTGCTTTGATTCACATTGCTTGATCAGACTACTTTTTTTAAGAACCTAGAACTACCAACTCATATATTGCGCTACCCACAGTGGGCTGGGCCTTTCTTCATTGATTATCAAGTGAGAAATGTTTATAGCTGAATCTCACTGAGGCATTTCCTCAACTGATACTGCCTTCCTATTTGATTACTAGCCTGTGTCACATACAATGAGTTAGTACACACATACACACACACACACACACACACACACACACACACACACAGAGGTACACACACACACACATGCACACAAGCTCTTTCATATTATATTATATTTTTAAATTATTTTATATGTAATTTTAGCTTTAGGTTTTTCATATAAGAGGCAGTACTGATAATATATTCCTTATACTTTAGATTTTACTACAGAGACATTAGCATCTTTATGCTCATTAGTGTTTTATTTACAATACCTAAAATATGGAGAGCGGATGCCTATCAGGAAATGAGTGGATATGAAAAAGGAGGCATGCATACACAATGGAATATTACACAGATGTAAAGCGAAATGAAAGCATGAATATGCAGAGAGACAGTTGAAAGTGAATTAAAGTATACCAAATGAGATAACTAAGACACAGGGAGATAAACGCCATATACATTCTCTCGTATCTAGAATTTAGTTTCAAATATTTTGTTATTGTGCTTAACTTAGAGATAAGTTGGAAGCCAGAAAACAAGAAAGTTGCCCTTTTGAGTAGGGAGAAGTTAGTGAAGGAGGAAGAAGGTCAACTATCACAAATAATGAGGGACATTGAAGTATGGAGATGAATGAGTAAAGAATGAGGAGAAGTGTGGAGAAATGCTGTCTTCTGGACATGTCATGGCTATTGCCATCAGTTCACTTCACTGTAGTTGTCTTTACCTACACAAGACCTACAGAAAATCAAGGCATCTTAAAGTTCCTGCATATACGGGGGAAGGGATCCATAAGGCCAAACCACTACTGAGACAGTATTAACAGTTGGCATTTGCTTGGTGGGTTCTTTTTTAGGATTTGGATGCTGGTTAGTTTCCCTAATTCCAGTGGATGGACTCACATTATAGGCATAATAGCTGCAGTAGCTAGATTTTTTGAGTTATAAAAATTAAGAAAGACTGAAGGTGGAAAGGGAACAAGTTGGATTGCTATGAGGTAAGTCAGAGAAGCAAATATCAAGTAGATACTAATATATTTCATTTGATTATGTATGAAATTACATAAAGTAAAGAAAACAAAAGTAAAAGAGAGAGAACAAGCTATTAGTTTTTCTGTCACATATTTTATATATAACACAATAATTTAATAATATCCACTCACCAAAAATTGTCAGGAATTTATTTTTTTGACGGCACAATATTCCCTTGTGTATATGTACCATATTTTCCTTACTTATCCATCTGTTGATGAATACAAGGCTACTTTCATTTCTGGGATACTATGAATACTAAAACAATTAATGTGACTATGTTAAGTATTTTGATATATAACTAATGAATGGTATAGATGGGTAATATGATAGTTCTAGTTCTAGTTTTCTTTAGAAATCATTATATTGATATTCACAGTGAGTGACTGCAGCCAGTCAGATTCCCATGAGCAGTGAATAATGACACACTTTCACTAGAGTGTATTGCCCCCCTCTTTCTTTCGTGATTACAGCCATTCTGACTAGGATGAGATGAATTCTGAAAGCTATTTAATTTCTATTCTTATGATCATCAGGGATTTTTCATACTTTTACAAATATCACTGGCAATTTGTATTTCTTTTTTTATAACTTTTAACAGCTAATTAGCTCAATAATTGTTTAAATTTTAAAGTTCATTGTGTTTCCTTCACCTCAGCACTCACTCCCTGATTGAAGCAGAACCAGCAATGCTATTTTTTCTATACATTGCCTGTTCAATGTTGTGAATGCTTCTATTCCTGTAGAGCAGTATTTTTTGTTGTAATTTTTTTAACGTCATATGATCTCATCAGACAATTTTGTAGCACATCTAATTGGTCTTAAGAATTTAAACCCAGTGTCAGATATTAGGGGGGTGAATGCTGAAAGATCAGAGAAGCAGAGCAGCTAATCACTTGCTCTTCCCTCCACAAAATTCATGGACTGAATCCTATTCCATGAATCAAATCCTCAGATTGAATGCAGTCTCTAGGAAACCTCAGAGAGAATTGCTGGAATTTAAATGTGTGAGCTACCATCACCTGGCTTTGTTTCCTGTTGTCTGCACTTTTCTGTGAATTCCCAAACCCGAAATAGGCGCGCGCTTTCCCGAATCGAGCCCACGAGAATGGATGAATATCCTAAGGGTTGAAATAGACAGACACAAAGAGACCATGCTCATTCACCAAAGAGTAAATGGCAACTTTATTAAACACAAGTCGGGTATATATACTAGGGGGCAAAGGGGCAAAGCCCCCTCCCATCCAGAGCAGTGGAAGAGGTTGTCAGGTGTCCGGCACCCAAGGCCAGGAGCAGCTGCGGGTGGCAGGTGTATAGGGCCTATGGCAGGATCCTTGCTTGCAGGTGGAATTACCATAACAAAAGAGGGCCAAGTCTTTCTAAGCTAAACCCTCAGGCTGGTGCAATAGCAGAGAAGCCAGGAAGCCAGATGTAAAATGGCCCTGCATAGCGCCATGAACAAAAGGGGAAGAAATCTGGGTACCTACAAGTCTCCCCTTAAATATATAAAATATGATGACAGTAACCTGGCTTAGTTGCCACCGGGATTCAGGTCAAATCCGGACCCATCGTCAGGATGACGCCTCAGGTCCAGACGTATCCCATGTCTTAGGTTGGAAAAGCCTGCCCAAGTGGTCTAGACCCATCTCTGGTTAAAGTCATACTCCAACACGTTCAGCCGGTTTTATGCTGAAAGATACTCTGAGGCGAATGCCTACTAGGGCCAGACCATGGCGGACCTGAAAGCCATTGGCCAAGTGAAGATGCTCCAGCATATACATAGGCATTCCTGGAAGAGACTGTTCTTGCACAATATCTGAAACGTTTGCTCAGAATAGAGCCCTTTGAGTAGGGCTACAACACCGGCAAATGGAACCCCTGGAATGACTAGTCAAACTAAATGAGAGCCAATTAGCAAATTTTGTATTCCGGGGTCCGAGAAAAAGCAGCAAAATCTTTTCCTGCAACCAGCAGAGGTCAAAATCCACACCCAGTTTGTAAAGATTAACTACAGCGTCCAATTGTGAAATTTAGATTAATTTGAATAGCTATGGTAATTTTGTCTGTCTGGCAAGGTTCCCGCCCAAGAACCCAACACTGCAATCAGGGTAAGGGAAGTAGCTGTCTCCCCTCAGGGGGACAAGCAGCTTTGTCTAAAACAGGCAGATCAAAGCAGAGCAAGGATAGGAAGCTGGGAAAAGGGCAAAAGCAGGCGCTGGATCATCTCTCAGGAATCTGCCATCTCCTCCGCCGCCTCTGCCGTGTCTGCGGGGTCTCTTGATCTTGTCTTGTCCTCAGGTCTCTGAATAGAGGAATCCACGGTCTGCACCAGTCGCTCAGGGACCCAGACGGAGTGCTCAGCATCCTGTGGAAACACACAAACCACTCCTCTACCCCAAATCAAAACCCGGTCTGGACCATGTACATTAGTACATGACCTGGACCATGCCAGATGCTAGCTGAGGCAAATCCTGCCTGCATGCGCCATTGAAACTGACTCCCTTCGTCGGTCTCTGGGAGCGATGTGCTTAGCTGTATAGGATCTAAACTACAACCAGGCAGGCCTTGGACACATAGAGATCTGTAGGTCTCTGTCTCCAAAGAGCAAATCCTATTGGCCTGTATCATAGTAACTGGCCTTAATATTGGGCTGAATAGCCAACTTTAAAACATCTTTTTTATTGGCCTGCACCATTGTAGCAGGTCTTTGAATTGGGCTGAATGGCCAGCCCCAAAACATCTTTTAGAATCAGCTCCGCCCGGAACTTTTTCAGGGGCAGAAAATAATTATCTGATCCAGTACGTGAGCATTTACATAACTGGGTAGAATTATAAAAATTGTTATCTTTATGGGGGCACATTGCCTCCCACCAACATTTAGAGAAATAATTAATAGGATCGACATATCTGGCTATAGATTTGGAAAGTCTTCGTCAGTTATCAATCCATATAAAAAAACATAAGGACTTCAGAAATAGTCCTCCAAAGAGCAATTAATAAAATAAAAATATATGCAACAAACCTAAGCTGAAAACTCTCAATAGACAAACTTAAAAATGACTGAAAGACATTTAAAAAATCCTCAATTATAACATCTTTAATCATTGGAGAAATGTGAATCAAAATAACTCTTGAGATTCCATCTTATCCCTTTAACATGATTAAGATAAAATATTGTTCATAACTTTTACTTAAGAGAAACTCCTCCACAATTGGTGGAAATGCAAACTGGCACAGTTTGGAATTTTAGAAAATTAGGCAACAAACCATCCCAAGATTTAGCTAAACCCAGGCCCTGTGTGTCCCGCATTCCGCGGGTCCTGTTTGTAATTTCTTTTTTATGGCTTTAAGTATATCGGGCGCAATTTAAATTTGTACCTGAGCCTCTGTGCTCCGGCCACCATTGTGCAACGCGTCTCTCTGTTTTTAAGTGTACCTTGTAGAACCTCAGCTGTGGTGAGGGCCCGTGTGCGGCCCTGTGACCCACATTTAAACATGCATGGGAGCTTTCTAATCTCCCTGAAAGACAAGCTCTGTGAAGCTGTTTTTTTTTTTTTTGTTACTCAAAAATTCTTAATAGAACGTATAAATATTTTTTAAATCTTTCCTCAGCCCGAGACCCGCACTTTATGGGCCCTCGGCTATTTATTTTGCTAGTCGCCAGCTACATTGGGCCCTGTAGCCTTGGATATGGATTCCTGCCGGGAGCTAGCTGTGCCTAGCCTGTTCTCTTTGGTAAAAATTAAAGTTCCCTGCATGTGAGAGCCAGGGACTGAGTTCTAAAATAGTCTAAACGGTCTCTTGTGCTGTGTCATTTAAAACCTGGTGCCTAGTCTCTACAAAATCCAGCAGCTGATCTGCCCACTGGCCTTTAGCTCCGGATCAGACCTTTCGGCACCCATACTTCTAAACATCAAGCTTATTCACCCCCTTATCACATATGCACAATTGCACACTACGAAACTGGCCAGTTTTTTCGTGGGGTGACCCTTACCTCTCGGGGTTCTCGTGGTGGGTCCACAGACGGCAGAACGCGTTTGTCCTTCTTCAGTGCCCAACCAGGGATGCCATCTGTTGTCTGCACTTTTCTGTGAATTCCCAAACCCGAAACAGGCGCGCGCTTTCCAAAATCGAGCCCACGAGAATAGATGAATATCCTAAGGGTTGAAATAGACAGACACAAAGAGATCATGCTCATTCACCAAAGAGTAAATGGCAACTTTATTAAACACAAGTCAGGTATACATACTAGGGGGCAAAATGGCAAAGCCCCCTCCCATCCGGAGCAGTGGAAGAGGTTGTCAGGTGTCCGGCGCCCAAGGCCAGGAGCAGCTGCGGGTGGCAGGTGTATAGGGCCTATGGCAGGATCCTTGCTTGCAGGTGGAATTACCATAACAAAAGAGGGCCAAGTTCTTTCTAAGCTAAACCCTCAGGCTGGTGCAATAACAGAGAAGCTAGGAAGCCAGAGGTAAAATGGCCCTGCATAGCACCACAAACAAAAGGGGAAGAAACCTGGGTACCTACAGTTTCCCAGGATAGCCTTGAACTCACAGCGATACACCTGCCTCTCTCTCCTAAATTCAGGGATTAAAGGTGTGTGCTGCCACTGCCTGTCCTTTATGGCTAGCTAGTGTGGCTAGCTCTGCACTATGATCTTCAGGCAAGCTTTATTTGTTCAAGTACAAACAAAGTATCACCACACATTCTTTTTTTTTTTTTTTGGATTGGAGAGGGTGGGGTAGAAGTAGATCGGAAGGGATGGGGGAATGGGAACATGAGCGATTAGGATGATAGAGTTGAGTATGGGAATGAGAAGAGTAATGAAGGAGATATCTTTATAGAGAAGGCCATTATGGGGTTAGGGAGAGACAAGGTGCCAGGGAAAGTCCCAGGAATCCACAAAGATGACTTCAGGTAGCAATAGTGGAAAGCACACCTGAACAGGCCTCCCTGTAATCAGAGTAGTGACTACCCTTATTGTCATTGTGGAGCTTTGTCCTGTCCCTATGGTGGATGCTTTGTTAGCTTTGATGCAGTGGGGAAGAACCTGGTCCTACCTCAACTTAATATTGTTGGTTCTCATGGGAAGCAATGAAAGACTCCCCTGGGGCGTCTTCCCTCGGGAGAGACCCCCATGTCCAAAGACCAGTCGAAAGCACGCAGCCGGATGCAAAATGCAAGAGGTTTATTTGGGGTACACAGGCACCTGTGGGCGACAAGGTCTCTCGGAGAACTTTGCGCCCCGCAGGTTGGGGGTGAGGGGTTTTTATAGGGGAGCAAAAAGCAAGGTTTACAGAAGCGAGATGCAGGGTGGTAAATTGTTAACCTAGATAACATTGAGGGGACTGCTTGGCGGTTTATTGTTCCTCTCATCCTGCCTTCCCCTTTTCTGGCTGGCGACTAGATGTCTGATAGCATAGCCCCTGATCCGTGATGAGCCCCGCTTTCTACGTGACTCAGGCCTCGCAATCTTCTCTTTCTTTGTTTCTATGGCCAGTTCATAAATTCCCTGTTTTGCAGCCAGATAAGGCTGTCCTTGCTCTAACCTCAGGTAGGTATCTTTGCTCAGCGGAGGCCTTTTATGGAGCTTGTTATTTGTTCAGCATTCCAGGAGGTCCTGAGCTAAGTTTGTTATTTGCTCATCCTTTGCAAGAACGGTATGACTGTGGTTAAAGCGAATTGGGGTCCTTCATTCCCCAATTTTTTTTTTTTTTTTTTAGTGCCTAGTTCTAACCATAGAACTAGATTTCAGTATCCTCTTGACCCTAAAAAAAACATTGTGTTGGAGGTGCAACATCAAAACCTGAACAGCACCTGTTCTTTTTCTAATAAAGGCAATATTAGTAGCAGAAGCAAAGTTAGGAGTGGTCCCATAAGGGAGGATATCAAAGTAGTCATCCAGGGAGATCTATTCGCATAATCCTCCATCCTTTAAGAATAACAAATCTAATTTCCTTCTATCCTGTAAGACCATTTCTGAGAGGGAAGTCAATGACTCTTTGAGTTTGGAAACAGATTGTTCTAAAGCCCTCAAATCTTAATACATTGAAGTACTGAGGGGCCTGCATTAGGGCAGCGGTACCTGTCCCAACACCGGCAGCTTCTCTAAGGCCCAGGATTACTGCTAGTGTCAGAGAAATAGGTTCTCGTCGAAAGCGAGATGGGTGCCTGTCAAACTCATACCAGTTGTGCAAGCACATAGTAATCTTTGGTAACGTCAAAAATTAACATTGACATGCAAGGCATCAAACCTGTACTACAAACCCATCATCTATCTAAACCAGGAACCAAGTACCAAGTGTCAGGAGTCTTAGGGCCCTTTAGAGTCTCATTACATAACCTCAGTAAAAGTCTGTCTATGATTAGTCCTCTAAACCCAAGCCTTTTGACTGGTAGCTTTGTCAAAAGCCTCGGATACTGTAGTTTGGGTAGTTCAGGAGCTCGCTTCATGTGGGGGGCGTGGATCCAGGCAGAGATGCATACTTCTTTCAGTTGTTTTCAGATCTGATGTCTCTCCATTTCAAGGACCTTTAGACAGGGAAAATAAAGGTCTAGAAAGAGTAACGTCAGGATTACACATTTTATCCAACTCAGTGAGCAGTGGTAGTTCTCCACATAGGATCTCATAGGGGATGAGTTTAAATCGCCCCTGGGGTATTCCAAACCTGGAACAGGGCAAAAGGGAAGGAGGGCTGTCCAGTCATTTCCGCAGGTCTCTTTTAGAATTCTATTTATCCTTTCTATCTGTCCTGACTCTGGGGTCGGTAAGCACAATGTAATTTCCAATAGATCCCCAATTGGGCGGCCAGTCCCTGACTTACCTGGGCAACAAATGCAGGTCCATTATCAGATCCAATTACCTTGGGTATCCCAAACCTTGGGAAGATTTCTTCTTTGATCTTCTTAGCCACCGCATTGGCTGTCTCAGTCCTGGTAGGAAAAGCTTCTACCCAGCCTGAAAAGGTATCTATAAAAACTAATAAGTACTTGTTGCCATATCTGGCTGGCTTAATTTCTGCAAAATATACTTTCCAATAGGCTCCAGGCCAATCGCCCCTGAGCCTCTTCCCAGGAGCATATATGGAGTGTCCTGCATTAATCATAGCACAGTCCTTGCAGTTTTTGACTACTTCTTCTGCCAAGACAGAGAGTCTGTCGTCTGATTTTCTTTCAGCCACAGCATCTCAAGCTTTTTGGTGTCTTGGCCAAGTATATGTCTTTTCCTGCAGATGTTCTGTATATTGCTCCATGAATATGAGCAGTGGCAAAAGCATACCTGCTGCCAGTGTAGATGCTGAGACTTCTCCCTCTGTCATTCGTATCCAAGCAGCAAGTCCGGCTTTTTGTGCCAACGTCCTTCAGGGAGGCTATGCCCAGGCCATTTGCTTCCCATCCACCATTGCTGTCCCCGCCTTCCGCTTACCTTCAATCACGAAACAGCTGCCATCTGTACACCAGCTCGGACTTTCAGGCCACGGCTGATCCTTCAGATCATTTCTGGTGCCAGCTTCTCAGCGCATTGATGAGTAGACGAGATGTCATCAGTCTCAGGCAGTAGGGTAGCGGGATGGAGGACAGCAGGGGGAGCGAAGGTCACTGGTTCAGTCAACAAAAGGCTTTAATCATCTCCAGCCTGGTTTGAGTAAACCCGATCTGGGCCTTCAGCTTCATTAGCAAGTCTCCTTCTAATAAAGATAGGACGCTCGGGGATAGCCAGGAAGGAATGAGTCATTTGTCCTCTCCCCAAATCTACAGTTCGTGAGGTGGTCCACAGATACTGTTTCTATCCAGTTGCTCCAATTATTAAAGTCTTTTATTCTCTCCCCTCTAATCATTTTTTGCTAGGGTCAGTACCTTAGAGTCCCTTCCTTTCTTCTTTGGGCAATTTCTTGCCCAATGTTCTTTTTCTTTGCAATAAGCACATCGTCCTTTGTCCAAGGGGTGCCTGTCCATGTTCATCTTTGGTCTTCTGTTGCCCAGGTTCCCTATCTGTCTATGTTCTATCTTTTCTTTCTCTCCTACCATTGCGGCCAAAATTCCCTTTTGTCTATGATCCCTCCAGTCCTCTTTCTTCTGCCTCCATCTCTCTTTCTCAGTTTTTCGCTTATTAAACATTTTCTCTGCCTCCTTAATTAAATCCTGTAACTCTTTTTAACCATAATATCTGATGCTGACTGTCCTATAAAGGCCATAGGTACCATTGACCTCCTTCTGCCAAGACAACCTCTGAGGGTCAATGGGGAGTATAATGCCTGTAAGCCTCCTTTAAATGCTCAAGAAACATAGATGGCAGAGCCCTGCGGTGATGGACTGTCAGCTGCTCCCCACCTGCTTTAAGTTATACATGGGGACCTAGATAAGGCCCATCTGTTTATATATTTTTTTAACCAAAATTTTTCCTTGCTTTTAGACAACATAGCAAAAATTTCTCTTGCTTTTAGACAACATAAAAACTCTTACCAAAGTCTTTCTTGTGGTTTTTCTCAGTGGGGATATATGGCTATGTTTTAAACTAGAACAGCATACAAGAACAGCATATAAAATCCTATACCAGTGTGAAACATTTGAGATCAGCGATAGGCTCTTTTTTTAAAAAAAAATAAAACATTAACCAATGATAATTTTTAAACAAGAACAGCACATACCAGTACGAAACATTTGAGACCAGCAATTTTTTTAACATTAACCGACAATAATTTGTAACCAGCCCCTATAAATGATGACAGATATTTATAATAGTTATAACCCATAGGATCTGAAAGAGCTCTTTAAGGCTGAGAGCCAAACTTGGGGTGAGGATACACATTTCAAGGCTGTCAAGGCCTGTGCCATAAAGACCTTGTCCCTCCTCATTTGAGCTGGCATGTAGCACACCAATCAAAGACATATAGCACTTCCACCTAGACACAGCATGCCAAGAATATCTCTGTTCCCATCCATTCCTAAGGAAGGAAAAGGCAAAATAGAGTAAGAGATAAGAGGTTGAAGGTCATCTCTGCTGCCTTCATATGAATCTTCCACAGCAGGACATTCAGCATCTACTGGGTCATCTTTTTTTTCTTTATTTCTCTTGTCAGTCTTGCTGGCACCCAAATGTATGTCAGCATTCCTAGAAAAACATAAACAAAACTCTCCTCCCAAATTAATATTTAAGAGTATTAAAAATCTCAGTGTAAAAATTCAGCACAATCAGTACTGGAAGTAGGCTGGTTTTGAACTTAGAGACCTATAAGTCTCTGTTTCAAAGAGCAAATCTTGTTTGCCCGTGCTATAAAAGCAGGCCTTAGAATTAAACCGTTTTAAATCTGGCACAGATGAGATTATTGCTCTAAAAATATGAGAAAACCGCTTTCCTGTTCCCAGCCTGGAGTCCTAAGATAACACAGTCACTGGGAATCGAACTTACAACCTCTGGAAGAGAAGGCAGTGCTCTTAACCTCTGAGCCATCTCTTCAGCTCTGCTATTCAGATGAAAAAAAGCCTCTAAGTCTAGCATTGTTTATCTTATCTTATCCGTTGCCTGAGGATAAGTCCGCCTCTGTTACCTAGGATACGGGTAACCAGCAGCAGAAGGCGGCGGCTTCGACAGCTCCGCCTCTGAGGCACGGCCCACTGTGGCGCGCTCAAACAAAGGCATGGCCCTGCCCGGGCCTTGCGCGTTTCCACCGGCGATCTGTACACCCTGAATGAGCCCGCCCATGTTGCTATGGAAACGCAACTTTCCGCACAGCCCGTGCTCAGGTGCAGAAAAGGTCCTCCGAAAACCGCAACCCTGCCAGAAGGCCGGGACACATAGCCTCTGATGTCAGTCACTTTGGCCCGCCCAAGCCGCAGCAGTGACCTGGCTTTTCCTAGACGCCTCTGCGGACTCCAGCAAATTCCCGCCAGCATCTGGTTAGCATGGCCACGCCTCCCGGACGAGCCAGCACTCTCCGGTGCTGTTCTGCACCTCCCTCCCGAGCAGCCGGGACCATAGGCGTGCGCCACCGCGCCTGGCCCAACTCCGTGTCAGTTAGCCACTGCAACGGTTGCCCAGTATTTCAAACATACATATGAGAGCCAGGCATAGAGCTCTCCCATCAAAATTAGGCGAGAATCACCTCAAAAACTCTGTGGCTCTTTAAGAACAGGGAAGACAGTTGTCAGACACGATCAAACCCCGCCTCCCTACGAGACTCCTGCCCCAAGTCTTTATCAGCCGGTACGCAGGTGGATGGAGAGGGGACGGAAGCCGTGGTTTCCCGTACCCCATTGTCCTCATAGTCCCGCCTTCAGTTACCTCATTTTTTTTCTGCTGTTTTTCCAAATTCCTCCTGCGCTGAACTTAAGGGATTTTTCTTCCCCGTTGCTTTTTGTACCTTCTTCCAGTTACCTTAACTTTGATTCTTTAAACAAACAGACAAACCATAAGCTGCACAATAGAACAGACTGACAATCAAACACGCTGCTCAAACGGGGCTATTACAAAGAGGCTCCGGACACCTCGGCCCCCCAAACGAACCTCGTACCTCGGACAAAAGTCCGACTCTGGCCGTGGGTTCAGACAAACGAACCTCGTACCTCGGACAAAAGTCCGACTCTGGTCGTGGGTTCAGACAAATGAGCCCGAAAATTCGAGCTCCCAAATTCCCGCGGGACGTCTCCCGGGGTGCGGGGGGGAAAGTCTGAGCTCGTCAGCTCCTCTCCAAGGCCCGCCAAATACAAATCGACCCAGCTGAATCGTACAAATTCAAATTCGCAGCGCAACAATCAGACGCAAACGACGCAGGACATACAACATAGAACATAAAACATAGAACATAGAATGCTGGCCAGCTCACCTCACCTCCCAGCAGTGATTCGGCGGTCTCTGGGATAGGGGCCTCAACTTCCCGGCCCATGCACCAAATGAAAGACTCCCCTGGGGCGTCTTCCCTCGGGAGAGACCCCCATGTCCAAAGACCAGTCGAAAGCACGCAGCCGGATGCAAAATGCAAGAGGTTTATTTGGGGTACACAGGCACCTGTGGGCGACAAGGTCTCTCGGAGAACTTTGCGCCCCGCAGGTTGGGGGTGAGGGGTTTTTATAGGGGAGCAAAAAGCAAGGTTTACAGAAGCGAGATGCAGGGTGGTAAATTGTTAACCTAGATAACATTGAGGGGACTGCTTGGCGGTTTATTGTTCCTCTCATCCTGCCTTCCCCTTTTCTGGCTGGCGACTAGATGTCTGATAGCATAGCCCCTGATCCGTGATGAGCCCCGCTTTCTACGTGACTCAGGCCTCGCAATCTTCTCTTTCTTTGTTTCTATGGCCAGTTCATAAATTCCCTGTTTTGCAGCCAGATAAGGCTGTCCTTGCTCTAACCTCAGGTAGGTATCTTTGCTCAGCGGAGGCCTTTTATGGAGCTTGTTATTTGTTCAGCATTCCAGGAGGTCCTGAGCTAAGTTTGTTATTTGCTCATCCTTTGCAAGAACGGTATGACTGTGGTTAAAGCGAATTGGGGTCCTTCAGCCTTACCCCATTTGAATGGAATGGAGGAAGAGTGAATTGGGGGAGGGGAATAAAAGGAAGGCCTGGGAGCGAAGAGAGGGAGGGAAGAGAACAGGAGGAGAGGAAGGAGGGGAAACTGTAGTTGGCATGCAAAACAATTTTAAAGAATAATAAGAAAGTTGTGTTTAAAGTTGTAAGTCTCTTTACTATATCAAACAAATTAGTTAGTAGCACAATTGCTGGCATACAAAGATTTAAGAAACTGTGTAGTAAGGCATTTGTTTCTGGGTAAAAGTTAATTAAAAGTTTTTCACTTTCATTTTCAAAAAGAAATTACCTAGTTTATTTTTGTAGTATTTCACCTATGGTTCTCTACAAGATGTTTCAAAATTCTATGTCTTAACAAAAGCATTGATGAAACAGAAATTGATTGATTTATAGTGTGAGAGCTATAGGTCTAGTATCATACTTCTGTATGCAAAAATGTAGTTTCACAGCATAATTTGTTAAGAAAGCTGGACATCCCTGAAAATGAATATAAAAAGTAAAATTATACAGACTGAACAGGTTATAATTAGGAATATCTATAGATATACATCCATATATATATATATATATATATATATATATATATATATGCATACAATAAATGTTAAAGAATGAAGAGGTCTCAAATTTGAAAAAGAAAAAGGGTATATGGGAGGATTCAGAAAATTGTAATTAAATTACAACCCCCAAAATAAAAATAGAACCTGCCTTTTCCAGAACATGTTTTGTATAACTTTGCTTACATTAGATAATGTAGCTATGGATGGAGGTTTCTTTATGGGTGCTCTTCACTGTTCCACTGGGTTTCATAGGTGTTTTTCTGCCTGCCCACAATCATTTTATTACTGTGACTTCTAATTCTAGTGCACTATGCCCCCGTCTGCGCTCTATGCACTAGAATTCAGTTTGCCAGCTTCGTGCAAGGGGCTGGAGGGTGAAATACACAAATACGCACAGAGACAGACAGACAGAACAACAGATCTCTAATCACTGATAAGAAGCCCTTTATTCAGTAGCACCATGGAGGCTTATATACCTAACCATCAAGTGGGCCAACAAGTGAAAACCTTATCCTCTGATCCTCAAGGCAAGGCACAGCTTTTAGTAACTCTAATCAGAAGGCTCTAGCAGGGAAGAGCTGCTGAAGGCCAGGACTCCAAATGGTCCCAACATGCCTCCATATGTTAGGGTAAAAAGATACAGTTTCAGAGACAGAGTGGACACATAATGATAAAGAAAGAAACATTGGGTATTTCTTAGGGACTTTGTTCCTTGCTACTTTTTGAAGAATCTTCGAATTGCTCTTCTCTGAAGATGATGTGTGACCCATGCTCAATAAAAATATCCAGCCATTGTGAACCAACAGAAAAGAAATATTTAGCTTTAAAAGTAGTTGGTTTAAGCTATCTGTCAGCAAGACTCATAACTTTGTCTTTCAAAGCTTGGGATATGGCTTAAAATCAAGGAAGAATGTTGCTCCTTATTGTTATCACTTGTAATTTGGTTTTGGGACCAAAAGGAACAGCTATTACACTACTGTCTGCTTTATTCTGCAGCGTTTCCTTCCCTTGTTATTGTCACAGCTTACCTGAAAAAGCAACTTGAAATTTATTTTGGCTCAGTGTAAAGATTCAGGCCACCATAGAAGGGAAGTCATGGCAGCAGAAGTGTGAGACATATGGCCATATTGCATATGCAATTAGAAGACTGAGAGAGAAGCATGCTGTTCTCAGTTCATTTTCTCATTTTAATTCAGCCCAGGACTCCACCCCATGGAATGGTGCACCCACAGTTATGGTGGTCTTCTCAACTCAATTATTTTAACCTAAAATACCCCACAGAGCTATGCCCAAAGTTTTGTTTTTAGGTCATTCATCGTTGAGGGAAAATCAGTATTAACATCCCAATCCTTAAGCTCTATGGCAATATGAAAGCACTGCTACTGTTCATCGATACCATGGCAAGTAGTGAAAGCATCCTGTGCATTTTGATCACTCACTAAATGTCCATGGTAGTTAGAAATCACTGATCAGTTGCTTGGATATTAAAAGCCATAATTTACTTATTCTTTTCGTTTAAAAAATTCTCTGTGTTCCAGTGTCTATTAACCATGAGTCATGTGCTATGAAACAGAGAATGTAACAAATTTGTATGTTTGGAAGGGTACTAAAATAGTGAAAGATTATAGGGAAATTCTTCAAAAGTCTTTGGACTTCAACTACTACTAACAAAGAGGAAATAAACATGAAAAAGCACCAAGGTCATATGATCAAAAATTATGAAAATATAGTTTAAGTGAAGGGAAAAAGGAAATTCAAGGATAACAAACATGAGTTAAAAGAAAATAATAATAATCTAACCTGAAAACATTTATTAATGTCTTAAAAATAGGGACTTCAAATGAAGATCTACAGAAAAAACTATTCCAAACCATGGAATTGCATGGTTTCTTTTGATCAAGAACACAATGTTCCTGTTAGTGGAAAGAATGAGTTAGAGTTCCTTCACTTCAGAGTTTTTTCATATTAATAGAGGACTTAGACAGATTATATGTACCTTGAAATATATCCCTTATTCTTTATTCTATTAGAGTTTTAGAGTTTGGACGCTAACATTGAAATCTCTGACCCACTTGCAAATTGATTTGTGTACAGATGAGAAAAAAAGATTACCAGTTGTGAGAGAAAGATTGCTTTCCATTTCTCTATGTTTACTAGCCAGTTTTCCCACCACCATTTGGTAAAAATGTTGTGTTTTCTGCAGCATATGTTTTTGAAAGCTTTGTCAAAAATCGCAGGAACTTTTGCCTGAGCCCTCGATTCCATTCCATTGATAAATATGTCTGCTTTTGTACTAGTGCCATGCTGTTTTTTTTTTTTTTTCTTAAGCTATGGATCTGTTGTACAAGATGAAATCAGATATAGTGACACCTCAGGCAGTGTTTAAATTTTCAAGGTTGTTTAGGTTACACAGAGACTACTGTGTTTTCATATGAAAGTATTTTTTCTCCATTTTTTGTGAAGAATTACTTTGGAATATTGAGGATTTTCATTGAATCTCTGTACATTACTTGTTCTTTGTAGATTGGTTCAGGGTATTGATCTTACCATTCCACATGCATGGGCAGTCTTCACATATTCTAGAATTTTCTTCACTATTTTGAATAGCATCTTATTTGCTATTGCTTTGCCTCTTTCGGGTTCTTTGCTGTAGTAACTACAAGATATAGTTTTGAAGTTATTGTGAATAAAATAAAGTTATTTCCATTTCAAATAGAAAGCTATGTTCTTCTAGAGTGTTCAGTTAAGTCACAGGATATTTCACAGCTATAATGGTGGAAATGTCTTGAAAATGTGAACAGTGTGCTGTCCTTGGCCCAAGGGAATCCACTCTCCTGTAAAATGAACAAGGGAAAAGTGAATTGAGCATTGCTGGCACCATTTCAGGACTTATCCCTGAAGCATCTTTAGAAATTTAAATTAATTTCCACCTGCAGAGAGAGTGTTTACTCTCTTACATCCCCTTAGGCTACAAGAGCTCTAGGCTTTCACCTCCAGTACAGAATGTGTGAGATCAAGGGTTGCACTTACTCATGTATGCCTTTTTTAAGAATTTTTTTGTTGGTTATTTAGAGATTTCTCATACTGTACCCTGATCACATTAACATAATATCACCCATTGCCTTAAAGATAAATCAAACAAGACTTATGTTACTGGTGCTAACCAGTGATGCTAGTGTTGTTTCAAAAGAAATCACCTTTTTATGGAAATATTTTTAAACACTTTGAAATACAAAGTATTAGTGAGTAACTAGTCTTCATATGTCTTTTTATCATTCCCTGCTTAGTATTTTCCCTTGAAGTGTCATCAGATAAATTATACAGGCTAGGAGGAAGGGCCTCAAAGGATACAGAGAGGTATTCAGACACAGTAAGTAAACCATCCCACTCGGAGAAATTTTGATGGGGAATAAAAGCCATTGAAAATTTTATTCTTAAGTTAACACTTCTACCAAATCCACACATACTTAAAGCTGACTTTTAATGCTCTCATGGCAAAGCAGGTAATGAACATGCTTTGGCCATGATGAAACAAATCCCCAGAGGACTTTCTATAATATTTCCTAATACTTACAAAATGATCAAGGGGCTGCCCCATTGAGACTGAGATTGAATATGAGTGTATTTATGTACAATGTTTTCCTTGTTATAGAAAAGTTCTTATTGAAACTTTTTTTTAACCATCTCATTCCATTTGAATTTAAATTTCCATTGTAAGTTTCTACGATAATTAATCGTAGTAAAGTTTCTACTATTATCTAATAGTAGATAATAAATCATAGATTTTTTTATTACTTTGTTGATTTGTTCTCACTTCACATATTATTTTTATAACTGTAGTCTAAGAATTCAGAAATTATTTTGATTACAGTAGTAAAATATCTTAAATACTTGAGGTACCCATTATGTATAAATATTTATATGCTATAAAATATATTTTCTCATAATTATAGTTAGGTAATACCTCACCTTTTAATATAAAGTGAAAATTCTAGAATGTTGATAAAATGTTTTGTTCATTTTTATTAACATAATATTCTTATTTGTGGCACGCCCCGTCCGCCAGCAGAAGAGAAGACCACAACAGGATTCTTCTCAGAACGTACTTTTATTGGAAGCATACAAACTTGAGGTTGATGGCGAAGGACCCCGGACCCTGGCGCGCACGGCTTATAAGCCGTGCAGAACAAAGCCTGAGACGTGTTCAAGTCTGAATGGCTCTGGCCGCTCCTGATCTTACGCGTCAGCTCACGATTGGTGGCTGGATCCTGCCATTCGGGAAATCGCGCCAAGCGCCTCGGGGCGGGGCCGAAGCTGCTTGAGAGGCAGGAAATGACAGCAGGGTTGTGGCGCCTTGGCGCCCTACACTTATTGGTTATCTGGAAATTTCACATTTTACACCCTGACTACATTTACTTCACAGTCCTGAACATGCTAGATCTCATCTATTTTGCCAATTTTTAAATGTCAAAGCCAATTTTCTAGACAAATATATCTGCAAACTCAAATTTCTTATAAGCTCCACTACAGTTCAAGTCAATTTGCTTTTCTGCTTAACTTTTAATCAGGCTCTACAACAGCTTCTGTCCAATTGGCCAGTTCTATCGGATATTCATATTGAGTATTTGTGAAATATACACAATATCTCTTTGTAGAGCACCAAATTTTTCTATGTTGTATTTCCTGTGAATCCTGGTGGAAACTACAAGTAAAACCATTTCACAAAACAAATAAACACACACACAAACAGAACCAAACTGTCAGATGAATGTGTACATTTACTGTAAGCCATCCCACCACCATATTCATGTCAAGATGAATAAACTCTTAAAAGAGGGGGTTAGGTTTTGTTAAATTAGCAAAATTTTATTTTCAAATACATACTGAATCTTTAAAATACTTCCCAAGCGATTAAGTATTATCCAAATTCAGACATAAATCATTTGACTAACTGAAAACAAATTTAGGATTGTGGGAAAGGCCATATCCACTGATTCTTTCCAGCAGACTCCCTGCATGATGAGAGATGGATGATTAAAAACAACTTTGCTCTGACTAACAGATGGGAACTGCAACAGATGGAAACTTTCGATGTTTGCCAAGGAGAGAAGTCCGACAGAAGACCTCCAAGTAAATTTGAAGAATATGGAATAATCTTTGTGAACTGCTACATAAGAGCAAGAAAGATGACTGTTTGTTGTTGTTATTGTTTGTAGCCATGTAAGTAGTACTAAGGACAGTTTTTCAATGAGCATAAAAATATCAACTTAACCAAGTTTACTTTTTAAAAGACCCAAAGAACAAAGGAACAAGTTAAACAGAGGACATTCAATATCTGTTAGAAATTTAAATAAGAAAGAATTAAAATGCAAATTAGATTATTTATGTTATAAGTGTACAGAATTACAGTTATTGTGTATCAGTGGCAAAAGACAGTCATTACAAGTTAAGTCATATGAAATCAATTGTTCTGATTTAAATGCCTTACTGTGTTTAATCACACCACAAATGTAGAAAGGACAGTTAGCCGAATACTGAGCATCTATCATTGAAATATTCCTCATAATTGGGCAGAAGTTAAAAGTATATTAATTTCATCATTCATTTTCTAATGATTCACAAAATATTAATAATCTCTTCTAGTTGATGTGTTTATTTTGAAACATTGAGATTTTCACCTTTAGCTATAGATGGTATGTGCAAGTAATTAGATTTCATAAAAGGATGATATTTTACTTTTTTATTATATAATTTTTCTATTTAGTTCATATAACAACTATTATTAACATTATAATATATTTCAAATATTGGGATAAAAGGGGTATAAAAACTTAAATAAGAAAATATACTGTATTTTTATTTCAAAAAATAATAAATATTGATACTTAAGAAAGCCATATTCTAAATATATGAAGAATGGATATAATTACTCAGAAGAATGTGTATATAACCACAATTATGACTAAATAGGACCCAAATGAATGTTCTTATAAATAATAAAGAGTACTTAGTGGTATTTTTTAATAAATACAATTATTTCATAACTCAGCCTGTTGTAAGTGTAGCTGAAATTGAGTATTTACTTGTTATTCATACAGTGTACAATTGTGTGCTAACTGAAACTTTGCTCTAGGTAGTGCCTGGATTTCAGGATAGGATGGTTATAACATGTTGTACTTTGCTGCATTGCTGGTGTAATCTTTATTGCAAAACACAAGGCAGGAGAACACTTGTGACTTATATGAAACATTGCAACAAGGCAGAGATGGTATACAAACAGATACTTAGAGTCTCTATTGAGATACTATGCAGCAATTTTTACTCACAATGGGCAAAACTTGCCACATGGAAAATATAAAACCCAGAGAAACAAGAATTAATTTGATGAAGATATTACATCAGATTTGAAATTTATAATTATTGCCAATTTTGCCTGCACAATAGTTATCTTTTATATCCTTACTTTCAGTGAATAAGATATTATTTCTTCAAGCCTCTCTAAAGAACATCTGGTCATATTTTTCACTCTGTAATAAACTATAGGTGGAAAATTATTTTCTTTTGAATTGTGTTAGGTATTAACCTAACTACATCTTATATGATTACAAGCAATTTAAATGTTTTCTTCTGTAATTTTTGGGTTCATCTTTTAACATATTGTTTTACTTTGTCCATTGCTCAGAAGCTCATTATAAATAAGGAAACCATTCATTTGTGATATAAAAATTTGGACATCCTGTGTGAGAAACTGAGTTTTTGTTGGACTTGAGAAAGAGTTCCCAAGACAGCAGGAAGTTGGCTCCATTTATTTAGTTATAGTTCTTAATTTGCCTGCTGAAATTTTGTTGTGAATCTGCAAAAGATCTCGCCATATGTTGTTGTTGTTATGCTGTGCTCTAACACGGTGATACATTTATCCATCTTCAATCTCTGACCTACATTACTTACACTTCTACCATCGTCTTTCCTGGAGCTCCATTCAGTTGCGTACTTCTCTCACCGAACATGCTAGGAGCTTACAAGCACGTGTCATAGGGGTTCCTTTTCCATCTTCTCTCATATAATACATCCACATCCTGACCACAATTTTCCCTGCCTTCACTCTTCTCAGCTTCCACTCCAACCCTATCTCTCCCTCCTTTTCCTCTTCAGAAAAGGGCAGACCTACAGGAGACAACAGCCAAATACAAAAAATAAAATGCAATAAGTCAAGACAAAAACCTTCACACCCAAGCTGAACAGGACAACCTAACATGTGGAAAAGAGTCTCAAGAATCAGGAACACAGCCACCCTGATAGTTAAGAGTCCCACAAAACATCAATTTTTTTCTTTTTTCCTTTTCTTTTCTTTTTTTTTTTTTTTTTTGTATTTCGAGACAGGTTTTCTCTGTAGCTTTTGGAACCTGTCCCGGGACTAGCTCTTGTAGACCAGGTTGGCCTCAAACTCACAGAGATCTGCCTGCCTCTACCTCTCAAGTGTTAGGATTTAAAGGCGTGCGCCGTCAGCACCCAAAAACGTCAATTTAAGAGCCATAAAATATATACAAAGGACTTTTTGTAGACCCATGCAGACAGGCCCCTTGCCGTTTCTAATCTCTATAGCTTTTGTCTCTGCATGATATATTACTTTCAAGAAATAAATCATTAGGGGCTTGGGAGATGACTCAGCAATTAAGAGGACTGCACTTCCAGAGGACCCTGGTTCAATCCAAGCACCCACCTAGTAGCTAACAACTATCTGTAACTACAGGATCTGATACCTTGACACAGACATACATGTAGACAAAACATCAAAGTAAACAAAATAAAAAATAATGAGATTATTTTTAAAAAGAAATAAATCTTTAAGTATTTTACTGTTCCTCTGTGGTCTTATATTATACTTTTGATCTACTCATTGACAGAGGTGTTAATTTTCCAATTAGTCATTCTTATGGACTCTTTACTTAGAGTAAGACTTTGCTCTTACTAATCAAAATTTTATTTGATGAATTATCTTAACACAATGTATTTGGGGAATCCCCAAATACCAGTGGTAGGAGAGTGAATACACAGTGGTTCTTGAAGTATACGAGGTGCAATGTTTTCCTTCTATCACCTATCAAAGACACAAAAATGTAGCATGCCTTACTTTTAGGGTTTTTCTTAAAAATTGCCTCGTATCACCAGGTTTCCTTTAAATTTCAACATTTGCCTTAGTATGTAAAAGTTCTCTTTCCTGAACTCCTCTAATCTTGCTCTTCTAGGATGTAGAACATTCCATCTTAAATATAAAATCAATTTCACAGTTATGTTCTTTTTTTGCCTAAACACTCTGCTCTATTTGTTTTGAGTTGTAATAATCATTACATTTTCTTTTTTGAGATTCTTCTAAAAGTCAATACAGATAAGCTTTGCACTGGTGGAAACTAACAATACCAATTTTGTTATAATGTAAGGTAAACTAATCTGTTTCTAAGTGACATGGTATCTTTACTTCGTGGAAGAAGGACCATGAATGTGAATGATGAATGCCACTCCATGATGTAGTGACATCAGTCACGAGAAGACAGTAGGTAAGTTTACCACCACTTTTGCTCTTATGGTTTTCTCTGAGATATGCAAATAGATGTCTGTTTACCAGAAAGGTTTATAAAAACATCAGTACCCTTGCATTTTCTCCAGTGGTATTTAAATTGGAAAAGACAAGTTCTTGAATGTGCTTTGCACAATCGGTTGTATCAGATCATGATGAAGAGTTTTTAAACAGGAACTTACAAGTCTAAGCTCTAAAATCTTCTTCATCTTATAGTACCAAAGATCAACAATGTGGAAGATTATTTCATGTCAATTTACCGTTTACTAGTCTTCATCTAGTACTTTGACACTAATTTCTACCTCATTTTCATAATTTCTTATATAGCTTTGTAGAATACCACATACTGTCCACTTAAGACTAACATTGGTATATGGCATCATTTAAATATAATTAATTCCTTGTAAAATTTTTACTCAATTGTAGATTTTCTGAATATAAATTGTCATCACTGTCATTATTCATCTTATTATTACTTTATATTATTTCTACATTTCCTATTGTAACTGAAGCTCTGCTATAAGATTTTGAGAAACATACTTGAAAATCTCTTAGTATGCTGCATTACTTCTACAATTAGAAAGCTGAAGTCACGGAAAATACAACTTAAATTTCACTCACTTTGTCATAAGATTCAATACTGGAAGCAATTCACCTAATTTATTTTTATTCATTTTACATCCTAACTTCCAAAAGAATAGTAATTTAAAAAATATATCTCTTCAAAGTTCAACAGTGGAATAGATATTAAAAATTATATCTGGCCTGGTTTCAAGAAAGCATGAACCATGTAACCTTTGACCTTCTCAATAATGAAGCCGTACATATAGAAAGCACTTATCTTGAAATTCTCAATGTAGTTTCATTTATGCTCTCAGTAGAACATTATCAAAGTATCAAATGAAGCTACTTCACAATACGTGAAAATGATTGCATTTTGTCTTTGAAGGAAGATATAATGATTTTATCAAATGCTGCATTGATTTCAAGCTCTTTTCCCAAGATCAGAGGCTTTTGTTCTCTTTTTGTTCATACTCATCTCTTCTCAAGTTAAACCTAATTTTACTTGTCAGGATTCATGAGTTTCTCATCTACTGTACCCGTTTTTATCAGATATGCAGAGGTCAAGTGCATATTTGACTCTATTGATTCAGAGTTATAAAACTCAAAACCACACAGAATCTGTGCAGTTTAGGATGAAAATGGTGTTAGGGACTCCTGATGTGGGGCAGAGGGCAGATATAGGAAAAAAGAGAAACAAAAAGAAGAAATAACCCATATTAGGAAACAAGAATCAGCAAGGATATGGTCTTATAACCTCTGCTTTATTAGAGGAAAAAAAAGAATAATATTACATAAATGTATATAATATAAAATGATGTCTGCATGTAAGTGTCCCTTCTAATAATAGCATATAAGTCACATATATGTACTGATTTTGTGATTTTGATACTTAATAGCTAAGCAATTAATGACAACTAAATTACTAGTTTTTAACATATTTTTTTGATTAGCTGCTAATTTCAAATCATGGAACCCAATAATAGGTTTAACTTGAGAAGAGATGAGTATGAACAAAAAGAGAACAAAAGCCTCTGATCTTGGGAAAAGAGCTTGAAATCAATGCAGCATTTGGTAAAATCATTATATCTTCCTTCAAAGACAAAATGCAATCATTTTCACGTATTGTGAAGTAGCTTCATTTGATACTTTGATAATGTTCTTCTGAGAGCATAAATGAAACTACATTGAAAATTTCAAGATAAGTGCTTTCTATATGTACGGCTTCATTATTGAGAACCCTCCCCAGACATTCCAAGTTTGCCTCCTCACTCTTGTGACACCCCCCAAAAAAGAAAGAATAAAAATAAGAAAAAAATCTAGCTTTTGTTATTTATATATTCTCTGGAGCATGAACAAATTCTCAGTGCCTGAGCCTTAAATACAAGTGAGTCCCCCCCCCAAACCCCTGACAGAAGCCAGCAATTATGGAGACCTACAGTTCTGCATCCCCATAACACTTTTTAAGGCTTCCTGTCTAGGTTGTTACTTTTGGGGGTGCTGGGTTGGGAGGTTAGGGGTTGTTGCAGCCTTCTATGTCCCCCTCTCCCTCCCAGCTATGTGTCTGCAGTCATTATTATTACAGGAAAAGGAGCTTCCTATCTCTTTGCAGTCAGCAAGCAACTATCATTGGCCTATACACAGGTTTTGGTGACAGCATGAACCATAAATACTGCCACAAGCTACATTCGGGCCACAGACTCAGACAAAGCCCTGTAACACCAACGTGGTCTCAGGCTTCAGCACAGGCTGTGGACATCCACATGGTCTGCAATAATCACATGGACCAGGAACATCACACAGACTCTGTCTGCTGTAGGACTTCAGATGTAGTCAGGGCCCTTGGTTGCAACACAGACCTTGGGACTCCAACTTAGTCTCAGAAAGCTATGTAGGCCACTCACACCAACACAGTCCCCTGAGATAACAAATCCCACGGAAATAGCCAAGGCTTCATTCAGCCACACAGACTGTTAAGTGCACACATAACTCGGGCTTTAGCAGCACCAGAGGCAGCAGTATGAACCACATATACCAACGTGATCTTCAGTGGCATCGTGGACCACACTGATCCTTCAAAGAGGTGCAATCCAGAAAGGTAAATGTTCTTCATCACAGACTCCCATCATTGCTCAGAACTAGGGTGATCTTAAGGCCGGGCAGAGTGTTTGGGGGCCAAGTCAATGTCTGCATAGTCTCCAAGATGCTGCACAGCACTGGGCAATGCCATATTCCACTGTAGACCTCAGCACTCTCTCACACATACCACTGCCATCTTGTGTCCGGTTCTGCCACTCTCTGGGGTGCACTAATCACTCCAGTTTTCTTTTTTCTCCATCTCTATAGAACATTTGTTCATCACAGTGGCACCTGGCTGGCTTCCTCCATGTCCACCCAATTAAATTATTATTGACTGTATTTATCATGTCTACTTTCAGAATGTGTTCATTCTATCAAGTAGTAACTCTGTGTCTTCAGAAGTGTCTGAAGATTGCATTTTAGAATGCATATTCATGGAGAATATGGAGAGTAATTATGTAAGTATATTACATTATGTATAAACACGGAAAACAAGTTTACTCAAAAGGAATAAGATACTGTTAACTTAATATTATTGCAAAAATAGTTTTTAAATTAGCATTCTGGAAGAAGAAAATTATACAAGTCTATAAAGAAATTGCCATAAAAGCATTTAATACTGTGCTCAGATCCCTCACCCATGAATAAACACTGGATGTTCCCTGCAAAAACAGCACTTACGTTGCAAAGAAATATTTTGATGTCTTTATTGGTTTTCAACTCGACGATATTTGTAGCTAACTAAAACCTAAGGAGCTACATATATTCACGAGGGATTTATATTAAACACATCATTTGAAACTAGAAGACTTATAATTGATCTTTATTGCTTAAGGTGGGAAAATTCACCTAAACCAGGGCAACACCTGATGGCAGCCTGTATGAAAACCATGGAAGATAAAATCTCTTGCTATTTTCTTGCTTGCCCTTGATATCAATGGCAATTTCATTCTTATACTGGCAGTAGAGTCTGATTCTTTGGGATTATGATATATAATGGAGATCATCCAGCCTAATGGTCTGAATAACTTCTCGATTATTATACTTTGTGTTGGGAGACAATCATTGTTGGACAAACTATACCACAGATTATAAATCACTCTAATATAAAAGTATCTTCCTTTATAACATAATGCACAGAGATCCTCAGTACATGGAACTGGTGATCTGTAGGTTCAGCAACAAAATCTGACACAATTAGAGAAGCAGAGTGTCGTCAAGGAAAACAGTCTAGATTAATTATGCCCCCTAACACATATGTATCTCTACTTATGCAAACATGCAGGCATGTACACACGCACAATGGCAGAGAGAGAGAGAGAGAGAGAGAGAGAGAGAGAGAGAGAGAGAGAGAGAGAGGAGATGGAATATTACATACAAGAAAAGAATAGAAAATAACAGTGGTCATCAGAACCAGGATAAAGCTCAAATTATTTTATCTTAATATATCTTACACTTTGCACCAGCACAGTCCTTTATGTGCTTTTCCTGGTCTTGAGAAGTTTCTCTTATGTGTTCCGAGTACCCAGGGTCAAAAAAGAATGTTAATTTAACATTCCAACTAAAGGGATACATATGAACCACCAATTGAATTAAATACAAATCCAGGTGTTACTGTGAGATTTATTTATTTACTTAATTAAACTATATGAATTTTAAAGTTAACTTAAGGTAACTATGTATGGAATAATCAGTTGTGAAACCATACAGTTAGACCTGAGTCTCACATATGAAAGAGGGAAGCTTGCCCTGATGCAGCCCCCTTTTCCTGTGTGCTTGAGTTTGCACATGTCCCTACTCTCTGTTGTATAGATATTGTACTAATCCCCACTTCTCACTGTCATATATGTGAAGTCCTCATAGTTTATCATTGTACAGTTTGGTTTCTTCAGTGCGAGAGTTCAGTAATGAACTGAAATCAAATTTTTAACTAAATATAATATACTCTTGTGATGAACACTGTAAAACTGCGGCATCATATATAGTATAGCCTAAAAGCAGAGACTTTAGATATTTAGCAAAGCATGACAGAAAGAGGCTAGACTGTCTTTAACAGACTGTGAGTACAATGTGGATCCTAACTTTTTTACTGCTGAGCATTAAAAAAAAAGAAAAAAAAACCAGGGAATCCTACAGCACAATTGATAGTGGCTAAATATAATAATTAGACTATTAATAGATACTAGGGTCCAACAATCAGAGACTTAAAGATTATGATTTTCCTCAATTCTGAAAGAAAACGGAATCATTGTGATATGAAGACTGTCCCTCTTAACTAAACTGTATTATATATTCATGATTAAATCACAGTTTGAAAAAGTTGAACTGACTGTTATTTACTGCCAAAATGTTGAAGGATGGACTTGTTTTTTTCCTGGTTTCAGCTGTACCCTGAAAGAATAACTGTAATGGGTTTGCAAAATGTGATGTCCAGCTATGTGGAAGTTCTCCAGATTATACAGATTCAAAAACCTGCTAACATGAGCAATCTGCCTATAAGAATAGTAGGTAAAACCCAGAAAGCTTGACTATCAATACATAATAAGTGGCACCTCAGAATATTAACAGTTTGGGCGTCTCAGATTTAAAAAGTGTAATTGAAAATTCAAATGTATTATGCATTTGTCTAATACACTAAAGCAGAAGAAGATTCTGGATTAAATAGGAGCAGCTCATGTGTATCTGATTTCGTATACATATAGGATTTACCTGCCTGAATATGTTTGCATGATGCTACAGAATATAGAAAAGCATGGAAAGATAAACATAGAGTAATCATATGTTTCTCCTGATTAAGTGTTATCAAAGTATAACTATCCTATGTTAAAGAGGGTTAAGATCAGAGGACACCAAAGAAGAACATGTAGACAGTTTATAAATGCCTAAGTCTTGGGGGCATTGCTATCAAACTTGGTTTCTGAACCAGAAGGGCTATTACAATCATGAAAACACAGCAACTATGACTGTCTCCATAAAACTTGCATAAGATCAGCTTTTGATTTCCATCATGGCTGGGAGAAGTATACATAAGGCCTCTCTTCTCCCAGAGAAGTACTATATACTTAATAATTGCTAGAGGAAGTTAGGTAGTTTTTTCTCCCAGTTTGTAGCCAATGATAAATTATTCCAATGATCTAGTAAATAGCCCCTCCACATCTTAAATAAAGTAACCAAACGAAGTTCAGTGATTCAAATGCACATACAGAAAGCAATAGAATTCTGAGGCAGAGTAGCTGAGAAAAAGGAGGGCATCAACAGGAGTGAGAAGGGAAAAAGGAGAAGAAATAAGGGGAAAGGAGAAAAGAGGGGAAAGGGAGAGGGAAGAGGGTGTGAAAAGTTCAACAGGGGTGAATATGATCACAAAATATTGCCTATACATCTAAGATGTCAAAATAGAAAAGGAAGCCAAGAAAGAACAAAAGAGAAACAAGTTATAATACTCGCAAATTGTATATGCAAGAAGCACACTGGATACAATAATTCAACTGCAAGAACATGCTGCCACTGCTAAAAGGAAGAATTACTCAGAAGGGAGAGCTAAGAATCAAAGAGGATTATCCCCAGGCCTGGAAAGCTTGAAACCAAACAGATTTTGCACAGCTAGATTCTGAAATAGTTGGTGACTAATGTTGCCATTGCCTTTCATTTTTCCTCATTTTAAAAAAGAAGTCCGAAACTCTTATCCTATGCTTAATGCTACTAAAAATATTTTCATTGCAAATAAACAGTATTCAGAGAAGTTAACAAATATAGACTATACCTATAGTGTATTGGATGTTTAAGCCCTTGACTAATGTAAAAGGATAAAAATACATTTAACTGTAGGAGATTTTAAACTTTGTGCTCCTATTATAATGGAGTTAGTATTTGAGGTATATGAGTTTATGCTTCTTTCAGAATAGAATTGTAAACTTGGACAAAAAGCATTGTAAAGAGGAATTTGACTGAATTTCGTAACATAGCAAATGAAGGAAGAAAGATGCAGGCAATAAAGTAAACACCATTATAAATTAAAAAGCACAGCAAATGATGGGATGGAGGAAAAATGACATATCCACTTTTGTCTGAAAGGTCAACTTTGGCCTACTCTTTTGCTGAATTACTGAATGTTTTGTATGATTTTTAGGTCAGCACCTGTGCACAATTTTAAAATTGGCAAAAACCACATACACAGACAGATACATGTACTTATTTTATTCTGTACTCAGGATTGGTCATACCCTGGTGGCTCTTATATGCAGATGAAATAGCTTGCTACAAGTTGAAATCAAACAAACTACAGAAAAAGTATCTTCCAATATTACAAAGTATAATATGTGCAGGTTTCCAGAGAATATGGTTGTCCTAGAAGCATCGCATATAAGGAATCGAGTTTCAGAGTTTCAGAGCCCAATTTGCTGTCTCTTGGAAGATTTCTTCATATATCCTTTAGGCATGTTATCAACATTAATTAATATATGTTTGGTTAATGTATCTTGACTTGTATAAAATTTATCTAGATAAAGGCTCATTAAAGTTATGGAAAAGAAAATGTTCTTTAGATTTTGTGTGAGAAAAGCTAAGGAACTGATGAAACAGGGTATAGAGCACTTTGTTTAATAACCTGTGCCCTTCTGTTATTAACTCCTGAGACTTGGAGAGAACAAAACCACTGTTGCAGTGAATGAACCAGGACCTTTATGTCCTCCAGGGGCAAATGAAATGCTAATTATACTGGGGCCTTAAATACAAGCAGCTTATTCTTTCATTCACATGCAGAAAGAGAAAAAAGTGCAATTGCACGAAGGAAAATTCTCAATGGTTTACAAGAAGACAAAACATTGAATGCCTCTTTCTACACGAGGAAACCAGAATGCATTATTTCAACTTAAATATTTATATTTACAACGTTCATCTTAACAACATATTTCTCGGGCACATTCTCTTTCTTTTGCATGAAGTCTATTTAATTTGATAAACATAACAAACCCTTGAGAGATGTCTTATATGTTGTAGTTGTTTTAACAGACTATCATTTTCAGTGCTGCCCAAATCCATAAGCCAATGAGAGACACAATGAACGTATTTAGCCTTATATCTTATTCCCCATTTCCAAATTTACATAATACCAAACTGACCAGGCTACATTTCTGTATTTTCTCTAGGAACCTAAAATTTATCATAAATTTCCCTAGCTCATGCAAGTTCTCTGTCCCCACACCTCATTCTCTGGCGTAGTTCTCTCGCACAGTTCCTTGCTATGTGGTGTCTTGTGCAGCTTCCGGTTTGTACTCCCTGCCCGTGAGTTCTGGGTTTCTTTCTCTGTGTACGGAATTGATTTAATTGCTTTTAATTTGTCAAGCAAAGCATGTTTTCAGCAATTAACCAGTACCAAGGTGGGAAGCTCAAGTGGCTCAGGATCTTTCCTGGTGCCACCGATGACATCACTGTTATTCGTGATTCCGCAATCATAACACTTGATGGACAATAAAGATTATTACACCTAAGACAATTTACCAGATCTCATAACAGGTAATTGATAAATAAATATTGCAGACTACATTACTATTGAAACTATATTACTACATTACTATTCTGCAAAGCTTATATGGTTATGGTGACACTTACATTTATTGGATATTAGGACTCAGTTTTTTTCATCATATTAAATCATTAAGAAAGAATGTGGCACTTTTAGGAATGTTGCAGTCTTTACAGACTAATAATGAACAGCTAGGTGACAGGATTAATACCACCAAAAGTCAAAAGTTACCTTAAAATTAATACCATTGAAAAGGGTAACATTAATTTGACAGACAATACTGAGTCTGTATCAAAGGATGAAAATTTATCTGAAAGAATTCATATTGTTCAATTTGACAATCAAAATTTGTTAAAATGTTATAATATATTAGCAGACAGACTCTCTCTTCAGGATGGCAATCTGCACACTATCCAAATAATGTCCAAGGTTGAGGTGTTGTTTTTAAAGAAGAAGCTTTAGACCTTGGAATCACATGTGCAGAATGAGGACCAGAGGCTAGGTGCCTCAGTGAAATCACTAGAAATGTATAGGGTCAGGAAATTCAGGCTTTACAAAAGACAATAGTAAAAAATTTGAAATGAGAAAATCATTAGAGTTGATGAACAGGGAAAGAAGGCACAAAGACATAATTTAAAATCATCAGTAGCTGTCAGACATGACTTACCCAGGGTTTTAGCTTCCTACCCTGTAATCTACTCTGACAAATCATCAAGTCTGAAAGGCCCCAAAGGATCCAAAGAAGGTAGATGGATACCTATAGGAATGAGTGATCTAAAAGTAATTAAACAATCAAAGGATTGAGGAACAATACTTTACGTTAGGGAAATGAAACCTAAAACTATTCCAAGACTCACCAGAACTGCGCAGATCAATAAAGTCAAAGATAGCTCATGCTTTCAAGGATTGGGAGTAAGTGCAATACTCACCCATTGTTAGGGTGAGTGAAAACTATGGAAATCAGAGTGGTAGTTCCTCAGGAAGGCAAAAATTGAACTACATCCAGATCCTGCAATCTTCCTCTTGGGTATAAAGCAAAAAGATACTTCATTCCTCCAAAAGAACACTTGCTCAGACAATGCTGCTCTATTTATAATTTTTAGAAATTAGAATCAACCTAGATGTCTCTCAACTGAAGAACTGGCAAAGAAAATATGATACCATCACAAAATAAAGTATTCCTCATCTTACCAAAACAATGACATGAAATTTGCACACTAATGGATTGAAGTAGAAAACATCATCCTGAGTTAAGTAACCCAAGCAAGAAGTATTTCATTTTTATTTTATTCTATTATTAGTACATACATTGTTTTTTCTCCCTCCTTAACCCCCACAGTTTCTTCTATCTAATAATATGGTTCAGTTTTATGTTTTTATGACATTATGAAGAATTACAAGTAGGTCTTTCTATATCTTTCCTTGGGTTTCTTTCTATTTATTTATTTATTTTAGCCTAATCTACAACGTTAGTTTTTGTTTTTTCTTATTGTACTATATTTTATTACACTTTGTTTTATTTTATTATTATATCTTAAAACCTGTTGTTTTCTGCTTAGAGAGATAATAGTTGTGGATCTGTAAGAGACCAGAGGTATAGAGGAACTGAGAGGAGTAGAGGGAGGCTAAACCATAAGCTGGATATATTACATGAGGGCAAAGAAAAATTTATGTTTAGTAAAAGAAAAATTGAGCTTCATAACCACAAGGAATTAGCCACAATAAAAAGTACTAAAAGTTTTATTTTTATCTGTTCATTTACTAAAGGAAGCTGGTATTCAAAAAAAAAAAGTTTACGTGGCTGATCTTTTCTATCAAATCTGCTAGTATTTCCCTTGTAATAATAAAATTAACTATACATATTGATCATTTGTTTTACAGTGCTCTAGAAAGATCTAAAAAATTTAAAGCCTTAGTGTTGACAGAGGTTTTTTTCCCCTCCCAGTCCTTCAGCCATTAAGTCCTAAAGAATCACACAGAGGTCTACATTTGTTAGAAATGAATTGTCGTAGTAGCTCAGACTTCTTATTTAACTATTATAACTTATATTAGCTCATTATTCTTTTCTATGTTAGCCATGTGGCTTGGTACCTTATTCAGCAAAGCAGTCAAATTTTGCTTCTTCTGTGGCTGGGTCACAACTGCAGAAAGCTTTCCTCTTTCCAGAATTCTCCTGTTCTCACTGACCTACCTCTACTTCCTGTCTGGTCGTCCTGCCTATACTTCCTGCCTGGCTACTGGCCAATCAGCGTTTATTTAAAATATAATGGACAGAATACAGACCATTGTCCCACAGCACTTTAGGATGAATTTTAGGAGAACTAAGGAATATTTATATTTAGTGTTAATTAATATGTTCTCACACACTCTGTGATAAAACACTGTACAACCATTCAATATTAAAATATTAAATTTTCTTAAATTTTAAACAGTGTTAATTTTTATTTACTATCTCATATGTGAGAGTACTAGAAAAGGAAAAAAATAAAAA
The DNA here is from genome assembly GCF_982192425.1 of Myodes glareolus. NCBI lineage: Eukaryota > Metazoa > Chordata > Mammalia > Rodentia > Cricetidae > Myodes > Myodes glareolus. The sequence goes on along the minus strand of NC_142037.1, from coordinate 70,488,784 downwards.
TTTGAGACATTAAACTTTTTTCTTTCTGTACAAATACTAGCACAAGATTGGTCTAATATGTTTTAAGTTCAAAACAACCAACTAAATAGAGAAGATGAAAAAAATAAAGAATAAACTTTATTGGACTGTTGTCACATAACATTAATGAATCAGAAGAGGTGAATATTTTAAAGTACACTGTACACTGAGAAAGGATACCCCCCAGGATGGAGAATGTACTTTGTGTATCAATTCATAAAGCCTTATTAATGTTTTGAAATATTGCATATGAAAGACAAAAAATACAGAAATGGTGTTTCTGGTCTTGGATCAAGAATTTTCCAATAAAGTTCACTGTTTTCTAATTGCTCATATGTTATAGTTAATACTTCATTGTTTTTTTTTAAATGTCATTTTATATTCCAATCACAGTGCTCCCTCCCTCCTCCGTGCCATCACCTTTTCCCAGCCCACCCCCTAACCACTCCTCCCAATGGTGTGCATTGGTTTATATTTTGTGAATATTATGAAACAATTAACAGTTTGTTTGGCTATTATTACTTGGATTTTGACCACAGTCTGTCTGAGGTACTATCAAAAAGATTGTGGACTAAGTAGTGATTTAAATAATAATTTTTCATTTTTATTCCCCCACCCCAGTTTTTTATATATAGATCCAAGGACAGAAAATTTCACAATGATGGTACCAAAACTTCCATAAGTGGTAATGGACTATAACTTGGGTCTATGATGGTATTTTTTAAAATTATATTCTAATATAAGGAAGGGAAAGGCTCAATCCCTGTGTTTGTTTATAAAAGGTCACTAATTTGCAGACCTCTTAAAGTCATCATCTCCCAATGGACCCCATCCTAATGCCAGAGTACTTTATAACAGCCTTGCAAACAGGATGTGATAAATACAATTGAAAAATGCTCACATAACATAATGAGAGAATAGTTCTATTTCTAAATCAACTATAATATATATATATATATATATATAGTGTATTATGTGAAAATTTATAGCACACATATACAGAAGCTTTAAGTTACTCATGTGTTCAATTTCATTCTATATCTTAGCACTTCAAAGCATAGAAGGGATTACATAATCTGCAGTTAAAAGAATACGTATACCTAAATTCTGAGTAATTATGCTTTTTCATTTGGATGCTGCTGAATATATCCAGTGTCCATGTCTAATTTGAACATGAGATGTAATAACACATAAATAAGCATTGTACGTAAATAAGGATTTATACACTATTGTTCAAGCAGTGAAAAAGTAAGTACACTATTTACATTAAAATTACTTCATGCTATGATTTATCACTAAATAAATATAAAAGAGTAGCTTTTAAAAATTTTTCTACTTTATACTTTCTACTTATGGAAATTTGGTAGTCATGAGTAAGGCATATGAAGAATTTTGTAAAATACACTATGGATTTATAAACATCACAATAATGTTATAAATGCTAGTGGTGGCTGTAATGCACATAAAATCATTTTTTTATTATTTTGCCTCTCTGTCTGTTTGTTGCTATCAAAATCACGTTATTTAAAATTCCTAAGAACTTAGGACTATGTAAATATTAAAATTGAAAAAGTAATGTATGACTCTTCTGGAAAATACAGAGATCAATAATATAACTTTTAAGAAATGTATGCAATATCACTTTTCTTTAAGCATATGTAAGTTACAAGCTATTTAAAGGTTTTATATAGTATATTTTACAATACATTAGGTCAAAATCAGAACTATTTTTTCTAAAATTTTCATTTAAGAATAATAACTGTTTGAAATAACGGCAAATATATTCATAATGTTATTAATCAAATCTTAGAAAAAATGTGTACAACAAAAATGTAGAAATCAGAAAAATTTATTTCTGTTATCTTATTTTTCTCTAATAGTAACATATACTACTCTTCATTAGAAATACCTTTGCTGATTTTTTTCTTATGCTATCAATGTGGAGCATTTTTTAGAATTTCATTTTAGGAGAAAATTTACAGGTTTATTAGAAAAACAAAATCATATAAAATAAACCATTACAAATATATTTCTGAATGTTATTAATAGATATTTAGTGCTTGTACATATTTCTTCCACATTAAAAAATGAATAAAAATTTTTGGTACAAAATTTTCTCTCATTCAAAAATGAATACAAATTCTAGTAACTTTACTAAACCCATGATTTGTATGCAGAAAAAGTCAAGCAGAGGACATGTGCTACAAGGTCAGTTGAGTTAAAGAGAGAAGCATATTATGGTAAAACTCAATATATTAGAACATTCACTTGTCTTAATAATGAGGGATGATTCCATTAATCTCCCAATTATTGTAAACTGAAATTTCAATTATATATTCTACATGGTTTGTTCGGAGATTTTGTAGAAAATATGATTTCCTGTGTCTTTTTTATGAGCTTAATTTTCAAACTCAGAAGGGAGGACAAATAAAGGATGTGGTAGCTGTGTTTATTTTGTTAGTGTTAATGTTTTATTACTTCTTGAACTCAAGATTTATCAGTTCCTGGTTATAAATTTGATACTCAAATGAAAAGCAAAACTGGCTTATAGCTCCCAAAAGAAGTGTGGCTATTAGGAGTCCACTGATGATGCCAGTGTGCCATGGTAAAAGTTCTATTAAGAACTTACAGATCTTATCAATTATTACACTATGGCATGCAACATCTAACTCTGGGTAAAACTTTTCTATAGTTAAAAGTGTATAATTATATAATGATTAAAGGGGAAAAAGAAATAGATCAAGAATTGATTTGATTATCAACAGTATCCCTAATTGACCTTTATGTTCAAATTTTGGTTTTCAAATTTTGGGGGTTAAGCTAGCCGGGAGGCGGGACATGGCGCGCTCCTTTTACTACACTCAGGTTGACTAATTTAGCATTTAGGAGATAGAAACATTTCTGATGTACATTAATCCATGGAAATATGCCCCTGAAGAGATTGTACTTCCTTGGTCTCATCATCTTCAGTTTTTTTTGTTTTTGTTTTTTCTGGTACTCACAAAATGAGGGGATTTGGTCTTCTCACAGTCCTGCTATAAAATGCGTTGTTTTTCTCAAAGGCTCACCTAAATCAGTGTGGGTAACTATCTGAAACCTCTAGAACCATGGCCTACCACTCTTTAGGGGACCAGCCTCCAGCAGCACAGGGCTTTGATAGGAATCCACAGAGTTGGTGAGTCTAAATTGTTTACTCTCTCCATGTCTATTCAATATATTTCTTGAAATTCTAGCTGGAGCAATAATACAACAAAAGGAGATCAAGGGGATACAAATCAGAAAAGAAGAAATCAAACTCTCTTTATTTGCTGATCATATGATAGTTTACATAAGCAATCCCAACGATTCTACCAAAAACTTCTACAGCTCATAAGCATTTATAGTAATGTAACAGGATACAAGATTAACTAAAAAAAAAAAAATCAGTAGCCCTCCTGTACACAGATGACAAATTAGAAAAGAAAGAAATCAGAGAAACATCACCCTTTACAATAGCCAGTAATACCCCTTTTTGGTATATATCCAAAGGATGTTCAATCGTGCCACAAAGATATGTGCTCAACTATTTTCATAGAAGCATTCTTTGTCATATCCAGAACCTGGAAGCAACACAAATGCTCCTCAACCAAATAATGGGTAAAGAAAATGTGGTACATTTAAACAATGGAGTAGTATACAGCAGAAAAAATGACATTTTGAATTTTGCAAGTAAATGGATGGAGCTAGGAAACATCATTTTGAGTGAGGTTACCAAGACCCAGAAAGACAATTGTCATATGTACTTACTCATAAGTTGTTTTTAAACATAAATCAAAGAATACCAGCCTACAAATCACAATCCCAGAGAACCTAGATAGCAATGAACACCCTAAAAGAGAAATACATGGATCTAATCTACATGGGAGTAGAAAGAAACAAGATCTCCTGAGTAAATTGGGAGGATGGGGACCATGGGAGTGGGTTAAATGGGAGGAAGGGGAAAGGAAAGGCGGGGGGGGGCAGGGAAAAATTGATCAATAAAATCAAAAATAAGAAATTAATCAATATGTTTGTGTAGGAGCCAGCCATGATAAGCTAAATAGAAACAGACCAGCTAAAGGAAGTTCTTTACTTCCAACCATTATCACCTGCCAGAGCAGGACTGAGCCTCCAAGTTTAATGGAGGCCTGAGTCTTGGTAGTTTACCCCTTCCTGGTTGCAGGAAGGACCACAAACTGAGATTATTCAGCATGCCACTCAAGAACAGACCATCCAAAGGAAATGCGTAGCGTTTCAACCATTGTATGTAGGATCACCTTTCAGTGTTTTTATCTTTATAATTCTGCTCCAAAATTACAGAGATAAAATTAGAAGTCTCCCTATTACCTATTTTTCATCCTTAACTTAATCCATGTTCTAAGTCAATATGTTGGCTTTTTTGTTTAGTAATTATATTTTCTATTTTTCTCTTTTTCTGCTCTTCTTCATTGTTTCTCAGTTGTGACAAATAATTTATACATTTCCCAAACTAATAATAACCTTGTAGTGGTAATAACCTTTTATTTTCTATATAGCTTAGATCAACTGCAGATATATTTACCCGGAAAAATAAAGGACTATTAGAGAGGAATAACATCCAGGAGTGATTTGAAAAATATATAGCATTTGGTTAATGACGTGAAGCCTCAGAACATTGTATTTAATTCATTGAATTCCATGGAGTCCAAGAGTTGACCTTGTAGGTTCAAAATACAAACTTACAGTATGTCACAGTTAATTGAAATTAGACACACTCTCCCAGGTCATCAGAGTGCATAGCAAAGGAATTATACAGCCTCCCCCCGCCCCCCTCAAAAAAAAAAACAAAAACAAAAACAGCAGTTTAGTTTATTGTGTGAAATGCAGTTGTTAAGTAGAGTGAATATTTATTTTGCGTGTGCCATGTATTCTAACTATAACCCATGACATATGAAAGCAAATGTTTGGAAGGTACCTGTTGAGCATGTAATCCAAGTAAAGCAAGTAACATTGTTTGACTATTTGATCTTAACAGCTTGTTGCAGACATTCACATTCTTTACCATAAGAGGCATTTGTGTGAGAACATTAAGTATGCAAAGCCTGGCCATTCATGGCTGCATTTGCTGCTTAGATTGGGCTGTCATGTTGCTCACTGTAGCATTTTGCCTTTGTTTTGCTTAGTAGCAGTTTGTTGTGAATGCAGCATTTTGTCAGAGAGCTTAAAGCAGGCTCTCCGAGTCTTCCTGTGCAAATCATCTGATCACAGTGACATCAATGGGGTGTTTAGACTTTAGCTCTCTGGACTCCATTCCATTGACAGAATCTAATTGGGGAACTGGAAATGTGTTTAAGTAAACCACGTAAGTAATAGTTCAACCACTGAAACTGGAAAACATAGGTTCTTTAAATTGCTACCTAGCATTGTACATTTTCACATATGTCTTATGTAAGTTATACTAACAAAAATGATGGAAAACAAATGAATACTATTATAAGTCTTCTAATTTCAACTTACTAAAGAAGGATGTTATCTGTGTGGTTTGTTTAGTATTTGCAGAATTGAAATTACTTAACCTTTCAGTAACTGAATAACAATTATAAATTTCAACTTCCATATTGTTTGTACTCAGGTTATTTAATAAGAAATGAAGAAAAATTAGTTAAATCTCAGCTAACAAAAACCATTAATATCACATTTTCAAAAAGAAAAATGCAGAAATATATTCTTTTATCCACAAATTTTAATGTTTCACTGTAGCATAAGTTGAAGACAAAAAATATCAATAAACTAAATTAAGAAATGAATTAATTATTGAGTATTTGTATACATACTAGAATATGTATACTAGAATAGAATATACATACTAGAATATACATACTAAAATAGTTTATTAATAATGTGTCAAATATTACATTTAGAAATATCTAGTCATAGTGAAGCATATTACAATTTTTAAAACTTCTGTATGTTGAAGAGTAAAAGTTAAATTGAATTCAAATTTTATACATTATATAAAGTGATTTCAATTACCATTAAACACCTAATACCACAAATAAGTTAGTTATGTAAAATAAATATTTGGTATATTTTACCATGTATAATTTTTATTCACAGTATTTGTATTATGATAGATGTTTGGTAAATCAGATTATAGTTTCTGCTTAGGATTATTCATGACATCATTCACAGAATTCTCTTAGATATGGTTAAGTCAGACGATTTCCACATGAAATTTGATGACTTAAATATTCTGTTTTTCTTTTGATGAACTTATTAGATACAAGCCAATATAATTCAATTCTTCCTTAGAAGAAAAATATTTTATTATTAGTACAATATTAAAAAGATGTTTCACTGCATGGTAACTTGTAGGCAGAGGCCACATGTTTGTTTTGCTTGCCTGCCTAGAACCAAAATAACCACACAGAAACTATATTATTTAAATCAATGCCATTAGCTCTAAAGTCTTATTGGCTGACTCTTATATCTTAATTTAACCCATTTTTAGTAATCTATGTATTACCACGTGGCTGCTGCTTATGGGCTAAAGTTTTGTATGGCTCCAGTCATGCTGCATGGCTACTCTATGTCTTTGCCCTTCTTTCTCCCAGCATTCAATTTAGTTTTTCCTGCCTACCTCTATTCCTTGAGATGGCCCAAGACAGTTTCTTTATTCACTAATGGTATTCACAGCATACAGAAGAGATTCCCACATCAGTAACTTATAATCTTTACTAAACTATACAACTTACTCATTATTCTGATCATAATTTTTTGATTCTTTTGTATGTGAATTTGATAAAAGATATTTTTATTTAAATTCTGATGCACAAACTTATCAAATTCCCAGTAACTTACATGAGAAATTGACATTTGAATTGTCGAGAAAACAAAAACAAAAGGTGTCTTTTAGAAATGGTTGCACAAACAAGAGAGGAACATTGGCAATAATAGCACCCATGTTAACATAGAAAGAGGAAATTCTCATTAAATCCCACAGCTATACAAAGATTTGCAGATAACTAATGACTTCTGGGAGAAAGAACATTAGTATCTCCTAGGGACAAGTCTTTTTATTGGTTGTCCAATGCATAATGGTCAGCCTTGAAGCCATTTACATACAATCAAAATAAACTCAACAGATTTTATATACACATGTACTTGTGCATATATAAATGCACAAGGCACAATTAATAATAATAATAATAATAATAATAATAATAATAATAATAATAATAAAGAAACAAAGCATGAGAAAGTATAGTTGAGTTGAGCATGGTGTTGGATATCTATTAAAATTCTTTTTTCAGTGGAAACAGTGATATTTTAGCGCATAGAAATAAGGATGCAAAAAAAAATAGATGAACCATAAACACCAAATAAGCCATGCTGCCTGTCATGATTTCATTACTCCCTTAATATAGCATGCATATTACAGGTCAAGAAAATGACCATATCTTTTAGTCTTAAGTGTTTTTAAATACAGTTTGAGAATGGCAGACACTTTGATTTCAGTCTTTGTCATGTCTAGTCTGCTACTTCTTTTTTTCTTAAAGGAGACACAAAGGAAACAAACTGATTTACTATAATTTTTCTTAATTTCACATTTGAGCTAATTATGGTTTTGTATTATTTTAAAATAAATAAAAATTTATTTATAAATTTCAATATTTCCTGGCTTCCTTAAGTTATTCATTCAAACCTTAATTTTCCTGCAATAATTTGTGCTAAACAATGTTACTGTTTAGAGTATTAGTTTATGAAAGATTATTTAATCCTTATCAAAGTGTTCTACTATAGACTCTATATAAATCAATATCCTTTGTAACTTTTATCTTATTTATGAATAACCTAGTCCTTATTCCCATTAATCAAAGTTATGAAAATAGAGCAAATTTAAACTGTAATGATAGGTGGGCACTTTCCGCTTGGAATTTGTAGACTGATGACTATTATATTCAACAAATAAAACAGAAAGGAACTGAACACTGGTGATCGTGTAGGTAAAGCTGCCCTTTTTGGCAATATTTATTTTGTCTTTTATTGTATTCTGCTAATAATAGTTCTTACAGGTCTCCTCTAAATGATCCGGGATTAGAAATATAACAATATACTTAAATGGGTCATGCTTTATGACCAATTTGTGTTTAGCATTTAAACATTATGTGACTTGTTTCATGGTACAAATGTTTATTAATAGAAATAAAATATTTTTATTTTCTTTGAATATACAATTATTATTATTATTACTATTATTTGTCATTCTCCTAAGTACTTTAATGTGCTTCCCTGCTTTTCACATAATCATTTGTAAAATAATCTTTTTTTTACAATCTCTATTTCAATTTATTTTTTTATTCATTTGTTGGGCCACAATTATCTCAGGGCCTGTACTTTAAGGTTTATAAGACAGAAAAAAAGCCTGGCTCAAGTTCAGGACCTAGACTTTAGGGCCTGCAGGACAGAGAAAAGCCTGGCTTGATTTTGAGTGAGGATGAGACAGCAAAAACTAGATAGATGCCCCTCTAGCCAGAGGGAGGGTTTGGCTAACTCTCGTTGGCTGAAGGTACCCTCACGTCATAGGATGTCACTTATTCTTTATATGTGGATGCTCACAATAATAAACTGAGTTTCTGCTTTGACTCGCCTCCCTATCATGTCTGATTGTCCTATATAGTGGGGCTGTGAAAATGGGCAGACAGAGCACTCACCTTTCCCTGAGGAATGAGGAGGCTCAAGAAGCCTAGCATTTGTTCATTCATTCATTCATTCATTTATTTATTTTAAATATGATCTTTTCTCATTTTAAATACCAATCCCAGTTCCCATTCCTTCCCCTTCTTATGTTCCTTCCACTTTCCCCCTGGGCAAGGAATCCTCCAAAGAAAATGGCTTTCAGATAGCCAGTACAAGACAAGGATAAACCCTGGTCTCACTGCCAGTGGTCCCATGGTTTGCCCCAGTAACACAGCGGTCACCCATATTCAGAGGGTCTTTTTTGGTCCTATGCTGGTTCCTTAACTGTCAGGTCTGCGTTGTTGGTATAACCTTTAGCTCAAGTAAGCTATTTCAGTGAGCATTCCCATAATGGTCTTAAACTTTTTGCCCATATTCTCACTTCTTCGATTCTTCAACTAGATTTGGAAGCTCATCCCACTGCTCCACTATGGATCCCTGCCTCTGCTTCCATCTGTTGCTGGATACAGGTTCTATGATGACATTTAAGATATTCATCAATCTGACTACAGGCACCCTCTTCACTACTGCCTAGGGTCTTAGCTGTAGTCATTCATTGTGGATTCCTGGAAATTTCTCTAGTGCCAGGTTTCTTGCTAGTCCATAAAGCCTCCCTCAATCAAGATTTCTCTTTCCTTACTCTTCATCTCTGTCCTCCCATCTCAAGCACCCAGCTCCCTCCAGTTCTCCTCCCCTTCCCCTTCTCCTCTCCTCCTCTACTTCTGTCCTTCCTATTCTCTCTCCTCTATGCTCCCAATTTTCTCAAGAGATCTTGTGTTTTTCCCCTTTGCAGGGGGAACTTATGAATGAGGACATACCATGTTCATCTTTCTGGGTCTGGGTTGCATCACTCAGGATGTTATTTTCTAGTTCCATCCATGTGCATGTAAATTCCAAGATATCATTGTTTTTGACCACTGAGCAGTACTCCATTGTGTAGATGTAACACATTTTCTCCGTCCACTCTTGGCTGAGGGGCTTCTAAGTTGTTTCCAGGTTCTGGCTATTACAAATAATGCTGCTATGAACATAGTTGAACAAATGGCCTTTTGCTACCATGACTTTTACATAAGTCATTTGTAAAATAATTATAAAGGCCTTGCTTGATGACTTCTGAATAGTGGCTACAAATACGACAGAAATAATTATTCAGTTGTGGTAAATATTAGATTAAGTAATAGCAGAGTAAGTAAAGAGTGAGTGAAGTCATTATTAGTGCAACCATCAGCACTAACTTCACTCCGAGAAAAAAAGTTAAACGTTTTTTCATTATGTATATTTGTAGTGACACATAAACCTCTGAGGAATTAGAGAGATAGAAGCATAGCTTGAAGATCTCTCTGATGTGGGAGTCCCCTCTGTGTGCTGTGATTACCATAAATGAATAAAGAAATTGCCTTGTCTTGTTGATAGGGCAGAACTTAGGTAGTCAGGGAAGAAAGAACTGAATGCTGAAAGAAAGAAAAGCAGAATCAGAGAGACGCCATGGACCCACCAGAGACAGACCCTGGGAATTTTACCCAGTAAAACACTGCTGCGTGGTGATACACACACATAACAGAAATGAGTTAAATTAAGATGTAAAAATTATCCAATAAGAAGCCAGAGCTAACGGACCAAGCAGTGATTTAATTAATACAGTTTCTGTGTGGTTATTCCAGGGCTAAGATAGACAGGTGGCTGGGACAAACAAGCGGACCCTACTCTAATATCTCTCCATGAGGCTATAGGTGTTAAACTTTGATAATGCTATCTCATTAAATGTAGCACTGATATAATTCCTCGTTTAAGGATGCTGTTCTTTTTGCCCTTCAGTTGCTATAAACTGGATGATACTTTACAGAAAGTGTTAATCAAATTTTAATTACGTCTATTTAATTAAATTTCCACCCATTTTAATAATTGAGTATGTAATGGAAGTCAGAGTGGAAGAGAATCAAATCATATATGTGACACATAGTTCTTAATTGGAAATGATATAATATTTCTAAAGTAAGTTATTGTTAGAGAGTTGATAGCAAATGCAGCATTGCCTTTTTTAGATGAGATAGCCAGACCTTTCCTTCTTAATTTTGAAGACTAAACTGTGTATTCCTGAGGAAAAATTGATTTTACTAGAATACTTATTCATGATATATACTTTTTTTTAAAGAAATGTGGAGGGCCGGACCACATTTTTCATTGCTTTTAGGAACAAAGGTAGAGATTGACCTCTGTGACCTCAAGGTGTGGCAGTACACGCCTTTAGTCCTGATGCCTGGGCGACAGAGGCAGATTGACCTCTGCAACCTCAAGGCGTGGTAGTACACGCCTTTGGTCCCGATGCCTGGGAGGCAGAGACAGGCAGACCTCTGTGAGTTCAAGGTGATGTAGCACACGCCTTTAATCCCAGCGCACGTGCTTGGTAACTCTCTACCGCTGCATACCTGCCTACTTCTGAGGCATCACCTGGGATAATGGGCAGCGGACCAATCCAAGAGTGACACGTCAGAAGCAAGGACTGTTTCCTTTATAAGGGCTGGGTTCCCCTCATTTTGGGTCTCTGCTTTGGAAGCTGATGCTCTCCCTCTCAAGACGCATTAAAGCTTTACTGCAAAAGTATCCTAAGTGCCCCGCATCGTTCTTGCTGGCGAGAAGGTAGCGCGGGACAAAGAAAGTCACTGAAGAATAAAGGTAAGAAAGAAACAAAAAGAGATGGATTAGATATAAAGAAATAATAATTACAAAACATGTTAATAGGTTGAAAGAGATAAGAGCTAATAAATCAGGTAAACTTGTCTGAAAATATACTTTATTTTCTATGTTTAGTGTGAGTGCGTGTGTGTGTCTGTGCGTGTGCAAGCATTTCTATGAATTCCCATCACCTAAGTCTAAGTACCAACTTGTTTCTTCATGCTGCTTCTGTGGCATGAAGCAAAATTGTAGATACCAGATTGCCAGATAATTATTTGAGGCTCCTGGAGAGATAACATTTTAGTTGTTAAAGAGTATGTTCTAACAATTTAAAGTTGAAAATACACATAGTTAATGCAAGTGTTCAGCAGGAGGAAATGAGATATTTTTCAAATAAGTCATTGTATTTCCTTTTTTTCCTTTTAAGGGAATAAAACATGGTTTATTGTGGAGTCAAATTTAAACAACAATGGCCAGGAAACGATGGTTTAGGTTATGTCAAATTCAATGTTCCCACATGGAAGAAGTCTCCTAACATTTTATAGTTTTATTTTCCTGATTAAAGTTTCCCCCCTTCATATTTCTTCCAGTTTCTCCCAATATTCCGTCTCATCCACATTTCCTCCCTCCCTTCTGTCTCACATTAGAAAACAAGCAGGCTTCTAAACAATAAAAATAAAATATAATATAGTACAATAAAATAGCTTAATTAATATCTTTTTCTATGAATTTTTTGGAATAGCTAATCTTTTTGACCCTCTGAATAGTATCTTCAAGATCTGCTATATGGATAATTCTTCTTCAATAAAACATTGCCTGTTACTGAAGAAAGAAAAATGAAGTAAGGCAATAAATAAAACTTTACATGGCACAGGAAGTCAATAAATGTTAGCAATAGTCAGTAAAATAATTGCCAAGTTCAGAAAACTAATAATTGCTTAGTGAAAATCCTCAATGGAGCTGGCTACAAGTTAGAGAGCTCTCTCCATGCATTCAGTGTTTATGAATAATCAACACATCACAGAACATTTTTTCTTATATTTGGAATTTCATCCAGCTATACAAATCTATCTCATCACCTGACTGATTTAGAGAATTTAGTAGTAACCCACTAGAGATCTTAATGTCACTATGAATATATTTTAAGGTTTTGGAATATATGTAAATAAATTGTATGGCTCAAATAGATGGCTATTTGTCCACTTGTTTGAGTACTAAGACAACATCAGTCAAGAAAGTTATAAGGAGTTTTAATAAATCAGCTGAAAGTTAAAGATCAAGGAACAAAATCTACTGACTTCATTATTAATGACCAACACTTGATAAGCACTCACATAGGGAAAGGTAAGGCATATACATTTTATGCATTTCTCTGACATTGAAACCCTCTTAAAAAGCAACCAGGATTCACACATGAAGGCTACATTGTGAGTACTTACACTTTATTCCATATTAATCATTTTTTTCTTAACAACCCATAATCACACAAACTGAATAAAAATATAAAACAAACATTTAATTTGGTTGATTGTTCTAGACTTAAAAACGTTGAAATTGAACCAGGAGGTGGCCTTCTTGCTGGTTCAGAAGAACCATTTGTAAAATATGACTTTAGTGCATATGTTCTGTTTTCTTTTCCTCTTCTTATAAATAGGCCAACTTCCATTTTGGAGTTCTTGACTTTGATGGCTTTATATGACTACAGTAACTTTACAGAGATATAACTCGTCACAGTGTAGTACTTCAAAATGAGGAATCAGTCTGAAAACATGGAGACCATACAGCAACCTAATTATCACAACATTTCTTTTAAAAATAGTATTCTACATTAATTTAATATTGAGTACTGATTTATTCATGTAATTTGTGACTTTTTTCTTTTAGCATGTTTGTATCATAGATATGCTTGTGGAAAATCATGTTTACTGGCATTCAGATGTGCATTTGGAAATAGAAACGCAGGTGACACTGAGATTCATGTAAGGATTCTTCTTCAATTACTCTAAACTTTATTTCCATGAAAAAATTATCTTTATTCTTTTTGTTTGTTCGTTTGTATTTTTTTCAAGGCAGGGTTTCTGTGTGTAGCTTTAGAGTCCATCCTGGAATATGCTCTGTAGACCAAACTTGCCTTGAACTCATAGAGATTGCCTGCATTGGCCTTTTGAGTGCTGGGATTAAAGGCATGTGCCACCACCATCTGGTTTATATTCTTAATTTTTAAATTGGGAACTTCAGGAGCTAATTGTTCATTAATATTCACAAATAAAGAAAAAATCCCTTTTATTGTTATAAATTTAGCCTAATCAAGTTGTTTATATGAATATGAGAGAAATCTCCACACACTATTCATATTACATTTAAGATAAACATTCCTTGTTTTAGAATCTTCCTATTTTATTTTTTGTATGTGTTAGTACATGTTTGATTATATGTGTGTGCACCACGGGTGAGAAGGGTGTTTAGAGGACCCCTTTAGTTGCTGTTGCGAGATCTCCCATAACTGCAGCACTTTACTGTGACGACAGGAACTCAACCTGTATCCTCTACCTGCACAGCAAGTGCCCTTCCTTCCCAGTCCATCTCTGCGCCTCAGAATGATGATATTTTTCCTAATGTGATGACATATCAGTATTTCAAAAGTGTTTTCTTCTTAATTATAAACACTTTGCAATACTCAGAGAATATGCTTTATAATTATTTTGTAGGCATTTCATCAAAATTAAAGATTCTTCTCTTCTATCGACACTTTGCCTTCAAGTCTCTTCTGAAGTGTAGGTACTTGAGATATTGGGGCCCATGAAGAAAGGTATAAGAATAATTGAGTTAATTAAAAGGCCAATTGCAGGCTGCATCATATCAAAAGGTATTTAGGCATAAAATCTTGACAATTTGTCTAGGTAAAATATACCATATAGTAAACTAAAATAATAAATTTAAATCAACATTTTTCCTTGTGTAAAGACAAAAGTAAAACAAGCATGATTTGTCCTAAAACTTTTGTGGATATAATATCTTACAAACACATACAAATATCATAAAAATATCATGAAACACATACAAATGTCTCTGTATACTCTAGCACTTTTATGGTAATTTTACTATAGTAAAATATACTAAAATTAAATGGAAAAAATTTACTTAGAATATTAGTATTATATGTTGGACTATTTGCTTCAGTTTTAAGTCTGTGAAGGAGCTTAAGAAAAACATTAGAATTAATTTAATTACTTCAAAAATATAAGCTTGGTAATTCTAAATATTTTCATTTATCTGTTATTCCTGAGTTAGAACTTAATATTCCCCTATATGGAAACAACTATTCTTGAATCTTGAACTTGTAAAATATCCATACATTTTAAAGAAAAATCATAGAAATATTTTCAGTTATTGCAGAAATTATTACCTATTAGCTTAAGTGTATGAAATTAATTTCATTTTATATTATTTAAGAAATATACCAATAATAGACTAATTCCTTAATTAGTATAAAATATACTTCATGAACTCTTTGGAGTAGGATCTCTATTATCAAAATTAGTGATAACTCCTAGTACATTTTATAAATATTTTATTTTTGATGTTGTGATATAATCTTTTTCTTCACATACAGATTTCTAGTTCAAACGGACCTGGATGAGAAAGTATCAGGATTTGCCAAACTGGCACAAAAATGGTAGTCAGTCAATCATTCAACCATCTGGGTCCAGCACAGTCCTGATGGAGTTTTTATACTTTGAACCAAAGGGGACTAGCTCAAAGACTATAATTAACAGTGTGATGAGAAGCCACTGTTCCCACTCTGCTCTTGTTCTGGGATGTTGGCCACCAACCTAAAACACTGCTTTGACTCATTTTAAGTATAACAATAACAATTCAGCAAAATTGTATTCTTGGTTGTTTTGGGTATCTTTCAATTATAAACTTCCAATCTTAGTGTATTTGACTTTATTTCTTTTAAAAAAGAAGTCTGTTGATTCTGGCAGTCATACTGAAACACTTAATAATAAAGATGTCTCGGGAAAATAACTTCTTATTTTCCAGAGATGCCTCTGGCAGTAAGGTGTCCCGTCCATCCTGCCATCTGTGCGTATTTCAATCTTCTTATGGTTTCACTTCTCTGTTTTTTTTCTAATATTATTAAAACATGTACCTTGTCCAGTTTTTATATTGAACATGGTATTTATAACAAAACTCAAAAAACTCTGTTCAGATTTATTTTGTGTTTAGCTGCTTTGAGAAATAAAATGATTTCTCAAATATTAAACAATATAAATTTTGTTAATTTTAGAATATTCTTGAAATGATGATACTGTGAAAACGTAGGTTATTATTGAGAGTATTGATCCAAGATAATGTCTATTTTATTATGAAGTTTGTGATTAGTTTTAAATAACAAATTAATAAATAACTAATATTTGAATTTAAATGGTCAATTTGTATCCAAATATTAACTCACATAATACCGATTTTTAAAGGAATAAATGCTGACAGGAGATATGGATAATTTTTTAAAGTTCTTATTCTGTATATACAAGGACTTTTAGAACCGACATAAATTCAGAACACAACAGAACATGGTGGAGATCAGAGACAAAAGGATCCTAGAGACTTTCTGGTTAAACAGTCATACTAATATCTGAGCTTAAACTAAGTGAAACCCTCAGTTTCAAAATTCAATGAAAATTAATGCAGAAAAAAACTTAAGATGAACACTAAGTTGATCTTTCATCATGGTTTATATCCAAAGTGAAACAAATGAATCAGTCAAGGTGTTCTCTAGAGAATGTAACCTGTAGGAGATAGAAACAGTATATTTAAAAATACATCTAAATAAACCTTCATACATTATAAACATTGAAATGGAAAGTTCAAATGATAAATATAGCTTACCAAACCTCAGAGTTGAGTAGTATGGTGCACAAAAATGACTGGATGGGTGGGTGAGTGGATGGATGGATGAAGTGGTGTATGGATGAGTGGGTTTGTGGACATTGGGGACAGCTGCTTCAACCCAACAAGAATAGCACTGTGATACGTCTACAAAAAGGACAAACTCAAAGTTCAACATTTGAAATGTAATTTCTCCATAATATGAAATGTAATTTCTCCTTAATAGTTTCAATTTTGCACCAACATAAAAGTTAGAAATTTTAAACAATGCTATTGTGTGTCAGTATGTATTTGAGAGAGACAAAGACGGAGATGAGGAGGGAGAAGGAGAAAATGACGGAGAAGACAGAGGGGGATGGATAGAACACGTGTGGGAGCAAGATGAAGACCAAGAGCGGAGCAGAGAGAAGAGACCCAGAGACATATATAAACCTGACTAATAGAACTTTAAAATTTGAGACTGTGTGTGGTATACTTTAGTTATGTCATCATTATTTCATATTTATTTATTCATTTGTTTTTCTATCTTAGAAATCAAGTGGACGTCCCCTGAACTACAAGGATAAATTGCTCTCTTATGTAAATCATAGTGGAGTCAGCTTGTCAAAAGTAAAAATCACATGCTGAATCAAAAAATGAATAACACAAACTGTTTTTTTTTAATTTTTATTGTGTCTTTAGGTTAGGCAGTTGTAGAAAAGGAGGTGTTGTTTGTTTCCTTTTTTTCATAACTTTTCTTGCTAAACAAACTTCATTACCCTTCTTATTCTAGAGCCCATTTGAGTTTTACATTACAAGTAGAGATTAGGTAAACTTACATCAGTTTACTGTCTATTTTACGTATGAATTCATATCTTTCCACCTGGAATATTTTTGTGTCATATTTTTTCCATTGGGGAAAGATTCTCAAAGAATCTGGAGAGAAAATGTTATTTCTGTTTTTAAATAGATTAGATTTTAATGATGCTGACTTCCTTCCTCCCTCCCTCCTTCTCTCTCCCTCCGTTCCTCTCTCTCTCTCTCTCTCTCTCTCTCTCTCTCTCTCTCTCTTTTTCTCTCTCTCTCTTTCTTTTTTAAAGAAGGTTATGTTTTTGTAAAAATAGATTATTTTATGCAATATAGTCTGGTTATCTGATTATGTTTCCACCCCTTCCAAAACTCCCAGATCCTCCATACCTTCCCATCCTCACAAATCAATATTCTTTATTGCTTTCTTTTATTAGAAAAAACAACACAATCATCTAAAATAAAGGAAAATATGAACTAAATAGAAAATATAAAAATAAACAAAGCACGGGAAAGAAAATGTAGTTAGAGGTTGCTTGTTCATTCCTGGCTGCCAAGACTGGAAATAACCACACAGAAACTATATTAATTAAGTCACTGCTATTAGTTCTTGCTTATTATTGGCTAGCTTTTACACCTTAAATTAATCCATTTCTATTCATCTGTATATGGCCATGTGACTGTGACTTACCAGCAAGTTTATGGCTCATTTTTCCCCTCTTGCAGCTTCCTGACTTCTCACTGACTCCACCTACTCTTTCTATATATATCTCTTCCAGCCTGGATATATTCTGTTAAGCCATTGGCCAAAAGTAACTTCTTTATTAACCAATAAAAGCAACACATATACAGAAGGACTTCCCATACCATAAAAAGAACAAAGGAAAAATTACAAACACATCCAGGCACAAAGACACAAAACCCTGGCAAACAGAAATCTCTTAAGGACACAAAATTAAAAACTACAATATATAAGCAAAAGACAAATAGAATAAAAGAAAAACAAATTTCCCAGAAAAAAAACACTGTCAGACATAAAAACCTCAACAATACTAGTGAGTTGCACTTGGTGTTTATCAACTATTGCTGGTCGTGGGGACTAACCTTAAGAGTTGTGTGTATACTTAGTGGGACTCTGTAGGAGAAAATTAACTATATTTACCAGCATTAGTCAATTGGAGATAGCTTCAGGTTTAGGGTGGGGATTGTGTCCCTATCTGTATATACTGCCACAGTTTTTGTGAGTTTATTTGCGTATGGATCCTGTTATGTTTAAAAACCTTGTTTCATTGGTGTTCTCCATCTATTCTGACTCTTACAGTTTTTGTTTCAAACTGTTCCACAGGGTTCCCTGAGCTATAGAGGAGGAAAATCTTGGACACATTCCATTTAGAACAGTGTGTAATACTGATTTTCTTATTACTGGTAAATCTGCTGATGACAATGTCTGAAGACTGACATGTCTCTCAATCTTCTCATCTTAGCTGTATTCTATTAACTTCATGATCTTAAAGACTGAAAAGGGGGTCACTGTCTTAAAAACACCAATTTTTTGTCATCTCTCTGAGGAATTAGGGGTATTTTGGTTGCCTCAGTCTATAAAATCTCTGAAAGACTGAAATCAAGACAAGGTGGAACTAGTTCAGTTACAAGCAGAAAAAAGAAATGACTTATTATCTTAAAATGTATTCAGTCATGAGAGGAAGTGGAAGGAATGTGTTAATAGCACACAGTCAAATGTGCCAAATGTTACTAATGACTAAAAGGTTGATCCAAAGTAGTATAACACACATATACACAAACACTCACTCACACATATACACCCACACACACTGACACACCCACATACACTGACACACACACACACACTCATAGTTACAGACACACACACTTCCAAATACAGACACACAGAATTACACACTCAAAAATACTCTCACACACACTCACACATACTCACACATAAACACACACACTTACACATAGATACACTCACACACAGCTCACATACTCACACACAGAACACACACTAACACATATAGAAATACACAGACACACTCACACACAGATACTAGCACAAACATTTACTCACACATATAAACACAGGCACACAGATACAGTCACTCTCACACACAAACACACACACTCTCACACACATGCTCACTCACACAGACACACAGGCATACACACTTACACAAACACTCATACAGACACACACAGAGCCACATACACACACACACACACACGGAGATGATCAGAGGAAGAGCACAGAGATTCTTTAGCAGTTCCTTCATGACTTCATGCTTCAGTAATGTTGACATATCAAATTATTTCCAGGACTAACTTGTATCTAAATTTTCTGCTAACACCAGTGTGTACTAAATAATGAAAATAAAAGTCTATTTTTCCACCTTAAAGTGTGATTTTAGTTTAGTTTAATTTTCTAAGTATTTGCATTGTAGTACTTTCGTACGTGGAGTTATTTTAGTACATTGATCTATAAAAGCAGCACAAATACCAATTTTCATATTCTAATATCTTGAGAACATACATAATATTTTCCCATTTTGAAATGTTTAAAAGTGACAATAATCAGGTTATAATAAATGGTAAAATGTTGGTCTACTTTGAACTCACTGAGTATCTTTGTAATTGGTAGATATTTTGTTAGGTAGCATGCACAGGTTTTCATTGCATCTTCTTATATTAGCTGATGTAAAAGATACTTCAGTATTTGCTGAGTACACAGTTCCCCTGATTTACATTTCGCAAAGTAAAATAAAACAAATCGTTATTTTCATGCAGAGATCCAACCTACGCTGTTAAGTACTTTTATGTGAAAGGGGCGCACTGACTGTTCTGTTTTATGTCCTTTCAATGACTGCAAGGAAATGAACTTGAGGCGGTGCCAAGATCTTACTGGTATAATGTTTAAAAGGCAATACTTTGGAGTAATGGGCACATGGCCAGAAAACTAAACCCAATTAAAGACTTGTCAGTTACAACAAGCTCTGGCTTGATCTGCAGAGTCAGATATTACCGGATTCGGAGCCCTGAACAATGTCAAGCAGGTGTTAAACCCTGACAGTATTGACAAAGATTGACTGAACGCTAAGTCATCAACTCTGAAGTGCTTGTTTATTTCCTCATTGCTTGAAAATGACTATCACTTTAAGAAATTATGCTCTCTATCATATGGCTTAAAATTTAGACGTCATGTCATATTAAATAAATTAAAGTTAGAGGCTGGGGATGTACTTCAACTTTAAATAAATTGTAAGGCACTAATGGAATCCAAAGTTTATTTAGAGGGGTTAGTGTTAGAAAGAGATAGGTTGGTGTTTATTAAGTTTAAAATATTCACAATTCAAATTAAATTCTCTATAGATTGTTTGTGAATTTATTTGTAAATTTAAAGTTCACCTTAACATTTATTTAAAAGTAATTTGAGTTCAAGTTTTTTAAATATTTAAACTTCCTTACATTTTCCATAGATGACACATTGTGTTGCTTAAGTAATGTAAATATAAATATGCTTTAAAATACCACACACACACGCACGCATACTAAAGTGATCACAAGTTCTTTAACATAAGGATAAACAAGGCCTAGGTCATTCTCCACATTGGTCATTCAGAGGTTATTAAAATTCCATGATTAACAGGAAGAAAATACGTAATTTCCAAGAAACCTCTTCATTCTCACTTTAATGCTTAATTTATTTATTTTTTATAGTTTTATTTATTTTATTTTTTTAAAGTAATTTTATTAAATTATAAAAGTTTCCATTTCTGCCCCTCCTCCCACCACCCTCCCACTCCCCCCACTCTCTCTTCTCCTCCCTCTCCATCCCTAAGAACAGTCAGGGTTTCCTGCCCTGTGGGAAGTTCAAGTTCCTCCCCCCTCCCTCCAGGACCAGGAAGGTGAGTATCCAAACAGACTGGATCCCTAAAATCCAGTACATGCAGAGGAAACAAGTCCCAGTGTCATTGTCAATGGCTTTTCAGAAAGACTCCAGGCCAGGCACATTCAGAGAATCCGGCCACATTCAGAGAATCTGGTTGGATCATGTCCTCGTTCAGTCCCAGTACAACTGGCCTTGGTAAACTCTCATTAGATCCGTCCCCTTGTATCAGTGGGTGATCGCATCCCTCGCAGTCCTTATTTCCTTTTTCATTTTCTTCATCCTTCTGCTCCTCATTTGGACCTTGGGGGGCTCAGTCCGGTGCTCCAATGTGGGTCTCCGTCTGTATTGCCATCCATCGTCGGATGAATGTTCTCTCTGGTCATGCCTTCTTTGCTCACGTTCTCTTTCCTTCTGCTTCTTGTTTGGACCTAGGGAGTACATCAGAGTTCCAATGTGGGTCTCTGTGTCTATCTCCATCCATCGCCAGATGAAGGTTCTATGGTGATAAGCAAAATATTCATCAGTATGGTTATGGGCCTAGGTCGTTTCAGACACCCTCTCCTCTGTCCAGAACAATCTGGGAATCTCTCCTTGGACCTCAAGTCTCCTGTAAACCCTAAAATGACTCCCTTAGTTGAAATATATTCTTCCCTAATTTAATTGTTTGCCTTTAATTAGTTTCTCTCTCTCTCTCTCTCTCTCTCTCTCTCTCTCTCTCTCTCTCTCTCTCTCTGTGTGTGTGTGTGTGTGTGTGTGTGAAATGAGTCTTTGTTCATCCCACCAGCTAGCTTGCAAACCATGACAGAGAGACTTATTATTATGAAAGAATGGTCTCTAGCTTGGGTTTGTTTCGAGGTAGTTATTATAACTTAAATTAACCCATTTCTATTCATCTACATCCTACTACATAGCTTGTGGCTGTTAACCCACCTCTTTCAAGTCCTGCTTCCTCTGCATTTGCCTGGAGACTTTGCCTTTTTTCTTCTCAGAATCCTGTCTGTCCCTAAAATTCCCACCTAACCTCTTCCTGTCTAGCTGCTGACTATTCAGCTGTTTGTTAAACCAATCAGAAGGCACCTTGATAAAGATGCATCTTTACCACATAAACATATATTGGACAACATGTGTATGGATGTGCGTGAGTGTTTGTGTATGTGACACTTTGCAGTTTCATGTGTATACTCATGTACTTTGGGTTCACTGTTGATGTTGGGAATATTCCTTGATAACTGATCACCCTATTCACTAAAGAAGGACTCTTGGTAGAATTCACAGATCACATACACACTTTCTCTAAGTAAGTAGAATGTTTCAGGAATCCATGTTCCTTGTTCTGAGCAGATAATTAAAGCTGCACCCAAGTCCTCCACTATTTTCCTTTTCTCCTTGAATCTGAACTCACATCCTTTCAAGAAATTTTTATTTATTTATTTTTGATATTGTATTTGTATATAATTTACTGTGATTACATTAAACCCAACATTCTCCTACTCACCTTTCTTTCATTTCAGCCTACCTTATTCTTGCCATCTAGTTCTAATCTTCCTTCTTTCTTTCCTTCCTTCCTTCCTTCCTTCCTTCCTTCCTTCCTTTCTTTCTTTCTTTCTTTCTTTCTTCCTTTCTTTCTTTTTTGCATTTATTTCTCTCTTTTCCTTTCTTCCTTCTTTACATTTTTATTCTTATACCTTTTAAGATAATGAAGCATGTGTTAGGTAGAAAAACAGGGTATGAAATCACTCACATGTGTAGTCTTAAACAGTTGCCATCATAGATGCCATAAAATGGTGAAAAAAAAGTACCTCGAAAGAGTATGGTGAAATGGATTTTATAGTTGAAGATGTTTGTTACTACAGTATATCTTATAGGCTAGAAATCTATTTCTGTAGTCAGCATCTAACATGGCTTATATAAAAATTTATTTCCTGTTACTCATGTGGTGTGGGAGGTCCTTCTGTATATGTGTTGCTTTTATTGGTTAATGAATAAAGAAACTGTCTTGGCCTGTGATAGGGCAACAGAGTAGAGCTAGGCAGGGAAAACTAAACTGAATCCTGGGAAAAGGAAGGAAGAGTTTACAGAAGCCATGGAACTGCCAGAGGGGAAAGATGTGAGCCACCATCTCCTTGCTGGTAGGCACCAGGAACCTTGCTGATAGGCCATGAGCCTCGTGGTAAAATATAAAAGAATGGAAATTGGTTAATTCTAAATATAAGAACTAGTTAGCAATAAGATTTAGTGATTGACCAAGCAGTGATTTAAATAATTTGGTTTCTGTGTGATTATTTCAAGAGACTGGGAGGCTGGGAATTGAAAAAGCAGTCTCTCTACAACACTCATGTGTCTAGATCAATCTACAGTTAGTTTTAGAATATACATGCTAGCTCATTTATAATGAAAGAGGCTGTTAACAGAGCAAAAGTTCATCTCTAAGACTAAGATATATATTTAGAACTAACAAGGCAAGGCTTCCACTGCTGTGAATATCAATATTCACAATGGAATATCAATCCAAACACAACTAGAAAAAAAGGAAAAAGAAAAAGTCAATGAAATGGTTTCTAATCATATTCTGTTGCTCTCATAAGTTGATGCCTGGCTCAATCATCATCAGAGCTTCCTCCATCCTCCACTGGTGCCTGATGGGAGCAGATGCAGAATCTCACAGCCAGACATTTGGAGGAGCCTAGAGAAGCCAGCAGAAAAAGGGTGGAAGGGATGTAGAATTCAAAGAGTCAAAGACACTAAGAGAATAATGACCACAGATTCAACTAAGCATGGCTCTTAGGGGCTCACAGAGACTGAAGTAGCAATCACAGACCCTGCCTGGATCAGATCTAGGTATTCTATAAATAGGTTGTACTTAGCTTGAAATTTTAGTCTCCTAACAGAGGAGGTAGAGGTGACTCTGACTTTTTGCCTGCTTTTGGGACCTTTCTCCTTCTATTGGGTTGCCTCCTTCAGCCCTGATATGAGACTTTTTGCATAGTCATTTTGCATCTTATTATACAGTGTTCAGTTGATATACCTTGGAGTCCTATTTTCTGAAAGGAAAGGAAAAATAGTTCTGGAGAAAAAAGGAGGAGGGGAAAGATGGGAGGAGTGGAGGGAGGAAAGATTGTGATAAGGGTGTATATGGCTGTATTTTATGAGAAAACACTAAATAAAATTTTTTTTGTGTATGTGTGATATGTATGTATGTATGTATGTATCTCTCCCTTCTTTCCTGTGCTTTGGAAAGGAAATACCCCAAACAAACAGTTCTGTGGAGAGTAAAGACACTTATATTAAAACACCAATCTCTACACTTAACACATGGTCAATTCTAGTGGCCAGCATCTCAGCTAAATTATTTCTTGGTACCATGGCAGCACCATAGAAACATTATGCAATGGTATATTTTAGGTTACTATTTTCAGTTTGCTTTTCCTCTCGGTTTTACTGTTGCAGTCCCACTTTTTGTAAGTTCTATGCTTTCCTTTTGAAATTTTAAATGGCACTGATTTGAGAATTTTATACTTTCTGGTGCAGATGTCTAAGATTTAAAAATTTTAGAAATTGTTGTTTAATTTCTTATTTAAAATAACAAAATTGATTATTTAAATTACTGTCAAATAAATTTCTATCATTTCTACTATTTTTCTTTAGTTGTTATATACTATATAAATTTTTGCATATTTTTCAGATAGCTTGTTTTCAAATATATTACTGTAGACATATAGGCACATTATATGAAACAAAGACAGTCTACATTAGCACATACTCTAACCGAATGAATAAAGAAGAATTAAGGGGTGTTTGCAGATACAAAGTAATGTGATAAAGTCCTCAAAATGATAAATTAGTTGAAATGTTTCTTAAAGCTCTATTTATTTCATCAAATTTTCCATGCAGTGATGAGAAAAAGTAATTGCTACTTATGTTATATAAATGGAAATGACTAATTCAACATTTGGCTTATTCAAACTTTGGTTAATAGAATTTACAACTTTATTAATTAGTAACTATGCTGAGACTGAAGTCATCCTTAAGAACTGAACATGCGTTTATGCTTGGAGTCTCTATCTCTCTGATAATCCTTTTACTTAAGAAGCAATGTTTTTTGTTTTATTAGAATAATTGCTTCATTGTTTATTGTCAATATTTGCTGTCACATTTCCATAGGTTCTCTTTCACCAATGTTTTTGCATTCTTAGCTACTTTCTGTAGACAACAGTGTTCTCACATAATTTTTAATCTTATTTAGGTAATTTTACACGTTAAAGTATCCAGATATAATTGTTCTGTGTTTGGACTTGAATTGATTTTAGATTTTATATATTTGTATTTTATGTGTATTAGTGTTTGCCTAGGTGGATGTGTGTAATGTAGTGCCCACAGAGGACAGAAAATGTCATTTTTTACCCAGAATCTGGATTTAAAAATAATTGTTTGCTACCATGAGGGAGCCCCATTAGTATGGAAGAGTAGCCAGTACTCTGACTGCTGTGCTGTCTCTGCAGCACTTGATTTGAATTGTATCTACTGTTGTAGACTTCTGTCATTTGTGGCTTTTATTTGTTTGATGCTTTTTGTTTTTGTTTGCTTTTAAGTTTGTGATTGTGTTGTAGGAAGGCTGCATATTCATTTACCGGCTGACAAGACTCATGAAATAACATCACAGAAACTGTATTAACTAAATCACGGCTTGGCCCATTAGCTCTAGCTTCTTATTGGCTAACTCTTACTTATTAATTTAACCCATTAATATGTGTATCACCATGTGACAGTGGCTTACTTGTAAAATTTCAGCATGTCTGTCTCTGGCAACAGCTCCATGGTTTCTCTCCTGACTCCACCTTCCTTTTCTGAGCATTCAGTTTAGTTTTCCCCATCTAGCTCTGTTCTACCTTATCAGGACAAGCCAGCTTCTTTACTAACCAATGATATTCATTGCATACAGAGGAGAATCTCACATCACCTCCCTTTCTGTTTAAATAAAAAAAGAAGGTTTTAACTTCAACACAGTAAAATTACATATAACAGTTATCAAATAAGAATTATAGTTACATATATATATATATATATATATATATATATATATATATATATATATAACTAAGGAAAACTATATCTAACCTTCAACTCCATCAAAGACTCCAGAAGAATATAATATTACCTAAGTAAACAGGAAGTGCATTGTAAACAACTTCCAAAATTCAAGAAATGACAGAAACATTTTACTACCTGGAACTCTCACAAAATTCTTCTGTATCCTTGGGGGACTTTTCCATGAGGCAGGAAATTTCAAAGACAGTTTTGCCAGTATTGGGAGTTTGTCAGTCACATTCTTCTGTATCCTATAAAAAATCTAGCAGAGTCTTTCATAAGGCAGGAACCCCAAAAGATTATGTCACATTTACACAAGTTCAGCAGTTATTTCTCTGTGAGTCCTGCATGTCCAGTTCATCAAGAAGTCTAGACAAGAACAGTTTCTTGGTCAAATGCCTAATCAACTCCATAAGGAACCTCTTTGATCCCCATCTTCCTCTAGAAGTAATTGGTGCTGCCAGGAGCAGCTGTGCCTCAATGTCATGAAAAATCCTAAATTCTTATACATTTTAAATGCCATAATCTGAAGGACTCTGAAAGATTTTTAGAATGTCTATCCAACAGAAATATATCTCTATATCTAGAAAACCTAACTAACATGACTACAAGTTTGACTATTATAGATGACTCTCTATTAACCTACATTTCTTAATTCTGTATTATATTTTAAAATGAGTTGCACAAACACAATATATTAATCAAAAGCAGAAGTACATATATACCATATAACAAAATTGACCTTAAATTTGTATCAATAACCCAAGATCAATACCAAAGCAAATCTCTGTAGCATATCCCCCTTTAAATGTAAAGAAAAATTTACAAACAATATTTGAGAATTTGGCCATTGTTCTCTCTAAACTGCTTCGTGCTTTTTGTTGGGTGAAATAATTTTTGGGGGTGTTCACAGTGACCTTTCAGGGGTTCTTGGTCTATCAAACCACATTATTCTGATTGAATTCTACAAGTTTTCATCTTTTGTGGAAACAAAAGAAAAACATCTTTTCCAAAGCAACATATCCATAGACTCAAACTCTGAAGACAAGAAACCTTTAAAACATATACGTTGCTTTAGCTTAGCAGTCCCTAGAATGAAATATCTCTCTGCAGTCAAAAAATTTAAAGAAAACACAAAAATATACATAATCCAGGCTCTCTATGTATACTCCATCTTTTTTTATCTTTTTTAAAACTCTGGGTCAGAAATTATGAGTACTCCATCTTCTTGAGGCTTATTTTTCTTTATTCCTATTACATTTTCTACAAGTTTACACTGTTTCTTTAAAGACTTTTTTTTAATAAACCATTTATTTCCTTTTATAATCCTCGACACTCTTTTTCTTCTCCCTCTCAAGCCTACATACATTTTTTAAACACACATTATCTCACTTAGAGATCTTTAATGTTTGAATATGTCATAATTATTGTGCATTCATAATCCTTTTCTTACCAGGGCTAAGCACTTCTTAAAAACCTAAGCAGCAGGCTTGCAAGGGAAAACAAGGCCTTGCCTGCTTGCTCTGCCTAGTCTAGCATGGTGGAGCTGTTTGCTGCATCTGGAGCCATATTCACAACTCAATCTTTAGGCACATAACCAGTCTATGATTCCATTAATCAAGTAGTAACACTCTCTTCAAAAATCCCATTTAAATTCTCAGCCTCCTTAAAGAGCCAGAGGTCATGCTGGTGGCATGGCCCAGAAAACTGAAATTTCCAAACTATCTGGCTTTTTTTTCTTTCTGCCACTGCTGAACTAGGAAAACCTCTCTTAAGGGAGATGCTGCATGGTACCAGCAAAATAAATAAATAAATAAATAAATGAATGGATGAATAAATAAATAAATAAATGCAGCTAAACTTTGTTTCTCTGAGCCCATATTTCCTTTCCAAGCTTTCTCAGGTTTTACATGGATGTAATTAGCAGACTTTAGATAGCCAATTTGTTGTAGGAGGCTGTTTGTCAGTTCCTGGCTGCTCAGCCCAAAATAATCATACAGAAACTATATTATTTAAATCAGTGCCTGGCCAATTACTTAGTCGCATTGCTAGTTAGATCTTACATCTAGAATTAACCCATCTCCATTATTTTATTTTTTACAGTGAAGCTTGTGACCTACCAGCAATGTTTCAACATGTCTGTCTATGGCGGCAGCTCCATGGCTTCTCTCTGACTCTGCCTTTCTTCTCCCACCATTCAGTGTAGTTTTCCCCATCTAGCTCTGCTCTGCTTTATCAGGCCAAGCCAGTTTCTTATTAACCAATGGTATTCATGGTGTACAGAGGGGGTCCCACATCAGAATTATTTTTTAGATATTTTAGTTCTGTGATTTTACTCTACACTTTCTTGACATTTCGTAATGAGTTACTATCATCACAAAGATATAGTAAATTTATATGTCTCTATGATCCCACTCTATACTGTGTGCAAGTTTTGACAAACCTATTAATTCTTGATCATTTCCCAATATTAGGTAATTTCTATAATTTGTGTTTGTTCTTACCTGTGAGCTTTCAGATAGGATTTGGTCTTGTATTTGATTAAAACATTCAGCAAAAAAATCTATGAAAGAATCTGACTTCTGATAAAATATTTTTACATTATAATTGGAAGTGGTAATTTTTTAAATAATTATTAATTCTTCTTAATTAATAGCCTAATGAATTTAGAATGGTTTTCTAAAATACTCTCTTCTATTTGGCTATATATAAATACTTTAAAAGATACTGTCTTTGTGTCCAATTGCTGTGAAGAGACACCACAACCTTAACAGCTTATACTGAATTGAGGCTTGTTTACATCTTCACAGATTTAGTTGATTATCCTCATGGCAAGGAACAAGATGACACACAGGTAGACATGGTAGTTGGGAATTCCATATCCAGATCTGTTGGCTGAATTAAAACGGGGACAGTGAGTCTGGATCGATCTTCTGAAACCACTAATCCCACACCCAGTGACACATGATTTCCAACAAGGCCTTACCCCCTAATCCCTGTCAATTAGCACCACTCCCTAGTGGCCAAATATCCAAATACACGAGCCTATGGGGCCATTCGATTGAAACCAACACAGATTTCAATAATGAACATCATTAAATACAACACAACATGTGGCTTACTACCTTGTAGAACAACTTCCTTTCTCTTAACCTTTTCTTTATCTGTACTGACAAGCCCTTGTTAAATAGCTAAATACTCATCCAAGCTTGCCAGACAAGCAGAAACCTTAGCAAGAGATATATACTGTGTGCAAATTCAGTGTGAAAAACTGCCAGTTCTTTTGAAAGTAAACTTGTTTGTCTAAGAATGAATTGACTTATATACTTTCAAATAATTTTGTTTCTTGACCAAAGAGATTCTTTCATATATTACATCCTGACTGCAATTTTTCCTCTCTCCTCCACAAATCCCTACATGCCTCCTCCTTGTCCCCAGACCCAATCCTCCTCCAATCTCCCCTCAGAGACGCATCAGAGATGTCAACCAAACATGGTATAACATGGTACAATAAGACCAGGCACATCAAAAGCTGGATGAGGTAACCCAGCAGAAGTGTCAAACATGTAAGCAAGACTCACTGCTCCCACTTTTAGGCTTCCCACATAACACCGAAGAACTCAGCCATAATATGTATGCAGAAGACCTGGGTCAAACCCTTGAAGGCTCCCTGATTCCTGCAATACCAATTGATTCTCTGGCCATATTCGCCTGGTGTACCTGACCACTCTGGTTCTTCTGATCCATCATCTCCAACCTTCATAGGACTCTCTGAGCTAGCCTAATGTTTGGCTGATTCTGTTCCCATCAGTTACTGGATGAAGTCTCTCTGGGCTCTTTGATGATGATTCTCCTAGATTCCAATCACAGAACACTCTGCAAGCAGGACAAACTGTAAATCGAAGGTTTTGTGCCCGGTTTGGTGTTCCTATCTCACCATGTGAGGCCTTGCTTGATTATAAGGTTTTGAGAGAAACAAATTGGTGATGTTTTCAGCTGAATTTTACAAATAAGAGTAACAGGTTGTTTTACACTTTTAGCTTTAGTTATTTCAGAATTAGTTTGTACTTTTCTTCCCTATCCCAGTAACTCCCTTTGTTTATTCAATTTTCTATCCTGGGACACACTTGTCCTAAGCCTCTAGTTCATGAGTTTCCAAGAAGAACATGGAAGGTAAACATACTGAAGATCTTTATGTTTGCTGGCCTTGTCTAATTTTCTATATGCTCCAGTTGATGTCTTCTCTGTCTTTGAGATGACCAAATATACATTATATCAAGTCAAGCCCTATGATTTAGTATGTGTTTATATTAGCATAATATGTCTTTTTTAAGAATCTTGTTTACTGAAGACTCACTTTATTTAGTATTTAGCTACAACTAAAATATCCCCTTTATTTTCTATGGATACAGGTGAAACTTTGTGTCCTTGAATGTGTATTAATATAAAAGAATAAGGGGAAGGAATCAATGGGCTAGAAGGACGCCTCATCTGGTAAAGAGCCTGATATGCAAGCACTGAGATTTGCATTTAGACTCCATGTAAACAGAGAGCAATGGTTATACTCAGGTAACCCTAGCACTAGGAAAAGGATTGGGTGCAGGCAAGTGGTGTTTTATTGAGGGGTCTAGGTCCCCCCATCAATATTACAAATTTTCTTCAAAATTCGTGTGTTTTGGTTAGTTACAGCTGAAGACAGTGCAATTATATGTTGGCACTGCATTTTCATAATTCTTTCATCCTTTGATGGGTACCTAGGCTGTTTACACGTCCTGAATATTGTGAATACAGCAACAGTGGAAGTGGATGTGCCGCTCTTTCATAAGGTAATTTGTCTTTGAAGTGTATGCACACTGTCGGGGTCTGGTGCTAGCTCGGACCCTAAATTAAATCTCTCGACCAGACCTCAACACAAACTATCTCTCTCTGGACTGGCATGGAGGTGTGGGAATAAAGACACAACTCACATAGCATTGTCTGGAGAGAGAATCTCAGAGATTCCTCATGAAATCCTTAAGTTCACATCCTGAAGAATTCCTCTTGCTTTATTCTCCAAACAGCTTTTATCCCAAAACATAAACTGAAGGGTAAGTACATTAGCATTCTGTTTCCTTGCTGTTTGGAGAATACCTATCTCAGGTGTGGCCTATGGCTTTAGAGCCTGACTGCCATACCGTATAGAAATATGGACCTACACACACCAGTGGTATAGATGGGTCCTATGTATTCTGGTTATAGCACCATGTTTATTTCTATAGTGGCTATACCTGTGTACACTCACAACAACAGTAAATAAGGGGAATTCTTGTTGCACATTCTCACTAGAATTTCCTGCCACTTGTTTTCTTGATAAAAATCATTCTGATGTTAGACAAATATCAGTATTTCCCCATATATAGTTTTGATTAGAATGACTTTTTCTCAGTATATATTTTTGACATATTTATTTACATAAAGGGACAAGGCTATATCTGCTTTATTCCTGGTTTCTACACTCAGCTTCATAAATTTAGATGTCTGGCTTTATAGCAATAGTAGAGTGTCTTGATTAGTATAGTTTGATGGTATTATTTTTGGTCAAGTACAATGACACCTCCAGTATTGTACTTTCCACTAAGTATTATTTTGACTCTCCATAGTGACTTGTTTTTTATGCAAATTTGGAATTCTTTCTAGTTCCGACTGTCACTAAATTTTTAGAGAAATGTACTATAATCTGTAGATTAGTTTTGGTCAGATTCACATTTCTGTAATATTAATTCTTCCTACCTAGGACCTTCGGATATACTTATGTCAGACAGTAATAAAATTTAAGATGAAAATGAAGCCCTTAAGCAGATTTCATTGGGATAAAGAAGTCACTAGGAAATACTCTAAAAACATGTTTCCCAAAAGAATGCAAAATGAAAAAGAAGGGGAAAGTTACTAAATTCATATGCTTTAAGAAAATCAACTCACGGAATATAAATAATTTAAAAATTTAAATAATTCAATTAATTTAAGCAATGAGTAATGAAGCCAAGACTATAACTAAATATTCCAAAAATATAAATCCAGAACCAGATAGCTCCTCTGCTGAACTATAGGAATTCAGGGCACTCTGAAGGAAATAGCTACAAACTTCTTTAGAGACCCAGAAAAGAATTCTAAACTTCTCATTGACACCAAAATGACCTTGAATAACCAAAAATAATCCTGAACTTCTAGCTATAGATGCTAGATATTTAATGATACCTATTGCAATTATTTTATAAATTTTTTATATTATAGTATAATTACATATTATCCCTTTTACCTTTCCTGTCCTCACCCCAATATATTTCTATCTGCTCTATTTAATAATGGACTTTTTTTTCAATAATTTTATTACATTTGAGAAAACTACAACCAATCCAATTGCAGAAACCCTGAGCCAATTCAGAACTGATATTTACATTTGACCCATGCAGTGAGGGCTCGGGTATCGTGAAGGAAGAGGAGTCAAAAGATTGTAAGAGCAATAGGAACATGGGGTTTTCTGTGGAATTGTGTCTTTTAAGAATACCAAAAGCTATATTCATTTAATCTTATCAAACTGTAAAATGATATGTTCTTGGCTTTTTCTATGTGGATGACTTTATCTGTACCAAAAATACTATGGATATTTGCTTTCATGGTTGTGATTATTTTATTTATTTTAAAATATTTAAGAGTTGAAAATATTTCTGGGGAATCTGAATTTCAATATTCTTTCTGTTTCATGATATTGATTAAATATATAGTTGAAACATTGATGTTTGAATCATCACTGTAAGGTTTTGGGAGTTCCAATATTTCTCTTCTCTACACACCAGTGTAAAGACTGGATCATTCACAATAAATTGGTTGACTGTCCCTGAAATGAATTTGAAGTTGCTATGAAAGTCATGCCAGCAAGGCTGTTACATTTGAACGAAAGCCGAAGGCAGTAATGCTCTACTACCAGCATTACCTCACTGCTTTGATTACAGTGATTTGACTGAGAAAAGTAGGGCAAAGTATTCACCTTGATAGTATCTAAACAAAATTGCAGAGGAATACACTATAGTGTCAGTTCATAAAATGTCCTTCTAGGAGGTAAAGTTTAATGTGCAAAAATGGTGTTCTGGCTATTGTCATAGCAAGTCCACTCCTGTTGTAGTTGAAGCTACAGACTGTTTCTGGCAGTATTACAGGGGAAGTACTTTGTACATATTTCAGTTCTTCCTACACGAATGCTAAGGAAAATTGCTAGAATATTTCATTTTCAGAATTTGGCTTGATGATAAAAGTTCTCCTATGGCTGAGTTTCCAGAGAAGCTACACTGGTAATAGGCAAAAGCAACATTGTTGTTAATTTACAAAAACTTTTAAATTAGTAAACAGCAATTGTCTGTTGACCTTGGTTAAATCTTGTTTCTTTATTTTTACTTTTGACAAAAAGAAATAACATCCTTAGAGAAAATACTAAGTGAAAAAATTTTGTGTACAACGTTTGTTGAAAACAAGTTAGTCATTCAGGCATGTGTTTCCCTATTTATTCAATATGTTTGAGGTTCAATTTTTCTGTTGTCTCACTCTCTAAAATTAAAATATGTATATTAGAATTTGACATAGTATCAGATAAGGTAATATAATCTTCAAGTGTCTTTTTGGATGATTGTCTTCTCTATCAAGGTCAGTCTACTTAAATTTTAGATTACTTAAAGATTACATTTCTTCTGCATATCATTTGGATATACTGTGTTTATGATAAAACTATATTTCTTTTTGGCTTTTAAACAATAAAACATAACACAGGCATCATTTCAGAGACCATCTCGCTTAAAACTCACTAAAAACATCTGTACTACATGTGGCAAAAGGATGATATATCCAGAGAATCATAGATATCTTTTAAACATTTTTATGACTTTAATTTTAGTTGTGAATATTACATAAAACAAAACAAGGTAAAACAATAATGGAGCAGTTACTTCCTTTAAAAAAAGTTACTTATTTGAAAATGACAACTTTTCTTTCTCATTTATGTTTATCTTAATATATGTAAGCATTCATATGTGAGTCAGTAATTATAACCCTATGAACCATCACCAGTCTCTTAAGCCCTCATTAAGGACATACCTCTCTGAAAATCCCTCTTCTCACAAGTCATTATCAGCTAATAAATATTTTTCTGTGTGAAGAAAAACAAAGACCACGGCTTTTAATATTGAAGAATGGACGTTAGGTGAGAAATATCCTCCCCTGGATATTAGAGCACCCACCAATTTTATAGAAGAAAGTCACATGCAAGTCAACGAGAATATCAATTGAAAAAAACATACCCCCGAAAGACTGACCTGTAGGCTAAGCTGTAGTAATTTGTTTTACTTTATGATCGATGTGGGAGGGCGCAGGTTACGTGGACACTGCCACTCTCGGCTGATGGTTCTGGATGCTGTAAGGAACGAGGCTAAGAACCCATCAAAATCAAGCCAGTAAGCGGCACCCCCCATTGCCCTCTGAATCTGTTTGGGTTGCTGCATTTAGTTCCTACTATGCTTTGCTTTATGATGGACTGTGATGTGGAGCTGTAAGTTGTAAGGGTTTTTGGTCATGGCGTTTTCTCATTGCAATAGAAAACCTAAGACAGAAATTGTTACCCGGATGGAGTATGTGACAGACACGACTAGGTGTTGTCTTGTGAAGTTATAGAGGGAAGAGTGTGGGACCTTCAAAGACACCCTCAGGGTCATTTGTATGAAATTTTTCTCAAGAATCTGTGATGTATGGCCAGAAGGAGCTAAAGACCTGACTGTGATTAACAAGGGACCATGGCTTCTAAAGTAGAATTTCTGCTTTACTGAGGCGATTGATACTTGTCGCTTTATACTGTCAAATCAGCTGTAGTTAAGAAAAGATGAGAGAACAGTGTTAATGAGGCAAAAATCTTTGGAGAAGATTTCCTCAAGATCAGCACACAGAAGTTGTAATTCAGAGGGAGTTGAGACTGAATCTTACGCTGGCAGCTGAACTTGTGTAATGTGTGAGTGTCATCCGGTATGAACTACTTTAGGAACATGCCTGGGACATGGAGAGCTAGTGAGGTTTATGTGGCAGGACAGACACATTTGAACAGCTCCCATGAGAAAGATGGAAAAATGGAGGATGATGGTTTCAAAATAAAGATTACTAGCCATTTTAGAAAGGGAAAGTCTATATTGTTAAACATGAAGTCAAATTTAAGAATGGTTCATATTATACTCACTCCTTTCATGATAAGAGTTCTTTGGAGACTTAGCAGAGTAATTGTTCTGAGTTTTGGGACAGATGGAATATTGCTGAACTGAGAAGCCAAAGTTGTGTTAGCGAGTAGACACAGTAAAAATAAAATGCTCAGAACATCTCTAAAGGAAAATTAAAAGAAAATTTGATGATATGTTCACGTCTCCCTCAATGGAAAGGGAAAGTGTTGTTTTTGTTTTAAATTGGATCAACTTTAAATCACTAACAGGAAGGAAGAGAAAAGATATTTCCTAACAAAGTCATTATTTCAAATAAAAAAGCAACATACCATAGTAAGAGATAGAAATAAATAACTTACTTGAGTAAAGAAACCATTGTCATTTATTATTTAGGTAGAATTTAACAATTTCATGTACTTTAATACACTTTCAGTATTTCAGTGCTTCAGGTGACAGTAATTGGTTCATCCTACCACCTGATACTGTAACAACTATTAACTGAAAATAAAGCCATGAAGAGAGAATTGGCTTTACACATAGTTTGGTTGTTTACACTGCATAAACAGATGGTTATATGGCTTTACAGTTGTGCCTCGGATGCATCCTGTGCTAGAAGCCTGTGATGGGGAAACCACCTCACATTTTCCTGACTAAAATACACACTATGAAAGAGAAATGTGAGGATCCTACTGACCATTGTTGAACATGGGCTTTGTGATCTAACTTCCACAAACTATGGTCACCCTAGAAAGTTCACTACCGCCAACGCTATTAAGGACTGAGAACATTTAAAACTACATTATTGTTGTTGTTATTATTATTATTTTACACATTGTGTTATATAATTATTATATAGATATATAATACAAAGAATAACATAATATAAATACTAACAAGTTACAGACACTTAGAGACTTAACAGTGGCAATGCTGCACTGTCTATGTCATGACAAGTTACTAAAGTCTTTATCTCCTGGAGTGCTGAGCGCTGTTGATTTTTACCTTTCTGTGCTTCTTGTGAGCTGTTCTGTCTTGTATAATAATGACTGTATGACTTTATAAAATTGGAAAGAAAAATTGAATAAAATAACCACAGTGCATTTAAAGAACCAGAATCTGAAACAAAGAAAGAGAACTAAGTGATTTTTATTGATTGAAAGTTTCCAAATGATTCATTTTAAGAATAATCACAGTAAATCTTGCCACCATTAACAAGATGTAATATAATAGGGACTTAAATAATGGATAAATTTCTGTTTGATGACCATGTGGGATAAATGTCTATTTGAGGACCATGTGATTTTTTTAAGAATTTTACAGATGTAGACTGAAGGGCTACAAATAAGCTTCCAAAATTTATTTCAATTTTATAGTTTTGTGTGTACTTTAAAATTAAGTTGAACATTTGTAATATATTCTATATGTATTAAGCAATTTATTTACTCTATTATATTTATATGATATAATGCAATATTTAAAGTGCTTAGTTAAAATATTATTTGTCTTCATGTTTTATTTACTTATTTGTATGTTGCTGTGTGTGTGTATGTGTGTGTTTATGTGTGTGCATGAACACTCACATTCATGCACATCCTCCACTGATTCATATATACGAGGACAACTGAGAAAGTCAGATCTTTCCTTCCACATTATAAGTCCAAGGAATTGAACTCATTATTAGGATTGATGACAAACACCATTACTCTCAGAGGCATCCCATAAAATGTAGAATCAATCTTCTTGAAGGGCTGTCATTATGAACTCGGCACATCTTTGTGACACAAATACATATAACATCTTAGAAGACATCATTGAGTAATTTTTTCAGCAAATACATGATCAATAAGAATTTAAACTTAGTAGAAAATTTATTACACAGTTTATAGCAAAATAATGAACAACAAAAATGTACATGAAAATTTATGTATCTGAGTAATTCAATCATAGACATAGAATAAAAGACATAACATTGCAAGATGTCGTATCACACAAATAAACATAAAACTAGACAAACTAGAAAAAAATCACTTAAAAATGGTGATAAAGACTTTCATTTTAATTAATCTAGAGACCTTAGCACATCATTGCACCATCAAAAAAAATAAAAAGACTAACAAATGAGCTTGATATTTGAGCAAAATGTTACATGAAAGAAGTATATTTTGAAAAAATGTTAATTTTCATAGTATTTTCTTAGATGTTGAATATAATCTGTTTTTCTGTCCTTTATGGGATGGGTACATCTGATAGCATTTTGTTGTAGGAAGACTGTTTAGAGATACAAACTAGAACAGATATTACTGAGTCTGAAACCTATCAGAAGAGAATATGAAATTTGTTTAATTTAAACAAAAATTTTTAAGTGAAAATCTTAGCTAAAATAGAGTAGTATTCCATATCAGTACTGGTTTCTATATGCTGCTAAGCAACCCACTACATATATAATTTGGGGAAACAGGGTGAGAAAATAAAAGACAGAGCCAAACTTAATGCTTGTTGTTATCATTAGCTATATGACCAGTGGACAGCTTGTGATGGCCGAGTCTCTAAAATAGTAGTTGGGATTTAATCAAATATTTGCAGGGTATTATTATATAACATATATCACCTTTCAAGGTAGGTAGGCTTCCTGTAAATGAATGTTAGTTTAGAGAAATGTTAGTTCACTAACTGTAATTTAAGCCAAATAAACATGTGCTCTTCATACCTAATGAAAAAAAATGTGCTATTTTAAATCAAATTGTAAGGGTTTGTATATGATTATCACTCTATGTAATCCCTAGTAGCAAGAAATCAGATTGAAAACTCAAAATAAGGTGTTTCACTTATTGACAGTTTTTTATAATCTATTTATTTTTAGTGTGTGCAGATATGTTTGCCTGCAAGTGTATGAATGTATCACATGTTTGCTTGGGTCATGTGGAAGTCAGAAGAGTATGCAGTAACTCCAAGAACTGTAGTTGCACTTCTGAACCTCGGTGTAGGTGCCAGGAACCCAAACC
Organism: Myodes glareolus; assembly: GCF_982192425.1. Classification (NCBI taxonomy): domain Eukaryota; kingdom Metazoa; phylum Chordata; class Mammalia; order Rodentia; family Cricetidae; genus Myodes; species Myodes glareolus. The sequence goes on along the minus strand of NC_142037.1, from coordinate 70,450,463 downwards.
AAGTTCTCTGCAAATGCTTTTAACTACGGTTCCACCTCTCCAGCTCCAGGGATAGTAGGGATAGCATTTGTAATGCATAAACAGCCAGCAATTTCACTTAATAATAATAAATACCACAGCAAAACTGGTGAACTTTCTGTGTCCTTTTATTAATTCACTGTGGTTCACAGTGGAGGAAGCTAATTATATTAAATACAATGTCACAACTATTTTTCATGGCATTAAAAAACAATTGTTATGAAAGATAATTTCTCTGAAACATTTAATCTGTATGAAAACTATTCCAATTTAAAGTTAGCTTTTCTGAGAACTAAGTGCATAGGTTCTTCGGGTGAAAAAATTATTTCATGCCAACAGTGTTAACCTTTTATTATATATCTCTTAATAGAACACACACAAAAAGACACACACATACACATGCCCAAATCCTAGTGAAAACCACATCTCTATATTTCATATGGTACAAGATTAGCTAGAAATTAAATGTGAGAGTGTAACATGAATTCTCCTATATTCCTATATTATAAAATGCAAACTGAGTGGAAAATTTTTCTTAATATTTTACATAGCTGTAATCACATTTTAAAATGAGTGTTATTTCTAATAATGCCTGTTTAATTCTTCTATTTCAATGTTTAAATATCATTACCAAAAAGAAAGAAAATCCATACAGGCATTTAGATAGCTCTATTTCTCCTCAAATGTACATACAAAGCAATGAGCACAGAGTGAAGTGAAACTTATTTAGAGAAAAGCCTTCCTATTGTACATATTATGAAAATAATAATTTACCCCTATATGAGAACAAACTAACTAAACAAAATTGTCCACAGGCCTTATTAGCTGAATTCTTGTCTGAATGTAAGTTTTTGCTCTTCTGGCTCTCTATGGTGCTGCATCGATGGGGTGTTACAGTACATAATCAATTGTTCCTATGGCTCCTTTATAAATGGAGTTGAGTTCTGTGGGAATGTCTAATTCTCCAGAGCATCTGAGGGGAGCAGGAAATAACAATGGAAGCAAAACTAACACCCAAGGCTGACACTCACAAGTGAAAACCACACACAGCACAGGTCTGACTCCACCCTTCTCATTACATGGTTCTCCCAGTAAACTTTTTGCCTTTGATCCACAGAGGAAATCAGTACGCATCAACTGTCTATATTTCTTAATTAGAGGAATTAAACTTCAAATATTAAGCTACTTAGGAAAGACCATAGCTAATAATTCAAGTATTTCATCAGTATTTTCTAGTAAATTATTTTACGCATTTTTATTTTATTATACATTCAGTTTTAATAGAAAAAGCTAAAATTAAGTTATAAAATCCTATCCTAAAATGTAATGTGAGAAATTATTAATATGTCAGCATCTATTACACCATTCAAATTTGTGTAAATACTGTCAATAATGTCTGAATATAAAGAGATTAATGGTTTTCAGGGAGTCCAAGGATGTGAGTAGTGATTTTATTTGGTTCAGTTTACTGAAGCACACAATGATTCACCTTTATTGTCCTCTATATACATAAATACCACTGTTGTAGTGACAAGCATGCTTAACGGGAACCTACAAACAAAATGGAAAGATGTAGTCAGGTCAGTTGGATTCTTTCAATCTGTGTAAATTCGTTCTTCTCATAAGCAACAGCTGCATTGCTTGTCTGACAAAGGCCTTGTGACAGCACAGAAAAATCCAATCAATAACAGCAAAATGTTTTGCTTTGCTTTCATGAAAAGAGTAAAGAAATTTCTAATGATGAAGAAGATATATACACGGTGGTTAGTGTTTTCGGGGTAAATACACTGGATAAAAAGAGCTTCTCTAACCTTCAGCATCTCACTTTTGCAGCATCAAAGGACACTTCCACTGGAGCTTGAGTCATGTTGATTCAGTGCCAGAGGAGTTCTGATTGATCTCAGCATATTTTGTGCCTTTATCACAACCAGTGGCAATGCTCTTTGAAAAACCTCTCAATGTGTCTAAGATACTGTCTGTCCTCAGCTTTATTTTATTAACCTTTAATGAAATCAATGAATCATAAGCTCCTGAAATTATTCTCACAATGAAACCATTGTGTAACTAAAGCTATTATGGGTCCATGCATTATTTTTATTGGCAAAAAGAAATATAAATTTGTTTCTGTGTGTCCCAGCATCTTAATATTTAATAGGTTCAAAGGAAGACAGTTTATCTTTAAGACATGTTCGTATAAAATGGGACCAAAGTATTTCCTTTTCACTCAGGATTTCTTTTTTTCAAGTTTGCAAAAGTAAACTTCTCCTAATGCAAATTATTAAGATATTCATTGAAATATTTGTTTATATCAGTTTTATTTATGATCTAATAAGGGCAGTAACTAATTTATACTTGCTACTAGAAACTAGTTCCTAACTACAGGTTTAAATACTAATAGTACCACCAGTCAGCCATTTTGAAGGCTCTATATAGGTCCTCAACTTATCTTTGATCAAACAGTAGTGTAAGTGTTGTCTTCAGGAATTGGGGTTGGGGGAGCTCACTGAAAATTTGTGTAGACCAAGCAATAGCCTGCTTGCTTGTGGATTCTGGGACCACTTTGACCAACATCTTGATTAAATGTAACCCAATTCTGGTACTGAAAGTCTCATTCAGTGATGTTCAATTTACATTGCCTTTGCCTGTATATATTTTCATAACCTGCTGCATAAAGCTTCTGTATGATCTCTGAAGTCACCCCTAGTCAGATGCCCACGCGTTTATTCCAGCCCTCTTTGCCCCTTTTCTTCCCCGTGCTCATTTGATCTTAGTTTTTACTGTCAAAGTATAAGGTAAACAGCAACACAGCCTTTGGTCTTCAATGATGACCTCTCTGTGCTAGTGCAGTAGTGGTACAAGTTTGTAGGAGTGGCCAGCCAATATACGATTGAATTTGAGGCCCACTCAATGAGCTGGAATTTAATCTCAATCCTGCTCAGGTAACCAAGAACCTGAGGCCCGATAAAACCTGGCACTGGGAAAAAATCAAATTGTACCGTTCTGCTAAAATAAGGTAGAAATAAAACAACTTTCAGCAACATTTCGTGAGGTTTTATAGATCAGTGCCTCCCTCCGCTCCCCATCAGACAAGCATCTTCTTTCAGTAGATGAGAACGAACACGGAGACTCACAACTAGACGGCATGTAGTGAGTGAAAGACCTTGGAATTTTCAACTCTAAATAGGATTAGCCCATCATATCCTTCCATTCAGGCCTCAGGACAGAAGAGGAGGCAGGAAGAATGTAACAGCCAGAATGGAGAGAAGAAATCAAGAAATCAAGGCCTTCTATTTACAGTGTCTTCCACAGTAAGACAGACACACATATGAATTCAGAAATACTGTGCCAGAATGCACGGGGCCAGCTCAGGTCTGCTGCCGGTGTCCCACTGCAAAACAGGGACATAACTGTGAATATCTAACCTAGAAACTAGTTCCAGTTGGTACCAGTTGTAAATAAAGGAAAAAAGAAAGTTTTGTCCAATAAGTCTTCTACTGATGTTTCATTTGTATTTTAATAAATGAAGCTTGTCTGAAGATCAGAGAATTAAAAGCTCCCCTGGTCAGCCTTACAGAGCAGGCAGTGGTGAGAGAGACATTTAATCACAGTAGCTGCACTAGTTTGCCATAGAAACCAGGCAGTAGTGGTGCCCTGCTTTAATCCCAGCCCTAGAGAGGAATATAAAACGGGAGGAGACAGACCTCAGTCAGTCTCATTCTGAGGATTCCTGGAGTCAGGATCACCATGTTTGGACTGAGGTAGAGGTAAGAGCCAGTGGCTGGCTACTTTGTTTTTCGGGTCATCAGGATAAACCCCAATATTTGTCTCTGGGTTTTCATTAATAGTGCTACAGAGTTTCATGTCAGGGATATTTTATTTAACCCTTACAAGTCTTTGTATCTGTGTGTGGCTTCCAGTTTTGTGTTTTATGAGATTTCTGTATGGATTAATGTGTATGTCTTTGCATCTCTGTGTTTCTATGCTTTTTCTTTGATCTTTTCCTTCTGTCTATTTCTGATTTTATTGTCCTATTTCAGTTTGTTTTTGTTTTATATTATTTTATTTTATTATTATTATTTAGATGCCTGTTTGGTTTCTAACGTGGGAAAGAAAGTGTGGATTCAGAAAAGAGGATATCAGATCTCAGTTGGAAAATGGGAAACCATAATCAGAACATATAATATGAAAAAGCATGTTTTTAAGAAAAAATAAAATATAACAGGAGGAACAATAGCAAACTATTGCTATTTAGTTTGCTAACTATGCAAACTAAATAGTCCATAATAGAGGACTATGCCAGTAATAGAACCACTGAGTCTGTTACCTTTTTTTAATGTGATGGAAACCTTTTGTTTATTCTTTTATTTGTTTTGTTTTGTTTTATTATATGCTTGTGTGTTTTTTATTTGATAAATTAAAAAAAATTTGGAATAATGATATTTTGCATTTTATGAATAATTAGAGCCATAGCTTTACAATATATAGCTTTTAAATATAGTCATGCTATATATAAATTTTCTTTCTTTTTTTTCTTTTTTATTAATTTATAAAAGTTTCCACTTCCGCCCCACCTCCCAATACCCTCCCACTCCTCCCACTCCCTCTCCTCCTCCCTCTCCAGCCCTAAGAGTAGTCAGGGTTTTCTGCCCTGTGGGAAGTTCAAGTTCCTACCCCCTCCCTCCAGGTCTAGGAAGGTGAGCATCCAAACAGACTAGGATCCCAAAAAGCCAGTACATGCAGAAGAAGGTGAACCTGAAGAAAAATATGTAGTTATCCTCCTGGATATTGGAAGTAGACAAGAGTGCCAGGCAACCTTGGGTACACGGGGGGAGGGCAAGGAAGAGGAGAGGGTTAGAGAGAAGGGAGTAGGGGAGGATTGGGGAAAGCTTGGGGGATTGGGATGGGGGAGGGAAGAAGTGGGGAGGGAAGAAGGATGGATATGGGAGCAGGGAAGAATATATCTCAACTAAAGGAGCCATTTTAGGGTTTACAAGAGACCTTTTATTTATTCTTACATTAAGGTGATTTTCACAAATAAGAGAACACATATTTACCATCCACAGATTCTTTTTTTATTTTTTATTTATTTATTAAAAATTTCCACGTCCTCCCTGCCTCCCATTTCCCTTCCCCTCCCTACCTCCCCGTCCATCTATAGTCCAAAGAGCAGTCAGGGTTCCCTGCCCTGTGGGATGTCCAAGGTCCTCCCCCCTCCATACAGGTCTATAAAGGTGAGCATCTAAACAAACCAGGCTCCCACAAAGTCAGTCCATGCAGTAGAATAAAAGTCCAGTGCCATTGTCCTTGGCTTCTCAGTCAGCTTTCATTGCCAGCCACATTCAGTGTCCATTTTGATCACATGCGCCATCACTCCCAGTCCAGCTGGCCTTGGTGAGCTCTCATTAGATCATTCCCACCATCTCAGTGGGTGGACACACCCCTCGTGATCCTGACTTCCTTGCTCATCTCCCTCCTTCTGCTCCTCATTTGGACCTAGGGAGCTAAGTCCAGTGCTCCAATGTGGGTCTCTGTCTCTATCTCCATTCATTGCCAGATGAAGATTCTATGGTGATATGCAAGATATTCATCAGTATGGCTATGGGACAAGGCCCGTTCAGGCACCCTCTTCTCTGCTGCCCAAGGAACAATCTGGGAACCCCTCCTTCGACCTGGGAACCCCTCTAGAATTAAGTCTCTTGCAAACCCTAAAATGGCTCCCTTAATTAAGATATTAACTTCCCTGTTCCCATATCCATCCTTCCTCCATCCCTCCCATCCCATTTCCCCAAGCTTTCCCGAATCCTCCCCTTCTCTCTACCCATCTCCCCTTACATCCATCCTCCCCCCCCACGTGCACCCGAGTTTACCTGGCAATCTTGTCTACTTCCAATATCCAGGAAGATAATTATATGATTTTCTTTGGGTTCACCTTCTTATTTAGCTTCTCACAAATTATAGGCTCAAATCCTCTTTAAACACTTCTACTTAACTACTAAGCCAGTTTCCAGGCCCTCAGGCGGCCTTTTTAGTGGTATGATTAACACATTATCAAAACAGTAACAATTTCATTGAAAACAATCTGTAAATTTCTAACAAGTATCGTGCAAGCCCAAATATCAAATTAAAAACTGGAAGCTGGAAAATATTCATTTTTAATTTTATTTTTTTTATTAATTTATAAAAATATCCACTTCCTCCCCTCCTCCCAATACCCTCCCACTCCCCCACTCCCTCTCCTCCTCCCTCTCCAGTCCTAAGAGCAGTCAGGGTTTCCTGCCCTGTGGGAAGTTCAAGCCCCTCCCCCCTCCATCCAGGTCTAGGAAGGTGAGCATCCAAACAGACTAGGATCCCAAAAAGCCAGTACATGCAGAGGAAACAAGTCCCAGTGCCATTATCAATGGCTTCTCAGACAATCCCCATGTCAGCCACATTCAGAGAATCCGGTTTGATCACGTGCTCTTTCAGTCCCAGTCCAGCTGGTCTTGGTTACCTCTCATTAGATCAGTCCCCTGTATCAGTGGGTGAACACACCCCTTGTGGTCCTGACTTCCTTGTTCATGTTCTCCCTCCTTCTGTTCCTCATTTGGACCCTGGGGGCTCAGTTCAGTGCTCCAAAAGTACTCTTAAAACATACATGATAAATTGAAATGTTCATTACATGTCAAGCAACAGTGAATTTGAAAATATTTATAGCATTCTATGTATAAAAGCCTGTATTATTTAAACACGATTCAATTAATTTCAAAATGGAAAATCATTAAGTAGTAACAGACTAAAAATTCAAGTTGCAGGAAAGATCTTTTAGTGATTTCTTAGAAATTAGCTATGATTTAAAAAAATGCCAGAATATTATGCTGCAATCATTATAATAAAATATTGATTTTATAATTTTAATAACATCTAATATTACTTACAATAATAAACACATGTAACCATTGGATTTGTGTGTATTTGTGTGTGTGTTTATGTGTGTTTGTACATGTGTTTTTCTGTGCATGGCAGTTTATTTATGAAGTGCCATTCTCCTTTCTATGAATACAGGCTTGCATTGTGATGTTTATCTATTCTTTGTTTTAAGATAAGGGATTAAAATGATGATATATCATTGGGTTGGGGCAACACAAATTTGTATTTGTTGATCAACAGAATAATTTCAGTACAGTGATTTCTTGAATATTTCTATAAACAAAATTAAAAAAAACACTGAAGTAGTTTCTTAATAAAATTTGATCAAGACCGTATTTGATCAGGACAGTTTAGCTGTATTTTTATTGGGTGGGATATAAAAGGAAAACATATCTTTTGCTTATCAGAAAAGTGTAGCTTCAAAGCAGGCTGTGTAGTTAAGTATAAAGTGTAATACTACAATAGCATTAACAACAATAAGTGGCAGCAGCTCCCATATTGAATGAAAGTCTAAAGTATTGGCGTGGTACAAAACATTCTCCAAGTTGTACAATTCATACATCAGCAGCATTTGAATAAAGGTTAGTATGAAATTGAAGATTACAGGAAAGTTATAAATAAATGTACTTTCTCTGGGTTTCTTTCTATTGATAATTTGAAAAGCAGAAGAAAACAAAACCCCAATACAGAGATATTCAGTGTGGTAGTTAGTCTTGTTTGCAACCAGGATTCTTGTATTTTACTTGGAAAATAAAAGTACATGAACTTGGACCACGGATGACAGAAAATTATTATGTATCTGGTGTAAAAGAAACTGGAGAAGGCTGAAAAGAAAGTGACATTCTGGCTGATCTTATTTTGTTCACTGGTGTTGTTTGAGGATGTGGTGTTGTGTAGGCTATAGCAAACCAGTCGCCCTTAAACATTGAACTCACCACTGAAAATGATTAACTGTCCCTAATTGAATTGTGGGTTAATTTTAACATTTACCTCTTTGAAAGTTTTTATAGGATTTTTTTTTTTTTAGGTCAGAGAATGGTGGACGTCATCTCTTTAATTATAGATAGCCCTGCTTCCTGGACCAGGAAATGGCTGGTCCTTCAAAAACATCTTCAGTACAAAGTTCAGCTTTTCTGCCTGCTTCTTCCTGTACATTTTGAAAGGAGAGTTCTGTATTCCTGGAATAGAATGAAATGAAACTATGTCAAGACAACACAATCCTGCCAAGCTGTCAAAATGTACTTCAGATGACCTCACGAACTGCACTTGTAATGTTTCAGTCCTTTCAGGGAAAAGGGACAAGTTTTACTGTTGCTATTGCTTTCCAAATAAGTTTTTAACTTGAAATACTTATTGTATAGCTAGTAGGTAGTATGATTCTGATAAGTATTTTATTACTATTGTTTATATAAATATTATTTTAATAATCTATGTCAAGATAGAAAAAAATTATTTCCTAAAGAAAATTAAGAAAATAATATTCCAAAATGGTCATTGGAAAATATAGGGTAATTTTTATTTTAGAAATTGTCATAGCTAAATTTTTTCCCATATATTTGTTAGTCTATGGATCATATGGAAGTAATATAAACCCAAGAAGTATAACTTCATATATATATCTGTGTGTATATACATATATGTATTTATGTGTATGTATATGTATATAACTTCACTATATATATAATGTGTAATTATCTTAAATTTAAAATATGTTCTTCCCCCTTCTAAGCAACCTTAATGTTATTTACTGTCCTTCAGTATTTTCCTCCCTCCACTCTTTTCAGTTAAATCCTCTGCCCTGTTTTTCCCTTTCCTCCCTTAAAGTCACATTTATTTTTCTTTTTCCCACTCTATAGCTTCTTCCCTCCATCTGGCTATTCTTACAATTCTGCTTAGTGCAGTTCTTCTAGGTTCCATACTCACATGTGAAGTCTGCAAGTTAGGAGTGTCATTGTGCCGTGGAAAGTGGTTGCTATTACTTTTCTTAGATCATAGTAGATGGAAGAAATTGTTGATAGTCTACCAGGTCTCTGCTTGAAAGAGATACTGATCACTCTTTAAGCAATAGTCATCAGTCTGTCACGGTGTTTTGAACAAAGGCTGACTGAAGGCTGTGACTATTTGATGTAAATATTCCTCTTTGTGCTACGGCTGTAGAATTTCTATGTCCACACGCCACATCAGTGTCCTGTCATCAATTTTGCTCCTTCAGTTGTAGAGTGTATGATTGATAATGGAGCCAACAGCAATGTCTATGAGTCACAGATTTCCTGCTTTTTCTTATCTACAATTTGTTGAGTTATGGTCATTATGTCTACTTTTATGTGATGCTTAAAAAACAAACTTCATCATTCAGGTATCCCAGAATTGCAGTGAAAAGGTAGCTAATTTAATAAATTATTAGTATCAGAGTATGGCTTTAAGTTGATATCTATATCAATAGTTGTTTCTGAAATTTAGTCTGAGTCTGAAACTATTTTTAATTATGAATTCAAAAGGAATAAAAAATGTTTAACATTTAAACAAAATTTTACCAATCAGTATTCATCTGCAAAGGTGAATTTTCTTAGCAATGACTGAATGGTAATACTTGAAGCAAGGAATTCTTCTTTACTTGTTTCTTTCTGCATGTACACATGCACGTGTGCACACACACAGATGCACATGCATACGCACACACATGGAAAATTATATTTGTAGCTTTCTATGATCTGTAAGCTTCTTGAATTTGTTAAAAATAATAAATTTTGTTATTATATCAATCACAATTAATGGATTTTATTTTGCTTTTATTTTTTTAAGTGAGAGACCTCCTAAGTTACATTGCCTAAATACAGCTATTTAAAAACACAAATGCTTGTATATCGGTGGAAGTACCGGATTTACATACAGTTTAGTCACACATTCACAGGTAATTTTCTGTAGATACATTATGGAAAAGGAAATGTCAAGGACTGCAGCTCTGATCAAACATATGGGTATGTTTCCTTGAAGTGAATTTTCTGCCAAAGTTCTTTTTCTGCCAACTTGTAAAATGAATTGTTAACATTTTATAAAATTAAAATTTCAAGGTAGTTACATGAATAACATTAAACTTATTTTCAAAATTTTAAAGCCTCCAAAGGAAATGTATCTTCATATTTAAAGTTACATTTTGTAAATCTCTTAAAAATCTTTAAAGCACATATATTACCCCATAAACATGGCTTTTCTTTTTCCAATTGCTTTTAATTCATTTTTGTAATACATTACAAAGTTAATTATTTGGACATCGTTATTTGCAAGTCTAAAAATGCAAGAAAATTTGACTTTAACATGAACAATAATTTCCGATGAAAATGTACCATTTACCACTGTCCACATATTCATAATATAAAATGGTATTTGGCTTTTACTCTCACAAAATATGTGTTTATGTAAATGACATATGAGTTTCAAACAAATTGTTTTTGATTCAAAGTACTTCCTGATATAGTGACAGAAAAAATAATGACAAAACAAAATGAAGAAGGGATAGGAGGAAATGGGGGAATAACAAAGGAGCGAAGGAGAGAGACTGATTCTGGTGATTTTCTTTTACGTTTTGAAAATTTCATAAATTTGTAATTGGCAATGGAACAAAATATAATGTAAATCCTTACATCAATGTATATAATACTCATTCCATTAGTTATTACTAAATAAACATTATTGTATGTGTGACTACACCAATATTATAGCATTAATATTTTTATTGAAGCCTGCATAGAGACTAGTCTATATAGATTGCCTGTCTTTCTACAGATCTGAGACTAGACTTTATTGTCAGTACTACATAATGTTTAGTGAGCTTTTCGAAGCATTAAGTTCTTTATCTTCTGAAAGCTGAAAATATAGTATCTCCTGGGACGTTTGCTTATTTTTAATTACAGAAATAAAATGTCCATCCGTCCACTACTTGGGAGTGTAATCTGGGTTTTCCAAATTAAACTTTTCCCTATTCCAAACTTTTGGCATAATTTTCTGATAGCATGTCCTCTGTACATCACTGCATGAAAGATTATTCAATTTCTTTCTCCATTTCTTTCCCATAATCTCTTGCCTACTCCATTAATATTTAAAACACCGCCTCAGGGCTTCACTTCTTTATGTGTGTGTGTTTGTGTGTGTCTGTGTTTGTGTGCATGTTTACACATTTGTACACATGAATACCAATGAACCAAAATTATTGTCTCTATCTAACTGAACTTATTTTTTCTTTTTTTACTTTTTGGAAAAGTTTCATTTCTCCTAAAATTTTGATCCTGGATGCTCAGTATAAAAATAAATTAAGGTCTTAAAGTTTTATTTTCCATTATTTTATGAATCTTAATCTAACAACAAACTTGGATTAACCACAGGAGGAAAAAGAATTACCCTATGTATTGGAATAGCCATTATAGCCATACTTGATAAATCTTGATCACACAGATTATGCTTGCTGAGTTGATGAGATTTAATTTGTTTGTGTTTTAAATATATGGCATTTATATTTCTGTATACACTGCTGGTATAGATAGCAATTCACTTTTTTACAAGTTTTTTGAAAGTTAGTTAAGCAGTGAAAGGTGGAGTATGTATACATAAGTGTCTTAGTTAACACACTGCTGCTTGCTATATCTCTTTGATAACAAAAGCAAAGATTTTATGAAAAACTGATTAACTGACTAATTATCTACTATGAAATAATTAATTACTTTTGAATTTACGCCCTTTACATGATAGAGTAGGCAATCCTATCTGTGCCGGGCATCAGAAGGGTTTTTCCTGTGCCCAGAGGCATACAGAACAGGCACAAAGATTTTGATTAATGTGATTAATAAAATCCATTGTCTCTGAACGAGGTTTCTCAGATTTCTGTTCTTATTCATTAAATCACACCAGGCAGACTTTGTAGTGTGAAAGGAACATAAAATTAATATCATGAACTTTGGTGTTCTTTGTGGTGTTAAAGTCTGTGTCAAGTTTCGCCTGTTACCTTTAACCAGTCAGTTAAATTGTCGTTGTAACAGTAGTTATAGATCAGGATAATACTTCAGAAACACTCCTTTTAAGATCTCTCACTGTTCACCTTTCTTAGTTCTCCTCTCCCACCTTATCTTGACTCACATAAAATAGTTTTAGAAAATATAAACCACAGAAATATTCATTTTCCTTTTCATATTTAGATTTATAAGACAATGTTTCATTTTTGTCTGTGTTTTCTTTCCTTTATATTTAGAGGAAAGAATGGTTTTATTTCTTCTGTTTTGAAGTGACTGTGATTATTCTTCAAAGATGTAAAATGTACATTTTGATATCATTTAGCTTGCAAAACAAATATGTCCCTGAAAAAACTATTCAATATTAACCAGCAAATTGCTTTATAGACTTTCATTTAATTCCTACAAACCACTTAAAATGTATAGAAAGTTTTAATAGCATTAGTTGTGTGTGTGTTCATATTGTGTGTGAATGTGTCATGCACATATGTGTGCAATGTATGGAGATGTATGACGATAAGAGAATACTTTGGATGTCTTTACTCGGACACCATTTACTTTGTTTTATAGACAGGGTCTCTCCAGGTCTAGAACTCATCTAGAAAGATGAACTGTTCACCTACACCGTACTTCCTGCCTTTCCAATATGACTGAAAACATGCCTCTGACCCTGTCCATTTTATATTTATTCTTGGCATTTAACTCATAACTCTTTACGGCTTTAGCTATCTCTCTAACCTCCATTCTGAATTTTAATACCATTCACATATTCTTCATTATGCCCTAATTTTTACAAATTATTTCTGATCAGCAATTATTACACATTTCTTAAAATTCATATATGTATATAGAAGTATATATATGTATATGCATATCTATGTATCTATGTATCTATCATCTATCTATGTATCTATCATCTATCTATCTATCTATCTATCCATTTTGTTTGAGTTTGTGTTTGATTTTATTATAGACTGGCAGGTGATTAGACATTCCTTAGTAAATGTTGGGTTTGTGTCTTGATATTAGACTATTCCTCCAATTCTGTCCCCACCACCCCCTGCTCTTCTTTACTAGATATAGATATCTTTCATCTTCATCTACTTAACCATTCGAAGGTAGGTTTCTTCAATCACAATCCTCTAATACTTTCCTGTTTCCTGAAGTTCTTTACAACCACAGATTAATACTACATTTATTATGGAAACATATCTCTTTTAAAGTTTGACTTATCGATTTTGATAGGTCTGATTTAGTGACATTTTATTCTGCGCTTCAATAAGTTTCCATTGTTGATAATGATGTGAATATATTCAAACATATCATTAGTATATTCTTTTATGGAAAATCATATAATTTTGAAGTATTGTAATAGTTTGAATGTAATTGGTTGGTCTGGGAGGTTCTTCTGTCTATGTACTGTTTTTATTGGTTGATGAATAAAGAACTGGCTTAACCTATATCATGAGAGAAAGAAGACAAAGTTAGAGAGAAGCCATTGAGCCACCACCAGAGACAGACACTGGGAACTTTACAAGGTAAGTCATAGCCAGGTGGACATACACAGATTAATAGAAATGGGTTAAATTAATATATGAGTTAGCCAATAAGAAACCAGAGCTAATGGGCTAAGCAGTCATTTAATTAATACAGTTTCTGTGTCATTATTTCAGGGCTAAGCAGCCAGGAACCAATAAGTAGCCTCCTCCTCTTACAACAATTGGTCCCTATTATCTCATAGATAGTGGCACTATTAGGAGGTATGGCTTTGTTGAGCTGGGTATGGCCTTGTTAGAGGAAATCTGTCCCTGTGGAGTTAGGTCTTGAAATTGTTTATGGTCAGAATACCACCCAGTGAGTCAGTTACTTTCCTGTTGTCTGCCAGATGCAGCACTCTCAGCTGTGTCACCACATCTGCCTCTCTACAGATATGATCCCTTTCACGATGATAATGGTCTGAACCTCTAAAACTTCAAACATACACTTAACTGTTTTCCCTTATAAGAATTATTGCGGTCTTGGTGACTCTTCACAGCAATAAGGACCGTAACTAACACATGAATGTTCTAAAGAGTTTTAATGTCATTTTTCACACATGCACACAAACACACACACACAGTGGCATGCATGAATACACACATAGTCCCATGCATGCACACATGCACACACACACACACACACACACACACACACACACTCACACACACACGGGCATACACACATATGTTCATTTAAAAGAACTTGTGTTTTGCATTTATGGGTCAACCATTTTAAAACTTGAGTTTTGACATCAAATTTTTATAAATGTGGAGTTTCATTATTTAATGATATAATACTTGTTTGGGATGTTAAAACAAATAAAAGTGAACAAAGGTTAAAGGTGAAGGAAGAATTAAATAAAAGTTTGAAAACATAACAATTGTTTAATGTAATTCAAATGCACAGACATAAGTGACCAAGGAAAAAGTAAATACCTTTTCAATAAATAACAAAAGGTATTAAAACTACACATATATACTCTTGCCTAAGACAAACTACCATGAAAATGATAATAGTAAAAAATTTAAGGAAATGTGAAACATAAGAGAAATAACCCACTACTTTACTTTGTAACAGGAAACAATCAAAACAGACTAGATGTCTTATCAACAGATAGATGCTGATAATGAATGTTATCCATGCAATGATGGAATATGTGTGTATGTATTTGTGTGTGTGTGTATCTAGAAATTCACATTTAATTTAATGGAACTACTAATCCTGAGTTAGATAACTAAGAACTAAATTGACAAATGGGATATATATTCTCTTGTATGTTAGCTTTCAGTCATTCAACATGGAAGCTGCAATTTGTATAACCGCAGTACAATCAATGATGCACTCTTCCCAAGGGAATACATTGTCTTCTGCTTCAGGTTTTCCCCAATTGCTTTTAGTGGTTTGTGTAGCTTTAAGACCTTGCAGGAATTTTCTCCATGTATTTCTTTTTTTTTTTTTTTATCAAAAATATCCACCTCCTCCCCTTCTCCCACTTCCCTACCCTCCCCTATCCCCACTCTCTCTCCCCCTCTTTCTCCAGGCCAAAGAGCAGTCAGGGTCCCTACCCTATGGGAAGTCCAATGTCTTCCCTGCTCCCCCCAGGTTGAGGAAGGTGAGCATACAGACAAGGCTCCCACAAAGCCCGTCCTTGCAGTAGAATCAAAGCCCAGCACCATTGCCTTTGGCTTCTCAGTCAACCTCCACCTTCAGCCACATTCAGAGAGTCCGGTTTGATCACATTCTCCATCCGGTTTGATCACATTCTCCATCAGTGCCATTTTAACTGGCCTTGGTGATCTCCCATTAGGTCTGTCCCACCATCTCAGTGAACACATTGAGGGTGAACGCACTCCTCGCGGTCCTGACTTCCTTGCTCATGTTCTCCCTCCTTCTGCTCCTCATTAAGACCTTGGGAGCTCAGTACAGTGCTCCAGTGTGGGTCTCTGTCTCTACCTCCATCCATCACCAGATGAAGGTTCTACGGTAAAATGCAAGATACTCATCAGTTGGACTTTGTGTAAGTAATAATTCTAAGTTTCAAGAAAACTTGTATGTCCTCCTCAAAGAATTTTACTAAGTTGCTATTTTCAAAGAACTAAATAAACAGGTAAGAGTCTAAAAATGGATTTTATCTCGCAAGATAAATAGAATTACCCAAATTGATGAGCAAAATTAAATACAGTAGAATTTTCCAGACATGCTTATAAAAAATCTAATTTGATTACTGTGACTCTCACACAAGTGTAGAGTTGTTTTAGGATCTTTGGTTAAATGTTTGGTAATAAAAACTGTGATTCCTTTGGGTAAACTTTTTAACTGCTCATTTTAAGAATATGGAAATAAAATAAAATAGAATAAAATAAAGAATATGGGAATATTTTTGAGGAGAAAGTTATGACCTGAGTTAATTGACTTCAATTCAGTTTTTCTTTGAAAATCATATCTGTTAAATAGCCATCACAAATATTTATGCTGAATGAAAATTTAAAACCAAAATCCGGGGATGGTGGTGCACGCCTTTAATCCTATTACTCAGGAGGCAGAGGCAGGCAGATCTCTACAAGAACTAGTTCCAGGACAGGCTCCAAAGCTACAGAGAACCCTGTCTCTAAAACCAACCAACCAAACAAACAAAAAAAAAGAAAGAAAGGAAGAAAGAAGAAAATAAATTTAAAACTAAGTCACTAGAATAGTCAATACTAGGGTCAAACTGAATTCTGGTAAGCTATTATGAAATTATTTTCCCCCCTAGACTAGACAGCACGTTTGCAAAATGAACTTTCACTTAATATCTAGGAAACTTGAGATCATTTAGCTATTGTCACAAATCCTTGAGCTTAAGTACACCTAATTACATTTCTGCTAATGTAACTTAATTCTGGGAATTGCACTCATGCTGTCCCTGATGCTTTAGCTACTGCCATCTGGCCTCTCAGTCTCCAGAACCTATCATTTCTGTTACATCTGAGTACCTGCCCCAGTGTGTTTTCATCTCAGCCAGCCCTGCCACACACAGCTCCTCAAAGTTCAAGACATACCCCGCTAAACTGAAGCTGTTTATGTTTAGTAAATTAAAACTCTGTTGGGGCAGCTTCTTAGGACCTTCTGTGTAGTGTCCACATAATATAATGACTTTAATATTCCAGCACTCCAATCCTTGCATCCTTCTTTTTACTACACAAGGAAATTATATTTATCGGCTATTAAGTTATGTAATGTTTAAGTCTCCTTTTGAATAGAATGTATAATCACTCCTCATTAATGAAATCATCACTTCACAGTTCAAATACGACATTCACTTTTTGCAATATATTTGAATAAATCAAGTTTTTCCTCTATTTTCTTTGATGTACCTTACTGTGCTTTCTGGTTTTAATTATTTCAATGCCAAGATAAGTTTTCTCCTGACTGAGGACATGTATTCTTGCGTGAGAGCAGTGATGCCTTTGATTTTAATTAGGGACCTGAAAGCAATAAAAGTAGAATGATTCATTTAGTATCAGTTCCCCATTTTTTTTTAAAGAAAGAGTTCTGCATGTATCCATTTTTTAGACAGGGTTTGTAAGCAACAGAGCTTCTAGACTATCTTGAGGTTCAATATTTTAAATACTCATCCAAGACTCTTTTCAAATTTGTGTCTCTTTTATTTATAGTCTAACTAATGTTGTGACTAGAATAATACAGATAGTGACATGTAGAAAATGCTTCAAATTATGGTTTATTTATTTATTTTATTTTTTGCCACTATAATAGGTTATAAAACTTGTTTTTCAGACTGAAGGTCTTCTCTATTACCAAAATTAAGAGTCCTAAGTACTACTTCAATTCACATGTTCATTTCTGTATTGGTAACGCTTACATTTTCTCTGTGTTGTTTGTTTTCCATCCCACTGTGGAAAGAAACTAAGTGACTCCAGTCTTTGGTATCACTGTAGTTGCCATGGTAACTAAGTATCACTCATGTTTACCTATAGATCATCTAAAGTTACTGATGATGCCAGAATAACCTGTTGTGAGACCTCTTATTCTATATAGTAACTTTGAGTTTGAATATGGATTCATCTTGAATGTCAGAACAACCTGACCTAGAATCCTGTTATGACTTTCTATTTTTAGAGATATACCTGATGTTGGGTTTGTAAAAATTGCAATAACAACTGGGATAAATATTTCTGAATCAAGTTGCTATAAATGAAATGGAAAATTATAATACAATGTGGGGTTAAGGTAATTTCAAAGATTAGTGGAGGAACCCAAAATGAAACTGAAAAGATTTTATATCCTGCAAATCTGAGAAAAACAGGAAAAATGAGATTGATAAACACTTATGGCAAAGTAATAATTTAAAGAAGGCAACATAAAAAGAAAATCTGACACCTTGCCTTAAGTGCAACAAATGCAGGCAAATTTCACCAAAGATTAATTAGTAAAACAAATCCTATCACCCAGAAATAACTCAGCACAGCAGTGCCCACTGTTGCAGTCTGGCACGGACATCTTTATGAGGAACAATTGACATAAAATAAAGGTGGCTATTGGCTATGTTTTTCTAAATGTTTGTTTTGTTTTAGACATTTTTTATTACTTTTTGTATCAAGTGATTTTTTTGTATTTTGTCAAAATACAACATATAATTCTGTGGGTTTCTATCTACATCTCCTATACTAGTTCCTAGGTCTGTATGTCTAATTTCTTTGACAGTAACTTGGTACTTTTTTCTGATTATTGATCTTTAGCCTAAAGAAACATTCAATGTTCAGTATTATTTTAGCTTTCTTTGATTTCTTTGTTTACATGTTAATTTTAAAACTGTTATTTCCTATTTCTGTGAAGAATGTTGTAACTTCCTGTGGGTTGCAGTGATTTGGCAGATACCTTTTGGCAGTGTGGTTATATTCTTTACAATAGTTTCATAATTTGTGAAAATGAAGTGTGATATCATATGCATTCTCTACTACAGCTGTTTAACAGTTCCCATCATTCAGCTCTTTTACTCTCTTATTGATTCAAAAATAAATACAGAATAAGAATTTGAAAGATGTTAGAGGAAAGCAGAGATAGCAAGTCAAGATGTAGAGAACAGCAATGACATTCTGAACTGCACTCCAATGGCCAACAAATGAAGAATAATTATTGAAAAAAAGGCTCCATAAAAGTAAAAAGAATTCACAGGGCAGAAAAATGGTGAGCCGTGCTCATCATCAGTCTCTTGAATATGAATATGTCTTAATTATCAGGACAAATACTGGAACATCCACCTGTGAGTACTACTTATTGATTACTTTATAGTTTTAGATATAATTTTTTTCAGTGTTATAATAATCTATTTGAAGTGTCAAAAGATTACTTACATAGTATTTAAATTCTATCAATAAAAATCTGTCTTCTAAAAGATTAACCCACTGTATGCATTCTTTATGTATGGTTAATTATATGGGATTAATTCAGCAAAGGCAATTTCCTTTATATGTACTAGCATTAATAATGGTTAATTATTTTCATTTCAAGAGGATTTCACACTACATAAGAGTAGAGAGTTTGGTAATTTGACAAATGCATTCAGAGAACATTGAAGAGACCTTTAAACCTGTCTCTGAGCAATTAGAGTAGTTTACCCTCAATATACCTTATAAAGGTGTGGGTGTAAGATATGTGTAGTTTGGAGTTGTATTTAGAAGAGGGAACATTATCCATTCACTTCCATGACACACAGTACATGCAACAGTCCTGAGTTACAATGTCATCTCTAATCTTTGCTGATTTTTATGTAGAATCAAATTCTTTTAAAGATGTAGGCAAGTTCTCCAGCACTGAGCTATACTCACAGCCTCATCATCTTCTAATCCCATGAATTTGGTGGAACAATACTGCTCTGAGATATTAGGAAAGGTATAGAAAAAGTTGTACATATAATGAAAATTAAACTAAAATTCTTGGTCCTGATTATTGCTATACCTCTATTATTTGAAAATTTAGGCAGTACAGTCAGGGAATCATTCCAAAGGAGGCAGGAAACACGGTGATTAGGAACAAAAGGCTTTTGAAAGGGAGTGGGAAGAGATTCATCTGGAGGGAGTGTTCTGCGGAGCTAGAAGATAACATCTGTCTAACACTTGGAAAAGTCAAACTGCCTGGCAGAGAACACCAAAATGAATGAGTTTGCTAATGAGCTCTAATTAACCTGTTTGGGTGGAAAATTTAGTTTAATTCAGTGGATCTACCACATGCTGCTATCTGACTGAATTTTAACACAAAATCGTGCTATTTCTGATTTAACAAAGGTTGAATCCGTAAGAATTTTGTTGGATGATATTCTTATAGAGAAATATTTAGATGTTTAATTATTAGCTGCAGCTCCAAAGAGTTTGGAAAAACATATATTACATTTTATTATTGAACTTAAAGTATTATTTAAAATAATACCTCATGTGTTTGTGCTTGTATGAATAGATATGTTAACAGGTGTGTAAGTGCCTATAGAGGTCAGAAGAGGAATCTAGTCCTCTGAAACTGGCTTTATAGAAAGTTGTGTTGTGGGAGCCCGACACTCACAGGTCCTCTGCAAAAGCAGGAAGTGCTTTTAACTAAGGAAACATTTCTGTTGCCTCTATTGTAGAATATTATAGTTTTAAAATTACTTTTGATTTATCAACATATAAACTCCATTAAGTATTGCAATTTGAGTAACTGAAAAAAAATGTTTATATTGTTCCGAAAAAACTTAATTAGCAATTTACATATTTTCTGACTCTTTATGAATGGCAAATATTTCTGGATACAAACAGAAAGATACATATATACACATATACTTGGATTTCTGCTTTATTAATTATAAACAATATCATTGTGAAAAAGTTTCATAATCCAAATTTTATATATTTGCACTAAATACAAATTAAAATTGCCCAGAAAGAAACACGATTACTTGTTATTAAGTGTTCTCAGAATTCCCTAAGTTATTAATAAAGTTATTTTAAAATAATAAAGTAACCACTTTACAACATTTACCTTGATTTTGTTAAAGCTAATATATTTAAGTAGCAAGCTACAATCATCTTAGTCACTGTTTTACTGTGTTAAAGAAAACCATTGCTCAAGGCAACTCATAAAAGACAGTATCTTCTTGGGAGCTTGCTTATAGTTTCATAGTCTTAATTTGTTATTATTTGGGCAGGAAGCGTGGTTTCTCACATGGAGCTACAGAAGTAGCAGAGAGATGCATTCTGGTCCACACCCGAGAAAGAGAGAGGGAGACTTTGCCTGTCTCAGGCTTTTGAAATGTCGAAGTCCAAGCCCAGTGATACACTTTCTCCAACCTGAACATACTCTAGCGAGGCCACTTCTCCTAATCCCCCTAATTTTTTAAAATACTGCCTCTCCCTGATGCCCTAGTAAGCCACTATATGAGACTATGAGGTCCATTGTTATTTAAACAACCACAATATGTATATGTAAGTTAAATTTAATGCAGATACAAATTTTCTTTAATGTGTATGTTTTTTTTTCTCTAGGAATGTTATTAATCAATCTTTTTATTGCTCCAGTAATCTTTTAGCATCATGAGAATGTTGCTGGCACATAGTTACTCTGCTTTTTAGAACACAATCTGACCCTAGTCTTTTCATTTTGTTGCAAATATTATATTCCAGTTATTATTCTATAATAGTTGATAATATGACATTGTCAAGAAGTTTATATCACCACATAAAACATGTCCTTTGTGTGAATTTTGCTAAAATATTTAGTTTCTTTTTCTTTTTCACTTTGCAGGCACCACATAGTGATGTCAAAAATTTAGTTTCAGATTTCATTACTTGCGATATTTTAAGATTTTTGACTCTTTATATATCATAGTCATCATACTACCAAAATATAATTGGGAATAAGAGTTAATTTAGAGATGTTATCTATGAAAGTGTGTAATAGAAATGTTGACTTGTGTTGAATGGTGACCATAAGAATAGAGGAAAGGGATAATCTCAGGCATTTCTGGGACTGGACTGAGAACCATAAAACTTTCCACAAGTCTACTCCTAGTGTTTCAGGGTCATCCAACTTTGACACAATTCTAATGGACACTGAAGATGAGTCATTTACATAATTTTACAATACCATATCAAAATGTCCTTCTTAATGTTTACTTCATCTTAAATCCTGGGTCCTTTATGAAAGTTCCTGCAATTATTTTTGTTTGATTGAATCATGTGAGACTGTTAGCTTTATCAAGAGTTTGTCCTAAGAAATAAATTTCTTGTTTTGTTTGAAATTCAAGTATACTTTATGTCCTAATGTGTAAAGTGTTGTTATCAAAACTGGAGATATCAGATTTTTTTCTTTCTTACATAAGTGATAAAGTCTTTGATCCTGTTGATGTTAAATGGTTTCTTTTTTATGCTGACATATTAGGTACCTGAAATAATAGTCTCAAGTGTGTGGTGGACTCTATGTTGTTGTTTCTCATCAAGTGATTGGAGTGTGTTCGTCCCATCTGATAGCAAACATAAATAGGCAAAGATGGTCAGTTTATGAAGCTTTATCAGATGCTCAGAATATGAAGGATCTGTAGACAAGACTACGAGATCCAGAAATAACTTACCCATCTGTGATTTCTCTGGTAATAGTTTCACCCCTCAGTGACAAGAAATCAATGGTTTATAGCAGCAAAATGTAGAAGCCTCAGTGGTTAAGACTCTAAAATGCTGTTATAGCTCTTGGACTTTGCGCTTTGAGTATTTAAAACTGGATACTTAGGGTTTTGCAGGTTTTAAATTTTTTCCCAGCCACTAGGAGTTGGGATCTGTAGTATTTGACTTTTTAAACCCACCTTCTGCAACCATGAATTTCTCTTTCTTCCTGTTTCCTAACACTTTTTGTCATCTCTGCTATCGCTGATTTCCACAATAGTTGCCTCAGATCATACTTCTTGATTCTTCTAATTTTTCTTCACTATTATTGCTCTTAGTGCTATAGGATCTATTATAGTCCTAATTTTTTTCACCACTAAACTAATGAGGACATAGTCCTCATTTTTTATATAGCTACCACCCCCACTACTCTATAACTGCCAGAGTGTCCTCCTTATGTTATGAGTTCAGAACACTCACCTCATGAAAAAGATAATGAATAGGTAAGAAAACTTCATTAAAGAAAGCCCTATGTTTTAAGGCAAGGTCCAGCATGGGAATGGACTATCGGTGACTAAATATACCAGATGCATAGTCATATGGCCAAAAAATAGGGATGGGTTGTCTGGATTATGACAAAGTGAAGGATCATATGTGTATGCATTCCAATTACATAATAGCTTCCTGTTCTACTATATACAGAACCTGGAGTATGATCATATATAAGAAAAATTCCAAGTTTTATACTGCACCAATGAGTCTTACTGCTAAGCTTCTGCCTTCTTCTGAGAAAAAAAAATATGCCAAGAGGAGCATTATCACATGGAGTCCACCAAATCTTGTCTTGTATTGGGGTTTTATAAGACAGGCACCTAAACACAAACCTGCTGAAGCGGGAATCATTAGGAAGAAGTGACTCACAGATTCTGCAGGTTTTCTGATAAGTGATGATATATGCAAGGTATCTGTGCTGGCGTGAGGGTGGTCTGTACACCTGAGAGAGACAGAGATGATTGGCCTGTTGTCTTGCACTGAAAGGTATCAGGAATAAGGGCAGGGTCAGAAAGCTTCTAAGAGGGACCAAAATGCTATCCTGGATAGTTTCGTTGATTCATTAAAATCAAACAAATAAATCATGAGTCTTTAAATAAAGATATATAAAAGCTAAGTAATACCAAAATGTTTAAGACCATTTAGCATACTGCCAAGCACCCTTTGGGCGAATTGAGTTTATTGAGTCCATTTCAGTATTTTAAAACATTTAGAGAATTGATTTAATTTATATTACACATTATTCGACACGGTATCCCATGTTGATGTTAAAGTCAGATTTTGACACCATTGCTACAACCTGCAATTCTTTGCCATGGCATAAATTCAGATAACTTTCCTTAGAGTAAGAAAGAGGGTCCAGGCATGCTCTCAGTCACAGTTACATAAGGTACTAAAAGGAAAGATGGGGAGGAAAGATTTGTGAAAGGCTGTCCGAACACTGAAAACGTCATACAGAAGTGGGGCCCCAAATTCCCAAGAGTTTGAAGAAAGAAGAAATGCCTTTCTTAATTAAAAGAGGGAAGTTCAGAATCATATCCTGCTGTGCTTATCTTCTGTCTGCCTTGCCTGCTCTTATAGGAAAGGCACTATGCCCAGGGGACACCCACTGAGGTTTTCAAGCTTTGGTATCTGAGGACAAAGACATATATGGGGACAGATTAGATAATAGAAATGCACCACTCAATAATGAAAGGCACTCCTGGAAAGGAAAGTGGGTTAGAGGGCTGGTGAAAGGTGTACACACAAGTGTTGGGATGAGAGGATCATCAAGAAGATTCTTAACATAGCACCTCCCCCCTTACTCTTGTTTCTGTATCTTGACTGTTTCTCAAACATACTCTATTTGTTCCATGTATCCTTAATGGAGAAGTGTTTCCAGTTCGCTGTCAAAGGACTTCACTGGCAATTAACCTCATATCTCCAACCATTCTCTAATTACATTTCCTAATATTTAGTACATCTCTATATTTCCAGTACTCTCTAACCTGTTTTTGAAGGTATTCAAGTCCTGGTTTTAGTTTCTCTTTACTTGTTTGTTCTGTTGTTGTGATGTAATATTTTGTTTTGTCCCATATATTTCGATTGCTTTGACCTTCCTTAATATTTCTTAGCTGTCTGTAATGCACACAACTTTGATGCAATATCAGGAAAGCGGCTGTTATGTCCTTTAGGGCAGATTTGGTTTTGTATTAACTGTGAGATTTGAAATAGTAGTATTATTTTGACTCTGGGACAAGATCACTGTGGAGGCACATGGGACAATAGTCTCTAAATACAACTTTCCAATAACCCAAATAAAAAGTTGAAGCAAAACTTGAAACTGCCTCTTTCCTCTGTTTTCTCCTAGACACTTTCATTTAAATATCAGTTGCATACCAATTTTCTAATATGTTAATGATTGTTATATAATTAAAAACCTATTGCAAATCTACTATGAAATTAAAGAAAGTGGGTAAAATTTGAAAAGTGACTATAGTTCCCAATGCAAATAAAATAAAAATAATTTGAAAAGGGCTTTAAACTGAACGTGCATCCAAGATAGACAGAAGGATCCATGTACATGAAGAAAGATCTAACACTAAGAATTCCAACCACTATTTGAAATTGAATTCAATGTGAGTATTGTAGCTGCATGAAATTGGTGTACTTCTCTGTTCTTCTGTTTTGCACAGCGACAAACATCAGATTTATATCTATTTTATTGATGGGATTTAACTTAGGAATGCCATTGCTTTTTCATTGTTTTTTTAAAAATGTATTTATTTTGTGTTTGTATTCTTGTGTACATGCAGACACACACACTTCACAGAACACCTATGGAGGCGGGAGCACAGTTGTGAAACTCAGTTCCCTCCTACCGTATGGATTTGGGAGACTGAACTGAAGTCAGAAGAGACTAAGAAACTATGTACTCACCACTGTTGCAAATTCCTGAAATTCTTTTTCTCATAACCCAGTGAATAAAAACATGCTGCAATAATGAAGTGACACTGTCTTAGACCCTAATTTATATTTGTAATAAAATTGTGAATGAGGTTTAAATGATTTTTTTCAGTATTTATTTTTACAATGTACTTTTTATTTTACTTTAAAAAGCAATTAAAACATCATTTAATAATTATTAGTACACCTAATGTTTAATATATTCTAGTGTTAAACAGTTTACTCTAAGCATTTTAAACTACAATAGTATTTGCTCAAGATTCTATGCATTGTTTAATATGAAATGTAAACACAGGATATAACATAATGGAGATCCACATTGTCAAGTAAATAAAAATTATAAATAATGTAAGAAGAGTGTTTAACTGAACATGCTACGTTGCTATGCAGAGTGATCCATGTCTACAAAGAAGTAAGAACTGAATCAGAGTTTGAACTCAGGCATCACAATTTTACATGGGGGATTTGGCTCAGAGAAGGAAAATACTGTAAATATTTATTATTGATAACATCCAAGATTAAACTGGGAATTTAGAGAATCTGGTAACTTTGATGTGATTGCTTCTGAAGCCCTTCAACAGTTGATGCTGCTTTTTAATCTGAAACAGGATTTAATGATATGAAGTAATGCTAGTACTATATAATATCAACTAATTCAGCAGATGAACTCAGTTCTGGTTTCCTTTTCAATACTACATTAAATACATTCTGTTCTTTTCCTGCTAGTAGGAGATAGTTTATAGATAGAAAAAAAAAACAAATAAATATCCATTAATGAGTGCAGCTGGAGACTTTACAGTCCTTCAGAAACGTACGAAAAACATTATATTTTATTTCATATTTGTTATATGTTAAACCATACCTGTCAGAGATGGAATTCATGTACATGGTGTTATACTAGCTCTTGCCTGAAATCCCATTTTACAAATAAGCATTTCTACATCTTCAAAACCATTTTTTATTATTCTGAATTTTACTGAAATGTTCTGTACCTGATAGAGATTAAGAAAAAAAATTGACGCTGGTTTGCTTGTTATTAAAGGTGACTATTTTGTTACTTATGAAAATATTTCAAAAGGCATTTTATGTGCTTTATAGTCTTTCCTTCCCCCTTTAAAAATACTGGCTGAGTGTATAATTAGGCTGTATCTGAAGGATAATTTTAACAAATGATGCTTAACTCTAAGACGCTGCTTGGATGTGGAAAGCAGTTGACAGAAACAAACTTCCCTGTATGCAATACTCCTTGCACTTCACTGGTCTTGTTTACTGCCATGAAAAGCTTTTGTGTATTTATGTTGATTCAAGCAGCAGAATAATAACTTTGTACTGAAACGATTTTATTTGAGAAATCTGAGACTAATAATTAGTCTCGAAGCATATAAAATTCAGAAACAACTTGCACAAAATTTTAATATTGTAATAAAATGTGAGTATCAGTTAAGAAACCTGAGGGTTTGTCATTAACAGACAGCTTGCACATAATATGGTTTACATCTGCCCTTGGTGACGTTAATGTGATAGTAATGTCAATAATATCATTGACATAATGAAGTATCAACCTGCTTTCCTTCACACAATCAATGGGAAAAATTAAAAATCCTGTCAAATTGAGTTTTTAAAATAGGATGCTGCAAGCTAAAATACAGTGAAAAGGATGTATATTGAATGGTAACATAGAGAAAGAGAGAGAGAGAGAGAGAGAGAGAGAGAGAGAGAGAGAGAGAGAGAGAGAGAGAGACAAGGAAGGAAGAAAGGAAAGGACAAAGGAAAGAAAGAAAGACCCACAACAAACAAGGAAGTCTGGAAATAATTGGCCTTACATAGTCACATTTTTTACTCCCTGACTTCCTGATAGCTTTTGTAAGAAGAAACCAACATTTTCTGAAATATTTCCAAAGAAAGCATAATGGAACTCCTATTTGCATTCTGACCTGTCTGATGGATCCCCAGAAGCCTGGCTCATAAAGAATGACTCTATCTCACTTACATGAAGCATGGCCAGTCTTAATATTACTACTCTGGCATGGGTGCACAAATAATGTCAGGCATAAGTTTCAGTCAGTGCTTTAACATAAAGGGTTACACACTGTAAAACCATAGGCCAAGATTAAAAGCCCAAAAAGGAGAGCTGATGAAAGAAAATATTTTGATGGCATAAGAGATTTGAAGAACAGTAAGATGTTTCTAAGAATTCCTAATGCCTAGACAAGGTTTAAGAATTAATAATCAGAACTTTGATTTGGTGGTTTTTAATTTATTCTTTTGTGTTAGATGAAATATAAATTAAATTGTATTTCAGATTACTTATGTATCATCTAAAAAGGGAAATAAAAATTCTTTTACTTTGTGCCTAAAACAAGATAAAAGTCTATGAAAATAAACTGGTATAAGTACAGAAATCATTTTATTTTAGTTCCTAAGATATAGCAGAATGTATTCACTGCTTTACATGAATAGACTGATGAGAAATCTAGATTTTAATTAATAATTTAGAAAATATTAACTAGTAAATGAATTATAACATAATAATAAAAGAGTTATCTTTTAGTGAATAAAAGACAGACATTTGTTGAGTTTCTTAAATATAAAGAGACCTTGAGCATGATCCTGCAACTGTGACTTCTTTTATAATATTGATCAATTTTATTACATTGTGTTACAAACCTTACAGATGTTTTTAATAAAATTCTCTTATATTTCAGAAATTCTATTTGAATACACTTTGAAACATGAAAACAATAAAACAGAACATACTTCAAATGTTGAATGTAAAAATTTTATACATTCTATATATCTAAATTCCAAATATCTAAATGCTAGTACATTCTAAATATCTAAATACTAGTATATTCCTTATTAAATATCAACTAAAAGAGAAAAGAAGGAAGGGAAGAAAAAAATAAAGAAAACAAACATGAGGATTTAAAGCTGTCTGACAAAAGTAAATGTTAAGCCTGATTTTTCAAATGACAGTGGAATTGATACCAGTATGTCAGCACAGGTGCCAGAGCTGAATTGAGTGACACAGTTATGTTACTGTAAAGTTGCATAATAAATTGCTGATTTCTTAATAAGACACTGACAGGTTTGAAATATTATATAGTATATTACATAAATTTTGTAAAAACACTGTACTAGGTACAAAATCTTACAAGACTCTTGTTATCTTCATTGGAAACAGAAGAGTTATAATTCCTCAAGTAATTCAAGATAAAAGTTATACAAAATGTAAATAGGAAAAATGTTATCACATTAGAAGTATATTAAATTAGAGTATAAACATTTTAGTTTTGTTCTAATATATGGTCACGAAAGAGACATTTTTGTATGCTACAAAAATAAAATAAAAAAATGTAGGATTTCCATTTTTAATTATTCAGGAGGTACCACAATTGCCCTATAGATTATGTAGAATAAGAAAATGAAATTCCAGTACTCTTTTTTATGATGTGAAACAGTAGGGGTTAGTATCACTGTTGATAGGACTATCAATTGTAGCAGAATAGACACTTAGAAAGCAGGAATACAAAAATAAAATAGAGTAGAACCCAGCACTTGGGAGGCAGAGGCAGGAGGATCTCTGTGAGTTCAAGGCCAGCCTTGTCTACAAGAACTAGCTCCAGGACAGGATCCAAAGCTTCAGAAAAACTGTCTCAAAAAAAACAGTAAATAGCAAATGACAAACAATAATAAATAATAAAAATGAGCTGTGTTACCAAGCACATATATGCAGAAATGTATGCAGTTATAAGTACAACAGAACATCTGAAAGGGGTACAGAACTTATAACATAATAAAAAAAGATGTTGGAAACAGGTTGAATCACCAAAGTTCATGCTGGTGTGACTGCGGTGGGAAGTTCAAATGGGTTACATGTAATGGATGATAGGTTAAAAATGTAAATATTTCATGGAATAATTTAGTGGTCGATAAATAAATGTATGCATTGTTCAAAAATACATTTATGATACAAATAATAAAGTTTTACATTTTTAAATGTAAAAATCATTTGAAAGTGAAAAAATCCACTATAAAATTAAAAAGTAAAGGAACTGTGCAGATACGTCTACATACTTTGACAATGATGTTTCAACAAGAAAAGAATTATCAGTGTTTTACTGTCCAATGTGTATAAAAAAACAAAAGGACTATAGAGTGTGGAAATGCACATTGCAGTGGGTTACATCTGAGGTTAGTATGAACTCATGTTTGGTTGATGTATATAGAGATCTTTCATTGAAACAATAGTTACAGATATATGTAAATTAATACACAGGATATTAATAACATATGTTCATTAATATCAAGTAAAAGATGTGACAAACTATATTAATATTGAAATGAGGACACATAAGATATGCATATTGAATACTTTTTGAGAAATATCATCATTTAGATAATGGGGCAATTATACTATATAACCCTGTGGCATCAACTAACTATCATACTATTGTAAGCGTTTAATGGACTCTCATAGAAGAACAGCATACACACTTACACATATGAAAATTATATAAATCATGAAAAACTTATGTAGATAATCAGTATACTGCCATAGAAACTGAATTAATTAATATTATAAAGAACATTTCACAGAATTTCTCCTCATACTCTGTCTATTAACTTTATTTTTACCCTGAGTTTTGTTATGATCTTAAGCCTTGAGACTTTGGTGTTAATTATTTTCCTGGACCAAATGAAGAGAGAACACCCCCTCTTCACCACTCACTATTCATCCAATATCAATGGAAAAATTAAGAAAAATCATTATTTTTGTGGCTATGTACAGTGGTAGGTTTCTATTTGTCCAGCTAGAGGCCACACACTCATCTTTAGACATAGAAAATAGAAATATTTAAATGCAATTCGTATGTTATAGAAAAAAGAAAAAAACGAAGCTGAGAGTGAATATATTAAATGGATGTTGGGAGAAGTATACAAGTAAAAAAATGCACATATAAATTTACATTTAGGGGTATATTTGAAATTCTCAAAAACAAGGAAAAATTTAAATTACATGGAGATGAAGTATTTCTAGTATCTGAAACAGATAAAATTTGAGCAATAAAATGAATTATTTAGTATTGTATTATACATCTTTGTATTAAATAAGGATCTACAAACATATAGAAAGTCCATGACTGAATGAAAAAAAAATAGGAAAGAACAGATAAACAATGTTTGCTTCTGAATTCCAAATGATTTGCGTACCGTTCTCATGGAGGGGCGGGATCAGTACATTTCCCTGTTGTGAGCAGTAGCCATAAATATGTAACTACAGAGAACACAGCATAGAAAGACAAAATCTTACATTTGAGAGTCACAGTAAATTCCACCTCAGGCAAATGTTTCACATCAAAGCCAGCTGATACGTCATACAGTGTCCATGAACTTGTGATAGTGTATTGTGAAAATTATGCTTTTCCTGTTCAACATATCTGCCTTCCAGAGAGGAAACAGTGTAATCAAGAAAAAACTCACCAAACTCCAGTTGAAGAATACTATGCAATGTTCCACAAAAGGTCAAGTTACATAAAGAAGAATTTTCTTTGGGAGGAAAATGTGTGTTTCCATAAGTATGTGAATATACATGCATATAATATCATTTGCAATCAGTACAGTTCTTAGAGGAACCCTTTTGTATGCATGTGGTGATATTTTTGTTTTTGTAAGCTTTGATAATTTCAGCCATATCATATAAAATTTGTAAAATAAAGACAGTTTCTCAAAATTTAGACTTTATTGTTTGCATACTATTTCATACATCTCTATATACTCTTTTTATTAAAAGGCTTTTCCTAAGTAGTATAAAAATGCAAATTATATGTTTGTGATTGAACTTTTTTATAATTTTTTCTTACAAAATCTAGGTATTAAAATACACCCTTTGCTTTAATCATATCACTACTACATATAAAGAACTATAGATTACAAGATGACCATAAAAGCCTACTCTGTCTTTCCATTTTTGAGAATGGGACTTACTATGTGGCCCTGGTTAGTATGAAAATCACAAGGATTCATCTGTCTCTGCCTCTGCAATTAGAATTAAATAGAACCACATTAGGAGTGCCTATGCTTTCTTATCACTAACTTTGTCTTTGTCCTTCTGAGTGAAAATTTACAGATGAAAAAGTGCAGGAAAAGAACTGTGGAAAGCATGGGGGTAGAATGAAAAAGAAAAAGGAAAAAAGAAAGGAAGAAAAGGGCCTTTATATGTATATTCCATATCATGCCATCGATTCATGATAGTGAACCACTATGAAAATATTTCATTTATCATTTGTATTAAATAAAATGAAATTAAATAAAGAAAATAAGATGTTGTTATAGAAATTTCCATAAAAAGCATTAGATGTTAGTATTTTGCTGTAGGAATTCCTACAGCTAGTAGCCTTTAAGTTACTCATCCACTTGTGCATGGCCTCTTAATGCTGATGTAAAGTGCTAGGTTGCTCTCTTCCATCTGCGGGATTCAGTTGCTGTTCCTCGTTCAAGCAGAGGACTGTGATCTGTGAGTCTACTCATACATAAATAATCATTTATTATGCTCAATTCTGAGCTTGTGTGAGATATCATTTTAGCATCTGTCTTCGTTTGGTGCCCACGTGGATCCGAACTCCACACCCACCAGGTGGAACCGCTTAAGTGCTAACCAGCCCAGAACCAAGAAAGTCTCCCACGCCGACCCACTTGGCTTGCTTTTACTTATTAAGCGTTTTATTGTAAACCCCCTGCTGCAGTGGAGCTAAGTACATGCAGCGAATTGGAAATTTCCCAAGCTAAGACACAAATACCACCCCCCCCCCACTTCTGTGTTAATTTGTACATGGTGATGTGCGCAGCTTCTGGTTTGAGCTCCCTGCTTGTGAGTTCTGGAATTCTTGCTCCATGTACAGAGTTGATAAAATTGCTTTTAAGTTGTCAAGCAAAGCATAGTTCTTAGTATTTAGCCAGCATCAAGGTGGGAAAAACAAAGTAGTGCTGGACTGTGCCTGTAACCTCCTGTTGTGCCAGCCCTAGTCACACTCTGCAACCACAACATCTCCTGGACAATAAAGATTTTACACCTAACAGAATTTACTATGGATTGCATTCCTTGAGGCTTATATGGTTATTGGGTTACATTCATTTATTGGCTATTTGGACTCAGTCTTAATATCCAAGTCATCATATTCTTAAGAAAATGGTTTGATAACAGAGCCCAAAATGAGGCACTTTATAGAGTCTTTACAGACTAATAATGAACAGCTAGCTGACAGGATTAATACCATAGAAAGTCAAAAGTTATCTGAAAAAAATTAATATTATTGAAAGGGGTAACATTAATTTGACAGCCAAAATTGAATCCATGTCAAAGAACACTGATAAACAATCTGAAAGAATTCATACTGTTGAATTTGACAATCAAAATTTGTTAAAAAGTTATGATAAGTTAGCAGACAGAGTATCATTCAAGGAAGGCAATCTGCATGCTTTACAAATAATGTCCAAGAATGAGATGCTATCTTTAAAGAAAAAAACTCAGACATTGAAATCACATACGCAGAATAAGGATCAGAGTCTTAGTACCTAAAACAATTTACATAACAAGTAAATATTTTATTAATTAATAAATCAAAACACTTAAAATTTTTGTAATACAGACAATATTACCATTGAAAATTTTAGTAACTTTTTTGCTAATACTATAGATTGCATTCTGCAAGGCTTATATGGTTATTGTGTTGCATCCATTTATTGGATATTGGGACTCGGTTTTATTCTTCATTATATTTTAAGAATATGCTTTGATAACAGAGCCACTGAATTTATACCAAATGATACAGAATTAATATTATTATTCAAACAGGATCATGATATAATCAGGAATAGGCTTTGTCCCATATACAAAACACACATTTTATCCCATACAGTTCTGCTTGGTCCTCTAGCACAGGGTAGTACAGAAATTGATTGATTATTGTTTAGAAGCATGATGAAGGACTCAGAATTTCATTAGAAACATCATGTCAATAGTATAAGTTTAAATAAATAGTTTTCTATTACATGGCAAAAAGCTAAGGAGATTATAAAGACACGTCGTATTTGATCTTTCTGTAACCAAACACTGCTATCTGCAGGGACTATCCCAAAGAGTACTCAAAAGAATGAAACCTGCATTTGGATGTGTCCCAATTTTCAGAAATTGAAAAATTAATATGTATACCACATCATTGACACTTATTCAGGTTTTCAATGGACAACTGCCTTTAACTCAAAAAAAGCTGAATCGGTAATCACACATTTATTAGAAGTTATGGCCATTTTGGGTGCACCTGCAAAATAAAGATAGTTAATAGTCCAGCATATATCTCTAAGATAATAAAACAGCTTTTTGTTTATTATAATATAAAGCATAATACAGGTATAGAAAACAATCCAACAGGTCAGGCAGTTATACAAAGATCAAATAGAACTATGAAGGGTATGTTGAACAAACTGAAATGGATGGAAAATACCCCCAGACATAGATTGCACAATGCTTTATTAACCTTGAATTTTCTTAATGCTAATGAGGGAGGAACAATAGTAGCAGAAATATATTGGATAAAAGAAAAGTCTTGCTTCTAGCAGAGGGACATCTGAGGGGTGAGTTTCCGTTTGGCCGGGGCAGGGTCCCGGTGAGGAGGAACTTGGGCGTTCCCCGACCCCATAGACACCCAGGTCGCCCTGCAGTGCTGGCTACCCCCTCCCGCCTGCCATCCCAGCGCCCATTCAGGTACGAATTCCTATATTTCTCCCTTCCTCCTGGGGCCATAAAATTTCCCCAGCTCAGCTGCCTTGGGAGCTGGGCCTGGGCTGTAGGTGCAGCCCGGCTCGAGGCAGTTCCTGGGTCTTAAAGGCCTCCCTGAGGACAGGTGGACCAGGTGCCAGCTCAGCCACATTCCTGACCAGCAGGGGCCTTAACTTCTAGCAGAGGGACATCAGAGGGGTGAGTTTGCTTCGGGCCTTGACTGGGTCCTGGTGAGGAGGAGCTTTGGCGTTCCCCGACCCCACAGTCACCCAGGTCGCCCTGCAGTGCTGGCTACCCCCTCCCGCCTGCCATCCCAGCGCCCATCCAGGTACGAATTCCTATATTTCTCCCTTCCCCCTGGGGCCATAAAATTTTCCCCAGCTCAGCTGCCTTGCAAGCTGAGCCTGCATTGTAAGTGCATCTCAGAAAGAGGGAATGCCTGTGCTTCAATAGCCTGCCTGAGGAAAGGTGGGCATTCTGTCAGTGAAGTCCCTGCCCAAGAAGGGAACCTGACCCGGGAACAGAAGTTCCAATAGAGAACATTTGAAGTAAGAGATGGGCAGACGCCAAGGCAAGACCTCATCCAACAATCTGAAAAACAACATGAAAACACCAGATCCCAAGGACCCTACAACAGAAGGACTTGAACACCTTAACCCAGAAGAAGTGGAAAAAAGTGCCATTATGAAAGCAATAGAGTCCCTTAAACAGGATATGAATAACTCCCTTAAAGAATTGGATGAGAAATATAACAAAAAGTTTGAAGAAATGAGTATAGAATTAGATGAGAAATATAACAAAAAGTTTGAAGAAATAAGTAAATCCATGAATGAGACCCTGAGAAACCAAGAAAAAACAATCAAACAAGTAAAGGAAACAGTTCAAGAATTGAAAACTGAAATGGAGGCAATGAAGAAAACACAAACCGAGAACCGGCTGGATATGGAAAACCTAGGTGAACGAACGGAGACTACAGAATCAAGCATAACCAATAGAATACAAGAGATAGAAGAAGGAATCTCAGATTCTGAAGATACCATAGAGAAAATAAATGCTCTGGTCAAAGAAAACGGCAAATTCAACAAATTCTCTTCACAAAACATTCAGGAAATCTGGGACACAATAAAAAAACCAAATGTAAGAATAATAGAAATTGAAGAAGGAGAAGAACTGCAGATCAAAGACCCAGAAAATATATTCCACAAAATTATAGAAGAAAACTTTCCCAACCTAAAGAACGATATTCCTATGAAGGTTCAAGAAGCATACAGAACACCGAATAGACTGGATCAGAAAAAAAACATCCCCTCGCCATATAGTAATCAAAACACAAAACATGCATATTAAAGAAAAAATTTTAAGAGCTACAAAGGGAAAAGGTAAAGTAACTTATAAAGGTAAACCTATCAGGATTACACCGGATTTCTCTATGAAAACCATGAAAGCCAGAATATCCTGGATAGAGGTACTGCAGAAACTAAGAGACCATGGATGCAAACCCAGACTACTATACCCAGCCAAACTATTGTTCACTATCAACGGAGAAAACAAAATATTCCAGGATAAAAACAAATTTAAACAATACGTAGCTACTAATCCAGCCTTACAGAGAATATTAGAAGGAAAATCACTACCGAAGGAATCCAACATTCCCAACACGGCCTACAATAACTCGAACATCTAGCGACCATTCACAAGAACAAATCAAAGAAGAAAAACACATACACTCTACTACCTAAAAAAAAAATGACTGGAGTCAACAACCACTGGTCATTAATATCACTTAATATCAATGGACTCAATTCACCTATAAAGAGGCACAGACTTAGAGATTGGATACGAAAACAGGATCCAACATTCTGCTGTTTACAAGAAACACACCTCAACCACAAAGACAGACACCTACTCAGAGTAAAGGGTTGGGAAAAGGTTTTCCAAGCAAATGGACCTAAGAAACAAGCGGGTGTGGCCATTCTAATATCTAACAAAATCGACTTCAAACTAAAATCAATCAGAAGAAATGGAGATGGACATTTCATACTCATAACTGGAACAATTCATCAGGAGGAAGTCTCAATCCTGAATATCTATGCTCCTAATATAAAGGCACCCACATATATAAAAGAAACTCTTCTAGAACTCAAGGCAGTCATCAAACCACATACACTAATAGTAGGAGACTTCAACACCCCTCTCTCACCAATGGACAGGTCAATCAGACAGAATTCTGATTATTATTATAATCAGATATTAGAATATTATTATTCTAATAATAGATATTATTAGATAATATATCTAATATATTATATATATTACAATATATCTAATATATTATATATATAAATAGATAATATCTAATTATCTATATTCTAATAGATATTATTAGAATATCTAGAATTCTAAGATAATAGAATAATAATATCCTAATATTAGAATATTCTTCTAATATTCTCTACAGCTCATGGAACCTTCTCGAAAATTGACCACATACTCGGTAACAAAGCAAACGTCCACAGATACAAAAAAAATATTAGTAACCACCGGTGTCTTGTCATATCACCATGGACAAAAATTAGAATTCAACAACAGTGCTTCCCCCAGGAAGCCAACAAACTCATGGAAACTGAACAGTCAACTACTAAATCACCCCTGGGTCAAGGAAGAAATAAAGAAAGAAATTAAACTCTTCCTTGAATTTAATGAAAACAAAGACACAACATACTCAAACCTATGGGACACTATGAAAGCAGTGCTAACAGGAAAGTTCATAGCACTAAGTGCCCAATTAAAGAAAGTGGAGAAAGCACACATTGGAGACTTAACAGCACACTTGAAAGATCTAGAAAAAAAAGAAGCTGATTCACCCAGGAGGTCTAGAAGACTGGAAATAATCAAACTGAGGGCTGAAATCAACAAAATAGAAACACAGAAAACAATCCAAAGAATCAGTGAATCAAAAAGCTGGTTCTTGGAGAAAATCAACAAGATTGACAAACTCCTATCCAAATTAATCAAACGGCAGAGAGAGAACATGCAAATTAATAAAATCAGAAATGAAAAGGGGGACATAACCACAGACACAGAGGAAATTCAGAGAATCATTAGATCTTACTATGAAAGTTTAAATGCCACAAAGTTGGAAAATGTAAAAGAAATGGACATTTTTTTTAGATAAGTACAATATACCAAAGTTTAACCAAGAACAGGTGAACAATCTAAATACACCTGTTAGTCGCGAAGAATTAGAAGCTGTTATCAAAAATCTCCCTACCAAAAAAAGCCCAGGACCAGATGGTTTCAATGCAGAATTCTACCAGAACTTCCAGGAAGAGCTAATACCTATACTCCTTAACGTATTCCACAATATAGAAACAGAAGAGTCATTGCCTAACTCCTTTTATGAAGCTACAGTCACCCTAATACCAAAACCACACAAAGACACAACCAAGTAAGAGAATTACATGCCAATCTCACTCATGAACATCGACGCGAAAATTCTCAATAAAATACTGGCAAACCGAATCCAAGAACACATTAGAAAAATTATCCATTATGATCAAGTCAGCTTCATTCCAGAGATGCAGGGCTGGTTCAACATACGCAAATCTATCAATGTAATCCATCATATAAATAAACTGAAAGAAAAAAACATATGATCATCTCACTAGATGCTGAAAAAGCATTTGACAAAATTCAACACCCATTTATGATAAAGGTGTTGAAGAGACTGGGGATACAAGGATCATACCTAAATATAATAAAAGCAATATACAGCAAGCCGACAGCTAACATCAAACTGAATGGAGAAAAACTCAAAGCCTTTCCACTAAATCAGGAACGTGACAATGCTGTCCACTCTCTCCATACCTCTTCAATATAGTGCTTAAAGTTCTAGCAATAGCAATAAGACAACATAAGGAGATCAAGGGGATTCGTATTGGAAAGGATGAAGTTAAACTTTCGTTATTTGTTGACGATATGATAGTTTACATAAGTGACCCCAAAAACTCTACCAAAGAACTCCTACAGCTGATAAACACCTTTAGTAACGTGGCAGAATACAAGATAAACTCCAAAAAATCAGTGGCCCTCCTATACACAAAGGATAAAGAAGCAGAGAGGGAAATCAGAGAAACATCACCTTTCATGATAGCCACAAATAGCATAAAATATCTTGGGGTTACTCTAACCAAGGAAGTGAAAGACCTATTTGACAAAAACTTTAAGTATTTGAAGAAAGAAATTGAGGAGGATACCAGAAAATGGAAAGACCTCCCCTGCTCTTGGATTGGGAGAATCAACATAGTAAAAATGGCAATTCTACCAAAAGCAATCTATAGATTCAATGCAATCCCCATCAAAATCACATCAAACTTCTTCACAGACCTTGAGAGAACAATAATCAAGTTTATATGGAAAAACAAAAAACCCAGGATAGCCAAAACAATCTTATACAATAAAAGAACTTCTGGAGGCATTACCATCCCTGACTTCAAACTCTATTATAGAGCTACAGTATTGAAAACAGCTTGGTATTGGCATAAGAACAGAGAAGTCGATCTATGGAATCGAATAGAAGACCCAGATATTAACCCACAAACTTATGAACACCTAATTTTTGACAAGGGAGCTAAAGGTATACAATGGAAGAAGGAAAGCATCTTTAACAAATGGTGCTGGCATAACTGGATCTCAACCTGTAAAAAAATGAAAGTAGATCCATATCTATCATCATGCACAAAATCAAGTCCAAATGGATTAAAGACATCAACATTAATCCGTCCACTTTGAACCTGATAGAAGAGAAAGTGGGAAGTAGTCTACAAGATATAGGCACAGGAGGCCTCTTCCTAAGTAGGACCCCAGTAGCACAGACAATAAGAGAAACAATGAAAAAATGGGATCTACTGAAACTGAGAAGCTTCTGTAAAGCAAAGGACACTGTCAGTAGGACAAAAAGGCTGCCTTCTGACTGGGAGAAGATCTTCACCAAACCCTCATCAGACAAAGGTCTGATCTCCAAAATATACAAAGAACTCAAGAAACTAGACACTAAAACTCTAATTAACCCAATTAAAAAATGGGGTACTGAACTTAACAGAGAATTCACAACAGATGAACTTCGAATGGCCATAAGACACTTAAGGTCATGCTCAACCTCCTTAGCGATCAGGGAAATGCAAATCAAAACCACTTTGAGATATCATCTTTCACCTGTCAGAATAGCTAAAGTCAAAAACACCAACGATATCCTATGCTGGAGAGGATGTGGGGTGAGGGGAACACTCATCCATTGTTGGTGGGAATGCAAACTTGTGCAGCCACTGTGGAAATCAGTGTGGCGGTTTCTCAGGAAACTGGGAGTCAACCTCCCTCAGGACCCAGCAATTCCACTCTTGGGAATATACCCTAGAGATTCCCTAACAGACTACAGAAGCATTTGTTCTACTATGTTCATAGTAGCACTATTTGTAATAGCCAGAACCTGGAAACAGCCTAGGTGCCCCTCAATAGAAGAATGGTTAAAAAAGGTGTGGAACATATACACATTAGAGTTTTACTCAGCGGTAGAAAACAATGACATCTTGAATTTTGCATGCAAATGGATGGAAATAGAAAACGCTTTACTGAGTGAGGTAAGCCAGACCCAAAAAAAGGAACATGGTATGTATTCACTCATAAGTGGATTCTAACCATAATTAAAGGTCTTTGAGCCTATTATTCGTGATCCTAGAGAAGCTAAATAAGAAGATGAACCTGATGAAGAATATTTAGCTATCCACCAGGAGGTAGGAAATAGACAAGAGTCCCAGGTAACCTCGGGTGCATGGGGGGGTGGGAGGGTTGATGGAAGGGGAGAGGGATAGAGAGAAGGGAGTAGGGGAGGAATGAGGAAAGCTCGGTGGCCTGGGATGGGGGGGAGGGAGGAAGGATGAATATGGGATCAGGGAAGAATATATTTCAACTAAGGGAGTCATTTTAGGGTTTACAGGAGACTTGGTTATATATGGGATCCCAGGTCCAAGGAGAGATCCCCCAGATTGTTCTCTGGACAGAGGAGAGGGTGCCTGAACCGGCCGTGGCCCATAACCATACTGATGTATATTTTGCTTATCACCATAGATCCTTCATGTGGCAAAGGACGGCGATACAGACGGAGACCCACATTGGAGCACCGGACTGAGCCCCCCATGGTCCAAATGAGGAGCAGAAGGAGGAAGAACATGAAAAACGAAATCAGGACTGCGAGGGATGCTATCACCCATTGATACAAGAGAAAGGATCTAATGAGAGTTTACCAAGGCCAGTTGGACTGGGACTGAACGAGGACGTGATCTAACCAGATTCTCGGAATTTGGCCGGATTCTCTGAATGTGGCTGGCCCGAAGTCTTTCTGAAAAACCATTGACTATGACACTGGGACTTGTTTCCTCTGCATATACTGGATTTTGGGGATCCAGTCTGTTTGGATACTCACCTTCCTGGACCTGGAGGGAGGGGGGAGGAACTTGAACTTCCCACAGGGCAGGAAACCCTGACTGCCCTAAGGGAGGAAGAGGGAGGAGGAGAGGGAGTGGGGGGAGTGGGAGGGTGTTTGGAAGAGAGGCGGAAATGGAAACTTTTATAATTTAATAAAATTTACTTTAAAAAAAATGTAAAAAAAATAAATAAAAAGGAAGCTTCCAAGTAGATTAACTGGCTTTGCTGTATTATAATGGTGCTTTAAATGAGCAATTTGAGACAATTAACCTGGAATAGGCACTTCTCAGTGCTTTATCCCTTTAACAGTTTGGGTTCTTCAAACAAGAACAGAGAAAATGAAAACTGGCTCCTTCCCATCGTAGCATCCTCTCCATAACTTTGCGAACATGCCTATGATCCATAAGGAGCCGGTAATGGGGAATCTAAACTGTGTAATTTGAAGATGTAATCCTCCATCAACCAAATAAAATCATTTAAAAAATTTAAAAAAAAAAGGAAAAGTCTTCTGAATTAAATCAGTTGGTATATTTCAAGAATGTGTTGACCTCACAATGGAAGCCAGGAGATGTGCTATGTTGGGGAAGGGTTTTGTTCTTATTTCAACAGGAAAAGAAAAGTTAAGGATACTATCAAAATTAATAAAGATTCGGTTTAAAAAGAGAAATCTCTTGAATAAGAGAAATGATGGCAAATCCACAGAGGTAACAACCAATCAGGTTACTACCTCATAAAGGTTGGGACAGGGTTCTATTCTTGTTTTTGCAGGAAAATACTCATGTTCAAAATGTCAAAAGAATCTGGACATCTAAATACCTAAAGAGAAAAAGATAATTATCTAGATAGGATCACGAAGCAAAGAAAATTATCACTTATGAGGACCAGTCATCCGAGGGTAAGAATCTCTAAATAATGACTAGAATAATAGTCGTGACTCACTTAAAAATCAAAGCTGGCTTTGGAGTTGGAAAATGGTTCTCTTCTTCTTAAAATCCAAGCATGTTGTTAAAATAAAAATTCAGAGTTTCTGTCTAATGTCAGGAGCCATGTTATGGGACGGAAAGAAGAAAGAATTTTTTAGAAAAAAATTGCTTTGAATTTTCCTTCAGTAACATTTGAAAATTCTAGGAAGAAGATGGGACCCCACAACAACTGCACCTGGTTGATATGATGTCATGATGTTGATAGCGCTACTATAAGACCTATTTTGGGTACCAACTTCTCAGGGTGGTTCCAACTTGGTTAGTTGAAATGCTGTACTTTTTTTTTTTTTTACAACGTTCTTGCCAGGACTCCAAATAGGAACCGTAGAAAAACTCTATCTAATACTCAGAGACTATTTACAACTATACCCCAGGCAATAATCTTGAAACTTAACCATCATTTTATTTTCAAAGGATCACATAGAAAGAACATCACCCCATTGACAGCTGGAAGTAATTGTAGAAGACAACATCTCCCTTTTCACCAAGGTTTGTTCTCAGGTTTAGGGACATCATTTAGCAGTTGATTACAATTGCTATAGGGTTAGGGGTTGGGGGAAATTTTGTAAGTTCAGGGATCTCTTTGAAAAAAGGGGGGAAACTGGATAGAATAATAGATAAGTGTGAGTTTACTCACACTTATAATAGTGAATAATAGAGTGAATAATTGTGAGCTATTATATAAAGGCATTTATGTTGGTATAGACTCTTGTATATTGATAAAAACTTAAATTATATTGAATATGTTCCTATTTTATCTACAATATTTGCATGCTTCGGCAAAGTTATTTTGTCATATTGTATGTGTGTATGCTTCTACCTTTGTAATACATTTGAAGTCATACATTCTTAGAGTAAAAAAATCACTGACTTTTCTACTCATTTGTGGAAAGCAACCTATAGTCTTGCCTTCTTTGGGGGTTCCCATGTAACACTATTTACCAACATATAAATTATATGCAAACCAATCTGATACAGTACTTCAACACAATCCTAGTACAGGAAGCTTTATTTGGTTACATGAGAATGGCCTGATGGGGCTCTGTCTGTCTAAGTTCTTAGCCATTTCATTTTGATCCAATTCATATACTCATCATTTAAGAAGCTTCTAATGTGTTAGGCTTCCATACTATCTTTTAAATGATGCTTAGTTTTTGTTGTCTCTTACTATATTAGCTCCATCAATTCCTTTTCTTTCTCCCTCCCTACTTGAGCATCTCATTTCATCTTACCACTCCTTAAATTTATCCATAACTACCTGTTGTGTGAGTGTATCCTTTTGTTTTGTCCTGCCCAGCTATCTTATGCCCAAAATAACCACATAGAAACTATATTCATTTAAATACTGTCTAGCCCATTATCTCTAGCCTCTTATTGGCTAACTCTCACATATTTGTTTAACCCATCTCCATTAATGTGTATTGCCACTTGACTGTGGTTTATCGGCATGAGTCTAATCAGTGTCCGTCTCGGGCAGGAGAACAACGGCATCTAACACACTGCCCTTCTTCCCAGCATCCAGTTCTATCTTCCCTGCCTATCTAAGTTTTTCCCTTTCAAAAGGCCAAGGCAGTTTCTTTATTCAACCAATGAAAGCAACACAAATGCAGGAGGACCTCCTACACTAACTAGCCACCCAATTTTCCCAGTTCTCTTACTCTAACCTAGTCTCTGTGGTTTGACAGACTGTAGGTTGGTTGGCCTTTATTTAACAGATAATAACCACATATAAGAGAATGCATAGTAAATTTGTCTTTGGGGGTCTGGAATACCTCACTTAAAATGATTATTTTTTCTAATTGTAGTTACGAACCTGAGAATTTCATTATTTTTAATGGATGAGTAGTGTGTAGAGACACCATATTTTCTTTATCCTTTGTTTGTTGAAGGACATTTAGGTTGTTTTCAATTTCTGGCTGTTATTTTTAGAAAATCCATACTCACTACTGAGCAAGTGTTTCTGTGGTAGGATGGAGTGTCACACTGGACCATGATGTAGATCAATTCTCAGATTCCTGAGAAAAACATCACACTAATTTCCGTAGGAGTATTATAAGTCTGCAGTCTCCCTAGCAATGAATGAATCTTCCCTTTGCTATATCCTCACCAGCATGTGTTGTTGCTTGTTTTATTGATCTTAGCTATTCTGACAAGTGTATTCTCAAATCTCAAAGAAGTTTTGATTTGCATTTCCAAAAAGGCTAAGTATGTTGAACAATTTTTATAAAGTGTTTCTCAATGATTTGGGTTTCTTCTCTTGAGTTTTTTCTTTGGATATGTACCCCACTTTTATTTGCTTCCTTTTAAATGTCTAACTTTTGAGTCTTCATATATTTTGGATATTAACCTCCTACCAGATTTGTATATGCTATTTTTTTTCTAAATTGTAGGCCAGCGATGGTGAATGCTGTCCTTCAGAACCTTTGTAGTTTTTGAGGTCCCATTTACTTTTAACATTATTGTTGGCCATACAGAGCTTTGTTCAGAAAGTCTTTCTCCAGTGTCACTGTGTTTAGGGCCATTCCTCACATATTGTTCTATCATATTTAGTGTATCTCTTTTATTGTTGAGTAAATTGATCCATTTGGAGTTGATTTTTGTATAAAAGGATTAGTGTAGATCTATTTGCCTTCTTAAACATCCAGTTTTATCCTCACTATTTCTCGAAGAGGCTGTTTTTCTTTTTAATGTGTGTTTCTGGCTTCTTTAGAAAAGTTAGGTGTCCATATGTCCATATGTGTATAGATTTATGTTTAGGTTTTAATTCAATTCCTTTGAACATCATGATTTTTGTGATTTTAATTGTGATTTTTTTTGTGATGACAATGTGTTGTCTGGTTGGAAATTATTTCAGGGTCCT
The DNA here is from genome assembly GCF_982192425.1 of Myodes glareolus. Taxonomy (NCBI): domain Eukaryota; kingdom Metazoa; phylum Chordata; class Mammalia; order Rodentia; family Cricetidae; genus Myodes; species Myodes glareolus. The sequence continues at coordinate 70,406,277 of NC_142037.1, read as the reverse complement.
GAAAAATGAAGATACTGGAGTTTATGGGCAAATATTTTCTAGGTATCGGATACAGATGCATTGCAATAGGAATGGTCTCTGGGGCAGGATGGTAACAAAGTTCACAGGATGTAATTCTACCAGGAACTGTTTAATTCACAAAGAAATGGTGCTGAGAGAGGACACAGCACAATGCCTGCTATCTTTCTAGGAATAGAAATGGAGGGATAGACTTGGAGTAATGAAGGAAGAGGTAAAGATCTGCAGTTTACCTATCTGCTTGACTGCCCAAAGTGGTATTTGCTTGCTCATGGGAGTGCCTATGGAATTTGGGTGCTGACAAAATGCAATGAATGGGGAAAGGAATTTGGATGGAAAGATCTTCATAACCTACTGGAGAAGAAGGCATAGAGCAAAATACATAGCAGATTGTCTGCAGCAGAGATAGAAATGACAATGGAGCCTTGAATTTTGGGTTCTGATGGAAATTTGAAGATATGCAGTTAGTCTACTTGTTTTCCTGACTAGAGTGAACAACATCAATTAATTATCAGGCACTACAAGGTAAAAAGGAACATTGGAAATAGCCTTTTATATTTAAGGCCTATGGTACCTATAGTACATCACTGGCCAGCATCCTTGGTAACCCATCTCTAGCTATCATTTTCTTTTATTTGCTTGCTGTGTTATCTAGTTGGAACATTCTTACCCCATTATGGAGAAACTTTATCCTGGTCTCTGTATCTGTCTTTCCGTCTCTTTCTTTACATACTCTATATAGTTACACAGTGTGAGTGTGTGTGCATGTGTGTGTGTGTTTGTTTTAGAAAGGTTTTACACTGGCAATTTTATATACAACTTTTCAAATGTGGTAGCTAGACCTCTCCAAATCACCTCTTTAATCTGTCTCCTATCTCCTCATTCATTTAAACTATCTCCTTTCCACACTTGTCCTGTAACAGTTTAAAGCACTGCATTCTATCTTTCTTCCATTCAAAGCCATCTACCATCATGGCATTTTACTAATTTCCTGTCCTCCACTAGCTAGGAAATCTATTTATTTGTGCAATACAAATACAAATGAGTGAGAGAAGTGTAGCAAGTCCTTCTGTGTTTTGGAATACCTCAGAGTATTAAGATCAATGTATTAATCTGTGAATTTAATAATAATGAGTGAATAATACTCCATTATATCAATATGCCACAGTTTCTTTGTTCATTCATCTATTTGTGGGTATCTAGTTTCCCTACTTCAAAGCTTTTATGGACTTAAAGTTATGAAAAAGCAGTCATAGCCCTATTGTAAGGTTTATTGATCAGTGCAGAATAAGGAGCAATAAGACTTCAAAAGTCAACAAAAGTGGTTAACTAGAAGGAAACAGCATTTTTCAGCATTGCAGGACAGCTCCACAGAACTCTCAGCAGATGTGACATCAGGCACAGTCTTAGATCACAGGTCACACAATATTCAAGCACAAAAAGGTGAAACTTCCTTGCAGACCCGAGTCTAGGTAAGGTGCTTATAGCAGCTAATAGTGCCTAGAGGAATGAGAGTCAGTCTTTCTACAAGGAGTGACATTTGGAATGTTGATCTTTCTTCAGCAAAGTCCACAAACTCAAAAATGTATTACTGCACAAACTGTATTTATGGCTTTAAGGAAAAAAATACAGAGTGCATTTTGTGTGGAAGGGATGGGGAGATAGATCGTGAAGAAAATGTTGGTAAATATGATCAGATATATTCTAAAATATTCTCAAAGAAATAAGAAAAGTTATAAAAAAAGTATATTGATAAATATTTATTTTATGTCCTCTGTGCTATTTGCTCTTTTAAAAATTTTTCATTTAAGATTGAAATACAATACAGATTTAATTGATAGGTAAAAGTGATATATGTTATGAATATTATATGCAGCATAACATACTCAGGGTAATATGATTGCCACTCCACAGAACATTTAGTAAGACTATGCAAAATCCTTTCTGGTCTTTATTTGAAATCCACAATGGATTATAATTAGCTCTAGTCATCAGTCTCTGTAATTAAACATCATTGTCTTTTAAAATTCCAATGTAAAGACTGATCCAAATCATCTCATCTTCCATTCACACTGACATTTCCCCATGTTTTAGTAATCATTGTTCTGTAATTTTCTATCATAATAATTATTCTTAAGATTATACATATAACTCTTGTGATTTCTTTCTGTATGTGGCTCTGTTTCACATGACATTACACATTCAGCCTTACTGTATATTGTTTTAAGTGTTTTACTTTTTGATGTGATTCCTCTTACAATGTACAGTATTACATTTTCTTTATTTATCAGTTGGAGGACATTGAGTTTAAACTACATGCTTTAGCTATTTCAACATTTTCACTAGGGTGCTTTGTATCATTTTCATTCTGAAAGTATTCAAAATAAATATCATTTGAATTGGAGAACCCTAATTAATCACTTCCTGTGATTTGTCTCACCTAATTTTTATAACACAGTTATAACCTCTTTAAAATTCACTGTTTCTTAGTGTTCTGACACATATATTATTTGAGTATGCAGCAACAAAGCTGTTTTTTCTGCAATAGATCGAATTTAATGCTAGTGATTACCTTCACCTGATATCGTCAAATACATTGGTATGTACTTCTGCAGTCTATTTATAACAGTGTTTTATATTCAAAATATTCCCTGGAAATATATATATATATATATATATGTATGTATATATATATATATATTCTCATAATTTAATGAAAGACATTTAACAACAAGAAATGATTTAATTGTTTACTAATATCCATTTATCTCCTTAATTATCATTTATGACTCTTTAACTTTATGGGAAACTGTTATGGTTAAGTAGGTCAACAATATCATATGCCCATGAAAATGATTCTTGAATGATAGTGTTTCTATTATGATTCAGTATACTAATAAAATTAATTACACATTGTTGCTATACATGGGTAAATTTTTCTGATTTCTAAATAATTAGTAGTGCACAAGTAGAAAATTTATCTCTCGTGATTACTTTTTATAGCAAGAAGTTATAACATCAACAATACTATCAAATTTCATCTACCAGTTTTTATTGACCAGCTTTTTTTCAAAATCACAAAAAGAAAGGAAGAAAGAAATGAAAAAAATTCCTCAGTATTTCAAGATGAGAAAAATATTTCCCTCAGATTCCTGAACTAAATTAGGAGGTATTGAGTCACAGTGCAAATAGCAATATTAAATAATAGCATAATCAAAGGCAAAATTAGCTAGTTCCATTTCCAGTCAAGTTTATTGCACAACCACATTTAGGTTTAATACACTGATGCTTTCAGTAGAAATGCATTCAGAGATCATCTGTTTTCTGCATAATTCTAACCACTAAATAGAGTGAACACAAATTTGAATGAGAACAGGGAAGATTTGCAGGGAAAAAAGGAAAGGAGCAATGATGTAATTATATTACAATTTTAAAATTATTTAAATCTATTTTATGTGTATGTTTGTTACGCCTATGAAACACATATGTATCTGAGCCATTTCTTCATGTTAGGAGAGTATTTAGATACTCTGGGATAAGAAGAAAAAACACACTACCATAAGTTGCCATGTGAGTGCTTGGAATTAAATTCAGTTCTGTGGAAGAACAGGGAGTGTACTCAACTGCTGAGCCATCCTCACCAGCTCTTAGCCACAATTACCAGTATTTTAAAATAACTCGCAGTCACATGTAGTTAACTAGGCTGGGACTGTTAAGGACCTTCAAGATTAAACATAACCTAAATTAAATGAAATATATTACTGATATTTTCTTTTATGGATAATTTGCATTATCTCTTTCTGTGTACATGTATTTGTCAGTTATTTTTTATTTACTATGATTTTCTTAAGTTTATTTGGACAAATGAGCAGTAAACAACTCACAGAGTAAAATTAACTTTTCAAAGCTCATGTAAGCGTAGATATATGAAATAAACGTTTAGACCCTTGTCTTTCTCAGTAACATAAATATTTTTTAATATAAATATTTTTGCATGACTAGAATATACAGAACAAACACATGGGGAAATAAACTACAGGGTATGTAAATCGTGTAGTCTTAGAAGTATTAAATATAATATTCTAAAAGTTCCAAAATTAAAAAAATATACATACTCATTGTTAACCACTTGTTTGTTTTCTGAGATTGTAGAAAAATTACTTCGAAAAATTCTAGAAATAGCTTGATTCTCAGAATAGGGATTTGCTACTTTATTAAAATTTTATTTATTTTTAAATCATCATATAAATTAAATGCTTTTTCTTGTTTGCTATCATTATATCCAAACACAGAATAAAAACTTCCAAAATCCATTGTGTTAGATTTCAGGTCTTCATTTCTTAATTATTGATTCATTTCAGCTTATAGTGCTTTGGCCACTCTTGCTAATTTTCTCATGAGGAAGACAATAAAACCCATCAGGAAAGCACCAGATTTGCTATTATTCAACAATCAATTCAATTGTTTAAAATGACCAATAACATTCTATCTTGTAAGGGTGTTTATATACACTTAGATTCCTTAATACTTTCTTTCTTCCCTGTTATATGTCCTGCAAATTTTCTATTATATTCACATCTTAAAATCTTTGACCTAGAAACAAATTTAAGGTATCAAAGAACAAATTCTCTTGTGCACACATCATTCCTAAGATTAAAGTCTATCAGCAGAAAATATATTTCATTTATAAATCTCTCCAGCTCTCTATTCATGGCATTCACACAGACTTCAGTATCTTTTTAATGGCTAGAAGAGAAAAACTATCAGACTCTTCATAGAGACCTGGAAATTTGCATAAGAAGCAAATCAGATGCCTTTGTGGCATTAGAGCCTAAATTAAGCTGACTTTTAGCGAGATGTCTACTTTGATCTGCCGTCAGTTTTCAAGTGAAAGATTGCACAGTACGTAACTGGGTCAACTCTGGGGCACTCTTGGGAACTCTCCTTTCTTTTTCTGTGCCCTACATGGATAAACTGTAAGTTCTCCATTCTCTATTTATATCTCGGAGTTTTCAAAGTATTTCTAAAAAGATAATGATGAAATAAAATTGGAAAATTGTATAAATTTTGTGATTTGTTAAAAATAACTTTAGATCACTAATTAAGATTTTATTTTCTACTTACTTGGTCAGGTTATATTTTGTATGTGGAGGGTACAAGATGAAGTTAGCATAATATTTTAAAAGTATCAAAAAACAGAATTGCAAAAACATACAACAAGCAATCAAAAATAAATAAATCCAAAAGAAGTTAACTATAACAATTCTGTACCTTATAATACAAATCAATGAATCAGGAAACTGCTTCTGTTTGGTTTCTCACACTCAGAACTCAGACTTTGCATTGGCAATTTCTCTGATAGTTCCAATGTAATGTTATGCCCACTCTAACAGTCTTCATACTTAAGCCTAAAGAAACTTGTTCTTCTCTAAGTTCTCTTGGTCATGATATATATCAGCAATGGAATAGTAAGTAATACAGTATTCTCATTTCTTTTTCCTTTACTTATACATGGAGAATGTAATATAGCATAAATGGGATGTTAATTGCCAATTTTCTTTTCTACTGTTGTTTCTTTTGAGTAATATTAAAAGTTGAATTAGCAGAAATAATGAAGTCTTTATTCAACATCCATATTGTTTAAAACTATATTTAGAAATCTTGGTGCAATGCTTTTTAGGGGGGTCTTATAAAAAAAAAAAGATGTGTCTCCTTATTGTAACTTAAGGAACTCAGAAAACTGGGGAAATGGAAAATGGAAATGCATTGAATTTTGAAGACAGCCTGAGTTACTAATTGTACACCTCAGTGTTGACCGCAAAATGAACTAGTGTATGAATAAAACAAAATAGGATAAAAAGAAAATCATAACAGATGGATTAAGCATACCAGCAAAAATCCTTTACTTTTCTCCTTTGAATATTTAGTATCTCTGAAAATACTATATCAAATATTAGTGTGATCATTTAATTAGCTGATATAAGATTCATATGATTAATATAATGGATAAAATTTAATTTAGCATAATTTAAGTTCACAAGGAGAAATCATTCAAAAGGCCTTAGGAAAAATGTAGAATATTTCCATTCCAGTTTTCATATTAAGATGTAGATTTAGTTTAATTCTAGTTTAATTCTTATTTTTCTTGAGTATGAGAAACAGAAATCACACACACACACACACACACACACACACACACACACACACACACACACACGAGACAGGGAAGCTGAGAGGGAGAGGCAAATGTTCCCAAAGCATGAAAATGAAAAAAAAATGCATTTAAAAATTTTATTATCTAAAAACATAATAGTAAGTAAGAAAATGAATTATACCAAATGAAAAACAAATTTTGCTTTGCCTTTATGCACATATTTCATGAGTATAAAATCAGCAATAGTCAATTTAGTTTATATAACAACAAACATACACATGTAGACGTCAGGATAGTAATTAAATCAGAAGCTGATATTTTGTTATATTGACCCACCTATCAACAAACAAAGAAGCATTTCAATTTCCACTGTTGTAGTATCATGATTTTAATTTTGAAAATTCTATAGTATTCCTATGTATTATCTTACATCGTGAATTTTAAAAAGGTAAACTTTCTATGCGTAAAGTCTCTAAGGATAGTTACTTGTCAGTCACGTTCGGTGGGTGTTTCTCCAACTTCTACTTCCCTAACCCAAATTGGGCTTTTTTTCCCTCCTTTGGAAGCAAATGCAATAATTTAATTCTAAGTTATTCGAAACTGATGGGAAAATATCAGTGCTGCCTCTCATACAGAATCTCGGAGAAGAAAGAACTGAAATGTAGTGACAACTTTGTTAACTGAAATCAACTTACTTTGCCAACTCTTCCCGGTATGGACGAGAGTCCTGACGTGAAAGACATGATTGCCAGTGTAGCCACAAGACCCTGAGTGAACATTGTTTCATGGCTCATGTGCTCAGTGATCAACACCTCGATTGATGATAAAATTCCTTCTGTGCAGATATGGCTAACCGTGGAGCATATTCTTCCAACATTGGTTGCACAAGTATCCAAGAATTTTGAAGTCAGGCTCTTTTTATATGAATTTTAATGTTGAAAGAATTGCATATGTGAGTACAATATTTACATCACTTCCTTACTCCTCTCTTGCACTCCAATTTCCTCTGTTCACATTCTTACTCACTCTGTAGTTCCAGACCTCATCTAAAATTTTCTTCACATGCAGATATGTACTACACACTACCAACTTGTCCAGTTTAGTGTTGTTCTTATGTGCATTGTATAGAACTCACCGCATGAGATGATATAATGTGTTTGAGGACATATTCCTGGAAAGCTGAATCTCACTTCCTAAGCAGGTTTGGTTATCAATAGTAATTATGACCTGGATGTTCTCATCCCTAATTCACCATTTCCATCACAATCCCTGCACTTATATTGATCAGGGAACATAGCTGAAGTGCCAGATGATCAGAAATCTTACCAGTTGTCTTCTGGCCTTGACAGAAAAGCTGCACCCAGTGGGTTTCAGCAATTTAATTTTCTTCATAAAGTGCTTCCTATTCGCACAACCAGTTCATGCAGCAATGTGGGTAGGGGAAATTCACAAGGCTTCACTATTAGATCAAAAAAAAAAAAAGGTCAGTTTTTTTACTTCACAACCTTTTGCTCCTTACTAACTGGTTTTTGATTCCCTGTAGCATGAGGGGCCGGCTTGTTGGGGTTTCTGTCCCGCCCAGTATCCCACAACTGGCATACCCCAAGGAAAATCACACACAGAACTCCATAAGATTATAAAGATTATAAACTGATTGCCCCACTAGGTCAGGTTACTTATTAGTTCTTATGACTTATTTTAACCCATTATTTTCATCTATGTTAGCCATACAGCTCAGTACCTTTCTCAGCTGGGCAAGTTACATGCAGCCTCTTCGGTGATCTGCGCAGGAATCACTGAGGGAGCTTTTGCTTCCAGAATACTCCCAGTCTCTTTGCTCCACCCCTACTTCCTGTCTGGCTTTCCCGCCTATACTACCTGCCTGGCCAATCAGCGTTTTATTAAAATATGATTGACAGATACAGACAATTCTCCCACACCATTTCCCTCTTTTTTATTTTAAACAAAGGAAAATATCCATAGTCCATTTGTTGGGAATGTGGGCATAGTATTTCAGGCTACTTCCTGCTGGTTGGGGGTGCTGATAATCTTATGGTGACCTAAAGAAAATTTAGAGTTATGATCAAGTCCTGACTGGAGTATCCTGTGAGTCTTGATCATCTCAGGCAGCAGTCTCGAATCTGTTCTGGATGTAGAACTCTGTCATCTGGGCCATCTGTTCCTATCGGAGATTTCTCAGGTGGTCTTCCTTTATCGTACCTGATTTTTCTTAACTCAGAATGAATCCAGAGCCTCTCATTTTCTGTGGAAACAAAAGCAAAATCTCTTCTCCAAAGTAGCATACCTTTTGACTTCAATTTTGAAGCCAAGGTATTTTCAAAATACCTATCTTGGTTTAATTCAGCAGCATTTATAAACAAAAGTCTTTTAGCAGCTGTTGCTCCTTCCTCAACATTCAAACAATTCAAAGAGAGCATAATAGCATACAGTATCAAGATTCTCTGTGTATTTTCCATCTTTACGCGGCTTTATTTCAACCTCTATTTCTTTTAATTTTACTTTTAACTTTTGACTTTTTGAGACAGGTTCTCTGTATATATCTTTGTCCTGGAATAACTCTGTAGACCAGGCTATCCTTGAACTCACAGAGATTCCTCTGTCTCTGCCTCACCAGTGTTGGGCTCAAAGGTGTATGCTACCACACCTTGAACTCACAGAAATCTGTCTGTCTCTGTCTCCCAGGCATTGGGATTAAGGTGTGCACTACCACACCTTGAAGTCACAGAGGTCAATCTACATCTGCCCCTTGAAGTCACAAAGGTCAATATACCTTTGCCTCCCAGGCATTGGGATTAAAGGTGTGTAACACCACACCCTATTTGTCCCTTTCTTTCCTTTTTACTTTTAATGACTTTAGTCTTTAGCCTGCATATCTTTTTAACACACTTGTAAACCATTTAGAGGTTTTCTTCCTCTTTGAATCTCTCTTTACTGTATATCTCTCTTTTTCTGACCACACAAGTCTTCAATGGGGAGGACTAAAGCCGTAGCTTTGACAGTTAGATCCAGCCCATTCCTTAGCTTTCCAGCCTCATGGCTGAGATACCAGCCAGAGCTGTGTTCACTGCCACAACTCTATGGCGTTTCAAGGTCCTTGCCAGCAAGCAAACTGCACCATTCTGCTCACAGACCACACTCAATAGGACTGCCTGCCTGAAAGTGTCAGAGATTGCCCTGGCAGGACGGCCCAGAAAGCCAGCATTTTAAAATGGTGCAGCTTTTTTCCTGCTATGGCCAAAAACTGAAAAGCATGCGTTCAGCTTTTCATCAACACCGTTTAAGGGTTTCGTGGCAGGACCTCTTAATGAGCTGCAGGATTTTGCAGCTAAAGCTGAGTCAGGAAGCCTCTCTTAGATGAGAGCACTTGCTTGCCTCTAGCAAGCAGAGCATACCCAAGAAATTGCTGCTACCAAGAAAACATGCTTTACTCTATTCCTTCTCGAGTTTTCTCAGGCTTTCTGTGGATTCAGTTATCCACGTCTGGGAGCCATATGTAGCATGAGGGGCCGGATTGTTGGGGTTTTTGTTCCGCCTGGTACCCCACAACTGGTATACCCCAAGGAAAATCACACACAGGACTCCATAAGATTATAAACTGATTGGCCCACTAGGTCAGGTTACTTATTAGTTCTTATGACTTATCTTAACCCATTATTTTGATCTATCTTAGCCATACAGCTCAGTACCTTTCTCAGCTGGGCAAGTTACATGCTGCCTCTTCGGTGGGTCTGCGAGGAATCACTGAGGGAGCTTCTGCTTCCAGAATACGCCCAGTCTCTTTGCTCCACCCCTACTTCCTGTCTGGCTTTCCCGCTTATGCTGTCTGCCTGGCCAATCAGCATTTTATTAAAATATGATTGACAGATACAGACAATTCTCCCACACCAATTCCCTAAGAAAATGTATCAGAAAAATAATAACACAATTTTAGCTCCAATATAAATGCATTTAGTTTTCTGATATTTTCACCCATTTAATTTGAAAGTAAGACATGAGGTAGGAGGTAGGAAACAACAATTCAACTCCTGCATCTGGCAGTAAAGTAGGTATCTCAAATTCTGCACATCAAATAGGAAACAAGGGATCTCTGCATGAAAGAACAAAGCCTAAGAGTACTGAAACTGGCCTCTCCATGATTTCCTTTGCATTCCTCCCACAGCCTCTTTCTTGATTTCTTGTATCAAACATTGACTGCATTAGTGACAAAGCTTTCAGTCCTTCAACAGAACTGTGCAATTTAAATGTTAATCTCAAGTTTAGTGAGATGATTGGCACCTCTTAGGTGCAAAGCATATATTTATTAACTCTTAAAATTAGAAAATCCTCCTTGTGTCAATTAGTTACCGAGAAAGACATAAAATTTTCTTGGTCCTGACTCATACTTCTATATTTATTTTGGAAGTGTGCTTCTCATATATATTTAAGAGGGTAACAGTTCTATAAGAATTTTTTAGTTTTATTTTTCCTAGGAATAGCAAAAATGGCTTGAAGGGTAAATTTGAGGACCTCCTCCTTACCTCTGCAAGGTATTTTATAAAAATATGTACATTTTCCCAAATACTTTGTAGATTTGAACTTGGAAAAGGTGTACAATTATATAGAAAACAATGAATTTTAAAATAAGTGGAAACAAATGTCTATAAAGATTGCTAAGGATTAGGAAAAAACAACAGCAAATACATAGATGATAACTGTGTGAATGTTATAGTGTGCAAGAGTAGATATGAACTTTTAAAGATCAGAGAACAATTTCACATGTCACTGTGTGTTTTCAACCTTCTTGATTCAAAGTCTCATTTCTATCAGTGGATATACTAGTCTATCAAACCTGAGTCTCCATGGATTTCCCTGTATCTGCTTTCTGTTCTGTCTAGGAACACTGGGATTGCAGGTTTTTCTATATATACATTTATACAGGTTCTCTCAGTTTATAAGAGTTGAACAAGATGTCCTTTACCCACTGACTCACCTCTCTAGCACACCAGTGTTTTCTTAAACTTCAGTGTCTTGAATAAAAGTAAATGTTTAATTCTTTTATTTAAGCCACAAATTTAAAAACACTTCTCTAAATCTGGCACTTCTCTAAATCTGCAAGTTTATTTTATCTGGGATTATCTGCAATCCATGACTTCCTTTATAAACCTTTAAATTGCATTATTTTTATTGCTATTTATTGAATGAACCTGTTAATTTATCTAAAGCAAATATTATTGATACCATAAGTAGCTAATTCTTGGTAAATGTTATTATGTCCATGTTGCTTTTTGAAATTCAGTTTAATACACAAACATATACCCGCACACATTGGGGCACCTGATATTTGGTAAAGTAGCCAAAATATACATTAGAAAAAAGTCATCATTTTCAACAAATGGCGAGAGTCAGTCTGGGTGACTCTATATATAAGAATCAAAGTAGATTTATACTATCACCCTGCACAAAACCATAACTTGAAATGACTCAACAATATTAGTATTAAAACCAATTATGCTGAACCTGGTAAAAGAAAAAGTGGAGTAAAGCCTTAAACTCATTAAACTTAAAGTCACTCACATAGAAACGGACTTTCCAAACAGGACATGTATAGCACAGGCACAAAGATAAACAGTAAATTGGATCTTATGAAACTGTAAAACCACTGCATGTCGCCAGACGTCATTTGAACAAATTAGCAACCTACAGAATGGGCAATGACTTTTATCAACTGCATATTTAATAGAGAGCTAGTCTCCAAAATATGTAAAGATCTCAGAACTTGATATCAACAGCCACATATTCCAATTTTAAAACTGGATATAGATATAAACAGAGAATTCTCAAAAGAGGACACTGAAATTCATGAGAAACGCTTTTAAAATGTCCAACATGTTTAGCAATCAGGAAAATACAAATCAAAGCTACTTTGAGATTCTGTCTTAATACTGCCATAATGGCTAAAATCCATAACAAATGACAGATTGTGAGGACCAGGATTTGGAGTAAGGTAAACATCCATCGACTGCTGTTTGGAGTAAAATATGTACAATTACTATTGAAATACTATTGAAAACCCACATCAATCTGCCCCAGCCATACAACTGTTACCCTGAGTCAGAGGGCCTAGTTTTTTTCCTCTCCTGGTTCTCTTGCTCTCAGGCCAGATTTGAGAAGTTTCCATTAGCTCAAGTCGGCTGTTTCCATGGGTATCCCCATCATCCTCTTGATGATTTTGCTCTTATTTTCACTTCTCACTCTCTCCAACTGGACTTTAGAAGCTCAGCCCTTTCTTCTACTACACACACACACACACACACACACACACACACACACATATTTATGAATATACAAATACAACTCTCTCAGTCTGGATAATCATATTGCATGTAAATGCCGTGCACCATGCCCCATGTCTTCACTCTATGCGCTAGAATCCAGTTCGCGAGCTTCGGGCAAGGGGCTGGAGGTTGAGGAAACACACACAGAGATAGACAGATACACGGACCTCCAATCACTGGTACCAAAAGCCCTCTTTAATAGCACCATGAAGGCTTAAATACCCTGCAGTCAATGGCCAACAGGTGAAAATGCCGTCCTCTGATCCTGTAGGCTAGGCACAGCTTCAAGTAACTTCAATTAGAATACTCTAGTAGGGAAGAGCAGCTGAAGGCCAGGACTCAATTAGTCCCATCATCTCCCCCCTAAATTTTTTATAAAACAGAAGACCCTCCTGTCTTTAGGTCATCTCAGAAGAGTAAACCCTTACCCGTCTTTGGGAGGCCCCTTCCCTGTCTTAGGCGGGCTCTCTTCTGCAGAAGTTGCCCGGTTATGGAGGAGTCTTCATTGTTGGTGCAGTATTTGCAACCAAACCTGGAGTACATTCAAGTTGCTTGCCAAAAGGCTCAGAAGGACTTGCTAAGTGACCATATGCTGCATTCTCATGAGTTGTCTGATCTTCCACCGGATTCAGAGATGAATGCCCATGGCAACAAGCGTTAAGATTGCCAGCAATAGGGACCCAATCACTACAGGACCCAGCCTTCCATTTGGGCTATGGTATTCTACCAACCCTTTGGCTAAAACAGTTACAATCTGGTGTGCTAATTGTAACATTTCAGGGGCTATTCAAGTAACCATTGAGTTGTTTCACCACATAATAGGCATTAGCAATATTAACAGATGTCACACAAATGGAATGATAAAAGTGTGAACAAGACATTTGTTGTACAAGTCATAAGTCCACCTGCTCCTACAATAGGGCAGTCTCTTGATTTAAATTCGAAAGTCCCAATTTAATGTGTACATGCAGGGCATTCTGAGTCTGGAGAGCATCGTTGACTTGTCTCGCCAGTTTATCCACGGTGTCCAACACCAACGATGTTTGTGCCATTGTCAGTCCTGCAACCATGGCTGCAGCAGCAGACACCGTGATGACAGCAACCAAAGCAGCTGTCTCTCCAAAATCTCGTTTCTCTCAGTACAGGGTCATCTTAATCTGCATAGCCTTTTTGGTAATTGGCAGCGGTATGATGGCTGGTACCCGAACCAACAAGACCGCACTGGAGTGGTCGTCCCAGCAGTCGCTCAGGCCACAGTTCCTGAAAGAGCAACCAAGAATATCTTTTCCCCCAAAGGTGCTATTTTATACTACAAAAAGAAAAGGAAAAAAGAAAGAAAACTAAAACAAACACGGGATTTAATAGTGCCTGGGCTCTCAGAGAAATGTTCCAAAAAACAAAAATAGGAACTTGTATAGGATTCCTTTAAAGTAATATTCATAGCCCCAAAAATGTAACAAAACATAAAGCATTCACAAAGGAAAAGGTTTGATTAATAGAAGCCTGTTCTATCACCATATTTCTTAAAGCAGTTCCAGTTGTATTGTTTGAGGAATAAAAAGATAAAAAGAAAGAACTATCTTGGCTCACTGGTCAGTACAAGGGGGTTCCTTACCAGGCTTCACACAGTGCTTTCTGCTTGATTGGGACTCACCAGGAGGCTCATCAAGAGAATGACAGGTGTCATTCTCAGGCTCATCACAGGATCCTTTCACATCATTTTCCACAGCCCAAACAAAAACAAAAAGAAAAAGAAAAAAAGACTTAAAAGTAAAATAATAAGAAAATATCATATATAATCTAATCACAAGAATGTTAACATTATTCTATTGATATAAATAATAATATTAAAAATAATCAGTGAAGGTATATTAGAATGTTTAAAAATGAGACACTTTTGATGGATCTATCAGAAAAAATCCATACTATCTAGATATCTATCAAAATAAATTCCAAAATATTACTAAATTCATAAATGTAAATCTGCTTCGGCATAAACTGGTATTTGTTTGATGAGCTATTAATGCATCATATATGCATTAATATATAATAAACAATAAAGGATTTGAGATGTACAGCATAAAGTCTTATCTAAATTAACATTCCTGTAAGAAGTATAATATAAATGTTCCTCCAAACCATATATTGTACACACAAGTAAGCTGTAGTTGACATAAATTTCATAGTGGTATTGTGTGTCTTTAACCCAAGCACTTGGGAGACACAGGCGGGCAGATTTCTGAGGTTGAGGTTAGTCTCATCTACAGAATAGGATCCAGGAAAGCCCCTGACTCACTGTCACACAGAGAAACGCTGCCTCAAAAAAACAAAACAAAACAAAAAAAAAAAAGGAGAGCCATTTTAGGGTTTGCAAGAGACTTGATTCTGGAGGGGTTCCCAGGCCCAAGGAGAGGTCCCCAGATTGTACTCTGGGCAGCAGAGGAGAAGGTGCCTGAACTGGCCTTGGGCCATAACCATACTGACGAATATTTTGCATGTCACCACAGAACCTTCATATGTCGATGGATGGAGATAGAGACAGAGACACATATTGGAACACTGGACTTAACTCCCTAGGTCCAAATGAGAAGCAGAGGGAGGGAGATCGTGAGCAAGGAAAGCAAAATCAGAGGGGGCCTTCATCCGACGATGGATGGAGATAGAGATGGAGACCCACATTGGAGCACTGGAAGTCAGGACCACGAAGGGTGCGTTCACCCACTGATATAAGGGGACTGATCGAATTAGAGCTCACCAAGGCCAGCTGGACTGGGACTGAACGAGCATTTGATTAAACCGGATTCTCTGAATGTGGCTGATATGGGGGCTGGCTGAGAAGCCATTGACAATGGCACTGGGTCTTGTTTCGTCTGCATGGACTGGCTTTTTGGGATCCTGGCCTGTTTGAATGCTCACCTTCCTAGACCTGGAGGGAGGTGGGAGGAACTTGAATTCCCCACAGAACAAAAAACCCTGACTGCTCTTGGGAATGGTGAGGGAGGAGGAGAGGGAGTGGGGGGAGCGGGAGGGTATTGGGAGGAGGGGAGGAAGTGGAAAGAGTGTTTTTGGATACTTGAATAAACAAAAGAGAGAGAGAGAGAGAGAGAGAGAGAGAGAGAGAGAGAGAGAGAGAGAAATGATAAGTGGAGAGACAAAAATAAAAATAAAGCCTCTTTCCCTCTCTCTCTATATATATATACTTACATACATACAATACATACATATATATGTATGTATATTTTATTTTGAAAATACTATATACCTTTTTCTCTGATAAGCATACAATTAAATTAGAAATTATTCAGAATATGTATAAAGTTATTAGATACAAGGCTAAGTGTCATTAGCCTTTCTTCTCTAATTCTTCCTGCTCAGGAACCTGTTCCCAGGAAAGGTAATGAGGTGGGGCTGCAATCTTAGTCCTTTTGGTTGAAATCTATAGGCAAGCACAGTAATCATTTACTACATTATATACTACACTGTTTCTTTAAACAGAAATGTCATCTCACTTTTCATCAAGTAAATCACTTTTGTAGATATAATTATTTAATGGTAAGGAACTACCATTAGAACTAGAAGGATGCATTATGAATCCAATGCATCCAAAACTAGAAGGATGCATTATGAATATAACTTAAAAGAGAGTTTGATTTTTATTATTCCTTTAAAATTAATTATTTCATCTGAACAGAATATTCAGTTCTAATCACAGTGACAATTAAAATCGTTTTAAATAAAATAATAACCTATTTATTCTCCATTTATAGATCTTATTCATTAATTACTTATTGAATTAATTAGTGCTTGGATTTTGTCAGGGTAATGAACCAAATAGTGATAAATAGCACAATTAAAATTATTATAAAAATATTTTCTATTATGTCTATAAAATGGAGAAATTTAAAGATTATTCATTTTTAATTTAAATCCTTACTTATGTGTTAAAATATATTTCTAAATTCACATTTATTTTCTTTTTAAATCACAAAGCCATCCCAACAACTTATTTAGCCACTATATTTTTGAGAAAAACCCATAGTGCATTTCAGTATCCTAGCATTTATGAGATTCTCATTTAACTGCCAAAATTTTAGTACGATGTCCTCCAACTCAATGTGAGATTAAATGAAATGAAAATTTCCTCTCAATTCACAGGAAATCCTGTGTTTAATTATAATAGCGATGTGTGAAATTACTTTCACAGAAGAGGCTAGCTGGGCCTTGTTTGCCAGTGCTGCTGACCATTCCAACTGAACAGCTTCCATTTGAACACAATGAGCCATGATTACTGCCAGACATCAACTCAACCTCATGTGGGCCATACCACCATGGTTTGTTTAATGGAAGAGATAAGATAGGATTTATTTAATCAGATTCATGAGGACCTCTACAACTGATGAATAATTAATATGATTATTCATTTGAAAAACATATGATTTGAAAAGCACATTCTTGCTTTTTATACTTTTAATGTTTTAAAAAGCATTTTAAGGTCTAAATTTCATAGTTTAAATAGGTATAACTTAGGGAAAGCATTCTGTGGAACTGGGGCATAAAATAGGGGAGAGGAGTAGAAAAATCTTCAAATCTATGTAGTAGAAATCAAAAGGAATATTTCATAGAAGAAACTGTTGAATATCACATGACAGAAAAAGCTTACTACTGAAGGGAAGGAGGAAAATGGATAAAGAGAAAAAGAGGAGGGATTTGAAAGCAAAAAACACAGAGATATTTAGGGTATTTTCAATTATTTAATTTTAAATGAGTAACTTCCAAATATCCTAGTGTTACCTGGTAAAGCAGATAAGGCACTAAGATAAAAATGTCTTTTGCAATTTTCATTATCCTGGTAACTGATGGGCTACTTACCAATAGTAAGATTATAACACCAAGCATGGCATGATAATAAAAGTTAAATGTGAAGAGTAGATATGTAAAACCTATTAGCCTAAACCTGCAGGGATGATGAAAAGACAAGTTTGGTATAAGATTTTCTATGTAAAATGGTTACATCTATTATTGGTGATATATGATTGTTTTAAAATATCCTAAATGGAAGTGTTTGGATAACAGAGAAATTCTAATTTTTCTACTGCTTTTACTTACAGTCAAAGCTTTTGTCTGTATAGTGATAGGTAATCAATTATATTAAGGATGTGTAAAAAAGTTTTTCTTTATTGATGGAATAAGTGTCTTAGTCCTTAAAATGTCCAGTAATAGATAAGATAAGTAGGAGAAACATTTTTTACCTATCTGAAGGATGGGAAAGGTAAGGTCAAGTATCAAAAGCTGTGAGTGGAGGGAGAGTTTATTTTCTTTTTTCAAGATGGAGTGTGAATTTTTCAGTTTCCTATGCACACATACCTACTTTATCCAGCACTATTTGCTACAAATATTGTTCAATATGGTTTCTGGAATTTGTAACAAAATCAGGACTTTTGTGGTGTGAGACCAATTCTGAGTTTTCTATTTTATCAGATTATTTTGTTTGAATGGCTCTGCACTTCTTGAGGTAAGAAAATAGGTTATACCCAGTGTCATTCATTTTTGTTCAAGATTTTATAGAAACTATGTGGTCCTTTATAGGTTGCAATGAAGATTTGATTCTGTTTCTTCTCACTATGTGATGAATGCCATTGTAATTTTGAAGAGCGTGTTTTGATGTTATTGCACCTAATGGAACAAATAAGGATATTCACATAGAGAAAATTTAAAATAGATCCATATCTTTTACCAGGTACATAAATTGAATAAAAATGTAGTAAAACACTTAATGCAAAGTTTCACTCTAAAAACAAAATAAGGAGAACAATTTAAAATGCAGATATAAACAAGAACTTTCTAAAAAATATCCCAGTGACTTCTAAAAGTTTATCATGGAGTAATAACTGGGATGAAATAACATCAAAAAACTCTTTCAATGATGAGTTCAGTGATAACAAAGTGTACAAAATGTAAGGAAAACCCTGTGAGCCATGTATCTTACAAAAAAATCATCTTAAATGCATAGTTTATTGAGAATATTCTAAATGAGCCAATCAATGAGTGAAGGAACCAAAAACTTGTTAAAATTAGAAGTAATAGGGCTAAAGTACATATAAGTGTTCAACATTCTTACATATCAGGGAAATGAAAATTTAAAATGGTGACATCCACTCCACCTCAGTTAGAATGACAACATTTGGTGAGTTGCAAGTACTGAGCCTTTATACAATGTTAATCAGAATGTAACGTAGGTCAGCCATTATAAAAATTATTATGTTAATTCCTTGATAAACTGATATTTTGATATATTTTTCTATATAATAAAATTCCATATATAATATGTACTATTATATATCTTATATATTAAATATCTTGTTATAATAATGAAATAATATTAGGAAAACCTGGGAAGAATTACATTACAATGATGTTATCTAAACTCAAGTGATGATATCATCTAGTGTTTTCAACAGAAAAATGTGTAAGGAAAATGAGGTATGTGTGTTCATATGAATGAACTTTACTCTAACCTAAAATAGAAAATTATGTTATTTTCAAGTAAATTGTCATTTTAAAGGAAAGAAACAAAAAACCACCTAAATAGCAACATCATAGTTCAGCTATACTGACTTCCTATGAAGGTTTATCTTGGGTACCTCAGTATAACAAAAGGACTAAGAAAATTTCTAATCTAAGATGTGAGGAACAAGTTCACAAATATGCTATTTAAATCATATTTTTTTATTCTTCTTGTGTTGTAAATATGTTAGCTTATATACAGACATAAACAAGGGCAATACTTTTTCAAGATATGGTTTCTCTGTAAGAATCATAACTGTCCTGTAACTTGCTCTGTAGACTAGGCTACCCTTGAACACACAGAGATCCACCAAGCTCTGAACAAAGGCAATATTTGAAGCTTAAATTTCTCAGGGACAAAAGTAGATAAGAACTGTCCCAAATGACATCGTCGGCATCTTTGTGGACTCGGTGAGCCATGGCTAGATGGACTCCCACACAATGCTAACTGGCAATAAGTCTGATTTTGGAGGCTTTAAATTCTAAGACGGGAGAAGGAGAGTTGGTGTTTGATATTATATTTCTAGATTAAAATCCTGTATTAATAAACTGAGGTGAGGGTAGGTATAGGGAGTTAATAGCATTTATAGGCTTAGAGCAGGTGGCAACTGAGGTTAACATTTTCCCAAATTGGCTGTGGATGAATCAAACAAGCTTGAACATGCCTTACCTCTATCTTTGAAGGTCCCCAAATTGATTTATTTGAAAAACTTCTCTTCTAATTGTCCTGCCAAATAAAAGACAATTGCAGTGAGTTGGATTCTAAGTTTATCTCAGGGAACAAAGCAGAGGTAATCTAATTGATTATAGGAAACACATCTAGAACATGCAAATTAGTCAGAATATACTTAAGACATTGCTATTTGACACAGAATATTTTCAAAATTAGTCATCATACATTCTTTCCTTCTGTGCTTATCTTGTTCTATTCCTTAAGACGTACTACATCTATTGCTGTCTTTATTAAAAACTGAGCAGATTATACTGAATGTATTTAGGAGTGTGTGTGTGTATGTGTGCATGTGTGAAAACAAATGAAAATAAATCCTGTGACTTTGAAAGATAACAAGGAAGAGATATGAAGGAGGTTTTGAGGGAGGAAAGAAAATGGGGGAATTATTTAATTATATTATTATTTCAAAAATTAAAAAAAAATAAAAAGGGAATGTGTTACAGCATTTCTGTTTATTTCATCTGTCTGTTCTTCAGTTAAAAACTGGCAGAAATGTTATTCAGCTGGCCAGAATCTAACAGCGAACCTTGAGGGATCAAAGAGAAAGGGAAAGAACGACCAGAAGAAAAGAGGCAGAAAAGATTTTCTGTATTTTACATGCTGGAAGCAAGTACTGACCAGTGTTCACAGTGGTTTAATGTTGCTCAGATTGCTTTTATATTTGTGCACAGGTTTTGTTTTATAATAAACTGTAAAAGAAATCATTATCTTTTGGCCCCTTACATTGGGTGCCAGGTAAAGTTTTTGCCTAATTATTTTTTATAAATAAAAATATTGGTGTAAGAACCTTAATGATCGGAGAAACTTCAGAGAAGTCACTAACGACCTCCTGTCTCTCTTCCATCCTCCATTCAAAGGATTCTTTCTCAGCACCACCATAGAACTACCTTTCTCCCATCTACCTACAACCCTCCAAAACCTCTGTGCTTAATTTTGGACAACTAGTGGCTAACTTTGCCCTCTGACTCAAAGAAAATTTCATTGTCAGGATGCATTCAAAATATCACACAACAGGAATGTGCATTATTCAGTTACAAATTTTGGAGTTAAACAATTGTTGTATTTCCCAATTCATTCTATTATTTACTGATTGTAGAGTACTTCACTGAACTATGGTGAGTAACATGACTTAAACAAATATTGATTAGTTCTAAAAATCTTAGGCCTTGCTGAGGAAGAGGTTAATTTTTGTTTTACTTCCTACTTTGAAATATGTCCTGTCATACTTTTACTGAATAAAATAACAACACAACAAGCGCTAATGAGTATTTCTTCATTAATCTCCTTAATCAAAGATATTCAGCATAGGCATATCTTACTAAAAATAGAAAAGTAGGAGCAGAGACAGTCTCCCAATACAAAAAAATCTATAGATACCTACTTAATTTCAATATAATTAATATAATTATTTATATGAATCAATACATCTTGGAATTATTTCTTAATTATACAGCTACTTTTTCTTCTTTCTGATTTTTGTTTGTTTTTGTAATTTTGTCATTCAATACTATGAAGTATATAGTTTTCAGTTTTGCAAATTTATATGATTTTTTTCATTTTGTGTTCATAATTATTTAAAAGTACTCAAATTTAATATTGTGCTATTTTATACAGACAAGGTATATTAGAACAATTTACAACTATTTCTACTTTTTATTTTATTTTAAGGTATAGCAGACATGAACTTACTATAAATTATATGGTGTTTGACTTTTTAATCTCATAGAACTTAGGTTTTAATTAATGTTTTTTAGATGTTGGAAAAAATGAATTCTTAATTTCACTATGTCAGTCATTTCCCTAATGTGACAGTTAGTAATCCAATGTATGCACTCGTATATTACCATTACCACATATTATATTTTCTTTTTATCTTTTATTGACTTATTTTGTGTTGCGTATTATCCTTGATTTTGTATGAAAGTAAAGTCATTTACTCTTTGACATTTATGTACAGTTACAATCCTTTGTTGAATTTGTTTTGAACCAGAAACTCATTGAAAAGATGGGTGTTATGGCTGCTCCCCAACACTAGTGTACTTTAAACTGTATAGTTCTCTCCATGTGGTTCTTCTTGAAAATTCTCTTTGCTTAATTGAACTCTTGTTCATGCTAATGTTAATTATCTCAAAACTTTAATATGCATCTTTTTTATTTACTTATTTATTTATTTATTTATTAAAAATTTCCATCTACTCCCCGCCTCCCTTTTCCCTCCCTCTCCCACCTCCCCCTCCCTCTCTAGTCCTAAGAGCAGTCAGGGTTCCCTGCCCCATGGGAAGTCCAAGGTCCTCCCCCCTCCATCCAGGTCTATAAAGGTGAGCATCCAAACAAACCATATGCATCTTAAGATTTAGAAAAAGACGTTCAATTGGTGTGTACTGTTCCAAGACTGCCTTAATGTCTGAATTATATTTGGTATTCTGTATTTCCATATTTATTTTAGAACTTTTTCACATGTTCTTGGAAATGCCTGCTATGAATTTGATTGCATTTTTACTATATTTATAAAAATATTGGATTTTTTTTAACTTTCTAATATTCATGTTTCAAGGAAATATGGAATATAAGTCAGTTATTCAGCAACTAGTCACAGATTTTAAGTGGTGAAGATCTTAGATAGCTTTTATAGAGTTGCTTTTAATTATTCTGAAATAGAACATTATCAAATTTAAATTTAAATTGCAATTTTTAATGTTTATGATTATTTTATAAGAGTAAAATGGGATTTAAGTAGTGATCTTATATTCAGTAAACCTGCCATTTTCTAATGTTCTCAGTAAATTGTAAATATCACTAAGTTTTCTCATTTGATTTTCCATTGAGCAATCACAAATCTTTAATAATTTTCAAATATGCATTAACATACATAATAATATACATAAACAGCATGAGGGCAAACAGTCCAACAACAGGTGCTTCCAGAGTATGGAGTATTGGCTCTCACATTCATTTTAATACAAGTAGATGGAAATCTCAGAACAAGAATAGCAATGGTTCAGTCTTGGTTGAACGCTAAATGGCTGAAATTTTTAGGAGAATTTCTGGGATAGGCTCACATTAAAGGATTTATGTAGAATTTATGTAGAATCAGATCAGATGTGTACAGATGAAGAACTGCAGCAGCAACAGACAATGAAAGCTATAAAGATTGGATGTGCTGCTTGGCTTCTGGTTTCTTCCACATTTCTTTTCTGTTTTTGCCTTTTCATTGATTAAAAGGTTCTGCCTATATTCTGACCTTGTCTTCCTCTCTCAGTTGCTGCTTTTCCACTCAGATATTTCACAGATGTGCCCAGAAGTTTGCTTCAATAATCTTTCATGCATCTTGCAACTCAATCATTATTTGCCATCATACCCCTGCGATCTTTCTCTTGAAACTACCTGCATTTCAGTCCGTCTCTCCTCATGTCATCTCATGTCTCATAATCTCAGGTACATTGATCTCTCATTTCATCTGTCTCATCAGGTCACTTGCATAACTATCCTCTACCTTGATATTTGTCTATCTTCTGATTTTTCTCTGGTTTCTCCATAATTTAACATTAGAAAAATGTTAAATCCAAATTGCACATAGTATTTTCTTCAAAAGATCTTCAGTGTCATCTTTTAGTTTTTTTTTTCTTTGAAAGTTTTGAACAGTCATCTGTCCCTTATCAAGGCCTTATATATGGTGAAATAGGATATTTCAACTTTCAACTTTTACTAATTGAAATTTATTAATCAATGTAAAATTAATCTTACCACTAATGCACAGAATGCTAAGGAAAATTTTAAGCAACCATCATGTATCATACAGTATTTCATGGGTCAAGCTTGTAATTCTAATTATTGTTGACTTATACAAAATACAGATGCCACCACACTGCTCCCTCAAACTAGCAAATCTACTTGGAAGTTGAGTTTTCAAGAACTATAACTGATGTGATGAATGCTCTACTTGGAAAGAGAGATGGGTTCAGAAATTAATATATAACTACATGTGACTACGTTAAAGTTTGATATTACTTTG
Organism: Myodes glareolus; assembly: GCF_982192425.1. NCBI lineage: Eukaryota > Metazoa > Chordata > Mammalia > Rodentia > Cricetidae > Myodes > Myodes glareolus. The sequence goes on along the minus strand of NC_142037.1, from coordinate 70,382,461 downwards.
GTATGCCCATACACATATACTTCATATATTTTATCATTTCTCAAACTTTTCTATTGACAGAGCAATAACATGCATGACTTCCTTGTGTGCATTGCCATTTTATTAATGAATTTTAAATGCAGGAATGTAGATATAAAGATGGAAATTGAAAAAGAGATAGAGAACAAGGAGAGAGACAACAAATTCCACTGTTCGATTTTTTAATAAATAAAGGCCAATCAAATGTCAAAAGCTAAAGCACTTGTTAATGCAAGATTTAAGCTAATGAAAAATTTGAAGAACACTTAATTTTTAGTTGTGGAAAGATAAGAATCAGGGAAGGGTGCAATATGAAACAAGGAGGAACAGAAAAAATATAATCAAGAGAATTTCAATAAATGATTGAATTACAATTGATATAATGCTAAAGATGGAGTCTAATTATACACACAAAGGAAAATAATAAGGATTTTGCTTATGTAAACACCTCTCTGCTATTTAGCTCTGCAGTATTTTAAAAGTACCCTTTTAATATAGCATATTTTTATGTCCAAAAGAATTAGTGAAATAACAGTTTTATTAATATGATTTTGAGTAGGCTGCTGTAAAAATGAGGTATAGTATCTTGGATTTTTTCTGTAATGAAGAAAGTCTGTTTATTTGAGTTAGTGTGTACTAAGAAAAATGTTATTATATTAAGTAGTAAAAATACTGCTGCTGCTGCTTACTGAATTTCTTGGTTGTTATTCTTATTCATACTTGAAGTAGTTCATAAGTTAATTGAAACAGAGACCAATTATTAGCAACTTTAATTTATACCAAACTATAGACTTCTCTTGACATACTCTCTTTGATGAGATATAAAAAAAGTGTACTTGACATTTTGCCACAGAAAGTTAATTGCTCTCCAGTTCCAATTAGGATGACACATAATTTGAATTGAATTGCCTAATATGTTGTTCTAAAATTAAAAAAGAACAAGACATATACCCTAAAGTGACCATGATTTAGCAATACGGTGTGTTAGTCTTTACAAAGAGCAAAAGCCCAACTTTTCTTTTCACTTCTACTGGTGTGGAAAGGGTAAATTATCAATTTCTTCTGATGACACATTACAAGGAGTGTCCTGAAGTGTAATGTTGAGTATCATTAACATTAGAGAAGCTGCTCAATGAGAGATTATTAGTAGTAGGCTTCAACACTTAGAAATATTATCACAAAATATATAATAAAGAACAGGAAAATCATATAATCAAATATTACATATTAAATAAAAAGCAATATAAAATTCATTCATTTTGATTTACAGTAACATTAAATTATGTAGATATAATATATGTGGAGAACAGCAACAAAATAATAAATTACTGTCAGCAACTGCAAAGATATATACAAACATATATGACACAACAGTAACAAACCAGGTCTTAAATCACTTGTGAAATACTAAAGTGAAACACTCATACAGTTATACTTTATGTCTGAACATACTAAGCAGAGCAAAATAATATGTGCTCTTAACCACAAACCTAAGAAAGTAACAGTAAAGCCCATAGAATTTCCATAATAAATCTTTTCTGTTTGTAAACTTTTAGCTGATAAAATTAAGGTAAGCAAATGATCGCTTTACATAAACAGAGCCACATGTATATATAGATCCATATACTGTTCTTATAGAAACAACAATTTTCAGAGATGTTTTCATAAAAGTGGGAGGAAGAGGCTCAAGAAGGCGGCCATCTTGGAGACTTTAAGTCATAGGAAGTGAAGAGCCTATGATAGAAGCTCTGCTTATGAGAAGCCAATGAAAAGCATGAGAGAATGAGAAGTTTCCCAGTGCACCCCCCCCCCCCGCTTATTAAACACAGAACTGGTGCTCTTTTTGCTAAACACATGACAAAGAATTTTTTTATGGGTTACAAGAACTATGGAAATTCCTCCAAAATAATTAAGCCACTAAGAATAATAACAAAAATATATTGGAATTTATAGGAAAAATATAGAATGTATGTGCAATTTAAATTTAGATGATAACATTTAACATCAATTTTGTTCAATGCTTCAGAAAACATGGAAAAAGAAATTGTAGGCACTGACATTAAGAAAAACAATGGAAAAATACTATGCTATGTTTTGTATTTGTTTCTTGTTGTGCTTCAGCTTACACATGAATATCTCCCTTTACAATAATCATGAGTTAATAACCATAGAAAATATCAGGTATCATCATAGGAGTCTGAGTGTATGTTTACACAAATGTATGTGAACAGTAGAATAGAGCTTGATTTCTAATTTGTTTGATGTCTAATATAATGAATTGAAGAAGCATAAAAATTACTTAAATATATTTCTGTTTAAACTTTATTAAGAAATAATCATTTGTTTATAGTAACCTTGCTGAAAGATTTATTTTTTAAAGCATTAAGTAATTATGTGCCCAAATTGTTAAAGAAAGAATTTTTCTTGAAAAGAATCAATTAGTTGGGTGACCTTTCAATAACTTCCTTTGCGTTTTGTTTTAGACTTTAATTCTATCCTCCTACTAGAAGATTAATGCATATTTAGGGAGTTAAATACATAAAATTGGCCTTATTGGCAGAGAAGTAAAAAAAAATGCAGTCAGGTATTAGCATAAAGAGAAAAGAAAGAGCAGAAAAAATCCATTAACATTAACAGGAGAGATTTTACTAACATTTAGGCATATGCTTCAATCCCAATGGACTCATTTCACTCAAATGTCACCATCATAAAACCACCCTGGCACAGTGTCTGCTGTGTGGAAGCAGGCTGCCTTGGATCTGAGCTGAATGAACTCCTCCACAAGTGAAGAGTTCTAGCCATCTTTGTTAGAATGAGGAACAATGTAATAGAAATAATTGATCACTACAAATGCAGCTTCTGTAATTAGGTACACACACTTACTAAATGCTTTTATTTTCTTCAATGACAGTCCATAAATAGTATCTTTTCTTATTTCACAATAATCTCTATATTGAGAACAGTACCAACAATTTATCTGTTTACATGGGACACCATTAGGGTGTAAAATCCCACAGGTAATCATATTAAATATACAGCATTAAACATATTTTGCGATGCTTAAACAGCAAGTGTTGCCTACAAATAAACTCTGTAAAGAGTAGAGTTAAACAGAAAAGCAGATGTTTGAGCAGGGAAACGCTTAAGCATAATTAAGTAATGATACCCTAGAAAACAGGAGATAATCAAAGGATAAGAGCAGAACATAAATTATATATATATATATATATATGGCACATACATATACGTATATATATATATATATGGCAAGAATCAGAGTATTTGCAAGGAAACATAAGGGTGGGGTGATGAATAAATAAAAGCCATGAAATCGCTCAGAATTTTCTAAACCCATCAAGCAATGAACAGAATATTTGGCAAACTCCAGGGAGAAGGCCTTCCCTGACAAATAATGCTTTGGTCAGACTGCTTTGTGTACATAGGCTTCCACATTGATCCCTGAAAATTTTAATGCCATTTCACACGGTTATAGACCTGTACTAGTATTCCCATCTATGTTAATATAATGATATATAATGTTTTATATGGGTATGCACATAAAGGATAACACCAGGAAATTCATATCAAGAAGCTTTCATGTCATCCCACTCTGACAACCCTTCCTATTTCTTTCTGCAATTGCTTATATCCTATTTGTTTTTAAGTGCTCAGTAAATAAGTACCTTGCTGAACTTATCAGTTATTCTTTCTTAATGTCAAATATTCCCTAAACATGGCAACATTTATGAAATTAGCCAGATACAAACCCAGAGGTATTTATTTTCAAATTACTCTCATGTAAAACTAGAAAGTAAAAATACCAATTTCTAGATAACAATTGAATTAAAAGCATTCATCAAAGAAACTGAGAAGAGAAATGTCTTCATAAAGTCTATCCCAAGATTGCAATTTTTGATAAAACTAAACCACTGCTTGGGGAGTTGAAATACGTATGATTGATCTCTGTGTGCAACGTGGGGAATATATTTTAATGACTGGAAACCGATACTGCTTATCTAAAACAATTTTCTTTGTAAGTAAAGAAAAGTTTCTCTTTGTCAGTTTAAGAAAATATTTAACTGTATTTTCTGTATTCATTTATTATTATCTTGTAATATGCTGCTTCAGAGTATGCTTGCTAGTCTGGAAAGATGTCTTTGATAATCCCTTTCAGAGTTATGGAGAGAAATATTTAATTAAAAACTACATATAAACAATCTGCCTGTCAATACTTGGTGTGTACTATTGAGAAAGCTTATAATGAGGTTTTATTGGAAGAAGACATTGCAACATTGCCTTCCCAAGCCATCCACACCTGTATTCTTCTCTGTCTTCAATACATACTTTTTTTAAACATTAATGTAAGAGATAAATGCATGAAAAGTTTACCCCCTAAGTCTTTTCTTTTGATCAGTTTTATTTCATTCCAAGTCTCTCTCTCTCTCTCTCTCTCTCTCTCTCTCTCTCTCTCTTTCTCTCTCTCTCTCTCTGACCAATTCATAGTCATTCTGAATTAGTAAGGATACAGCTCCTATCTCAATTTCAGGATTAAAGCAAAACTGAAATCTTCATCATATAATATTGATATATTTTTCTTATAATTCTTGATCATATTTAATACACTTTTGTGATCCAGTGTTCACTAAGGTAACATGCTGACACAAGCCTTAAATGAACTATTTCCCTTTAGAAATAGTGTATTCTGATTGTTGGGAGATTGAGAAGTATGGCAAAATCGTCATTTCAGCAGCATTCTCCCACTGTAGGCTCTGGATTTTTTTTTATTATTATTACATTAATTGAATGGACATCACTGCCAATTCAATACTTGAAAATGTTATCGCTTCTGGGATAAACACTGCAAATGATTATGAGTGAGAACTGCGTTCCCACAGGCCATTGTTTGTAGGCAGCTGTTGCTAGTTCAGTGGAGCATTCAAAATATTGTTTTGATGCATTTCCATATTTGCTTACGTCCTGTGGTTTTGGGTGCTGGACACTCTAATGCTTCCATTACTAGCACATGTCTGAGTTGAGGAGTCAAAAACAAAGCCATCAGCAATGTGTCTGTCACACATATGAAATCCTCATCACTTACCTTGGGTCCATATCGCATTTCCATGCAATATAACATTATACACTGAATGCCTATGATATGTTATCCAAAGCTACTTTAATCCACAATACAAGTTTTCTTCCTGTTTTCTAATTGTGGGTTCTAGTTATCTTTTCTTAATTATAGCTTTTGAAATGTATTTATTACTTGCATGTGTGAGTATTTGATGCACATTCCATAACACAAATATAGAAGTCAGAGAACGTCTTTGTGGAGTTGCTTCACTCCCCTCATTTTTATGTACTCTTCTAATTTCATTTCTGTTGCTGTGATAAAGATTGTTTTAAAAAAGCAATTTAGAAAGGAAGGGTTTATTTGGTAGCCAATTTCAATTTATAGCCCACAATTACACTGAATTTGAAACAGGAATTTAAACAGCTATTCACTTCAAAGCTACACAAGAATAAAAACAATAAACACACCCTCTTTACATCCCCACTCTGTTAGCTTTCTCCTCTTTTATACTGTCCAGGATCTCCAATTTTGAGGATCATGTAATCCCAAGTAGTTCATCTGCATCAGTCAACAAATAAGACAATCCCATATAGGCATGCACATAGAATATTATTTCTATCAAGACAATCCCTGTTAAGACTCTCTTCCAAAGTGCTGTAGGAAGCATTTGTTGCTATTGAAGAGAACAAGGCTCTTGTTTCCAGCTCCTATGTGGTGACTGATAACCACCTACAGTCATGGTTCCTGGGAGCAGATTCCCTCTTACATCCTCCATAATCACTAGGTCACATGATACACATTCATGTATACAAAGAAACACTAGTAAACACAAACAAATAAATAAGTTACTATTTGAGACTTCCTTCTTAAATATAGCAGAAGAATGAATCCTCTAAGAGTAAACAAGCATGTCTTCATTCCTTATTATCCTATTCTGATGTCTTTGCTTCATCTTATTTTATTCGCTTTCATTTAAATATTATCCCTCAGATGCCTGTTTGTTTTCTAATTAGAAATGGTAAGGATGTTAATTCAGATAGGGGAATCGAGATATTGTAATCAGGATATATTGTATGAATTAAGTTTGAAAATCCATCAAAGTTCCATTGGTATCATTGTCTATGCATTGTAAAATTGGGAAATGAAAACTGGAAATGATTTTAGGTTATTTATAAAAGTTTTTTTTAAAAAGTGGTATAGATAAAAGGTCTTGTTCTGCCTTTTTGCTATGCCATCATAGGTAATGGAATATGGCAATCAAGTAAAATTATTCTTAAGATTATTAGTACAATTTTGATTTTCCAAATTCACCTTAACAAATCCACGTTTTTAAAAAATCTACTTCATAACTCACATTATAAACTCATTTATTAAGGTAATTCATGATGCTCTAAACAAATTCCTTCATGCTTTGATTACTATTTTAAGATTTTTTTATCATGAAATACAGTAGTGGGTCATGTCTTTGTATTCATTTGCAGCCATTCCATTTTGAAATGGGTTATTTTTAATATTCTCACATGACTTGCGTCACTATTGAGCTGGTGCATCTTGGTTATTGGTAACAATTATTGGTAAAGGGATGTGTATTCAGGTTGAACTTTACATATTCCATAATGTGAAGATCTAAGTAGGCACAAGTTCAAATCCTCCATGTTCAATGATTTGTGTAGGTGTTCTCTTCAGCAAAAGGACATTATCAAAAGTCTGTGGAGAGAAATTAATATCTTTGAAATAGACAAGGTTGTCTTGGGCTTCCATGAAACCTTTTGCCAACAGCTTAATTAGGAGACCATGGCCTGGGTGCTCCTCTCTTCGTTCCATCTCCCCATTTGATCCTTCCATTCCAGTCCCACCTAATCGTGAATAACCAATGATATTTTGCCTTCCAAAGGAGATTCATCCCTCCCACTTATTTCTGTACTCTACACCTAATCTCTGTATTTATGCAGATTGGGTATCCTGCTTATTGAGGACATCACAGCTTACATCCACATACAAAGAAGACAATCAGTATTCTTTCTGGCACTCGGTTACCTCACTCAGGTAATTTCCCCCCCTAATCCATCAACTTCACAGCAAATTTTATACTTTTATTTTTAATGTTGAATAATATTCTTTCACATTAATGTACTACATTATTTCTATCAACTCTTTCGCTGTCAGATATCTATGCCCTTTCCAGTGTCTGACTTTGATGCATGGAACAGCAAAATTCATGGCGAAAAGAATAAGAGCAAGTTCCAGTAAAGTTCACTATATTTTAAATATCATACTCCATTTCCCTAGGTATAAATCATCTAAAACTGTTTAATTTGCCATATCCATTGTGAACCTTAAGTATGTAGGTTTTTATTGAAAAAGAAAGTAGAGAAAAAGAGCACTGGCCTCTTCATAGGCACTGGTGACCTGCAAACCTGAAAAAAATGTGTCTTGCCAATTACAGACTCTTTATAATTGGGACATTTTCCCATTTTAATGATTCATTATTTTATCTAAGATGCAGAAATACCTGACTTGAAGTACTGGTGTGAGGAATGGAGGGAATTCCTGGCAATATCCTCAGCTGCACTTCCAGGCTGAGCGAGTTTAAGACACGCATCTTTGTGCAGTTGTTTGTTTTATTTAGATGCTCCTCCACCTTGAAAACTGCTCACATTTTCATTGTCACTCGAAGCTAATTTAATAATACAAGTATAAGTTAAGAGGATCCTCTTTAACAGCTGTTTCCATTTTCAGCATAACTAATTATGAAAGATCATGAATAATATTGCTAGTCAGAAGGCAGTCTGCTAACTCTGCTCCACATATGCCGTGGTGCCTGATCACTTTTATGTATTCAGTGTTAGGAAGACAGCTGTGAGGATTGCTGACTTTTTTTTTCTTGGAGCTAATTTTTCTTTTTAAAGCAAGTTAATTTTCCAAAGGCTTAAGTACCTTAAAAATAGAGGGTTTAAGACGCATTTACTCTACTGGACTGAATGTAAGAGCAAATACACCCTGTGTTCTTTTATGGTTTGTTTTGTAAGTTTTAAAGAAATTATTCTAGAATTCAATAGATTGAAAAAATCATTTTGAATTCTTATGTTAGTAAAGAATCAAAGACTTTAATATAATTACTCTTAATATAATGAAAAATATATTAGAAACAAGAATAATAGTGATGTTTTATTTTAATCTTTAAGATTATAATGTAATTGCAATACTTCTCTTTTCCTTCTTCCTCCCTCCATAAACCATAACACATAGCATTCCATATATTCCATCAAATTTTTCAAAAATTGTTAATATACATGTATAAAATTATTTGTGTATTTGTGTATAACTCCTAAATATAATGTGTTCAGGCTTTGATACATGTTTAAATGTATAGCAACCAAATGGAATGATAGCATTGCTAGTCACCTTACATTTATGACAATTTAAAATTGGTATTTTTATTCACTAATTTTGCAGTCCTATGTATTTATAATGTTTAAACTAAGAAACAGAATTTTGTTATATTTTGTAATGTATTTCTTTAGTGTTTCAAATTTTCATAATTGTTTCAAAAAGAGGCTATTTTTGCTGTCATTACATCTATTCATTACTGCCACAACTGTTTCTAATGTACTTTTCACATAATTTCTGTACAAAGTGTATTTCACAGTTAATTTTTTGTTTATTTTATTATTTTCTATGGAAAGGCATAAAAAGGTAGATTTCTTAATGCAAATTTTAGATATGCATATCATTTCCTTATTTAACTTTAAAACACCCAGCATACAAATTGAATATTGATATTGACAGGAAATATTGCTTTTATTGAACATTTTGAAAAATTGATAAGCCTACTAACACTGCTTTAATTAGAGCATGCAAATTTTGTTTACTGATTCATTATTTATGCCTACTACAGACTTACACAGTCTTATTTCAATTGTGAAAAGTACATTTAACAATTTATCAACATATATTTTCTTCTAGTTTTAACTATGCAATCCTATGTAATTAACTTAGAGCATGACCTTGAGTGGTGCAGCTCTGAAAACCATTCTTCGTGCATAGTAGAAAATTTATAATTATTGGACAATAAATTATCATTGCCTTCTCCCTCTCGATCTTGTAGCACAACATCCTATCAAGTTCTTTTAATAGACCCATTATGTTTGAAACAAGATCATTTACAGACACGTGGGTCTGGGTACAGGTGCAAGACTAGCAGCTTCCAAAATCTTTGCGACCAATCAGATTGTTAATTGGAAGCTCTCTAAACATATTCTTGCTTCTAGATCCCATCGACTTTCCCACTTCCAAGTCCATCTGGATTTGAGCTCCTTCACATATTCCTACAAGCACAGAAGTACTCCATCTTGTTCACTATGTGTAAACCCTGGGAAACTATAAGCCATGAAAAAGCTTTCTTCTTTTAAATTTTCTTGCCAACTATTATGATAAAATTACAAGAAGTAGCTAACACACTCACACTGTGAACATCTCATGTTACAGGGCCCATGTGCCACCTCTCTGTGGTTGATTTGCCTCACCTTCTACAGTGCCATCAAGTTTCATTTCCATCGCAGCAGACTGCCACCTTTACATACTTTCTAAGGTCAGATGATATTGTATCCTGTATATCTTCCATTTTTTTCCTGTTTCTCTGATTATATACCCTGAAACAAAGCAACTGAAGAAGAAAATAACATTTTCTCTCATTGTTAAAGTATTTAGCAAGCGATGCCCAGGAAGCCATGGTGGCAGATGCTTAAGCAAGCTGGTCTGTTTGCATCCAATATCAGGAAGCAGACAACAATGGGGGTTTAAATTCAGGTTCTTTTTTCTTTTATTTATGTTTGTGAGCACAGTCCATGTAATAGCAGTACCCGCAGGTGGTAGGTCAGTTCATCTAGATAATCTCTCCTATGCATGTTCAGAAACTGTCTAATCTGGATAGTAAATGATGAGAATGAATATGTCTGCTAATTAAAATTAGTTTTCTCAAAGTGGAAATATCGGCCATCACAACCTCAACTTTTGTCTGCGTAGCACTCATAGAATTGGTCTTTAAGATACAACTTACTTCTTCTTATCCCTATAAACTCATGTACATCTTAAAATTAAAAATGTATCCAGTACTACATAAAGCTCCCAACTTTTAATTATTTTCCCACTGTTTAAAATTCCTAAGTCAGAGTCCCATTTAAGAATCAGGGTGATCTCTTAAGAGTAAGATTATATAATTTTCAGTTAACTTCTTATAATACACAATGGCATGGAAAAATAATTTCCGTGCAAACAAGAATGCTGGGACATGAAGGGATGATATGATGAGGTCAAACATGAATTAAAAGGAAGAATACAGGCAGGCAGGGAGACTTATGACCAGCGAGTGGCACTGATCAGGTAGCAGAAGATACAATGGAGGGGTAAGTGTGTTCCTGACCACCACACAAGTCCGGTAAGGGAATACACAATCTTCCTACCATCCTTATCTTCCTGGCTATTCCAAAGGGGCGGCTTTCTCCAGCTAAACCCTCTCCTCCTACCCCATCCCAGCTTTCTGCCTGGAACCCCTACCCTTTCTCTCTCCCTTTTCGGGGCTTAAAATCCTTCAACTCAGTCTGTGTGGGCACTGCCAGGACAGGGCAGTGAGTGTAAACGGGAGGGAGTTCCTTTGTTTTAATAGCCTGCCTGCAGCAAGGTAGGACTGCAGGCAAAGTGATTCCTGGATAGCAAGGGGCACCAATCCGGTAGCAGAAGACCCAGCCGAGGGAAGAGCTATTGGAGAACATCTGAAAGAAGAGATGGGCAGGCGCCAAGGCAAGAATTCCTCCAACAATCTGAAAAACAACATGAAAACACCAGATCCCAGTGATCTTACGACAGAAGGACTTGAACACCCTATTCCGGAAGAAGTGGAAAACAGTGTCATTATGAAAGCAATAGAGTCTCTTAAACAGGGTATGAATAACTCACTTAAATAAATAGAAGAGAAATATAACAAAAAGATGGAAGAAATGAGTAAAGAAATGGAAGAGAAATATAACAAAAAGTTTGAAGAAGTGAGTAAATTCGAAAATGAAACCCTAGGAAACCAAGAAAAAACAATCAAACAGGTAATGGAATCAGTTCAAGAATTGAATATTGAAATGGAGGCAATGGAGAAAACACAAACTGAGGGCCGCCTGGATATGGAAAATCTAGGTAAACAAACAGAGACTTCAGGAACAAGCATAACCAATAGAATACAAGAGATAGAAGAACAAATCTCAGATTATGAAGACACCATAGAGAAAATAAATGCTCTGCCCAAAGAAAACACCAAATCCAACAAATTCTCATCACAAAACATTCAGGAAATCTGGGACATAATAAAAAAAACAAATCTAAGAATAATAGGAGTAGAAGAAGGAGAAAAATTGCAGATCAAAGGTCCAGAAAATATATTCAACAAAATTATAGAAGAAAACTTTCCCAAATAAAGAATGATATTCCTATGAAGGTTCAAGAAGCATACAGAAAACCGAATAGACTGGATCAGAAAAAAACATCCCCTCACCATATAATAATGAAAACACAAAGCATTCAGATTAAAGAAAGGATATTAAGAGCTACAAAGGAAAAAGGTAAAGTAACTTATAAAGGTAAACCTATCAGACTTACACCAGACTTCTCTATGGAAACCATGAAAGCCAGAAGGTCCTGGATAGAGGTACTGCAGAAATTAAGAGACCATGGATGCAAGCCCAGACTACTATATGCAGCCAAGCTATTGTTCACTATCAATGGAGAAAACAAAACATTCCAGGATAAAAACAAATTTAAACAATATGTAGCTACAAATCCAGCCATACAGAGAATATTAGAAGGAAAATCACAACCAAAGAAATCCAACATTCCCAACACTGCCTACAATAACTCAGACATCTAGTGACCCTTCACAAGCACAACTCAAAAAAGGAAAACACATACACTCTACTACCCAAAAAATGACCGGAGTCAGCAACCACTGGTCATTAATATAACTTAATATCAATGGACTCAATTCACCTATAAAGAGGCACAGACTTAGAGATTGGATACAAAAACAGGATCCAACATTCTGCTGTTTACAAGAAACACACCTCAACCACAAGATAGACACCTACTCAGAGTAAAGGGTTGGGAAAAGGTTTTCCAAGCAAATGGACCTAAAAAACAAGCGGGTGTGGCCATTCTAATATCTAACAAAATCGACTTCAAACTAAAATCAATCAGAAGAGATGGGGATGGACATTTCATACTCATAACAGGAACAATTCATTAGGAAGAAGTCTCAATCCTGAATATCAATGCCCCTAATATAAAGGCACCCACATATGAAAAAGAAACTCTTCTAGAACTCAAGGCAGTCATCAAACCACACACGCTAATAGTAGGAGACTTCAACACTCCTCTCTCACCAATGGACAGGTCAATCAGACAGAAACCAAACAGAGAATTAAGAGATTTATTGGAGGTATTGAATCAAATGTACTTAACAGACATCTATAGAAAACTCCACCCAAATAGGAAAGAATATACCTTCTTCTCTGGAGTTCATGGAACCTTCTCGAAGATTGACCACATAATCGGTAACAAAGCAAACTTCCACAGATACAAAAAAATATTAGTTACCACCTGTGTCTTGTCAGATCACTATGGATTAAAATTAGAATTCAACAACAATGCTACCCCCAGGAAGTCAACAAACTCATGGAAGTTGAACAGTCAACTACTAAATCACCCCTGGGTCAAGGAAGAAATTAAGAAAGAAATTAAAGTCTTCCTTGAATTTAATGAAAACAAAGACACAACATACTCAAACCTATGGAACACTATGAAAGCAGTGCTAAGAGGAAGGTTCATAGCACTAAGTGCCCAATTAAAGAAAACGGAGAAAGCACACATTGGAGACTTAACAGCACACTTGAAAGCTCTAGAAAAAAAGAAGCTGATTCACCCAGGAGGAGCAGAAGATTAGAAATAATCAAACTGAGGGCTGAAACCAACAAAATAGAAACACAGAAAACAATCCAAAGAATCAATGAAACAAAAAGCTGGTTCTTGGAGAAAATCAACAAGATCGACAAACCCCTATCCAAACTAATCAAACGGCAGAGAGACAACATGCAAATTGATAGGATCAGAAATGAAAAGGGGGTCATAACCACAGACACAGAGGAAATTCAGAGAATCATTAGATCTTACTACGAAAGTTTATATGCCACAAAGTTGGAAAATGTAAAAGAAATGGACTTTTTTTAGATAAGTACCATATTCCAAAGTTGAACCAAGACCTGGTGAAAAATCTAAATAAACCTGTTAGTCGCGAAGAATTAGAAGCTGTTATCAAAAATCTCCCTACCAAAAAAAGCCCAGGACCAGATGGTTTCAATGCAGAATTCTACCAGAACTTCCAGGAAGAGTGATTACCTATACTCCTTAATGTACTCCACAATATAGAAACAGAAGAGTCATTGCCAAATTCCTTTTATGAAGCTACAAATACCCTAATACGAAAACTACACAAAGACACAACCAAGAAAGAGAATTACAGGCCAATCTCACTCATGAACATGGACGCGAAAATTCTCAATAAAATACTGGCAAACCGAATCCAAGAATACATTAGAAAAATTATCCATTATGATCAAGTATGCTTCCTCCCAGAGATGCAGGGCTATTTCAACATACGCAAATCTATCAATATAAATAAACTGAAAGGAAAAAACCATATGATAATTTCATTGGATGCTGAAAATGCATTTGACAAAATTCAACAGCCATTTATGATAAAGGTGTTGGAGAGACTGGGGATACAAGGATCATACCTACATATAATAAAAGCAATATACAGCAAGCCGACAGCTATCATCAAATTGAATGGAGAGAAACTCAAAGCCTTTCCACTAAAATCAGGAACACAACAAGGCTGTCCACTCTCTCCATACCTCTTCAATATAGTGCTTGAAGTTCTTGCAGTAGCAATAAGAAAACACAAGTAGATCAAGGGGATTCGAATTGGAAAGGATGAAGTTAAACTTTCGTTATTTGCAGACGATATGATAGTGTACATAAGCGACCCCAAAAACTCTACCAAAGAACTTCTACAGCTGATAAACACCTTTAGTAATGTGGCAGGATACAAGATCAACTCCAAAAAGTCAGTTGCCCTCCTATACAAAAAGAAGCAGAGAGAGAAATCAGAGTAACAACACCTTTCATGATAGCCACAAATAGCATAACATATCTTGGGATAACTCTGACCAAGGAAGTGAAAGACCTATTTGACAAGAACTTTAAGTCTTTGAAGAAAGAAATTGAGGAGGATACCAGAAAATGGAAAGACCTCCCCTGCTCTTGGATTGGGAGAATCAACATAGTAAAAAAGGCAATTCTACCAAAAGCAATCTATAGATTCAATGCAATCCCCATCAAAATCACATCAAACTTCTTCACAGACCTTGAGAGAACAATAATCAAGTTTATATGGCAAAACAAAAAACCCAGGATAGCCAAAACAATCTTATACAATAAAGGAACTTCTGGAGGCATTACCATCCCTGACTTCAAACTCTATTACAGAGCTACAGTATTGAATACAGCTTGATATTGTCATAAGAACAGAGAAGTCGACCTATGGAATCGAATAGAAGACCCGGATATTAACCCACAAACCTATGAACACCTGATTTTCGACAAGGGAGCTAAAGGTATTCAATGGAAGAAGGAAAGCATCTTTCACAAATGCAATCTTCTACAGGTTGACATAACTGAATGTCAACCTGTAGAAGAATGAAAGTAGATCCATATCTATCACCATGCACAAAACTCAAGTCCAAATGGATTAAAGACATCAACATTAATCTGTCCACTTTGAACCTGATAGAAGAGAAAGTGAGAAGTAGTCTACAAGATATAGGCACAGGAGGCCACTTCCTAAGTAGAACCCCAGTAGCACAGACAATAAGAGAAACAATGAATAAATTGGACCTACTGAAACTGAGAAGCTTCTGTAAAGCAAAGAACACTGTCAGTAAGACCAAAGGGTCCCTTCTGACTGGAAGAAGATCTTCACAAACCCCTCAACAGACAAAGGTCTGATCTCCAAAATATACAAAGAACTCAAGAAACTAGACACTAAAACTCTAAATAACCCAATTAAAAAATGGGGTATTGAACTGAACAGAGAATTCACAACAGATGAACTTTGAATGGCCAGAAAACACTTAAGGTCATGCTCAACCTCCTTAGCGATCAGGGAAATGCAAATCAAAACCACTTTGAGATACCATCTTACACCTGTCAGAATAACTAAACTCAAAAACACCAATGATAGCCTATGCTGGAGAGGAGGTGGAGTGAGGGTAACACTCATCCATTGTTGGTGGGAATGCAAACTTGTGCAGCCGCTGTGGAAATCAGTGTGGCGGTTTCTGAGGAAACTGGTAGTCAGCCTCCCTCAGGACCCAGCAATTCCACTCTTGGCAATATACCCAAGAGATGCCCTATCATACTACAAAAGTATTTGTTCAACTATGTTCATAGCAGCACTATTTGTAAAAGCCTGAACATGGAAACAACCTAGATGCCCCTCAATAGAAGAATGGTTAAAAAAGGTGTCGAACATATATACATTAGAGTTTTACTCAGCGGTAAAAAACAATGACATCTTGAATTTTGCATGCAAATGGATGGACATAGAAAATGCTTTGCTGAGTGATGTAAGCCAGACCCAAAAAGGAATATGGTATGTATTCACTCATAAGTGGATTCTAGCCATAATTAAAGGTCTTTGAACCTATACTTCGTGATCCTAGAGAAGCTAAATAAGAAGGTGAACCTGAAGAAAATCATGTAGTTATCCTCCTGGAGATTGGAAATAGACAAGAGTCCCAGGGAACCTCTGGTGCATGGGGGGGTGGGCGGGTTCTTGGAAGGGGAAAGTGTTAGAGAGAATGGAGAAGGGGAGGAATGGGGAAAGCTCGGGGGACTGGGATGGGGGGAGGGAAGAAGGATGGATATGGGATCAGGGAAGAATATATCTCAACTAAGGGAGTCATTTTAGGGTTTACAAGAGACTTGATTATAAATGGGATCCCAGGTCCAAGGAGAGATCCCCAGATTGTTCTCTGGACAGAGGAGAGGGTGCCTCAACCGGCCTTGGCCTATAACCATACTGATGAATATTTTGCTTATCACCATAGAACCTTCCTCTGGCGATGGATGGAGATAGAGACAGAGACCCACATTGGAACACTGGACTTAACTCCTGGGTCCAAACGAGAAGCAGAAGGAAAGAGAACGTGAGCAAAGAAGGCAAGACCAGAGAGAATCTTCATCCGAAGATGAATGGCGATACAGACGGAGACCCACATTGGAGTACCGGATCCCAAGGTCCAAATGAGGAGCAGAAGGAGGAAGAACATGAAAAAGGAAATCAGGACCACGAGGGTTGCGATCACATACTGACACAAGGGGACTGATCTAATGAGAGTTCACCAAGGCCAGTTGGACTGGGCCTAAATGAGCACGTGATCCAACCAGATTCTCTGAATGTAGCTGGATTCTCTGAATGTGGCTGGCCCGGAGTCTTTCTGAAAAGCCATTGACAATGACACTGGGGCTTGTTTCCTCTGCATATACTGGATTTTTGGGATCCAGTCTGTTTGGATACTCACCTCCTGGACCTGGAGGGAGGGGGGAGGAACTTGAACTTCCCACTGGGCAGGAAACCCTGACTGCTCTTAGGGATGGAGAGGGAGGAGGAGGGGGAGTGGGAGGAGTGGGAGTGTGTTGGCAGGAGGGGCAGAAATGGAAACTTTTATAATTTAATATATTTCAGACAGTTAAGAAAAAAGAAAAAAGAAAAAAAGAAAAAAAGAAAAAAAGGAAGAATAGAAGAATGTACCAATTTTTCTGTTTCAATGCCCATTATGTTTTCCTCGATGGAATGTTTTAGTCACCTAAAGCACAAGTATCTCATCTCCAGATTTCCACCTGTCTTTCATGTAGTCTTTCACCTTGGTCAGTCCTACTCAGCGCTGCTGCTTTCAAGGAGGAGTGTGTCAGAGTCCACAGGCTCTTGGTGTCTCCATTTCAAGCCATTATCTTCACATTATCCTGTAATAGCATCCATAAACTATGCAGCGTATGACTTATTTTCCCCAAATCTATTAGTCATCATAGTATGGCTATAACAATTTTAAATCGGTGTATTCATGAGTGAACATTGTTTATCTATCCGCACTATTGTAAACACTGCTGCGTGAGCAGAACAATTCAGAAACTTTATTGAAAGACAGATTTCAAGCCCTTGGAAATGCTGTTAGTGTGTCTTCTATGTCACGTGATATTTCTGCTTGAATTGATTTAGGAGTTTCTATCATTTTTGTTTTTTTCAGGACAGGCTTTTTTTCAATTGAGGGTTCGGTCATCAATATATTATCTCTCCATTTGTGTGTTTATTTCTAAACACATAACTATAGTCTACTCACTCTGTATAACATTTGCATGTGTGTTTTTAGGGTTCACCCTCTGTTTTTATTTTACCACCATTCATTGATACAATTCTTCTTTCCTGTGTATTATTTGCTTCCTGTTTGAAGATGTGTTGGTGGCACATGTGTTACATATTGCTATTTTATTTTCTCTCCTTCACTAGTCTATAATTTTGAAACAATCCTTCACTGTCATAATTACTAGAGCTATTCAACAAACATTTAATTTATGATGTGGGCTGTTTATAGTTTTTTTAAAAAAATATTACTGACAACTTTGATTCCATAGAACCTTGTAGTGTTACTTACCCCTGCTATGAGACTGGGGTTTTGTATTTTATTTAACGATTCATATAAGTGGCAGTGTTTTAGGAGATTTGAACACAACTTTCTCAATATAGGCAGAAATATGATTCCATTATCCTTTCCTTTAATATCTTTCAATAAAGATTTATTGCATTATTTGTATTGGTTTCTCACATTCTGGTTAATTTTACTTCTAAGTCTTTCTTTATCATACCATAGTATGATGATATTGTTTTCCTCTTTTTATTAGTGAGGAAAAAATATATGCCACTGAACACTATGATCTCATGCTGATTCATGCTCTACAAAATGACTGTGCATTTATATAAATAATAAATAAACTTTATTCCTAGAGGAAAGAAAGAATCAGATGTATGGATTTATACAGACTTTTCAGTTTAGTGTTTATTTAAGATTAGTATATTTTTTTTCTAATTATATGCTATTTGTCTCTGGTCTTTAATAAAATTTCAAAGGATTTGTAAAGTCTTTTCACTCTGGATAACCAGAAATGGGTTGTTTCATTGTCCTGTCACAAGTGAAGATCTTTTGTTGTTGTTCAGTTAAAGTTACTTGGTAGTTCTTGTTCCCCAACCTGTTTTTAACTGATTTCCTAGAATCTCACCTCCAAGAATTAAGGTTCAGTGTTCAGGCAACACATAATTTTTTTTCCTTTTGATTTTTGTAGCCTTACACTGCAGGAGTCTCTTGTACAGGCTTATTCAATGTCTAGCTACCTCAGTCTGTTTGAACTGTCACGCCCCTATCAAACCTTCAAATACATGGCTCTTTTGAATCTCACATTCAATAATGGGACCTACAATGCCAACAGGATGATCACAGTGGAATTCCAGGTCCCACCTGCTTTCATGGCGCCCATCATTTGCAGGAGCGGCTATCTGGGTTTTCTTTCTTTATTTTTTTTTTCTTAAAAGCATACTTTTATATCCGATTGTTGAATCAATACTGGATCTTAGTTTATAATTTAGAAATTAATATTTGGCCTCATGGTTATGGAGATACAATTATTAATCCTTCAAGCATAATGTGAGGCGTCTATACTGTTACATTCTTTTAACTTTTTTATTAAGTGTGTGTTTATGTAGGTGAGCTTGTAATGAGGCACACATGAGAAAGTTAGAGGCCAGTTGTCAAAGTTGAGTCTCCTTCTCCTATGAGATCCTGAGGATAAAGGACTCAATATCAGTCCTGAAAGTACATACCTTTACATTCTGATCTCTATTGCCAGATCAGTTTTAATATTATGGAATATTCTAAAAATATGTTTAAACAGTATTGTGAAATGAATCCTTAGGAGTATTTTTGTTACTTTAGATTGTACTTTCTTGAGAGAATATAAAAACAATTTTTCAATGTCAAAACATTGTCAACTCTCTATATTCTATTTTCAGAGTAATGTCTTTAATTTTTTCTTAATTATTGAAAAGTTATCTCATATATTAGCTTTGAATTTTTTATATATGTTCAAATGATGGTATTTAACACTGAGTATTCTGTAATGAACCCCTAAAAAGAGATCTTAAGTAAATTTTGGGTACTTTCCACAATCCTCCTCTATTTTGATTTTTAGATTCTCTTATTGAGCATAAAACCTGCAAATTCTGAGAGACCTTAAAGGCAAGATTAACCCAGGATCCCTTGTCTCTGACACTTTTTATTTTTTAACAGAAAATATGTTCTTTTCCATGTAATTTACTTATTCAAGTTTTTCCCTAACCTGCCTCTTCTCAACATCCCAACTTTCTCCTTGTCTGGATTACAGAAAACTGCATGCCATTCTGACTTAGACCTTTTGAGGATACAAACTCTGGTTTCAATGCTTTCAATACACACAAACACACACTCACACACACACACACACACGTGTGCATATGTGTGTGTGTGTGTGTGTGTTTGTGTGCGCGCGCATGCACATTCATGCATCAATTATGTGGTGTCCCCAGTAGTATAATGTGTTTGAAGACCTGAAAGCAAAAGTATTAGAAATCATATTACTGCAGAAGAAGTTTGCATTTTTGCTAAGTGATATTTAATATGTTTTTCCTCTAGCTTTCTCAAGTCCTTGAATACAAAACAGTGGGAGGCCCTAGTCTATCAGATTTGGGTTCATCTCCTTCTTTCATGAGTGAGGAACAAGAGTTTTTCTTACTGCAGCAGGCTGGGAAGGAAATGTCCTATATTTTATAATCCCTACAGTTTTATGTTACAAGAAATATATGCATACATATATTATTGTCATATATATATATGGGTGTGTGTGTTGTTTGTAGGATGAATTGTTGATTGACTTCCATCTTGATATATTTTTAGAAATAGAGATTGTCATTTTCACTTATATTACATTATGGACTGATGAACAGATTTTTTTAACCTAAAATATCTATTAATTTTAGTTGCTTAAAAGTTTATTTGTATAATTGTAAAGAATATGTGAAGTTCTTTCCACTATATAACTGAAAATATGAAAATATTATAAAATGTTAAAAATGAAACTTCAGATAACCAAATCATTAATTGGACAAATGACCTGAACAGACACTTTTCAAAAGAACTAAAATTAGTATATAAATTTTGGAAAAAAGTATTGTATAATTTAATTATTTCAGAGAAGAAAATAAAAACTACATTGAGATTTTTGTCACACCCCATTCATATTGTTTATCATCTAACCATGGACATTATAAAAAGAAAGAATGATTTTATATGATTGTTTTAACTTTCAGTATATTAAATATTAAGCAGTGAATAAATATTTAAATATTCTTCTTTTACAATTTTTATCACAGGACTATGTTTTAAAAAAATTAAATTTTTATTTACTAACTGGATAAAAAGCAATGTATTCATGAATGAGGCAGAAGAATAAATAGTGAAATATTGGAAATATAAACATTTTCTCTATCATTTCTTTGCTTGCTTCTTTATCTGGTTTTGCTTTTGTTTAAAATAACTTTACTAATACTACATAAAATATTTAAAATAGCTAATAATTTACTATGTAATAGAAGGTTTTATGAAATTCATATGAATTCACAATATATACTAAAATTAATAGTAAATTAGTTTCATTGCAAACAAAATATTTAAATTTCAAGTCATATTTATGAAGTGCTTTCAGAAAATAGAAATTTTAAATTTAATTACCAGAAAACTCTTATGAATGTTTTTTCTCTTAATATCTATTGCTACCACTAATATAGGTTTTTTAATTTGATATTTGATCCTTTATATATTCTGTATATATGTATTTATTGGTAAAAATACAATATAATGTAATACACAAAATGAAAGTATTGCAAATAAAATATGTAAATCAATAAATTTACAAGAATCAACAAGATATAATTATCTAATATAAAATTGATATTGTATGTTTACATTCTGTGTCTAAACATGTTTATATCTTAAAATGACACTTCAGGAAGAATAAATTATCTTTATACTGAGGAGCTAGATATATTTATAATCTATTATATTATATATTATATATATATTATATTATAATAAAATACTGAGGAGCTAGATATATTTATAATATGTTGACTAACCATATTATTTACATGTTAAAACTGTCTTATAATTTCATAATTGATAATGAAAGAATTGCAAAAAGAAATAAGAAAATATATCAAAGAAATATATCTAACACAGAAAAGTAATTGTTCTTAATTATTATGCCATCTCTCCTGTCACACTTCCCTTTTACACACACATATGTATGTGTGAATGAATCTGTGTTTATATAGATATGTATGTATATATTTCTTATTCAATTTTTATTTGAAAAACAGTACATTAATTTGAAAAATCAATCAATATTTTAGATAAATTACCTATATTTAGGATTTCTTTCTTTCTTTCATTTTTTACATTTGAGATTGCAATTTACTTAGAAATTATCTACCTTCGCTTTCCAACCTCCAAACCCTACTACACCCCTCTGTGTTCTCCTTTAAATTCATGGACTCTTTCTTTCGCTATAATTGCTGTTGCATATATATGCTGTTTTCTAGACACATATACAACCAAACAAAACACATTGAGTTCATATAATGTTACTTACATGTATGTTTTCAGGGCTAGATGTTTTGCACGAACAATCAACTGATGTGTTCAGCAGCATCTCTCCTCTCAACTTTGCTCAGTTGCCCATTGGTTTTGGTGAATGGCTAAGGTCAAGTGGGATCCCCCCATTCAGTTGGCATAGTAGTTGTGTTGCTAGTGTCCTCCTTATTCTCATGCTTGAGTGATCATAGCATTCGGACTATACAGACTTTGCTTCTGATGTAACTATGCTATATGAATTCACCTGTGAATGTGTGTGTGTGTGTGTGTGTGTGTGTGTCTGTGTGTGTCTGTGTGTTTCTGTGAGTATATGACACATGTGTTCAAGTGTCCCTGCTACATGAGTTGCTGGCAGTCATGACATTCATGAAATGAGATTTGAAATTAAGCATGGAGAGGCTTGATCCTTCTTTAACTTAATGTGCAGGCATTGTTGACCTCTCATCGGAGCTATTACTTTTTCTTAGGATTGGTTGGGTGTGAGCTGGGGGGAAATGAGGAGAGGAGGAGAGGAAAGAGGAACTGTGTATGGTATGTAAATTGAATTTTAAAAATTAGAAAATGATTCGGAAATGAAGGAGAAATTAGACTCTGTCCTAAACCAATAGCCATTTAAAAAATGTTCAAAAGACATTTAAAACAAGAAATCAAATTCTAGTGTTGAATAGGGTAGCAAATGCTCCTAATCACGATGTCATCACTACTGCCACATCTGTCTTCCATGAAAGAAGGTTTGGACTTGAACATTATAAAGCTGGTTATTAGAATTTATATGAAAATAAGCTGTCTTTAATGTATCAGTGGACATATTCATGAGAAAAGGTAACCAACCTTCTTGAAATTTATAATCACCATAAGAGTGTGACAATTATATACTTCAGTGCAAGTCAATTCAGTTTTTTTTATAACAATACTACTTGAAATATGAGACCTTTTCCCTCAGTATTGACTGACTCAGAGAACATATGACATGGTAACATTTTTTTCTGTATTTTATTAACATTCTTTATTTTGTACATATATTCAAAGACACTAGTCAGACTCCTTATTAATAAAAATGAACATGGGTTAGTTTTGCTCATACTTTGTTCAGCTTTATACAAATTTATTTTTTTCTGTGAATTTTTACTTTTGGTGTAAGTTTTAAAATCAGTTAACACTGGGTATAAAACTGAGAGATAAAGTTATTTGTTCTATTGAGGTCTTTTTTAGAGTTTGTGTGTGTGTGTGTGTGTGTGTGTGTGTATACATACGTGTGTGTGCATATAAACTCATTATAGATATGTATATTGTTACAAAGGTAAAGTACATTTAAGTTCTTATAAAATTTCCCCTTTTCCATGAATATAGATTAATTATGTTACTGAATATGCACTGTATGTTATGATTACTTATATATTAATGAAGCCCTATGTACATTCTCTCAACTGTGTCTGAAATAGTTAGCTAGAAATAGTGAAGTATTTCATATATACAATTTTGAGGAAATGAATGAGTTAAAAACATGAACGTTAGAATTCACAGTCTTTATTAAAATTCTATTCTAAACTGACATTTATCTTTAATTATTTAAAAATGCTTGCCTTTTAATTGACTCCTGTCATCACTTTGTTATTATATCCAATAAATCATATTTTCACAGAGAAAAAATTATCATGAAAAAATTTAATCTCATTTTGATAGGCATTATATTGAAAGGTGACATTTGTGAATATCTTAGGGATTTTCCTGCTGCGAAGACACACAGGGTCATAGAAACTCTTACAAAAGAAAACATTTAATTAAGGACTCACCTACAGTTTCAGAAATTCAGTTCACTACCATCATTGTGGTGAGTACTGAAATACAAACAGATGTACTGTTATAGCTGAGAGACCCACATCTTGACTAAGAAACAATGCAAAGTTGATTGCTAGTCACATCGAGGGAAGCTTGAGCAAAAAAGACTCAAAGTCGACCCCTGTTGTAGGAGACCACTTGTTTGTTCCTCTCTGGTCAGCCCCAAAATAATCACACAGATACCATATTATTTTAATACTGTTAGACCAATAGCTTAAGCATATTTTGGCCAACTCATATTTTAAATTAAGCCATCTCCATTAATCTGTGTATTGCCACGTGACTGTGACTGACCAGCAAAGTTTTGGCATGAGATGAAGATGGACGCAAAAAAAAAAAAAAATCCCACAGTAACTCAGAATTGAGTATAACAAAGGATTTTTTATTTAGGGGTAGACTCATATATCACAGTACTCTGTACGAGCACAGAACAGGAACTAAATCCAGCAGCCGGAAGAGAGAGGAAATGCATGCTTTACATAGGATTTATAGCATAAGAGGCCACACTCAAGTGAGCAAGTAACTTAAGGATACTGACTGCAGAATTTCCTATAGCACTCCCCTGCAGTGATACACAACCTTCAAGAATGCCACAACCCCTAATAGTGCCTCTCAATTTGGGGGCCATTTTCTTTCAAACCACCACATTGTATAAAGGTAAAAAGATGTTTTTGCTCATCTTTTGCAATATATTAAAAGAGTTCTGATCTAATGAGAGTTCACCAAGGCCAGTTGGACTGGGACTGAACAAGCATGTGATCCAACCAGATTTTCTAAATGTGGCCAGATTCTCTGAATGTGGCTGGCCTGGAGCCTTTCTGAAAAGCCATTAACAATGACACTGGGACTTGTTTCCTCTGCATATACTGGATTTTTGGGATCCAGTCTGTTTGGATACTCACCTTCCTGGACCTGGAGGGAGGGGGGAGGAACTTGAACTTCCCACAGGGCTGGAAGCCCTGACTGCTCTTAGGGATGAAGAGGGAGGAGGAGGGGGAGGGGGAAGTGGGAAGGTGTTGGGAGGAGGGGCGGAAATGGAAACTTTCATAATTTAATAAACTTTGAAAAAAAAAAAAGAGTTCAGTCACTTATATGATCTCTTTTGAGTGATACATGTTTATGATCTCAGTATTACCATATCTACTATTGGTATATAAAAATCTCTATCAGGAGTCTCTAGAAGCGAGGATCTCACCAAATGACATAAAACAAAATAGTTTTACAAAAATCAGTAGCCCTTTTCATGTTCTAAAGAACCTACTGTGAAACAGATCATGAAATCCCTCCCAAGCATGATAGAGTAAAAACTACCTGTTCTGTGAAGTATGTCATGGGTATTGATAATGTGATTGCGTTTAGTCTATGAACTGGTTTCAGTAGAATGGTCTTTTCATAAAAGTATGTTTATTTTATTAATCCATGTGTATGGGCGGTTTCTTCAATCTTCTTGTATGTTCCACAACCTTTCTTCAGAGATTTGAAGTTGTCAATATAAAGTCCTTTAACTTCTATGATAATGTAAAGGTCAGACACTATTGTTGAAAGCCCCACCCACTTCAAACATAGGAATTACAGAAATGATGCTCAAATAGACCCAGAACTAGCTCTCAGAATTTCTACAAGGTTCATGTAAGGTAACAAAGGAAAATGTCCGACAGTAGTTCTACCTAACTACAAATCACAATAGCCAGCATTTCAAGACATACATAATGTTGCAATAGTAACATTGGAATAAATTACAAATAACTGCCTTATTGAATCTTAGTTTTGCTCAGCAAAGTACCCTAGAAAAATACCCTTGGATAGGAAAACATACAACCACCACTTCCTAAAACAGAGTAATCTATAAATGCATTCTAAATACTTCTCATGACCACCATTAAGTGTAGCTCTAGCATCCTTCAAAGAAAATTAATTTTACTGAAGATGGGGATAATTTGAGAAATCCACAACTTTCAGATACTAAGAACACAGACCAAGATGTTCCCAAATGTGGCAAAATAATAAAAACCCAGAGACAGATATTGGGGTTCAACCTCAAAGATCAGAAAACCAAAGCAGTCAGCAACTGACTCTTATCTCTGTCACGGACAAAAATTGATGATCTTGCCTCCACGAATTCTCAAACTGTGACATAGAGTGCCAACTGTCTCCTCCTGCCTTACATTCCTCTCTAGTGCTGGGATTGAAGATGTACCACCATTGCCTAGTTATTTTACATTCTGATCTTCAGGCAATCTCTATTAAAATATAAATGAAATATCACTACATCCAACCCCAACAGAAATACAATATCTATAAAAAGAAAAAGAAAAGATATGTAATACTAAGCAAACAAGACAGAAAAGATTTTTTAATGATTTTTTCTTTAAATAAAGAATGAATTTGAAGACATTTTAAGTATATTGTAGCTGTATATGCTCTCATGATTTCTTACTATTTTATTTGGCATTTTTATATCAGTTTGTATTAGTTTAATTATTTTAATGTTCACTAATTCGTACAAAAATATTTTTTAAATTAGCTATTTAAATATGGTTAAGAAAAATGACTATCTTTTCACAGTCAATAACTGAAAGATATCTACCTCAACGTTATAATGGGAAATAGATTATTTTCACTTAGGTGTCTTGATTTGTAGCCATGTGTGCCAAAAAAGACTCAAGAGAAATTATGAAAGGATTCACAATTAGTTTCTTTTTATTTTGCAAATAAAATGAAACAGAATAGATTATTTTCACCTTCACAAAATAGTTTATTTTTTTCTGAAATTCATTACTTATATTAAGACTTAATTTTGAGTTTTATTTTCATAAGTTTCTTATAGCTTTTGAAACATCTCATTATTTCTTATAAATACCCTGTAACAAAATATGTAGTCTTTGATTGCTGTCCACGTTTTAGTTTTATTACAAGTAAAAGATCAAATGGTGGGGATATGATTCATCTGACAAAGTGATGGGTGGGAAAGCATGAGACTTGAGATGAAACTCCAGCATCTACATAAGTGCCTGTTGTTGCAGTAGCTATCTGCAACTCCAGAGCTAGAGAGGTAGAGATAGTTTGATTTCTGTGACATGCTTAGCCAACAATCTAGCCACAACAGTGAGCTCTTGGGATAGTGAGAGATGTTTATTTTTTTTAATTAAATTTGTAGAGCAAGGTTCAGATCGGAACTAGTTATCAACCTCTGGCCTCTGCACAAATGTATGTGGATTAACAAAAATTACAGACATGTGTACATACTATGAACATACATGTGTACATACGCATATTACAGAAACTTACACACATTCAGAAAATTCAACGTTAATAAAACATTATGCAATCTAAAAAAAATTTACACACATATTTTTCTTTTCCTTTTCACTCATACAAATTGTTTTTTTTTTCCAAAAAAAACCCCAAAGTAGGTGACTAAAAGATTGCATTGAATTGACAATTCTATTAATTAAACCTGGTTTCTTTCTAAGAAATTAGTCAACCAATTAATTTAAAGTAGACCAAAAACTTTTCATGAAATTTTTAGTAGTTTGTGAAATTAAACCTGCCATAAGTTGTTTAAATGTATGCTCATGTATCTTGTTACTCAAATCCTTTTGGAGGTTGGGGTTATTTTTTGTAAATGCATTCTTTCAGAATGTGAACGCATGGAACACTTTCATTCTCTGACCTGGGAGACTTTATTTTGAGGTTACTCAATGGGTCAATGAGGCAAGAGGAACTGTGTAAACTTCAGGTATCCCGGGAAACTGGCTCACTTTGTATTGTGCAGTCTGTAGTTGGAAAGAATGATTTGCTCACAGCTCAACCTTTCTCTGTAACTGAACATTTGAAGCTCCATGGCCTCCCTATTTGATCTGAAAATATCAGGAAGCCCCGGACTCCATCCACTGCATTTCACTTGCTATAAAAACTCGTTCTGTTTCCTGATTTCTAGTATTCAGCTCTAAGGTCTTTATTTTGCCCACAAAAATGGTACAAAAATGCTTTCCAAACCATGATCTTCTAGAGACAGTATCACCTACTATTAGTATTAGAAACAAAACAGATGCTTTGACTTGGATTTTCAAACACGAATTCTAGCCCATAATCAAACCTAAAAAATATAATAGCATAAAAGTGAGTTTTGGCTAGTAACTTTTATTCTTATTACGTTATGCATTCTTGTGCTGTCTGCTTTTTAGTAAAAGGTATGATACACTTTGTAAAATTTAAAAGAGACTTTAAATGCATGGATTTATTTCCATACTCATAAAATTCTTTGTTCACAGTGTGATGCTGTTATGGAAAAAAATGCAGCACTGCTATTTCTTTAAACATCTGAACGTGTTCTCAATAAACTGAACTGTTAGTAGAACTTGCGTTCCCTATGTAAAGACTAAGCTTATGTAGGTTCAGGTGTCTTTAATGATTAGCAACCAGGACAATCCCTAATGAACTGGATTGCTATTGTTCCCAATTGTTGTTATCTGGGTGACAATTCCAAAATACATATCAATATTTAGGTGAAAAAAATGTGAATTATGCCAGTACAATTTTTTCTGTTTTAATGATTTCTGTTTTCCACTGGAAGCAAAAAAAGCACAGGAGCACTAGAGTCATTTGGGGTTTGCTTATGGTTAAGAAAATGAAATCCTTTGCAAAGTTATTTTATTCTAGATTTATTTCATATACCTTCTGAAGTGTACAACGTGTTTGAGACTTAACCAAATGTAACTTCATGCTTGTCAAATTAAGCAGAGTCTCATTTAACATTGTTTGGCCTTTGGGGAAGCTAATGAACAGAGAAAGATACTTAGGAGAGCTGTCTTCACAGACTGGATAGGAAAATGCCTGCATGTGATTGTGAACAATTTTGAGGTGCAGCATATTCCTTGTTTACATCTGTTATTCAGAGTCCTTTCAGCAGTTAGCTGTGGTCTCATATCATCATTAGTGTTCTGAGCTTAAGGATGGTTTTGTCTCCATTTATTTCTGGCAAGTACACATTTCCATCCATTAAGGCTTATTGGGCAGCCTCTCCTGCTCTCTGAGTCATAGTTATACTTTCACTATCTGACTCTAACAATCTCTAGCGCAAAAACCCTAGACTCACTTGACGCAAAACTCTCCATCAGTGCTCCTCAATGACCCTTTTACAGAATTCATATGCAAAACCAGAACTCGTAGTTGAAGATCCTGGATTTTCAGTGTGTACTTTTTCTTATCTCTTCCTGAGATTTTTTTTCTTGCAGTTTTGTCTCATCTGAAGAGGTGATCTGCTGGCTATACTGGATTTTACACTTATTCCACACCTCTTGTCTAAGTAAAGAGATGTGGCTCCAGTTACATAACAGTGCTTGTAGCAACTTAGAAAATTTATCTACTATGCTTCATATATCTGCTGCCTTATATGTGCACATTTTAAACTTTGCAGAAGAAAAAAAGTAGTATTTGCTATCTGCTAATGATTCTGCAGGATAATTAGTCCTATGAGGACCATTCTCCTCTTCTTTGTAATATCTAATGATGTTTCAGTCATCTAATAATTCAAATGTGTTGGGATATCAATTTGACTTCTGCACATGGTTGACAAATATATTGAGTTAGTCAATTTGACCTAGTCTTGCATTGCTAGATATGATCTTTTTGTTTGTTTTTGAAAAAAAAAATGTGGTGGAGGGGAAGTGTTATGGGATAATTCAGTTAATCCTTGTAAATATTTGTCACTTCTATTGGTTTAATAAAATGCTGATTGGCCAGTAGCCAAGCAGGGAGTATAGGTGGAAAAAACAGACTAAGAAAATTCTGGAAAGCACAAAGGTTCGGTATGCAGTAACCAACCAGATGCAAAGAAAGCAAGACAAAAATGCTGCACTGAAACAAAGGTACCAAGCCACGTGACTAAAAATAGACTGGAATTATGGGTTAATTTAAGTTTTAAGAGCTAATTAATAATTAGGCTGAGCTAAATGGCCAACCAGTTTATAATTAATATAAGCCTCTGTGTATTTTGTTGGGACTTAACGGCTGCAAGATCATGCAGGACAGAAACTTTTATCTACTCATTGCTGAGCAGAGACATTTTTTTTTGCCCCCGATGGACTCTCCATGCAATTTCAAGAGTTTTACATTTGTGGTTGCTTTTCTAAGGAAAAGTTAGGCAGCATTAGTGGTCACATTCTGTTAACCAACCATATCATAAAAGTAGCATATTTTCAAGGTAAGGATACTTATTTCCACTTTTGGATAAGGACGTGGAAATTTTGCTTTTTATTTGAAACCCCAGAACACCTTTTCAAAACCCAGCTATGAAGTACAGTGAATCACACTGGATCAGCCACACGTCAAGTTGTCCAGCCAACAAGTAGGAATAAATCCAATATTGTGACACTTTTCAGAAACTATTGTTCTTTCAGTGAACTTGTGCTAAAATTTTGAAGCAAGAAAATATGCTTTATAAGTATTTCAACTTATTCAGTAATCAGAAATAATGTTTTAAAGTCATAATTATACCTAAGAGCCAGAAGAGTTGTAAATTGCATTATAAAAATGTGCTTTTCTGAGATTTCCTAAGTCTGGCACTCCCCTATCACTATGAAAGATCATCTTTGATTTCATATCACTGATCATCAGGTTTAATAAGATGAGTTGTGGCTAATAATTTTGCATTAAATAGTACATTGTGATAGCAAATGATCCAACATGCTCCCCATCTGTTCTTTGGAAATATTCATTTATTGAATTATTTATTATTCAAAATTTCTTTTATTATGACCAAACAGAAATTGAAAAAAACAGAATTAAAAAAGAAACTTGAAAATTTATTTTAAAACATTTTAGAATATTCAGATGGTAACATATTAAAATGATAGTTTCATGATTATTTTATGCAATGAGCATTACACTTAGAAAGAGTTGCATTTATACTTAATATGAATTTAATGAGTTCTTCACTTAACTTTTTTATTGATTCTTTGGGAATTTTACATCATGTATCCTAATTCAAATGACCTCCTGGTCTCCCCATATTATCCACTCACTTCTGCAGTGTCCCCCAAAAGAACATAAAAAATTCAGTAATTCCTGAGTAAATGGGGAGCATGGGGACCATGGGAGAGGGCTGAAGGGGAGGGAAGAACCAGAGAGGGAAGCAGAGAAAAATGTATAGCTCAATAAAATCAATAAAAAATAAAACATCCAGCAAAGCCCAAACAAAGCAAGCAAGCAAACAAAAGCAATAACGATCCAAATCAAACCATTTAATTTTTTAATTCTCTGTTTCTTTTTCTTTCCCAACTCTCTAATATTTCTTCATTTGTCCTTTTGGCATTGGGGGCGGTTTGTCACATAATATGCTTTTCTTTGTCCATTGAGCTTTACTAGCAAATATTCATTGCAATGAATCTGGTTAAGGCCTATGGTTTCTGGTACACCATCACCCCTGGACCCTCACCGGAACTCCTCTGGAATATACCACAGTCACGCTAGTCATGGAAACTTTTTGGTATTGTAAGCTGATGAGGAAGGTCGGCTTGCCACGCAGGTGATATGTTGTAGGGATGCTGCCAAGGGTCATGTATGGTCTCTTGGACCTACAAGAGTCAGGGTCTGTGGTAACATTCATGGCCTAAGTTGCGATCAAAGGCCACATGGAAACCTGGGATCTGGATAACCTGAGTTGCAACAGGTAGCCTTATGGGGTTCAAAGGCCGTGCTACCACCAGAGCCGTGCTTGTCTAGGTAACCAGTGCTGCCACCCAGAACCTTGTGCTGCCCAGGCCCCGGCTGCTGCTGAGGGCCATGTCAGGTCCTATGCTGTAAACCAGCTTTTGAGTAGATGTCCGTGGCTCCTGTTATAACCCAAGGATGTGTAATTGCCTAGAGTGTGATCAGCTATCAGGGACCATGTTGGTGTCCTAGGCCCTAGGGCCATGCTAACGTCAGGGCCATAATGATATGGGTGTCATGATAATGTCTGGGCTAGTACTGCAACTGGGGGGTCATGTCTAGGTCGGTACCACTACTATAAAAGGGTTTGTATTCATGTTCCTGGTTCTGGTTGCCATAAATGGCCATGTTGATTTCAGGTTAATAATAAAAATAATAGTAATAATAACTTATGGTTATTAATATAGTGAATTTGGCATTGTAAGCTATTTTGTTGGGATCACCCTCCAAATTACTTCACTTAATCCTCACGTTGCTGCACATATCCATGGAAATGATGAAAGTAGTACCTCATTCTAAAGCTGTCAAAGTTGCTGAGTCTTTTTTTTTTTTCTCATACACATAAACTCAACACGAATGAGGTTGAAATAGAAGAACAATTGTGAGTTTGAGGTCTTTTTAAGCTATGGAGTGAGTTTCAGATCAAGTTAAAGGATAAGATTATACTGAAAAAAATAAAAGCTTAAAAGAAATAGAAAATTGGAAGACAACTCTGAATATGACTTTCTGAGTCATAATTGTTCATATAAAGAAACAAGCATACAATTTAAAGCATCTATACCATGTACACATTTGAGTCACTGGTTCTTCTCAATTGGTGTAACTCTGGAGAACTATTATCATTTTATATAAACCTGCATTAATCTACTTTAATTTTACTGCTGAGAAGTGTCCAGCATTGTAGATGTTTTATGTTCTTTACAGCTAATCACTATAGGAAAATGTCAGAGCAGACTGCATGTTGCAGTTCTCATATGAGCAAAGATGTTATGAATACTCTTGTACTAGCTTTTAACTTAAAATAATTTAAATTATCTTTGTTAAATATTGACTTTAAATTTAAATTCTATATCTGTGAATTGACTAATCTGTTTAAGAAACAACTGAGTTCCTTTATAAGACAGGATCTTTTACTGAATTATTTTTTGAAGTAAGTTATCCTGTAACTAAATCAATGGTAACCTCAAGTTATCAAATAGAATGATAATTAAATTGGTAGATAAAAGTGTCAAATATCTGAAATTATGCAATAAGTTTATCATAGAATTAATTTATACCATAACATACTTTGTTAGAAAATTTTTAGAAAACAATCATATATGCAAAAACTTTAAATTCTAAAAAAATAGTTTTGTAAAGCTGAATAGCCATTTGTCCATTCCTCAGTTGCAAATCCTTAACAAGAAATACAAGAGAATAATACCAATGATGATCTAATGAATGCTGAGAAGGGAATAGACATAATATTAGATGTGTTTAGAAACACAAAATGAATTTTTCATGACTGAAGCAGAGGGTGGAAGATCTCTGTGAAATCAAGGCCAGCCAAACAAAACAACCAAAACTACTTGCTTTACCCTATGAAGGCAAAAGTAAATTAAGAAGAATGAAAATCACTACAAATTTATATATGGAATCATTATAATTATTCAATAAAGCTTAATTAGTAAATCAAGTTCAGTATGAAATAATTTCTGTCATTGTTGTTATAAACAGTCTATATTTCTAAATTTCCCTCCATTTTCCAGATTATATTAAATAATCAAAATCACTAAATTTATTTGAATTTATAATTATAGCCTATGTATAAATAATCAATTGACAAATTACTATTGATTATCTTTTTGTAAGGAGCTTAAAATGATATTTATAATGACTAACATATATAATTTTCTTATCCTGTGCTTAGAATCACAATTATTTGCAAGAAATTTCAATGTTTCTTGCTCTCTCTTTTTTAGACTTGAGATTATAGGCAAGAATAAGTAAACACTGTGGTCTTTATATGGCATTGAAATATGAATTCTGATACTCATGATTACACAGCAACTGTTCTTAACTACTGATCCATCTCTCAAAATATACATTGAAAGAATGTGAAAAATTCTGTGCTCTGTAAAATTCTATATTTTAGAAGAAAATTTCAATCAACCTCAAATTAATAACACAAATTTATTTTGGCTTTTTAAAATTAATATTATACACTGACTGAAACACATACTTTATATACTACTTAATACACATGTACTATACACATAAATACAAACTAAGACATTATATTTAACTGAATAAAAAATTTTCTGTAAATATATGTGTATGGTTTCTGTTGAAGCATATTCTTATTTCACTGAGTAGAGGATATATAATACTGCTTTATATTCATTCTATTTGTTCAAGTTAGGCATGGATCTTTTCTTACATGCTGTGGGATTATTCATAAATTGTGTAGCTTGCTCACATATCTTTTACATTTCTTTCAGGAAATACATAAAACTCTTATAGTCAGAGTTTGCTAGGTGAACAGAGCCAATACAGTGAATTGTTTCCAAATACATATGGGGATTTGTTAGTGTACCATAGAGACTGTCACCTGGCTAATACATCAATAGCTCTCTCCTAATGGAAAGATAAGGAATCCTAACATTGTTCAGTCCATGAGGCTGGATATCTTAGTTCGTCTTCAATATTTGTTGGAATATTGAAAAGGTAGGTTCTAGCAGTATCTAAGGAATATCTCAGCAACAGGAAGTTGCCAGCAAAAGGAAGGACAAGAAGGCAAAAAGTCAAAAGTGTCCTTCTTTTCTGTCTTTTTGTTGGATCCACCAGAATATAAGGCACAGTTTTAGAGTAGGTCTTCCCACCATAAAAAATTCATCAAGAAATTCCCTCATACACTCACATGCATGGCTGGATGCATGGGTTTTAGGTAATTCCAGATATATTCAAATTGGCCACCACAAACAACATATAGTTTTTATTTCTTTGCTATAAACAAAAAATAATATATGGGGAGCAAATGATTTATATACTTGTTTATTTTGTATTTACATTATGGAGAGCAGTTATGTTATTGTGCCTCTGCGGAATTTATTAAACAACTTGTACAAATAAGGTTCTTTGCTTCCACTGTATAGTCTCAGAAGATTGAACTTTATTCTTCAAGCATGGAGGCAAATACCCTTTCCTGCTGAGCCTGCTATCTGGCCTTGTTGTCTTCTTTGAAAGCATCAAAATACAGTAAATGATTTCTAGGTGAAAGTTAGATTGTCCTCTTTCTTTATTATATCTTATCTGTTTTGCTTGGATTGCATGGGACTATTTTAAAAAGTCTACAAAATTCATAAAAATTCTTGTCTTTATGAAATTCAGGCATTGATCATTTTTTTTCTAGATATATAACAAGGTACATCTAACAATACCTTATAATCTGCACTGCCTCATTGTTGTGGGGCTATCAACCAATAGTCTTTAAGATACCAGCCTACTTGGATATAGTCTCTTATACTATAAATACAGATGTAAAGCTTGCACACACTTGTGTGCACACACTCTTTCTCAGCTGCTGGATTCAGTTCCTCTTCCCCATTTGTGCAGAGAACTGTGATCTGTGAGTCAACTCCTAAATAAAGAACCATTTATTATACTTAATTCTGAGCTAGTGTGGTATTAGTTTATAGTGTCCATCTTCATCTGGAGCCCAAGGTAGCATCATTATAAAACTTAGTCATTTTATCTAGTCTCATTTAACCTGTATTTAAGGCAAATGTCTTTTAGCATTCATCTCAACCAAGTCAAGAGACCTTCATCGGACCAGTGCAAAATTCTAAAATAAACATCAGAATCTACTATAGAAAGTCAAGCAACATTCTCCAAATGTTGCAAAAATAAAGGAATTTCATGTTAGTGATATATAAAGCTAGTCATAAGCATTATGTAAGTTTCCTTTGGTTGTCTCATTTGAAGCTTAACATTGTGGCAGCATCATACCATTTTAACTTAAGAGTTGAAGAGTATTCAATTTTTCTTCCTAGGTCAAGAATGTATCACTTGTCATTTGGGTCAAAAGAAACACAATTTATATTTGAATTGCTTTATAATTGAATGACTGCCCTTGCAGTTAAGTGTCTGCACAGCTCACATGAGCAATTGTGTGATTTTCCCTCTTATGCTATTATTGCCTTTGATTAATAAAGAAACAGCTTTGGACTGATAGCAAGGCAAAACTAAGCTAGGTGGCGAAAACTAAACTAAACTCTGAAAGGAAGAATTGGGAGTCAAGGAGAAGCCTCAAATAATCATCCAAATTACACCCAACTGATTTTTGATGAAGGAGCAATGAATACCCAAGGAGAAAAGGAAACTCTCTTCAGTAAACAGTATGGAAAAAGCCTAGATAACAATGTAAAGAATTAAAAAAGGGAATTGTTTCTCATTGATTAAACTATTAATTATAAATGTATTCATTAACTCAATTTAAAACCCAAATTTTAAAACAGTTAAAAAGAAAGCATAAAAATAGTTCAGAATATTAGCATAGAGAAAAATTATGGATATAACCCTAAAATCATGAATAACAACAAAAATTCAAAATTAAGCAAGGATTTATAATATTAAAATGCTAAAATATAACAATAGAAGTCAATAATAACTCAAAAGATGGAGACTACAACCTGCTAAATTTCTCTTTAGGCAAAAATAAGTGCTCAAAACTGATGCCCTGAGTTCAACCCACAGAATTCATGTTGAAAAGACAGAAGCAGCTACTTTAAGTTTTCTGCTGTCAATATATATGCCTGCATCATTTACACATATAAACTCAGCAATAATATGCTTTTAATAATGGAGAATACTATGGAAATATTACACTAGGTATTTATCATGCGATCAAAACCTAGAATATATAAAAAATTTAAGCAACTAAATAGTATGCTGTAGTTCACTCTCTATATCTTTCTCTTACCATTTATAATACATATGGTCTCTTATAGCACATACAATTAAAAACAGATCAATATTATGAATATATTTTTTTAGTGAAGACTAATAAATGGTCTACATATTAACAAAAATAATAAAACTGTGCCTTACTTTCTGCTCAGAAGTGAAAAATCAAGCAATGATGAGATATTATCAAAAATATAAGATGAAGCAGTCAATGTATAAATATTTTTTTAATTTTGACCTTTGCAGACTTTGTGTATATTGTAAGATTCTCTATAGGCCCAAACTTGTACCCATCTCATTGTAACTAAAATATGCTCTTTCCATGATATATGTCCTGAGATATTTGAGGATGCATAGCCATAGTTTTAATAAAAATATATTCACTTCTCTTAAATCTTTACCACACTTTAAAGTATTTACTCATCAAAATATTTTTCACATGTGGCACATTAATGGTTATTACAAGTAAAATCTCCAACCACAACAAGGATAAAAGAACAATTAGTGAATATACTTAACCTATTAATTACCAGTGATATATCAAGAATTATATTTTATATGCTAATAGTGTTTAATTGTATAGTAAAATTTATACGTCTCAGATATCATATAGATTTTTGACATGAAAATAAAGGTGAAAATGTTCAGCACACACACACACACACACACACACACACACACACACACACACACACATATATCTTACCTGGAAAAAATATAAACCCTTTGAATTATCTGCTAATTACAGCACAGAATACTTACTTGCATAGGTTGGAATCAAAATACAACACTAGATTCTTGGCAAAGAGGCTTTAACCATTAATCATAATTACCGAACATTTTGAATGGATCCAAAATTCACAGCCACCTAAATTACAAAAAGTATAGCAAATTTGGAAGATTCTTTTACGCAATTATGTTAATATTGGCTCATAAATGATGTCAATGTCGTGATTTTCCCTGTATAATAATCCTTCATTACTTTCTAAATCATCAAATGATGGATAATATATGAATTTAAATTTGAATGAATGTAGACAGAATGCAATATGCCAGGAGATTATTCAAAGCACACTTATTAATTAGTACAATTGCCAAACAATAAATATATCTATTTTTATTTTATTTTTTTACCTCAATGAAAATTTAAATAATTCTGTTAGTAACTAAATATTAAAAATATATATTGATTATTGTTATATACTTTCAAGGGTTACAGTTAGGTGGAAATGGAATTTGCTAAAAGTAGTGACAAAATTTACATAAAACATATCTCAAAATTTATTTCATTATTTGAGAAATTTAAGATATTTTAAGCTATATGATTTTCTTTTAAGGAATACTTTTTACTGGATAATATAGCAGTTATTTTGAAATATCTACTAATTAAAATAATTTTATATAATAGGCAGTATCAGCAGAAATTTGAATAATGCTAAGATATTGAAATTATATCCAAAGGATATTCCCTCCAAATTTCAAAAGAAGCTCTCTACTTTTTATCAACAGGTAATTGCTGCTGTATAGGATATTCACTATGAATCACTGCTACTGGTAAAGTCACACACGTGCTCTGTAAAATGAAAGAGCTAGAGCCAGGTCTTCTTTCTTGATCTTTCCTTTCTCTTTTCTGTTAGTATGTCCTGTAGAACCTCACCCCACACAATGAACTTTGTGTTTCTTGATTTTTTTCTTCTTTTTTTTTCCTGCCCACTGTGTGTTTCTTGACTTTATGTTCTAAATATATTTTTTGTTGGAGGGGGGCTTTCAAGACAGGGTTTCTCTGTGGCTTTGGAGCCTGTCTTAGAACAAGCTCTTGTAGACCAGGTGGGCCTCGAACTCACAAAGATCCACCAGCCTCTATGCAATATGTTTAAAACATATTATTTCACTAGATTAAATTATTTACAATTTTGTTTTGAAAAATGGAGACCCATCTGTCCTTAAACTAAGCTCTTTCAGTAACACAGTCCAAATGGCTGGGTTTCCTTTACTACCAATACAGGAGGCCACATTTATCAGTAAAATTGATGCATTACTTAAACAGGTATAATATTCAGAATATGTTTTGAGATGGCTTAAACTTACTCAAGCCTTAACAAACAGATTAGCAATAGCATGATACCAATGTACACAGATTTGCTGAAACAACATTTCTGTTCTTCACAATATAGCATCACAATATATTGATGGAAAAATTAATCTATACATATACACTAGTAAATCAACCAGAATTAAGTTTAAAATTCCATGTGGGTATACGCATTCCTTTTCTGAAATATTGCATGAACATTTTCTATACAGTAAGTGTCTTTTTCATTAATAACCAGGTCATATGTTGCCAACAGTAAATCTTTCCCTAATATGCAAATATTCCATTTCTATTTCTCTCCTGTCTCCAACTTAACAACTGTCACATTCATCATTGTATCCCAAAGTAACCAAGTGGGGAAAGAAGGCGAATATGAGTCAATAAATGTAGTAAATAGAATGACACTTGTGTTATTTAAAGTGCTTTGACATATGTTACATTTTCAATAAAGACAGCATTTTTAAAATATTATTTAACGTTTAGAGAAAATGTCATTGAATTCAGGAAAAAATATTTAATAAAGTAGCTCAAATGTCAGAAACAATAAGGAGATTAGAGATTTAAACTGTAAATATTCTACAATAACATAGAGTCTAAGGAACCTGTTTCATCTCTATCAACAACTTTCATATATTTCAAGATGAATTCTTATTTTTTTTTACTTTTTGTTCATATTTTCTACTGCATTATATAATATTTTAATTGTTTCATTTATTATCATGTATTTTTATTTGTAAATCACTAAAGTACTTACTGCTTAGATTTATGCTTTTCATTTCAGTAGGAAGAGGTTTCTTCACATTTCACATACTCAATGCTGAGTAAGTGAAAAATCCAAGAATCAGTGATAATAACATTGCTCTCCTTCAGTTAATATCCTTGGGAATAATATCCTTAAGGAATGTTCACAAGGTATGTTTGCTTATTTAAACTTTAATTTTAAATGGTTTAGGACCTCAAATATAAAAAAGTTGAGAACACTAAAACATAAACAGATGAATACTGCATTTTCATTCATGATTGCCAACAATAAAAAATCAAAATGTGCTTTAATGGGTAAATGTCTAAACTGTGACACACCCAACAATGAAATGCTACT
Organism: Myodes glareolus; assembly: GCF_982192425.1. Taxonomy (NCBI): domain Eukaryota; kingdom Metazoa; phylum Chordata; class Mammalia; order Rodentia; family Cricetidae; genus Myodes; species Myodes glareolus. The sequence goes on along the minus strand of NC_142037.1, from coordinate 70,342,793 downwards.
TATTCAGAAGAAATAATAAATACATGAAACAAACTTAGCACATCTTAATAAGTAGAAATTTGCATTTTTCAAGATTTGTACTTGCTATAATTCCAAATATACAACATTCTGAAGAGGAAAAGTATAGAAAAATATATAAAAAAGAGAGGACCAGCAGTTATAAAAATTTAAATTTTAATGAAGAACGAATAAACAGAACTTGTGGGATTTTAAACAACAAAACTTTTCTGAGCAATGTCATAATTATGAAGTTGTACCATTATAAATATGTCTAAATGCAGATGTACACTTCATGTAAACAATAGGCTTTCATCCCTCTCAGTTACAAAAGTCATTGAGAGAACATCTGCTGTGGGGATAGTGATAAGCATCTTCAATTGATTTTCAACTTTGCTGTGAAAATAAAGTAGCTCTAAAACAATAAAATTTAGTTAAAGTTTTAATTGACCAGTCTCATCCAAAATATGCCAACTTCTTGTTTTCAATAAACATCCTAAACCCATGATTGTGTGCCTTACTTGGGTGTCTACTGCTGGGAAGAGACCCCAAGACTATGGCCACTCTCATGAAGGAAAACAATTGGGGCTGGCTTACAGTTTCCAAGGTTTAGAGATAATGGCAAGCAGGCAACATGTCTCTGTAGAGTTGACAGTTCTACATCTGGATCCTCAGGCAGCAGGAAGAGACTATGAACTATGAGGCCTGACTTGAGCTTCTGAGACCTGAAAGTCTGCTTCAATGATAGATTTTCTCCCACGAAGCCACATCTATCCCATCTAGGTCGTATTTCTTAACAGTGCTATTCCCGGAGTCTATAGAGTTAATTTCCTTTCAAACTGCCACACTGGGTTGCTTTGGTTTGAGTTTTAAAACTACTTGAATATTGAGACTGAATTCATTTTGGTGTAGGAGGTCCTTCTGTTTGTGTGTTGTTTTCATTGGTTAATGAATAAAGAAACTGCTTTGGCCTGAAAGGTCAGAACTTAGGTAGGCAGAGAAGACAGAACTGAATGCTGAGAGGAAGAATGGCAGAGTGAGAGAAAGACACCATGGAACCGCCAGAATCAGATATGCTGAATCTTTCCTGGTAAGCCACTGCCATGTGTTGATACATAGATTAATAGAAATGGGCTAAATCAAGGTATAAGAGTTAGCCAATAAGATGTTAAAGCTAATAGGCCAAGCAGTGATTTAATGAACACAGTTTCTGTATGGTTATTTCAAGGCTAAGCTAGCTGGGTGGCAGGAATAAACAAGTGGCCTGCTCCATGCAAGACATTTTTATGGAAATGAGGCATAGGTATGTTTTTTGTAAATGTGATAATAATTAGAAGAAAATTTATCTACTAGGAAGGTTTATAAATTTCACAATATGATAAAGGTTTCCTCTAATTTATTTCATTTAAATATTATGTTCTTAGTGACCATAATTCATAAAAACTTTTGTCTGAACTGAAGAATATAGACTGATATCAGTTTTCTATTTCCTAATGAGTATCTCTTTCCACTTCACGAACTAGATTTTTCATCCTTTAACCTTGTTTCTTGTAATTTTTATGTTCTTTCTCAATCATAGCTCAGTTCATGCTGAAAGCTTTTGTGATCCTGTGAATGAGAATGGTCTCACTGATTCCATGACCTGTGTGAATCTGATAAATATTATGGCATGCAGTATACTTTACATTCCCAGGTGATAATCTTAATAATTGCCTTAAATCAAGTATTTTCTGTTTTCTTCTTTTCTTTTTTTATCCATACTTTCCCTTTGACAAATCTGAGACAACGCCAATGTCCATGCTCAGTGTTAAATGGGGCAACAACCTATGTACCTTCCTAGTTCTTCACTTATCTTCATAGAATTGTCTATGCCTTCATCTATAATTAATCTCCTTTAGTCTTACAGTGCAGGGAACTGTATTCTTGAACATGAATTAAAACTTATTTTGGAATCCCCAAAGGTCCAAACCAGGAGCAGAAGGAGGAAGAACATGAGGAAGGAGATCAGGACCACGAGGGGTGCGATCACCCACTGATACAAGGGGACTGATCTAATGAGAGTTCACGAAGGCCAGTTGTCTGGGACTGAGCAAGCATGTAATCCAGCCAGATTCTCTGATTGAGATCGGATTCTCTGAATGTGGCTGGCCCGGAGTTTTTCTGAAAAGCCATTGACAATGACACTGGGACTTGTTTCCTCTGCATATACTGGATTTTTGGGATCCAGTCTGTTTGGATGCTCACCTTCCTGGACCTGGAGGGAGGGGGGAGGAGCTTGGACTGCCTGCAGGGCGGGAGACACTGACTGCTATTGGGGATGGAGAGGGAGAAGGGGAGGGAGTGGGGGGAGTGGGAGGGTGTTGGGAGGAGGGGCGGAAATGGAGACTTTTGTATTTTAATAAACTTTGAGGAAAAAAAAAACAAAACTTATTTTGGTGTGCTCTAATTTTTTGCCAAAATTACATAAAAGTTCTTTTTCATACTTTTGTGATTATTTTTTCTTATCAAATGTAGCGACCTATACTACTTTATTAATTTAAGACTGACCAAGAAATAACTCTTTGTACACATGAAAGGAAAAAATTAACTATAGATTCCATGGGCTCTGTTTGTTGATATTTCATTTATCACACTATTAAAATATATATTTTATTATCTTCAGATAAGACACACCATATGATTGCAACTACCGAAAGGTAACCACTGCATGTTTTGGTCTATTTTCCTTGTAGAAAAGCCTTTATCATGAAACAGTATATAGAAATTAGCAACTTTCTAAAGTAAATTACATTAAAAATGAAATTACTCTGGGCGGTGGTGATAAATACATTTAATCCCAGCTCTTGAGCAAAGGCAGTCAGATCTAAGTTCAAGACTAGTCTTTTCTACAGAGTGAGACCCAGAAAAACCAGGATTCTTACACAGAGAAACCCTTTCACAAAAAGAGAAAAAAGAAAAAAAAAAGAAATTGCTAATTTTCACTGTGCATTATACAAGGAGTTATGACCAATTGTTTACTTGCACATAATGATTCTGAGAATGAGACCAGTGGTCATTAACTGAAGCCTCTATGATATACATGTTTGCTTCCTCAAATATGTCTTCCAAGGCAGAGAACGGTCAATATCAAAAGCTCTAAATTTTTGTGAAAGTTTCCCATCTGTTCAGTAGCTGGTAGCTCCCACAAACTTTTAGCAATTATGTGCAGAAAGTAAGTTCTGACTTCCTGAAGAGAAAGCAAGAATTTGTGGACATCATAAAAGAGAATAGCAAATACCAATGTTGTGTAAATTTAAAGTTCAAAACTGCTTTTAATTTATCTTGCCAGTGAATTGTGACTATGTTACTTAATAAGAGTGCTACAACATCTAAAACTTCATCTCTACTCTTACAAAAATGGAAATCTGGAATCTTTACAGCTGCACAGCCCTCAAAGAAACAGGGACGTTGGCAGTAAAATTGCTTTACTACAGCCATCCAGACAGGTGGAGAGCTTTTTTAGCAATTAAGATAAAGGTGATTACTTACTTATATCACATTATATCAGCTTACCCAGCTTATAAAGTGTAAGGCAGACATTAACCATTCATAAATAAAGGTTCCTGCATTAGCAATGTTCTTAGCGAATTTCCTACAGCTAATACATAGTTCTAGGAAGAATTAAATTTAAAACTATCAGATCAAAATCTCAAAGATATCCTAGAATGCCATCTTTACTAAATTTCTTTAAATGACATAGTAGTGCATTCCCATGACTAAATTTTATAATTTTAAACTTGCTTCAACTATTATACAAACTTTGAGACACTAAGGACAATATAAATAAGTGGTTGGCTTTGGAATTATTATTTTAAAATTCATGTAAGAATTTTCTTTGTAGAAAGAGAAAGTGAGTATATGCATTGCATTGTATCTTTTATATTGTGATAAATATAAAATAGTGAATGTGGAAAATAGAAATTGCTTGGAAAATACTATTTGAACCATTTCTAACAAGTCCACTTCCTTTATATTACTAAATTATTTTCAATCTTTAATTATTTTACAAGACTATTGCCCTCAAGACTCATTCAACATAGTACAAAGAGTTTTGAGTTATACTGAGAAGCTGAACTAAAGAGTTTTCATGGACGGTTTCAAGCAATTTCCCCCTCAACGGCACCAATACCTTGAGAGTTTAAAGAGTTATAGCATCAGAGTCTAATACCTCCACATCCTGTGGTAGTTAAGACGCTGACCATACCTACTGAGTTTTAGAAATTTGCATATTTGGGAGGAAAAGATACATTGCTTCCTTGAAGATACTAATTACAGGGTTTTTATAACAATGAATTAATCAAGCAGTATTCAATTTGAATAACATAAAAAGTTTCTCTTCAGTTGATCCAAATCTATTATTAGTGATAAATTCTAAGGAAACACTGACATTCCTCTAAGTTAAGACTTTTCAAATAACTAGTATTTTATTAAAAAAAATAAAAATTTATTTTCTAAGAAGTTTTTTTTAACACTTGGATACTACAACATTTGTTTACTAATTTGCAACAAACCATCAAGGATGTGCTTACACAGCAAGAGGTAACAAACTTCCTAGGATGTTTCCTTTTGATGACACATTGAGCATGGTCCTGTGACTTAATTATTTAAACAAGTAAATTCACTTTATAGCTATGTTTCTAAAATTTGACAGGATTTTTCTCCAATGAATAATTTTGCATCGTTGTTATTTTTTATTGTTTGAACTTATAAATTTGTTCGTTGTGAGACTATAGAGTAGCTAATATAAAATTCAAATAGCCCTATCCATAGAGATTTTGTTCCTCACATAAACTTTGTATCAGAGAATAAAAATCCACTAACTTTACTGAATCATATCAAGAAAACCATTTCCAATCTTCTATTGATGGTGTAGAGTTAGTCAATATTTTGCTTTACTTTGACGTATAAGTGTAAGTTTACATTTTTTGTTGTTGTTTTTGGTTTTTTTTGTTTTTGTTTTTGTTTTGTTTATGAGACAGAGTTTCTCTCTGTAGCTTTGGAACCTGTCCTGAAATTAGCTCTCTATACCCTATACCAGGCTGGCCTTTAACTCACACAGATCTACCTGTCTTTGCCTTCCAAGTATTGGGATTAAAGACATGCATCACTAGCACCCAGCGAGTTTAAATTCTTTATGAAATTTAGTGAAGAAATAAAAAGATCAGCACAGAAAATAGTTTCCAACAATGATCCCAACAATGATCACCTAAGATGATAAGTAGTAATGAGTGCTTTCTCAGTCCTATTCTCAACATTTATCTATTTAGAACTTCTAATCCTTGCCTTTTAATCATGAGACTGGTATGCAGTGATCCAATGTAATAATCATAGATACTTCAAGAATAATCTTTTGGTCATTTTGCTGAATGGCAATATTAAAGTATGCATTAAATTTTTCTCAGTGGTCCTTTATTACTTCATTCATATCTGAATCTATAGTATGGCATATATGTTTCTAACATTTCTCAATTTTTATTTTAAGGAAAATTTCTTTTAAGTAACTGAAGCATCTTTTACATATAATAATTATATCATAGGAAGAGAAACTGAAACTCAGACTGAAGATATCATGACAGTGAATGGTTGATCATATCTCTTTCCACCCAACTCCTACCTAGTCATAGAATTTTTCTTTTCATATTTTCAGACACAAGGAGCTCCTATTTCCCTTTTTTTATAAGTGTTGTTGAGTACTGCTTCTCCTTTTTGTTTAAGATAAAATGAACATATGAGCTCACTTGTTCATGAGATTATACCTAAGGTTTTTGTACATTAGAGGACATCAGAAGATAAACTGTTGTTTTAAATAATTTCCCTATATTTATGGTCTGCATTCTGCACAAAGTATAATAAGAAAGAATAAAAATTCTTTCCTGAGGGCAGGTAACACAAAAGATGAAAAACTCGCTGTGCAAATCTGAGAACCAGCATTCTATCACTGAAATCCACAGAAGAAAATTGAACTCTTGAATATTTTTCTATATATCATAGTGCACTGTGGCACTCAGGTACCAGGTACCCACAGATATCAAACAACTACAGTCACACACCTGTGAACATGTGAGCTCTCACACACACCAGATAGATTAACCTTAATCTTCTTCTAATGTATAATAAAATATGTTGTGGGGATTCATTCAGCCAATAGCCTTGGGGTGCTAGACTTATGGCATGGCTTCTTGCCAGCAGACATGATCTCTTAAATAAAGAGAGAGAAGTCATGAGCTCTTTTTGGGTGGAGAAGACTGAACAAGACAGCATGAAGTGGCATGTGGCCAGTTTCCATTTCTTTCAATACCCAACTGTGTGAGTTTGCTCTCCCTTGCACCTCATAATAAATGTATCTTTGTTTATACAAAAATAAATTCCCAGAGATTGGTTTCGTAGTACCTGAAGATGCTACACAAGATGACAGAGGAGTAAAACATTCAATATTCCTTTGAGTTGTGATGCCTAGGAATTGTTATAGCATTCGTCATCATGGCACGATAACCCTAACCTACAGATGTCTAATTGAACTTAAGGCCTACTGAACAAGAGTTAAACCCATTATTAGTGTAACCATAGTCAATGACACATGGCTTGTGACATCATAGGTTTTATAGGAAAAATTATTCCTGACACTTTAATAAGCCAGTATAAACTCTAACTACATTTTTAATATTTAAATTATATCCATATTTTAGTAATTATCATATGATGATAATTAAAGAACAAGAGACCATAGATTTAAAGAGGATGGGAAATGAGAGAGGTCCCAGGGAAGAACGGAGGGAGATGCAATTCTATTCTAAATAAAAAAAATAAAAATACAAATTGTATAATGTAAAATAACTTGATACCAACATACACATGTAACATTGCACAAGGGTCCTATATAATAAGAGTTGAATTAATTGTAATTACTAGACCAAAATTACTTTTACCAAAATAATAAAACTAAAGCATGTAGGTAGTCTCCATTCAATATGATCTAGTTATCTACTACAATATTTACCTCATAAAATGAGTATAATATTTTTTTGATTTTTTCCCTTTTTTAAATTTATTTTATTGAGCTATACATTTATCAATTATACCTTATTTGATTATTTTATTGACCCAACATTTGTAATCCCAAGAAATAAAAGCATCATTTGTAATAATTTAATAAAGAGTATTTAAAGTAAATATAGACTTAGCTCATATCATTTTTATATATATATCCAAGGGTATTGATAAGTTTTTAATTTTTACTGTTAATTGAAAATAGATTCTTCTCTCATACAATACATCCTGATCATTGTTTCCTTTCTTCTACTTCTCCAAATTCCCTCTGCCACCTCTGCTCTCCACCAGATCCACTCACCTTCACTTCCCTGTAGAAAAGAGCAGGCCTCCAAGAGACAACAACCAAACATGATAAAACAAAGCACATTAAGACAAGGCAAAATCCCTCACATAGAGGGTGGACAAGGGAATCCAGCAGGGGGAACAGAGTACCAAGAGCTTTCAAAATAGTCAAAGATAGGCCCATTTTCACTAGTAGGAATCCCACAAAAACACCAGGCTCCCAACCATAACATATTAGCAGAGGGCCTGGTGCACACCCTTTTAGGCCATATGGATGCCATTTATGTTTCTGTGAACCTAGATGAGGTCTTTTGAGTTGACGCAGTAGGTCATGTTTCCTGATAGCCTCTATGTAGTCACTAGCCATACTGTCACATCTCGCTTCATACCTTTAACTCACTACTTTAAAATTTTGTGGTTTTGTCAGACTAGAATTTGTCTTACAATAAGATATAACTGCAGTCCCCGACCAAAATGTGAACATATAAGTGTATCTTCAATGTCTATCAATGACATAGATCCACGACCTGTTCTGAAGTGTATCTGGGCTCTTCATGATCTATTATGATATGAATACGGTAAGACAAGAAACGTGTCTTATTTTAACTCATAAGCCCAAACTTTATTATTCATAAAGAAATCTTGTAAAAGATTTCATCATTAGCTTATCATTTGGACTTATAGTTGATATGTCAAATTCAGTTGTTTTTTCATCATCTTCAGAATGAATTAAGATATGCTTCTTGTGATCTAATATACAGATCTCTTCTATCAAATAGTCATAAAAACCTAATATTGACATGATTAATAGTAACCCATAGTGCTATTGTGGTTGAAACAACACAGCTACTATGCTGATAAAACAATCAGCAATGTAGTATAAGGGATGTGTCGTTGATTATTCTCTAAGATCAGTGTTTAAAGCTACACTTTAAGGAAATAAACATTAAAACAGTTTAAGGATGGCTATCAACTTTGCTTCCACCCTCTAGAATATCCACTTATGTAGGTATCAAGAAAACACAATGCAGAGATAATTCTAGCACTGAAATTGTAGAGAAAGCAAAATCCTATTAGTCATATGTGAAGATCTGGTATAGTGTTTCAATGGTAGAGGTATGAGGAGTCTAGGGAAAAAGAGGGAGTTGGAAGGGAAAGAGAAGGAATGATCTCAGAGGCTAAAGAGGTGAATATAATCACAACATATTTTATATAGAGCACATTTTTTATGTTAATATAATTTCCTATTTTACTTAAGATTTTTTTCTTTTACATTCAATGGGAAAATATTTTAAAGAACTATTACTTTAATTTAATGTGAGACCAGCTACTCATATTTATGTGTCATTAGTTATTTCATTGCAATTTCTTTTCATGAAGTATTTTTTTTGACAAATTAAATTGACCTGTTATTTTTTCAGACACATCTCTTAGCTCATAATGTATTTAGTAAAAGGTTATATTAAAGGTAATAATTTTGGCTTCCAGGAAATCTGAGTATGGGGAACTGATACCTCCTACAATAGCTGGTAGAGCTTTTGATAAGACATTAATATATATTACAAAATCGGTGTCAGGCAAATTTATTATAATAAATATATTCAATTTCTATGCATTAAATGATTGTAATATCCATTAACATAATTAAAATGGAATTATGTTAACAAAACATTTTAGACAAAAATATACATGCAAATAACTTCAAACCATATTTACACAATAATACAATATGTCACTATACTTATATTTGTAAAATAAACAATTAATTAACATATAATATTGTGCATGTCTATGTCAAATTCACAAAACAGTAAAGTTATAATATTGTATCAATCATACAAATTAAGAAAATTAAAAATGAGTCAACTGAAATGAGTAATACGTATTTTTATATCTGCATGTGTTTGTCTTCATCCTTTTAAATGTATTTAAACAGTTTTCTATTTTTTATTAGAAGATTTTTACTATATTTAATGAGGTTTTATTATTTGATTTATATATAGATTATCTCTATGTAATGCTCCCTGTGTCTAGAACTCACTGTGTAGTCTAGGCCAGTCTTGAATTTACAATAATCCTTTCTCTGCCTTGAACAGCTAAGATATTGACAAGACTCATCACTCTTAATATTGCATCTGAATATTTTAGTATTTATCCCATATAATGCCACTTTATTTATTTTCAATGCTATAAAATTATATCTAATCACTAAAAATTATACTTTAATGCATATTTTACTTTGTTTATAGTATTTATTTTGCCCATTATGTTTTTATTTCATTATTGATTTTTCTGTATGAATTATCATTTTGAGTTTTGTATTTTCATTATATCCATATGTCCAAATGCGTGTGTCTTTGCTTCTATATGTATTTCTTGAGCCTTTTATTGGATCTTTTATTCTGTATGTTTTCTCTTATTCTAGCCTGTCTGTCTTAGTTTAACTTATTATTATTGAGACTTTTATGATGCCTGTATATGTTCTAATGAGAGAAAGAAAGAAAGAGATTTGGATGTGGGAGAAGAGGAGGATGTGGGGAAATGAGAGAGAAAAGCCAAAATCAAACTATATTGAGAGAAAAATATTTATGTTCAAATAAAAAGAAAGACATTTGGCAATCTGGAAGCCCAGCATTTTATTTTCTATTTTTTTAAAGCCAGACTGATGTAGACATTTATTTAGTACATCAACTTATTAAATATATGACACTGGGAAACCATTACATTATTGTCATTTAAAATGAGAACTATAAATTATTTCTTACTTCTGTGAGTCTGAATGTCCTTTGTTGTTTGTTTTCTTCCTTTAAACAATAAACTCAGATGTCATAATATTGTTATTTCTCATGCCCAGAACTTAAGAGTGTGGGAATTTACATTTCATACCTTTGAAACAGCCTCCACAACATAAAAAAATCCAGGCAGGCATTAAAAGAAATTAGCCTGTAACATTACAGCTAGTGTCTGAACTGACAGTCAACAGCAATTTTCACACTAGTGTGAGTTAATTTTAACATCTTTCCTCTATCCTCTACCTAGTTCCTCAACCTCAGAAAATATAATGTGACTGATGGAGTGTTTCTGCCAAAACATAACTAGAGTAAATACGGTGAACTCCACTTGAAGCTAAACCACACAGTTTTAGATCTTTAATAAATAAATAGCAAGCCAATGATTCATATTTTAATTAATGACGAAAACTTTTGTAATTCTAGAAAAGAAATTAAAAATGGGCAAAATTTTGTGAGAATAATGATTTTATTAAAAATTATAAATTAGTAATGAGAATGGAAGAATGTAAAGTTTACTTATTGCATATTCATAAGGTTTTTATTCTTACTATTCTTTTTCTTAAATAAAAACAATATTTACAGAAGTTACCTCCTTGTTGTCCCAGGTAGAACTTATTTCCAGGTATTGGGAGCTTACTTCAGAAATGGGGACAGACAAGAAGTGTGTGGGGGGTATCTAAGAAGGTACAGGGAGGGCTGAATGTTACATGTACCACTACGTGTCACGAGGATATATGGAGTCCAGAAGGAAAGGAGGAAGACAGGGAACCAGTGTCCTGCAGAACCTAGACTATAGGGTTGAGGAAGATACTGGAGATTTGAATTGTAGGAGTTGTAGAAGAGTGAGGTTGTCTACGTGTGGTAGGGTAGTAGTGTATTGATCTGGTGTGTCCTGAAGGTCTCCAAGAAGAGAATGCTATGAGTGTTGACTTCGAACATGAAAGCATGCTTTAAGGACAGATGGCTGTAGGAGAGGAGCTGTTAGTTCCCTGGGAGTCAAGGCAGAGAGGGAGGAGAGGGTATGGCAGGTTCCATGCTACAAACCTTGCAATAAGCTTGAGAAGTTGGAATTGGAGGATGGGAAGAAGGTAAAAATGATATCAACAAATAAGAGGGGAGACAGAACCTTAATGAGACATTTCCTGTCAAAATGTCAAGCTTCCATTGCTAGAAATTGATTGCACCTGAGTTCTGGGTCAAATGAGTCCCATGGGAACCCCCAAACAACTTGTCTATTTTCAGGGCCATGGTTTGCTGACCTTAAATGTATAGTAACCCCCTGCTGCTGGTAACAATACCAATGTAATTCATTGAACATGCAAAGATGAGCTGGTGCTTATCAAGATACATCATATTACCTTCCACTTCATACTACCAGGTACTCTGCATGCTACTGAAGGAGAGAGGTAAAATGAACCCAACTATCTAAGACTAGAGAGTCAAGGGGCCTAAGGAAAAACCAAATGCTACTGTTTGCTAAAGGTAGATAGCATTAAAATTATTATTCTTAGTATAAAGTGAGAACATGACTGTACCAAGGTATGGCTGTGATGAAAGGTTTTTTTTTTGTTTTTGTTTTTGTCAATATCAGGGAAAGTACACCAGAGGCATCTGTAATAACCCATATCAGGGAGAAAAATTAGGAGACTAAACATGTCTGCAGAATGTATCAGCTCAAGAAAAGAGAGAGAGGGAGACAGTGAGAGATGAAGAGAGAGGAGGAAACCAGGGAGCAGAGAGAGAGAGAGAGAGAGAGAGAGAGAGAGAGAGAGAGAGAGAGAGAGAGAGATCAATAAAGGAAAGCAAAAGAGCACCAAGTGGTCACATTTTCACATGACAGGATTATAAAGGAATGGGAAGCTATGGGAAGAGAGTCCATGAATTAGAAAAGTGAAGAACTGATAAGAGCCAAGTTAAGGAAGGCTAAAGGTCAGCATGTTCTTTGGTATGCAAAGCGACACCACAGTTAGTCACTTGTCCTGAGTTTCATTGGACAAAATATAAACATCTTTCTACGGTACTCCACGATCAGTACCTTGCCTAACCTTTATCAGTGACACTTCTTCTTGTAGCGGACGGGAGCAAATACGACAACACATAGCTGTAAAAGGTACAGAGAATGAGAGACCTTAACCACACCCTAAAAGAGACATCTCTATCAAATTCCTCTCCTAGGGTCTCAGACAACCCTGCTCAAGAGGAGCCAGGATGTGTAACCATCCTATTGGATGGAATACAGCAGGGAATCAAAGTCTTCCAGACACAGCAGAACTGGCATACATGAGCTCTCAGAAATTGACAATACATATAGAACCTGTCCATGTCTTTATCAGGCAGTCTGAGAACTGAAATCAGAAACAGACTCACATCCCCTTCCTTAACTATATACCCAGTAGATAGCCACTTGCTAACAAGGCTGTCACATTGGAGGCAAAATCACTCTTAAAGGTAGTCCTAATGCCAGGAAATACATGGCCAATACAACAATAAATATATGCCATCTTTGGAAGGTTTTTCTCATAATGTTAGGCCGGGATGCTTGTTTGTGTAATATTTTAGTTTTATTCCTTATAGGTCCTTTGTGTATATATTATGACTTATGGTTTATGGATTCCCTGGGTGTGTGAACCTCTGTGTCTCTGAGTCTGTACACATTTATTATTCTTTTATGGCTCATCATTTTTTGTTGCTTTGTCTTATTAACATTTGCTTGTGTTTGTTTGTTTAATAATGTTTTCTTATTTTATCACCATTCTTTAGAGGACAGTTTCTTTTCCTTTTTTTTCTTTTGGTTTTTTGAGACAGGGTTCCTCTGTAGCTTTGCAACCTGTCCTGAAACTAGCTTTGATAGACCGGCTTGACCTTGAACTCAAAGAGATCTGCCTGCCTCTGCCTCCCAACTGCTGGGATTAGAGGTGGGAGTCACTGCTGCTCTGTTTAACAGCTGTTGATTATTCCAGGACAAACATGAACATTACGAATCTGGATGGAAGGGAAGATTGGGAAAAACTGTAAGGAATGGGGGGAGGGATATGTTGCTTGAAAAAATATATTGTATGAAAAATCTATCTTAAATAAAGCATTCAGTAGTAATCACATGAACTGTTATCAATTGAAAATAAGATTTGATCGTGCTAATTTAGAAATTTTTTAAAATGAGTAATACTGAAAATAACTCAGATAAATATTAAGTACTAAAGTAAATTTTCACACTTTTTTTGCTAAAAATTGAGGGGAAGGCCTGGTAAAATTAATTAAATTCAGATACATAAGGTAATGTTTTTTACTCAGCGGTAAAAAACAATGACATCTTGAATTTTGCATACAAATGGATGGAAATAGAAAACGCTTTACTGAGTGAGGTAACCCAGACCCAAAAAGAGGAATATGGTATGTACTCACTCATAAGTGGATTCTAGCCATAGTTAAAGGTCTTTGAGTCTATAATTTGTGATCCTAGAGAAGCTAGATAAGAAGGTGAACCTGAAGAAAATTTATATAGTTATCCGCATGGATAATGCAACTAGGCAAGATTGCCAAGCAAACTCGGGTGCATGGGGGGTGGGGGGATGGAAGTAAGGGAAGATGGTTAGGGAGAGGGGAGAGGGCGAGAATTGGGGATGGCTTGGGGGAATGGGAGGAGGGGAGGAGGAAGGATGGTTATGGGAGCAGGGAAGTTTATATCGCAACTAAGAGAGCCATTCTAGGGTCTGCAAGAGACTTGATTCTGGAGGGGTTCCCAGTAAAAATTAAATAAAAAATAAATAAATAAATAAATAAATAAATAAATAAATAAATAAATAAAAAGAAAAATAAAAAAAAAGAGAAAGAAAACGCTTTACTGAGTCAGGTAAGCCAGACCCAAAAAGAGGAATAAGGTATGCATTTACTCATAAGTGGATTCTAGCCATAATTAAAGGTCTTTGAGCCTATTATTCGTGATCCTAGAGAAGCTAAATAAGAAGGTGAACCTGAAGAAAATGCAGGTATTCTTCCTCCGGGAGATTGGAAATAGACAAGAGTTCCAGGTAACCACAGGTGCATGGCGGGGTGGGAGGGTAGATGGAAAGGGAGAGGGTTAGAGAGAAGGGAGCAGGGGAGGAATGGGAAATACTTGGGGGACTGGGAGGGGGGGAGAGAGGAAGGATAGATATGGTTTCAGGGAAGAATATATCTCAACTATGGAAGTCAGTTTAGGGTTTACTAGAGACTTGACTGTAAATGGGATCCCAGGTCCAAGGAGAGATCCCCAGATTGTTCTCTGGACAGAGGAGAGGGTGCCTGAACTGGCCTTGGCCCATAACCATAGTGATGAATATTTTGCTTATCACCATAGATCCTTCATCTGGCAATGGATGGAGATAGAGACGGGGACCCACGTTGGAACACTGGACTTAACTCCCTAGGTCCAAGCGAGGAGCAGAAAGAAGAAGAACGTGAGCAGGGAGGGCAAGATCAGAGGGAACCTTCATCCGGCGATGGATGGCGGCAGACAGAGACCCACATTGGAGCACCGGACTGAGCCCCCAAGGTCCAAAGGAGGAGCAGAAGGAAGAAGAACATGAAAAAGGAAATCAGAACCGCAAGGGGAGCGATCACCTACTGATACAAGGGGACTGATCTAATGAGAGTTCACCAAGGCCAGTTGACTGAGACTGAAGGAGCGCTTGATCCAACCAGATTCTCTGGAGGAGGCTGGATTCCCTGAATGTGGCTGACCCGAAGTCTTTCTAAAAAGCCATTGACAATGACTCTGGGACTTGTTTCCTCTGCATATTCTGGATTTTTGGGGATCCAGTCTGTTTGGATACTCACCTTCCTGGACCTGGAGGGAGCCCGGAGGAACTTGAACTACCCACAGGGCAGGAAACCCTGACTGCTCTTAGGGATGGAGAGGGAAGAAGAGAGGGAGTGGGGGGAGTGGGAGGGTGTTGGGAGGAGGGACGAAAATGGAAACTTTTATATTTTAATAAACTTAAAAAAAAATAAAGTAAATTTTCACACTTTTTTTTTGCTAAAAATTGAGGGGAAGGCCTGGTAAAATTAATTAAATTCAGATACATAAGGTAATGTTACAAGTACTATTTGGTAATAACTTTTAGTAAATTAGTTTCTTTTAAAAAATCTGCTTTACAGATTGCAACATAACCACTACTGGCCACTATTATCAAATGCTAGAGTTGCAAGGATAGACACTCAATACGAATTCTTTCTTCATCTCATCTATTTTTATTAGAAAATGTGGACATTTGACTGTTGGGAGCCACCTGGAGGCACAGGTGGTCCTGCAGTTTGGAGGTAGCCACGTGGGGCTGAGCACCCTTGCCTGCACATGCTCAGACCAGCAGAATGGCATTAACCAATCAGGACAGCGTTCAAGCCGCTCCACCGTTTAAAAGCAACTGCCTCGGGGCCCAACGCTCTCTCTCTAAGCTTTCTCTCGTCCCTGCTCTATCTTCCCTTCCCCCAATTTTCTTCAAGGGAATGCTCCAAATAAAGATGTGACCAGAGAAGGAATTCTCGTTTTTGGTGGCGTTCATTCCTGCTGGACAGGATGGCCCCCCGCATTTGACTGAAGAGATAGCCTGGTAATACTCTATTCACCTACTATAGCAGATGGCTGGCCCTGTTCTCTGCACCACCAATTCAGAATAGCAAAAGACCCTAAATTTGACCATTTGCACATAAGAAACCACAGAGAAGCATAGAATTCTTTTCACTAGAGGGTAATATCTAGTCTCACTCAAATAAATTTTATGAAGGCAATATTTTACACACACACACACGCACATGCACACCCACAGTGTTGGAGAGCTACTAGAATCCCCTTGTTCATTTTGTTGGGTTAAATGTGTGATTATGAAGGTTGAACCATAAATGTCTAAAGCATTTACAGTTTCTTCCCTGATAGTACACAGAACAAGAATAAGGGAGGAAAAACATCATAACCCTTAACAGTGAGTTTTTTTACTTTGTAAATTTCTGTTCAGGATGACTGAGGGACAAAAATGTTGGCAAACTCACTCTTGTTATTTATCAGGTGAACAGTGTTTAACTTACAGTCTGAAAGACAAGAAGTGGGAGCAAAGTCTGATAAACTAGTCTTAAGGACAATGTGTGGTGATATAAAACAGTTTGGAAATGCCATCATTAACCCATTGCCTGGTACCAGAAAGAGGGAGGATTCTTGTCAGGAACTTCATAAAGAGAGGCTATGATGGTTAATGTCCATTTGCATTTTACTCGGTATCACCTGGAACATAGTGACACAACCTATAGGTGAGTATGAATGGCCATGTGAAAGGACAATTTACTAAGGAGGGAAGACCAAACCTGAGTGTAGGAGCACCAGTCTAAAAATAAAAAGGGAAAAGAGATGAATCCCATTGATAATGGAATTTTCCTCTCTCTGTTTCTCGGATGTCCTGACAGGAACTGCTAGTTCTTTCTACTTCTCAGCATGATGAGTGACATTTCTGAAACTGAAGTTATTCTTTGCTGCCTTTTAAATATCAAGTATATTTGAATAATTGTCTAGTCTAAATAAATATTTATGTCTTTGTATTAACACCATGTTGTATAGAAAAATAATCAAGAGGGAATTTGGGTAACTATGTAAGCTGAACTGAAGTTCTATAAAATATGTTAGATTCTACAAGACTTATTGAATAATCATAACTATGTCTTTGAAGAACAGATAAATGAACAGTTGACATAGTTTGAATAAGTGTGTCCTCTGCTAGATTTTCACTGGGACATTTTGTGTAAACTTTGAGGGGCGTGCCATTGTTAGATGACATATGTCTCTAGAGGTGAGATTTGGAATTAAAACTATTTTGCCATTTAGATTTCTCACTGCCTGCTTTCTGCTTGTAGTTAAAAATGAAAGTCATCATGGGCTGTAACCTTCTGGATCCATGAGTCAAATAATCGTTCTTCTATAAATCCCTTAGGTGATGTTGATTTATTGCTGCAATATAAATGTAACTAGAACACCAGCTGAGAGTCAACATTATTGTAGGCTATCTTCAATGCCCTTAATAGCAATTTATAATTGATCCTTGTACTGGAACTGTGGTTTTCATTACTTTCACTGTTACAGAAAGATTTGGGATGTATGAACTTTGGAAACTATTAGTTTCTACTAATCCAAAAGCTAACAATGTTATCAAGTAACATTTAAATTCATAGCAGATATTTTCCTCCATTGCTGCAATCCACCAACTTTATATCACAAAAAATATTTTGATAAATGTACTGACATATGACTTTCTTTTGTTCTGTGACTATAAAAAAATCATATATAATAGTAGAACTTGTAATTCCTGTAGCCTAAAACTGTATTTCTAGTGCACGTTCTCTCACATTTGGGCCAGAACAAACTATTGCTTTCCTTTTGGAACAAGAATTGTATTTTTTTTCCTTAAGAAGAGTGAAAGGCAAACTAAAACTATGGTGAACAAAGCAAGAGAAAAGTAATAATGTTTTCTTCAAAGGGGAGAAGCATTCTGTAACAGCTGAGGGTGAGAAGGGTTTAATAAAGTGACACAGAAGAAGAGCCCTGCATCTTGAAGGATAACCCCCTAAGAGTCCCCCAAAATTTTAACAGTGTAATTGAAGAAAATATTTTTTGAATGTGGCTTCTGAAAAATTGTAAATACCATTTCAAATATATATGAAACTTAGGAGCGAAAGAGAGTGTGGTGGTGGTGTTGATAATAGTGATGGTTGTGGTGACAAAGTGCTTGATTGTATGTGTCCATCTATTAGGCCGATAGTAGTTTTCTTCTGCTGTGGACACATATGAAGTATTTAATCTCATTCTGAACCATAAACTGCAATGAATTTGTAGTAATGTCAAAAAGTGAATAGACAATAAAGCTTTTCTGTCTTAAACATTCATGTCGAGTTATGGTTGATGATATTTTATTGTAAAATAAGCATAGTCCTGACTGAAAAATGAGCCCAAATTTTAATAATGGTGTTTTAGTTTATATGTGTGTACAAATAATTCTGTACCTGGATTATGGAACTTTTCAGTAAAAATGATCCTTATATGATTACTGTTTTCAATAGAAAATAATATTTTTTAGTAGCAATGTTTGGTCCTAAAGTAATACTGATGTTACTTTATTTTTATACACGCATACAAATACAAAACATGTAGAATCCATACAAGTGTTACTCACTTGTTCTTGTATGACTACCCACAGGTGAAGACTACTGAGAGATGGAGAGGCTGTTTTCCCATTGCTGAGTCAAAAATTTGTTAAGGAGCATTTTAATGTCACATCTAACAATAATTTGATTTTTTAACCACTTTTATCACTCAGTTTAAAACCCCTGATAAAGCTACATACGTAAAGCAATCTTCATTAAGGCTAATGAATTAATAATGCAGTCCACAGTTAATTTGCCCCTTGTGCTTAGGCAGAAAATGGCAGTGGGACTGTGGATAAAAGGGATCTGTTCACTTCCTATTTTCCATGAAGCATGGAGAGGTACAAAGAAAAAAGTCATATATGGTATACAAACAGTGACTCTAAAAGAGTGACATGTTCTCTAACTATACTTCACATTTCAAGACTTACACATTCCTAAGGATTAAGATCATATGAGAACTCATTACACCAAAGATGAACTTGGAGGATACATTTGTTATTAAAGCTCTAATGCTATTTGTTCTGTGTCTAGGAACTATTATGAATTCAAGGCATATTATGATCAAAAACACAATAAAATATTTTAGATACTAAAATATCATGTTCTACAGTAGTTTTAATAATTTACAACATTTGTATATATATATGTGAATATGTACTATATTTAATTATGTATAAATCATTTTACAGGAATAAAAGTTTATAATAAATATTCTAATTGATAACATTTGCCATTTTGAAAATGAGTGATTTTATTCATTGTGTTTTTCTATATCTATGTGTTCCTTTCTAACAATATTTAAAATTTTAACTTAGTAAAATATGTTTGTCAGGATTTAACGTAGAATGATGATTTAAAAATCACTAAAGGTCATTGATTAAGACAATATATTAATGACTATGCTTTTAAATGAGTTGATGCTAAATATCTTATTTAGGGTTTCTTTTGCTCTGATAAAACACCATGACCAACATGCAAATAGGGAAGGGAAGGGTTTATTTGGCTTACACATACACTCAAGCAGGGCTGGAAACCTAGGTTCAGGAGATGATGCTAAGGTCATACAGGAGAGCTGCTTACTGACTTGCTTCCCTTTTTTTTTGCAGTGTGGTTTCTTAGAGAGTCCAGATCTATCAAAGCAGGAATGGACCACCCTCCACGGACTGGATCTTCCACCATTGATCGCTAATTGAGAAAATGTGTTGACAGAGACTGTTTATTAGTTTCCTGCAGGCCCACATCCAAAATAATCACACTGAAACTATATTTATTGTGACACTGGTTGGTCAGTCACTTAAGTAATAGCTAGGTCTTAAATCTTAAATTAACCCATTTTTATTATTTTATATTTTACCATGAGGCCCGTGGTTTACCAGCAAGATTCATGTGTATGTGTCTCCTCTGGCATCTCCTCAACTCTGAGTACTCTCTCTTCCTCTATCTACTTAGAAATCCAGCCTTGTCCAGATGCTCCGGAAAGGGAGCTCAGGTACCCTCCATTCCCCTAAACTTTCTGGCCGTTCAGCGGGGGCTTCCCCGTGGCTGCTGTCTTACTCTTCTTATCCCATCCCAGCTTGCCCCCAAGTACCCCTCTCCATCTGCAGGGTCATAGGAATTCCCAACTCAGCCTGCTTCGGGGTTGAGGGTCTGGGAACGAAGTGGTGAGGGCAACTGCTGCAGGACTTTCTTTGTCCCACTGAGCCTGCAACCAGAAAGCACGCCTTTTTGTCTGCTAGGTCCCAAGCCAGCAAGAGGCCAGGATCTTGTACCAGAAGATCCATCTTTCTGGAGGGCATTTGAAGGAAGAAATGGGCAGGTGCCAATCCAAGAATCCCTCCAACAATCTGAAAAACAACATGATGACACCAGAATCCAGCAAACACACAACAGAAAGACTTGAACACCCTAATCCAGAAGATGTAGAAGAAACTGACTTTAAACGTAACATTATGAAAGTGATAGAATCACTTAAACAGGAAGTAAAAAAAAAACCCTTAAAGAAATGGATGAGAAAAATAACAAAAAGTTTGAAGGAATGAATAAATATCTCAAAGACACCCTAGGAAACCAAGAAAAAGCAATCAAACAGGTAATGAAAACAGTTCAAGACTTGAAAACTGAAATGGAGGTAATGAAGAAAACACAAGTCGAGGGGCGTCTGGATATGGAAGTAGATTGGCACTGCCTGGAGCAGATGTGTCTCACTGTCAAGAAAAGTCCTAATTTCTTAAACATTTAAAATGCTATATTCTGTTAGTCCTTGAGAGATTTGAAGAATATCGATCTATTTGAAATATACCTCTGTGTATCTAGAAAACCTAATGAACTTGACTACAAATTGACTATTAAAGATGACGATCTCTTAAACATTTCTTAATTTACACATTACATTTTTAAATGAGTTACACAAACATAATAGCTTAATCAACAGTAGAAATGTGAATAAAACAAAACTGATCTTAAATTTGAATCAGTGGTCCAAGATCCAAAACAATGCAAAGTATTCATCTCTATAACATATACTCCTTTAAATGTAAGCAAACATTTAGAAGAAATATTTGGGAATTTGGGCATAGTTCTCTCTTAATTGCTTTTTGTTTTTTATCGGATGAAATAATTTTGGGGTTTGTGGAGAGCTTTCGGAGGTCTTGGTCCATCAAACCATATTATTCTGGAAGGAATCCACAGGTTACCATCCTTAGACCCAAAATTTGAAGTAGGGATACCTTTAAAACATATGTGTTGGTTTAGCTTAGCAGCCTGCACAATAAAATGTCTCTCAGTACATTGCTCATTTACAGTCAAAATTTTAAAGAAAACACAATAATATACATAATCAAGACTCTGTGTATATTTTATCTTCACATAGTTTATTTTTTTACTCTAAGACTTTTCATAAGTTTAACATCGATTATATTATTTTATTTCTTTAATCTATGACCGTCTATATTCTTTTATATTATAACTTTATATACTCTTTTGTCCCTCTCCTAAGCCAGCCTACATTTTTCCAGTATTGTGACCCATTTAGAGTTTTTTCTTTTTTTTAATCTAAATCTGTCTTTATCTGTTATCTTTTATTGACCAGGAACACTTCTTATAATGTTACGCATCATGGCTAGGACTAAAGTTGCTTTGGTTTTTGTCTCTGCCCAGTCCAACATGGTGGAGGCATGTTTACCACCTTTGCCAGCCATGCACACTGTCCCAGTGCCAGATATGTAGTGGGTCTTGCCATTAAGCAGTTTGTAACACTCTGTCACAAACCACATTTAGGCACAGGGCCCCACAAAGGAGCCAAAGTCTGTCCTGCCAGCACAAATGAGGACGCCAAAGAAGCTGCACAATGTTTTGTCACTAACAGTGAGTCAGGATGATTTCTCTTGAAGGAGTCGTGGTGACCCTGCTCACTACCAGTGAATAGAGCCCATCCAAAAAAAAATGTGGTTACCAAGAAGCTGTGCTCATAATGTTTATTTTTGTGTCTAGAATTACTTCCCACGCTCTCTCGGGTTTTATGATAATGTTGTTGCCCACATTGGTGCCAAAAATGCTTTATAACTGTATCTCTTGGAGACATTTCCACAACTGAAAAATCCTTACTCTAAGATGACTGTAGCTTGGTTCTAGCTGACACACAAACCAGCCAGTACAGCTGATCCTTGTCAATTTGAGACACAAGTACACCACTATTAACTCATAATCCCACCGTTCTCATTCATCCCCAAGGTCTCAAATTAAAGAGTATAAATCTTTGAAATGTCTACAAACTTCCTAAATTCAAATGATTTAAAATTTTGGTTCCATTAAAATAGCCAGTCTTTTTTAAAATCCAAAGTCTTTTAAAATTCAAATTCTTTCACATATGTAGTCCAGTAAAATAAATACTCCCTTACTTCTAGAGGAAAAAAAATCATGGCAAAGCCATAATCAAATCAAAACAAAATCAAACTCCAGTCATCCAGGGTCTGAGATCTACTCTTGGTCTTCTGGAATTCTTCAAAAGGCTTGGGTCAGTTCTCTAGCGCTGACCTTTGTAACACACACATCTTGTATTCGGGGCTGTGCCTTGCTCTACAACACTGCTACTGTTGTTCTTGGGAGTCATTCTGTAGTATTGGCATCTCCAAAATGCTGGAATCTTCTGCAACAAATGGGTTTTACTTTCACCAATAGACTCTCATAGACTCTCTCTTGGTTCCACGCTTCAACTTCTTTGCATGACCCCTTCAGTCCTAGACCTTCAACTGTCACTGAGACTGCACCTTCACTATTACCCTCATGTGGCCTCTCATAGTCACAATCTCAGCTGCTTTCCATGACCCCTTAATGCTTTCAAAACCAGTACCACCTGGGTGATGCTAATACATTACTGAGTCTTGCTGCCAAGATGAGGTACAATCTTGGCCACCTCTGAAATATAGCTTCTATGTGCTCTCAGGAAATACTTCCCAGAAGATTTCACCTCAGTGATTTGCACTCTTCTTGATTACTGCTAATTTCTTAGCTCAAGCCACCCATCATGAAGTAATGTTTCACTTTAATAATTTTGGTTTCTTTCTAATCACAGATAATTCTTCAGTTTCATCTCACAAGAGCCAAAGAATCTTAATTAAAAATAAATATTATAATAGAGTCTTTAAATTCCTCTCTGAATTTTCATGATCCAGGCCTCCATCCTCGACATTGTTCTCAACATTCCTACCTCTCATACTCCATAGAACATTCCACAGAATGTTCTTAATACTCTATGGCTCTTTTTGTTCAAAGTTCCAAAGTCCTTCACTTTTGGTAACAATTTCTGCTATAATTAGAATTTGTATTGTGTGAAGAGACTGTGTGAGCATGGTAACTATTCTAAAGGAAAACTTTTATTCAGTGTGGCTTACAGTTTTAGAAGTTAAGTTCACTATCACAATGGTGGGACATGGCAGAATGTGGCACTCATTATGTTGTATCTTGATCTTCTGGAGAAGGAGGTAAACTTTATCATTGGCCATAATTTGCGAATATGGAACCTCAAAACCCACTCCCAAAGTGCTATACTTCCTCCACCAATGTCATACCTACAACAACAAAGTCACACATCCTAATGTGTGAGGCCGTTTTCTTTCAAACCACCACATTCCACCTCCTGGTCCCCATAAGCTTGTATCAATATCATATTTAAAATTATGGACTCAATAAAATTTCCAAAGTCCTCATAGTTCTATAATAGTCTCAAACATTTTTAAAAGTTTAAAATTCAAAGTCTCTTCTGAAATTCATGCAATCTCTTCACTATCATTTCCTGAAAAATCAAAATGAAAAAATCAGATAACATACTTCCAACATATGGCATCAGAGATACACTACCACTTTGTAACAAAGGAAAGGGAGCATGGTGAGGAAATGCTGAACCAGAACAAGACCACAAACAAGCTGGGCAAACTCCAACCCCTTTATATCTACATGTGATGTCAAAACACTTTTCAGATCTCCAATTTCTTTCAGTTTTATTTACTATAATACGTTTCTGTCTTTTGGGGCTGGCTCCGTTCCCCGTTATCAGATTGTCTTGAAAGGTTTTCCACTACTCTAGCATCTTCAGTATGTTGGGGTCTCCAAGGCAATCCAGGCTTCACCCTACAAAATCAAGCAGTCCTCTCGAAGTCTCTACTCATGGATGGCCCTGACACATGCCTCGCTTTAGTAGGCTTTCTCAGCTACAAAGAAAGAATCATTAATCCCTTTATTCTATCCTTGACTCTAAAGCCAGAGCTGTTTGGCCAAAGCTTCCAAGTTCTGCTTTCTGTTGTTGGAACATAGCCCTCTTGCTCAGCTCCTTTGTTGGATGCTTTCTATTTTTTATTGTTTCCTTCAATGTGTAAACTTGGCTGTCCTGAAACTGGATCTGCAAACCAAGTTGCCCCCAGACTCAGGGATTTGCCTGCCTCTGCCTCTTGAGTACAGTGAATAAAGGTGAAATAAATAAATAAATAAATAAATAAAGCCACATCCCCACATGTGGCTCTAAATTTTCTTTAATTCCTTTTCATAAATCAGAAGCTTACCTTGTTGGAATCTTGATTTACAGATTTCTCTCCCATTATTATATTTCTTAATCTGTTAATTTCCTTGAAAACAGGATTTACCTCCATTCCACTTCCTAGTACTCTTTTTCTTCTCAAACTGTACATTTTATGTTTTTCCTTTCTCAGCTTGTTCTAGGCAACATATTAAAATTCTTCTTTTCTAAGTGCTTGCTTTGCTTGTGTGTCTACAGCTTTACAAGAAACTATTTAGTGGGACTTGAGGAACTTGAGGAACTTGAATATTATCTTGCCTGACATTTCCTTTATGTGATCAAACTGGACTCTCTGAATGTGGCTGACAATGAGGACAGACTGAGAAGCCAATGATAATGACACTGGATTTTGATTCTACTGCATGGACTGACTTTTTGGGATCCTTGTCTGGATGCACACCTTCCTAGGACGGAGTGGGGGAGGGCCTTGGACTTCCCTCAAGGCAGAGGACCCTGACTTCTCTTAGGACTGGAGAGTGAGGGGGAGGGGGAGTGGAGAAAGTGGGAGGAAAATGGTGGATGGGAGGAGATGGAAATTTTAAATAAATTAATTAATTAACTATTAAAAAAAGAAAAGATGGAATTATCCCATAGATAACAGCTCTGGGAAAAAAAAAGTCATGGCTAATTTAACAGACACTAAAGAATTAGTTTCTTCGGTAAAAGGTAGCAAGGACAACCCTTCAAGTGGTAGGGCTGAGGGTACCATTTGCTCAGGTAAGACAAACCCTTGATTATCTGAATATTCAATATGCTCAGGTTGAATAGATCCTCCCACATATCCACATCTGAAATTATAATACTCCATTCTTTAACAATTAATGCCCTTATTATAACTACTGACACCATCTAAAGTTGAACTTTTGTTGTAGTTTAGACAAATTTTTAATTATAGATTTGGTTTGATTTTTCACAAACTATAGAGAAAAGTTGCTCTTCTATGGAGCAGTTAGATATTTTAGATTATTTATTTTCATCTGTTGTCAGTCAATTTTATCACTTAGTTCTTTTTTGACTTTCATTGACATTGATTTTATTATGAAAACTCATTTTTATCATTTTCAATTTATACAGATATATTAAGAGCAACCAACCAATGGCATAATTTTTCCCAAAACTTTCAAAAGATTCATATGCAGGGTCATTAACTTCATTGCTGCTCACCATCGTTGAGTCATGATATTTGAAGGCATTAATTTCTTTAGGTTTGAAACATAAATTACAGCATGGGCTTTTAATACTTTTAAAGCTACCAGGAGAGAGAGTGACTAAAGGGATTTCAGTAGCTGAAGGTGCTGGTGAGTTTGAAGGTGCTGGCAAATTTAAAAGCCTACTTCAAATAATAAAAATATTCATCCTTATACTTCTGTTTCTCTAGATCCATTCCTTTACTAGAGTCTGTGTTGGTCAGGGTTCTGCAGTCCAACAATGGCTACTGTGAATGGAATTTCGAGCATCTAGTAGTTAACTAGTCTCATGAAGTTGAGTGCTTTAATTTCTCTTCTGTTTATGCTGGAATACCAAAGAAGTAGGCTCCAGTACCAGTGAAGAAATAGATGTGCTGACAAGACAAGACAGGAAAGGCCAAAAAAGAATTAATATTTTCTTCTTCCACTACCCTTAAACAAGCTTTCAGAAGAAGATGTGTCAGAGATTAAAGGTGTACCTTCCCAATTGAAGACCTAGATTAAAGTCATTTGTCATCCCGCCCCAAGCTCTGTATCAAAACCTTGTGTCCTCCAACCTCAAGATGGGGAACAAAGTCACATTTCTCTCCTTTCTCAAGATCCATATCACAAGTGTGTTCTCCATTTCTTGATTATAGCTCTTTAAGATATAATCAAGTTGACAACTAGACATCACATTAAATGTATAACAATGACTTTAACTACTGAAGTCATTGACTATCTAAGAAACACCTTAATTTTTTGTATATTTTTAAAGATGGTGGTTTATCATATGCTTATATTTGAAGATAAGCTAGGTTATGATTAGGCCATGTATTAATCGATTTCATATTTAAACAGAGTGTATCACGTGGCAGGATACTAGTTCACACCTGTAGGATTTCTTCACTGCACTGTAAAATAGTAAGATCACAACTCATATTCTGTTAGAAAATAGCCTATGAGGGGAATTTATTTTGAGTTTAAGGTATTTCTTTTTTAAATCCCTAATTCTTCTGCAAGACTAATCCTTATAATAAGTTTTAGCACTCTAATATTGAGTTTAATCCACCACTATCAACAGAAATTGAATAAATATTATTCTGGCATCACACAAGAAATTGCTTTGGTGGGAATTTTTTTTATGAGATTAGCATTGAATAGGTAAAAGGGATTGACAAACCCCTTAGTTCATTTTACGATAATGAACAACACTGGATTTTCAACCTATCTTCTTCAAATGAATTGAACCATTATAACTATGCACAGAAATCCTGAAAAATTCATAAATGAATCTTATTCTGTAGCTCACGCCAGAAACTTAGCCCTTTCCTAGCAGTGAATTTGTGCTATACTCTTCCACTTGAGAAGTCATTATGGAAAGGTTAAAAGGATTTGTCATGGTAAATACATCGGTTAAAATTCTTTAAGTGGGTAATAGCATTTGCTAGAAATTATATTAAATATTAGTATTTTAAATTTTTTCATTCCTATATGCTGGCCATAAAACAAAAAGACAATGAATAATAATATTTTAAACACTTACCATCCAAATATGAAGTTTAATTTAGTAATATCTAACAAATATATATGGAAAATAATAAGCAAGGGTTTTCTAATTATATCAAACTCAGGCTATAACAGTGAGGAACTAAAATAAATTGAAAGTATGCTACCTGATTTATCATTAAGGTACCAGAACTATTCAAACAACTGTCACCCTGTGGAAGAACAATATGCATTAAAGAATAAGCCTACACTGCAGATGATTAAATAGATAGTTACATTTTATACAGATGAAATTTAATGAATTCCTCCTACTGTCTCCTTCCCTATGACATCAGATTCCTTAAATTTCACTTTTATCAACAGTATAAGATATATAGATTTGTACCTGTGCACATGGGTGTGTTTCTGTGTGTGTGTATGTATGCGTTTTTGAGACAGAGACAGAGAGACAGAGACAGAGAGAGACAGAGAGAGACATGAGCATGGAATTTACTTAAACTGCTATATTTGGCATATGTGTGTGTATATATCCATACATACATACACACACACACACACACACACACACACACATATATATATATGAATGTAAAGATTTTTCTTGAGAGAGGTTCACCTTGTCACAGTTTGGGCAGTAACCCATCTCTGTATACTAGAATAAAAAATTTATCACATAAGAGGCATATGATTTAACCATCCAAGACTCAGTCTCTAAATTCCTTTCATAGCAGTGCTGGAACTAATATTCTTCCTCAGAAAGACTTCACCAACCAGTGAGAAGAAACAAAAGTCACATTTTTGACTTGCTTCCATTTCCTCCTTTTGCGCTCAGTTCCATTGTATTTCTGAACAAAAGTAGTTTCATTGTCTATAGCACACCATCTCATCCCTATTTTATTTTCTGAAGTTGTTTTGCTGTATCTGCATGCATGCATTGCTAACATTTGGTATACCCATTCCTATAAGGACCATAAGAAGCATAATGATAAGGTGTTAATCAGGTCTAAGAAAATTTAATTAGAATGTGCTTCAACTATCTGTTTGATACTAGTGCTGATATGGTATAATTGTGTTGCTGAACACTTATGGGGTTTTAGACCTGAACTTAAAGTAATGATGAAATTAAACTTCAATATTTGCTGAAACAGCAAAATAGTGGTTTGTTCTTATCAGTAATTATTATGTTCCTTGCTTAATTTTATTGATATTTTTATGTCACTGGCAGCAATGTGGCTTGATTGCAGTACCATTACTCAAATCATATCTCACTATGACATTTCAGTGACTGTGATGTCACTGACTACAAGAATACTACATTTATATTATTCTCTTATGGTACTCCATGACACAGTGTATTAGACATTGATTGAAATATTTCCCATAAGAAATGGCTATATTTATAAAACATATATCTTTATTAGAATGTTACTTTCATTAGAGTAAGAATATCAGTGCTTTTCCACCTGTCAGAGATGTAGTCACATACAGAGAATTTTAAAATTTAACTGAGGCTACTAAAATGAGAGTGAAACTGATTTTTCTCTACAGATTTTGTAATTAAATTTATTCAAATATGTTCATAAACTATGTACCTATTTATGAGATATTGATTTACAGAGAGTTAATTTATAAACTCCCTCTCTTATGATTTGCTATCATATTGCAAAGGTGATGCTATCCAGGTTGTTGAGACAAAGAAAACACCAAAATTGGATAACACATTTCACAATACCAACATGCCAGGAAGATATACTCATTGATGCAATAGGTAATTACTATTATGATGTAACCAATTTTTTTCTGATTAAAATTGAGTTCTCATCCACAGAAGACATTTTTGTTTATTATAATAAAAGCGGCCAAAAGCGGCCAAAATCAAAAAAAGATTTGAGAGGTGATTGGACTAGGACTGAACCTACTATTGCTTTAGTAAATAGTCATCTTTTCCAAACTACCTTGTATATATTTAAGTATTCCCCAAAGGCCTGAGTTGTGCTCAGCATTGGTCATATAAGCATCCATCTTTTTTCATCAAATGAAGTGAAGATGTATGATCGGTCTAAATGCAGGGAATAAATCACTTTAGTTTTCTGTTTTAAATGGCAAATGTCTTTTGTTTCTTTGGATACTGGTAGGTCATACACTTGTAAAATATGTAATTGCAGCTGGTGGATTATTTGGAAATAGAGTATATACAAAAGGATTTGGAAGGAGATAGAGAGGAAAAATGGGTACAGGAGACCATATTTCATTGCATATATATATATATAAAATTATCAAATATTTAAAGCTGTGTAAGTGGTAAGAGAAACTTTCATGGACAATACTGTGTTATATATTGACAAATGAGTTCAGAATTCTGAAAATAATGAAATATAATTACAAATAAAATAATAATGAAAGCACTATGTTAAACAGAACATGGTAGAAATTGATATTTCTATCTAAATAAATTTTCATAATTTCATTTATAGTATGCCATTATCAATGATTTCTATTGTGTATTTTGGATTGCAAGATACTTATAACTAAACAACATGTATAATTTATAGTGACCTTTGTCATATTGCACATGGCAAAAGTTCTTCTTATCCTTATCATTTACTCTACTAAAACTCCATTTAATACATTACTTTACCACTGTGTCTTTGAAACATTTGTGAAAATTTTCATTCACTTCAACAATACTTTATATTAAAAATCGATTACTTAATTGTATTTTCCAGACCTTTGCTTGGGATTAGAGTCTCACATTGAAATTTCTTAAGTTGTATTTTTTGTGTGTCAGGTTTTAACCTCTTTATGCCCAAAGAAAACAAGATTATTAAAGATAGATTGACAGCTAATAGTTGAAAAGTCTCTTTTAAGTCTTTATAATAAAACTTGTGTCTGTTTGACTGTACCATTGCAAACTTTCTCAACTTCAATTCTATTGTATTTGAAAAATTCCAAAACAATTTCCTCTTAAATGTACTGCAATTAATGCACAAAGCTAATGTTTTCAAATTGTTGGGTAAAGGGAACATATCTGCATTGCTGGTGGGAATGAAAGTTGATAGAGGCACCTTGGATGTCAGTGTGGTGATTTCTCAGAAAATTAGGAAACAACCTTCCTCAAGACCCACTAATACCAAAAGTGGTGACTGTACCATTGCAAATATTCTCAACTTCAATTCTATTGTATTTGAAAAATTCCAAAATAATTTCCTCTTAAATGTACTGCAATTAATGCACAAAGCTAATGTTTTCAAATTGTTGGGTAAAGGGAACATATCTGCATTGCTGGTGAAAATGAAAGTTGATAGAGGTGCTTTGGATGTCAGTGCGGTGATTTCTCAGAAAATTAGGAAACAACTTTCCTCAAGACCCAGTAACACCACTTTTGGGAATATATTCAAAGGATACACAATCATGGCACAGGAATATGTGCTCAGCAATGTTCATAGCAGCATTGTTTGTCATAGCCAGAACCTGGAAACAACCTAAATGTTCCTCGTCCAAAGAATGGATGAGGAAAATGTGGTACATTTACACAATGGAGTATTACACTGCAGAAAAAATGAATTTTGCAGGAAAATGGATGGAGCTAGAAAACATTATTTTGAGTGAGGTAACCCAGACACAGAAAGACAAGTATCACATGTACTCCCTCAAAACCAAAAAAAAACACTCAAAAAAGTGGTTTTTAAATATAAACAAAGAAAAACAACCCACAAATCATAATCCTATAGAACAGAAACAACAATGAGGACCCTAAGAGAGACATACATGGATCTAATCTACATGGGAAGTAGAAAAAGATAAGATCTCCTGAGTAAATGGGGAGCTTGGGACCCTTGGGAGAGGGTTGAAGGGAAGGAGAGAGGCAGGGAGGGGAGCAGTGAAAAATGTAGAGCTATATAAAAATTATTTTAACAGTTAACCTATATTTTGAAAGTTTAAAATAGAATTGGAGAAATGGCATAGCAGGTGATGGTTTTTCCACAAAGCTTAGTGAGCAATGTTGCTTAATAGATGTAGAGGACTAATCCTTATACATGGTCTGCTGATTTCCAAATACATGTCATGCCATTCACCAATATGATGTGTGTGCATACCTACGTATATATACACATCAAACAGATCAGTGTGAAAAATTAGAAAGAAAACAATAGCTGTAATTATAGTTTGTAAGATGGTACAAATGAGTCCACCATGCTCAGTACACACTAAGGATGGCAAATAAAATGTGACTATAAACTTATATATAAACAATTTTATTAAAAATTACTTGACTATATTATTTTCATAATAATTTAATTAAGATTTTATGTATATTCAGTGAAAGAAGTTTTATATATACTAATTTTTTTAGTAAGTATATTGAGTAAGTTTGTGCATTTCTAGAAGTCTGGTGTAAAGGTAATCAAATATCAACATAATTATTTATGAAGAGCAACATTAATCATAATGATTAATACTGCGTTCTCAGTAAGGCAGTGGAGGTAACATACCTTTAATCACAGCACTTGGGTAGCAGAGGCCGAGGCAGGGGGATCTCTATGAGTTTGAGGCCAGTCTGGTGTATAAAAGTTGTTTCAGGACAGGCTACACAGAGAGTCTTAGTCTCAAAACAAACATACAAACAAAAAAAAACCCCATAAACAAAATGTGTTCTCTGTGTGTTCTCCTGCAGATTTTCAATCATGTAGCATCTATTTTTTCCTATCTTATTTTTTGAGAGTCTCAGAATGTATCCCATGCTGAGTTGGTACTGTTGATACTCCTGTCTCATCTTCTGCTCTTTTTATTCTGTGACAAATAACAAAATATATGGTAAATTAATTTTAAAACTATAATTTAATAACTTTACATGTACACTCATGCACAATTCATATACTAATACAAATATAAATTGATCAAGAAAAGTTGGCCAGTGATATAGATATGTCTGACATTAGAGGAACATTACTTTTGCTCTTCACTGAAAAAGGTAAGCTAAGTTGTACCCTCTCACTGAAAGTAACTATATTTTCTTCCTAGAAAAACTTGCTATGAACATTATACTTACAGTTTATGGTTTTAAAGGAGAAATTATTATTTTCTATAATGCATATTAATTTTCCAGATGCAAAGACACACACCTGAAAAGTAGATTTTTTTTTATCATTGCAGGGGAAAAAAAAAATCTTGCTTTGAAATATCAGCAGTGTCAAAAAGAACCGTGAAAGGATCACTTGCTACATTTTCTTTTTTTGCCTTTAGCAAAACTTTGTTTTGGAATAGAGAATTAATTTTAATTGTGCTTAACTTTTATCAGAATAAAGAGCCCAGTTTAAACACACACACACACACACACACACACACACACACACACACAAATACACTTTTATTGAATTGAAAAAAAAGTAATATTCCATAGGTATTATACATATTTAAGAGTTATCTTACCTTTTGCTCTATTAAATATGTCACTATTTTACTCATATATGTGAATGTTCTCATAGAAATTTTTCTGAGACATAATAGTTTACTGCAGCTACAATAAATTTTAAGAGACATTTCAGTATCACTTTGCCCTAAATTAGGGAACTATAAGCACATCAGTTAAAGGAGGCATGAATAAATCCTCTCAAGAAAATACCTACAGTATTTTGTAAACACTGAAATATGCAATATCATATTTAACCAAGTGTAGAAAGCATCATCCTATGTCAATTCAGGTGAACTCTCTTGAATTTTAGTGCTTTGAAGGTAACTAATTTTGAGTTGCAAATACAGAGCTTAGTGAAAAAGTTTGTCTATTCCAAGTTGTATCTGTTTCAACCCGTGACAAAAATTTGAAAACCGCCCTCTGGTGACGTCTGAGGACTTCCTCTGCACCATCTGTGCTTCTGAATGTCAGCACTATAAGTATCTGATACTGAGAACAAGCTGCAAGAGCTCACAGAAATAGGACTAGGAACTTACATTGGAACCAGCCCACTACTTGCATAGATGGTAAAAGAAACAGTCATTTACCATGAAATGTTCCTCGGAGACCGTTAGATATTCATGGGTTCCTAGGAATTTACTGGCAGAGTATTAAAACATTTTGAAGAAGAAATTATATGCAGCAAATTAAATCACAACCATTTTTGCATGAGCTACTGAAATTAGTCAGGTAACTTGAAAATGTATAAATATAATCCAATTGACAATTTGAATATTTTTTTAACAAATAGTAAGTACAATTTTTCAAACTTAATATAATTTATATTCAAAAATTCAATAGCAAACAAATTTATTGAACTGGATTCAGTATATCACTTAAGAGAGCATATTTATTCATTTATATGATAGTTTCAAATTAAATATGTCATTTTCTTTCTTCTATTATAATTCTAATTCAATCTGACACCAAACTTTGCAATACAATCGAGTTAAATCACGTAAATACATAACATGTTTTTTTAATTTAAGTATTTTAAAATATAGGAAATCATACACACACAAAATACAACAAAAATTGTGAGTTTTTTAGCTACAAAGTTAGAAGTAATTCTTATGCTGTTTTAAAATGTTAACTTTCAATTTTTTTGAATGAAAACTTTTCCTAAATTATTTATTTGCAGTGTGATACAGTAGCTAATATTATATAAAAGATAAATAGGACAAAATATTATCTACCATAGAGAAGATGGCACTTGCTAAGTATTAATGAATTTTGAGAATAAAATCTTTATTACATTATCAAACTACTAACACTAACAAACCACACTGCCTGACTGCACCATTATAATTAATGAGAATAATCAAACACACTTAAGCAGAAAGCAAAATTCTGAATGATAGGGATGGAAAAAGAGATTGATGGGACACATTCTAAGTGCATTAAAATTCAAACATATTGGAAAAATATATACTGTTCTTCTCTAAAACTTATCAAAAAATGTGCCAAAAAGTTAGATTTTCTGTTTATCTTGTACAGCAATAAAAAGGAGCATCCTCAGGTTTATTTTTGGGAGGAGTTAATGCACTTTCATGCCAACCTGGTGAATGGTCAGATTTCACCGAGGCTGTCAGTTACAGAGAAAGCTACAAATCTCGTCACTCAAAGAATCATTGTGTTCATTACAGTTTGTTCCTTTGAAACTTGTTAATTATGACTAATAAGTTGGAGAGAATGTGATTGTGTGTGTGTGTTTGTGTGTGTGTGACACGATACCACACTTATGAATTGTTGTCATGTATTTTAAAAGTGTTTGCTATTTTAATAGTTATGAAATGCAAATTAAATCTGTAGGGGAATAAAAATTTCCAACAAATGAGAATATTCTATAGCTACTTTTACAACTCGTTATAAAAATATACTTTTTGAAATCAGAAAATATTTCTGCCTTTGTGAGCTTATGTATCTGCATAGGTATGTCTATCAGATGCTTTTATATAAAAATATTTATTCTATATAATAAATAGGTTAAAGCACAGAGTATAGAATATTTTAAAGTAAATACTCTATATGTTATCATATTTATTTAAATTAAATGTTTGGATGTATTTACATTTTATCTTCTAGATACAGAGAAATAATGTTTCAAACATCATTATTTTCTAGAAAAAAATTTACATCTGCTGAAGTTATAAAATGATCAACAAATTTGATTTTTAAATAATTTCTAATATTTACTCTCACATAATAGTCAGGCACTTTGCAATCTTAGGTATATGTACAATATTACTTTAAAAGCATTATTACCATGTAAATAGTCAAATATTTATTGTCAGTAAAATATGAAACAAATAGATTTACATTAAACTTATTATTTATTTTATTATTATTATTATTATTATTATTATTATTATTATTATTATTATTATTATTATTATTATTTTGGTGTCAAGACTTGTACCATGCTATGACTATGCACCTCTGACTCTGGATTCTGTTCCACACCTCTAGGCAGCTCATCAGGTTAAGATGGAATCCTTGCCCTTATTTATATTTATGTATGTTTGTATGTGTGTGCATTTATTTTTAGGTTTTCGAGACAGAGTTTCTCTGTGTATCCTTGGCTGTCCTGGACCAGGCTGGCCTCAGACTCACCTAGATCGGCCTGCCTGAGACTCCTCAGTGTGGGATTAAAGACTTACACAGCCACCACCATCACCACCTGGTGGAAACTTTTCATCTCTGTTTTCTTTTCATAAGGTTTCTGTTAATCAGATGCTGGCTAACCGGTATTCATTTTATATAGATTTAATTTCTGTCCCATTCTGCCTTCTGGGGGATCCACACAAATTTGTGCTCCGTCCTTCTCGTTGCATTTCAACATTTCAGCGGCTGACCTTGCTGTTCTGTTTCCTCACTGCATCTAGACTATATCATTAGGAAAAGTACTTCCGGCCAGGCCTCTTCTGCTCTTCCCCAGACTGTGCGCTTCCTCTGCCTACGAAAGTCAACCTATCCTATTCAGGAAACCTGCAGAACTCTCTGGCCCATCCATGTCCCACATGGTCTCAACCTTTTCACGGCGTCTCTTCCTTGTGTCCTTTTAAACTGCCATTTAGTGAATTTCAAAGGAGAAGACACCAAGAAAGGCATCTCCTGGCTCTGCCATCTTGAGCTATAGTCTGCGAATCTTCAAATCTCTGTGAGGTTTCTCCTGTGAAGGCACCCAGACTGTCTATCACCTTAAAATAAGTATCAGCACATTTCATAGCTTCCCTTCTCCTGTCCTTTCAGTGAGGGTGATAATTCTTCTTGAATAGTTAATTGGAACTTGGGTTCTTACAGTGAAATGATGCATAGGTCAGTTTTACTTTTTCCAAGTTTTCTTCAATTCAATTTAATTTTTTTCTTTTCACACTCTTTTTTTATTTTATTTTCATTTATTTTATTTTATTTTATTAAACTAGATTATTAAAGTGTATTTCTTTTTTCTTTTTTTATTACTTTATAAATAATACCAATCAAAATTCCCACTTCTTCCCCTCTTCCCACTTCCCTTTCGCTCCCCCAAACACTCTCCCTCCACTCCCCTCCAGTCCTAAGAGAGGGCAAGATACCCTGCCCTGTGGAAAGTCCAAGGCCCTCCCCCATAAATCCAGGCTTAGGAAGGTATGCATCCAAAGAGAATAGGATCCTAAAAAGTCAATACATGCAGTAGAGACAAATCCTAGTGCCATTATAATTGGTCCCTAGTCTGCCACAGTTGTCAACAACATTCAGAGGGTCCAGTTTGATCCCATGCTCTTTCAATGCCAGTCCAGCTGGAGTTGGTGAGCTCCCATTACCTCAGGTACACTGTCTTAGTGGGTGAATCCCTTGTGGTTCTGACTCTCTTGCTCATATTCTCCCTCCTTCTGCTCTTCAAATGAACCTTGGGAGCTCAGTCCGGTGAAATGGGTCTCTGTCTCTGTCTCCATCGATCACGGGAATGATGGTGACCTATCAGTGACCTCAAACGGGTCTTGAAGACATCATCCTCCTGCCTTGAATTCCTCAGTCACTTGAACTAAAGTGTATGCCTTTAGGACCCAGTTAGATAATAATCAACGTATAACTTTGAACATAATATTTGTAGTTAAATCCCCATTAGACAATAATGGGCTTAAATTTTTCACTGCAGAGGTGAGGGAGGGGAGCTCCTGTACCCAGAAATCGTAAGAAATTAAATATCCAGTGGTGTTTTTCATCAACAGAAATTGCAGCAAATTGTGTGGTAACTATTAAAACAAGAGAATCAAGGGCAGGATGAGGCTTAGCAGTTAACAGCACTGGTTGCTCTTTCAGGAATTCAGTTCTAAATACACACAGGGCAAATTATAATCGTTTATAACACTAACTTCAAGGGGATCTGATCTCTGCAGGCAAATAGTGCATAGATACACATAGAGACAGGACACCTCTAAACAAAAAATAATTATCTAAAGTTTGAGTAAATTAAAAGATGACCCAGAGAGTGGGAGAGCATAGAGATTGCCCACCTGCATCAACATCCATGGGAATCATGAATGAGACAAAATGTGAAAAGACATTACTGGTCACATACAGATGGAACTGAGAGTGTTCAAGC
Source organism: Myodes glareolus (assembly GCF_982192425.1). NCBI lineage: Eukaryota > Metazoa > Chordata > Mammalia > Rodentia > Cricetidae > Myodes > Myodes glareolus. The sequence continues at coordinate 70,305,691 of NC_142037.1, read as the reverse complement.
GACAACATGTAAGCTAAGGGGAGAATACTTCATTTTAAAAGTCTGCCTCTGTAGAGACCCTACCATCATGGAAATTTTTGTTACAACTACCTTCAAATTCTTCTCTGTATTTTTCTCCAGGTATGTTTTATTATTGTGAGAAATTAAAACTACATAACTTTATACTTCATAAATGTTTAATATGAGGAATAAGCCTAAGTTTTCATTATTCTGTAACTTTATTTTCCAAATTATTTTACTTACAATTGGTATTGTAGTGTAGCTAGATAAATATATGAAAAGATAGTAAATACCATTCCTATGTTTACTCCCAGGAATTTACACCTATGTAGTCATGCCATTTATCGACTAATGTCTTTTCTCTTTCCATTGAGAACAACCAACTTCACCATTTCTCACACATTTACAGCCTCTTGGTGATTTTCAGCTTTGACAGCTCTGTATTCAGTTCACATCTATAATTCTATTGTCAATTGATCCTGCTACCAAACTTTCTCTTGTTCTACCACTATTAGAATAAATCCTTTAACATTTTCTTGATCTGTAGTTATTGTCTACAGTTCAAAATTTATTCCTGTCTTGGGTCCATGAAGAGAGAAGGAGGTGTAGAGTATACTAGTCTACTGACAACGAAATAGTTGTTCATTCTTTTAGAAACATTAGGGACTCAACGCATGTTTTGCCCATAGCTGAGTTAAAACTCCTTTTCTATTTAGTGATAGATACTAATAAGTCACACCAGCTTCCAACAATTATGAATAACAAAATATTTTAAATTTAACCAGTAATAAATATTTTGAATTTACAGTGAAATTTTTATTATGCTTTCTGTCACTCTTTTCTCAAACCCTATCTAATATTCAGACAGTGATTTATATTTTTGTTCTATCTCACTTATATCTTTTGAATTTTGAATACATTTTTTCACCTTTCTAAAGTTTGTGGTTCATATTTAACAAAATTGTGTGAATCTCCAGGCATTCCTTTGTTCTTAATAGAAAGGCATCTCGGCCACTACTTAAAAATACTAATTTTTCTAATTCTAAAAATTTCACTATTATTTTGTCCCCCATATGTATATTGATACAGCAGGACTGTTATCTTTGTTTTTGCCTCACTAAAGCTGTTTCTTTGACTATTTGTGATGTTGTCACAAGTTTAAGTTTCATGACATCAAAATCAGTGACCCATTTTTCTTATACAATTAAGGACTTGACATGGAGACTGACTATCTCATTTTATAGTTCAGCTTTCTGACTCATCTGTCTACATATGGCTTCAGTGAAGTGGCATACAGCCTAAGCAGATTAAAACTAATGTCACCAATGGCAGCACTACGTCTTTTTCCTGTTCACTTCTTTTGCCACCCTCAGTTCATCTGTTCAGTGTCACATATACATGCTGTGCCCTTGATATTCTCTTGTCCTCATTTTAGCTTCATTTACATTTTCTTTCCTTATAATAGCTCCCTTACTTAACCATTTAGTGTGCCTTTGTTGTTTTTCTGCATAAATTTAATGTGACCAGCTATCTCAGATCTAGAACCTGAACTCCTATAGCCCATGGCATAAAAAACCTAAAGATATTGGTCGCATGCTGATTGTATTAGAAGAGCTCTTTTGTAGAAATTAAAACATTATTGTATCTAGAGTTAATAATATCTCTAAATATAGGTGATCCAACCCAGGATACAATGATTTAATGATTTATTCAAGTGTAATTTCATATCCTTCATATACTTTAATATATAATCTTCACAACCTTGACTTCAGGAAAAGCCACATTAAGCAGCAGGTCAATTACAAAGAAAGATTGTTTAGATCAACAGAAATATTTCTGCAAAATATTGGATCCCTCAGTGTTCTGAGTGTGAATAGTGTGCTTTCAAGTGGTCAGGTTTCTGTCCCTCACATGCTCTGATCCTTAAAAAGCAACCAATGTAGAATCTTGTAGAATAGTGAAATCATGAATAATTTGAATAAGAATGACAGGAGGAAATTTTCTCTCTCTTTTTTATAGAACAACCATTTTCAATTAGGTAGATTCAATTTACAAAGTATGGAGTTCTATCCACTGGAGATATATAGCAGATCTATGGACTTTTAATATCTGACTATCACTTAATTTGGATAAGCAGAAAATCCTAAGGCTAATATATTCATTCATTTTGATGGTTACAGATAATCAGCAGTTCTCAGAAATCAAATAACAAATCTGCCATCTTATTTTGATAGTCATGCTATGGGCCACGTCTCTCCTCTCTGAAGCAAAAGACTTTCTGAAGCAAAATCTTTCTGAATGTTATGTTGAATGCATTCACTATTCTCTATCAAATCATCTTTCAGTGAGTCATTAGCTATGAACAACATTTTACTAACCTGATTTGTTACATGACTTTTGCTTATGTTCCTATTATTCTTTCAGTCAATCTTTTTTTTTCTATAGTATGCTGCAGTTAGTTGTGGAAGTAACAATACCTGTCTTGTGATGATTTTTGACACCTTGAGAGATCACACTGAACATGCAGTTAAAATTGTCATTTTGTTACTTTGGTAAACAGCTTTTTATATAAGCTCTGTACATTAGTAGTAAATTAATGTCTAAATATTTGAACTGTTTTTTTAATTATTTTGAGAAATATCTCCCAGAACTTTAGGCATATTCTCCAATATGTAAAATATGGTGTTTCTTCTATTTGTTTGTTTAATATTTTAAAAAAATCTGGTTATAATATATAATGAAAAATAAATGAAAGAAAATAGACTCTACTCTTATAAAATATATCCTTTTTATGGTAAAAGAAAACTGGCTTTGTTTCCCAAGTGGCTACAGCAGGCAGCAGGTCATGAGACCTCAGTGGGCCATGGATATAGCTAGTCTCAGGCAGGGAGACCCTGAGTGGCCCATGAGCCATGAGGTCCAGTGGGTCTTAGGAAGAGAGCTGCATGGTGGGTGAGAGAACAAGACAGATAGCCATGCCATGCAGAGTGAGGCTGGATATTTATTTAGTGGGTTATGGAAAGGAAGGAAAATGGGGAGAAAGGGAGAAGGGAAGAAAGCAGAGGGTGAGAGAGAGAGAGAGAGAGAGAGAGAGAGAGAGAGAGAGAGAGAGGAGAGAGAAGGGGGAAGTGGGGAGAAGGGAGTGAGGCAGCAGCTGCCTCTTCAGGAAAGAGGGAAAGAAAGAAGCTCAGACTGGAAGTGGAAAGAAGATCCATCTGCCTCAGTGGTGGACAAGGAGGGAATAGGTGGGGCTTGTCTCTTAAAGGGACAGGAGAGACATTACTATCCTGACAAGGTATTTCCTTCTCTTTACTCCTACCAGTGGAGCTTCCCTCCAGCTTCCCTTTTTCCCACATCCACTGACACCTCTATAGTCCAGTCCAAGAAGAAAAGAGCAGTTTTCCAAAAGATAGCAGTCAAACACAACAACAACAACAAAAATACAATAAGAGAAGGCAAAAGCATTCACACTAAAGCAACACAAGGAAGCCCAACAGAAGGAAAAGAATCCTATGAGCAGGCAAAAGAGTCAGGCACATCTGCTCCCACAGTTAGGAGTCTCCAAAAAAAATCTCATTAATCTAATAGACACGACGTATACTCAAAAGAGTTGGTGCAGACCCAGGCTGTCCCTGTGCTTGCCACAGTGTCTGTCAGACCATATGAGCCTTACTACTAAATAGTGGACTTAGTAGACAATAATCTCCTGGTGTCCTCAATGCCATCAGGCTTCTACAGTCTTTTCATCACTTCTTTCTTGGGATTCTCTGAGATCCTAGGAGAGACACCAATGGAGAACTTCAATAGAGAATATTCATGCATAATGTTTCCCTTGGGGATTCTACATCTGCTCCAATTTGTAGTAATCTAATGATGACTGAACAAGGCATCAATATATGAATATAGCAGAATATCAAAAGATGACTTCAGTAATTTTTTTCACCTTTGGCTAGCTGTGTGTGGTTCTATCCTATAACTCTGCTCTATCAAACCTGGGGTGACTGGTTATCCAAGAATGGTTAGGCAAGAGCCCTCTCTCATGAAGTAGACCTCAAGTGAAATCATATATTTGTTGGCTACTCCCACAAGATCTGCACCACCATTGCCCCAGTACATCTTGCTGTAATATACTGTATATCAAAGTTTTGGAGGCTGGATTTAAGTCCCTATTTCTCTTTTGGTAGCAGGCATAATACCATCTCACACTAAAGAAATTAGAACATATGTGTGAAGACTCCATTCAGTCACCAGCTTAATGTGTCTTTTAATGAGCTGTGTAGATTACATCCTTGGCAATGGGGCTCTGCTATCACTGTACAGAGAATAACCCCTCTGCCCTTGCAAAAGCCAGTCTGTTTGAGGATTTCCACAGTACATCCCATGACCAACAACCTAATCAAATGCAACCTAGTCAAACATGTAGAAGCCTTATCTGATTACAAGAGGTCACCAGTTAACCATATACACGGGTGCCAATATCCCTCGAAACTAGCTGTCTTTACTAGGATCACCATTATAGATACCAGAAAGTTTCCCCTAAGTAGGTTTACACACAGGCTCAGAAATGTCCCTGAATTCCAGCTGTCTCTTGAGAAACTATTCCTACCCCATTACCCCTTCCACTTGATCACTCCAATTTACATTCAACCCCCATCTACTTGTAAAATTTAATACACTTCCCCTTCTCAAAGGTATCTATGCCTCCCATCTAGACCTCTTTTCTTTACCTAACCTCTCTGGTTCTAAAGATTGTAGCTTGGTTGTCATTTAATTAACAGCTAATTTCCTCTTGTAAATGAATCCACACCATATTTATCTGTCTGGGATGATGCCTTCTGGTTAAATCTAATTGTCTACAAATTCCATGTTGTCATTTTTAACAGCTGAATAATATTCAATTGTGTAAATGTATACATTATCTTTATACATTCTTTTATTGGCAGATTTCTAAGTAGTTTTCAGTTTCTGGCTATTATAAATAAAACTCCTGTGAATATGCGTGAGTCAATGGCCAACAGGTGAAAATCCCATACTCTGATCCTCTATGGAAGGCACAGCTTTTAGTAACTCCAATTAGAAGGTTCTAGACAGGGAAGAGCATCTGAAGTCAAGGACTCCAATTGGTCCCAACAGTAGGTAGAGTGTTTTTAGGGTGTATGAACATGAGTGGTATAACTGGGTCTTGAGGTAGATTGATTCCCAATTTCCTGAGGAACTGCCATTTCCATAGTGGCCATGAAAGTTTGTGCTCTCACCATTAATGAACAAGTGTTCTCCCTGCTGCACATCCTCATCAGAATTAGTTTTCACTTGTGTTAATGATTGAGCCATTCTCGGAGAGTTAAGCTGGAATGTCAAAACAGTTTTGACTTTCATTTCCTTGGAGGCTAAGTATAAAACATAAAGTATTTCTCAGATGTCTGAGACTCCTTTATTTACAATTCTCTTTTATATCTGTACCCCATTTTATAATTTGATTCTTTAGTTTATCGATGTCTAGTTTCTTGTGTTCGTTACATATTTTGGATATTTTCCCCTGTCTTAGTTAGGGTTTCCATTGGTTTGCAGAGACACCATTATGATGACAACTCTTATAAAAGAAAATATTTAATTTTCTGATCATCTTTTTTCTTCTTTTTTTCTATTTGTTTGTGTGACAGTTTACATTTATTGATTTTTATATACAAAATTATCTCTGCATCTCTAGATTGAAACCAACTTGATTAGTGTTATAATCTTTTTGAAGTGTTCTTGTATTTGTTTTATAAGCATTTTATTGATAATTTTATATCTATGTTCATCAAAAGATTGTTCTGTAGTTTTCTGATGTAGGTGGGCCTTCTGTTATGTGTTATTTTCATTGGTTAATAAAGAGACTGCCTTGGCCCTTTGATAGGACAGAAAATTAGGTAGACAGAGTAAACAGAACAGAATGCTGGGAAGAGGGCAATGAGGTAGACACCATGGAGACAGCCACCAGGTCAGACATGCTGAATCTTTCCCGGTAAGCCACCACCTCGTGGTGCTCCACAGATTTTTAGAAATGGGTTAATCAAGATGTGAGAGTTAGCCAGTAACTAACTCTCTAGAGATAATGGGCCAGACAGTGTTTAAATGAATAAAGTTTTTGTGTTGTTATTTCCTGGGCTAAGCTAGCCATGCAGGAGCTGGGTGGGACGAAAAGCAGGCCTTCTCGCAGCTCCTTCTACATATGATGCCCAGACGTGGATAACTGAATCCACAGAAAGCTTGAGAAAGTTTGGGAAAGAATAGAGTAAAGCATGGTTTCTTAGTAGCAGCAATTTCTCGGGTCTGCGCTGCTTGCTAGAGACAAGCAAGCACTCTCATCTAAGAGAGGCTTCCTGACTTAGCTTTAGCTGCAAAACTTTGCAACTCTTTTAAGAGGTCCTGTGACTAAACACTTAAACTGTGTTGATGAAAAACTGAATGCATGGTTTTTGGTTTTCAGCTGTAGCAGGAAAAAAGTTGCGCCATTTTAAAATGCTGGCTTTCAGGGATGTCCTGCCAGGGCAAACTCTGACTCTTTCAGGCAGGCAGTCCGACTGAGTGTGGTATGTGATCAGAATGCTGCAGCTTGCTTGCTGGCAGGGACCTTGTAATGCCACAGAATTGTGACGATAAAAATAGCTCTGGTGGTCCTTCTGCCATGAAACTGGAAAGCTAAGGAATGGGCTGGATCCAGCCGTCAAAGCCATGGCTTTAATCCTCTCCTTAAAGACTCATGTAGTCAGAAAAAGAGAGAGAGATACAGTAAAGAGAGATTAAAAAAAACCACTCTAAATGGTTGACAGTCTGTTAAAAATATTTGCAGGCAAAAAGTTAAAGTGCTTAAAGTAAGACAAGGAAGAAAGAAAGTAGTTGGGTGTGGTGGCACACACCTTTGATCCCGATGCCCGGGAGGTAGAGGTAGATTGACTTCTGTGACTTCAAGGTGTGGCAGCACACGCCTTTAATCCCAGCACTGGGGGAGGCAGAGACAGAAATCTATGTCCAGAGTTCAAGGACAGCCTGGTCTACAGAGTTATTCCAAGACAAAGATATACAGAGAACCTATCTCAAAAAGTAAAATTAAAAATAAAAGAAATAGAGGTTAAAATAAAGTCACATAAAGATGGAAAACACACAGAGAATCTTGATACTGTATGCGATTATGCTCTCTTTGAATTGTTTGAATGCTGAGGAAGGAGCAACAGCTACTAAAAGATATTTGTTTATGAATGCTGCTACATTAATCCAAGATAGATATTTTGAAAATACCTTTGCTTCAAAATTGAAGTCAAAAGGTATGCTACTTTGGAGAAGAGATTGTGTTTTTGTTTCAACAGGAAATGAGAAGCTGTGGATTCATTCTGACTTAAGAAAAATCAGGTTCAATAAAGGAAGACCACCTGAGAAATCCTCGGTAGGAACAGATGGCCCGGATGTCTGAGTTCTACATCCAGAACTGATTCAAGACTCTTGCCTGAGATGATCAAGACTCACAGCATACTCCAGTTAGGAATTCATTATAACTCTAAATTTTCTTTAGGTCCCCATAAGATTATCAGCGCCCACAACCAGCAGGAAGTAGCCTGAAATACTATGCCCACATTCCCAACAAATGGACTATGGGTATTTTCCTTTGTTTAAAAAAAAAAGGGGGAAATGGTGCAGGAGAATTTTCTGTATTCTGTCAATCATGTATTTTAATAAAACGCTGATTGGCCAGGCAGGAAGTATGGGCGGGGCGATGAGAACAGGAGAAGGCTAGGAAGGAGGAAGCGCATTCCTCCATTCCTGCCCAGATCACCTAAGAGGCAACATGTGAGCTGTCACACTAAGAAAGGTACTGAGCCGTGTGGCTAACATAGATAAAGATAATGTATTAATATAAGTTACAAGGACTAATAAGAAGCTTGACCTAATGGGCCAATCAGCTTTATAATTTATAGAGATCTCTGTGTGATTGATTTTCTCTGGGACTTGCCGGCTGTGGGGTACCAAGAGGGAACAGATACCCCAACAAGCCAGCCCCTCATGTTACAGTTTTCTTTCTTTTTTGAGTGGTATATGGTTAGGGTATCAAGTTAACTGTGGCAAAATAAAATTTCTTCCATTTCTACTTTGTGAAAATATTTGAAGAATATTTGAATTATCTCTTTTTTTTGAAAGTCTAGTAGAGTTCTGGGCTAAAATAGTCTGATCTTATGTTTTTTGGTTAGGAACTTTTCACTAACACTTCTATTTAACTAGGAATTATTGTAGTATTTAAATTGGTTGTCTGACTTTTCTTTAACTTTGATAAATTATCCATCTTTTTGTTTTGTTTTTATAACCTCCATTTTGGTGGATTTCAGGTTGTTGAAGTAGGTCAGATATTTTGAATTTCATAGTTGTCTCATAGATGCCCTTAGTTTCATTTTGATTTTGTTAATTTGAATATCCTATCTCAATCTTTTAGTTAGCTTAGATAAGGGTTTGTCTAACTTATTGATTTTCTCAAAGAACCAACTCTTTGTTTAAAATTGATTTTTTGTATTGTTCTCTTTGTTTCTATTTATTGATTTCAGTCTTCAATTTATTTTGTTACTGCTTTCAGCTCCTCTTGGGTATGTTTGCTTGTTTTCTTTATAGAACTCTAAGATGTGTTTTTAACTTACTAGTATAAAATATTTCCAATTTCTTTACGAAAACATTTAGTTTTATTAACTTTCCTTTTGGCACTGCTTTAATTTTATCCTATAACTTGGTGGTATGATGTGTATTTGGACTTTCTTTTGACCTTCAGCACTTAAATAAAGATATGGACACTTATTATTAAGTGTGAAAGCATGGTCTTAGCTTAGGCTTATTTCTAGTTAGCTATTGAACTTAAATTTAGAAAAAGTAGTATATATATAAAATCTTAAATGCCATATTCTGTAGCCCCCTGAAGTGTTTGAAGACCACCTATCTTTTTAAAATACATGAGGCTCAATAAAACTTCTATCTGTCTATATTTAAACACTTACTACAAATTTGATTATTAACTTAATTATCCTAAACCGTTTGTAATACTAGCTCTCAAAGACTAGGACTTTAGACAACATTTTTTAAATGATTTTCATAGGTACCATGCAGGATGTAGCAAGATAAATAATCTTAAATTTTTATCATTATACAAAAGTCTATACCAATATAAAATACTTAGCACAAGCAGTTGCTTTTTAGTATAAAAGTAGATTCAATTAGTTTTTCCTATCATCCTAATAATGTTATGTATTTTCACTGAATTCATGAACGTCTTAAGCTTCATTTTTCCTTGGTTTGTTGAGACAGGGTTTCTCTGTGTACCATTGGAGTCTGTTCTGGAACTTGCTTTCTAGACCGGGCTGGGCACAAACTCACAGATATCTATCTAGCTCTGCCTCCCAAGTGCTGGAATTAAAGGCGTGTGCCACCACTGCCCAGATTTAGCTTCATTTTTTTTATTTCTGTCTTGACACAATTTTCAATTGAAAGAGAGTTGTTCTGCTTTTGTGAGTTTGTAAGCTTTCTATTGTTTCTGTTGCTGCTGTTATCCAGCTTTAATGCATGGTGCTCTGATAGAATGAAGTTACTTAAATTTTCTTGTGTTGTTGTGACTTCCTTTTTGATGAATTATATGTTCAATTTTGAAAGAAGCTCCAGGAAGTACTGAGAACATTTATAATTTTGTTTTGGAGAGAAATGTTCTGTAAATATGTTAGTTCCATTTTTGCTTGCTTGTTTATTTTCTCACACTTTCCCCATTTTTTAAAGTATATTTAGCTTTAATATTTCTCTGGTTTTGTCTGAATGACTTGTCTGCTGGTGAGAATGGGATGCTGAAGTCCCCCATTAATAGTGTGTAATTTAAGCTGTAGTAACGTTTATTTTATAAGAATGAGTAAATTTGTGTTTGGTACATAGGTGTTAAAGATTGAAATATTACCTTATTGGATTTTTCTTCTGATGAGTATGTAGTATCCTTCCCTGTTGTAGTAATGAGAGAGCTGCTTGTTAGTTCCTGTAGGAAGAACCTAAATAATCTCACAGAAACTATATTAATTAAATCACCGCTTGTCCCATTAGTTCTAGCTTCTTATTGGCTAACTCTTATATCTTAATTTAACTCATCTCCATTAATCTGTGTGTTGTCACGTGACTGTGGCTTACCATGTAAAGTTCCCAGCATCTGTCGCCAGAGGGCTACATGACTTCTCTCTGATTCTGCCCTTCGTTCTCCCAGCATTCTGTTTAGTTTCCCCCTCTTAGCTCTGCTTCCCTATAGCTCTGCTGTAGACCCTACGCAGTTCCTTTATTAACCCATGATTCACAGCATACAGTGGGGAATCCCACATCACCTTATATCTTCTGATTCATTCTATTTTGATTTGGTTTGAAGTATATTTTGTTGTATATTGAAATGACTACTCTAGTTCACTTCTTAAGTCCCTTTGCTTGGAATACCTGTATCTAACCTTTTACCCTGAGGTACTGTCTATCCTTGATGTTGAATTGTGTTTGTTGGAAGCAGCAGAAGAATCAATCTTATTTTAACAGCTTTTATTTTTTATCTGTGTTATGTTGTTGAAGAATTGAGGCTGGTGATACTGAGAGACACAAATAACCAACGATTGTTGGTTCCTGATATTAAGTTGTTGTTGGTGGTGGTGGTGGTGATAGTATGTGTGTTGTGTGCTTTCCTTCTTTTGGTGCTGTTGACTTAAGATTACTTGTTTTATGTTCTTTTGTGGGTATAATTAACCTCACAGCATTGTAATGTGGGATTCTGCTATGTATGCTGTGAAAACCATTAGTTAATAAAGAAACTGTCTTGGGCCTGCACAGGGAATAGAGGTAAGCAAAGAAAATTAAACTGAATGCTGGGAGAAAGAAAGAAGAGTTAGAGAGAAGTCATGTAGTCCCGCCAGCGACAGATTAGAACTTTGACCGTTAAGCCACAGCCACGTGGTGATAAACAGATTAATAAGGAAGAACAAGAAAAATGTAGGAGGTTTTGTTCTTGTTTTGTTTTTTGTTGTTGTTTTGTTTAGCTTAATTTTGTTTTTTGATACAGGGTTTTGCTATGTAGCTTTGGAGCATATACTGGAATTCACTCTTTATGCCTGGATTGCCTCAAACTCACAAAAATCTGCCTTCCTTCCTCTCCTGAGTACTGAGATTAAAGTGTACGTTAGCACCATCTGGCAATGAGAGGTTTTGGAAAAAGCAGAAATATAAGAGAAAAATATTGAAAATATTTATAAATAGTTTCAAATATAAAATCAAACAGTAAAAATGAGCATATAATAGAAAAATTAGCCCCATATTAGAATCAAAAGATTTAAGTTTTAGCCTAAATATTCTATTCAAATTCTTCTTGAACTGAGTTAACTATATTGTTTGACTTTTTCATTAGCTATTCAGTACATAAGGTTTCATTTCTCATGAAAGTCTAAAATGAGTTAACATTAAGGATAATGACAAGTGATCTAATATCATTGCTTATTGACAATTTAAATTTAAACAAGCTCTCGGTCATAAATGTTATGTGTTATAATATATTATAAATGTGTGTGTATACAAGATACATATATATGCGTGGGTATTTGTTTATCAAAGAACTTGTTTACTTCTCTGTCTCATATATTTATTTACCTATTTGCAGTGCTTTAAAAACACATTTGTTTCTTTTAGATGTTAATACTTTAGGTGACTTTAATTAAGTTGGCATTTTTACAACAAATGTCTTAAGAGATGCACTTTAGACCTTTATAAACAAAAGAAGCATAACAGTCCTTGAGGCACAAAATATTTATTACATCTCCTTTATGAAATCACATTGCAAAATGACAAACATGCCCCATACAGTGAAAACATATATCTGCAATGAACTTTTTAATTGAATTAGTTCATAGTTTCAAATAAACTATTTCATTTGAAATATGGTTGCAATTACTCCAGCACACCATGTCTAATATATCAGTAAACCGTCCAGTGAGAGAGTAGGTAACATGATGCTGAAAGGATTTAATTATTTTCATTTAATGACAGTAGTTCAAAGAGACCCTATGGAATCTATTCCTGGTATCACTGCCAGCTTCTATATTGGTTTAAAATGAACACTCTTTGAGAGCGAGAGCTTTTGAGTTAAATATTTTCAGTAGTGTTGAGTGAGACAGCTGAAATTAGGGAGCTACTCCTTGACATATGTGAACTGATCACAGAGGGAACATAGCTTTGGCCCATCAAGAGTGTGTTTTCACAGTTCTTCGGTACAAAGTGTGATATTGGGGCAAGGGTAATTATATTCACGATATTTTAGGGAATGAGACCTCTGTTTGCTTCTAAATTTAAGAATTTCTTCTTTTGAAAGACAAATACTTTTATTTTAGCATCCACCTGAGAATTATCACTACTTTTTCTGTGTGATATGTGAACAGGCAGACTTAATGTTTCTAAACTTTTATGTAAAAACTTTACTGTAGCCCATTATAAAAGATGGTACTTTTGAAACTGTGCTAAGGCATGGACCCCAGCTTCCCAGTTATCTCGTCATAGTTTGAATCAGTAATTTGTAAACAGGTTAGAATTTGAATTTTGAGTGTACTAACTTATCATTGGAGAACAAAAATGTTTTCTCATTTTAAAATCATAAAGTAATATTTATCTTTAAAATTATATTTCCCCTTTTATTGAAAATATTTTTCAATATTGTAGCTTCTCCCCTCCTCTTTTGCTCTCAGGTCCTCCCCACCTTTCTCTTCACTGAATTCACTCTCCATTGTCTCAAGGCAGATTCTTGTTAGCTCAGTGCTTGCTGCTGTACTCTCTGAATTCATATGAGCTGTGCTTCATTGACTTCGAGGAGGGCCCTGTTCTCCCAGGGTCCTCTAAAGACTCCCGTTCTGACACTCTCTGTCTTTTCTCCTGCTGTCTTCCTTGAGCTCTGAGGAGAGGGATGCTTTTGTTTAGTGCCCTGTCTTTCATTCAGTGTGCTGTTCTAAGGTCTCTCTGTCTCTCTATGTGTAATATCTGCTATGAGTCTCTGCTTAATCAAGCATTATTTTTGATTTTGTGCATGGGTGTGTATGTGTGTTTGTTTGTGTTTTGTATATGGTATCAAGCAAAGGTACTTGCAAATGAGAATGACCAAATTCTACTGAAGTAGTAGTTTCAGACATGTGTGAGTTTCCCATTTGTGGATGCTCAGAACCAACCCCAGGCTTCTGCAAAAGCACCACAGGTACTTAAGCACTGACCCATCTCTTTAGTCCAAATTATAACTTTGAAATGTAGTGATATCAACTCAAGACACATTCAGTGAGTTAATAAAATTTTATAAATAACACCCATAATTACTCTTATTTCTATACTTTGGGCTTGTATTAATTTCTCTCTCTCTCTCTCTCTCTCTCTCTCTCTATATATATATATATATATATATATATACATATATATATATTCATATATATAAATGTGAGACATTGCTATTCAAAATTAATTGAAATATATGCTTTGCATCTAATTATTATTGATAGAATTATACTGGTGAATTTTTCCATTATAAAATATTATGATGTTTTAGATAGGTACACTGAATCAAGTTGGACACATATATTAGATTTTTCTCTGTCCAGCGAATATTGAATTGTGCCATGTGCATATTATATTAAATGTTTTAAAAAAACTTGTTAATCTAAAATTTACATTTAATTTTTCTTCAGATACCAGAGAATTGATATCCGCACTACATATTTTTAGAGAAATGAAAGCAATAGGATAATGGATTTCACTGACAGAAATATAAAGTCTAAGTCCTATTTTTATCTTTTAGGCTACATTTTTGAGTTTTTGAGATTATAATAAAATTGCATAATATATATCTATACTTATCACTTCAAAATATTTAATGTAGTTATCCCTTCTTTTCTGTTTTTGTACACACATATTTACACACACATGCACATAAACACACACACACAGGAAATATTATTTCTATCCTCTCAGCATGTTTTTGACTTTCCCATAGACAAGCACTATACTTATTATAGTTGGTTATACAGTATGAAAGATCATCTCTGAAAACATAAATACATAACAATAGCATTACACAGACTGAGCAGACTCAATTGTGTCTTAAAAATAAATATGTGGAGATATAAACATACATAGAAGCTCATGTACAAATAATCATATATACATAAGAATGACAAATGCTGAAGAAAGGTGACATGTGTTTTAAAAGGAACAAAGTGAGTTATATGGGAAGTGTTAAAGGAGGGCCCGCTTGTTTGTCCCAGGTGCCCTGCTAGCTTCGATCCGAAATAATCACACAGAAGCTGTATTAATTAAAACAATGCTTAAACCTAGCTCTAACTTTTTATTGGCTAACTCTTACATATTAATTTAATCCATCTCCATTAATCTCTGTATCACCATGAGGTCATGTCCTATCAGCAAAGTTTTAGCATGTTTCCTCTGGCTGATCCATAGCATCTCTGACTCCACCCTTCTTCCAGCATTCAGTCCAGTCCTCCCAACCTACATAAGTTCTGCCCTATCAAGAGGTCAAGGAAGTTCCTTTATTCATTAATGGTAATCACAGAACACAGAAGGAACTCCCACATCAGTGAAGGTATGGAAGGAGCAAAATAAAAATGATATGATGTAAATAAAGTGTAATCTAGAAAAGAATAATTATAGACATTATCATTTTAATTATTGCATAGACTAAAGTTCAGAATAACCAACTTTTACATTTCTAGTAATAACTTCTCTATTGAATATCACACCATTTTCTGTTAACACATGAGTGATTTTATTTATTTACTAAAATATTATTAAAATATATATTACATAATGTAGATATTGTCTCTAAATTTGCATTATATTCTTACTGATTTCTACATTGATACTGTTCTTTGATTATAGAAAATGCCCAACTTTTGTCAAAACTACCTTCAGTATTTCTCGGTAAGAAATTTATAACGCAAAAATTAATTGTTTTAGTAATTATTTTTAATTATGTTTTTATGTCTGTGTTTTGGGGTAAATGCACATAAATGTATGAACCCATAATATTGATAGCTCCTGAATCTCCTTAGAGTTATAAAAGTTATAGGAGATTTGAGCCATCAAATGTGAGTTCAAGAAACTAAATTCAGGTTCTTTGAAAAGAATTATGAATTCTTGACCACTGAGCTAACTTTATTTTTATATTTGCTCTTATAATAAATTGCACATGCTTAAATTTAGATGACTTTCTAATAAATTTAATATTGCAATGATTTTCAAACAAAAGAAATTTTAATGAGGCACGCATACTATCCAAGGACAAAATAATGGTACCTAATGATTGATTTGCTGATGTAAAATTATTGACAATGTTTTAATGTCTTTGATAGATATAATTAAAATAAATTAAAGAGACCAATAACCTTATTATACATTTTTTAGGCAGCAAACAATTTTTTACAAGATTTTATAATATATTTTATAATATATTTTTAGGCTTTTAATGAATAAAATAGAATTAAGTTTTAACTGCCATGCTAAGTATATATTGTGTCTATATTTTATGATATATTTGGTATATAATAAGTAATTTTGGAAGAAAAACAGTACATGTTGAATATAATATGTCTTGAAAAAATAAATATACAATTGTTACATGTAAATTTTCACCTTTGTTATTTATGTTTATTATTCTTTCAATGAAACATGTGAAGCATCAAAGTTAATAATACTAGCATAATTGTCAGGATATTAACCAACATGCTATGTAAATAAAAATAATTTCCATGTAATTTGTCAGGATATAAACGCTTTGCCTGTGTTCACTTTGACTTTACACAACCATGTTTCATCTTTAATATTTTGTCAATAAAGAATAATTGGTTCCTGAGAAATATTAATTGTATTAAATTATCTGTGGCCTGACAATTAGATTATATCAATGTTTGACACAGGAATTCATTCCTCTAGTATACAGATGCACGTCCTATATCAAGAATGTGATAAGGTTGATGGATATGCAGTGATTTTTTTTTACCACACAATACAAATTTCCCAAATTGATTCTAGGAAAAGAAAAAAAAATATATATATGTATATATATATATATATATCCATAATTAAAAACATTTGTTATAAACAATTAAACTTTTGCATTGTAAATTTCTTTCCTAAAAGTACTAAAGACAATTTTGACAGAAATTGTGCACTTTATGTGATCAAAGAACAATATCAATATA
Source organism: Myodes glareolus (assembly GCF_982192425.1). Taxonomy (NCBI): domain Eukaryota; kingdom Metazoa; phylum Chordata; class Mammalia; order Rodentia; family Cricetidae; genus Myodes; species Myodes glareolus. The sequence continues at coordinate 70,289,432 of NC_142037.1, read as the reverse complement.
GAAATCTTAGAAAACAATTCAAATACAGAGAAAATATCTATATTATATATTTTGTATTTTTAAATAACCTTTTAGTAAATAAATAAGATTACTCATGTGTTAACAGAAAACAGCATGTTATTCATGTGATAAGTTATTACTCTAAACATAAAAGTTGATTATGTACATTTGTCAAGAATATTGGAAACAGGTGCAGAACTCACCCAAATACTCACTATTTAAGTTCCCAAACTCACACAGATAATTTGCATTGTTTCTCCTCAGTTTTTAAGGGGGTATGACTTTATGGCTAGTTTAAATCTAAGTCAAAATGACAAGCTTATCTATTTAAGGAAGTCAGTTGGAATAAACAGCTTTCTATGATTGATACTGGAAATTTATTTAAGGAAATACTCTACTAGAATCAATCCATGGTTTCTGAGAGACTTATACAACTTCCTAAAAAGGAACCAAATCATTGAAACTAAACAGCTTTTCCTATTATATAAAATGAACTAAAAATGGAAGACTTTTATAAAGATTTTTAGTTCATCATGATCACAATAGTTTTTAATAAAGTACTCTTACATCATTGTTCTTTACTATTTAGTATAATTTTGTTAAGGTCCTTTTTGTAGCACTTAATCAGAGATTTAATTCAGTAGATGGTATTTGACAATACCTTATATCTGATGCAACCAGATGATGACAGAAGAAATGACATTGTTGTAGTGTAGGAGCATTTGTCTCTCCTGGGACTACAAAGATGCCTTAGTGGTTAAGAAACCTGGCTGCTCTTCAAAGGACCCTGGTTCAATATCCAGCATGCACATAACAAGTCAACACTGACTGAAACTACAGTTCTTAAGATACTTCACGCTCATCTAGTCTCCACAGGCATCAATACACACATGGTGCACAGGCATACATGGAAGACCAAAATCTTTCCACATAAAATAATAATACTTTTGTCAAAGAATGGAACAGTAGAAGACTGCTCATTAAGGAGTGTCAAAAAATGAGAAAGGTGTATAAATTCTACTGTAACAAAGAGAATCTTCTAACTCAAAATTATAAATAAACAGAATTAATAAAATGTAGTTAGGAATAAAAAACTACTTCAGCAAAAAGAACCCATATTCTATAAGAACAGACTATAGGCCTCAGGCAAAAACCTCACATTATTAGTTTGCTAAACATAAATAATATTCAGGTCAGTACAAATGACTCACTACTATGCCTGTAGCTCAATGCAACCCTTTTGAGAAAAGCTTTTTCTTGCAGTAGATAGCAATTAATATAAATACCCTGAACTTACCGGAGTACAGACATAGGAAACTGGAGTGTTAATGCATTTCTGGAATGTATATGTCATAATACACCACACCAAAGCTCTGGGGGCTTCATGAAAGTAGGATTAGAAAGATTTTTTTTTAATATTAAGAAGTGGTTGATAACCTCAAGAACACTAGTGAATTGTTTTCCAGACAAAAAGATGACAGGCACACATTGAACTCTTACTAAATTTGACAACATGCAAAATAACTGCCGAAGTTTAATCTAGATAAAACCCTGGAATAGGAGGAGGGTGGATGCCATGAAATCCCACCTAAGCTAAGGAAACATTGTAATTCATATCTGTTTTGAGTTGGGGTATTCTTGTTTCGATGTGGTCACACATGTATCATGACAGGCTTTTGGAAGTAATTAGATTGTGTCATCCCTTGATTCCACATGGTATTAAAATGATTCTCTTATTTTACCCCACAACTTAGAAACCTTGAGCTGCTGTGAACTGACTTATCTTTGCCCCTCATCTCATTGTAGTATCTTCCTAACATTTGGTGAAATAGTTTACACATCAAGCCATTTTAAGGCTTCATTACTAAATCAACTTATGTATGATTTCACAGCTGAATTACCTATGAAGATTTGGGGGTTTGGAGGGCAAATAGGTCACTGAAGGTACAATCTGAGGGTGAGTTTTGTTCTTGTGTCCTTTCTGTAACCCTTTGTACTTCTTGCCCACGGTGTAGCAAGAATATTTTTCCATGCTTTGCCTCACTGACACCCAAAGACAAGAAAACCAAGAGAGAAGAGGATGAAAAAAATGAAATTTCTTTATGCCTTTAAATTTGTTTTCTCAGAAACTGTTACAAAAGAAACCCCTGTGACACAGTTTGTAACAAAGATTTCGTGACTATTCACCTTATTAAGGACATCTGTGGGTATTCCCTTTTAGATTCTCTGTAACAAATGTAGCACCTGAGAACACAGCACTTTTGTTTCTATTCAATAAATTCCCAGTGGTGCTATTTTTGGGTCTTATAGTGCGTGGTAAAGAATTCCCCAATTGCTTTCATCTATATCTTTAAATTTTACTTTGCTTCAGCAAAATATGACACTAATCTAGCTTCTCTTATCTTTCTCTCAGAATGATACTCTGACCTTCTCCTTTATATTTTCCTTTTTTCATTTATTTTACATACCAACCAGTTTCCCCTCCCTTCTCTTCGCCCATTCTCTCTCCCACATCCCTTCTACCCACCAGCCCTATCCCCTCCTTCATCACCATTAAGAAAACACAGTCCTCCCAAGGACGTCAACACAGCATGGCACATCAAGTTGAAGCCAGACCAAGCTCCTCTCCCTGTTTCAGGTTTGGGCAAGGCAACCAGATTTGGGAATTGGGTTCCCAAAAGTGAGCTCAAGTGCCAAAGACAGGTCTTTATTCTAGTGCTAGCAGCCCACAAGCAGACCAAGCTACACAACTGTCACACCCATGCAGAGGGCCTAGGTCAGTCCCAAACAGGATCTCTATCTGCGGATTCCAAGTAGGTAAGCTCCCAGAAGTTCAGCTCAGGGCTTGGCTGTGGATCTCTATATCTGCTTCTATCAGCTACTAAATGAATGTTGTCTGATGACAATAAGAGTAGTCACCAATTTGATTATAGGAATAGGCCCGTTCAGGCACCCTCTCCAGTATTACTAGGATTCTTAGGTGGGGTCTTTGTGGATTCCTGGGAGTTTCCCTAGTACCAGGTTTCTCCCTAACTCAAAATGTGCTTCCATCAAGATATTTCTATCATTATTCTCCACATCTATCCCAGTCGCAACCCACCCAAATCAATCCCTCAAGCTCCCATACCTGCAACCTCCCAACCCACCAACCCAGCCCCTAGTTTGTACAGGAGATCTCTTCGATTTCCCATTCCCTGGGACATTTATGTTTCTCTCTTGGGGCTTTGCTTGATACCTAGCTTTTCTCCAGCTATGGATTGCAGCCTGGTTATCTTTTATTTTACAGATACTTTCCACTTATGAATGAGTACATACAATGTTTTTCTTTCTGTGTCATGTTTACCTCTATCAGGAAGATACTTTTCTAGTTCCATCCATTTGTCTTCAAATTTCATGATGTCCTTGTAATTGACTGCTGAGTAATGCTTCAATGTAAAAGTATACCACATTTTCTTTATCTGTTCTTTGGTTGTGGGGCATATAGATTGTTTCCAGGTTCTGGCTATTTTGAAAAATTGACAAATACAATTCATAATTCACTATGGTACACATTCATCTAATGTAGTTTTTTTCTTTTAGATAAATATTAAAATTTCATTGTTTTGATTTACTTTTAAAAAAGAACTTAGAAAGATTTTTACATTAATGTTCATTCCTCCAAATAAATATGATTCCACTGTATATAACGTTATGGGGTTTATTTTATAATTTTAATAAATGACACTTAAATTAGCAGTGTTTTATAGTGCTGCCACTATTTGTCTTTTAAAAGTACATCTAGAGATTAAATTCTTTAACATATAGTAAGTAAAAGTGAGTAATCTAATCTAGAAGAAATTCATATTTTCTATAAAAGCAATTAGTTAAATGAAAGAGAAAATAATGATGTAGGTCAAGAACTATTATTCATTTATTTAAAAGTTTTGATTTTTAAATATAGATTTTTTTCATTGTAGTTCTTTACATATGAAATAAAAGTCATTAACATTTAAAATAAATATTGTGATTACTTAATGTATTAGTTTTGCTGAAACAAACCAGATTTCAGAGCGCTCAAACAACACTTTATCACACTGCTAAATTAAACCTGCAAAGATACAAAGACTCTGGAGAAATATTCTTTAATAGAAACAGGACTTTATATATAGATTAAATGTTATGTTTGTTTAACTACCAGTACTCCCTCCTTTCTCCCTTCTCATTCCTTTTATATTCACTTACACTTTAAGGCTAGAATATCCTCCTCAGCTTGTTCATTCATTTAGTTAGTTAGTGAGTTACTTAGTTAGCTAGTTAGCTTCTGTTTTAAATGTTCTAATAGCCCCTATCATATTTCATTTCACTTGCACTGTCATAGGTTTCCCCACAGCCTTTTCAAATGGCCATGCTTCATTTGGTATAACCTTGACCTGACACCTTCACCTCCCCTTTTCTGGTACTCTGCTTTAGCCTTTCTCTTCTAAGTCATCCTCTGCCATCTACTTCAAGCCTGTACATGTCCCTCTGTTCTTATCTTTATCCATTCAAATGGTCAGTTTCTACTTTTTTAGCTGCCATGTACCCTTCAAATTAACACACAAAAGAATATATGTGGAGGTAATCTAATACTGTAATTATTTTTTAAAATATTTAGTACATCACTTTTATAAAAGCATATTACCTTGCAGTAATTGCTGATTAATATAGATTATCAAAATTGGTCAATTTATGGGCCATCTATATCTTACATCTTTCTCCTAAGATTTAGGACTAATTAAAAGTGAAACAAATGAAAGATTATAAGAGATAAATTCTAATTGTGGATGAGTATTTTGAGAAGAATTTTATAGGTATAATAGTATATCTTGTCCCTTTAAGAAAAAAGCCCCACCTACTCCCTCTCCTGTCTGCTGAGGCAAGCATAACTCCTGTTTCCAGCCTTCCAGTCCTCCCTTTTTGTCTCTCTCCTGAAGAGGTAGTTGCTGCCATAGCTTCTCTCCTCCACCCCATCTCTGTCTCTCTCTCTCTCTCTGCCTCTCTTTGCTCTTTCTCTTCCCCCCTTATCTCCTTTCCCTTTCCCTTCCATAACCCACTAAATGAATACCCTCTTTCTCTGCATGGCGTGTGCCTATCCATCTCTGTCTCTCACCAGCTACATTGTTCCCTGCCTAGGACTCACTGCTCCTCATGGCCTGCAGGCCACTCGGGGAGCAGCACCATTTTTATTTTTACCATAACATTGGTGCTTGTGATTCGGCCAGGCTCTCTCCACATTCCCTTTCAGGATGGGTGGAATCCTGGGCTTGGAAACCAGGTTTTTTTGCAACAGCTCTGCATTGCATCTGCCTGAATGCCAACCTCTACACACACACACACACACACACACACACACACACACACACCCCAACAGCTTCAGTGGTGAGTTTCCCCTTCCAGTCAGCCAAACATAACCTTCACAGCTACAGTGGGGCTTTTGTTGACATTCATCTGTGGCTTCTTCCTATAGCTAAAAATGTGATCAGAATACCCAGGGTTGGTCCTCCTGCACTAGCACTGCACACACTGTGTGGTGCATTTGATTTGGACCCCAGGGTTCCTTGGATTTTTCTTTCTCCTTTTTTTTCCTTTTCTTTACTTTTCTTTTCTTTCCTTTCCTTTTATCTTTTCTTTTCAACCACTTGTAAGTGCTCAGAGCAGCCTCTAGCCTCTCTGGCTTCCAAGTCACCCAGACCAGAGTCAGTCAGGTTTTAACACCACACCTGTAGAGAAGAGATGTTTTCTTATTGGCTTTGTGGTGACTCTGTTTCATTAACACCCTACCTGTAGAAAGAGGATGTTCTTCTACAGGTCTTGCTGTGTTTGTTCATTGTTTTCGCAGGTTTTCACAATTTAAGCTTTGGTATAAACCATCAAACTATCAGCCACTGCTTGTGAAGTCTTTGCTGATATCCCACAGGCCCTGCTTCCCTCAAACTATCCCTGCCATGCTACCACTGGTCCCATGAAAACTGACAAGTTTAGCTAGATTCACGAGGCAACTATTTTCAATTCCAGTCTTTGCTCCCCACCATGGCTTGTGAGGTGATCTCCTGCAGCTCAAAAAACCATGGTTTCTCCATATAACACAAGACTGCTACCATTTTGACTGAGGTCAAGTGACCTTAATGCCATCTTTACTGAGGTATACCCTGCCTGTTCCCCCAGTGCTGACTCTGTTGCATGTGTGTTTTGTGCAGTTGCATGCCTTTGGTACGGCCTACCAGAAGCATCTGCTTTGTCCAATTCTTGTTCACTCTGTGTGTGTGTGTGTGTGTGTGTGTGTGTGTGTGTGTGTGTGTGTGCATACATGTAACTTGAATACAGCTATTTTACTTTTAAATGTTATAGTTGTCTGTTCATTGCATCTCATTCCAAACAAGAAAGCAATGTCTCATGTTTTAAATTCTTATGAACTTTTAAGTATCTTACAAAAATACTATAATATATATTAAGCTCTTCTCTACTATTGAAGTTCTACTGTTAAACTTTATTGCAAGAAATTTTTTCTTCTGTCTGTCTTTTACAAGTGTAAATCTTACGTGTTAAATAGAGAGCCAGCACAGTCAAGTTCAGACCTAGTTCTCTAGGCAGATTCTATAACTTATCTATACTCCATAAACAGCCCTCATTTGTTCAGAGATCTGAGAAATATGGCATTTAAATGTTTAATTATAAAAAATATTAATAAGAAAAAGTGACGAATTGGCTCTTTGCCGCAGCACACTATTTTCTCCACAGAAAACAGAAGTCAAATGGGGTCAGAGTAAGTCACAAGTTGCTTCAACTGCCAAGTGCTGACCACTGGGCAAAACAATTTGTCATCTAAAACGAAGATCTCCAGACAGTGGACAGAATCCCTGGAGTCGACAGCATAGCTGTCAGGTCAAGGTAGGCTTATCTTCCTACAGATTTCTTAGCCCATAGGATCTTCTGGAGCCTGGTATGCCCTGTGCTAAACAGTGAAAGAAAAATACTACCCTCAGTGACCATGGAGGACCCTGAGGAGTAGCTCTATGTACCAACCAAGTAAATTCTCTGTCGTTTTTTAATCAATAGCTCAAGTAAAATTTTATCTTTCCCCAAGATCTATGAGATAGTTTGACAGCTGAAAAGTTTTGTCAGTTTTTAAAAAACCAAATAAACAAATTTTAGTAAAAAACAAATGCAAGTTATTAAGGTGTGTAACTGCAAGTTATGAAAGTATGAGGACAAATAAAAGGTAATCAAATTTCTCTCTCATGATACCTTCCATAGTCTTAAAAATACTTTCAATTATGCAAAAACATCTGTCACATTCTCCGGACTCTCTATTCTCATGCTTTTGATTTCCAGATCTAAGTTCCACCTATAACCAATAACTATTTAAGATTGAATACTTTCAAGTGAAAAAAACCTCAGGTTTTGGTTTTATTTCCAGTGGAGTATCATTGAATGAAACATTCTTCAGGGTAGGTCTATGTCCAGTTGACCTACACAGCTGGCCAACACAGAAAAGGAATCCATAACATTTTTCTTACTTAGTGTGTATGTGTGTGTGCATATGCACACATGAGGCACTTTTTTTGTTTTGTTTAATCTTATTGCATTCTATTTGTGTATACATGTACATATTCTCTCATTTATAAACTGTGTATATATTCAAATACATTAATTATAATATATAATTATATAAAAAATGTATATACATGCACATATATACATACATATGCATATATAAATTATTTCTTATTTAATCTGAAACACTTGTATTTTCAAAAAGAGAATAATGGCCATATTTGACCAGGCATAATAGACAAGGCAAAGCTAATGCATATTACAGACAAATGCTAGCTTTAAAGTAGTCAAGCAATCTAGATCCTATTCTTAGTGTGATAATCTACACAGAATAAATTATCACGCCTAAAACCTTTTTGTTGCAGGGTAATCATCTCTTCCTCCTGTCAGAGGAAGACGTGTGGTTGACCAAGGAAACCTAATCTATTTTGGGCTAGACGCTCAGCAGGGTGTTTATGCATCCTGCACAAACTGAACAACTATAGGAGATAACCTTGCCCACTAGTAACTATGCTTAAGCTGAATGAGCAATTATAGTTACACATGTACTTACCTATTCAAATTTTATTTCTCCACTAGACAAACTCAAGGCACAAATTTCTTTCCTTTGCATTAATATTTAATAACATCACAGCTAACTTTAAGGTTCATTTCAAATAGAACTTGTAACCCATATCATATTTTATTTTTCCATTAGAAACACCATAATTAATTTAAAATGTTTTGACATTCAGCACTGATGAAAATTCAGTATTTTAGGCAAGTCTAAAAGTGTACTATAATATTGGAGGAGGATAAAATATGATTAAAACATTTTTCACAAAAAATAAATTAAATTAGAAAAGAAAATTTAAATGAAGCTTACATTACCACCTTTGGGCTAGAACAAATGTCTTAGAAAATTTGGAGTTTCCATGAACTTTTCAGATAAGAAATCAATACTGATATAGTAAAAATTAAACAAATATTCTTCATATGTTTATTTAGTTTAAGAAGGTATAGATCCCATAATATACATATAAAATACTTTTTAAATAAGAAAAGAATTTAGAAATTGGCATACTTCCACTACATGCCATGATTGTATGTTATACACATATGCTTAAGCTACGGAGTCAGTCATTGGAGGAGGAGACCAATATCAGTTTGCATTTTCTTTAAATCCTATGACAGGATTCCTACACTAGGCATTCAGTGCACCCCAGAGTCCCCTCTGGGTTTGCTCTGTCTCCAGGCACAGCAGTTTCTTCACAGCTGTTCTGAACTGCTGGCTTTCCACATATCAAGACTAATATAAAAATTATTTGAAATTCTGCCCATGAATCCTACCCATTTTTGACAGTGAACTTTAGAAAAATGTATAGTTTTTTGCATATCATACCCAATAAAAGAGAAGTTTAGACCTCTCAATCTTATCACTAATACACCAAAAATAGATTAGCTTTTGTCACTTTTAAATGCTTGTAATTACCACATTTATTTATTTTATTTGTTGTCATGTCCTAACATATGAATGTATGAACAATTGATTGTGCTCTGTGGAAATTCTAGCAGCATGGAAAATTTACTTCACCAAATTGTTTTTTATAGAATTATCTCATGTTTTTATGTTTGTGTAAGTGTAATAGAGAGAATGATAGATGATATATAGTTATAGATTGATGACAGGTAGATACGTAGATATAGATATACATGAATAGACTGACAGACAGACAATTAATAGATAAATGATATATAAGTAGGTAGAAAGGAAGGTAGATAGAGGATAGTTAGATTGATAGATAGATGATAGATGAGGTTTTGGAGAAAATGGCAAGATGTGATGATTTTGTGTTCCATGCACATGGAGTTAAACTTCCCTGTGAGCCATCTGATATGGATGACAGAAATTAGCTTCATCCAGTTCTGAGCAAGAGTAGCATGCAATTAACTCTCCAGACAGTCATTCAGTCTTATGACATTTTTAAATTCTTCATTAATGTTAATACCTTTGCTGTTCCACACAGAAATACTGAAATGATTACTGGATGGTAACTATCCTTAATAAATAGTTGCCACATATTCAGTATTGAAGGAGTGGAGTTTCATTATAAGGTGCTTCTAAAATACAACACAAGAACCAAATGTCTTGATTCCTGTAGAAGAAGTACTAAGTATATATTGAGGGTTAATTTATATGTTGATTTTGGGTAATTTAGGCTTTCCCTACTATTTACTGACTAAAGAAATTTTATCCTTCTTTATTCATAACTCGTCAATTCACACAACCATTTTCTATCCACTCAGAATAAATTCATGCAAAAATAAATAAAATACAGTTCCTAATTTATTCTTGGTGCATAACATTTTTACAAAAACTTTAAATCACAGTACCTTAAATGAATTATAGGCAACAAAGATTTGTACAAGAAAATAACTACTACTATAAAATGTTAATTAGCTATAACCTGTAATTACCATGCAATGAAGATTGTTTGAACCCACGCAAATGGTAAGTAAGTAAGTAGCCTTGGGCATGCTGTTTAGGAAAGTTCTGGAAGATTATGTTCTGGAAAGAAAAAATGGCACATCTATATAGGCAATTTTATGTTCTTTATTTGTGATTGAACACACGACAAATGTTCATACAGGGATGAGTCAGTTAAGCCATTTTGTTATAAATGAATTACATCTCTGTTATGCAAAATAATATATTCATTACCTGCCAATTTTTGTTGCTTATTTTTCCCTTATTATATGCAGCAAAATAATAGGATAACAACAATGACAGAGCAATAGGAAGTTTAAAAGATTTCTAAGAAAAAACAGGACACATTATGTTGTAAGAATGATTGCTTATCTTTTTTCTATTTATGTTTTTGAGTGAGGTTGATATGCAAAAAAATGTAAAAGTGCCAGAAATCCTAATATTTAAATTCCCCAAAATTATCCAAAAATATATACACTATTTATTATTTATTAACATGTTAAGTAATTTGCCATATATAGACTATTTTTAATTAATTTTTCCCAAACTATGTTCTTATATCTGAATTTTGATTAAAAATAACACGTGCTTTTTTCCAACTTTTTATAATTAATACATGTCTCAAGAAAATATCAGCTTTAGGAAGTAATTTGTTATAGCATGCTTTACCTATGTATGTAGGCAAGCAATACATTCTCATTGTATTCCAGCATTTATTATTTTAATGATTATATGTAAAATATACCAAAATATTGCTTTCCATACTGAAAGTATTAGTCTACTTACTGTGAATATTTATTTATTCTTTTTAATTGGATTACAATCCTTGTAATTATTTGACATAAATTACATGTGGGCTGGTTTAAATAAGAACCATATGGTGGCCCCATATGTTCATGTAATTAGCATTAGGGAATGAAACACTTCAATAAGATTAGAAGGCTTGTGAAATGTGGCCTTGTTGGAGGAAAGGTGTTGCTGAGGTGGTCTTTGAGAATACAAGCCAAGTCAGGGTCACAAACTTTTCTTCTCTCTGCTTAGGCATCAGAATGTATCTCTCAGATAAATGCTCTTGTACATACGTGCCTGCTTGCCATCACACTCCCTGGTATCATGACAATGGACTAAACCTCTCAAACGATGAACAAGCCCTCACCTAAATGCTTTTTTTCCCTAGAGTTGCCTATGTTACAGCATTTCTTCATAGCTTTAGAGCAGTAGATATGACAGAAGTTGGTACCAGAGCAAAGGATATTGCAGTGACAGGCTTACACTTGCTGCTTGTTTTATGAATATGGAAGACTGAGATTTTGGAAGAGAAAAGCAGTTCGATGGTTTAAGTAGGACTAGATGGACTAACCATTTTTGTTGCTTGTTTTGTTTGTTTACCTGTTTTTCGAGACAGGGTTTATTTGTAGCTTTGGAGCCTGTCCTGGAACTAGCTATAATTGACCAGGTGGGCCTTAAATTCATAGAGATCTGCCTGCCCCTGCCTCCCGAGAGCTGGGATTAAAAATGAACCAAACTTCACGTGGCATAAAAGACATCACTTAGGATAATTTGAATGATTTGTCCTAATTTAAGAAGTTTCAGGGAGGAAGACTATTAGTATTGTCTTAGAGAGCATTATGATGGTATGTGGTCAAGAATGTGTTTTCTTTTACCTCTTGTTCTAAAACTCTGCCTAAGGTTATGCTCAAGAGGTTTTGGATTAATGGCATCGACAGAGGAGATTCCAAGACAATTTACTATTGATTATATCACATGGTTAATAAAAATCTAATGATCGGTTTTATAGAGTTCATTTTAAAAAGAAGTAAATGTTGCAAAAGGAAATACAAAATGTACACTTTGAGAGGAGAGAGAGCAACAGAAAATATAATTGAGCTAAATCCAGGGCTCAAGGAGATAAAAGGTTAAAAGAAAAGACTGATGCTAAGTGAAACCAAGGGAGTGATGACCTCATGGAAAAATCTCACCCAGCTAAGCTTTCAAATTATAGAAAAGAAATTTTAAAAATTAAGCAGTGAAGGAAACCCTCAACAACACAAAGTTTATACAGGTATAATTGAATAAGGAGGTCAGTTTCCAGCCCATCAAGCAGCAGATCTGAGCGCCTCATTCTACAAGACTCTGACTTTAGAATCAAGGATACAAGAAAGGTCTGCTGGGCTCAGTGTAGCAACATTAGCAACTAGTTGGCAGAAGGAGAAGAAGGAATTATGCTCAAGGATGAAAATAATGAAAAAGAAAGCCAGGGAGACACCAGGGTCCTGCCAGTCAGATACACAGGAAGCAGAAAAGTAGGGCATATAGAATAAAAGAAAAAAGGTAAAAAGACCTGAGAAAAACTGTAGATGAATAGAAACAGTTTAAATTAAGTCAAAAGAGCAGCTGAGGTTCATCTTCTAAGACAGCTGAAATTAACTGAATTCAATCTTGTGGGATTTCTTTGTTGCTTTAAGCTCAGGTAGCCAATTGTCTCTGTCATATACTGCTTGCTGCCTACTCAAGTAATATTATTTCCCTTCTCAGGCCTTCAATGGGGTTGAAGATTATATATTACCATCCTTTGATGGTTTAGCCAAGCCTATTTCTGATGCAACACTTAGACCCTTTGAAATAGAGTGTTTATTAAAATATTTATCATGTTTTCTTGCTTAATATTGTTTGTGTTGATTGTAATTTTAAACTTGATATCTGTTCTTATTTTATATAATTTTGTATTGGGTTTTGATTGCTCTTGTTTAGACAAAAGGGAGAGTTGTTGGGGAATCTTGTCAACCCGTTATCTTTGAGAGGCATGACCAATTTAGGGTGTGGCTTCCTGGAACCTAGGGGAAAATGATGCACAGCCCAGGTGTGTTGTCTCTCTGTGGCTCCCTTGCAGCACAGCTGAATTGTACTTCTCATTCCTGTGGCTTGAGTATTCCCTGTATAATAAATAAAAATATAATTGCTTTTTCTTTTAGCTAGCCTGGTTATTTTCCAAATTGAGCTAACTTTAACACTTCCTCCCAGCACAAATGAACTTTTCTTGACATTGGAAAAAAATATCATCATAGAAAAGTTTTAGGTTTTCTTATGTCTCTTCTTTTTTAGTTTCTTCTTTGTGTATATGGTTGAAGATTGCTTTTGAATGCAAGAAAACTTATTTTTTCACATATTGACTAGGACTTTGTAATTCTTATTTTGCTTCCTTCTTATGAAGATGTATGTATAGCCTTCAAAATATTTATAAAGAATATTGGAGTAGAAGTTAAAAAATTATTTTCAAACTTTTGCTTTATGTAGCTCATAATATATAATACCAGGCAGATTTTAGAAAAGGCTGGAAATGAAAGAAATATTTATAGCCTATCTCATATGTTGCTAAAGGAATGAAGTTTAATGTATACAAAAGCTTATAGAACTAGATTTTCTGTTTTAAATAGTTATTTAAATTTAGTGAATTTGATCTTCTTTGGTTGTGCAAAATTATAAAACTGTTATATATGCCAAATGTGTGACTTTAGAAAATTTTCTATTCTGTGAAAATGTTAATGTCAATACTTCTTTAAATATAAGTAAATCCAACTTTATTTATAAGAAGAAATATATTCGCATTTTCACAGTTAACATGGGGTTAGTTAAGGGCAAGGAGGCAAATTCTTATTTTAGCAGGCCACTTTACCTACAACCTTTGAAATTTTAAAATTTTGTCAGTCTTAGATTCAACTCTTAGTTATCACTCTTGTCTTTTCTATTTCAGCTTTTTCAAAAAAAATATATGGCCTGACCACATTTATGTCTTCCTTAAATTTTTATAGAGCAAAATTTGTTTGGTAGACAAGGAGATCACAACTATAAAAAGGCAAACTCATGAAGAGGTTATTTCCTCATAAGTGATAATCAACAGGCTAGAAATTAATAATACTGGAAGAAAAGAATCCGTCTTATAAGGTACCAAAATCATTTTCATAAGCTTATAAAAGAAGGCCTAGTGATCTGTCTGAGCATGGTGCCTCTGGATTCTGACCAATAATAAATTCTTTCAAAGCTGAGTTTTAAAATTCCAATAAAATTTTTTACCAAAGAAATACTTCACTCCATTGGTAATGGGCTCCAAAAAACCAGTTCATGCACTAAAAATAAATCCTAGGTCCACTGTCAATGGTCACACAAGCCACTCATACAAATTCAGAGGTCCCAGTTCAGTCCCATGTAGATTTCTCAGCTGTCTGTCCAAAGTCAATGAGCTGCCACTATCTCAGTTCAACTGTCTCTGTGGGTCTCTCCATTATGAACTTGGCCGCTTTGCTCATATTAATACTCCTCTTGGACTGGATTCTGAGAGCTCAATCCAGTGTTTAGCTGTAGGTCTTGATTAGCCTATTTACATGGGGGAAGCACCATGGTCCTGCCTCAGCTTTCTGTGTCAGAATTTGTTAACTCTACATGGTAGAGGTCTTATGTGCTCTGAGTATGTGGGTGGGGTGAGGAAATGTTGAAGAATCAAGAGGAGGGGAGGGAGGTGGAATTGGAATTGGTATGTAGAATGAAAAAGATTGTTTTTAAATAAAAGAAAGAAAGGAAGGAAAAAAGAAAGAAAGGAAGGAAAAAAGAAAAGAAGGAAGGAAGGAAGGAAGGAAAGGGAAGGAAGAAAGAAAGAAGGAAAGAAAGGAAGAAAGAAAAAATAATGCTTCACCATAGTGTGTGTTCAGAAATTGTATTTGGATTTTAAGGTTTTGTATATGATATGACTATATATATGTAAAGAAATATTTCCATTGAAGCCATTTGACATGAATGACAAACAGTCATGGAAGGTATGAAACAATACACAGTCTTAGAGGGCAGGTGGAAGAAACACTCTAAACTAATTATTGATTATATATAAGTATTGCCATAAAAGCATTAGCATTCTACTTAAGCATTTTTCAAAATGTGTTATTCAACATAAAGTACATTATAAATACATTGAAATTTTGTCTCTTAGAAAGAAAATTATTGAAAAATATTTTTTCTAGTTTAGAAAACAGCTGTGCTTATATTTATTTTAAGGTTCATATTTTATAAGAGATAAGTGTAAGTCATGAGAAAGTCTTACTCAAAGTGGCCCAATGCTAGTTCTCAGAAATAAATATTCCTGTGGAGTTTGAAAGAATAATAAAGAAGCCAGGTGGTGGTGGCACATGCCTCTAAACCCAGCACATGGAAGGCAGAGGCAGGTGGATCTCTGTGAGTTTGAGCCCAGTCTGGTCTACAAGAGCTAGTTCCAGGACAGCCTGCAAAGCTACAGAGAAACCCTGTCTCAAGGAAAAAAAGAAGAAGAATAAAGGATATAAAAGGGATGACTATAAGAGGATTGATGATCAGCTGTCTATAAAATGGGAAGAGTAGTCTGGATTTTTCAAGTAGGCCTAATATAACCACAGAGATAGAATAAGCAGGCAATGGGGGTCAAGGAACAGGATCAGAGAAAAAATACCAAGAAAAAGGGAAGGGTATGTAGAGTGAATGAAATAGGAATAGTTAGGTCATTGTTAGATCTGAAGATCATGCATGGAGGTCTCACACACACACACACACACACACACACACACACACACACACACACACACACAAATGCTGCTGTATCCTGAAAGAGGGAAGATTAGGATTTTGTCCTAGAGTAACTTGAGTTTGAAGATAGAATTAATTTGCCTATCTATTGCCCCAAAGTTCACCATCCAGGTGTATGTTTAACTGAAGCCCATTATAAAATGGAAGCCAGGGAACCAAAGTGAAAGAGGTAAAGAAGACAAGAAGAACTGATGAAAAAGAAAGACACTAGTATTCTTGCCATGGAAAACAAAAGAAACAATTCAAAGTAGGTTGGCTCTGGGAAAAACATTAAGAATATAGAACCCCTTTCAGATCATTAGGAGAAAAAAAAAACTTCATCAAAGACTTGGTTTTAGCCTTGTAATTCTCTTGTTTGATATTTACTGAAAGAAAAATAATTTTTTGCTCGTATTTAAATCTGATTTTTTTAAGATGCAATACTGTTTTCTAAAATTTTCTTATAAGTCCTCATTTTGCGTGAAAAGTAATACTCGACCTATAGCTTTAAAACACAGGGTCAAATTGTAGTGGTGAATATTGAGACTTACAGATTAGAATCATATAACAATCACTATTTTAAAATACGAAATAACATATTATTTCCATTCAAACCACAGTTACTTATATAGATAACAATTTTATACAGCAATACAGGCAGATAACTTGGCATATTGAACCTGAAAAAAAGCATTTAGAAGATCAAATAAATAGAAGAGAAATAAGCAAAAATGTAACACCTTATACACTACTTCACCCCTGAAATTCACAGAATATTTAACAGGGTTGATTAGCACAATTCATTGTAAGGTCATTTTCAAATCACTGAAAGATATGAATTTTTTTTCAAAAAAGTTTGACAAAATACTCAATATTGTACAAGAATTCCTTTTAATGCATTCAAGTTGATCTCAGTCAGATCATTAACTTCATGGGGCTAGTCAAAACTGTTTCTGTTAAAATAGCTGCATCATTGACAAACAAACTTATACAATATAGATTAAAGAATTTAAAACCATAATGAGTTATTCTTAATAAGTTGGAAAAGTAAAATCAGCTTAAATTTAATATTGAATATAGAATCAGAGTTTAATAAATGTATTATTTGAGATCTTATCATCTATATGAACTATATACATAAAAGTAAAGAGTACAAAGTACCAACAACTATTGCATTACACATGAATTTTATAACTGGCTTAAGAATATGGGGATATTTTGCAAACAGTATAGAAAGGAACTAATACATTTTGAACAACAAATGAAAATATAGCTTGATTTGAAAATCATTCAACAAATTCAACATTCCAGCTGACACAGCTAGGGACCTAGAGCAGAACCAGTCATAACACAAGGATTGTGATCGAAAGTCCTCAATTTTCCATTTTGACACTCCCCTGGCATTTGTGTGGTACCAGTGACCATTATTTGTTCATTTATTTGGTGTGAAATTAACTGATCCTTTAATTCCATTAGAATAGAAAATACTCGACCCCAATCACTTTTTTTTTCTTCAATTTTAAGAGGTGGATCATGTTATCATTGAAAGAGTTTGAAAAATCATACCTTTTCAAATAATAATTTTAAATAATAATTTATGTATATCTAAATAAAATAATATAAATCAGGAAAATGTGATATTGTTTACTGGTTAATAATCACAAAAATTTATCTATGTAATTTTCAAATAAGTAACTTTTGTATATGAATAATACTTTTAGAGTTACATAAAGATTTTAGTAATCAATATGTATAAAATCACACAAATATACTGCGTACATATCCATGTTATAAATATATGTTTAGAATCTGGGCAGATGGCTCAATATAAGTCCCATGCGCTCACCTTTATAGACCTGGAGGGAGGGGGGAGGACCTTGGACTTCCCACAGGACAGGGAACCCCGACTGCTCTTAATACTAGAGAGGGAAGGGGAGGGAAAAGGGTGGCAGGGAGGAGATGGAAATTTTTAATAAATGAATGAATAAATAAATAAATAAATAAAAATAAGAAAAAAAACAAATTTGAGTACAAGCCTTTGGCTCCTCAGCACCCATGTAAAATCTAGGGAGGTTGTCTGTAATGTCAGCTTTTGGGACACAAAGCTGATTCATCTGGATAATCTGTATAACTAGACTCATTAGAATTGATGGGGTTTGAGTTTATTTAGAGAATGCCCACCCCAAATACAGAAATTACTGAGATAAGAACAAGGCATCTGGCATCAACTTCAGTTGTGCTCCAGAGTTATTGAAAACAGGCAAACAGATGAAGACACAATATGCACAGAAAAGTAAAGAATTTCTCCTTATATTGGAAGGTAATTAAAGTTGTGAAATGCACATATTAACATTAAATACATAATCATCATTTTACAAGGTTAACTTTTGGTATATAGCAACTCTTAATAATGAGTGGCTTTATCTTTTCAAATTTATTACCTTGTGTATTCACTTTGGACCTGATCACATAGAAGTCCCAGCATTGAGCACTATATTTCGGTCTCTGATCATTTGCATCCCTCCCTTTGTTAATATGCATCTGCAAATTCATGTCATAAAGAATTTCCTGTAATTTATTCCTCTGACTACCTTGTGCTCACTCAGCAGTTCCCTTGAACTCATTTTTAACATAAATTCTATGTTAAACATGTTTTCTCTAGCAATTAAACTGGAATGAATTTTAACTCTCTTAACAGATTAAAACTCCCCTAAGGCACAAGCATATTTGTTCTGCTTCCCTTTAGTTTGTAGACTTCATTGCACATACAACCTGTTTAATATGCATTTCCTGATGGCAAGGAATTGGGATGGGCAATGGGATTTTAAGGAGCTTAATAAGGGTTGACTTGTAATATTATTAATATATTTTTATGATTGCAGAAATGGAGCTGGTAATTTATTCCCAGCTGGAATGAGTTGAAATGGAGGCTCTTTGTATTATCTTCTCATTTATTTTTTTTTAACAAATTCTTCTTTGGACTCAGATGCATATAAACCTCTAAGGGTTAGAGATACTTTCTCATTTTACAAGTAAATGAAAGGAATGTCTCACAATTTATGTGATACACTTCATGGCTCACAAGAACGTACACCTGGTGAAAATTAATATCAAGTTACATGCTTTGCTACACGGTTTATTTTTTAAATACAGGTTTATTTACCTTAGTTTCCAAAACAGACTCTATGTCATTGAGGATTTAAGAACTCAGTGCTTCCTGTATGTTGGGCCTCCTCTCTTCTCCTTCTATGCTGATATAGTTGTAAAGAGTTCCTGAGGTATAAAGGAATGTTAATAGAAACTTCACTGCTTTCCAAAATTACTTGCTTTATGTCTTGCAGTGGTTAAAGACTGACAGATCTTCCTAAAAATTTTCTTATATAAATCCTCCCACAAAACAAAGAAAGGTACTTTTTCCTCACTCAAATTCATTTGGTCTTATACCACAATATACAGCAGCCCCTTGGTACCTAATACTGACACAGAACTTTGGTCTCATCAAATCCTATGGACCAACCTACAAGAGACCTGATCATCCTTCTTCAGTGAACTGAATCACAGCCTTAATTCAGCTTTTCTTGCTGAATTATAAATTATAAAATTATATATTTATAATTATATATAATTAAAAATTATAATTATAAAATTATATATTTATAATTATATATAATTAAAAATTATAATTATAAATTATAAAATTAATTATAAATTATAAAATTATATATTTATAATTATATATAATTAAAAATTATAATTATAAATTATAAAAATGATCAGTGCTTCTGGACTGTCATAGGTAGCGTGCGCACACACACACACACACATGCATGTACACACACACATTCTTCAAAAGTAAAATAGAAATAAGATAGGTTCTTTTTACTTTGTACAATTCAGTTTTTTTTGAGAGAGAGGAGGAATTGTATAACATGATGAATGCTTCACAGATCTCAAAAGTCTAGTATCAACACAGTAATAATTAATGAAACAATATTAAATTTAATTTTGTCATATAATTTGATTGTTAGTATAATATTAGGTTTAGCCAATTACTCTTTCATAATCTTAGTGAGAATACCTGGATTTTCTTACTTATGGTACATTAGTATTATTTTAATCATGTTGACTTTCCACATTTATTACCATCTATCCTTCAAATCTAGTAACCATTTCACTTACAGATTTAACATTTTCTTTTCTTAAGTGTCTTCCTTGCTATTCTTTGGATACTTTCAAAAGTAGCCCTTTAATATCACACAGCCTTAAATTTTCACTAATTTGTCATGCCTTCTGGAATTGATATCCACATTAGTGGATACTTTACTTCTGAGTACATTTCATTCACTCTCTCAAACTTTCAAAGTTTTCTTCCAAGTTTCTTTTTTAACTATGACTTTTAGTAAAATTACTATCTCTTCGGTTTTCATTTTATCTATTTACTTTTACTTCTTTTGCTACTGGCATTTTGAACACATCATTCAGGTTCCTTTCTTGTTGACCTCTCTGGTAAATATCTCAGCCTTCTGTAAGATGTCTCACTGGGAGATTGGTATTGCAATGTGTTATTGAAAATGATGAATGTCAATGATTGCATTGCTTTCAGAGTTGTTAAAGATTGCTGGGGAACAGAAAAGTGAGTCTCAATCACTGAATTTTCCTTAGGTAACAGAAAAACAAATCACCTTTCCCTGCCTGTTTGTTGACTTAAGAGGTAAAAATTCTTTAGTTTTAGACTCATTTTGACTTTTTGGTTTAGACTTGTTGTGACTTATTGTTTTAGGCAATTTATGTTCTTCCTATTAGTCATAAAGATTTATTCTCAATACTTAGGCATATTCTGTATTTCACTACTTTAAAGTACATAAGAAGCTGTCAGAATCATTAAATAGTTAGAGAGGTACACACAATCCAGTTGTGCTGCTTTTACTATGGTTAAGAGGAACCTTCCTAGCCACAAGGTATTGCCATTTTGGCAGATATTGATGTGAGTTTTTCTCTGACTAAAAAATATTCCATTTAGTTTTAAGACCCAGAATTTTAGCTTTTTTTTCAGTATCAAGGACTAATAGACAAATTGTTTTTATTTTTTTTTCTGTTGGTTGCAAATTTTGATGCTATTTTCTACACAGTTATAGTCTACTTTTCCAACTGAGACCTCTCCCAGAGTATTTATTTCATAGAATAGCAAGATATATTGTGGAATTGCATATATGACTGACATAGAACAGCAAATTTTACAAACCACATTCATGAGCACTAATATGGTCATTGTCCTGTAATATGGAATTACATTCTATTATCATTCATCTACTTTGCTATTGCAATCCAGCCTAAGTAAAAACACTTAACTTTATATAGAATAGAATACCCTGGTCCAATAGCAGCGAAATGAATAAGTGGAGATTCTCAATTATATGGTGAATATTTTGCTTGAGAATGAAAAAAAAAAGCTGATTAAGTGCTTAGCGAGTTTCAGTGTCCACGGAAACAGGCTATTTCATCTTTCTAATTAACTTGAATTATACTTTGCCATAGGAGGTTCTATGTGATTGATAGTTTTCCCGTGACAAAACTGATTACCAAGAAACCAAGTGCAAGTCACATAAGTCTTTAAACTCGTATGATCATTTACATATTAGGATTTTTTAGCACATATTGATGTGTCGTTCTATGTTATAATTATGTCTACAATTATGATTTATCTGCTGATTCTGATTTTATTACATTTTAAATATTTTAGGATATATGAAAATAAGTGTATATTGATAAAATGAGCCCTTTGTAGTGTCAAAAAGCTGTGATGTCCAACAGTTTTCACATTTTCCAGCTGCTAATTGCTTAGCTTCCCATCTCCATGTGTAATAATATCTGTCTGCTGCTTTTGTGAAAGACCTTTGTGGGAAATAGTATCTAATGTAGAAAACTTCAAAAATTTGGAGACAAATGCTCCTAATTAATAGCATTTATAGATGGTTTCCATATAAAATAGTTCAAATTAGAGATAAAATTTTGTTTCCTCCAAAGAATACAAGAGCAATAGCTGACAGCATTAGAGTAATGTTTGAAAATAGTTTGTTGAATATAGAGGCCTTCCATTGACAGTGTACTCTCCTCATGAGCTAGTGACAATTAGGAGAAATTTTCCAGTATCATATTATATTTTGTAATGCTGTGGCTGTTTTGTCAGAGAAGACATAGTTTAACATGACTTCCCACCCAGAGAGTCTTAGTTTTTGACAAGATCAGCATGGTTTAATGAGAGTATCGAGAAGAAATTCCTGCCTTTGGAAAGACTTTAGAAAAATAGGGAGGACTGGTGTTATGGGCACAACACCCTGGCTTCTTGGGAAATAAGGCATGAAGAGCAAAAGGTGATAGACCAAATAGACAGCAGAATGTGTTCAATGCCCCCTGGAAAACTTAATGAGACCCTGTCTCAAAGAGAGTGGAAAACAATGGAGGGGCTAGACTAGGAAGAAGGCTTGCTTACTATTCGTGAGGGCATAAGTTCATTTCACAGAGCTTCCATGGAAATACATTTGTGCATGTGTGTTATAATAATGATGACATATGTATTTTTGTAGGATGTTTTAAAAAAAGATTTTTCAGATCAACTTTCTCTTGCAAATTTTTGCTTATTTTTAATCAGGTCCAAATTTCATTTCAATTTTACTTGTATGCCAAATACTTATTTCCAATTGTGGTGGTTTTGTTTATATTTTTATATTATTTCAAATAATATATTACATTATTTTTGTGCTTCCCTATTCTCCATATAACCACTATCATCCACTCTTTGCCTTTCTCCCAATAATTAATCTACACTTTTTTATTTAACTTGTAAATTACAACAATATAAATGTGCCTGATATTTACAGTGGCTCACATGGAATATATTTTGAACTGTATAAGTCATCAAGTGGATGGGAGATTTTCTATTATGTCAGTAAAGTAAGCTAAGGAAATTATTGATACTATGAATGAATTTATGGGGAATTATTTGAGTACCAAAAAGAAGCAATTATTTGTAAATTTTATTGCTTAAAATTACGTGGAAGATGATAAGAGAATACAAATTAATTTGTGTCAAGATGAAATGTAGGCTCTGCTAACAGACAGAACAATCCTGGCAGTAAACGTGGTAGGAAAACTATAGTCCTGTCTCTTTTTGTTTCTACAGAAGGGGTCCTCCAATCTCATCCCCATCTCCTTACTAAAGCAGCCACGCCCTTCAGACACACCCACCTCCCCCTTTGATCTCCTACTTAGTCACTAGAGCTTCATTTTCACTTCTTCTCCTTCCCTTCCAGTCCTAATTCATGACCCTTTCCAGCTCCAGCAGGCACTTCTTGCTAACCCACAGGCCATGACTGCTAGAAAACAGGACACTCTGCCTGCAGACCTTCTCTTGTCCCTCCCTCTACCTGCCATTTTCAGTCCCCTATTACCATGCCCATCTCTGCCACAGAATGTCATTGGCAGCCTCACCACCTTGTCTCCCTGTTCTCCCTGACCTGATACCCAACAGATCACAAAGACCACTTCCAATTGCCCTTCCCCCAAACCAGCCCAGTATTTTTGTCATGGGTACCATCAGTCATTCCCTGGACACACACCAGCTGAGCAGGACAGAAAAACAGGAGATACACAACAGTTTGTCCTGCCCAGATTTCCTTTTCTCCATAGCCCGTGGGGCTCTGATATCACAGACAGGTGTGGAGTCTCCTGTTCCAGATTTGGGAATCTAAACCCGACTGACTCCCTTTCCATTGGCTGAAGACAACGGAAACCATCGCTCTTCTCCTCATCGCTGGCCCATCAGCTGCTTCCCTGCCCTCTGTCACCTACATTGGGATCATTCTGGCCCCACTCTACTCCTGCCCCCTCCCTGCTTGTTGTCGCTTGGGCAGCCTTTAAATTTTTTGTTGTTGTTGTTGTTTTTGTTTTTCATTTTAAATTGACACTAACACCTGACTTAAACAAGGCTCCAAAATCCCATGGTTTCTACCATGTCCTCTGCCCTCCACTTCTCCCCTCCAGCTGTTTGTTGTGTTTCCCTGGCGGGCCTAACTGCACCGGAATTTTCAAGTTAGTCAACTGACACAGGATTCTAAAAATGTTTTGCTTGTCTGTCTGTCAGAATGATGTGGCCACACTATATCAGTGTAAATGTGTAAATGTGTTTTCATAATGTGCTCAGTCTGTGTAAATCTGTAAATGTGTTTTTGTGATGTGCTCAAAATATTCCTTTTAATCTTTTTGCACCTACTAACATTAGTAAACTGTAACAAATTGGATAAAATACACACCTAAATTTAGCTTATATGTGCATTTTAAATAACAGGTAATGGTACCTAGTTCTCAAGTACAAGCTTATACAGACTTGAGAACATGGCATTTTAACAATAAGAGCTTCGAACACAGACATGCAGCTTCCGCAGCACCCTTTAGCTCTTCCAAAAGGACAGAAGACCTTCTGCCTCCAGGTCTTGCCTCTGGGTTTGGCAAAGCAACCCACACAGCAGAAAACAGCCTTCAACCTCTTCAGCTTCCTGGATGTCTTTCGGGAAATCAGTCTACTCATCCTGCCAAGACAGGTAGACTAATCTTTCCCCCTCCCACACACAGAAAAAAAAAATCCTTGGGCCTCTTGTACCCAGCAGCTAAAGGCAAGCACTGCTTCTAAGACTGGTGTTCTCCAAGGACAAGGAGAGGATTTGGGAATGCCGCATAGCTAAAAAAAAAAAGCTATCTCAGTTTTGCTCATTTACCCTCCCAGATCTGTCTAATGGCATTTGACAACTTAAGGTACTATTAACTTATTACTTCATCCATGACATTTAATGAAGTTTTCTGCTAAAATGCAGACAGGTATGCCTCTTTAACAGTCTTCATAGTCCGGGATTATCAGGTTTCAGGTGTGTCTTCAGAGGTTCAGAGGTTCCAATTTTCTTTAATTGTCTTCTAAATTGTTCATACTTTTTAACCTAAAGCAATAGCCTTTTGCTAAATCTGTTCCAGTTCTCTTAAAGTTCTGCTACACTAACCCCAGCCAGTTTCAAGCATATTTTACAGATCACTTCTGCTGTCTGGGCCAAGAGCAATTCACAAAACACTCTCCGGATAACTCAGACACCTACAACAGCTCCTGGGTATTCACCACCCATACCAACTCTTCTGGATCAAGGACACCTGCCAACTAAAATTTGTTTTTTTTTCTGCTATTGTGTTCCATCCTATGGCTAGCCCCATATCATAGGGCCAATAATAACAATATTTGTTTTCTCCTAGCCACCTGCCTTCTCATCTCCCTCAAAAATTAGCTGCCTAAAGACTCCAGGATGACACCAAACCAGATGCTGCTTCAGCCACTCCTCTTGCTGAGTGTGATTGCACCTACTCTCAGATCTCCCCTCTCCCACATTGTCCCATGCCTGAAGGAAGTAGCCAGACTTGTGCCAACACTCCCTTATCCAAAGAGAGAAAATTTAAAAAACCCAATATAGCTAAAATAACCCAGAAAAATAAAAATCTCACTATTCCTAATTGCTAGTTGTACTATACTTGTATATTAATAAAAATCAAATTGTATTGGCATAAAAACTGGTTAATTGAATCATGTAAAAGACAAATACATAAATCCACACACATGGACACCTAATATTTGAAAAGAAGCAAGAAATACATACTAAAAAAAGAATATCCTCACCAATGATGCTGGTCTAACTGAAAGTTCACATGTAAAATGCAAATAGATCCCAATTTTTCACCTTGCACAAGATTTAACTGAAGCGGATCAAAACACTCAATGTAAAACCAGAAACAATGAATGAAACTAGAAGAGAAAGGGTGGAGTCCCTTTGACCACATTAGCACAGGAGACAACTTCCTGAATAAAACACTAACTGCTCAGACACTAAATCCAACAATTAGTTAATGGACCTAAAGAAATGGAAACCATTCTGTGAGACAAAGTTAAGTGCTAATGGAACTAATGACAGTATACAGAAAAGGAAAGCTTTTTACCTACCCCATTTCCAATAAAGGATTAATATCCAAAAATATAGAAAAAGTTTAAGAAGCTATATAACAAAAATCCAAATAATCATATTAAAAATGGGGTACAAATATAACAGAGAGTTCTCCAATGTGGAAACTCAAATGGCTGAGAAACACTTAAATCTTCAACATGTTTAACCATCAGTGAAATACAAATTAAAACTACTTTGAGAATCCATCTTATACCTTTCAGAATGGATAACGTCAATGATAAAATTTGTAGCTCATGCTGGGGAGGTTGAATAATAAGGAGAATTCTTCTCCTTTGCTGGAGAGAGTGCAAATTTACGTAGACACTATGAAAATCGTTATGGCCATGATTTGGGAAGTCCTTCTGTACATGTATTGCTTTTATGGGTTAGTAAATAAAGAAGGCACTTGGGCCCACAGCAGGACAGAATAGAGCTAGGCAGAAAAAGTAAACTGGATGCTGGGAGAAAGTAGACTGAACTGGAGAGATGCCAAAGGAGAAATAAGACCTACGACCACCGGAGTTCACCAGAAGCTTGCTAACCTTGTGGTCATGCACAGATTAGTAGAGATGGGTTAATTTAAGTTATAAGAGCTAGCTAGTAATACACCTAAGTGATTGTCCAAGTGGTGTTTTCCTTAATACAGTTTTTGTGTGATTATTTTGGGTCTGAGTGGCCAGGAGATTAACAAGCAGTCTCTAACTAAATGACTATTCCTCAGAAGACTGGGAATAAATCCTCCTCAAGACCTAGGTATGCCACTCTTGGGTTTATAACCAAAGGATGCTCCATTGTAACGCAAAGACACTTACTCAACCATATTCATTGTAGATTTAATCATAGTAACCAGAAACTGTAAAAAAACCTAAATGCCCCTCAACATAAGAATGGTTAAAGAAAACGTATGCATTTATACAATGGAGCTGTGCTAGGTAGTTACATTTGTTTGTTTATTTTCTGTTGTTGTTCTTGTTTTTTAAGAAAGATACCACAAGAAGACCTACAGAATCAATTAACCTTAACTCCTAGAGGCTCACCAAGACTGAACTAACAATCAGGGAGTCTGTATGGGTCTTACCTAGGCCCATTGCTTATATGTTACGATTGTGTAACTTGGATTTCTATTGGGATACCTAACAGTGGAACTAGGGGTATCTCTGGCTCTTCCAAAGTTGAACTTCTCTTTGAATTAGTGTTACATTTGGAGTAAAATGAGCTGCCTTCTGTTTGTAGATTCCTACAATGTTTAGTATTATCAAATTGACAGGATCCAGTGTCATGCAGTAGATCAAGCTTAGAATATACATGTGAAAGAGAAAGTTTATTAGATAGTCTTAATTTAGGTGAGACCAGTCATCCTAAACATGCTGGTATATATGCCCATATATATTCAGAGGCTGAGGTCCTCATCTGAAATCATAGGACACAAAAAGGTCAGTAGAGAATGAGTTCATGTCAGATTTTTGTTTCTTTATTGTATGATGACGTTAACCAGCTGTATAATATTCCCGCTTGCATTCTGGCTTTATGAAGACATGCTATGCTCTCAAAATGAATTCCATTCATTCCTGTACTTTTCTTTTCATTGATTAATTATAAAATAAATGCATGGACATATATTAACATAAGTTTTGAGAAAATAATAATAGCTTATGAAATGCTATTTTCTGCTGTTTGAGAGAAAATTATATTCCTCTGGACTTGAATTACAGTCATCTGTATTAGATGTATGTGTCAAAAATTTATTGAAAGTTCACAGTAATAATGAAATTATAAGATTAATCACTGACTTCCATTGCTCAATTTTTCTCTCATGAAAATTTCATAGAAAACTTAGTGGTATCAACGTCTACCATTTTTATTTTTAGTAATAGAGGCAGAAATTGTTTTCTTCTGTGGACATAAAGAATGCCACATGGATCATCCTATATATTTATTTCAAATGAAAATTTCAAAATGTCTTTATTAAATAGCTTCTATTTTTAAATCATATATTATGTATATTCATCATGTATATTTAATTTATTGTAAGTCTATTAATTTCCAATTATGTCTTTTCTGTAATGTAAATGCAATTTTGGAAAAAGTTGCCCCATTTATTTCAGCATATTTTTCACTTATAATAAGCATTTAATTGTACTTACTGTGTTTGAACACAAAGTACTAAAGTATCTAGCCTTACTTGCAAAGGCAATTCATGACAAAGAACACAATCAGTGGATAAAGAAAATAACATACCAATTTTCATAAATGAAGAACAACTGTTATTTTTGCTTTTTGACCAAAACTTAGCAGATTTATTATATTTATCCACTTTTATCATTTTCTTTAAATGATACAATATGTAAATATTTAAAATACATGATTTATTCTTAAGAATAAAGTCTGTTTTTCAGTTTCACATTATTATTTCAGTAGACATAATCTTCATTTATTCTTAATGCACTCATAATTCTTTATCATTATAGAATGACTATTATTTATTATCTAAAATGGATTAAATCAATATTTTCTTGGTTTTTATATTTTTAATAAAATAAAATGATATATATATATATAATCAGATTTTCTATTTTTATTTATATAAAATATTGGGGAAGTTATTTAGGATTATTACATGATTAGATACATGTGGCTATTTTGCTGCTGTGTAATAAAAAATACAATTAAAAAGAAAATGTGTTTTAAAAAATTGACTTGTTAAGGTAATATGTATCTAGAAACATCTCTCTGTTCACCTTAATATACGAGACTAGGAAAATGACACTTCTTGTATAAATTTTATTTAATATGTTTTAAAAAATAACGTTATTAACAGAATAAAAGCTTCAACATTTCAATTATTGTAAATAAAACTATGAAAATATAAAACTAGCCAATAGAGTTAATTGAGTAATCGGATATACCACATGCAAAATCAGTTCTTGCAAATTGTATTTCTGTGCTCTGTACAGAACATCTTCAGCTGCTGCATACAGTGTAGTAGATATTTGATATTCAGTGACGTATAGAAAAGAACAGACAATATTATTTTAAAAATGAAGCTAGCTCTAAATATCACTTTAATCTATATATATTTTGAATAGCTTTTGTCATTTATTTTGTTGTAAGTATGCATTTAGTAAATTTTTCAGAAATATTCTGTTCAATGCATTCATTCTTTATCATAAATCCAAACCTAACAGCTTTGAAAATACCTGTGGATTATGGTTATTTTCACTTAAGAAACAAATAATTTAGATGTTACCATCCAAACTTAAACTAAATTTTTAAAATTATTTACAGATTAACATTGCTTAAATGTCTCAACATAATAAAATATTTGTAACAAGACAATATTCTCACATTTTTATACAAGGGGTTTTTGATGTTTCAACTTATTTTAATTACTTGTTTGCATATGAATCTTCTTAATGTGTTTGACTCTGAAATATAGCCATAAATAATAAAACTGAAAAGGTCACTGATACTAAACCATACATATTTTCAAAGTGTTAATAAATAGTTTGATGGCATAATAAAATTCAAAACCCCATACAAATTAAGTGAAGGGCCAAAGTTTTTTCCATGTCCCCAGAGTTGTGAAACACAATAGGAATTCTTGGAATGTAACTTAGGTTTTCTGTTTTGTGATCTTAACTAAGGAGCCATATCTCCAGCCCCCTCTTTTTTTTTTTTCTATTTCTACTTCTTCAACTTTCCAAGGGATTTTTCCTTTATTTCTTCTTCTTCTTCTTCTTCTTCTTCTTCTTCTTCTTCTTCTTCTTCTTCTTCTTCTTCTTCTTCTTCTTCTTCTTCTTCTTCTTCTTCTTCTTCTTCTTCTCCTCCTCCTCCTCCTCCTCCTCCTCCTCCTCCTCCTCCTCCTCCTCCTCCTCCTTCTCCTTCTCCTTCCTCTGCTTCTGTTTCTTCTCTTTCTTCCTCTAGACCATCATCTCTTTTTAAACCTTTCTGGTTTTACTTTACAATAATGTCATCATATTCATGTGTTTTGTTTTGTAATGTAAAATGTTACATACAAAAGTCTGTCAATGCTATTTGCTACAACTCCTTATTTTCAAGATGAAAAGCAATGTAACATCTATCCATCATTCTAAATCTCAGCAAGCAAAATCTTGTATGAATGAATATTATGCACAGAGTCATTTGAAAGATAGGCATAAAGGGTAAAAATTAGAATTTTTATCTTGGGGAAATAATTTTGGGGAAATGAGGGCTACTTTCAGAGTAAAAAGATTCCTGAAAATAGGATACTGTTATTTCAAAAACAACATGTTAAAACATGAACAACAGATAAAGAATTATGTGGAAGAATAATCAGAATGAATGCAGTTTAAATTTTGTGTGCATGGATGTGTGTGATCTAAGAGTATAGCTTTATTTGTGAAGTACAGTGTTATAGATGGAAAACGATATTGAAACAAAAGAAATTAGAAAATTTAGGTCTGAATAGAAATAAAAAGGCTCAAATTGACATATGGAAGGAAATCAAGGTAAAAGGCATAGAGTAGGCATTGAACGGGAATGAGTTTGGACTGAGAGGGAGCATTTTCTGCCAGAAGGAAAGCAGTTATTGAATTCTCAGTCAAATCATGCTGTGAGGG
The DNA here is from genome assembly GCF_982192425.1 of Myodes glareolus. Lineage (NCBI taxonomy): Eukaryota > Metazoa > Chordata > Mammalia > Rodentia > Cricetidae > Myodes > Myodes glareolus. The sequence goes on along the minus strand of NC_142037.1, from coordinate 70,259,178 downwards.
CGTAGTGTCCATCGCAGAAATGAGTTACTGGGGTTACAGCTGTAAGAGGAACAAAATGTGCCTGACCAGGAACATACACTTTGGAACAGACCTGTAGAACGTGGCTGAGAGGGATGTGTTAGAGCAGTTGGAGTCTGTTGTTATTTAATCATAACTTTGCTCCTTTTGGAGCCGTAAGAATGATGATTCTCGCTCCCCCAGAGGTCATGCTAATGGATTCTTTTAACTTACTTAGTCAATTATCTACCCAGTGACTACAAGGTCAAGATGCTGACTAACCACAATTTAAGATAAATGAGAGACATTAAATGTGCAATTTTGGACAAGGTGCCTATGACCCAACAATTTTGGGGATTTAAATACGGCTCTACTAAGATCTGATTCACATAATGGCCAGTGTGTAAAAATTATTGCCTTACATTTGTATACCCTTGATAAGAAATACATAAACTATAAGGTTGCAATTACCTTATGGAAAAAGAATAGGTCATTATTAGCATATTTTATTAGAAATTTTTGCCATCTTTTATCTGGAAGATGTAAAATAAAACCCTGGGAGGGTTGTTTATTAATTGTTCATTGGAAAAGTTAATATCTTAGTATCCCAGCATTCTACAAGTAATATTTGAGTGTGAACATCAATTCATACAGAGTATTTAACAGTTGCATGACTGTGTACATTGGATTTTTATATCTGAATATGCCACTTGATACATATAATTTATATTGCCTATGATAGACATTTGATTTTAAGGCTCTAACTTTTCTACTTTTATTAAATTATTTTTAGAACACCTGCAGTCTTATGTTACAGACTTTTCAAAAAAAATTGCCTTCTTTCAGAACAGTGCCTCCTTGGCTGTTTATAGCGATAAACAAATTTTGTTATTGATTTACATGAGATCAGCTTGATATTCTTTAGTCACACATAAATTATGTACTCTAGTTTTCTGAATCTATATGTTCATCAACAATGTATTTAGCGAATTTGCGTTGTCTTACTGTGTCTTGTTCTATCTTGTTGAGTGTCATTTCTTGGAGGCTTGCTCTCTTCTGAGCAAAGTGGAGATGGAGTAGATTTGGGGAGATCTTGAAAAGTAGGGGAGAAGAACTGTGGTCTGGATGTGTCGTGAGAGAGAAAAATCTATTTTCAATAAAAACAAAATTAAATTAAAAAAAAAAAACTTTGTTCATGTCCATATATAGCATTACAGACTAACAAGTAAGAACAAGAAACCCAAATTCTCCTTTCTCTTTCATTTCTGAACAGACAGAATTTTATAAAATGAAGGAAGAAAGGTGGCAGGCATGAAAACGGAAGCTCCACAGGAACAGAGGTTGCACAAGCAGCAGTAGCTTGGTAATCTGACCTATTTTGCACTTAACTGGTCCTCACGGGTACCTTTTACACTTCACACAAGACCTTCCTTATGGGACAGAGAATAGGAAGTGAGAGCACTGACAAGAAAACAGGAAGAGACAAGAGCTCTCAAACTACCTTTATAGACATTCACATTTAAAGTAAAAGGCTGTACCTTTTCCATTTAATTAGAAGTTAGATTTAATCAGAAAAATATAATCTATATTAAGAATGTTTTTGCTATATCGATAGAGGAAAGAGTATTAATCTATTATTCAGTATTACACTCGATTTCTCTTCTTATGTTCTGATAAATATTTAGTTCAACTCTCTTTGATTTTTGTACTAAAGTTTCCAAGTCTCAGATAATGTTTTCAACCTGAATTCATATAGTTTGCTTACCTATTAAATATGATCTGAAAATCTTGCGCATTATGGTAGCTGATTTAATTTTAATTTTACTTTTTGCTGAAAGTGCAACATATTACCATATTCTATAATAAAAGTAATACATTTCAGTATTTGAAAGTAAAGAAATTTGAACTTATTCCATTCCTAAGTGAACAAACAGTACATAATTAATTCCTGATGAAATCTTTGACATTAAGGAGAAAAAAAAAAGAATGACCTTTCTCCTGCTTTCATTCTTGATGTTGCCAAGTAATAATGAATGGAAGTATTGCTTTGAACAAAAATTCAGAACACAATCTAAAACCTTCTTGTGAAGTTTAAAGTTGAGGTCGGCTTAACTTCCTCTGCAATAGAATGTATTTTCTTAATCTGTCTATCATTTTGTATCCCTAACCATGTGCTCAACTATAAATGTCAAATTATTTTCACTTTAAGTCTAAGATATAGCAAGATGACTTAGATAAATTTCCTTAGCTCTCTTTAAAAATGATTTTTGTCACTCAGAGAGGATTTTAAAAACATGAATGTAGACAATACATCTGCAATAAAATCAAATGTGGACAACCTTACCACTTTTACTGGTCAAAATATCTATGTTATTAAAAAACTTACACTGATCATAAAATTTATCATGTGTATAAGCATTGATGTAATTATGTATATAATACTTGGCAACAAGGAGGAAAATCATCAGTCATAATGATAGGAAAAAAAAAAACAAGGCCAGAACATGTACACAAACTATCCTAGTTTTGTTACAATCAGTGTTTTAATTATATCACAAAAATAATGATATATAATACAGATATATACTTTAAAATAATGTCCATCACAAAGTCATTGGTTCTATATTCTTCATCTGTAAGAAAGGATTGGTGACAAGAATTATACAAGTATTTTATAATCCTTAAATGTATCCAAATTATGTGTCCATTTTATGAATGTTGGTGACACAGGAGTTTGAATATAAACAGTGTACATCATTTAAACACACACATATCTATGTGTACATACACACACACAAATATATATGTTTCACAGTATCATAGGTTGTGAAGAAAATAATCAGAGAAACAAGTAGTGTTCCAATTAAATTAGAATTTGATAAATAATTTATGAGTTATTTTCAAATAATGGAAAGCCTGTGAACAGAGATGCACTGGATAAGAAGCAATCTTTTAAAATGTTGGAAAGACCATGATACAACAAACAACAAACAAAAATAGAATCTCAGCGAACTTAATGATCCAGGTAGAAGATAAGATTTACATATTCCTTAGGCAGAGTGTTTGAACTCCATTAAGGAAGTGAAAGATCTATTTGACAAGAACTTTAAGGTTTTGAAGAAAGAAATTGAAGAGAATACCAGAAAATGGAAGGATCTCCCATTCTCTTGGATTGGGAGGATCAACATAGTAAAAATGGCAATTCTACCAAATGCAATCTATAGATTGAATGCAATCCCCATAAAAATCCCAACAAAATACTTCACAGACCTTGAGAGAACAATAATCAAGTTTATATGAAAAAACAAAAGCCCAGGATAGCCAAAACAATCCTATACAATAAAAAGTACTTCTGGAGGCATTATCATCCCTGAATTCCATCAAGTAAAGTAAAAGGCAATGGATCGTACTGTGGAATAGATGGATACAGCAGAGTCTGCAATAAAAAGCAAAGACTTGATAAAGGATTGACTTTTACTTTAGATTGTACCAATAAATGCTATATAGTTTTTATATTTCTAATTGATGTTTTTAATTACTTTGGGAGTAGGAAGAAAGGAATGGAATATTCATTGTGTGAATATTTGCAAGGCAACAAGTATGTGTCATTTGTCTTACAGGTGAAAGACTGCTGTGTACTCTCAAAAAGAATGTTTTGACCAGGTATGTCAGGATGTATCTTTCTGACATCTAGGTATGATCTTATAATAGAATTCTGAACATATTTTGTGCATTGCTATGTGCTGAACATAGTGATATAGGGATACAGGTACACACATACACTCACACACACACACACGCACACACACAGCAGATTTGGAAGGTGGTGAGAACCTTCTACTGAAATAGGTTGAGCCAAATAAAAGACTCATAATAATGAAATATGACACTTAAATATTTGATATCTAATATTTTTCAGGCATAACACATTGTAATGCCAAGTTTGACTATTATCTTGAGTAAGATTTTTCATTCTCCTTTTGAACAAAGCCAGTTTCCACCTTTCTTAATCATGAACTGAATCCTGGAAGCTAACAGAGAGGAAGACTGCCTCATCAAGATAGCTCTGAATTCATCAGTTATTATATCCAAACAACAGCCGATGATTGCCAACTATTCAAAAAGGTTATTCAATTTGTGTGTGTGTGTGTATGTGTGTGTGTGTGTGCATTTCTAAAGGAATGTTATTTGTTAGTCAATACATAAAATTTCTTACATAAACCTTTAGGTCAAACTAAAAGTTTTAAAAAGTAACCTATACTTTCTAAGTGGCTGCTGTGCTCATTTCCTTTCTGACGAATCATACGATAGTCTGTGAATTTCCATGTCTCACACTAAGGTTCATGTTGAGTTTCTGGCTACTTGCATATGCCTATCAATAATGTTATACTAGTGATAACTTCATCTTTTTGTAAATATTCTCTTCATCATGTCAGCTTTTATAGATATTTCTTTAAGATAAGAGATACCTACATCACGACCTTCCTTTCAAGGCTCAGGAATTGTGGAGAAAGAATGGGAATAAAGACCTTGATAGATGACTACAGAGTTTTAAAGATCTAGCAGAGCAGTCCCACAAAATTTCTCAAGATGGTTGTGTGACAGGCAGCACAAGACTCACTCTATCGTAAACCTGACTGAGTCACAGCATGGGGACGGGAATGGACATGACGTCTTGAGCATGGCTGCTAGCTGAAGCCTGCTGTGAAATATTAATAAATTATCGTTAAGAGTGATTGAGTTTTTTCACATAATTTGCATCATATCAAACCATTGCTTTTTCTCAATTAGAATAATTTATTTTATTCTTGATGTCTACAGTTAAAACTCTAAAAGTATCTGCAAATGGTATTTTTCTGCTTCTACTTTTTCAGTTATAGACTACCTAGGGAAAGAAGGCATTTACCAATAAGATGAAGTGGTTCACGGATCCCAGCTTGGTTACTTCCTCCCATCAGATGACCTGTTCTGGATCTGGAGTATCTGAGAGTAAAAAAGGTTTTTAAAAAGTGTCAGTTAAGTGAATGTGGTAGTTTCGCTGCTGTTGTACAGACTCCCTAGAGACGGGAAATCTGACAGCATCACTGGTAGCGTTCTGACCACTTAGCTCTGAGAAACCACTCAGTTCTAAACTGTTACAGTATCTTGCAGCTACATTTTCTCATCCCATTTCCAATGCCTCAAGTGAGTACTTTTCTGTACACACACACACACACACACAATTTTCTTACCAGAGTAAATTGATTTATAATACAAAATTAATGAAATGCTTTCATATGTTTATCACAGAACATATTCTAGCAACTAAATTTGTATTTTCTTTAAAATTAACACTAATGTTGCATGTTTAAAAGTAGGTTGCTTTCCATGAAGCTGGGATTTATATTTAACATGCTTCTTGACCAATGAATCTACTGTCACTTGTTGTTCTCCTTGATTTCTGTGAGTTTTAGTGCTGGTTTATGTCAGAAGAAATGAATCTTCTGAGGTTTTAAAAAACAAATATAAATTCGTTGAGAATTTTAAACAATATATCTTGTCATAATTCTTTCTTGATCTACAACTCTTCCCACACCCTCCACAATCCCTTCAACTTTGTGTTCTTTCTCTCTCTTTGAACAATAAAAATGAGAGAAGAAATAAAACAGAAGAAAGTATAAAGCCACCAATCGTGTGACATTCTATTAAAATTGAACAAATATGACTAAGTATGGGATGGAACAGTAGGTGGTTGGTATTCTTAGTTCATGCCACTGAAGAACACTTTTTCATCATCTGTCAGTATGTGTAATTTGTGAATAGCTTCTAAGGCAATGGATGGATATTCATGCCCATGGTCTATAGACAATGTATTAAAGTCATTAAAGAAAAGGAAGTGTAATAGCTAATGCATTGGTTGGAATTGGAAAGAGAAGTGTATACAAAAGTTAGTAAATGTGGTTTCTAAAATATGTGTAATTGGTAATCAATTCTGCAGCAACTTTAGTTGCTTTGCATGATGTAGTCAAAGTAAGGCTGCATTTCAGTTAGCTGAGCATCAAGTGTTATGATTTTCATGTGTTACAGAAGATATATAAATATTGAATAATACTTTATTTTAAATATAAACATGTGCAGGTGGTATATACATATACATGTGCATATACATATATATTATAAGATATATATTTCATTTCTACACATATTAGATTTTCAGATTTTATGTCATTATACAAACAAATGTAAGCCAAAAAAAGGAATTACTTTAGCTAAGTGGGTTTGGAATATAAATGAATTTCGAAGTTTTTTCCATGAATTCTATTTTTTAAAGCTTTGGCAAAATCGCAGGAACAGAGTTCCAGACTCTTTGAACAACATAAAAGAAGTTTACTAAGATTTACAACATATTCTGTCCTTAACTCCTAGTGGTCAGGAGTCAAAGGGGAACTAGGAGGTCAGAGATGGTCTTAGATCTTTTTTGTTTCCTATATTTATAACATTAAGAATTAAGTGTGTGGTTCTTTGTTTGAGTGTGTAGAGATGTAGGCATCTCTTAGTTGTACAGGTCAGGGAATGGTGTGTCATATAAACATCTATCACTTTCCATCTTATTTTGTGATACAACCCTTCTTTCTCTGGAAATCTCTTTTTAGATCTGTCTAGCAGTAAGAAATCATAGAAATCTTATTTCTGCCCTCATAACACTGGATTGACAGACATTCCTATGACTGTGTCTATCTTAATACAATGGCGGTGTCATCATCAAAATTCAGGTGTCTAAGTCTCTAGCCTATAATTACATTTTGCATGTCATTTATTGGAAGAAAATTTAAATCATTAAAAATGTATTCATAAAATGTAGCTATAAATGTAAGTATAACACAAGTTTAACTGTATGTAAATATGTACAGAATTCAGATTTATGGCTTTGATGTCAGAGAACATCACTTGAAAAACTTTATGTTGCAAGTTACGATTTTTGTATAAATTTGAAATCAGTACTTTAGAGACAAGAAAGGTGGATATCATTAAATTGGCATCAAATTATACTATAAATGTATTACTTTCAATTCAAAATATAAAGGATGGTAAGTCTTAATACTGAAGCCAAATAAATACCCAAATATATGTACTTTTATGGTAAAATATTAAGATAATTATGTTAAAGAAGATATAGATTAATCAAATGCTATTCAACTATGTGCAAGTGAAAAACTTTATTTTTAATATATATTTAAGGGGTCAATATAATTTCGTAGAGTAAAGTCATCTTAAATTTATATATTTACCTTCTTGAGGCTATATTATCAATCATTTACAAAATCACCGCACTGACATGACTGAATTTAATGCACCTGCAATCTCTTGATCAAAACTCTAGAATTATATTTCAAAGGTTTTGAAATGAGTCATTATCTATTCAAATTCATACACAAAAGACTTTTTATATTGATTTTATTTTGCTTTAGCATAAGGCTTTATTGTGGGATTGTTAAAGTTTCTGCATGAATCAGCTTATTTTCATTTGTAGCAGAAGTGTATATTTGATTTGGTTTCCATTAATTTTCTGTAAAAATTGTATATATTGATAGCTTAGCTCATTCCTGTATTTTTCTAGGAAATACTTTGGCACTAAGTATGCACTAGGCAAGTTATTTTAAAATTATTCAAGTGGAAGTAAGGATTATTTTTTATTCAAAACAAGTTATTTCATCTACACATTCAGAAAGCACAGAGCTAAAATTTGAAAAAAAAAATAGTGTGATAAGACAAAATGTTACACTAGGATTCTTCAAGACTTTATATTCCTACCATGTGCTATTTGGTGTAGAATTATGTTGTATCTTGTGGTGTTGTGAATTTAAATATGAGACCGACACTGTGCCAATGACATAAAAACTCAGCAGAGCACAAGCAAATGACATGAATATGTATTTAAAGCTCTCATTAAATGAAAAAAACATAAATGATATTTTAAATGTCTTCTCATATATTTGAATTTATTTATTTGTCTCTTTTTCTCGTGAACATAAATGAATATAATTGATATGTAACTTGTACCTTTTCTCTTTGCAATAATTGCTTCATAATATTTCAGGAATTACTTTATATATGGTAAGGCTATAAATGGACAGAAAATGTTTACTTCTAATATTTTGTTATAATGCATGTTTCATCACTATGAGTTTTTTGTCTCTACAAAGAACCTCAAAAATACATTTGATACATATGTCATGTATTCAAAGACTTTATCCTTAACCTCCCTGTAGTATTTTATAATCAAATAAAGATATTGTATTCTATTTTTGGTTATGTGAGAGATTAAACCACAAATAGATTTTTAACTTCTTCATATGTATTTCCTTAAAAACACTTTTTCTTTGTTCTTGTTATTTGTTGAATATTCAAATAGGTTTTTAAAAACAAAAATGGTATTAAATCACATTCTATTCAAATTACATGCAGTAGGATTTTTTTAAATATCAGTAATTATTTGGAGTATGTGTACCCTCCTGAATCACAAAGTTTTACTTTAATTTATAGTTGTCCTTTTGATTACTTTTTGCCTTTGTCTATTAGCTAATATCAATGTAATAAAATTAACTCAAAGACAAGTACATGCTGTATAGAATGTTCTCGTTCATATTTAATTTAATTTCAGTTAATTTAATCTATCATAATTACACATATTTTAATTCTCTAAACCACTTTAGACATTTTCAGTTATTTTATCTTCATTCTTTTTTATATTTTTTTTTCATTTCTTAAAAGTAGATTCTTAGGAAACACTGTCTCAAAAACAAATAGATTCTTAGGTTTATCTTTCCATAGTATCCCTGATTTCCTGGATATTTTGTGTTAGGAGATTTTTATATGCCACATCTTCTTTGATAGGTATTGATTACTTCTATCATACCTTTAATGACCTAGGTTCTTTCTTCCACCTCGTCTTTTCTGTTGCTGAACTTGTCTCAGTAGTTTATATCTGAATTCTTAAGTTTTTCAATTCCAGATGTCTTAGTTAGGGTTTCTTTTCAGTGAAGAAATATGGCCATGGCAACTCTGATAAGAGAACATTTTTAATGGGGTGGCTTGCAGTTCCAGAGGTTTAGTCCATTATCATCTTAGTGCAACTTGGTAGTGTTCAGGCAAACATGGTATTGGAGAAAGAACTGAGAGTTCCATATTTTTGTCTACTAGCAACTTCAAGTGAACTGAGACACTGATCATATCTAGACCATAGGAGATATTAAAGCCTTCCCTGACAATGATACACTTCCTCTATCATGGCCATACCCCTTAATAATGCCACTCCTTATGTGCTTATGGACTCCAGTTACACCCAAACTACCATACTTCTTTCCTCAGCTTAAGTTTTCTTTTTTGATTCTATTTTCAGTTTCAGGTGTAAAAGCATGCTTTACACTGTTTGTTTTCTTGGATTTCTTTTATTGATTCGTTTATTTTACCTTTAAGAACCTCTATTATATTCATAAAAGTTGTTTTCAGATAGTTTTCTTGTTCTCAGCTGTGTTGGAATATGCTCAACCTTCTGTGCTAGGGTAGGTGGCCCTAGTGGAGGCATATCACCCTCACAGCTTTTGATTTTGTTTTAATGCTGCATTTTGTCCTTTGGATTTGGATGACTGAAGATCTAGATGCTGATTTCTGGATTTGTTCTTGTTAAATGGGTGTTTGTACCCCGGTTTCCGGTTCCTCTCTGGAATTTTGGAGAGTGTGACGGCTCTGTGTTGTCTGTTGTACTTTCCTGTTCAACTGGTGTGTTGACAGGAAATGTCTACTGTCGTTGGATCCTGAGTAACTGGGATGAATTGGGAGGAAATGTTGAAGGAGAAAGTCATTGTGGTCCTTTGAGGATGGGGTCAGAGAGGCAACTTAGACCACGGAAGGATTCCAGCCACATAATTGGAAATCAGACAGGGAGCATGGATCTCATGAGCAGTAAGAAAGGTGTGGATCTGCATTTGACGTACTTGGCTGCCCTGGAAGAAAAGTTCTTGGCACTTGGATTAGCAGAGGGGTTACCTGTTGAAATTGTGTTCTGGGCCAAAGTAAAACGTTGGGGGTAGCGCGGTTATGAGTGGATGGTTTGTTTGATCTGGGAATATAAGGTCATGGGTAGGGAAGGTTGCAGCTGTTGTTCTGTGGTAACACTAGGAATGAGACTCAGGAACTGGGTTTGGGGAACAGAGAGAGAGAACAAGGTCGGAAGTCCTTGATTTGCTGCTACCTGAAGTACATTATTTTCTGTTGGCATGGTTGGTAATTTAGCAGAGGTTACATGATGAAGTTGGGGGATGGGTACTACCATGAGTTCAGGGGGCAAGGGTAGGAGGATGTGCTCTGCGGGATTCACGGGATGTGGGCATGAGAGAGGGAAGGCTGTAGCTGCTGTTTTGTTACAGCACTGAGGACAAAACTTGGAAATTGGTTCTGGCGTGTCAGAAAGGTCTTTGGTAGCATACCTGGTTTTCTAGCATGTGTGGCCTATGGATTAGCAGAGTACTTTTGATCTATTCATTTGCTGACTTAACTCATAATTTTTAAATGTATTGCATACTAGATTTAATTTTAAGATAATATTAGAATTACTTCATTTCCCCATATTGTTCCACTCTTCAATTTTTTTCATAAACACCTCCTTACTCTCACATTCTTGGTTTCCTTTTATAATTTTTTACATACATGTTTGTGTATACAAATAGATATGCATTCATATTTATAACCATTTCAGTCTGTATGATGTTCCTTAGAGTGTGCTTTCAGAGTTGATCCTTTGTCGTTGGATAACCTAACCATGCACTCTTCTGTACATTTGTTGACTGTAGTTTTTTGTGTAAAGTGAGGGAGTTGTCTTGTGGATATATTTGGTGTATCCATAAGAACTGTGCTGGGGAAGTCTACATTCTTTTCCTCTTGAACTAAAAGTTATTACAAGAGTCTTGGCGAAATTAAATAATTTTTATTTTCATTCTGCTTTTGTTTAATATAAAACAGTTTAAGAAGTAGCATAAATATTTATGAAATTTTTATCTCATTGAAAAATTCATTTTAAAATTATATTAATAAATTATCCTTTTATTATTCCATGATATTTCTTTTTTTTACAGGCTATTTTATTTAATATCAAAGCAACTAGTGTAGAGCAGCATCAATTTATTATCTGTATAAATTACAGTTAATCTTCATCTGCAATATTAGCTTTTTTTCTCTTGCAATAAAGATTTAATCTCATCCATACTTGCCTAAAACTCACTGTGTCACTCAAACAGGACTGAAGCTCAACTGTACTATTCAGTTCTTATATACCCATTTAGTAGGATTTTGGGCATAATATATGACATTAAAATCTTCGCTACCAGTTTGAAATACTTGGGAAATTGATGCACAACTCTCAATGTTCATGTCTTAGATGTTCAGAGAGCACTAACTCACAGGATAAAACAAGCCATAAATGTGGTTAGTTTCATCCATAGACTTAAAATGAATAAAAGAAGGAAAGGGAAAAGTCAACCCCTTTTCCTTGGGTTTCTGCTTTAGGCTTAACATTTTGTAACTTGGGATTTTCTGTCAAAGCTTCCTTGTCCTGCTCTGCTGAACACTCTGAAACCAGTATCTTTCATTTATCCTTCTCCCTTTAATTTTTTTTTACCTAATATTTCTTCATAGTGAGAGAGAAAGATAAAATATTAAATTGCTAACATTACTGTGAAGTAGATTACAATGGTTGGTTATGATGGAGGTCTCAAGAAACAAGCATGCCAACTAAAATAAAAATATTGTGAATTAGATGATGATCTGTGCATGGCCTATGCAAGAAATTTTGTGATAAAACATTCCTACATCTATGTTTTACCTATGTCCTAAGAATTGAATTGCGATTGCATACAGAAATAATTGGCTAATTCTGGTACAGAAAATTTTGAGTCAGTATAGCATTCATCCTGGGGCTGTTATCACTGGCTACTGCTAAACAGATTTATCCTTAGAATTGGAATGAAACCAGTGCAAAAATTTTAAAAATATGCAATTCATCAAGGAAAAAGGTAGGATAAAACTGAGAAACAAGAAAGATTTGGGAATTAAAGAAATTAGTACTGGAGATGTAGAGAAGGCTCGGTGCTTAATATTTTATTTTCTAACAGAGAGCAAGGGTTGTGTTCCACATGCAATCTATAATCATCTTTTACTCAATTTCCAGCAGACCCCATGCTGTAGGAAGTCTTATAGTCAGTGGTTACCAGGCCATTGAGCCGTGGCCTCTTATACTATATAAGCCGATGTAGAGCATGTATCTGCTCTCTTTCTGGTTGCTTAATTCGTTTTCCATTCTCCATTGAAGCAGAGGATTCTGATTTGTGTGTTTACACCTAAATAAATAACCATCTATTTCTTAATTCTGAGCTAGTGTGGGATTTCTTTTAAGCATCCTTCCACAATCCAATGCCCTTGTCTCTCCTTCCCCAGGCACCAAGAATGTACACAATACACAAACATACCAGGCAAGATACTCATGCATGTAAAGTAAAAATAAAAACAGATATTTTAAAAAAAAATATTATCGTGTTGTCTTAGGTTTACTGTGGCTGTGAAGAGACACCAGGATGACAGAAACTCTTATAAGGGAAATATTTAGTTGTGGTGGAAGTCAGAGGTTTAGTTCATCATGGAGGGGAACATGGAGGCATTCAGGCAGGCATGGAGCTGGATAAATAGCAAGTGCCCTATATCTCACAGGTGACAACAAGTCAACCCTCACACCGAGGAAAGCTTAATAAAAAGAGACCTTGGAACCTGCCCCCACAGTGATACACTTCCTCCAACTAAACCTCACCTACTCCAAGGCCTCCTAATGATGCCACTCTCTTTGGAGGCCATTTTCTTTCAAACCAACACGTAAGAGAAACAAATTTTGTCCCAGGACAATAAGACATTGACCAGATTCTCCCTTTACTCACACCAAGCTATTGAGCTATAAACCTGTTTAGAAACTCTTTATTCTGGATAGCATAACTACAAGTATCATGTTTCCATACATATATCTAGGTAATATTTAGTGTGTATGCTTTTTTGACGTCCAGAGACTGCTACCTCTGTATAACCAAGAGGGCTAATCATTGTTGCTCAGTCTGATAACCTGCATGGTGTTTGTTTTACAGGCTAACAGAAGAAAAACATGGGTTGTATAGGTTCCAACTAGATCTTTTTTTTAAGTTTAAATTTATTTATTTATTTATTTTAAAACAATCTATTCTCATTTTACATACCAATTCCAGTTCACACTCCCTCTCCTTCTTCTTCTCCCCCACCTTCCAACAAACCTACCTGCATTCACCCCTCAGAAAGGGTAAGGCTTCCCATGGGGTGTCAATAAAGTCTAACACATCACTTTGACGCAAGATGAAGGTCCCCCCTCAAACACAAATTGTAGCTAAGCTCAGCATGGCATTCCTCCAAAGAAAATGGGATAAATCTTGGTCCCACTGCCAGTAACACTATAGCCCAGCAATATGACTGTCACCCAATTGATCCTTTGGGGCTTGATTTTTGTGCCTAGGGGCAGATATGAAACTATTTCCATTCTCCTACATGTCAAGATCCAGTTAGGCCAGCACCATTTGTTGAAGATTCTTTCTTTCTCTCTTTCTTTCTTTCTCTCTCTCTTTCTTTCTTTTGTTCGTTCGTTCGTTCTTCCTTCCTTCCTTTCTTCCTTCCTTTTTGTTTCTTTATTTTCATTGTTTAATTTTAGCTTCTTTAGGAAAAATCAAGTGTTCATAGATGTTTGGATTAAAATCAGGATCTTTGAATTGACACCATTGGTCCACCTGTATGCTCTTATGCCAATACAAAGCTGTTTTCATTGCTATAGCTCTACAATTGAGCTTGGTGTCAGGAATGGTGATGCTTCCAGAAGTTCCTTTATTGGAGATGATTGTTTGACTATCCTGTTTTTGTTTTTTTTTTTTGTTTTTTCCATTTGAAATTGAGTATTGCTTTGTTTATTGAGGTTTCTATCCTGCTTGATCCTGCAGCCATTCAGTCCCAAAGAAACACACAGAAGTCTACATTAATCTTAAACTGGTTGGCCTATTAGCTCAGACTTCTTACTAACTCTTACATTCTACATTAACCCATAATTCTTGTCTGTGTCAACCACGTGGCTTGATACCTCTTATCAGTGATGCATTCACATCTTCCTTCCTCTGCATCTGGCTTCCTTTGTGACAACTGCAAGTTCTCTTCCCAGAATTCTCCTATTCTCGTTGCCCCGCCTATACTTCCTGCCTTGCTACTGGCCAATCAGCATTTTATTAAAATACAAGTAACAAATTTTTACAGTGTACAGAACCATTGTCCTGCAGCAATTCTTCTTTTGAGGTCTGTGAAGAATTGTGTTGGGATTTTGAAGGGGATTACATTGAATCTGTAGATTGCTTTGTGTACGATTCCCATTTTTATTACGTTGATCTTACCTATCCAACAGCATGGGAGATCATTTCATTTGCTGATATCTTTTTCAATTTCTTTCTTCAAAGATTTAAAGTTCTTGTATGGGTCTTTCACTTCTATGGTTAATGTTACTCCAAAGTATTTTAAGTTATTTGTGGCTATTGTAAAAAATAATACCATTTAAGTTGATATTGTCTGTTGGCTTGTTACATATTGCTTTTATTATGTTTTGATATGATCCTTGTATCACTGATCTCTCCAAGACCTTTATCATGAAGTGTAGGATTTTATCAAAATCTTTTTCAGCATCTGTTGAGATGATAAAATGCTTTTATTTTTTTCTTTCACATTATTTATATGGTCAATTCTATTGAAAATTTGTGTATGTTGAACCATGCTTGAATCTCTGGGATGAAGTCACCTTAATCATAAAGGACAATTTTTTTTGATGTGTTCTTGGATTCAGTTTGCCAGTATTTTATTGAGTATTTTTGCATCAAAGTTCGGGAGGGAGATTGTTCTGTAATTTTTTTTCTTAGTTGAGCCCTTGTGTGATTTAGTTATCAGGGTAGCCTTGCAAACAGAGTTTGGCAGTGTTCAATGATGTGAGATTCCCCTCTGTATGCAGTGAATATGTTTTATTACCGTTGATTAATAAAGAAGCTATTTTGGCCTATGACAGGGTAGAAAAAAGCCAACTGGGAAATCTGAACAGATATATATAGAGAGAGTGAGCAGAGTCAGAAATGAACATGTAGCTTCCCAAAAAGCAAGAGATAATAAATTATGATCCTTATGGACAAATATCAAATGATAGAAATGGGTTAATTTAAGATATACGAGTTAGTTAATAAGAAGCCTGGACTAATAGGTCAAAAATATGTAATTAATACTAGGTCTCAGAATGGTTATTTCATAAGCAACTGTAAGAGCTAGTGGAAGGGATACAGTGGGTTGAGAGAAACCAGTCCAGGGGGACCAGTATAATGGAAAATATTTGTAGCTATATCTCCTTATATTTTTATTTTGTAGAACAATTTGAGTAGAAACGGTATTAGTTCTTCTTTGAATTTCTGATAGAATTCTGTGTTGAAACCATTTGGTCCTGGGAATTTTTTGTTGGGAGAATTTTGATGACTCTATGTATTTCCTTAATGGTTTTAGATTTATTTAATTTGTTTATCTGGTCTTGATTTAATTTTGGCAAGTAATATTTATCCAGAAAATTGACCCTCTCCTTTAAGATTTCCAATTTTGGGGATTAAAGGTTTTTGAAGTAAAATCTGGTGATTCTCTGATTTTTCTCTGTGTCTATTGTCTTATTGTTCATATACCAAAAGGATTCAAATTCAAGCCAGAATGGAAAAAGAAAATATGGTACACTTATTCAGTGGAATACTAATCAATCGTAAAAAACTAAAAACAAAAAACAAAAACAATGACATATTGAAATTTGCAAGCAAATGAATAGAAAAACAAAAACAAAAACCAAAAGAACAACAACAAAAAAAAACCAAATAACCCTGTGTGGGTTAACCAAGATCCAGATAGAAATGCATGGTATGTACTTATTCATAAGTGAATATTAGATGTAATGCAAAAGAGAAACCTAAGAGAGACATATATGGATCTCCCTGACAAGGGAAAACAGATAAGATCTCCTGAGAAATTGAGAGTGTGGGCAGAAGGAGAAGGATGGGTAGAAGGGAAGGGGGAGGGGAAAAGGAGAGGAAGAAAGAGAACATGAGAAAGTGGGATGCTCAAGAAGGAGGGAGGACAGTGAGGGAGACAAGGAAAAAGATATCTTGATTGAGGGAACCATGAGGGGACTAGCAAGAAATATGGCACCAGGGAAACTCCCAGGAATCAAGAATCTGTTCAACAGAGGACAGGATGCCTAAACTGGCCTTCCCCTGTAATCAGATTGATGACTACCTTAATTGTCTTCATAGAACCGTCAATCAGCAACTGACGAAAGCAGATACAGAAATACATAGCAGAGGGCTGGTCTGAGCTTCTGGAGACCATTCCAAGAGAGGGAAGAGGAATAATTTGAGCAAAGGGGCCAAGGCCATGATGGTAATACCCACAAAAACAGCTGACCTAAGCGAGTGATAGTTTACTGATACAACTGAACTGATAACAGGGGAACCAGTATAGCACCAAACTAGGCCCACTGAATGTGGGGGACACTGTGAGGCTTGGGGGCAGTTTGTGGGCCACTGACAACTGACAGTAGGACTAGGATTTTTTCACTAGTGCTTGAACTAATATCTTGGAACACATTCTCTTTGGAGAGACTCTTTGTTCAGCCTGCTTATGGGGTGGGGGGACCTTGATGTGTCAGAATTTGTTGAGTCCACATGGGGAGCAGATGGGAGTGATTGGGAGTGTGGGAGATGGACAGGTGGGAGGAGGAGAGGAAGTGGAAAGCAGGATAACTATGTAAAATGAGAAAAGATTGTATTTTAAAATATTCTTACATCTAAAAACAGAAAAAAAAGAAAATCATTATCATTGGATACCTTGAAACAATATAAGTACATAAAAACAAAAAACAAACAGTAGAAAGTGCTATTGTGATCATTAACTACTGTGTCATTCAATGTAGATACATAGGAAATATTAGTAGGAATAAGCTACCTAAACAAAAGTGTCATAGATTACATTTCCTAGTGTGGGAAGTAGACGACATCCTGAGTGAATGTGTTGTTGATCCAACCACAGTGATGTCAAGGATAGCAATGTCTCAGACCCCTGGGATTGCAAAAGCTTTTGCTGGGTATGACTGAAGGAAATTTCAGAGGCTTCCCTGATACTTGTGAAGATGTGGATATTTTGTGCAGATAATGTCAACCACATTTTCTTCTCTTGGTTGTTCAAAGTTTTATAGTGTTTGACTATACAGACCTCCTTCCAATAGTAGCTGAGCCAACCTCCTTTTTCAGCTATATTTAATAAAGCATGACGCTTAGTTCATTTGTATCCAGTAAATCTACTTCTTGATAAACATGTATAAAGTAACCACACTAAGTCTTGACTGCAGTTGGTAGATTGCCATGCAGTATGAGGGACATGATGTCTCACCTTTTCTGTTAATGTATTTATGCTTTTTTGATTGACAATTGCCATTATATCAATCCCTAAGCACAATATTTTAATAAATAAAGTTTATCTGTTAACATCTTTAAAATTAATACAAATAAATGAAAACTTTGAATAATAATAAACCATTTAGCCAATAATAATATAGAGACTTAGAAAAATTAATTTAAAAT
Source organism: Myodes glareolus (assembly GCF_982192425.1). Classification (NCBI taxonomy): domain Eukaryota; kingdom Metazoa; phylum Chordata; class Mammalia; order Rodentia; family Cricetidae; genus Myodes; species Myodes glareolus. Next base: position 70,241,452 of record NC_142037.1, on the reverse strand, counting down.
TCAATTACGGAGATTAGTAATTTAAAAGTTGATATATTTTTATTAATCTAAATTTAGTACATAAATTCACCTAGTTTATAATTTTCCTTTATAGAGATATTAACAGACATATATCAATAGAAAACTAGATATAGTTAGTAAAACTATTAGGCTCATTTTATTTAATTCTAGCAATACAGGCTTATTTTCTTAAACTCTATCTCATCTTCTAATATTCTCTCTTTATGCTTTCTGGAATTTATGAAATGAAGTATTTAATGCTGGAATAAGGAATAGTAAACAATCTATTTCAAAGTGAGTGCTTTGTACAATGATAACTGTGTCTCTAGGTTTAATGTCATTTAAAAACGACATTACATTTGTTTTCTCTTTAGTCACTTTGTGCAGCATGGAACACTGACTTTATGGAGCTAGGTATTTATTTCTCATTGCACTGAAAAGAAGTGATAATTTTTCCTGTTGCTACTGTCTTATTTTAACTTCTTCAGTATAACACTCAATATTTCTACATGTTTCATTTCCAACAGAATACATAGTTTATTGAATTATACTGAATTCATCAACAATGTGCCACTGTTTTAGTTTAAACATGCATGTGCCTGTGTCTTTATTAATGTTATACTGGTATTTTTATGTTTCATTTCTTTTTAATCATTTAATTTTTATGTATATGGGTGTTATTTATTTTTTTATTTCATTATCCATGCATGTATGTACACTACTTTTATGTCTGGAGTCATCAGAGATCCAAGGAGGCTAGGGTTCACACCAAACTGGTGGCTGAATATGGTAGTGATGTTAGAGACAAGATGAGAGTTTGGAGGACTAGAATGTGACTGTACATTGCTACTAAGGCAAGTTTATATGTGGCATGATTGGCATCCCTACAAGGAGACCCTGGAGCCTTAGCTGCCATGGAAAACTCAACGTTTTGAGGCCAGAAGTATAAGTCATGTACCATGGAGAGTTGCATATTGGCAGTTGAACCGACCCAAAAGAGAAATGAATGTATCAGCCTGCAAAGCTAGAAAACAGCTATTCAATTCCTTTGAATCTGAAACCCTAGATACTGGATATCGACCAATAGGAATTGATGCTTATCCTGCTGGGTTTCAGTCTGGCATTTTGTCTAACCTATATTCTCTATGTAGCCCATGCCTCTTGTGGAAACAATAAAGTATATTTGCTGCTGGAGGTATGTAATTTGTCCTTTTAAAAATGTAACATGTAATAAATAAGTGGCTATCTTCAGTCAAAGAACAGACTGAATTCTGAAGTTTAAAAAGGCATTGAGATTACGGGGACTTTAAATTGTGATTCTATATGCATGTTGTTCATGAAATGTCCATCAGTCAATGGAAACTCAAGGCAGATTTCATGTTTCAAGTTCAGAATGTTCCTTATGAGCTAATGCATTTGCAGAATTGGTCCTCTGTTCATGTCATGGATTGTTTAGGACATACAACAAAGCTGGAGAAAGTACAGGATATGTCAGTCTTTAGAGTTTATTAACTTCTAATTCATTCTCTCTCTCTCTGATATATGTCTGTAGATAAAAACTATGATCAGTGAGCTTACTGCTTCTGCTATAACGCCATGACTTTTCTACAATTATAGACTCTAGTTAGTGCACCAGAGGTACAAGTCAAAATTAAGTCATTCTTCATGAAATCTTTCTGGCTCATAATATTTTATTAAAATACCAAAAAAGAAACTAATTTAATATAATCACTTGTTTAATTTTGCTTGAGGTGTGTGTGTGTGTGTGTGTGTGTGTGTGTGTGTGTGTGTGTGCTTGTTTATTTCTTGCTGGTCTCTACTACTGGGAGGATATGATCAAACACCTATTCAACCCAGGTAGGAAAGCAGTGACAAATTAAATAACATCAGCAAACTCCGTTCTGAATGACATTTGAGTTTTATTGAGGACAGCAACAGGAATTTGGGTAAGGGAATAATTATAAGATATGACTCAAAGATAGCCATGTCACCAAAACCCACCAAAACATGATTGACAGTTCATTTAAATCCTGGAGCAAAGTATATTCTAGAGATGGCTCAGCAGGCTAGAAAGCACTCTTTTCAGGTAGATCATTTGATATGGATCTTTCCAAAGCATCTCTACTGGCATCTTCTTTTACAGGAAGATTTACAGGTCTAGATTTCTTAAGGTAGGTTGGAACATCTGGAATACTTCTATGAATCACCTCCTGTCCACAAGTGACTCTTGGAAGTCTTTACTCCTTATACATGCTTGGGGTCTGAGAGGCTGGTTGAATCTTGGCTTCACAAAGCATAGATTCCAAAACTTTGGAAGTGAGCATATTCTGAGCTTATGAAATCTCCCTTAAAAATGGGTTGTTTTACTTCTTCAAAAAAATCCTGTTGTTATAATTGCCTCTTTTTTAATATGGGCATTCATAAGTTCGCTGATTAGTACACAATGTTTGTCACTTAACTTCCTGCATTTTAACTAGATTTCCTCAAATTTTGAACATTTTAATATCGGAGGAAATGACTACAAAACAAGAAGTGTACGAAGGATAGTAAATAAACCTGGCAGCAAGTACCTTTATTCACTGAACCACCTTGCTGGGGCAATTTCATTTTAAACTTTATGGTGTTGATATGGTTGTATTTGTCTGCCTGAGTAGCATTATTGTGATTGTGTTCAATTAGTTTATTTTGTTTTAATGTACTGTTATGTTTATGAGCATGTGTGTGCCAAGGTTCATAAGTGGAGATCAGGCTTATCGGCCCATTCTCTGCTGCCACCAAAAAATGGATTTATTCCTATTATCAAGGCTTGGTGACAGATACCTTTACTGGTTAAGTTATCTCACTACCTCACTATATATATAGTGAGGTATATATATATATATATATATATATATATATATATATATATATAATTTTTAAATATATATACTTAAGTATATATATTTAAATAATTGTGGAATTACCTTTATAATTATTTTATTAGTAGTGACATGGCCATATAGTTTTACCTTTTATTTGTCTTCCAGCTTTCTGTTACCACAGGGTATCATTTCTTTATTACAAAAAATTTTGTTCCTACCTGTCCCGCGCTACCGTCTCGCCTGCAAGAACCACGCGAGACACATAGGATACTTCTGCAGAAAGGCTTTAATCCTCTTGGGAGCTAGAGCATAAGCCACATGGCGGAGACCCAGATAAGATGGAACCCATCCCTTATATAGGAAACAGACCCTGCTTCGGACGTGTCACTCTTGGATTGGTCCGCTGCTCCCAGTCCCAGGTGATGCCTCGGGAGTAGGCGGGGACACAGAAGTGGAAAGATACCAACACATGTGCGTTCACCTGGTGGTGAAGCCGGATGTCGGCGCCATCTTGATGATGGAGAATGTGGCTGCGGCCTTCTACACCTACCCATTGTTGTAATGTGTGCCCAAATATATTGCATTTTGTGGACAAAAGTCCAAAACTTTAATTATATGAAAAAATGCACATTACAGTCTTTATTATCATATAAAACTACTGAGAAGGAAACGTCCACTTATAGTGAAATTAGTATCTTCATTACCATTGTTTCTGCTCCTTGCTGTCAACCTGAATAATGAAAATACTGTGAACTTACTGCAATTCTCAAGGATCCTCCTAAGTCTTTCTTTTAAGGCAACTAAAGTTTGATCATTTTGGTATATTTTTCCCTTATTTATATGTTCTGAAACTTGTCTATACTGTTTTCATGATCTCTACTCTCAATATATCAGTGTGAATCCTCCAATGCTGATCCCTGGTAAACGGATCTGAACCTGCATAGGTGCAGTCATTTTGAATTTGAGCTGGCCTACATTTCTATGTATTAACCTGATTACTATTGATCTGTCTGGCTCTCTTGGCAGAACACTTACTTCCTAGATATTATCAATTTCTAGCTGCATTCATATTTGATTTTGAAAAGACGATTGGGTAAAATTGTTCACCTGATCCCAACTCACTGGGATATTTGTAGAGGTGTTATTTGAGGACAAGCTTTTATTTTCTATATTTTAGCAGTTGCTGCTGCTTTGTTTTGGAAATATTTTAAGGATTTTTTTTGTTTTTGATTTTTAATTTTTTTGACATGATGAAGGTCTTCTCAGCTCTTTGTTTACCATTTGTCTTTAATAAGTTTTATCAGTATAGCTCATAAAGTGACTATATTATCTTTCTTAACTCCTTAACATTAAAATCTCTTGTTTAGCGAGGTGGTTTAAATTTGAATTTCTCTTCTTGTAAATTCAGGTATTGTTTGTTCCTGAGTCCAGGTCTTCCATTTGTCCATCCCAGAGTTATTAATTTTAGGGACTATAATTGAGGATACTCATTTTGTATTCATTCATTCATCCATCTGTTTTTTTATTTGAGACTGTGTCCAAGGCTGGCTTAGAACTGGTACTATTCCTGCATCGATTACTTTCACACCATGGTTAAATGTGTTTACTACTATATGTCTTTGTCCTTCTCATATTGGCTCTTCTCATGTGATTCTAGGTTATGAAGGTTACCTCTCTGACTGTGTCATCAAGATCTAGACTTCAAAAATTTTCCATATATCAGAGCTAAGGAAGAGTATACTTTGTCCAGCAATTGGTTTAAGCAACAGAGACCTGGTACTTATAAGCAGTGTTAGAGACAGTGTTTTTATCTGGTGAGATGTCATTTCCATATATTGTGTGCTGAAGACAGAAAGACACTTTCTTTCCAGTCATGGTTGCACACAAGGATAATTAATTGGATGAAGGAATGAAGAGACAAGGCCTTAAGTATATAGTTATATTTTGCTTTCAATAAAATACATCGAGTATATTGTTGAAGAACTTTCTTCATTTTCCTCATATTCTTAGGATTCTTTCTGCAGTTTTTAAAATAAAGATACAACTATACATAATGGTTTTAATTATTCTCTAAAAATATATTTAAAATAATAGTGGTAGCCATGTTAAAGTACAGCATGAGGTTATTTTCATGATAAACATGATGATAATTCTACCCAAACTCATTAGAAAGAGCTAGATTTAAAAGGAAATGTCCTTGGCGTACACAGGATGCATTACCTTCTTAAGGAACAGCAAATGTGTGAAAAACTTTTGTTATTTCACAATGACAGGAAGAGTTTTAATGTCTTCTTTTGAGGCTTTATGCTTTCCATTTTGTATTTACTTATTCAGCATTTAAAATTCTTGTTGCCATAGTAACATCTGTTAAAGTGAGAAGACAGAGAAAAATCAAAAGTGGAACTAAGATAAGAAAATATATTATACTCAAAATAAGAGAAAAATACAACTTTAAACCATAGTTATACATAACCATTTTCCTCTTATATTGTATTACTTTTCTGATGTGAGACAAGATAATGATGGAATAATATAGTGCTCTTATATATATGGAAAATTAGACATTATTATGCTAATTTTTTAAAGAATAGTGTTTTGAAGACAGATAATATTATATTCATATTTACATTAATTTAGTAAGTGATTTTAAAATGAGAAATATATGATATTCAAAGGCTTTGTTATTCAAACAAATTTTATTTCTTTCCTTGTCAAATGTAAAGATAAATTGTGATAATTATTTTAATAACCCTTGTGTTTATTTGTCAATTCAGTAAGATCCAATTGACATTTTATCAAATAAAATGAAAACACAGTTTATAAACAGCATTCTAAAAGCTAGGTTACTGTATGTCACTCTGCCCAGTGTGATTGTCCATTCTGTAAGGTCATTTTGAACTAAATAGAAAGGTAATAGCTGACCTGATATGGGATTTGATATTACTCTTAACAGTATGATGCCATCTATTATATTGCAATAGGTGCATCATTTAAAAGGTTCAAAATTGCTTTCCTTTCTATTATTTTTGTCAAAAGAGCAAGAGCACACAGAATAAAAATGACTTTTTAAAACAGCCCGAACACCCTTTTTGTAAGCAATTCCATAGCAGTAGGCCAAATCAGAGAACATATTAATGCATTCCTGCTCAAAAAAGCCTGCACTTTCTCCATTATTTCAGTTCTAAATTAAAAATAAAAAATGAATTTAATATGCTTTCTGTACTGAGAATCATCAACACCTTGCTAGTAACAAAGGAAAGGAAAAAAGAATAGGGAATAGGAAGAAAGAACATGGAGAACAATGCTCTCTTCATGGGGAAATAGAGAGATCCATATGTTGACATCAATTTTATATGGAAACAAGTGTATGCACATGGATTTACGTGGTGAATGATTCCAAATTGCGGGACAATGATGGATTAACTTCACAATGCCTTAAGTCTGACTTTTACTTGCTGTTAAGTATGTCTGTTAATAAATGCTTCAAATAAAGGTTAATTGTTTGATGACAGGTACCTAAAGGAGTTCATATATTTACCTTGTTTTCCATTAAAGATACAAACATGTTAGAGGTGAAAGCATTTTACATTTAATTACTAAGTATCCATTGTGTGCATTGACTTCCCTGGATATGACTCTTCAAGTTTTGCATCTAAGAAATTTCTGTTTGCCGGCAGTTCCGTATTCACAACCTCTTGAGCCTGTTTATCAGCATTAACAATGAATCCTACATCAATTCAATATAGAAGAAAAATTTATTTTCTCTCGTCTTTCCTTTCAAGTATACCTGAAAATCAAACAAATCTCATTAAACAATACTTACCAGTCTTGTAATCATACCTAAAGATGTAGAACTGGCTTTTATAATGGTTTCGCTTCACATAACCATTAATGGTTGGTTCTTTATCCACGGCCTGCTCTTAGATTTGTTGTTTGTCTAGAGTCCCATTTCCCAGTGAGAGCCTCCGTCTTCTGCTGCCTGCAGTGCTGCGGTGTCTTTTTGACTTATCTACACAGCACTCTCTTACAAGCTTTTCCTGGCTCATGATTAAATACCAGTGAAACATTTTAAACATGATTCACAGTAAAGCAGGTGTGATCGCAAAGCTTGACAACACATTCTACTTCCCGCAAGAGAATCTTATACAAACAGGATCCAGATTTTCATGCCACAGTATACTTATTGCATTTTCATACCAAGCTTTGATTGTTTTTCTAAAACCTACTTAATTCTTCATATTTCTAGTTTTAATTTATTTCTCCATTTCTAGGCAGGCTGTTTTCTTTTCGTTAGTTCATTTCCCCAATTCTCTGCTCTTAACTAAAGAGATATTATTTTATTTTGTTTTTATTAATTTTATTGAGCTATACCTTTTTCTCTACTCCACCCCTGCTTTTCTCTCCCCTTCAACCCTCTCTTATGGTCCCCATGCTCCCAGTTTACTCAGGAGGTCTTGTCTTTTTCTACTCCCCATGTACATAAGCTATACGTATGCATTTCTTGGGGTCCTTGTTGTCTAGGTTCTCTGGAATTGTAAATTGTAGGTTGGTTTCCTTTTCTTTATGTCTAAAAGCCACTTATGAGTGAGTACATAAGATAATTGTCTTTCTGTGTCTGGGTTACCTCACTCAATGATGTTTCTTAGATCTATTCATTTGCCTACAAATTTCAAGTTATTATTATTTTTTCTGCTCTGTAGTTCTCCATTGTGTAAATGTACCACATTTTACTTATCCATTCTTCATCCAAGGAAATATTAGGTTGTTTCCAGGTTCTGGCTGTGACAAACAATATTGCTATGAACATAGCTGAGCATGTGTCATTGGGGCACAATTAAGCATCCTTTGGGTATATACACAAAGGTATTATTGCTGGGTCTTGAAGAAGGTTGTTTCCTAATATTCTTAGAAATCACCATACTGATATCTAAAGAGGCTGTACCAGTTTTCACTAAGCAGGGGTGTTTCTTTTACCTCATATCCTCTCAAGCATAAGTCATCATGTGTGTTTTTGATCTTGACCATTCTTATAAGTATAAGATGAAATTTCAGAGTTGTTTTGATTTGCATTTCTCTGATGGCTAAGGATGTTGAGCCTTTCCTTAGGTTTCGTTCAGCCATTTTAGATTCCTGTGTTTCCTTCACAGACCTCAAAAGAAGAACACTCAACTTCATATGGAAAATTTAAAAAAAAGGACAAGCAGAACAATACTGTACTGACTTCAAACTCTACTACAGAACTCCAGTATTGAAATCAGCCTGATCTTGTCATAAAAACAGACAGGAGGATCAATGGAAACAAACTGAAGACCCAGATATTAATCAACCTAAGAACACTTAATTTTTGACAAAGAAGCAAAAAATATAAGATGGAAAAAAATACATATTTAACAAATGATGCTGGCATAACTGGATATCAACATGTAGAAGAATGAAAACAGATCCATGTCTATCACAATGCATAAAACTCAGGTTCAAGGACTTCAACATAAAGCCAACCACACTGAACCTCAAGAAGAGAAAGTGGGAAGTACACTTGAATGTGTTGGTACAGGAGACCACTTCCTAAACATAACTCCAGTAGCATAGATACTGAGAGTAATAATTAATGAGGCCTCAAACTAAAAAGCTTCTGTAAAGAAAAGGACATGGTCAACAAGATAAAACGGCAGTCTACACAATGGGGAAATATCTTCAGGGATCCCACATCAGTCAGAGGGCTGATCTCCAAAAATATACAAAGAACTCTAAAAATTGGTCATCAAAAGAAAAAATAAGCCAATAAACAACTAAGTTCATTCCTAAGGAAAGAGACATTCTTAAACTGTTTGTTATAGGTTGCAGCACACAAAGCCTGTCTGTGCTCTATGCGCTACCATACAGTTGGCGAGTTTTGCAAGGGGCTGGAGATTGAAACACACAAAGAAACACAGTTTCCTGACTAAGGATAATCAGCCCGCAGATGCATATATCCGAATATTATTTGCCAGCCCCCCAAAAAAGTCTTCTAAACTCCATAAAAAAAAAATGTCACTTGACTCTTGTCTATTTCCAATCTCCAGGAGGATAGCTACATGATTTTCATCAGGTTCACCTTCTTATTCAACTTCTCTAGGATCACGAATAATAGGCTCAAAGACCTTTAATTATGGTTAGAATCCACTTATGAGTGAATACATACCATGTTCCTCTTTTTGGGTCTGGCTTACCTCACTCAGTAAAGCGTTTTCTATTTCCATCCATTTGCATGCAAAATTCAAGATGTCATTGTTTTTTTACCGCTGAGTAAAACTTTAATGTGTATATGTTCCACACCTTTTTTAACCATTCTTCTATTGAGGGGCACCTAGGTTGTTTCCAGGTTCTGGCTATTACAAATAGTGCTGCTATGAACATAGTAGAAGAAATGCTTTTGTAGTATGTTAGGGCATCTCTTGGGTATACTCCCAAGAGACCCGCATCGGAACACTGGGCTTAACTCCCTAGGTCCAAATGAGAAGAAGAAGGAAAGAGAACGTGAGCAAAGAAGGCAAGATCAGAGAGAACCTTCATCCGACGATGGATGGCGATACAAACGGAGACCCACATTGGAGCACCGGACTGAGCCCCCCAAGGTCCAAATGAGGAGCAGAAGGAGGAAGAAAATGAAAAAGTAAATCAGGACTGCGAGGGATGCTATCACCCACTGATACAAGGGGACAGATCTAATGAGAGTTTACCAAGGCCAGTTGGACTGGGACTGAACGAGGACGTGATCTAACCAGATTCTCTGAATATGGCCGGATTCTCTGAATGTGGCTGGCCAGGAGTCTTTCTGAAAAGCCATTGACAATGGCACTGGGACTTGTTTCCTCTGCATACACTGGATTTTGCGGATCCAGTCTGTCTGGACACTCACCTTCCTGGACCTGGAGGGAGGGGGAAGGAACTTGAACTTCCCACAGGGCAGGAAACCCTGACTGCTCTTAGGGATGGAGAGGGAGGAGGAGAGGGAGTGGGGGGAGTGGGAGGGTGGTGGGAGGAGGAACGGAAATGGAAACTTTTATAATTTAATAAAATTACTTTAAAAAAAATGTCACTTAAATGCTCTTTCTTTGCAGCACCATACTGGTTGCTCCAGAACCACTGCCATACAAATCACCAAACAATGTTCTGCCTGTGCTCCTTTTCATAATACACCCATTGCAGGAGCTAGTCCTCGTCGTCTTAAACCAAATGACATTTGGCAGATGGATGTTACCCACCTACCTTCAGCTGGAATACATGCATGTTTCAGAAGACACTTGCTCTAAAGTAGCTTTTTGCTTCGCTGCAATTGGAAGTCCCACAGAGATCCGGAACTCCCTTGACCGAGCTTGCCAACTGTATGATAGCGCATAGAACACAGACAGGCGTTGTGCTCTATAATTGGAGGTTCCACTGAGATTGGGCATCTCTAACTTTCACTTAAAAGGTAACTCCAGTCAGAAGGAAAGTAAAGATCACTAGCAGGGAGAAGCAGCTGGAGGCCAGGACTCCAAATGTTCCCCAAAATAGGTCTCATTACAAGACCTAACCATCACAGATTTGAATGTGAATATCTGTACAATTTTAAACATTTATAATTTACTGATAAATCCTCCTTCTTGAAGCCAAGATTAAGTCCCTTTTATGAATCATCTAACAAAGATCACTGAGGTTTTCAACATAAGAATAAATCACTATACAAGAGTGTATTAAGAATAAATGCCAATTTGTTGCATATTAATAGTAGTGGGCACAAATACAACTTTACAGAGTGATAATATGTTTCTTTAGCAATATCCAAAAGTAATTGCAATATTTTAAATAATATTTTCAGTAAATTTTGTTTATTTCTGAATATTCCAATATTTAAGGTTGATAGCAAGAAACAGGAATCTTTCATTATGTCACAAGCAAATATGCACTAATTTCATGACATGCCTCTTAAAACAAAACCAAATTGTCTCTTTCACTAGTATTACATCCAATATTATGTCATTCTACCCAGACTTGCTAACAGTATTGTATGCTAATTATATTTCAAAACTAGCAAGCTCACTAGTAGGTATCTTATTGGCCATCGAGATAAGTGAAGTCCTGGAATTGAAGGCATTAAAAGGAAAAGATGAGTGCTGTTGACTGTATAGTTCTTGTTATGGAATACTATACATCTATGTCCAGTAGTTACCACAGAAACACTTTCTTTTTCAATATTTATTTTCTGCAAATATCCCCAAACTTGGTATGCTTAATTTTATAATTTTAGATATCTCTGTTAAATATAAATATGGTATAAAAGACATATTTTTAAAAATTGACTTTGCAGTGTGAAAACAGAATTTTCATAGGTCATGTATATCATTTTCATAAATTATAATTTAAGATTCAATTATTTTATTAAAAAATTATACAATATATTTTACCACATTCCCCTCCCCTAATTTCTCCCAAATCGTTCTTCATTGTGTGAGCACCCTGCTTTACATTCTAACTCTGTTTTTTATAAAAAACAAAACAAAAGGAAACAAGAAAGAGAAAAATTAAACACACACACACACACACACACACACAAACACAAAAATCCTCCACCAAAAAAAAAATCAAACAATGGAAGCAAAAAAACCATAAAATGAAAAATGCCCATTATAACAAAATGAGACGAAATGTCTACTAAAGTATGATTGGCTTTGTTTTATGTTGACTAATTGCTCCTGAACAAAGGTCCTAAAATGAAATACAGTTAATATGTCTTGTATGTCTCCATTAGAGAAATATAAACTTTTCTTTATCAGTTGGTATCAATTGCAGATATCTTCTTGCTTAAGAGTGGGATCCTGTGTCCATTCACAGCTCTCAGTGCTGGGATACTCTCCAGCTTGATACTGTTCGATTCCTGCATACTGCCAAAACATCTATGAGTTCATTTATGTACCAGTCCTTTTGTGTCTGGAAGACATAAGTCCCTTGGAATTATCCACCAACTTTGGGCCTCACAATATTTCTGCTTCCTCTTCTACATAGATACCTGAGCCTGAAGGAAAGAGTTTTATGAGGACACTTGACTTGTCACTAAATGCCCTAAAATCTCTCATTTCTGCACTTTAAATGATTGTAGGTCTGTGTGTTGCCTCCAGTCTACTGAATGGAGAAACTTTTCTGACAATAACTCAATGATATATTCAAATACGGGTATAGTAGACTACTGGTAGTAGTCTTTTTATTTCAGTGTCCTTTTAATAGAACAAAATGACATGGTTTTCCCCTATATCTATCAACTATCTAGTAGGATATTCTTGTCCACTTGAGCAATTTCAGGTTTGGGTTACATCTCCTGTATTAGGCATGACATGTAATCAGAAAGTTATTCCAATAACTCTTTCCCCAGTATATCTCAGCGACAGGTCACTATTGAAAGCCACAGTGTTTGTAACTGGTTTGATGAACTCCTTTCTTTTCTGGTAGCATGTGGAGTAGATTCCAGAACAAAGAAGCATTGTCAATAAAGGCCAGGATTCTAGTTAGGTACCAGTTCAACTTCTCCATGTTTGAGGACATATATTATTTTTTGTCTTTGGCAATACAGACTTAATATTGATTGGTGGGGAATAACCAAAAGCATTAGAAATAGTCAAGGGTGCTTTAAGTTTTCAAAGAAGCCCCTGTGGCCAAGCAGTAAATATTGTCTGCTTTAAAAGTGATGGACTGATATTATTTGCCTTTAGAACCATATTTTTAAATATAACATAATTTTGTGATCAGATTAATTTATGACGAATTTAAATGATACATCATGATAGATGATACATGATAGAGATTTTTTTCACATAAAAAAATCAAAGATTTTGTTATTTTTTTTCAGACAGCTTATGGTCCTCAAACTAATCATGTTACAAAAGAAAATAAATAAAGAAATGAATTTCAGGAAAATAATAGTAGCCATGTTATATGTATATCTAAAAGAATATATTTGTTTATTTATATATGAATACATGTATAGATGACAGGAACGAACTTTAGAAATAATTCCTGAAAGTATAGTCTTGATGAAGTGAATATGGCCAAAGCACAAGATGTACTTCAATGAAAATATACTTATGAACCCTTCATATTGAAAAAGGAATATACACCAATAAAATATAATGTATATGTGGTAGATCAATTATTTTAAAATTCTGCTAAAATGCATATGGTATATAAAATTTGAAGAAAGCAGTATACTAACTTACAGTGTATATTTCTCTTCCATATCCTATACATTTCATTGATTCAAATATAAGAGCTCATATGTGACCTTATAAATTACATGAAAGAAAGCTAACTTTTTTCCCCGGGGTACAGAAAATTTTTTCTACTATTTATATTTTATTCTTTATTTAGAACCTTTATGAAGAATCATGTTTTAGAATCTCTATTGTCCTTAATAACTTAGTCCCAATTTTTACTGTACCGTATCCTGGTTACCATTTCACAGAGTTCAATACAATTATGCCTTCACACAGTTCAATACAATAGAGAGTTAAAGCAAGATTTTGTTATGAGAAACAAACCTTTCTAATTACAGGTGTAGATGAGAGAGAATACCAAGGAAAGGACATAGACCAGATTTTCAGCAAAATCATTGATAAAAATTAACTCAATTAAAGAGAAACACACATACACATAAAAGTAGTACACAGAAGACCAAATCGACACGACAAGTTAAAAAAAATCTACACTGCACACAATAGAACACTAAGTGTAGATAAAAATAAAGAATGTTGACATCTTCATGAGATAAAATATGAAGTCTCATAGAAAGGACAGCCCATTAGTAAAACAACTGACTTCTCAATGGAAACTTGAAAGCCAGAAGAGCTGAAATAATGTATTATAAGGCCTGCATTCTGGAGAATCATGCTATCTTTTTCTTTAAGTGTATGAAAAAAATCTATTATCTATCTATCTATCTATCTAATTTAATATTTTTCTTTAGTAACTTTGGATATAATTTCACATGATGTATAATTTTAAGTTTGAAGATATCTAACCCCAAATTAATGTGTTCTTTAAAATAAGAACACCCATATATCAAACATTTCTGTGGACAAATTAAAGTGAACTACTCTACTATAATTCTGTGTATATTGTATAAATAAACTTGTACAGTAGAAATAATAGATATTTTCCTTAAATAAAAAATGGATTATTTTAAATAATGGCATCCTGAAAGTTGCAAGCCAGTGGATGGTATTAAAAAACATCATATAGAGAAAGGTAACCCAGACTCAGAAACACAATCATATGTACTTATTCATAAGGGGCTTTTAAACTTAAAGCAAAGAATATCAGCCTACCAATCACAATCCCAGTGAAGCTAGACAACAATGAGGACCCTAAGAGAGACATACATGGATCTAATCTACATGAGAAGTAGAAAAAGGCAAGATCTCCTGAGTAAATTGGAAGCATGGGGATCATGGGAGAGAGTTGAAGGTGAGGAGAGAGGAAGGGAGGGGGGCAGAGAAAAATGTAGAGCTCAATAAAATTAAAAAACAAAAACAAAAATGAACATTGTTTTATAAAATGGTTAAATGAGTATCATGAATTGAGAAACATTTCAAATATTATAGAGATAACAAGTGATAATATATTAATTCCATTTTTGACTAGTTCTAATGGCACAATTCTGAAGGGTTGTGCATTAAGTATATTACCAACCACTGCTGAATGGAGAACTGTTGTCAAAATTTGTGTAGTGTGAATACTTTTAGTGGATGAATTAATCAATTACGCTTGTGAGATTATAGCAAATGTATATTCAAAAATGCAATTCAAGTGAATTATCATCTTTACAAAAATAATTTTCTTAAGAAAGCTCTCTGCTTAAGTGATAAATATAACCCAAAGCAGTCACAAAATTAAAAGAGGCTTGATTGATCCATTTTTCTGTTTCCTTTTCAAGTGCTCTTAGCCTGGCTTTCCAGTTTCCACACCAGGTGTCATTTACATTTTGAATATTAATCCTTTGAGTTTTCTAAGAACATGCCATTCTGAATAACTCTGCATCCTAGTCATTTGTCTAATGTGTTCAATTCTGATCTGCAAAGGGGATAAAATATCCCTACTAGAATGTGCAAAGATGAGGAGTATCGGTTTATTCAGAGATACTGATTATTTAACAACATTGTATTTTTTAAAATAAATATTTTCTGTAACTATATGAAATGGATTCTCCAATCCAGCACTCAGTCCTGGGACCCTATCAGCCTTGAACCTATACAGAACTTGTGCATGATGTCACATTCTCTTGAGAGTTTTTAATGCATGTAGGTCAGTCCTGCTATGTCTGGATGGCACCATTACCTTCTGTTCCCCCTGGCACTTACCGTTTTTCAGATATCTCTTTCGTGTAAGTCCATAAATTCTCAGAAAGGGTTTTGAGAATACATCCCACAGAGGACTGAATTTTTTAAAAGTCTCTCACTCACAACACATTGTCCAGTTTCATTTGTTGTACTTCTCATCTAATGTGAGAGGAAGCTTCTCTAATGATGGCTGAATAAGAAACAGTGGTCTGCAGGTATAGAAAAATGTTATTAGGAGTCATTTCATTAGTATGTTCCTTTAGCCAAACAATAAGATTTAGGTTTTCTTTGAGCCATGTCCCATCTAGATGCATTTTCTTGATCACTTGTGCTATGTCACGCATGAGTTCTATCTCATGGGTTGGACCTTCAATTCAAACAGAGAGTGATTGGTTACTCCCACAAAATTTATGCTAATGATGTACTAGCACACCGTGAAGACAGGTCTGAATTTGGATTAAAGAGCTTGTGGGTTAGTTGGTGGTTACCTTTATTTCCTGGTACCATGAACACTAGCTAATAAGGACTAGTATGAATGAGAACTCCAGTTGTACTCTAGCTTGACTTCTCTATGTGTAGGGCCATATGCAAGTGTTCTGTTCTCAAGGAACAGTGTCCATGGAAAGGCTATGGATTATAGACACCAAGATTTTGGACCTTAATTGAGGAGGGAATTTCATCTGTTTATATTAATAGAGAACAGTAAAGCTTTCATTTTTAATACAGAATACACTGCTAGTGGTGCTTTCAATTTATTATGAAGTAATATTGGCTCACAGTCTTAAATTTCACATCTGTGATTCAAACTCGTGCCATTGTCGTAGCCATATTACTATGCTTGTATCATATACCTATTAATGGTACTGTGCTGGGTAGGGATATGTGTAGGAATTCACACTATGTGGTAGTCTGTGCTTCTTACTGTCCAGAAATATAAACCTCTTCTCTCTGATCTGCATGTCTCATTTTTTATGTCACTAAGCAAAATGAAACTATGGAAGTTTAAATTTATGATTTGCAGGTTATGGGTAGAAAAACATCATATTACATTTTTCTGGATAACTCTTTACTTAAATTAAAAGTACTTTATTTATTAAATATTTCTTTATATGTAAGATTCCATGTGGTGATTTTAAAAATAACTACCACATCTTAAAAGAAATGTACATGCAATAACAAGCCATTTGTACCTATGACATGTTTAAGAAATATTGACAAAATCCAATATAATAAGGTAGTATTAGATAATTTGCATTATTTAGGTGAAAAAATATGAAATCTGTATTTGTGGTTTTGAAATGTTTCTTTATATTAATTATAGTACTTATGATCCAAAAGTCATATTAGGAAAAATTAGAGGTGTAAATATAGACAATGGAACAAATTATCCTATTTATTTAGATATTATTTACTGTTAAGGCCACTTACAGATCAAATAAATAAGAGTTATAGAGCAAAGCTCTTTTGCTTTCATAAATTCTTCCACTTGTATTACAAGAAGGCCATGCAGGAAAACACAAAGCTCTAGCTATGTACTCCACATATCTCCATGACTATGAACTGCAGAGCTATTAAGTCCATTCAGAGAGCACCCAAGTCCATTATTGGGTAGAAGAATGACTAATGAAAGTTAATCAAGCTGAAAGATTTGGATCATTTTCCTTTGTGGATAATGCAATTTTTGGCCATAGTGAAGAGGTGTGACCTAGTATTTGCTCATCATATCATAGTTCTACAAAATTCAGTTCAGTTTAGAAAGCTATATTTCCTTCTAATATGTGTCTGTATAGAGTGACAATTTTAACTTTATGCAACTTGTCTGTAGTCTGTTTCCAAACTTGTTTAAATAAATGTGTCGTCTCCATTAAAATGCATGGCACAGTTCACTTCTACACTTGTTTCCCAATTTCCCACACTTTTTCTTTTCTGTATATTTGACCTCCCATTGAGATACCCTTTATGTTGTACTTTGGTTTGCTTCCTCTATCCACTTACCAGATCAATTACACAAATGTAGTCATCATTAAAAAATGTGGTTTTCTGTGGAATACCTTCGAAAAGCTTAGGAGAAAAATTAATGACAAGGTTAGAAATAGGATCATATATCTATTTCTGTATCATTATAGTTTATAGTTTTGCTTTTTTCTTTTATCAAACATTGTAGTCTTAGTTTTTATTTATTTCTAATGTATTTGTACTTGTATTTTTGTGTCATAATGTATGACACTCAGAAAATCACTTTCAGAAATGGGCTATTTCCTTCAATCTTTGAATTGCTGCGAATGAGCTCAGGTCATCAACCTTGGCAGCAGGTGTCCTCACAAGCTGAGCAATCTTCCTTGCCCTAGGTTGTTTCTTAATATGACCTTAATGTTAAGAAATGAGTGGTGTGGTAGACCACAAAGAATTCAATATTTTGTGGAGGCACTGAAAATATATTGAAGTGGGACTGTAATTTAAGATATAAATAACTTAAAAATGCCTGCATTAATGTGCCAATACTTGAGAGAAAAAGAGAATCAGTGAAGGAGAGCTTAAAAAGATGGTATTTTCCTTTTCAGGAAGAATTTAGAAGGCTATAAACAGTCAAGAATAAAATATGAGAGAACAGTTTGTTTTTAAGATGTCATTTTTCAATGTCTTGTCAAAAATGGATATTGTTCATGAAGTTGCTGTAACAGTTGATTTGGACAGTGGAAGCATTTTAAATTCAAGTATGAATGGTAACTATAAAAAGAATAATAGAGGTATTTGAAGAAGAATAGAATAATATTTCAAACTATTTTTATTCATAAAATTATTACTAGTCATGTCCTATATACATGATAGTTATGTAAATGACTATAGTACAAAAATTCAATCACAAATTTATTGTCTCCAAATATTTATTATTTTATAGTGACGATTGATTAACAATCTAGATCATTAGTTTGGCTCTCATTTTCTTGAAACTAACATTTTTCAGGGCAAACTTGGCACCTCAAAGACTTCTTGTTCTAGGGATTCAGTTGTTCTTCAGCAGTTGATCTCAAACACATCTGGCTGGGATTCCACAATTTCCTTGCTCCTTTCATTACAGAAGTAACTAACACACATGTAAAGAAAGACCCCTATAGAATGTTGGTGTCAAGCTCTGAGAGACAAGTACTTGAAGATTTCTACAAATCCTCAAGAAAGTAAAGGCAAAAATAATAAAACATTCTGTGCAAGCTAGAATAGTCTTCAGCAGATTTACTAAGTTTTTTCTTATACAGAGCCAATCAGGTCAGGCATTAATTAGATTTATATTATATTCACAATATATCACATATGGGGAAATTAAAATGATGTCATTTGGTACAAATAAAGGAAGTTTTTCTTTCTATCTGATATCCTTCAGTCTTTAATGCTTAGTAATTTGTCTGTCTTTAAGCCTTTTATCAAACTTACCTCACAAGTACTAAAAAAGGGATAGAGATGGAACATTTTTTATTGAGCTAAATGCCCATTTCTATTATTATTTTTTTGTACTTTTTTTTTACCCTGTATATCATTGACTATTCTGGAACTTGCTCATTAGACCAGGCTGGCCTGGAGCTCAGAAATTTTCCTATCTCCTACTCCAAGGACTGGGATTAAAGATTCGTTTCACCACAGCTAGGCCATATCTTTATTGTTAGATTAATGGTTTGACTATATTAATATTAAACTACATAGTTATCATTTATTCTCCTAATCCTGCAACACAAACATTGATGTTTTCCTCTGAAGAAACAACACATTAAGAATAATAGACAAAAGGATGAAGAATTTGCTTTACTTTTAGCCAACATGATGAAGGATACCAAAGAAAAGATCAGGAACAGACTACAAGTGGTCAGGCGGTCTTCACTCCAAATTTCCATATTTTTATCTGTGTAAAGTCAAAAATAATAATCTGTTGGAATAACAAATAAGGGATGATACTTGTAAAAGAAAAATGGTGTGCGGGCAGTGTCGGACTTCATAGGGTGGGGAGTGGTATTATTATCTATTGACCAACTCATTTATGAAGTGTGCTACCGACTGTCAGACACATTATTTCCACTAAAGAGTTAAAGCTGTGAATATTCATGCTCTCAAGAGCGTCTTTTACGTATGAATTACCTTCTACCTAAATCACAAAGAATCGTCTAAGACTTGGGTCCTCTCCTTTGTACTAAAAGAAGCTAACATAACACAAATACACAAGTGTCCCAAATTCTGCCTAATATGCCACTGACTCTATATCACCCTTTCTATTCCACCCCAGACATGGTTCACCTCTTTTACCACAATGTCAAATGATTTAAAATCCTTGGACTGGATAGTCAAATAAATTTTAAATTATAGATGACAACTTTAATAGTAACTACTTATCATTTTGTGAAAAATAAATATATGTAATTAAGATCCACATTTTAGGGCATTTAGAATATTTTCAAATTTAAAGAGCACTTTACCAAATGTAATATGTGAAAATGACTTTCAATTTAGAGTAGATTAAAAGTAATTGCAATTATAAATTTGCTTTAAAGAGTTATGTTAATATTATTTAATATTTATATGTTCCTTTGAATTCTTTGAATATAGTTTTAAAGACATTTAATGGAATAGTTTATGGAAAATAAACTAAGTATAACTAAAAGAATAGAATTTTATAATTCCATAAATCTAAAAAATTCAATAGTATATTTCAAATATAAAAATATAAGGGTGATTTAAAATTACATACATAGAATTAGGTAAATAGATGTTCGATAATATGTTTATAATTAGTTTAATCAATAAGCAATATTAGAAGAAAGCAGGGGAGACTGATCACAGACAAAATATAAGATACATCTGAAAACAGTGATCTTATTTTAAATTCCATTTTATTTTATTCATTTTGACATAGTCAAAACATTTTTAAACATAAGGAAAAAATTAACTTAGAAAGTCATTCAGTATGATTACTACTGTAAAATTATTACTCTTTAGAATAATTAAACTGAATGTTATCAGTAAAATTATTTAACTCTTATTTAAGCAGCTTTTTAAAGAGTAATAGCACATTCTAAAGAGCTTTTTTTTGCTATGTGATAAAAAAGAAATTCTTTTATTCAATATGCAGTCATTCTGGACAAATGAAGACAATAAGTAAAGCGTAGCATTTTCTTTTAAAATATGAACTTAACATTAAATAGCAAGAATTACATCAATCATGTGTAAAACATTTTTAAAGTGTTAATAAAAATTTTACTTGTGGGTTTAGTATGGCTGAAACAAGCCATACATAGACGGTCTAGCATTGCCTCACTCACAGAGCTCAGCTTCACCCGCTTTTTCATTTTTTTCCCCATCCATATCCGTGTATCTCAAATCTTCTACTTACCAGAACTGAGGAATAATGTCATAGATATGTAATTATCACAGGCAATTTTAATGTATTTGTTATAACTCCATTTTTGAAACATTAAATTTATACTGTTTACTAAAAGGCATGGATTTACAAAATACTGTATAATCAATTTACATTAAAAATAGCTGTGCTGTTTACCCATAACTTTGTATAGAGCCTCTCCCCTCTACACTCTAGTGTTACACTGATGTTGTACTTTCCTCAAACATATTTTCTAGGTATTTCGCACTGGTAAAAGCCTAGCATGCACAGTAGATTGGTTTCAGTGTTCTGCATACAATAAAATGACACAAATGATGTATTAAATAACATATTTAGAAATAGTTTTTGGTAGATGAGATGGCTCATCAGGTAACAATCATTGCCATGTGACCCCGGAGAACTAAGTCTGAAATACAGACAGACCCCAAGGTCAAAGGTAAAAACTGGCTCATCAATTGTGTCTCCTGACCTCAACGCATTTATTGCAGCAGTACAGGGACATGTGCACTAAAACCTCACAACACTATCTCTCTCTCTCTCTCTCTCTCTCTCTCTCTCTCTCTCTCTCACACACACACACACACACACACACACACACACACACACACACACACACACTTTTTTATCTGAACCTACTAAGAATCTGTGTAAAGGAAGGTTTGTTCTGGCTTAAGTTTAAAAGACCCTGTCCAACATCATTAAGGGAACTTGGCAATGGGCAGCTTCCTAGCAGTAGCAGAAGTTGCCATCTTAATGCAGATGTGTGGTATTTGTAAAATCAAGGCACATTAATGGAAAGAGACAGCGTGTGCCAGTGTTACCTTGTTTTCTACCATTTCACTTTTAATTCAGTGTGGGACTCCGGAGCAAAAGATGGTGTCCTAATCAGTTATTTCTCAATGGAGATAGTTTCAAATACACTAATTTCTAAATTTTTGCAAGTTGAAAATTAATATATAAAATCAGACAACTAACATTTCACATCAATGGGTTGAGTGTGTGTGTGTGTGTTTGTGTGTGTGTATAGGTTAAGGCAGAGGCAACTTATATATAAAAGATAAAGCTTGATTTGTGATGCTAAGTTCCATAATATAAGGTTAAAAACATTGTTAATATTCATAAAACTTAGTTCATCAGCTAAAAGCTCCTCTGTTACTATAGCATATGTGTAATAGCTAACTTTATGACATTATCAATTTCTGTCAATATTCTTTACCCTGACAGAATTACTTTTTAATATTTATTTTGTACATTCTCTCATTTATTATATTTTTCTACAATATCAATCCTCATTAATTGACTTTTTATTTGTCTATGTTTATTGCCTGGTTTATTTCAACTTTTCAACCTCTTTTGAGAATCCTTTTCAGACATACTTATTTAAACATTCTATGCACAAATGATAAAGAGGCTGAGTAAGAGATCAGAATAACATCACCATTTACAATAGCTACAATTAACATAAAATATCTTGTGGTAACGCTAACCAAAGAAGTGAAAGACTTGTATGAAAAGAACTTTAAGTCATTGAAGAAAGAAATTGTGGAAGAAATCAGAAAATGGAAAAATCTCCCATGCTCTTGGATAGGTAAAATCAATAAATAAAAATGGCAATCCTACCAAAAACAATCTACAGATTCCTTCCAATACCCATCAAGATCCCAGCAAAATTCTTCACAGACTTCAAAAGAACAATACTTAACATCAGATGAAAAAAAAAAAAGAATAGCCAAAACAACAACCTACAATAAAGGAACTTCTAGAGGCATCACCATTCCTGACATCAAACTATATTATAGAGCTACAGTAATGAAAACAGCATGGTATTAGTATAAAAACAGACAGGTGGACCAATAAATTTGAGTCAAAGACCCTAATATTAATCCACACACTAATGAAAACCTGATTTTGTGCAAAGAAACTAAAATTATACAATAAAAAAAATAAAGCATCTTCAACAAATGGTGCTGGCATTGTTGGATGTCAACATGTAGAGGAATGCAAATAGATCCATATCTATTCCCATGCACAAAACTTAAGTCCAAATCAATCAAAGGCCTCAACATAAATCCCAACACACTCAACCTCAATGAAGAGAAAGTGTTAGATAGTCTTGAATTAATGGGCACAGGATACCACTTTCTAAATATCCCAGTAACATAGATATTAAGAGTAACAATAAATAAATGGGACCTCCTGAAACTGAGAAACTTCAGCAAGACAAAAGACACAGTAACTAAAATCTGCTTAAGAGTGAGTACATACCACTTTTGTTTTTCTGGTTCTGGGTTCCCTCACTCAGATTTTTTTTTCTTATTTCCATCCAAACAACTCTAAGATACCATTTTATACCTGTTAGAATGGTTAATTTGAAAAACAGTAATGATAGCTTATGCTGGAGAGGGTGTGGAGTAAGGGAAACACTCCTCCATTGGTGGTGGGAGTGAAAACGTATATGGCTGCTTTTGAAATCTTGAAAATCAACCTACCTCAGGACTGAGCAGTACAGCTCTTGGGCATATACCCAAAAGATGCACATTCATACCACAAGGACATTTGCTCAGCTGTCTTCATAGCAGCATTATTCATAATCACCAGAACCTGGAAACAATCTAGATGTCATTCAACCTTCAAAATGCGGTACATTAAACAATGGAGTACTACTCAGCATTAAAAAACAGTGGCATCTTCAAATTTGCATGCAAATGAATGGAACTAGAAAAAAAATTCTGAGTGAAGTAACTTAGACGTCTAAATCCAAACATAGTATGGACTCACTCATGAGTGGATATTATATGTAAAACAAAGGATAGACAGTCTATAGTCCATTATCTCAAAAAAGCTAGGTAACAAGGAGAATACTAAGTGAAACATATATGGATTATGCTGGGAAATGGAAATAGACAAAATATACTGAGATATAAAGGGAAGGCCTTGTCTTGCCTGGAAGTGACACATCAGACTTTGTTGACTCCCCATGGGGAGCCTTACCCTTTCTGAAGAATAGGAAGGGTTTAAGGTAGGGGAAGGAGTTGGGAAAGGAGACAATTATATAAATTGAGAAAAGATTGTATTAAAAAATCTTAACTAAAAATATGACCCAAATACAAAGCATTTGATATATGTATGGCTTCTGTACAATGCATTGAATTTTTCAAATAAGAAATATCAATTTTATTCTTGCCCAGTTTCCTTCCTTATTATTATGTTGAGTTGATTTCAAAGTGTGGCATTTTATGTCTGAAATGTTGAATATGCAGTTTTCGCACATCCCCATTTTTCTTCATGTAATGTAGCATCAGGAGTTAACAGAATGCACATAAAAGAATGAAAAGAGGAAAACAGGGCAGATGGGGCATATATGAAGATTAGAAGCAGCAAGGTGGTGAGCAATATGAAGGGGAAGAAAATTATGCTGAAATAACTTTATTTCAAAATATTACCATATACAATTGTTCATATGTTAAATAAAAAATTTCAATTAAAATCAAAATAGCAACATAAAAACTTTTATGCAATTTTCTAAGAGGGTTATCTGTGCTCTGACATAGAAGCCTGTAATTTCATTGAATCTCTTATAGGTAATGCCTAAGCAGAATGACTAAAGACCATTTTTCTTCAGGATTTTCTCCTCTCTTCTTTTTAAAATTATGGCTAAAATCAAATCTCAGAATATGTTCTAATAAATATCAATTTGTGGTACTTGCAAAGTTATACATATTCCAAAAACAAATATTGTAGTGGAATTTCAATTGCATTTTAATAAATAAAGACTGTCTGAAGATCTGAGAGTGTATGTCCCACTGTTCAACCTTACCGACCAGATTATGGTAAGAAATCTTTAATCCCAGGAGCCTCAAGGACACACACCTTTAATCCCAGTAGCCACTGGGTGGTGCATGCCTTTAATCCCAGTGGTGCATGCCTTTAATCCAAGCCCTAGAGAGGAATATAAAATGGTGGGGAGACAGCTCTCAGACACACTCTCTTTCTGAGATTTTCAGGAGGCAGGATTGCCATTTCAGACTGAAGTCAAGGTAAGAGCCACTGACTGACTGTTTTGATTTATAGGTCTTCAAGTTGAACCCAAATTTCTGACCCTGAGTTTTTATCAGTCATACTTCATTTAATTGTGCTTCATAATATAATTTACCTTTCACAGATACAAATGCTTGGTGTATTTGTGGTAGTTTGGGTGAAGATCCATAAATTTGTATTAAGCCTAATATATTAATATAGATTCAAAACACAGATTCTGGAGTCAATGATATAGCTGTATTGGTTAGACAGTGTTTTTGCAGTTGAATTGCTTGTTCAGCAAAGCATAGGTAAAATATGAGAATATAGTGAAATGCTGCTAGTAGCTAGTATGTTACAAGTTACAAGCTTGTTACAAGTAGATTTATGGATCTTGGGCTATAACAACTAGATTTATCATGATGCACCATGTTTTCTGAACTGGAGAGATTCGTGGTGTACACATTTTTCCATAATTATGAAAAAAATATGTGAGTATCACTGGCATCCTTCATAAATGCTAAGGATTTGTAGATCAGAACTTCCAATGATATAAAGGCATGGACAGGGCAGAAAATAAAAGAGTGATCATTTCCCTATGGACTAAGGGTACATAATCATCAAATACTATTGCATGGTTATGATAAGCTTCAATTAAGAACAGACAGATATTTAAAACACAAACTAGTTGAGCAGAATGTACTTAGGAAAGCAGTAATTGAAGAATCTACTAACTTCTTGCTTGACCTGTAACATTTGAAGAGATGTAGTTAAGTAAACAACAGCCTAAATATTTCAAATTACATGTAATTTCTAGATATTTTTTTCCACTTAGCTGTAGGCTCAGAATAACTTGTACCAAAAAAAAAAAAAGAAAGAAAACAGGTCACGTTGACATAAGGAAGAACTTTATATTTCTCAATTCTTATGTTGTTGTTACTCTCCCAGCAGTTTCTAAATACGGACTTTTACCTTGGTGAAAGTACATTGCAGAAAAATGGTTAACCATATGTTAGGGGCTTATCAAACACTGGCTCTGAACTGGCAAGATTTCAAAAGTCCCATAACATCAGTATCATTTGTCAGTTAGAGGAGCTAACAGAATCCATGCCATCAATGTAGTTTTATCAAATAACTAATTGTCTCTTAAATTCATTTTTTATCGTTTCTTTGAAACCATTACTTGACTATGTATAGAAAACAACTGAGAGTTTCACTAAAGTATATTTGTGAGCTAATATTTGTGTCTATTCTTATGAGAAAGACCAGAAGTCAAGTTTTCTCTCTAAAAATATTAAAAGAACATTTACACATATCTGGAGGAATTATAGAGGTTAATGACATCATACAGGAATAGATCACAAGATTAAAAAAATTTCCTCTATCCACATATTCAAACTGTTGATGATAAACTGTGGTCTGAAAATATGTCAAATAAAAAACTATAGCACTTATAAACATCAAATAACACGGCAATTTGATTAGCATAACAGAACCTGCCACTTGCCCCCTTCATTTTATCTGATGTGTGGTCATGTGCTTACAAAATCCCTACGATGTACATAGCCAAACCTTTACCAGCTACTTAACTGCCTGGCATTTGAGTTATGTATGGACTCCTAGTATGTGTTTAAGTGGCCTTTTCTTATATAGATTCGTTTGGAAATGTTTTTTAGATGAAAGACTGACTGAGAAGCCAAGGACAATGGCACTGAGTTTTTATTCTACTGCATGGACTGACTTTGTGGGAGACTTGTTTGTTTGGATGCTCACCTTTATAGACCTGGATGGAGCGGGAAGGACCTTGGACTTCTCACGGGACAGGGAACACTGACTGCTCTTAAGACTAGAGAGGGAGGGGGAGGTGGGGAGAGGAAGGGCAAAAGAAGGCAGGGAAGAGGTGGAAATTTTTAATAAATAAATAAGTTAACTAAAAACAAACCAAAACAAAACAAACAAAAAAAGAAGCTGGTCATAGTGCCCTACATCTGTAACTCTGAAAGAAAAAGAAGTATTTGCATGCTCAAATAAAAAAATGCATATTAAAAAAGAAAGCAAACTTATTTTTTCCTAAAAATAATCTCTTCCAAAAGTATCAGACAGTGTGAAATAAAGAGAAATGAGCTAGCAGAGGGCCATCGGAGGGGTGAGTTTGCTTCGGCCCGGGGCAGGGTCCCGGTGAGGAGGAGTTCAGGCTTTCCCCGACCCCATAGACTCCCAGGCCACACTGCAGTGCTGGCTCCTCGCTCCCGCCTGCCATCCCAGCTCCCATCCAGGTATCAAATTCCTATATTTCTCCCTTCCCCCGGGGCCATAAAATTTTCCCAGCTCAGCTGCCTTGCTAGCTGGGCCTGCATTGTAAGCGCATCCCGAAAAGAGGGAGTGCCTGTGCTTCAATAGTCTGCCTGAGGAAATGTGGGCATTCTGTCAGTGAAGTCCCGGCCCAAGAAGGGAACCTGACCCGGTACCAGAAGTTCAATAGAGAGCATTTGAAGGAAGACATGGGCAGACGCCAAGGCAAGACCTCATCCAACAATCTGAAAAACAACATGAAAACACAAGATCCCAAGGACCCTACAATAGAAGGGCTTGAACACCTTAACCCAGAAGAAGTGGAAAAAAGTGCCATTATGAAAGCAATAGAGTCCCTTAAACAGGATATGAATAACTCCCTTAAAGAATTGGATGAGAAATATAACAGAAAGTTTGAAGAAATGAGTATAGAAATGGATGAGAAATATAACAAAATGTTTGAAGAAATAAGTAAATCCGTGAATGATACCCTGAGAAACCAAGAAAAAAACAATCAAACAGGTAAAGGAAACAGTTCAAGAATTGAAAACTGAAATGGAGGCAATGAAGAAAACACAAACCAAGAACCGGCTGGATATGGAAAACCTAGGTAAACAAACGGAGACTACAGAATCAAGCATAACCAATAGAATACAAGAGACAGAAGAACGAATCTCAGATTCTGAAGATACCATAGAGAAAATAAATGCTCTGGTCAAAGAAAACGGCAAATACAACAAATTCTCTTCACAAAACATTCAGGAAATCTGGGACACAATGAAAAAAAAAAACCAAACCTAAGAATAATAGGGATTGAAGAAGGAGAAGAACTGCAGATCAAAGGCCCAGAAAATATATTCAACAAAATTATAGAAGAAAACTTTCCCAATCTAAAGAACGATATTCATATGAAGGTTCAAGAAGCAATCAGAACACCGAAAAGATTGGATCAAAAAAAACATCCCCTTGTCATATAATAATCAAAACACAAAACATACATGTTAAAGAAAGAATATTAAGAGCTGCAGAGGAAAAATGTCAAGTAACTTATAAAGGTAAACCTATAAGGCTTACACAGGACTTCTCTATGGAAACCATGAAAGTCAGAAGATCCTGGATAGAGGTCCTGCAGAAACTAAGAGACCATGGATGCAAACCCAGACTATTATACCCAGCCAAGCTATCGTTCACTATTAACGGAGAAAACAAAATATTCCAGGATAAAAATAAATTTAAACAATTCGTAGCCACAAATCCAGCCTTACAGAAAGTAATAGAAGGAAAATCGCAACTCAAGGAATCCAACATTGACATCACTGCCTACAAAAACTCAGACATTTAGCAACCCTTCACAACCACAACTCAAAGAAGAGAAACACACAAACTCTACTGCACACACACACACACAAAAAAAAATAACCGAAATCAACAACCACTGGTCATTAATATCACTTAATATTAATGGACTCAATTCACCTATAAAAAGGCACAGACTAAGAGATTGGATACGAAAACAGGATCCAACATTCTGCTGTTTACAAGAAACACACCTCAACCACAAAGATAGACATCTACTCAGAGTAAAGGGTTGGGAAAAGGTTTTCCAAGCAAACGGACCCAAGAAACAACTGGTGTGGCCATTCTAATATCTAACAAAACTGACTTCAAACTAAAATCAATCAGAAGAGATGGAGATGGACATTTTATATTCATAGCAGGAACAATTAATCAGGAGGAAGTCTCAATCCTGAATATCTATTCCCCTAATATAAAAGCACCCACTTATGTAAAAGAAAAACTTTTAGAACTCAAGGCAGTCATCAAACCACACACACTAATAGTCGGAGACTTCAACACACCTCTCTCAACAATTGACAGGTCAATGAAACAGAAACTCAACAGAGAAATAAGAGAATTACTAGAGGTCATGAATCAAATGGACTTAACAGATATCTATAGAGCATTCCACCCAAAAAGGAAAGAATATACCTTCTTCTCTGCAGCTCATGGAACCATCTCGAAAATTGACCACATACTCGGTAACAAAGCAAACTTCCATAGGTACAAAAAAATATTAGTAACCACCTGTGTCTTGTCGGATCACCACAGAATAAAGTTAGAGTTCAATAACAATTCGAACACCAGAAAGCCTACAAACGTGTGGAAGTTGAACAGTCAACTACTGAATCATCCCTGGGTCAAGGAAGAAATAAAGAAAGAAATTAAAGCCTTCCTTGAATTTAATGAAAATAAAGACACAACATACTCAAATCTATGGGACACAATGAAAGCAGTGCTAAGAGGAAAGTTCATAGCACTAAGTGCCCAATTAAAGAAAACGGAGAAAGCACATATTGGAGACTTAACAGCACACCTGAAAGCTCTGAAAAAAAAAAAAGCAGACTCTCCCAGGAGGAGTAGAAGATTGGAAATAATCAAACTGAGGGCTGAAATCAACAAAATAGAAACACAGAAAACAATCCAAAAAATCAGCGAAACAAAAAGTTGGTTCTTGGAGAAAATCAACAAGATTGACAAACTCCTAGCCAAACTCATCAAACGGCAGAGAGAGAACACACAAATTAATAAGAACAGAAATGAAAAGGGGGACATAACAACAGACATAGAGGAAATTCAGAGAATCATTAGATCTTACTACGAAAGTTTATATGCCACAAAGTTGGAAAATGTACGAGAAATGGATTGGTTTTTAGATAAATACCATTTACCAAAAGTAAATCAAGACCAGGTGAACAATCTAAATAGACCTGTTAGTCACAAAGAATTAGAAGCGGTTGTCAAAAACCTCCCGACCAAAAAAAACCCAGGGCCTGATGGTTTCAATGCAGAATTCTACCAGAACTTTCAAGAAGAGCTGATACCTATACTCCTTAAGGTATTTCACAATATAGAAACAGAAGAGTCATTGCCAAACTCTTTTTATGAAGCTACAGTTACCGTGATACCAAAACCACATAAAGACACAACCAAGAAAGAGAACTGCAGGCCAATCTCACTCATGAACATCAAAGCAAAAATTCTCAACAAAATCCTGGCAATCCGATTCCAAGAACACATTAGAAAAATTATCCATTATGATCAAGTCGGCTTCATTCCAGAGATGCAGGGCTGGTTCAACATACGCAAATCCATCAATGTAATCCATCATATAAATAAACTGAAAGAAAAAAGCCATATGATCATCTCATTAGATGCTGAAAAAGCATTTGACAAAATTCAACACCCATTTATGATAAAGGTGTTGGAGAGATTGGGGATACAAGGATAAAGAAGCAGGGAGGGAAATCAGAGAAACTTCACCTTTCACGATAGCCACAAATAGCATAAAATATCTTGGGGTTACTCTAACCAAGGAAGTGAAAGACCTATTTGACAAGAACTTTAAGTCTTTGAAGAAAGAAATTGAGGAGGATACCAGAAAATGGAAAGATCTCCCTTGCTCTTGGATTGGGAGGATCAACATAGTAAAAATGGCAATTCTACCAAGAGCAATCTATAGATTCAATCCAATCCCCATCAAAATCCCATCAAACTTCTTCACAGACCTTGAGAGAACAATAATTAATTTTATATGGAAAAACAAAAAACCCAGGATAGCCAAAACAATCTTATATAATAACGGAATGTCTGGAGGTATAACCATCCCTGACTTCAAACTCTATTACAGAGCTACAGTATTGAAAACAGCTTGGTACTGGCATAAGAACAGAGAAGTCAACCTATGGAATCGAATATAAGACCCAGATATTAACCCACAAACCTATGAACACTTGATTTTCAACAAGGGGGATAAAGGTATGCAATGGAAGAAGGAAAGCATCTTTAACAAATGGTGCTGGCATAACTGGATGTCAACCTGTAGAAGAATGAAAGTAGATCCATATCTATCATCATGCACAAAACTCAAGTCCAAATGGATTAAAGACATCAACATTAATCTGACCACTTTGAACCAGATAGAAGAGAAAGTGGGAAGTAGTCTACAAGACATAGGCACAGGAGACCACTTCCTAGGTAGAACCCCAGTAGCACAGACAATAAGAGAATCAATGAATAAATGGGACCTCCTGAAACTGAGAAGCTTCTGTAAAGCAAAGAACACCGTCAGTAAGACAAAAAGGCTACCTTCTGACTGGGAGAAGATCTTCACCAACCCCTCATCAGATAAAGGTCTGATCTCCAAAATATACAAAGAACTCAAGCAACTAGACAATAAAACTCTAATTAACCCAATTAAAAAATGGGGTGCTGATCTGATCTGAACAGAGAATTCTCAACAGAAGGACTCCGAATGGCCAAAAGACACTTAAGGTCATGCTCAACATCCTTAGGGATCAGGAAAATGCAAATCAAAACAACTATGAGATACCATTTTACACCGGTCAGATTAGCTAAAGTCAAAAACACCAATGATAGCCTATGCTGGAGAGGATGTGGAGAAAGGGGAATTCTCATCCATTGTTGGTGGGAATGCAAACTTGTGCAGCCACTGTGGAAATCAGTGTGGCGGTTTCTCAGGAAACTGGGAGTCAACCTCCCACAAGACCCAGCAATTCCACTCTTGGGAATAGACCCAAGAGATGCCCTATCATACCACAAAAGCATTTGTTCAACTATGTTCATAGCAGCACTATTTGTAATAGCCAGAACCTGGAAACAACCTAGGTGCCCCTCAATAGAAGAATGGTTAAAGAAAGTATGGAACATATATACACTAGAGTTTTACTCAGCGGTAAGAAACAATGACATCTTGAATTTTGCATGCAAATGGATGGACATAGAAAACACTTTACTGAGTGACGTAAGCCAGACCCAAAAAGAGGAATATGGTATGTACTCACTCATAAGTGGATTCTAGCCATAATTAAAGGTCTTTGAGCCTATTATTCGAGATCCTGGAGAAGCTAAATAAGAAGGTGAACCTGAAGAAAATCATGTACTTATCCTCCTGGAGATTGGAAATAGACAAGAGTACCAGGTAACCTCGGGTGCATGGGGGGGTGGGTGGGAAGGTTGTTGGAAGGGGAGAGGGTTAGAGAGAAGGGAGTAGGGGAGGAATGGGGAAAACTTGGGGAACTGAGATTGGGGGGAGGGAGGAAAGATGGATATGGGATCAGGGAAGAATATATCTCAACTAAGGGAGTCATTTTAGGGTTTACAAGAGACTTGATTATAAATGGGATCCCAGGTTCAAGGAGAGATCCCCAGATTGTTCTCTGGATAGAGGAGAGGGTGCCTGAACCGGCCTTGGCCCATAACAATACTGATGAAGATTTTGCTTATCACCATAGATCCTTCATCAGACAATGGATGGCGATACAGACGGAGACCCACATTGGAGCACCGGATTGAGCCCCCCATGGTCCAAATGAGGAGCCGAAGGAGGAAGAACATGAAAAAAAACTCAGGACCGCTAGGGGTGCGATCACCCACTGATACAAGGGGACTGATCTAATGAGAGTTCACCAAGGCCAGTTGGACTGTGAACCAGTTGGACGTGAACGAGCACGTGATCCAACCAGATTTTCTGAATGTGACCGGATTCTCTGAAAGTGGTTGGCCCGGAGTCTTTCTGAAAATCCATTGACAATGACACTGGGACTTGTTTCCTCTGCATATACTGGATTTTTGGGATCCAGTCTGTTTGGATACTCACCTTCCTGACCTGGAGGGAGTGGGGAGGAACTTGAACTTCCCACAGGGCAGGAAACCCTGTCTGCCCTTAGGGATGGAGAGGGAGGAGGAGGGGGAGGAGGGAGTAGGAGGGTGTTGGGAGGAGGGGCCGAAATGGAAACTTTCATAATTTAATAAACTTTGAAAAAAAAAGAAATAAAGAGAAATGAGACATATCTAGAAAATCTACATTTTACATACCTAACTTAAAGATACAGCACTAGGTTTTGGATATTCCAGATGCTATTGATCTTGAGGGAAGTGTTGAGTGAAGCATTGGTGTGGAAGGTCTGCACTTTAATAGGAACAGCAATCTTGTAATAGGAACAGCACTCTTTTAATAGAAACAGCATTCATTCAATACTCACTTGACACAAAAGAAAAAATAATTGTTTTACTTTGTAATGTCGTTTATTCAGCAAGTAATCATTGATTTTCTCTCTTCTGCGAGTTTGATCCTTGGTGCCATGGGAGGAGGAATAATGAATTACCTGCAGTTCCTAGTTTCAATGATCTCAGGATCTATTCCATAAAACAGTCATAACTTGTCATAACCAATATCAGTTCTAAAAATATAGGAAAGGATCAATGCTCTGATATTTAAGTAGGGATCACAGACACATAAAATGATTAGTAAACATGAACTGATTAGTTTCACCAAAAATTTTCTGGTTTGTTATAAAATGTGAAGACAACAAAATTTTAATTCGTAATGGAATCTCAAGTAATGATATGTTACTTGCAAGGAAGATATTATTTAAAATAATTGCTGCAATGATATTAAGAGGATTTTATCTTGTTTTTAACATGGGAAGTGGAATAATTCCAAAGGCACAATAACAGATGGTTTTAATAGTCTTAGACTTTGGCATGTATATGGGAAGTTAAGGGATTTAATTAAAAACAATGCACAGTGAAGAATATTGGAGAAAATTTGACCACTTATCCCAAGATTTCCCTAAAAGAAATGTTACACTTTGTCATAGAATTTGCGAACTCCCTCAGTGTTTGATGATGTAGGAAAAGACTCCCTGGTGTGGACCATTTAGTTTAGAATAGTGTTTGATCCACATCAGTAAATTTGTAGTAATTTACTAGTAGAAAAAGCGAAGAAAACAAACGCCGTGCTACGATGATAACTTAGGTACACACATTTAAAATAAGCCTAATGACCTTAGTTTGAACTGAAAGCCTCATGGTGGAAGGAGAAAATGCCTTTAAGGTGTTTTGGACATAAGCAAGTAGCCTAAGCCATATGTGCACCTACATATTCACACATATGATACATATATACATATATAATAAATAACATTCATTTTAATTGTTTTGTTTTTTTGTTTTGTTTTGTTTTGTTTTGTTTTATTACTGAGTTTTTCTGTAGTTTCGTAGCCTGTCCTGGAACTAGACCTTGTGGCCCAGGTTGGTACCAAACTCAATGATATCCACCTTCCTAAGTCTCCTGAATGCTAAAATTAAAGGCATGTGCCACCGCCGCCTGGCTACAAATAAAATTTCAAACAACTAATGATTAAATATAGGACAATGGTACTTGTTTATGTCCATATGGAAACTTCACACAGTCTTTTCCTGTGGTGATGAGTAGGAGAAACAAGGTATTGTTGAAGGTGATAGGCATAGGGAGACTTGAGAAATATGGCATATTTCATAATGATTATAAGAAGGACAGCTATTGTAAAACAAGAATTCTAAAAATAATGGGAAATCTAAGTAGAAGAAACAACAGGAGAAAGAAGTTGTATCCCTTCTTTATTTGACCACCTCCTGGATTGAAACTACGTATCTGGTAAATATCTATGAATTGATATGAAAAGGTTTAAATACCATAGAATAATACTTAATATTGTGACTTTCCTTAGTAAAGAAAAGAAGGACAATGGAGTAGTCATAACATCCATGAAAAAGACTTAGTTTTGGGTCAGGAAACTTATATAATATTGCATTAATTTGAGATAAAGAAAGGTGACCTTTAGAAGCAGTATTTTTACTACTAACTATGTATCAACCATTACAGAATTCTGTTAACCATTTGACAGGCTAGGAAAAATTTCACGGTACTTTTTTTCTATAAAAAAGTATTTTCCTTTCAGTATAAAAGTATAAAAGTAATTTTCCTTTCAGAGACTATTTTCTAAACCTCACATGAAATGCTCATGGAGCAAAGCAATGTAAGATCAGAGTACAAAATTGCAGTTACAGCATGAGTTCTTCAAGACTTGATGTAAGCAGTGTGAATATAATTCCTAGAACTGTGTTTTCTTGGGTTTGGTGTGAGAAAAGATCTTAAGTGTTTTAATTTCTGACAAAGGGTTGATATGTCAGTATAGACACTAATTACATCCACTATTATCGTTACACATATGCATACAAAACATTGCATTGAAATATTTATTGTTGATACATTTATTTATGGTGTGTCAAAAAAGCTGAAAGAAAACTTAATTTTGTTGTGAAAGAACACTTAATTTTGTTGTGGTAAAATCTTAATGAAAGATTGAAATGAATTGTAATATTCTATTTTCCACGGGAAATATGAAGACACAACACTATAAACACATTTAAAGCAAAAAGTAAATCTTTTTAAACCACTGAAACTGCTAGTAAATTGATTCTGGACTTCAGAGTTTATAAGAGTTAACATTTTCTGCTAATTAAAAATTAAGGCTGAGTTGGGATAGTGTCCCAAAGACACTAAAATAAGGTATTTCAACCAGGTAATTGTTTGTTCTAGAGAAAACAAGTCTAATTAGGATTTAAAGCCCACTCAATATGATAGATTTTATATCAGGTACTCTTACTGCAGTTCACTCCTCTTGGCTGCTGATACCATAGGCACAAGAGGAAAACCCACTACTCATGCTTCCCTATTCAGGATAATTTTTTGTTGCTTTTTATGTACACAGTGAAGTGTATCTCACTCATCATCAAGACATTTCTGTACGCAACAGACAAAGATGGTTATAGAATACTACAAGTAGTCAAAAAAAAAGATATTACCTACTATGGAATGTTTAGTCCCATTGATACACCTACAATAACACTTCCATGTCAAATATGAGGGAAACCTAAAGAAAGAAACAAAAAGATTGTAAGTGCCAGAGGACTCAGATTTCTGCCTTGAAACACTATCTTCTACATGACAAGAAAACCTCACCCATAAAATCTGAACCATATGATTGTCTTTAAAAAATCACCTTAAAAAGTATACAATAATCATACCAACCTTAATGCTGAAAAACTCACAAACCTTCACCACTAGCTGAAGAGTTACAAGGAATTATCATCTACTAAGTGAGAACAAATCAGTCTTTTCTTGGGTTTGACTCTCTGATTGATCATTCAACTCTAAACGTTTGTAGCCCTACACTTATGTACACTTACGCAACACTAAATGCACACACACAGCAGGTTTTACTTGTCTATTTACATGGGTATGCATAGATAATTACAATAGTAGTAAAAGAACTAAAGCTAAGAACTTGAAAAGATTTTTGGGGTGGGGAAGTTGAAGAAGTTGGAGTGGGTGTTGTGGTTATTCAATTGAGTACACATATGAAATTCTAAAAATCACTGCCTTTTAAAAAGAAAATAAAAAGGCAAGGACCTATGTTCTGGAATGGACCTTCTAAAATAATAATAATAATAATAATAATAATAATAATAATAATAATAAATAACTTATTATCTATCTGAAAACTTATAATCAATCTTACTCATGTATTGGACCTTTCAGTATTTTTGAGAAGTGACAATTATATACTTACTTGAAATAGATTTAAAACTTCCATGAAGATTTTCAATTGGTAAAATTATTGTTTAAATAAATAGTGTGGAACAGTTTGAAGATTAAACTATCACCGTAACATGCAATAACTGAGAAAGAGCCTGGACATGCTTCTATGTGTCACTCTTAATTCACTAAACTCTTAGTTTTCTGCTGGAAAGGAGCAAATCACAAACATTCAAGAAACTTATTTGTAGCATGAATGCAGCTCAGAATAATATCTCTGTTATCAGGCTGAGGGTTTTGCTGACTTGACTTAGCTCTCCTTGCTGGGTTATAGTTATATATTTCTTTTGCTTACACAGCTGTGTACTTTTGTATTTTTATGTATAATGCATGAAGAAGTACAAATATGTATTGTATCATTTATATTATAAACTAAACAAAAGTAATTCCAATATTAATAATAAAAGAGTAAAGACAATTTACAATAGAAGTAGGCATACAAGTATTATATACAGAGGCTATTCCGAAAAAAAAAAACACATGTAATTCAGACTTGTGGACATAGTACTCAGAACTAGTTTATATGTTTAGCATCAATATCAAATTATACATAATGCATAAGTAGACACTCACATTATATATACATATAAAATTAATCTTATATATATAATTTGAGTGATGAAATTTAAATTTACATTTAAATTCACACATACTTAATATATGACTGAAAAGAAAATGTCTAGAAATTAAAAATTGGGAGCTTTGAAAAGATGAAACAGATAATACTAAATAATGAGCTGTAAGCTGAGAAATTATTCAGGGTTTCTTTAGGGATGTTTCATTCTTGACATTGGGTAATGTCAATGTGATGCTAGCTTTAACATTTTCTGGGTAATGACAAAGGAGAAAATGGTTCAACTAGGACATAACTTTAGCATAACTTCTCTCAATTTAATATTGAAGTAATTTTGGAAGTCATCCAATGCTGATCTGTGTTCTAGAAGCATTAGTTATCAACCTAGAAGCCTGATTAGTATGCCAGATGGACCATAGGAACGTACATGACACTCCTGATCATCCTGGCATATTTACTAAGTGATGGATGGCATTCAATTGTCTCTTGGCTAATATTGATTAGATATATTATAAAGATATTTAGCAATATTTCAAAAAATGATTTTTGGTAATAAATCTAAAGGGTGCTCTTTGAAATGAGTATTGACTTGTCCTTGAGAAGAACATTTGGGCAATAGCCAAACGATGCTTCAGAGAAGAACAAGACTATTGTCAAGCAATTATCTTTAAAAAACTACATCACACTTTTTAAGATCAAGGTTATATGTGAAATGATGAATCTATGTAGATAAAAATAAATTTTATTTTACTTTTAACATTCCAAAAATGTCCTTTCATAGAGTATATTTAAATTATATATATGCTATTTCATTTTATAACCTCCATCTAATTGTGCATGGTCAAGCACTCGGGAGGCAGAGGCAGAAATATCTGTAGGTATTTCATTCTGTTACATTGCTTGTATTCACAAATTTCTCCTTTTATTTAAATATCTTTAATTTTGCCCAAATATCACTGTTGTTGAAGAATAATACATCTTTAACAAATGGTACTGGCATAACTGGATGTCAACCTGTAGAAGAATGAAAATAGATCCATATCTATCACCATGCACAAAAATCAAGTCCAAATGGATTAAAGACATCAACATTAATCTGACGACTTTGAACCTGATAGAAGAGAAAGTGGGAAGTAGTCTACAAGATATAGTCACAGGAGATCACTTCCTAAGTAGAGCCCCAGTAGCACAGACAATAAGAGAATCAATAAATAAATGGGACCTCCTGAAACTGAGACGCTTCTGTAAAGCAAAGGACATTGCCAATAAGACAAAAAGACTACATTCCGACTGGGAGATCTTCACCAACCCCTCATCAGACAAAGGTCTGATCTCCAAAATATACAAAGAACTCAAGAAACTAGACACTAAAACTCTAATTAACCCAATTAAAAAATGGGGCACTGATCTGAACAGAGAATTCACAACAGATGAACTTTGAATGGCCAAAAGGCACTTAAGGTCATGCTCTACCTCCTTAGCGATCAGGGAAATGCAAATCAAAACAACTATGAGATACCATCCTACACCTGTCAGTATAGCCAAACTCAAAAACACCAATGATAGCCTATGCTGGAGAGGATGTGGAGTGAGGGGAACACTCACCCATTGCTGGTGGGAATGCAAACTTGTGCAGCCACTGTGGAAATCAGTGTGGCGGTTTCTCAGGAAACTGGCAGTCAACCTCCCTCAAGACCCAGCAATTCCACTCTTGGGAATAGACCCAAGAGATGCCCTATCATACCACAAAAGCATTTGTTCAACTATGTTCATAGCAGCACTATTTGTAATAGCCAGAACATGGAAACAACCTAGGTGCCCCTCAATAGAAGAATGGTTAAGAAAGGTGTGAAACATATACACATTAGAGTTTTACTCAGCGGTAAAAAACAATGACATCTTGAATTTTGCATGCAAATGGATGGAAATAGAAAACGCTTTACTGAGCGAGGTACCCCAGACCCAAAAAGAGAAATATGGTATGTACTCACTCATAAGTGGATTCTAGCCATAATTAAAGGTCTTTGAGTCTATAATTCGTGATCCTAGAAAAGCTAAATAAGAAGGTGAACCTGAAGATAATCATATGGTTATCCTCCTGGATATTGGAAGTAGACAAGATTGCCAGGCAAACTTGGGTGCACAGGAGATAGGAGGTGACAGTAAGGGGAGATGGTTAGGGAGAGGGAAGAGGGGGAGGATAGGAGATGGCTTGGGGTAATGGGATGGGGGGAGGGAGGAAGGATGGATATGGGAGCAGGGAAGTATATATCTCAACTAAGGGAGCCATTTTAGGGTTTGCAAGAGACTTGATTCTGGAGGGGTTCCCAGGACCAAGGAGAGGTCCCCAGATTGTTCCCTGGGCAGCAGAGAAGAGGGTGCCTGAACTGACCTTGGCCCATAACCATACTGATGAATATTTTGCATATCACCATAGAACCTTCATCTGGCTATGGATGGAGATAGAGACAGAGACACACATTGGAACTGGACTTAACTCCCTAGGTCCAAATGAGAAGCCGAAGGAGGGAGAACGTGAGCAAGAAAGGCAGGACCAGAGGGAACCTTCATCTGACGATAGATGGAGATAGAGACGGAGACCCACATTGGAGCACTGGACTGAGCTCCCAAGGTCCAAATGAGGAACAGAAGGAGGGAGACCATGAAAAAGGAAATCAGGACCGCGAGGTGTGCGTTCACCCTGTGATACAAGGGGACTGATCGAATGAGAGCTCACCAAGTCCAGCTGGATTGGGACTGAATGAGCAAGATCAAACCGGAGTCTCTGAAAGTGACTGACTTAGGGGCTGACTGAGAAGCCATTGACAATGGCACTGGGACTTGTTTCCTCTGCATGGACTGGCTTTTTGGGATCCTAGTCTGTTTGGATGCTCACCTTCCTAGACCTGGAGGGAGAGGGGAGGAACTTGAACTTCCCACAGGGCAGGAAACCCTGACTGCTCTTAGGACTGGAGAGGGAGGAGGAGAGAAAGTGGGGGGAATGGGAGGGTATGGGGAGGAGGGGAGGAAGTGGAAATTTTTATAAACAAATAAATAAATAAATTTGGAAAAAAAAAATTTTCTTCCTTGGTTTCTTCATAACCAGACCTAAATACAATTTCCCTAGTAATTGATGATAATATTAAATATTTTTTAAGTTTTTGTTTGTTTCTCTTTTGTTTTGTTTTTTATTGATTTTTATTGAGCTCTACATTTTTCTCTGCTCCATCCCGCCCTTTCCCCTATCCCCTTTAACCCTCCCCCAAAGTCCCTATGCTCCCAATTTACTCAAGAGATCTTGTCTTTTTCTACTTCCCATGTAGTATGTTCTATGTAAGTCTCTCTTAGTGTCCTCACTGATAATATTAAATTATTGATAAATATACACTACTCTGAAAGATAGCAAAGCTAAATTATATCTGCATTTTTTGATTCAAAATGATGTTGTTAGCACACACATGAGCTCTAGGATTTCAAAGACTGATGTAGATTTATAAAGAGAGTTCCATCTTTTACTACACTGTGACCTGAAGACCAGCAAGAGCTACTTAAGAAGACCTTGTTTCAGAACCCAAAACGGGAAAGTGGGTGAGTGCTGGAATATTTTTCAAACAACTTAAAATCCTATACATAAAAAAGTAGCAATCTGTATTTTAAGTATTATTCTTCCTGAAATAACTGCGGTGGTTTGTATGAGGATGGTAGGCCTAATTCAAATATTTATATATTTAATCCCCAGTTGATTCCCAGAAAAAGTGCAGAAAATCATATTAAAGACATATGAAAATTTAGAAATAATAAAAATCAAATAAGTCTACTACAAAGGAGTCAGAAATCTGAGTGTAGAATCACCTGGTGATAAGAGTGAGACACTATAGTGTTTGAAATTTCATTATGAGAATTAAAGGAGTAGTAAATAAAAGAGATATATATATGTATATATATATATATAATTTGATATACTAAGTTAAATATTTAGAAAGAAAAATACTATATCAATGAGTATATATTTGCCAGATTTTCAGTGTTAATTATCATCTCTGAGTGTGTCATGACCCATGTGTAGGTCACAGAACATAACTCTGTGTGGTCAGTTCATTTCTTCCACAATGTACAATAGCTTACAAATTGAACCCTTGTTTTCAAGCTTATGAAGAATATGCCTTACATTCTGTGTAGTCTCTGTGCCTTTCCTCGTTGAAAAATAACATTTAAATTATTTTAGAACAAATTGATATACTAATACTAATAGATCAATGGTGCTTTCCACGGCCATATTCATATGGGAAATATAATGGGGTTGCATTCCCAGACACAGAAATGTAGCTAACCAACAGTTGCTGGAAAAAGGAGAAATACTTTGTCCCAGGATTGAGTCCACTTGCTGTTTGTTGATCACAGAAAGGTAAGCACTGATATATTTATACACAATAAACAAAGCACCCTCAACAGGTTGCATTTGAATATTTACACAGAGAGAGAGAGAGAGACTTGCGAGAATATAATGATTAAATAAAAAACGGTTACCTCCCTTTAGCACTGAGGAGGAATACGAGAGGGTGAAGTCAGTATGTCTGAGACGGGATTAAGGGAGGAATAGCAGGGACAGAAGTAATATAATTGCATTTCAAATAAAAACATAGTTTCAAAGGATAATAAAACTATCAGAATTGAAAAATAAGCCCATTTTATTTGTATATTTACTATACAAACATAATGACTCTATACTTTTGAAATTTGATAAATTTATGGAAATACATGCAGGCAAAAACTTATTCACTGATGTTAATGTATTATAATTGTTATTTCTGTCTTCAGATAATTTATTTTAGACACACCTTTCCTGTTTAAGAATTTAAAATTAAAAATTTGCCTCAAGTACTGGCTTAGATGTACCATATAATTATGTTATGCTTGCAATCTAAATTTAAATGTATTTTTTGAAATCTCTGAATATTTGACAACTGTTACTCATTATTCTTTGTCCCTCAACACATTTTTAATTTTCACTTATAGAATACAAAATAGTATAGATATATGTATATGTATATATGTATACATATATGTATATGTATATATACAGAAAACGCTACAACACTGTAATTTGTCCCATAATTATGAAATTTCTTTTCTGTCCTTTTGAAAAAGGTACTTAAAATATAATGACACAATTCCACCCTTTATCTCCTCCCTCCGATCCTTTCCCAAGTCACCTATCGTACAGTCCCTTTAGTGCTACACATCCAAACACACAGACAGAAAGAGAGACAGAGTGAGAGAGAGACAGAGAAAGAGAGAGAGAGACAGAGAGAGAGAGAGACAGAGAGAGAGAGAGTGAGAGAGAGAGCCAGAGCCAGAGAGAAACAAAAAGAGACAAAGAGACTGATGCTGAGATCATTTTATGTTTCTTGTCAGGAGCTCTGCAGCCTAATCTGGGATCAGCATATGACTACCTGTCCATTGGGTTTCCTCAGGCATGTTACCTGTCCAAAGAGATTCCCATTTAGCCAGAATGAGTGGACCATAGGACAGCAAGGACTTGGTTGAATTCATGAGACCTGCAGGCATCATTCTCTCTCATTATGTTGTTGATTCTTTGGACAGATGTTAGTTTTACTTTGTCAGTCAAATATGTAAAAGCTCTAATTTTCCCTGGAAATTCTTTTCTTTCTTGAATGTTTTCCCCTAAATTTTAAGAGGGAGTTAATGCTTCTTAAATTTCTTATCAGCTATATTTTTTATACAGATTTATCAACTGTTACTCCTAATCCTGGGAACTTTTCTGACTCTGCAGAGGCAGTTAAAATTAATGAGTGCTGACTTTCTTAATTCATCTAAAGAGAAGGTAGACAGAACACCCTCTTGGAGAAAGAGAATAATAGAACTATAGTGGCAGGAAGTCATAGGTACATTTGAAAAAACAA
The DNA here is from genome assembly GCF_982192425.1 of Myodes glareolus. Classification (NCBI taxonomy): domain Eukaryota; kingdom Metazoa; phylum Chordata; class Mammalia; order Rodentia; family Cricetidae; genus Myodes; species Myodes glareolus. The sequence goes on along the minus strand of NC_142037.1, from coordinate 70,198,552 downwards.
CACTCAGAAAATTACCCATGTTTCACAGTTCTGGGAAAGAGAGTATGGCATGCATATACAGAATAGGAAAAAATGCCTCAGGGATACATGTAGTGCTTTTGAGAGCAAGTTCCCTAGACACCCAGCAAATAGAATCAATGATAGGGTCTGGTATGATCCAATGGGAAAAGATGTAATGTAAAATGTGGGATGGATAGATAAATTTTTATCATACACAAGAGCATGTACTCATGGAATAATTGTATGGTGAAGTCAGAAAAGGGTGCGTTATCAAAGGCTGCCTTTCATAGAGATATTAGCACATGGAAACCTCTTGTAGAAAGGAAACTGTTTAAGAGCCTATTTTACAAAAAATAAATAATTGGCAGGGTTTGAAGATTGTCCTTAAAACAATGGAAATATATCTGTTACTTTTTAACTTTGTAACTGCAAATAGCTGGCAGCTGACATAACTGCAAGAGCAGTTTGAATCTTGCTAGATATTTAGTTAAGTTTGCAAAAATCCTGAATTCTATGTCAAGATAAGGTTATGTAATAGGTGGAAAAAGGATATTAGGGAAATCATAAAGAAGAACAATGGGGGCTTTTATACTGACCATGATGTATTTCTTAAAATATGTGTTTCTTAAAAATCAAAAATCAGAGACAGTAGTTATTTTTTTCATGTAATGATAGAAGAAGAACCTATTAAAGTATAAATGAAAATATCTCAAGATGTTTGTGCCCTTTGAGTGCAGTCCTCCTGCTGGTCAGAATCTTTCTGGCACTTACTCCGCTTGTTGAAGGATCTGAACCTGAGCTGAGACAGCCAGCAGTTCCTGGTGTGCAAGCATACAAGGTTCACCACTTGGTCTTCTATGACTACTTAGGGGACTCATCCCTCAGGAGGACAAGCTCTCTTTTCCTCTTTAAGCACTCCAGAGTCATCTGTAATTCTTTATTTACCATTAAGACCTGTGACACTTTCTCTTTCGTATTAGCATGTCTAGTGGTAGTATCTTAATAGAATCATCTTGCTGGGATATCATGGGTATAACCTCCCTGTCATTGCTAGGAGACCCAGCTCACACAGATGATGTCCTGTTCCACTGACTCTTGCAATCTTTGCCCCCACATATCTATGATGTCCTCTGAGCTTTTGGTACAGTTCTATTAGGGATATATCCTTGAGTCTTGGCACACTGTGAGAAATTGCTCTCTGAATTCTGACTAGATGTGGTGGTTTTCTATGAAGTACTCTGTCTGAGGCAAAGGGAAGTTTCGGTGCTGAGTAGTAATAACTACACATGTCTGTGGATATAAGAAAATAGTCATCCTCAGGGAAGTAAGTCAAAATATGCTATCCACTAGCCTTGAAATCATATAAATATACTAGTCTTGAAGTTATATAAATACAACTAACATTTCATATGCTGATCAGGTTGTATTGATTTATTGAGAAATTATATATCTATATATATAATATATAATATATATTTAAAATTTTATTCTAAGAATATACGTGTACATTTGTTTCTAATATGTTTATATTTTTATTTTTTTCCAGGAGAGAGAAGATTTAAGGGGGAACTAGAAAGAGTACATGAGATGGTTTGGTGGCAGGAAAGTGAAAGAAAAAATGATGCAATTTTGTGTTAATTTTAAAAACACTAATAAAAGGATAAGTATTTAGAATGATGTTAGAAATTCTGCTGGTCTAGTAAAGCATGAAGAGTATGTTCTAAGATGCAGTGCACCGCGCCCCCGTCTGTACTCTTTGCGCTACAATACAGTTCGTGAGCTTGGGCAAGGGACTGAAGGTTGAGGAAACACACACAGAGACAGATAGACTCATGGTCCTCCAATCACTGGTACAAAGCCCCTTCTTTGATAGCACCATGGAGGCTTAAATACCCAGCAGTCAATGGCCAACAGGTGAAAATCCCATCCTCTGATCCTCTAGGGAAGGCACATCTTTTAGTAATTCCAAGAAGGCTCTAGACAGGGAAGAACCCTGAAGGCCAGGACTCCAATTGGTCCCAACATTAAGAGCCATCATTCACTACGCTATGGTGGTTGGCTAGTTTTCTAGTATCAAGAATGATTTCCCTCCTGTTTAGCAGGACTTAAGTTCAATTAGACTGCTATAGGTTACTACCAAAACATGAATGCCCTCATTCCATGATTAGGAGTAGATTGCTGTACTGCTCATTGTTGGAATTCATATACATCAAAGATTGGAAATACTATAGTCTGGCTACCTCCTTGGACTGATTGAATAGCACTTGCTGATATTATGAAAGTTAGTACCCTCATGACCTGTAAGTCTCTATGTAGTGCTGCCTAGACTCATAGTTTCAGGTGTGCTTTTCCTCCTGTAAGAGCCTTCTGATTGCTGTTATTGCAAGTTATTTTCTTTTATTAGAAAAGCCTTCATTCTAGTAAATAGGCAAGCATCTTCTTAATAAAGAAAAAATAAACACCTCCATAACAATAACTCAGAGAGTACTTTCCTGAGGTATCCAGATACAGTAGCATCATACAAAGGAAACTCTAGTATTTCTAATAAATTTAACTGAAAGAATTAGATACTCAATCCTTCTAAAAATTATCTTTTCTTGATATCTTCAATAAATACAAAATAATTTTACATCATTTTGCTTATAAAATATTTTTCATGAAAACTAAAATGCTATTTTTTCTTTACTTTTCTCATATATTTCTACAAATATTGGTGAACTAATTGCTTCAAATTGAAATTGATTTCACATCATTTTTTTGGTGTATTTGCTTCAAATTTTCTTCCTCTTAGAAAAAAAATATTTGTATGTTATTCAGAAATTGATCATAAAATTTCAAAATATTGGGTGGTCTTATAGTTTTTAATGACAATGTATTCTGAATTTTGTTACAACACTAGACACAAAGTAATCTGTCTATCTTGAGAAATGGGAAACAGAAAATTCACTGGTGATAATCTCATACACTGATTATAGCCGATGAAAATTGTTAATTATAAAAGTAATATGATGTTGTATGGTGATATTTTCTTCTGATAGTACTTGTCTTTATTTAGGAAATATGATATTAAATTTGTATTTGTAAGTAAAGTGATATGTAACTTTTGAAATGACTGTAACAAATGTAAAAGTTTTGTGAGAACTTTATTAATGTTATAAAGCATTTTAGCAACTTAAGTTGACTCTCTAATTTTGGAAGTCTTGCATAAGTTTAGAATTTTCTATAGAAAAAATTTTCACATATTTAAGAGTACTCATCTAAAAAATTATGTTCTTTGTCTGCTTCTCATTTTACTTCTCTATGATATTAAGTTGCTTGCTGTAATCACCAGGCATGTCATACGATTATAGACTCTGATTTGAGTAGTGAGAATAAAGATGATAAGTTTCACTTAGGAAAACACAATTCCTTATATAGGAAGAAAAAGAAGCTTCCAAAAAACTTTGTTACCATGGTGCCTGTTAAATATATTCAACATTTCAGAGAGTAAAAAGATAAAAACAAAAAACTACACATGAGCACCTATGCACATCTTTAATCAAAATCAAGGACACTGAAGTTTTGCAGCAGCTGAACTTTAAAATATAAGATACTTAAAATCCAGCTTCGGTTAAAAAATAAATATAAAGAAAATTATTTAGGTTAAAATCGAGAATTATTTATCATATTTGCAATCCCAGCTTCAGAAAGGCAAAAATTACTGATGCTGGACTGGCTTACATTGTCAAGTCTAGATTACTCACAGATATAAAGTAAGATTCTGCATTAAAAATGAACGAATGAATAAATGATAGATGATAGAGAGAGCGAGAGAGAGAGAGAGAGAGAGAGAGAGAGAGAGAGAGAGAGAGATGGTTAGGGAGCAAAGAAGTGTCAAATCCTGCCAAAATATATTTTATCACCAAAAGACATTAGAGAGGAACAAAGGAAGCATCAAAAACAAAAGAACACTTTTTAAGAGAAAAAGCTTGTTTTGGGATCATGTACGACAAAAATGTATGTACACATAACATAGCTGCTTTTTAGACTTAGATTGTAGTTGAAAACGGAATGTACACTAAGTACTTGCCTCAATTTAAACTCGAGCATGACGTATTTTTTCAGAGAGAAGAAACTTTATTGATATGTATCTACTATGGCTTTGTAAACAGTAGCTTGAAGTAGAAAATTTGAGCCACTTTATCTTAGAGGGAAACCTGTCCATGAGGACAGCTACTATCTCACTAGATGCTGCGCTATGGCTTAACTATTTTTTTTTTCTGAAAGCATCCCTTCTCTATTCAAACGGCACAGGCAGTTCTATGCAGTTAACGTTATTATTGTTGTTTTCAGACCTTGCCTTGCCGAGGCTGACAAGAACTTTCAGGAGTCAGGGCTTCGTGTTTAACACTTGGGAACACAGCAGATCACAATGTTCTCTGTGTGCAGTAAATTGAAAAGGTAGAAAGCGATGGTATAATTCTCACAATAGCTCTATTATGCCATTATCCTCATTTTAAATAAGTTTGTGCTGAAGGAAGTTTTAGTAATTTTCCTTAATACTAGTTCCTGTGACTGGTGAATGCTGCACTCTGATTCTGGCTGGGTCAAACAGGTTTTCAATAACTGACTATGCCCTGAGAACACATGATGGCATCCCTCTAAATGTGTGTGTACCATTATCACACTTGCAAAATTACCTGGTTCCTCTCCTGACTCTCTTCATCCTTCTTAAGATGGCTATATTCACATGTTTATGGGGCCTGCTATTTTATTTGCAACCCCTTTTCAGGTTAGAATATTAGAGAAAAGATCTTAAATTCAAAAGAACCTGCATTGGAAAGTAACTGTGTCCTCACAAAATCTCTTCTGTTTTAAGAGTAAACTGAGGGTGAGGGCGAGTGGAGATGGCAACACAATTGACCTGATTGGCTGAATACAAAGGGGAGAGATACTAATGGAAACAAGGGACATTCCTGGGTCAAGAAAAAAAAAAAACCAGGTGCAAGGGAATCTCCCAAGAATCTACAAGTGTGACCCCAGCTTAGTATGTTTAGATTCCTAGCAACAGGCAATATGGAGCCTGAACCTCCTTTGACCAGACTGGTTCATAGCCCAATTGTCATCAGAGAGGATTCATCCAATAACGGATGGAAACAGATACAGACTCACAGAATAACATTAGGAAGACTTCTGGGAAACCTGCAGTAGAGGGAGAGAAAGAATTGAAGGAGCCAGAGGGGTCAAGGACACCACAAGAAAACTCACAAAATCTACTCACCTGGGTGATAGGCCTCAGAGACCGAATCGACAGCATGAGAACCCACATAGGACTGACGTAGGCTCTGAGCATATCTGTTACTGTTGGTCTTCCTGTGGGACTCTTAACAATGGGAACCGAGTCTGTCTCTGGAACTTTTATTGGCTTTTGGGACCCTACTTCTCATATTGGATCGCCTTACCCAACCCTAATACATAGGCAATCCTTAATCTTTATGTGACTTGACATGCCTTGTTTTGTTGATATCCATGGGAGGCTTGTCATTTTCTGCATAGATATGAAGGGATGAATTGGACCAGAGTGAAGTGGGGGACTAGGTACTGGAAGGAAAACTGTGGAAAAAAATAAATAAATTTATTAAAAAATCTTTCATTGTCAATGAGAGTGTTGTGAAAACATTTCTGTGAATTAAAATAATTTCCTCCAAACTCTCTGAGACATTATAATACTTTTCTGATTATCATTATGTATGGAAAAGTTCCTCAATGAAACTTAAGATTTGAAAACTAAACTGTGTTATGATGTGTAATCTCATGTCTTTAATTTGAACCAGTACATTATCACAAGATGGAGTGTCTGGTGCATTCTTTCAAATGTCAACATAACTTGAGTTTAACTCTGTGTTTTCATCATTGATTATAAATTACATCAATACTTGATTAAAATTACTCCCTTGTTATACAAAAGATTAAAAAATTATACCTTTCAACTTAAACATAGAAGAGCAATGCACACTGAAGATGTCTTGTTTTGCTCAGAAATAGACACAAAAGTTTTCTTTCAGTTATATAATCATAGATTATCATTTTACACATTTCCTTTTCTCTAGAACTGATTCCATCTGGTCATTTCTCTTATAAAAGAATGGTATTTGAACTAAAAAGCCTTGAGTTATTTAGAATCCCTCTTCAAAACATTATTATTATGATTATTAATTTCATCATCATTATTAATTTAGATTTCTCAAGACTAGCCTCAGTTTCTAACTCATTTTTTTTCATTCCAGGTCAAGTGAAGAAAATATGTCAATAGCTCATTTCTTTTGAAAAGACTGGAGTATCATATAGAATTCATGAAATATACATTTGACTAGTGTTATGTGCCATTACTTTGAAATAGAACACCAAACGAGTCAGCTATAAATCCGTAATACTGATGTTGCTATTTGTAGTTGGAAGATACAGAAAGCAAGTCATGTTTTTAAAATGATATGAGACTTCTGATTTCTAGTCGAACATGTACACAGTTTAGAAGCTATCATCCCAGCATTTAAACAAGAAAACAAAAAACAAATTGTACACTTCTAATTTTTATATGAGAACTGAGTCACAGTTCAAATGAATGCCATACAAATGAGAGTTAGGAATGTAGGAAGGGCCACATATGCTATGAATGTCAAGAGCATAATCATAAAAGAAAAATGATAAGTGTTGATATCGTATAGAGTCATTTTGTCTTCCTTGAGAATTTACCACACAGTAAGTATATCCCTAGTCTTAGGGATAACACATATATTCTCATTTTTATCAGGTTTTCAAGATAAACATGGAGAAAATTACTTTTATACATGTATGGAACAGAAAGCAAATGTAAGACGGTTTTAAAAGGGGGAAAGCATTCTGTTCTCCTCATCAAAGGAAAGTATCAACCAAAAAATATTAATTTTTATAACTTAGTTGAGGTGAAGAAAAAACACAACCAACTGGATTCAGTGTAGCCTTCATGATTTATGCAACCAAAGTGAAGTTGACAAATACATTTGAAACCCACAGTACAGAGTCACAGACTAAGAACTTTGAAGATTTAACAATAGAATTTGAGATTCTTTCCTTCCCTAGTCCTTGACAGCATATCTACTTTTACAGATTATAAAATGGACGGGACAGATGGCATTCATTTAATACTGCCATAAAATCTCATAGACTGAACAATTTAAAGAAAATAAAAATATATTCATGATCATGCTGATAGCTGAGAAGTCATAGTTACCATAGATTTTTCTATCTAGTGGGTCAAGTTTCATATGACTGGTACCTATCATGTTTAAAAAGAAAAATGACATCAGGGCTTTCATCGAACATATTTATAAGGGCATTTTTCATGTGAAAAGTACTCAAGACATAGCACATAAGCAGACACTATTTTAAAATTTCAAAAACATTTAATTCAATCAAAACTCAAAGATTTACAGAAAAATCTCACAAGGTTTTGAGCTAAACTGATATAACTCGTCACTTTATTAATCATATTTCATTTGGCCTTCAATAGTATGAGAAATTTCAGCATGTATATCATGGAAAACCTGTGGTTCTTACATTATATTTCTACTAATGTTTAAAAATTTGAGATTAGCATTTCCTTACTTGAGATTTACAACACTATCAATAACATGAAACTCATACTGCTAGTTTAACATTCTTGTAAGACTTGTGTGAGAGCCATTTTAAAGGTAATGTAACTGAAGCAAATTATAGAGCTATTGCAGGACAGCCCACACAATGTGGTTTCTAAGCACCGCAGAAGCAGACAGAGTAGACCAGAATGAGTGTCCCACTCCTTATACAAGAGCACTCTTCACTGCTCTTGCTTGATAGCATCCCAGGAGAAAAAAGAAGGAAGTATAAAAGTAATATCTCCATTATCACAAATAAAGGGACTTAAATTTAAAAGAAATTATTTCAAAAGTAAAAACTTATAGAACTGGGTATTACTATCTGAAACTGTAAGTTGTCAAAAGAAATATTTTCTCTGAGACACACATGAAGCTAAGTGTATGTACAGTAGATTCTTCTGTATGATCTCACACTGAATTATGTATATTTCTGTCTATCTCTTTTTTCCTTCCATAACTTACAAGTTATGTAATGGATATTTCAGTTTGCACTAAGCTATTTGAAGACATCCAAATCCCCCTTTCCTCATTTATGCTCCACGTGATTAATAACTAATCCAAATTCGCTCTGGTTGTTTTGATATGTATGAATTTACTCAAATGTTATAGAGTGTGAGATAGTAATACAACCCCTTTTTAGTGAAATGTTAGCAGACATATCATACATCAGTTTCAAAGGAATTTGTCAAAACTCAAAAATGATTTATCACGTTTCTTTCTTCTTGCCAAGGTGAACTTGGAAGTAAATGTTAAGTGAAACTAAGATCACTAGAAATCTGAGAATAATCACAATAAACTGAGAACACTGCCAACAGAGAAGCCTCAGTGCAAGTTAAATAAACTTTTGTGTTACTAAGTCATGGAGTTCTAAGATTGTTATTCACTACAACATATTCTTGGAAATGCAGTGACAACTTACTCAATTTATTGACACCCTTTCATTATCAGGAGGGTTCAGAACAGTTATCAGCTTCCAAACAAACCATCGGGTCTCCAATTCTATGCTCATTAATTCTCAGTAGCATTCTAATATTTTCTTTTATGCATTTTAAGTAAATTTCCTGCACACTCATCTCTTCTCAGGTTCTAATTGCACTAGGTTTCATGTCGTTCTGATTTATTCACCTTAAACAATGAATGTTTTTCTTCACTTCTCAGAATGCATTTGAAAAGTATTCTCTAGATTGAAGCTGTCTGATATATTTTTGCTGTTTTTTTGTTATTAATTTTTAAATCACCATGTATTAGAATACAGATTGTGTCTCTGGATCATGATTGCTGTTTGTAATCATGTATCTATCTACACTCAGAATTTTGAAAGAATGTTCTCGTTGTCTTACATCCTCAATTATCTTTCTTTGAATTTGACTGAATTTTAAGGAGATTGATGTTTTTGGTGATACATATGTATGTTTGTGCCTCTTTCTCTCTCTGTGTGTATGTGTGTATGTATGTGCATTTTTTGTGTGTTCTGTCTTCTGATGCTCCACAGAGTAGTCTTTTTTCATCATATATGTAATGCTTTAATACCTTCACTTTTTAATCTAATCATGGAAGATTCATATATACAAACATTATGAAAAATTCCAATGTTTTACAATGTTTATCCTTTCCAAAATTGTTAATGAAGAAGGGTTATGTTCTCCTAGTGTTTGTTCTATTTTATTAGAGAAATAACTCTCCAATCATATTTGTGATGCTCCTTCTTGAGTATAAGCCAAAGTCATTGATGTCACTGATGTCATTGATGTCAGTGATGTCAGTGATGTCTAGTATCTACTGCATTACCTCTATGACACTATAAAGTCAGTGATATAAAGTACCACTGATTTAAATCTCATTTCTCTGATGACTCTATATTTAGTTGGTAATAGCCAACACTAAGTATGTACCTCATAGTAAATGTGGGATAGATAATTTTGGATGCTTTCAGACATAGTTCTGAAAGAAAGCAAGGAATCTGATTTGAAAAAGGAAATAGCTCCCTCATATGTTTGAAGAAGATATGCACGTTTCATTGTTGCCTTCATTTAGTTCTATAGAAGACAGAATCGGCCAAGAGAGTCTCTAAGTGACTGAGCTATAGAAAGGAATATTGCCCACACGGAGATAGTAAAACCAAGCTGCTCAATGTTCTGTTTGCTTGCATGACAGAATGTCTTTAAAATACACAAGATAAACACATCACATATGATTGCACATGCTAGTCACTTTTCTTCAGAGCAGTTGATTTTTCTAAGGTTTTGAAAAAAATCACATTTCATTTCTCCTCTCTGTTTAGTATTGATTTTAGTTACATCCTTTTTCCTGGATAAAGGAAAACAATAATCATGTGTACACAATAGTCACAGAAAATTTCCTATACAGAAGATTTGTCACTATTATTAATTCTTCTGAACAATAATATTGAGTTATTTCATGAATTAACATAGTAAAAATGCTATTTACCAATTGCTTTTAGTATATAACAAAATGTTTTTAGTAACAATTGCTGTTAGTAATAATGTGATGAAATCCAAGCAATTTATATGTTATTGAAAATTGTGTATTATCTTGTGTATGGACTCTTTGGAATTCGACTTAGTTATGATGACTATTTCTGAACAATATATATTTATAAACAAAGCCTAGAAACCCTTATAATACAGGTTGGTACTCACTGGGTATTATCTCTTACTAATCAAATCAAATCTACTGAAATTGAAAGATATCAATTGATATGTATTTAGTACATGAGAAAAGGCCAAGTAATCAGCCTACCTTCTCTTTTGTTGCCTTCAAGTTAAGTTCACTATTCATGATGACCTTCTGTTGAAACATACTTTTGAAGGTAAGTTCTTCTTAATGTATTTTGGTATATTTTCTCATTTGTGTGGAATTATTGATTCAAAAGTAGAACAGAAAGAAATTATTTTGAGAAACATCTATTAAAAATTCCCTTCATGATATTTAAATTTGGGGAGATTTATACAAATAATAGTGTAGACAATATATTGTCTTTCCTGGTATCAATACTTTATAACAAAACTTACTGTAACTTAAGAAGGTAAGGTTTCCTATAGTGTCTTTTAATATTTCAAAGTGCCAATTACCATTTACTAACTTTTGAATGGTCAATTAACTACTGTAAAGTTCTAAGGAAAGCTAAGTAGTTAAAATAAGCTGTCTGAAATTATAACCTGCCCACTTTATATTTCTTGGAAATATAATCCATTATCATATTAATGTTAACCATTTGTATGTAGTTCAAACTATAATATAGTGATGAAAGGAAAATGCATAAAATTATATTATATATTCACCATCCATTTAAAAATATAAAGTGTTAGAACTGAGAATTAGTCAGTTTTCCTGAGAAACCAAATCAGAATTCAATGTCTTGTGGGATGGGAAGAATTAAACAGGAAAATGTGAGGCCATAGAGATGGAGGAATAAGAATTTGATCTTGTGAATAAGGAAGTCAATGAGGTCAACAAAAATAAAATTGGTGCTTAATTTTAAATGTCAGAATTTTCCTGTGGAAACAAAAATAATTCTGTTTATCTCATGTAGGCAGATTATTTTTCTTCAGGAAAGGTAAAATTCTGTTTTATTCAGTTTTTCACCTTACTAGATAATTCCAAACCTCATGTCATAATATAAATTATATATGTATATGTATATATATATAGAGAGAGAGACTATATTTATTTTGCTATGTATATAAAGATTAAATTGCAAATTCAATGATATTTTTCTTCTATTATAACTTCAAATTTTAAATAAAATATTAATTTTAGTTGCACAATAATACACATTACATTTCTTATAAGAAAAAAGAGTTTTGGATTTAAATTTCACTGTATTATAGTATTTAAGGGTTTGTCATTGTATAATATGGAGGATGAAAAGCATTCAGCAAGATTAAAAACAGCCTCTAAAATCTTTTGAAGAATTCATGAATATGCACAAATACTACATTGTAAAACCAATACCATATACAGTATTTCAGTATAAGATAAAACAGAAATCTGTGGATCTCTACGCTGCTTCTATTATTTACTGGATGGAGGTTCTATGATGACAATTAAGGTAGTCATCAATCTGATTACAGGAAAAGGGCAGTTTAGGTACCCTTTCTACTATTACTTAGATTTTTACCTCTGGTCTTCCTTGTGGTTTCCTGTGTGTTTCTCAAGTGCCTGGTTTATTGCTAAGCCCACAATGGCTCCCTCTTTCAAGATATTTCTTTCCTTGCTCTTCCTGTTTGTCCTTTCGCCAAAGCAATCTTCCCAATCCTGGAGTCCAGTCATAGAGAAAGAAGAGTCATATTATGAACAAAAAGGCCAAGTCTATGATGCGTATACCCACAGGAACAGCTGAATGGAGCTAGAGGAAGCTCACTGACCATGCACTGCCAGTTGGGAAATCAGTGTAAGACAGAATTAGGCCCTCTGGTTGTAGGTGACAGTTGTGTGGCATTGACAGTTTGTAGGGCAATTGGAACCAGTAACTGGCTTTTTGAAGCCCATTCTCTCTGGAGGGATCCCTTGCTCAGTCTAGATACAGGGGCAGGGTGAGTGATATGGGAAGTTCGTCTATATATGTGTTGATTTTATTGATTAATGAAAAAAACAGCTACTTTGGTTTTTATAGATTAGAGTAGAACTAGGCAGGAAACCCAAACTGAATGCTGAGAGAAAGAAGAAAGCAGTCAGCGAGATGCCATGTAGCCACTGTCAAAGGAGACAGATGCTGAAAACTTGACAGGAGGCCATGACCTCATGGTTTTGTACAGATTAATAGAAATGGGTTGATTTAAGATATAAGAGTTATTTGAAACATTTTTATGCTAATATGTCAAGTACAGTTGTCATTAATATAGCTTTCTGAATGATTACTTGATTCTTAGTGGGCAGAAAATTGGTATAGGAGGTCCTATTATTTGTGTGTTGCTTTCATTGATTAAAGAATAAAGGAACTACCTCGGCCTTTTGATAGGGAAGAACTTAGGTAGGCATGGAAAGTAGAACTGAATGCTGGGAGGAAGAAGGCAGAGTCAGGGAGAAGCCATGGACCCTTCGCCTGAGACAGACGCCGGTTAGAATCTTTTCTGGTAAGCAGCTGTCAGGTGGCGATATACAGATTAATAGAAATGGATTAAATCAAGATGTGAGAGTTAGCCAATAAGAGGCTAGAGCAAATGAACCAAGCAGTAATTTAATTAATACAGTTTATGTGTGGTTATGTTGGGGCTAAGCAAGCCGGGTGGCCAGGACAAATAAGTAGGGTCCCCTCTCCAAACAACAAGGAAATGAACAAACAACCTCTGCCTACAGACTGGTGTCAACAAGAACAAATAAATCCACTTAAAATCTGAGAGAGTTTAGGATGGAATTCAACACACACACACACACACACACACACACACACAGAAAAAAAAAACAACAAAAAGACAGAGCTTAATGCAGCTTTTTGCTTTGTTTGCTGGTGGCAAGAAGACATGGGGCTCCTTTAAGAGGTTTCCTGCCTCAGCTTTAGCAGTAAAAACTGCTCAGCTTCTTTGAAAAGGGTGACTTCCTGGTTTGCCAGAGTGAAGGGCTATGAATCTTTCATGAGATTCAAGCACTTAAACGGGGTCTGTGAGAAGCAATTTACAAATTGCTTAATGGTAAAATAGATCCACTGGGACCCTGGAACTGTGAAGCATGCATGGTTCTCAGAGGCAGTGAACATGCCTTTGCCTTATTGGACTGCACAGAGCCAACAGATAGGACTGCAGAGTTGGTCCTAGCCACACCTGCTTAGCTTTAAAAAAAAGCACTCCTGGTGAAAAAAATAATTACAGATAAACATGCAATAAAGACAAATCCAGATGGAAAAGACCTCTAAATGGGTCACAGTCTTGAATAAATATATGTAGACTTGAGCAAAATAGAAAAAAAAGAGTATACACAGTTATAAAAACCATAGACAGTCATAGGTTAAAGGAGTAAAAAATAATAAAATGATTATTAAACTCAGAAAAAGTAATTGAGTAAGAAAAGTAAGTGATATAAATATGGAATATACAGAAAGAGTCTGGATTATACGTATTATTGTCTTTCTTTGAATTTTTTTGATGGTGAATAAACTAAGTACAGAGAGATATTTCATTGTACAGGCTGCTAAGTTAAACAAGCATTTATATTTTAAAGGTTTCTTGATTTCAAAATTTGAGTCTAAGGATATGTTGACTTAGAAAAGACATTCTACTTTTGTTTTGACAGAAGATGTGAACCTGTGGATTCCTTTCAGACTAATGCAGTTTGATTAAACCACACCACCCGAAACAATAACCCAGATTGTCCAACATCCATGATGGCTTCAAGAATGTTGGCCCAGATGGCCCTACCACACAGGATACCCCCTAACTTACCTGGTTAACAGTGCCTCCAATCAGCAGGAAGTAGTGTAAACAACAATGCCCAAATTCCCGAAATGATTGTTTATAAATGTTTGTTTATATTTAAAGGGGGATATGCTATAGAGATGAATACTTTGCATTGGTATAGATCTTGGTTTATTGATACAAATTTATAGTCAAATTTGTTATATGCATTTTCTATTCTTTATTAAGGTGTTATATTTGTGCAGCTCATATAAAAATGCAATGTATAATTAAGAAATATAGATTAATAGTCTATATATATAGTCTAAATATAGGTCTATAATAGTCAATCTTGTAGTCACATTAATTAGGATTTCTAGATGTATGAAGATATTTTTCAGATGGAGAGATATTTTTCAAACCTTTCAAAGACTAACAGAATATGACATTTAAGATGTTTTTAGAACTTAAGACTATTCATGACAATGAGACACATATGCTCCTGGCGGCACCAATCTACTTTAAGAGGATGATGGGCATTAAAGTTGCTTCTTATAAAGCTTTTTAGCCGTTTGTGAAAGAAACTGCTCTTGCCTGGATTGCTGGATGCTTTGTTGTATGAACTGGATGTGCAGAACCCACAGAAAAATGACTGCTGAACTTGTCTAAAGTTGAGATGGTCCTTCTGATTTCCTGTTTCATGAAAGAATCTGCCAGACATTATGCAATATACAAAAGTTAGTGACTGACAAATTGCCAATATAGGCAGAACTGTTTTTGAAATTACCTGCTTCATGGAAAAGTCTTCCAGATACTATGGGTCTGTAGGCTGAAGATGGATGCTCCAATGTTAAAAAGAGCTTTGGGTAACTGTCCAGGCAGTAAGATGTCTCTGTCAATTCTAGAGTTTTGGAAGTTGTTTACAAGGCTCATCCTGTTTACTTAGGCAGTATTATATCCTTCTTTGGTCTTTGATGTAGTCCAAGAATACATAGTTATATTAGCTATGATAAAGTTAAAGCAGATAGAAATGTTATAACTGAATTTCTTTTTTGATACCTATTTTGTTACATGTAATTTTACTATGTTAAATTTAAAACCTTCTTTTTTATTTAGAAAGAAAAGGGGAAATGATGTGGGAGGTCTTTCTGTATATGTGTTGTTTTTATTGGTTAATGAATAAGGAAGTTAATGAATGTTTTGGCCTGTGATAGGGCAAAGTTGAACTAGGCAGGAATCCGAAAGTGAATGCTGGAAGAAAGAAGCCGGAGACAGTGAGATGCAATGTAGCAGCTGCCAGAGAAGACAGATGCAGGAACCTTGCCAGTAGGCCACAACCTTGTTGTGATTAATAAAAATCGGTTGATTTAAGATGTAAAAGCTATCTAGAAATATGCATGAGCTAATATGTAAAGTGGTGTTTTAATTAATAGAGTTTTCTAAGTGATTATTTGGGACTGAGGAGCCAGGAAATGAATGAGCAGCCTCTGCCTACAGGGAAGATCTTTGGTACTGCCTCAAATGATGTGCTAAAGTTTGCTGACTCCTGATGAAATGCCTCATCCTTTCTGAGGAGTGGATGGGGTGGGGAGGGGTAGGGAAGAGGTAGGAGAATGCCTGAGGAAAGAGGGAACTTGGATTTGTATATAAAATAAGATTGTTTTTAAAATAAAAAGGTACTCAGAAAATAAAGGATAAAAGAGAAAAGATGATTGCTCAAGTTCTATTTATTTTGATATTTGAACACAGAATGGCTTTGAAATGTTCACTTTGACAGTAGAAACTAGAGCAGAACAACACATTCTAATTCTGAAACCTTGATTAACATTCAGATAAAAGCAAAGTTATTTTGAGTTATTAACTTGCAAAATCTTTAGTATAAAGGCAAGATTGTATATATATATATATATATATATATATATATATATATATATATATATATATATATATACCTTGTTTAGGACTCTGCAATTCTATTCTACACATAGCCAACCAGAAGAAATGAGTATTGTTTTTCTTTTAAAAAAATTAACTTAGAAACTCCTTGGAGAGTGAACAACACAAATGGAGACTAAGGATAGAGAGGAACAGAGTGTGTTTGAACATGCCATAATGACACATATGTTTTTCTGGAGTATGATGTGGTAGAGGTACTTTAGAAATCAAAATGCTAATAATAGATTCATGACATGATCCATTTATTCAACTCTTGGGCACATGAAAAAGGGGACATAAATTTTAATTTGAGCCAGAAAAGACAGTACATGGGTGAGTTTTGGAGGATAAAATTATGTAATTTAATTATAATCTCAAAAAAGACAAATATTAAAGTAACCCTTGATAACTTCCTTAGCTCCCCATGTGCCTTTTTTGCCTCAATTACTACTCAAAGTGTGGCAAAAAAAGGAGTTGAATTGTACATCTTAAATGAATTCTCTTAGAGAGTAGAGACTTTTTGTTCTGCTTTTTATTCAATAAACTAAAACTTTCTTTATTGTAAAGACATTTGATATTACTTTAAATTACTTAAGAGATAATTTCCTTGAATGTTTTATACTTAGTGTTAATAATGTATTTATACTTAACATTGCTTAAAAGATTTTCTAAAATATTATTCAACTACAAGTGATAGAAAACTTAGAATTAGTTGATTTTATTTCTAGGAAAAATAGTACTAATTTTTTCTTTGACCAATGTCAGTTTCTGTCAGTTTTTCTGTATGGGACACCCAAATAAAAATCAGGTTACATTATATTTGAACTTTTAAATTATTATATATTAAGGAAAAATGACCACAAATATAAAGAATTGTTTCATCCCCATCTAAATTTTATTTTTGTTTGATTCAATGATTCTTCTGTAAATTTAAGAAATCATAACACTATTTTGAGTGGTGTTTATCTACCTACTGTTTTATTAATTTATTTTTTAACAAAGCGATAGCAGTAACATGTTCAGTACATTCATAAGAGCAGGGATAGCATTGACTAATTATCATTTTTCTCTTTCTTAATATCTTAGAAATTAAAAATAAATATGTTTTCGTGGGGTTCCATAAGAGTCCACTAATGTATATGATTATTAGAACAAACTCTCTGAGAGACATTCCTTCCTTGAGGTTCTCTTACAATTATTATAATTGCTTTCCCTAAACTTATACAAACATCTTTCTTGAGAGGAAACTAACTTTTCCAACAGTTCCCAATAAAACTGGACACACAAACTGAAGAAAAACTTTACTGTGTAACATGAGGACTGTCTTGTTGGGGTTTCTGTCCGGCCTGGTACCCCACAGCTGGCAAGTCCCAAAGAAAATCACACGAAGTCTACATTATGTTATAAACTGATTGGCCCATTAGCTCAGGCTTATTGTTAACTCTTACAGCTTATATTAACCCATTATTCTCATCTATGTTAGCCATATGGCTTGATACCTTTTTCAGCTGTCAGCTCACATGTTGCTTCTTTGGTGGTCTGGACAGAATGGAGAGGGAGCTTCCTGCTTCCTAGAATACTACTATTCTCTTTGCTCCAGCTCTACTTCCTGTCTGGTTTTCCCACCTATACTTCCTGCCTGGCCAATCAGCATTTATTTAAAATATGATTGACAGATTACAGACAAGTCTCCTGCACCATTACTGAAGTGCTAAACAAAAAGTAAAGGAAGCAGTAAAGAATATTCTTTCTTTTCTTCCCTTAGAGAATTATTGAAAAGAGAAAGAAAATATTATGAAACATTTATAAATAAAAATCTAAGAATTGTAAAGGGGCAAAAAAGGACAGACTAAATATACTAAAGTAGAATTAAGTATAACAAAATAATTATTAACAATTAGACAGCTTTTAATATTTAATGAATATTTGCTCATTCTTATTAATATATTTCAAAATGAGGCCAATATAGATTGCAAATATTTTATATACAATATTAATGTGTATCACTTTATATTTTATTGCTTAAAAAGCTTTACTGTTCTTTTTTCTCAGTAAATACACTGTAATGAATCAGTATATAAATATGATTGCATATTTTTATCAACATTATATATAATATTCATATTTTTATATTAAAATGTTGTAATTTTCTTTTTCAGTGGAAGAGTGATTCTGTGTACATAATTTTAAAATAATGCATATATCTAAAAAAATGAGATTTATTAAATGCTTTCAGATCTTTGATGAAACTGTGCTATGGATTTGTACATATCTGAGCAGCATTTTATTCTATCATGCTACTGCATTTTACATTAGCAGAGTATAATAAAAGTACAATATCTTTTTGATGTTTAAGATATATAGAGCTTATTTTGAGAAAATAAGAATTAATGACAAAACCAGAGATGCCTAGGCTTTTGAAATAACCAACGAAGGTAAAATTATTTGTAAGACATATAAAAATTAGATTATGATAGTTAACTTTTAATGAATTAATATGTAATATTTGTCTATGACATAAAAATATTTAGTAAATCTTAACTATATGTTTCACAAACTAGAATTACAAAGAGAAAGTAATGAATTCACTGAATAATTAAATGTTTTTCTCAATGAGATCTGATCCTGATATATTTTTAAAGTTCAAAGTTAGTTAAGCAAAATCGTAAAAGTGTAAGTTGATTGTTCTCTCATATTGAGTAATGCATGCATACAATTTGAGCTAAGGCTCTATTCTCTATGCATCATTTTATTTCTTATTGTGCCCATTTGTTGTCATATTCTGTTGATTTATGATTTATCTCAGGCTGATACAACAAACTTCTGTTGACTGAGTAGTAAAAATAGTAGAAATGTGTATCTCAAGGTTCTGAAGCCTAAAATTCTGAAAGAACGGTTCAGCAGTACTGAATTTTTACAATTACACTCTTTGGCATAAGAAGCTAATCCTAGAAAAGTCTTACAATGGTAGAAATGAAACAAATGCACTTATGATGCATTCTTATATGTGGGGGCTAATTTTCCTGTCAAAGGTTCTGGTTTTATGACTTAAAAATATACAAAATGTTCTGTTTTCTTGATGTTGTCATGAGATTTCATTGTATGAATTAATGAGGACTCATTCATTACACACAATTTTTTTCAACTCATTTGCATGCAAATTGTATTGGACACAATATGCTACAGTAATGACCTGCTATTCAAGATGTGCCAACTGGTGCAACAGTTGCAAGAGTGTTTATGGAGAAAACCTGCTGCTCTATTAATTGGCCTTGAGGCCTGATGCACAGGAGGAAATTCACATTTGGCTCTATATGCGTGTTGAAATTCATCACAAGGAAGGCATGGACCCTAAGAGAGAACATATTGACTTCCTTTTGCTTAATGGTCAAGTCTTCAAACTCCCTTCTAAGCATTTATATGTGTTTTGTTAGGGTTTTATTGCTCTGAAGAGACTCCATGACCACAATAACTCTTATAAAGGAAAACATTTAATTGGGGCTGGCTGGCAGTTCAAAGGTCTAGTTTATTATAACCATGGTAGGAAGCATGGTGGCAGGCAGGCAGACATAGTGCATGAGAAGGAACTGAGAGTTTTGTGACTTGAAATAAAGGTCGCAGGAAGATACTGAGATACACACTACTCCTAGATGAAGTTTCAAAGTCCTTGAAACTCATCTCCAGTGACAAACTTCCTTCAACAAAGTCACAATTAATTCAGCAAGGCCACTCCTCATAATAGTGCTACTCCCTTTGAACGTATGTGGGCCATTTTCATTCAAACCACAACAGTATTTACTTTCACATATTTGTAATTCTTTTATTATTGGTTAGAGAAACATTTATTGTAGTATGGTTTTGTCAATGCAAACACTGTTTTCAAGTTACTGAGGGATTCAGCCATAGATGGAACAGCTATCAATACCTATCCAAAGTCTCAAGAAACATTATATAATTAGGGACAAATTTAAATATAATATAAGTGGCAAGGACTGTTGTGGATTTTTATGAGAAGGTTGAATGCTGTGAGGTTGTAAAAGCCTGACTTCTGGATATGACATAACTGTCAGACATTTAAACTCACAGCACCTCTGGAAGCAACACAAAAACTCCACAAAATCAAGAAAAACTTACAATGTGGAGCAATGAGGAGTTCTGAATGGATGTCCTACTGGAATCTAGAGCGCCAGAAGCAGCTGATGGCTACTGGGGGAGGGGCACGATCCTTTAGGGAACTGAGTAGCTACAAGTAAGTTTGGGCGAGCACACAAGCAAGCACATATTCACACCAGTAATTGGACTTAATGGTTTATAAAGCAGAAGGATGTGAAACTTGGAGGGATAATAGAAACTCATTTTGACAGAAGAAAAAAAAATTGAGTGAATGTTAAAGATGATGATATCAAGATTCATTATATACATTTAAGAAAATTCCAAGATAATAAATAAATAAATAAATAAATAAATAAATAAATAAATAAATAAATAAACAGAAGTTGTTTTGTTTGGGAAAATGGAAAACTATGAAATGAAGAAATGTTCTAAGCATCAGTATGTTCTTAGAAAGGATACCATTGTTGATGTTATTTGTATCAGAACTGCAATTTCATGGTAAGCTAAAAGCTTGAAAGTTTACAGTTAATATGTTTATCATATTATCATTATATATAACATTAAAAGTAATTGCATAAAATCAATATGTGTATTCAGGTGGAATATTTCTGTGTGTAAAGATGTGTTTTATTTGATTATGCTCCATTTGTTTGATCATGTAAAGATGTGTTGCTCATTTACACTTCCTGCCTAAGACACCTGATCAGTATAATAAAAAGCTGAGTGGCCATTAGTTAGGCAGAGGAGGAATAAGTGGGGCTGGTAGAAAGAAATAAAAGGGGAACCAGACAACACGGGACCAGACAGACAAAGAAGGGCAACACAGAATAACAGGATAGATAGTATGTACATGAGATAAACAAAACTCGAGGAAACACATAAATTAATAAAAATGGATTAATTTCATTTAGTGGGAAATAAAAAAATCTAGCTAGAAGCAAGCAAACCTAAGACCAGTCATTCATAATTAGTAAAAAGTCTCCATGGCATGATTTGTGGACTGGTGGCCCAGGAAAGTCTGTTACATATGATATTCTATATTTCCATTGGAAAACACCAATTCATCTCTCATAACTTCCACTAAATATTTTAGGATGTATACTGACATTAGTAGTAGCAGTGAAAAGGAGCTGAGACTGTGTAGCATGAGGGTCGGCTTGTTGGGGCATCTGTTCCCACCCAACACTGCAACAAGTCGGCAAACCCCAAAGATAATCACACACAGGACTCCATAAAATTATGAAATGATTGGCCCATTAGGTCAGGTTTCTTATTAGTCCTTGTAACTTATATTAATCCATTATCATTATCTATGTTAGCCACACGGCTCAGTACCTTTCTCGGTGTGACAGCACACATGTTGCCTCTTCAGTGGTCTGGGCAGGAATGGCGGAGGGAGCTTCCTGCTTCCCAGAATATTCCTGTTCTCATCGCTCCACTTCTAATTCCTGTCTGGTTTTCCCACGTATACTTCCTGCCTGGCCAATCAGCGTTTTATTAAAATACATGATTGACAGAATACAGACAATTCTCCCACACTATTTCCCTATTTTTTTTTAAACAAAGGAAAATACCCATAGTCCATTTGTTGGAAATCTGGGCGTAGTATTTCAGGCTACTTCCGGCTGGTTGGGGGCGCTGATAATCTTATGGGGACCTAAAGAAAATTTAGAGTTATAATCAAGTTCTGACTGAAGTATCCTGTGAGACCTGATCATCTAAGGCAGCAGTCTTGAACCTGTTGTGGATGAAGAACTCTGTCATCTGTGCCATCTGTTCCTATCGGAGATTTCTCAGGTGGTCTTCCTTTATTGAACCTGATTTTTCTTAACTCAGAATGAATCCACAGCCTCTCATTTTCTGTGGAAACAAAAGCAAAATCTCTTCTCCAATGTAGCATACCTTTTGACTTCAGTTTTGAAGCCAAGGTATTTTCAAAATACCTATCTTGGGTTAGTTCAGCAGCATTTATAAGCAAATATCTTTTAGCAGCTGTTGCTCCTTCCTCAGCATTCAAATGATTTAAAGAGAGCATAATAGCATACAGTATCAAGATTCTCTGTGTATTTTTCATCTTTACGCGGCTTTATTTCAACCTCTATTTCTTTTATTTTTACTTTTAACTTTTGGCTTTTTGAGACAGGTTCTTTGTATATATCTTTGTCCTGTCTCTGTAGATCAGGCTGTCCTTGAACTCACAGAGATCCCTCTGTCTCTGCTTCCCCAGTGCTGGGCTCAAAAGTGTATGGTACCATACCTTGAGCTCACAGAGATCTGTCTGTCTCTGTCTCCCAGGCATTGGGATTAAAGGTGTGTGCTACCACACTTTGGAGTCACAGAGGTCAATCTACCTCTGTCTCCCAGGCATTGGGATTAAAGGTGTGTATCACCACACCCTACTTCTCTCTTTCTTTTCCATTTTAATGACCTTAACCTTTAGCCTGCATATATTTTTAACACACTGTAAACCAGTTAGAGGTTTTCTTCAACTTTGAATCTTTCTTTTACTATATATCTCTCTTTTTCAGACTACAGGAGTCTTTAAGGAGAGGATGAAAGCCGTGGCTTTGACGGTTGAATCCAGCCCATTTCTTAGCTTTCTAGCCTCATGGCAGAGGTACCGCCAGAACCATTTTTATTGCTACAAGTCTATGGCATTGCAAGGTCCTTATCAGCAAGCAAGGTGCAGCATTCTGCTCACAGACCACACTCAGCCAGATTGCCTGCCTGAAAGAGTCATAGTTTGCCCTGCCTGGACAGCCCAGAAAGCCTGCATTTTAAAATAGCACAGCTTTTTTCCTTCTACGGCTGAAAACTGAAAAGCATGCATTCAGCTTTTCATCAACACCGTTTAAGTGTTTCGTGACAGGACCTCTTAAAAGAGCTGCAGGGTTTTGCAGCTAAAGCTGAGTCAGGAAGCCTCTCTTAGATGAGAGTGCCTGCTTGCCTCTAGCAAGCAAAGCAGACCAGAGAAATTGTTGCTACAGGCTTTCTGTGAACTCAGTTATCCACGTCTGGGTGCCATATGTAACATGAGGGGCTGGTTTGTTGGGGTTTCTGTTCCTCCCAGTACCCCACAGCTGGCAGGCAACAAAGAAAATCACACACAGGACTCCATAAGATTATAAAATGATTAGCCCATTAGGTCATACTTCTTATTAGTCCTTGCAACTTATATTATATTAATCCATTATCATTATCTATGTTAGCCACACGGCTCAGTACCTTTCTCAGTGTGACAGCTCACATGTTGCCTCTTTGGTGATCTGGGCAGGAATGGCTTCCTGCTTCCCAGAGTATTCCTGTTCTCATCGCTCCGCCTCTACTTCCTGTCTGGTTGACCCACCTATACTTCCTGCCTGGACAATCATCGTTTTATTAAAATACCTGATTGACAGAATACAGACAATTCTCCCACACCAAGACTGATAACAAATTCCTCAAAACTAATCACCTATAATTCTTTTTTTGGGGGGTTTGGCTTTTCGAGACAGGGTTTTGCTGTAGTTTTAGAGCCTGTCCTGGAGTTAGCTCTTGTAGACCAGGTTGGCCTCGAACTCACAGAGATCCTCCTGCCTCTGCCTTCTGAGTGCTAGGATTAAAGGCATGCACCA
The DNA here is from genome assembly GCF_982192425.1 of Myodes glareolus. Lineage (NCBI taxonomy): Eukaryota > Metazoa > Chordata > Mammalia > Rodentia > Cricetidae > Myodes > Myodes glareolus. Next base: position 70,174,888 of record NC_142037.1, on the reverse strand, counting down.
CCACCACATGGTTTCACCTATAATTCTTAGTCGCAGCTCTAACTCTCCACCATTGGTCACTTTTTCTTGAACTAGTTGTCTAGTATACATGTTATAATTTTTAATCAAATTTTGTCATAAAAACAGAAAAAGAATTTAAGGATAAATTGCATTTATTACTCAAGAGACAATGTATCTTAGACATAAAGTATACATGAATTTTCAAGTTCTTCTATCAAAGAACATTAATCAACTTAAAACAAAACTATATGATTTTCTTTGTCAAAAAGTCCATGTCTATGTTGTCCTTGTAGTTGAATTGCTAACATTGAGAAAAAACTAAAATATCTGTAATTTGAATCTATATGCACACTAAATTGATAGTGTGCTACAGTTGCAAAGACACTTGAATAGTATCAATCATGGGTAAGAGACACATACATTTTCTGCATGTGCTAATGGAAGCAGTAGGTACAATAGCATTTCCTCAGTTTTCTTCCCAACAAGCCTGATGAAGACAAATGTTGGCAAAAGTAACAGTTTCCATTAAGGATGCAGAATCAATTTTAAGAAAAATAACATTTTTTTTGTACTGACGATTGAAGTTATCATTGCACATGCTAAAGGCAAGTCTTCCCGGTGGATACTCCTAGAGTTTGATATTTTAGGTAGGCAATAAAAAAGCTTGCACTAGGGAAAATCAGTCCCTTGTGAGAATAATAATGCAACAAATATACTTACAAAGGTTATTCAGAAAAGGAACTGCTGGTGTCTTATTGAAAAATATGAGAGAAACTGAAAGATCCATCAAACTTATTTTAGATACTGAGAGAATACATTATTTAGTGGGAAAGTTCTTGTATAGAAAATTTAATTTTCTGAATTTTATCCACATCACTACAAACAGTATGAAAAATAAAAGTTATCCTTCAATATCAAATTATTAGCCTTTTGATTGACTTTTTCCTCTTCCTTCTTCTTTCTCATTTCCACATGAAATATTGAATTCACACTAGCATAATTTTAAACAGAAATAGAATTTCTAAAATGTGTTAGGTAGAGTGGTATTTATATTTCCTGAGTGTTAAGATACAAATGTCAATTTTTCTCATTTTCAAATTTACTTTTGAAAGGTTTAATGCATTTTCAACTCAATTTTAATTATAAGCATATGTTTGTTTGTTTATATTCATTATAATTTGTAATACCCAGATATATTAGAAGATAATATGAAAATCCCTGGAACTGAAGGTGATTATGGTGGTATCTTTCATGTTGTTGCAAGTAACTGAATCTGGATTCTATGAAAGAGAAGTAAATTATTCAAACTGCTGAGATAACATTCTTTGTACTCAGACACACCTTTTTACATAATTTTACCCAGTGTGTGTTTATACGTGAGTACCGGCACCACTAAAAGTTTATATATATATAAACTGTATTTACCTGCATGTTTATTTAATTTTTGCTCATTCATGTTTAGGAGATGGAAGCAAGTATAACTCAGCATGTGTAAAAATCACAAGAATACACCTAATTTCTATGAGGTGGTAGTCTCCTTCTATGTTTCATTAGAATATACCTCAGGTTATCAAAGTTAGTGGTAGGAACTGCTGCACGCAGTCATATTAACAGACCTCTAATCAAGGAATTTAAAGTAAATATATCTCTCACCCTTCCCCTTCTCCTTCCCTTTCATAACCTACCAAACAAACTATACCCAAACTTTCTCTGCATGGTGTGCCTATCCTTCGCTCATACAACATAGCTCCTTGTGGGACCTGCTTCACCATTTACCCACCGAGATCTCTCACCCATCACCTCCCATCTGCCAGAGATGCACAGAGGCTTCAGATGGTGGGAATGGCCACCCCATGGTCTCCCACCCACTGCTTCCTTAAATCACCCACAGTGGCGCACTGTGCTCTACAGCTCTCCGTCTGAGACCTGAACTCCTCACTGCCTGCTGATGCCCCTCAGGGAACTGCATTGCTGTTTTTATCTAAATCATTACATTGGTGCCCTGACACCGTTTATATAAAACAGGTGAGAGACAGATAAGTAGGTCATGCAGAGGCTGTGGCTATAGTTTATTTAGGGGGTTATGAAAGAGAAAGGAAAGGGAGAGGGAGAGGGAGAGAGGTGGGGGAGAAACAAAGAGAGGAAGAGAGAGAGAGAGAGAGAGAGAGAGAGAGAGAGAGAGAGAGAGAGAGAGAGAAAGTGGGTATAGGAGAAGAGGTAGCAGCAAACTCTTCAAAAGAGGAAAAGAGAGAAATAAACTGTTCAGGTGGGAGATCCCAGTGGAAGAGGGGAGTGGGTGGAGCTTGTATCTTAAAGGGATAGGACAGATCATTACAATAAAAACTTATGCCTGTCTGTTTTAAGGTGAGGGTAGATTTATTCTGTTTATGTTGAGATGTGACATGTTTATAGAATCATTAGAGTTAGATAGACAACTTTTACCAAGATAGACAAAATCCCCAACCAAGAGAAATCATTATAACTGTCTCAGGAAGAGTGACAATAAGAATGCTATGAGGACATTACTTTTGAAAGACTGTATATCCTTCACTGCCTCCCCATGACTTCCCTTCTGTTAGTTTACTATGATTAGTTTAATCAATTCCATTATACACACATACACACACAATAAAACAAATTAGAAGAAGTATAACAATACATGCTCTTTAAAATACCATAATTGATAATGTTAATTGAACTTGTATGCCAGTAATTTATAAATTACACAATAAATTATGTAAGAAGCAACAATACTATATTTGAGGGGAATGTGCATAAAACTCAAGTTCAAGTAGATCAAAGGCCTCAACATAAATTCATTAACACTGAACCTTATAAAAGAGAAATTTGAAAATAACCTTGAATACATTGGACCAGGAGACTACTTCCTGAATAGAACATCAGTAGCACAAACACTAAGATCAACAATTATAAATGGGACCTCTTGAAACTGGAAATGTTTTATAAGGCAAAGTATGTTGTCAATAAGACAAAATGGCAGCTAAAAAAATGAGAAAAGATCTTTACTAACCCCACATCTGACTGAGGGCTGATCTCCAAAATATTTAGAGTTCAAGAAAGTAGACAACAAATTATGAAATAATTCAATTAAAAACTGGGGTATATATCTAAAGAGGAAATTCTTAACAGAACAATCTCAGATTGCTAAGACATGTTTTAAAATCATTCAAAGTTTTTAACCATTAGGAAAAATTCAATCGAAACTATTCTGAAATATCATGCTTCTCAGAATGCCTAAGATCAAAAACACTAATGACATTTATTTTGAAGATTTGGAGTAAGGGGAACACTTTTCCACTGCTGTTGGGACTGCAAATTTGTACATCCACTTTGGGAATCAATGTGGCAGTTATTCAACCACAGTTATACCAATCTTGGGCACATATCCAAAGGATGCTCAAATATACTACAAGGACACTTGTTCAACTATATTTATAGCAGCATTATTTGTAAGAGCCAGAATTTGAAAATCACCTAGATGCCCCTCCACAGAAGAATGGATACAGAAAACATAGGGCTTATTTTGTTTGCTTTATCTGCCCTTTAGGTCAATATTATGGTTCGTAGTTTCTTTTTTCTGGGATTTCAGTGTGTGAATATGTGTGTGACTGTAAATGTCTATGTGTTTCTTGAATAATTTTATTGGCTAATTTTCTTCTCTTTGTTTGCACTGTGGGAGTTTATTTTTTATTTCATCATCATTATTGTTGCTGTTTATTATTGTTTTCATTATTTTATTATTATCATCATCATTATTTAGATGCTCTTTTGTGTCTTAATGAGGAAAAAGAAAAAGGGGATCTAAACTAGAGTGGGCGGGGAAGTTATAAATATCTAGGTGCAGTTGGCAGAGGGGAAACTATAGTCAGAATATATTGTCTTAAAATCTATTTTAAATATGAGAGTATACACTGGATACTTATAAGGAAGCCAAGCAGGAAAAAATCTATTGCATTATAGGCAAATTTCTGTTCTTAAGCCAACATGGGTTATGACTAAAATGTTTTGACTTTCATTTAAAGTGATTTAAAATGCAGGTGTATACATATATTTTAACATAAATGATTTAATATTTAAGGAAATATAATGAGACCATGAGTGTTGTCAAAAACTTTCTAGACTAAATGTATGTCTTCAGCTATCTGGAGAAAAAAACCTGAAATACTTTAATCAGTTACAAGCAGAAAATAAACATTAAGACCTAATGATAAATGTCATCCTCAAACCGTGATGTTGGCTGAAAATTGCTCAGTCATGACTCTCCTTACTTTTATTTTTTTGTTCCCATGTGATCTCTTTTTATTTTTGCTAGTAAGATCAGCTGTTGAATGAAATTTCACATAATACTTTACATAAGGAATTTCTAGACTTTTGCTAATGAGAATTGTGTCTTGATGTTTCAATGAGAATCTCAGAAACTGTAAACAAAAAAAAAAGAATTTTTGCATTGGTGTTCAATGAGCAAAAATTTTGAATACAATGTTAAACATTAGCATTTTGTTGTAAGATAATGGAAGAGAAGTGATTAAACTAAAGAGTATTTCAGTTGCAATAGATATAGTTGAATCATCATAAACAATCCAAATACATTCAAACTCAACTTAATCACCTAAGAAATACATGTGTTGATCTTGTAAGCACATGTATTTGAGATTATGGAAATGCATATATCTGATTCTCAATCATCTAAAAGTAATGTCCATCTAGAAAACATTATTTTATATAGTATGAAAGATTAATCTATTAAAGCTTGTTTTGTCTTCCACAAAGACTTTCAAAACTAAGTCATTTGTTGGAAATTTATTATATTTCTTAAGTGAATAAAATAAGTTTCTTTCTCACAAGCAACATAATAGATATTTTTTGATATAAACAAGATTCTTCAGTTCCTGCTTTCTGTAAAAATATTAAACGATGGAGATTTTAGAAGTTAACAAATTAATGATTGAATTAATACATCAATGTAAGTGAAAGGATTGTCACTATTACATTTCTGTAAAGCTTTTTAAATATATGCATATGAGAAACACTACTTTATTTTGAGAAATGATTGAGCTGATAATCTTGATTAAATTTTTACTTATTCTTCTGTACATTATTGGAGTGAAAGAAAATAATACATATTGCAGAAAAATTGTCTGAACAGTCAGTCCATTGTGCCAAAAGAGAAACCTTGAATCAAAGGGTGGAGACAGATACTAGCTGATCTAGATCAAACAGAAAATTCTTGGAGGATTTAGGAGGCTGCTAGAGGGATAGTAAGTGAGGAGTGGGAATTCTCTATGGTTTTCTTCCGGTAGAGTTTTCAGAAAGCGTGGATAGAGTATATAGGCTGTGAGAATTCAGCAGTCCCTTCAATACTCTAATGTCTCTCAGCATCTCCTGATCATTCATCATCAGTCAAAATATTCAAGGTCAAGAAAGCAAGTTATAGGATCCAGACACTCTGTATTTTTCTTTTTATGTGTCTTATCCTTTTTACATTATTTCATGCTATCTTTAAACATTTTATTTTATTATTTATAAATTACTTTTTCTATGCCTGTCTATACCCATTTTCTTTTTCTTTTTAAGCCTGTGCACAATCTTTCACTATACTGTAACCTGCTTAGAGATTTGTTTCCCCCATATGGATCTGTCATTATGTAGCCCCTGAAGCATTCTCTGACTACCTGAGAGAAATCTTAAAGTGTTCTGTCAGCCTCACCTTTGTATGTTACCCATCACCAGCCTACCTGAGAGACTTCAACACTAGGAAGCTACATTTAGCTCCTTGCCTTGAAGTTTCCTTAAAGCCCCATGTTTAGATAGGTAAACCCCATGTTGGCCACCAGGAATTGCTGCCAGCTGTACTGATTTCATAATTTGTTCTAGTGATTGATAATTTCTGTCAGCCAATGATCTTTAAAAGGTGGAACCAGATTAGGGCATGACCTTTTGGGTACCTATTAAAAAATACTGGGAACCCCAAGGTTTTATCTCTCTGTGGTTCCTGTGCTTTACAGCTGAGATTGGACTTATTGCTCTCGTCTCGTGAGTTTGCCCCTTATAATAAAACATATTTAATTGATTTATCTTGGCATAGTCTTGGATTATTCAACTCACATAATTCAATATTTGGCCCCCAATGTGGGTTATTCGTCTACCCCGTGACTGCAGCCAGCCATCGACAGGCTCTGTGTTGTGCACTTTTTTTGGGTATTTGAATATCATGCCCACAAGATGGCCCTGAGTAGCTGCTCTACAACACCTTCTGGCCTCTGTAGCATCTGAGAGCTTCTAACGGTCCACATACACTTGTGCCACTGGCAGACAGAGTGGATGACTGCAGCAGTGAAGTTTATTGGTCCAGTTTTACCAGTGCTCTGCAGAAGCTAAGGCGGGGTGCAGGCTTCTTGTTGTCTCTGTCTGCACTGCTGTCTTTCTGTCCCTGCGCTGCTGCTGACCAGTCAGAGATCTCTATGTAGGACAAGGTCTGTGATTTTCACTGAATAAATGCTTTTAATTTGAGCATATTTTTCAATATCTAACGCGCTAAAATCAATTCAAACTCTTCAAACCAACCACGTGACTACAACTGTGACACCTAAAGGTCAGAAATGGTTATTGCACCTACTCCAACTCATCACAGATTAAGTTTATAATTTTAAAGTCAAGATGGCAAATAATTTAACAAAACATTAGTACAACAGCTTTTTTAGTTATACCATGGATAGTATTATGACTTAGATGATTTGCCTCCTACATCCCTATATCCAACTCTAGGGATTAGCTTTATCCTTCATATTTTCTTCTTAAAAACATGATTTAAAAATAGGGCAAAAATGAGACACTTTTAAAAATAAAACAGTTCTTACAGATAATGACCAACTAAAAGAAAAAAAAATAGCACACTGGAGAAGGATAAGACCAACTTGACAGACAAAACCCAGTTAATTACAGAGGGTGCTAAGACATTGTCTATAAAAACTTGTGCTATTAAATGTTTTAATCAAAATATTTTAAACAGTTATAATAAATTGATAGATAAAAAGTCTCTCAAAAAAGTAATATATACACTATAAAATTGCATCCAAGAATGAGATGTTATCTTTTTATTTATTTTTATTGCTTTATAAATAATAACATTCAAAATTTCCACTTCCTCCCCTCCTCCCAGTTCCCTCCTGCCCCCACCCTCCATCTCCCTCTCAAGCCCTAAGAGAGGGCAGAGTACCCTGCTCTGTGGGTAGGTCAAGGCCCTCCTCTCTTCATCCAGGCCTAGGAAGGTATGCATAAAAATGGACTAGGATTCCAAAGAGCCAGTACATGCAGTAAAGACAAATCCCAGTGCCACTATCATTGGCTTCGCAGTCAGCCTCCATTGTCAGCCACATTCAGAGAGTCCAGATTGGTCACATGCTCATTCAGTCCCAGTCCACCTAACTTTGGTGAGCTCCCATTAGATCATGCACACTGTCTCAGTGGGCGAACCAACCCATCACAGTCCTGACTTCCTTGCTCATATTCTTCCTCCTGCTCTTCAACTGGACCTTGGGAGCTCAGTCCAGTACTCCAATGTGGATCTCATTCTCTATCTCCATCCATCGCAGGACAAAGGTTCTATGGTGATATTCAAGATAGTCATCAGTGTGAATATGGGGCAAGGCCAGTTCAGGCACCCTCTCCTCTACTGCCCAAGGACTTAGTTGGGGACATCCCTGTGGACACCTGGGAAGCCCTCTAGAGCCAAGCCTCTTGCCAACCCTAAAATGGCTCCCTTAATTAAGAAGATATCTTCTTCCCTTCTCCCATATCTGCCTTTCCTCCATCTCTACCATCCCACTCCCCCAAGCTCTACACAATCCTCACCTTCTCCATTCTATCTCCCCCTCTCCCCTTTTCCCCACCATAGCCCCACCACCATGTTCCCAACGTTTGCCTAGTGATCTTGTCTGCTTCAAATTTCCAGGAGGATCTATATCTTTTTTTCTTTGGGTTTACCTTACTATTTAGCTTCTCTAGGATCTCGAAATATGTGCTCAATGTCCTTTGTTTACGGCTAGAATCCACTAATGAGTGAGTACATACCATATTTATATTTTTGGGCCTGGGTTATCTCACTCAGGATAGTGTTTTCCATTTCCATCCATTTGCATGCAAAATTCAAGATGTCATTGTTTTTTACCGCTAAAACTGAGAAGCTCTGTAAAGCAAGGACACTGTCATTAAGACAAAAAGGCAACATACTGATTGGGGGAAGATCTTTACCAACTCCACATCAGACAAAGATCTGATCCCCAAAATATATAAAGAACTCAAGAAACTAGATTTTAAAATGCTAATTAACCTAATTTAAAAAATGGGTCACTGAATTGAACAGAGAATTCTCAACAGAAGAAGTTCAAATGGCCAAAAGACACTTAAGGTCATGCTCAACCTCCTTAGTGATGAGGGAAATGCAAATCAAAACAACTTTGAGGTATTCTCCTCTTTAAAAGTAACAGTGATTTCGGTTTTGCGACTTTAGGTTCTAAGGAAACAGCTAACAGAAATTTTACATAACTGAAAAAATAATTTTATTGTCCATAGAGTTCTCAATGAAGCATGTGTTATTTTACTTTAATAATGATGTTGAAATATGAATAAGTCAAATTCATGCCAAAGAAACAGGACCCTTGGCCCCATTTCTAACATAAATAATATAGAAAATGTAGAATTTTGGCTTGGTATCTTGAACAAATTTAAAGTAGTAGTTTGTTTTCACTTTAAAGCAATGGATAAAATATTTTATGTATATTTTCTATTTCTGAATTACTTTAGATAGCCAATAACATTAAGCAACAATGGAGACTTGGGTCATTGTATAGTCCTTTCCATTCCTCTTTTTACAATGCACTACTTTAAAAGACTTATTTAAAGTTTTACTGAGCCTTGAGTTCATAATTACTGATAACCCAGGAGATGTTCCGTAGAAAAATGCATCAAGGTAACATGAGTCTATAAAACATTTTATATTTTGTGAACTTGAAATAGATGCGATTGAAACTTGTCATTTTACTAAAATTTGTGTGTAAATTAAAAATGTACGTTAGCAAGTGATGCGGGAGAATTGTCTGTATTCTGTCAATCATATTTTAATAAAATGCTGATTGGCCAGGCAGGCAGTATAGGCGGGAAAACCAGACAGGAAGTAGAGGTGATGCAATGAGAACAGGAGAATTCTGGAAAGCAGAGGTTCCTCTGCCATTACTGCGCAGACCACCGAAGAGGCTACATGTAAGCTGTCACACTGAAAAAGGTACTGAGCCATTATGGCTAACATAGATAATGATAATGGATTAATATAAGTTACAAGGACTAATAAGAAGCCTGACCTAATGGGCCAATCAGTTTATAATCTTATGAAGTCTTGTGCGTGATTTTCCTTGGGAGTTGCCGGTTGTGGGATACCAAGCAGGAACAGATACCCCAACAAGCCAGCCCCCTCATGTTACAAGCAAGTGTTCACAATCATTAGAAGATAGGAAAAGACAGGCACACATCTCAGTTACCTTACAACATTTTCCACTGAGGGTGAGCAAGGTAAACTCTGATACTTTAACTCAGTCCATGCTCACAACTGGACAGGGTATGGAGATAGTCTTGGGAAATACAGTGACACGATGTCTTTCCCCTCCAGGTCTAGTTAGAGAGAATCTCAGGCCCAAGTCTGTTAGCTATTGGGATGATAGGATCTCATAGAGACTTTTGGGTGTAGAGAGCTCAGCCCAGTGCTTGGCTGTGGATATCTACATCTTCTTCCTTCAGTTTCTGGATGAAGGTTCTATGATGACAATAAGGGTAGTCACCAATCTGATTACAGGAGAAGGCTAGTTCAGGCATTCTCTCCACTTGGTTTGTTTCTGAGGTTCCTAGCGGTGACACTAGCATCTGCTTTTGGCCTGTGAGCTGGTTTATTGAAGCTAATTCTGTATGGTGGGATGCCTCGCTCAGCCTTCATACAAAGGGGAAAGCTTGGTCCTGCCTCAACTTACTATGCCATGCTTTATTGACTACCATGGGAGGCCTTGTCCTTTCTGAGGAATGGATAGAGGGGTTAGAAAGGATGTTGGGGGAGTGAATGGGAGGGAGAGAAAAAAGAAAAAACTATGGCTAGTATGTGAAATAAAAATAATGATAATGGGAGTATAAAAGTCAAAGGCACTCCTCAATTCTCTTTTGAAATATATTTTTGATTTAAATAGACTTACACAGCTTTCCCATTTCTAATTTTTACTTAGTTTAAGATATGTCTTCATTTTTTTATTTTTCTCCCATATATTGAATCCTACCGGTTTCCCTTTCCTTCTCTTCTACCAGCAGTCCCCCTGGCCCAAAGACATTCCCTCTTCCCTAGATTCACTCCTCCTTTGTTTTCCTTCAGAAGAGAACAGGCCTTCCAGGGTTATCAACTGAACACTGCATAGCAATTTACAATATATTAGGCAAAACCCCTCATATCAAGGTTGGACAAGCCAACACATCAGGAAGAGAAGTGTCCTAAGAACAGGCAAAATAGTCAGAGACACACTCTTATTGTTAGGATTCCCACAAGAACACCCAGTTACACAACCATAGCTTATTTGCTGAGGACAGAGCTCAGATCAATAAAGGCTCTGATTGTCTCTCAGGTTTTTTTGATCCTCTATAAGCACTGCTTATTTGAATGTGGGGGCCATGTTCCTGTTGTGTCCTTGAACCATCTGACTCCTACAGTTCTTCCTTCCCTTCTTCAGGGTCATTCCCTGAGTTTAGTTATGATCAAATAGTCCCTTAATTTTGATTTTCTTTTGTTCCATACCAGGTGGCTCTTTTGATGTGACAGAGGAACTTGGGTTTAGAGAAGGAGCAAGCTATGCTTCAATTCCAAAGCCAGATTTAATTTTTCCCCCACTGATACAAAAGCCCTTCTCTAATAGCACCATGGAGGTTTAAATACCCTGCAGTCAATGGCCAACAGGTGAAAATCCCATCCTCTGATTCTCTAGGTAAGGCACAGCTTTTAGTAACTTCCATTAGAAGGCTCTAGCAGGGAAGAGCAGCTGAAGGCCAGGATTCCAATTGGTCCTCAATTCGCTTAACTAGCAGAAAATATGATCAAAGTATACTTTTGATAAAGAACTGTTTCTAAAATATACAGAAAGCTAATGGCCAGCATTCCAAATTAATATCATCTATGGAAATATTGGCAGATATTTCACTAGAGAAATGATGTGGCATTACTAAACTTGTGGCAACTCATTCATTGTCATTAAACATGATCACCTGTATAATTCACAAATAAACTGCTAAGTGATTATTATCAAATCCTTAAGAGAGTTAATATTTTAAAATATACATTAATAGTAGTAGTAGTAGTATTTGGTAGCAATCAGTAATAGGAACAAATTTCCTGTTCAATTTGAATTAGATGATAACCTGGATATTAATCATACAAGGAACTAATATCAAGAACTCTAAATGAAAGCTATTGGCATATGCAAATCTCAGGGATTTTACATACACACATACTATGTATGTATGTTTTTTGAAAGAGTTTCTCAGAATAATTTTGGTGCCTGTCCTGAAACTAGCTCTTTTTGACTAAACTCACCTTAAACTTAAAGAGATCCACCTGCCTCTGCCTCCCAAGTTCTGGGATTAAAGGCCTGCACCACCACCGCCTGGCTATTTCTCTTAAGATAGTAAACAGTGCGGGCTGTGGTACCACATGTGTTTAATCCCAGGGCTGGGGAGCCTAGGCACACTGATATTTATGAGTTCTAGGCCATCCTGGTTCTAGGACAGAGTTAGTTCCAGGACAACCAGAAAACCTTGTCTTGAAAAACCAAATAGAGAATAAACAGTGTCATAATAAATGAAAAAGTGATGTTTTGAATGAATAATTAAAAAGCTGAGGAGTTCATATAAGTTCAAAAATTAGTAAACAAAATTAGTGCTACGGCTAAACTAAATTTACTCTCTGGGTCACAGTGAGTAAATACTAGTGTATGGATGATAAATGATTAGAAACAAGAAATAGAAACCATCTAGAAAACAGGAAAACACCATTTGTCTAAAGGCTGATGCTGTGTTGTCTGAGTGAAAGATAATAACTACAATGCTTCAGTATTACTAAGTCTTTGTTTTAAAACTTTTAAAATGTTTAAATTATTTCAGTGTATTGTGCATGCATGTGTGTGTCTGTGTCTCTTTGTCTGTATATGTGCTGTTTGTGTTTCCCTGTCTCTGTGGATGCTTGCTTTGTTACCGAGTATATGATCAATTTTCGAGAAGGTTCCATGAAATGCTGAGAAGAAGGTATATTCTTTTCTGTTTGGGTGGAATGTTCTATAGATTTTGGTTAAATCCAATAAATGTTATATTTCCTGGACAGGCTTCATACTTTAAAATCCTAAAATAGGACATTAGAACAGTACACTGGGCAGAAGATCCAAACTTTGCAAAAGACAATGATATTACCAACCAGGGACAAAAGGTATAAAGACAAAATTTAGTCTCATCAGTATGTATATAACTCTGAAGAGTTGTTTACAATTATTTAATATCCTCAGGCCTTCGATGGGGTTAAAGATTAGATAGACATAGTTACTTTCCTTTTATGATTCAGCCAGGCCATTTCCAATACAAGACTTAGATTTTTAAAATAAAATCTTAAAATATTTTCTTCAGGTTCACCTTCTTATTTAGCTTCTCTAGGATCACGAATAATAAGCTCAAAGACCTTTAATTATGTCTAGAATCCACTTATGAGTGAATACATACCATATTCCTCTTTTTGGGTCTGGCTTACCTTACTCAGTAAAGCGTTTTCTATGTCCATCCATTTGCATGCAAAATTCAAGATGTCATTGTTTTTTACCGCTGAGTAAAACTCTAATGTATATATGTTCCATACCTTCTTTAACCATTCTTTTATTGAGGGGCACCTAGGTTGTTTCCAGGTTCTGGCTATTACAAATAGTGCTGCTATGAACATAGTTGAACAAATGCTTTTGTGGTATGATAGGGCATCTCTTGGGTATATTCCCAAGAGTGGAATTGCTGGGTCTTGAGGGAGGTTGACTCCCCGTTTCCTGAGAAACTGCCACACTGATTTCCACAGTGACTGCACAAGTTTGCATTCCCACCAACAATGGATGAGAATTCCCCTCTCTCCACATCCTCTCCAGCATAGGCTATCATTGGTGTTTTTGACTTTAGCTAATCTGACCAGTGTAAAATGGTATCTCATAGTTGTTTTGATTTGCATTTCCCTGATCGCTAAGGATGTTGAGCATGACCTTAAGTGTCTTTTGGCCATTCGGAGTTCTTCTGTTGAGAATTCTCTGTTCAGATCAGCACCAATGTAGTTATCCTCCTGGAGATTGGAAATAGACAAGAGTCCCAGAACCTTCATCTGGCGATGGATGGAGATAGAGACAGAGACCCACATTGGAAAACTGGACTTAACTCCCTAGGTCCAAACGAGAAGCAGAAGGAAAGAGAACTTGAGCAAAGAAGGCAAGACCAGAGGGAACCTTCATCCGATGATGGATGGCGATACAGACGGAGACCCACATTGGAGCACCGGACTGAGCCCCCCCACCTCGCCAAGGTCCAAATGAGGAGCAGAAGGAGGAAGAACATGAAAAAGGAAATCAGGACCGCGAGGGCTGCAATCACCCACTGATACAAGGGGACTGATCTAATGAGAGTTCACCAAGACCAGTTGGACTGGGACTGAGCGAGCACGTGATCCAACCAGATTCTCTGAATGTGGCAGGCCCAGAGTCTTTCTGAAAAGCCATTGACAATGACACTGGGACTTGTTTCCTCTGCATATACTGGATTTTTTGGGATCCAGTCTGTTTGGATACTCACCTTCCTGGACCTGGAGGGAGGGGGGAGGAACTTGAACTTCCCACAGGGCAGGAAACCCTTACTGCTCTTAGGGATGGAGAGGGAGGAGGAGAGGGAGTGGAGGGAGTGGGAGGGTGTTGGGAGGGGGGCAGAAATGGAAACTTTTATAATTTAATAAACTTTGAAAAAAAATCTTAAAATGTTTATAATATGTTCCTTGCTTAATATTGCTTATGTTGGTTGTAATTGTATACTTAATATATGTCCGTATTTATATAGTTTTGTATTAGGTTTGAAAATCTCTTATTTAGACAAAAGGGGGAGGTGATGGGGAATCTCTATCTGCCAGTGATCTTTAAGACGTGGGACCACATTAGGGTGTGACTTTTTGAGTACCCAGAAACAATACCGGGTAGCCCAAGGATTGCTCTCTCTATGTTTGCTGTGCTTCAAAGCTGAGGCTGGACTTATGGTCCTGTCTCTTGAGTTTGCTGATTATAATAAAACATTTAATTGGTTTATCCTGGCGTAGCCTGGGATTCTATGACTTACGTCATTCAATATTCTAGTGTAATAAAAGCTTGACATCCTGAACTTAAGATAAAACCTGAAAAAATCCAAAAGGATGATGGGCTTTGAAGAACCTCCATATGGAGTCTACTTTATCTGTAGCAAAAACTAGTCATTTGGTAAAGAAATTAACCTGGCCTTGACTGCTGAGAGTATGCTGTTCAAACTGGAGAAGCAGAATACAAAAGAAACCGACAGTTGAAATTTGACAAAACAGGGTACAATAGTCCTTCAAAAGTTCTGCTTCACGGAAAAGTCTATCAGATATTCTAGGCCTGGAGGTCAAAGATGGATGTCCCAAAGTTACAGAGAAAACTTTGGTGATTTTCCAGGCAGCCAACGCATTCTGTTATTTCTTATAGTTTTGAAAGTTTTTGCTTCAGTATTTCCTGTTTCCTCAAGCAATGTATCCTTCTTGGGTCTTTGATGGAACTTAAAACTACATAGTTATAGGTATTGTTCCCTTAATCATGATAGAAAGTATATTAGGTTACTAAAAAACATTGCACTCATCAAGAGAAAAGAAATAATTGGGTATTTTCTCTGAATTTGCCAAATACAAAAGGACTGGACTTTGTTAATGTAATTCTTCACTGATTTTTCTTTTGTTTCTAATTTTATTACATTAGAGTTGAAATCTATACTTTTTATTACACAAAACTGGGGGAATGTTGCAGAACATGCCTTACACTATGTGAAGATGTATCACCGTACCGGTTTCAGAAAAGAGATGAATGGCCAAGAGTTTAGATCGGACTTCTGGGAACAAATAGGTCTCAGGGAAGAAGAAAGGTAGAGTCACCAGTCAGATACTGAATATACAGAATTCAGAGTACAGAGGAAAGATAAAAAAGCCACATAAAAGAACATAGATTAAAATATATGAGCTAATTTCAGTTATAAGAACTGGTTAGGGAAAAGCCTAAGATCTGACTGAGCTTTCTAAGTAATAATAAAGCTCCATTTTGTTTTTTGTGAGCTAGAAGCCCAAAGAAGAATTGTTCTACGAATAGAGTTTCATTCTAATGAACAAATTCAACAATACTTGCTTTCTTATTTTCAGCAAGAATTCATAGCCCTGATAATATAATGCTTGAGGAAAAAATAAATAATCTATTAGAAAATAAAATAAAAGTTACTCATTAAACACAAGGTATTCCTGTAATTTAACAGCAATCACATTTCTGAAAAATAATTTTCAGAACTGGTTAAAGGCAAGCTAGTGGTATACAAGTCAATTAACTTCATTGTAGGTATAGAGTTGCCCAAAAGTAAACATCATTTTTGTGATTTCTGTACTGATAATGGCTTTAATTTAGCAATGCTGTATTAATGAAGGAGAACTAACATCCCTAAAGAAAATCATAAACGCTGTGTTGATTTATCTAATCAAATTAACAACCCCACCCCCACAAAAAAGACAGCTGAAGATCATTGAGGAACATTATTTCCCATTCCAATAAACCTAATTCTGAAGCATTTGATGGTACTTCACTTATTCATATTAGTCACTAATAGAAATGTTTTTTTTGGTGCAAACATGCTTGAGGAATCTATTAGAGCTATCCAAAAATAAAATTCTAACTTGTTCCTCCCTGTATTAAGTAGGTACATCAAAATAAAATCAAGACTCCTATTCAAATAATATAAAATAAATGTTTATATTTAATATGCTTTATATACCAAGAGTGCTTGGCTTTGTAAAATTTGAGTTAAATAAAATGTTAAAATTTTCAAATTGTATAAGCAGAGTGTTTTTTAATGAATTAGAATTTGCTGTTTTTCAATGAATACTAGAGATAATAAAATGAAAAAAATATTTAGAAACAAAAAATAATTAAAATTATTAACATTTCTTTATTATCTGTCTCTTAAAGAAACTAGACATTATCAAAAAATTATTCACTTTCATAGCTTTATGTAGAATAAATATCACAGTTTTATTTGATGTTAAAATTATTAATGCAATAAAAACAGTACTGTAAACAGATTTTTTCAAGCTCTTATTTAAAAGCTTAAGAACATACCCAAAATATAAAAAGAAGATATATTTCAGTTACACCTAGCTAACAATATTTACCAAACTTAAGCAAAGTGTGCTTCCCCAAAAGTTCTACAAAGAGGCATCTTTTTAAATGACATAATTTATCTAACAACCTATATAGGAAAAGATTAGATATTCATTCCATAATAGAATGGATATTTTTCCTAAGACTAAACCATTGCAAAAAATCATATCCAAAAATTCTTTTACTTAGAACTCAATATTTCTCAGTTTCTAAAGGTACCATTTATCAATTGTTTCTCTCAGTGTCTGTGCTGCTTGGGTCTTATTTAGGAAGTAGTCTCCTATTCAAATGCATTTGGTTGTACTTACCATTTTCTCTTCTGTAAGGTTCAGTGTGGCTGGCTTAATGTTGAGATCTTTGATCCATTTGGACTTGAGTTCCAGTGATAGATGTGGGTCTATTTTCAAGTTGATATCCAGTTGTGCCAGCACCATTTGTTAAATATGCTTTCTATTTTTTAGTTGATATTTTTTGCTTCTTTATCCAAAACCAGGTGCTTGAAAGAGTGTGGATTAATATCTAGGTCCTCTATTCAGTTCCATTGGTCCTCCTGTCTGTTCTTATGCCAATACCAGGCTGTTTTCAGTACTGTAGCTCTGTAGTAGTGCTTGAAGTCAGGGATTGTGATGCCTCTAGAAGTTCTTTTATTGTACAAGATTGTTTTGGCTAGCCTGGGTTTTTTGCTTTTCCATATGAAGTTGAGTAATGTTCTTTTGAGTTCTGTGAAGATTTGTGCTGTGATTTTGATGGCTGTTGCATTGAATTTGTAGACTGCTTTTACTAAGATTACCATTTTTACTATGTTAATTCTGCCTACACAAGTGCATAGAAGATCTCTCCACTTTCGGGTGTCTTCTTCAAGTTCTTTCTCCAAGATTTAAAATTCTTGTCACATAAGTCTTCCACTTATTTTGTAAGAGTCCGTAAAGCAAAGGACATGGTCAACAAGGCAAAACGACAGGCTACAGAATGGGAAAAGATCTTCACTAACCCCATATCAGACAGAAGTCTGATCTTCAAAATATACAAAGAAGGCAAGAAATTGGTCATCAACAGAACAAATAATCCAATAAAAAAAAGACCTAAACAAAGAACTCTCAGCAGAGAAATCTAAAATGGCTAAAAATGCTTAAGAAAATGTTCAACATCCTTAGTCATCAGAGAAATGCGAGTCAAAACAACAACTCTGTGTTTCCATCTTACACCTGTAAGAATGACTAAGATCAAATACACTGATGAGAACTTGTGCTGGAGAGGTTGTGTTGAACAGGAAACACTTCTGCATTGCTGAGGAAAATGCAAGCTTACCAGCTTGCCAGCCCCTATGGATGTCAGTGTGGAGATATCTCAGAAAATTATGAAACAACCTTCCTCAAGACCCAGAAATACCACTTTTGGGTATATATCCAGAGGCTGGTCAATCATGCCACAAGGACCTGTGTTAAACTATGTACATAGCAGCATTGATTGTTATAGCCAGAACCTGGAAACAACCTAAATACCCTTCAACCGAATGTTGGATAAGGAAAATGTTGTACATTTACACAATGGAGTACTACACAGCAGAAATAAATAATGACATCTTGAATTTTGCAGAAAAATGGATGGAGCTAGAAAACATTATTTTGAGTGAAGTAATACAGACACAGAAATAAAATTATCACATGTACTCACTCATAGGTGGTTTTTAAACATAAAACAAAGAAAATCAGCCTACAAACCCAGAGAACTTAGACAACGATGAGGACATTGAGAGAGACTTACATAGATCTAATCTACATGGGATGTAGAAAAAGACAAAATCTCCTGAGTGAATTGGCAGCATAGGGACCTTGGGCTAGAATTGAAGGGGGAAGGGGAGAGGCAGGGAGTGGAGCAGAAAAAAATGTAGAGCTCAATGAAAATCAATTTTTTTTAAAAAAAAGATAAAAACAAAAAAGTGGGGGTGATCTAGCCCCAGAATAAGCAAAAAAGTTAGTATTTCTCACAGGGAACAAGAGGAATAGTTTCCAAACAGTATACTGGATTCTCAAAAATCACTGCTCTTACTAACCATGTATTAGAAGACACAAATGGCACAGGCTGAGCTGAAAATATATTTGCAGTGTTTCTGCCTGAGACATTGTCACCTGAAATGCACAAAACAGGCTCTAAAATGTGAGTGTTCTGTCCAGTAGGCATGTCAACAAAGTATCTCAATGATAATTACAAGCACTGAATATTCTGCTTAACGAATTGCACTGATTTAGACAAACAGAAACGGTCCCCCAAACATTTAGGAAAAAGCAATAATTTAAAGCTGTCTATCTGTATTAAATTCTTTCAAACTAAAATATTGTCTTTGATTGTTCATTAAAAAATCATTTATTTTATAATGTGTTTAAATGTAAAAATAAACATGGAGATTCCATGCACCAAATACAGTTTCATCATCCTATGACACATATACAAGTATGGAATGTGACTGTAGCTAATGACATAATGCTCTTATTTTTATATTAAATCCAATTTTCTATAAAGTTCATTCTAAATGATTATTAAATTAAACCCCACTAATTTGTTATGACTGAATTTCATTCAAAATATTTTTAATTACTCTTGATATCTTGGGTAGATATTTGACTTAAAATTTTCTTACATAATCTGATAATATTTTTTGACATCTCCCCATCTTTACTATTGCAGTTATGTTTTAATTCCATCAAGAAAAATATTTGGTAATTTCCTAATAAAACTTTATACAGAATGTGGAGAATGAAGTGAATGATCTTTCAGAGAGTTACAAAAAAAAATATGTATTGTCTGGTTTCAGAAAAATTGCCCTGAATTTTTCACTTGCACCACTTACATTGATAAATTATTCAAATCAGAAATATTCTTACTGATTTTCTTCCTTAATGATCTATTATTTACTGCAGGAATTATTGAAGCATTCAACATAAATCATTTGCATATTTTTTACAACCTGCTCTATGAGTTTGTTTTGAGTTATTGAAGCAATAAGAAGAAAATGTCCCCTTAAAATACATAAAAACTTCAAAGCAGTTTCTGATAAAATTTCCCATCCATTTAAAAATAGAGGAAAATTTTGCTGACAATACAGAATTTCTATAAAATGTATATTATTAAGATAATGTGTTTTCAGTGTTGTTTCAAAATGATTAGTGTATTAAATATAGTTACAATGAGAGACTTTATGGACTTGATAGTTGCATAAATTATTTCAAAAATCTTTATAGAGGACAAAAGATACAGCATACTTATTTCAACCTTGAAAACTGCCAAATTGCCATTGTGATTATCTGATACTTAACAATATATACTAATATTTTTCATGAGTTTTGTAGTTTCATGACTCAGTTCTTTCCTATATTGTACTTATATGTACCTATATTGTCCAATAGGTACATATAAAATGTAAATTAAAAATATTTTGAGGTACTTAGCACTCACATTGGTTAAAGTCACTTTAAATTTTGCAAATTAACAGAACTGTTTATATTGAGGCAAGACAAAAAAATTCATAATTGGAATTTGATGAAAAAGATTTAAACTAAAGGTCAATTTATACATGATAAAATAATCAGTTATTTCCCTTGATCTGATTAATAATGGAAAAGTTTGATTCTTTGACAATTATAGATTAGGGTTTCCTTCTATATGCCTATCAAAAATGTGTCAGTAATGAAAATATGAACTTCTAGATTTCATTGTATTCAGGGAAAAGCCTCACTCTATGAACTGCCTGCAAATTTATCCAGAATAATTATAATCATCTTGTTCTTATCCAATAGGTCTCCATGACATTAATTTTTCTTTTGTAAGCCCAAATAAGGCTTTAATTACTGGAAAAACCTTGTAGCTTTTGTTTGATGCCTATCAACAGAATGAGAGCATTATGTTCCATAGGCATTAGTGAGAGCAACCCCTCTTTATAACAGCTCTTATCCTTGGGTAACACATTTGTCTGCTTATTAAACTGAAAATATATCATCTGTCAGTTTTTGTGTATTCACAGACAACAACTGTAACCCAAATAATAACCTCCCCAATGGATTAAAATATTAAACATGCCTATTTCTGTTCCATTGGAGAGATCAGAAGCCAGAGGAGCTGACAGGAAATACATCATTTAAGAGAACCCGCTGAGTGTACTGCAGCTGTGAATGTTCTAAAGACAATTCCTTGGAAGGCAAGTAACAGCCTTGGGGCATGTGGGAATGTTATAACAGGAGTCCAGATATATTACCAAAGAAAAACTAAAAAATATGTTTGTTCTTCTTGATGAAGCTTTACTTCATCTCCCTACTTTATAGAAAGTTTTGAAAAGTAAAGGTATTTTATGTGCCCACTCTATTAGTCAGAAATCTAACCTGAATTACTTTAGATGCTTTGATATTTGGTAGTCAAACGCAGTCTAAAATAATGCCCTTTTAGATTCTCTTTTAGGTTTGGTGAAACTTAAATCACAATATATAGTATATACATATTTTATATCTATATATAATTGCCAGAAGTCATTGATATACAATTTTTTAAATTAATTTATTTGTTTATAAAAATTTCCACTTCCTCCCCTCCTCCCCATACCATCCCATTCCCCCCACTCCCTCTCCTCCTCCCCCCCACTCCCTCCACTCCCTCCCCTCCTTCCTCTCCAGTCCTAAGGGCAGTTAGGGTTTCCTGCCCTGTGGAAAGTTCAAGTTCCTCCCCTCTCCCTCCAGGTCTAGGAAGGTGAGCATCCAAACAGACTAGGATCCCAGAAAGCTAGTACATGCAGACAAAACAAGACCCAGTGCCATTGACAATGGCTTCTCAGTCAACCCCCATGTCAGTCACATTTAGAGACTCCGGTTTGATCACATGCTCGTTTAGTCTCAGTCCAGCTGGCCTTGGTGAGCTCTCATTCAATCAGTCCCCTTGTATCCGAGGGTGAATGCAGCCTGCACAGTTCTGATTTCCTTTTTCATGATCTCTCTCCTTCTGCTCCTCATTTGGACCTTGGGGGCTCAGTCCAGTGCTCCAATGTGGGTCTCCGTCTCTATCTCCATCTATCGTCAGATGAAGGTTCCCTCTAGTCCTGCCTTATAAGAAGCTATTATTGCATATATTTCTGATCATTTGTAATAGAAAATTAAGAACAGAATGAGACCTAAATATTTACCTTAAATTCTATTCTTCTCTAACTAAAGTCGTGTTGATAGATTATTAACAAAATAAAATCACAAATCTCCAGAGTGGTGGTGATAATCTTTAAATGACAGCAAAGTGAGACCTGGAGTTTCATTAGTGAGTAACTCTCCAGGATGTTAATCACTCTGATACCTGGTGACAATCTTCTCCTTCTTCATTTCCTTCTCCCTCTCACTTTAAGAGCATTCTACCATTTTCCACCTTTGCTAATACACATGGTTGTTATCTCTTGTTTGTCTGAAGAAAAGAACAGAGCCACAAAGGGAAATGGAGTAACCTTTGCCAGCTGAATGTTAGCCCTTGTTATTCTGAAATCTGAGCCTTTTAAACTGAACAGATTTCTATTTGATAACTGCAGTTCAGGTTAACAAATGGACTTGGACCAGCAACATACTGCTTTGAGTCACACAAGTTTGATAACAGAGGAAATCATGTCTTCTATGAAATGTTTGCTCGTTGAGAAGGTGAGATGGGCTGAAATAGACTTTTAATGCACATTTTGCCTGAAGCCATCATAAAGAACATGAGCAATATGATTCCAACACTTATTTACTTACCTGATACTGAAAATCTTAGGCTTTCTGAATTGCCAAAACAAGCACTGTCATACTAAAGCTTAATGTCAGCTTGTAACATTGGTCCAATTAAGTGAAGTGCTCCACAGCCACCAGTATTTCTGTCAGTGCATGTGTCCCCAGGGTGCAGTCAGTAGCATATAATAATTCAGGAATGATTGCCTGGAAGGTTTTATTGGACTCACTCAGTTAACTCAGATAAAACACAGAGAAAAAGAAAACCTTACCAGTGACTTGCTGACTTTAAGTCCCTAGTGCTTTTGTGTACTACATAGACATGCGATACCTGCATAATGGGAGGAAATACAATGATGATTTGCCTAATTAGTTGTTTCAGTCTCAAATTTCTTCAGATCCCCCCCCCTCCAAGGACAAACAATCTGAGTTTTCACAGAAGGGTGCTGGTTGTTTTGTATTGTAAACAAGTAACCTATGGGTGCTGCTAGAGGAGGTGCAGTTCATTTAAATTTCTATTTTCTTTTGCTTAGACAGGAATGAGGATAGCTTTATACTTCATGGTTTTATTCATTGATGTTAAGCCTTATTTATTAATCTCCTGTTTCTTTCTGAGAACAGAAAAATTCTTAAGCCTTTTCTTCTTAACGAGGTGTGTGACAAGACAGACAGGGATTCATGCAACAACACTTAACTATCAAGGATGGAAGAGCAGCTTCCAGAGAAAGTACAATAGTAAGCTCAATGAAATCTGTGTAATTTTTATTTCATTGAGCCCTATTTAAATTAATATAAATTACCATGATACTTATTGAGTCTAATATTTTAACACTCATGTGAAAAACTTGTCAAATCGTTGAACCTGACTATAGCCAATCAAATTGTGGAACACTTGGAAATATTTCATACATTATAATTTCGGTATCTTGTATATATTTTTCCTGTATTCTTACTTTTATTTCCCTTCCAACCCTTGTCATTATCATTCTACATATATTCCTATTCATATACAGAGTATATTACACAATATTTTTCTATGTGTGGATTATCTCCTGTATTATTCACTATTTCTGCAGATGAAAGAATGGGGCAAGTTTTATGGGTGAATGATTTTTTTATCGTCCATATAACTCATTTTTAAATTTACCACTCTATTGATGGCTTTTCATAGATTTTATAATATTTAACAATAATTTTAAAAGTTCTGTGAGAACTACAACAGCAAGTCTGTAAAATTTGAGTGACACTGGGACTTGTTTCCTCTGCATATACTGGATTTTTGGGATCCAGTCTGTTTGGATGCTCACCTTCCTGGACCTGGAGGGAGAGGGGAGGAACTTGAACTTCCCACTGGGCAGGAAACCCTGACTGCTCTTAGGGATGGAGAGGGAGGAGGAGAGGGAGTGGAGGGAGTGGGAGGGTGTTGGGAGGGGGGCGGAAATGGAAACTTTTATAATTTAATAAACTTTGAAAAAAAATTTGAATCACATATTCTTTTGGGAAAGACCATATAATATGTTTCCTAAATTCTGTCCTTCCCCAGATACTGGTCAAGTCCACAAAAAGAATCAGGATATTATGTCCAAGCTCACACTTGTTGAAATTTTCCCTTGTGTTATGTCGAATTTTTAAAGTTCCTATTACTATTTAGCAAGAGGATTGTGTAACCTCCTAAACAAAGACTATAAATGTACAGATTTTCACTCTGAAAACAAAATGTAATTCCATTTAAAATGAGTGTTTTGACTTTAAATTTTCTCCTAGAATATGTGCCATGATAAATACTTGTTGAATTGAAACTAACAAAAAATATTACCATATGGGACACCAATTACAGCAGGATATAATTCTTATTTCTTTGTCTCTTGTTATTACGGTTAAGAAAAATATTATGTCTATTAGTATTCAAGGCATAAAAAGTTAGCATATAAAATATCAACTTATTTTTGTATTTAGCATAGATTGCAATACTATGATACAATGAAAAGATAAATTTTAGGACATAAAATCTGGAGGGTCCCAAAAGTTAGATTTTAATAAGATAGAATACAATTACAGGGTTAATGAAAGTAATTGTCAGGGTGCATTGTGGTTAGAACAAGAATCAGAACTTAAGACACAAAGCTTGTTTACGACTGCTGCCACCTGAATTTTTTGTTTGCTATCAATTTCCTCTCAAAACTATTTACAGGGGTTTATAATAGCAGGGATTTTATGAGATCAGTTTTGTATGTAGAAGTCTTAGATAGTACGTGTTAGAAAGCAATCCAGAAATAATGTCTGCCGTAGTATTTAAAGTCACACAGATACTTACATCAAAATTAGTTCTACGTAACTTTTATATCCTCAATTTTATGGGTTTCAGTTGCTTCAATATATGACATATTAATTGCTAAAGTGCCTTGTTTAAGCTGGGTACAAATGTGCTTACATGTCATTCAACCTATTGAAAGGCTCAGGCCAAAGTGTAGCACCAGCAAAGAAGTTCAAGGCAGCACTTAAGCATGTTTATGAAAAGAATAATTTTCAGATAAGTCAATAATGACATGAATATTAGCATAGTAATCCTTCCCCCAAAAATGTAATTTTTCCCAAAACATTTTTACTATTATTTTCTTCTTTTACTGAACAAGAAAAGCAAGAAGATGCATTCAAAATACTTATTAGAAAACCATATATATCTGTATCTGTCCATCTATCTATCTATCTATCTATCTATCTATCTATCTATATACATTATATATAACATTTTGTTATATTGATTTGACATTGTCCAAATGACTATAATTATATGAGAAAAATAGTTGTCATATTTTTTGGTATATGACAATTTTTTATAATTTCATTAAATCTATAAATCTTGTATCTCACTGTACTTTATTCAGTGTAAAGACAAATAAGAAAATATTATAGACAGTAATTTGTAGTTTAATCAATATAGATAAACACTTTCTCCAACTAAATAATGCTAGATATTTTATGCTGTTAAAACTTTGGTTTTTGAACTGCTGTTGCTGTTCATTTTATATGCTAAACGGCCCTGAGTTTTCCTGATTACTGCTTGTGAAAGATAAGACATTAGCAAACTGTCATATGCTTTATTTTTTCTTACTGCAAGGACTTTTCACATGATGAGAATGAAAGAATAACTTCTTTTCTTTCTTGATAAATTCAAGGTTGAAGATACATTGTGTTCTCAGTTCCTGAGCAACTTTGGAATAATAGACATTTATATATAATGAAAAGCAGTAACTATAATGTGTCCAGACAGCTCATATCCACTCTGATCAGATATATTATGAAAGCCTCCATGTTGGAACAAGGAAGAAATCTAGAAACTACATATTGATAAAACATCCTACTCTGTTTTCTAGTGACAAGATCCTTTAATGTGATAAGTGAAGCTTATCACAAATCGTGTAATTTCAATATCAGTAACTTAAAAAAATATACATGAAGACAAGTGCATGAACACAGATAAGCATGTATCTTTGTAGCATGGAATAAAGTCTTTTGGATACATGAGTGAGAATGTTACATATATATTTTATATTACACCAGTACTCAGCTTTTTATGTAACCTTTACAAAGATTTCCATACTAATGATAACATTTTGCAATTCACCCAGCAGTGAATAATCTTTCTCCTTTCCAACATCTGCACTGTTATCTTTTGCCATTTGATTTAACAATGAAGCAACTTATACTATGAAAGTTTTATGTTGTATGTAGATAATATTTAATATATATTTTTTTTAATCTTAGGTATATCTTTTCTGTCAGAATACCCACAAAATTTAGGTATATACCAAGGAACAATGGAGGGAAAGGTAATACAGCAAGGACTGGGAAATAGATTTTACATAAGAGAGAAATTAGAATAGAAATATTGAGTGAGAAGGAAGAGGGGGAAAGGGAATGAAGGGAACAGGGAAATGGTTAACTAATACTAAGGACCTTAAGAAAAGTTGTACTAAAGCTTAGTACCATAGGACATTCTTTAAATGCATAATATATATAAAAGTAATTTAAATGGAGGTACTGGTGTGGGACAATTCTATATTCTGTAAATTACATTTTAAATAAACGCTGATTGGTCAGTAGCCAGGCAGGAAATATAGGAGGGACAACCAGACAGGAAATAGAGGCAGGGCAATGAGAACAGGAGTATTTTAGGAAGGAGGAAGTTCTTTCTGCAGTCCTGCCCAGAACACCAAAGAAGGAAGATGTGACCTGCCCTGCTGAAAAAGGTACCTAGCCACGTGGCTAACATAGATAAGAATAATGGGTTAGTATAGGTCATAAGAGTTAATAAGAAGAAACCAAAAAATGTCCAGGACCAGATGGTTTTAATGCAGAATTCTACAAGAACTTCCAAGAAGAGCTGAAACCTATACTCCTTAATGTGTTCCACATAATAGAAACAGAAGAGTCGTCGCCAAGCACTTTTTATGAATCTATAGTTACCCTGATAACAAAACCACACAAAGACTCAACCAAGAAAGAGAATTACAGACCAATCTTGCTCAAGAACATCGATATATGTTGCCACTTTTGGTATGAGTACAATTCACACATTTATATTTTTTCATACATCATTTTTATTGATATTCTAATTAGTGTCTAATTAATTATGTAAATCTTTATGGTAATATAAATCAAAACAAAATCAAGTAGTAAATAATGATACAACAACCGTCTTTTCTTTACAGACTGGATTGTTCATCTCTTAGTTTCTATGGGGTAAAGTATCTCAAAATTGTTCCCTAATCCAGAGTAATATTTCTGGCTATGTGTGTTTCCTAAACCTACCAAAAATGCTTGATATCTTGTCTTATAATTAATATATATATATATATATATATACTTTATAATTTATATATATATAAATTTCTGTCTATATCATATATAGACAGAAATTTCCAGAGTAACAGAGGTCTCTATAGCAATGTAGGACTGCTTTAACAGTCATTCATGATCCTGTTCATATTTAGAGTACAAATAGAGATGCAATTAGGTTTATTGTATTTTATTCCTGATAACAAAGGAACTTTTAAATTAAAGAGATTATAAGGAACTACTAGTGAAGGGAATGGGTCTAGTTGTATGAACTTGAAGGTGTAGATAAAGCATAGCTGTAAAAGGCCAAAACTTCTTGTTTTAACAGGAACCTTAACTATCTCACAAGTGGCCAAAGGTGACGCTTCCAGTTAAATCACTACATTGTATGGACTTAAACAATATATTATGTATTTCTCTCTATGTCAAAATTGATGAATAAAGTATTTTCAGATTTAAGATGTAATAACACATATATAAATGAATATTCTCTTATGGGTTAAACATGCCCTCAATTCTAGAAACATATATGTGTTAGCTTTCATGATTCAACCCAGAAGTGGAGGTGTGCTTCTGTGTGTGAACTTTACTGATGATGTTGAAACCATGCATAGATTGTTTACCCCAAGTACAGATGATAGAAAATATATATAATCAAAAGACAGTCAGTTTTATAACAGAATTTGCTAAAAGTTGGTTCTTTGAATGTCTTATTCAGATATTTTATGTCCAATTGTGATGCAGAGGTGGTGATTATATAAATGTCATTTCAAGATCTTGCTTCACTCCTCAAGTCCAGATGCAGACCATGCTAAAGACAGGCCCTCAAAGAACTCAGTGAAGAGTGAACAACCATAAATTACTGATCCCTTACCTTGTTTCTATTGTTTCTTAATTTAAAAACGAGAGGAACATGTTAGATTACATGACTGACATTATTATTTCTCATGACAGGCTTCTTGTAAGGTACTAATGAGAAGTGTGAAAGTTTGGTTACAAACCAGAAGGACTGGATGTGAAATTTCAAGGCTGAGTCTTCAGAGATAACTTGTAAGGATGAGCTCCGATGGTCTTAACAGAGATTTACCAAAGCCTGCTTTATGCAGCAATGCACATTGTAGCATAGTAGCTCCTCAAGGAAATACCTTCCTAATGGTCTGTTTTTCCAGCACTCTTTGCCTAGGAACTAAAGGAGACAATTAAAGAAACACACATGGCCAAAAAAAAAAAAAAATGCTTTGAATGATGTTTAGGAGATAAAGAAGAAGTAGCGAATGACACCCTGGACAGTAACTGTCCCCAGATTCTCAAGGTAGAAACAAGGATAGTTTTTTCTCAAAGAAGGTATCGATCTAGTTTATGGATGACAGTAATAAATATCACTGAGCTGAGAAGCAATCATGGAAGTCATCCCTCATTCCTCCTTTGCAGCTGACAGGAGCCACTATAAACCAACAAACACTTGTTCAGCTTCTTCAATAACTCTTCAGTCAAGGCCATGTTTTCTCAAGGTGTTTAGTGTTACGGTTGGCAGGACAGAATCAAAAGCATTTTTGAAGTTCATATAGATTACGTGCACTTCATTTCTTTGATCACTTATATCTGTCACCTTGTCTAAAAAAAAAGGTTGTTTTGATATTTTTTTTCTTTAAAGTTTTTAGGAAAAGCAGTCTGTTACTGTTTCATGTACCTTGTGAATAATTTACTACCTTTATGAGTAGAAAAATACTTATAACAAAGAATAGATAAATGTTTTCTGTAATTATTCTCTTATATAATATTTGCATGTATTGATCATACAGTTATTAATGTGAGTTCCAGTTTCTAGAGATAGATGCAACCATCTTTAAATTTCTAAATGAATATTTTACCAACATAATTAATGATTTATTTCATTTATGTTATAAGGACTAAACCATGCCTTCAAACTTCTTTTGGTTTTAAAATAAGAATTATGAAGTGAAATGTCAAAACAGAAACCTATTAGAAACATTCTTTAAATATCAGTTTAATATGAAAAGGGAAAATCTTGACAGAAGTTCTATTTAGAAGAGAAATCCACAATAACAGCTTCACTATAGAAAAGTTTTATCATTGCTTAAAAAAAGTAGAATTTTAACACTTTATTATTGGGAGGGGTGATGAAGTAACGTGGTGTTTCGTGGCTCCCATTTTTTTGATGGTTGATAATTTCAAAACGATACAGAAATTGGATCTGTGAAAATGCCCTGGAGTATTTTGTAGGTGATAATTAGTAAAAGCGTATTTTGGACACTATAATGAAAATAAAAATTTTAAGATATTTTATAGCAATCATTATGAACCATAAAAGTTTCTTTGAAAATTTTTTATAGATGATTAGATCTTTTTAAAAGTAAAGAGCAGGTAGTTACTCTTTTGTAGTTTGATATCTAAACAGTGGAGTTACTTTATAAAAAAACCACATTAGTTTTCCTACCACCCCTGAGCTAAGCCACCTTTATCACCTACCAGACAGGAGCTCCCAGAGGCACAGAGAAGAATTCAGAAGGAATTCTAAAGCAACCATGGTGCTATCTCTGACAAAGAAGTTGTACAAGAAATGGAAAGACTGGGCTTCTCTATTTAGCCTCAAGGTTATTTGAATTCCTGTGCTAATGTGTTGCCCACTGATGTTGCAATTATCACCTTACAGAATAATAATTTAAAAAATGTGGCCTTGTTTTTAACTAAAGCTCATCATTTCTGTCTCTCTTTTTTTTTTTTTTCCTTTCAGGCAAACTATTAAGTTTGATCAGGTCCGTAGGAACTAAGGGGATCTACTTAAGTAAAATAAAATGAAACAACATAAATCCGAGAATGGGAAGCACGCAGAGTTGGTCTTTATCTAATCAAACATTTTCAACACTATGAAGAAAATTTTTTTAGACTTTCATTTCTATCTTGAAGTGTTGTACGTGGGGTTCTGGGAATGTTAGTTTTCCATGGTGTCAATGAGGGCTGTTAATTCTGACTTTTTCACTGTTACTGATGCTGATAACTGCTTTTATTTCTTTGAAGCAAGAAAACAAGTTTTCACATCATTTGTTGTTATAAAATGGGAACAGATAATTGGGTTCATTTTGTCCTATCACCAACATTTTCTTGCTCTTGAGATCGATTTGATATCTATTATCACTGTAGGATATATATATATACCACACTCTACTAGATGTGTGTATCCAATTCTAGATTTTATTTTTTGATTGTGCGTGTCATTATTTTTTTCTTTTATTTAACATTAAAATAAGAAACAAGTACAACATAAGACGTGCCCAAAATTTGGGCTGGCCTTGCATTGTAATCAAATGGTCACCTCCTCTTGTTAATCATATCAGACCCTCTGGCAGCAATCACAAGTTAAGTTATTTCATCAGTGAAATCCCCAGTGTCCCTTAGTCAATGCCACCTAATTTTAAGTTAGAAGTTAAAGTTACGGACAACTGATGGAAGCAGAGTCAGTGATCCACAGCTAAGCACTGGACTGAGCTCCTGAATCCAGATAAAGAGAGGGAGGAAGGATTATATGAGCAAAGGGGTCAAGACCATGATGGGGTAACCCACAGACACAGGTAAACCGAGTTAGTGGGACCTCACTGACTCTGGAATAATTGCTGGGAGACCTGCATAGGACTTAATTAGGACCTCTGAATATGAGTGACAATTGGGTGAGTTGGGCAGTCTGTGGGGCCACTGGCAATGGGACCAGGATTTATTCATCGTGCATGAATCAAAAGGCTTTTTGGAGTCCTTTCCCAATGGAGGGAAAACTTGCTAAGCCTTCATGCAAAAGGGAGGGGCTTGGTCTTGCCTCAACTTAGTATGCCAGATTTTTTTGATTCCCCCATGGACAGCCTTACCCTTTCTTAGAAGTGGAAGTAGGGTTGAGTTGGGGGAAGGTGTGGGGGTAACTGGAGGAGGGGAAGGAGGCAGAATTGTGGTTGGTAAGTAAAATGGAGAAAAAAAAATGTGTTTTAAATTAAAAAAAAAAAGATAGTGTCACACCCCTGAGTCTGTGACTCTGGCTCTCTAGGGATGGCGTTTGTAGAAGCTGAAAGATTGTCAGTGGCTTGGAAGAACAGAGTGTTTATTCCGTTTCAGTTCTTGGTGACTAAAAAGCTATTGTGGAAACACAATTCATCTTCAGTGTTTAAAATGATGCAATACTTGTTTCATTTAGATGAAATTCAGATTCTATGCCCTGAGCATATCAAAACATCCTTTATTCTTAAGTCCTATCGTTGTTATAGTTTTCCACTATTTCCTGTTAGTGTAGCCTATTTCCTTTAGCGCCCTTACTCTAAGAAAAAATAAGAAGGCAAAAAGGCAAACACACACATACACACACACACACACACACACACACACACTCACTCACTCACATACACACATATATTAACAAAAAATAAACCACAATAAAATTCTCTTAGCTGCTGTTTTATTTTTTCCTTTTGGAGTAACTATTTATAAACACACAACTGCAACAGAACATATGCAATTATAAATTCTACAGTTTTATAAAACTGTATTTATAAAAATACAGTTTTCCCAAAGATTTAAAAACTCTAACCCTTATCCTTGTTTATTTTAAGAATAAAACATGTTATCTTTCCATTATTGTTTTCATTTAAGCTTCAATATTGTACATAATATGTAATATTTTTTCATAGAACATAGCTTCTAGATTATACTGAATATTTTCTTATGGCAAATTGCAATTGTATATAAAATATATGGTATCATTTTTACTTTTGATAAGTATTATCATTGCTTCTCTGTTATTCAGTAACTACAACTTTAAATACATAGGACAGAGAATATTACAAAAGTAGTTTTGAAATGTTTCCTCCAGGAGGTGAACTCTACACAGCATACTCTACAGGGAACTGATCATTCCATCCTTCAGAGAAACTCATTAAAACTTTGAATATTCTAAAAGGAAGGGAAAACACCCCATCATACAGATAAGCTAATAAGGATTATAAAGAGAATACTCACTAGCTTCAGAAAGGAGCTGAAACTGACAGATTCACTCAACAAGTTTATGTCAGAAGTAATAAGTCCTCAAATAAGTCCTTATAACTGAAAGTGTCCCCACCTGTCTCTATAGCTTGAGAGACACTCTCCAACTTCCTGAAATGTCTGCAAGCTGTGTAGTGAGCTCCAGATTTCCAATCTTTATAATCCATCACAAGTGTTGAGGTTAATAAATACAATACATTTTTGGTGAGGCAGCTGTCTTTAAGTAAACCCCTCACTCATTATCATGTAATTAACCCCAATAAAACCCCATGATATATACCAAGTTGAATTTTGATGCTATCCTTACATTGATATTCCTTAACTCATGAGTGGAGACATCTGGACATGTCTCCATGGGGGAACAGTACAGTGATACATATGTCCAAGTTTTACATCTCTCAATAAACTTCTTTTGAATAGACTATGTTTTGGAAATTCATTTAGCCAATAGCCTTTTTGCTATCAGCCCATTAAGGCATGATCTGATGTACTATAATTCAGATGAAAACCATGCTCACTTGTTGGGCAAAATTATCTCAGGACCTGTAACTTGAGGCCTATATAACAGAAAAAAAGCCTGGCATGAGTTTGAGTGAGGATGAGACAGCAAAAAATAGGTAAATGCCCCTACAGCCAGAAAGTGTGTTTGGCTGTCTCTCAGTGGATGGAGGTACCCCCACATCACACCATGTCACTTAAGCTATATAAGCTGACACTCACAGTAATAAACTGAGTTCCTACTTTCACTTGACTCTCAATTGTGTCTGTCCTGCATCATGGGGCTGCTGGAATGGGCAGATAGCACAGTAACCTTTCCCTGGGATGTAAGGGGGCTCCAGGAAACCTAGCACTAACTCTCTCTTTGTTGCTAGTTGTAATTCAGTTCACTGCTTCTAGCACCCACAGAGAACCACAGCTCTGTATCCTTATTTTGAGTTTTTTCTCCAGATAAATAAATACTTGTTATCCTTTATTATGGACTCTTGTGGGCCTCCTTAATTAGATGCCCAACACTTTCCACATCAGAACCAGTCATACTGATGCCATGTAGCTTCTGCTTAGGGTTTAAACCTTTACGGTCGATTACATTCCCATGTGCTTATACACTTATTAACTACACACTTGTGAACATATTGAAAAAATGGTCAAATATAAAGAAGAATTGTGATATAATTCATCTGGAAAATTTCTGAATAAAGTTTATCAAAAATTATGTATGTGTTTTTGTATGTGTATTTATAAATGACAAAAATGTAATCTATCTAGGTTATTAAAGTCTGAAAATTAATACATGATAGAAATGATTTACATGTAAAATGTCCATGTCGACTGAAAAGCAATTATAATTGAAACACCTTTTTATTAATATTTATCTTGGATATGTATTAGTATGTAAGAGAGGCTATTGCTCATTGAAGTTAAAATCATCAACTTTGTAGATAAGTAATTGTCCAGTCAGTAAACACATCCTTTAGCACATACTAGTATTAATGTAATTTATGCACTAAAATAGCAGGGAAGAGAATATAATGGGTTTGTATGTCCTTGTGTTTGTATGTATTTGTATTTGTTAACAAACTAAATTTAAATTTATAAAGATTTACCTCAAAAATACATTTCTCAAATTTC
Organism: Myodes glareolus; assembly: GCF_982192425.1. Classification (NCBI taxonomy): domain Eukaryota; kingdom Metazoa; phylum Chordata; class Mammalia; order Rodentia; family Cricetidae; genus Myodes; species Myodes glareolus. The sequence continues at coordinate 70,141,134 of NC_142037.1, read as the reverse complement.
CAAACTGACTGCTTCCAAGATAAAAATAACACCTGCTTAAAGAAAGTCAGGTAGCTCCTTTATGTCATATTGATGAAACTAGAAATCCTTCACCATGGATGGAGAAAGGATTCATTTTTCCCATATAGTTTATAGCTTTTTCAGATATAAAGTTGCCCTTTATTTTGTGCAGGTTTTTGAAACAGCACCACCACAAACCTTAGAGGAATCATGACTCATTGAAATGTGATCTTATCTAAGGTTGTGTTTTCTCAAAGGAGAAATTTTACAGTAAAACTGTCTGACAAGTGTCTAATGACTGTGTGATTCACAGTTACTTTCTCTTTTTAATGCTCCCTTAAACTACTCTCTTAAAGAGAAAAACAGCAGACATTTTATAGTAACAACTAAATGATAAACACCTGAAAGTTTGAGATACCATTTTCCAAAGACTTGTGTAGGTGTTGATCTAAAGATTAGTGCAAGACTCCTTTATCAATAGCAAAATGGGTTCTTTTAAAGTAGAGTAGAAGGGAACATAGCAAGAACATGAATTAAAAACCTACTAGCTGAAACTGAATTTAGAATCAGAAATTTTTAAAAGTAGTTACTGTCTAAAGCCTAATGCAATAAATAAACATACTTATATACATTTCTCTTTACTTTATCTCATATAATGATTCCTCTTCCTTCCAACATACAAAAACAGCCCAGACACATATGTAGAACAGCATAACATTAAAGGAATTGCCAACCCAGAGACAAGTGACAAAACATGTAATCAGATAACCATTAACACTTGTAGAACTGTTCTTAAAGAAGGGAATCTAAAGACCAGAGTGTTAAAGCAATATGTAGGTTTAATATCAGTCAATAAACAAACACTAGATGACAGTTTACAACTCATCTATTATTTCTCTGTCCCTGTTTGCTCAACAATAAACTGAGGCCAATAATACCTTCTTCATAGCTTTTGAAAATTTAAAGGAGGTCTTTATTTAAAACAATAAAATATGTCTCATATCAAATAGTGAAGTACTAATTATAGCACTTATTATATATTTGTTCTGCATTATAAAAGTAATAATTAGAAACATTAAGTAACATAATAATAAATAATACAATTTTATCAGTTAAATGTTTAATTCTTTGTCTAAAGAGTAAAAGTTGATATGTGGCAATTAATAAAACCCCCCAAAAAAACCACTGAAAATAACTACACATGTGCTTTGGTATATATTCACATATTTATTTCTTGAATAAAATTAAAGTGAGTTGGAAAAATAAAAGAAATATTAAAATATTTTTCAACATTTACTTCATAAAATTTGACTGCATTTATTTGAAACTATGCTGTATTTAAAATACTACAATTACATTTTCCTATTTATAAACACTACAGGAGTATCATTTCGCATTGACAATAAAGTCCAATCTCTCTTTCATGTTTTACCAGGCACTATATTGTTAGCTTCTCTCTGCTTTATATAAGTTGTATAAATTAGATTTAGACATAGTTTGAAAATCTTCCTCCTTACTAACTTTCTTTTATTGTTTGTAGTACTAATTATTCTTTAGAAATGGAAACTTCTGTTCTGCACTGACATCATCTCTGTATTTCAGAAGTTTGCAAATTCGACATTATAATTTCTCCCATAGAGGAGGGAGATTGGTCTCAATATAAACTTTTCCTGTTTAGGGTTAATATATAATTTGAAAAAATTTTGGGTGACAGACTAAAACTGGTATTAGGCAAGATTAGATGGAATTAAGACAATTTGGATGGGATGACAGAATGAAAATTGAAGGACTAGATGTATATTATGATTTAATGTTTGTATCTCTTCAAAATTTCGCTGAACTCCTATTTACAAGAAGGAGTACTAAGCTCTGGACTTTAATGTCATGAAAACTTTGTCATTGTGACTGTATTGGTGCCTTATAAAAGAATATAAAAGGTGAAAGAATACACATTGGGAAGATTATTAGTTGTTTATTTCAGAAGCCTTAGAAGGGAATGTGCTAATAGAATCAACAAGCTTATCCAAATACCAAAACTTTTTGTAGCTTGATTTTAAACTTCTTTGATTGCATGATACTTAAAAACATGAATCTCTTTTTCTAAACTAATCATTTTATGGCATTGCATTATAAGAAAACAGAGTAAGCCATCTAATACCATGAAAAATGTTGTATGTACCAATAATACATGACTTCTTCAAAATGTTCATACCGACACAATTTCAATAAGAAAGTGAAAAATAATGTACACACAAAATGAGCCATCGCTCTATGTTTTTATAACTTATTAAACTAGGGGATTCAAACAGTTGTTCTTTATTTACTGAAGTTAATAAAAAAAAAAACCAGGTTGTGTCCACTATTCTTCTGAAAATATTGGAAATGTGTTTGTGGGGACAAGCAGAAGCTAAGCATGCTGTCTTTGACATCAGATAAGAACATATCAATGTGTGTAGCGGGAGAGGTCCACTCATTGGTTCCCAGCCTCTTAGCCCTAAAATAATCACACAGAAATTGTATTAATTAAATCACTGCTTGGCCCATTAGCTCTAGCTTCTTATTGGTTAACTCTTAACTTAACCCATCTCTATCAAACTGTGTATGGCTATGTGGCTGTAGTTTACCAGCCAAAGTTCCAGCATCTATCGCCGGCAGGGCTACATGGTGTCTCTCTCACTCCGCCCTTCTTTCTCCCAACATTCAGTTTAGTTTTCCCCACCTAACTTTCTGCCCTGCTATATGTTCAAAGCAGTTTCATTACTTATTAATGGTAATCACAGCATACAGAGAGAAATCCCACATCAAATGTGTTTGTGCACAGCCTCTGCTTTTGCCCCAACTTGCAAATGGAAAAAAAAAAAACCGTGACGTTTGATGTAGCTGCACACTTCATCTCCTACAAGAGTTACTCTGTGTCAGCTTGACCATGTCTAAAAACTTGCATCAGAACAGAATAAAACTTTGTGTTCTCTACAAAGTACACATAATATTCAGGTGATTTTTTACAATTTCTGAATACAAAATTTTAATATGGAAACAAGATCATGGACTCAAATAGTTGTTGATCATCATAATACTTCCCAAAGCACAACCTTTGACAGAAAAAAAAACTTTCAATTGAATTAAATGTGGCACTTGTTTACCCTCGCTATTTGGGATGATATGTAAATCACTCTGATGTAGGTCGCCTGACAGAAGACTGGATGATGGTTTGTGTGGTATATTACACTAAGTGGTATGATGTCATGTTGGGATACTGACATAGAGAAAAAATGCACTTGCTGAATTACTGATGAACTGTAAGGTAGTATTTCTTCCAATGCAAATCTATTTGTCTACAAAGCAAAAATGAGAGCCTACTATCCATATTTTATTATGATCTTGGATAGATAACATAACTGTCTCTCTTGGATAGATTTCCTTCTGATATAGTCCATCGTGTAATTTGGTATTTCAAATTAGTTATGTGCATGCCTGTTTTGAAATAATGTTTAATTTATTCAGGGAAGGTTTCTACACTAATTTTAGGATGGGTGTTGGGAAAAATAGGAAAATGTAGCTCTTCAAATAAAACTCAATAATATACATAATCCAGACTGTCGATGTATATTCTATCTTTACATGGCTTATTTTTCTTACGTTATTACTTTTTCTACATTTACTCTGTTTCTTTAAAGATTTTGTTTTTTTAAAAAACCATTTACTATCTTTTATAACTATCTATACTCTTTATCCTCTCTTTCCCAAGCCTATGTACATTTTTAAAACACTTTGTCTCATTTAGAGATCTTTTATGTCTGAAACTGTCCTATTGTGCATCTGTAATCCTTTTCTGTCCTGTGATTCTTTTAAAATGGTAAACATCTTGTTTGCAGAGACCCTGTGTGCTGGCTCTACTTCAAAGTGGCAGAGGTACCATTACCACCAGCTCCAGGACTGCCAGGTAGGAGCCACACTCACCAGTTTAACTCTAAGAAGGAACGTGCAGCGCATAAACCATTTTTCATCTGAGTAATAGCTAAATATGCCATGTAGAGTACTACGCAGCCTGAAAATATATCTGTGTATAGCAGTGGGAATTTGCCATGCTCTACTGCCTTTGCTCTCCTAACAGAGCAGATCCTATTGCCTGCCCAGTTGGCGGAGCAGGGTGGGGTGGGGGTGGGGGGCGCGGACAAACACGAACACGACGACTCTGAGTCACAGAAATTGACTCAGCCACTTTCCTCCTAACCTCAAGTGGGCATACAAGAACCAAGACCCACAGACCCCATTCAAGTGTTCATTTACTGAACCTTCCAAAGGAGTCAGAGCCATTCACTCTGGTGAACCAGGAAGCTGCAGCTTTGAAACTCCACTGGGGGCGCGTGTTACTACTTTGTATCAGGAAGACTTCTCTTCAGAAAGCTACAGCACACTACCAGCCAAAAAGAAAACGCAGATAAACTTTGTTTTTTGTGTCTAGAGTTCCTTTCCAAGCTTTGTCAGGTTTTACATGGATGCAGTCAGCCACGTTGGTGCACCAATTTGTTGGAGAAGGCTACTTGTTTGTTCCCATCTGTTCAGCCTCAAAATAACCGTATAAAACTTGTTTTTAATACTGCTTGACCAATAGCTTAAGCATATTACTAGCTAACTCTTACATCTAGAATTAACCCATTTCCATTATTTTATATTTTACTGAAAGGCTCATTGCCTGCTGGCAATGTTACTGACGGCAGCTTGCGTCTTTTCCCTCTGGTGGCTACATGGCATCTCTCTCACTCTGCCTACTCTCTCTATATATATCTTTTTCAGACTGGATTTATTCTATTAAACCTTTGACTGAAAGCAGTCTCTTTATTAACCAATAAAAGCAACACATATACAGAAGGACTTCCCACAGCGGGGGGACAATTTAATCCCCTATTGATTCATTGACATCTCATAAAATGAAATATATACAAATGGACATTGAAATTGCAATGTCTCAATATTGTTCCAAAACAAGTTTTTTTTCTGTGTGTTTCTGTCATTAAAAGAAATTCTAGTTTACTATGGAGAGTAAGGAAATAGGAAACAACAAAGGTAAACCAGATCAAAGCAGTACTCCAACTCAGTCAAACAAATGTTAAATCTTCTATCTCCATATCCAACACGTGCAGCCACTAATGACATCAACTGACTTCTCCAGTATAATTGAATAACCTTCTTGTGAATCTACCTTGGACAGTTACTGTGGGCATCTACATTTGGATTTATATATACCTTATTTCTGGAACCATCCAACATCTTGATGATTCCATTAGAAATTAGGCATGATAATCACGTTATCACGTTATTCTCTTACACTTCTGTGGAAGACATCCCATACTATTCTTTTCCCTGACATCACTGCCTTCTTTTCTTTAATATGGTTAAATTCAGTAGAAATGTCTACATCTCTACCAGTCTTGTATCCTGCAGAACAACACAATGGAAATGATACCAAGTTCTGTTTTTAGGTCATCACGTAGCCACGTCTTCTTGTATCATAGCTTTAGTGGTAACTGAGTAATAAATGGTTATACCAAGAAAAAGATTCCAATGAAGAATTTTCTCAGGAGGCATCTAGGAGACTATATTTTTTCATACAGTATATATATATATATATATATATATATATATACTGTATATATATATATATATGTTTTTGCTGTATATTCAGAATCCTTTACTGGATGAATAGATTACTAATCTCAAAACAACATTCATATAGTCCTGTTATAATACAAAGAAACCTTTAAAAAGATTAAAGCTCATTTTCTTGAAAACAATTGACATATTTGTTCTTGACAATCAAATTTGGTTCTTGAGAACCAGTTTTCGATCTCAATAAAACAGTCTAAGAGAAGTGAGAACTTACCATTCTAATCTTTCCTGAATTTTTCACTTTAACCTCATTTTTATTCTCAGATTAGGTGTAAAGTATATACGGGAATAGTATTTTTTTTTAAATTTCTGATTTTGTGGCTCAACATGGTAAATTTTCCATGTGACTCCAAGTTTCTCTTCTGCTGAGTGTTGTTTTCTCTAGCATTAATTGCAAATAACATACATAAATTCATTATGATACCTTGAATTTTTAAGGGAACAAGAATGCTGTTTTGAAGAGATTGGAGAAGAAAAGTTATAACTATAATCTAAATAAATAAACAAATAAATAAAACATCACTTAAATTCCATTTAAAGATGAGGAAATTATAAGAATATATGAATTTGACATATTATTAAAATCATATTAAATGCCTTATGAGTGATGGATTATATGGACACCAAGGAAATTTTCCTAGAGGAATAAGGAAGTAACTACATTATCTAAGTGGGTTTGTTGCAGTTATATACTGATGAGAGGCTAGTGAATATTTCCTTCAATATTTTTAGTAGTTCTTAATGTTTTGTAGATATGCTGATCAAGATACAAGTGACTCCTAATATCCTCCATGAAAGAATTGTTTAGTATGTCATTAACAATTTTTTTCTGTTATAAGATTTGTTATGGGTATATAATAATGAGCAAATAAATATAAATATCAGTCTAGATATCAATGAAATTTCATATTTTTAGTGGGGTAAACAAATACCTGTTGTGAAATTATAAAACTCAAATATAATGAGAGTGTTTTAACAACATACATGCTGGTATGTTAACATATTTTTGAAATTAAAAATGTCTTCTGAGTGGAGGTAGCATTTGGGTAAAAACAAGACAAGGTATAATAAATGAAGAAAGAGTCTTTAGGATATGGGAAACCATTTTAGCTTCAAAGAACAGTGAATGGACACAGTACATTTGCCTATAGTGTTAGAGAGAAATATTTTTTTATTAAAAAATTAAAAATATGCAAAATAAGAAAATAGGTCAAAGACTAAGATCCAGGATTTGGGGAAATATATGATTGCACTCAGGCAAAGACCTAATGCAAACTTTGTGTTCCAAATTTCAGAAAGATGGAAGGAATTCATGAAAGTGTTCTTCTTAACTCCACATGAGTACTGTGGCACACACACACACACACACACACACACACACACACACACAGAGTGAGTGAGAGAAAGAGAGAGTCACAAAGAGAGACAAAGAGACAGAAAGTAACATAGACGGAGACAGGGCTATAAGTGTATTTTAAAAGATACAAGTTTGCAAATTAGAGATGCTAATCTCTTGATATTCTTTGCTGGTAAGTGACTGCAGTCTATCATGGTCTGCCAGCTCTCTCCAAACCCCAAAAAGATGGGTGACCCCCTCCCCAGCAAGTTTTCCTGTGCTCTACCAGTGCACTTATCTGGAGAATAACTCTGGCTCTGGGGGTCTGACCATAGCTAAAAGCTGTCTCATCCTGGGAGCCTGATTCATCTTTAGCATGATCCTTGACATAGTTTCCTATTAGAAATTTCCCCTTGCTGCACATATGATAACTAAGGCTTACACAAGGATTTTTTGGTATAGACCCTCTTGCCTTATGATAGGAGCCTGTCCATGCAAATAAGGGTTTGTCCTCAGGCTTCCCAACCCCATATGTTTTCCCTCTACTCTGGCATAAAGTTGAAATGTTTTACCAAAGTGATCGCTCAGAGTGCTGACCCTATGGTATCCATAGCAGTCTGGATTCTGTCCCCTGCTTAGTTACCTTCACCATCATAGACAAATGCACCAGTGAACCGGAAGAAGAAACAGAATCTCACTATTCATTACTTAAGTATATAGATGCCTTTCTCATGGTTTTATAAAAAGATTCACTCAGTCACACGTTAATAATTTTTTTATAGAAAACATTTATGGCACACATTAGACAGCTGTGTTGTATTGTTAGTGTTAAGCAGCTTACAGAAAATGAATTTTAAGGATTTACTTAACTGCCTGTGATGCAGCCAATTCATAGATATGGTTTCTTATCATTCAGGAAGTATGAAAGCTGCTGCTCAGAGTGGAAATAAATGCTATTAATGGTAGATTTTTTTTTAACTTTTGTATAAAGGTGATATGACACATAGGTTAAAATTTATTATCACTTGTTAGAAGACTTCTTCACAAGTTATTGTATATTGTTCAACTTTTGAGGCATTGTGGTAACACAGATTTGTATTTCAATAATATTGATTACTTTAAACAATTAACAATAGAGAGTCTATCACTGGAGAATTGTTTAATTTATCTCATGTTATGACTGTGTTAGCATTTTAATACTTTGTTATACAATTAGTGTTAAATTTTTGAAAACAGGACAGCAGTATGTATAAGTTAAATTTAAATGAAATTTGAAAGTATCCATAAAAGATATCAAACCAAAATTTTAAAATATAGGTCATTTTAATTCTTCCAGAGTTAACATTAAAAGAGAAAATATTATTGCTGTAATTCTCATATATTGAAAATACAGTTTCATAAACCCAATAATATTAAGAAATAAACTATGATATAATATTAAGATATATTCTAAAATATTAAGCAAATTTATAGAATTATGTTATTATGTACATTGCATTGTTTTATAACAAAATGAGCATAATCATATTCCTAATGTTTTATTTATAAATTAAATCTTCTTAAAGACGTTCCCATATCAATTACTACCAGTTTATTGAAATTAGGAGAAGTAGAAAAAATTCGGTGCATTTACAAATAAAATAAGTACTAACTTACACTTATTATTTAATAATAAGTGTGATACTGCAAGCAGAACCTGAATTGCCATGACTGAACCATATCTAAACCTGCTTCAGCACCATCTCAGATATTTCTTCAGATTGCTGCTACAGATGTGTTTCATCTACTAGCTATATTCATGACAAGCCTATGTGTTTGTTTGTACAAATATTCCTTTTCAGAATCTAGCACAATATGATACACTTAAACTGATCAAAATAAGCAAAAGTGAAGAAACTTTTTCAGCTTTGATGACCTAAATGTTCATATATTGTATTAAATTAAGGTTAAGTTGTGTCTCTGCCATGCATTTGCCAGGCCCACAGAAACGCAGTCAAGTGATTAGAGAACAAAAGCTCTAAACTAAACCTGAATACTTTTTCTTAATGAGAACCCCTTGTCTCATGTGTGACCTTTAGAATACTTGAAAACTATAATGAGGACACTGTGATGAATATTAATATCCAACATGCTGACTTGCTAATTATATATATATGTTAAACTTTCAGCTTAATTATTTTCATTTCTCCACTAAATGTGACAATGTATATTTTATGTGTTACTAAAAAGACAATTTTAGACTATATTTACCAAATTCAACTTTGACATATTAAATTTCTTTAATTTTTTTATTGCATTGCCAATTGAAGAACTAGTAGTTCCTGTAGTGATACTTCATTTGTATTTTAATAAATGAAGCTTTTCTGAAGTTCAGAGAGTAAAACAGCCGCATTACTCAATCTTATAGACCAGGCTGCGGTGACAAACACCTTTAATCCCAGTAGCCAAACTAGTTTGTCATAGAAACTGGGCAATAGTGGTGGATACCTTTAACCCCAGCACTAGCGAGGAATGTAAAATGGGAGGAAACAGCTCTCATACACAGTTGCATTTGGAGAAATTGTGGAGACAGGATAACCATTTCAGACTGTGGTAGAAGTAAGAGCCAGTGACTGGATGTTTTGCTTTCAGAACCCCTATTTCTGTCTCTTGAGTTTTATTAATCTTGCTACAAGGCCCATTTAAATGAAAAAAAAATGTGCTACCTTCACAAATTTAAGACATTTTACCATGTTGATGATAATTTAATATTTTAGTAAGTCAAAACCCTCAGAAAGTTTTGAAAAAAATTAGTCAAAAACTATTTGATATGTTTGAACAAAATAGTTTTCACAATGAACACAAATTGAATGCAATCCACTCCCTGATATTGAAAAATGTATATTTTAAATTCATGGAGAAAATGCAACCTTTTTTTAATCTTACCAAAAGCAATCCACAGATTCCATTCAATCCCCATCAAAATCCCAACACAATTCTTCACAGACCATGAAGGAGCAATACTCAACTTTATATGAAAAAAACAAAGCACTCAGAATAGCTAAAATAATCCTACATAATATGGGAGTATTTGGAGGCATCTCCATATCTGACTTCAAAGTCTCCAATAGAGCTATAGTAATAAAAACAATTTGGCAGTAGTATTGACAAAAACAAAACAAAACAAAATAAAAACAAAAAACAGATAGGTGGACCAGAGAAACCAAATCAAAAACAGTGTTACTAATTCTCACATTATGAACATCTGATTTTTAACAAAAGCCAACATGATACAACGGAAACAAAAAAATAAAATCTTAACATATAAAGTAACACATGTAATTCTATCCATGCTCAGACATAAAACTACATCTAAGGAAAAGGAACAACTAAATATTAAGGTGAAACTTAGTTCCCAAAGCTAGCAAGTGGATGATACTCCTTTTTTTTTTTTCATTTTGTTTTTATTTTCTATTCAGGTTCTAAATCAGGGAATATTTTCTTTTTCATTTTCCTCACCAAGTATTTTATTTGAGTGGCTGTTTTCCGGTAGTTTAGCTGAAACCCACCTGAGGGTCAGCGTTTGTCTCTACCTGCGCCTTAACTGCTGTTACCATTTTACCTGTGGGCTCACAGTCTCACAGCAAACACGTGCCTGTCGTGAGGAGCTGTACGTTCTCTATGAGGCAAAATGGCCTTTTGTTCCATAAATAACTTTTGTTATTTTATTTCAACCATTGAAAAGCAACCGTTACAACTTATAACTTAGTGTAGTTTTTCATTATGTTCTTTCAACCTCTGAAATTATCCATTATTTCCTTTCTTTATAGCAAACATAGAATTCTTACTGCAAAAAAAAAAACACATAAATAAATCTACATAGTGTTTATTAGTTTCCTGAATCGTGTGCCTCATTAAGAGATTTTTCATCTTGGATTTGTTCCTGGTGTAACATTATCTCGTCACTTTTGTGTGACATAAATTATAACTGTGTTATGATTATTAACAGATTTTTCAAAATAAAGATATTCTCGAAAAAAATGATTGTATTATTTAACTTGGAGATTGGCTTTATTTGTGAATTGATTGGGGGATGTGAAATTTATTGCCAAGAAGTATTTCAAAGAGTAATTGTGGAGAAAGCATTTGTTATCTCTAGAGGGATTATTGCATATGTGTACACTTTTATTTTATCTGACACTTTATTATAACAAGAAACCCAAAGATGAGCAATGTAAGAATAATATAAAAGTTTATATGTAAAATATAAAAATAAACAAACCAGAACAATTTTTTCAGTTTGTTTTGTGACATTTAATGCAAAGATAATATAACTTGTCTGATAAATTTGTAGTTATATTTAGTATGATGTTTTCATTCAATATGTAACACAGTATATATTCTAAATTTTAAAGAAAAGACAGAATTTTTTTGCTAAACTTTCATATTTCAGCAATTTAAAATAATAGATATGCATATATAATACATATTACATATAATTTTACAAATACTGGAGTCACATATATAAAACTGAACAAGCTATAGTCTAATACTAAAAGGGAAATCATTTCTATTTTTATGTCTCCAAATATTCCAACAATGATATCTTTTATACTGAAAACTCTATGTATATAATTAATATATAAGAAAGAGTATAGCAATAGAGTTATTGAGTGTGAAATGTTTGAGCTGAAGAATTGTCGGAAGGTATTGCTGGCTGGACAAATGTTGCACTCTAAAATCAGTAATATGGAAATTCCCTCTCTCCCCAGCAAAGATCCCTGCTATCTACCTAGCCTTATCTGGATGATATCACTTTATTTTTTATTACTTGTGATATAAAAAGTTAGCAAGTAACAGTAATAATGTGAAACTTTGAAAAGCACTTTCATTTTAAAAGTAATTAGAAATGTATTTAATGTATTCTGTGGTGACATCCCTTAATTAATTAATTGGCTTTTTAGAAATCTAACTAATTTTTCATGTTTTTTTAAAAATCAGAGTTAGAATATGTTATGATTTTTTAAAATTTAAAACACTTTGTAATGATAGCTCATAATGTGTAATGTCCCCTATTTTTAGCAGGATTATAGAAATATTACTAAATCATTTTTAAAGCAAGTGATGGATTGCTTATTGTGTTTTTATTAATACCTTTGTAAAACAAATTTGGAGATTTAGAGCTTATATCTCAAAATATGAACCAGGGAACACAATTTCTTTGCTAATTAAGTGTATTCCACACCCAATATTATTTTTATGAAGTTTATATTGTTGGGCCATCATTAGTCTTGTGAAGCAAAGACTACCATATCAAGGCAAGCCAGAAAAAAGAAGTGTGACACAAACATGTTTTATTATTTTAATTATTTAATATTTTTAAATGATCTTTTCTCATTTTATATACCCATCCCAGTTCCCACTCCACCCTTTTTATTACTCCCCCCACCTTTGCCCCACCCCAACTTTAATCCAGTCTTCAAAGAGGGTAAAGATTCCCATGGGGAGTCAACATAGTCTATCACATCATTTTGAGGTCGTACGAAGGACATCCCCCATATATTTATGCTAAGCACGGTATCTCTCTAAAAACAATGGGCTTCAAAAAGATAGAGCACAAGAGATAAATCCTGATCTGACTACCAGTGGCCCCACAGACTGTGCAAACCACACAAAAGTCACTCACATTAAGAGAGTCTAGATTGATTCTACTCAGGTTTCCCTGATATTGTTCCAGAGTTAGTGAGCTCCCACTAGCCCAGCTAAACCCTTTATATGGGTATTCATACCATGGTCTTGACCCCTATGCTCATATTATTGTTCTTCCCTTTTTTCAACTGGTCTCCAGAAGCTCAGTCCAATGTTTAGATGTGAATCTCTGCGTCTGCTTCCATGAGCTGCTGGATGAAAATTGTATGATGACAATTAAAGTAGTCATGAATCTGATTATCTATAAATGTCATGTATGTACACACATCACATACACACACACACACGCACACACACACACACACACACACATATATATATATATATATATATATATATATATATATATATATATAAAATGTCATCTCAAACATCTGGTTCCCTCATGTTCTCCACTCCTGCTTCCATTCCGCTATTCTTTTTCCCCCCACCCCATGCTCCCCAATTTTCTCAGGAAATCTTGCCTCTTACCCATTGCCATAGGACTCCATTTTTTCTATGGGTTCTCCTTGTTACCTAGCTTCTCTGAGGTTGTGGACGACAGGCTGGTTATCCTTTGCTTTCTGCTTAATATCCACTTATGAATGAGTACATACCATGTCTGTCTTTCTGAGTTTGGGTTACCTCACCCAGGAGCGGATTTTCTAGTTCCCCCTAGAGCTATAAAATTCACATGCTAATTACAAGAAGTCATTGTTTTTTACCTCTGAGTAGTACTCCATTGTATAAATGGACTACATTTCCTTTATCAGTTCTTCAGTTGAATGGCATCTAGGTTGTTTTCACATTATTACTTTTATGAATAATGCTGTTGTGAACATAACTGAGAAAATTTCCTCATGGTATGTGTGTGCATCCTTTGAATATATGCCTAAAAGTGGTTTTACTTGGTCTTGAGGTAGGTTGAGTCCCAATTTTCTGAGAGATTGTCATACTAATTTTCAGTTATTGGACAAGTTTGCACCCCCATCAGCAGTGGAGGAGTGTTCCCTTTACTCTGCATTCTCTACAGAATAACCTATCATTTTGAGTTTTGATCTAAGCAACTATGACTGGTATAAGATAGTATCAGAGTCATTATGCATCATTTCCCTGATGTATAAGGATTCTGAGCATTTTCTGAACTGTTTTTTGACCATTTGTGATTCTTCTGTTGAAAGTCCCCTGTTTACATCTTATTTTTTAGCTGCTTTATTTGGCATTATAATGTATAGTTTCTTGAGTTCTTTATATATTTTGAAGACCAGTCCTCTGTCTGATGTGGTGTTGGTGAAGATCTTTTCCTGTTCTATAGGCTGCTGTTTTGTCTTATTGGCTGCATCCTTTTCTTTATTGAAGCTTCTCAGTTTTAGATTGCACTTATTTATTCTTGTTCTCAGTGTCTGTGCTACTGGTGATATATTTTGGAATTGGTCTCCAGTGCTCACTCATTCAAGTCTTCTTCCCACTTTCTCTTCTATGAGGTTTAGTATAGCTGGATTTATGTTGAGGACTTTGATTCTTTGAACTTTAGTTTTGTGCATGGCTGTAGATATGAATCTATTTTCATTCTTCTTCATGCTGATATCTAGTTAAGCTAACACCATTTGCTGAAAATGCTTTCTTTTTTCCATGTATTCTTTTAATGTAAAAAAAAATTAAATGTCCCTATGTGTGTGGATTAACATCAGGTCTTCATTTCAACTCCATTGGTCCACCTGACTGTTTTCATGCTAATGCCATGCTGTTTCATTACTATATCTCTATAGTAGAGCATGAATTCAGGGATCGTGATGCCTCTGGAAGTTCCTTTCTTGTACAAAATTGTTTAGACTATCCTGTTTTTATTTCCATATGAAATGTAGCATTATCCTTTCGAGATCTGTGAAGAATTTGGTGGAATTTTGATGGGTGTTGTGTGATTCCTCTCTGTATACTGTGAATACCATTGGTTAATAAAGAAACTGTCTCAGGCCTGTGCAGGACAAAATAGAGAGACATAGGAAGGGAAAAAACTAAATGTAATGCTGGTGTGAGAGGTCCTTCTGTAGTTGTGATGCTTTATTGTTTAATGAATAAAGAACTGCTTTGAGTGTATGGCAGGGAAGAAAACAACTAAGCAGGGAAAGTTAGGTTATATGCTGGGAGAAAAAAGGGTAGAGTCAGAGAGCGATGCCACCAAAGTCAACCATACAAAAATGTTGCTGACAAGCTGTTGCCACGTGGCAATACACAAATTCATGGAAATGTCATAAACTAACATATAAGAGTTAGCCAATAAGAAGTTAGAGCTGATGGATCAAGAAGTATTTTAATTAATACAGTTTCTGGGTGATTATTTAGGTTCAAAGCTAGACAGGATTCTGGGAACCAATAAGCAGCCTCTCACTGCGTTTGGTGTCCAATGTGGGGCCAAATCCATGTAAAACCTACAAAAGCTTAGAAAGGAACTCGACACAGAAAAACAACGTTTAGCCTCATTTTTTTTTTCAGCTGGCCATGTGCTTCAGCTCCCTTAAGGGAGGTTTTGTTGATTCCCTTTTAGTAGAAAGAAGCCACACTTTTTTTAAAAGACAGCTTCCTGGGCCATGCTGCCAGCACAAACTTCAGCTATAGAGCATGTGAATGGCATTTGTGGGCCCTGGTGTTTATATGCCCACTCAGGTTCTGAAGCAAAGCAGCTGGGACAATGTCGTAACCTTCCAAAGCAAATGGGCAGGAGAATGGCCACCCCAAAGTGAACAAGGATGCATAACCCACAGCCGCCGAGAAGGGTACCAAGGTTGAACTGCAGACCAACGGCAGTGGACCGGCCACCAACAAGGAACAGCTTGTGGGCAGTGACGCCGCATCCCCCTTAATGACCAACAAAGATGAGGCAGCCATGGCAGCCCCCAAGCTGGATGCAGCTGCCTCCGAAAAGGAAGCCACTGAGCCCAAGCCTGGGAGGTAGAAGGCAGAGGCAGAAGAAGCCATGGAGCAGCCACAGGAGACAAACATGCTGGAACTTTGCCACTAGGCCAAGAATCTCATGGTAAAATATAAAATAATGGAAATGGGCTAAATTAAGATGTAATAGTCACCCAATAAGAAGCTAGAGCTAAGGGCCAATCAGTGATTTAATTGATTGTTTCTGTGTGATCATCTTGGGAGTCACAATTGAGTGATCTCCTTACAACAGATGGGGGATTGCATAAATCTGTAGATTGCTTTTGGTATGAATACCATACGTATTATGCTGATCCTACCTATTCAAAGACAGGGAGAGTTTTCCATTTCCTGATATCTACTTCAATTTCTTTCTCCAAAGACTTAAAGTTCTTGTCGTACAAGTATTTCCCTTATGTTAGTGTTACTCCAAGATATTGTATGCTGTTTTGCCTATTATAAACAGTGAGATGTTTTTCTGATTTCTTCATCAGCCCCTTTATCATTTGTATATTGGAGGGTGAGTGATTTTTATGACTTGATCTTGTATCCTGCCACATTACTAAAGGTGTTTATCAGCTATAGCAGTTCCCTGGTAGAATTTTTGAAGTCACTTATTTAATTTTTTAAGTACACTGTGACATTTTTAGAGGTTTATTTTTGTCTGAATCTGTCTTTATTGTTTATCTGAAATCCCTTTCTGACAAGGAACATTTTAAAATGGTGAGCAGTAAGTTCACAGTAACCCTGGATGCTGGCTCAACCTCTCTCAGCCTTTAAATAAAGCAGAGCTACATTTACACCCTTCTCTGAGATTACCGGTTAGAAACCATACTCACTTTCTCAACTCTGGGATGGAGATTATAGAACATAAACCTTTTTCGTCTGAGTAAAAGCTAAATCTGTCATGTAGCACACTGCATGGGCTGGAAATATCTCTTTTTGGTTTAATAAAATGCTGACTGACCAGTAGCCAGGTAGCAGTATAGGTGGGCAATCAGACTAGAATTCTGAAGAGAAAATGCAGAAAGTCAATAGCAAAACACGGAGGATGCAAGATGAGAATTCCTTACTGGAAAAAGTTATCAAGGGACATGGCTAAACATAGAAAAAAATTATAGATTAATTTAAGTTGTAAGAGCTAGATAATAATAAACCTGAGCTAATAAGCCAACCAGTTTATAAATAATATAAGCTTCTATATATTTCTTTAGGACTGAATGATTGTGGGACTGTGTGGGAGAGAAACTTCTATATACAGCTCCTTCTGACTTTGATTAACTGGTTTCTGATTTTGAGGGATAACACAATGTTTGATAATATTTTTATTGTTATCCTTAACATTTTGAAATTTAATTTTATAAATATATAAAAATACAATGAAAATATTTATAGAGAGTAGTGGAAGCTTCACTATGAATTAGAATTAATATCCTATGTAAACATTACTACAAGTATTAGGGATACATAAAATACTCTTTTAGTGGTTTTCAAAATTTTATTAGTAATTTGAAAAATGTATGTTGAATTTTGATCTCATTCATCTTCCTGTCCCAATTCTTTTCAGATTATTTATAATCAACTTTACTTCTCTCTATTTCAAGGTTTTAGATTAGTGGTCTATTACTCCAGTGTGGTTAAACTAGGGACCATATTCTTTTGAGAAAACTAGCTCTTCTTTCCTCTGCAGCTAAAAGTAGCCAATATATCCTTGGTTGGGGGCAGAATTTCTACCCAAATCCTCTTGTCATGCAAAGATTTGGTCTGACTTGATTTTACATGTGATTTAGGCATACTATCACTCCTAAAATTAATTTGTATGTGTATCCTTATAGGTCCAGGAAACACATTTTACTTTTAGTCAATCACCAAATCTTATTCTTGTAGTTTTCCTATCCTATCTTCTCCAGTCTTTAAGACTTTGTTGGAGTTGCCTTATATATTTAGGGTTGGACTTTCTGCAGTTCATAGTTCTATCTACATTGGAAGCTGTGGATATCTATGGGCCACTAGCTACTCAAAGATGAAAATTTTCAGAATTTTGAGTATTTCCTTAATTTATGAGTGCAATGAAGGTGTTAGGAACAAATCATAGGCTATAGAAGAAATCTTATTAATTTACTTTATTTAAAGACATTCTGTATTTAATCATTTGTTAAAATTAACTCTCGGGATTGATTTCTTTTGTCTATATATGTTGTTTGTGAGTATGTGTGTTCTATCATGTTTTAATAATTTTTACAATCTTTCTTACATTCATATTTACCAGATTATTTTTCTCAGTATTCCTTGCTATTACTCCACCAGTGAAGCTTTTATTTTTCATTATTGTTTTGTGAATTGTATAAAGAATGGGTTTTTTTGATATTTTAATTGAGTTCTACATTTTTCTATGCAACCCTCCCTGTCTCTCCCTTCCTCTTCAACCCTTGCCTAAGGTCCCCACGCTCCAAATTTACTCAGGAGATCTTGTGTTTTTCTACTTACCATGTAGATCAGATCTATGTAAGTCTCTTTTAGTGTCCTCATTGTTGTCTGCGTTCTCTGGGATTGTGGTTTGTATGCTGGTTTTCTTTCTTTTTTATTTAAAAACCACGTATGAGTGACTACATGTGATAACTGTTTTTCTGTGTCTGAGTAACCTCACTCAAAATAATGTTCTCAAGCTTCATCCATTTTCCTGCAAAATTCAAGATGTCATTAATTTTTTTCTGCTGCTTGATTTTAACCCAGTAACCTTTTCTGTAACATCATCTTATCTTTCTAGCTCACCTGGCCTAACACATTTAATCTGATACAAATTTCAAATTCAGTGATGCTAATCAGTGAAAATATTTCTATTGTAAGATCCTCCCTCCCCTTTTAATTACATTTTACAATTGAACCCAAAAAGTATATTACCAATAAATAAAATTAAATTGCCAAAGCAAAACAACTATCTTCACTATCTGATACTTTTCCTACCATGTACATCAGAGAAAATAGAGCTTAACAGAACATAAATTATAGAAAACATGGAAAGAATATGTAATTTAATTTAAATATCTCCATAATTGATCTTGAAAATGACAATACAATTACTTCATTTTCCCTTACAATTATGACTTCAGGACTCAAATTTACACTTGTAACTTCACTGGGACTCTAATCTCTTTATAAGATAAGAAACCATATGGAAACTTACTACTGTATTCCTCTGAGCTGTGCTTCATTTCACTCATGCTACAAGTTATAAAATAACAAATATTTGAAAAATTAGATTTTGGTTAAAGAACATTTGAATGCAAACTAAAATCATTTGTTTTCTTCAAATTTAATTTATAATATTGAATCCATAATCTTATTTGTTTATTCTTTGTCATAATTCTTTAAATAGAAAAATATATAATGGATTCATTAAATAGATGAATATCATCTTATATCAGTAAGTGATAGAAGCAGATTTAGAGACCAACAGCTAAGCACTGGGCTCAGTTTCCGAAGTCAGGTCAATAGAATGAGGAACGATAATATGAGCATAGGGATCAAGACCATGCTGGGAACACCCACAGAAACAGCTGTGCTGAGTTAGTGGGAACATATAGACTCATAGACTGACAACTGGAGAACCTATATAGGACCAAACCAAACCTTCTGAATGTGGGTGTCGTGAGGCTGGTTGGGACAGCGAATCAATGATAAATTCTTTCTAAAAGAGTATGAGCTCCAAACTAGGACATTGAGGTTTATGCAGGTTTGTGATATCATGTAGACAAAGTGTTTTCTTGGATTCATGCTAATCCAGCTATTTTGTGGGAAGCCAGTGTTATAGGGGGCAGAGCCCAATAATAATTTCACTGCATATACTGACTGAATCATAATATTCTCGTGCCTCTAATAAGTAGTGGCAGACACTGGAGATGATTCTGCTGCTAGCCAATTTGGTGGATCTGGACCGTTGTTCAGCCTTGAAAGCAGGGGAAATTCATCAGACTATGCCCTTTATTTTCTTGCTGTTGAACATCTGGTTATCAAGTGTACTTTCCTTGTTAGTTGGTTTCAACAAATCTTAGGTATTGAAGACCAACCACATATATTTGCGCTTATAACTTCTCAAATTACACCAATGGTGTAGAGAAGACAGAATGTTGAACCTGAAGCTTGTGACTCACTAGAAATATAATTTATAAATACGTTTTTCTCAGCATGTGCAGCTTGTTTATGTTGTGAGCTGTGATTTCTCATATATATACACATACACACACACACACATACACACACACACATATATATATATATATAACTTTATCCTGAGTTTTATAATAACTTATTTTATCTTTTTTATTTATTTTTATTGCTTTATAATCATAATTTTCATTTCTTCCCCTCCTCCCATTACTCTTCCACTCCCTCACTACCCCTCTCCCTCCAGTCCTGAGTTAGGGCAGAGTACTCTGCTCTGAGGCAAGTCCAAGGCCCTCCCCGCTCCAGGCTTAGGAAGGTATACATCCAAATAGAATAGGATCCCCAAAAGCCAGTACATGCAGTAGCGACAAATCCCAGTGCCATTGTCATTGGCTTCTCAGTCTGCCCCAATTGTCAGCCACATTCTGATGGTCCAGTTTGATCCCATGCTCCTTCAGTCCCAGTCCAGTTGGAGTTGGTGAGCTCCCATTAGATCAGGCACCCCCTCATCTCCCCAGCCTTTCCCTTCTCCCTTTTCTCTCCCCCTCTCCCCTTCCACCCACCACACCTCTACCCCCATGATCCCAACTTTTGCCTGGCGATCTTGTCTGCTTCCAATTTCCGGGAGGATCAATATATGTTTTTCTTTGGGTTCACCGTATTACTTAGCTTTTCTAGCATAGCAAACTATAGGCTCAATGTCCTTTGCTTATGACTAGGATCCACGAATGAGTGAGCACATAACATATTTATATTTTTGGGTCTGGATTATCTCACTTAAGATAGTGTTTTCTGTTTCCATCCATCTGCATGCAAAATTCAAGATGTCATTGGTTTTTACCACTGAGTAGTTCTCAAATGTGTAGATGTGCCACACCTTCTTTATCCATTCTTCCATTGAGGGGCATTTAGGTTGTTTCCAGGTTCTGGCTATCACAAATAATGCTCCCATGAACATAGTTGAACAAATGCTTTTGTTGTATGATTGGGCGTCTCTTGGTTATATTCCCAAGAGTGGTATTGCTAGATCCTGAGGAAGGTTGACTCCCATTTGTTTTAATGATACAAGAATATGTTGCATTCTTTGATGTTGAATTTATTTAACTCTGTAAAGTTGGGACTCCTTACATCTGATGGTCTAATAGAGAAAAGAATAGACAATAGCGAGGCAGGAAAAAGGATAGGCAAGACTGGCAGGAAGAAAATAAATAGGAGACATCTGGGAAGAGAGATCAAGAAGCGCGAGAAGGAGAGAAGATACCACAGGCCAAGCATCCATCACCCAGCCATCAAGTCAGCCATGGAGTAAGAGTGAAAGTAAGATTAGAGAAGTAAGAAAAAGAAAGCTCAAAGCAAAAGGTAGATGGGATAATTTAAGAAAAACTCCCTGGAAATGCCAACCTAAGGTCAGACATTCATAAGCAAGTAATAGTCTCCATGTGTAATTATTTGGGAGATGGGTCATGGGCCCCTCAAAGACCAAAGAACATAGAGCCATAAGAGTTAAGAGTAAAAACAATCAACATTTCTCAGCTATCAAACACTGAGTTCTGTGATTTCTGTCGTCTACATCTTGATTTTTTTCTGCCATGATCACAGTTCAGCTCTTACCCAAGTCTCACTTCAACAAGCCTCTGATTCTTCTCTTCTCTAGTTCTGGTGTAATTCAGACTTTTCATAGACATTGCTTGTTTTCTTTGTGGTTGCATAGGTTTGCTGAGCCCTGCTGAGTCATGCGTGGATAAGGCATGTGTTGATGTAACATTTAGCCTAACTTCTGGCTCTGAAGTACAAAAATAGGAAAATATTTAATCCTCTAATAACTTGTATTAACCCCTTGTCATTTCTAATTTTGAAATTCCAGAGTCAATATAACACTTAATGCAAAAGACAGATCAATTCCCAAAATATATCGTATCTAGTCCATTGCACAAATGCTGCACATGTTTATGCTTGTTTCTTTCATGTTTTCTTTATAACTGTGTGGACAGTAAGGGCTTGGCCTACCTCCATTATTCTTCTATTATACAAATGTAGCAAAATAGCTTTTGTTAAAAAAACATAAGACAAAAGAATGAATGAATCACTCTTTTGCCACTACATGAATGTTGTTCTGTATCTGCCCATTATTTTTCATTAATTAATGAGATAAAATGAAAATGATTGGTCTTATCATTGTAATTTGTCTTTTCCAAGGAATTGATTTCTCCTTTATCACCTCTAATTTGGAAAGGCTTGATGCCAGAGGACCAGAGTTCAACTCTCAGTACCTAAGTCTGGAAGACCACACCACATCTACCTATAGCTCCAAGAGATTGGACATACTTCTCTCGCTTACATGGGCACCTATATTCCTGTGCATGTTCACATGTACATACAAAATTTAAAAAATAAAATGAATGCTTTTGTAAGAAAGAAGAGATTCTCTGTGTGTGTATGTCTGCAGGCCAGAAGAGGGCACCAGACCTCATTACAGGTGGTTGTGAGCCACCATGTGGTTGCTGGGAATTGAACTCAGGACCTTTGAAACATCAGGCAATGCTCTTAACCTCTGAGCCTTCTCTCCAGCCCAATAGACAAGAGTCCCAGAACCTTCATCTGGCGATGGATGGAGACAGAGACAGAGACCCACATTGGAACACTGGACTTAACTCCCTAGGTCCAAACGAGAAGCAGAAGGAAAAAGAACGTGAGCAAAGAAGGCAGGACCAGAGGGAACCTTCATCAGACGATGGATGGCCATACAGACGGAGACCCACATTGGAGCACCAGACTGATCCCCCCAAGATCCAAAGGAGGAGCAGAAGGAGGAAGAACATGAAAAAGGAAATCAGGACCGCAAGGGGTGCGATCACCCACTGATACAAGAGGACTGATCTAATGAGAGTTCACCAAGGCCAGTTTGACTGGGACTGAACAAGCACATGATCCAATCAGATTCTCTGAATGTGGCCGGATTCTCTGAATGTGGCTGGCCCGGAGTCTTTCTGAAAAGCCATTGACAATGACACTGGGACTTGTTTCCTCTGCATATACTGGATTTTTGGGATCCAGTCTGTTTGGATGCTCACCTTCCTGGACCTGGAGGGAGGGGGGAGGAACTTGAACTTCCCACAGGGCGGGAGACCCTGACTGCTCTTAGGGATGGAGAGGGAGGAGGAGAGGGAGTGGGGGAAGTGGGAGGGTGTTGGGAGGAGGGGCGGAAATGGAAACTTTTATAATTTAATAAACTTTAGACAAAAAAAACTGAAAAAAAAGTAAGAAGAGATTCCCTGTTTAACCTCCCTTCATCCAATTCTTCCTCCTATTCTTTTATTCTTTCATCTTCATTGCAATTCAATTCTGTGTGGACATATCTTTTTTTTTAAAGTTTATTAAAATATAAAAGTTTCCATTTTCGCCCCTCCTCCCAACACCCTCCCACTCCCCAAAATCATCAAAATATTGTTAAGTCTATCCATAAATCCTCTCTTCTTCAACATATATTTGCTGTTCTAGTGTAGCTTTGTGTCACATTTATTTTAAGCCACTTTGGTTATATTTGCTAATTGAATGTTTATACACAGTGTCATTTTAGTATTTGCTGTGATCCAATCCTAAAGGCAACAGTGAAACACTTCTGACCTATGACACGAGATATTTTTCAATTATGCTGTCCTTTCCGCACTGTAATATTTTGTTAAAAAATAAAAAATCATAACCTACACGAAGCACAACTGTTTCCTGTCTTTCAAGTGTCCTCTTTTTGTTTGCATGTTTTATGTTGACCAGGCTGTGATTTCTGTATGTATGAAATGAAGGATTTTAATCTTCCATGAATTTAGAGATGAATGCTTTTACCTTTATTTCCAAAATGCCATTCCTTGTAAAGACTGACATTTAAAATATTCACTTTTGCTAGGCAGTGGTGGCACATGCTTTTAAACCTACCACTTGCGAGACACAGGCAGAAAGATGTCTGTGAGTTCAAAGCTAGCCTCATTTATAGGAGCTAGTTTACAGGACAGGCTCCAAAGTTATTGATACACCCTGTCTCAAAAAAACAAACAAAATAAAAAAATAATAACAACAAAAAACCCACTATTTAATATATAGGTGATCTTTTAAATGTATGTGTTAATGTATAGGTGATGTGTTAAAATTATCACCTATTTCACTACAATGTAGTTTCCCTATATTATTTGACTGTGGAAAGTTTCAAAACGATCCTACTTTCTACCCAAATAGTATTTTCACATTTCAAGCATTTTAGGACCTGAATTGAAATAATTAATTTTAATTCTACTCTTAAGTAGTAATTAATTCTAATCAGTTACAACAAAAGGAAAGACATCAATTCGGGTCACAAGGATTTGAACAATCATATTGTTGACCTGATTCTCAACACTTAGGGAGTTTGCTTCCAAGATAGTCATTAAATTGTACTTTCTTAAGGTTTGTAAAGTTTTGTATATAAAATAAAATCTTTATTTCAAAATTATATCAAATATCATAATTCATTTTTGGTCACTAATAAATTCCTATTAACTCTATAGTTATTTCATTGAAATAATATTCTCCTTTTTAGTGTACTTATAGCTATTCTATTTTTGAAAAATAGCTATAATATTGCGATAATACACATAAAACATTCAAAGAATGATAGTTGTGTTAAGTAATATTTCATTTGAATTTTAGTAAATAAAGCTTGCCTGAAGTTCAGAGAGTAAAACAGCCATGCTGTCCAGCCTTAGAGACTGGGCAGTGGTGACACACAGCTTTAATTCCAGCAGTCACATTAGCTTTTTATAGAAACCAGGTGGTGGTGGTGCATGTCTTTAATCCCAACAATAGAGAAAATAAAATGGAAGGAAATAGTTCTCACACGTAGTTTCATTCTTACATTCCTGGGGGCAGGATCACCATTTCAGATTGAGGTAGCAGTAAGAGCCAGTGGATGGCTATTGTGCTTTCTGACCTTCAGGATGAACCCCAAGTTTTGTCTTCAGAATTTTATTAATTGTGCTATAGTTGCATACTAAATAGACTCCCACTCCTTAATATTTAAATTAGATAAGTATCTACTTTATTAAAACAAAAGGTGAGTTATGTAAGGTAAATAAATAGATATTGTTATTATTTGCATAATTTTACTGAATGCATATTTTATATTAAGTAGAAAAGCTTAAAGTAATTGATTTAATTCTAAAACTATATACACCACTTGTTAACTGGTCAATAATCATAATGGCCTTTTATTTTACCTTTTTATCTCTGGAATATGTTCTTAACTGTTTTACTCTTTCTACTTTTGTTGGTTGATTGTGTGTATTGATAGAAGTATCAAGAGATTCTAGTTCTCATGCTCACTTAATTTCAATTTGCCTTTGCTCTCTACCCTTATACGTGTTCATGCAAATGTATGTAGCACTTTGAAGTACATGGCAACAAGTATCCATTGTGTATGGGGGGGCTTAGTTTTTACAACACAAAATTTTCTATCTTCTGACACAGTGCAGAACTCATGCAGATCTTCAATTCACTAATAAATACGTGTCTCAAAAGAGCTTAGTATACCTTCCACAGGGAAGATAAACATTCAAGAAAGTACTGTTAAATAATTGAAGCCTTGCCTCTGGCTATTCTGTGTTTAGTTCTAGTCTTTCATCTGCTAGTCACCCCATGTGATATCTTGCTTCTAGCTATTCATTTTTTAAAATTCTCTCTTTTTTAATTAAACATTCACTGCTCATTTTATCATATTTTTTCAGCTCAGGATATATATGTCTTCAAAAAGTTGGCAATGGACATTTACATAAGTTTGTCTGATAGGAAATATGCATACAAAACATTTATAAGCACACAGTAATGCATTTATACAATGATTTTCTGAAATATATATATATATATATATATATATATATATAGTTTAAAAATATATGAGTAAGCATTGTTGATAATAAAACAAATAGGAAGAGCACATATTTCCAATGATTATTATATCTAACTGATATCTTTTGGCATCTTTAAATATGAGCACTTTGGGACTCTTTGCTTTAAGGTAAAGCTGAATATTTCCAACAGATTATACAAATGTTTTTATTCATCCTGAAAGATATATCTGCAGGGGACAACCATTATCTGTTCAATTCCACACATATTTAAGCTTCTAAATGTTGTTCTTGCTAGCAGAGATTTGCTCTCAAGCACGTAATTTCGTGTTTGATCTCAACCTATTAATGACTTATACCACACTTAGCACACATTAGGCAAACTGATACATTTTTATTTAAATTTGAGGACTAGTGCCTTGAATGCATGATTAGGAAATGGTTACCTTAAAGAAAATATCAATATTCTATTCAAACAGTGGCTGAGTATGTTGTTCACTCAATACACCTTTTACCATGCTTGCAAGAGCACTGCATTACATACCCCTATCATAAGACTGATGTAGTGTATACCTATAAATAGTATACACCTATAATCTCAGCACTAGAAAGTAGAGCCAGGAATTTCAAAAGTTCACAATAATTCTTAGCTATATTGAAATTTTCAGACCAGTCTGGGATACTTGAATCCCTGTTACATGCACACACACACACACACACACACACACACACACACACACACACACACACACCACTCTCACACAGAGAGAGACAGAGATGGAGAGACAGAGACCAGAGAGGGATAGAGATAGACAGTAAGATACAGAGTGAAGATTAAAAATGAAATCATCATTCACTGACCACCTAACAAATCTATGTATGTGTGTATGCATATTCAAGTATTTTACTCAGCATGAGAGTAAACAGAAGGGATCTTATGTCTCAGTGATAAAAAGACACCTCTTCAGCCAAAGGATAAAGCAAATTTCTTAAAGTAAAAAGGGATCAAAATTAAGGGATCAAGGTTGGAGAGGGGGAAAAGTATTGGTTAAGAGATGCCAACTAAAGAATGGAATGGGCCTACTTATAAAACAGATGGAGATTATGTGTTTGGGATTATATATAGGAGTCAAAAGAACAAAGAGTTTGCGGTGATATTCTCTTTTCTAGGAATATCAATAGCTGCACCAATTGAATCTTATCTATATGACTAATGAAACATAAACTGAAAGACAACAACACAGTAGATATGCCACAATAAATATGTTAATCCATAGGGACCTTCCATGCTACAATTCAAAATTTAGTACATTTATTTCTATTATTTTATATTATTTGCTTAAATGTCTAACTTTAGATTTAACACCACATTTCTATAAAGTTTTTATTGAAATGAACCTTCTAATGTTTACCGTCATTGCAGTGAGTTTTGTCTATCCTCTATTATTTTAGCACTTGGGAATCTCAAACATAAACCTTGACTTTGAGTGAAGCAAATCTGAGTTTACAGTATATAATGCTATAGCAAAATATCTTCAGAAAATGATGAAATCTAATAGTTTTTTCATGGTAAATTAACCTAATGTAGGCAAGCTATGTTAGGAAAGTTTCTTTAAATATTTATTTTAAATGAAATATCATCTGAACTTTTCTGATTCCTTTGCTGTGATTTTTCCCCTAAATGAACTAGATATGTATGCTTTATTTATTTCCAAATTGGTGAGAATAGGTGTTGATTTTATTTCAGTTATAGTCCCAGAATGTTAATCACTCTAGAGGAAAATTACTGAAGAAGCATTTTTACTACTCAATGTTTAGTCAAGATTCCGGGTTCAATAACAGATATCTCAACTGTGAGTTTCAGTCTCTGTCGAGTTGAGTCTT
This sequence comes from Myodes glareolus, assembly GCF_982192425.1. Taxonomy (NCBI): domain Eukaryota; kingdom Metazoa; phylum Chordata; class Mammalia; order Rodentia; family Cricetidae; genus Myodes; species Myodes glareolus. The sequence continues at coordinate 70,113,615 of NC_142037.1, read as the reverse complement.
AGTCAGAATTTGACTAAGTTTGTTTAAAGAGAATCTTCCTACCCTTGAAACTTATTTTTTGCAACTCTCAGCAAGAAATCTGTTGTCACTGCAGGGACATTTATGTCATCATCTGTTTTTATTGACCTCAATACAAACAATGTCTTCACATTGAATTATGAAGAAGGGACAGACTCAGGAGGGAGAACATATCACCTTTTAAAAGAATTTTTGAGACAATTACACATCACAGTTAACTAAATGAATTAACTAAATGTATTAACTTCAATATTTAAATATTTCCTTCATGACAACTTCAAATAGCCAAGTTTGCTTATTTAATTACTTGTCATCATCAAGTTGAGAAACTAATTGTGATGAGAGGGCACAAACAGCATAAGAATTGATACTTAATAATAAGTTTGTCAGCATTATTTTATTAAAATATCAGTTTAGAATAATATATTTTGAACAGATGTTACTATTTAAAGAACTTAGGACGTGAACACATACTTGTTCATAAAGAATGAGTGGTTGTCAGAACTGTGTCATGAATTTTGTTTGTTGTTGTCTTTTAGGTTTTAAAGGAATGTGTGGATGTATATATGTATGATTAAAAACAGAGAAACTTCAAAACGAGAGTTTTAATTTTTGGTTTTATAGTACAACAGAAAAAATTGGTAAACAGAACTTTTAATTTCTTATTTGACAAAAGAAATTTGTAAAAACTGTAAATCAACATGAAATCAGTCACACATCATCCATTATGGGATGATTCTATATTTTTTTTGAGAGACATGAAAAGAAGAAGCCTATATTAAAAAATAATTGAATATATTCATATTTTATTTTTGTATTAAAATTTAAGAATATTTAGAATTACTTCTGGTGTTACATTTGTCCTTTGCTTTCTTTGCACAACTCATAATAATAAATAAACTTAAAGAATGCAATCTTGATAAATACCCATTTCTTAAAGCATCATTTTCCACAGTAATCTCTGACATTCATATTCACTAGGAAGAATTATACCATTCATATCCTTAGCAAGTTAAGGAAAGGGTATGGCACAGTGAATAAGGTAGAAAGTGAGAGCTTTACCATCACAAATCTAAAGCAAGCCCTCGATATTCAGTATGAGGGTAACTTTGTCTACTCTCCAAGGCACACATGAAGACTGTGTGGATCTCAGTGTGTTGCATAATATTATTTTAAGATGTGTTACGTTTGTTTATACTGTGGAACATTTGTTTTAATGATGCAAAGATGTGTCGCATTTTCTTAGACTAAATTTATTTAGCTCTGTGCAGCTGTGATTCTTTGCCTGTCTGAAACATCTGATGGTTTAATAAAAAAGGTAAATGGCCAATAGTGAGGCAGGAGAGTGGATAGATGGAATTGACAGGCAGAGAAAATAAATAGAAAGAAAAAATAGGAGGAGAAAAGAACCAAAGAAAAGAAGGAGAGTGGACTCCAGGGCCAGCTACTGAGTAAGCTGTGGATTAAGAGTGCAAAAATAATATACAGAAGAAAAAAAGGAAAAAGCCTAGGGGTAATGTTAGTGATAATTTAAGTTAAGAAAAATTGACTAGCAACAAGTCATGCTAAGGCCAGGCACTCATAAGAATAAGAATAAGACTCTATATAGAAATTATTGGGCAGCTGGGTAACAGGCATCCCCCAAAAGCCAATAGATTAAATAACACTATGGGACATTTCAATGTGGGGCTAGAGTAAAAGAAAATCCAACTATACCAGTGCAACTGAAAAAGTGAGTAATCAGGATGTCATTTTCTGTTCTAAATATATATTAACCAAATTCTGTGAAACCAGCCTCACAAAACATATACTTCTAGACAAAAAACAGATTAAGCACAACACATTAGAGTGATGACGTGACCCCAATATCCCACTGTCACAAAAGTGAACACCCAGTAAAACATGAGCGTGGAATTATAGACAATGATAAGTATTTCACTGAAGAAATAAAAGCTTCCTATAATTAAAGGAAAAAGTACAATATGCTAAGTTAGTAAGTAAAATACATAGTATAGAAGGGATCACCTACTAAAATTTAATAAATGAACATAGTGTTAAACTACCTCAACATTCTTATCATTCCCATCATAGATGATTGTATCTCTGATCCTTCATCAGAGAGAATTCTTTTCGAAGTTGATGGTAATTAATAAAGGTAACACAAGTTGTCAATACGCAAAGGAAGAGATTGACGAGTTCTCAGTCCTATTTAGGACATATACGTTACACTCTTTTTCAAAGGTACAACTATCATTTAGCAAAAGGACCTTTAGGAAACCAAATCGTTTATGGAACTTTTTAAGAAATTGATTGTAGAATAATTGTAGCAAAATAGTGTTATTTTGATATGCGAGAAATCCTTTACATAGGAACTCAGGGTGGCTGCAATAACATGCATAAGACGTTTATAATATCATTCCAAGTCAGCAGGGATGGGGGAGAGAATAGTGAAGTCTTATTATAGTTCAGAAGAAATTGGCAACTGTTGTGTTTTTATGGAAGAATAGTGAGTCAGTTTTATCCAGAGCCTGTGAGAGGCCACTTAAGCTTCAGTAGAAAAGTTTGCAACCATGGCCATACTGGCAGCATTAAATGTACTAACTGGTTTTCTTATTTTAAAAAAGCACATGATGTTGTGAGGGTAAAGAGGTAGGGAGCATAAGGGAGGATTTGGAAAGTAGCAAATGTAAAATTTAATAATTTTCACTTTTACTGGCAATAAAAATACAAGTTTATGTTACAATATGTTACTTTTTTGTAGTTGTTCATCAGTGAATTCTCATAGAATCCAAACAATAATCAGTTTTCTTAGAGACTCTCCAAAGCTTCATCAAAACATCCCATTGTTGACGATACCACAAGCTTGAGTTAGAGCATGGGCAAATCAAGAGCCACAGGTCTGGGAGAATCTCTGTTACTGCCTAGGTTCCATAGTGCTGACAGCTCTCAAGAATGCTACTAGAGAAGGCAAGCAGTCTTCAGTCTTACTCAGCTATAGACCTTAACAGTTACCTGCATTTTTATGGACAGGTAAATATGAAGAGTATTACTCAGCTCTGAGCATCTAGAGCTTCAAAAACAGACCTGGAAAACCATGCCCACTCTTGAGATGGTGGCATAAACACCATGGCCGTAGCCAATAACACCATGGGGATATACGTCCCATTCCTAGATAAAACCTATACCTGGCAAGACCATCAGGTCAAAAAATATATGGCTAGCCATACAAAGTCCATAGAAAAAACTTACCATATATATCTTATTAAACTTAATCTTCGTAACTAATCATTCTACTCATATAATGCATCTTATTCCATTCACTATAGAATATTCTGTTTGCAGTAGAGACCTATACTAGGTCAAGACAAGAATAAGAGTCTACAAAAAACACAATACTACATGGGGTATATCACCATTAGCCCATCTGCCAAAGGTTCAAAGAATATTGTATCAAAAACAACAGAAAAACTATGGGAATGAGAGGTGGTGAGTGAATACAATGTCATCCATATACATCTGGACATCTGAATATACAGACTCACAGAAGTTATAATATCGTGCCCAAGTTCTTTTCAGTTTTAATAAAGAGCAAATCCCAGCACGGGGGAAGAGTTTTCTATGAGGTCTAGCCCCTAATTGAAGATCTATTGGTAATATTTAGGTGATGGAAGAGGAAGAGGAAGTTTTCATTAAGAATGTAGGTCTTAGTAACTGCCTATGCTTCCATAGAAGACAACACAAGCAAAAATATTTTGGTAGCACAAATTGGCCCAGATGGGTTTAACAAAAAGAAAAAATAATTTGTTGAATTCTTTTCTGTATGCTGTAACTATATTTTATTGCCATTGGTTAATAAAGAAGTTGCCTTTGGCCAATGGTTTAACAGAGTAAAGCCAGGTGGGAAATCCAAACAGAAATGTAGAGAAAGAGTAGGCAAATACTAAGAGATGCCAGGTATCCACAAAGGAGACAGATGCCCCTGAACATTGCCAGTAAACCACAAACCTCGTGGTAATACACAGAGTAATAGAAATGAGTTAATTTAAGGTGTAAGAGCTATTTAGAAATACAGTTAAGTTATTTTCCAAACAGTTTTGTAATTAATACAGTTTCTTTGTGATTATTTTGGGCCAGGGCAGCCAGAAACAAACAAGCAGCCTTGTTTGCTTTGTTTGCAATGTGTCTACAGATGGTAGAAAAAGAGCAGTGGATATGTAAGGAGTTGAGGTAGAAGTGGTAAATAGAATCAGAAAATGTTGTCCAAGTCTCAAAGAACCAATAAAATATAAAGATTAAAAAGTGTTTAGTTATACCATGTACAGAAAAACCTCTTTATTTTATTTGCAGAGTACCATTTGCACTATGTATCATAAATTGTACAATGACATATTGATCAAGCAGTTGAAAGGAAACATTGGGAAAATATTGGCTCTGTACTTAACATACAGTAGTATTTTTCCTGTGATTATTTCACACTTCAGTAAGAATAACAACTGTTTACATTTAGTCAGATACAATGGAGAATCTACATTTTTTTATTAAAAAAAAATTCAGGGGCAACTTTAGAAATTCCCTGCATATATGTTGATATTTTCATTAAGAAACTTCAAAATTGTGATAGATTTTAGAATTTGAATGAGGAAATATACAATGTGATCTGTGAACACTGGAAATACAAAGTGAGAAATGAATAGTAAATTTTCAGCTTCATGTCTCGTGAGTTTGCATGGGTGTTTTCGGGTTGGATGTATCCATGTTTGTGTGCATACCAAAGCACAACTTATCCCACCTCCATTTTTCTTCTTCTCTTTATCCTTTTTTTTCTTTCACTCCTTTTGTTGTTTTGTTCATTTTGTTTTGTTTTTGAGGCATGGTGTCTCATTTAACCTGATACTCACTCATTCAGCTATACTGATTCTCCTGTGAGCTCTATTTACACCACCCAACAATGCAATTTTCATTATATCCTGACACATTCTGTGTACACAAGGGTTGTAAATCCAAGCTCCGACACATAATTGGGTGTGTTTCTATAATAAACACTTACAAACTTATGTTTCTTATTACTCCCAGTCTTCTAATTAGAAACATTTTAACATGACCACATGTCAGCATTTGCAAGAACAAGTTAAAAACAATCAGTAAAGTTTATTTTTGTCTCCTCTTCACCTAATGGTGACTTGAACCCTTGAAATAAGTATTAAAATAAGACAACTTTGTAAATGACACATTAGGAAAAGTTGTGATTGATTGTGAAATAATTGTCTTATAAACATTTGTTTTCAATTTTCCCTTCAATGTGAGCATTTGTTTTTATTTTGCCTGTGCAAAATTTAATGAGTAAGCATTGTTGTGATTGGGAAAGTGCTGTTCACATGAATCCAGTACATGTTTGTTACAGCATGATTCCTTAGTCGCATAGTTTTTGTATGTAAGTATAGCACCAGGGTTGTCCTCGAAATATTATCATAGATTAATTTCAGTTATTCATTTAGATAACTCAAATTTAGTAACACTTTCAGTTCAGTCTCTTATATTTGTCTTTAAGAAAATTTTTACCATCTCAATGATTCTTTAAGTCAATCTATCAATTCCCATCATTTATACTATTTGACATATCAATAATTTTATCCTCTTATATTCTGACATGTATGGATAAAATCCATTCAGTTTTTGAGACATCACCGTTATGTTCTCCCATCCAGTTAGAGTAGTTGAAAAATATTTTCCAAAGATCATTTTCCATGAGACAAAAATCAATACAGATCTTTTGAATGACAAGTTCGCTTCTAGAAATTTTTGAAACATAGAAACTGTGTTGTGTTATTACTTATGCTCAGAATTTGCTATATTGTAGCAAAATAAAACATTTTAGGATACCAATATAACCTTCTGAAGTTTAATCTTGTCCTGGCTAAAATCATTCCTTCTCTTTTGATATATTTTCCTTTTGCTGAAAAGTTTCCTATATCATGTATTCTGATTATCAATTCTCTTCCCCACCTCCCTTCCCATCTGCAACCACTCCTTCTCTGACTCTAATTAGAAGACACTTAAGCTTCTATGAAATAATAGTAAAAGCAAGTAGAGGAAAATAAAATACATTAAAAAAATGAGAAATGAATGCATCATAATTAGACAAAAATAATGGAAGCAAAGAGACTAAAAGGAGGCCCCAGAAACAGAGATTGACCCAATTTCATTCTCAGGAATTCCATAAAATTACCAAATGGAAGCCATAGTATATATGAATAGGACCTGTGGGGTAAAAAGAGAAAAAATATATAAGCCAAAATAAAATAAATTAAAAGTTCTGAGATAAATTACAGAATTAAAAAAAAAGATCCTGACATAACATTATGAGATAAATAACCTCCAAGAATACCATTGAGTTCATTTTCTGTTGACTATTTCTTAGATGAAACTAAATTTTCATTTGCAAGCGGCTAATAGTGAAAGATTCATTCAGAGTTAGCAGATGCAGACATGGGTCTTCATCACCTTTCAGCTCTAGAACTCAAAACACTGCAGACATCTGAAGACCCTTTGCATGCTGTGATTCATATGCACACAAATTATGTTGATTTAGTGGGCTTGTTTCCTTAGTGTCCACAATACCTCGTGACTCTTACACTTTTTCCTTTTCTACTGCTGTGGGGGGTTCCCCCACCCTGAGGGGAGGGAAAATATGGAGACATCTGAGTTAGGACTTAGTCTTCCGATTTATATATATATATATATTTGTGTACTATTTGTCTGTGGATCTCTGTATTTGAACACATCAACAGTAGGAGAAAAGCAGGAGGAAGATGGCTGAGCAAGGCGTTGGTCTATGAGAATAGCAGAGTGTCATTAGGTGTCATTTTATTAGTGCTTTTCTTTTAGAACAGATATTTTTGGATTTATTATATGTCTCAGAGCTGTCTAGTCTTAGTTTCTTGTGCCTTAGTGATCCAATCATTTTCATCATGGCTTCCTGTCCAGTGTATCTTACATAAAATCAGATATTATTTGGTTATTCATATAACATTTTTGCCATCATTATATAACATAGCATTGAGATGGGGCAATGTTGTATATGAAAGGTCTATGTTTGGATTCCTGTCTATCCTTATTCTTTGGTAGCTTGCAGAATAGCTTCTACCAAATATATAAAGAGATAAGAATGGGAGGTCTTTGTATGCATCAGCTTAACTAATCAATCTTCAGTAAGTTGTGTAAATATTGTCTTGAGCAATATTGTTTTGAGAGAAATATATGGTCTTAACAGTCTAGGTTGTTTGGAAGTGCCCATAGAGACACTTTGGCCAAAACCTAGTTAGAGAAATTCAATCCTAGTACTGGAACTGATGGGCATTTGAGAGGTGGTATGGAAATCTACTAATTGTGTTTCTATGTATTCACTTCCTCATCTGTCCCTTCCCTCTTTCTATGTAGTTTATCCTCCTCTTCCAGCTGAGTCCAAATCTAACCATAACTATTTTTTCTCTTTTCTAGATATTTCTATTGTCCCACTCCTCAATGACATACTCTATACAAAACTACTGTGATTATATTGGACTCTATCTTGATTATCATTGACTTAACAGTTGATATAATTCTACTGCATGGTCTGACTTTGAGGGAGCCTGGTTTGTTTGGATGTTCACCTTTAAAGACCTGTATGAATGGGGGAGAACCTTGGACTTCCCAAGGGGCAGGGAACCCTGACTGCTCTTATGACTAGAGACGGAGGGGGAAGTGGGGAGGGTAAGGTGGGGCAGGGGAGGTGGGGAAGCAGAGGGAAAAGGGAGACGGGGAAGAGGTGGAAATTTTTAGTAAATAAATAAATTTAAAAAAATAAAATAAAATATAAGCAAATACATAACATATTTGTTTTCCTGCGTCTGTTTTACTTCTGTCAGGATGATTTATTAAAGATATAAACATTTACTGGAAATTTCATGATTCCCTTTTTTGATATCTCATGGATTCTTTGTTATATATGATAATTTGTTTATATATACTTCTGTTTAAGGACATCTAGCTTGGTTCCACTTTCTGTCTAGAATGAACAATTCAATAATTAAAATGCTTGATCAAGTGTGTCTGTGGTAGAAGGAAGAACTCTTAAGGTATATGCCCAAGAGTGGTATAGCTGGATCTTGAGTTAAATTGAATCTCATCTTCCTGAGGAATCAACACACTGATTTCTGTAGTGGCTATGAAATTTTGCACTTGAACCAGCAATGGATGAGTGTTCTTACTCCACATTTTTGGCAGCATGAGACGTCACTTGCTTTATTAATTTTAGGCATTCTGAGTGGTGTAATATGAAATCTGAAAGTGGTTTTCATTTGCAATCCCATTATGACTAAGAAGTCTTTGCATTTCTTTAAATGCTTTTCAGTAATTTGTGTTTCTCTTTTGAGAATTCTCTGTTTAAATCTATACTTCATTTATTTATCTGGGTGGTTTTCTCGATAACTTGTTTTTTGACTTCTTTATAAACTTTTGTATTATATCACAACTAGATGGGTAGTTGGTAAAAATATTTTCCCATTCTATAGCTTTGTCTGAATGAAAGTGTCATTTGCTTTACAGAAGCTTTTTGGTTTTGTAACATAGTGTTTTTATTGATTATTGAAAATTTCACACAATGCAACCTGATACCTCCTCAAAATGACAGAAGAAAAAGAAAAGAGAAGTAAATAATCATGAGTCGAATTTGTTTTATCTCTATTTTAGCTGGTTCATGGTCAAACTCCCAGTGTCCAACTCCTGAGAGATATCTGAGTTTTTCCCTATAGCTATTCACATGATAAGCCATAAACTTTGAATGGCTTCATTTCAGAAACCACATCACAGTTTATAAGAGGTATCTTCATTGGCTTCCTGTTTAGAGTGCTTCTTTTATGGGGCAAGTGACAGGTGAAAGCAGTCACAGATTTCTAGTCTTTCATTCTCAACTGAGAATCTGCAGTCAACAATAACCCTTTCAAAGAAGCTTCCTTGCTTTTTATAGTTAGCTGCAGCATGAATAATGGACTTCTACATGATCTTCCCATAGGACAGGCCACACATCAACCGAGCTTCAGGTGGCAGCAAAGATCATGAACATTCCTCTGGCCTTCAGTGGTGACACTGACCCTGAGCAACAACACAGCTCTTAGCTAAAGCTCTCAGCTAAAGGACCATGGAGACAATAATGACTTTGGAAAGGAGAATGGGTTATAGACTTCATTGTAACGTGAGGGCCTGCTTGTTGGGGTTTCTGTCCTGCCTGGTTTCTGTCTTCCCACCAGTTCCCACAGCCATTCAGCCCCAAAGAAATCACAGAGGTCTACATAAGTTATAAACTGATTGGCTCATTATTATTATCTGTGTTAGCCACATGACTCAGTACCTTTTTCAGTGGGGCAGGTCACATCTTCCTTCTTCAGTGTCTGGGCAGGACTGCAGAGGAATGGGCTTTCTCCTTCCCAGAATTCTCCTGTTCTCATTGACCCACCTCTACTTCCATCTGGTTGTTCCACCTATACTTCCTGCCTGGCTACTAGCCAATCATCGTTTATTTAAACAATAATTGACAGAATACAGAATTGTCCCACACCACTTCAGCATGACTTCAGGTGCAAGCTCCAACAGGACATATGATGGCCTTTGGTGGTGTCACCAGTCATAGATACCCACTTAATCATAGATGTCCTTACTTCCCCTGCTCTGAGCAGGACCATAGAGAGCAGCATGACCCTCAGTGGTTGCAAAGACTGCAGACATCAACACGGCCTTAGGTGGCAATATAAGACAAGGACATCAACATGCTTTCTGATGTCAAGAGGGCCCACAGACAGCATAATAGCATTAGGTAACAGCACAGTTCATTGATCTCACCATGGTCTTTGGAGGTAAGACTGGCCATGAGCATCAACACATCTCCCTTCATTAGCAAGAGCCACAGGCACAAACATAACACTCAACAAGCCAAAAGGACATGGGCACCAACAGAGCATCAGGTTGTACCACAGGGAATGAACATCAACCTGGCTTCTAGTAGCAACATAGACTTTTATAAGGCAAGGTCTCATTGCTTAATTATTGATCTTAGTGTCTGTACCAATGATGTTACTATTAGAAAGTTTTTTTTTCTGTCACTATGAGTTCAAGGATGTTCTCTAATTTCTCTTCTATCTGGGTGAGTGTGAATGGTTTATGCTGACATCTTTGATCTATTTGGAGTTCGGTTTAGTACTGTGTGATAAGTATGGTTCTATCTTTATTTTTTCATGTACAGCTGTCCTGTTAACCAGCACTATATGCTTATGGTACTTTTTTTCTGGTGTTAGTTTCTGGCTTCCTTACCAAAAATTAAGTATCTATAGATGTTTAGACTTATGTCTTGTCTATGTTTTAAATTTTGTTCCATTAACTAACATGTCTGTTTCTATGTCAAAACCATATTCACTTTATTGCTGTAGCTATGGAATACAACTTGAAATCAGGGATAGTGATAACTCTAGTCATTCATTTATTGGTCAGTATTGTTTTAGATACACTGGAATTTTGTGTTTCCAAGAAGACTATACTTTGAAGTTCTTTGAAGCAGAAGAGTGCCCATTCAAGATCTTTGAATAACTGTGTTTGAATTTTGATAGGAATTGTACTGACTCTGTGTGAGTCTCTATAAAGGGAGGTCTTCAAGGAAGGAGACTGTGGTGGGTGGGCTGCTAACAAGTTATTGAAAAGATTGTGAGATTGGATTTGGAAGAGATGAGAGAGATCTGAAGATCTACAATTAGTCTGCCTGCTGTCCTGTCCTGTTCTTTTTGTTAATTTTATTCTAATTATCTATGGAATGCAGATGCCCATTTATATTACCACAATTTACCTATTATTTTAATTATTGATATCTCAAATCTTTCCATTCATTCCTATTATCATGTCCTAGTGAAATTACTGACACTGTTTTTTTTTAATGTAACAACCCTTTTATTTGAAGATTCTGTGCTCCATTAACCATTATACTTTAGTTATTGATTTTTCTAATTCTTCATAATACAACAGTGCAGATAAAAAAAATATACTTGAAAATTTTATGCTTGGTTTTTTTCTAGTTTTAATTGCACATATGCAGTGAGTCAGAGCCCTTAGTCAGCCCTGTGATTAGGAAAGTAAACATTTTATCATCTGCAATATGCTGTATTTCTAAGCTGTCATGTTGTTAAGCTATGTATATTAAATACACAAATGGCAGGATGTTTTCAACATGTATTTACTAATTAATATTTCATCATCAAGGTACAGGTATACTTATGTATTTTCTGAACTAACGATATAATCAATTGCCTCAAGGGGCTAGAGAGATGGCCCAGAAAATAAGTGTGACTCCAGCTCATGTAGAAGAGACTAGATATAAAAGCCCCATCTAGAGGTGTTTCACAACACTCAGTGACTTTAGCTTTGGGTTTCCTACATCTTTTTCTGACTTCGGCTTGGAAACTCTCAACTTTACAAACCAAAATACATATACACACATAATAACTAAAAAAAATTTAAATCTTAAAAAAATAGTTTGAAAATGCAAACGTGGTTGCTTATTCTTGGAATTACAGCATTTGAGCAGTTTTATCCAAGAACACTGTTGGATACAGGAAGGAATAGGGAGCTCAAGATAGTTCATACCTCCATTTTCTATACCCATTAAGAAAAACAGCTCCATGTATGTCACCAACAATAAACTTTATAAAATGTTAAGTTTTCTTAAAGGTTATTTTTATATGTACAGAGGTATTAGTATTAAAAGAAGAAAAAGGAATTTTGTATAAACAATTTACTGCAACTTTACCTGTTGTAAAAATTCATATTGGAAGTAGGAGAGAAAAGACTGTTGCAATAATGATCTACAAACATTTTTAATGGATTTGATGAAAATAAAACATAGTTGAATAAGTAGTCTGAAGGCAGAACTGCACCCCTCCTACTGCTCCTGGGTTTCAATGACCAGTGACTTCACAAGCTCTGTAGCAAGAAACCTGCAACAGTTTCCCTTCCCTATCTGACAATATCGTCCATGGATCATAAATATCTTCCTCAACCTTCCTTTCCCTACTCACCCCATTATGCCAACCTCCAACAGCAACAGGTATTCACTGGGGACACAAAAAGCTAATCAGAAAAGGAAACAGGTGGGCTAACTGAAGACCTGCCTCACCACTCCTGCCTCTCCTCCAGTTTCCAGTCTTGACCTTGAGTTACACAGCTGAAACGACCTTCCCCCCAATGCCCACACTCCCTACTGATCCCACAGTTCATCACCTCTGAATTGCCCTCCTTTTACTCATTCACATTATTCCATCAACATCCACAGGCCACACATTCCAGAAAACCAGACAGGTTGCCAAAAGACTTGCTAATCTCCCTCTGCTCCCCTATATCCAATCCCCTAGTTTCATTCCCAACTCAGTGGCTGTACATGCCTTCTATGGAAGCCTTCCTTGGCTTTCTGTTTTGGACATCTTTGGATCTCACAGATCTTCCCCTTAAAACCTCCCTCCATCCACTCATTATTTGTCATGGACCCTAACTTGTGGCAGGCACTCACTCCAACACAAGTGTTACTCCTCCTGAGGCAAAAAGTAGGCTAAAATTGAAAGCAACCTTCTTCTAATGCCCTCACTCTCACCCCATATCTGTAGCAGAAAACCTACCCAATCTCCTTTTCTTCTTTGTTCCCAACTCCAATGAAACATAAGATCTTCTTCTTCAAATTTTCCCACAACTCATACCAGTATTCCAGCTTCCAACTATAAAACGTATTGCCAGTGAGAAAACTAACTAAGCAAGAAAGTAAATTGGGCAACAAACAGTTGTCGTAAACTCTAAAAGCCAGAGAAGAAACAGAAACCAAGGAAAAACACTCTCTCAACAAAAACAAAGCACTGAGACCTATTGTCATCCCAAACCCACATGCCTAGACATCAGTTTAAGAACACAATCAATAACAGCCAAGGCAATACATCTCCACTGGAGCACAGCACAACTTTCCTACTGCAGCCGGTGCTAAATATTCCCGTGGAGCTGAGGTACAAAGAAAAGACCTTAAAACCAACTATATGAAGATGGTAGAGCTCCCTAAAGATAAAATTAATAAATTCCTTTAAGAAATCTAGGAAAATATAACACTTCAAGGAAATTAATAAATCAATTAAAGAAAGCCAGGAAGATATAAATTAACAGTTGAAAGAAACAGATAAAACTGTTGAAAACCTAAAAATGGAAATAGGATCAATAATGAAGATGCCACGCTGAGGGAACTCTGGAAATAAAAAGTATGAAGAGTAAATACAGAGGTAAGATTGACGAACAGAATACAAGAGATAGAGAAATACATTCCATATTCTTCAAAACAAAAATCCCCCATATCCACCATGATGACATTTCAATCACTGACATCTTTGTCCCATACATGAGGACACCCATGTATGTAAAAGAAATACCACTACAGCTTAAATAACATTTTGATCCTCACACACAGATAGTGGGAGACTTTATTTCTCCACTTTCACCAATTAATAGGTCATTCAGAAAAAACAAAACAGAAAAAAATATTGGATGTAACAGACATCATAAACTAAATGAACCTAACAAATATTTATAAAATATTTTAGACAAACTCAAAAGAATATGCCTTCTCCTTAGCATCCCATGCAATTTCCTCCAAAACTAATTATATAATATGACACATATCTCAAAAACAATCAAGAGACTTCCTATATATTAATGACAAATGGACTTATAAAGAAATCAGAGAAATAACATCATTTACAATAGCCACAAATAGTATAAAATGTCTTGGAGTGACTTTCACCAAGTAAGTAAAACACTTCTATAATAAAAATTTCAAGACTTTGAAGAAGATATCTAAAGAGAAAATATCTCCCATGGTCATGCATCACTTAGATTAATATACTAAAATGCCATCCTATTAAAAGCATCTACAGATTCAATGTAATCTCCCTCAAAAATTCAACACAATCTTTACAGACTTAACAAAATAATTCTCAACCACAGGTGAAAAAAACAAAACCCCCAGGATAACCAAAACATTCCTGAGCCTTTAAAGGACTGCTAGAAGATCACCATTCCAGACTTCAAATTTTACTACAGATCTCCACTGACAAAACCCACATGATATTGTCATAAAAACAGATACATTGATCAAAGAAATTGACTTGAAGACCACGATATAAATCCACAAAAATATAAACTCCTAATTTTTTTTATAAAGAATCCAGAAAGAAACATTATATAAAGGGAGCATATTCAGCAAATTATGTTGTCAAGCTGCATGTATGTTTGTAGAAGAATGAAAGTAGATCCACATACCTGTCAAGTTCAAGTGGATCAAAGACCTCAACATAAACTGAACCTGATATAAGACAAAATGGAAAATAACCCTGAACTCATTTTCTTGGGTGACATATGTCTGAACAGAATATTAGAGTAGATACTAAGATGAACAGTTAATGAGTGGAATTTCATAAAACTGTAAAGCTTTTTATGTAATACAAAGGACACATTCATATGTTTTAGCGTTCAGCCTCAGTGGTAGCCATGTCCCAGAAAGGAGTCAAGGAGTAGGAGAGGAATGGGTGAGCCAGGCTTGAGAGTCAGAGGAATCTTGCAACTTGACTGACTAGTCATCAGAGTTTATTTATTTATAGAGAATTATAATAAATTGAGAGAATTTATTTATAGAGAATTTATAGAGAATTGAGAAAAAAGATAGATCACATCTTTTTTATCATGTATGTTTATCATCATGTAACATCTGTAATAATTAGTTTTGCAATCATTGATAAACCGCGATGTGACAGAGCTATCATTTACAATCATTTTTCTCTATGTTTATCATCATTTATAAAGATATCATTTTAACCAATTTTGCTCATCAACCCCATAATCCAATACATAAGACTCAGAAGGTATATAGCAGACTGTTCCCAGGCTGGCAGCTCCAGTAACTTCGAGGACATGATATAGAACATCTTAAAGCAAGTCCAGGTAGATTGCCATGTCCTAAATAGTATATTATTAACTCATAATGGTCAGAGTGCCCAAGAAGATTCCTTAGTCCAAAGTTGCTCCAGTTGCTATTCAATTTATGGCATAATAAAGCGCTTACATTTTATATCTTTATATAATTTGTTCATATGTTCCATGGTCATAGAACACCACAGTGGCTCTTCATTATCTAACATTTTTAACAAAGGAAGGTCCTAACACCTCATTCTTTTATCATCTTTCCACAGCATTTTTTCCCATCAATACAATTCTCTTTGTAACTTCAGTTGACATAATTTTATTGGTTTATATACCACATAATAGGCTAAGTAATAGAAACATTACTTATTTATAACCTTATGTGCAGATGACTCCTCTAGCCTACTGAATCTTGTTCACCTTTTCAAGTTTACTTTGTTTTGATAATCTGGTTCCAGTCTAAGTACAGAGACAGAGGTTATAAGAATATCTCATCACCTCATAATAGACCTCTGGCTTCCTTATATGTGTCACAACCTCCAAGGTATAAGAAAAGTTGATAAGGATGTTTCCCTAAAAGAGGGAGGGGTAGTATTCTCAGGGCTTTCCTAGGGAAGTTTGGAAGTGATATTCCTGCGGGAAGGTATAAACTCTTCTTAAAAAATTAATTTCCCATCAATCCATTATCCTCAAATTGCACAAACTGTCCCTCAAATATAAATGATGCAGAGATCAAAATCAAAAGTGACAAGGAAGCCAACATGTGACTGAGCTTTGCTGGATCTTTGTCAAGCAGCTGTACTGGCTTTATGACTCTTGCCATTCTCATTAGATATGACTGTGCCACAATTGGATAAAGTGATGACCTACAAAATGGTACAGAATATTACTAACACCACATACTATAAAGGACAAATATTAAAAAGATATAAACAAACAAAAAGCTAGATATCACAAACAAAATAATCCAATAAAAATTGGTTAAAAATATAAAAAGGATTATCATTACAAAAAACTCAAATGGCTGAGAAACAAAGAAATATTCAACATCCTTAGCTATCAGGGAATTGCAAACCAAGACTGCTTTAAGTTTCCATCTTTCACCTGTCAGAATGACAAAGTCAATAATGTAAGTGACAGCTATGCTGATGAGAAGGTGGAGCAAGGGGAGTACTCCTCCATTGCTGATATGTGCGCAAACCTGTAAATCCACTGTGAAAATCAATATTTCAGTTCCTAAGAAAGTTGAGCATCGATCTACTGCAGAATACACTCATACCATTCTTGAGCATGTATCAAAAGAATTGAGCAATTCTACAATAAGGACACTTTCTCAGGTATGTTCATTGTGGATTTATATATAATTGCCAAAGACTAGAAACAACCTAGATGTCTCTAAACAGAAAAAAAAAGGACAAAGAAATGAATTGCATTTACACCATGGTGTAACGCTCAGCTTAAAAACTGACATCATGAAAGTTGCAGGCAAATTGATAGAACTAGGCCAAAATTATCCTGAGTGAGGCAGCACAGACCCAGAATATAAAAAAAAATGATATGTATTTATTCATAAGTGGAGAGAAGGCCATTAAGCAAATGGTAACTAAGCTACACTCTGTAGTCTGAAAGAGGTTAGAAAAAGAGGAAGGGTACAGTTAGGATGCATGCATCTCTCAGGGAGGGGGAAATAGAGTAGATTTTATGGACAGACTGGAGGGTGGTGGGAATGGGGATTGAGTTGTGAGGGAGATGCTGTGAAGGGAGAATATGCAGAGAGAAATGGTTGAAATTCGGAGCATTTGGGGTGTGGTGTCAAAACATAGTGCCAAGGGAGATTATTAGAATATATGGAGATGGTCCTTAGGAGATTATTAGAATATGTGAAGATGATCCTAAGGATATTTATAGTAATGTTCATCTCTTACCTCCATGTAAGGCTTGCAGTGAATGTTCTTGGTTGCATTCAAATGAATTCTAGACCAAGGAGTTCCCATAGAAACAATCGAGACTGCTGCCTAAGACAAAGTGCTGGTCTTTGTCAACCAATAGTTAGGACCCTGTTGCTGAGAACAACACCGACACACAGCTCATCGAAAATGGGAAACGTCAGCTGGAGTCTCTATGGAGCACTCAGCACTCTGTTACAGTCTTCTTGCTGTGAGAAGATATTCTACAGGTTACCAAAGTAGAGGTTCAAATACCAGTCCAGGCTCAAACACTTTGACTAAAATCTGTCTGCCTGCAGAATATGATAAGGTAATGCTGGCAAAGAGCACGTGAGAGAAGTCAAGCAATATCAGATATACTTATGACCTATTCTGAAGAGGGGACGCCACAGTTGACACTGCTTGGATAACTAACAAGAAACTAGAGAGTCACGAGAATAAGAGTAAACACACACATAACTGGTTTAAAAATGTATCATTAAAATGCCTCCGAATGATATTCTGCTATCCTTATAGATCATTGAATTATTCTGTTCTCATCAGAAAGACTTTCTCTGACATCAGGTGAGATCAGATGCTTAAACCCACCACCAGACAATACTGTGGAGGAAGAGTTGAAATGGGAGTTTTATACCAAATCCCTCCCCAAACAGCTCAGGAATCCAAGAGGAGGGAAGTGGAAAGACTGGAAGAGCCAGAAGAGATGAAGAAAAGCAGGAGAAGGAAGCCCTCTGATTACCTAAGTAAGAAACATATGAGAATACAGAGACTAAAACAGCAAACAAAGGGCCTGCATGGATCTTCAGTGGGTCCTCTATGTATTTATTATAGCTATTAGCTTAGTGCTTTGTGGGGGCAGGGCCAGTCCTGACTGTGAGAATGAGTGAGTCTCCAACTTTTGTGTCTGTTCTTGGGACTACATTCCTACTTTTATGTACAACCTCAATTGATAGTTTTTGCTTCATCTTATTGTATTTTATTTTGCCTTCTTTGATTGTTATCTCTTAGAAGCTTGAATTTTTGTTTTTTTTATTTTTCTGATGAAAAACAGAAAGGGAGTGAATCTAGAAAGGAGAGGAACTGAGAGAAATAGAGGTAGCAGAAAGTGTTATTAGGATATATTTTATGAGGAAAGAATCTATTTTCAATAACATAAAAATAAAAGAGAAAATAATAGGCAACCTTTCTAAAACAGTGATTAAGCATAAGAAGGGTTCTAGAACTTGCAGTTGATTGTTTTTTTCTTTATTAAAATTTTCTAGGTAAAAACTTGAGAAATTAACTACTAGGAGATGACTCACTTGTCAAACTTATTCTGGGATAGTAACTTTCAACATAAACTAGTTGTTACTATACACATCTCAGCACCTCCATCTGCATGCTACCTGGTGCTAATTACTGCTTAGTTTTATTCCAGAGTGTTTAGTTCATAAAGTAATGACTCCTATCAACTTTATTCTGATTTCTGTACCAGATGACATCTCTCATATAATACTCATACCATCGTAGGCTCCTATGCTTTCTCAAATAAAGAAATCTTAAAATATTATTTAAATCATGCCAGTGCTGCAGACATCGTAAATGAAGTTTTCTTTTCCATTTAGGTTTTTCATTATAGTGTTCAATAAATATTGGTTGACTATATTAAAAATGAGAACATGTCTCTGAAAATAAGATTTATATGACTATAATGAACAACTGAACTAGTACCCAACCCATGAATAGAGCAGGGGCATTTTTTTAAATGCATGTGACAGAAGGGCAGGTGGTATAAAACTGCTCTACTGCTCCAATTAGAAAATGGAAAATATCACTATGCAATGTCATAGATGTCACACTTCTGAGTGTCCCTGCTTTCACACTGGCAAACTCTATTAAAGAAGTGTGAATGGTGTTGAGGATCCATTATTTTTGTGTGAAATGAGGAAAGTCAATTAAAACACAGCATAAACTGTTCCTGCCTTTACACACTTAATTTTTTTTTCCAGGATTAAGTCCAGTCTTGCAACCTTAATAAAGGCAAGGTTGCCCTTGAAAATGAATGTATCTTTTACACAAAATGAACAGGATAGTACTGTGTAATTTTGATATCATCCAATGACAAATCTGATAAAAGATGAATGTGGAAATGTTGTAAAGATTGTTTACTTGGACATGAGAGATGGCACAGTCCCTAAAGGGTTTTAAATACAAATGTGGCCATGAGTTCTAATGCCAAAACACAAGGAAACTCTCTAGCATTTTTGTGATGGGTGGGATAGAGACAGATAAAGGACTACAGCTTTGTGGTTGGCAAGCCTGGTGAAATCTATGAACTTCTTGATCAATGAGAAAACCTATTTCAAAACAAAGATCAACCTCTGTACTTCACTCACTTAAAGCACATTGTTCTAAACCTTCCCTAACAAATACACATACTCAAACACACAGAGAGACACAAACACACACATATAAACCGACAAACACACACACAACGCACAAACACCTGCACACTCACCAATTAACCTCCCCCCATACACACATATCAGGCTGCCTTTCTCTATTTAATATACAGGTATTGATTAGTGTTTGGCTTTTGTTTGTTACAGACTGTAACTCTACAGTGCAGACGGACTTTGAATTAATGATCCTTCAATCTCAGTTTTCTAGACAAGAATTAAAGGCCTGTGTTGCCTATATATGTGTCCATATAATATTTTGTCAAGATTATAACTTGGACAAAATTATAATTCTTTATAATAAAAATAAAATGCTAGAAAATGAGTAATAAGTGCTATAATCTCTACAATTTTGCTTAATATTTCAAATATTATTTAACATCAAAAAATGATAAATTTACTGCAATAAATTTACAATCAAGTTTGAAGAATTCAGTCAAAACTTAAGAATGGAACCACTGGAAAGGATTATTGTGCAGGCTATGTTGAAATGTCTTACATCATATCCAATAGAACTAACTACATTTTATTAAACATCTCTATCCTGTATAAGTAAAAAAATCACTGCGAGGGATGCGATCACCCACTGATACAAGGGGACTGATCTAATGAGCATTCACCAAGGCCAGTTGGACTGGGACTGAACGAGGACGTGATCCAACCAGATTCTCTGAATGTGGCCGGATTCTCTGAATGTGGTTGGCCCAGAGTCTTTCTGAAAAGCCATTGACAATGACACTGGGATTTGTTTCCTCTGCATATACTGGATTTTGGGGATCCAGTCTGTTTGGATACTCACCTTCCTGGACCTGGAGGAAGGGGGGAGGAACCTGAACTTCTCACAGGGCAGGAAACCCTGACTGCCCTTAGGGACAAAGAGGGAGGAGGAGAGGGAGTGGGGGGAGTGGGAGGGTGTTGGGAGGAGGGGCGGAAATGGAAACTTTGATAATTTAATAAAATTACTTTCTCAAAAAAAAATCACTTCAGCTAAGCACAGTTTATGCATATTTTACATGGGTACATTGACCTAGAGATTTTGAAGTTTGACCTTATAAACAATCGAGATTAGAAAATCAGTTGATCAGCAGATGAACTGAGCAATGCCTGCGGCCACAACAACAGTAGAAAGCAGGAGGTGAACATAAGTTAACGTTTGAGGTCGCAAGTCAATAGTAGGAAAACAAACATAAATATTTAATGTGGAAAAACTCTATTTTATCTTTTCATAATAAAAATGAGTTTAATCTAAGATTAAAACAAAAAAATAAATTGAAAATAGACTTACTTTTGAATATGTGTACAAAGCTGTAATGATGAGAAAAAAAGACTTCTTTTCTAATAAGGGACACCTTTTATTTCTGAATGAAGGGTTACATCTTCAGAAAATGAATTCTAGTATCTTTACTTTCACAAATCTAGCTACTTATTTATTGCCAGTATTCTTAAATACAAAGCAAATCTCCCATAATTTCTACTGTTTCTTAGTTTTATACTTTGGGTTTGTGGTATTTCAAAAGTAAAAATGAACTAGTTTTCATATTTTGCAAGTGCTTATTAAATTCATTCTTTTCATAATATTTACATCATAGTTATCACAATTGAGCTAATCTAAAGAAATTAGCAATACAGGAAAATATATTTGAAATTACAATTATTTCCAAAGTTAAATTGTACATGAATTTCTAGCACAACTAAAACTTGAGGAGAGTTCGATCTGCAAGAAAAGGGAGGAGGGAGAAACCAGGAGGACTGGAGGGAATGGAAGCTGTGGTTGAGATGTAACATATGAAGGAAGAATAAAGTTTAAAAATCTGTTGTTCTGATCAGGTAGGTATTTTTGTCATAGTTATGGAAAAGTGGCTAATACATTCAAAGACTTGTTGGTATGGCTACTAAATACATCTGAACATATTTTCTTGGTTAATTAACCTTTTTATGGTTCTTATCAGTTGGTGATTGCATATTTATATATATGAAGAGAATTTAACAAATATAATATGTGTGTGTGTATTTATGAAGATTGATAGGAATTTTACAGGTTACATGATTGTGATCAAATTCATATGTGAGAGTGTCTTTGAATTAGAATATATGAAATATTAACTATGATTAATTGACTAGTTAAATATAGTGAAATAGGGTTTTCATTGTATTCTACAATTAAAAAATAAAAATTGTATGCATTAACACAATAAACATAAATTGAACATTAACAAGAATTCATATATGATGACTGTGATTGAGGTTACTATCAAATATAATTATTTTATAATAGGATAAAATATAAACATTTGGGTATGAAAGTAAACCATTATTTCATTTTAAAGCATTTCTGTTAAGCATTGATATTAAGATGAGTCTTCAATCAAAGAGCTAAGTTTTATAGTTTATATATTGTGCTCTTTAGTTTTTCAGAGATTTCAGAGGCTTTAGGCATGCCTACCTCAAAGTTCTTTACTTGAATTCCTGACCTGTCTTTCTTTTATGATGTACATTAAAAAATTCTCTTTCCTCTCCTGGTTGATTTTGATCGTAGTGTTTCACAAGAGCAATACAAACAAAACTATGAGAAGATATAATTGGAATTGTAAATCATTAAATATCTATGAATTTCATGCTAATATATATTTATATAGCATAATCAGATGTATTTAACATGCATAAATAATGTATATCATTAATAATATATACATACATGTAGTCTATGTATATTTTAAATGTGTTATCTGCCTTACTATCTATACTAAAAATGCTATCATTTTCGTAATGTCAGTGTATTTATATTTACCCTCACAATGTGTTGAATGAAGAAAGAAAAAATTAAATTTAGATTTAAGACAAAGAGATACATATCTTTATTCACACAATTAGTACCAAATGAATAATGACAGATGGTACTTTTTTCAGTTTTAAAAAGTTAATGCTCATATCACAACTCCTATGTCCCTGTTCCATGAGAATCAGGGTAATTCCTGTAATGGAGTATTCATAGTCACTCATAGTAATGATCTCTTCATGTCTTTGGTATTTTATGCCTTTTCCGTAGAACACATTTCACTGAAAGTTAACTATAGTAGAAGAAATATTCTCAAATGCACATAACATATATCAATGTTAGAACTGATTTTATATATACTCTATCCCAGTTCACTGCAGTGAAGCTTATTCTAAGTACAGAAATCAGCCAGTTTTCCTTGTTAAATTTTGTATGCATTTATACTGAATTATTTCTTAAACTATTCAGATGCACAAATTTGGATTTCAATTAACAGATATTAACTGTGTGTATTTTTTTCCAATTAAATATTTTAAACCAAACAAAATTATAGCATATCTAATTAGTAGCTTAATTGCCTTTATATTATTGTATCAAAAAGATAAAGGAAAAGTGTTAATTCACAAACCATAAGTTATATACATAACAAATATTTCTTCTTTTCTAAATATATTTATAGTTCACTCAGTATCAGTTACATTTAACTAAAGAATGAGTTTAAAATTTATACTTTTTCTTCCACAGGTTTAATTCTTTCCCTTTAGCTATTTGAATATAGACTGATAAGGTAAACATTGTCTTGATATCCTTGCCATTCTAATACATTACATTCAGAGCCTCTCAAGTGTTTGATTGGCAACAGCTTCCAGAAGGGATGTATTTGTTGCCAATTTTCCATATTTACCATAGTACGTTATCGTTATGTGCCTTGCATGGATTACTAACTTTTATGTTTTTCCTAAGATGCATATAGAGGATACAGAATAATTTCATAAAACTCTATGGGGTATATGTATATAGATAACTATATATGAATATTCTAAATACATGTTAATATATGAAGCTATTATACCTACACACATACTTTTACATTATATAGTATATATCATTGCAAATTTTTATATTAAATTTTTGAAATAAATATTTGTGCTTAGATGAATTATACTACTACAAGCAATCAATAGAAACAGCTATAGTAAAGTCTTTAATTTGTTTTTTTAAAGAGATAGATAGATTTTATATTGGTCCTGGATTTCTTCACATGGATTAGATTTGTATCTGAAGAAAATGGAATATCTATGCACATAAATATGTGCATGTGAATTTTCATGAAATTATTATTTACATTAACCACAACTAGAATCATTCTCAAGTTCCAACAACTGATAAGTAAGTATTATAGTATATTGACTTTAAAATGTTAATGTATTATTACTGACAAGGAAAAAATATGAACCACATCATGAATTCAGGCCAACAACATTGTACTAAATCAAACATGGTATCTGAAACAGTGTACTCTGTCATACGTTTATATAAGGCATATTGAAAAGGCAAATTTACATGAATGAAACACAGAGTCTGAGAAGCCTATTGCTGGTTTCCACAGGGGGAAATACCTAACAAAGTTTGTGTACAAAGAATCACACTACAGATATGAGATTCCCTCGAACTGATATATGCTAATGGGTACATCAGATTTGGAAACTAAAAAAAACTTAAAAGAAGCAATTTGAAACTGAAGAACTGTCTCAAACATAAAACATTCCTCATTAAAACTTTCATTGTAAGAAAAATCAGAGGAATACAAAACATTGCAAACTATGGCAACCATAATTAAATAGATAATCAATGATGTATTATATTTTTGAAAGATATTATAAGCAATTAAGTTTGTCTTTTCAAGTTCATTTGTAATTACCCCTGTTTATTTCCTTATCAGCAAAAGCAATAATACTTAAAAGTATATGACCTTCCTAATAAGTAGGCAAGTTAACCCAAATTTCATTCTACTCCCCTGAAGGAATATTTTAAAATTGCTAAGCCTATTGGGAAATTAAATAGCCTCATTTAGTTTTCATCTTTTCTTCACTTTCCTGTGCCAACGCTCTAATGAAAGTGCCGAAGAGCAATGAAATGGCCAACGGCAGAAAGCCAAAGAGAAATGGGGAGAGAATAAAGAGCCAAATAAGCAACCTTTAAATAACTAAGAGTTGATTGATTGATTCAACCCATTTAGACAATTATCTTAATAGCTCTGTTTGCTAAAATTTCCTGGTAGTCTTGCCAGATACTATAAAGTAGCTGTGAACCAGAAACAGTGTGAGTGGATAAGTGCAGCAGCTACAAAGTCGTACAATTGTGATTTAAGCACAGGTTCTATAGGTTCTGAACTTTGTGACTTTCTCCATAGTTCAGATCCAATTTTTAGTGATTTATGGAATTAATAGCGTCTGTTATATAAAACTTTGAAAACAGCCTCAACCAGTATTGGAAATTACTGTAAAGGGTCACAGGGTTAAGAACAGTAATATTTTAAAAAGCCACTCAAGAGAATCGAAGAAAATAATCAGCTATTTATTAAAAGTTAGTATAATAAGGTAGGAAACAAATGAAAACCCTTTATTTAAAAATAATATAAATAAAATTAAGACAAAAATTGCTCAATTAGTAAGTGATATGTTTAGTGTTGGATTGTTGCCTAGACATTAGTCTCTTCCCTCATAACAATTAGCTTGGGAGACAAGAAATTGAAAATATAATTCTGATTGATTCTAAAAATAATGATATCAGAGTGAAATTGTATAACTGACTGTGAGAAGATACCTGATTTTCCTTAATTATCCTTATTATCCAGCCAGCACTTCTTAGGAGTTAATCTCAAGAAGCCTGTAAATCTTTTGGGGGCAGAAATAGAGACAGTTTCTCCTGGAAATGTCCACGTAAAGAATGCAAAAAAAAAAAAAAGATAATGCCAGCTGACATGCTAATGTAAAGGGAAAAATAGTGCAGGATCACAAAATTAGACGAAGAACTACAAGAAGGTAATGACTGCAGTTGGAAAGTTTGTAGTTCTTTGTCTACTTGTGGGATCCTGCCTGATTACCATGACAGCAATTCTGAATTTTACCCTCAGCTCTAAAGGACTTGTGGTCATATTACTCAGGTTGGAAAGGCAAAAATATCAAGGTCATTCTCAGATATATAGAGAGTTAAAGATTAAAATGTGTTAATTTTTATCAGATCCTATCAGAAAAATAAAGAAAAAGAAACCTTGCTTTACCAATTACTTTATTTAATATAAAAGTTTGTAGAGTTCAGATTTTTATAAAAGTGCTGAGATTTCAAATTAAGCATTGACCCATTTACATAATTAACTGTGTTTAATATCATTGGAAGGCAATATCCATTAATGATCTTATCAATGTTTCTCGATTTATAAAAAATCTAAACGGATAAAAGTTCAGAAACAAAATTAATTAACCTACTGTTGAGTGAACATACCCTGATGAATCAAGTAAAGTGTTTAATAGGAAAGAATTACATGAAACAGAAAAACACAAAACAAATTATGTCTCGATTCTGTTTACATGTTTTTCTGAATAAGAACACCTTTACTCCATTTTGTGGTGGAAAGATAATAGCTTTGCCCTACATTAAATGATAATAAAGTAATCTAATTATGTAGAACATTTTAATTGTTTTGAAGTGATAATGAGTCACAACTTGCAAATAAGATGTCATTGTAGGAGAGATATCTCCCTTAGGAAGGTGAAATGTGTAAAGCAGTTCTTTTATTTATTTATTTATTTATTTATTTATTTATTTATTTATAAAAATTTCCACCTCTTCCCCGCCTCCTTTTTCCCTGCCCATCCCAACCTCTTCCTCCCTCTCTATTCTTAAGAGCAGTAGGGTTCCATGCCCCATGGGGAGTCCAAGGTCCTCCCCTCTCCATCCAGGTCTATAAAGGTGAGTATTCAAACAAACCAGGCTCCCACAAAGTCAGTTCATGCAATAGAATAAAAACCCAGTGCCATTGTCCTTGACTTCTCAGTCAGCCTTCATTGCCAGCCACGTTCAGAGTGTCTATTTTGATCACAAGCTCCATCACTCCCAGTCCAGCTGGTCTTGGTGAGCTCCCATTAGATCAGTCCCACTGTCTCAGTGGGTGGACACACCCCTTGTGATCCTGACTTCCTTGCTCATGTTCTCATTCCTTCTGCTCCTCATTTGGACCTTGGGAGCTAAGTCCAGTGCTCCAATGTGGGTCTCTGTCTCTATCTCCATCCATCGCCAGATGAAGGTTCTATGGTAGAAGTTTCAAGATATTCATCAGTATGGCTATGGGACAAGGCCAGTTCAGGCACCCTCTCCTTTGCTTCCCAAGGAACAATCCGGGGACCTTTCCTTGAACCTGGGAACCACTCTAGAATCAAGCCTCTTGCAAACCCTAAAATGGCTCCCTTAATTAAGATATTTACTTCCCTGCTTCCATATCCATCCTTCCTCCATCCCACCCATCCCATTCCCCCAAGCTTTCCCAAATCCTCCCCTTCTCCCTTCTCTCTACCCATCTCCCCTTACATCCACCCCCCACCTCCCCACCCCCGTGCACTCAAGTTTGCCTGGCAATCTTGTCTACTTCCAGTATCCAGGAGGATAACTATATGATTTTCTTTAGGTTCACCTTCTTATTTAGCTTCTCTAGGATCACGAAGTATAGGCTCAAAGATCTTTAATTATGGCTAGAATCCACTTATGAGTGAGTACATACCATATTCCTCTTTTTGGGTCAGGCTTACCTCACTCAGTAAAGTGTTTTCTATGTCCATCCATTTGCATGCAAAATTCAAGATGTCATTGTTTTTTACTGCTGAGTAAAACTCTAATGTGTATATGTTCCACACTTTCTTTAACCATTCTGCTATTGAGGGACACCTAGGTTGTTTCCATGTTCTGGCTATTACAAATAGTGCTGCTATGAACATAGTTGAACAAATGCTTTTGTAGTTCTTGTTCACTGTATTAGGTTTTCTAACAGCCTTGTTAAAAAAAAATAAGAAACAGCATACAATCAATATAATGTGATTAATGATCTACTTTAGTCTTATTTTCATATCAACCTTATCTGAATTTTAAAGACTTGGCATAAAAAGCATCATTCATCATTTTATATTGATCATATGTTGAAACATTGTTTTGTGACAGGAGAAATTATTGTATTATTAAAAACATATTCTTTCTAAATGCAGGCATTTAGTCTTTTAACAAATAGTAACTCTTGAGAAAGGCTGAGACAAAGGGCAAAATGAGAGGTTTCATATGAATTTTTTGGCATAATCAGGGAAATAATTTAGAGTAGGCCATGCTTATATGTCATCCATGTAGAAGCAGAAGAAACAGGAAATTCGAAGCTCGCCTTAGCTACCTAGAGTACTGGTTGTCAGCATGGATTACAACATACCTTGTCTCAAAAATAAGTAGGAGTAAAAGAAGCAAAACCAAATGATTTAGGGTAGCCAAGTTTTTCATGTGGCTATGATGACTTTACCAAAGGGTGTCCACTCAAGCTGCTGATTTCTATCTACAAACTGTGTAAGTCTCAAGTCTTTGCTCTACACTAAATTCAACTACAGGAAACTCTTGGTGAACAGATAAGGACAATTATAGCAGTATTTCCTGTATAAATTATTAACATTGATGTTAGCATACAAAAAAATCTCACATTAAAATGTATATACTGATTAACACATTTGGCCTTTATTTGATGCAATGATCAACCTCATGAAACCACAGAGGTAGGTTACTGTGTCTAGTTAAATGTGCAAAGGGTCTTTGTTTTAGTGAAATAGTTTTGTATTTGATTAACTTAAATAAGCTAACTTTGAGGACAAAATCATTTTCTTTACAGAATTTTTAGCAATTGTGCGAACTATAGAGGTCTTAGAAGAAAAGGCTGTGTTTCACAAAGAAGTAATTGCATTTCCAGACCTAGTCAGAACTCAAGATTATACTACAACCCTTACAGAAATTTCAATGTTTTTTAGAATAGTTTTGACTAATACAGTGTGTTTTGGTCTCTTACTTTTTAATTAAAAACAGATGATGCAATTAGATGAACATCCATTATTTTTAACACAGTGGTATATTCTTTCTGAAGTAAATACTCCAATTCTCACAGGATAACTATAACTTCTATGGCTTTAAGGTGGGACAGAGTTATTACACAGAACTAAAATTCAGCTTAAAATAGCATATACTAAAGAACATAAAACAAATATAACCTTATCTTCTATCAGTCTTAGTATTTGAGGAATAATTTCAGACTTTTTACTTTTGTTCACTAATTGATTGTGGTGGAGAGCCCATTTGATACCATGAGCCAATAAAAGAACACATATTGAATTCAGAACACTTCTGAGATAATACACAACATAATTAAGAAAGCAATTTTAAAATTGAGGCATTACTGAAAGCCTCTTCTTCTAAAAAATGTATCAGATTCACACTGACATTTTAAGGAAGAAGGAAATGTTTCCTGTTATCTGCACTGAAGCGTTTTATGATATAATAATTTATTTCTCAAATTATGATTAAAACTTCCCTTCAAAAGTCAAATTCTTTTCAAGAAACTTTAAATTATAGTGTAAAGCATTAGAACAAAATCTGGATGTTCTTATGAAAAATCCTTTTGACCTTTAATTTGATATTAAATTTTGAAGAGATATTTTACTTTAGTCAAGACAATAGAATAAAAATCTAACAGAATTTGCCTAATATGTTGTAAAGTAAAAATTTCCTTTTGCATATCATTCTATTCTTGGGATCTGATCAAAACACATTCCTGACACATTATACTTTTAAAGACAAATTATTCAAATTAAAATAATCTTAATTTGTTTTGCATGTTCCGTACCTCACAAGGAAATTAACCCCTCTGTAAAAGAGCAAGCATGAAACACAACTGAGAATATATATCCTCAGTGATATTTCTTTGAGATTATGAAAGTTTAATAATTTTCATACAAATACTGAGTTCTTCAATTATGTATCTGGATGGTCTATCACTGGTGGAGTCTTGATGGCATGAATTCATCATAGAAAATATCTGTGATTGAAACTGAGAGAAGTATTTGTCTCTGAGTATATAAATATCATATATATATGCATATATATATATATACATATATATATATGATAGCTTGATAGCTTGATACTTTAAATCCAATAAAAGGAAGAAACTTGGAAAGCAAATGAAATAAGATCATTTTCTTTTAATAGGAAATTTGGACGTTTCTCTTCCTTTGTGTGTTTGTGTGTTTAGGTATATGTGTTTGTGTGGCTATGGGTGAATATGTACATGTGTGTTTTATGTTGTGGGTTATGGCAAAGAAATAATACAACTTTAAATTCATTTCATTTTCATGAAAATTAAAATAACTAGTGAAAAACTACTAATAGTTTTGTCAAAGGCTTCCCATGTACCAGTTCAGATGTATTTATTGAACAGCTCTCACTGAGCAGAAGGGTGAAGTTTCTTAAGGTAATAATTTGGCTGATTGAACAATAAAGGAAGTTTTTTTTTTAAGAGTGAGAGAAGTCAAATTTAGAATGCCTACTTTATATGATAAAAAAGTACGTTAAAATATGCTTCATAGAAAAAACATTGAAAAGTGGATCATAAAATGTGCTAATAGTAATGTGACTGCCAATTGTCAGTTACCTAACAAATTATTTTCTATACAGTAGTCCATATGTTAAAACAGATGTGCAATTATTAAAGTATTTGAATCGATTTGAAAATTTGAAGACACAAGTTTCATTAGATGCATATCAAAACATGAAATAATTTATGGTATAAAAGGATAGTCTATATGTTGGAAAACTCTTTAAAATTCTTCATGATTTCTTGTACCAGGAAACTAGTGATCTTTCATTTCTTACACCATAAAAAAGTAAAAAGTCTTGTCTCTAATGAACTCTGTGACATCAGGATAAGTTGGAACTTTCCTTTCTCTAAATTCCATATCCAAGTAGTCCTAAAATCTGTATTAAGAAATATAATTCTGGTCAGTAGTACATGGCTTTAATCCCAGCACTAGAGAGGCAAAGGCAGGCAGATTTCTGAGTTTGAAGCCAGCCTGGTCTACAAAGTGAGTTCCAGGACAGGCTACAAAGCTACACAAAGAAATCCTGACTTGCAAAACAACAGAAACAACAAGAGGGAGAGAGAGAGAGAGAAATGAAAGGACTATAATTCTGAGTTTTTGGTATTAGAGCATATTACTTAATATGATGTAAGTTGTTTTATCGCTAATGTCTGGGATTATGAAAATTCTAATTTCCGTAATATCCATTATACTAAATAAAAAGAATTAACCAAATTAGCACCTCATAGTGGTCTGCTAGTTAACATAATAAGATAACTTCATTTTTATCACAGGCTCTATTTAAGAATAAGAGTAGCATATTCAGTCAATAAGTAATCTGTGCATTAAATACTTTTCTGACCTTCCCATAAATTTGGGTTTAGAAACTATCTTTTAAGCCCAATTTAGGTGGATTATCTCGTAATCACTCTCACCAGGTCTGTGTGAGTTAACACAGGTCCATAAAAAGACAAGTAAGGCATGTACTCTGTTTATGTGTAATTTGACTGCTATGTCTTCAAAAAACAAGCAAAAGTTTTGTATTTCAAAGGTTAGATATGAATAAAGGATAAGTGGAAAGGAAAGATCTCCCACAGAAGGGTAAATAGAACATATAGTTCTGCTTGGAAGGTGTGGCAGTGGTGGAATGGGAGAATAAAATGGAGATGGGAGAAGCTACAGTTAAAAAATATATACGGGGAGGAACAGCTAACTCTAAGGGCCATTTAAGGGTTCATATGGAACTTGTTACAGTAAAAGCTTCTTAATATATACACAGACAAAAGAAATCTAAATGAAATCACCAAATAATGGGGGAGACAGAGCCCCAAATAGGAATCTACCACCACCAAATGAAACCTTCAGTGCCATAATGAGTTACATCTAATTGAGTTGTTGGACAAAGAAGTCCAATAGAAACCAAAAAAACCAAGGCTCTTGTCTATGCTATGTATTGCTCTCCACACACTGGTGGTAAGGGCCCCTAGCTGAGAGGACAACATTAACATAACTGGCTGAAGACTGAGACACTAACATTGTGTCTACCTAGAGTCTTCAGTCCCACTATTATTTATGGTACTGACATATACTATGCATGCTACCAGGAAAGAAACATAACCATCAGCCCAGCTATAAATCACATGATTTAAATGATAGTGAGTTATCTGCCCAATATAGTAGTAGTGCAGTAGTGTCAGAAATGTTGTAGGAGTAACCTGATTGGATCTAAGACCTAATAAAACCCACTCCTAACACTGCTCCGATGGGTAAGGACCTGAGACTAGATAGGTAATGAACCTAGGGAAATCCAATGCTGATGTTCTGCTAAAGAAACTTAACAATAAAATGACTCATAATAACCTTCTTCTATACTCATAGATCAGTGTCCTCAAATATCATGTGAGAAGCTTCCTCTTAAAGGAGATGTGAACAAATACAGAGACTCAGTACAATGGGCAGAGTGAGAAACCCTGAAACTTTTATTGCTAAACTGCATGACTTCATGAAATCTTGGCCCTTAGGAATCATGGAAGTATGTAGGCAAGAGGCAGAAAGACTGTGTGTGAGAATATGGGTGGGAGACACCAAGGAAATAAGAACTTCTGGAAAGAACCGGACTGACACAGGTATAAACTACTAAAGACTGGGCAACATGCACAGGTCCAGGATTAAGGAGGAAAGAGAACACAAGTCCCCATCCTTAACTCAGAAAATATCTCCAATTCACAAGAACTTGAAAAGAAAAAAGATAGTCTTCTCTAATGGTGTTTCAGAATGTATAAAATCCATTTTAAGGGTGTGCTCCTGCCCCACAATAGATTGCAAACATGTAAAAACTCATTGGTATTTTTGGAGGGTTTTTATTGCACAAGGTTTTCTTGTTGTTGTTGTTATTTTATAGGTCTTATTCTCATAAATTTTGGTTTCTGACTTTGTGTTCTGTTTGATTCCTATGTGGGAAACTTTGTTTGTTTCTGCTTCTGTATCTGTATATGTTTCTTTTTTAATTTTCTCTCTTCTTTAAAATTGTTTTTGTTGAGATAAAAATTTTTTCTTCACTCCCCCCTTTCTCCCGTCTTTTTGCTTTTTTCTTTGTTTGTTTATTTATTTATTTATTTATTTATTTATCTAGTCTGTTTTTCTCCCTAGTGACAGAGAGAAAGAAAGATGGAAAGAAAGAAAGAAAGAAAGAAAGAAAGAAAGAAAGAAAGAAAGAAAGAAAGAGAGAAAGAAAGAAGAAGGAAAGAAGAAAGGGTATTGGATTTGGGTGAGTGAGAATATGGGAGAATGTGGGAAGAGTTGAGGGAATGCAACCATTATCAGTATATATTAAATAAAATGTTAATAAAAACCAAGAAAATAATATTAGGAAAAATAAGTTTCTTCATACAATTCAATGTGAATAAAAGTGAGCTTTCTCTTTTCCCCTCACTTGTTTCAAGGGAGGTATTTTAAAATGAAGGAGAGTAATGGTAAAGATATATCTAACGTTTTAAATAACTGTGTGAAATTTATCACCCATCTTACTAGAGATATCCATTCACTGGTTTATATAATCAAATGTTATTGTCTCTGTACTTTTGTTTAATTGTCACTTATTTATTTAATTAAATTAACTTTAAATAACAGTACATTTGCTTGACTCATGTGTGGTGACCACAATGGTGGTAAGAAATGTTCACAGTTGGGTGTGAGGTGGTTTAAGTTCCTGACAGACTTACAAGCACTGATTAATAAAGAACTTTCTTTTTAGGTTTAAGGTATCAGAACATGAAAAAAAATCTGAAAAACTTCCCATTGTTTATTTCTTAGTGGATAAGAAGTAGGATAATAGGATTAGGAAATATCTGGAATATTTATTATTATAAATGCCATAATTATACTGAAGTAATTTAGATGGATCTATATAGGCTTACCAAGGTTTTGAACTGCATTGTGAATTCAGAAAGTAATTCATATTTGACAAATGTCAATAATGCATCAAATAATGTATATCTGTATGTGTATATGAGTACGTAAAATTATGCTGTGCATAAGGGGAATAGTTTTGAAACATAATGTAAAAACTTAGGTTCAGAGTGGGAAATCACATTTTCATCTTTCCTAGTTTTTGAATGTATAAATTAGAAAATAAAGTAACATATTGGAGTAATGATCTTTAAGAAATGACTATTTTTCTATGCACGTTTATAATTTTACTAGAGGTTTAATATTAAGCATCTAGATGAAGTTTAATTTTTTTCTTGGTGTGCATAAGAACCATTAAAATTACAAAAGGCACTAAAATAAACAAATTAATTGTAGCATGAATTCTAATAGGTCTTAATAATAAATGCTGAGAGTCAGATATTGTGGAAAATATTGAGAGATCAGAGAGATAAAGGATTAAAAATACAGCCTCCTTACCTCTCAAAAGAGACCAAGTTCCTATTTCCTCCTGCCTTAGCACTTCCTCTCTCCACCTAGCCATATTATTTCCTGTCTGTCTTCCCAGTCCTCCAGACCTCTCTGGTTAGCTAGTGAGTGGCTCTGATCTCTGCTCTTCAGGCAAGCTTTGTTTGTACAATCCACACTTAATGGTAATAGAAAAGGTTTTCTTTATTTTACTAAAATTTCTAGTTTCCTGAAATCCTATATTTAGTAGAACTCATCTAAATAGGTTTCAAGAAAAATCAAACACTAGAAAGATACGAAAATTTAACCTGTGTAATTTTGATGCTATATTTTTACAAATGGTATATTATTGGGTATGGAGATTCATGACTTCAGTCCGAGTACTCTAGAGACAGAGGCAGGTGGATCTTTGTGAGTTCCAGGACATGATCAAAATATTGAGATCTAGAATTTTTATATCTTGACAATTGTGGCTTGATATTAATTGTTTGGGTGTGACTGCAGTGTTTTTTATTGTCTACAAAGGCTGTCATGTCTCTATCTTAAAACAACATTTTGAAAGAAAATAATAAAAGCTCTTTTGTCCAAGTTTTAAAATGGTATTTCTTTGTCAAGGAATTTTTGTAAGTCCCTAGGCTCAATAGTACCAAAGTGAGCAACAAGGCACCTTCCTGCCATTTTGAGATCTGTCTCAAGACTCTGACAGATTTTAATGAAGCCTCTGCTACCCTATGACATAATGATTCTGTGAGACCCAGGAGATGATGCTGTTGTCCAGGAAACTGGAAATGAACTGCTAAAGACTTTGCTGCCAGGGAAGTACTGGAAACTACAAAAGCCAAGAACCAGAGAGCTGGTATGGCCCAGTCTTGGAAACCAAAAACAGCTATTGGATTCAGTACACACTGAGATGTAGCCAGGGCACAGAGGCTGTGGGGATTAAAAAAAAAAAAAAAAAGGTGTGGCAGGGAACCTAAAACTGAGAGGCTTGAAACAAGCCTTACACCCACATCACTGCTATTGTTTGGACAAACCACATAGACTGTGTGAGTGTTTATTTCAGTAGTCTAATGTATGTAACTGAAGTTAATGACTTCCAAGAATCTACAACATCTCGACCACAAAATCCTTGACAGATAAAACAGTCCTCCCAAATCCAAAGTCAAGGTAGTGCCCTGCAAGTGAAAGATCCAAAAATGGTGAGTGCTGGCCAGTAACATATGTCCCTCACAGAATCCCTTCTCATATGGACAGTTATGGTCATTGTCTAAAATTACTGACACTCATTTCCCCCATCTCAGCCTGTGGAGATTGATATCAATATCTCTGCACACAGAAGAGCCATATCCTCTGAGCTAGGAAGACACGTAGGCTGATACTCTAAGATGGATATCTTTTGTTTCACTGCATTGCTTTATTTATTGTATATTTTTATTATTTACAATTTTGTACTTTAGTTGTTTAGTTATGTTTTAACATTATTCTCACCAGAAAATTTTTTGATGACCTATTTCTTTCCACTTATATATTCTATTGTATTTCCCATAATATCTCTCAAACCATCTCATTCATAAATCCTCTTTTTCCCCATTCACATTCTATGCTTATGTTACTACTGATATATGAATATCCTTAAATCTAAACTTCTATGAACTTCATTTTCCAAAATAAAAACTTGGTTCCACTTATTTGGAGTTTCATCAGGGACAAGGGTGAGTGCTCAAATGTTCTCTGCTGTAAGTTTTCACTCAATCTGCTGTACCATTATATCTGTACATGCTGTGGCATTTCTGTCTAAATCATAGCATGTCACATAACTTCAAGCAAAGACAACTTTCTAGGCAGACTCACACAAAGTAAAACAAAAAAATGAGAACTGTAGAAAAATTAAAACTCATATGACGTTCAGGTAGAATTATGTTAGTAGAATGCCAATGAGTATAGTAGAAGTGTAGGGGAATAGAAGCAATATTAAAGGATTTGATAAATATTTGATGAAATCTAGTATGTTTTTAATCTAATGAAAGTAACAAGTGCTGAAAGTTGAGATAAGATCACTGACTTCCTCCCCAGAGATGTTTTCAAAGTAATTAAGTCATTAGTTACTTCAAGTACCATTTTGTTATTGCAACGCTAGTTATTCTTTATAAATATATAAAGACAACAAAAACAGCAGGCAATATAATTAAATAGGTGCAATCAAGCAAAAATGTTGCTGCTGCTGACCAGGTAAGACTCAATATCTCTATCAGAATTACATTGAAATCGTGTCCTCCATCGAGCTGCCAAGACTCGCTCTGGTAACTTCTTCAGAGCAATGGGTTGATAAATATTCTTTACCTTAGCACCCAAAAAATACCATTCTACTTCCATCTTGGAGATCCTCAAGCATTTGTGAGCATTTGTTTTCCTAGTCTTCCTAGACTGCATCTAATGGCAGCTGCATGCTGTAGTCATGGGCTACAACTGACTAAAGATTTGCACTTGAGAAAGGAACTGGACCCTAACAACAACTTCACCATCTAACTCATATCATTAGTCTTTAAGCCTGTTCTTAACACAAATGTTTATCTTTACTTTTCTCCCTTTCTCCATCAAATAAATAGAAAAACAATATTTGATTTCAGAGAAAGTATAGATTCCCCCTAAACACGATGGTTATAAATGGATTCCCAGAAAGTCTCAGAGCAAAAAGGAACATCTTGCAGAGACAACCTGGAGGGAATAGCAGGACGTATAAAATCTTCCCGAGAGAAGTTATGAAAATCACTGTAATTGATCCAGTAAAGAGGTTTGAGAGCATGGGGACATGTGCAGAGTTATGACCCCTACATCAGACAGTGCTTCTCGTTGTGCTTGAGTTTTTCTTTATCAAGGAAGCTTCAAAGGGGAATAATTAGAAGTAAGTAAAACTTTCCTGGGGATTTATTATTTATTCTCTTTGTGACTATCTGGATGTATCTCATTTCTAATTTATAAAGTAAATAAAAAAAGATCTGACTCTGCTTCACACTACTTCAATGGCACTAATTATATCCAAACTTTCCCAGTGAGAATCACAGATAAAAAGTTAGAGGGGGGTACTTGTTAAATCTGTGCTGCAAACCTTGTTGGGTGGCTTCCATGAGTAAATATGCTTGGCGCATTATTGTGCACCTTCTGTGAGACATGCAGAGCTTTATAGCTTATATACCAGCAATTCTGTGAATACACAAAAATTAACTAATTTCTAAAATATAAAATATACAAGGAACAATATAAAATGTTCATTCTCAAAATAAGCATCAAGTCCTTTTAAGGTACTAGATTTAAATTATAAATTTTCTAGCCCATATGACAAAATTTCTGATGTAAGTTTTATAAGAATTATTATCAATGAACATTAACTTTCAGGTGAATCACAAATAAGAAATTTCCCCTTCTTTCTGCTTCTTTATAAGTTTGAACATCATCAACTTTTAAAAACTAACTCTATCCTTGAAGGTTTATAAGCATAAATATTAATGTTTAGTAATCTTGATCCACTGGAACTACCTAAGTCTATTTTTTAAAAAACATTTGATTAGAGAAACTTCTGTATTTTATCATGAGACCCTTCACTGTAATGGAGAACATTTTTACAACTAAGATATTTATTATAATTTTCATATCCAAATATTTTGAGGACTATTCTACAAAACACAATGGCCACTTTAATCATGATATGACACTGTCATACATAGTTTAATACTATTTATGTGAGGCTTTTCCACTATTTAATAACATGGTGTAAGTTTTAAATGTTTAACAATTCCTAAGCTACAGATTACTTTTGAAATATTATTTATTAAACTTTCTCCAATACTTTTAATATTATCTTTAGATAAAGCAGTTCATATATGTTTAAATTGATCATTTTTCTATACATTGTAAATGTTATAACCATATACTGCAAAGAAATCTCTGTTTTAAAATTGAAAATTGAGAATATATGATCTTAAAAATGAGATATGGTAATACATCAAGCATACTATAAAACTAGTTAATGTTAACTAGAGCACACATTTCAGTATTAACTTATTATCAAATTTATAGTATAAAAATGTGTTTTCCTAAGAGAGTTGGATCAAGAGCTTCTTCAGTCTCAGTCAACTGGCCTTGGTGAACTCTCATTAGATCAGTCCCCTTGTATCAGTAGGTGATCGCTCCCCTTGTGGTTCTGATTTCCTTTTTCATGTTCTTCCTCCTTCTGCTCCTCCTTTGGACCTTGGGGGCTCAGTCCGGTGCTCCAATGTGGGTCTCCGTCTGCCGCCATCCATCGCCGGATGAAGGTTCCCTCTGATCTTGCCCTCCCTGCTCACGTTCTTCTTCCTTCTGCTTCTCGCTTGGACCTAGGGAGTTAAGTCCAGTGTTCCAACGTGGGTCCCCGTCTCTATCTCCATCCATTGCCAGATGAAGGATCTATGGTGATAAGCAAAATATTCATCACTATGGTTATGGGCCAAGGCCAGTTCAGGCACCCTCTCCTCTGTCCAGAGAACAATCTGGGGATCTCTCCTTGGACCTGGGATCCCATTTACAGTCAAGTCTCTAGTAAACCCTAAACTGACTTCCATAGTTGAGATATATTCTTCCCTGACTGTTTAAAATTGTAAAACTTCCTTCCCCTGGTTTCCTTTATCATTGATGCTATTTCATACACAATACCTTAAATACAATACAATTGACAATTATGAGTATTATTGAGAATTGCTATATCTGGTCAGAAGTTTTACTCCACATATTTCTTATAGATAATCGATAGAAAATCAGATAATCAATAGAATAGGCAGATAATCAATAGAAAAGCATGAATCTAGAGAGCTGGTGATAGAGAATTTATTCTTAATAAAAATAGAGTGAAATCAATTTTTTAACTTAATTATTGCTTCTATTTTATTTGTCATAGGTTTTCCTCTTCTGATTATTTTAAATGTGACTTAGATCTCATTATTATTCAAGCCACTAGGAGAATTCAAAACTTTGTCACTATAAACATTGCTGCCTAGTATGTAATACAAACACTGGATCGCAAAATTAAAATTTATGTCATAAATACCAGCATCACTCAGACACTGAATTTTCAGATATATATTGACTGATCTACTCTTCAGTGAGAAGGAAGAAAATCCTGTAATTCTTAATTAACAGGAGCTTTTTTGATCTTAATCTAGTTTGAGTTTTGTGATTCATCCCCAGCAATCTACCTCCTAGAGCTCTCGGTCCAGGCCTTCTTCTCTAACGATAGAGGGAGTTAAAGAAAGACAAGTTGTATTAGCTCCCAAATCAACTCAAATGGTTTCACTGTAAAATTTCAAATTTCAAATAAAACTTCACTGGTCCATGGACTAGTAACATCAGAGATGTTGTCTTTCACAAGAAGACTATCTATCAGTCATTTTTCTCTGCAGCTACTGTACCAGCCTTACTTACTGGAACGGGAAGTGTTCGGAGTGTCAGGATTTGGGACAGAATTAAAAAAGTCATGTACTTGTCCTGAGTAGTTTCCTCATGACCAGCTTCAGAAGCACTGCCAGTTGACTTAGTGAGAAAATCTGGAAATGGAATTTTCAGGCGATGTAGATGTGAGTACAAGTCAGCTGCCAGCCGTCTGTACCTCAGTTGCCAAAGGTCCCGAAGCACAAGCGAACTAGACTATACCTGAAGTTCACAAATGAAGCCACTCTTGGCACACCAAAGATGTTACTGGACTTCAGTTTAACTGTGGGGATTATCCTAAAACAATATGTTATTTCCAGAAAATAAAAGAATGTAGAAGTAGAAGATG
The DNA here is from genome assembly GCF_982192425.1 of Myodes glareolus. NCBI lineage: Eukaryota > Metazoa > Chordata > Mammalia > Rodentia > Cricetidae > Myodes > Myodes glareolus. Next base: position 70,074,064 of record NC_142037.1, on the reverse strand, counting down.
GAAAATGTATGGAATTGTTTGGTGGTTCTTATTTACAATTGGTTATCAAATGGTTCTTATTATTTAGCTGAAAAGTTAACACTTTCATATATATTTGTCTAATTTTATAAATGTTCATCTTCCTTTCTGATGAATAAACAATTTATTGTATTCTTTTTATCTGGCATATGGATCTTCTTATATAATCAGTTTAAACTTCTTTTTTGGTAATCTGTCTTAAAAACTCTATTAGTATCACAGCAAACTACTATACTAATATGAATTTAATACTTTCTTTTCACTTCCTACATGCCAGTCATTTTCAAAATTGTGTATAGGAAAACAAATATTTGAAAAAGTAGAGGACAGTGCACATAATGAGAAATTGAGAATTTTTTTAGAAATATTAGCTTCTGTTATATAAGAAACAATAAATGTGATTTGAAGAATTAATTTGTTTCTGAATATATTCTTTTCAATAAGATATAATGCAAGTAACATTCTTTATTAATAATGTTGAGAAACATAGGGAAGTTTTGAAATAAAACGTTGGTCAATGAATAACTGACAGTTCAAAATAAAATACCTTGAAGATAATGACTGACTTCCAAGTGAAGTTGAAAATTACAGATTATTATAATCACATTCTATTATTTTATAACATTTTTGTCAGCAGTAAGTGTATTAGAGATATGACAAACTAAGTTTTTTAAGACTTTAACATAAAATTAACTATAAAATCATGAGAATCACTAAATTAGCATGTAAAACACCAAGATACTGACAATAGAATACCATGTATTTTAGCATAAGAGTAAAGCCTGAAAAGTTTAAAGATAGGTATTGCCAGGCTTAAACACTTGGCACTCCAAACTCTAATCCTCCAAAATGTCTTATTCCCTAACTCTTAGCCCTCTGTTTAACAGACAAAATATTCTATGCCTTTGTAACTTCTTATTATTATATGCTGGTGGGTTCCCTACATACACAAACATATTGACAACAATAATTGGAGCCAATGATTAAAAATTAAGAAAAATCAAATAAAAATCTGAATAGCACTACTGACTTTGGGGTACTCAGCAGGAGTAGATATATCTACGACACAACACCTGCACCTAAGACACAGGACCCAAAGCAGAATTCATGGTTGTTGAACATTTCATATTCCTTCAGAAATGTAGTAACCAGTTATTTTATTTTAATTTTCACTTGAATTTATATGAAATTATATGCAAAATCTCTATCTGTCTCCTGTCAGTCTTTCTTTCTTCATATATTCTGAGATTGGGTTGCCATTTGAAATTTCTTCAGTGAAAGTAAATATAAAAGACTGTTCCAGGTGATACTATTATGAATTAAAAATTATTTACCTGTGTTGGCTTTATATTTCAATAACTGTATGACAATCCATCAAGCTACTCCAATATAATTTTATGTATGTATATAATTGCCATTTTTCAGTCTAGTTTAAGATTTAGAATACTTTTTCAAGGGTCATCCCCACTTCTTGAAGGTTTATTTTGAATTCCTGTTTGGAAATTTGTGATTCTTACAGAAATCTCATGAAGATGAATTGTATTTAACAAAACCATATACTTATATCACCAGGTTCAGAGTCCACAAAGCACTGGTTGGGAACATCAAGCCACTCTCAATGGTAAGTTCCGATGCCTAGAGTTGTTCATGACAATTGCCTTCAAAAATACAAGTGGAATAAATAGATTATTTAGTATTATCATAAAGTATGTTCTCTTTCATATAAAAGGCAATTCATCACATATATGTTCTGGGTTTTTATGTCATTTAAAAATATATGCCTACATTTTTAAAATGTTTTTCTTATTTTATGCTTACCTCCAATAAGCATAAAAATCTATAAGGTGTCAATATGTAAAAACCCATATTTATAAAGTATATTGTTGCATTACTTGTATCTTTAAATGACACTCTGTACAAGAGTAAATATTTTGAGAAACAGAGTACATTTGCCTTTGGGAGTGGAACCATTATTAGTCAAATTTTTGAAACCCTGTTAAAGAACTCTGTAAACTATTTAAAATTCAGCTGAAGAAAACTCTGCTTTTGAAGGATGAAAGGCAAAAATAATTATCTCTTTACTATTCCTTAGACATACCCGGTTCTCTATTTTTAAATACAATGTTCATGTTTGTTTTATATATATTTGTGGTTTCCTTAAGTTTCCTGTTTATATTTCCTTCTCATAGGTAATATGTATCTTCAATTCTGAGAAATCAGAGAAATGAGGAAATAGAAATATTTTTATTTACCTGTTTCTTCATTGATATTCATAAGGACAGAACTTTCCTCTTGTTCCAGGTTACATATTACATAAAATATCAGTGTCAGAGAAGTTTTAAGTAATTTTAAAATTTCTATTTCCTAAAAAAGTCAATCTAGTTTAAATACTAAAATATATTTTAGCTTAAAAATATGTGATAACTTTTTGGTAACCTTATATTTGTAGAGATTATTAATCAAAATTGCATTCCCATCATTTTCTTATTTTCAAGTAGAGTAGGAGAAGCAGATTAAATCAAAACAAAAGAGATTAAGGATGGAGATTCTTCCTTGAATCAATGAATGTGAGTGTGGTCTGAATCCACATGTATACTTGGGTGTTTCTAAAGAACTACTTTTTTTTTCATTTTTTTTCAAAGTTTATTAAATTATAAAAGTTTCCATTTCCGCCCCTCCTCCCAACACCTTCCCACTCCCCCCACTCCCTCTCCTCCTCCCTCTCCATCCCTAAGAGCAGTCAGGGTTTCCTGCCCTGTGGGTAGTTCAAATTCCTCCCCCCTCCCTCCAGGTCCAGGAAGGTGAGTATCCAAACAAACTGGATCCCAAAAAATCCAGTATATGCGGAGGAAACAAGTCCCAGTGTCATTGTCAATGGCTTTTCAGAAAGACTCTGGGCCAGCCACATTCAGAGAATCCGGCCACATTCAGAGAATCTGGTTGGATCAAGGTCCAAATGAGGAGCAGAAGGAGGAAGAAAATGAAAAAGAAAATCAGGACTGCGAGGGATGCGATCACCCACTGACACAAGGGGACTGATCTAATGAGAGTTCACCAAGGCCTGTTGGACTGGGACTGAACGAGGACGTGATCCAACCAGACGTGATCCAACCAGAATCAGAGGGACTTGCTTCCTCTGCATATACTGGATTTTGGCGATCCAGTCTGTTTGGACTCTCACCTTCCCTGGACCTGGAGGGAGGGGGGAGGAACTTGAACTTCCCACAGGGTAGGAAACCCTGACTGCTCTAGGGGATGGAGAGGGAGGAGGAGAGGGAGTGGGGGGAGTGGGAGGGTGTTGGGAGGAGGGGCTGAAATGGAAACTTTTATAATTTAATAAAAAAAAATAAAAAAATAAAATATAATATCAACCATAAATAATTCTTATGATTATCTTGAAAGACACAAATTCTGTAGAATTCTGCATGGAACAAAAGCAGTGATATTTTGATCGATAATTGAGCATATTTTTAAAATCTTTAAGACATATTCATATTTGACAGAAATATTTCAAAATTTTTATGCCATTTTGTAAATATATTTGTGTAAAGTGATTTAAGAATCTATGTTGATAATACATTTTACTTTTACATTTACAAAAATTGAATTACAAATCTATCTGAAAATGGAAAAATGTAGGTAACAGGAAAAGTATCACACTATATAGGTATTAAGAAATTTTAGTCAATAGTTATACTTGTCTGTCATACTTATAGTTAGACTAATCAGGTTCTTTAGATTCATAGAGATTGTATTCTGCATAAATAGGTAATCTTCAAACACTTCAAAGAACTGTAGTATATGGCATTAAAATAACTTAGGATTCTGTTGATGTGAGACACAATTGCTGCTGACAGCACCTGAAAAAAATGCTTAACACCAAAGACACTCTGCTTGGAGCTTCTTCTTGTCAAAACTGACCTATTTTGGGGGGGGACTGCCCATTCTTCAACCACTGACAAATTTCACGGCATCTACTCTGAACAATCAGGGTACAAGCAAAAAGACTTCCAAACCTTGCCAAGACAGGATAAGATGGTTTTGAAAACTTTCCTGCCTCTAAAAATTCTCTGTCAGTTACTCTAGGCCTTAGACAAAATTGGGTGCCCCAATGTTACAAATTGAGACTTTGCCCAGTTAGCCAGTTGTCTCTGTCAGTTTTTGCATGCTTTGGAAGTTGTTTGATTGCACTTTCCGTTTACCCAATTAATATTTCTTTTCTCAGAAATTTAATGGGATTGACGACTGGATAGTCATAGTTACTTTCCTCTTATGGCTTAGCTATGTTTTGCCTCTTCTTTTCCCTGGACAATTCTTGATATTTGTTCTTATTGTATATTTTTATATTAGGCCTAGAACTCTCTTATTTAGACAAAAGGAGGAGGAGCTGTGGATACTCCTTCAGCCAATAGCCATTAAGATTCCCTTCAACTTTAGGCTTGGTATCAAATACTATAAATTGAGATGTAAAGCATGCAAGGGCCTCTTGTCTGCTGGATTCAATTCAGATTCCCATGACATGCAGAGGACTGTGGATAACTACCCTGTCTGTGATTTTATAACTAAATAAATAAACCTTTGTTATACTCCATTCTGACCTTTGTGGAACTGTTTTGTACAACAGTGATATTAGATTCCCAGAACTCAGCTAGAGGTTCATAATCATGCAGTTTCAGGGCATTCCATATCCTCTTTTACTTCTATGGGCACCCGGAGTACACAAACTATGCAGACATACATGCAGGTGAAACACTTACTCATTCACCTAAAGTGACATCATTAAGTCTAAACCCCAAGAGTTATGAAGTAATTTGAAAGACATGCATCTTCCCTCAACACATGTACCAAGGCAATGCTTTTCTGGAATATGTAATTGACTGTGGCTTATAACACACACAATTATAATAGTGCTAATCTATCATTTATCAGATAATAGCAATTAACCAATGTTAAATACATCAGCAACACAAAGAATCTTAAGTATAGCATTGGGAATGCATATGTGATACTTATTTTCATTAATGTGTAATTCTGATTGCATTCATACAACTTAGGAAGTGTTTATAAAATATAAAATTTCTTCCCACTACAGAAAACTTGATAAAAGTTTTGTATTTCTGTAAAATGGAAAATAGGACCAGGAAGAGAGATAAGTGGTTAAGAGCCTGAATTACTCTTGCAGAGGATCCAAGGTCATTTCAAAGGAACCACCGGGGGCACCTTACATCTGCCTATGACCCTAACTTTATAGTATCCAATTCATTCTTTTGGCAAGCATAGACAACTGTACTCATTTGCACATGTACCCACAAAGACATACAAACACAATTATCAATTAATCAAATAAGTAGAAGGTATTACATTCATAGGCATAAGAATAATTGATTATTTCCAATGGGCATGAATATTTCAGAAACAACATGACTTATATTAATTGAAAAAACATGTGCAGTTGTTGCTGAATAATTCACTATAAGTCTGACCAATCCCCAGTGTTTTTCCTGATTATTTTCACTATGTTGAATATTAGTCTATATTTTAAAATATTGAAATATACCAAAATATTTAAAGTTCATTGTTTTTTATTTCCCTAGATGAATAATCCTTAAACAATTTCATGCAAAGTTCCCAATTCCCCAGTAACTTTACTAATTACTGGCATTGTCTCTTTCTTGTAATTTCCTAACATTAGACACTAGTATCTTGAGTTCTGTCTCAGTGAAAGTTTAATGAAGCAATTTGATTATATGTCTGAATAAAGAATTTACTTCAGTTAATAGAGAAAATAGAAAAGAAGTCTCAATAGAAACCATGGCTATTTGGGAATTAATTCAGTGAGCAACTTATTCTAGTTTAGGGAGTAGGGATATAAGATTCAAAGAAGGTTCAAATGCTGGCATTGACAGTGTGTGGGAATAGACTTGGTCCACTCTGGATGAAACTGGCTTGACTGTGAGCACTTTCTTTAGCAGTGCATCTGAATTTGTGGGAGAAAATTGTAACACAAGGACTTGACTCAGTTTTAAAGCCTGTTTATTTCTTTTTTTTCTTTTCTTTTCTTTTTTTTTGAAGGTGTCAAGAAAGCCTTTTAATAAATCTATTTTACAAATGCACTGGAGAGTCATGCAATGCTGCCTGCATTTGATGGAATCCTGAGTCACAAGTCTGCACACTCCTTGCAACTGGACCCGTGATAGCAGAACCTTTCATCTCTCTTTTATTGTTTACTATGACCCCTGCGTTGTCTTCAAAATAGAGAAACACCCCATCTTTTCTTAGTTATGACTTTCCTTGTCCAATTACAATGGCTGAATGGACCTTTTTTCTTAGTTCTGGTTTGCCTTTCTTTTTTTTTTTTTTTTTTTTTTCATTTTTCTGCAAATTTTGCCATTTTATTTTTTTTTTATAGTAAATTTTATTAAATTATAAAAGTTTCCAATTCCGCCCCCCCTCCCAACACCCTCCCACTCCCCCCACTCCCCCCCTCCTTCCCCTCCGTCCCCCAGGGCAATCAGGGTTTCCTGCCCTGTGGGAAGCTCCAGCTCCCTCCCCCCAGGTCCAAGGAGAAATCCCCCAGATTGCTCTCTGGACAGAGGAGAGGGTGCCTGAATCGGCCGTGGCCCATGACCATACTGATGTATATTTTGCTTATCACCATAGATCCTTCCTCTGGCGAAGGACGGCTATGCAGTCGGAGGCCCACATTGGAGGACCGGATTGAGCCCCCCGAGGTCCGGAGGGGGAGCGGAAGGAGGAGGAACATGAAAAACGAAATCAGTACTGCGAGGGATGCTATCACCCACTGATACAAGGGAACGGATCTGATGAGAGTTTACCAGGGCCAGCCGGACTGGGACTGAACGAGGACGTGATCTAGACAGATTCTCGGAATTTGGCCGGATTCTCTGACTGTGGCTGGCCCGGGGTCTTTCTGAAAAGCCATTGACTATGACACTGGGACCTGTTTCCTCTGCATATGCTGGATTTTGGGGATCCAGTCTGTTTGGTTTGCCTTTCTTAACTGTGATCATCACCATGATTCCCACACCAGCAGCAGGAAGTCTGTTCAGCCGTCCCTTGATTCACTTCACAGAGACAATATACAAATTTTTGGCTCCTGTCTTGTCAGCACAGTTCATCACAGTTCCTACCGGAAGACCCAGGAATATCTGGAATTTTGCTCTGGAGGACCCACCACGTCCTCGCTTCGACATCTTAAATGCCTGGAAAGAGTCAGAAAGGGCGTGTTTATTTCTTGATATGCAAACTATGAGATAGTTTCAACTACTTCAAGTCTTTAATCTCATGGTTTCAAAGCAGATTTCATGCAACCTGTATGCTTCCGTGAAGGACGCAAAACACTTCAGATGATATTCAGTTGTTAGGGATTACCATGCCTGTATTTTTTTTTGATAATTTCATAAAGGAACACACTACTTTTGAAGTATTTTAAACTTTCACCTCTAGCAAGTCTTCTGTCCTCAACAACCAACTGCCCTGTACTTCATGGAATCTTCTATAATTTCTTTCTTTTGCATATTTCCTTATATATGCATAAACATAGAGACAAACATAGTTAGATAAACACACATATAAATATCCAACTGATTAATATCATACATATTACATAAATAGTTGTCTTTATATAAATATAGGTATCTAAACAACTAAAATATTCTCATTTGAATGTGTCTAGGGCTAAGCACCTAGATTTGGTGTCTTTCCCTAGGAAAAACAGCTTTTTTTCTCCTTACCAGCAGAATACTACCTTTAGATCTCCATTTTCCTCCATCTATTTATGCCTGCCAATTAGAATGATCTTTGCATTTCTTGTGAAATCAATATTGTTTAGCATTCATGGAAGAAATATCCCTATCCTGTCCATAAAATACTATCTCAGAGTCTTTCTGTTCATTATGTTATTAAAATATTTCTGCTCCTTTTCCAATATTTATTTTGTCCTTGGCCTTAGTTGTATAGGACATGTTATAGTAGCCTGTCAGGTGGGGTGACCAAAGTATGAGAATTCTGGAAAGAGGAAAGAGAGAGACACAGTTGTCATCCAGGCACACAGGAAGCATAATGAGAAGACATTAGTGAGAAAAGGTACCAAGACACATGGCTAAACATTGATAAGAATTATGAGTAAATTTAAGTTATAAGAGCTTGTTAATAAGCTTGTTATAAGTCTGTGATAAAAGGCCAACATGTTCGTAATTAATAAAGGCTTCTGTGTGTTTCTTTGGGATTGAATGAGTGTAGGATCAGATGGGAAAAAAAATCTGACTACAATTTGGGGCAAGAAAACCACAGTCACTTTTTCTCAGCATGTTCACCAGTTCTGGATCTCTCTAACAATTTCCATTTTCTGTAAAAGGAAGTCTAGTAGATAACGTGCTAGAGCTGCAATTATCTTTGGTTATGAAAATGAGCATTTATAAAGCATTTGGAAATTTTATTTCATTAGTAACACAGTAATTGAAGACACTCTTCTGAAGCCACGGCCTCTTCAACCATGTTTTCTTGGCTAGAATAAGTTTTATGCAATTCCCACAAGCTTTAGGTATGATTAGACAGCCATTGTTACCTCCAAGATAAAAAGACATTATTTAATCTTTGAAGATAGGATTGCATTTTCAATGTTAATATATTCAAAGCAATATCTGTTCTTGCAGAACAGACTAGAGTGGTCAAAACAGAACTATTTTTAATAACAAATAATATATTATTAGAATAAAAATATTAAATGAGTTATTAAACTGATAGTTTTCTGAATTGGAGCATATAAGAAAATATGAAAAACAAAACTATAAATAACAGCAGAAAATACCAAGAAAAAAATCACAACAAGAATTTGAAATAAAATGAGATAAAGTCTAAAATCTACCATTGGCTAATGAAAAGTAAGCAGTTACAGGGATTGTGAGCAATTTGGGATTTATGGGTTAGAGCATAATGGCAATTTCCTTGTTCATATCTGTCTGTGTCACTTGTTAGAAAACTTAAGGCACAATAATTGTAGCATTAAAACCATATTTTAATCTAGTTTTTGAAAACTTTAGAATGACTCTAACAATTATGTAAATGTAATGACCACTTAAGCACTATAGGTTCTTCACTTAAAACTTGATTTTTAAAGAAGAGTACTCTGAAAATTTATTTTTAAGTGTTCATTGATCCCCTCATTTGTCAATCTTAAACTTTCATGTTCGTAATACTTTCAAAAATTCATAAATTTCCTGAATTTTTTTCATGAAGAAAAATGAAATCTAAAATTAAGAAATTGATAACCGATGGGTGAGATGATACAGTATTTAAGAACAATGGTTGCTTTTCCATAGACCCTGATTCTATACACAGTAACCGCATATCGTCATACAGCCATCTACAACTCTAGCTGAAGGAGTCAGGAATAATGCTTATGATTTCACTGAGTACCTGATAGATATTTGGTGCGCAGGCTAAGCAATCATACATGTGGAACTAAACTTTTTAAATCTTGAGAAAAAATGAAACTGGCCAGGTGGTGGTGGTACACGCCTTTAATCCCAGCAGTCGGGAGGCAGAGGAAGGCAGAACTCTGTGAGTTCGAGGCCAGCCAGGTCTACAAGAGCTAGTTCCAGGACAGGCACCAGAGCTACAGAGAAACACTGTCTCAAAAAACAAACAAACAAAAAAAAAAACAAAAACAAATAAAAACAAAAAAATGAAACTGATAGAATAGTAACTACGTAGAGGATCAATTTTCATCTTCACTTGTCAGGGAGATATTATGATCATAAAGGTTGCTGCCCCAGGGTGAGGCATATATGTTGCACTCCAGATTTGCTTACACCTGTAATTTCTCCAAATGCAGGAAACTCATTTGCGTAATCTGGGGAGTGGGGAACTGCATTTGCACTTCCTCCCTATTAAAAAAAAAGCAATGGTAGAATATCAATTTTTGAGCAACCACTGTTTAAGAATAGGATATCATTTTAGAATGATTATTAAAAATATAGATGATCATTTGTTTTGATACAAATAAAAACACAAACGAAATTGAAACAACAAATGGATTTCTTTAGGCAGCATGAAACAAATATTTATCTTTGTCTTAGTTTGTGTTACTATTGCTGTGATGAAACCACATATAAACAAATTGAAGAAGAAAATGTTTTTTGGACGTGTGCTTCCACATCTATAGCTCATCTCTGAATCAATTAGGTAGGGACTCACACAAGGCAAGAACCTGGAGGCAGAAACTTATGCAGAGGCCATGGAGGGGTTCTTCTTGTTCCTTTATTTCTTGCTCAGAAATAAAGCTTTCTGAGGCTTTATTCTTTCATTATCAATCACAAATTGAGAAAATGCCCTAGAGCCAATTCTTATGAAGGTATATTCTCAAGTGAATTTCCCCCCTTTCAGATAACTGTGTGGTTTTTCCTCCTTGGGGATCATAGGTTACAGGTCTACATGGGAGGAGGTAGAAATGGCGACCAGAGTTAAGAAGGCTGTGAGTAGTGAGGAAATTATCTTCTGGGAGTGAGTTTCAGCGAGACAGCACTCCTTTATTTCAGGATGAAAAGAATATATAGTATGGAGACAGCTGTTGAGCATCACCTAATTTGAGTTTGTAAGCATCATCCTATCATACAGCTGAAGCATAATACCTAGTTGTGGATCAGAAAATGGAAAGATCTCCCATGTTCTTGGATAGGTAGGATCATCTTATATAAATGGCAATCCTACAAAAAGCAGTCTAAAGATTCAATGCAACTCCAATTGTAGGAACACTTAAGTCAGGCATCCAAGCTCAGGGATAGTTTTCAAATAAGGTTAGGCGTCTGGATCTAGAAATACTATCCATATAGGGTAGAGAGGAAGTCCTGCTGTAAAGGGAGTCCTCCATATCATGCTGAGCTCAGAGAGCTATCAGAACCTAAGCAGCAGGGTCTTTCAACATCCTCCTCCCTCTTTTATTTTATATTGGAGAGGTATCATCATTAACCTTGAGGAGCATGTTGTCTGTATCAGAGGGATCAAGGGCCTGGTTGCAAACCATGATCTGGTTGCTCTTAATTCTAGCAATGGTGGTGCTGTTCCACTGGAGGAAATGAATGAGGCAGGAGGTAAGCATTAAAATATAACATAGCCTAATTAGGGCATAATTAGGGTACTAATAATTGAAAAGACCCAAGGGGGGAAAGGGGTTTTTGGAATCAGGACAAAGATTCTTGTGGATAATACTTGGTCAAAAGATCTTTGTGAGGGCTTAAAGGGTCTTTACATCATGTTACACTAAATTGTACTCATTTACAAAGAACCAACATTTTTCTCCCAGGACCACATGAATCCCTGCCTTGTTCAGCAGTTATTAAGTTGGTCAAGGGCTTTTTTCTTTGCTGCAAGTGAGTTCATCTGTCTTTGGAGTGACTTGAGGCTGTCAGTCATTGATGCCTTGGCCTGCTCAAGTTTTCTTGAAAGTCCCCAGCCAGATATTGAGTCTGTACAAGGGCAGGAGTTGCAATGCCTCCTGAACCCGGAGAAAGGGTGAGCACAAGTACCACTAGCAGAGGGATGAATATTTCTTTGTGTGGATGGGTGCAAAGGAGGAAAGCAGCTTCTTCATCCTTGAACAGCTATACCAACAAGAATCACAGATATGCAAAAGGTGGGCAGTTAACAAAGGACTGGGCATTTCCCTTCTGCCAAAAATGAAGGGAGGGGCAATGTATGTCAGCCTGGAAAGAGTGATGTTAGAGAGACATGGGTCATGAGCAGGCTTGTCCAATCTGGAAATACAAACTGGGCAGTTGGGCAGGTGGGCAGGCAACAATCAGTGAAATTTTCTGCGGTTCTGGGGTAAAGGAGAAGGTTATTGACTGGCACAGCTGTCAGCACTGATCTATTGCTGGATGCACAAAAGATGTTACAGGTGTTAGGATGGGGAGTGAAAGGGAGAAACTCAACAGCGTATTGAAAGTATTGGTTTCATGCGATGGTGGCTTTGATCTGTTGATGAGCATGGGTTTTTTTGGGGTGGGGGAGGGAGAAAAACACATTTATTAGTTAAGACAACCACAGGCTGGACACAACACATATGCTAAAAAGTGGACTGTTTTTTTAAAACTTCAAAGGTAATTTTTTTCAAACCCCACAATCATTTCCATAATATTTACAAAATAAAAGGCCCACATCAAGACATTGAATATTAAAGTATGTAATAAATGCTCCAATTTACCCCTATACTTAAAAATCATGCGATTAGCCATGCCATTGAAAACCACTCATGGTATTCAAGGATGAACCAATTTTCAATGTATCAGCCCTGGAAAACATTCACCGTTAATCCCAGTTCCCACTCCAGCACATTCTAATTTGTTTTACATTTTATAAATAAGGAATTAACATCAAAGCCTGTTTAAAAAAATAAAAACAAAAATGAAATTCCTTTAAGTCTTTTGTCCTGGGCAAAACCACTCCATTTTCTGGGGAAGACAATTAGACCTTACAGCCACTGTGAAATAAAGCTGTTGGTAAACCCACTTAGATCCTGGCTATCCCCTTTGTCTTTCTAGCAGTAAGCACATGTTGAATAGAACCTCACAACTTTTCTTACTGTGCTTTTGGTTCTGCTGCCTATTGGTTAATTCTGAAGTTTTCTTCCTTGTGTTTGAGTACTGACTAGCCTACAATCTTAAGCCCTCTATAATGCCCTGAAATATGTGGAATCGTTCCTGACTGCCAGTGTGACTTTAAGAACCCAGGCAAGTAGGTAAGAACCGGAACCACAAAGTAAGCTGCACTAAGGTCACAGTGCACAGCTCTTGGGCTAACAGTCTTTGACCTTTGTGCATTTTGGCAGGTGACAATACAGCCAAGAGCCAGAATAAAGTATATCATTGCTTAAACTGTTTTGCAAAAGAACAGTCACCATGTTATCCCTTATACTGAAAGCATGTTTTTCTGTTTTTATTTTATTTTTTAAAAAAACTACCTTTATTTATTTTACATACCTATCTCCTATTTAGGTTTCTTTGCTGTCTGACCAGAGTAAGTGAGCTCTCATTAGCTCAGGTATGTTGTTTCAGTGGGTATAGCCATCATGATCTTGAATCCTCTTTCTTCCCACTCTTCAACTGGACGTTGGGAGCTCAGCCCAGTGCTTCACCATGGCTCTCTGCCTCCATCAGTTGCTGGATAAAGGTACTATGGTGACACTTAAGAAAGTCATTAATCTGGCTACAGGACAAGACCTGTTTGGGCACTCTCTCCACTATGACTTAATTAGGTCTTAGTTAGGATCATTCTGGGGATTCCTGGGAATTTCTCTAGTGGCAGGTTTCTTACTAGCCCTATAATGACTCCTTCAATCAAGATATCTCCTTCCTTGCTTTCCATTTCTGTTCTTCCTCCAACTTGACTATTGCATTTCCTCAAGTCCTCCCCCCCTCCTTCTCTCTTCCTTCTCTCCTTCAACCCTCTCTTCTTCCCCCACTCCCATTCTCCCCATTTTCTCAGAGATCTTCCCTACTTCCCCTTTCCATATGTTTCTCTTTGGGTTCTCCTGTTGCTTAGCATCTCTGGGTCTAGGTTAATTCACTCAGGATGTTTATTCTTTCTAGTTCCAAACATCTGCATGCAAATTTCAAGTTGCTGTTACTTTTTACTGTTGTGTATACTCTATTGTGTAAATGTACATATTCATTCTTTGATTGAGGGGCATATAGGTTGTTTCCAGGTTCTGGCAATTACAAATAATCCTGTTATGAACAAAGCTGAACAAATGTCCTTGTAGGGTGATTGACCATCCTATATGTATATGCCAGAGACTGGTATTGCTGGGTCCTGAGGTAGGGTGATTTCCAATTTTCTGAGAAACTGCCATAGTGATTTCCAGAGTGGCTGTACAAGTTTACATTCCCACCAGCAATGGAGGAGTGTTCCCCTTACTCTGCATCTTCTCCAGCATAAGCTATCAGTGGTATTTTTGATCATAATCTTAATGACAGGTATAAGATGGTATCTCAGAGTTGTTTTGATTTGCATTTCACTGATAACTAAGGATATTAAAAATTTCCTTTTGGTCTTTTTGCCATTTGAGATTCTTCTGTTAAGAATTCTCTGTTTAGATCTGTACCCCATTTTTTAATTGGATTATTTGGTATTTTGATGTCTAATTTCTTGAATTCTTTATTTATTTTGGAGATCAATCCTCTGTGTAATGTGGGGTTGGTGACAATTATTTTTTGTTTCAATGGTCTTCCTTTTTGTGTTATTGACTGTGTCCATTGTTTTGCAGAAGCTTCTCAGCTTCAAGAGGTCCCATTTATTTATTGTTGCTCTCAGTGTCTATGTTACTGGGGTAATATTTAGGAAGTGGTCTCCTGTGACCATGTATTCAAGTGTACTTCCCACTTTATCTTCTATCAGGTTCAATGTTGTCAGATTTAAATTGATATCTATTTTGGACTTGAGTTTTGTGTATGGGGATAGATATGGATCTATTTTCATTCTTCTACATGCTGACATCCAATTACGCCAGCACCATTTGTTGAAGATGTTTTATTTTTTCCATTGAATAAGTTTAAATTCTTTGTCCAAAGTCAGGTGTTCATAGGTGTATGAATTAATATTTGGGTTTTTATTCAAATCCATTGGTCAACCTGTCTGTTTTTATGCAAATACCAGAATCTACAGATTGCTTTTGGTAGAAATGCCATTTTTTAATGTTGATTCTACCTATCCAACAGCATGGAAGATCATTCCATTTTCTGGTATCTTCTTCAATATCTTTCTTCAAAGTCATAAAGCTTTTATTGATAGAACTAAGGGCCTCTTTATCTATTGGCATTAGAGAGCAATGAGAGGAGGAGTTTTAAGTAAAGCGAATAGAGGCTGCAATTGGCTGGCTGGTATGGGGACCAAGACCTCAGTCAGTTAATATTACATACAAAGATTTGGAGAGTATTTAAGGATTGGTTTGGAAAGTCAATAATAGAGCTAGCTGACTGGACTAAGGTCAAGGTAAATTTTGTCCTCAGAAATGTGATAAGGAATGAGTTGATACTTTTTCTCTGATACAATAAAGCCTTTTTCTTTTAGGGTCCTTACAGTTTGTTATTTAAGATCTGCCAAAGTTAACTTTTGTTCTGTATTTTGTCTTTCACATTAATCGGTCATCCATGTAATGATATATGTGGAGACCTCATTCAGTAAGGGGTTTTAATGCACACGCTATGGCTGACTATTGGTGGGACTGTTAACCAATCCTTGAAAGAGTATCCTCCAATCAGATCTATCAGCTCTTCCTGAGTTATTGATTTTAGTATTAAGAAAGTGAAACACTTACAATCTTGTCATGGAGTAGTATTGAGAAAAAGCAAGCTTTGATGTCTAAAAGTAATATTGGTAAATTTACTGACATGACAGGGACAAAGGCAAACTCCAAATTTTTATGGTTTTATTGTCTTCTCTTAGATTCTGAAGAGGCCTCCATATCTCAGTCTTATTGCAATTACAAGATCTAGAATATTTCAGGGGCTTCTAAAGGGATGAATGTGTTTCTTGTCTAATTGGTATTTAACCAACTGTTGTAAAACAGATAATTTCTCCACGTTTCAAGGCTACTACTATTCTATCCAGATGATATCTTCTGTTATTCATTCTAATCAGGGAGAGAGGTATTCAACAGTGCCCCTTAGAATGGGGAATTCTTTTGATTTTGATGCTTTTGGAAATCTTCTATCTGAAGGCATTCTCCTTCTTCTCCACTTGAGAGAACCACACTCAAGTCTTCTAAGATGTCTCTTCCCAGAAATTTAAGTACCACATCAGCCACTAGGAGTCTCATGAGACCCTTTTGCTTTATCTGGGTCGTCCCATCTATAAAGGTCTTGGGTAATAAATACTTGAGGTAAACCACATACCCCCATCAGTTGGGTCTCTTATAGGAGAGTTTGTGGGGAAACCACAACTTGTTTTAGAATTATCTTGTGTGTTGTTATGTCTATGAGACATTTTAAATTTTATTAGATGTTTAGCATGAGATTTTTCGAGTATATTAGTGACCCAGTGGACTTGTAGGCCTTTCCCTCTTACTGGTAGGGCTGAGCGTGGCACCAGAAAGCATTTAAAGTTGGAATAGGTTTTCCATCTTTGTAATATTTTAATTTACAGTCTTTTTTCCCAGTGATGGCCTCTCTTACAGCACAGATAGATGGACTTCAGGGGTTTAAGTGCAGTACTGTTTTTGCTTGGGAAATCTATCCAGTGCCAGATCTCTCCATGCTTTAAGAATTTTGAATTGGACTGTAATATGAATAAAAAGGATTGGGCAAGAGAAAAGACCTGATCTGAGGCAATCACAATGTCAAGGGTAGCTATGATCCGTTTATCCTAATGTTGATATTTTTTTAGTCCCTGGCAAGCCTGTCTGTGTTCTGGCATTGTTCCTTCCCAGTTAAGATTGTTTAGGGACATTGCTTTGGCTGTGGGGTTTGTTATTTTTCTGTGTAGACTGGATTATACTCAGCATGAATTACAGGAGAGTTTCTGTTGGTTTTTAATTTAAGAAGGTCAGTGAGGAGGCTTTTCCAGGTTCTGTGGGCAAGGTATTCAAACAGTCCCAGGCTTCAAGCACATAGAAGTTGACCCGTTTAAAGAAGTCGGGATGGAGTGGGGTCCATTGTATTCTTATGGAAAACTTACCCTGACCAAACAGTTGGTCATAATTATAGTGTATTGATTGAGCAGGAGGAAGTGAGTGTTCCTTGCTGTAGTAGTCTTATTTCGTGATTATGTAATTCATTTTTTTATCCTGCAATTGGCATTCATCTCTAAACAGGGCTTCTCAATGGACAAGTAGAGAACTGGGAAGAATGGGTCAACATTCTCTTCACTCTGTAAACTAGACATGGTCCTGAGGGCATTAATTCTATCCTAGAAGATGGCTTGTCATAAGTTTATTAAGTTGGGGTCCCAAACAAACAGAAACTGTCTTGTTACATGTAGATTAAGAGAGAAGGTTCCTGAGGGTAGATGCTTGGTTTTGCTAGGTCATTGTGCTTGAGGAAACTGGAAACAATTGCTCCTAGTATCTCTGAGATGCTTAAAGGATGTAGGGGAAAGTGCCACAAGTGGTGGTGCTGAGGATTGAGGAAGGCTCTTGGAAGAGGCGTTTGCTTTGGTATCTGGGTCTTGGCATTCTGTGATCAAAGAGGGCTCTGGGTCTTTGTCCATTGAAGGCTTGTAAGTGGGAAGATAGGAGTAAAGGTGGGGGAGTACGGTTGTGAGTGAGGAATAACTTTTACCTAATTAGATTGGTTGCTTCTTCCAGGGCGGATAAGTCAGTTACAGGGCAATCCTCAGGATCATTCTCTTCAATTTTTCCCTTGTCTCCCTGTGCTTTATTTATTTATTTAATTTGAATTGGGATGAGATTTGGGGGCTTTTCTAAACATTGCCTAATAGCAGCTATTACAGGGAGGAAAAAGAGTGGCAAGAGATAGCCTTCCTGAATTTCCTTTTTACAACCAGGTTGGTGATGCAAACCCAGACATCGCCATCAGAGACAGGACGCAGGGTACAAAATAAAGCACCTAGCTCCAGAGGTCTAGGCCTTCCTTTTGAGAGATTTTAAATCTACCTGATTTGAGTAAGGCTTTAAGGGACCAGATTTGGAGATTTCTTTCTGAGGTAATAATGACTTCCCCATTACAGAAAGATAAGTGTTGCCAGTGGCATCCAACTTTCCCAAGCCAGTTTCACCACCAGAGGATTGGCGTGTGCTGATGAACACAAGCCTGTAGGGAGATTTAAGAAACTGTCAACCATCCTAGAGGTGTTTCACTGGTTGTTGCATTACAACGTTTTTATAAAAGATAGTAAAGATTATTGCCTATGCCCAGTTCAGCTGTCTGGGTCTGGGAAGGGGTTAAGAGGACCTTCAGACAATGTAAGAGAGTTGTCTTGACATCAAGGTTTCAATTGCCTGTTAACTGTACATAGTACCTCGCAAAGGATCAGTCCAAAGATATAGCAAAGAAAGGAAGAGAGAAAAGAACCTGCCAGTCCACGGACATTAAGGCCAGGCATAGAATGCCTCTATCATTTGGTGATGCAGGCATAGGTTGGTATGGTGGGAGACGGGGAGTAGTAATCACAAACTCCATACAGCCTAGGGAGTCCCCTGTACAGGGTACCAGCTGTGGGTCTCCTTCCTTTCTCTGGGAAACGCCGTTCACCCCTCTGTGAGGAAGGAGGAAGTAGAAGCAGTATGCAGAGTTCAGAAAGCTATGAATATCAATTAAAATAGTCTTCTGGGAGTCAGCTTCAACGAGAAAGCTCAACTTTACTTCAGCATGAAGGGAATATATAGGGCATGGACAGCTGCTGGGTCATCACCTAATTTACATTTGGCAGCATTCTCCTATCATACAGCTGGAGCACAATACCTGGTTTTATCATATGGGTGGCAGGGGAAAAGTTTTTGCAGGGAACTATGTCGAAAGTCACAATTAAGATAAATCAGGCATCCAAGCTCAGGGACAGCTTCAAAATAAGGTCACATATACAGACCTAGAGACACTATCCCAATAGCATCAAGAGGGAGTCCTGTTCAAAGGGAGTCCTTCATATTAGGCCAAGCTCAGAAAGCTATCCATGTGTCGTGAATTGCAGACTTGAGCAACAAGGTCTGCTAACACTTAACTTATGTCAAGTTAACATAATATTGGCAAGCGCAAACAATTTATGGATATGTTTCTTTTTTATTAAGTTAAAATAGAAGACACACATAAAATTCTTATCAATATAACATGAGAACTTTAATATTGGCATTTACAAATTACTTCTAGTTTTGTTTTTAATATCATTTATCACTTCTTTTATAAATCATTTATTGGACCAACAACAGAGCATCTGCAATGTAAAGCTTTATTCTCTATCATAAATGAATGTTTTGATGATATATTATGACAGTTTTTTGAATATTTAAAGTTGGCAAAGCTTGATGTTATCAAGAAATAGTATATTTGAGAGACGACAAAGTTTTATCAAGTTTAATGGTCAAAATACTACTGAGATATTATTTCTAGCCTCCAAGTGAAAATTCATTCAATGCTGAAATTATAATTAATACAAATCTATAAATTTAGATAAATATAATTTACTCTTACCCCTCTCTCTGTTTATTACTTTTTGGCATATATTTTTTATAAATACTTCATATAAATTTTCTGTCTCCTATATGAATAAAAATACTAATTAAGTAACTCATTGTTTGACTGCTTTACTCTCAGTCCCATTAGATCTTACTGATCTATATGCCTTTATCTGTAAATTTTAAAATCATCTTTAAAATTTTTGAAAAATTATGAATTTAACTCTCATTATCTAAATATTTTATTTTCAATACCTGAATAAATTTTTACATTTACAGCATTTAATGAAATTCCTATTTGAAGAACTCAGGAGTCCATCTTATATATAAATAATAATATATATACTGAGAGTTTCATTTATGTATCTCTACTCCTTTAACCTTCTAGAGTTCTGACAGCATATTGCTTGAAAATTATTTTTACTTTAAAAACATAGGCAACACAGACATAGTAAATCCTATTAATTTAATTTGGAAGTATAATTTTTATTAGAGTAAACTCCAGACTAACAGAATAAATAGAATAAAATAAAATAAATTACACATATATACACATAGGTATGTAATATTGATATTTGAACAAATGAAAAAATCATCTTTACTATATATCAAACCTTAAATAGTAAGAGAAGAGATATGTTCTAAAACAGGAAGTAGTTTTGAATACATCTTTCAGGGTTTTCTTCTTTGAAAAAGCTTTTATATTGGTGCAAGAAAGTTGATATGATGGTAATAATCTGAATTCAGAGACTGTGTTATGATAAGAAAGATGCAAACTCCCTTTTCTCAGATAACCATTCAAATAATACCAGGATTTGTATGCCGTGAAAGGAATAGGAGGAGCTCAAGTTGCCAGCAGATCTACCTGATGAATGCATCTGCTTTGGTTTCAGTATGGAATAGCATCACAGACTGATACATCTGAATACTGGGTTCCGGTCACAGGATATAGTTTGGGATGTTGTGTAGCTGCTGTTAACAGACATATAGCTGTCATAATTGGGTGACTGTAGTTGGGTACTTGGTTATTACATATTGAAATAAAGTTTCAAATGGTTTGATAAAACAAAAGACTCATTATTGCTCTATTAATACAAATTTTAGGTCATTTTCATTATATGTATATTTCTGCTTATAAGATATTGTGTTTGTGCACCTCATTTAAAAGTATAAAGTATAATTTAAAAATATAGGTTAAAAGTCACCTATAAGAGTCAATCCTGTAGTCATGATTGTTAGGTTTTTCTAGATATGCAGAAATGTATTTCAGTTAAATAGGTATTTTTCAATTTTTTAGAGACCTTCAGAATATGACATTTAAAATGGGCTAAATTTATTTGTAAGAGTTAGCCAATAAGAAGCTAGAGCTAATGGGCCAAGCAGTGATTTAATTAAGATAGCTTCTATGTGATTATTTCAAGGCTGAGTAGCAGGGAACTAACAAGTGCCTCCTCCAATATATTATGAGAAATAACATTGAAAGATGATATGATTTACAATGTCATAGATGAATAAGAAAGACATTTTCAAATTAAATAAATAAAATACAAGATAAAAACTTCTTGTTGCATCATTACATATACTAAAGTATAGGAAATAAAATAGCAAACATTCAAAGAATAAAAGTAGCATTCTAAATGATAATTTTAAACAGACAGTCTTCAAAGGCCAACATTACTGTCAGAGGGACGGTTTGATATGGTTCCAAAATGTAATAATAAAAGAATGAAGCAAAAGAATTGTGTTCCCACCACCTATCATTCTGGAATATGATACAAATACAGGATTGTTATCAATGACTAACAGA
The DNA here is from genome assembly GCF_982192425.1 of Myodes glareolus. NCBI lineage: Eukaryota > Metazoa > Chordata > Mammalia > Rodentia > Cricetidae > Myodes > Myodes glareolus. The sequence goes on along the minus strand of NC_142037.1, from coordinate 70,053,095 downwards.
ATTTACAAAAATATATTAATTTTCCAAATAAAAAGAATATCAACGGGTTTGGATATAAGAAATCATAAGAATACAATTATCAAAATTGTGGATGAGTACAATTAATGTTAATGAAAATAAAAATATATAAATTAAATATAAGAATTAGTAAAGCTTTCAAAAACTGATAAAATAAAAATGTTATTGAATTTAGAACTTTTACATTTCTAAAAGAATTTTTGTTTTCCTTTTTCAGTTTTTATGTCGCTGAGGACTGAATCCAGAGCATCACAATTAGTTGGTAAACTTTCTATCACTGAGCTGTATCTGCAGTCCTCAGAGAGAGCATTTATGCCTTCAGTCTAAGTCTCTTCCATCGATAAGATAATTTAGGGCATGGACTATTAAATCTCAGGTGCTAGAGAAATAGTTCAGTAGTTAAGAATACTTAACTATTTTTGCAAGGAATGCTAGTAGGTCCCAAACATCTACATAAGACAGTTCTTCACTGGATTTAACTCTAATTCCAGGAAACCAAAATAGTTTTTTTGGCCTTTTGGGTATCCTTGCAAATTTGTGGCTCCTGTAAGTACACATAGGCATAAAAACATACTTAAAAATAAATGTAAATGTATATTTTTTTGTTTGTTTGTTTGGTTGGTTGGTTAGTTGGTTGGTTATTTCTTTCCTTTGTGGTCAAGTTTGGTTTCACCCTAAGTTTCTGGGCAATCGAGCCTCTCAGTTCTGGATCCCTAGATTGTGTCATAAGTAGGCACATTGTTGCAACATTGGTCTTATAACTGGACTAGTTCTTGGTTGGCCATACCCACAAGTTCTGTGCCACCATTATCCCCAACATGTCTTGCAGACGGGACAAAATGTAGGTCAAAGGTTTTGAGGCTGGATTGGTGCTTCAATCCCTCCACTGGCAGCCTTGCCTGGTTACAGAAAATGGGTGGTTCAGGCCCATTATCCACTATTCTAGGAGTGTTCCCTAGGATCACCGTTGTATATTTCTGAGTTTTCCAATTGACCTATGTTTCTACCTCACTCTCAGAATCACCCCCTCCAATTCTAGGCATCTCTCCTAATATTCTCTCCCTCCATTATTTCAAAGGCATAGAACAGTTACAGAATCTTCCAAGACAAATCAAACGCTTCAATAAATGTGCCAAATGATATTGTATTTTGAATGTCTGATAAAGGAATTATTCAGTTTCTATGAATTCCTTCCTATTTCCTAACACTATGAATTATATGTGAAGACTCTATAATCTTTGAAATCTTTGAAATAAATGTACACACCTGAACACATACATACATACACAGACATTCATAAAAACATAGTTTTTACTTGTATGGTAATATGGTTAATGCTTCTAGGTTATACTAATGTTGGTTTAATATTTTTAATAGTACTATTTTAACATCAAGATGTATGTAGTGGGTGCATTTTTGTGAGTTTCCTTAAATATCTACAATTATCATGTTCGAATATCTGTAGGTGTGTGTGTGGCATGTATGTAGGATGTTAATGATAGGGTATGTTAGCAATATATAGAGAAAAAGAAGACAGAAATTAAGTGTCTGCTACTTGCTGAGTCACCATGAAAAAATAGTAACAAATACACTTTGAACTATGAACACAATGAATTTTAAATATCTTGTAGAATGACAAACACAATGTAAGACATAAGAAGCTTACCTGAGGTAGCAGTCTCTGTGACTTCTTAATTTTTGCTTGAAATTAAAAGGAGATGTTAAGATAAAAGTAGTTTTGTTTTGGTAAAGAATATTTGGAATGAAGATTTCATTTCAGTATTGACCATTTTGTTATAGTAATGATCCTAAAGAACATAAGTAACAAGGTTAACCCTAAGAAAAATATATAAAGATCTGTCTGGAAATGGGAATTAGACAAAATCACTTGACAAAATTGGGAATATGGGGTTAGGAGGAGAAGGGAAAGAATAGAGGAGAAGGGGGGACAGAGGAAAACTTGAGGGTATGGGATAGTCGAGATGGAGGAAGAACAAAGTTGAGAGCAAAAAAAGAAAAATTTTGATCGAGGTAGCAATGATAGGATTAGCAAGAAATCTGGCATTAGAGAAATTCCCAGGAATCCACAAGAATGACTCCAGCTAAAACCCTAATCAAAAGAGGATAGGATGCCAAACTGACCTTACCCTGTAGTCAGATTGATGAATATCATAAATTTCATCATAGAAACTTCATCCAGCAACTGATGGAAACAGAAGCAGAGATCCGGAGCAGAGCACGGTGCTAAACTCCCAAAGTCCAGTTGAGGAGTGAGAGAAGTGAGAATATGAACAAAGAGAACAGTCTAACTTTTTAAAAGAACTCAGGTCATACTAACTTTGGCTATGGGATCCAGAAACAGTTACAGTGACTTTGAAAATCAGAGATATTTTCATAATAAGGTATCAAACTGTTAACTAAAATAAATCCCCCTTCTTTTGTAAGCTAAATTCCAAAAATATTTGTTACAAGATCATGCAAATTTTCACTGTTTTAAACTTTAAGCCAATAGTGTTGTCACTGTTTTGATAAGTCTAACTATGTGGTAGCAAGGCCTTTGAAACTTATTTTCTAGTACAATTTTATAAAGTTTGAAAATTCAAATTACAAAATCCTGTGCTTATAATATTTAGAAGTTAATTATTCATTCTTGTGGTGTTAAAAATAACTTAAATAATTAGAAGAATATTTTCAGTGGAGGTGTGATTCTTGAGGGGAAAGAGGAACAGGGACCTTCTCAGCAACAACAATAAGGACCATCATGTGGGACTTTGCTAATCTGACTATCTTCTGAGCATACCTTGAGAATTTGAGTAAGGTTTAGGCACTAATTTGTTTTGTAAAGGAGATTTCGACACAATAATATTCATGTTGTCTCATGTTTACTATTTATCAGTGTTTTCTGGGCTAAAGTAAATTAGATTTTCAAAAAGTGGTGGAGGATCATAAATGTTCCAGTTAAATTTCTAGTGTTATGATAAAATTACACCTTGAAAGGAAATGGTTTATTTGGTTTACACATTCCCATCATTGTTCCTTATTGAGAGAAGCAGGGCCATAAACTAACACGGAGAAGAAGCGGGGACCATGGAAGACATGAAGAGAAGAGCCTAGAGAAAAATTATCCCTGAAAGCGTTCTCTCCTTCATCTTCCTAATAAATCCTTTTCAACTGTATAACATGAAAGGCCCACAAGAAAGGCCCATAAAGCAAATTCAACTGTTCTACAAGACCTACCCAAACTAGCAGTGAAACCTGGCAGAACTAACCATGAGACACTAATTTAATAAGGATGTAATATTCAAGATTGAACAGACCATGAAGTCATGAACCATTCTAGAGTATGCCTAAGGCCTAGTAAGATATAACAAGGCTGAAGTTCCTGTGGAGATACACAGTGAGACCACTGCATGAGAATGTGAAGGTGAAGCCTAAATTGCATAGAAACTATGGGGTGTTGGAGACTTTCAAACTGTTACAGATGCTTCGAAGAAAGCTGTATGTATAAAGTGGAGTTTCTCCAAAAGAAAAGTTATGTGCATTGCAGTCTTGTACATGTAATGAATGAACTCCTCGGGCCATTTGCAGACTGTATGATTTCATCATGGTACCCAGTTACCAGGGATAGAGCCTCATGATTTATTATTTTCCCTTCAGGGTTTAAGCCTTGATCATTCCTTGTTGTACACTCTATTCTGTTAGGCACTAGTGTTTTTTGTTCTATGCCATTTTTTTTTTTTGGTGTGTGTGATGTTTGAAATTCAAGAGATTGTTTCTAGTCACAGAAATGACTGAATTTTTCAGACTACATGATATCTAAATTTGAACTGTGTGTATCATTCACTGTTAAATGGTCATGAGCATATGTGGACAAGGAGTGATAGATTATGACTTAAAAGGATTATGCTTGAGCATCAAATTGATGAGGGCAAGAATCATAATGATTAGTCTCATTTTTAAACTTGTAAGATGCAGGCCCTTCCTGCAATAAAATCAACTGACATGTCTCAATATTTTTGGAGGCTAATTCAAATGTGAGGACCCATGCACTATGTGGACCATGCAGTTTCTCAGCTTAGGGCCCAGAGTGTGTAAACTAAGAGCATTCAGAGAAGGAACTTTCACCATTTTAATTTTTCTTGATGTGGATGAAATGTGACTAACCATCTTTGCTCATGACACCAAACACTACCTTCCCCTCCATGATTTACAGGCAAAATAAACTATTTCCCTTAAGTTGCTTTAACCGCATATTTCATGCCAGGACTAAAGTAAGCAACTAAGATACCAATTGCTGGGATTTTTCCCAGTATGGCTGAAATTTATTGGAAATTGAAATGATTTGCTCTTGCTCTTATGAAACATGTATAAAGAAAAATAAATTTAATATGACTACCTGTTTGGTGGGAAAGAAAAAGTCTCTGAAAATCTTAACTGATTAAAAATCACATATTCCCTTGATTACCAATTATGTGATTGGATTAACCAAACATAATTATTTCATCTCTTTATTTAAAATATGAAAACAAAATATGAGTCACTTCCTTCAATTTTTGTTGATTTTATTGAGCTATACATTTTTCTCTGCTCGCCTCCCTTTCTCTCTCCTCACCTTCAATCCTCTCCCATGGTCCCCACGCTCCCAGTTTACTCAGAATATCTTGTTGTTTTTTTTTTCTACTTCCCATGTATCTTAAATCCATATTTAAGATGCCCTAAATTGGAAACAACAAAGATGCCCATCAACAGAATACTGGACAAATATAATGTAATACATACTCATTGGAACATTATTCTGTCCAATGAAAAAATGAAATCATCAAATTTTCATGTAAATGAACAGATTTAGAAAAAAATATCATTCTGCGTGAGATAGCTCAGACCCAGAAAGGAAAATACATTATAAAATGTCTTATTATGTGTAGTGTAGTTGTTTAGTCAATGATGACCAACCTACCATCCATAGACCCACAGAAGTTAGGTACAGAGTAAGGGATAAGATTCAGCATGTACATCTCCCTGGAAAAGTAAAATAGAATAGGTAGTTATTAATGAACTTGGAGGTGAGCAATGAGGAATAAAAAGGAAAAGTCTAGTGGGAAAAAGAGACAAAAAGCTGGAACAAGGAAGGAAATATCAGGATAGAGACCTAAATTTAGAGTCACTTGAGGGATAATGTGTAAACCTAATATAATAGATGCCCCCTAAAATATAGACTCATATGAATGTGATTTAAGTGCAAATTTCCAAATAATGGGTAAGATGGAGCCACAGCTGAACATACCTTGTCATCAAATGAAGCTCCCAGCCCTAGAACTGGGTTACACCTAATTGAGTTCTTGGACAAATGGGGTACCACAAGAACCCCGAAATAACCCATGCTGTTTCTAAAACAATAGGTGTTCCTGAAAACAGAGCAATTCTTCAGTGCCAAACACAACAGTTACACAACTTGCTTAATATGGTGAAGCCAATCTGGTGCCCACATAGAGTTCACAGCTACTTGCTAGCATTGGTGGTATGGGAAGATACTCTGCACTGTAACAAAGGAGAAATGTAAACATAATCCTAGTCACAAAGCTTTCTACCTACAGTATTTTGCTGCCTGTGGTTTTTACTAGCGCAATGGTGGCACAAAGTTTCTTCGAATAAACAGCCACATCTAATTTGACTTAAGCTTGCTTTGTGAGATCCGACTTCTCAACACCAGGAGACTAGATAGCCCAGTCACCTATGGTAAAACCAAACACTGCAAGGCTCTTTTTATTCTGTTTGTTTTGCCTTATTCTGGTAGGAAAATTTTATTTTATCCTTTTTTTTCCATTTTATTTTATTATATTATTTTTCCAAAGAAGCTTGTCTGTTTTCTAATACTAGACAGAATATGGGTGGATCCCTTTTGGAAGGGAAAATTTGGAGGAATTGAGAGGTGTAGAAAGAGAAGAAATGAGGTAAAATTATGTAAGAAAAAATCTATTGTCAAAAAACAAGAAAAATGACAATAACCAAAACTGTATATGCTTTTGATACAACCACGCTGCTCAGCTCCTTCTTTTGCCATAATATGAAGGATGGGACTTCTCATAACCCAGAACTCCTAGGCTTTCTGTTTATATTCACTTTAAAATTCATTATTAATATTTACTGTGTGATCACATTTCTCTACTTTTTCTTTCATCCTTTATTTTCTGCTTTCTACATTTTACATTCTACTGGCAATGTTTCTACTGAGATTTTATTTTGCTTGTTTGGTTTTTCATTTCCAACATTCTATCAGTTATGAATTATTTTATCAGTTCTACCTACATTTTCCTATCTTGAACTGATTTTCTCATTCCATCTATATATTAGTTTCTATTTTCCTGCAATATAGCCACATTGACGGTTGAGTTTTCTTTAAACTTTTTATTTTGAAAAATCTAGGGTTTTTTTTCCTTTCTGTTACTTCAAAAATGTTGTTTGCTGTAGTCAGTAGATAACTAAGTCCTAGTAGGATTTTAGAATCCTTCATCTCCGTGGGAGTAGTATTTAAGACTTAAATCTCTTATTAAGCCTGTTTCTCAAGATCAGGTATTATTCTGTGTTATCTCAGGCCTCCTCCCTGGATCTTGAGCTATCCTTGTGACTTTTAGTATATTCTAATTTGGGAGCCCTACCCAGAGTCCAGTCTAGTCCCTAACCTGGTTCTACAACACTGACTGAACTTCTGTATAATGTGAATCCTTCCACATATCTCTGGTTCCAACAAGAAGTTAAATTATCATTCTCACTCTGTGGTAAACTCTGACACTTTTTGGAGAAATGGAACTTCACAGTGTCTATGGAAATAGCATCAAACCTGATCCCCAACCCATGGAGTATTCTTTCTAATTGGCTAGATTTTGTGCATTTCTTATTTATGTAACAGTTCCTGCTATGCATTCATTTGTTTAGAAGCTGAATCATATCCAGAAAAGCTCACAGCACTCTTTTTAATCCTTCAGCTATTCTGGTCTTTCCACTTCTCTTTTTCTATGTTCTCTTAGTCTTGGGAAATGGATATTGATAGATGATGCCACATGATAGCTTTGCACTCTACCACTTCTTTTCAACACACTTAATGATTAATGCACGTCTGAATTAACAACTGGTGATGATATTAAGAAGCTTGACTGACAGACTTTGGAGGGGCATACATCTCTGAATATGCAAATAAATGTCTAGAACACTTCCTTTTTATTGATTTTTATTGAGCTCTACATTTTTCTCTGTTTCCTCCCTGTCTCTCCCTTCCCCCCTTCAACACTCCCCCAAGGTCGCCATTTACTCAGAAGATCTTGTCTTTTTCTATTTCACATGTAGATTAGATCTATATAAGTCTCTCTTAGTGTCCTCATTGCTGTCTAAGTTCTCTGGGATTGTGGGTTTTTTGTTGTTGTTGTTGTTTGTTTGTTTTTGTTTTTTGCTTTATGTTTGAAACATAGAACAGTTCTTGATAGCAATATTATTAAGTAAAACAACATCACTAGGTTTTCTCCTAGGGTCTATGACTTTTTGAGTCATGTGTTTCTCTTATAAAGTTTGTACTACCAGGCATGCCTGTAGATCAGTATTGTAGCTTATAGTGTCCAGTGATGATTAAGACCACCTATGTCTTTTCTTCCCCAGTGGTCTACATAACACCTTCTAACACAATGAAACCTAGGGATCAGGTACATTCCTGATTAGTTTATGATTGATTCCCCTGTTGTGTTGGACAGTTTTGTGTCAATTTCTCACAAACTGGAGTCATCTGAGAAGAGGTAACCTCAATTGAGAAAATACTCTTGTAAGATCGGGCTGTAGGCAAGTCTGTAGGGCATAGTCTTAATTAGTGATTGAGGTAGCAGGTTTCTGCCCACTGTAGGTGGTGATATCCTTGAGCTGGTGGTCCTGGGTTCTATAAGAAAGCACGCTGAGCAAGACACATGGCAAAAGCCAGTAAGCAGCATTCTTCCATGGCCTGTGAATCATCTCTGGTCTCCAGTTTCTAGTGCTTTTTGAGTTACTGTCCTAATTTCCTTCAGTGATAAACAACAACATGGAAGTGTAAGTCAAATAAACTTTATGACCCCAGCTTCATTTTGGTCAGGGTGTTTCATCATAGCAATAGAAACTAAGACAGGAGTATACTGAAACCAATGAGTGTGATTACTTCAGTGCTAAATTCTTATTATATCATTATTGTGAGATAACAAGAGCACTGACAGTACTTCATATCGGCTTTGGTACCCATGCAACCTAATAAATAGGTAGACTTGTAACCCATACTGGTCACCAATGTTTTTCACTTAATAATTCAAATTTTCTGCAAGTACATTGTTTAGTGATGTAATATACTTCCTTTTATTTAAAAAATAGTTTAATGGGTAGTGATATTTCATAAGGCTTTTTCACACATTTTTAGTTTTGCTTAACTGAACTTCACTTTTTCTCCCCACCACCATGCCCTTAGTCCCACCGCACTACCTCTGTAGCTCCTGGTGTTCTCCCCCTGTTATTTCATAACATATATGTTCTGTTATCTCACACTTTTACATTGTGTGAGCCTATTTGGTTTATGTTCACAGCATATGCACTTTTGCATGCTGACAAATGGTATGCATTTTCCTGTTCTCTGCCATAACAGAGATTATCATCCATTTTGACAAAAATGTTTACTGCCAATCCAAGTCAATTCCTCAATCAAAACATCACAATGTTGAGTGACCACTTTCTTTATTTTTTTTCTTTTTGTGACTTTATACTTAAATTGTATCTCTCCATAAGAACACAGATTAAGGATTAAGGATTTAAATGTTTGCTTGCTTAGTATTACTTTTCAAAACTGATTTTGTATCCATAAAAATGGCACTTAAATATTTATGGGACATATTCTGTCTCTTATGTCAATGAGACCTTTTCAAGAGTCTTGTTTCGGGTAGACTAAATGACACTTATGCCAGCACAAGGATGTTAAGAACTTCTTACCATTACCTTCCACAAATGCTTAACATCATAATTTGGACTAGGAAAATGCTAGTGAGATATTGATGGTTAAAATGTAGAATAAGGCCATAGTATATAAAAAATTGTATAGTTTGCTAATACCAGTAACTATTCAATTTATTATCTTTCCATGTCTTTTGATATCCTAAAGGAAGGAAAGTAATGGAATACTGGGCAAGAAAATTATATGATGAAAATACATTTTTAGAATTATAACATCTTATTGTTTTCCTTCTCTGGAGGGCAGGAAGATATGCAAATTTGTGAGACTATATGATTAGAAAATGGTGCTGAAAATAAAATAAAATATCAAAATGTATTTTGTTACGTACTTGGCATTTTCTGTATGAACACAATAAGAATGTAAAAGAAACTGCATAGAGGGAGTATATGCATATATACATACTTGGAATACATATGCTGGAGGGATCAAAAAAGAGAAATATAATAAAGTTATTTTGACCCTTTACCTATGAAAATGTCTGACAATGCAAAATACCAACTTTAATGTTGTTTATACTAACTGTGTATCCTAAGATGAATGTCAAGTCATGGGAGAAAATAGGTTTTGAAAATGAGAAAGGTAATATCTTTTCTCAAACATACTTAAAATTTAGTTATGACTGAAAATGGAACTCTGTTGAGCAGAATGAAGAAATAGTACAGTCAGAATATTATACAGCTTTTATCTTCTCAACACTATGAAATTTCAACTTCCTACTGCTGCTTTTATGCACAGTTCTCAAATATTTATTTTTCAAAGGGAGCATAGCAGAAAAATGATATTAAAGTGAAATCAGAACAAAATAGATTGATTTATTTTTATATTTTTGGACTCAGATTCATTCAGTAATGGACAAATTGTAATATCCAATTCAATTACGTTTTTGGCTTTCAGTAAATTTCAGGAAAATCTTTTTCAATTTATACAAGTTTCTTTCTAATTAAAAGCCATCCAGATAAATTCTAAGCCTTTTAATTATTCTATATTTCAAATGGCAAAATGAAATGGCTTCTCTATATAGATGAACAGAAATCGTAATTTAGACTTATGAGGGCTCTTAAAGATGAAGAGGATTATCTCTAAACCACATCCAAACCTTATAAACCACTCTGTCCATGGAATAATATGTGTACCCTGTTCGTGAAAGTCACATGTTCCCTATTCAAAGAACGTTACATGGAAATTCAACTACAGCCTCCTGTTTTCACACCCAGCAACTGTCCACCTTCCTTAGCTCATCACTCCAATCACAGTTATCCCATGAAACTGTCTTCTGTTGGATGGCTCTTTGTGAATACTTTCTTTTGTATTTAGAAGAAAGTACAATGGCCACAGAAATAAGAGATCCCGGGGCATGTATTCTCATAAAGCCATTAGTTATCCACTTTTTCAAACAATTACTTAACATTTTCGAAGTCTACAAACATAATATCAAATATGGTAAGTATAATTTCTTAGCCTATGGGAGAGAATGAGAGACACAGAGAGAGAGAGGGAGAGAGAAAGAGAGAGAGAGAGAGAGAGAGAGAGAGAGAGAGAGAGAGAGAGAAATAGCAAATACTTTGTTAAATTAAATTAAATTTTTAATTTATAAATTAATGGAAAGAAAAATAAATATCAAAATAACCAAAATCTGAATACAATTCTTATCAAATTTACGTAATGTATAAAAGAACTTGATAAGATCTCAGCATAATTTCTTACTTAAAAATTGTAAACTAAATGAATTAGCTACAATTCCAACTGTTTTATAGTGGCATAACAGCAAAGCAATATTGACAACCATAAAAGAGCATGCAGTTGTCTCCATCTAATTCTAGAGGTCCTGCAGCAGGACAAATGATTTGGCTGCTCTTGACAATATATGAACAGTGCTAAATGTTGTCTCAGCATATTAAAGGAGCTTCTTTAAAAATACCACATTCAAACACAAAACAGCATATGAGACCTACTGTCACTTAGTTCATATTCTCCACCCAGAAAAGCAGAAAAAGATGTATTCAAAACTTAAATGAAAAGAAAAATCTGTCACAGTGTAAAAGAATATTAGTTAGCAATATGTATAAAAGAAACTCTTTTGAAATTAACCTACCTTTAATGACTACATATAAAAAATATAGAAAGTTCTGGAAAATATAACCGATATGAAGAAATAAATGAAGGTGAAACATTTTCCAAAAATCGACAGAGAAAGGTGAAGCTGATTTGTTAAAATATAAAGCTCCTTAGATTCGTGAAAGGTCTGCCTGATGCAGAGCTGTAAGTTTCTATTAAAACAGGAAGAAGTGCTCAAAGAGTTAAGAGCGCACAGTACTGTTCTTCCAGAGAGCCCGTGTTCAATTCCCAACCACCACATGGGAGATTATAACTGTGTGTAACACAAGTTCCCGTGGATCTGACTTTCTCAAACACCAATGTGCAAAAAAATTTAAAAAGAAAGAAAAAAGGATACTCACTGAAAATTGAAGTTTTACCTCACCATAAATTTCTTCTATGTTACCAAGAGTACAATAAAGCAATCCAAATACATAATAAACATCTCAACCCTTTTTATGGTTTTTGTTTTGTTTATCATAGTATCTTAAGAGGGTAGTGTGATACATCAACTTTTGGGGGTTATTGTATAAATATGAGCTTATTTTTGATATAATATTTAAACATTTGAGCATGTTTCTCTGTTATGTATGGCACTAATAATGTTATTTCCCAATAGGTGTATATCACAGCTTAAACACATTCACCCCGACCTCATAAACTCCCACACCTCGGCTTTCCACTGTTCTCTAGACCTTTTGTTTGGCTGCTACATTTCTTCATTTCTGATTTTATGTCATATTTGATTTTTATTATATTATATTATTTATATTATACATTGAAAACAACTCTTAAAGGATATATATAATATTTATTTTTAAAGCCATTCTTAATTGGCTTAATATGTTTAGGTTTATAATCATCTATTTTCCTACAATTAAGCTTACTCCCTTCCTCATGCCGAAGCTATTTTATTGCTTATATATTTCTTATTTTTTGCCCATTACAGTGTGGTTGGAAACCTATATTTTTTCACAACTTGATTTTTGCAAATAGTGCTGCAGAAACACTGATATTGAAATAACTCTTTGAATATTAGTCTGTAGTGCTTTTGGTAAATGCCTCTGAGCAGTACAGTCACATAGTACATCGACTTTTAGTTTTCTAAGAAAGGTTTATAATGACTTCATTAAGGGCTGGATAAGTCTACATCCCTATCAGTAGTGTAAAATAGATGACTTTTATACACATCCACATCAGGCTCTGTAACATGCTTTTATACTGACAGGAATTCTGACTAGAATGAGAAGAAATATTAATATAGATATAATTCTCATTTTTTATGACTAGTGTGGCTTGACATTTTTCTATGCTTACTGGAATTTTATACTTTTTAAGAACTTTTAAAAATTTTATTAGCATATTTAGTGATTGGGTTTTTTATTTAGTACTTTATAATTTTTTTAATTTCCATTAAACTCTACAAATTATTACCTTGTCAGATGCATAGCTAACAAAAGTATGATTTCTCATTTCTATAGTATAATTTTACTAAATTACTTTTATATTTACTTTGCCAAAGGTTTGCTAAATTTTATAAATCTTTATTTGTCATTTATAGGTATTATTACTTCCTGAATGGATTATAAGGATTATGTCCTATTCACAAAGAACTTCTACATTATTGTATCTTGAATTTTATTATAATTTTTTTGCTAATTTTCCTCTAAAAGTTTAAGAATTTCTGGTCTTACACAAGGGATTTCAATCAATTCTATTTTGTTTTAGAGGGAACTGAAATTATTCTTCTAAATTTGGATATGCATTATTTTTCAGTAATGTAACTTGAAAAAAGAGATGACTTAAGTAACTTTGTAAATAAATAGAAGTTTTAGGGCTAATGTCAAAAGAATCTGTAGCCTGAATTATATGATTAAGAAAGTTATTTTTGAATAAATAACTGTGACACTGTCATGGATTTAAGTTTTTTCATAGGCTCATATGATTGAATACTTGGTTCCCATTTGGTAGAACTTTTTGGAAGGATTAGGAGTTGTAATTTGTTAGTGGAGGTGTGACATGGTTTTTAAGCCTGGAGGTTTCAAAAGCGTATTTGAATTCCTGATTAGCTTTCTCTCTTCCTTGGCTTCTGTTTATGGATCAGATATAAGCTCAGAGTTACTGCTCCAGCACTGTGCCAAAAAGCCTGCTTCTGTGCTTCTTGCAATGATGGTTATGGACTCTAAGCCCCTAAAAGTGTGAAGATGTCCACAATAACCACTTACTTCTGTAAATTGCCTTAATTTTAGTATTTCTTCACAGGAAATGACAGGTAATTAAGACACTTTATGTTTCCCCTAGCCTGCCCTCTACCAACTTCATGATATTTTTTGATAATCCATAAAATTCAGTCACCATTCCTCACATGTCTATTGGTATGGGGTCTTCTAGTGATGCATGAAACCCTAAAATGGCCACATCTTAAAATTAAAAAGAAAAAGAATGCTTCTCTCTCTACTTTAAACTAGATATTGACAATAGCTTCAGTTAGGGTAAGAGGTGATTTACCTTGCTAATACTAGAAAATTGATAAACTTGATCTTTCATAGGTCCTGTGAAGCTAATATGTGAGTTCATGCCTGTCGAGATCAAGTTAGTTCAAGAGACAACAGTTCACAGTACTCTTCCACATTCTTAATATTTCCAAATCTTTCTGCTTCCTCTCCTGCCATGTGCCCCCAAATTTATTTAAAATAGTGTTAATATAGGTTTCCAGTTTAATATTCTGCATTCAGTCTTATTCTCAGCATTAGGACAAGATATACATGTCTGTATTTAGTGCTGTCTGCACATCTAACCAATATTGCAAACAGCACAAATCTATATGCATAAAAATAAACATTTAGGAGCAAATTTGTCAACATGGTCATTTAGCAAAATAACAATAGCAGTTTCTATGGTCATGCTTATGATTCCCAAATTTGAATATTTTAACCAGTATTACATTGCACCAGGTAAAAAATACCCTATTTTGAATCAGGACATTAATCAAGAGAAAGTTGCTTGTATCTTCATAAGAGTCACACCACTATTGCCTGGACAGGGATATTTTGATATTGCAGTTCTTAGAATCTAGCATTGGTTAACATCATTGATGTCTCTTCTCTACAACACCCTTGTACTGCCTTCAGCACTATAAAATGGTAATAAGAAGAATTTTTTGGACATCTCAAAATTAATTTCTCTAAGGATTCATGGTAGTATGAGCAAGATTGGGTCCCATAAGCTCATATATTTGAATACGTAGTCATCAGAGAGTTACCCCAATCAAATTCTTTTATAGGAGTTTTCATGGTTGTGATGTCTCTTTCCAGTAATAGAACACTGACCAAGATCAAAGTTGGTACCAGGAGTGGTATATTGCTATGACAGGCCTGACCATGCTACTTGTAGACAGAATGTCGAATTATGGGACTTTGGATTTAGAAAGCAGTTTAACATTTTAAGCAGGAATTAATCTGCCACAACAGTAGGAATATGGAATGCAGCAGTGCTGATAGAAGGGTTGTTTATGATGGTCCAGTGAATGAAGTTTCAGAGGAGACAAATATTTGTATGTGGCTTCGAGAACATTCCTGGGATGTTTTGGCAAAGAATGTGCTGATTTTGCCCTGGTACAAAAAGTCTTCCTGCAAAAATTGAAAAATTCTGAATTAATAGCTTTAGCAGAGGAAATTTCAGGGCAGCTTAATATTGTCTGTGTCATATGGTTACTAGTGGCCATAATCGATATAAAGATTGATAATGAAAATTAAGAAGCTGGTTGAAGAAAAATACAAAATGTAAAGTTTGTGGAGAAAAGGAACACCAGGAAGTATAATGGAAAGAAGTTAAGTACTCAAGAAGATAAAAACCTTAAAGTCTTTGGCTAAAATAAAGGGAGTCTTGGTCTGAGGAAAAGACCCCCCACTCAGCTAAACTTCCAACTTTTGTAGCGGAATTAAAGAAATTAAAAAATTGTCAAAGACAGAAAGCTTGTGAAAGGTTTGAAAGCTTGTGAATGTGGGGTCCACATTCCAGTCCCAGAAAACAGGACAATTTGGCAGCTTTAGCCACATGATTCTGGCTTTAGAGTTGAGATTACAAGACAGGGGTTGTGGAATCACCATACACCACAGAAGAAAGACTCTTAGACCAGGGATGTATCAGGGTGTTCCTTCACAGAGACTCAAAATTCTGTGAAGGTGAAGACCGAATAGTGTTGGAGACTCCAAGATGTTGTAGATGGCAGAATCACTGGATTCTGCCCGTGGTATCTGCTAACAAGATGTGGAACCAGATCAAGAAAGTTAAGTGTGCTGCAGCAACACAGTTGAAAAGAGATGGAGATATGAAGAAGATTTTTATGTCAAACAAGAAGATGCAGGATTTTGAGTTTGCCCTGTTGAGTTTAGACCTTGTTTTGGTTCAGTATTTTCTCACCATCCTATAATTCTTCCTTTTTGGATTGGTAATGAATTTTCTGTGTCATTATGTATTAGAAATATGTGATACATTTTTTATTTATTTTGATTCTACAGGGGGTTGCCATGAAGATATTGCCATGAGTCTCAGAGACTTTGAACCTCAGAGTTTTAAATAATGTTGAGACTATGATAGATAATGGGGAATTGAAGTTGGATTAAATGTAATTTTGCATTATGTTGAGACTATGAGTCTGTGGAGGTCAGTTAGTGGAAAGTGGTGGTTTGAATATGAATATTCCCCATGGGCTCAGATATTTGAGTGCTGAGTCATTAGGGACTGGAACAATTCGAGAAGGATTAATCAGTGTGGCCTGATTGAAGCAGATGTGGCCCTGTTGGAGTAAATGGAGAGTGAATTTGAAGGTTTCAAAAGCCCAGTCCAGGCCCCTACATGTTCAGATGTAAAACCCCCAGTTCCTTAGCACAATGTCTGTCCGCATGTTAGCCTGCTCCCTGATGTGATGATGAGGAAATAAACTTTTGAGACTGTAAGCAAGCCCAGATTACATGTTCTCTTTTGTAAGAGTTGCTGTGGCGATGGGATCGCTTTCCAGTAACAGAACAATAACCAAGAAAGGCCTGTACCACAATGATGTAGCATCTATTCAGAAGGGACTTATCATGTAGTTTTGTTGGGTAATTAAAAACAATACTAGTAGCCCATATTTTTTAAGTAGCTTCTGAGGCATTCCTGATTAGTAATTAAAGGAAAGGTATTCTCTGCCTTGCACTGATATTTTCATTTAATATCATGTTTCAGGATGTGATGTTAGTTCCACTATTTAGTTTCATTTTCCTTACATTTCTGAGTAACCATAACTGAATTTTGTACAGAATGAAATGCTTTCCTCAAGATATCTTCTTAATTAATTATTCCACATAATATTATAATATATGTTATATAATTTGTATTACAGTATATAACATTCCATACTCCAGTTGGCAACAATTTTGCCGGTGAATACTCATTTTGCAATTAAAGGAATCAAAAGAAACATTTACACTTTCTTTCCTGTGATGCTTACCCTTAGAACTACTCACAGCAGAATATGATATCAATATTTTCTGATCTTTTCTACTAACAAACCTCTTACTACATGACATAAGAGTGTATAGAAGCAATTACAGTACATGTTAATTCTAATAGTTACCTTAAGTTCATGTGGAATATTAACTGCCCTATTCCAAAAGATCTTGTTCCAAAGCCTGCCTAATTTTTGTTTGTGGAATTAAGTTCCTTTTCTTCTGCTGAGGCTTCTATAGTTGGTTTAGAAAAAGTACCAAGAGGTTAATTACTAAGTCATCCTCAAAGTCAGTAAATTATTTCCTCAGCAGTCTTTCCACTAAGGAATTGTCTAGGGTGTTTAATCAGTGGAAGCACATCACCACTATTACAGTTTTTACTTTCTTAAAGCTGCACATTCCAAATAAAAGTCTATTCCATATTTTAATCACATGAAGCAGTTCCCAAATAACAATTTCCCTACATAGACGCAAACATGCATTAAGCACTTTGAGTTCTGAACTTCAGTTAATTTGGGAGTTACTATAAAAATTCAGTATAGTATAATTCCGTGTGTTTTATAATTCTCTTTACATTTTTTTTCTAGACACAAAAGAGCAAATCTTTTGAGGAGTTGGGCATATCTCTTCATGATCAGTCCCAGATTTATTCCCTGAAAGTTCAGAATCAAAGCCTTTTCCAATTTCACTCTTGTGGTGAATGATGCCCGACTTCCCAGATCAGGTGTCTGGGCATCCCAGAACCAGTTTCCTGAGCACTCCTCACAAGATCCCATTGCCCATTGCCCCTAGTGCCATCCAACACTTATAGTTGTTGCATGGATTGCTGAAGTACCTGACCCATATTCCCTAGTTCAATTCTTTCTCTCCTCCACCATGACATTTTTATCACTATCTCTGCATCCTTCAACCCTCACATGGCTTCTAAATCTCGGGAATGAAGTCCTGAGTCCAAAATTCAGATTGTTAAGCTCAGACTCATCATTCCTCCTAGAACCATGGTCCTTGGAAACTCATGTGGAGTTTCCCTTCTCTCCTTTCTTCAGCAACTCATGTCTCCATCTTCTCAGCTCTCTAAGGTACCATGAGTTCTTTAGCTTTTACCCAAACATGCAGGATTTATAAAAGTCAATGTCTGATACCCATGCACTCAACAATGTTAGCTGCCTCACTTATGAACTCAAAGCTGATTTCTATGTCACCAAATCACAAGTATTTGGAACAAATATGGGCCTCCGAACTTTTTTCTACTCAAGTAGGGTAGAGTTGTTTGTGTGAGAAGTAGCTGTCTGTGTGTAACTTTTTTATCCAGAAAAGCGTTTCCCAAAGTTCCCAAAGTCTTCCTCTTTTGGTATCTCCATGACGCTGACATTGGAAACTGTGATCAAGTGACCCCTTCAGTTCCTTTTCTACATAGGTGTGTTAAGAAGGCACAAAATTATTCTATCTCACTTCTTTTTTTTTCTTCTGTTAGACTTGTTTATTCAAGTATCCGAAAACACTCTTTCCACTTCCTCCCCCTCTCCCAATACCCTCCCGCTCCCCCCACTCCCCCTACTCCCTCTCCTCCTCTCTCACCATTCCCAAGAGCAGTCAGGGTTTCCTACCCTGTGGGAAATCCAAGTTCCTCCCCCCTCCCGCCAGGTCCAGGAAGGTAAGCATCCAAACAGGCCAGGATCCCAAAAAGCCAGTCCATGCAGACGAAACAAGGCCCAGTGCCATTGTCAATGGCTTCTCAGTCTTCATTTGGACATTGGGGACTCAGTCAGCCCCCATGTCAACCACATTCAGAGAGTCCGGTTTGATCACATACTCGTTCAGTCCCAGTCCAGCTGGCCTTGGTGAGCTCTCATTCGATCAGTCCCCTTGTATCAGTGGGTGAAGGCACCCTTCGCGGTCCTGACTTCCAGTGCTCCAATGTGGGTCTCCTTCTCTATCTCCATCCATCGTCAGATGAAGGCCCCCTCTGATTTTGCTTTCCTTGCTCACGATCTCCCTCCCTCTGCTTCTCATTTGGGCCTAGGGAGTTAAGTTCAGTATTACAATATGTGTCTCTGTCTCTATCTCCATCCTTCGCCATATGAAGGTTCTGTGGTGATATGCAAAATATTCATCAGTATGGTTATGGGCCAAGGAAAATTCAGGCACCCTCTCCTCTGCTGCCCAGAGTACAATCTGGGGACTTCTCCTTGGGCCTGGGAACCCCTCCAGAATCAAGTCTCTTGCATACCCTAAAATGGCTCCCTTAGTTGAGATATAAACTTCCCTGCTCCCATAACTATCCTTCCTCCCTCCCCTCTCCCATTCCCCCAAGCCATCCCCGATCCTCCCCCTCTCCCCTCTCCCTAACCATCTCCCCGTACTTCCACCCCCCCCCCCCCGTGCACCCAAGTTTGCCTGGCAATCTAGCCTACTTCTGATATCCAGGAGGATAACTATATGATTTTCTTCAGGTTCACCTTCTTATTCAGCTTCTCTAGGATCACAAATTATAGACTCAAAGACCTTTAACTATGGCTAGAAGCCACTTATGACTGAGTACATAGTACATACCATATTCCTCTTTTTGTGTCTGGGTTACCTCACTCAGTAAAGCGTTTTCTATTTCCATCCATTTGCATGCAAAATTCAAGATGTCATTGTTTTTTACCGCTGAGTAAAACTCTAATGTATATATGCTCCACACCTTTTTTAACCATTCTTCTATTGAGGGGCACCTAGGTTGTTTCCATGTTCTGGCTATTACAAATAATGCAGCTTTGAACATAGTTGAACAAATACTTTTGTAGTATGATAGGGCATCTCTTGGGTATATTCCCAAGAGTGGAATTGCTGGGTCCTGAGGGAGGTTGACTCTCTGTTTCCTGAAAAACCGCCACACTGATTTCCACAGTGGCTGCACAAGTTTGCATTCCCACCAACAATGGATGAGTGTTCCCCTCACTCCACATCCTCTCTAGCATAGGCTATCATTGGTGTTTTTGAGTTTAGCTATTCTGACAGGTGTATGATGGTATCTCAAAGTGGTTTTGATTTGCATTTCCCTGATCACTAAGGAGCTTGAGCATGTCCTTAAGTGTCTTCTGGCCATTCGAAGTTCATCTGTTGTGAATTCTCTGTTCAGACTCTATTACAGAGCTACGGTATTGAAAACAGCTTGGTATTGACATAAGAACAGAGAAGTCGACCTATGGAATCGAATAGAAGACCTGGATATTAACCCACAAACCTATGAACACCTAATTTTCAACAAGGGAGCTAAAGGTATACAATGGAAGAAGGAAAGCATATTTAAAAAATGGTGCTGGCATAACTGGATGTCAACATGTAGAAGAATGAAAGTAGATCCATATCTATCACCATGCACAAAACTCAAGTCCAAATGGATTAAAGACATCAATCAACATTATTCTGTCCACTTAGAACCTGATAGAAGAGAAAGTGGGAAGTAGTCTACAAGATATAAGCACAGGAGGCCACTTCCTAAGTAGAACCCCAGTAGCACAGACAGTAAGAGAAACAATGAATAAATGGGACCTACTGAAACTGAGAAGCTTCTGTAAAGCAAAGGACACTGTCAGTAAGACAAAAAGGCTACCTTCAGACTGGGAAAAGATCTTCACCAACCCCTCATCAGACAAAGGTCTGATCTCCAAAATATACAAAGAACTCAAGAAACTAGACACTAAAACTCTAATTAACCCAATTAAAAAATGGGGGTACTGAACTGAACAGAGACTTTTTTTGAGTTTTCAAAAATTCTTTCTTTTTATTTTATTTTTTAAATTTATTTATTTGTTTATAAAATTTCCACTTCCTCTTCTCCTCCCCATACCCTCCCATTCCACCCACTCCCTCTCCTCCTCCCCACCACTACCTCTCCTCATCCCTCTCCAGTCCAAAGAGCAGTCAGGGTTTCCTGCCCTGTGGGAAGTTCAGTTTCCTCCCCTCTCCCCCCAGGTCTAGGAAGGTGATCATCCAAACAGACTAGGATCCCAAAAAGCCAGAACATGCAGACAAAACAAGACCCAGTGCCATTGTCAATGGCTTCTCAGTCAGCCCCCATGTCAGCCACATTCAGAGACTCCTGTTTGATCACATGCTCATTCAGTCCCAGTCCAGCTGGCATTGGTTAGCTCTCCTTAATTCAATCCCCTTGTATCACAGGGTGAACGCACCGCTCGCGGTCCTGATTTCCTTTTTCATGTTCTCCCTCCTTTTGCTCCTCATTTGGACCTTGGGGGCTCAGTCCAGTGCTCCAATGTGGGTCTCCGTCTCTATCTTCATCTATCGTCAGATGAAGGTTCCCTCTGGTCCTGCCTTTCTTGCTCAGGCGTTCTCCCTTCTTCTGCTTCTCATTTGAACCTAGGGAGTTAAGTCCAGTGTTCCAATGTGTGTCTCTGTCTCTATCTCCATCCATTACCAGATGAAGGTTCTATGGTGATATACAAAATATTCATCAGTATGGCTTTGGGCCAAGGCCAGTTCAGGCATCCTCTTCTCTGATGCCCAGGGAACAATCTGGGGACCTCTCCTTGATCCTGAGAACCCCTCCAGAATCAAGTCTCTTGCAAACCCCAAAATGGCTCCCTTATTTGAGATAAATACTTCCCTGCTCCCATATACATCCTTCCTCCCTCCCTCCATCCCATTCCCCCAAGCCATCCCCTATCCTCCCCCTTTCCCTTCTCTCTAACCATCTCCCCTTACTTCCAGTCCCCATCCCCCGTGAACCCAAGTTTGCTGGCAATCTTGTCTATTTCCAGTATCCAGGAGGATAACTATATGAGGTTCTTCAGGTTCACCTTCTTATTTAGCTTCTCTAGAATCACGAATTATAGGAACAAAGACCTTTAATTATGGATAGAATCCACTTATGAGTGAGTACATACCATATTCCTCTTTTTGGGTCTGGGTTACCTCACTCAGTAAAGCGTTTTCTAATCCGTCAATTTGCATGCAAAATTCTAGATGTCATTCTTTTTTACAGCTGAGTAAAACTCTAATGTGTATATGTTCCACACCTTTTTTAACCATTCTTCTATTGAGGGGCACCTAGGTTGTTTCCATGTTCTGGCTATTACAAATAGTGCAGCTATGAACATAGTTGAACAAATACATTTGTAGTATGATAGGGCATCTCTTGGGTATCCTGGGTTTTTTGTTTTTCCATATAAACTTGATTATTGTTCTCTCAAGGTCTGTGAAGAAGTTTGATGGGATTTTGATGGGGATTGCATTGAATCTATTGACTGCTTTTGGTAGAATTGCTTTTTTTACTATGTTGATTCTCCCAATCCAAGAGCAGGGAGTTCTTTCCATTTTCTGGTATCCTCTTTAATTTCTCTTTTCAAAGACTTAAAGTTCTTGTCAAATAGGTCTTTCACTTCCTTGGTTAGAGTTACCCCAAGATATTTTATGCTATTTGTGGCTATCATGAAAGGTGATGTTTCTCTGATTTCCCTCTCTGCTTATTTATCCTTTGTGTATAGGAGGCAACCAATTTTTTGGAATTGATCTTGTATCCTGCCACATTACTAAAGAAGTTTATCAGCTGTAGGAGTTCTTTGGTAGAGTTTTTGGGGTCGCTTATGTACACTATCTTATGGACTGCAAATAACGAAAGTTTAACTTCATCCTTTCCAATTCGAATCCCCTTGATCCCCTTATGTTGTCTTATTGCTATTGCTAGAACTTCAAGCACTATATTGAAGAGGAATGGAGAGAGTGGACAGCCTTGTCGTGTTCCTGATTTTAGTGGAAAGGCTTTGAGTTTCTCTCCATTCAATTTGATGTTAGCTGTCGGCTTGCTGTATATTGCTTTTATTATATTTTGGTATGATCCTTGTATCCCCAGTCTCTCCAACACCTTTATACTAAAGGGGTGTTGAATTTTGTCAAACGCTTTTTCAGCATCCGATGAAATGATCATATGGTTTTTTTCTTTCAGTTTGTTTATATGATGGATTACATTGATAGATTTGCGTATGTTGAACCAGCCCTGCATCTCTGGGATGAAACCAAATTGATCATAATGGATAATTTTTCTAATGTGTTCTTGAATTCACTTTGCCAATATTTTATTGAGAATTTTTGTGTCGATATTCATGAGGGAGATTGGCCTGTAATTCTCTTCCCTGGTTGTGTCTTAGTGTGGTTTTGGTATCAGGGTAACTGTAGCTTCATAAAAAGAGTTTGGCAATAACTCTTCTGTTTCTATATTGTGATATACATTAAGGAGTGTAGGTATTAGCTCTTCCTGAAGTTCTGGTAGAATTCTGCATTGAAACCATCTGGTCATGGGCTTTTTTTGGTAGGGAGATTTTTTATAACAGCTACTAATTCTCCATGACTGACAGGTCTATTTAGATTGTTCACCTGGTCTTGGTTCAACTTTGTTATATGGTACTTATCTAAAAAAATGTCCATTTCTTTTACATTTTCCAACTTTGTGGCATATAAATTTTCGTAGTAAGATCTAATGATTCTCTGAATTTCCTCTGTGTCTGTGGTTATGTCCCCCTTTTCATTTCTGATCTTATCAATTTGCATGTTCTATCTCTGCCATTTGGTTAGTTTGGAGAGGGGTTTGTCAATCTTGTTGATTTTCTCCAAGAGCCAGCTTTTTGTTTCATTGATTCTTTGAATTGTTTTCTGTGTTTCTATTTTGTTGATTTCAGCCCTCAGTTTGATTATTTCCAGTCTTCTACTCCTCCTGGGAGAGTCTGCTTCTTTTTTTCTAGAGCTTTCAGGTGAGCTGTTAAGTCTCCAATGTATGCTTTCTCCGTTTCTTTAATTGGGCACTTAGTGCTATGAACTTTCCTCTTAGCACTGCTTTCATAGTGTCCCATAGGTTTGAGTATGTTGTGTCTTTACTTTCGTTAAATTCAAGGAAGACTTTAATTTCTTTCTTTATTTCTTCCTTGACCCAGGGGTGATTCAGTAGTTGACTGTTCAACTTCCATGAGTTTGTAGGCTTTCTGGTGTTAGAATTGTTATTGAATTCTAACTTTATTCCATGGTGTTCCGACAAGACATTGGTGGTTATTAATATTTTTTTGTATCTGTGGAAGTTTGCTTTGTTACCGAGTATGTGGTCAGTTTTTGAGAAGGTTCCATGAGTTGCAGAGAAGAAGGTATATTCTTTCCTATTTGGGTGGAATGTTCTATAGATATCTGTTAAGTCCATTTGATTCATTAACTCTATTAATTCTCTTATTTCTCTGTTGGGTTTCTGTGTGATTGACCTGTCCATTGGGTGAGAGAGTTGTGTTGAAGTCTCCTACTATTAGGGTGTGTGGTTTGATGACTGCCTTGAGTTCTAAAAGTTTTTCTTTTACATAAGTGGGTATTTTTATATTAGGGGCATAGATAT
This sequence comes from Myodes glareolus, assembly GCF_982192425.1. Lineage (NCBI taxonomy): Eukaryota > Metazoa > Chordata > Mammalia > Rodentia > Cricetidae > Myodes > Myodes glareolus. The sequence continues at coordinate 70,029,109 of NC_142037.1, read as the reverse complement.
TCAGGATTGAGACTTCCTCCTGATGAATTGTTCCTGTTATGAGTATAAAATGTCCATCTCCATCTCTTCTGATTGATTTTAATTAGAAGTCAATTTTGTTGGAAATTAGAATGGCCATATCCACTTGTTTCTTAGGTCCGTTTGCTTGAAAAACATTTTCCCAACCCTTTACTCTGAGTAGATGTTTGTCTTTGTAGCTGAGGTGTGTTCCTTGTAAACAGCAGAATGTTGGATCCTGTTTTTGTATCCAATCTCTTAGTCTTGCCTTTTTATAGGTGAGTTGAGTCCATTAATATTAAGTGATATTAATGACCAGTGGTTGTTGACTCCAGTTATTATTATTTTTATTTATTTATTTTTTTGTTTAGTGGAGTTTGTATGTTTCCCGTCTTTGAGTTGTGCTTGTGAAGGGTCGCTTGATGTCTGAGTTATTGTAGGCAGTGTTGGCAATGTTGGATTCCTTGGGTTGCGATTTTCCTTCTATTACTTTCTGTAAGGCTGGATTTTTAGTACGAATTTTTGAAATTTGTTTTTATCCTGGAATATTTTGTTTTCTTCATTGATAGTGAATGATTGCTTGGCTGGGTATAGTAGTCTGGGTTTGCATCCATGGTCTCTTAGTTTCTGCAGTACCTCTATCCAGGACCTTCTGGCTTTCATGGTTTCCATAGAGAAGTCCAGTGTAAGTCTGATAGGTTTACCTTTATAAGTTACTTGACCTTTTTCTTTGCAGCTCTTAATATTCTTTCTTTAATCTGTATGTTTTGTGTTTTGATTATTATATGGCGAAGGTTTTTTTTTTGATCAAGTCTATTCAGTGTTCTGTATGCTTCTTGAACCTTCATAGGAATATCGTTCTTTAGGTTGGGAAAGTTTTCTTCTATAATTTTGTTGAATATATTTTCTGGGCCTTTGATCTGCAGTTCTTCTCCTTCTTCAATCCCTATTATTCTTAGATTTTGTTTTTTTTTTATTGTGTCCCAGATTTCTTGAATGTTTTGTGATGAGAACTTGTTGAATTTGCTGTTTTCATTGATCAGATCATTTATTTTCTCTATGGTGTCTTCAGAATCTGAGATTTGTTCTTCCATCTCTTGTATTCTATTGGTTATGCTTGATTCTGTAGTCTATGTTCGTTTACCTAGATTTTCCATATCCAGCCGGCCCTCGGTTTGTGTTTTCTTCATTGCCTCCATTTCAGTTTTCAATTCTTGGACTGTTTCCATTACCTATTTGATTGTTTTTTTCTTGGTTTCCCAGTGTATCATTCATGGATTTACTCATTTCTTCAAACTTTTTGTTATACTTCTCACCCATTTCTTTACTCATTTTTTTCACACTTTTTGTTGTACTTCTCATCCAATTCTTTAAGGGAGTTATTCATATCCTGTTTAAGGGATTCTATTGCTTTCATAATGGCATTTTTTCCCACTTCTTCTGGATTAAGGTGTTCAAGTTTTTCTATTGTAGGGTCATTGGGATCTGGTGTTTTCATGTTGTTTTTCAGATTGTTGGAGGAGTTCTGCCTTGGCGTCTGCCCATCTCTTCCTTCAAATGCTATCTATTGGATCTTCTGATACTGGGTCAGGTTTCCTTGTTGGGCAGGGACTTCACTGACAGAAGGCCTACCTTTCCTCAGGCAGGCTATTAAAACACAGGTACTCCCTCCTTCTGGGTTGTGTTCACAGCCTAGGCCCAGCATGCAAGGCAGCTGAGCTGGGGAAATCCCCTCCTCCGATGGATGTCTGCTAGAATATCAGTGCCCCTTGCTGGCGAGGAATGTTGCTGAGCTGACACAGGGCCCACCTCTCCTCAGGCAGGCTATCAAAACACAGGAACTGCTTCCTGCTGGTTGTGCCCACAGCCCAGGCCCAACATGCAAGGCAGCTGAGCTGAGGAGATCTTATGGCCCCAGGGGGAAGGGAAGGGTCTATCTCACTTCTGTGAAATAAAGGTGAGTGGGTCCTATCTGGAGATTGGAGACGTTGTGATATGTGGATCCCATTCCACTGGAGGGTGGAGAGGTTGGGCTAACAGACCTCTTCCACTTGTGGCAAGCTGGATACATCAAAACTTAGATTTCAGTAGTATATCCTGAGGAAAAGCTCTAATATTCTCCATCCAGTGATAATACAGTAACAACTGTGCACAGCGAGACAGACTGTTAAAACAATTCTAATAAAGGAAGCCTTGATGACATGACTCAAGTATGAAATGAGGAGTCTGTGTAGTACTCTGCATCAGTTTTATCACTTTGGTTAAGAAAGATCTTTAAACTTCTCTTGTCTAATCTTGTCAAGGACATTTCTTACTGCAAGAACTTTAATAACAGATTCCCCGAAACAGAAGTTCAAGTCAGGGCACATTTAAGTCAATTCAGTATATGCTTTTGATCTGCCATTTCCTAATCAGGAAAGAAAAAAGGAACTTGGAAATTTACTAATTGGACCAATCGATGGATTCAATATATAACTGAGTTAAATATGAAGGGACATTTAGTAGTCATAAAGACAATCATCCTTGTTTTAATGTATATAAATTTGATAAACACTGATATTAAAAATAATTTAACATATCATTTAGCATATTAGATATTTCAAGAACACATTAAAATTACTTTCCAGGACTACAGAATTTAATTTAGATCTAAACATGATAGATATCTTCAGCTATCAGATTTTTATTACCCGAAACACCCGTGGGTCATTGGCCACAGGATTTGTATTGTGAGCATTTTAAATTTCATACCCAGAATTTTCCAACATTCTCTTTAGAGTCACTCTTATTGGATCATTTTTAGGATCTCAGGTAGTTTCTATTTGTCATTGTGCTCCTTATCCAATTAGCAGCACATTGTGGGCCTCTAAGGATTCCATCCTCAACAGGTTTAGCACATTTAAGAATGAAGGACTTATTTCATACAAAGAAGACATTGCAGGTTTTCTGGAAGTTTGAAATAAAGCAGTGCTCTTACTTATTTGAGAGTGTATAATTAGGATCATCAATATAAATAACACACTTTCTTCTAAAGATTAAGATAAATTTTTAACCAATTTAAAACAGATGAATTTGTTTCTATAAAGAAGGATATGATTATAACATTTTTATCATAAGAATTTTTAAGTACTATTAACTACTTTTAACAACCAGGCATATGACTGCAAGTAGCTACAAGAAATTGGAAAACATAATAAGAAGGTTTAGAAAAGGGCAATATCTGGTAAAATCTTCATGACATCATTGAACTGGTTACTTTGAATGGAGCCTGAGTTAAGTACAAAAACTGAAGTATTTCATTATTTGGTTTTTAAGACCTTAAGCAGAAGATGCTTGAATCTATGGCATAAAATTCAGGGTCATACTAATGTAGATCACAAAACAGGAATTGGGTCTGTATCTACCTTAAAATCTGGAGGTGGAAGATAAAAAGCCAGAATAAGACAAAAAAGGTAAACACTGAGACAGGTCAATATGAACAAAGGTTTTGACACAGTACCTTCTGTGGCTGGCTAACTGATAGCTTGACAGTCTTTCAGTAGAAGATATTTACACCCCATCCACTTCAAAGGGGTTTGAACTTCCAACTGACCTTACAACTCATAGTCTCCTGCTGTGACCCAGACACATGACTTCAAAAGATGAAACAGTTCTGAAGAGTAGAAAGATAAAATCATCAACGGCCCTTGAAAAAGACACCGAAGTATGACGAAATTACACCTTTAAGACTATGATACAAAATTTTGTACAAAATGTGTGTTGATTTAGCAATTTCCATTTAATTTGAATATTTCATTTATGTATTAAAATTGATTACTTTTGTGGAGAAAGCTTTAGTAGTCTTTATTTATAAATATTTGGAACACACTTAAAGGTATTTGATCCTTCCCTTTATCAGTAAAATTATCTGAGAAGGAGTACAGACGAAAAATAAAATTGTCAATTTTACCTTGGTCCTGGAAGGAAGCAGCTGAATCATTCTTTACTAAAATAATTTGGTTTTTATCTGAAAATTAAAGAAGAAGTCAGATATTTTTGTGCCAAGATAGTATGATGTGGTATTTTCCCAAATGTTTAATATATGCTGTGGATCTCACCAAAATCGACTGAGAAACCTGGACTATGGGTACATATGTATTGTGAGGCAGAGTTAGGTATATCCAGGAGCTGTCAATGCATTAAGCCTAAAAAAAAATTGCATGCCATGCTTCAGGTCCACAGGTACCCCAACTCAAAAGAGTCAGACAGAAAAAGTAAAGAAATATACTTGTTGTGTTTTATTGATTTCTACATGCAAACACAGGTTCATAAATGTACAAACTGCATGAACATTGACTACTCACACAAACAGCACACATTCACACAGACCTCTCTCTCTCTCTCTCTCTCTCTCTCTCTCTCTCTCTCTCTCTCTCCCCCTTTCTCTTTCTCCCTCCCAGCCTCCTTGGCACATGCAAACACACACACACACACACACACACACACACACACACACACACCATGCTTAGAAATATAAATGAGAGGCTGGAAGTAGATCAACAGGAAAGAGTGTGCTTATTGATTTTTCATGGTATGGATACGTCATGCACAAGGTATATGCACTCAGAACCATACACATAAATACAAAATAAACCAACAAGTTGTTTTTGAAAGATATTAGAGAAAGCATAAGTTTTGCACTTAGAAATTGTTTTCAGATCCATGGATAATTAGGGAAGGAGATGACAGGAAAACACATTAAATTGTTTAAGACTTTTGGTTCATCACCACCAAAGGATGGGTTTGATGAATTGGCTCTAGTTTTCTTTAACCTGCTTTTCTTACTGCAAAAATTATATGTAATTTTTTTAAATTTTCAGTGAAAATGATTTTACTTTTTCATGTTTATTCTTCCTGCTTCAGTTTCTGGTGAATATTTAAATTTTTAGTTTGATATAATGTTTACACATGTATATATGTGTAATATATGCCTATTGAAACACTTAATGAAAATTGATTCACTGGTATTCTGTATAATTGATAATTAGAGTAATTATCAATCCTGTCTCCTCAAACACTTATCTTTCCAATGTATTCAATGGTTAAAGCATTTAAAAATATAATGAAATGTGTAAAAAGTATTAGTCACTATATTGACCCAGTTCTGCTAGATGATTTCAAAAGCTGCCTTCATCTCTGACTGAGTTTGAACTAGCAATCTGAATTATTCACTTTCCTCTCTTATATGCCTTCTCATCTTTATTTATTCCCAATCAGTTACCTATTCTGGCCCCCAAATTGGGTCTGTAACATTTATATTTTTGAGATTTGATTGCATTGTAAGGAGTTTCCTATTTGTAATTATTTCTAATTTTTGATATCTAATTATAGTTATTTTTAAAAGCAATTTGTGCTTACTATCTTTGTTTTTTATATTATCACTTTCCATTTAGTTATTTTCTATTGGAGGGCATATGCTTATTATAATACATGTTTGGAATTCAGGCCTACTTGTAGGTATTCATTTCTTCCACCTGTGTGTAGCCAGATTTGAACTCTGCTCATCAAGTTAAAAGGCAGACATAACTATACAATGAACCATGCTGACAGACCTATATCCTCTCTCTTTTGAAGTTATGATATAACATTGACTTTTTCTTGTAAAATATTACACTGACTGAAAATTTATCTTTATTATTATAACCAAGAATGAGAATATACTAAGTCATCTTAAAAATTAAGGAAAGATCAAATACATATTTTATTGTCCTGTATTCTGAATTGCCAAACTTTTTAAATAATATATACTACTGTTTTTGAAAAGATGAAAATATTCGATCAACTCTCACATGTTTTGAAGTTTGTTGAGACTTGTGGTTATTGCATTTTAAATTCATTATTGTTATACCAAAACACAGAGTTACTTTGATTCACTTGATTCATAGCATCCCATGAATCTCAAATTTAAATTGAAAATCATGGAGCTCAGAAATTTCATACCAATAAATGTTTTGAAATAAACAATCTTATGAATAAGGATTCTAAGCAAATTGAAGAGTGATTTGAGCACGTTCTCCTTTTCAAAAATTAGAGTACCAAACATTCAATACAACATAGTGATTGATCATTTTATGTCATTAACTTTCTGCAACCAATGCTGAGATTTCAGTTTCCTGGAACTGAGTTTAAAAGGTATTTATTTGAGAAAACACTGAATGTTCTTTTGTATTAACCTTATTTCTAAGCTTTAGAAAAATGTGCTATAAAGCAATGTAGTTATTATAGATATTTTTTAAAGGCTTTGTGTATTGAGAAAGTACACCTACAACCCAAAGTGTTATAATCTGTCTTTTGAAATATCTAAATGCAGCAGCATACAATTGTGCATAGAAATAGGAACAGGGCTGATCCTGCTGGCTTGAAACTGTCTCACTTGTGTCAATAAACAGACAAAGCTCCCCGAAATTAAATCCCACCCATTGTTTTTCTCTTACTCATTAATGACATTGTAGGGAAAGAGCAGAGCTATTAAAAGATGAAGTGTGAATGTGATAGAATGAAATGTTAACTTTGGTGCATACATAGGCATTGCTCACCCATACCCTGACACATAGCCAGAGAGGACATGCTTGTTTATCTAAAAATCGATTTTGGAATTGTATTTAGAAAAACACACCCATTTAAAACCTATTTTTAAATGTTACATGTGCAATTTTATTTTAAAATTATAGGTAGTAAAAATTATTAACACAGGTTTGTATCACTTTAAACAGTAATAAAGAAGTTAAAGGAGGGTTAGGGTTAAAATTAACTTGTTCACTGTTTGTCTCACATGTCTAAAGACTTGCATTTGAAACAATTTCTTAAAATAGAAAAATAAGCAATGGAATAATTTAAATTCAGACAAAAATTATTATTTTTTAATATTTATGATATGATATAGAATATGAATGCAATATTAAATTGACAAATGGAAGTTTTTCATAAGTAAAATAATAACTATAAAAAATTTGAATGTAATTACTGAAAACATTGTAAATATTTAACTTATCATACATTCATAAAACCTTTTCCATCACCAACATATACCCATAAGCAATGGCATACTAGTAATTTTTTCTTCAGCCTTACCTTTGAAGAAAATTTACTATTACTCTGCATTTGATCTGTGTAATATAGTAACCATTTTGTTCTTACTGAGGTAGTCTTTCTCATTGTAAATATTTTTGTTCTTTACACTAAATGAATCAATGGCTTACTAATCAATTGTTGGTAATTATTCAACCCACATTGTTCCAAAATGTTCTCTCAAATATCACATTGCTAACATGGATATGATTCCACTGAGTCACTAAATGATGGATTCCCTAAAACAACAGATAGAGTCAGTGTACACAGTTTCACAGTAGCCATCTGCTCCATTCACTTTGTAATTATCATCTGTTTCTACTGATGGGGTGGAATCTGCCAGTGTCACATCAACGACACCAAGGGGAAGTTTATAATTAGTAATACTGTAAGTGGCAGATCATTATTATCGATATATTACACTTGCATCCTCAGTGGCTTTTAAATGTGGTAAATTGCAGATTTGAACATAATCAACGTTCCAGTTGGATATTTTAAGTCAAATTAATTGCTTAGAGATTGTTTTTTTCTTAAAATTTTATCAGCTATTTACATTTACAGTTATAGAAACTCATGGCTACCTGATAATAATGTTATTATTAATTATATTGATGAGAAGTAAATTTCACTATGATTCATCAGATTTTGTCTTACAGAGACAATAATGACTGTAGTGAGCACTTAGTGTCAAAATTTCATGGATTAAAAATACTTAAAATATGAGGTAACCCAGTCCCAGAAAGAGAATTATCACATGTACTCACTCATAAGTAGTTTTCAAACATAAAGCAAAGAAAATCAGCCCACAAATCATAATCCCAGAGAAACTAGACAACAATGAGGATCTTGAGAGAGACATACATCGATCTACTCTGCGTGGAAAGTAGAAAAAGACAAGATCTCCTGAGTAAATTGGGAGCATAGAGACCTTGGGGAGAGGGTTGAAGGGGAGGAGAGAGGCAGGGAAGGAAGCAGAGAAAAATATAAAACTCAATAAAAATCAATAAATAATATCCTAAAAATATACTTAAAATAGAGTTATAAAGCATGAAACAAAGAACATCTCCTTTTAAAAGAGATTCAGGGTCATCTTCCTAAAGTTTCTTAATATGACTATTTTCATGAATAATAAAATAATCATATATATTTGTTATGACAGTTTGGTAAATATATAATGTTAATATACTCCATCAGTTTTAAGTTTAGGTACAACAAGGAAACATATATGAGATAATATTTATAGCTTTTAGATGGTTAATTACAATTAATATATGCATATTGAAAAAGACCACACATAAACAGAATCATTAGAGTTTACTAATACATATAATATAATCTTTTATTTATTCATATATTTTTGAGGATGGCTTATGGGTGGTACAGAATTTAACACAAGAAGGGGGATGTTGTCATAGTAAATATAAAACATGTGCAATATAATTTAAGATTGAGTGTAACAAAGACTGTGGACTGAGACTCTTATGGAATAGTATATATGTTGTGTTGAAGAAATGGTAGCAGTATGAATGTTACAGCAATACTAACAAGGGTTCAGTATCAAAGAAAAATATATATCCTCTCATAACTAGAATATTTGTAGACATGACCATATTGGAGTCATTTTAACAATGACTCCTAAAGAAATAGCAAGAATGTTACTAGAGACTGGAGGTAATAATATCCTTCTGATATATGATGGTAGAAATCTTCCTTGTATTCAGGGATTTTTACTCCCAAACACATATACATGATGCGATTGTATTTGGTAACATATCTCTGTGGATGCAACCAGATAAAAAATGAAGTCAGAGTAGGAAATGGAGTATTTTTAACACATCATAACTCCTGCTTTACACGATGATTGTCTGTATGTTGAGGAAAGTCAGGAAACAAGATCTAAATATCTTGATTCTAGACTGAATTCTTTGAATGCTTTATGATTTAATCATAATTTTTTTCCAAAAGAAAAAGAGTCACAGTTACCTCTGTAGATTGCTTCTGCTCTTAATATCAAGCATGTCCTAAAGCTTTCTGTTCTTCTTTTTAGTTGAAAGACCTCAAAATTTATGAGTCTCATATCAATACTCTGAAGACAGGAATCAATAAATAGACAGAACTCTTACCCTCAACTTAAGAAGAGGTTATTTCCATACCCACATACAGGATTTGGGTACAATACCTCCACTGGTCTCCACCATGAACCAATTTTTTTTTTTATTCAAGTAGACATTTCCTTCTTCTGACCAAATCCCTTTTATTATTTATGTTCTATGACCTGGGAGGAAAGAAAAGTACTAGAGTATGATGAACATCGACTCAAAATTCTCATCACAAGCTTTCCCCTAAATCTTTTATTAATGATCATTTCTAGGCCTGTTACTTATAAATGTAGATGGTTAATGGGCATGTATTTTCAAACAACTGTGTAGTGCATGTTAAAGATTATAAGCAGACAATTGTTCAGAAATATTTATCCAGAAGTTTATCTACTTGATTTTCTAAGATTATGTAAAATGTCCCTTTGTCTACTTAAAATAGCATGCTATATCTATATAAACTCTATACAGAAATAAAGAAAGTTGCATTTATATTTATTCAAAAATATTACTTTAGATATATTAATGATCTCTTCCAATTGGAGGAGGGAATACACATCCCTATATAGACAGATAGAGAAAAATTACAATAAGAAGCTAAGAACTGAGAACATAGTGATTCTAACTAAATGCTTAAGGTTATATAACACCTGATTATTGGAAGTACATGTTTTCTTTATAAACTTCATTTACAAAGTTTCATATTATAAAAGGTTGAATGAAGCATAAAAATATGGTTGTATATATTCAGAAGTTTTCTAAGGAAAAACAGACTGTGATGTATTTGTGGCTTTTGCATTTTCATCCACATGAACAGATATGCAAGTAAAACTGAGTTTCAGGATACAGCAATGTCAGTGATGGTGGCCAACTGTGTGAGAAATGACAGATAATGACACAGAAAGTGATGGCAATTTGCAGGACACCAGTTAAGGCATATTGGCTCTCTCCTGCTGAATGGGAGTCCGATTCTGTGACGTTCATACAAAAGAGATAAAGCGTATTAGGAACTCACCATGGTACAAGCTAGCAGCAAAACTGAGCTGAATGTTCCATGCATCTCTTAGGGATATAGATCCAGTAGCAGTAAGAAATACATGAATTCATACACAAAAATTAGTGAATAATTTCTGCAAACATGTAGCAATATAATTTATTTAATATATATATATATATATATATATATATATATTAAGGAACAGGAATTGCTTTCTTGTTTTTAACATAAAAGGAAATACAAGAAGAGAAGTAATCTTGCATTGCTGCCAATATCTACAAGATTCCAAGAAGAATCATCAAAATAGAAATCAAATTCTAAAGTTCATGAAGTTTTATATCGATATTTATAATACTTTTCCTTGTAGTTCCAGTAGAGATGGCAGAAAACAAAACAAAGAAAGTGCTATCTAATGTTGATGATCATAATCATACCTAGAGGATTATACTTCAAAATACAGCTGAAGTAAAAGAATGTTTATTCATAATATATCAGAAATTTGCTGAAGGAAACAAAATAAAAGTCAAATGTATTGCATTATTCATAAGATACTTTAGAAAATTAAAATGGAGTCTTATCCGGGCTTAACAGTCATTTTATGTAGAAAGAAGATTTCTGTTCACAGGTACTCTGCCTGCCTGGGCAGGAGTGATTCTATGTTGCAGTAGAGACTAACTGGAAGTAAAAGTCTTTCTGCAGTATATTTGCATCCAGCTATCATTGCTAAAATACAGTCCTGGTGCTGAGTGTATAGTTTAATAAATTAGCATAGTTTGTGCAAGGGCTTAAGATCAATCCCAAGTTTGGAACAATGGTAAAGACTGCACAGTCTTGTATAGCGTCTTAATAAATATGGTAAGCTTGTTTCTTAGCTTCTGGTGACAAAGTACCAGGTTGCTGGAGATTTAAGTTGGCAATTCTATATAAAACTTGGTGTCGTCGTGGTTTAAATTACATTTCAATAAATTATTTTGTAAGCATGTATTTCTAACCATAGTCTGGTCATCAAGTATATAAACATGAGTTAGATTTGTTCCTTTGTTAAATTAGGCACAGACTGATGCATTTATTTGTGATAGCTAATAATATTGCATATAAACTAATTTATTTACTTATTGTTTTCTTAGTTTGAAACTTTTTTATATTATGCAATATTATGGTTTAACTATATTTTAAGCACACTGATATTTGCATCTATAAATAATAATTTTTGAAAACTTATAAATTCAACCACTTATCATTGTGATTATTAGCCAAAAAAATTTTCAGTAGTTTGACTTGAATTTTTTCATTAACATTTACAGATACTAACTTAAACAGAAAAATTTCGCAGTATTCTTTTGTCTTTTAAAATTATGACACTAGCGACTACCATTTAAGTGCAAAAGTCAATTGTCATTGCTGATCTTAGACTTTGTTAGGACTAGTATGATTCACATGTCAAGAGACAAATATCTCCGTGACAGAGTTTACTGATGTAGTTATTCACTCCAGTCTGACAGAGGTAAGAAATGTTTGCCATCATAACGAAATAGAGTTGCAGGATTATTCCCTTTGTGAAGACCACAAGAATCTTGTATAGCTCTGACATTTATGAGAAATAAAACCAGGAACTTCTGAGGGTTTTTAAATCACTCTTTACAAGCGTTCTTGCTGTTTGCAGACCCTTCAGAATTTGAAATGATCAGATCATGCTGGGAATTGATGTTGTAAATCGATGAAAGACAACAGAACTAGAAAACCCAGAAGACAAAAAATCCTTCTGCCTCATGTCACCCACACAATCCCGCATTTACAAATGAGTTCTTCACAGCATATTTGACTGTTAAGAATACTGTGATCTGACATAATCAAAGTAAGGTATTTACTCACAGACACCTCATTTGGAGAAAAGAAAGGAAATATTATAAAACTATATACTACATATATCTATTTTCTTTGTATTCATTGCCTTTCTGAATTTATATTCTTCACAGTTTATTGCTGCCTTTTATTTTCTATGGCCTTGAATTACAAATGCAGCCACAGAGAAGCAGGTACAAATGATTGTTCTTGCAGAGACGTCAATACAAAGTGACAAAGAAATAAACTAAAAATTCCCTTAGCATAGCTGCTAGTATATATATATATATATATATATATATATATATATATACTCACATAACTGACTTAAAAATAACTGATAAAATAAAAAAATATTTCTAATACACTAAGGTGAAGTACTAGTAAATTATATTTTACTAACAAAAAATTATTTCTTCCTTAAAACAGTACCAGTGCCGTAAAACATTTGCTAAGATGATAATATTGTATCTGTAAGCTAATGGTAAAAATTATTTCTTTTATGTTTTCAGATATACTGAAACCATAATACTGCTTCTATACATATTTCTCCTTTTATTGAAAAATTTTCTCATACATTACATCCAGATTATGGGCTCTCCCCATTCTTATCTTTCTTGTTCCTTTTCAATTTTCTATCAGTCTGTATCTACACTTCTCTATCTTTAATTAGAAAATATACTTCAAAGAAAAAATATTAAAATGAAATAAAATATATTAGATAAATTACCAACTAAGACATCTGAATTTTACAAACCAAACAGAAAGGAAAAAACAATAGAAGGTACAAGAAACATAGGCCAATTCATATATATATATATGTATATATATATAAATCCATAATATATGCACAGAGAACCTGCTAGAGACCCATACAGGCCTTGAACATGCTGCCTCAATTTCTGCTAGTTCATATGCATGCTGAATTAGAGGGCATTGTTTTCTTGTTATATTCCATCCCCTCTTTCTGCCTACTCTTCCACAGTGATCCATGAGCCCTTTGGGGAAGAATTGCTTAGAAACATCTAATTTAGGACTGAGTATTCTAAAGTCTTTCTTTCTTTACACATAATACCTGGGTGTAGGTCACTGTAATTTTTTTTCATCTGCTGCATGAAGAAGCTTTTCTGATGATTTTTAAATAAGGCCCTGCTATATGAGTGTCATAGTTAGGATTTTTATTGTATGAAGAGACACCATAACCACAGAAACTCTTTTTTTCTTCTTTTTTATTTATTTATTTATTTATTAAAAATTTCCACCTCCTCCCCGCCTCCCTTTTTGCGGCGCGCATCCTGACCAGCAGGAATGAACGCCACTAAAAACGAGAATTCCTTCCCTGGTCACGTCTTTATTCGGAGCCCTTTGATTGAGGAAAATTGGGGGAAGGGAAGATAGAGCAGGGACTAGAGAAAGCTTAGAGAGAGGAAGTAGAGTCCAGAGGCAGCTGCTTTTAAACGGTGGAGAGGCTTGAACGCTGTCCTGATTGGTTAATGCCATTCTGCTGGTCTGAGCATGTGCAAGCAAGGGTGCAGGCAAGGGTGCTCAGCCCCACATGGCTACCTCCAAACTGCAGGACTACCTGTGCCTCCAGGTGGCTCCCAACACCTTTTCCCTTCTCCTCCGCACCTCCCGCTCCCTCTCTAGTCCTAAAAGCAGTCAGGGTTTCCTGCCCCGTGGAAAGTCCAAGGTCCTCTCTCCTCCATCCAGGTCTATAAAGGTGAGCATCCAAACAAACCAGGCTCCCACAAAGTCAGTCCATGCAGTAGAATCAAAACCCAGTGCCATTGTCCTTGGCTTCTCAGTCAGCCTTCATTGCCAGCCACATTCAGAGTGTCCATTTTGATCACATGCTCCATCACTCCCAGTCCAGCTGGCCTTGGTGAGCTCCCATTAGATCAGTCCCACCGTCTCAGTGGGTGGACACATTCCTCGTGGTCCTGACTTCCTTGCTTATGTTCGCCCTCCTGCTCCTCATTTGGACCTTGGGACCTAAGTCCAGTGCTCCAATGTGGGTCTCTGTCTCTGTCTCCATCCATCGCCAGATGAAGGTTCTATGGTGATATGCAAGATATTCATCAGATCACAGCAACTCTTAATAAAGGAAAATATTTAATTGGGTGAAATTCAGTGTCTCATTATCATCATGGTCGAAAATGGCACAGTGCAGGCTGACACAGTGCTGGAGAGGCAGCTAGAGTTCTGTATCTCATACAGAAAACAGGAAGTATTTAAAACATTGTGTGTGGCTTTAGGTCTCATATATGAGACCTAAAAGTCTGCCTCCACAGTGATACAGTTTTTCCAACAAGGTTACACCCACTCAGACAAATTCACATTTCCTAATTGTACCTCTTCTTTTGGGAGTCTTTTCTTTCAAACCACCACAATGAGTTTAACAGAATACCATTAAAAGTTATTTATTGTTAGATATGTTTTTAAGAACAGTATTATTTGGTTTTACTCTGTCTCTCTGCCAGTGGTTCTCACCCTTCCTAATGCTATGTTGTGGTAACCCCTTACCATAAAGTTATTTTTGTTGATTACTTCATAACTGAAATTTTGTTGCTGTTATGAATTGTAATATAAATATTTTTACCAACAAATTTTTGCCAAATATGTTCCTACACACAGGCTGAGAAGTATTGCAATGTGATATATAGTCCCTGGGTCTTGGTCACTCAATCAGTGTTTGGTATGAGTTCCATCTTTTAGACTGGAACTTAAGTCAAATCAGATATTGCTTGGTTACTTCCAGATCTTTAAGCCATCATTGAACTAGTATATGTTTCAGATAGGCACCATTATAGATCAAAGCATGTGTAGCTGCAATGAGCTCAGCTGATGTTTATACTTCTTCTTTGTTAAAATGCTCTGGTAGTTTAAATAAGAATGTCTTCCTTTGCCTCATTTATTCAAATGCTTAATATCCAGAAAGTGACACTATTGTGAAAGGATGGGAAGGATTAGGAGTTGAAAAAGTTTGTCCCTGGGGGTGATGGGATTTAAGGATTCTAAAGCCCATCCCAAGCCCTGCCTCTTCTCTTCTCCTCTTTCTCTCTCTCTCCCTTTCTCTCTCTTTTTCTACCCCCTCTCTCTCCCTGGAAGATCAGGATGCAATTCTCAGCTACCACTCTAGTACTGAGCATGCAGTCATATCTCCAGGCATGATGATAATGAGATAAATGTCTGAAAATAGAAGCCACAATAAATGATTACTTCTATGAGTTCTATAAGGTCATGGAGTCTCTTCACACAATAGAATAGTGCTTAGGACAGAACTAGGTTCCCGGAGTGGGGTATTACTCTGACAGGACTGATTATGCTTTTAGTTGAAAGAATATGGAAAACTTTGGAACTTGGGACTAGTAAAATATTTGAATGCTTTAAGTAGGGTTTAATGCATCACACTAACCATAGCATGAAACACAGTAATGCTGAAAGTGGTATGAACTATAATGACACAGCATAAAAAGTTAAAGATGGGAAGAATATTGGCAAATATTCTAAAGACTATTCTTATACTTTGGCAAAGAATGTGACTGATTTTTGGAATTATATTAAAAACTTACCTGAAGTTAAATTGAAGGCTTTTGAAGTAATGCCATTGATAGAAGGGATTTAAAGACAACCTAGTGTTGACACTGACCTGAAATTATTAGTAATAAATGTTATGCGTGTCAATAATAAAAAGCAGCAAGATAAACAAAGTCAAACATAATTTACGGTTTTAGGACAAAAGGAACTCCAGGAAAGGTGATGCTGGAGCAAAGTCCTGTGCTCAAGGATGTAAACATGAAAGCAAGAAAAGCCTGATGTAAATGGAATACAGGAAGTGATTACTTCTGAGTAGTACCACAAAGGGTTAAGCTTCAGACTTGTGAAAAGGTGTTAAAGAAAAGCTTAAACAGTGAAAGAAGCCAATAGCAGAAAGTTGATGCAAATGTAGTTGAAGGAAGGGGCCAAGTTCTAGCCACATCATGCAGCAGAACTTGGCAACTTCAACTATGAGATTCTGGCTTTAGAGTTAGAAGTACAAGAAATGGACTGTAGATTCTCCCACCTTGACTAAAGAAAACCACTAAAGACAGATTTGTGTCCAGGCTGTCCCTGCATGGAATTTTCATTGTGTGAGGATGTGAAGTTAAAACCTGGGTTATTTTGAAGATCTAGAGATGTTATAGATGCAAGAGTCACGTGATACCCACCAATGAAAGCTGCAGACTGAATGTGGAAAGAGTCCAAGAACAAGAAATACATTGAGCTAAAGAAAGTTTCAAGGAGTTGCAGATCTGAAGAGTGTTTGACATCAAACATGGGGATGCAGAATTTGGAATTTGTTCTTCTAGTTTATGTTCTTGCTTTATTATTCAAGTATTTCTTCAATATGGGTTTTTTTTTGGCAATGGTAATGTGAATGTTGTACCGTTGTATGAAGTACTATGTCATCTGTCTATTTTTTTTTTTCATTTTATAGAGGGTTACAGTTAGGAGACTGCCATGAGTCTCACAAAAGATTTTCAGTTTAGTATTTTTAGATAATTTTGAGACAATAATAGACTCTGGGCCACCACAACACAACTCTACATGGTAGATATGATGTCATGGTGCTGATAGTGCTACTACAAGAGCAGTTTTGGGTACCAACTGATCAAGAGGGTTTCAACTTGGTTAGCTGAAATTGTACACCTCCTTACAATGTTTTGGCCAGAGCTCCAAATAAAAACTTCAAAAAAAAAAAAAAGTATTGACTACTCAGAGACCACTTGCAGTTATACCAGATAGTAATCTTAAAACTTACCTGACATTTTATTTTTATAGGATCCCAAAGAAAGAACATTGCCCAATGACAGTTGTATTTTTTTAAAGTAATTTTAAAAGATAATGGCCCTTCTCCCATTTTTATTCACAATTTAAAATGGTATAGATTCTTGTTTATTATACAAATTCAAATTATATTGAATATACTCCTATTTCTGTCTACAATATTTGTACACCTAGGCAAAGTTATTTTGTCATATTGTATACATGCATGCTTCTTCCTCTGTTGAAGACATTTTGTGTATTAATAACAATTTTAGGATATATATCATATTGTATTATACATTTCTACTTCTGATCAAGATACTTACACACTGTTTACATTTTGAGGTCACTGTCTTCATTTCCTAAACAGTTGTCTAAAGATTGTATAATATTCTAATACAAAATCTCAGTCGTTAAGCAATATAGGTATTAGGAATTATAGGTCATTAGTCATATATGTTTGTTACACTTACAGTTAGACTAATCAGGTTTTTTTTTAGATACTTAGAGATTGTATTCCACATAGATAGGTAATCTTCAAACACTTCAAAGAATTGTAGAATATGGCATTTAAGTAAATTATGGTTCTGTTGACTTGAGACACAATTGCTTCTGGCAGCACCAATCTATTCCCAAGAGAGGGTTGAGCACCAAGCACACTCCACTTAAAGCTTGTTTTCTTCTGATAAAACTGGCCTTTGAGCATGAACCTGCCCACTGACAAAATGCATGGTATTGGGACAAGAAAAGTAGAATACAGGAAAACGACTGTCAAACCTTGCCAAGACTGATTAAGACATTTTTGAAAAATTTCCCTGCCTCTGAAAATGATTATATCCTGCCTTATCCAAAGTTGGTTGCTCCAACGTTGCAAATGAGACTTTTTGTGATTGCCCAGGTAGCCAGTTGTCTCTCTCGTCTACTTTACATCTTGGAAGTTACATGACTGCACTTCCTGTTTACTCAAGTATTATAGTATTATTATTTCTCTTCTCAGGTCCTTTTTTTTGGTTTTTAAGGACAGTGCTTCTCTGCAGCTTTGGGCCTGTCCTGGAACCAACTCTTGTAGACCAGGTTAGACTTGAACTCAGAGAGATCCACCTGCCTCAGCCTCCTGAGTGCTGGGATTAAAGACGTGTACCACCACTGCAGGCTCTCTTCTCAGGTTGAAGAGTAGTTAGTTGTAGTTATTTTCCTCTCATGACTTGGCCAAACTATTTCTAATACAAGACTTAGACTCCTTAGGAGAGATAATTTTTGAAATGTTTAGCATATATTTCTTGCTTGATATTGTTTATGTTGGTTGTAATTCTAATTTTTATACTTGCTATTTATTCTTATTGTATATAGCTTTGTATTAGACTTAGAACTGTCTTATTTCATCAAAAGGATGAGGTAATGTGTAGGATTACTTTTAAGTGTTCATCTTCAACTATATACATAAAAGATACCATTATAATTAATTAATTTTATATTTTAAATTATATTCATATTTTTACATTAACAATGGGCCACAAGTCTGATTTTGAAATGATCAAAGCGTCTTTCCTAATATTTTGTTTACATCTTGTTATGATTTGAAGTTATAGTGTTTATATTTACATTTATATAATATCTGATAAAATAAAAGATGTAATCCTATGCAACTTTTATTAAAGTGAATCATATTTATTATGCTTATAAAATTTCCTAATTATTAAGGGGAACCACCTAAAACAACTATATTTTTGTTCAGGGTAAAGTGCAATATGTTTTCACACTTACTTTCAGCACAAAATTTATAATAACATATTTCACAGAAAGTTTATATGTACCTTTCATTAATTTTACAATACCAAGTTTGTTCTTGGAAAGAATAACAACAGAAAAATAATTACCAATTAGGACTGCTAATAGTGAATTTAGAATTTTAAATGGGGCTATATTGGACACAGATGGATTTACTCTATTAGGGAACATTTATGAAACAAGCACAAAAGATATTTTTTGAGAACTGGCTTGTGTTTCTCATGAATTAGTCCATGGTAACAATTCAAAGCATCTCTGTTCCTTTAAGGGCACTGCTTCTTTCATAATATATTCACCAAATTCATTCTGAAACCAGTAGAAGAGAGATATTTTGACTTTCTAAAAGTGCTGAAAGGAAGAGTAATTTGGGAAAACAGTTTGAAAATATAAGAGAAATCCGTGAGCATTTGAGCTAAATCCAGAGATGGCAAACATATTTTGAAGCTTTCATTTTATGTCTGTTCACATGCTGAGTTGAAAATGAAGATGTGTATTGATCAAACTACTGAATAGAAGAGGATGCTCAAAACGCCTTTAGGCTGATGCTATGAAGTAATGAATGCTCATGCCTGAAAACACATTATAATGTTTCTGGGCAACCCTTCTGTCACAGAATGTATTTTAGAGTGGTTGTGTCTTAGACTGTTCAGATTTCTCTAACAGCGTAAGCTAGAGGGTTCATAAACAATAGAACATTTTTTTGTCACAGCTGAGGAGTTTGGGAAATTCAAGTTGAGTCTATTTGTGATAGACTCAGGCCCCAGAAAGTCCCTGATACATATTCCCTACATAGAACCTGAATGGCTCTTCTCCAAGCCTCAACTCAATGAAATAATAGCACTCTGAAAACAGAACCAGAGCAGGGGAAGAGACACCTTGTCCCTTAGCCTAGAGTCAGGAAAATGTCCCCAGACCCTGAATCCAGGACCAATAGAGCATACTATGTCCCTACATTCAGAGCATACTAAAGATAATCACTCTGTTCACAAAATTAGGGTAAAAATGTTAAAAGAACCACAAAAGAAACACAGTTTGGCTCCAGAATTGGAGAAAACTCTGCCACTGACACAAAAACAGCCATCATTCATGGGGAAAACTTTCTAGTCACTGATCCCGCAGAGTCTTGGAATACCCTCAGGCAGTTACTAGCAGTTGGGAATTCCTCTCAGGCCTTGAAAGCTCCCCGTACATCATAGAAAACAGCCAAGTCCAAGCCTGGAAGTCTAGAATTATACTCACCCCAGAAGGGAACAGCCAATCACAAGCCCAGAGACTTAGAATTCCCCAATCCTCTTCCCCTATATTAAGCCCCTCTGTTCACTGCTTGGAGTCTCTCCTGAACTGTTCCTGTTGCTACTGCTGATGTTTTTGATGCTGCTGCTTCTTCGGACATATGGAGGAACCTGAGCTAACTTGGGAATGAAGACTCTGTTTTTGCTTTGGAGTCGGTCTCCTATTGGTTCTGGAATTCAGGCATAACATTTGTACACTTGGTATTTGGAAAAGGCTTATTTCTCAGGGATGAGTTTCCCTCATGCCCTCATCTGATGTACTAGGAAGAATGTAAAGTTGAAAGAATGTGTATTTAAAGGAGGATTTATTAGAATGACTTGCATGATAAAATCTAGGTAGCTCAACCATAGTTCCTTCTACAGGAAATACTGAGAATCCTAATGTCTCATTCATGAGGATGAGTAATTCAGAATTCCCAAACTGGTGCTGAGTCTTGGAAGACTTCTGAAAAGTCACTGGTCTTCAGTTTACAATGGAAGTCCAAAGAAACTAGGTTCAGATACTATGAAAGGAGTTGCAAAAAAAAAAGGAGCAGAAGTATAAGCAATAGATAGATAAACTCTGAAACTCTGTCAAGATGATC
Source organism: Myodes glareolus (assembly GCF_982192425.1). NCBI lineage: Eukaryota > Metazoa > Chordata > Mammalia > Rodentia > Cricetidae > Myodes > Myodes glareolus. The sequence continues at coordinate 70,008,600 of NC_142037.1, read as the reverse complement.
TTGACGACATGGAAATGGAAAATAAACTGTTTTGGAAGAAGGGAAGGCAACAAGGCTTGAAGTTAACCCTTTTCTCTCAAACCTCATTCCGTGTTACCATCACCATGATGTACTGCTCAAATTTTAGAATAGTTCTTCCCACTGGGAAAAAAAAAAAAACCTGCATGGGTCTGACCCTTCTCCGTATATGTGGCAGACTTGTAGCTTGCTGTTCTTGCCGGATTAAGAGCCAAAACAGGGGCTGTCTCTGATTCCTTTGCCTGATTTCTGGGACCCTTTTTTTTCCGACTGAATTGCCTCATCCAGCCATAGTATGAGCGGAGGTACACAGGTGCCTAGGTTTATTGATATTTAATATGCCACATTGGGTTAATATCCCTGAGAATCCTGCCCTTTTCAGAAAGGAAAAGTGGATGAATGTCTGATCTTAATTTATCTTTGGAAAGTAGTATATATCGAGAAAATTATCCATTTAATACAGATTCTTCAATTTGGTGGCTTATAAGTTTCAAAATATGTCTTTATGATGCTCTGGGTTTTCTCAGTATCGTTTTTTATGTCCCAATTTTCACTTCTAATCTTATTAATTTGGATATTCTCCCTAAGCCTTTTAGTTTATTTAGCTAAGTTTTTGTCAGTCTGACTGAATTTCTGAAAGAACTAATCCTTTGCTTCTTAGAGTCTTTGTACTGGGTTTGCTTTTGTTTTATTGACTTCAGTTGTGAGTTTGATTATTTATTGTTGTCTACTCACTTGGGGTATGACTGTTTCTTTTTGTTCTAGAACTTTAAATGTACTGTTAAGTAACTACTATAAGATCTCTCCTTTTCTTAATGTTATGCCTTAGAAGCCTTTTTGAGAGACTTGGCTCTAGAGGGGTTCCCAGTTGTCCAAGGGGATTTCCCCAGCTAGGTCCTTGGGCAGCAGATGAGAGGGTGCCTGAACTTGCCTTATCCCATAGCCACACTGATGAATATCTTGTATATCACCATAAAACCTTCATCTGGCGATGGATGGAGATAGAGACAGAGATCCACATTGGAGCACTGGACTGAGCTCCCAAGGCCCAGATGAAGAGCAGAAGGAGGGAGAACATGAGCAAGGAAGTCAGTACTGCGAAGGGTGCGTCCACCCACAGAGACAGTGTGACTGATATAATGGGAGCTCACCAAGGCCAGCTGGACTGGGACTGATGGAGCATGTGATCAAACTGGACTCTCTAAGTGTGGCTGACAATGAGGGCAGACTGAGAAGCCAATGATAATGACACGGGGTTTTGATTCCACTGCATGTACTGGCTTTTTGGGAGACTAGTCTGTTTGGATGTACACCTTCCTAGACCTGGATGGAGGAGGGAGGACCTTGGACTTACCACAGGGCAGGGTACCCTGACTTCTCTTAAGACTGGATGGGAGGAGGTGGAAATTTTTAATAAATCAAAAAAATAAGAAAAAGAAAACGGTGAATCTAGATGGGAGGGAAAATGGGGAGAAACTAGGTAGAACAGAGTTAGGGGAAATCATAATCAGGATATAGTGTATAAAAAGTACAATTTCAGTGAGAGAAACAACAGTTGAATATTAACTGAGCGGCTTCTGTTTTGTAATGCTGTAAAAATGGCAGTATTGGGAGTGACATGTGATCTTATAATGTTCTCCATTTTCAGCTTATGGAACCACTACGTTCCACAATTCACAGCAATATTTTGTAAAGAAAAACAAACTTCGTGATTGAGTTTTACCTTTCAAAGTATCCAGGCTTAGGTGTAAAGTATTCTTACAATAATGCGATTGACTATTACTTTGATGATCATAAAATATACCTCTTGCTATCTTCCTTTACTCTTACGAAATTCCCTCCTGCCTGACTACCATTCTGGAATAAACTACATCAGATGTAAGTATCAAATACTCTTAAGTTTTTATAGATTATGATATCTGTCCCTGAAATTTTATATTTCATAATTTAAAAACAAGATTTGTCTTTAAGAAGAAAAATACAAAAGCAAACTCAAAAAAAATTATGATATGAAGTATATAGAGTTAGTTTTACTGTTTTCTAGTGTCCTGTAATTATGAGGTCATAATTTATATGTTTTTTCTGAGATGAGGAATGTTAGAAAATTCAAAAATTAAAGCCATTGCACAGTAGACAAATTTCAATTTTCCTTGTCCATTTGACACAATTATTTCCAGATCTCAGTTGATCCAACATCTCTGTATTTCCTGATGTACTGTTAAAACAAGCTTCCACCATCACCTGCCTAATAAACGCACATGCTTGCTTCCATGTGAGGTCGACTGAAGGTCTTTCTCATCACCCTCTGCATTCTGCTTCTGCTGCTCTCTTCATCTTCTGGGTGCCAACTGGATAGAATGGTGGATAATCAATTTTAACTTCTTTTAATAGCATGCCTACATAAATCCCAACTCTCCTTGTATCTAACTGTCCATTCATCTTTTTAAGCATGGGTCTACCTACACATATTAAGATGAGTTAAAATTAAAGAAAAGAACTTAGTGTCATACCTTTATGTGACAACGTGTGTGGTATCTCAGTGTTACACTCTATGTGTTCTATGTGTTCAAATCTATGTATGCAAAAGCATCTATAGTCCCATGTGCTCTTTTCCTCAATATCAGAATTTCTCTTGCAGGTTGAGCATGCTACCTCCAGCACTTGCTTAAGAATTTCATTGTTATTAGTGTTCAACTTGCTTTATTTTTCTTCCCATTATAAGCACAGAGTTGGAAAAATAAAGCATTATATCAAACAGTAACAACAATAAGAAAGGGATTTAATTGCCTCTAGTTCCTACTTGGTTTCAACAAGGCCATTTTCTAATGCAATAAGGTTGTTTATCATTTTTAATGCTGATTTGAGGTTTGCAAATACAATAGAATTTATGCTTCTTCTGTAGTTGCAATAGAAAAATGAGGAATACACATTTACACAAAGAGGCAAGGGGGAGATATATAACAGGAAAAGTTTGTGCATATGTTAAAAATCAGAAGTTAAGCATTCAAGTTTTTAAAAAGTCCTTGTTGAAGAAGAGATAGGTGATTTACTTCACATCACAGTTCATAAGGTTATGCTAAGACATGCATGCTACCTTCAATGTGTCAAGGAAATATTTTAACTTGTTTTGTTACCATGAGCACAGCATTCTGTTTAATAACAGTATGTCTAATGACATTAGAAACTAACGTATTTGTTGATATCATAACTTAACCCACTGTAGACCTTGAATGCACTAAATATAGACATTGTATAAGGAATTATACAAGTGAAAAAATAAGGATTTACCCATAAGATAATGAACTTTGAAAAGTAGTTTTGCATTAGCCACAGATAAACATTACATGGAGATAGCAAACAAGGAAAATCATTTTTATAAATATTTCTTCTAGGAACTTGAGAGGTTGTTTAATGAGTAAGCAGCTAAGGACCTGGGTTTAGAAATGTAGTATTTACCAAAACCCAGATGGGATACAGTCGCAATAACATTATACCTAAAGCTCAATGGGAGGAGTTAGGTGGATCATGAGGGATTTCTGATCAAGCAAGCTACGCAAAGGTGAGATGCATATTTTGGGAGAGACTGTGTTCCTAACGCTGAGTTGGACCACAATAGAGAAAGACACCTTGCATTGGTCTGTGGACCTCTGACCACCATATATACATTCACTGCCTCCACCACAGATGCATACCTACAGACATGCAAAATATTATCTATTTCAGGTTTTCTTTATTTTATATTATGGTATTGAAAGCATAGACAATGAAAAAAATAACAAAAAACATTTTCTTTGTATATTTGAATTTTAAATAATGATGTGGGAGTTGACCTAAAGTCCAAACACCTGCTAGGGAAGCAGATCCCATGCCTTGTGAGAGTTAAAAGCAAAATCCATGACACCTGACTCTATTAAGTACTACTTTTTAAATTTAATTTTAAATTATTTCTGAATTTTATATTCCATTTGCAGTTCTCCTGCCACTCCTCCTTCTGTCCCCCTTCCCCGAGTCCACTCTACATTTACTACTCCCAAAAGGGTAATGGTTCCCATGGGAAGTCAACAAAGTCTGGCACATTAAGTTGGAGCAGGACCAAGTCCCTATCCCCTGCTTTAAAGCTGAATATGGCATCTCACCATAGGGATAAGTCTCCAATATGTTCGATCATATACCAGGGATAGATCCCTCACAGATAGGCCAAAGTCCACCACATATAGAGGGCCTAGCTTGGTCTCATGGAGACTCCACAGTTAAACATACCGCAAGAATACTTGCTTAATAATGTACATATCAGGATTCCTCATAACAGCCAGAATCTGGAAGGAACAAAGATGCCCCTCAACAAAAGGAAAGATAAAGAAAATGTGGTCCATTCACACAATGGAGTATTATTCAAATGAAAAAAAAACAATGACACCATGAAAATTTCATGCAAATGGATGCTACTAGAAAAATCTATCCAGAGAGGTAACACAGACTCAGAAAGACAAAAATAGTGTGTATCATTCATAAGTGGATATTAGATGTAAAACAAAGGACAACCAAACTACAATCTACAGAGAAGTTAGGTAACAAGGAAGACACTAAGAGGAAGACATGGAAGGGGAATTATATGACATCTCTTGAGTAAATTGTGATCAGTGCAGAGCAGTAAATGGGAAGAGATGGGAGATGACAGACAGTATGAGGGAAAAGGATGGTGGGTGGGGGAATGAAAGGAGTAGGAGAGTAATGAAAGAGAGATCTTGATGAAGAAAAACCTATTAAAGAGAAAACTGGTGCTAGAGAAATTCCTAAGAATCTATAACAAGGACCCCAGCTAAGATTTCTAGAAATATTGAAGAGAGAACCCAAACTGGTCATCCCCTGTAATCTGATTGATGCATACCCCAGCTGTCATCATAGAGCCTTCATCCAGAAGCAGTTGTGGAGTTCTACAGCCAAGCACCACTCAGACCTACAGGGATCCAATCAAAGAGAGGGAAGAGGGAACACAAGAGCAAGGGAAGTCAAGATTATAAGGAATGAATCTACAGAGACATCTGAACTTATAATGGAAATTCAGGAATTATTAAATACTTATTAAAAGTCTTTTTATCATTTTATGAAGGAATACTTGCTAAATAGTAGGTCCTGTAACACCCGATTCTGTGTTACCCTCTCGGTACAGTTTGCATGCAACTGTACCTTACGCAAGTCGGGCAAAGGCCTGGAGATTGAAAGAAACACACAAGAGACCTGGGTCATTCGAAAGGAGATCAGCCAAATACCACTTTATTCAGCTTTTTGCAAAACTATACTTTGGCTGCTACAAAAGGATTACCTCCCAGGCAGGGAGGAATCTGACTGCTGCAAGGATTTCCTCCTGAACAGGTGGGAAATTACCATACCAAAGATGAAACAATGCCCTACAGCTAATCAACAGGCTACAGCAGAGGGAGCACAGGAGCAAACAGGATGCTTATTTAGCTGGCTAGTAACCGTCCTAGAAATTCGCCCCAAGGAGCAAGGGCAGACCGGGCCCTACAGGTCCCCCTTTTATATAAAGTATGTGAGTAGGCCTGTCTTGGGTGGCACTGGACATCAGACAATACCCCTTACCCATCATGGGAAAGCATCCAGGTCAAAACACATTTCCTGTCTTAGGTTGGGGCAACCACCAAAAAACCTTACCCGTCATTGGCTCACTAGTCACCCATCACCAAGTTCAGCCAGATTTGTGCTGAAAGATACCTCGGGGCAAATGCTAAGAGGACTTGTCACATGGTAACATTAACCTGAGCTTGCCTTTGGCTCTGGCACCATGAAACCATGAAAATGATGCTCTAGCACATATAAGCACTCCTAAAGGAAACTGTGCCTGCTCAATCCTAAATAAATCTGCCCAAAATGGAGCCCTTTAAGTAGGTCTCAGCACTGGGGAAGGAACCCTGGTATAGTTAACTAGAATAATAAACAATAGTCAATGTGTAAATCTTGTACTCCAGGGTCCATGAATAACAGCAAAAAACTTTTCCTGTAACCTAGCAGAGGTCAAAACCCACAACCAATTGTAAAATAAACTGCAGTATTCAATTGTAAATTTAGCTCAATTTGAACGGCCAAGGCATTTACAACCTGCCCTGAGAAGGTATCCATTGTGCTAGCAGAAGCAACTAACTGATTAAAGGAAAAATCCAGCAGCATTAGCTGCTCTGGCAGCCACACAATGGCTGCCAATAACATGGGAAGGGTAAATAGGTAAACGAACAATCCTTGGCACTCGGACCACCACAGCCAGCTCCTCAGAAACCCAGCAACTCTTCAGTTGGCAAGCCAGTGTCTGCTGGATCTCTTGGTTATGTCCTGTCTTCAGGCTTCTGGACAGGAAAATCCACAGCACGCACCAGACACTCAGGTACCCAAATTGGATTGTCAGCATCCTGCGGAAAAATACAAACAGCTCCTCTACCCCACATTAGTACAGGATCTGTACCATACCAGGTGCCATCTGCTAGATTCTTCCATTTAACATGAGGCATCCCAGAAGAATTTGGCCACCAATATTGCTCAGCAGTGGTCTGAGATTGAGCATCAACAGTCAAAAAATTTAAAATGTAATAATATAAAAGAGAAATGGTCTCTGGGGGTGGAACCATAATCCCCCTTTTTTTGTTTTATGTAAATAAGCTTTGAGCATGAAATGCACTTGTTCCACTATAGCTTGCCCTTGAGGATCATAGGGTATACCTGATTCATGAGAAATAGAAAACTCATAGCAAAATTTAGCAAAGCCAGTGCTGGTGTAGGCTGGTCCATTATCAGTTTTCACAGTTTTTGGAACTCCCATATAGGCAAAAGTCTGGAGACAGTGACTTTTAACATACCTTAATTTTTCTCCTGTATGAGCTGAGGCAAAAATAAGATGAGAATATGTATCCATGGTTATGTGAACATATTGTTTGTGCCCAAAAGAAGGAACGTGGGTAACATCCATTTGCCACAAATGATTAGGAGCAAGTCCACGAGGATTAACTCCCAAATGGGGAACAGTTAAAAGTTCTTTACACAAAGGGCATTTTTTAACAATATCAGTGGCTTTCTCTTGAGATATCTTAAAATGAAATCATAAAGACCCAGCACTGAGAAGAAAATGATTATGAGCTTTTACTGCAGCTCCATAAGATTTTTGAGTCACTGCATAAATTTGGCGGGTAAGCTGATCAGCCAAGCCTTTCCCTCACTCAAGGGGCCAGGCAAATGTCCTACGTAAATGGGAACAGATCGGGCCCAAAGCAAAGTTTGGATAGTCAATAACTGCATCTGGACTCGAGATACAGAAGCAATATAAGCTGCAGTTTCCAAAGGCGCAAGAATTTTGCTTACATGCTGACTGTCAGTAAAAAGGTTAAATGGAATATCAGCCTATTTCTCTTAGGCCATTTGTACAGCGATCAATTCAGCTACCTGAGCAGATTTAGCATCAACAGGCTGAATATCAAAATCAGGAGGGGAGGCCACCATAGCTCTCACGGTGGAAGAACCATCAGTAAATATATTCCTTGCCCCTTCCAGAGGCTGCAAAGAAATAACTTTAGGGAAACATTCCGGAAGATTTTGAAAAAGGTGACCAACTTATCAGAAGGATAATGATTATCAAACTTGCAGAGATTAGTGCATAAAAACAAGCTCCAATCCTCTGCAAAATTTTGCAGCCAAGTTATTTCTGCCTGGGTATATGGTGTAATAACCTTATCAGGTAACATTCCAAAGGTTTGTATACCAGGTTTTTACCCTTTCTGAATAACATGTAGCACAGCTGATGGGTACGAGATAACAATTTTTACAGGTAACACATGTTCATGTATCCAAAGGATGGGTCCTTTTTGCCAAAAAACTCCAGTAGGACTATGCTGAGAGGGAAAAATTATCAAATCACAAAAGGAAGTTGCATCTTGACTCCCCTGTAGAATGTCCACACAACCATTTACTGTTCTAAGATTTTACAGCAACTTTTATTTACCAGACATTTTCTTAATAACAAAGATAGGAGTGTTCCAGGGAGAAGTGGATGGCACTATACATCCTGCCTCTAGCTGTTTCAGTAACTCACTCTGTAGACCAGGCTGGCCTTGAACTCACAGAGATCTGTAGGTCTCTGCCTCCAAAGAGTTAGGATAGAAGGCACGTGCCATTAAACCTGGATTTTTTCCTGGGCTGATTAACTGCTTCTTTACCCGCAGGGCAGATCCTTTTGATGTGTCCAGACCTTTTGTATTGAAAACAATTTTTAGATCTAGCTCTACCTTGACTCTCCCTAAAGGCAGAAACAATTACCTGACCCAGCATGTGAGTGCCATCACATAACCGGATAAAATCATTTAAATTGTCATTTCTATGGGGACATATAGCCTCTTGACAAAATCTGTTAGCGTTTTTATTGGCTAATTGTTATTATGGCATAGCTGAGTCCACTTCCTCAAAAATGCAACTTCCCACCTGTAGCAGGCAGTCAATAAACTCAGAATAAGATTCTGAAGATCCTTGAAAGGTCTTAGAAAGCTGTTCTTTTGCTCTTTTGTTAGGTAAAGTTTTTCAAACTTTAACAGCTGTGGCAGCTATCATTGAATAAATCACAGAATCATATGTAATCTGTGCTGCTAAGCCAGCATACTGTCCTTCACTAGTTAACATGTCAACGTTATCCTGGGGGAAACCCACGATAGCATTATTCCATGAGGTCTTTATGCAATTTTCCTACATTTCACCTCTCCATAACAAATAATCTTCCCACAGAAGACAGGTTCTGCAAAGCTGCCTTCCTTCTTTTGCTAACTTTTTTTCATCAGTAGCAATCTCCTTTTTTTAGAATTTCTTCTTCCTCTTCTATATCCCTAACTCTCTTAACTTCCTGCTCCTCAAAACTCTTAATAGAACTCACAGATTCTGCTTTCTGAATCTCCTCAAGGGTTTTGTACAAATTCTCTAATTGCTCTTTTACTTTAACATCATCACTGAAAAGAGCATCTCTGACTAAGCTCCATAGCAAAAATATTGCTATGGGGAATTCTTCCAGCCCTCGCTCTTTCAGGGCATTTTGAAGGTCAGTCTTTACCTGCTCCCAACCAGTAATATTAAAGCCCCCTGCATGTAGAAACCAGGGACTAAACTCTCTCAAAAAAATTAGGCAATTAACTACCTTACACAAAAGAAAACTGTCTTAAGGAACTCTTGTCCTGTCTTATTTTAATACCAGTGCCTTACTTGCCTTGCTTCTCTAAAAGCACTATCAATTGGCCCTTTAATCTGCCCCTTAACACTGGAACAGAATTACTTGCACCCATAAGCCAATACACCCTCACCAATTACCTGCTGACCAGCCTTCCGAGGGTGACCTCTCAAGGATCCTTACTTCCCGAATCTCGTAGATGGGTCTCCACAGACGGGTCTCCAACTGTAGCTGCTGCTGATGCCAGCAGTGACTCCAATTGTAACACCCAATTCTGTGTTACCCTCTCGGTACAGTTCGTGTGCAACTGTACCTTATGCGAGTCGGGCAAAGGCCTGGAGATTGAAAGAAACACACAAGAGACCTGGGTCATTCAAAAGGAGATCAGCCAAATACCACTTTATTCAGCTTTTTGCAAAACTAATATACTTTGGCTGCTGCAAAAAGATTACCTCCCAGGCAGGGGGGAATCTGGCTGCTGCAAGGATTTCCTCCTGGACAGGTGGGAAATTACCATACCAAAAATGAAACAAAGCCCTACAGCTAATCAACAGGCTATGGCAGAGGGAGTACAGGAGCAAACAGGATTCTTACCCAGCTGGCCAGAAACTGTCCTAGAAATTCGCCCCAAGGAGCAAGGGCAGACCGGGCCCTACAAGGTCCTAGCCTGTTTCTTTGTGACAAATGCCATGATCACAAGCCACATTAGAAGGAAAAGATTTTTTTCCATCTTATAATTCATAGTCAATTGTGTAGGTCATTGTGGGCAGGGACACAAAGAAGAAACCTGACAGAAATAAGTGAAGCTGAAGGCATGAAAGGAATCTACTTTGTAGCATTTTTCCTTTTTAAATGTTTTACCCTAATAACCATAGACTTATAATTATCTTGTGGCATTGTAATATCTTTAATTTACTGATTTATATCAATCTTTGTGGTAATCTTTTACTCCTTATTAACACTTGAATGTTTGTAGCTTCTTTTCCCATACTTGCAAATCATTGGAAGAATGTGCTTTAAATATATTGAGGAACACACAATCTAAGCAATATTCTTCATGCTTAAACAGAAATGAATTATCAAAGCATGAAACAAAACAGAGAAAAAGAATATGATTCCAACCATGTGACACTTAGCAGTAGACCAAAGTGTGAAAGAAATATATCAGTGATTCTTTTGTTTTATTTTGTTGTTTGTTTGTATTTTTTTTTGTGTGACAGGGGTTCCCTGTAGCTTTGGAGCCTGTCCTGGAACTAGCTCTTGTAGACCAGGCTGGCCTTGAACTCACAGAGATCCACCTGCTTCTGCCTCCGACGTGCTGGGATTAAAGGCATGCACCACCACTACCCAGCTCAGTGATTCTTAAAAGATAGATTGAAAGAGAATCATAAACGTAGAGTAAAAAAACCTTCTTAGGAAAAAAAATATAGCATGTCTGCTAATCAGTGATACATATCAGTATGTGCATTTTAAAAGCCTATGTAATGAGCATATCTCAAGGTGAAAATGAAACTTAAGTAGTTTTATGAAATATCTCACTGCCAGAAAGGTCTTAATCCAAAATTTATTTTCTTTCTTTAGCAGAATAATCTTAGTTGGTATTTGCATCCAGTCTCTCACTTAAAGAACTAAACATTTTGATTCTATTAATGCAGATTAATATTATAATGTAATTATAATATTTTTATCATTATTATATCCAAATTTAAATTATATTACCTATACATTTTTTAAAATTACAATTATTTTAATATACTCATTTGTGATGTTTGAAATCATCAAAGAAGACAATGATGGTGAAATAGCAAACTACTGATTTTCCATATGAAAAAGACAAATAGTACAGTGGTTTGCTAAATTTCTAAGAGAATCAATAAACTTTTATCTCTTTGTTCAACGTGATTTTGCAGTCCTAGCCTTAATATAGCACTGATTATATATATTAACAGTGATGTGAGAAATTTAAGTGTGTTTGACATATGACAGATGAGTAACTATTCAAATATTCTCCAAGATGCCTGATGTGATGCTTTTGACCCATTCAAAGTCAAAATCTGACGACACTAACAGCATAGATAAATTCAGAGACATTACACAGTCAGCATTACTTTAAATTCCTTGTTTTCTCCCTGCAGAATTTTATTGTTCAATTTTCATGTTATTCTTAATTTTTAAAGAAAGCACCAGAAGTCATATAGTTAAGTTTTCAATGAAATCATATTTAGCATAGAGTAATCTTGTTTTAAGAATAGTAATTAAGTATAATTTAATATAATTTAATTAATAATAAATTAGAAGCAATTTAACTTTAACTCTTTAAACTTTACTTGAAGTGTTTTCAAGTTAATGAAAACATCACACCCAACTTTAAACAGATCCAACATCTTCTATACAATGTTTCATATAGTTAAAATTGGTTTTTGGAACAGATGCTGTGAGACATCATATTAAATTTTGTACTTTCAGCATACATATGTATTGCATACATATCCATCATCAACAACCCCAAATACATGGTAAAATTAAAACTAGGAAAATCTTAACTATTTATCTTAATTTGCAACTAGTGTCCATTGCCTAGAATCAATTTTTCCTTATTTCCTTATTTTAAACTGTTCTTAAATATTATACTGCAACCACGTGTGTGTATGTATGTTCACGTGTGTTGTTAGTTTTCACAGATGAGGAATAACAAGGTCTATTTCTGATCATATGAGTTCTCTAAATATTAAGCGTTCTAAGTCCATCATTTGCCTTCAAATACTGTGGTATAATTTTTCTTATAGCTAACTAGTATTCCATTTCTTTTTTTTTTTGTATGTGTTTATAGTAAAATTACATTTTTTCTATTTCTGCTTTCTCAATTTAAACACCCTTCCTTGGTCTCTTTGAATGTGTTTATGAGGGCATGTGTGTGTGTGTATGTTCATGTTCATACACACACATGTCTATAATTTATACATGTGTATACACACACACATACACACAAACATAAATACAACCTACTCAATCTGAATGTTGTTTGTGTTTGTTTTTATGACTGACGATTATTACTGATTATTATTATTATGATTTTTACCAACAAGTATACTCTTACCCATATTTTATATATGCTTTTCTTCCTATCTGTTCATCTGTTGATGACAACTATCTTAATTATAATACTTTTTGTTAATAAAAAGAGCAACAGGAAGTTACATGTATGTTTGTATATTCTTGAAGCGCAAGCTAGCATGATACATATGAACACCAAAAATGTCCCCTATTTTTTCTATCTACTCTTTTAAAGAAATGTGGTTTTCATATCCAGAAATGGTTCACAGCCTCAACTGGCAGCTTGAACCTAGACCATCAGATGCGCTTCCCAGACAGCACAGAAAAAAGGAGGGCAAACTAAATGATTTTCTCTATTTTTAAAATATAATCAAAATTTATTGTACGATATTCTAAAATATTAATTAAAACACTCTTTAAAAAAGCAAAATCTCCAAAATTCCTATAGAACACAAAAATTGAAATCTCTTTAGTAACTTGAGTGTGTGTGTGCATGTGTGTATGTGTGTTTGTGTCTGTGTGTGTGATTTAATCTGCATTTTCTTTTTTAAAATCAATTCCAAATTTACTTAAACATAAAGCATATACTACTTATTGTTTGTTAATTAATTTGGAATTATGTAATAATACTCACAAAATGTTATGGTATTTGTGAGTTGTGTTTTAAAAACTTGTATTTTAGCCTGGCAGTGGTGGTGCACAACTTTAATCTCAGCACTCGGGAAGCAGAAGCAGGCAAATCTTTGTGAGTGTGAGGTCAGCCTGATCTACAAGAGTTAGTTCCTGAGAAGCTCCAAAGCTACAGAGAAAACCTGTCTCAGAAAAAAAAAAGCCAACAACCCCTTGTGTTTTAGAAAAGGGTTTATTGATATTTTCTTTATTCCAGTTATGTAAATTTAAATAATTTACAATTAGAATTGTATCAAGTTATAAATGACATATGTTCTATATATATATCTTTCATAGCTATTGATATTTTTCTAATCCAAATCTAAATTAGGCATTTTAATGTACATTTTCATATTTTTAATAAAATACCACACAATCTTTTTAATCTCTGTGAAAGACTATCCAAATTTTATAAATTTAATCTTTCCTTTCATTTAAAAGGAAATTCATATGTATTATTTTACATTTTATTATTCATTAGATTTTATTGATATTTGCCTTATTTTCAAAAGTTTTAATGTATTTTTTCTGTTGTAAACCTTCCTTGCTTAGTGATACAGAGTGTTAAAAATTATATTGCCATTATTTATAAATGTTGTAAATCACATATCTTCTAAATAGTTTCCTATGTATAATTCTTGCGGAATGAACATAGTATTATAAATAATCTCTCATCAGGCCAATCATTTTTAATTACGATACAATGCAGTTTAACTTTCTGTATTGTGTTTAAGAGAACAATTTTTAAGCCACTTCTTAATAGACACACAATATACATTTAAATATATCTTCTTTTTGACTCTTCCAATATTTTATAGATAATTTTGAGCTAAAATATAGGTTCTCTGCCCTCTCTTAAGGAGGAAGGGGGAGGAGAAGGGAGGGGAATGGGAGGAGGAAAGGAAGTATAAATTTTTGAATGGAAAAATAAATAAATAAATAAAATTATAAAAAGAAATATGTATCCAAAAGGATACTGAGTAAAATCTATGCAGTAATATGTTCTAATTTTATCAGTATTATGTTTATCAGTTGATAAAACTAAGCATACTTTTAAGTATTTATATTGTATACTGAGAAAAGGTAACAGTTTCTAGCAATTGTTATCATTAGCCTTTGTTATCAACCTAGAAGCATTCATTATGATTCTTAACACTGATGTAATTTGGAACCTAAATAAATTTATCTACTGATGTCTTTAAGGAAACTCCACTGTCCTAATTTGCTTACTCATTTGGTCATTTCTTATTAATTTTATTTCAATGTAGGCAAGTTTTCAAGGTATTTTATCAATGCTAGTTTATTATTTTCCCATGAGAAAGCTCATTTTGAGACTACATACAATAATGGAAGTTTTTGTAAAAATTAAGGCAATCCATTTCCTACCTGAATATGAGTGGTGAAAGAAAATTTATTAAAATATTGTTGTTCTTAATACCTTCAGTTTTCACCCTTTACAATATTTCAGTATTTTATGAGCTCTCCTCAGCAAATTCGTTAATATTTTTCTTCAGATAAACAAATGGTAATTTTTAATAGGCCATGTTGGAAATAACTGGCACAAAGCTAATTCCTTTTATTCTAGTCATACTGTCTTTCTTTGCATATCAATAACCCAGTTCTCATTTTCTTCTTTGCTATGTAGTACTGATAGAAACACAAAACTGCTTCTACATTCATGGGAGATGAATACTATCATTAGTTTAACAGACCAGGAAGAAAAGAAGAAATGGGGAAGGGGAGTGTAGGACAGGAGAAAATGTTATTACAGCAGACTTTTGTATTACTCTATTTTTAATTGTAGTAGAAAAGTAAATGGCATCCCCAAATTTCAATCTGTTTTTTCATTCATGTTAAACCTTGATGCTATTTTAGTATGTGCAAAAGATGAATTGTTTACTTATAAATATGTTTTGTAAAAAAACCTGAACACAAAAGAAAATGAGCTTCTTGATGTTTGAGTGCTGATATACATGAACTTCCTGTAAATATTACTGTCTTATAATTTTTAAACAATATATTTCTACAAATTTTCAATGTGTTTACACAGTATATTGTGTGAAGACATACAAAACTGGAACTTTTGAAGAAGTCGTATGGAATTTAATCTAAATTTTATGTCCTATAGTATTTGCCATTGTATACATTAAAGATCTTGAACATAAGCCCTGTGATTAAAAACAAGACCCACTTCAGAAACTCCTCTTGCCCAAATCCAACTAGATTTATAGATCTGATCTGGAAGTTTCCTTAAACAGCAGCTTCCATCATACTGGAATAGGCTATAGTACTTGCCAAGCGGGGAAAAAAGAACAACCATTCTCCTACATGATTGAACACACCTTTAGACAACAAAATAACTGGATAGCAAGATAAATCAATAGTGATACATTTATCATGGGGATGAGTCTCAACTATGTGATTACATTAAGGATGCAATTAGTAAGATGCAATTTGTGCCTGGTCAGTAAACCTATGGAAAAGCTTTGGACTCAAGATAAGAACTTATTTGTGACATTGTCCTAAATTAGTATGATATCTAAATATATTCAAAATACTTACTCTATACCACCAATTAACAGTCATTCATTCCTCATCAAAGAAGTGTCTGCTAGCAACAAATATTGAAAGAAACTCACAAATTGTCAAAATACAGAAAATAAGACACAGAGATGCCCAGCCCCAAGTATACATGATCATTGCAAACTCTACACCAAAGCCCCAGGGAACATTATAAAAGAGAAAATTGTAAGATTGTTAAGAATCTAAGTATCAAAACTCCCACAACTGGGATGTGTTCCCTAGACATGATGCAACATGGACTATGTACTTAGTAAGAACTCCACAGTATGGCTGCCTGAAGAAACTCAGCAGAGTGATACCTGGAGTTATCATGTCAGTGTGGATATAACAACAGCACCTTGAGGAATGATGACTTATTTTCTCTAATGACGAGCTCCCACATGTGTTATCTAATCCTTTGGACACATGCATATATGGACCACACTAAAGGAACTGAATGGATTGCAGACACATTCATTCACATAAATGCACATATGTTCATTTGTGCAAAAGTAGTTACAGAATAGGAGGCACAGGGTGGGAGGAATTGGAAATTGCATAATCACAGGAATACTCCGGGAGTATTGCTCACATATGAAATTCTCAAAAACATGTTTTCTAAGAAAACAACTTGTTTTTATTGATTTATTCATTCCAAAGCATTTTTGATGCATCAACATACAGCTAACATTGCATTACTTTGCTTAAATTTGCAATAAACATTCAATATTCATTATCTTTTTCATTTTTGAAACATAATTTTAAGTGTTCAGTAATGTTATGCAGAAAGGACTGTTGTGTTAGATGGTGTTGTGCTAGAAATAATAGTGTTTTCCAAAAAAGATGGAAAATATTCTGAATGTTCTTTTATATAAAATCGCTTACTTGTTCAATTGTTTATAATATATTTATTGACTGTTGTATTTGTCAAAGTACAGCAGAGTCAAAAGAGAACTCTGAATTCTCTGTCCCTATGACTCTACCCTTTCTGTGTCTCCAACCTTATCTCTGTTTCTATCTTTACCTCTATCATATATGTATGTATGTTTGTATGTATGTATGTATGTATGTATGTATGTATGTATCTATCTATCTATCTATCTATCTATCTATCTATCTATCTATCTATCATCTCTCATCTACCTTTCATTTATCTATTATCTTTCTATCTATCATATATCTATGTATCTATGTAACATCTACCATCTATCTATCTATCAATATTAATCAGTCTGGTATCTATCATTTTTTATCCACCTATTTATTCATGAATCCATCCATCCATATCTCTCTCTCTCTCTCTCTCTCTCTCTATCTATCTATCTCTGTATCTTATCTATCATCTATCTCTAGCTTTAACTCTATTTATTAATATCCATGTCTATATCTATTTTTATATGTCTATCTATCAATAGAGATAGAGTTTTATCTGATTGGCATAAATGGTCAGAGGTAGAATGATTTCACATTGATTTTGTATCTCTGTTTTCCAGTCTATGAACTTAGAGTTTTCAGAAGAAGAGCAACCAATAATACAGGCTCCTTCAAGGGTTTAAATTCTGCAAAACTACTGGAAAAAGAGAAAAAAATTGGAAAATGTCAAGTTAGGTGACCACAGCTAAAACAATACCTACGTATTTACCACTGAGAAGACTCAAGTGTTCACAAAGATGCATCATTTTTCCATCACTTTTTTGTTCTTTCCATTCCCTAACTTATTGGATGTTAGTGTTCACATCTGGAAAGACTTTGAAACTCAATTATTAATTTGTACATAAATTTTCTATGGAATACATGTAGAGACATAACTAAAAGTTTATGCTGTTTGCTGTGATGTTTGTTCATAATAACTATGTCAAATAAACCCATGTCCAAATATAAAATGAAATATTTCCACACAAAATACGTGATAACACTGTATTTCTTTTAAGTATCTCAAATTTATATTGATAAATATAATCCAAACTCTGAAGCATTGTAGTGACAGCTGGAACTTCTGAAGCATTGTTAAAATCCCTGGGGGAGATTTTATTTCTTATTTTTGCCAGTTACTAAAAAGCAAAGGCAAATAAAATTGTTGAAAAATATTTCTGTTCATGAACTTACTTACATTCAAATTTACCATAGCTTCTAAACTTCACTTAAATTATAGATCATTGTACAACTGATTAATATTAATTATAATTATAAAATCTTATAATAACTTCCAAGGTAAACAGCATAATAAAGGCATAATATCCAGCTTCTGGTACTTAGAATTTGCAACTCTGAGACACCTCTTCACTGATGACATCACACTTTGTACCAAAGCTGGTAGTATGATAGGGAGGTTATCTCTCAGGATATATTTAATCAAGTAAAAATTTTAAAGTCAGATTTCTTTTCCTGCATTCCTAAATAAAGGACATGTCATTAAGTATTTAAACAGGTAGTTCAACATAGATCCACCTTTTAGAGGACTGATGTTTCAGGAAAAACAGGTCAGAAATCCATGTAGAAATTGTAATCACAGTTCCTATATCTTTTAAAGTTCCATTTTTGGAAGATGTAAAGTCCCTAGATACATTATGATGCAAAGCCTCCAGATACTGAATATGGCAGGCTGGCACTGTTTGGTTTTCTGGACAATAAAAATAGAATCTAATAAATGATGTTAGGTTCCTGGTTTTTCTAAGCACAATCAAATACAAGGCAATTGTTTTTATTAAATAAGTTAGGGGTGGTTTATTTCATGAGCAGTAGAAATAAGTTTTAATCCAATGAAATGATTTCTCACTTCAAATCCCTGTAATTTGAGCAAAAAATATGCTGACTCCTATGTATGGAAACTATTTTAAACAATGTGCTGATTTACACTGTCACCAAATACATTGTTCTACAATGCTTCCAGAACTTTATCCCCCAGTTTGCAAGTTAGATTTCTTTTAACCATGAATTAATCACTTGAAAGTAATAATAAGAAGGGGAAATTAAGTGAAGCTATAAAGAGCCCAAATCATCTCACCTGATTCACGGACTATACTAGAGCATCACTGACAGTACACATAGTTTTCTTATTCCCCATACAAGGGAAAGACTACAGCTCTAAATAAATCAAGTGAGTACAATGAATCTCCTGAATCTGAGACTAAGAATATTGAACATTAAAAGACGTAAGAAAAAAATTACATCAAAATATATTCTATGACTCATTCTTAAAAAAGAGTTCAAATTTAAACTATTATAGCCATGGTAGAATATAATTACAACTGACATTCAATAATTTAATGGATTTGTCTAATTAATGAATTATAAACTTAATGGTTATGACAAAACATACAACATTTTAACTGAAAGAACATAACTCATTTTAATATAAAGATTTAAATACATTGAGAATATGTTTCAAGAGTCTTGCTTCAATGGTGATTCTGCCTATGAAAATACATTCCATCTTTTTATGTCATAGTCCAAATTCAGTTCTCTTGAGAGAAGAAATAAGCTAGCATTAAAAGAATAACTGAAATTGAAAGAAGCTCAGTGACAGTGAAGAAATAATGAATAAAGACTGGTTATAATTTATTCCTAAGAGTTATGAAATTGGCAATGGAAAATAATAATCTCCCTAGGTAGAGTACAACTATCTGAATGATCAGGTGACTGGAGAACCACTTGTTAAAGTTGTCTCAAAACATATTTCGGATCTGTACCATGAGAGTGTTCTCATTTTATCACTACATTTTAGACTATGTCTTACTTCCTTTTATTTGATTTTACTTTGTTTATATGAGTGTTTTGCCTTCATGAAAATCTTTGTACCACTTGTGTATGTATGACTCACCAAAGTCACAAAGGACATCAGATGAGATTTTATGGAATCTCATCTTGCACTCAGTTCTGCTGGAAATCAA
The DNA here is from genome assembly GCF_982192425.1 of Myodes glareolus. Lineage (NCBI taxonomy): Eukaryota > Metazoa > Chordata > Mammalia > Rodentia > Cricetidae > Myodes > Myodes glareolus. The sequence continues at coordinate 69,989,199 of NC_142037.1, read as the reverse complement.
AGGTATCTCTGGAAGATCAGTTAATGACTTTAAAGGATATATCATTTCTATAGAACTTTCACCACATTACTTTTAGTTACATAGCCCTACTATAGATTTTTCCCAGTTTTAGGACTCACAATAGATAAGCATATCTGAGGTTTAACCATAGTTGCTTTAATATACAGAGACTGATAAAATTACCTGAAATAGGAAAACCAAAACCCTCACAGCTGTGTGTGGAGGGGACCAATCAGACACCAAATGTTTGGAACTACTGTTTTGATACCTATCAAGAAAGAGAGAGAGAGAGAGAGAGAGAGAGAGAGACAGAGACAGAGACAGAGACAGAGACAGAGAGAGAGAGAGAGAGACCCACACAATGACTGTTAAAGCAAATTTTCTCAGGGTATGAGTTCTAAAAGTAACACTTATGGTAAGGAAATGTGGTTGCATTCATGTAATTTCAAAGTTTCAATTTTTTGCTTTGGTAAATGCAAGTTAAGTGAACAGTTCTGAAATATATTTGATATATTTAGGGTCCAAAGTAGTACAAGTTTTACTGATTTATTTCAGCTAGGTGGAGAGAAGTCAAGACTGATGGAAAGTGGAAATGTCATAAAAGAATAACAGTACAAATAAAAATCAGTTTGTGTACTCACATGTAAGGTCTGAATGGACATTCAGTTCACAAAGTTTGACTTTGAAACAAAAGTACTGTGGTTGTCTTCCATTCTTCTACCTAAATAATCTTCTTTCTTCCTGTCAGATTCCATTGTGAAGGGGGGAGTTCAGAAGTCACACATTTTTAAACAGAATGATTTACAGTTAAACCATGATGACATAATTTATAGTTAAATTCAAGCAGGAAAATGCAAAAAAAAAATCAAGATGAGCTTTCCACCCCAATGTCACACATTTTTTTTCTACTCAAATGTTTAAAAAATATAGCCTATGCTGGAGAGGATGTGGAGAGAGGGGAATTCTCATCCATTGTTGGTGGGAATGCAAATTTGTGCAGCCACTGTGGAAATCAGTGTGGCGGTTTCTCAGGAAACTGGGAGTCAACCTCCCTCAAGACCCAGCAAATCCACTCTTGGGAATATACCCAAGAGATGCCCTATCATATCACAAAAGTATTTGTTCAACTATGTTCATAGCAGCACTATTTGTAATAGCCAGAACCTGGAAACAACCTAGGTGCCCCTCAATAGAAGAATGGTTAAAGAAGGTGTGGAACATATACACATTAGAGTTTTACTCAGCGGTAAAAAACAATGACATCTTGAATTTTGCATGCAAATGGATGGAAATAGAAAACGCTTTACTGAGTGAGGTAAGCCAGACCCCAAAAGAGGAATATTATATGTATTTACTCATAAGTGGATTCTAGCCATAGTTAAAGGTCTTTGAGCCTATTATTCGTGATCCTAGAGAAGCTAAATAAGAGGGTGAACCTGAAGAAAATCATGTAGTTATCCTCCTGGAGATTGGAAATAGACAAGAGGGCCAGAACCTTCATCTGGCGATGGATGGAGATAGAGACAGAGACCCACATTGAAACACTGGACTTAACTCCCTAGGTCCAAAGGAGAAGCAGAAGGAAAGAGAACATGAGCAAAGAAAGGCAAGACCAGAGGGAACCTTCACTCGACGATGGATGGCGATACAGACGGAGACCTACATTGGAGCACCAGACTGAGCCCCCCAAGGTCCAAATGAGGAGCAGAAGGAGGAAGAACATGAAAAAGGAAATCAGGTCCCGCCAGCGGTGCGATCACCCACTGATACAAGGGGACTGATCTAAGGAGAGTTCAGCAAGGCCAGTTGGACTGGGACTGAACGAGCACGTGATCCAACCAGATTCTCTGAATTTGGCCGGATTCTCTGGATATGGCTGGCCCGGAGTCTTTCTGAAAAGCCATTGACAATGACACTGAGACTTGTTTCCTCTGCATATACTGGATTTTGGGGATCCAGTCTGTTTGGATACTCACCTTCCTGGACCTGGAAGAAGGGGGGAGGAATTTGAACTTCCCACAGAGCAGGAAACCCTGACTGCTCTTAGGGATGGAGAGGGAGGAGGAAAGGGAGTGGGGGGAGTGGGAGGGTGTTGGGAGGCCTTAAGGGATGGAAATGGAAACTATTATAATTTAATAAACTTTGAAAAAAAATTTCCATGTACCATTAAAAATTTACTTAAAAGTTTTTTTTAAAAAAATAGAATGTTTGGAAAGCAATGGCTAGTGAATTTAGCAAATTTATCCTTTCCTAAATCCAGTTCATGAATGTCAGCTGGATTTATTGCTTTTTCTGTTCTTTACACTTTGGTTAAAAGTCATGTGACTAAAACAATGTTTTTCTTCAGTTACATCTGCTTACCAATGCATCTCCAAAGAATGCGTACACAATGCTTTAACAAGCCCACATCATTTATCATTTGTTTGCCCTATTTATGTCTTTTTTCCCTCTCTCTGCTCCATTGATAACTGGAAAATCCCCTTTCTGCTTTCATTTGCAATATTTAAATGATATGCAAGTATCATCTCGATCTTCCAGCCAAGCAGAATGGTAACTATCAATCTCCTGTTTAAATTTCATTTTTTAAACCTATTTTACGTGTTTGTGCACCATACTGTGCTTGTGATTGCCAGAAAGCAACTTGAAGAGAATGAGCTTTTTCCTTCCACGTGAGTGCTGGAGATCAGGTTTGCTGGAAAGTGCTTTAACCCACTGAATCATATCATAGACTATTGATCTATTATTTAACAAATAATAAAAAAGATAATAAAAAGAATTTTGAAAACATTCCTTAAAATATTTAATCTTTTCTTTTCCTGTTGAATTTTTCACTTGTTTTAATAGTGTGTATTGGATAGCATATTACACCTATTCCTGAATATGAAATTAGAAACTGCGTGATTTATGATGTTGATATAAGATTTACCTAATTTTCCTTATTTATGAGCATATTTAACAACCTTTTTCTTGTGTGTAAACATATAAGCATTTTCTTATTTTAGAAGTTTGATGAATAACTAATGTTTCTCTTTAGATCATTTTGTTTAGACATTAATGTATTTTCTCAGACATTTTTCAATTTAAATTAAAATAAATGAAAAACAAAAGACCTATGTTGTTATATCATTATGAATACGAAAATGCATTCCAGTTGTTGAATAAGAGTTTTAAAGCAATATAAAGAATGCATAGAGGTTATCAGTATGGATCAAAGGCCCCATGTTATTCAGTCTATAAGAACTAAAACTTGTTCATGTTCTAGTGTAATAGCAAAGTATGAAACAAAACATTGTTTTAAAAGTTTATTAACTGTTCCTGTTCATTAGAGTTATACATAAATGTGAGGCTAAATTTTTTATGTATTTGAACAAAAAATAGCGTGTGCATCATATTTAATATGGAAAAAATAAATCTAATATTGTAAAGGTATTTAGAAGTTTTTTTTTTTAAATGTGTTTTTCCCCCTGGAAGATGATCCCATGTATATGTAAATAAGGGACTTTACAGGAAGAGTTAACTGAGGTGGCAAGACACACTGTAGATGTGGGCAGCAATAGTCATGTGATATTTAATAAAAAAAAAGGAAAGGAGAGTTGAGTTGTGCATTTATCCCCTTGGTTTACTGACTGTGGATTTAATGTGACCTGACACCTAAACCTCCAACTGCCTTGACATGCACACCATGGCATCTGTACCACTGCTCAAACTCTGAGCTATTTTAGCCTTCCCATCTGTAAGATTCTCCTATAAAGTATTTTATTAAAGAATCAAAATGTAACTAAAATAAATACTATAAAACAAAAATACTCTTTCACATTTATTTCAGAAAATGTTGATTTTTATAAATATGAACTCATTATTGATATTTGTGATGTTATTATTATTATTAGGAAGTCTTTAAATTTGTCATGTCATGTGAACTATTGAAAAATATGGGCTAAGGCTAATAAAATTTTCATAGGTATGAAGAAGATATATTGGGAACTTATATGGTATAAAAATACTATACTGAATGAGAAGAAGTTTGATTACTTAATGATGAATAAGAAAACATTAAGTTGACATATGTTGAGAAAGATACTGAATTTGCATTTATATGTTTTCTACCATTATTACAATTTTACTTAGAAAAGTTAATCTTATTTTGGGAGTATATATTTGGCCTATACATTATTGACTGCATATACTACACAAACTATTATAAGTTAGCAAAGTATATTCTAAAAGTTGCATATATGGATTAGCTAGTGATTATAACTAGTTGAGAAATCTTCTCAAATGCTGAACTCTAATTTTGCCTTCTATATGGCATGCTGTGCTCATCCTAGTGTTTTTAGATATAGAAGTGGATATTATTTTATATATTTGTTTATTAAATGACCATGAAAGACATTGCTATACTACTAAATAGTTGGTTCTTTTTCAAAACATAATATATCAGAAAAAGAAGTAAAAGAGTTATAAATGCTTACAGCTAAAAGTTTACTAAAAGTCCACATGAAACTGAGATAGGTAATACTAAGTTTGGATGAAGACAATATGCAAACGGTTTGTTTAAGTGCATAAAATTATGGAGCTATTTTTAGAATAACAACTGATTCATTTGCTTTTAAATTTATTTATTTATTTTATCTTAAACAGATTTTTTTCATGTGATTTATTTAGATTACTGTCTCTTTCTCCAGCTTTTCTAAGATCTTCCATAATTCTCCTCCTATCAACCTTCACATTTCTCTCAAAAAAACAAAAAAAACAAAAAACAAACAGACATCAAAAGAATAACTTAAAAAGCAATAACGAAATAAACAAATCAGGATAGGACAAAGCAAACAAATGCAGAGAGACAGGCAATGTGCAAAGGACCTTCACAGATCTGGGAAAGATGGGGTCCAAGTGCTGAGAAAGGTAGAGCTGAGCTCATGCACCTAACCCTTAAGTGATCTCCAGTTGATATCCTTTCACATATGGGATGTGAGTTTTTCCCAAAGAACTCTCACTCCAGTCTTAAGGGCGTGCCCCATGCCCATCCAAGGGGAAAAGAACTCAAAGGCTTCTTTTTTTTATTATTAATTTATAAAAGTCTCCACTTCGGCCCCTCCTCCCAATACCCTCCCACTCCCCCTACTCCCTCTCCTCCTCCCTCTCCAGCCCTAAGAGCAGTCAGGGTTTCCTGCCCTGTGAGAAGTTCAAGTTCCTCCCCACTCCCTCCAGGTCTAGCAAGCTGAGCATCCAAACAGACTAGGATCCCAAATAGCCAGTACATGCAGAGGAAACAAGTCCCAGTGCCATTATCAATGGCTTCTCAGACAGTCCCCGTGCCAGTCACATTCAGAGAATTCGGTTTGATCACGTGCTCTTTCAGTCCCAGTCAAGCTGGCCTTGGTGAGCTCTCATTAGATCAGTCCCCTTGTATCAGTGGGTGAAAGCACATTTTGCGGTCCTGCCTTCCTTGTTCATGTTCTCCCTCCTTCTGCTCCTCATTTGGACCTTGGGTTCTCAGTCCAGTGCTCCAATGTGGGTCTCCGTCTCTATCTCCATCCATCGTCAGATGAAGGTTCCCTCTGATGTTCTTTATCTTATATAATTGAGTCAGAATAAATAATAAGACAACTTACTTATTTATTCTTTTTACACAACTTTTATTTTATTCTTTCAGTTTTTGCTAATTTATTGTTCATTTTAGTTTTTTCTTACAAGTCCGTTGGGTATATTTTGTGTCTTCCAGGATTTTGCTTTATGGGATTTCTGTGTGTACTATGTATATCTTGATGTCTATATGTGTTAATCTGTTGAGTATAGAGGACCTTGTTTCCTTATTGCCTTCGACTCCCTTTGGCTTCTATAATTTTTCTTACTACTCTTTCCCAATGTTAAATGAGCCCTTAAGAGATAGAGATGATAATGACCTCCTGGTTACGGCTGAGTGTTCCATGGTCTCTCCCTTCTGCTTAATGTCTTGCTGTGGGTCTCTGTGTTTGTTCCCATTCACTGTGAGAGAAATCTTTTGAACAAGGTACTGATCTATGAGTACAGCTGAATGTCCTAGAGCAGTTTTACTGCTCCATTTCTTTAACAGTATTATTTAACAGTAGTATTTGTTTCCCCCTAAGTCCCTGTCCTACCTTATCTCAGTTATTTGACCACCTCACTGAAACAATGTCATAAAAGGCCTTATCTCATCGAGTGGATCTTAAATCCAATCATATATTGATTGATTACTCCCAATAAGTTTTGGGCAACTATTGTACTGGTTTACTAGTATCTTGCAGGCAGGTCATCAATGTGGATCCAAGAATTTGTAGCTGGGTTGGTGTTTGTCTCTCTCCTTTGGCAGCTTGCAGACTAACTTCTTGTACAGTTAATTCTAGAGCATAGTGGTAAAGGCTCTAGGTAGACAAAAGATTGACTTCTCCTTGGTTCCTTAGGATGGTGTAGTAACTATTATTGGCATAAACCATTGAAAGAATTAAATATTTTTCCACTGAAAGAGTGAGCAGAGTATGTCTTGACTCTAGCTATAGAGTAAAAGACAGAGGAATTTCAAATAGCTGCACTGGAAGGATCTTAAATCATCATGTGTATGCTAACTGGTCTCACATAAAGTGTTGACTTTTTTTTCTTTGACATATATGCTTACTATGGAGAATAGGCTGCAATTTCAAACACAATATGTAGGCCACCCTAGCATTTAACTAGAGATTCCCTTGTTATAACCTCTTAAGAAGGAGAATGCATGTGCTATGCTGCCTGGTTTATGCTCCTTTATAAACTTTATGTTTTACTTGAGTATTTTTATTTCATATTTCCATGCTAGCATAAAATATAATTGGTAACGTTTCCATGTTCTATTGCTCTTTTTATCTCGCTCTTTGTCTTTTTGCTATTCTTTAGTACTTCCATTTTTTTCAAGTCTTTTTATTAATTTTGCTACTTTTCAATATATGCAAGAATGTATTTAATATATATCTTGTGACATGTGCAAACTTATCTATGTTTTCTTGAACAAAAATAGCCTAATTCTCCTTTACAGATTATTATAACTCCTTTTGCATATATTACATGTTAATGAACTATTTTTAATTTTCTTACAGTTTCTTTGATTATTTATAGCCTCTGTTTATTTGTATAATCTTGGCTGTTCTGGAACTAGTTTGTTGATCAGGCTGACTTCAAACCGAAAGATATCAGGCATAAGTTTGTGACTCCAAAAAGCTGGGATTAAAGCTATGTGTAGCCACTTCCTGCTCCTTATATAATATTTTTCTTTTTAACAAAATAAACTAGATATTTTCTATTGAAAAAACTTTATGTTGTATTCTTATTCTGCTTTCCTCTCTTCCAAGTTATTTATGTTTTCCAACTCCACCCAACCCCACGCCATTTCGTTTTCTCTCTCTTTTGAAATACAGGCAAACAAACAAAAGCAGACTAAAAAAGTAAACTAAGAAAAGAAGCACAAAAAATGCACATAGGTACAAAAAACAAAGAATAAGAATCTTTATTACACAAGTAAAGCATAAGTAACCAAAAAAGCAATAATAAAGCAATATGTTATTAAATGTCTACAAAAGTAACATCTAGTTAGTTTTGCGTTGATCATCTCCTGCTGGGCATGGGGCCTACTCTTAAGTGTTCTTTGTGTAAATGAGTGTTCTATGGAAAAATAAATAAGCTTAAAGGAAATAATGAATGCTGGGAGCATCATAAAAATTAATGCATTCAATGTGTCATTAAGATATATTTTTTAAATGAAGTTCTTCATAAGAAGGCTTACATACACAGTCTGATTATCTTTAACAATTAAAATCACAACCAATTACATCATCCCCATACTATGCCATTTTACTACCCAATATCATATGTGCTTAATTGTTAAGATATTTTTTAAATTAATAAAATAAGTAGTATGCATTTTTCGTAAAGTATTTGTTTGGGATGTATATTTGATTATTACTGTTGTATATCCTACCAGATTGTGATTTCCTTAGCAGTTTTCACCTTTGAATCCCAGTATCTAAGAGCTTACACATAATTATCCCTCAATATAGATAGGTAGAGTAGATTAAAACAAAAATAAGGATTAAAAAGGTTCGTGAGAGAGAAAAAAAATCCTAGGTAAAGATAAATATCTTTGAAACAGGAATATTTAATGAGTATAGGCAAATAGAAAATTGTAATAAAGTGAATTTAATTTGAGCTTTAAATACCTAGGATGTATGAAAATAAAAACCTAAAGAATGACCCTATATATTCTTTACATACAACTTGTATTGTGGGTACTAAAACTTTTGATAATTCTGCAGATAATCGGTATGAAGCTGTATTTTGCTAAAATTATACAGCCTTCCTGAGTTTTTATAAAATGGTTGGATATGGCACAGTGGTATTTTATGTTTTCTTCTCCCAAACAGTGTCCAGATTTCAGATGTATACTGGTGACTATTGTTGTACGAGTTCTGGCAAGAAAATATTGCTTTGATAAAACTCAAAGAAACTGACTCATTTGTGAATCCACAAGAGCAATATAATTCAGTTAATGGGTAGCATTTTGTTATCACATAGAACATGTCTAATATGGGTGAAACAGAAACAAACCTTAACATTGCTTGATCATAAGAAATCAGGCAACAACAGGCATAATAGTGATTTATCACTCACATAATTTTATTTTCTGAGGTTTTAGTAATATGAAAACAAATTTTGTTCACTATTTTATAAATACTCTGAGATTTGGTGAGATTTCTATGCACAAATGCCTTTACTCTGTTAAGATTAAATGGAAGTTGCTTTCATAGATTATTATATATATTATATTATATAAATTTTGTGTAAAATGTGTGTTTTCTTCACTTCAAAGAGCATTAACTAAATTAATCATCCCCACCCTCAGTAAAATGGGATAAGGATGTCTTTCAGTTAATAGATTCTGTATTCATCTATAAATTCTACTTCTCTCCTCAGGTTCAAGAAGCAATTTACTTTTTGCCAATGTTTCTTTGAGAGCTTATATTAACAGAAAATGTCCCAGAGTCTCGTCTTCAGACAAATGTGATGGAACATCTTCCTGAATGTCATCCTTGTTCTCCACATACACTTGCTTGTGTCTAGTTGACAAATTCTTACTAACATACTACTTGTACTCTAGGTAAATTTGATTCTCTTGACTGAATAAGCTATCTTCAGAGTAAGGAAATGTTGTTCATAAATCTTTACTGTTATTCTGATAAGGTGTGGCTGAGGGAAAGATTATAAATTCTTCAAATTGTTTCAGGATTCTAAACCCCTAAACTTTCTATTTGACAGTCTTCTCCTTTTACTGAAACAGACTAACTCTGAAAAGCCAAAGTGGTATAACTCCTCCTCTGAGGGAGCAAACAAACAAGTGTCCATCAACCAGGTAGCTAAGACTCTGAGTGAACTCCAACAGAGTAGAGTAAAGCGAGTTTCCTCAATGCTTATTCTGTCAAGAAGAATAAAACACCCAAAAAATATTGAAAAATGCTTTCATGTAAAGAGACATAAAAGAATTTACTGCCACGTAGCCCATAAAAGACTTCAGCACATCACACAGACGCTTTCTACTAGTAGTCTCCTATGATCTCTCTCTCTGAGATTTTCACAGAGTCTAGAGAAGTTTAACTCTGGCTTAAATTTCATTTCTTTTCAAAAATAAGATTTTCTTCATTTTTTTGGGGGGGACTTACCTTTTCTTGACAATCTAAAAGCATCTGTACACTATCCAGTTTGTTTCCCCTTTTTACTTTAATACGAATATTAAAAGAAGGCTTCTGACATTTCTGCCAACTAATCTAGAGAAAGACTGCTTGGTGTTATCATTTCTAATAGGTAGGTTCTGTCAAAACTCCATTTTCCATAATATATTGTAACTATACACAGTAACTTTTATAATAAAAAACAAGTTTTTGCTACCCAGTTCACAGTTTCCTACCATTACAGGCTGGAGATTTAAAACGACTTTTTTAGCTATTTGTAGATTTGTTTTTATTACTTAAATTAGGTTAAAGATAAATACCTTCCTTCAGCATTCCTTGCATCTCTGATTTTTTTAAAATCGGAATAAGACATAATGTTGTTATTTTAGCATTTATTTTTCAAGTATTTTAAAATAAGTTGTGGAGGCCTTTCATTTAATTTTCATAAATTCAATCTTTTTATTCAAGTTTTACTAGCAAGTTCTGTCTAACATTGAGTTCATTTTGTTCAGTACTACTGTGAAGGCACAGTTCTGCAGTACGTGCTCAGGGTCACTGTTTAAATGAAATTTCTGCACTCTTGCTGGAGTAGCATTGAATGTTTCTCAACCGCATGTGGGTTCTAAGAATAACTAAAGCTCTTGCTCTCAAGCAGTTTTCCTTTGCAAGCCCTATTCAATTTTATTATAGTCATGTCTAGCTTAGTATTCAGTCAAACATTTCAGAGCTTTTCTATTATATATTTTTGGAACTCTTTTTTGAGATTATTTTCTGCTTTATATTGATTCTTGTCTTCGCATATTTCAATTATCTTGATCTTTCTTATTCTTATCTTTGTCTTTTGTTCAGCAAAACAATTGTGTATTTCCCGAGATCCAAATCCTAAGCTGCACTATAGAAATCGGTTTCCAATTAAAATAATACTACAGGCTTAGGCATTTCAAACTCTCTCCCTATTTATTTAGTTTCCTTGAAAAATCAGAATCTTTTATTGCTATTCTCTATCAGAATGAGATTCTTCATATATTTCATCAGTATTCTCATGCTGGCATTTTGTTATACAGGGAAAGATACAGCCCAGTTGAGAAAGGACTATAGGTGGAATCTTATCCAGTAATTTTTTTCTGAAATGCTTAAATCAAATATTCTATTATTACATGATATTTTGGCCTGATTTTATTTTGTGAACGTAGAGTCTTAGATTATAGCACCAGCTTTCTATAAATTACCCTTTTTCCTCAGCTCCAGAATGCAAAATTACTGACTGGAAGTACTATACCAGATTGCTGCCTTTTAGTGAAGAAAGCATTCATATAAATGGCTTCAACGCTACTGAATTACTTGTGGACTCATAATGGTCTCAATTTTAGGATATATTATGATGTATTTCAATCTGCTTTTGTTCTGGAGTTACAGAAGTGTGATGGCTATTGGTTGTCAACTTGACTACATCTGGCATTAACTACAACCCACGTTTGTCAAATTCAAGAATTTTTTGGTGATGTCAAACTTTTCTTAGACAAGTTCTAATCTTTCTCTAATTATTAACATCTTATAGTGAATTGAAGTATTAATGGATCAATATCATAACACAATTTAACAGGCCAATACCATAACACAAATTGCCAAATCACACATGTTTGATAAGACAGGTTTAGATTTTTATACAGCTGAACACTGTTAAGAGACACTCTAGATCACTTCAGAAGTGGCATTCTCAAACCCCGTGATCATCTACCCTTTTACTTAGGAGATTCTATAGCCACAGAAGTATGCAAAGCACAAAGCATTATCCACTTGCTTGCCATTAGCAAACTGATGACCTCTCTTGACAGAAAATTGGCTCAGAGAAATAGAGGCTATTGGTAATCTCTTCCTTAACCCTTTGATTACAGAGGTTGGCAGTAAGACATGGGTTTGGTCTTTTCTCCCCAGGTGCATATACAAAAGACAGATAATTCTGGGAAGTGGGAAAATGTTCACCTAAGGTAGACCCAATCATCTGACTTGTTGCATAAATTTTTATTAAAATTAATAAAAATGGAGGAATTGTGAATACCCAAAAATGTGAGCCTATATCTACTGTGACCAAATGTCAGAGAGTTGAAACTTACCTCCTTTACTTCAAGGTTATTGTGTTTTTACCTCAAACAAAGGTCCCACCTAGATTTAGGCTAGAGAGTTCTGTTCTCTCAAGGTTATTGTCAACAGGTGTGGCTAATAGTCAGACCTTGTATTTCAGAATAGAGAAGAGGTATGTTTTTACCCGAAATAAAAGTTTAACTAAAGTTCCAGTTCCTTTAAGGAGATAACATTGGATTCCTCCCAGGTAGTGGTTTCACTATAGATTGTTTTGGTCTTTGGTGTAAGCATGACATTTTTATTCTAGCAACAGAATGTTTAACTATGAATGTAGCCTGCGACCTTCATCTGGTCTGTTCATGGCCTTGTATCATGTTAATGGAGCATTTAAATCTTACTCCTACCTGTTGGGGTCAGGGTATTTTAAGAAATTGGAAATTAAATGTAGGCAATTGCAGTATTCACTGGAAATCTCCCTTGGCAGTTAAAAAAAACAATAAAACCAAATAAATGTGTTAGTTAATTCAAAAAGGTGTCGGGGGAAATCTGTAATTTGGAAGACAGATGTGTGTGAGGACCCTTTTTGAGAACTTTGAACCCTCAGATTCTCAAGGACTTATCTTACCAGATGAAGTAGTCTTTCCACCCTCAGTAGAAGATGCACCCCCATTGCCAAAACTTGAAATAATGCATTTTTCTTATTGTACTGGGGATATTCATCCTTTTTTCTTTTTATTTTTTCCAGTTTTTTTTATTATTATTAAAAATTTTCACCTTCTTCCATTACTCTCCCCCTCCCTCTCCAGTCCAAAGAGCAGTCAGGGTTCCCTATTCTGTGGGAAGTCCAAGCCCCCAACCCCCATCCAGTTCTAGGAAGGTGAGCATCCAAACAGACTAGGTTTTCACAAACCCAGTACATGCATTAGAATCAAAACCCAGTGCCATGGTCCTTAGCTTCTCAGTCAGCCCTGGGGAATGGGATGGTTGGGATGGAGGAAGAGTGAATATGGGGGCAGGAAAGTATAGATCTTAATTAAGAGGGTCATTTTAGGGTTGACAAGAGACTGGACTCTAGAGGGGTTCCCAGGTGTCCAAGGAGATGTCCCCAGCTTTTTCCTTGAGCAGCTGAGGAGAGGACACCAGAACTGGCCATATACTATAGCCACACTGATCAATATCTTGCATATTCCCATAGAACCCTCATCTGGCGATGGATGGAGATAGAGACAGAGACCCACACTGGAACACTGGAATGAGCTCCCAAAGTCCTTATGAGGAGCAGAAGGAGAGAGAACATGAGCAAAGAAGTCAGGACTGCGAGGGTTGCGCCCACCCACTGTGATGGTGGGGCTGATCTAAAGGGAATTCACCAAGGCCAGCTGAAGTGGAACTGATGGAGCATGTGATCAAACCGGACTCTCTGAACGTGGCTGACAGGGATATTCATTCTTTATTATCTGATAAACAAGCAGTGACATTCTCTGAAGAATATTCAGGCAAGACAACACTCATACCACCAATGGTTTATCTAAGAATTGTCTCTAGAAATACAGTCAGGCAAAACAAGTTCTTAGAGGAAAAATAGAAAGAGTAGTCTATGAGGAAGTATACTATACTACTAAATATTTTAATGATTTTGCTAATTCATTCAGGCATAAGTCTGGGAAATATGTGTAGGAATGAATTTCAAAGTTGTGGGGTAGTATTGGAAGGCACAAAACTAGATCAAGTGGAGAAATAGATGTAAGGCACCTGAGTGGAGATTCTAGAAAATATTAAAAACAGTGTCAAATTTTGTTTGAATAGTTGGGTGAAACTTTTGCTAAAAGATGGTCTACTGATGGAGGAGGGTTATCTGTCTATTGTGTTATTTTCATTGGTCAATAAAGAGACTGCCTTGGCCCCTTGATAGGACAGAAAATTAGATAGGCGGAATAAACAGAACAGAATGCTGGAAAGAAGGGAAGTGAGGCAGAAGCCATGGAGCCAGCCACCAGGTCAGACATGCTGAATCTTTTCCGGTAAGCCACCACCTCGTGGTGCTACACAGATTATTAGAAATGGGTTAATATCAAGATATGAGAGTTAGTCAGTAACTAACTCTCTAGAGATAATGGCCCAGGCAGTGCTTAAATGAATACAATTTGTGTGTTGTTATTTCTGGGACTAAGCTAGCCGTGCGGGAGCCGGGTGAGGCAAAAAGCAGGCCTGCCTGCGGCCCTCACTACATATGACGCCCACATGGATAACTGAATTCACAGAAAGCCTGAGAAAGCTTGGGAAAGAATAGAGTAAAGCATGTTTTCTTGGTAGCAGCAATTTCTCGGGTCTGCTCTGCTTGCTAGAGGCAAGCAAATGCTCTCATCTAAGAGAGGCTTCCTGACTCAGCTTTAGCTGCAAAACCCTGCAGCTCATTAAGAGATCCTGCCATGAAACTCTTAAACGGTGTTGGTGAAAAGCTGAATGCATGCTTTTTGGCTTTCAGCTGTAGCAGGAAAAAAGCTGCGCTGTTTTAAAATGCTGGCTTTCTGGACTGTCCTGCTAGGGCAATCTTTGACTCTTTCAGGCAGGCAGTCCGACTGAGTGTGGTCTGTGAGCAGAATGCTCCAGTTTGCTTGCTGGCACGGACCTTGAGTGCCATAGAGTTGTGGCAGTAAAAGGCTCCAGTGGTACCTCTACCATGAGTCTGGAAAGCTAAGGAATGGACTGGATCTAGCCATCAAAGCCACGGTTTTAGGCTCATGTGGTCAGAAAAAAGGAGAGATATACAGTAAAGAGAGATTCAAAGATGAAGAAAACTTCTAAATGGTTTATAGTGTGTTACAAATAAATGCAGGATAAAAGTTAAAGTTCTTAAAGTAAAAAGAGAGTAGTTATGTATGGTGGTACACACCTTTAATCCCAATGCCCGGGAGGTAGAGGCATGTTGACCTCTGTGACTTCAAGGGGTAGAGGTAGATTGACCTCTGTGACTTCAAAGTGTGGTAGCACACACCTTTAATCCCAATGCCTGGGAGGCAGAGACAGAAGGATCTGAGTTCAAGGTGTGGTATCACACGCCTTTAATCCCAGCACTGGGGAGCAGAGACAGACAGATCTCTGTGGGTTCAAGGACAGCCTGGTCTACAGAGTTATTCTAGGACAAAAATATACAGAGAACCTGTGTCAAAAAGTAAAAGTAAAAATAAAAGAAATAGAGATTAAAAATAAAGCTGCATAAAGATAGAAAATACACAGAGAATCTTGATACTGTATGCTATTATGCTCTCTTTGAATTGTTTGAATGCTGAGGAAGGAGCAACAGCTGCTGAAAGATATTTGTTTATAAATGCTGCTGAACTAATTCAAGATAGATATGTTGAAAACACCTTGACTTCAGAATTTGGGTCTAAGAATATGATGTTTTGGAAAGGAGGTCCTTCTTTTGTTTTCACAGAGGATGAGACCATGTGGATTTCTTCTATCCCAATATGGTATGATAGACCACATCCTCCTGAAAGGTTGCTGTGAACACCCTCAAGAAATTACTTCACTCAACTGCCAACTGAGATGAACCTGGCAGACAGGTTTTACCATGAAAGACCTGATTAACAGCGCCCCTATACAGCAGGAAGAAGTTTGGAGAGAAATAACTACGTCCATATTCCCAAATATTGTTTATAAATGTTCTTTTACATTTAAAGGGGGATATGATATAGATATGAATAATTTCATTGGTATGGATTTTAAGGTCAATTTTGTTATATGTATATATATTTCTGATCTTGATTGAGGTATTGTGATTGTGTAGTTCATTTAAAAATGTAATGTATAATTAAAAATATAGGTTGTTAATGGATAATCATTGATAATAGTCAAGCTTGTAGTAATGTTAGTTTGATTTTCTAGATGTGCATAGATATATTTCAGATATGCATTCTTCATATCTTTCAAAGACTATAGAACATGGCATTTAATGTTTTAATAACTTAGGACTTTCATGACAATGAGACACGTCTGCTCCTGGCAGCACCAATCTACTTCAAGAGGAAGATGGGCATCGAAGAGGCTCCTTATGGAGTTTGATAGCCATTTTGGGCAAGAAACTGCTCTTGCCTGGACTGTTGTATAAACTGGACACAGAACCCACAGAGAGAGGACTGCTGAACTTGCCTAAAGGTGAGATGATCTTTCGGGGTTCCTGATTCATGAAAGAGTCTGCAAGACATTCTTCAGGACACAGCAGATAGTGACTGAACTGCCTTTGAAATTTCCTGCTTCATGGAAATGTCTCTGGATATTATGGGCCTGAAGGTCGAAGATGGGTACCCCAACGATACAGAGGAACTTTGGGTGACTGTCCAGGCAGCGAGATGTCTCTGTCATTTCTAGAGTTTTGGAAGTTACTTACTTCTTGTTTACTTAGGTAATATTATATCCTTCTGGAGTATTTGATGGAGTTGAAGAATGGATAGTCATAGTTATAGTTTTCCATTATTATGATAAAGATATAGTTATAAATATTATTACTGTAATTCTTGCTTGATAACTGTTTTGCTATATGTAATTTTACTATGTTAAAATGAAAGCCTTTCTTTTTTGTTTAAACAGAAAAAGGGGAAATGATGGAGGAGGGTTATCTGTCTATTGTGGTATTTTCATTGGTCAATAAAGAGACTGTCTTGGCCCCTTGATAGGACAGAAAATTAGATAGGTGAAGTAAACAAAACAGAATGCTGCGAAGAAGGGAAGTGAGGCAGAAGAAGCCATGGAGCCAGCCACCAGGTCAGACATGCTGAATCTTTTCTGGTAAGCCACCACCTCGTGGTGCTACACAGATTATTAGAAATGGGTTAATATCAAGATATGAGAGTTAGTCAGTAACTAACTCTCTAGAGATAATGGCCCAGGCAGTGCTTAAATGAATACAATTTGTGTGTTGTTATTTCTGGGACTAAGCTAGCCGTGCGGGAGCCGGGTGAGGCGAAAAGCAGGCCTGCCTGCAGCCCCTCACTACAGTCTACTGAAAAGGAGTTGGAGTTGCCTTATATACCTTAGTTTAATGTTGGTGAAGGGATTGTAAGGCTCAGGGAGATTGCAATGTAAGAATGCATTATACTTTATAAAACCAAATCCTTCACAACTGGAAGGTCCTGGAGACATGCTCTTCATGAATCTTCTATAACACAATATTGGTAGAGGAACATCAGCACATTTGAAGAGCTTTGTTATTTTCCTTTTCCTTGTGGCAGAGTTTATAGGCTTGGAGACCCTACTGCTCAGGTCAATGCAGTAAAAGCATTTGATTGTTCCCCAGGGTACAAGGGATCAAGAGAAAACACTGAATTGTCCAAAAGAAAGGTGGTTATAGTTATTGCAATAGGCAGCATAGGCAAAGCAATATCCATAATGGCTTGACTGATAATTGGCAGGATATTCAATGTGATTTTTATGGTGGTATGACACTGATAGACCTTTGGTACTTTCTAATCAGTCATGGTGTTTCCAGACACGAAATATGTAAGAGGACTACAAAAAAATTGTTGATCTGTATAAACAGAAACATTTGCAAACTAATGGGGGAAAAAGCTACATTGGTTCATAACAAAAAGAATTTAAGGTTGTGAACTAATTTCTAGTCTTGACCCAGTTGGCAAAGTGATAAACTATTGAAGGTATGGATGTTCAGGTTCCCTTGAGGAAGGACCTTGTTTTACCATTAGTCTTTCTCCAATTCTTTATTCAGAGAGACCCACAGAATTTACAAAGGTAGTTTTCCACTAGGGAAAGGAAACAATCAGAATTTACAGGGCCTCTTCAATACTGGCTCTGAATTGACATTGATTACAGTCAATCCCAAGAAACTTTGTGGCCTTCATGTTAAAGTTGGGGTTTATTGATATCTGGTGAATAATGGAGCTTTGGCTGAAGCCCTACTCACATTTGATCCAATGGGTCTCTAAATTCAACCTGTGGCTAATTCCCCAGTCCTGGAATGTGTAATTGGGATAGATATACCTAGAAGTTTTATTATTCACACATTGATTCCCTATCATTTGGAGTGAGGGCTATAATGGTTTGAAAAGCTAAATGGAAGCCAGATTCCCTCCGCTGAGGAAAAGGGTGCATCGGTAACAGTATCACATCAGTGAAGGAATTGCAAAAATGAGTGTCTGCACCACAGACTTGAAAGACGAATGGGTGGTGGTGGTTCCTACAGCTTCTCCATTTAACTATGCTAGCTGGCAAGTACAAAAGACAGATAGATCATGGACAATGACAATTGAATACTGAAAATTCATCTAAGTACCAATTACAATTGTAGCTGTGGTGTCCTTTCTTGAGCAGATTAACACATTCTTTGGTACATATCATGTAGCTATTGATCTAGATAATAATTTTTAACTGGCACTTGCCTATAAAGACCATTAGAAGTAATTTGCTTCCATTTGGCATGGCTAGCAGTATACCTTTAAAGCATGACATAAGGAGATATTATTGTGGATTAAGATGAAAAGTCATGGATTCATGATGGTTTTCCATGACTGTCAACTTGACTGTCTCTTGAATTATCTATAACCCAAGGGTCTGGGCATATCTGTGGCACAGATTTTTCTAAAATCCTTTGTACAGAGAAGAATTCTCTCTAATCTGGATCTTTTTATCTAGATAGCTTAATGGTTAAAGATCTGCCTTTATTCTGGGTCAAACCTCCTGGTGGAAGCCTAACTAGAGGACATGGAAGAAGAAAGCTCTTGGGCTTTTTCTTGTTTGTCCTTACTCTTATTGGCCAGTGCATTCTTTTACTAATATTATAGAATACTTCTTTAGAATTCTGGCACATATGAAGACTATCTGAGACATCCAGCCTCCTTGACCTAACAATTACTGAGTTCTTGGACATTGTGGTGGTAGACAGCCATTGTTGTACTAGATCAACCACAGCCTGTAAGACACTCTCAAAATTCCTCTTTGTTTTTATATTCATTCTATAAATTCTATAAATGGTAATACAAATAGATTAGTATCAATGTAAGTCTTCTAAGACCTGTAGTAAATGTTGCGCATCTGAATAAAGTTTCTCAAGTTATACAGATAGGGATCCTGAATATCTGCAGTTTCTCAGTGAGCTCAGGTCATTTTCTCTTCAAGTAACATACAATGATTTCCATGTATCCCCTGGTGGTTTTTATCCCTAAGTCATGCATTCTTGCTCAGTGAGTGTTAAGATATACTAATACAGACACCAGAACCTTAGTTTTGACCATGTGTCCATTCTTTGTTCTATCTATCTACATCCAAAGTTCAAATTGTCAAATACTAATTGTGTTTATTTTATATATTTGTAATTGTTCATTTTATTTATTTGAGAGGAGTATACTACTATCTATGAATGACTATTTATTAAAAACCAATAAACAAAAAAAACTTGAATGTATATGATGCAGTTATACTTAACCTGAAATAATTTGTTCTGTGTTCCCTTCCTATGTTACCTTCTGGTATAGGAGTTCCTTCTGTTTGTGTGTTGCTTTCATTGGTTAATGAATAAAGAAACTGCCTTGGCCTAGTTGATAGGGTGGATCTTAGGTAGGTGGAGAAACAGAACTGAATGCTAGGAGGAAGGAGGGCAGAGTCAGAAAAGCCACAGATCCTCTGCCTCAGACAGATGCTGACTATACATAGATTAATAGAAATAAGCTAAATTAATATATAAGAGTTAGCCAAAAAAGTTAGAGCTATTGGGACAGGCAGTCTTTAAATTAGTACAGTTTCTGTGTGGTTATTTCAGGTGTAAGCTAGCCAGGTAGCTGGGATGAACAAGTGGGCTCTCTCCTTACAACAACCTTCTTTTGCAAAAGACCCAGGCATGAGCTGGATCACATGATTTATTTATAAGAAGGGTATGCTAATTGATGAAACTGATTGGAAAAGTGCTGTCCATTTAATAACTCTGGGATTTTAGGCACTGAGACACATTTTTGCAGTGAAAGTATTTCAATATGCCTATGATGCTTCTCTGCATTTCTTTAAATATCTTCCATTTCTCTGGATATCTGTTTTGAGGTTGTACTAGTGTCATTCCATTTTTAACATTTTTTTCGTGTTTTGTACAAGAGATCATTTTTAATACTACTTACATAAAAACAAAATCATATCAAATCTGTGCAATATTTAGGTAAAAATATTGTGTTCAGGAGCATGGCATTGTTATTCTTCAGAGGTGGAACTCTAGAGAACAGTATGATGTTGCCATCTGGAGCAATAACAAGCACAGGAAGATGGCAGATGTCCAGAGCAGC
Organism: Myodes glareolus; assembly: GCF_982192425.1. Taxonomy (NCBI): domain Eukaryota; kingdom Metazoa; phylum Chordata; class Mammalia; order Rodentia; family Cricetidae; genus Myodes; species Myodes glareolus. The sequence continues at coordinate 69,969,122 of NC_142037.1, read as the reverse complement.
TTCTCCTACTCAAAATGAATGTAACAAGTAGCTCAATTTTTCACTGGGGGACAATTTGTTTCAGGGGAACTTTTTTACTTTCTCTCTATCACTGATCTCTCATTTGTATTTCTCAAACTGCCCTAAGCACACGATTCATTTCCCTGAATGATCTTTTTCTCATCATAAAAAATATCACTGGGTTATTGAGGACAGATTGTTGTTAAGCTTATCTCCCTCCTGTCATAATCTCTTTAATTGTTGAAAATGATTCATGTGGGAAGTAGACTTCAAGCAAGGTGATTATTGCAGTTTCTAAATGGATTACAACTTCACATTTCTTCGTATATCACTATACATTGGGTGTTTTTCAACATGATGGACTGGTTGATTCTTAATTGAACTTTTAATATACATATATGCTTATAATCTTGCTGGTAATTGCTAAAATCTTCTAGACAAATATAATGGAACTGTTTAACATTTTTCAAATATTATCCCTTAGCACATTTTTCTACTTGATTTGACCTTTTATAAAGTGGGATATATTTCAGATTCTTGTTTTATTAAGTCCATATAGTATTTTAATAGTCAATATGCAAATAATTCCATCTGAAACCAAATCTCCTTGTTCATTAGCATAATCAGTCTGTGGTATTAAATAAATAGCTAACATCTCACCAAAAACTGATATGCTGTAAATGATAAATAATCATATATTATATGATTGCTAGTAAGATCAGGGAAGTATATGTGATGTACATAAATGAAATCAATTCCGTTTACCTTATCTGTTGCAGGAGAGTGGAGCCCCTTGTTCTGGCTGCCTGGCTAGCTTACACCTGAAATAATCACAGAAACTGTATTTATTTAAACACTGCCTAGCCTATTATCTCTAGCCTCTTATTGGCTAACTCTCACATCTTGAATTAACCCGTTTCTAATAATCTGTATGTCACCATGAGATCGTGGCTTACGGGGAAAGATTCAGCATGTCTGATCTGGCTTCTCCATGGCAGCTCTCTCTCACTCTGCTTTTTTTCTCCCAGAATTTAACTCTGTCTTCTCCACCTACCTAAGTTCTGCCCCCGTCAAAAGGCCAAGGCAGTTTCTTTATTCAGCCAATGAAAGCAACACATAGACAGAAGGACCTCCTACACCACTTACCTGGGCAGTGGCTGTGATCAGTAAGCACATTTAGGTAAGATACTCAAAAGCATGGTTTCAAACTTAAATGACACTAAATATTTATTAAGCATATACACACAAACATATACATGTTGCTATAGATTCACCAGGATGTAAATACATTATTTTATGCTGAGTTTTAAAATGACATATATGTAAATCTTTTTCTCTTTTTAAAAATATTTTCCTGATTTTCAGTGTCTATGCAAGATATTAGATGATAAAGTGCCAAGAATAACCCAGGCGGTAGTGGTTCACACCTTTAATCACAGTATTCAGGAGGCAGAGGAAGGTGAATATCTGTGAGTTCAAGAACAGCTTGTTCAACAAGAGCTATTTCCAGGACAGGCACCATAACTATACAGAAAAACTCTGTCTTGGAAAACAAAACAAAAACCAAAAGACAAATTTAAAAAGTACCAATAATAAAGTTTTCACTGAGTAACTGATTACTAGTTTAGAGGAAACAATTTTAAAAAACATTTCAAAAAATTGATAATTGCCTCTTAAACATCATAGAGAAAAATTAAATATAAATGAATTTCTGTAAAAATTAGACATATAAAATGTATATTCCCATTATTACCTGTTGTATTAAAAGTTCACAATCCACTTAGGAGCACAAATGGTCATTTCAACTGCTTGTTCCATTTAAAGAAGAAAAGTATACTGAAAGAACATATTCTGAGGGGCATTTTAATTAGAACATATTTTATCAGAAGTACAATTAATGAAATACTTACCTGGTTTATCATTATTATTACTCTTTATATTGCTTCTTTTAGTGTGACATGTATTTTACAGTTTATTTTAGAGAAAATGAAATGTCTGTTCTTAAGCATAATTTTTTGCCAAATTGTTTAACCTGGAATCTTTGTAACTAGCAGGTAAATAATTTGTGAATACAATGTGTTAGTTTTCATGAAATTAAAGACTAAGGAGGTCATCAGATAGAATCTGAAACACATAGCAAAAATTTTCTATTTTTGTTATAACTCCCCATTTGATATTCTCACCAATAATATTAAGAGTAACTTGATTTATCATTTTATCTTTGCTTCATATCTGTTTCTGTAAAAGAATACCCTGATGGATAGCAATATAGAGGAAGAAAGGTTTTTATTGGGTAATTCTAGAAAATGGTTCACTGTTCTGAGGAAATCGAGCAAAAATAATAGTGCATCTGAAGTCAAGACATTGCAGAATCCACATGTGGATTAGTGCTTGGTTGCTTTGCTCTACTCATTTAGTGTTCTCTATTACTTGGCTCAACACTACATCCATACTATAGCATTGCTCACACTTAGAATAGGCATTTCTTTTCTTATTGATCAGATTGAGTTATACATTTTTTTCTCTCCTCCCCTCCCTTCTTCTCTTCTCCCCCTCAACCCTCTCCCATGATCCCCATGCTCCCAATTTACTCAAGAGATCCTATCTTTTTCTACTTCCCATGTACATCAGATCTATGTATGTCTCTCTTAGGGTCCTCGTGGTTCTTGTGGTTTTCTGGGATTGTGAATTGTAGACTGGTTGTCTTTGGTTTCTATCTAAAAGTCATATATGGGTGAGTACGTATGATATTTGTCTTTCTGGGTCTGGGTTACCTCACTCAATATAATGTTTTCAATATCCATCCATTTGCTGCAAGTTTCAAGATGTCATTTTTTCTGCTGTGTAGAACTCCGTTATGTAAATGTACCACATTTTCCTTATCTATTCTTTGCTTGAGTGGCATTTAGGTTGTTTTCGGGTTCTGACTATGACAAACAATGCTGCTATGAACATAGTTGAGCACATGTTCTTGTGGTATGATTGAACATCCTTTGGTTCTATACCCAAAACTCATATTGTTGGGTCTTAAGGAAGGTTGTTTTCTAACTTTCTGAGAAATAACCATACTGATATCCAAAGGGGATGTACCAATTTATACTCCCACCAGCAATACAGGAGTGTTCCCTTTACCCCACATCCTCTCCAGCATAACTTTTCATCAGTGTTTTTTGTCTTGGCCATTCTTACAGGTGTAAGATGAAACCTCAGAGTTGTTTTGATTTGCATTTCCCTAATGGCTATGGATGTTGAGCATTTCCTTAAGTGTTTTCATCCATTTTAGATTCCTCTGTTGACAGTTCTCTGTTTATGTCTGTACCCCATTTTTATTGGGTTATTTGATCATTTTATTACCAATTTCTTGAGTTCTTTGTGTATTTTGGAGCCCAAAAGAGCAGGGGTACAAGGGACATACCTAAACATAATAAAGGCAATATAAAACAAGCCAACAGTCAACATCTAACTGAATGGAGGGAAACTCACAGCACTATCACTGAAGTCAGGAACCAGACAAGATTGTCCACTTCTCTATAGCTATTCAATATAGTTCTTGAGGTTCTTGTTTAAGCAATAAGACAACAAAAGGAGATGAAGGGGATATGAATCAGAAAAAGAAGAAGTCAAAGTCTCACTTTTTGCTGGTGATATGATAGTTTACATAAGTGACCCCCAAAATTCTACATAGGGTAGATATTTCAACCTTAGTTAAATTTCTACAGACTCTACCACAGGGCAATGAGATATAGATTATCTTCAATTAATATTATATTCTCAGGTGATTACAGAAGGTATCATCTCATTATACAAGAGTAACTAGAATAATTGCATGTTATTATTCAACTGCACAAAGTTCATAATTTTCTACTTCATTTTCTTAAGGGTCCATCAAAACTGCACTGTTTCTAGTGATAGGAGAATTTTACTAAAACATATAAATTCTTTAATAGATTTACTTAATTTTTCCCTAATATAAAATACTAATTTCAAGTTAAAGGACCATTGTGTTTCTTTTTTGTTAGGTCTTTAAAAATGTTTTAATCAGTGTTCTGTTTCTGTAAAGAGGCAATATGATAACAACAGCTTGTTAAAAAGAAAGCATTTAATTGGTGCTTGCTTATAGTTAAAGAGGTTTACTCTATTACCATCATGACAGGGATCTAGGCTACATGAAGGAAAAAGCAGTTAAGACTTTTACATCCTGATATATAGGCAGCAGGAAGAGAGAGATTCCTGGCAAAATTTGGGTTTTGGAATCCCAAAGTTCATCCTGAGGGACACACTTCTCCAACAAGGCCTTACCTCCTAATCCTTTTACATAGTGCTATTACTCCCTGGTGACTAAGCCAGAGAGTAACTTATGAGTTACTTATGAGTCTATGGAGTCCATTTTTTGTTTTTCAAGACAGGGTTTTACTGTAGGTTTGGAACTGTCCTGTATTCCAGACTGATCTTGAAATCATAGAGATCTGTCTCTCTCTGTCTCCCCACTGCTAAGATTAAAGTCGTGTGCGTCCTGTCTGCAGGTCATAACCCTTTCTTATTAACATATATATCAAAATTCCTTATATAAAAATTTCTAAGAAATACATATTACTTTCAATTAAATACTAACCACATTATATGAATAAACAATAAATTTAATATACAAAAGTATAGATACATGTAGTAAAACAAATATAACATTTTCATACTCACTAACAATATGTTATTTCACCCTTTACATTTCATTCATCCATGCATTTTCATCTTTATGTAATATATTATGGGAATTAATGATATCTGAAGAGATGTTCATAATGTGTTTTTAATATATAGATGAAAAATTTAAATATAATGTATTATGTCCTACTTTCTAAGATCTGATTCAGTTTACATATCTTCTCAAAATAAGCACACTGTATATGTATGCTTTCATTATTGTAATTTTTGTAGATCTTTCAACAATGAGGAAATGGTTGTTATTCAAACTTGCAAGAAGTGATTGAAATTTTTCTTTATTTGAACCAGAAAATATTATCTTAATTGGTAATGAAGGCCACTGGATCATTGTAGCCACTAAACAGTTCAGACCAGAAATAATCACACAGAAACCATATCAATTAAATCACTGCTTAGCCTACAGGCTCTAGCTTATTACTGGCTAGCTTTTACATATTGATTTAACCCATCTCTATTAATCTGTGTATCGCCATGTGACTGTGGTTTACCTGGTAAAGCTTTGCCTCTGGTAGGGTTCCATGGCTTCTCTTTTACTTTGCCTTCTTCCTCCTAGCATTAAGATTAGTTTCCCCCACCTACCTAAATTCTGCCCTATCAACAGGCCAAGGCAGTTTTTTTTAGTCACCAATAGTATTCACATCATACAGAAGGAAATCCCACATTATTAGCTGAGTTTAATTTAGCACTTAATATAATTCAAGAAATGATGATATAGTCATGCAATATGTGCATTAAAATGGTTGAGATATGAAATTAATAGCTATGCTTTTAGCTATTTTGAAGAGTTAAACATAATACATGATTAATAGAACAAACAACATAGAGTGCAAAAGCTGAAGAAGAGTCATCAAATAGTATCAATATTGGGTATAGGTTAGAACACTCTGGGCCAGTTTGTACTTGTAATATATAAAATTTTGTTGTTGTTGTTGTTTGTCTGAGACATGGGTTCTCTGTGCAACAGCGCTAGCTGTCCTGGAACTAGCTCTTACACCAGGCTGGTCTCAAACTTACAGAGATCTGCCTGCCCCTCTCTCCTGAGTGCTAGAATTAAAGCAGTGTGCCACTACCACCTGTCTTGAAAATTATATTGTTTACAAACTAAGTTGAAATATTGGGCTATAAAATTTACGATTTGGTAAAATGTTGTGTCAATTTTCTCTAATTTTCTCCATTTATAGGAACGACACAATTACAAAATTATCAATTTGGAAAAATTAGATTCTCAAATCATATACTCCTGAGATATAACAACTGTGTCTAATACATTTTTGCATAAAACCATTCCTTTCAATGAAATGGAATATTTCAGAAAACTGTTTATCCCTGTTGCGCAGGGCAATATGAATCACTTCTTGATTTCTGTATCATTACAAATAGACAAACCATATCCAATTTCCGTTCATATGCTCAGCAATTTTTCTAATGGAACATTCAAAGACTTTTGAAGAGAATATTACAGGCTCTGTACAAAGGTAAAGAATTTTAATTATCATGAAACTTGTTCTATTTCAATAGTTTCTGAAAATTAGTATTATGTTTAGAATCAATGCAGGATTGGAATATTCTTTATTACAATGGGGTGATTATTAAAATATATAAACTAAAAACCATAAGTAAGTACTTCTGATTCACTAAATTCAATAAGCTGTCACCACTAAATATTACAACTTGATTGATGGGAAACCTATAGAAAAAAATTATTTTGCCCTACTTTGCATGATATAATACTTTTCTCTGGAAAAAAATCTAGAAATCAAAGTAGTATTCTATGTGAACTATCTGTCATGTAACCATTACTATACATAAATATTTGTATTTGTTAACTTGTGAGTCATTTCCAGATTGCAAATGCTATTTCATTCTTTTTCCCAAAGTAAGCACAAGTAAATTTTGATGGGCTAATAATTGTTCTGTTAATATTAAAGCAATGCATTTATTAGATTAAATCACAACATAAAATCCTTTTAGATGATGCTAGAATCAAGGCAAATGAAATAATAATACAAAACAATATATTATAGTATATATAATTACATTATATATATTATATAATATTTTTATCACCTAAATAAATTTAAATTGAGAGTAAGGGCATAGTATTGTTTCCCAACCATTAATATAAAGGCAGCCTATTTAGACGGTTAGTAGGCTGATGTAATTTAGAAAAAGATAAATGAAACAAAGAAAGAAGAAAGGAAGAAAGGAAGGAAAGAAGGAAGGAAGGAGGATAAAAGGAATGAAAGAAAGAAAAAGCAAGCAGAGTAAAGAGACCTCACGTGGTAAATCCAGAGGACCCTGGGGATGGGAATAATAAGGAGGCAGTAGCCAGGGAATCGCTGTGACTCAGTGAAAAGCAGTAGGACTGCAGAGCCAAATTTAGAGGCATGGGATGACTCCCACTGCAAATCCTCACAGTCAGATGCCAGGCAGAATTAGCAATTCTCTAGAAATAAAATTTTATAAAATGCTGAACTGGATAATGAATGTTTAGATACAGGAAATCTTAATTTTTCAATTCATTTCGTCTTGTATCATTTAAACATCTTACTCTCAACTAATTTGTTTGTTTTATGATGCAAATCTTTGCAAGATTCCCACAGTTTCTAATGTAAGTTTTCAAATCAGTATTTAAGGTTCAGGGATAGTCCCCAAAGTTTTCTAAAATAAAAATTTGAAAAAGCTAAATTTAGAAACTATTTAAGTTTCCACTTCTGTCTCAGTGCTGTCAAAATGGAATAACCTTGCTTAATTTTATACTATAAATGCTTCTTTTTGTTATTATTTTATGTCTAGCAAAGATAATTTTCAGAGATTGGGGATTATCCCTTTACATTCACGTGACCACTGAGGCAGTGGGCACATCTTTCCATGCAGGGTCCTGTGATGGTAGCCTGAATAACAACTTTAGTATTATGAAAGTAGGCCAACAGAGAGTAATTTACTGCCTGGTAAGAGACATATTTTCTTATGCCCTGTGGCTCAAAAGAGCAACAACCTAAGCAATAGCCTCAAAGATGGGGTAGAAGGTCCCCTGAACCCAAATGTCACTCAGTAGGTAGATATTGAAAAGTCTCTATGGCAAGGAAAATCCTTCTCTTTAGATATGTGGCAAGTGATAGCTTTTTCCCATTCCAATGGATTTCCCCATACTCATGTACCTAATAATCAAAAACGTATGTATTAGGAAATGAGTATTAATATAATTTAACCTTTCGCTCCATAGATTGTAGCATGAATTTTAATTGATCTTAATAATAAAAACTTGGAATCAGATATTAAGGGGTGAAAGCTGAGAAATCAGAGAAGCAGTGCAGCCAGTCACTAGAGAGACTGTTTACCTCTACCAAATCCTCAATCTGAAGGGATTATCCTGTTTCTACTCATCCTCAGACTGCATATGAAGACTGTATCCTCAGACTGCATATGAAGACTGTATCCTCAGACTGCATCTGAGCTCCTGTCTGCTCCTGCCTTATATTCCTCTCTCAGCCCAGCCATATCCCTTTCAGTCTCCACATCACTAGTGTTTGGATTAAAGGCATATGACTCTGTTTCTCTTTTAGACAGATTCAATCTCATGTAGCCCAGAGTGGACTTGAACTCACAGATATCCATCTACCTCTGTTTCCAAAGTGCTAGAATCAAAGGTGTTTGTCACCACTGCCTGTACTCTATGGCTAATTAGCGGTTTAGTTATGTGCTCTGATCTTCAGGTAAATTTTATTTGTTAGATTATAAACAAAATATTTCTACAATAAACAAGGTTCAAAATAGAAGATTTGTCTATTTCCTAGAACAAACAATAAAGTTTTTATAAAAAGAATTAAATATTAGATCATTAGTGTATATAATTTTGAAACAGTATGAAATTAGATCTCAGGCATGAGTCATTTGAATTGAACAGATGAATTATACAGAATTATGACCATCACATTAGGCTCATCAGATGACTGAGTCGTTCATGATTAATACAAGCTCTGCATCTTTGCCCTGTCAGAGATGCGGTGCTTTGTTCTTTTATTTAAAAGTACTGCAAAACATGACTCAGTTGATGACAATTAATGTTTTCACTTGAAACAGTGAATATCTCCCAGACTTCCCCAGTATAAAGTTACCTTTTGTCTTCATTTCTAATTACTTACTTTGTAGAGAGTAATCACATTTATTAATATCATGTACTTTCCATTTCTAGATATTAATTATTCATTTAACCTGATTCATGATTTCTTATTCACAAAATTAGCCATGATTCATATAATGATTTACTTTAATGTTTGAAATATACAATGGGTAGCTTCTCAGTTTCTATATTTGCTAATTATTTGAATCAATTTTTTGGTACTTAATGAAAATATTGATCAGTCATTTATATTTTCTATATAAATTCCAGAACTAATTTACTCCAATGAGTCATAACTTATTTTTAAATGATCTTAACAGTGTTTATGGAGATTTGGAGATCATTGTTATTAGATGCCCTTTCAGAGCAGGGGATATCTTAATAAATACACAAATATACCAATATACTTAATTGCAACCTGACACAACTCAGTGTCGTGGTTTGAATAGCTATGACGCCCAAGGACTCATGTGTTTGAATGCTTGATTCATAGAGAACAGCACTATTAGAAGGTGTGGCCTTGATGGAGGAAGTGTGTTATCATGAAGATGAGCTGGGAAATATAATTTTAAGGTGCGTTGAATTGGTTTATACTGTCAAACACTTCTTTCATGATTCAAAACTGTGTTGCATTCTTTTATGTTGAGAAGCGTATGTGAATTTAAATTAATTTTAAGATTAAACATTAATTTGTGGTTTTATAGATATGAAAATAAGATATAAACTCTCTGCGAATTCATCAAATTGTTAGTCATGGCACATCAAAGAAGTTGTTATCTGAATCTCAACTACCCTTGATAGATTTGAAAGATTGGTTAGAAAAGTATTATAAGCAAGGGGTGTCCTTAAGAGAAATAACATGAAACAAGAAATTTGTCATTGTTAGAAAGCAAGCATTGTAGGTAACAACAAATAACGAAGCTCTTCAGTGAGAAATTAGAAAGAAATGAAGCTATTTCATGTTTTCTTTAGGCTTAACTCACTGATTTCAGAAACTATTAAATACCACCAGACATAAAAGATGCATAGTTTTTCATATCCATAAGAAACTCAGAGCCCATTGTTTAGTTTCCTTCTGCCAAAACTTATCTCAAAACCATACTTAATATTATATACCCTTGTGTATCAAAACTTCATCCTCTTGAAGCAATATCAGTCCTCAATATTCAAGTCTTTACCACTATATTGCAATAGGCAAGATATAGCTGAATAAAGATTCATATTTAGCTTAAAGTTGAGGACATCACACAATGTAAAAAGGCATTTTGATACAGTCACATTGTAAATAGATTTTTTTATGATTCAAAATAAATACAAGGAAGTGTCACACAGCTAGGGTCTATAAATTTTACTAGCAGCTGCATAGTACACAGTTAGGGTTAGTTGTTAAGGAAAACAATTGAGTTCATGAACCAGTTTGGCACTCATTCTTTAAATATTGATATTGAAATATACATTCACAGGTTTCTGTGTGCACCATAGTTAAACAGTCTTAGAATAATTTCAGATTAGATTAAGATATAGTAATAATAACTTTGATATGGAAACAAACAAACAAAAAACAAAAACCACCAAAAGAATCATCAATCTAACAAGAGAAAAAAGAGCCTGCATGCTGCATGAGTTTTGCAAATTCTTATGCTGCCCCATGGAATGCTGGACTTTGCCCAGTGAGAATTTGTTTCCATGACTGCTTTGTCATGCGGAAACACATTGAACAGGTAGTCATATGCTGATCCAAGACTAGGATGTTGCAGAGCTTCTAACAATGTGTGTCTCTATTCTCCCTGGGAGACAACACTTTAAATTGAAGGAAATAGCTACCTAGAATGACTCCAACAGATGTTTAAAGCTGATGAACTTCTTACTCGTAGAATAGAACATTTTGATATGGCAAGTATTGTTGACCTGGATAAAATGTGCCATGGCAAATATACATCTACTTACATACACATATACACCATAGAAACACATACACACATCCATGCACACATACACACACACTCATATACATGTAATACACAATATAGTTAAGTATATATCAATAATGAATATTATGATATTTAAAATTATAGACATTTCAATATAAATAATATTTCTTTATTTCTATGACTTTAACTTATAATGGTGTTTGTCTTATATTCCGGAGTATTATTTTATTAAAATAGTTAACCTACTGAGCACTACTGAGTTACTCAGAAAAAGTAACTCTGTAACAATTTATTTTCCAAATGCTGTACAAAATTGGAAACTGTTGATTTATTCAAGAATTTGAAAAGTTCCTTCTCTTTACCTTTTAGCTATTGTGATAAAATATCTTAATGAATTTGTCTGTTTTAGAGTTCTAGTGGGATAAGAGTTCCTCATGGTTGAGACGCATGGGAACAGTCAGATGTGATATGTGGAGTAGGAAATTAGGAGTTAATATTTTTTTAATTTTAAGCACAATAAAGAGATATTTAACTGGACATGGAGTCAAATAATAAACAAATTATATTTTTTATTTATGCCAAATAAACAATTGGGCATACTTTCATCAATATAGTTATGGGGCCTAAACTTCCCAAAAAGTGCCCAAATGAGACTATAAAAGACATTCTCACTTAAAACACCTTAGTTACTGAAAGAAACAATTAGAGAATTAGCTTCTTTATTAATTAAAATGAGTTTTAAATCCTCAAAGTGTTCCATTATTTAATAGCGAGACTGAGGAGAATTGGAGGTCAATAAAAAAAATCCCTTTTGCTTTTCTATGTCACTAGTTTCTAAGTCACTTTACAATTTGCCCATAGGAAAACAGAATCCATCATGTTACAAGTCTAATAATTCTTAGTGTATTGTTTTAAAAGTACAGTGCCAGCTAATAAACTCAGTTCAAATAGAAGCTTCAGTCTTATGTGTACCTTGAATGCTTGTCCCTGTGTAGATGACATTACTGGAGAATTTAAAGAGACATATGGAGAACGAGCCTCATGGCACAGAGCCCATATGCCTCAGCAGATGCTAACCTACCTTCAAGATGAGAACTATATACATAAATTAAACCTGAATCATACATGTGGGAACACATTTAAAAGGGGGAAATTGAACAGCTGAACCTTGCATAAATAGATAGCTACAGATTTATGTTATAAATAAATGGCTGTTTCATTAAAACTAAATTTTAATGTGTTTGCTTATGGTGAAATAGAAGACTTCTATTTACAAAGTAAATCCTGGAATTAAGAAAAAGTGGATGGGTTGAAAACTTAACTTGTAAAACACAATATTGTGCTATTCTAAACACCAAAGCAAGGTATTTTGGAATTACACAGTGTGGACAATATAAAAGAATGCTACAAAAAATTCAGGTCAAATGACGACTAAAGCAGGACATTGTATTCGTTCACAATACATGCTCTGATGATCTTGGAAAGTTTTATTTCAATTGGAGGCATGGGATAATGTCATACTGAATTTAACTGAAGATGTCGACACTAAAATGTAAATGAGCTAATCAAAATATTCAATGTATTTGTCTGGAAATATCATTGAGGCATTAGGCAGAAGGAAATATTTGATTTTTAAAATAAGTGGGGTGTGTGTGTGTGTGTCTGTGTTCATAGAGGAATGATATTTTAAAATTATTTTGGACATTGCTTAATATGTAATTTTGAACCCATAAGACAGTGGATGAAATTTATCTGGAGACAGAAGATATAGTGGCCTTTTAAGTTCCAGTTGTGTAAGTGAAATAAAATCTCCTTGTAAGACCAATATGTAAGACTATTGTAAAAACTCACTAGGATAGATTTATTTCAAACACTCATGTACAAACATGAGAGTACTTTCGATGTTGTATATCTCTTAGCCATGAAATGAAATATTTAAACTACAGCAATTAAATTATGTCATCACAAAAAAATGAAATAAGATGAACAGAAAATACTCATGTATGAATTGGTCACAATTTATAGGATCAGAATACATAGAAAATACAATGACAGTTAGGTTTATGGTGTTAGTCATGAGTCCAGTCCTAGTAGAAGGAGGAGGGTCACAGAGCTTTCATCTGGGAATCTGGTTGTCATTTACTCCTGCCTCTCAGCAATACTCAGTTGCTGGCTTATAAAGGAGTAGGAAATGTCAATGAAGGGGAGATATCAGCAATATTGTTCTTATGATGCTGTAACCATCACTGGTCTAGTTGGGGGGGAGTCATGGCAAGGATTTTCAGTGACTCAGTGGCTTGGTTGTTTCATGATTTCATACATAAACACACACACACACACACACACACACAAATAAACATGCATATATTGCCTTTTGACAAAGTCTAACCCAAACTTTCCCCCTCCAATCCTTCCCATAAGCTGCCACTTTCCTTCCAAATATTCTTTACTGTTATTTAAATTTAATTTTGAGAATTTTGTATATGGGTTTTATAGTTTTGTCATTCACTCCCCTCCCACGACACCATAACTCTTTCCATGCCCTCAAAATATTTTAATCCATATCTTCCTCTTCTTTAATCCACTGAGTCAGTACAGTGCCACCGGTGTGTGCTTAGTAACAGGGTCATCTACTGGAGCGCAGAACCCCACACTGCCACATGCCATAGAATGGTATTTTAGGACTGTTACATTTGCTTATGCTGTGGAATATTTCTTTATTGATGCAAAGGTGTGTGGTCTTTAAGTTGCATGTGTTTAACTCTGTGAAGCTGTGTTACTTTGCTTAACTGATTGATCTAACAAAGATCTGATGGTCAAGAGCAAAATAGGAGTAAGGATAGGCAGGGTTGTCAGGAAGAGAATAAATACAAGGGAAAAAATAAAGAAAAGGAGCAAGTATCAATAAAAGGGGCCAACCATACAGCCACACAGCAAGACACAGAATGAGAAGGAATATATATATATATATATATATATATTCCACCGATTACATTTTGTGCAGATATTCTGGATATGGCTATAGTCTTGGAGTGTTCTCAAAGTGCCTGTCACCTCTGCAAAACTGTTTGCTATTCTTTTTGAGTCACTGGGTCTGCTGTAAACAATCAATTATACAGCAATAAGACTTAAAAAAACCCTTTGATTTACAAGGTGAATTTTGATTAAATGATGTCCTTGGTATAAAGATAGTTAAAAGAAAATTATTTTAAATAAATTTTACAGAACATTTTTGTAATAATATGGGATTTCCTTGTTGCATGTTTATGTTTAGCAATTTAATGTTCTCAATACATAATGTTCTCAATTCAGAATTTCTTCTTCTTCTGTTGTATTAAACTCTATTTTGTTTCTGAATTTATATTCTTTTACCAGCCCGATATTACTTGAATAAATTTATCCACTATAAAAATGATCTTTCCAATGTGCTTGTGGTAAAGAATAACGTATTTTATGATGTCAGCATTTTCTAGCTTATGACATGTTTCTATATCTTGATTATGTTAAATATGATTATTTTAATTTGATGTCCTAAAGCATTTTAAAGTTCACTAAATCCAATTAGTTCTTCCCAATTTCAATTGAGGTTGAGGGTATTCACTAGGACAGGCACATTCAATTGCATCCCAGTGAGGGGTGTGAGTTTCTAGCTATGATGACAATTTTAGAATTTTTATCAGGACTAAATTTGTAAGTGTGTAGCGATTGCAACTACAGCTGTTTGAGCTCATCCACCAATAGCTGCAGCATGTCCAGATAAAGCATTTCACAACCTTCTCTCCATTTGTAGTCTCATATTTTTTCTGACCCTTTTTTTCAGAGTGGTTTCCTGATCTTTGGTGGGATATGCTCCCCGTTTCTGTCTATCTGTCTGTCTGTCTGTCTGTCTCTCTCTCTCTCTCTCTCTGTGTGTGTGTATGTGTGTGGGAGTGTGTGGTATAGATATAACATCTATAGCTGAGTATTTCCAGTATTTGCATTATTCACTTTGAACTTTTGTGTCTCTGCATTAACCTTCGCCCACTGAGATAAGAAAGTCCTTTGATTAAAGTTGGGGGTAGCGTAGGTTTAGTTATATACACATTTATAAGGCAGTTAATCACAAGCCCATTAAGAAAAAGAGTAAATGTGTCTATATCCCTATGGTCAGGTTTACAGTGCCAGACATAAACCTCCTTTCTATGGATTGGGCTTCAAATCTAATGAGCAGTTTAAAACTGCACACGAAAGTCACAACACTGATACACTGTTGAGCACATCTTGTTCAGCAGGTCAGTCCATTCACTAATATAGCTTGCAGAGTTTAACATTGTGTAATACATTGACAACTTTTCTCTTATAGCAACTCATATTACAGTTGTTTGGTAGGTGGTCTTTTGGTAGGCCCACCTCAATTAAAAACTAAAGCTATCTTTCGAGTTGGAACACTGCTCTCTACTTCTCTAAACCCAAGCATATATGTTAAGAGAAAATCCAAAATCTCTGTCTCATTCAGAACAGCTACCTGGTAGGCAACAGACGAGAACAAAAATCTAGGGTCTCTTACGTTATCACTGATCTTGTATCCCTTGCATTTATTTTGACTCTTAAATATTTTCTTAAGGTATAAATAGTATTTGCAAAATTTAAACTTTCCATTTTGATATTAATGGTCTTAAAGAACAGTAACTGATTTGAACCTTGACTTCATGTAGCTTCCTGTACGCAATTTCAGGCTTGAGTCTGGAGCAGATATGTAGGAAGCAAGCCTGTGTATCCCAGATGTATTTAATACATTATGGTCCTTTAACGTCTCCAAGATTTCCAGAATATCACATGTAATATGTTTAAGTTTTCTACAGTGGTTGATGAACATTCCTAACAGCTACCTCTGAAGTCTGCAAAAGATGGTGGGGTCCTACAATGATGACCTCATTATTACAACCTGGATTGTAATAATGCCACTAAGCTGATAAACACTGAACATCTATGCCCCAAATATAAGGACACCCTCATATGCAAATGAACAACTACTAAAGCTTAAATCACATATTAAACCCTACACACTAATAGTGGGAGACTTCAACACCCCACTCTCACCACTGTCAGACAGAAAAATTAACAGAGAAATAAGGGAACTAACATATGTTGTGACTCAAATGGACTTAACAGACATCTATAGAAAACTCCATCCAAACATTAAAGAACATACCTTCTTCTCAGCTCCTCACAGAATCTTCTCAAAAATTGAACACATACTAGTTAACAAAGCAAAATTCAACATATACAAAAATTTTGGAATAACCCATTTTTCTTATTGGATCACTATGGATTAAAATTAGAATTCAACAGTACCACTAATTTCAGAAAGCCAATGAACACATAGAAAAAATACTCCTTTGATTTATCAATGGGACAAGAAAGAAATAAAGGAAGAAATTAAACTTCCTAAAATTTAATGAAAATGATCAGACAGCAAAGTCAAATTTGTGGTGCACAATGAATACAGTGTTAAAAGGAAAATTTATAGCACTAAATGCCTCCATAAAGAAGCTGAAAAAAACCTCACACTAGTGAGCTAATAGAACACCTGTAATCTCTAGAACAAAAAAGAAGCAAACTCAACCAGGAGGACTAGAAGGCAGGAGATAATCAAATTGAGAGCTGAAATCAACAAAATAGAAACAAATAAAGCAATACAATGAATAAATGAGACAAAGAGTTGTTCTTTAAGTAAAGTATCAAAATATACAAACATTTATCCAAACTAACCAAAAGGCAGAGAGAAAATATCCAAATCAACAAAATATGAAATTAAAAAGGAGGACATAATAACAGGCATGGAGGAAATCCAGAGAATCATTAGGTCATACTTTAAAATTCACAAAATTGGAAAACTTAAAGAAAATAAAGAATTCTATTGATAAATATCATTTAGCAAAATTAAATCAAGACCAGGTAAGCAAATTAAACAGACTAAACTGCTAAAAAAAAAGAAAGAAAGAAAGAAAGAAAGAAAGAAAGAAAGAAAAGAAAAGAATCAGTCATTAAAAGTCTTCCAACCTCCCCCCCCCAAAAAAAAACAACCAAAACCAAAACAACTCAGGGCCAGATAGTTTCACCACAGAATTCAAAAAAATTTCAAAGAAACTAATACCAATACTCCTCAAATTGTTCCACATATTAGAAACAGAAGGAACACTGCCAAACTCTATTTTATTTATTTTTTTTGAAACAGGGTTTCTCTGTGGCTTATAATGCATTTAATATTTTTTAAATCCATCAGTTCAGGTTTTAAATTCTAAATGTGTTTGTGTGCATGTGTGTACTGGCTGGCTTTGTGTATTATCTTAACATACGCTAGAGTCCTCAGAGGAAGGAGCCTTAGCTGAGGATCTGCCTGGATGAGATACAGTTGTAAGGCTTTTTTTTTTTCTCAATTTCTGATCAATGTTATAGACCCAGTCCGCTGTGTGTTGTGCCTATCCCTGGGTTGCTTGCCAAGGATTCAATAAGAAGTTGGGCTAAAGAAGTTATAGGAAGTAATCCAGTAAGCAGCTTTTCTCCATGGCCTCTGCATCAGCTTCTGCTTCAAGGATCCTGTCTTGTTAGAGTTCCTGCCCCAACTTCCTTCAGTGATAAACAGCAATGCTGAAATTTAAGCCAAATAAACATTTTTCTGCCTGCTGCCTATATTGTTTGTTTTATCTCAGGAATAATTTACAGTCATATTTCCCTTCCCAAGCATTTGTATGATTTTTTTTATTCAAAAGAATATTTTTTATACAATATATTCTGAACAGACCTTTCTCCTCCCCCAAATTCTCTTACGTTCTCTCCCCTGAAGAGAACGAGAGGCTTTGCAGGACTCAGTCTTAATCGGGTGTCTTCATCAAACCACTGCCTTCAGGTCTCAGGATTCTATGCAGGAGAGGAGACACAAAGAGAAGAAGAGTCATACCTGATGAAATGTTATTTTAGAAAATATGCAGCACACAAAATGAAAGGGGTTTGCTAGTCATTTATCTCAGTAGAAATTCAAAAGGTGCATTGTGTGGCAAAATGGAAATCACACATCACTTACTTTGACATTTTTTTAGATAAAAATGTGCACAGGTTATCAAGTTTTAGTCAGCATTATATAAAATATTTTAACAACTCTGAATCTATTATTTCTTGATTGATTTAGTTTGGGAATAAAATGTTCAATTTAAATTTTCTGACATAAGTTTTTCTTGTCAGAATGAAGTTAAAGTGAAATATTGATTTCCCACCCATGGCCTACTTTGAATGCACACATTTTGTGATTGCTAATACTATTTCTACGTAACAAATATAACAACTTTTATCTAAAATGAATAATGCATATTAAAATTCTTAAAAGCTGTAGCATGATTTTTCTAAAAAGCAGTAATAATGTAGAAATAAAACATATTGTACAGTGCAGTCTTCTAAAATCTTTCTTTTGTCAAACAAGATGACATGCGTCACGTGTTCACATTTTATCTGAAAAAAAAACTGTTTGGAATTATTTATCTGAACACAGTATTTTCTGCTTCTGTATTTCAAGTGACTGTGCTCACTCTCTCAGGATATTTGTGTAATTTTAAAATGAAGTTATTAACCTTAACATAGTAAAATTATGTGCAAGAAAAGCATTATCAAATAGGAATTATAGTTGCAATATCCAGTACATTTGCATTTGACAAAAAGAGAAAATATTCCATCATCTGTCTTCTCCTAACTAGTCAAGAGTATTTTACTTAATGTACTTTCTACCATGATTAGGAATAACTACAACTGTAACTATCCACTGGTTTGCGTCCCCTTCAAACATCTGCAAAAGACATAATATTAACAGAGTAAGCAAGAAAGGCAGAGTAAGCATCTCCCAAAATTAAGAGATGACATACATCACAGGAGACCAAGACAGTCGGCCAGAGTTTTTCTGTAACACTTGGGAACTCAGCTTTGCCATGGAGGACTATAATGTCTGACAGACAGTTTTAAGAAGCAGGGAACTTTGAAGGAATGTCCTACTTTGCTTGGCAATGCTTGGCATCACTTTCTTTTGTGCCCTGTCAGTCCAGTTTGGACAGCATACTGTCAACGATTAAGGCAAGGGCAGTTTCTTTGCTCTAATTGCTAACATTTGCTGTTAAAAAACCAAAATCCTATATTTTTGGTTGTGAGGCTAGCCATTAATGATTCAGCCATCCCTCCAGCCCACCAGTCAGAATGGCTAAGGAAAAAACAGCCCCTTTGGATGTCAGTGTGGCGATTTCTCAGATTTTTAGGAAACAACCTTCTTCAAGGCCCAGTAATACCACATATAGGTATATATCCAAAGGTATATATCCATGTTCAATCATGCCACAAGAACATATGCACAACTATGTTCATAGCAGCATTGTTTGTCACAGCCCAAACCAGGAAACAAGCTAAATGGCCTTCAACCAAGGAACGGATACGAAAAATGTTAAACATTTACACAATGGAGTGCTACACAGAAGAAAAAATAACGGCATCTTAAATTTTGCAGACAAATGGGTGGAACTAGAAAACATCATTTTGATTGAGTTAACACAGACACAGAAAGACAATTATCACATGAACTCACTTATAAGTGGTTTTAACACATAAAACAATAAAAAACAGCCCACAAATCACAATTCCAGAGAACCTAGGTAAACTAAGTACCCTAAGAGAGCATACATAGATCTAATCTACATGGGAAGTTGAAAAAGACAAGATCTCCTGAGCAAATTGGGAGCATGGGGACCTTGGGAGAGGGCTAAAGGGAGGGTGGAGGGTGGGAGGGGAGCAGAGAAAAATGTGGAGCTAAAAAAAAAATCAATAAAAACCAAAAAACCCACTGATGACAGAGAGCTTATGCTGAAGAGGGTGCAGAATATGGGGAACAATCCATTGGCAGTGGGAGAGCTAATATGTAGAGCCACTTTGGAAATCAATATGACTGTTTCTCAGTTAACTAGGGACCAATCTACCTCAAGGCCTAGCAATACCGCTTTTAGACACATGCAACAGAGAATGCACACTCATAACGCAAGGACATTTGCTCAACTGTGTTCATAGCAGCATTATTTGTAATAGCCTGAACCTGGAAACCCCCTACCAAAGAATTGATAAAGAAAATGTGGTATATTTACATAATGAAGTACTCCTCAGTGGTAAAATGGAAAGACATATTAACATTTGCAGGCGAATGAATGAATCTAGATAAAAGAATCCAAAGTGAGGCAACCCAGACCCAGAAAGATAAACACAGTACGTGCTCACTCATAAGTGAAATTTATACAAAAATCAACGGATAACCAGCCTATAGTACATGACCCAATAGAAGTTAGGTGACGTGGGAGTCCCCTCTGTATGCTGTGTATTTATTAATCACTGGTTAATAAATAATCTGTTTTGGGTCTATTGCAACCAGAAGAGGGCAGGCAGGAATTCCAAGCAAACAGAGGAGTAGAGAGTAGGTGGAGTCAAAGAGATGCCATGTTGCTATCAAAGGAGACAGATGGTTGGGAACCTTACTGGTAAATCACAAGCCTCATGGTAAAATATAAAATAATGGAAATGGGATAATTTAAGATAAAAGAGTTAGCTAACAATACACTTAAGTGATTGGCCAGGAAGTGTTGTAATTAATACAGTTTCTGTGAGAATATTTCTGATCTGGGCAAACAAGGAAATGAACAAGCAGCTTCCACCAACAGAATGCCGACTGAGCAACTGGGGCTAACCTGTGTGGTAAGCCACACACTTCAGGATTGGTTGCTTGTAGGCACACTTGGGGTTAGGAAGAAAGTAGCTGAGGGTATGCCTGCTACTCAGCACCTGCGCCTGGGAAACGTGCAGGATGAGATCTGCTAGGTATGCACAGGCAGGGAAGCATGATGGATTCTTTCCACCATATACAAAGATATTTCCAGGCTATGCAGTGTGGTGCATGGCAGATATAGCTTTTAGTCTCTGATTGTGTGTGATATTGTATGGCTGAGGCAGTCTGTGGGGCCACTGGAAATGGGATCAAGATTTATCCCTAGTACTTGAACTGACATTTTTGAGCCCATTCTTCCTGGACGGATAGCTTGCTCAGCCTAGATGTGGGGAGAAGGCCTTGGTCATGCCTCAAAGTGATGTGCCATGAGAAGTCTTATCCTCTCTAAGGAGTGGATGAGAAAGTGGTGGGTAAAAAGTGGAGGAAGTGGGGAAAGGGGAGTGGAAAGTTTTGGAAACTGGGATTTTCCAGTTTCCAAAATGAGAAAAGACTGTTTTAATAGATAGATAGATAGATAGATAGATAGATAGATAGATAGATAGATAGATAGATAGATGGATAGTTAAAAAGAAAGACAACTCTATAATGAGTTTCTTTAATGACCATCATTGCTTTTTTGCCACCATGAGCAAACCTGTTTCATGTCAAGAAAAGTCTTTGTTATTAAAACATATTAAATAGCATATTTTGTAGAACTTTGAAATGTTTGAAGATCACCTATCTATCTAAAAATTTCCCCATATGACTTGAATTAACATGACTATAAGTTTGATGGATAATTATTAACCTCTTATTTATTTATTATCCAAAGTAGCATTGAAGGACTAAAATTTCACATTTCATAATTAAATGAGCTACATAAGTATACTACCTTAGGCACAAATAGAAATATATGTGCAGTATTAAAAAGACTTAAATTTTTAACAATATACAAAATATCTTAAATAAGAGTAGAAACATACATACAATATAGCAAAAGTAATCTTAAATTTGTAATAATATACAAAATTATCTTAAACAAAAGTAGAAACATATGCAGTATAACAAAAATAACTTTAAATTTGAATCTAAATATAAAAATCCTTTTATGTAAATTTTTAGATCAATAGTTCCTTTTCATATTCAAGTAGATTCAATATCCACCTTTTTATCTTATCATTCCTATATTCCTAATTGAGAATGTTTGAAGAGAGAGTGTTACCTCTTTAGAGTAGTATTTTCTTTACCATGACAATAACCTGTAACAACTTGCAGCAAGCCTTGCTCCCCCAAACAGTGACAAACAAATACAATACACTGAATGACCCAAAACACCCATCCCACATCCTGAGAAAAAAACATCATGTTTTTTAGACTGTTTCCTGTTGACATGGGTACTGGCATCGTTAGAGGTTCCTGAGAAAATAGAGACAATGGTAAAGACCAGGAAATCCAGCTGATGATCAGTTTTGTGTAACAGGACAATGCAAGGGGCTGGTTGAAGTAGTCTAATAGACTGGACTATCTTAACTAACCGTCTAGAAATTGTCCTGAGCAGTTTTTAGTATAAAGCTGAACTATGGATACCGACTAAACATATATACAAATACATATGCACATACATGCATTCCCACACATGTATATATACACATATACATGTATATATGTACACACACAACACACACACACATATGAGGGAGTGGATGTGTAGTGTTAGACAGAGTGGCAGCAGTGGATATATATTTACATGCCAGATGTACCACCTAAACATGTCCAAAAGCCTCACTTTGAATGAGTGGTAAATGCCTAACACAAGAGGATATTTCTCATTTATGCAGTCACATGTATCATATCATTTGGGAAAAATGATAATGGAGATTAGTTCTATTCTGTATCTCTGCTAATCTTTGAACATCCATTGAACAAACATAACTTTGTCAGTTTATTTATTCATTTATTTTGTATACTGAGAAAGAACATTTCCATGTAATAAACCCGGCATGAAGCTTGCTACTTTCTTTATTCAGCTTCCCAAATGTGGTAAGAAACTGTTCCTAGCATTTGCGGCTGTGGACATAGGCACCATAGTGTTCAACATTACCAATGTTTCATAATTTTGAGAAAACTTTGATACTGACTATCTAATAATGTTTCAATCTTTTAAATTTTTTATTACCCTAGAATCAGTACATATTCTTACAGAGACATTTTCATTGAATATTAAGAATTATATGAATAGCAAAATCTACATTGATTGATAATTTTTGAAAACAGTAACATTTGATATGAATTTTTAAAGTAATTCCAAATTAAATTTCCCCTTTTCACAGACTATAGAGCAGTATATAAGTTTATATAAGCAGTATATAACATTTTTATCACTTCTACTTTCGATTTTCAGTTTTATAGAAAGTAGAAGTGAAAAATCTTTCCGAGACAAGCATGTTTTTACCATTAATATTAGCCTTAGTTCTTTATTAAGAAATAAATATTTTTATAATGAAGTTTATTTTATTCCTTCAACATATGACTAAAGCACATGTATCTACATATTAATTTTAAAATAGTTATAATTTGTCTGTTTTAGTCATTTCAATTTCATTAAGAAAATCAATGATACTCTCTTTGGTCTGATAGTTGCAACTGTACAATACTTAAGTTTTATCAATTTTATAAAAAATGCCTTACTAGGTAACTGAATATATAGAACTAAGAGTATTCATTTATTTCTGGTGACTATGGAAAATTTATTTTCAAAAGTTATTGGCATTCTTTCATTTGAATATTTAAACCATAAGAAATGGATAATTAAATGTATAATATAAACATTGAAAGAACAAATATTTCTTCTTTTTCAGAATAGAGCATATTTAATATTGGTAGTAGTTCTTTTTTCGTAGTATTGTAAGAAATGATTGGTTTTTGTTTTTTATGCAACAGAAAGAAGTGCATTGTTAAGTTCATGTTTTAACTTTGATCATATTCTTCAATTCATTACTAATTTTATTATAGAACTTTCTATGTAACCACCTATTTACTTTCCTTTTAAAATTTGATAATTAAAATTTGGTTAAAATCACCTTAATTTAATTAAAATTGTTTTATATAAATAACTATATTAGAATTCCACATTAGCACTGCTCTACAAAGAACAAAGCATAGTGATCAGATTGCTTACCAGAGGTTTCCTAAGGTCATATTAGATTCAGGAAGAGACATTAGAGGAAGACTTATCAGAACGTGAAAACCTCTACAGATGGGCAACTCTTCTGCTTTCTTGAGAGATAGAATTAATGAGTGGATATCTCATTTGGGTACTTTAGAGGATTCACTTCCAGGCTTTTCGAGGTAGTTCTTTATAATCAAGAACCTTGGCTAAGAAATAGACTTTGGATTTGAAGAATCCTTGAAAATTTAAAGCCCTAAATATCAGTGTCCCAGATGGTTACATTTAAGAAAGGATACAATTTAATGTTGATTAGGTTTCTATCTGATACACTATCAACTTCTCTTGCAACATTTCCTTATACCCATTCCTCCACCAGGAATGAAACAACCATGTGACTGGCAGCTACTTTCACTAGGGTTGGAGAGAATGGATGTTTGTGAATTCAGTACCATCATGATGAAAGGTGACCACATGATGAGGGCCAGCCAAGGAGGCAATAAAATGTCTCCAAGATACTTCTGGCTTGGATATAGTTCTGTATGATAATTCCTCTTCTAGAAGCAATGTTTGGGAAAGGTAGGATTTAAAAACAATCCTTGTGTAATAAGGTTATAAAACAGCACCTCCATGCACTCATATATAAGAATTTACTTTGCACTGACAGCCAAACATTGAAATATAAGTCGGCCAAGTGATATTGGTTTTAAAGGCATGAAGATGTCATGGAGAACAGTTGAAGATTGTAGTGTTTGCCAGGATTAGAGTTCCTCAGGAGAGACCAGCTACAGTGGGTTCTCTAGCGGTTATGAAGATATTGGTGCCAGGTGATAATCATCAGAAAGGCTAGGCACACCAAAGCAGAGCAAACTACGGTCTAAAAGGTAGGCTCTATGTGCTGTTAAGAGTGAGGCCAGAGAAGACGGGCAACCAAACCCTTTGGGAAAGATCAGAGAATTGTGAGTGAATCCCAGATATTGAACTCTGAGTTGTTTGGTTTGCACTATGGGAATTTGGTTTTGCCTTGTCTGGATTATGTTGTACTATATATTTTTCCCCTCTTGAAAAAAAAAGAAATTTTATATTTTGGTAATGCAGAGACACACAATAGAGATATTTTAAGCCTCTTTAAGAGGAAATATCATAGTTTTATAAAGATTTTAAATTTAAAGCTACTTCATAGTTTTTAAAGAGTTTTTAAAATATTTAATTTTATAAGGCTATGTGAAATTTTACACATATGTGTAAATTTATAAAATGTTTTCTTATTTAGCTTCTCTAGGATCACGAATAATAGGCTCAAAGACCTTTAATTATGGTTAGAATCCACTTATGAGTGAATACATACCGTGTTCCTCTTTTTGGGTCTGGCTTACCTCACTCAGTAAAGAGTTTTCTATGTCCATCCATTTGCATGCAAAATTCAAGATGTCATTATTTTTTACCGCTGAGTAAAACTCTAATGTGTATATGTTCCACACCTTTTTTAACCATTCTTCTATTGAGGGGCACCTAGGCTGTTTCTAGCTAAATAAGAAGACGAACCTGATGAAGATTATTTAGCTATCCGCCAGGAGGTAGGAAATAGTAAAGAGTCCCAGGTAACCTTGGGTGCATGGGGGTGGTAGGAGGGTTGTTGGAAGGGGAGAGGGTTAGAGAGAAGGGAGTAGGGGAGGAATGGAGAAAGCTCGGTTGACCGGGATGGGGGGAAGGGAGGAAGGATGAATATGGGATCAGGGAAGAATATATTTCAACTAAGGGAGTCATTTTAGGGTTTACAGGAAACTTGATTATATATGGGATCCCAGGTCCAAGGAGAGATCCCCAGATTGTTCTCTGGACCGAGGAGAGGGTGCCTGAACCGGCCTTGGCCCATAACCATACTGATGAATATTTTGCTTATCACCATAGATCCTTCATCTGGCGATGGATGGCGACACAGACGGAGACCCACATTGGAGCACCGGACTGAGCCCCCCAATGTCCAAATGAGGAGCAGAAGGATGAAGAAAATGACGAAGGACTGCGAGGGATGCTATCACCCACTGATACAAGGGGTCGGATCTAATGAGAGTTTACCAAGGGTAGTTGGACTGCGACTGAACGAGCACGTGATTCAACCAGATTCTCTGAATGTGGCCGGATTCTCTGAATGTGGCTGGTCCGGAGTCTTTCTGAGAAGCCATTGACAATGACACTGGGACTAGTTTCCTCTGCATATACTGGATTTTTGGGATCCAGTCTGTTTGGATACTCACCTTCCTGGACCTGGAGGGAGGGGGGAGGAACTTGAACTTCCCACAGGGCTGGAAACCCTGACTGCCCTTAGGGACAAAGAGGGAGGAGGAGGGGGGGGAGTGGGAGGGTGTTGGGAAGAGGGGCGTAAATGGAAACTTTTATAATTTAATAAAATTACTTTCAAAAAAAATAAAATAAAATGTTTTAAATTGTTACCATATCATCTCAAAATAAAGACATAAAAGTCTAAAAAGTTAAGCCTGCAACTATCAGCACCAAACACTAAACACCAGAAATTGGGATATTCCTACCCAATGATTCAGCAAGACAATGACCTAAGGCAAAGCGTGTAGAGCAGTGGTTCTCAACCTATGGGTGAAAGCCTTCCAAGGGTCAAATAGCATCTTCGTTACAATAGCCTAAGACTGGCTGCATGTAGAAGGTTTGCATTGTGCTTCATAGCAGTGACAAAAGTACAGATGGGAAATAGCAACAAGAATGATTCTACGCTTGGGGTCACTGCCGTTGACCATACCAGAGGAGTAGTGAGTTGCAATTGATGTGCTAGGTGTCAGCCCACCAGAAGGAACTCCTCCGATGGGTCATTCTCATTTAGGCAAGGTGAGGAATTATAAACCCCAGAATGAATTTTGCTTCTGATGTGCCATTACTTGTTTGCTGTGACTCTTTCTCTGGTGTCTATCATAGTGTGAGAAGATGTGGGGAGATCTCTATACCAGAAATATAAAATGTTTATCTCTTGGAAACATCCCTTTCATCTGGGTATTTTTACCTGTGGATTGTCAAGAAGATAATCCCTCCCTAAGCTAATTTGATAATATAATAATAATGATAGTTTATACAGAGTATTGATGAATAAAAATAAATACAAGGATATGTTTCACAGCCAGGGTCCTCCTTAGGAGCTGCAAGGATTGCAGCTTAAGTTACTGACAAACAAAAAATTCCCAACAGTCCATTTACTTAAATTCTTTTAACCTTAACGTTTAACCTTTAACCTTAAGGTCTTGGAGTGCATCACAGCTGAAACAAAGCTTTGAAAATAACAAAGTTAGACTAAGATGGTTTTGTTAAATAACTTTGAGGTGAAAAACCCAAGAAAACAATCTAAAGTTTTAGAAAAGCACATAGTTGAATGCAGCCCTCTTTAAGGCTAAGGAACAAAAACAAAGCAGCTCAATTATTACTGGATGACGTCCTCTTCTTGCTAGGTTTGTTTGATTATCAAAGGTGATGATTAAGTCCATATACCCATTTCTGTCCTCAGTCTTCTTATGTGAAAAGCTATTAATGAATGGGCATGTACCCTAAAAATTTGAAGTACAGCTGACGTACTTTTTCAAAATATAAAAGTATAGGTTTGTAATTTAAGATTCCTTATAAGATTACCTTTCAAGATAAGTTATAAAGTAAATGACCCTTTCTTTGTACCTACAAAATGCAGCATGCCAGTAAAAGACACGACAAAAACAACTTACTTGCCACATAGTTAATCTATAATAAGTTGCTTGGGTATGAATGTGTGTGGGTTATGGGATAATTTTTTCCACCTATAATATATAAAATGTTTAATCTTGCGAGGGAGATGAAAAACATGTTTTTGCGTATAATAATTCACTTGAGAAATGGATTGCAACTGTTTTGACTCTTGTACTGCCTGGAAAATTCTGTCGGGGTATAAAAGCTGTAAGATAACATGAGATATCTTAGAAAGAGAGAATAAGAGAGAAAATAAAGAAGAGAAAGAATAATGAAGAAAACCATCAAGAGTGTTTGTGAGTGCCTTTTTCCCTAATCCCCCTCAGATAGAAAAGTTTAGTCTAGTCAACTCCATGGATTCCTATCAAAGCCCTGTGCTGCTGGAGGTTGCCCCCCAGTTAGCAGTAGGTCACCACAAAATGGGGAACCATGTTGTAAGGTCACAACATTAGGAAGGTTCAGAACCACTGGTTTAGAGAATGTATCTCCTTACCTAAGGTCTATGGAGGCTTAGGAATGTATGTCTCATCTCCTAATCTTCATTGATTATCAACTTTAGCTATTTTGACAAACTGAGTCATATAGGAAACTGTTGTATACTGTAATAGTGCACAATGAAAGAATAAGGACTAGTGAAGCTGCAAGCCCCTCTACAGAATTTATTTATGATTAAATGTTGCCTTTTGATACTAGAAGAAATTCAGTTCTGAAATTATTAACTTTTAAATCTAAGCCTGACAAGGATAAAGATATAAAAACCTAAATTTAGAAAAACTGTGCACATTGTAAACTGTTAAATATGATTAACACACGAAAGTTAATGATTTATCATGACCTTATAAATAATAGAATTTGTTGGGGTCTACAGACCACAAGACCCTGAATTTCTTGGAACCAACTTGTGTTCCTCCGCTCTGAGCAGTCTGTGGCTGCTCTGAGCATGAGACCCTGATGGCAGAGGAGTGGGTTCTGATGAGTCTGCAGCTGAAGGATCCCGAGAGCTGGGGCGTGGCCAGAGCCCTATATAAGCTGTCCCTGAGCGCAAGAAAGTGGACATTCTTGTCTCAAGGATGTTCCCGTGGCCCTGTCTGTCTGTCTGTCTCTGTCTAATGTGTGTAGGTTTTTAAATTTTCAGCCTAGTTCTCATAGCGCGTAGCGAGTAGAGGACGGAACGGAACAGGTGTAGTTTTACAAAAATTCTTTAATGTTTTCAGAATTATGCTATAATATAGATAGTATACTAAACTAGGTATGTGTTTATAACCTGTAGTTATACTAAGTACTAATGTAATTAATTTTAGAAAAAAGGTTTTTTTTGTCTCCTATGTATGATTTGAAGGTTACACCTAAAACAAGCAAACAAGCCACGTTTGTTTAGCTAAGATATATTTAATATTTTTTCTCAAACTCAGCAGAGATCTGCTAAATATGACATTAAAAACATTTAGTGGAAAATGTTTACTATTGCAGACAGACAGATCCTAGCAGTGACCTAAAAGTATCCAAAGATGATGGGGCATGACAGTTCCTCCTGGAGGTGCTAACCACTGGAAAAACTGCCCCAGGACCTTGCTTTCTGCCAGTACCCTGCCCAAACAAGCAAGAAACTTTTCAAAGACAAAGAAAGATCATTCTCCTGAATTCCCCCTCTACAGGAGAACCTCAGAATATCTTTCAGACCTGGGTCTTGTGGGTGAAGACTGATGCTGTGCTGTGACCTCTGACCTTACGGACGTCATTGAACCTAGGATGACTCCCTAGTTAATAGGTAACCACTGTCACTGTTATTGATATATAGGCCTTTTGGATCATACTTTCTGTTATAATTTATCCGTCTCAGATCTCTGAATACATTGATAGCTAGACCAATAGTGACTGTATTAGTTATCAGTAGCATGCAACCTGTTCCTTCGTCTACATCTGTAGCTTCTTGTCAGTTTATTTCATATATAAAAACCAGGCCTTGCCTCCTCTAAATCTACTAGGACTCCTGTTGAGCAAAGGCAGACAGGTTTGCTAACAGTATTCATACTAAAGGATAAACAAGTTTCAGATGTAATTTTTACTGTTCCTTAATTTCAAGAGCCGTGCATTGCAATGACTGCTTTCAGTAATCAACCAATTAGATCTTATGATAAATAATTAGGGGGGAAAAGTTTTACATTTATGGTTACATTTAAGGTTGAGGGTAGAAAAAAATTATTTCAGATATATGTAAAATTGCAAACATTTCAGAGTTCTTCGCTGCCACCATGCTAATATCACACTAATATTTCAAACATTCTAAATTTTATATACAACTGTTAGATGCTTTTTCTACAATGTGGATTTTATTACAGACTACAAGCAGTGAGAATGCTTATATATATATGTATATACATATATATATATATATAACTTTTATCTTTTTGCAAATTATAAAGTTCATGTAAACTTCAAGTAATGGAGTGAGTACTAAGACTTGAATCTCCCTCTCACAGATCAAAAAACTGCAGATAAGTACAGTCTAAAGTTTCCCCAACTGCCTATTCCTGAGGCTGTGATCTTTCTCTTTTGCTCTCTCTTTTAGTGATGGAACTCCTCCCCTTCCATAACTATCACTACTATGTGCCCAAAAGTTCCAAATATAAGGCTTTTCTTTAAATCCTTAAACCTCAACTTCTGCTCCAAGTCTATATTTATTACAGACGATTATTACTTGGTTGACAGACACAACCCAGGCATCAGCCACAGACTGCAACCTGCTTAAAAATCTGTGAGCTCTAGAGTTGCTGAAAGTTGATGTCAACCAGTATATCCAATGTTATTGCTCTCTGTCCCTTCACTGGGTCAGCAAACCAAATGCTTCTGATGAATACCCCATTGTGTGAGTCCCCTCCCAGCCTTTGACTAACATTCTAGCCTTACTTGACCTTGACAGTTCCCTTCTGGTTTCAGTAGAAAGTAGTCACAGAAAAGAGTACATCATCCCTTGTCTTCAGCAGTCTAGAATGTTAGGTCAAAATGAGACTCTCTGGCATAAAGAACAAAATGGTCACCTATAGTGTCTATTGGCAGATCAGGAAAAGTACCTGTTAATACTAAATAGATACCAGTCTATGAACTGGTAGATACAATGTCTAAAACAGCATGATAATATGATAGCGCACTTGACCTTGATGTCAGACGTCACTGGGCCTTTGACCTTTCTCTTTCTGCTAATTGCTGTTGGCACTTGAATCATTAATATTTTATTTGATACATAAATTCCAATCTGGTGCCACTAGATTGATGTTATATTGTTTGTATATTAGGTCTTAGTGTGCAAACATATACTTACCACAGAGTCAAGGATTTGACACAGGATACAACTCAATGGGGGTAAACATGAGAGCTAAAGTTATGTTTTAAGTTTTAGCTATTATACCTAAGAGATCCATAAAACAAGAATACCTCAAAATTGTTAGCCGCTTGCATGAGGACAGAACTTTCTGCCATGTTGGAAACTATTGTTTATGTAAGATGACAAACCATTCATCTTTACTCCCCTAAACAAGTTTGTTTAACCCAGCTGCACTGGGTGTACATGATCACATGAACACAGGAGGAACATAGGTAGGAAAGATATTAGAAGGTGTTCTTTCACCTGATTTATTTAGGTGGGAATTGTGTGGGCAGGAAGTATATCAAGATATATTCTTGTTCCTGATTGGTCCTGGTGGTAATTAGGTAACCTTATGGGGTCGCGTTTATAAAGATGAGCAAAATGGAACTCATCACTATTTCCTGTGTACCAGAATGGACCTTGGCAGAGTCCATCAGACTGATCAAAATTTAGTTAAAGTTTCCTTCAAATTTGGCTCAAGATTGTGGTAATGGTCATTTTTTTATCTTGTGGGATTAACATGAACATATGGTTTCAAAATATGTAATACAAAAGATGCATGCAACTATAAGGACAATATACTCATTAGGATGAGGCAAGGAACGAGTGGAACAGCAAAATCATGAATGACATTACTTGAGTATTTTGACAGCTACTTCAAACACAATAGCAAGGAGTTATAAATATAACAAAGAAGCAAAACATGTATGGTAAAGTATGAAAGAAAAATGGATAATCGAATTAGACTCATTGAGAGTTAAATACAACTGCATCGGTATAGTCAAATTTCAAATACAGAAATTAGATATTAGAAGCATTAAAAAGAGCTACTTCATGCCCTTATAAGCCATTATCATCCTTTATGCACAGATGAAGCCACTTCAATGAATCAGGACTCTTAATTAATTTTTTCCAAACTTGAGCTTCTTATGGAGATTTATACTTCTGTATTCATGATTAGTTTAATTTTAATTAATGTTGCTCAGTGATAATTCTTAAAATATTATTTGAGAGTTCTCACTTTGTTATCATTTTCAAGATTCTTTGGCTATTTCTAGCTTAATGAATTATCATATAAATTCAACAGCATCATTTTTAATCCATCTTCACATGGTAGCATTTATCATTGAAATGAAAATGAATGTACAGATAAACAGAAGGCAACAATATCATTCAATATTCCATTGTCTAAATGATAAATTCTACATACAACATTGAATTCCCTTGATTTCACTTGATTATGCATTGCATTTTGCAAATTTTGCTGAACTGATAAAATAATTTCAACTATAAGATAGCTTATCATATGATTTGAATATAAAATGTCACACAACAACTGATGTGTTTAGCTAGCTGGGCCCAAGCTTTGGAGACTGCAGCGTTTCAGGAAGCATTGGGGAGCAAAGCCTGGCTAAGGATTCTGGTTCTCTGAGGTCAAACTTTAGGGTTGCAGTTTGCTCTGTTTTTGATCCTGCACCAACGTCATGGACAGTGCCTTGTAAACGAGCCATTGCAGGTTCTTGTAAATGAGCCATTGCACAAAAGTACTGCTGCATTGCCCATGCCTTGTTACCCATGACAGACAGTAACCTTTGGAACTGTGAGTCAACTTGTACATCTCCTCTATGAAGTTGTCTATGTCAAGTGCCACATCGTCACAAAGTAAGAATAATTAATGTATATTGTACACAAATATATGATGTCTTCAAATTCCGTATTCTGATTTTTACATAGGCTGGCATTATTTTGTGTTAATGCATGTATATATTTTGTCAATAAGAATGGTTTCTATTTTGTATTTATTTCTGTGATTTCTATTTAAGTTTTTCATATATATATACACACATATATATACACATATATAGACATATATATGTATATATATACATATATATATATATATGCTGAAGGTTAAAGGTAGTACCCCATACTGTCTATTTTCTCTTCTCTTACTTCTCCTCATAGGTCCCCTAAGCAATTTCATTTCTGCTTGCATGTAATATAAACTGTCCTACTTAGGTATCTACTTCTGTAAAGATACTCCATTACCTTATAAATAAAAGTATTTAACTGGGTCTTTCTTAACGGTTCAGAGGTTTAATTTGATGTTGTCAAGGCAGGAGGCATGGAGGCAGGAGGAAGACGTTGTCTTTTAAAAAATTTGCTGCCCTTGTTTTGGATCATAGATGTTAAGAATTGAAACGTTATGTTGGTTGATTTTTTTTTTCCTTCGACAAGTATGTAGTGTCTGTCCCTTCTTTTTTAATTAGTTTCCATTTGAAGTCTATTTGTTTAATACTAAAATGACCACACCAGCTTGATCTTTGGTCCATTTTCGTAGATTATTTTTCTCATCCCTTTATCCAGAAGTAATGTCTATTCTTGATGTTGAGGTGTGTTTCTTGGATACAACATAAGAATAAATCTAATTTTCCCTTTTCACATCAATTCTGTTCCTCTGTATCTTTTTACTGAAGAATTCCTTAATATCGCTGATGTTAGCTGGGCTGTGGTGGCACACGCCTTTAATCTCAGCACTTGAGAGGCAGAGGCAAATGGATCTCTGTGACTTCGAGGCCAGCCTGGTCTACAAGAGGTAGTTCCTGGACAGACTCCAAAGTCACAGAGAAACCCTGTCTCAAAGAACCAAAATAAAAAAAAATCGCTGATGTTAAGAATCACCAGTCACCAATCACCAATGTCAATAATAATCAATGTTAGGTGAAATTTTTTGTTGTTGCTGTCTGTGATAATTATGGTTGTGTTGTGTTTTTGTGTGTATTTCCCTTCCTTTGACTATCCTGGTGGGGAATTATTTGTTGCCTGTGTTTTACTGAATTTAATTAACATGCTTGGGTAGGAAATTTTCTTCTAACATCTTCTGTAAGACTGGATTTGTAGATAGTCACTTTTTTTTAAAAAAAAATTGACTTTACTATGGACTATCTTATGTACTCCATCTATGGTGATTGAAACTTTTGGTAGGGTATGGTAGTCTTGGTTGGTCTCTGTGGTCTGTGGTAATCTCCAGCATATCTGTCTAGGTCCTTCAGGCTTTGGAGTCCCCATTGAAAATCAGGCGTAATTCTGATACATCTGCTTGTATATGTTACTTGGTATTTTGTCCTTGTGGCTTCTAATATTATTTTTTTGTTAAATATGTTTAGTGTTTTGATTATCACTTGACAGGGAGCTTTGTTTCTGGTGCAGCCTATTGTGTATTCTGCATGGTGCTTGAAACACTTGTACCTTTATAGGTATTTTCTTGTTCATGGTGGGAATTTTTATTTTTTTAAAAATTTTTACTTTATATTTTAAAAAATTATTATTTTAAAATAATAAATAAAATTTGTTATTTTACTTATTTTTATTCTATTTAATTTTAATTATTATAATGGGAAATATAATACACTTGAGCTGGGATTCTTATCCTTCTTCAGTTCCTATTATCCTTAGCTTTTGTCCTTTTATGTTGTACCAGATTTCCTGGAAATGTTCTTCTGGAATTGTTTTTATTGATTTCACATTCTTTGACAAATGTATCCATTTCTTCTATCATAACTTCAAGGCCTGAGATTCTCTCTTCTATCTCTTGCATTCTTCTGCTGAAGGT
Source organism: Myodes glareolus (assembly GCF_982192425.1). Lineage (NCBI taxonomy): Eukaryota > Metazoa > Chordata > Mammalia > Rodentia > Cricetidae > Myodes > Myodes glareolus. Next base: position 69,934,708 of record NC_142037.1, on the reverse strand, counting down.
TGACTCTTTACTTGATGTTTGAATTCCTAAGTCTTTATTTCCAGAATTCCCTCAGTTTGTGCTTTCTTTATTGCCTATATTTTCATTGTCAGGTCTTGAACAGTTTATTACTTTCCTTCAACAGTTGGTCTTTTGGGGGAGGTGGGAAAGGGCTGGTTTTAAGGAATTTATTTAAGAGAATTTATTCATTCTCCACAGTTGTTATTTGGGATTTTCTGGCCTTTTTTTTTTTTAAGAGACTTTTCCCCCCACCAATTGTTATGTGTGTGTTTTCCAGGATTTCTTTAATGGTTTGATGAATTTCCTCTTTAAAGGCCTCCAGAGACTCTCATCAGAGCAACAGATGGAGCTCCTAAAGTCCAGTTGAAAGGCAGAAGGAGGGAGAAGCAAAGTCAGGACCACTAGGGGCTGATCCACCAATTGAGGCAGTGTGCTTGTTCTAATGGGAGCTCACCAAATACAGCTGAACCGGGTCTGAATGAGCATGTGATCAAACCGGACTCTCTGATTGTGGCTGACAATGGGGGCTGATTGAGAAGCCATTGATAAAGGCACTGGGACTTGTTTTTACGGCATGTTCTGGCTATTTGGGACCCTAATCTGTATGGATGCACAGCACCCTAGGCCTGGATGTAGTGGGGAGGGCCTTGGACTTCCCACAGGGCAGGATTCCCTGCCCTCTCTCAAGCAGGGTGGGAGAGGGAGGAGGAGGTGTGGGGGAGCAGGAGGGGATTGGGAGGAGGAAAGGAAGTATAAGTAATTGAATGAAAAAAAAAAGGCCTCTCCCATCTATTATCTTCATATAATTAGTTTTAAGGTTGTTTTCTTTCATTTCAATTATGCTGGAATATTTCAACTATGTTGGGCCTCGCTGTGGTTGGATAGCTGTGCCCTAGAGAAAATATGGGAACAAGGGGGTTATTGATTTTGTTCTTGGTTTAGTGAGTAGACATCTGTGTTTAGGGTGATTATAGGTCCACAAGCTGATTGCAAGGTTTGTCTTTGTTGAATAGGTGTTTTGTATCTTTGTGCCTCCCAAGTTCTGGGATTGTAGCTTTTTGTTGCTGCTGCTATTGTTTTGTTTTGTTTGTTTGTTTTTGCTTTACTTCCTCTTTTTTTTGAGCAGGAGGGAGTGTTTGAGGTAGAACTCAGGGATGTCCCATGCTAGGCAAGGGCCTTACAACTGAACTAGATCTCTAGCCCGGAAGAGGATGACAGTGGGATGCCTGTTTTACTGTCCCGCTGGGCCGGTGTATTCACAGGGAATGTCTAGTTATGTTACAGGGTGAGACGCAGTGACAAGCTCAGGGAAGGAGCCAGAAAAGATTGGTCTGTCGTGTCCAAAAGAGCCGTGGACAGCAGGAAAGTGAGGCTTCAGCTGATATTCTGTTGCAGTCTTGCGGAGACCACTGAGTGATTGGGTCTGGGAACAGAGAAATAGTGGCTACGGCCCATAATGAGAAAGTCATTATCCACTATAGAAAAATACAGGAGTGGAAGGGAGTCTACAGCAGAACACCTGCTACAGAGCTGAGAATGAGACTGGGGATTGCCTCGAATGAGCAGAGGGAGAGGTGAAGATCAGCAGTTGGCCTCCAGATTCCCCTAACCAGCGTCGTTCTAATTTTTATTATTCTATACTTACGTTGTTGGATATTTAGATTTAATTCCACAACTGAGACATTGTAAAGCGTGTGATAGTAGTTTTTGAGGTACAGATATATCTGTGAAACTTGAAAATTTTTTAAATAAATAATCAGAAGCTTTAGGGATATCAATATGGAAAATCTATCTTGTATTTATTGAAACCTCTATTACTATTTTTAGTATGCTTTGAAACTATAAATTGGCTTATTACCCTAAGCACTCAGTAATTCATTATCTGGTATAATATCTGATATACGCAATCTTTAAATGCCTTTATCATGCAAACTTATGATTTCTTGCTAGCTTATTGAAAATTATTATTCTCTAATGAATCTAATGAACATGGTAATAACTACATTTAAGTATCATGGTTAAAATCTTTATATTGTTATACTAACTATAAACCATCATTACAAATAGATGTCTCTACTTTATAAGCTGTTTAGCATAATACACCAGAAAACACCAGACTCCTACCCCTGTCTCCTAATGACCTGTCAGATTATAAGATACATCATGTGATCTCAAAACAAAAGTTATTCATTCTTACTGAAACAGTGATATATTTTATCCCTTAATTATACAAAATAATTAACTATAATCCAGACATAAAATTTTACATTTTCAGTCATGCATTTGTGCTTTAATAACTATGAAGGTGCCTATCTATCTATTTCTATATATGAGTATTTATGTTTCTTGTTCTTTTTAAAACAGAGTCTTAAAATGTAGTGCGGCTGATTCAAAAGCACTATAGTTGAATTACATCATATTCTTAGTGCAGATAAAAAATTATGCTTTGAAAGAAAAAATGGAGTATAATTTAACAGTATAGTTTTTGTAAAACTCTTAATAGAATGCAGGTCATTTAATTATATGAGTATTTAATAAAAGAAAATAGTGTGAACATTTATGCTACAAAAATAAAATTTATAACTAATAACTGAGTTTATTTGCAGTGGTTAATTCATCAGAATAATTTTTCTGTGAATCAAAATACAATTAGAAATTTCTATATTTCTTCTTCATAGCTGTGTAAAATAGCTCAGTAGTTTATGAAAAGCTAAAAACATTAGCATTTAAAATACATTTAATAATATCCTGGTATCAGAAAGGTACTAAAAGATATACATACAATGCATTTTTCCTAATCAGTGTAATAGGACTTTCCCTGCATGTGTATATCAAAGATAGGTGGAGTGAGACGCAGAGAAAAAGACATTTCCAGACATTTCTTTATTCAGAAATGATTCACGATAGCAAATTGAGTTATTTGCATATTATCAAAATAAAACACACAGAAAAATAGTGTTAGAAACTGTCAGACTCAGTAAGCTAAATATGAACAGATGTGGACAAAGTGCTGCCATCATTCAAGAAAGGAAAATCTCAATGTATTTCCCCTTATTTGGCCATATTACCAATCCCTCTGATTTCCCTAACCATTCATTCCACCAGTCTCAGTCTTACTATACTTCAATATTTCTTGTTACTCCTAGTTAATAAACCAAGCAGACTCCCAAAGTTTTTCTTCCCCTTTTGTGTGTATGATAGCTTACCACCCTTTAAGTTCTCTTTCTTCTTTGTGCATGTAAATTCATTTTAGAGATATTGTTTTGTATTTTTCTTATACTCTAAAGTGAGTTAAGATGGAAAACAGGCAACCCAGTTTTTAAAATGTAGTCATGATAAAATAATGCCCTTTACTAAGTACAAGCTTTTGAACATAACACGTGTAGTAAATACTTTTAAAATTTGCTCATTTTTTTCTACAATTATTTTAATTAGATTAGCAGGTTAGATGTGATTTTCTCAGTACTTTATTGGTTGTAATTTTTTTAAACCTGATTCTATAGTGCATGCAACGACAACATGTGCCAGTAGGTGTGAAAATTATATTTACAAGAATCAAAGAATGAATAAAATTAGAAATAACAGAAATATTTAAGAATGATATATCAAAATGTCCCAGTAAAAATAAGAAAAGAAACAAAATTGTAGTTTGTGATCAATAAGCTTGGTATTCTGCAATGTATTTCTAGAACGTTTAGAAATAAAGCTTGGGAAATGCATACTTTCTCCTGTTTGTTTGCTTAAAATATATAAATATTAAAAAATTAAGTTACTAACCCTGGTCAGTTATTCTACAAATGAGGAGATTATAATGTTCAGTTATCTATTATGTAAGAACCCAGGTAGAACCAAAGTGAACTTTTCTTTTACTTGAGCAATCATTGCCATCAAAAAGTTGCAACCATTCTCTCTAACCCTCTCTCCTTCCAACAACCCTCCCACCCCCCCATGCACCCGAGGTTACCTGGGGCTCTTGTCTATTTCCAATCTCCATGTGGCCGGATTCTCTGAATGTGGCTGGCCCAGAGTCTTTCTGAAAAGCCATTGACAATGACACTGGGACTTGTTTCCTCTGCATATACTGGATTTTTGGGATCCAGTCTGTTTGGATACTCACCTTCCTGGACCTGGAGGGAGGGGGAGGAACTTGAACTTCCCACAGGGCAGGAAATCCTGACTGCTCTTAGGGATGGAGAGGGAGGAAAAGAGGGAGTGGGGGGAGTGGGAGGGTGTTGGGAGGTGGGGCGGAAATGGAAACTTTTATGATTTAATAAACTTTGGAAAATAAATAAATAAATAAAATATAAAAAGTTTTTATAAAAAAATAAAGAAAAAAAGTTGCAAATAATTTATTTTTTTTAATGAACTCATTGTAAATAAGCTGTAACACATCGAATGATTTGAATATGGTACAACAAATATGTTTCTAGTCATAATCCACTGTCAACATTCCTTGGGATAATGTCTTGGACTAACACAACGTTATAAAGAAATTCTTACCAGTAAATTAAATGCTCTGAAGCCTTTGGAAATTATAACTTGGGTAAGCAATTCAGAAAACAAAATCTTTCTTGAAGTACTTGGGAAACAAGGTCAAAATGCTAATTGATTTTCCAAATATGATAGTGGTCTTGTCTGTATTGCAAATTTTCAGATTAAATTAATCTGTGGTCAAGGTCATCATTATTTTTCTCTTGAGGATTATGTGAGTAGATGACATAAAAGTATATATTGTACAATATCATACTTACAATCTAGGTAATAAAAACTATTATTTAATTTGCCAATTGGTTAAGATTATAGAAGTATAGATTTTCTATTTTCATCAAAATTTATATCTGTTTTATTTCAGGAGAACTAGTCCTGACTGTCATTGCTATAATTTCTACAGCATAACAATTCTAAAGCTCTGAATTTCATTGAATTTCATCAGTTGTCAAAATTTATGACACCTATAATTAATGTACAATTAAATATTTAGCATATTATAATGTTAAACTGGAGATAAAGTTCTATAGCAGCAAAAATTCAATATTAAATCAAAATGACTGATTATTATTTTAATTCACTCCAATAAAATGTTAAGGCAGATATAATTTCTGTTAAATTTCAAAACTTTGAAACTTTTTGTTACCAAATAGTTCACTAGAATTTCTAGTAATAATGGTTTGAATACACATATATTCCTGTCCCTCATTTTATGTTAAAAATAATTTAAGTACTTACTATTTTGAGAGAATAAATTTATGCTCTTCACAATTGACCATGATATTTTAAAACATTGCTTTTGTGTGTGATATTTTTGTAAGATCAAATCTTTTATCATAACCATTAGTCATCACTGTCTGACTATGTATATTTCCCACTTCTATTTTGATAAAGCTATATTTTCTTTCTTTTATCAATGTTATGTGTCATATTTACTTACTGGAAAATAACTGTGATATAATCCTTGCTTCTTAGAAATGAATTGGGTATCTTTAATGTGACTTGTGAATGCTACCCAGATGGTGATAGAAATAGCTATCTAATGACAGCCATTTAATGCACTAGGAAAATTATTGTAAAATGAAATCAAAGACATGATACTCTTTACAGAAGTACCAAAATAAAATCCAAGGAGAAAATTTTCTAAGGACATGGAAGATCTGTACATCTACAAAATTGGGAGAGAAGTTAAGAAATTAGGAGAAGACAAGAAGGTACAGGATCAATAGATGATCAGTAATAAAGAATTTGGTCAAAGTAGAAACAACAGAGAATCTAAATACATGGGTAGAAAAATTAATTAAGAATATCAGCACTATAAAAATTTTTATAGTCCCACAAAGAATTTTAAGCCCCAATTAATCCTATGAATGAAATGATTTAATAAAATTTAAAATAAAACCAAATTTTTAAAGTTTAAACTAATAATAGCAAAATTTCTTAAATGTGTGAAAAATATGGAAGAGCTAAAATCATTTTGAACAAAACAAAACAAAACAAAACAAAAAACCAAAAATGGAGAAGAGGGTTTCACAATATGAACTTAAAACACGTTCCAAGTATAACACCAACTCCTAGAGACATAGATCAGTGGAAAAAGTAAAGAACCTATAAATACATTTATTCATTTTCATCAATTTCTGTCTAAATGGCAGCAAAAAACTGTTTGGAAAAAATCATTTCTATAACAAATCAATTAAATGTGTACATTCATTTGCAGAAGCATAAACTGAATCCTTGTTTATCCCATTGTAAAAAATACCACACATAGTTAAAGATTTACATTCAAGAAAGCAAAATGTAAATCATAAAAGAAGAATGGAAAGATAATTCTCAGTATTGGTATTGACAAAGTTTTTAAATGTATTTACAGACACATAGGCAACAAAAGCAGTTATTGATAAATGAGATTATATTAAACTCTAGAATTCTATCTATAAAGGCTACAAGGCTTTTTTGTTTGGTTTGGTTTGGATGTTTGTTTTGTTTTGCCTGTTTTTTTTTTCTTCTATATATCTACATAGCATCTTTATTTCAATTTTCCCTACAATTAATCACTTTGACATTTTTATCATACTTCATCGTATTTTTGTGCTCTTGCTACTTATTAAACAAAAATAGTTTTAGCTTATAGTTGGAAACTAAGTATAAGTTTTGCTTTTACTTGTTATTGGTTTCATAACTTGAACAGTATTGTTTTTTCTTACTTTAAATGTTTAATTGGGATGAATTTGGAAATTCCATTTGACCCAAAGAATTGAGAGGATTGTCTTTATTTTCTACGGTTAGTTTTATGTGAGGTAATTTAGAAGTTTGTTTGAAATAATAACGTGGAGCAAAAATGTATGGCTCATTGGGCACAGTGGCAGACTATCATAAGGCCACCATTTAAAGCAGACCCTTCATATCCTTCTAGACTCTTGTGAATAAACTATTTGAATTCTTCAGAGATGTATAGTTTTTACTACTCTTGTAATTCCTAGGGCAAACACGCAAAGTGTTTTCTTGAATTCCTGTTCCCTCAATTCAGGGCATGTTTCTGAGCTAAAGAATCGGGGTGGGCTTTTCTTCCTGTTACACATTCCCTTTCCCCTCTTCTCTTAGCATTCTAAGACTGTTCTTTCTCTTGTCACCTGGAGTTATCACTGCTGCTGATTTAACACTTCCTTTTATTTTTTTTTATTTTTTTTAAAGTTTATTAAATTATAAAAGTTTCCATTTCCGCCCCTCCTCCCAACACCCTCCCACTTCCCCCACTCCCTCTCCTCCTCCCTCTCCATCCCTAAGAGTAGTTAGGGTTTCCTGCCCTGTGGGAAGTTCAAGTTCCTCCCCCCTCCCTCCAGGTCCAGGAAGGTGAGTATCCAAACAGACTGGATCCCAAAAATCCAGTATATGCAGAGGAAACAAGTCCCAGTGTCATTGTCAATGCGTGCAAGGGAGCAGCTCTGGGGAGATCTTGTGGCCCCAGAGGGGAGGGGGGGGAAAGAGGAAGATGTACCTGGATATAGGCTGGGACAGGATTCTGGAGAGCTCCGCAGGGAGGACCAGCCTCTGCCTGGTGACCAGAAAGTCGAGGGGGGCGGGGAAAGTCTGAATTCCTCCTAGCCAAAGCCCTCAGGACAGGAGCAAACTCACTCCTCCTCCAATGGTTGTCTGCTAGAAGATCACTCTCTCTTGCTGGCCAGGAGTGTGGCTGAGCTGAGACCCTGTTTGTTTTCTTTATTCTTTTTTTTAATTAAGAAGATTTAGTACATTCTTTTCTCATTTTACATAGCTATCCTCCTTTCCATTCCCTCCCTCCTCCTGCTCCACACATCCCTCCACCTCCTGCCCCCATCCACTCTTCAGAGAGGATAAAGCTTCTCATGGGGAGTCAAAAATGTCTGACACTTCACTCCCCTCTATATCTAGGCTTAGCAAGGTATCCCTCTGAAAAGAATGTGCTTCTAGATGCCAATTCAAGCAGTAGGGAAAAATCCTGGTCACACTGCCAGTGGCCCCAAGTCTGTCCAAGTCTCACAACTGTCCTCACATTCAGTGGGCCTAGTTTAGTCTTGTGCAGGTTCCCCTACCAGACATCCAGAGTCAGTGAACTCCTACTATTTCAGAGTCAGTGAGCTTCTACTATTTGTGGGCAAAACCATCATGATCTTGACGTCTTTGCTCATATTATCATTCCTCCCTTGGGCTGGTCTCTGGTCCAGTGCATCACTGTAGATCTTTGAACATAGGGAAATGGGATAATCAAGAAGGGAGTAGGTAGGACGGTGAGGAAGAGAAAGGAAAGATATATTTTGATTATGTTTGATATAATTTGATTAAGAAAGCCATTAAAGAGCTACTAAGAAACATGACACTAAGGAAATTACCAGGAATCCACAAGATAACCCCAGTTAAGACTCTAAACAAAAGTTGAGAGGATGCCTAAACTAGTCTTTCCCTGTAATCAGATTGATTAAGTGCAATCAGATTGACCTTAAGTGTCGTCATAGAACCTTCATTTAGCAACTGATGGGAGCAGATAGATGAACCTACAGCCTCTCTGTTTACTTAAGAAAAAATAGAAGTTGTGGCATTGAATTAGCAGGAAAGTGGGGACGACATGGAAGATATGGGGAGGAGAAACAATCAGGATATATTGAAAGAGAAAAATCATTTTCATTACAAAAAGAAAGGAAACCTGCCACTCCCATAACTTCCAGAAAATGGTTTGCTGTAATGAAGCACTGTTCCTCATTATTAATTATAATAAGTCAGATGAACAAAAACAAGTATCATTCAGTCATTGCTATATAACAGCAATAGATATCTCATAAATCAAAATAAATAGCTTTGTGGTTTTCTTATCACTAAGTTCTAAATACCACTCCGGTTTTCATGTAGTAAGTAACAACCACTTGCCTTAATCAATTACAGAACCAGGCTGATTTTCCCATTGTATTACATATGTTGACACAAATTTTATATACTGTTGGATTTTAGAAACATGATTTTATGTGTTGTTTAAAGATAAACATTCCTGCTTGACAGACTATGTATTAAATGTCAGAAATTTTTATTTCTTCTTAATGTTCACAATATTACCCACTAAATAAATAAACTATATAATAACCAAACTAAACAGCAATGGATACAATAACATGTATTAACATAATAGGAAATAAAGTTATTAACAACGTTTTCTAAAAATGTAGCTGATTATAGACAGAGGAAGATCATTTGAATATATTTAAATGCTGAAGTCACCTCGTTTTTCATTTTCACCATCTGACAAAAATGAAAGCTGCTGTGAATCTGAAAGGAGCACTGTGGTTTTATATTATAAATGAATCAGTTTTATTTTTTGGTTTAATCCCAATATTACCAAATTTTTATTAAGTGTGTTAGCTCAGCTTCCATGCTAATAAAAACTGAATTCTCTTCTGCCATCATTGATTTTATGTTTTGTAAAATATGACTCAACTTCCAAACCTTCTTCTGTTTAAATATATAAACAATATAAACAATAATCTAATTTTGCGAATGCTTGGACCATAGTTGCAAGTTTGAAACTGTGCTTTCCCCAAATACAATTAAATTAGCCATATCTATGTAGTTTTCTTTTTTTTTTTAACTTTGTATGTATGTGTGTTCAGCTGGGTTGATTTTTTTCTTTCATTTGGCATGTCCATGACAGGCTCCACTCAGAACTGACAGAGGTTTCTTCACTGTGAGTGGTGCATCAATTTCTGAGCTTAGAGAAAATACTGTTAATATCTTTAGCATGCTAGCGTGATACATTGGAGAAGAGTATGACAAGGCAAATAAATGGAGAATTTTGGTGTTGTCTATGTAAAAGAGAGTTTAGAGTATTATGCTTATAAACTTGTACATTTTTCTCAATATAGCAAAGTGAGGTATAGCTAACATATTATAACATGTTGTCTTACACATGGCTGACAAAGCATATATTAAAATGAGGAATTCAAGTAAATTGATATTTAGAATCAAAACTGTACTTTGAACTGAACTTTTTGCATTAAGAAATAAACATAAAATGCAATTAAATATTCAGTTTAAGAACCTAAAAGTATAACTTAAAATTTAGAATTATTATACAGTGGTTCAGCCCAGAACCCTAAGATGTGACACATTGATGGAGGGAAGATTGCTCGGGACTTAAAACCACTACCTACTCTTCAAAAGATCAATTCATAGTCTTACATGACTAATAACTTAGAGTCTGTCCAGTTCCAGGGTATCTGACTCCTATTTCTGACCTTGAATGGCCTGCACCAGGTATGCAAACAGATTGTGCACAGATGTACATGGAGATAAAACATTCATACTCATGAAATGCAGAAAGAAGGTTTTAGAATGCATATTAGGGACAGAGAACAACTTGTTAGGGTTCTCTTTTTCCATAACATAAGTTTTCAGGATAATATAATTTGTTATGTATTGTGTGACGTTTTGTTTGTGTTCCGACAAAGCTTGGCTGGAGATCAGAGGGTGTAACTAAGCTACTAATCTCCTTGGACGCCTGGGAACCCCTCTAGAGACAAGTCTCTTGTGAACACTAAAATGGCTCCCTTAATTAAGATAGCTTCTTCCCTGCTCCCATATCCACCCTTCCTCCATCTTAAGCATCCCATTTCCCCAAGCTCTCCCCAATCCTCCCCTTCTCCCGTCTCTCTCCCCATCTTCCCTTCCCCCAACCCACCCCAGTGCTCCCAACTTTTGCCCGGCAACCTTGTCTACTTCCAATATCCAGGAGGATAAATAACTATATGATTTTTTTGGGGATCACCTTCAGGGCCATTCCTGTGATGTTTTAAATTAGAAATATTGTTCTAGTGAACTGTGAATGAAGAATCGGTTATTATTAAGAAGAGACAAACACTGCTGGTATTATTGATGCTGGTAAGCTGTGGCTGAAAAACTGGCTATGATTAAGAATAGAGACAAGTATCAATGACGTAACATCTTCTCAGGGAATATCCTCTGTCAGCACTGAGAAGATGTGGTACAGAGAGAGTAACAACTAAACCTAAATTCTGTTTCCTATCATCCTTACATTTCTGAGAAAGAATCTAGGAAGTTCCTGGTTTGGAACTGACTTCACCATGGTGACTTAGATCTCTTATACGTGTAGGCAGCTTTTTCTCTGGTGTAATGTCAAATAGCAAAGAGTCTGCTAGTGTATAATTGTAGTGAACAAGGTTCTCTAGTAAGTGAAAGGCAAAGCTGTCTCAAATTAGAGATGAAAGAGAAAGAGTGTTAGTAGGAAATGTAAAACTACAGTGTGCTATTCAGAAAAATATCAATACCTGTCAACTTCACAGCTGGTTTTCCTCGGTCATTTATTCCAACTTGCTGAACAGCAGACTATTCTTTTAAAATCTTGATAAATTTTCCCTTCATCAGTAAGTATAGTGCCTTCTGCACTATATTTTTAGAACTGAGAGGGAAAGTACTTCTTAGTTAAGGTGTAATATATTCCTGCACGTTTGTATATCTGCTTAAAACTAGTATGAGTTAAAAGACTGTATTTAAAATATTTACATTTTTAAATTATTATATTTAAAGATATATATGTTTGTATAGATTTATATAGAAAGATATATACTTTATAAATAAATATATTTTAAAAAGCTCTTTCCTTGTAAAGAATTATAAGTAATAAGACAAAATATTTAAATTTATATCAATAAATAATAAAACTATAGTCTAAAATAAAATATACTATAAAATTCACATCTGTAATCATGAAATGCTATAGAGAATATTTTCATAGATTTGGCTAATATAACGCTGATGGAGGACTATAATAAACATAAGATATGCAATTGTTATAACACCTAATTAATTCATGAAATTTATTGAATGTCTGTCTAAAACAGTAGATAAATGCCAAATCAAGTTAACAATAATGCAATCTAAATATATTTTCGGCTTGGTGGTGGCGGCTTATGACTTTGATCCCAACACTTGGGAGAAAGATGCAGGAAGTTCTCTGTGAGTTTGAGGTCAGCCTCAAATAGAGAGAGCATTCCAGCATAGTCAGAGCTATACAGAGATATCTGATTTTAGAAATAAAACACAGTAAAATATGCCCCCAAACCCAACAACAATAATAAATGTGGTATTTTCTTTTTCAATTGAGAACTAGAAAATAAAAATCACAGTGGCAGAATTAAAGTTCTCAATACTGGTAAGACAAAATAATGGTAATGAAACTATTCATTGAGCATAATACCTAGTTTTAATTCTAGTTCCAGAAGATCCAGCATCCTAGACTGGAACTAAATGAAACACACACAAACACACATAAACACGCACAAAGTTAAAAAAAACTTTCAAAACGTAAATAGAAAGATTATACAGAGAGCAAATGTAATCAAGAAAAGTTTAATTGAATGTTTATTAAATATAACTGACCATTTAAGAGGAAATTTAAACAATATGAAAATTTATACACTCCAGGAAAGTTGCATTGCTAAAAAAAAGATAATGAATTTTAAAATTATTTTTTCTCCTGTATGAATTTTTTCTCCTGTATGAAAGATAATGAATGTTAGTATTCAAATATAATTTGAAGAATTATTAAATGATGGTCATTAACAAAATAATGATTCATGCTTTAGAGTTAAAAGTATATTGTTTGTACAAGCATTAAAAATTGAAGTACAATGAGCATTGTCATTGCATAAAAATATAAAAAGGTTGATTTCAATAAATATAAAAATTTCTGAATCAACTATCTAAATATAACAAAGCTTTACATATGCACAGACCCTGTAAAAAGAAAAATGTAGACATTTTATTAACATTTCAAAAGATAAAGTGTCACCCATATTTGCATGCAATGCAAAAATTTAAATAGCTTTTTTATCTAAATGGTAAAATATTAAGTATATTCAAAATGCTGTCTTTCTGAAAGTTTAAATTGGGTTACTATGTACACCTCTGGGGGAAAGGCAAACTGACAAGCAAATGTTTATATTCTTTAAATAAGAATTACACTAATTAAAAGAGAAGAAAATATGCAATACTATATTATAGAGATGAAAGACATGAGATTTGACCATAGTTCATGTTGCCTTTGTCACTTGCAAACAAGCATTTCAAAATATTTATAGAAAAATATAATGTACAATGCTCAAAGAATTTTAAATCACTGTTAAGTATAATAAAAACATAGTAGAAGAAAACACAAATTATTCAAATATATTTAAACAGTGCTGTTTGTCTCAGTGGTACATCCTACAGGCCGTAGGTTCAATCCTCGCCCATTTCCAAGGTAAATAAATTCTGTTCACTTTAATCTTAAGGAATATTTGAACAAACTTTTAGAATGGGAGCATTTGACTCCTTTAACTAAACAAAGATTCTTTTTAATATTCAATTTAATATAGATGAATTTTTTGATTTAATTTTATCTCCATATTGTTATTATTATATGATAAGATACTTATTTCATTTTAAGTCGATATTATAATTGAGCACACTCCTATTTATCAAACTATATTATATAAATTGGTGTATCCATAAACAAATGATTACTATAAATGGTAACAGCTGAAGCTTGGGAGTTAACTAGATGGTAACAATACATGTGGTGAAAATTTGAAGATTTGAGTTTAAATCTCCAGAGCTCATGTCAAAGTCCTATTCCTAAAAGTGAGACGTGGAGCCAGGAGAATATTTGGAAGTTCATGGACAATCTCGGTGACAGGTCAAACAATGAAAAATTACTGAAACAACAATGTGCAATGAGAGGAACAGCATATCAAATTTCTTCTGACCTCTTTAAACATGCTGTGGTTCAATAATCATATATGCATGCACAAAACACAGATGCAAAATTCTACATTAGAATGATTATGGCAACTATATAAAGTAATTTTGCTGTTCATTTTACATAATTTTCATTTTTTATTATACGTCTGAAATATTTTTATTAGTTTTATTATGCCGAACAATATTTACTATCATTGAGAACCTATATTATACGTTTAAAAGATATTTTTATTAAACTTTATTTTATAATAATAAATGTATTTATCTTTTAAATGCTAAAAACTTTGAAGACACACATATGTGTTTATATAATTATAAATGTACATCTAAATACAGCTAAATGCATATATATGATGCTTAAATTTAATATGTTTACAGTTGCTATAAATTAACATAATAGTATTATCAAAGAGACAAAACACCCTTTTTAAAAAAGAAATAAAAAAGGTAAAATATATTTGACCTATAGTGATATAACATATATGTGAAAAACATATGTCATAAATATGTCATTGTTTATATGTTCTACATATTTGCCCTCTGAAAAAATGGCTACACAAAAAAATCATTAAGAACATAGATGTCTAAATATAGCCTTTCCATTAACATTCCTGAGTCCACCTATGCCCTGACCTTCACTCTCTCTCCTTGACATGAATTGTAACAGCTGTCCAGGGAATATTACCATGCTCCTCATGTTTGACCCTTGACTCATCCTTTCTGTACTGGAATTAGGTTTCCAAACTATATCAGGAAAGGTCATAACTGGGCAGGAAAGAACAAATTGGGAACAACTCCTTTCTAATGAAACTATAACACCAAACAAGTGTGAAAACACAACTTTTCTTGTAAGAAAAGAATTTCTCAATAGACTCACCAGTAAGAAAAATATAACTGTTAATCAACCACTCTAATCTTCACTGTGTTTCAGTGACCACGAACATGGCCATTTATCTTCTGACATGTAATAAGATATTTGCATATTTACTAAGTTGTATCATAATTAATATTTCTTTAGTATATATTCTGTTTCTAAGATAACCTAAATTTTCTATCATGTACAATTATTACTTAAAGTGATTTTAATTGCCATTGTACTTATATAGCTCTCCTAAATGGTACTGAAGCTTGTAAAATTATACACACAAGCACTTGAATGGAAAGACACAAAAGTATTCCCTTTAGATTTTCATATAGTAAATAATAGTCATTTTGAGAAGATTTTATAGGTAATAAATGTGATCATATTTCTAAAGGAGAAACTTTAATCAATGAATAAAGCTCAGGATGTGAGATTTTGCTTGTAACATGCAAATTCTTTAATTAAATAATAGTAATAATTAAATAAAAATTTAGTCATTAAATAGACATCATTAAAATATATATATATTTCTAAAGATAATTACATAATATTAATAAATGGCATATGAAATTGCTACCTACTTTTAATTAATTAACTTTTATAGCAAACTCAGAGAATAGGTTAGCAAGGAAAACATCCTGTCATTGAACCTGTTCTCAATTATTTTGGAAATTAACCATTACAAGCAATCTTGGCTGGGCTTTTACCTCAGATGGTTTTTCCTCTCCCTCAAAAGTATATGTTATGAATATAAGCATGTGTTACCACACCTGGATGGAATTTCAAACTTCCATACAATATTTTGGAAAGTGGAAGATAAACATAGCATGTCAGAGAATACAGTCACAGAATTTATAAACTGTGGAATCAGAATGACGTTACAGAGCTCCTGATAAAGCTGGATTACTTAAAGCTAAGAGTAGACACATTCCAAATATCCCAGCTTTATAAAAACAGTAAAAGCTTAACAAATTTTTCAAATAGAACTTTTTGGATTCATGAACATTAATTTCCACAAACCTCCAAATTTGCATATTCAAATACCAAGTTGATAGTGGAGATGACAGAATTTGGGAAAGTGACTGTGATTTGTCATTTTAGTTTAACCCTATTCTATTTTTCTAACGCTCATTTTTTTAAATCTTAAAAATTAGGAATGTAACAGGTCTCCAGACCTTAGTACAATTTAAGTAACATTTATGCCTTAAAGTCAGCATGAAAGCAGCAACATCTAACAAAAAGAGAAAGAAAAAATAAAAACAGAAACAGAGATCCAACTGATCAAAGTCCACAGTTCTAGAAAATCTCTAGTGTACTAACCTTGCATTTTGGCTTCTTTAGTTCAGCTTATGGCTGGCCATTCTTGTTGAATGGGGTGTGTAAACTAAGAATGTGCATTATTGTGTTTAAAAGCTTATCCTGAGAAAGGTTGTGGACTGCATTCAGGTCTGAACTTAGTTGTCAGCTGGCTAATAAATATATTCCATTGCTTTTAACATCAACTAGACATATTATGAAACCAAATAATGTCACATGTGCCAGGAATAGACTACATCTTGTTGAACGATGGGCCATTGGGACCCACCGCCACTAAATATCATAGACTATTGCCAAGGTTATTGACTTCTTCCCACAAGATGAGAGTAAAGTTCTATTGCTGAAGAAAAAAATTATTACTGTTACAGACAGAGAGAAATTAACTTGACTACTAATTGGACACTTCAGCACAACTGAACTGCATAGTCTTGTGTAGGAGGAGGGCGGTTGTTCGTCCCAGCCATCAAGAACCAAAAAAACAAAGAACTATATTAATTACAAACTGTTTGGCTCATTAACTCTTGTTTCATATTGGCTAACTCTTACATAGTAATTTAACCCATTATTATTAATATGTATATCATCAAATGGCAGTGGCTTACTGACAAAGATCAGGCATGTATGAGTCTCACAGCTGCATGGCGGCTCCCTGATTCCACCCTTCTTTCTCCCAGCATTCAATCCAGTCCTCCCCATCTACTTAAGTGCAATAAACCTTTTTTTAATGAAGGGAAGGATTACTTCATATTTCAATCATATATTATCAAATAGCACTGCTTGATTCTTGAAACTCCAAGAATCATTGAGTAGGAAATGTTCCAAAAATGTTGAGTAGAAAATATATTTGAGATATTATAATTTAAATATTTCTTAATGTACAATTCACTGATAATTGAAATAATTTTCTTTCCAGATAAAATGCATCTGAAATATTCAAAAATAGGTTTAAAATAAATCATTAACACGTAAAAATATTCTAGCCACCCAAGTTTTCTTTCAGAAAACAAGATAATAGAATATGTTTTGTCTAATAAGTGTCAGATTATACTTCTAATCGAATGAAACATCAACATCAATGTTTAGTTTCACATTTACAGAAAACAAATACTGAACATATATTTGTAAAAAATATGTTACAAATAATTCATATTGGGCAAGAAAGAATGATGAATTAATAAAGATGAAGAACAAATTAAATAAACAGTGATTCCATGCGTTTGTATCATTGAGTGTTTCCAAAAAGCACTAGGTCATAGGAAAATAGTCCAATACACCCCAGTTCTATGTGCGGAAGAGAGTGGAAACACCAAGATAAGAGAAGAGACAAAGATTTTGTCTCAGGGTTCATATAGTTTGAAAACCAAAGAAAGAACTGTCAAGAGCAGTTAATATTATGAAGACATATCTGATGGTGTAACAGTAGTATATTATCTATGAGACATTTTCATAGTCAATATTGATCGCTATCTTCCTATTACTGTAACACATTTTATTTTATGTTACAATGCAGATTGCAGCACATGTCCTTTTTATATCACCTATGATGCAATTGTATTTGTGTTGTTTCTTTCAAATATTTACTTAATGCAAAACCATATGTACCAATGTGTGTTCTATCTACCAATGCATATAATATGGATATAAATTTAAGTTAATACTAGTTCTTTAAAGAATCTGGAACTGATACATAACATTTGGTCTTTTAAGGGTTCCTAAAATTAAGAACTGATTAATTAATATAGATTTTTTTAGATGTGTAATGAACCTAAATTTAATTATAATGTTAAGGTTTTAATAAACAGTGCTTCAGTAATTGAATATGTTTTGGAAATATACATCTTGACATTAGCTTTGCATCTGCAAATGTATGTAACGAAGGATTTTAGTCCTTAGAACTATCTTCAGGACTAATTGAATAAGGACACAGTATTGCAAATTTATCTCCTAAAATTAGTGGAAATCTATGGAAAGAATAATATCTAGATTACTAATTGTCTATGTATTTACATTTATTCCAAGCACTGGAAAAATCATATAACGCCAAAAGTTATGTTTTGCCAGAGAAGCCATTAATTATGTGAGGGCGCCGCTGCACCAGTTTTCAAACTTACTCTGTAATCCAATAGATAAAGGTGAACTAGGAGAGCTGTCTCCATTATTCCTCAAGTCTGGTAATTACTCTAAATATAAAATTTGAGTTTATGGGATAACATCAAAATCTCTTCAGAGGTATCAAACTTTAAGGGATTTTGCTTCATTTAATTTTTCATGCCCATGGTTTTGCATTTCAGTTACCATATGTTTTCAAAATTCAAGGATTGTAATACTTTCTACTTGCTCTGTTTTTCATTTAAGGCCCAGAGGTAAATGATGTAGACACAAAGGCAACATTGAAAGTCATATCAGGCATTTTGTGATAATAATATTTTTCTTAAGATAAACATAACTCCAAAAAAATAGCTTTCCCTTTTTCATTATCGGAGTAGCTCTCATTTATCAAATTACATCCTTGTCAACATTTTGGATTTTGAACTTTAAATACAAATTTTTGTTAATGAAATTTCCAGTTTGAAACCTAAACATCCCCCCAAAACCCAAAGTTCTTTTTGTTTGTTTTTATTTTTTATTGCTTTATAAATAATACCATTCAAAATTTCCACCTCCTCCCCTCCTCCCATTTTCCTACCACTCCCTCCACTGACCCTCCCCCAATCCCCTCAAATCCTAAGAGAAGGCAAGGTATCCTGCCCTGTGGGAAGTCCAAGGCTCTCTCCCATCCATCGAGACCTAGGAAGCTGTGCATCCAAACAGACTAGGATCCAAAAATGCCAGTACATGCAGTAGACTCAAATCCCAGTGCCATTATCATTGGCTTCTCAGTCAGCCCCCATTTTCAGACACATTCAGAGAATCCGGTTTGATCAAATGCTCGTTCAGTCCCAGTCCAGCTGGCCTTGGTGAGCTCCCATTAGATCAGTTACACAGTCTTAGTGGGTTGAAGAACCCCTCGTGGCCCTGACTTCCTTGTTCATCTCCCTTCTTCTGCTCTTCATCTGGACCTTGGGAGCTCAGTCCAGTGCTCTAATGTGGGTCTTTCTCTCTACCTCCATCCATCGCAGGATGAAGGTTCTATGGTGATATTCAAGATATTCATCAATGTGGCTATGGGAGAAGGCCAGTTCAGGCACCCTCTCCTCTGCTGCCCGCAGACCTAGCTGAAGACATCCGCTAGGACACCTGGGAACTCCTCTAGAGCCAAGTCTCTTGCCAACACTAAAATGGCTCCCTTAATTAAGATAGCTTCTTTCCTGCTCCCATAACCACCCTTCCTCCATCTCAACAATCCCACTCCCACAAGCTCTCCCCAATCCTCACCGTCTTCCTTCTATTTCCCCCCTCCCTTTCTCTCCACCCCAACCCCACCCCCATGCTCCCAACTTTTGCCCGGCAATCTTCTCTACTTCCAATTTCCAGGAGGATCGATATATATTTTTCTTTGGGTTTACCTTATTATTTAGCTTCTCTAGGATCACGAACTATAGGTTCAATGTACTTTAATTATGGCTAGAGTCCACTAATGAGTGAGTACATAGCATATTTGTCTTTTGGGGTCTGGGTTATCTCACTCAGGATAGTGTTTTCTATTTCCATCCATTTGCATGCAAAATTCAAGATGTCATTGTTTTCTACCGCTGAGTAGAACTCTAATGTGTATATATACCACACTTTCTTTTTTTGTTTATTTATTAATAATTTCCACCTCCTCCTTGCCTCCCTTTTCCCTCCCCCTCCTCACCTCCCCCTTCCTCTCTAGTCCTAAGAGCAGTCAGGGTTCCCAGACCCGTGGGAAGTCCAGGGTCCTATCCCCTCCATCCAGGTATATAAAGGTGAGCATCTAAACAAACCAGGCTCCCACAAATTCAGCCCATGCAGTAGAATCAAAACCCAGTACCATTGTCCTTGGCTTCTCAGTCAGCACTCATTGACAGCCACATTCAGAGGGTCCATTTTCATCACATGCTCCATCACTCCCAGTCCAGCTGGCCTTGGTGCCACACTTTCTTTATCCATTCTTCTAATGAGGAGCACCTAGGTTGTTTCCAGGTTCTGGCTGTTAAAAATAATGCTACTATGAACATAGTTGAACAAATGCTTTTGTAATATGATGGGCATCTCTTAGGTATATTCCCAAGAGTGGAATTGCTAGATCCTGAGGTAGATGGACTCCCAGTTTCTTGAGAAACCGCCACACTGATTTCCAAAGTGGTTTCACAAGTTTGCATTCCCACCGACAATGGATGAGTGTTCTTATTCCACATCCTCTCCTGCATAGGTTATCAATGGTGTTTTTGATTTTAGCCATTCTGACAGGTGTAAGATGGTATCTCAAAGTTGTTTTGATTTGCATTTCCCTGATTGCTAAAGAAGTTGAACATGACCTTAATTATCTTTTGGCCATTTGAACTTCTGTTGAGAATTATTCAGTTCAGTATCCCATTTTTAAGTGGGTTATTGAGAATTTTATTGTCTAGTTTTTTGAGTTCTTTATATATTTTGGAGATCAGGCCTTTGTCTGATGCGGGGTTGGGATCTTCTCCCATTCAGTAGGATGCCTTTTTGTCCTAATGACAGTGTCCTTTGATTTACAGAAGCTTCTCAGTTTCAGGAGGTCCCATTTATTCATTATTACTCAATGTTCTTTTAAAAGATCATAGGCAGAAGTTTCAATAATAAAAGAAACTGTTTTAAAAATTAACATGTTAAAATTTGTTTTAAAACTACTATGCAGTTTTTAAATTCACTTTTATCAAAAAGAAACTCTTAGATAAGGTATTAACGTCTCCTTAAGTGTGCAATTAATATATGACTGAACATACTCATTTGTTGTTGAGTAAACTTATTTTAAAAATTGGAACACAGACATGAACATGATTCCCTATTGAGAACATGCTACAATTAAGATTTTTCTCCTCAATCACAATAATATTTTGGTCATTTTTCATTTTTCTAAGGAGTGTTTTGAAATTGTTTACTCTCTGAGAAGAGTAATGTATTAAACTTTTTCATATTTTGATTCACAAAGACTTTATTAATATATATTTAAATCTAATTACCAAGAAAAGTATTCCACTTTACTGTTGTGCATTTATTTGACAGAAAATTGATGAGATAGGGCCAGTCCTCCATAGATGATAGATTCTTGGGCTAATGAGCTGGGTCCTGTAAGAAAGCAATCTGAGAATTCCATGTGGAACAAATCAGTAATCAGCATTCCATCACGGCCTCTGCATTGATTTCTTTTCTAGTTTCAAGCACTGTGTTTCTCCCCTAACTTCATTAGATGACAGCTATAGTTGATGAAGCAAACTCTTTCCTCTCCACATTATTTTGGGCCATGGTGTTTTATAACAGTAGTAGTAAATTAACTAGCCAGGAGTAAGGCACTGAGCATTTTACACTGTTGATCTTTAGATTTCCTTTCATTTAATAATAGCTATAACCTGGATCATCCCTCTTGGAATAGAAAGTATGTAATTTATTTTAGTTTCAATTTTATGAGAGATACTTAACTTTGAAAGTGACTTGGTGACTTAGAGAGACTGAAATTTTAGAGAGAGATTGGGTACTTTGGAGAAACTTTGAATTTTGAAAGAAAGATTGGATATTATCAAAAAGAGATAAATTCTTAAATGTTTAGATATTTAACACTGCGTTACTTTAAACATACACATGCATGGATGTGACAACAATAAGGAAAACAAAGAGGCCCTAAATGTAAAAGAGTACAAGATGTGGTATAGGGAGCCCCATAGAGAAAAAGGAATGGAGAAATAACGTAATTTTGCTATGCTCAAAAACAAAAGACAAAAGGATAACAGTTAACAAAATGAATACTCAAATTAGAAACACTGTGGTGCATTATATATTTCATTGATAATATTGATATGACACTTTATTAGTAGCAAAAGGATACATTTTAGCTTAACAGGTATGCACTTGTTAGGGTGACAAGTGGTAGTAGTGCTGGTCAGTTACATGTCGGCTCGTCAAGAGCTAGAGGCCATCGGGGAAAAGGCTTCTCAATTAGAAACACGAGTTTTTAGATCAACTGTAGGCAAGCCTGCAGTACATTTTCTTGGCTGAAGAAGGAAGAGTTACATTGTGTGCTGCCATCCTCAGTGGTCAGCGTATTTAGGAAAGCAAGCTACAAACCATGAGGAGCAAGACAGTATATAGCAAATTACATGAAACCAATGAATGCTGTTTAATATGAGGTAAATATTTTATACTCAGACAAAGTTAATTAAAAGGCAAAAATTTATTTCATTTTCATGACATAGTTTTCAGAATGGAACTGAAGGAAATACCTGTAAAAGAAAAATTATACATTATTTCTTCTAATCCAAAATAATTTTATTTCTGGAATATTTCAAATCTGAAAAAATGTATATTAATGAATATAGCAAATGCTTATTATAAAACTATCAGAATTAAGGACGTTTCGTATTTTGTCATTATTAGACTATTCATCTTTCTACTCATTTCACAGTATTTTAGAAGGGTAAAATACTAAGATTTTACCAGTATTCCTGATAAAGCCATAAGCATGTGTTCACCAACAGCATGGAATTTTTGTATGTTTCTAATTATATATGAACAGTAAAATACTTCATTTAAAACAGACCTTGTTTTGAGCCTTTTCATTTTATATTGTTCTAACATATTTTATTTGCCTATACAGTAGTGTTTGCTTTCTTAATATTTTTCAATTTTCCAAATAAGATACAGTGAACTTGATCTTATTTTTAACAAAGTATATACAATACATTCCTATTAATCATTTCTCAGTAACTTAGGGGGAAATTATGCATGTTGACTCATGGAAATGGAATTGCTCAGTAGTAAGTTATAAATACCTTCACCTTAAATAGATACTTTATTGTCTTAATATTTCCTGTGCACATGTCCCAGTTTGCTTACCTCACAGACTTGTTACACAGAATCCTATCATCAACAAGATTTATATTATTTTTAGATTTCACCAAATATCACTGATTACTAATTGTAGGAAGGATTTCCACAAGGTGAGTTACTGTTTCAAACTTCTCTTTTACATACTGGCCACAGTGCCACACATTTCCATTTTGGCCTCCCCAAATCTATATACTTTAACCACTAACTTAAAATTTGAAAAATGAAAAGTTAAAATATATCACTGATGAAATCTTTTTTGTCCATGACAAAATGGCATTGTTTAACCCTTATTGACATCATATACAATTAATTTTGCATGGGTCAAAGATTAATTTTTGAGTGAAATCATCTTTCAATAGACATAAAAGATTCAAGAACTTGTGTTTATGATATTGCAATGTAAAATATTTCATGTCATAGAATGAAATTCTAGATATAAAGACAAATGCTTATGCATAATTGAAGCAATTACAAACTGGTGAAACCTTGTAGGATACATGTCAAAAAAGGAAGATATCTCACCCATAATGCATTCAATATAACTTTGATTTCAGGAAAAATATATTCATTTAA
Organism: Myodes glareolus; assembly: GCF_982192425.1. Taxonomy (NCBI): domain Eukaryota; kingdom Metazoa; phylum Chordata; class Mammalia; order Rodentia; family Cricetidae; genus Myodes; species Myodes glareolus. Next base: position 69,911,211 of record NC_142037.1, on the reverse strand, counting down.
GTACATTTTATTTAATTATACTCACCAACACTGACACAAATGGATGTAAACAAAACTGAAAGTTAATCTCTGTATGGTTCAGAAAAGGTAAACAAAAATGAGATAGCATGTATATGTTTATATTTGTTACAATATTACATAATGAATTTAATGGGAGATTTTTACCACATTAATATAATAAAATGTTCTTTCAAGAATTTCTGCAAATAAATTTTAGTTTATATTTTTTATATTCATTTTATTTATATATTTACATAGGATACTAATTAAATCAGTAAACATACAAACATTTTAATATTTTTAAATTATTTGTATGCTCAAATGTAAACCTTATTGATAATTTAAAAATAATAATTTTCTTTTTTCTCTTGCAATTTATAAATATATGCACTTCATCTGGATCATATTAAACCAAAATCATCCCATGTTCAATGCAAATTTAAGAATATACTGACATAGTCTTTATAATGGCACATACAAAATTAAATACACATAATATTTCTACTCTCAGCTGTTTTCCTAAATTGTATTAAATTTCCAACCAATTTACTTGATTACATTGACAAAAATAAAGGCTGTTAAAATTAAAAGAGAAGATGTTTTTATTAAAAATATTTCTACTTGATAAACATATTAAACAAGATGTAGACTGCAAATAAAAGACAATGAAAATTTAGTGTGTTCCCTGAATATTACTTGAAAATATAAACTCAAGCCTTTTATATATTCTGTCTTCAAATACTAAGAAAATGACAAATAATAGTTTTTAGTCACAATCTTGAAAGAAAATCCTTTAAATATTAATATTTTATCTAGGAGATATTCAATGAATAGTGAGATATATGATTTTTTGTAATTATAATTAGTGTTTTATAAGGTTATCCATAATTGAGATATCATTTATTTAGAAAGCTATTAATTATAAAGGAATTTTCAATGTGATTTTCTTCAATATCAGATTTTATTTTCTTTATAAATTGACATGTTCATTTTATTATTTCTTTAAACATCTGATATTTTTGTTCATACATTCAATCAAATGAAACAATAAAGCAAAAGAAAAGATTCTGTCACTTGAAATCTTACTACTATATACATTTAAATGAAAACTAAAGACGTCTATAAAAGTTATATATTAATAAAAGAGGAACATGAATGGAAATATTGAAATGTACCCATACAATTTTAAGTCATTCATAGACATCCTAATAGACAAATTGGGATAGTTGTTCTTTTCAAATAGTAAGACAAGTATGTATTGAAATCATGAAAAAAGTAGATATTGTACATTTTTCATAAGATAGAAGAAAATTCTTCTCAGTAGTATTCTAGAACTAAATGTGAATAAATGGTCTTTAAGAAAATTCAGCAAAACTAATCTGCCATGTGACCTTGGTTGTGGGAAAACATTAAAACATTGAGTACAAAATTTGTAAACTGCTATAGGAAAGATTATGAAACTGCATCATGTTAAGTTTCCATATAATAAAAAACAGAGTGGATGAAGTACCCCAAAAGAACATGGTCCACTGAATCAACTGAGCAGGGATTATGTCGGCTGACAGGGACCAAAGCCAGCATGGGAAAGAAGCTGCCAGCATGAGACCTACATGTTATATGTACTGTCTCTTAGCTGTATGTTTTTGTAAGACTCCTCCTAAAAGTGAGAGTGTTTCTCTGACTCTTTTGCCTGCTCTTGAGACTCTTTTCCTTCTGTAAGATTGCCTTGTCCAGTGTGGGCATGAGGGATTTCGCTTTGTCTTACTTTATTTCGTTATGTCATGTTTGGCTGCTGTGTCTTGGGAGACTGTTCTTTTCTGAGAGGATACAGACGGGAAGTGGATTTGGCAGAGAGGCGCGAGAAAGGTGAACTGTGAGGAGCGAGGTGAGGAAACCATGGTCAGGATGCACTGCAGGAGAGGAAAATCTCTTTTCAATTTTAAAAGAATTGAAATACAAGTCATCAAATGGGAGATTCATCTGCAAAACAAAACTCAATGAGACCATTATCACAGTTTAATAATATCTACAATTCAATGAGAAAAATATTAAAAACAGAACTATAAAAGACGGAAGAAATGGGAATTTACAACATTAAAATAATTCAAAAGTAGGTATTTGATTTCACTGTTAGCACATATATTGCAAACTAAAAACATACTCTGAAACTAACAATAATCTATTGCATGTGTTGGCATTACTTATAAAACATAAGTCAAAATATAGTGATTATATAACATCATATGCGAAGGAATAGTATTTGAGTGTCAGTGTACACTCAGTTTTAACATTCTTGGCTAATACATTAGAGGATCCATGAGCTTAATTACTACCAAAAGTATAGAGGAAAAAGAGAAAAGAAATACCATAAAATCAAGTAAATAGAAAATTAAATAAAATGTCATCCAACAACTTATCATTTCTATTGCTCAGAAGAAAATCAGTGCCTTGAACTTTGATAATGTGGAATTAATTCATTGTGCATGAGTTCTTAAATATTTTTGAGAATATAATATAATTATGACATTGCCCCCTTTACTTTCCTCCCTACTCCCCTTCCCATACACTCATTTTCTTCTCTTTCAGTTTCATGGCCCATAAGACAGCTAAGAAATGCTAAAAGCATAAACTGCCATCTCCAGGAAAGAGCACAGAAATTTGTTATCTACGCTCAAATGAGGTTTTATGCAAATGCATTCATGCATTCTCAGTGGAAATTATACAAGAGTATTTTAAAATGTAGTATGCTAAAGCTAATCCATATACAGGTGACTTTAGTCAACAGTAATATACTACAGCAAGACTTAGAAAATTATTCTGATATGTATTACAAAATAGTAATACAATTGTTGAAGTTTTATGGGACAGTTAAACAGGGATTTTTATTACCAAGCTCTTCTGGTTTAAAACTCTTATTTTCAAGGCTATGCACTTTAGAACTGAAATAACTTCCCTTTTCATGCCTTTTTATTGGTTATTTGTAAATTTCACATCATGAAGCTAAAGCACACTCAAGCACACTCTCTTTCAGTCCTCTCAGGTCTTCCTCTCCTTAACCATAAGGACCCTTCTTCCCTCTGATAGAGAGAGAGAGAGAGAGAGAGAGAGAAATAGAGAGAGAGAGAGAAAGAAACAGAGAGAGAGAGAGAGAGAGAGAGAGAGAGAGAGAGGGAGGGAGAGGGAGAGAGATCCAATTTGTATTGCCAATATACTCACTCCCAGTGATTAGCCCCTGATTAGCCCCTGAAAGAAAACAGGGTTCCCCACCCACACCAACACAAGAAGTTATTTATTGTGGAGAGCTACACTTACAATTCTTCACAATTCTAGCAGTTTTATTCAGCGGCTTTCTATCTAGGTTGTACTTTGGGGGGGGGGCTGGGAGTGGGGACAGGAATTGTCACAGAAACTTTCTATGTCTCTCTCAATTATGAGCCTACAATCATCAAAGTATGGCAAAATTCACTTACTTGCCCTTTACAGACATCAGGAACATGGGACCTTTACTTAAAATGCTTTCCAATGACAGCAAGGATCATGGAAATCAACATGGCTTCAGGCCACAAACCAGGCCAAGGATATTAGTATGGCTTAGTAGGTAAGATGAACCACAAACATGAACACAGACCCAGGCTGCAGTAGAATAGACCTAGAAATGGACCTCTTTAGAAGAAGAAACTCCAGTATGGTATTTGGTGGTAAATTAGGCCAGAGATATCAACACGGCTCCCAGCTGCTGGAGGATCATGTATATCCATGTGAACCTATGGTTTCAACACATCCTAGGATGATGAATCACAGCCTCCAGTGTGGCCCTGAGAAACACGAATCATAGAGGTCTTTCAAGAAGGGCCAGTCCAGCAAATGAATCATTCTTCATCTTGGACACCCTGCCGCTGCTCAGAACCAGGGCAATAGTGCTGGGCAACCCGTTCAGCAGCTGTGTCAGATTGCAAGATCCAGGCTGCTGTACACCACCCTGTAGGACATACTTGGCAATGACAGTTCCAGTTTCCAACACAGCTTTCTTTTGTACCTACCACCTTTATCAAGTCTCTAGTTCTGCCTCTCTTTACCCCTCACTCACTCTTCTTTTCTTCTACCTTTCCGATCTCTCCATTGAATAGAATATAATTTCATTTTGATGACATTGGGAATTGCATTGTGCCTCTACCTGTTTTCCCTTTTATTTACAATAAACTTTCTCCCCCAACAAACTTAGAAACAGTAATTTCCTTTCTTTTCTATTCTCATTCAGTATGTTGAAAACTAATAAAGATAATTAGTAGGGATTATAGATTTTTCTATTGAGTATAAGAAAAATGATTACAGGATAATGAAATATACAAACATAAAAAACATAATATTATTCCCTCATCTGTAAAAACCTATAAATTATGGAACAATATAAAATGTTTTGAATTGTTTTGCCAGTATAGTAACCAAATATTCCTTTAGGGTGATGTTGGATTTTCTTACTGGCCCCATGAAAATGAGCATGACATAGGGAAATTACTCTGTTTTCAGCTGGGGAGATAGATCACTCAGAAGTGTTTGGGGGGCCTCTGTGTGTGCATGGGTTTAGAACCCTGGCCCCAGTATTGTAAGACAAACACAATGCAGCCTGTAACTGTGATCTAGACCTGAGGAATGGAGACACAATGGTCCTAAGAGCTTTTTGCCAGCCAGGTGAGCTTGGCCAATGAATCCAAGTACAATGAGATGATCTGTCTTAAAATAAATAAATAAATAAATGGATTGTAACATAGCCACAAGGGAATAACAACCTCATATGGCATCTATAGAAATTTGTACTCCTAAGCAAATATACATTATTCAAATTTAAAACATATCTTTGAAAAAGTGAATGGCATATTTGCATGTAGCCAGTATGCCTAAGTTTCAAAGGTATGTGATATCTTATGTACCCATACCAAACCAAGTGTTACTCAGAAACTCTGTTTATATGTGTTTTCAAAAAATGAAACAGTTATAGTCATCTAAAAGCTGAGTGGAACACACTTTCTTCAAAATGTTTTGTGGCTTGCTATGAAATACTGAGTGTACTTTGGCACCATCAAAGCAACCCTGGTCATTATCTTGGGTGATTTTCTTCACTTATATTGTGGTAAATCTAGTGAAATAGTTTGCCTTGTGTGTTCAATTTGTAACCAGAGGAAATGAAAGATTGACTTGGAGCACTTTTCAACTTGCTGTGATCTATCCTATTCAATCTTTATCCCCTTCTCGCCTTGTCCTCTTCTTACTGCTCTATAACTGTGTGGTTCTTTCATCCTTTTTTTCCCAAAAGGAAGAAGATGACCAGGAGTTTACTGTAATGCAAGAGAATTATTATCAGAAGTAGAAGAGCTAAAACACAGACATTTATTTTCTTGATATCTGTGTTCATAGGTAGCCATTTTTATTTCTATCATATGTATTAAAAATACAAACTAAAACAATCTTTACTGTGCACAAGGAATAGAAAGTTCTTGGCCACACACTGCTTTTTCTTTATGGTTTATTTCATTTAAAAAAATGTGTAGATTCTCTAATGTTAAATTGTACTGAATCTAAGATTGAGTGATATATTTAATATTATAAAAGCAAAATTAAAGCGTCATAGTCTATGGTCTTTCAAAAATGTGTTATTTACCATTTATTTTGTAATAATATCTACCTAAAGTCATGTGGTTATTGTGTTGTACCTAATATTAATATAAAATATTATAAATATTTTTATTCTTTAATATATATTTTAATTATGTTGAAAATTTAATAGATGGTACAAAATAATTAGAACATAAAAATTTCCTGTGTAACAGTTCTGCTGTAAATAAATACATATTTTCACATTCATAGATAAGAATGAATCTTCTTTAATTCTAAACATAAAACTAATTATCTTGTTGTTAAGGTGTCAACAATGTATGTGAAGCAGACAAACAACATTTTACTGAGTCCAAACATTTGAAATTTTATAATGAGAATCATAATTAATTTTCAAACATTTCTCAAAAATAAATGTTGAAGAATTTTAGAGGTGTCTCAGCAGTAAATTGGACTAGCTGCTCTGCTAACAATTCCAGGTTCTATGTTTGGCAATCACATGGCAGCTTGCAATCATCTATAACTTCAGTTCGAACAGATCTTTGTTTTCTGCCCTCCCAGGGTTACCTGGCACACATGTAGTTCACAGGCAGACAAGTGCATATTAATATTGAAAAAATAAATAAAACTATTATATATTGAAATTCTCAAGAATCAAACACTTATCAATGTCTGAGACATAAGATATTTGATAGAGAATCCACATTCTCAAAATAATAGATTAATATTTTATGTCAAGGAAGTGCATTCCTGGGAAATAAAGAAGCATAAATGTCATAAAGATTGAGCTGTTTCTATAATATAACATTAGATATTATTATAACTATAATGTAAACTCATAAATTCTCTTCTACCAAATACTTTTAACTAATTAAAATATATCTAGATTCTTTTCTATGCCTACTTAATGTTTTGATAATAATAATAATAATAATAATAACAAAGACATGGGAATGAAAATTCCTTAGAGTAAAATTATAGCATGTTACTTTTCCATACACCCTCTCTTCCATGATGATTCTTGCCTCTTCTATCTAATTTCCATGTTTCTACATAGCCTTAGTTAGACAGTTATCAAGAATATATATATGCTGATATAAAATATCAAAACTTAAAATACTGTTTTATGAATCATTTTTTTCAGAGTAGTCTTAATTTTCTAGTTCTTATAACTGCCAAAATCTAAGAATTAAATACCTAAATAGGAAAAAATGAATGGGGCCACATGCTGAAAAGTGTGTTCACTGCTTCTTTGAATTAAATTACCCAATAAAGAAGGAATTGAAGCTTCATACTCATTTAATTAAGGAAAGAGCATTTTATTTGTATCTCCTATACCGCAACTTACAAAATAGGGTCTTTAATAGCCCTATTTAATTATGTCAACAATTAAGACAATGCTAACCATTGCACTATAACTTGTCTTGTTGCATTTGATTCATTTCCCTGGCTATTCCTTTAATGTTGGATGTTTTGAAACATTAGGAAATGAAATAAATGGAATCTCACTAATTTTATTAGATAGGGGTTAATTTTCTTAAGAGTATAATGACAATATGATCAAATATGAAGCAAAAAAAGTTAAATTAAAAAAAAGATTGAAAAGAGATTTTTATTGAAAGTAATATATAATTTATAGAGGTTATATTAGTTTTAATCATATTACATATAATTTTAATGATTCAAAAGTATTATACTGAATTGGGTCCTTATTCTCAAACAGGTACTATTTAAAGTCTAGATCTGTCACAAATTAGTGAAATGTTCTGGGATATTTTCTTAATGTGTTAAAACCGTGATGTCATCATTATTAAAAGAGGAATTGATCATATAGTAAAATCTATCTTTAAAGGTTGTCCTAATTTAATAAGATTAAACACATTAATTAGATAAAACTCATAAAATGCTTATGGTGAAAATTTAATTACTTAATAAATTTAAGTATAATCATGTTAAGGTTTTTTTTTGTCATGATTTAGTAGTCCTTTGGCATCCAGGAAAAATTCACACTAATCATAATGTGAACTGCTTAGATTAACTTATTTCTCATTTCCTGCCCTTCCATTTAAAAATTGTATCTTCAGATTTCTATATTTATTCTGCTCACAATAATCTTATATATTCTAATACATATTAATTCTTCAAACAATTTTAATATTTCCTAATAATTATACCTGTACATATGTATATTTCACATAATAATGGAAACAATTCTACATAATGCAATGTTGCTTTATAACAAACAAATAAAATATTTCTTTAAACTGTTGACTAGTTATGGAGTCCCCTTTACCACCCCTCTTCTATGACTGGTTTATAAAGAAGTTTCTTGGTACAGTCTTACCATAGCCAAGGTCTGTGTTCATGTCTGTTGCCAACATCATCAAAACAAACAAACAAACAAACATAATATGAGGATACATGTGGTCTTATCTCCCACCTGATGCCATGTTGATTTCCTAAGGCCTTGCTGAGGTGACCCAGTCCCTCAGTGTCCTGGGGCGACCAGCACCTTGCAAGGAAAAGTATTCCTGTGGAGGCCTAGGCTCTCCAACCCAGGTACCATGCACGCTTACTTCCAGGGCTTTGAGTTGGTCAATCCCAGCATGTACCCAATCGATATATGACCTGCTGAAGTGTGTGAATGTCATAGCCTTTATCTGCAGCTTACTCTTTGAGCCCACAATAAAAAAATGAAAAATTAAAGGTGTCTTATTTTCTTCTTCTATGATAAAAGATTCTGAAAAAGCAAAAAAAGAAAGAAAATATTTATTTTGATTTACAGTTCCAAAATGAAACCCATCTCTAGGGGAAAATCACAGAAGAAAGACATTGTTGTAGTCTGTAAAATAAGTTCAAAGAGTGCTAGTATGCATTTATTTTTCTATTGAAATGAGGTCATTTTAAGTGAGGAAACATTCATTCTTATTATTAAAGGGTATAGTGTAATTTTTGATAAACATGTACCATATATAAGATTTTACTTAAAAGATATATGGTCTTTAAAATTACTTTTATTTTTATTTTCAGTGTATATGTTGTCTACATGTTTGTGCACCTTTCCCAAAGAGAGAAGAAGAGGTTTGGGGATCACCTAGTACTATAGTTACAGAGAGTGGTAAGCTGCCATCTGAGTGATGGCGTTGAAACCCAGGAGCTCCAAAGAACAAGTGCTCTTAACCACTGAGCAATTTTTCTAGGCCCTGTAAGATTTCTTAAGGAAGCAAATTTCTTATGTGGGACCTGAACTAGATTCTCTATGTTATATATCATGACAAGTCATTAAAATAAGTTCCTTTAATATTTTAATTGTAATTGGAATAGGACACACAAATTGAAGGAAAAGAGCTCAAAAGAAGGCACAAGTAAAAAATGATCACTGTTCATACACTCATGGATTCCATAAAAAACACTTAATTAGAAGATATATTATATACTCAAAGGACCTGGTGTAGTTCTGTTCTCAATATTTCCTGTCCCTTGTGTACAAGGTTACCCGAAATCTGCCTTATATTTGGTTGTGGGTATCTGAATATGCTTCCTGCGGGTACTGTGAGAAGCGTCCCTGATGACAACTGACTATGTACTAATCTATGAGTATAGCAGAATATCCATAAGAGTCATTTTTTTGTTTTTTTTTTTACATTTCTTTTTTTTCTTATTTATTTATTTATTTAAAGAATTTCCACTTACTCCCCTCCTCCCAATACCCTCCCGCTCCCCCCACTCCCTCTCCTCCTCCCTCACCATTCCCAAGAGCAGTCAGGGTTTCCTGCCCTGTGGGAAATCCAAGTTCCTCCCCCCTCCCTCCAGGACCAGGAAGGTGAGCATCCAAACAGACCAGGATCCCAAAAAGCCAGTCCATGCAGACGAAACAAGACCCAGTGCCATTGTCAATGGCTTCTCAGTCAGCCCCCATGTCAGCCACATTCAGAGAATACGGTTTTATCATATGCTCTTTCAGTCCCAGTCCAGCTGGCCTTGGTGAGCTCTCATTAGATCTGTCCCCTTGTATCAGTCCAGCTGGCCTTGGTGAGCTCTCATTAGATCAGTCCCCTTGTGTCACTGGTTGAACGCACCCTTCGCGTTCCTGACTTCCCTTTTCATGTTCTCCTTCCTTCTGCTCTTCATTTGGACCTTGGGGGCTCAGTCCAGTGCTCCAATGTGGGTCTCCGTCTCTATCTCCATCCATCGTCGGATGAAGGTTCCCTCTGGTTCTGCTTTCCTTGCTCACGATCTCCCTCCCTCTGCTTCTCATTTGGACCTAGGGAGTTAAGTCCAGTGTTCCAATATGTGTCTCTGTCTCTATCTCCATCCTTTGCCATATGAAGGTTCTGTGGTGACATGCAAAATATTCATCAGTATGGTTATGTGCCAAGGTCAGTTCAGGCACCCTCTCCTCTGCTGCCCAGGGAACAATCTGGGTACCTCTCCTTGGACCTGGGAACCCCTCCAGAATCAAGTCTCTTGCAAACCCTAAAATGGCTCCCTTAGTTGAGATATCAACTTCCCTGCTTCCATAACCATCCTTCCTCCCTCCCCCCTCCCATTCCCCCAAGCCATCCCCAATCCTCCCCCTCTCCCCTCTCCCTAACCATCTCCCCTTACTTCCACCCCCACCCCACATGCACCCAATTTTGCCTGGAAATCTTGCCTACTTCTAATATCCAGGAGGATAACTATATGATTTTCTTCAGGTTCACCTTCTTATTTAGCTTCTCTAGGCTCACGAATTCTAGACTCAAAGACCTTTAACTGTGGCTAGAATCCACTTATGAGTGAGTACATACCATATTCCTCTTTTTGGGTCTGGGTTACCTCACTCAGAAAAGCGTTTTCTATTTCTGTCCATTTGCATGCAAAATTCAAGATGTCATTGTTTTTTTATCACTGAGTAAATCTCTAATGTGTATATGTTCCACACCTTTTTTAACCCTTCTTCTATTGAGGGGCACCAAGGTTGTTTCCAGGTTCTGGCTATTACAAATAGTGCAGCTATGAACATAGTTGAACAAATACTTTTGTAGTATGATAGGGCATCTCTTGGGTATATTCCCAAGAGTGGAATTGCTGGGTCCTGAGGGAGGTTGACTCCCAGTTTCCTGAGAAACCGCCACCCTGATTTCCACAGTGGCTGCACAAGTTTGCATTCCCACCAACAATGGATGAGTGTTCCCCTCAGTCCACATCCTCTCCAGCATAGGCTATCATTGGTGTTTTTGAGTTTAGCTATTCTGACAGGTGTAAGATGGTATCTCAAAGTTGTTTTGATTTGCATTTCCCTGATTGCTAAGGAGGTTGAGCATGACCTTAAGTGTCTTATGGTCATTCAAAGTTCATCTGTTGTGAATTCTCTGTTCAGTTCAAGAGTCATTTCATTGAACTTTTTTTGGTGGGGGGAGGGAGATTGTCAGTTCTGCTTGGTTCTACTATACATCTCGGGGCAATCCACCTTTCAGTTTTTAGCTTACCAGGCAGTGTCAAGCTTGGGATCCTTTCTTGACTTGTGCCTCAAGTTAGACCAAACATTGGTAGGCCATTCACACAAGTTCTGGACACCCATTGTTCTAACACAACGTTCAGTCATGGCAGGTTATGCATAGAAAAAAATGAGCTTGAGTTGATGTCAGGTTCCACAAGTGGGAGCCTTGACTGGATGCAGAAGATGGCAAATTCAGGTTCTGTATCTCCATTACCAAGAGCCCATGCTAGGACTACCCCCACAAGTGCCTGGATGTATTCACTGTTCTAGGTTGCTACATCACATCCTCAATGCCCCCTATTTCAATTTTCTCTCCATATTCTCTTCTTTAATTTCTACCTTCCCTGCCTGATTCTACCTGTTCTCATCCCTCCACCTGGCCACAGTACACCAGTGAAATCTATTCTATTTCTCCTTCCTAAGATCAATGTGTTCTCTCCCCAACCCCAGTCCTCATTGTTTCTAAGCCTCTTTTGATCTGTGAGAAATAATTCTGAGTTAGAGCATCTTAGAACGCTTTGAACTTGATCATCTGTTTCCAGAGAAAATGCCTAATGTATTCCTGTTAAGGTTTAGTCACCATACAATTGTATTTATGAGACAAATAAATATATTTGCTTAGGTTTGTGTTAATGTTTTATTAGACTTAAATATTGCACTGTGCAATACACAATATTATGCTGTGTAAACTGAAAGACTATTTCAAGAACTCCCCCTAAAATTCTTTGTTAAGTGAAATTCATTTTGAATATCATTTTTTCATGTCAAAAGTTTAACTCCAAAAATTGATTTTTCTTAGTCATATATTGACTAATTGACATGTGCAAAAGTGAATTTTTTATTACAATTTGGAGTCACTGCCATAGTAACAGCCAAAAGGCAGTTAATATGAATCTGTGCCTTGAAAGCATGGCGTTATACTGGATCAAAATATAGGGATAGCACATTAATTATATCTATCTCCATTATTCAACTTGCTTTAGTTGTTCACTCTAATGAGCAAATTTTGCTGAAAAGATCATTGCCTTTAACTATATTGGTTTTCTGGTTCATGCTAGGGCTGCATTTTTTTGTTATCTATCATGATGATATTATCTAATAATGTTTTTAATTGCTTAAAAACAAAGAGAAACTAATTTTCTCTTAATCTAACATTCTACTTTGCTAATAGGAGGAAATGGTTATCTTTCATTAAATTCAGCACGAATCAGCATAAGTACAAGGAGTATGTCTCCAAAGAGAGGAAAATGTTGTCAAAGAGGAATTATCGCACCAAGCAGCACACGACTTTCATATTGTGTTTATGGGAAAATTGGATTTATGTTTAGGTTTAATGTCAGATTTTTTTCCCTAACTTCCTACTACCTCACTTTGCAGTAGATAGGTTAAGAATATTTGAACTACCAGTGCTTTAATGTGAGTACTGAGCATGAAACCTTTGTCTCTTTGAAGCTAGAATTTTAAGTATGTTGGTAGAGAGAAGATGGACATCACCAAACTGGCTTTGAAGGAAGCAAATCTGGGAATTCAACTTAACAAGTAGTATTGCAGGAGAAACTATTTATACCCATTTGTAATCAAGCAATTGATTAAGGTTTTTATAAACATGTACTCTATTCACCTCAGTCCAAAAGAAGTTTCTAGGTCCTGAATTCTGCTAACCAACTTGTACCCATATACATTTTCAAGAAATTTGTGTCCTTTTGTAATTGTTTTATTTTTAAAGTTTTAAAGTATATACTCATTGTTCATTGTGATTAATTTCTTTCTCATCAAAAATAAAATGTCAAATTAATATTTGATTAGATATTTACATAATTGTTATCTATGTATTTTTGAGTAAGACATGACTTGTGTTGTTTGTGAGATTATTTGGAATATGTATATATAGACATATGTATGCAATAATAATTAATATACAAAAGGGCCATGAATTTGAAAGAGAGCTGAGGAGAATTTTGATGGTTTAAAGGGAGAAAAATGAATAAACTTTTACATTTATGTTAAAATCTCAAAAAAGTAAAATACATTACTTTTAAAATTAAAAACTGCTGTGTATTTTAAAAAAAGCTCTAAAAAATTGTGTTATAGTAGGAATTTCCTTTCCAGTGTGTTAATACATGAATACACAAGATCTTTTCAAGTTGTGTATTAGGATTCACTGAGCATAAGATTTTTATTTAAAGATGAAGCATATGGTGCATGCAGAAGGAGAAACAGAATGCAGGCAAGAATGGGGCTCTGCAAAGCTTCATCTGTGCCAGGTCCCCAGGGCTTCTATTTGTACATGGCTGTGCTCTATCACCGGATTTAACTACTGTAGTCAGTTGGACTATAAGAAATCCCGGCTGCTTATGAACTCAAAGCCAAATTGTACAGAATGATTTTGCATTCCTGAAGACTGTGTATTTCAAAATAGATGAAGAAGTTAAGCCAACTGAAAACCATTAACCTAAAATTAATAATAAAAAATAAAGCTTGAAAACTATGTTGACCTTTTCCTGGTCAAATTAGCACAAGGAAAATAAATCTACTGGGAACTTGTAACTTGTGTTTACATTTCAATTGCTCCTCAATAATTATTGTACTTGATGCATAATTTATTTTATGAAATTCTAAATTAACTTTAACAACTTGATTTTCAACATCAGTACTGTCAATTTTTCTTTCAAATCATTCAAATTAATCTTAAAAATACGTAGGATTTCTCCAATTTGAAGTTATACTTTTGTTTAAATAGGCATTCATTCACCAAAATTATCCCGCTTTCCTATCAATAGCCAAGATAATTTGTTCAATAACACCATTCTTAGGTTTTCTTTTGCATATTTAATTTATGGTAATGTTAGACCAACTTTTCAAGACTGTGATAAATACCTGGGAGGAACTGTTTGAAGGAGAAAGGGGAAATTGGGTGACATTTTAAAGGTTTCACTCTTTCATGGTAGATATAGTATAGAAATGTAAAATTGCTCAGTTTGTAATGGACAAAACTAAAAACATAGAATCTAGAGAAGTCTGAGACATTACAGAGCTTCAGTGAATATTGCCACTGATGGCATGCGACTCTCATGATCTCATCACCTCATAACAAGGTCTCATACTGTCCACCAGCTCGTGAGCTAATGCACGATTCATCTCAGAATGCAAGATGCATGTGGATCTGGGAGATTTTCTTAGGACACGTGAACAATATGTATTCATGACAGCTGTGGTTCCAGTGACAGAAAAGATACAGTACCTCCCATGCCAATCTTGAAAATAAAATTAGTTTATGGTAGTCTCCATTATTGAACAGACACTCTATCATTGACAACAATTCATTAAGTTTCATGATTGCAGCTACCACTCAGATAGGACAAAGTGTCTCTAGGGGGTCTCTGGTCATTTAACAACTGTTCACAGCTTCTACTTAAAACCCCAGGAGAAGACTGTTTTTGAGCTTGTTCTAGCTCATTATTTCTCAAAAGTCACCCTTTTTCATCCAGCATGGAATATTTCAGTTCAAAAGTAGTAATGGTGTTATATTTTGCCCATATCCAAGATTTCTCATAGTTTTAGCATGTCTATCTTTGCTCAGACGTTCAAGTTCATGCCAGGTAGTGGTGGTACACACCTTTGATCCAGAGCTTGGGAAGCAGAGGCAGGAAGACCTCTGTGAGTTTAAAGCCAGCCTATTATGTAGAGATATTTTCAGGATAGCCAGGGCTATACAGAGAAACCCTATCTTGAAAAAAAATTAAAATTATCAAATGAGACTCAAAACAAATTAATAGTTTTGAGTTCATATACAGTCAAAAGCAAGAAATAGTATTATTAAGGAGAGAAGATCATATAGAACCAAGAATGAAATTCTTCAGAGCAATCATTAGACCTTATAACTCCATTTCTTCTTCCTAGACAGTTGGATGTGATGGGAAGGCTTATAATAATAGACATTCAAGAGCTTTTAAGGACCCCCTCATTCCCCTTCCAGTATAGTCAATTTGTTAATCTAAGTGTAACTTCCCACAAATTATTAGTGCCTGAACCAACTATACTCTTATTTATCACAGTTTAACACACATATTTTCCAATCCACATATAAATTGGTCCTCATTCCTATCTTAAATCTTATGACCTTTACTTTCAATGTCTTCATTCCAGTACCCTGAACTCCCAACGCGTCACCTGTTGAGCTCTGTTCCTTGGAGCTTCTAGGTTTTATTGCGCTTGTTTCTTCACAATTTCCAAGTTCCTCCCACAAACAAGTCCCAACGCCTTCTGAAACTGATGGACAGGTGAACACAGAAGTGTGCACAGTAACTTTACCAATTTCTTGTCAATGAACTCTTTCAGTAGTGAGATGAAATAGCTCAGGAAAAAAAAAAGTAAAAACAGAAAATCATTGCTTTTGATCCATGTTTCTGTCTGAGAGAGACTGACCCTATTCTCTAAACCTGAAGTCATGGTGGTGGGACCAATACAAAAGGATCATTTAATTAATAGCAAACAAGAAGGTAAATGACAAAAAAAAATAAGAGCCTGCGACAACATACAACATTCAAAGACAAATTTCCATTGTTGCTTCTTCTATATAAGTTCCAGATTTAGAAATATCTGTTGGGGAAATATGTCCCCCATGAAGAAACACACACATATTCACATAAAGTTAATGTAGAATGAATTTTAAAAAGGAAAATATTCAATTTGCATGCATTGTAAGTTTAATATTCTGGATTTTTCTTTGAGAGTGTGGGTTATTCCAATGACTCCTTCCATGTACTGCCCAAAGAACAAACAGAATCTAAATGTAGATAATTTTGGAGAAGGCATCATTAAAATAAGGGATGCATGGCAATCATATCATTGACAACTTATGGATGGAAACAAAAAGGATATGTGACTACCTTAGAAAGGAGTCAAATGACTTTGTTGCCTTTTGCAAAGTACATCATGTGTTGTGCATCATTATACATTTCCTTTCTATGATATCTGCCTTTATAGATATATGCATATTATTCTTTTATTTTTGAAAAGCATTTTCCCCACAATAAAATGAAAGTTTGGTGGGTCATGCTTTGAAAGCAACAGAATCTTGTTAATAGGGTGGATAATTTTGACATTCTCTACTTGCTCCTGAAAGCAGCTTTGGTTTTCAAAATTTGCAGTAATGCTTTTAGCATATTTATTTACATGGCTAAGTGCTTCTGAAGTTGATTTGCATTTATAAGGTGTCAGAAATCCTTGCAAAAATAGTAAGGGATAAATTAGAAAAGTGCATTAAACACTCTTACATTCATTATCTTATCAATACTAAGTAATAAACCATATTTTTAACTACATAATTAGTAATAAAAGGCAAAAATTGTTCTAAAAGTCAAAACGAGTTTTAAAACAGGGAAATAAGGAAACTATATCAGAAGAATACAGCAAACACAGAGATGCAAATAAAATAACAATATGAAAAAATTTGTATGGTTTTGCAAACAAGTCAGTAAATGCATATTCATTTTTAATGTTTAGAATAATTGATACATTAATTCACATTTCTGTCACCATTATTAAATTTGTAGAAATCAAAAATATATTAAATTGGGCCTTTTTAAACAAGTTTTAAACTTTAAAAAAGTTTTCAGCATACTTTTTTTTTAATGAGCTATGTATTTTTCTTCGCTCCCCTCTCTTCTTTTTCCCTCCCCTTCAACCCTCTCCCATTGTTCCCATGCCCCCAATTTACTCAAGAGATCTTGTCTTTTTCTACTTCCCATGTAGATCAGATTCATTTATGTCTCTCTTTGGGTTGTCTTTGTTGTCTAGGTTCTCTGGGATTGTGAATTGTAGGCTGATTTTTCTTTGTTTTATGTCTAAAAGCCGTGTATGAGTGAGTACATATTATATTTGTCTTTTTTGGCCTGGGATACCTCACTCAGTATCATGTTTTAAATAAAACATTTTATTACCAAATGATAATTCATTTTGTGAATCTGGTTGTTGTATGTTTTTGTTTGTTTATTTTTTAGTGTTAGAGATGAATATTATCTTTTTCTACTGAGAAAATCTAGACCCCTCTTAATGTTGGATTACTTTTGCACCAATAGAAAACATCTCATAGGTCTTAATAGTTCATTTTACGTGTTGACTGGAGAAACCCACAATAGACAGATAATTGGTTAAGCACTGTTCTACATCTTTGAAGAAACTTAGAAATTCAAAAATAAAATTATATTGAATTGCTGTTTATTTTGCTTGACAGTATAAAAGTAACTTAAAATGTCACACGTAAATGTACTTTCCTTTGCTCAGCATATTGAACTAATAAACCCTAGTGATCACTGGGTGCAAGATGATCCACTTTACAAAGTAACTATTTGACTCACATATGTTCTATTGTGATGTGCTCAATATAGTATATAAAAGATTGATTTGTTGTATGTGCCCTTTTTATCACTGTAGGAAGTATCTAGCATACTAAAAACTGAGACAAGATTTATTTTGATTCATGGATTTAGAGAACAACAAGTGTAGCATTGTCCCTATCCATTTAGCCATAACACTTTTCCTCATTTTTACTATTGAGAAATGTTTATGTCTTTTTATTGAGCTATATTGGATATAGAACTACTACTAAAATATTTAGAAAAACTCAAGTAAGACATTATAATTCATCATTAAGGACAGCAATTGATCGTATAACTCCGAAATTCATAAACTTCAGGAAAGATGACATTATAAAATTAAACTTTCACAAACTTTCTTAAACTTCTATTCTATGAGAACTTCTTCATAGATGAGGACAGATTTAACCAATGGCATGAAAATGAATAGTTGGGAAATACATATGATGATAAACAACGTGAAATATAAGAAGAGATGAATATGGGTATGCCATGTCCATTCAACAAGGCAATTCCAGCCTCTCCTGAAAGGAGTAAGTATGGAGGCCAGAGGAAAGAGACCTCTGTGGAGTGAAGACTGAAGGTATTTGTTCTTTGTCACAAAGCACATAAAAATTTTAGGTTAAGTTTTAGCATTATCAAATTCATAGAACTTCCTGATCACATAGGTTCCCCACACTTGAAGCACATAAAAATAAGTAGATAATTTTTGGTTGAATTTAGCTTTGTCTTAAAAAATCTACATTCATTTCAGAAAAAAATTAAGGAAAGTATTGAAAGGCTGGATTCTTTTAAGCATCTATACAGACGTTTGAAAACTAAATTGGTGAGGATAACTTGATATTGATTTTACATGGATAGCTCACTTCATTCTCACGCTCAGAAAGATTATATGATAAAATTGGCACCAATTAATTGAAACATGTTTCCTTTGTCAGGCCTTTTGTACAAGTCATGTTTGAGAGATCTGCAAAGTAAATGTTCATGCAAGAAATTTTTTAACAGTGAAAATACGAATGTAAACTTTATATATTTATGTATTCATTTATTAAATAACAACTAAGAATTTTTCAAGTTTACAATAAAACCTCGAAGAAACATGAAAGATGAAAACAGTTTATATAAGAATATTTGTTGCAGAGAACTGCTTGTTTGTCCTGGCTGCTCAGAATCAAAATAATCACACAGAAACTTTATTAATTAAATCATTGCTTGGCCCATTAGCTCTAGCTTCTTGTTGAATAACTCTTACATTAATTTAACCCATTTCTATTAATTTGTTTATCACCATGTGACAGTGGATTACCAGGAAAGATTCAGAATGTCTGTCTGTAGCGACTCCATGGTGTTTCTCTCTCTTTGCCTTTCTTCTCCCAGCATTCGACTTAGCTTTCCCCACCTACCTAAGTTCTGCTCTATCAACTGGCCAAGGCAGTTTCTTTATTCATTAACCAAAGAAAACAACACATAGATAGAAATACCTCTCACTCCAATTATTAACAGTAAAAAAAAATCTCATCAACTTAGTTCTATTTGAGTAGATTGTAGTGAATAACAAGTATCAGTGTATAACTTCAGTTCTCTTCATACAACCTGCTATTTCAGGAACTGTTTCTTTGCAAAATTCCAAAGTGGGATTTCCATCAGAGAAAAATACTAGATCCTTGTTATTTTGGGAACTCGCATTCAATGTTGAGGTAGTACAATATAGCAATAAACATATTAAAATATTTCAGACAACTCACTGCCAGTGATATAAGAAGCCAACCACTGGAACACAATTTAAGCAGCAGTTTTAGTGTTCAGGAGTGGTGCAGTGAATGAACCAACAGATGGGGGCAAAAGGACAGAGAAACATTTGCTAAGCTCACACGGAAAGAGTTGTGCTTGTTCAAGGAGTAAGGATGTGGCAAAGCAACCCACATTTAAATCAGCTTCCATTCGAGCCAAATTATAGTCATTATGGTTTCATTTCTAAAGAGGATCAGAATAACGATAGAATAAGATACTGAAAATTAGTGAACTAATCACACGTCTGTGGCTATCAAACTTTGATGGGCCTGTCAGAGCATGAGGACCTTGATATTCTCCAAAGTGTCATTTTCCAAATCATGAAGGCTGAAAGTTAAAGAAAGAATCAGGTTTCTCGAACAATATCTAAGGTAATTATTAGCATACTTTGCCAAGTATTTTACATTATACTTATACATATTTACATAAATGAATATATTTATAAAATGCTCAAATTTATGCCTAAATTATATATATGTATATATATATGACACATACAGAGTATAATTTAAAATGCAAATAGATCTGCCATTCGTTGCTAAATCTTAAACATCTTCATTGCATGACTCCAGCTCTGAGAAATGCAGCAACATTGGCCAATGACATCAGACCCCAGCTCAGCTGTTTTGTAATCTGTAAGCCAAAGCATGTTCCTGTGCTTTTACCCACTTGACACTTTGCCTGTATGACTGAATTTTCCATTAAAATTTCTGTTAGAATGTGTTTTATTACATTTGCTGTATTCCCTAGTTTCTAAGCCAGTGAAAAATAGACAATTATTCTTGATGATGTACAAATTGCAGAGTTTAGATGTGTCAGTTTTTTGAAATATTTCCATATTTAGATATTTTAAAAGATTTCTAATGTGGAGTACAAAATAGTCTTAACTAGAGAACTGTAAATATAACTTCTAAGATTTATTTATTTATTTGTTTATTTATTTATTTATGAGTGTGTGGTATATTTATGTGTACAATTTGTAGTACGCATATGCATATGTAAGTGTGTAAGCACAGGTGCCTATGTGTGAGCAAGGGTCAGAGAAAGTCATGGGTACCCTCCTCTGTCACTTTATTCCTTTTTTTGAGTCAGGGCTAGAGATTGTAACTCATAAACTCATATTTCCTGCTGTTGATTTGTTTGTTTATTTTGTTCTGCTTAATTTGTAGACTGGCAGAAAAGCCCCAATGATCTATTTGTTTCACCCTACTTTGTTCTGTGACAATGTATACAGTACCACCATTTGACAATCCGAGGGTTCAGGCATCTGAAATCTGGTACTCACATTTAAGCAAGAAGTGCTCTTAACTGTTGTGCATTAGCCACATGTCTGTATTCTGTCAATCATATTTTTATAAAACGCTGATTGGCCAGGCAGGCAGTATAGATGGGAAAGCCAGACAGGAAGTAGGGGTGGAGCAAAGAGACTGGGAGTATTCTGGGAAGCAGGAAGCTCCCTCCGCCATTCCTGTGCAGACCACCGAAGAGGCAGCATGTAACTTGCCACGCTGAGAAAGGTACTGAGCCATGTGGCTAATGTAGATAAGGATAATGGGGTAACATAAGTTATAAGAGCTAATAAGTAGCCTGACCTAATGGGCCAATCAGTTTATAATCTTATGGAGTCTTGTGAGTGATTTTCTTTGGGCTTGTCGGCCGTAGGGTACTGGGCGGGACAGAAACCCCAACAAACTGGCCCCTCATGTTACAATATATGGGGGAAATACCTCTAAAAATCCGATGAGGTAAGTATGTTTGTCTTTTTTTCCATGGCATCAATTGATAAATATAAAAGTTATTGTAGAAAATATACAGAGATCTCATTTAAACTCAGTGGAACATGTTTGCTGATTGTTATTCCTTTTGTTTTTTGTTACATTGTTTCTGTTTGTTTTAGATTTAGTCCCACTTTTTAGATACCTACTTACTGCTTCTCCATTTCCACAACAAAATGGAAATGCAAAATATCATGCATTCTGCAAACCAATGGGAATCTATACCCCAAATAGTCAATAAATTAGGAAATTAGATAAGACTGGTACCAAATACTTTCCAGCAAGCGGCAGAAAAAGAGGCCTTTAGCAGTGAGTCTTCCTCATATTTGGTTCATAAAATATACCAAATACTCCTTATTTTGAGAATGTCATTCATGAACACTGCATTTTCGTCACTCCAGTCTCCCTTTTCCTTTCTAATTCCTCCAAATACCTTCTCCCTATAAAATGAAAGAAAAATTCTCTAATTATTATTATTGTATACATTTATATATGTGGGTTATTTTATTGTAATGACTGTGTTTATAAACTTATCAAGTTTTCTATCCCTTCTTCCTCTCTGAACTTGTTTTAGCCTGTCTGTAATTTTCCTTTCAGTTACCACTGTTCTTATTTATAAAACAGGCCCTGTGATTTAACCATATATAATTTTTCATATGTCTGACTAAAACATTAGACTTGTATCCTCATTTACTATCTTGAGATTATCTATCTATCTATCTATCTATCTATCTATCTATCTATCTTTCTATCATCTATTTAACTCTTAATATTTTATTAATTTTTTTAAATGTTTCAACCTATCGAAGGATATATATATATGATGAAAACTTTCTCAGCATGGCCCAGAAGCCATAAACTGTGGATGGTCCTCAACTGTAATGAGTTCTTTTGAGCACCTCTCTGTTACATCATGGAATGCTATGTGGTAATAACTAGTGCAGCATTTGTACCGACAACTGCAGCTGTATGAGTTTATAAATACGATACCCTTGTTGTGTCTAGGCAGCCCTCTCTTACAGTAGTCTTTCATCAGTGCAGACTATTATATTCTTTCTTACCCTCTTCCTCAGTATTCCCCGAACCATGGAAGCAAGTGGCATAATACAGTTAACATACATGACGATGAAAACACTATCAAAACTCATTTTGTGTTCTTTGGTTTTGACTCTCCTCTGTTTTAATCATCACCCACTGCATGGCAGTTTCTCTGACAGGGACTGAAATCTGGTCTAATTTGTGGACTTAGATACAAGTATTTAGAAGGCAGATTGATTCCTTGTCAATTTCTCACAATAAAAATTCTAATTTGAGACCTAAAATTTCCCAAGTCACAGGTTCCAGAAAAGATTTGCAGTTCAAGGAATTAGTTTCCTTCCGTTGCATTTTCTTTAAAGAAAACCACCATGAAATTTATTATTCCTGTAGCACGTGTTTTCTCATTGCACTCATGGATATCTTGTTAGGCCAATTATTATTGTAGCCACAATAATAGATGGGTACAGCTTTTTATGTTTGTTTATTTCCACATCATCCTACCTAACCAATTGCATTGCTATGAAAGCCAGCTATGAGGAAGTAAACCATCATCTTGTGTTCTCAGTGTCCTGTGGCCAAAGCATAGTCTCTTAAGTAGAGCTAATAAACCATGTCTACCATAAAGTTTGAAATTTAGATGACTATATTGAGGTGATATTTTGTGTGTGCTTTTTAACAAATAAAGCTTACCTGAAGATCAGATTGTTGGACTAATCACACTAGTCAGCTATAGAGTCAAGGAAGTGGTGGCACACACCTTTAAACCCGAACTCAAGAGATAGAGGCAAAGCCTCTCTGGTCTAGAGGAGATTGAATTAGTCTAAAAGAGAAACATAACCAAGCAGTGGTGGCTCACACCTTTAAACCCAGAACTATGGAGGTGGAGATAGCAAGTGATATGGCTGGGCTGAGAGAGGAATTTAAGGTAGGAGGAGACAGGAGGTTAGGATTCAGTCTGAGGTTTTGAAGAAATGGCATATCAGTCTGAGGACTTATAGAGACAGGATATCCCATTCGGTCTGAGGATTCCATAAAGGTAAGAATTAGTGGTTGACTGCTCTGCTTCTCTGATCTCTCAGCTTACACACCTTGTTATCTGACTCTGGATTTTTATTTTCAAGACCAATTAGAATTTTCTCTACATTACATCTCATTCTTTTGGTTAGGATGTGCATTTTGATTAGTGAATTCAGGTAATTCCCTTTTCCTTTACTCATTACATGAAAGGCTCATGAAAATTCCAGATGAGAATAAAATAACATTAACAACCAGAGAACCAGGACCTTATTGCTAGAGAGAATCTTCTGGATTTATGAAATCTCAAATATATAAATATAAATAAGATAGTCTTAATTACGATAATTTGCATGCCAAAAGAACAAAAGACATTTCACTTTATTTTTCTCCTTGGTGTACAAATATAGGCAACCAATGACTGCTAAAAAGAAATTATAAATTTACTTCAGAGATTAGATCTCTGATGTAGTATCTGATCCTAAGTGGTCAGGCCTAACTCATGTATTTTCAAGCAAAACAAACTTGATTCATTAGGGTGTGTGTGTGTGTGTGTGTATGTGTGTGGGGAAGGTGTATGTGTATGAACATCTATCAATACCTAATATATATTATACTAACATAATTAACCTTAAATATCTAGAAGAGTACTCTTTAAGGTTATAAATTAGGAAACTTAACCTTATCAATTATACTTAATAAGATTCATTATAGGTAATTTTCCACTTATCTCATTCCTACTACTTTCAGTATTCTGATTTTCTGAAAAGAAAACCTCCCACTTGTTTTATTTAAGATTCCTTGAAAAAATATAGGAATTTTTATTACTTTTAAATACTATTTACCAAACTATTTGAAATAAAGTTTTATTATATAATGGCTTTGTCATTGACCTGGCAATAAAATGTAAATTTTAGGAAATTGATTAGATATTAAAAAGCAGGAAATCCTTAAAGAACCAACAGATGCAAAATTAAACTGTTTTTGTTATTGTGAATAACAAAATGTATCAAACCCCTCCCCCCTCCCTCCGTGTCTGTCTGTCTGTCTCTCTCTCTCTCTCTCTCTCTCTCTCTCTCTGTGTAGGTGTGTGTATGTGTGTGTGTGTATGGGATACATATATTTATATATGCATAAATAAAACCTCCCCAGTCTTTATAATATTAGTTGTTTGTATGTTTTTAGCGTTGACCCTTTTGTGTGGGACAACCCATTGATGTTTCTGAAAGACACTATTTCTTAGCTGGGCAGTGGTGGCCCACGTCTTTAATACCATCACTCGGGAAGCAGAGGCAGGTGGATCTCTGTGAGTTCTAGGCCAACCTGGTCTGCAAGAGCTAGTTCCAGGATAGGCTCCAAAGCCACAGAGAAACCCTGTCTTGGGGAGAAAAAAACAAAACAAAACTAATTCTCTAGCCCTTAGCATTCCTTTTTTGTCTGTAGTTCTTTGTGTAGAGTTGAGACCACCTCGCCTTTCCCCAAACATTAGAATTTCTATGTTTTTTGTCCTTGTTCAGCTCATATTTAGGCAGTAATTTTGTTAAGATTTCATATATATATATATATATATATATATATATATATATATATATATATAGTTTCTGATATAACTAGTATAAAAATCCCATCACAAAGTCCTTGATTCTCTGACTACTACAATCTCTCTGTCCCATCTTTTGCAAAGCTCATTAAGCCTTAGTGGTGTGCCTGTTTTTGCAGATGTATTCATTAATTATATGATATTTATGGATTCAAATGTTTTGGACAATGATGTAGATGGCATTTTATAGTGACATTTAAATTATAGACATAAGAAAATATTTTCCCCAAATCAATTACACACACACATATACATAGTACAAAAATATCCTATGACAGTCATTTTTCTCCTTTTTAATGTTTCATTTTAATATCTTCCAAAAGTATTAAACATGTAACTTGCAACTCCATTCAAGTAATGGATAACTGGAAAAGTCATATGATAAAAAATATTTGCAAAGAATTTAATGAAGCAAAAACTCCCTTTGATATAAGAAATTATTAGAGCTTTCTGAGTCAAAGAAGTTTTATCTAGTTTGTAAAATATATTTCATATTTGGATAATAGTTGTCTTTCATAATATAAACAGTTATTAATTCAGTTCAGCCGCTATTATGGAATTCTATTTACAAAATGTGAGACAACTGTAGCTATTCATTTTCATATTCACATAATGAAGCACATTGTTGATCAAGCAACCTAAAACACTGCCAAGATAAGTTTATGGTAGACTTTGTTGGCTACATTGAGCACCTCACCCTTTTATTGAGTCTAATAAAATAGATAGTTTCTGAAACTTTAAATACTAGGCTACTGCTGAGGCTCATTGTCCAAAACTCTTTTTCTAAACAGGAACATCAGTTTCATTAATTTCCTCAAAGATATTGTTCTTCATATTTATTTTATTTACACTGTATATTTATATACTCACACATCAAAATCTTACATGCTAACATAATGCAGAATTTAAAGCTCATCTGAAAAGCTATTTTGTTATATGTCAGGAACCCCAAAAGCCTCATGGCCACAGGAAAACAATCTGCCCAAGAAAAAGAATAAAACACCAAACTGTATCACCTTTGCAGGCACTGGGTTGAGACTTCCAGATTTTAACCTCCTGGTATATTCTTTCTACACATTTGAGCACACACACACACACACACACACATACACACACGCACACACCCATGCACGCACGCACGCACGCACGCACACACACACACATGCACGCACAAAGCTTTGGGAAAAGGTTATCACAACCTTTGTTGTGATAATTATCACAACACAATTATCACAACAATGCTTTAGCATAGCTACATGGAAACTCCCTAGCCTAGCAGCAAAGCACCTGTCACCTTTGTAATAAGAATGAGTTCCCTTGGCTGATAAACAATGTTCCAAGAAGTCCCAAAGGAAGAAGGATGTTTAACAAGTAAATGGATAGATTGCACTAGAGGATGTTACAAAGTACATGAGAATTCTTCCATAAGAATGTTTTCTATTCAGGTATCCTAGCTCCATAGAATAGCAAAAATATCACCATGTTTTCAAACAACATTCACCCCAGCCATCTGGGTGACCACAAATAAGCCATTTTCCTTCCATTGGGTAAAATAGACCCACATGTTAAAAAGCCTGGTTCCTTTAATGCTTTCTTTAGGCTTTGTCTCCTACAACTATTACTAAGATTCATTTGTTATTTCACTTTTACAAGGTGTTTGTTTCTGAGTGCTATAAGCATTTTGAGTGATGCTGGCTGTCTCTGTGTACTATATCATAATAGTATTTTATGCACTGTGGAATCTTAAAAAATAATGATGACAAAAGAAGAAAGAAATCACTATGTGAAAAGCAATTTGTATTCATATATTTCAAGCCTGATATATTCAGAGCCATATCAGTATGTCAAGAGTGTTAAAGCAATGGCTCTGTGAACCCATTTATGTGGCTTCTAAGTCTAGATTAGGCAGAGCAGCATGGAGTGATGAAATTTTATGTCCACAGTCAATAAAGCTGTTAATATATTAACAAGATTCCATTACCACTAAAAGCTGTGTAGGTTCTTTTTGAATGTTTATTATCAAAAATTGCTTTGTCTAAATGCTGTATCAGCAATAGGAATATTAACAAACAACTCTAGACATGTTACCCTGGGGTGAAAATATAGTATTGGATATTTACCAAGCAAAAAACTACCTGGATAATTGAATCCATTTAGCTCAAATCTATTTTTCTACTGAATAACAATAACATTTTAATAAGATCTTTATTTCCAATTGGTGGATAGCAAGAACATAGCACAAAAGATACTTGCTGATAAAATGTCTCTTTAGCATTAAAATAAGGCAAAAAGTCTTGGAGTTGGTTCTTCCTATCTGTAGGTGAAATCAAGGTCTCTTTACTGTTCCTTCCAAAAACTTTTCTGGTGATAAAGATAATAAAGGGAGCAGCAACACAGCCGATTTCATGACTGGAGACTTAATTAAAATGGTATATAAAAATATTTTTGAGGAGGTTTCTCTCCTTTAATTTGTTCCATTGTTCCCCCCAACACTTTTTTTTTACTGATGCTAAATTATAAAGGAAAATTGATGACATAAAATTACATGGAGGAAACCAGAACAAAAGTCATGAAAACAAGCAAGCAAAAAAATCCAGCAAATCTCATAGCCAGTCATCTTTATAGTAAATATTACAGATGTGCTGGATATTTGAATGCCTAAAGAGAAAAAGATAACTATCCTGAAAGAATCACTGAATAAAGAGAAAAATGACTTATGAGGTCATCGGGTAAAATTGTCTATGTGCATTTTCTGTATACACCACAGACACACACACACACACACTATATATGTATATATATATGTATATACATATATATATATATTCCAGTAGAAATATAAACTCACTTAAGAATCATTGCAGAATTTGGAGTTGGACAATGGCTATCCTCCTGTAAATCCAAAAAAAATTAGAATTTCTGTCTCATGTTAGGAGCCAGATCAATAAGGTCATAATGATGCCTTAGTGTCCTATCAGACTTTGTTGTTTAATACATAGTCTGTGTTTCTCCATGTTAGTGCACACAGCTTATTTTTTTAAGTTTAATGTTCAGCTGTATAAGTACAAAATAAAAACATAAATTGCTTTTACTTGTAATATATTCATATACTGTCAGTAAGTAGAGGCATGCAGGCACCTCTTTAATAATTATTTCATTATTAGTAATGAAATTGCTGAACAATATAGTATTCATATTTTAAGTATTTATGGTTGTTAATCATTTCACCACAAGTATATTTTAATAATGTCTGTACAAATTTCTTCTTCAATTTGATTTCTGAATCCTAATTTTTAATTATCCATAGCCGCTGTCATTCGTTGCAAAATAGATTATATTACAAAAAGTGCTTTTCATATTTAATTGTAATCTTCATATAAACTCCAATAATATTTCTACCAGAAGAAAACAATTCTAAAATTGAAAGATAAGCAAAAATATTTTCAAACAACAAGAAAATCTAAGCAGAAAGTGTATTGCTGGAGGTGCCACCATTTGTTATCTGAGCACATTATAGTAGAGAACTAGAGTGAAAAATAGGCTACCTGATTTGACCACAAGAGAAGACATATAGGTCGATTAATAAAGAAGGTGACACAAATAAAATCACAGGACTCTAGAGACCTGCTTTTTGACAAAGGCATCAAAATTAAAACTTTAGAAAATAAAGCTTCTTCAATAAATAGTGTCTTCTTAAACAACAGAGTATAGATTTAAAAAAAAAATCTAGAACTTTGGGACTAGTGAGATTCCTTGAAAGTTAAAGATTTTTGCTTATCAATGAAGAGGATAAGAATTTGCATCACAGCACCCACTCCAGATGCTAGGTATCACAAATACAGAGAGAATCTAAAGAATCTTACCCTCTCTCCTGCTTCTGAAGCACAGAAAGGTACATGTGCACACACACTTAAGTGGAGACGTTCACACATACACAGATATAAAAATAGATGAATAAAATACAAATTTGGAAAAGTATGAACATTTGAAACCACTAAAGGAAACATAAACATTTTTAAAGACATAGGCAGTGTTCAAAATTTCCTTTGAATTGTAGATAATGGCTCACAGCTATTGTGCCCATGTCTGAATTCCTCTAGACTCTCTTCTTTCGATTTCTATTGCAGAACACTTTCCCTGGGCATAATCAATTTTTGTCAGGATGTGTGTGTGCGTTTAGCTTCATATGCATGAAAATATTATCAGAAAAATTTAATCACGAAGACATTTGATTGATTAATTGAACAAAAAATACATGATTTTTTTGCATTATATCAGTCAGAGTACAATGTTATCCTTTCATACTTTATTTTGGGAAAAATAAATATTCATATATTTTTAAAAATGAATATTACCTGTAGTACAGTGTTTAATCTTAAAAGAATCATTTCATACATATTATATATCTTTAATATAATTTTCAGATAGCTAAAGAACCATCTCTTAATACAGACTGTATATTTTTAATATCATTTTTTTGGATTTTTGTTTTTTGAGACAAGATTTATCTGTGTAACAGCCACAGCTGTCCTGAAATTCACTCTGTAGTTCAAATTGGCCTTGAACAAATACCATTTTCAAACAATTTTACCATATCATAGCAATCCAATAAAGTTTTGGTTCATTGATGTCCTATTTACATAGGACACACCTATAAACACACCTAGTGTGGATGAAGTTGTAGAAATCAAAAACAATTATAAAAATTGGTTGCTATATACTCTTTGTCTTGTTAAACAAATGTCTGCTATATCATTAGGATTTACTATGTAGTATTTAAAATAATTTTCTTGCAAATCCAGAGAAGTGATTAATTTATTATATCCATGAGAAACACAACCAAACCCCAGAAGCTACAAGTTATCTATTTATTTCTCATCTTCATCCAGTGACATCAGACCTTGAATGATTGCTAGAATGTCCTCATCTGTCAACCATGGCTGTCAAACAAGAAATCCAACAGGTGACATACTTAAAACATAATGAGTTCATAGATTTGGCCACTATACTGAAACAGAAAGAGTGATGAAGAAGAAATAATTTATGGCTACCACTTTTTGCTTAGGGCACTGTATATTTTACACTGTTGGGTAAAGATTGTACTCTCAATCTCAATTAAAGACAAGTAAAAAGACTTATTAAATTGCATGCAGTGGAAATAGTTCATGTCAGCAATCCTTTCACTACACTCAGCAGTAAGCGTGACTCAAGTGAAGAATGGTAAGTGACAATGTGTTTGTTCTTTCTGTCTCTAACGCAGCCAACTTGAAATCATTTCTCATGCAGTGTGACAGGATGACAGGCTTCTTAGATAAAGAGAAAGAAAGAATCTAATAAATCTGTATTTTACCAAGACCTCTTGCCACCATTTCGCATAGCATGCTCATCAGCATGCTTGATAAATTGGATAGTGGGCACAGGAGGGTCATATCCAAATAGTAGTAATCAATGGCTCTGTCAGCCTCAGACAAAATATTTAGAAGGTATCAGCATAGTTGAACCAAGAGGTATTATTGATATATTTCACCAGAAATCTGGTGGCAAAGAGTAATAATACCAGAGTGTTCATAAAATAACCAGAGGATGTCAAAACAAGTGAAGTTTTGATTACCTAAACAATAACAAATTCTACTAAATGACAGAAATTTCAGTCTTCATTAATGCAAACCAATATGACTACTGAAGTGAAAATTTCCAGCTACAGGAAAAAAATAACTTATTAGTTAAAACCCCTTAGCTTTTTGCCTAGTTTGTAATAAGTCTATATGTAATAGAAATTGGCTAGCATTCATTAATGAGATTTGTAATTTTACTACAGCATTCAAATGAATGAGTATGTGAAACTAAGCATGCTGGCAACCTAAAAAAATATATTCAAAGTCTATAATGAAGTTTTATATACTATGTTAAATATATTGTTATTAATATACTTTTGCATTAATGGTTGAAAATTAGCATATTCAATTCACTTGGATTACTGCTAAGGGAGTAATCCCTTACACTGATTGTTTAAGGTTTGAAAAAGAATATCAATAATTCTTTTGATGTTTTCTTTATGTGTGAGTTTAAAATTTCTAATGAGGAACTTTGCAATTTCTGGCTGTTGGTACTCACAATTTATACAAAAGATCCAGATGTTTAATGCAAAGAGCATATAACTACTTACTTCTAGGGAATACCATAGACCAAAAATCAAAGCAGAGATTGAAGTTATAGAAGCACACCCTTCCAACTTGGTTTTGGTTGTTTTTATTCTGCCATATATTACCCTGAAGAACTCTACCAGTTGCTCTGATGTGGTAGAAGTCAAAGACAAAGGAGAACAAGGGGACTTACAATTACATCGTTGAGCTTAAATAGTTATTCTTTTAAATGAAATTTAAAGTTCAAGTAGTAGCTTGGTTTCTACATCACGAAATTCTTCAGACGTAACAAATTAATTATTGCATCTTCTTTTGTTTGTTTTTTTAGTTATTATATATTTAAACTATATTTTTTATATTTTGAGATTTTAATATAATTAAGTTACTTCCCTTTTTATTCCTCCTGCTAAACCCTTCCATATATACCACTCTGTCTCTTTCAAATTCATAACCCAATTTTCTTTAATTTTTATTATATATGTGAACAAATATGTATATATTAAAAAATACATAAAGTATATGGCCACTACATAGGGCGCAAGTGTTCAAACCCATGATCTTATTAGGGAATTATTTATTTCAAAGTCAAACTCAAAGATTAGTGTTCTCATTGGAATGATTATTTTAGACTCAACACTAAAATTGGAAAAAAATAAATAGGCATTGATGCAATTTAGTACATTTCTTCTATAAACAATGATTAAAAATAATAAAAAGACAAATCACAGAGACTGTCATAAATCTTATATCTGATAAGAATAATCAAATTTCATATTTTTATATTTAATATTTTCTTTTATTCAAAGTAGCTTTTTCATACCATATACTTTGGGGCATGTTTATAGCTGGTGGAAATAGGTAATGAAGGGGTGACCTGTGAAGTTTCTACCTGTTTCTGACTCAAGCTTGCTTGCTCTGCCTTGTGGACCCTCAAACACTGTTCTAACCTAACAGTGCTTAATTAATTGGTCATATTGAGGCTCTTCTGAATTACAAAACAAAATCTTTCCTTAGCCATTGTATGTATGAGGTATTTTGGCAGGTAAAGCAGCTGATACAATTAGTTGTTTTAATCTCTTATTTTTCTGAATAATCTTTTTATGCTTTCCCTACCCCAATTCCGTCTCACTTCCCCCTCATCCAAATCCACAAACTTTTATTCTCTCTAAAAGTGATAAAAGAAGATAAAACGAAGCCAAATAAACCAACCTAAGACAACACAAACTATCAATTCTATTTCACCTTCTTTTGGAGTCCTTATCCTGTCTCCCACCCATCCCTTCCTCTATACCTATATTCTATGGTTGTATGAATTATAGCCAGCTAATTGAAAACTTAATACACAACAAGTTGAGCAAATGTCTCTGTAGGATGCAGAGTATTTTGGGTATATGCCCAAGAAGGGTATAGCTAGATCTAGTGGTAGATCTATTCCCAGCTTTCTGAGAAATTGCCATAATGAATTCTGTAGTGCCTCCACAAGTTTGCACTCCTACTAGCAATGGATGAATGTTCTCGTAGTTCACATCCTTACCAGTGTGAGTTGTCATTCATATCATTGATATTAGCCATTCTAATTGGTGAAAGATAAATTCTCAAAGTAATTTTGATTATTTTCCAGTGATCAAGAATGTTGAACATTTTTTCAGTGTTTTTAGTTATTTCTTTTTCCTTTTCTGAGAATTCTCACTTTTGATCTGTATGCCATTTTAAAATAGTTTCTTTGTATCTTTCATGTGTAGTGTTTGCATTCTTTACTTATTTTAGATATTACTGATATTAACCCTCTATCGAATATGTAGTTAGTAAAAATCTTTGTCATTCTGTTGCTTTCCACTCTATCTGAGATTTGGCGTCTTTGCCATACATTTGTTACTCAGTTTCATGAGTTTCTAGTTCTTGATTTTTGTCCTTAGCGCTTATGCTATTGGATGTTCAGTACATATCTTCTCATGTCCATGAGTTCAAGATTGTTTCCCACTTTTTTTTTCTTTTTTTGGTTTTAAAAGACAGGCATTTTCTATAACTTTGGAGCCTGTCCTAGAACTAGTTCTTGTAGACCAAGGTGGCCTCAGATTCACAGAGAACTGCCTGCCTCTGCCTCTGAGTGCTGGGGTTAAAGGCATGTGCCACTACAGCCTGGCTCCCACTTTCTTTTCTATCATAACTACTAAGTATGCTTTTTATTTAGGGCTTTTGTACATTTGGTATTGAATTTTGAAAAGGGGCATAAGTCTGGACCTGTTTGTGTTCTTATACATGTGAACATCAAGTTGGGCAAGCACAATTTATTGAAGATGCTGTCTTTTTGTCTTCAATTTGAATCCCTTGATCACTGTGTTTGTCTTTTTGCTAATATCATATTATTGTTATCACTGTAGTTTTGTAGTACAATTTGAGATCAAGGAAGATGATGCTCTTATTAGTTATGACTACAGTGTTTTTGTTGTGGCTGCTGTTTATTTGTTTGTTTGATTCTAAATGAAACAAAAATTTCCTTTCATTTTTAAGAAGAATTTTGTTGGGTTTTGATAGGGATTGTATTGAACTTGTATATTGATTTTGATAAAATGCCCATTTTCACTAAATTAATCTTACTGATCCACGGCCATGTAATATTTTTTAAACTTCTGATATCTTCTTAACTTTATTTGTTCAGTGTTTTGAAATTTTTATCATGCGAGTGTTTCCCGTGTTTGATGGGACTTACCTGAAGGTAATTTTTTTGAGGTTTTGGGGAAAGGTATTGTTTCCTAGATTTCATTTTCCATTCATTCGTTATTTGTATATAAGAGTGCTGCTTGTTTTTGTGTATTAATTTTGTGTCCTGCTAGGTTTCTGGTAGTGTATATGAGTTGAAGTAGTATCCTGGTGGAATTTTGTGATTCATTTATGTATGCAGTCATGTTTTCTGCAAAAAAATATAGTTTAAGTTTTTCTTAGTCTAATTTTACCTCCTTGAACTCCTCCAGTTGTCTTAATCAGAGTTTCAAATACCAAATTGAATAGGTATGGAAAATGGATAGCCTTGCCTTACTCCTGAGTTTAGTATAACTGTGTTCAGTTTCTTTCTAAGTTGAGTTACGTCGGGTGTGGGTTTTCTGTAGGTCACTTTTATTTCTTTAAACTATGTTCTATGTATCCCTACTCCCATTCGTACTTTTATCATGATGGGGTGTTGTAAATTGTCCAAAGTCTTTTCATCTAATGGTATGATTCAGTGTTTTATAGTGGATTTAAATTTACAATAGGTATGCTGAACAATAAATGAGTCTCTGGGATAAAGCCTACATTATCATGGTGTAGGATCTCTTTGATGTGTTCTTGAATTCAAATTGAAAATATTTATTGCTAACATTTATATCTATGTTCAAAAATTGAATTGGTCTTAATCTCTCTTTATTGGGTCTTTAAGTAGTTTTGGTATCAGAATAATTGTGACATCATTAAAAAAGAGGAAACTGTCTTATACTTTGTATATTTTGTGGAGTAATTTGAGGAGTGTTTCTGTTAATTCTTATTTGAAGATCTGGAGAGTTCTATACTATAGGCATATGTCTCGCACATATTTTGGTTAAGAGAGACAATTATTGCTTTTATCTAACTACAGATTATAGTTCTTTTTCAATTGCTTATCTAATATGATTTTAACTTTGGTAGGTGGCATATATCAAGAATATTATTCATTTATTTTAGATTTTTCAAATAAGTGGAATGCAGGGTTTTAAAGAATGTCCATATGATTCTCTGGATTACCTTGGTGTCTGTTTTTATAACCCTGTTTTTGTCTCTAAGTTTTTTTATCTTGTTTTTAATTAGAACGTCTCTCTGCCTTTTAGTTAATTAGAAAAAATGTTTTTCAATCGTATTTAATTCCTCAAAGACTGAGCTTTTCTGTTTATTGATTTTTTTCTTTTATTATTTATTTATTTATTTGTTTGGTTATTTCTGCTGTTTCTATTTTATTAATTTTAGAATAGCATTTGATTATTTTTTGTTGTCTATTCTATTTTGGTATGAGCTCTTCTTTTTGTTGAAGACCTTTCAGGTGCACTGCTAAGTTACTTTAATGAGATCACTACTATTTGGAGGATGAGATGGGGAGATGGTGCTATTAACTTGTCTCAAAGAAGTCCATTTGTTTTGTTTGTTTTGAAGTACTAATGGTTGAAGTTATGATCTCATACATGTTAGTTTATCACTATAACACTGAGGTGTAAATCAAGGCCTTGAGAAAATATTTGTAAGCAAGTTGTATAAAATAATATTTAGAACTCAGGAAAAACTATTTACAGTTACTAGAAAAATACTACTCCAATAAGCAAGTTTGATACTACAAATAAGCACATTGGTTATTTTTATTTCATAATCACAGTACAAATACCCACAAAAAACTACAAGAGTTTCATTCCAGCATCCTCTAATTGGCATTTCAAGCACTGAAGAAGATATACTAAGAGATAAGAACATTTTTATGGTAAAATTCAAAGTTAATGTCTGTGTAAGAAATTCAGCAACTTCTCGCAGGGTTAAGTGTAGACCAACATTTCTTATTTTTAGCTTTGTTCAAGTGCAATGAAAATATATCATCCTATTTTTAAAAGAATTAAACTTCTTTAAACTACTTATAGAAATTTAATAATAGGTCTTGAAGCCAAAATCTAAAAGGAACCACTGTCCTTAATCCAAGGAAAGAAAGAAACAAAACAAAAATCCCTTTGTAACTTTGCAATGGAATAACCCTTAATGATTGGTGGAAGCAAATAATTCTCCTAAGTCAAGTAAGGCAGTTTCTGTAGTTTATATACTACACAAATTAATTTAAAAATAAAAAATAAAAACAAGTACAAAGAAAATGAAGAGACCAGTGTTTGTTGGTTATTGGATTGGAAGGTGAGATTTTTACTCTAAGGAAAGCAAATATCCGAGGTGTAGCTGTACATCCAATAATCATCTTACTATCGTTTCCAATGTGACAAAATTGATGAGCGAAAATCTCTTCAGCAAGTACTGTATTTCAAGACTATATGTGACATCAGAGAATAATTCTTCTACCTTAACTAACCTGAAACATTTAAAATTTTGCATAATATAGAGTAGTAGTGGAAAAGTATCTGAAAATTTTAAATAAAGTATATTAAAATTAATGCTGTATTTAACAAGAATCCGTTCTTTAAAATATCAACTTTTTCTCATTTACAGAACATTTAGATTATTTTTTCCATTTCCTCAACTCTTAGACAAAAAAAAAGCAAAAACTAAACAAAAACAAACAAGCAAAACCAGTAAAAACACATGAAGTTTTTTTTTTTTTTTTGTTGACCAACTTCCTGGCCCCCACCATGTAGTGTGATTGATACACTGATTGACATTGCAACGAAGTCATGTCAACGATTTGTTTTAGGTTTGCACTGTCTTTGTTTAATTAATAATTTAATGTTCTTTCCTACCTTCAGGTAAGGTGATTTACAAATGAAGAATAGATACTATGAACACATTTAAAGGATAACACAGACAACTTCATTAATATCAAAAACAACTTACTGTCCATAAAGGTTGGGGGTCAGGAAAATGCCCTATCCTTAAAAGTAGAGATGGAGGTATAGTCATTGTGTCACTTACTTTGCACACTGTGGAAGAACTACGGAAGTCTGGGGGAAATACTTAACTCACCAATGCATGCCTCTTTTCACACATTTTCATCTAAAAAATATTCAAGATTGGATAGAAAATATTATAGTAAATTGACATGAAGAGCTACATATTCCTATATAAGAGCTATATATAATTATTAACATAGTAATAATTCAGCTGAAAAGCTCAAAACAATTAAAAACTCATAAAATGTTTCTCAAAGATTGAACTTGATCTGTTTAAATGAACAAAGATATTCCTATAACTCCCTAAAAACTGCCAACTTACTTATTCTATTCTAGGAAAAAATTGCTTCAGTGAATCCAATTTCGACATTGTTTTGAATAATTTTGAATGGACAACTCCCGTGCATTTTGATCTGTATTACTATTGTTTCAAATAGTTCCTCAAACCATTGATGAGACTGCATCATTTAGCTTAATTGTTCTTGCTCTGGTTTCTAGCAACAACAGATTGCCACTTTAACACACACACACACACACACACACACACACACACACACACATACACACACATCCTTCATGCAGCCCACTGAAGACAAAACCAGCATAAACAGTATAGTCATTGAATACTAACAAACATGTTTGGTTCTAAATTTATAACTCTCTGAGGGTATTTTTCATTGCTAATAGGATAGATCTTTTATCTTCAGAGTTATTCAATGTTATATGAGCAGAGCTTTCAAGGTGAATTGATTTCAGTCTATGAAAACAAATACATTGCTGCTAGACATGCCTTATTAATGCTGCTTTTGTGTGCTTGCATGGTGCTCAGAGTCCAGTCATAAATAAAGTGACATGTACCAAGCAAAAACACTTCATGACCAATAAGTGTCCAACCAGAAGACACATCCAAGAAAACTGCAAACCTGGAAATTGCTAAATGTTTTATGTGATAGAGGTTGAGATCTCTCTGTATGAGGTAGAAAGTGCTACAAATCTGTATACTACATTTAATTTAAAACAGGGTCTCAACATTTAAAAATTATTTGTTTGTATTTATATAAAAAAGGGAATTTGCATTTGACTACCCTATTTAATACTTAAAATTTATAAATATAAAGCTGGAGGAAGTAGAGTCTCTAAACTCTTTTCAATTAAACACAGGAAAAGCAAAATTGAGTTTCAGTGGTACTATGTGAACAAAGGCATCTTATGTTCTTTTTCTGAAACATGACATGATTTAAACATGATTAAAACAGCTAAATTTTACACTTAAAATTCTTTCTTACAGATAAAATACAAGTTTTGGTCTAAGGAGACGGCTCAATGAGGCAAAAGGGAGAACTCATTGAAAACCAGGAGTAGTCATTTACGTTTGTATTCCTTGTGTACCTATGACTCAAAGGGAGATGGAGGAAGAAGAATGGTATTATCAAGCTAGCATGAAGAATACAGTAGTGAACAGCAAACATACTGCGTCTCATCAGCGTGTAAGGCAATGATTGCTACCTTTGCTTGTCATCTTATCTCTTCCCATTTGCCACGCCTTCTGTTGACTGAGATTTTTGTCCCACCTGGTCCCACAGCCATTGAGTCCCTGAATAATCACACGCAGAAATTGTATTAAATAAATCACTTTTTGGTCCATTAGTTCTAGCTTCTTATAGGCTAACTCTTATATTAATATAACCCATTACTATTAATCTGTGTATCATCATGTGGCAGTGGCTTACCGGCAAAGTTTTAGCATGTCTGATTCTGGTGGCTCCATGGCATCTCTCTACCTCTGCCTTCCTCCTTCCATGCTATAGGCAAAGCCAATTCTTTTATTCATTAACAAATAAAAGCAATACATAGACATAAGGACCTCCCACACTATTTTCCTTTTTCTGTTTAAACAAAAAGGAAGGCTTTAACTTTAACATAATAAAATTACATATAACAAAACAGGTATCAAAAATGAATTATAGTTACAATATCTATATCTGTTTTATGTTTTATCATAACTAAAAAACTATAATAATAACTATCTATTCTTCAACTCCATCAAAGAAAGATATAATACCTAGAAAGATATATTACCTAAATAAACAAGAAGTACATTGTAAGTAACTTCTAAAACTCTGGAATTGATAGAGACATCTCACTACCTAGACAGTCTCCCAAAATTCTTCTGGACCATTGGGGTATCCATCCACAGCCTATAGGCCCATAGTATCAGGCAGACTTTTCATGAAGCAGGAAATCCCAAAGACAGTTCTCCCTATTTTGGCAGTTTGTCAGTAATTATCTTCTGTCCAGCAGAATGTCTAGCAGACACTTTTATAAAGCTGGAACCCTAAAGGATTGTCTCACTTTAGGCATGTTTAGCAGTCATTTCTCTTCGGGTCCTGCATGTCCAGTCAAACGGTCAAAGCAAGAGCAGTTTCTTGCCCAAAGGGCTAATCAAACTCATAAAGAGCCTCTTCAGTGCCCATCTTCTTCTTGAAGTAGCTTGTACTGCCAGGAGAAGATGTGTCTCAGTGTCATGAAAAATCCTAAGTGATTAAAACATTTTAAATGCCATATTCTGAAGGTCTCTAAAAGATATGAAGAATAGCTAACTGAAATATATCTTTTATACATCTAAAAAATCTACCTAACATGACTCCAAACATGATAATTATAGATGAGTATCTATTAACTTATGATTCTTAATAATACATTACATTTTGAAAACAGGTAAACAAACACATTACCTTAATCAAGATCAAAAATATATATACATATAACAAAACTGATCTTAAATTTGTATTAATAAACCAACATCCATATCGATGCAAATATTCATCTTTATAGCATTTCACGCTTTAAATGTAAACAAACAATTGCAAACAATATTTGAGAATATGGGCATAGTTTTGTCCATACTGCTTCATGCTGTTTGCGGGTACAGTTAATCAGGTCTTTCATGCTATATCCTTTGTGATAGATTCATCACAGTCAGCAGTTGAGCGAAGTAATTTTTTGATGGTATTCAAGATGACCTTTCAGGGAGTCTTGTTCCATCAAATGACAACAGTCTGGAAACAATCCACAGGTTTTCATTCTATGTGGAAGCAAGAGAAGAACCTCTTTTCCAAAGCAACATATTCTTAGACCCAAATTTGATAGTCATGATACTTTTATAATATAAAATAATATACATGCTGGTTTAGCTTAGCAGCCCATACAACGAAATGTCTCTCTGTACTTTTCACAGTGAAAAAATTCAAGGAAAACATGATAATATACATAGTCCAATCGCCCTGTGAATTTTCCATTTTTATGTGACTATATTTTTTTACTCTTTTTAATCTATGACTGTCTGTACTCTGTCTCTTTAAAGACTTTGTTTTATTTTTTAAACCATTTTCTTCTTTTTATAACTCTCTATACTCTTTTTCTTCTGTCTCCAAAGCCTACATAACATTTATTCAACACTGTAACCCATTTAGAGGTCTTTTGTGTCTGGATCTGTCCTATTGTGAATCTGTAATTCTTTACTGTCCAGGAGCACTTTTTAAAATGCTAAACACTTCTTAAAAACTTAAGCTGCATCATTGCTAGAAGAAATATGGTACTTTCTGCTTGCTTGCTGTGCCCAGTCCAGCATAGTAGAGTTGCTTGCCACCTATGACATGACAAGATGTAATTATCACTTAAAATTTCTTCTTACAGATAAAATCCAAGTTTTGGTCTAGAGAGATGTCTCAATGAGGCAAAAGGGAGAACTCATTGAAAACCAGGAGTAGTCATGTATGTTTGTATTCCTTGTGTGCATATGGCTCAAAAAGGGGTGGAGGAAGAAGAACCTGATGAGGCAGCTAACATTAAGGATACAGTAGTGAACAGCAAAGATACCCTGTCTCATTGATGTCTAAGGCAATGATTGTAACCTGTTTGTCATCTTATCTCTACTCATTTGCCATGATATATGCAGAGATGAATTCATACAAATGAATGTACACACTTACATACACACACATTGTATTTGAATACAAAGACAAATTCTGTTCTGAGAATTGAGAAGGAATATTGATTAATAGTCCCTAAAAGAAATATAAAGAATTAAATAACTGCTTTGGAAAAGGTAGACATATTGGCATTTTTCTTACAACAATACATACTTGAAAGCCAAGAGAAAGAATAATTATCATCAGCTTGATATCCTTCTTACTCATGGCACACTTACTTGATGAAGGCATACTTCATCTATCTCTCTTAGTTTCACAATATCATAAATTCTATTCAGCAACTAATGATTCCCAGGAGTAGATATAATAACATCAGTAAAATTTCAGTCATATTTCCTTCCATAATTCTGGAAGTCATGTGTCATGCCCTTCATATTGTGTTCTTAAACTGTTAGTACTGGATAAACAGGTGAAATTAATTATTTGAACTTCAGTTCTAATTCTTGAGAAATTTTTCTTTAAATTATGTTTTGTGGAAACCTCATATTCATTCTTTTTTTATCAAGTGGAATATAGTCCTCTATTCAAGGCTTATAATTAAAATGATTTTACCATAACAATACCTGTGACCAAATAACTCTAAGAAAAATAGCTGTGATAATTTGTCTATAGTGAATGGTTGAACTGAGGAACAATGGTTGTTTTTTTTCTTGCCATGAAAGAATGAAGGATTACTATAAAAACTACACACTTTTCAGTTTACCAGTAGCCTGACTTCTGACAAAACCAGGAGTATAAATTCTGATGAACTACAAAAGACATATTCACTAGAGTTCTCTTCAAGGTTGAAATAATTTTTGTTTGTGTGTGCTTGTGTGCTATATTTGTCAATTCCTGTCTCTCTCTCCCTCTGTGTTTGTGTGTGTGCTTTTATAGGTCAGAGATTGATGTCAAATTTCTTCCTCACTTCTCTACAATGTTTATTGAGACAGTTTGATTCACGTGTACTCGGAGCTCACAAATTCAATTTACTTGATGGCTTTTTGTAGGATCTTGCCTTCTCTTCCTAATGATTGGGATTATAAGCAGGCTACCAATTTCTTTCTCACATGGATGGGTATTGACGATAGGAACCTAGATCTTTATAATTGTGTGGCAAGCATTTTACTTACTGAGTCATTTCTGTACCTTAAATTAGAACTTATTGTCCCAAGATTTTATGTTTTCTTTAGTAAATACTCCTAGTTTGCCTATCGAGAATCTTTTTTTGGTAGACACTGATTTGCTAATGTCATGTAAAGCATGTAAAAAGACACTGATATATGTAAACTTAATTATTTGAATTTTTCATTGCCTAATGTATGTGATACCAATTTTCAATATTCTTTTTATCGTTTTTATTCAGCTATACATTGTTCTCCATTACCCTCACTGCCTCCTTTCTCCCCTTCTATCCTTTCCCATGACCCCTATGTTCCCAGTTTACACAGGAGATCTTGTCTTTTTCAGCTTCCTATGTAGATCCATGTATGTCTCTTGTAGGATCCTCTTTGTTATCTAGTTTCTCTAAGTTTTTGGTCTGCAGGCTGTTTTTTCTTTGATTTGTGTCTAAATACCACTTATGAGTGGAAACGTTTCTGGGTCTGGATTACCTCACTCAATCTGATTTTTTCTAGATCATTCTTTGCCTGCAAATTATGGAGCCATTATTTTATACCATTTTATAGTACTCAGTCGTGTAGATGTATCACATTTTCATTGTCCATTTATTGATTGAGGGGCGTTTAGGTTGTTTCCAGCTTCTGGCTATTACAAATAATGCTGCTATGAACATAGTTGAGCACATGTCCTTGTTGTATGATTGAGCATCTTTTGGGTATATGCCCAACAGCGGTATTGCTAGATCTTGCAGTAAATTGTTTCCTAATTTTCTGAGAACTCACCATACTGATTTCCAAAGCAGCTGTACAAGTTTACACTCCCACCAACAATGGAGAAACGTTATTCTTACTTTACATTCTCTCCAGCATAAGCTGTTAGCATTATTTTTGATCTTGGCCATTCTGACAGCTGTAAGATGGAATCTCAGAGTTGTTTTAATTTGCATTTCTCTGATAGCTAAGGATATTAAACTCTTCCTTAAGTGTCTTTCAGCCCTTTGAGATTTATCTCTTGAGAGTTCTTTAAGTCTGTCCATCAATATAATAAGTAATCAAATTTTTAATATTTGATGCAAATTTTAATGTAGAATTATTTATAGAGAGAATATCCATTCAATCTTTCATAGAATTATTTACTAAGTATGTGATATGGTGATAGTAAAAGTACCTACCTCATGAAGAGGTTGTGTAAATTAACAAATGAAAACTATGAAATTTAAAAAAATATTTCTACATTTTAGTGATCCACAGTGGGGACTGAACTAATATATGATTATCTAGTGATTATTACTAGTGAATAATGGATGCATTTCATGTTAATCTTCCATATACCATTATTCTAAAAAGCCTGAAAAATTAGACTAAGCAAGATTAATTTGCACTGAATTCAGAAAAAGATATGTA
Organism: Myodes glareolus; assembly: GCF_982192425.1. NCBI lineage: Eukaryota > Metazoa > Chordata > Mammalia > Rodentia > Cricetidae > Myodes > Myodes glareolus. The sequence continues at coordinate 69,868,285 of NC_142037.1, read as the reverse complement.
TGTAAACTCTGAGAAAATGTCTTTTCTATTTCCCATACTAATGTATCCTTTTTAGCTTCTCAATTATCTGGAATTATTTTTCTAATTTGAATGTATGCCCCTTTCTCCTTTCCACAACATTACTAATGATATTAATTTATGTCACCCCAGAATTTAACTTTTGTTTTTCTTGTGCATGCTTAAAACTACAATATGAGGTTATGCGCATGATGGTCTTTGCATACAAATTTTTTGAAAACATTTCTGTAGCTACAAAGACTTTTATTACTATTGTTATTTTTTGCTACTAAGCATTTACCTTTTCTCTATACTTTTTCATATATTCTTTATTAGGCTTGAGCATTTTTACCTATGATCAAAAAGTCCTTAAGTAGAAGGCTACCAGGAGCTGAAGAAATGAATCAAAGGTTAAGACACCTTACTCCTCTTGAAAAGAGGCCAGTTTAGTTCTTAGTTCCCACACACACCAGCTCACAATTGCTTCTGACTCCAGGTCCGGTGAGATCCAGTTTCTCCAGCCTCTGTAGGAACTTGAACCCAAGTCACACACCGATAAACATGCATATAATTTTTAAAAAAATAAAAATAATCTCAAAAAGTAGCAGGTTATTAAGTCAAGTTTGTGGGAAGAGAGACAAACACTGCTCAAAAGCCACTCAGACTAGAACAATTGCAAAGCCTGAGATAACGGAAATAGGCTTTTTGTTTGCAATGACTTTCCCACCCCTGACAAACTTGACTTAATAGCCCTTTCCTACATACCAATAGGGAAGCTGCTACACTATTTATTAATGTTAAACACACAAAATCAGCTTTGCTTTTCCTTAACCCCTGAATGGAGAGGTAACATTTGTACTCTAGTAAAACACCTTTGAAAATGTCCTGATACTTGGAAAGATACATATGTCATGGAAAATATCCTACTAGCAATTCTGAAAAGACATGTGAATTTATGAATTGTTGAAGAAGCAAAACAAAGATTGAAAGCATAAAGAACAACAAAGCAGAAGAATAGACAACAAACGTTTTGTTCAGAATACTATCGTGACAATGATAAAAATGAATCGGAAAGGCATTTCAAATTATTTCAAAGATCAATTAATATTTACCTTCATTCTAAAACAGACCCTTCAAAGTCTTTTCAGTGATAGTGAAAGTCTGATATAAAATATCTGTATAAAATCAAATTGTTCTTTACAATCACTGATCACTATTGAAAAATTTATCATTTAATCAACTAATACCATTATCCTTTAAATTCACAGAAGTAAATTAAATAAATGCAATAAAAATTAGAATTGCTATAAGCTAATACTAACAGACTGGGATTCACTTTGGTTCACTAATAAGTTAGTAGATCTAAAAATACAAAATTACAGAAAAAGCAAACCATTGCTTTAATTGTTAATACAATAATAATATCTTGCAGCATTTTGTCATCCTCTTTTTCATTCCTTTAAGATAAAAGTACAAAATTTATTTTGGGAGGTAGAATGTCCTCATTAAAACATTTGATTCTGAATTTGTCTGAATACATGAAGCAGAGTAGTTTTCATAAGACCTCTATCAAGGTATCAATGGACAGTCATCTGAAATAGGATGGGGCGAATGGCAGAATTATACGACAGAAATGCCTAAGACAAGTTCACTTCTAGAGACTGATATCTTATAACAACAAAAGTATAGAAATGTTAGAAAATAATACCATCTATCTAGATGAAGAAGAAACATCTTTGCCTCTGAGCATTCATAAAGTGTTTTTCTTTTTTGGGTTATTTGTGAAAATCAAGACACCTGGAATTTTCTATTGAATCAAATGGTGTACACTGACATCAGGTGTACACTATTGACAGCCTCTTGTCGTATAACAGAGGCTTCTATTTTTGAACTCCTGCCACTGCACACTGTCGTTGTGAAATAACCATATAAATTTCAGCAAACAAATCTACTTGTTAAGTGAAATGGGAAGCTTCTCAAATCAGAAGGTAGGCCTTGAATTAGCAGAAAAAATGAGCATACATGTGGAACACACCAAAGAAAAAATTGAATTATTTTTACTTTCCTATGATAGCAGCTTTCTTAAAACTTTATAGCGAACAATTTAAAATTAGCATTTAAAAACAAAATGTTAACGTATAAATGAACAAATGAAAAAATGAGTAAATTCTATTACACTTGAATGAAACAATATTTACATATTACAATGTAAATACTCTGATGCAGAAAACATTTGATGAATTATATGGTTGCTTAGGGAAGCTGGGCAATTAGCTTGGAAGAATAATTTATCTAATTTACATATATTTGCACCTTGAGTTTAAGTGAGTTTAAACACTAAAACAGAAAACAATTAGCATGCTGAATTTGCATTCCCTGTCAATATTTACTGTAAAAAAACAAATTAAGTTACATTTTACACCAAGAAATTCCATCACCTGTTTAATATGAAGCTCTCTCACAACTTGCTGTGGGCTCTGATTTTACTACATCTGGAGATTCTGCTGCGCTCACATTTACTCAACAACTCTAACTGAATAGAAATATTCTACTCTAAATGTTGCCTAAAATATTATAAGCACGGTAGTTATAAACAACAGCAATAGAAAAGATTTATTGTAGTAACAAAGGCCAAAAGCAAGGTCTCAAAAGGTCTAGCATCTTGCGAGAGTGCCCTTTCACAGGGGGCACCTTCTGGGTTTGCTTCCCAAAACACAAAGACCTCTAGCCCCTTATACTTAAGGGCACATGTTGTGTCCATGAGGGCTCACAGCGTATGATATATCAGCTTTTCCCAAAGACACTTTCCTAAAGAATCAACACATTGACTGCTATCTTTCAACATAATATTTGCAGGGAATTCAATCATACTGACCAAAACAATAGGGAAGAAAGTTTTACTCATGTCTTTGTCAAGTACCCAGTTGTCAACACATAAAAAAACCTTCAAAATCTTCATCTTCTACACTTCTTCATATTGAACCATTAGCCAGACTAAGATAAACTGCTGGAATCAATAAAAAGCAGCTTGAAACTACAATTTTTCAATGGTCAGTTTTTTTAATTGAAATAAAATTAACCTTTTCCTATTTGCAATCTGGTTAATTATAAATATGACAATAATTTCACTACTGCATGTATCACATATTACAGAAAAACATTCCTTCTACTCTGTCTTCATGTAAAACTGCTCAGTTAAAATTTGTAATTCTCCATTTATTTCACTTTCATTGAAATATAATTACCTATTCTCTCCCCCAAATCAATCTTCTGATATAAACAAAGAATGTTTATATCATGATTTCTAGGGAAGGTACTATGAACATCTATTTTAAACAAGTGGCCCAGGATAGACTGGGCCCTTACATTTATACAATTTCAATGGTTTGCATGAACATGCTTACTCTTCAGTTTGTTTCCTCCTGTTTCTATGTAGCAATGTAACAATGGCTGTAATAGTTGCAGTTCGTTTCTTTACCTCACTCCCCTTCTGTCCCCAGCTTTTCCAAGGGTAACCATTACCTGCTTAATGCATCACTCTAATGTTAGAAGCCTAAGCAGAATAGCAAACGATGAAGGCAGTTTTTCTAAGTACGCACACCTGCTGGTAGATGTGCCCAGTTGGAAGCATTTGCAGTTACAGAGTCACGCAAAGTGAAAGAGAATTTTGATTCTAGTGATTAATGTTTACCTCTACTCAAATCTAAGTTCTCACAATTAACTCATCCACCAAGACTGAATTAATTCCTTTTTTATTCTGTACTACTCTATCTCCTATGGGGAATATAGCAGGGTTTTTTCCTACCATCCTGTAGACCACATTCCTTAAAAGCTTACTTACTTTTAATTGTTGGCATTGCTTATTGTGTCCCCTTTCTCTCAGCTTCCCACAGTGTTGGCACAACTACTAGAAACAAGGGCATTATAAAATTCTAGAGTTCTGCTTGATTTCCTATTCCTAGATTGTTTCCATTAACTCTGATATCATTTATTTATTGACATTTCTCGTAGACTCCTGTTGAAATTATTCTCTCTATAATAGTTACACAATTTGTATTAATATCATAAACTACTGTGACTCTTTCAAGGTAGTAACAAGGTGCATTTGAAAGGCAACTTCCTGTTCTTAAGAAGCCTGAATTCACGGTCACACTTGAAACTCCAAAGACTTTAGGGGTCTGAACATTTTTAACCACATCCTCACTGCTCACCCAGAGGAGCGTCATCAGGGGTCGAGTTTTCTTATCGTAATAGTTATTTTATCTGTGACTGAGAAAATGAAACTAGAGCTAGTCAGGAATATGGATAACATAGTGAAAGCAAGGGCAGCAGGTAACACATGCACTCCTGGGGTCATGCCCAGAATTATGTAGTGAATTGTCCATTGGCCTTGCCAAAATGAGTCACATTCCCCAAGGGCCTTGCCACAAGCAGAATTTTTTTTTTTCATGCTATTCTCAATTTTAGCCTTCCAAAGAAGTCACGTGGCTCCCAGTAGGTCATTTTGCTGAAAAATGAACAGAAATACAATTAAATTATAGATGATGCACTGCCTGCGTAGTACTTGTAAAAAAATTAGACAATATCAGCAATAACTTTGAAATAACACAAATTTTCTGTTTGGTTTCTACTCATGATATGCTATTTCTTTCTCATAAACGGGTTTCAGTTGTTCATCTAAATAAAAATTGAATTGATAACAATTCATCAACATATTTTAATTGTCATCAAGATTTTATATAAACATTTTCTATGTGCTCTGCTTAAAATTTAATTTGATGAGTAGACAAAATCACTCCCTTTTAAATGAACTATAATGTATTGCTTACAATCATGAATGAAATCAGTATTTAGATCTTATTTGAAGACTGGTTGTGGAGCATAGTAGATACAGTGTTTGCCTAGCATACATAAGCCCTGGGTTTGATCCCCAGCACAACACAAAACGAGACTTGGTGGTATAGAGCTGCAAACCATCAGAGAAAGAGACTTAAGATTTCAGTTCCATCCTTTGCTGCATAACAAATTTAAGGACAGATGGGTTATATGAGTGCCTGTCATTACACAACAAAATAGATTGGAATTGTATGACACATCAAATCTAATTAATTTCATTTAAGATGCAGGATAAATATCATATATGTATATTTAAAGTGCAATCTTGAAAGTCATTATTTTCTTTGGTTTTCAGTTAACTTTCAAACGAAAAGAATATTTTAATTAATATGTTGTGCATACATGATACTTACAACATATTTTAACATTTGTATTTCCTAAAATGTACTTTGAATGACATGATACCCACCCTCCTTACTTGAGTAAGTAAATTCCCCTGTCACAAAAGCAAAATGTACATGCTTATTTTCTGGCTAACGTTTAAATATTTTTCTATGTTATAATTTCAACTTCTATTTAAAACTACACTAGTAGAGTGAAAGAAATATGATTGAGAAAAAAGTAATGGCAATGGCATCACAGTGAAAATTTATAAAGAAGTGACTGTAATACCTTTTTCTATTTCAATAAGAAACTTCTATAAGCATTTGTGAGAATTGAGGAAAATTCTTTAGGATAATACATCTCAATACAAGCAGTGATAATTTATTTTTGATAGCTGTAGTCTGCAAAGTGAAAGAAATACGCATTGGTAAATGAGTAGAAAAAATATTCAAGGGTAAACCATACAGAGCCATCTAATTATTCTACTGCCTGTTTTCTGAGAACCCAAACCAGAGACGTAATTCTGCGTGTCATGTTTGAGGCCTGAGCACCCACCATCTCCTCAGATTCTATTTGTCAGAGACACATTTGTAAAAAAGAAAAAAAAAATGTTTATTTTGGTTTGGCCAGACAGGGAAGGCAGGTCATGGAGGAGCTTTTCTTCTGCATTTTGACAATAGCTACAGTATTACACAAAAGAAGAAGAAAAGTAGGATATCCAGAAGGATGCAGAAACTTAACAGTTTGGTTAGGCTGACATATAGCCTGACATATTAGGTGACATAATTTCAGGTTTGATTCTTTGAGACATTGTTTGTTCATTCCTGAATTAATTAATACCTTAGACCATGGTAGATATGATCATCACACCTAGGAAGCCTACAATAGGAAATATTTTTTTTTACTTTGCATCCTATAGGTGATCTTGTTATATATATAAAAAAACTCCTTAAGAACACTATGGCCAATGTCCATTACAGTCTAAAGAAAGCATTGTGTGTTGCGTGCGGCGTGTGGGAGAGTTGGCTCTGAAGTCTTTAAAGTATGAGAGAGAGAGGTTCCTGCCCTTCACCTGCTGCAAACCTCTGGAGAACAGGTCCTGTACTTTGCACGTACAGCACACAAGGGCAATCCTTTTGACTGAGTTGTGGATAAGTCACCTCCAAAGTTGTGAGGATAGGAAAGTTGTCCCGACAACTTCTTAGTCTCATACAGTGTGTGGGGAAGAGACACACCCTCTTAACCCTTACTCCTTACTGCCTAGGACAGATGAACAAGTTGACTTCAGTGACATCACTGGCAGCACTTGCAAAAGAGAGCCCAGCACTTCATCTGGGAAGAGATGGCCCTGAAGATGTGGGTGTGAGAGAACTACCCATGAGGATGGAAAAGCAAAAGAGCAAGGGCTGGCCTTGCCCTTTTCTCAGGGATGCTGACCAAGGTAATAACCATCCATCCCCTTTTCATAATGTTCAGGTACAGAAAAAAAATATTTTAAGAACTCTAATACAAATTAATTATAAATAATATAGTTCTTTCTCATAGAATATCTCCTAAGAAGTATATGGACAGATTGGTATTGCAATACCTTTAGAAGAAAAAAAGGTCTGGCAAAACCAGATTGTAAATTAAAAAAATAGTTTTATATATTACATTACTTCTACTACTATGTAAAAATTACTAAGAGAATAACCACTGATTTGAGACATTCACCATCCTACTGTTATTTTGATATATATATTAATATTGCATATACATATATTAGCAGGATTTTATGTTACCTTAGATGCCCTCAAGAAAAATCATGCAATTAAATATACTGTTCTTCAATTAGCTTTAATTGTTATATTCCAAAAATATTTCAAAACATCTGAAATTAATTTTACCTCATGAAATATTTTTAGAAGTTTTTATACTTGCCACAAAGATAAGCATCGTAAAACATCTGTAAACATAATAAAGTGGGAGTTTTAAATACTTATTGTATATAAATTTTGCTGACACAATCATTCTCTGTGAATATTTTTTAAACGTATGCTAATCACCTCTAAGAAACAAACGCGATTAGACACTAAAATATCCAGGGGTATGGATTTGAAGCAAAGCTAAGTCTTTGACAGAAGACAATAAAATAATTAAAACTTGCCTGTTGCCTTTTGAATATTTTTCATGCATCAGTAAAAATCTTTTCAACAAAGTAATAGAACAAAGTATAATTAGAAACTGACAGTCAATTACTCTTGGAAGTATTTCTATTTATCTCCATTAAAACGTTGCTAAGCTTAAAGACTAATGCTATGTGAGTGTGCATTTGTCAGATAAGAATTCTGAATAAATAGTGCTCTTAAGATTAGCATAAATTGCCTTAGGGAATGTCAGCACATAAAACAAGTGAAGAAATGGGTGATACAAAGGGAAAGGAAAATAACACCAGTAGGATCAGACATAGGAGAAGTAAAGAACATGTCTGTATTTTCCTGCACATTTAGAACTATGAACGCAGAACTGATCGTTTCTGTTTTTTCCTTAAACAAGGTGTCCTTACTCCCCTTTACTATGCTCATGTATTACAATGAGGTTACATTCTTCTACTATTATTTCTGAAAGAATTTAAGTAATTTTTCAAGTAGAAATGGTCACACAAGCTAAGCATTTTAAATATAAATTATCTGTAGAGCATTGTATATATCGTAAGCACAGGTAATTTAGTGATGCCAAATGCTGGTAACTCTCCAGTCAATATTGCAGATGAAGGTAAGACTGACAAGTCCCTGTACCCTCGCATCTGCATCTGTCCTTTGTTAGAAATGATATTTCCTCTATTTTATTTTCCAGTTCAGAAGACTTAGTGTGCATTTTTGCTGATAAATGAAGCTCTCCTTTTCCCAATAGCACAGTATACAACCATCCACTTCTCTTATTTTTGTCTTTTTACTTACGCAGTTTAATCCTGTTTCTTCCCATTTGCTAATATTTGCCTATATCTTCATATGTTTTATTTAGTTACATATGCCCTGTCGACTCAGTTATTTTTGCAAGTCTGTGCTGCAGCTCTTTAGTCTGTGGGCTTTGTAAGCTAAGTTGTTATTGATGAGCAATGCTTTGTCTCTTTTACAGAAAGTAGCTTGTTTTAAATATGCTAGTTCACTGAATCACATACTTAATAACTAAAGATAAACACAAAAAACATTTCTACAGCTAAAGTCTCTGCCACCACAACTCAGGGCAGGTAAGTTTCAAGGTTCTGAAACTTCTGGTGTCTCCTCTGAATCCACAACAAAGATGCCTGTAAAAAGACACAATGCTAAGTATAAAGTCTGCTTCTCAGATTTTCTTTCTTTCTTTCTTTCTTTCTTTCTTTCTTTCTTTCTTTCTTTCTTTCTTTCTTTTCTTTCTTTCTCTCTTTCTCTCTCTTTCTTCCCTTATTTTCTTCCTTATTTCTTTTCCATCTTCCCTCCTCTCTTCCCCTTCCTCCTCTGCTCTGCTTCCTCCCTCTTTCCATCACTCCCTTCCTTTCTTTCTTCTGCCTTCTTTCAATCTTTTTTTTTTCTGAGAAAAGGCATTGTTTACTTCAAACTGGGCTTGAGTGCACTATGTAAGTAAGGAGATATTTGAGCTTTGATCCTCTTCTCATTGCTTCCAGAGATCTGAGAATTCGTACATTAGCTATCAAGCTTGGTTCAGGGATCTGTGCATCATAGATAAGCATTGCAGCAATTGAGGAATATCTTAAAGCCATTTGTGTTTTTGCTTCACGATTGACACATTATTTGATTAAAGATTCTGTTGCTGTTGTAAAAGTTGCTCTCTCATAAAAATACAAGAGAATCAAGAATCAGATAATTTTATTTTTACATATGTATTTATGGGATAATTTTCATTACTAAGGGTGTATACTGAAGAATAAAATTGAACAGCAGTCTTTTACAAAAGATGAACTGGTTTAAAAAAAAACATAAAATTCAAATGTAAAGATATTTTCAATATGGAAAAGAATCTCCAGAAATCTAGAAGACTATTAAAAGTATCTAAAAGAGTCTTATAAAAATCATTGTGCTTTCTGTTTCTAAGGTGGTAAGGTTGTAAACAAGGTTTAGAACAGATAATTTAATGGAAATGTAAAAAGCAGTGAATAGAGGGGTCAACAGGAAGTATCTTTCCCTGGCCAGCTAGCTCCAAAGGTAACGCATTAAAGTTGGAGACAGAACTTTTTGGCGGGTGAGGGTGTTTAGCTCACACAAAAAAGCAAGCCATGTGCTAGGAAAGAAAGAAAGGTGACTAAACTTTGTACAAAACAAAATATGGACATTAGGTCTATTCACGGGAATTTCAATATATGATCCCTACTTGTTGTATTGTTTGGTTAGGTTTAGGAGGGATGTCTTTGTGAAGGAAATATGTAATTGGGGATAGGCTTTGTGGTTTCAAAAATCACAGCTATTTTAAATTAAATCTCTTGGCTTTCTGCTTGCAGTTTAAAATGTGAGCTCTCATCTGTCCTCCAGCCTCCACAGCTGTCTGCTGCCACAGTGCTTGGCCTTGATCTACATGGACAAATATTTCCCAGGAAGCATAATCCACATAAATACTTACTTCTAAAGTTCATCTTTATTATAGTGTTTTATTCCAGTAATAGAAAAATAGCAACACATTAACCCTTCGTGAAACATTTAAAGAAATTTTTTAGCTGACAGCCAAGGAATGGATGTCTACATCACAGGTTTTGAAAAATAATCTTCAGGAAGGATAGAATCAATCACAAAGTCTCTGCAGAGGAGCCTAACTTAGGTAGCTCCTGGCACAATGTATGTTATAACATAAGTGCCTTGGGTTATAGAAGTCAGTAATGTGGCAAGTCAGTCAAAAACTGATGGAGCAGAACACGGAGAAAAAAATTTATGTTGTATTGTCAGCACTGACTTGTTATTAATTTAACCAAAGTAAAGATGAAATGATGTACAGTGAATATAAGGGGAGCTTCCATTGCAAACATCATCTCATTTTTAAAAATTAAACTAGTTGGTTTTCTTAAATGACAAAAGTCATGGTAAAGTCAATACGAAGAAGGAAAAGTATTCAAATGAGAAATTATAACTCACACTTCCACAGATTTCTCAGGAAGGGGAGAGAAAAGCAGGCAGCTGTCAAGGAAGAGGAGAAAAAGTAATTCATAGGTTAATGTTACAAGTTATCAAAAGACCAATGATATATTTTTTATGGACATGTTCTATTGTTGTGTCCATAAGTCATTGATAAGAACTGCTTTTTTAGTGGGAATTTATGTATTTAGGAATGCATTTATATACATTTTATATATAAAACATAATATGTACATGATATTGTTTATACATACACACACATATTATATGTATTATGTGGGTAGTTATAATTCACATTAAGGAAAATATCAAGTGGAAATGTATCCATAGTAGAACTTTCAGAGAGAAAATTATGGAGGAAATGACCTAATTGCATTGTAATCTCAAAGTATTTTTTGTTTTGGTTTTGGTTTTTTGAGACAGGGTATTACTGTATAATCTCAAAAAATAAGCAAAAATATTTTTTAAAAATTTCAGGTTCTGTACTAAGAGAGAGAGGGACACACACACACACACACACACACACTCCTTCTCAAATACTAAGGACATTTACTCATAATTTAAAGAATAAAAACCCTATTTTGATGATATGAAACAAATTTATTTTTCTGAGAATCTTCTAATGTTTTCTATATTCAGTTATTGGTCAATCTATTATTTTAACTAATCTTTTACTTTCTCTAAATCATGTTTTGAATATTATGCATACAAAATGATTTCATTATGTTAAAGCTAACCTTAAGAATCACATCTATCCAGACTACACCTCTATTGTTACTTTTATGTGCAGAGCCTGAAGCATAAATTAGTCCTCATTCATTTGAACATTGCTCTGATTTAAACAAGCAGTTAAATAAAATTCCAAGCATGAATAAACTTTTTCTGGTGTCTGCTGGGCTTTTGGAAGAATTTCTTTACACATACATATTTGGCGGCTTAGTTTCCTTCATTTTGAATTGAATTATGGTGTGTGTGTGTGTGTGTGTGTGTATGTATGTGTGTGTGATACGTAGGTCATGCATGCAAATATGTTTGTTGCTGTGTTCAGCAGTACTGATTGTATGTCTCTGGAGAGTAGATATAATTGATAGGCTTCTTCTGTTATGGCATCTCTACTTATATTTTAAGGTGCATTTTCTCTCTAAATCTGTGATTCAGCATTTCAGCCACACCAGTTGGCTTTCACCTGTCTCTTCCTAAAACCAGAAGTATAGTAAGAGATTAGTGCTAATATATGGGGCTGCAGAATCAAGTTGTTAACTTCATGCATAATCATTACGCACTTTAACCACTAGGCAATCTCCACAAACTGGCAATTGAGTTAATTGTGAAAATTTGTAGGATACTTTGTTTAATTTTAATTTTTCTATTTTAAGCTAGTAAATAGGGCTGATTAATTTGCACTGAACTTTATATGTGTGAGTGTATGTGTGTGTGAAAATATAAGTTTATTTGTATCACTACATTCTCTAAGTATATAGAACTGTTTAATATTAAGTATTTGTATATTACTTAAATACTGAAGAAATTCTTTACTGTGTTATATTTACCTTAATTCTACTACTGTTTGTTATCTTAGTATGAAACCTTTTAATCATTTAAGAAATTACTGGCATAGTACTCTTTATAAACTACCAACTTTTTGTCTGAATAAGTAGAAACAAGTTCAAATGATAAACAATCATGAAAAGGTAGAATAGATAGAATTCATATAACAGGAGCATATATTGCAACTAAAAGAACATTTTATAGTAAACTTCAAATTCAGTTAGCTAATACTACTATCAAAGTAAATATTGAGAGATTTATTCTCTGGTAATGATAAACATGCTTTTTAACATAGAAACCATCTCAAAGTATAATGGGCACTTAAACCAACATTCACTTGTAATAAATTATTTTCATAATTTTTACCTTGTCTAGACAATTCTCAAATAATATAAGGCATATATTTTAAGCATCCTGAAGAGTTAGACTTCCATTATGGACTTTTATGATTAAAAAAAAACTTCTTAAAGTATTATTGAACATAATTTCTCTTTGCTTGGCTTTTGTGTTTTGTTTTATGTATTTCTCTTCTTTTAAATTAGAGGAAAGTTAATGAAATCTTCATTCATATAAACTTGAGGTATGCTTTTGGTTCTATTTAACATATATTCTGTGGCTTTTATGTGGGAAGTATTTGCTCTGATGTTCAACTCAATTATTCTGATATACAAAATCTGATATACAAAAGCTTAAATAAACTTTAAGCTTTTGTTCCAAATGAGTTGTTTAAACCACATGCATATACTCCTGGCCTCGAATTGTTTATCTCTGCATCATGTGGTGCTTTGCTTGAGTTTGGCTTTTATTCTTATCCTAGGATAAATCCTATGCAAGCCTCAGATCAGTGGTTAAAAAGTAAACAGAAAGTCTGTTCATAGCTTCTGAGTTGTAATTCTGAAACTAACAGGGCAGTAGTTTGAAAGCCTGCTTTTAGTATTCAGAAGCAATATATCATACAAAGTCATGTTTGGACGTCACTTTGCTTTTGCACTCGTTAGCTATGCATGAACTTGTCAGGGGACTTCTCATGCTTTACCTGTAGATACTTGGTATCAAAACTAGGACTATCTGCAGAGCAGCAAAAAGAAAGGCGATACTTTCTCATTGATTTTACACATAAAAGTTGCTATAAAACTCTTACCGCACAGAGATAGTCAATGACAACTGTTACTCCTATTGTGTAGTTGTAGTGACAGACCTTCTGAATCATTTATCTTTCCAACCTTTGCCTTTTAATAGGGGATTTGTCTTCATATGATCTGCATAATTTTTGCCACTCTGAGCACTGTGATTTCAATCTCTTATAGTGGTGTTTTAGGGCCACTTTTATCTGCATTTTTTCATTTGATTATTACCGTATTTGGTCAATTTTATTCTCTATGCTGCATGGTTCCTTATTTCTGTGACGTTGCATGTTGCTCTTTTGTTACTAAATTTTCAACATCCTACTTTTATGGTTCTTTTATACTTCATATCAACATTGTTTATATACACGAAGAAACTGATTTCTTTATATAGGCTATATTCTATGTTACTATTGTCTTATTTCTTAAAGTGTGTCACATTTTACATGTTAATACTTTCTTTTAGATAAATGTATAATTATTTACATGCAAATGCAGGAATTTCATCTACTTTATTAAATTTTATGTCTCTAATACCCTTGTCTAATTGTGCTGAATTATTCATCTATACTATACTATGTTTATGAATGAGGATTATATTTTACTAGATTGCTTCTTTTCCAACAAATTATAAGAAAAGTAGATTATAATATATAGTGATATTTTTGTTTAGAAGAATTTTAAATGAGTAAAACTTTGAATATGTTTGAATATAGAAAAATACTTTTGCCAGGTTTATCAATCATACATTCTGCATTTTTATTCTAGAGATAAAATGCATAGCATTTCCAATATTAAAATGTGAAGATTATTGATTCATTGGTTTTATTAGTTCTTTTCACTCAGAGAATTTATTCCTGATTTGAATTTTGCTAGAAATAATGTAAATTTGGAGAAGAGGAGTGCTGTGACATAACATCTGGAAATAACATGGCTGCCATATACATGAAGTCATAAGACCATGGTCTTACAGTATTTCCCTTTGGGGTGGCTTAGGTGATCTGAGCTTCATTTAGATAAGATTGCTCTTTTTCTTCTAACAGGCAGATCTGCTGGTCTGAGTTTTTAGACAACTCAATTTGAGACTCTCTCAGATGTTCTTTCTGCTTATGTATAATGAATATTGAGCCTAGTGAACCTGGACACTTTTAGGTACTTTCTCAAAGTGTGGTTTTCTTCACGAATTGAAGAACAGTTTGGAAAGTTTCATATCTCACTAGAAAGTCCTGTGTCTTGAGGAGCTTACCAACAGGATAAAATGGTTTATCTCCCTTTATTACATTGTATGTATTGAAATAAAATATACAAATATATATGATTATAGCCATAAAATAGCATTCATTTTTGAATAAATTAATTCATGTTATCTGAATATCAGTCTTTATAATGCCAGTGTCAAAATAACAATGGAATGTTATAAAATAGAAATTATTAAAAATAATAAATTAAAACATATTAAAAGACTTTTTATTCAGTGACAGTCAATTTTCTATTGCTGTGTTCAGACACAATGACTAAGGCAACTTATCAAAGAAAGAATTTCACAGTGAGTACATGACCGTTGTATAGGAGACTATAGTATCAGGAAGGCAGACATGGTACTAAATCATCAGTCTTAGAAATTTAACATCTTGACACACAACCATGAGACAGAGAGATTACTGGAAAAGAAATGGGCTTCTAAAACTTGAAGTCCTAACACTAGATACACACCAATCTCTTCCAACAATGTCATACCTCTTAATCCTTCCAAAACGCATCCACTAACTGTAAACAAATTCTCGAACATAAGAGTCTATATGGGAGCTATCCTATCCCGACTTTCAGCCTGGAACCCCTACCCTTCCTCTCTCCCTTTTTCGGGGCTTAAAATCCTCCAACTCAGCCTGAGTGGGCGCCGCCGCCAGGACAGGGCAGTGAGTACAAACGGGAGGGAGTTCCCTTTTTTTAATAGCCTGCCTGCAGCAAGGTAAGACTGCAGGCAGGGAGATTTCTGACCAGCAAGTGGCACTGATCCTGTAGCAGAAGATACAATGGAGGGGTAAGTGTGTTCCTCACCCACCACACAAGCCCCGTAAGGGAACACACAATTTTCCTGCCATCCTTATCTCCCTGGCTATTCCGAATGGGAGGCTTCCCCCAGCTAAACCCTCTCTCCTCCTACCCCATCCCGGCTTTCAGCCTGGAACCCCTACCCTTCCTCTCTCCCTTTTTCGGGGCTTAAAATCCTCCAACACACCTGGGTGGGCACCACCGGGACAGTGCAGTGAGTGCAAAGGGAGGGAGTTCCTTTGTTTTAATAGCCTGCCTGCAGCAAGGTAGGACTGCAGGCAAAGTGATTCCTGGATAGAAATGGGCACTAATCTGGTAGCAGAAGACGCAGCGGAGGGAAGAGCCATTGGAGAGCATCTGAAGGAAGAGATGGGCAGGCGCCAAGGCAAGAATTTCTCCAAGAATCTAAAAAACAACATGAAAACACCAGATCCAAGCGAACTTAGGACAGAAGGTTTTGAACACCCTATTCCGGAAGAAGTAGAAAATAGTGTCATTATGAAAGCAATGGAGTCTCTTAAACAGGGTATGAATAACTCACTTAAATAAATAGAAGAGAAATATAACAAAAAGATGGAAGAAATGAGTTAAGAAATGGAAGAGAAATATAACAAAAAGTTTGAAGAATTGACTAAATTCATAAACGATACCCTGGGAAACCAAGAAAAAACAATCAAACAGGTAATGGAATCAGTTCAAGAATTGAAAACTGAAATGGAGGCAATGAAGAAAACACAAAACAAGGGCCGGCTGGATATGGAAAATCTAGATAAACAATCAGAGACTTCAGGAACAAGCATAACCAATAGAATACAAGAGATGGAAGAACGAATCTCAGATTATGAAGACACCATAGAGAAAAGAAACGCTCTGGCCAAAGAAAACAGCAAATCCAACAAATTCTCATCACAAAACGTTCAGGAAATATGGGACATAATTAAAAAACCAAATCTAAGAATAATAGGGGTAGAAGAAGGAGAGGAATTGCAGATCAAAGGTCCAGAAAATATATTCAACAAAATTATAGAAGAAAACTTTCCCAACCTAAAGAACGATATTCCTATGAAGATTCAAGAAGCATACAGAACACCGAATAGACTGGATCAGAAAAAAAAAATCCCTCGCCATATAATAATCAAAACACAAAGCATACAGATTAAAGAAAGGATATTAAGAGCTGCAAAGGAAAAAGGTCAAGTAACTTATAAAGGTAAACCTATCAGACATACACCAGACTACTCTACGGAAACCATGAAAGCCAGAAGGTCCTGGATAGAGGTACTGCAGAAACTAAGAGACCATGGATGCAAGCCCAGACTACTATACCCAGCTAAGCTATTGTTCACTATCAATGGAGAAAACAAAATATTCCAGGATAAAAACAAATTTAAACAATTCGTAGATACAAATCCAGCCTTACAGAGAATATTAGAAGGAAAATCACAACCGAAGGAATCCAACATTGCCAACACTGCCTACAATAACTCAGACATCTAGCGACCCTTCACAAGCACAACTCAAAGAAAGAAAACACATACACTCTACTACCCAAAAAAATGACCGGAGTCAACAACCACTGGTCATTAATATCACTTTATATCAATGGACTCAATTCACCTATAAAGAGGCACAGACTTAAAGATTGGATACGAAAACAGGATCCAACATTCTGCTGTTTACAAGAAACATACCTCAAGCACAAAGACAGACACCTACTCAGAGTAAAGGGTTGGGAAAAGGTTTCCAAGCAAATATACCTAAGAAACAAGCAGGTGTGACCATTCTAATATCTAACAAAATCGACTTCAAACTAAAATAAATCAGAAGAGATGGAGATGGACATTTCATACTCATAACACGAACAATTCATCAGGAAGAATTCTCAATCCTGAATATCTATGCCCCTAGTATCAAGGCACCCACATGTGTAAAAGAAACTATTCTAGAACTCAAGGCAGTCATCAAACCACACACACTAATAATAAGAGACTTCAACACAATTCTGTCTCACAAATGGACAGGTCAATCAGACAGAAAACTAAAAGAGAAATAGGTGAATTATTGGAAGTGTTGAATCAAATGGACTTAACAGACATCTATAGAACACTCCACCCAAATAGGAAAGAATATACCTTCTTCTCTGCAGCTCATGGAACCTTCTCGAAAATTGACCACATACTAGGTAACAAAACTTTAACAGATACAAAAAAGTATTAGTAACCACCTGTGTCTTGTCAGATCACCATGGATTAAAGTTAGAATTCAACAACAATGCTACCGCCAAGAAGCCAACAAATTCATGGAAGTTGAACAGTCAACTATTAAGTCACCCCTGGGTCAAGGAAGAAATAAAGAAAGAAATAAAAGTCTTCCTTGAATTTAATGAAAATAAAGACACAACATACTCAAACCTATAGGACACTATGAAAACAGTGCTAAGAGGAAAGTTCATAGC
The DNA here is from genome assembly GCF_982192425.1 of Myodes glareolus. NCBI lineage: Eukaryota > Metazoa > Chordata > Mammalia > Rodentia > Cricetidae > Myodes > Myodes glareolus. The sequence continues at coordinate 69,850,790 of NC_142037.1, read as the reverse complement.
ATTAAGTGCCCAATTAAAGAAAACGGAGAAAGCACACATTGGAGACTTAACAGCACACTTGAAGCTCTAGAAAAAAAAAAAGAAGCTGATTCACCCAGGGGGCGTAGAAGACTGGAAATGATCAAACTGAGGGCTGAAATCAACAAAATAGAAACACAGAAAAGAATCCAAAGAATCAATGTAACAAAAAGCTGGTTCTTGGAGAGAATCAACAAGATCGACAAACCCCTATCCAAACTAATCAAACGGCAGAGAGAGAACATGCAAATTAATAAGATCAGAAATGAAAAGGGGGGCATAACCACAGACACAGAGGAAATTCAGAGAATCATTAGATCTTACTACGAAAGTTTATATGCCACAAAGTTGGAAAATGTAAAAGAAATGGATATTTTTTAGATAAGTACCATATACCAAAGTTGAACCAAGACCAGGTGAACAATCTAAATAGACCTGTTATTAGCGAAGAATTAGAAGCTGTTATCAAAAATCTCCCTACCAAAAAAAGCCCAGGACCAGATAGATTCAATTCACAATTCTACCAGAACTTCCAGGAAGAGCTAATACCTATACTCCTGAATGTATTTCACAATATAGAAACAGAAGAATCATTGCCAAACTCGTTTTTTGAAGCTACAGTTACTCTGATACCAAAACCACACAAAGACACAACCAAGAAAGAGAATTACAGGCCAATCTCACTCATGAACATCGATGCGAAAATTCTCAATAAAATACTGGCAAACCGAATCCTAGAACTCATTAGAAAAATTATCCATTATGATCATGTAGGCTTCATCCCAGAGATACAGGGCTGGTTCAACATACGCAAATCTATCAATTAATCTATCATATAAATAAACTAAAAAAAAGCCACATGATCATTTCATCGGATGCTGAAAAAGCATTTGACAAAATTCAACACCCATTTATGATAAAGGTGTTGGAGAGACTGGGGATACAAGGATCATAACTAAATATAATAAAAGCAATATACAGCAAGCCGACAGCTAACATCAAATTGAATGGAGAGAAACTCAAAGCCTCTCCACTAAAATCAGGAACACGACAAGGCTGTCCACTCTCTCCATATCTCTTCAATATAGTGCTTGAAGTTCTAGCAATACAATAAGACAACATAAGGAGAACAAGGGGATTCGAATTGGAAAGGATGAAGTTAAACTTTCGTTATTTGCTGACGATATGATAGTGTACATAAGCGACCCCAAAAACTCTAACAAAGAACTCCTACAGCTGATAAACACCTTTAGTAATGTGGTAGGATACAGGATCAACTGCAAAAAATCAGGTGCCCTCCTATACACAAAGGATAAAGAAGTGGAGAGGGAAATCAGAGAAACATCACCTTTCACGATAGCCACAAATAGCATAAAATATCATGGGGTTACTCTAACCAAGGAAGTGAAAGACCTATTTGACAAGAACTTTACGTCTTTGAAGAAAGAAATTGAGGAGGATACCAGAAAATGGAAAGACCTCCCCTGCTCTTGGATTGGGAGAATCAACATAGTAAAAATGGCAATTCTACCAAGAGCAATCTATAGATTCAATGCAATCCCCATCAAAATCCCATCAAACTTCTTCACAGACCTTGAGAGAACAATAATTTATATGGCAAAACAAAAAAAAACCAGGATAGCCAAAACAATCTTATACAATAAAGGAACTTCTGGAGGCATTACCATCCCTGACTTCAAAGTCTATTGCAGAGCTACAGTATTGAAAACAGCTTGGTATTGGCATAACAACAGAGAAGTCGACCTATGGAATCGAATAGAAGACCCGGATATTAACCCAAAAACCTATGAACACCTAATATTCGACAAGGGAGCTAAAGGTATACAATGGAAGAAGGAAAGCATCTTTAACAAATGGTGCTGGCATAACTGGATGTCAACCTGTAGAAGAATGAAAGTAGATCCATATCTATCACCATGCACAAAACTCAAGTCCAAATGGATTAAAGACATCAACATTAATCTGTCCACTTTGAACCTGATAGAAGAGAAAGTGGGAAGTAGTCTACAAGATATAGGCACAGGAGGCCACTTCCTAAGTAAAACCCCAGTAGCACAGACAATGAGAGAAACAATGAATAAATGGGATCTACTGAAACTGGGAAGCTTCTGTAAAGCAAAGAACACTGTCAGTAAGACAAAAAGGCTACCTTCGGATTGGGAGAAGATCTTCACCAACCCCTCATCAGACAAAGGTCTGATCTCCAAAATACACAAAGAACTCAAGAAACTAGACACTAAAACTCTAATTAACCCAATTAAAAAATGGGGTACTGAACTGAACAGAGAATTCACAACAGATGAACTTCGAATGGCCAGAAGACACTTAAGGACATGCTCAACCTCCTTAGCGATCAGGGAAATGCAAATCAAAACAACTTTGAGATACCATCTTACACCTGTCAGAATAGCTAAACTCAAAAACACCAATGATAGCCTATGCTGGAGAGGAGGTGGAGTGAGGGGAACAATCATCCACTGTTGGTGGGAATGCAAACTTGTGCAGCCTCTGTGGAAATCAGTGTGGCGGTTTCTCAGGAAACTGGGAGTCAACCTCCCTCAGGACCTAGCAATTCCACTCTTAGGAATATACCCAAGAGATGCCCTATCATACTACAAAAGTATTTGTTCAACTATGTTCATAGCTGCACTATTTGTAATAGCCAGAACCTGGAAACAACCTAGGTGCCCCTCAATAGAAGAATGGTTAAAAAAGGTGTGGAACATATACACATTAGAGATTTACTCAGTGATAAAAAAACAATGACATATTGAATTTTGCATGCAAATGGATGGAAATAGTAAATGCTTTACTGAGTGAGGTAACCCAGACCCAAAAAGAGGAATATGGTATGTACTCACTCATAAGTGGATTCTAGCCATAGTTAAAGGTCTTTGAGTCTATAATTCGTGATCCTAGAGAGGCTAAATAAGAAGGTGAACCTGAAGAAAATTATATAGTTATCCTCCTGGATATTAGAAGTAGGCAAGATTGCCAGGCAAACTTGGGTGCACGGGGGCGGGGGGTGGAAGTAAGGGGAGATGGTTAGGGAGAGGGGAGGGGGAGGATTGGTGATGGCTTGGGGGAATGGGAGTGGGGAGGGAGGAAGGATGGTTATGGGAGCAGGGAAGTTTATATCTCAACTAAGGGAGTCATTTTAGGGTTTGCAAGAGACTTGATTCTGGAGGGGTTCCCAGGCCCAAGGAGAGGTCCCCAGACTGTACTCTGGGCAGCATAGGAGAGGGTGCCTGAATTGGCCATGGCCCATAACCATACTGATTAATATTTTGCATGTCACCACAGAACCTTCCTATGGCGCTGGATGGAGATAGAGACAGAGACACATATTGGAACACTGGACATAACTCCCTAGGTCCAAATGAGAAGCAGTGGGAGGGAGATCGTGAGCAAGGAAAGCAAAATCAGAGGGGGCCTTCATCCGACGATGGATGGAGATAGAGACGGAGACCCACATTGGAGCACTGGAAGTCAGGACCGCGAAGGGTGCGTTCACTCACTGATACAAGGGGACTGATCGAATGAGAGCTCACCAAGGCCAGCTGGACTGGGACTGAACGAGCATGTGATCAAACCGGATTCTATGAATGTGGCTGACATGGGGGTGACTGAACCCCCTAGGTCCAAATGAATACTGAGAAGCCATTGACAATGGCACTGGGTCTTGTTTCGTCTGCATGGAACGGCTTTTTGGGATCCTGGCCTGTTTGGATGTTCACCTTCCTGGACCTGGATGGAGGGGGGAGGAACTTGGATTTCCCACAGGGCAGGAAACCCTGACTGCTCTTGGGAATGGTGAGGGAGGAGGAGAGGGAATGGGGGGAGCAGGAGGGTATTGGGAGAAGGGGAGAAAGTGGAAAGAGTGTTTTTGGATACTTGAAAAAACAACTCTAACTGAAAAAAAAGTCTATATGGGAAAAATGTTCATTAAATGTTCCTAAAGTGTATATAAAAAGAGTTAATAGAACTTTAGATAATAAGTTTTACGATTTTCAAATGTAGAATTAATATAGCATTGTAATTCTCAAAAATCCATGTGAATCAGTGTTTTTAAGGAAAAATGGAATAATATTTCTAAACATGCAGAAGTGGTGTATGTTGAATAGTCTCCATGAGTATATTATAAAGTGTTCTAAAATTTGATCATTGAAATAATATAGTAAGGTGAAACATTTTCATAATATATGAGTAGTTTATTGAATCTATGGAAAAATTTCCCTCAGAAGAATGGAAATAAACTATGAATGCTTCATAGAAAAGTTAAATGCTATTATTTTATATGCATTGTAAAGTAAAATAGATCTGATTTTATATGCAGTAATAAAGTAATAGTAACAAAGTATGTACGAAATACTTGTGATATAATAGTACATTACTGCTTATGTGTTCTAAATCTCAGAGTACTATAATTTAAAAAAATTCCATACTATTCAATACAATAGAGTTACTTAAACCAAACAAACTTTATTCATCCTTATATCTATATTTTATTTAATAGATAGCTATTTCAGCTAAACCAGTGATGAGAAAATACAACTAGAAAGGAAAAAGCAACATGAATTAGGAATTCAGGAGATTTCTTGTCCCTTTTCAAATGATAAACACTACAGTTCATCAAATGTTTAGAATTTTAATTTTTATTAGTAATTCATTTTTCTTTAATCTAAAATATATTCTCATGTCATATAATACATCCCATCTTCAATCTTCCACATCCCCACGTGCTCCACCAGCCTCTCCTTTATCACAGATTCAATCCTCCTTTAATTCCTCTTCAGAAAGAATAGCCTGTAAGAGTTGGCATTCAAAGAGAACAAAACAATATAAATTTAGACAGTGCTTAAGTCTTCACTTTAAGGCTGGACAATGTAACCCAATAAGTACTTCTCTCTGGGGACCAACCTCCAGCATCACAGGTCTTAGATAGGAATTCATGGAGTCAGTGAAGCTAAACTTTTTTATCTGAGGGAAGTTAGTTAAAGGGGCACTCACAAACTCTCTTACTATTTTTTTTGTTATTTCTCCTTTATCTTTTCTGTCTCTTTATTCTTTCTCATCTCTCATCTCATGTTGTTCTACAGGGGTTTTACCTCCACAGACTCTTTTAAGTAGTCCAAATGTCAGCACATTTGCATTAAACTTTTGAAGTGAATGATTAAAAGTAAAAAGTGTGTTTCTCATCTACTTCATATTTAAATATTTTAAGTATTACAGGTGAAAAACAAATTATCCCAATAACACATATACATTCATGATAGAGTCTGGATTATGCATATTATTGTGTTTTCTTTGAATTTTTTGACTGTGAATGAGCTAAGTACAAAGAGATATTTCATTTTATTTGCTGCTAACCTAAACTAACATATATTTTAAAGCTGTCATGATTTCAGAATTTGGGTATAAAGATATGCTGCTTTATGATAAACGGTAAAGTATATATAAATATTGCTTTTGTTTCTTAGAAGACGAATTGTTATGGCTTTGTACCAGACTAATGTGGTTTGATGAATCAAGACTACCTGAAAGGTCTCTGAACACCTCTCAAAAGTACTTGGTCCAATAAAAAGCAGGAAGCAGTTTGGAAAGAACTATGATCAAATTCCCAAATATTATTTATAAATGTTTTTTAACCTTTAAAGGGGGATGATATGTTATAGAGATGAATAATTTCCATTGGTATGGATCTTGGTTTATGATACAAATTTCAGATCTCATATATATATATATATATATATACATACATACATACATACATATATTATATATATATGCTCTTGTTTAAGGTATTGTGTCTGTGCAGCTCATTTAATAATGTAATGTATAATTAAGAAATATAGTTCAATAATAGATAGTAATCTAAAATAGTCAAGATTGTAGTTATGTTAGTTAGGTTTTCCAGATATTTAAAGATATGTTTCTATTAGATATGTATTCTTCAATTCTGTAAAAGACTTTTATAATATGGAATTTAAAATGTTTTAATAACTTAGGACTTTTCATGACAATGAAATACATTTGCTCTTGATAGCACCAATTACTTCAAGAGGAGGATGGGCATTGAAGAGGCTCCTCAAGGAGTTTAGCCATTTGGGTAAGAAACTGTTCTTGCCTGAATAGCTTGATAACATGCTGTGTGAACTGGGCTTCTAGGACCCACAGAGAAATCACTGCTGAAGTTGCTTAAAGAAGGTGAGACAATTTCTTGAGGGTGTTCACAGCAACCTTTCAGGAGGACATGGTCTATCATACCATATTGGGATAGAAGCAATCCACAGGGTCTCATCCTCTGTGAAAACAAAAGAAGAATCTCCTTTCCAAAGCATCATATTCTTAGAACCCAATTCTGAAGTCAAGGTATTTTCAAAATATCTATCTTGGATTAATTCTGCAGCATTTATAAGCAAATGTCTTTTGGCGACTGTTGCTCCTTCCTCAGCATTCAAACAATTAAAAGAGAGCATAATAGCATACAGTATCAAGATTCTCTGTGTATTTTCCATCTTTATGATGGCTTTACCCTCAAGAAATTACTTCACTCAACTGCCAACTGAGATGAACCTGGCAGACAGGTTTTACCATGAAAGACCTGATTAACAGCGCCCCTATACAGCAGGAAGAAGTTTGGAGAGAAATAACTACGTCCATATTCTCAAATATTGTTTATAAATGTTCTTTTACATTTAAAGGGGGATATGATATAGATATGAATAATTTTATTGGTACGGATTTTAAGGTCAATTTTGTTATATGTATATATATTTCTGATCTTGATTGAGGTATTGTGATTGTGTAGTGTGTAGTTCATTTAAAAATGTAATGTATAATTAAAAATATAGGTTGTTAATGGAAAAAAAAGAAGGTGAGACAAGTCCTTTGGTGTTCTTGCTTCATGAAAAAGTCTACCAGACATTCTTCAGAACTCAGAAGAAAGTGACTGACAAACTGTCAATATAGGTGGAACTGTCTTTGAAATTTCCTGCTTTATGGAAAAGTCTGCCGGACACTATAAGTCTGTAGACTGAAGATGGATGCCCCAATGGTACAGAAGAACTTCGGGTGATTGTCCATGTAGTGAAATGTCTCTGCCAATTCTAAAGTTTTGGAAGTTTCTTATAGTGAATTTCCTACTAACTTAGGTAATATTAATCTTTCTGGGATCTTTCATGGCATTTATAAAGAGATGGTTATTATTATAGTTTTCTTTAGTCATGATAAATTATATAAAAATATTGTAACTATAATTTTTGCTTGATATCTGTTTTATTGTATGTAATCTTGCTATGCTAAAGTTAAAATCTTCTTTTTCATTTATATAGAAAAGAGGTGTCAGTAGCTAGGACAAGCATTGGAAAAAAAGAAAAAAAAAGAGGAGATGATGTAAGATTCCCCTCGGTATACTATGAATATTTTTTATTGCCATTGGTTAATAAGGAAGCTGCTTTCAGCCAATGGCTTAACAGAGTATAGCCTAGCTAAAAGATAAAGTGGTTATTTATAATAATCTGTAACAAAATAGTAACACTTTCTACTCATGACTATTATATTAATACCTTTCTTTTTCATAGCATTCAACACTACCTGATTGTTTTTATTGTTCTACATATTAAGATAATATATTTTAGTCCACACAAATTGAGTTAAAAAAGAATGAAGTGTTGTTGATTTTATTGATTTTTCTGTCTCTATCAATTACATCAGTGTCTAGAAATTATGAGGTATTTGATATGTACTTGTGGGCTTACTGAGAGAAAAAGATCAAATCATGTGGAAGATAATTATAGATTTTTTCAAATTTCTCATTACAACTTCCATTTAGATAATAAATTCATTTAAACAATAATGTCAAGGTAGCAATCCTAATTTAAAATGATGAAAAGTGACATTGCTTAAGAGCATGTAGTGTAAAGCTTTCTACTGATACATACTGCCCATCTAGGAGAAAATCTTCTAAGACCCAGGGCTTTCTATAGGGAGGCAAAACAGTCTATCCTGCATAGAAATACCTTACTCTCAGGAAAGAAATGTCTCAATGTTTGAAAGAGAACAAGGAGGAAGGAGTATATGGGGTGATATAGGTGAAAAAAAGAGAAAAAAATGTTATATTGCAATCTCAACTAAAATAAAAGAACTAACTAAATGTAAAGCAAATAATAATGACTTTGCATTATATTTATTTCAATAAACTATTATATAAAAGTGATATTAAGATTTACCCACTGAGCAATTTTTCATCTTTAAAATCCGAGCTCTTAGAAACCTAGTTTTGTAAATAGCAAGTGCAAGAACAATAAAGTAGAGTTACAACACTGAATATCTTTAATGTCATACAAAGCATTATTCTTATATATTTTTTAAAATTTCAACAGCCCAGGTTTAAATATAAGTTTGATTTCTAGCCACATGTACATGTGAGGACTTAAATTTCAATAAAATGATATGAATATTTTCAATAATGTTTTCTGATAATACAGTATTGATAGCAAAATTTATTTCTCTAAATAAGAATAGTATGGGTGAAAGAGATATCTAACTTGTGCTTTGTTTCCACTGGTATTTAGTGACTCCAAACTAGATATTTGTCCACTTTCTCTTCTGTCAGCTTCAGTGAATATGGCCTTAAGTTTAGGTCAGATTTTTTTGGACTTGAGCTTTCTAGGGATCTTATTTATTTATTTATTTATTTATTTATTTATTTATTTACTTACTTACTTTTTAAAAATTTCCACCTCCTCCCTACCTCCCATTTCCCTCACACTCCACCCAATCCCCCTCCCCCTCCCTCTCCAGTCCTAAGAGCAGTCAGGGTTCCCTGCCCCGTGGAAAGTCCAACGTCCTTCCCCCTCCATCCAGGTCTAGGAGGTTGAGCATCTGAACAAACAAGGCTCCAACAAAGTCAGTCCATGCAGTAGAATCAAAACCCAGTGCCATTGTCCTTGGCTTCTCAGTCAGCCCTCATTGACAGCCATATTCAGAGAGTCCTGTTTGTTCATATGCTCCATCAGTCCCAATCCAGCTGGCCTTGGTGAGCTCCCATTAGATCAGTCCCACCATCTCAGTGGATGGACAGTCCTTGCTCATGTTCTCCCTCCTTCTGCTCCTCATTTGGACCTTGGGAGCTAAGTCCAGTGCTCCAATGTGTGTCTCTGTCTCTATCTCCATCCATCGCTGGATGAAGGTTCTATGATGATATGCAAGATATTCATCAGTGTGGCTATGAGACAAGGCCAGTTCAGGCACCCTCTCCTCTGCTGCCCAAGGAACAAGCTGGGAACATCTCCTTGGACCTGGGGAACACTCTAGAGTCAATAGGTGCCCCTCAATATAAGAATGAATAAAGAAGGTATGGAACATATACACTTTAGAGTTTTATTCAGTGGTAAAAAACAATGACAATGAATTTTACATGCAAATAGATGGAAATAAAAAACACTGAACTGAGTGAGATAACCCAGACCCAAAAAGATGAATGTGGTATGTACTCACTCATAAGTGAGTAAGTGGATTCTTACTCATAATTAGTAAGATTATGAGTGGATTCTAGCCACAAATAAAAGACATTGAGTCTATAATTTGTGATCCAAGAGAAGCTAAATAAGAAGGTGAACCCAAAGAAAATCATATAGTTATCCTCCTGGATATTGGAAATAGATAAGATTGCCAGGCAAAAGTTAGGTGCACGGGGCAGGTGGGTTGGGTGTAAGGGGACATGGGGAGAGAGAAGGGAGAAGGGGAGAATTGGGGAGAGCTTGGATGAATGGGATGGGAGGGATAAAGAAAGGGTGGATATGGGAGCAGGGAAGTAGATATCCTAATTACGGGAGCCATTTTAGGGTTGGCAAGAGACTTGACTCTGGAGATCTTAAGAAGGGATCTATGTGGATTCATCTACATGAAATCATATAGTTTGACCAACATTATTTGTTGAAGATGCTGTCGTTTTTTCACTCTGTATTTCTGGCTTCTTTATCAATATTTACATGTCCATAGGTATGTGAATTTAAGCCTAGTTCTTCAATTCAATTACTTTCATCAATGTGTTGTTATGCTGATGTGACTTTTTTATTTTTTTTATTTACTGTATTTTTTTTTTCGAGACAAAGTTTCTCTGTGTAACAGTTCTGACTCTTCTGGAACTAGCTCTTGTAGTCCAGACTGGCATCAATCTCACAGAGATCCACCTGCCTCTGCCTCCAGAATGCTGGGATTAAAGGCAAGCACCACCACCGCCCAGCTATTTACTGTATCTTTATATCCCAATTTGATAGTCAGACCTCCTGAAGTTCTTCAATTATTCTGTATTGCTTTATCTGCCCTGGGTTTTCTGTGTCTTCATATGACATGGAAATTTATCCTTTAAATTTCTTTGAAGAAGTGTGTTTAAATTCTGATGGAAATTAATTAAATCTGTAGATTGCTTTTGGTAAGATGAAAATTTTCACTATATTAAATTTACCAACCAATGAACATGGTAAAAGATTGTTGTGATAAAATGACTCCCAATGATGTGCTGGTACACTCAGAGATGAGTATGGCACTCTTCTGTTATCAGAGAAGCTTCTGCTTGCAGTAGATGGTAACAAATGCAGAGACGTTTAAGAAAACAGTACATACACAGAAGGTGAGAAATCTTGGAATGCTCATTCTTAAACTATGTCTTTATCAGTCCTAAATTGTGTGGTTCAATCAAATCTCTCTCTTCAGAGCACATGGAACTCTTAAGAAGAAGAGGTGGAAAGTCTGTAAGACTTGACAAGAAGAAAAAAAATAAAGCTTTCTAGACATAAAAAGGCTGTCATGAACATATGAATGCACAGAGACTGTGATAGCATGCAGAGGTCCTATATGTTCTAAAACATATGGGTTCCCAGTGTTGAAAGGGAAAGCAGACACAAGCTCCCATCACTTCCAGAACTTATCTTCAATTAAACCATGCTTTTAAAGAAAAACAACGCTGTTTCTCCTAAAGGAGTCTCACTGGTTATACAAACCATTCTTATGTTCTGACCCCATGCCCAGCAATAGATGTTCAAAAATAAATGAGTTCATTGAGATAGTTAATTATTAGTTTTTTTGTTTGTTTTTTTCTCACAATTTTTATCTCAACTTTTTTTTAACCTTACAAATCTTTTGCTTGTGTATTATGGTTTCCAATTTTATTTTTATTTGTTTTCTAAGTGGGCAAATATGTCTGTCTCTGTATCTATATGAATTTCTTTTACTTTTTCTTTTGGTCTTTCTGTTTGTTTTGACATACTGTGATTTGTTTTTATTTTATATTATTTTATGGTCAGTATTTCGGAAGATGAATGCTTACTTTTTAATGACAGAGAGAAAGTGTGTTGATTTGGGTGGATTGGGAAGTGGGACGGTTCTAAGACAGTTTGGAGAATGTAAAGCTCTGATGAGAATAGATTTTATGAAGAAAAATCTGTTTTTAATAAAATGGGAAAAATAAGGTAAGACATATTAGAAATAAAATCTGTTTACTTTGTCCAGGAGCTTTACAAAATGAAATTACTAAATGAAATCTGAAAGCATTTGCTTTGGAGATCTAATAATGCCTTGATGTTTACTTCTTTCCATTCTTCTGTAGTTCGGAAATTTTATGAAGCCTGAATTTTACCACATGTATATTTAATCATAATATTAAATATAATAAAATATATTTTACTCTGATTATTCTGTCTTTGCATAGGCTAGGTATTAAAGGAAAATTGATGATTTTTTTCCTCCATTAGTATGTAAACAACTTCCATCACTATGAGCATCAGTGTCCTATGAGCATAATGGTCAAGTTTCGAGTTTTATATCAGCTACATTTCTCCATGTTCTCTGCCATATAACATGTGTATGTGGTATCTATAGCAAATGTTTCTTACTCTCAAGTTGTGGATGATAGTCAATAGCAATGTAATAACATGTCAAAATGATGTGGGGTGGAATCTATGGAACACTTCTAAACAGTGATACTAGAAGCTTAACTCATTCCTCATGATAAGTATTTTATTTTGGTAACTTATGATATCTAGTTGAGGTATTGTCTCTCCCATTGTATACTGATTCCATTTAAACTCATTTTGCATATGCATATACTATATAACTCTTGCATATTAATATGTGTTCAAACTGCTCTTTAAAATGTCAATATGTTATTTTTTCCCCATACATGGTACAGTAACTTGACCCTTTATCTCCCAAACTATTTAATTGCTCTGTTATATTTTCCAATTTACAACTTTATAATAACTATATTCTGGGGCTTAGAGAGATGGCTCAGAAATTAAGAGCACTGGTTACTCACCCAAAAGACCCAGGTTCCATTTCCAGTACCTATAAGGAAGTTTACAATGGTCTGTATCTCCAGATCCATGACATCTGGCATCCTTACACATGATGAAGTTGTTTTACATACTAATGGAGGAAAAATATCATCAATCTTCCCTTAATAACTAGACTCTGCAAAAACAGAATTATCAGAGTAAAATATATTCTATTATAGTAAATGTTAGGATTAAATATACATGTGGTAAAATTTAGGTATCATAAAATTTCCAAACTACAGAAGAATGGAAAGAGGTAAACATCAAGGCATTATTAGATCCCCAAAGCAAACCCTTTCACACATGCAGACAAAAACACCAGCAGACAAAAACATCAATGTACATAAAAAATAAATAAGACTCCATTCTGTAGTGCATTCCTTGGAATATCCCTCCCTCCAACATGATCCTTTACCAACTACATAATCTCTTTAAGTATTCCAAATGAATCAAATGTATCTGAAGTATAAAGCCAGTATCATCATACAGGAGATGGTTAAAGACATGTCCTTCCTGGTCTATGTTACCTCACTCAATAATTATTTCTAGTTCATTAGTGCAATTCATAGAGACAATTTTTCTCAAGTTCCCTAAAAGGGTAAAGATTTATAACTGGAAAGAAAGTCAGAAAACAAAGGAAGTGGAAAGATGTAACAAGAAGAGAAGGACACAAGGAGGCACTGCTTACACTGCTACGGCAATATGTGACTAAGTATCGTTGGTTAGCTTGGAAACTGCTATATATGTCATACTCGGTTTACTTTGACAAAAAATGTCTAATTGGATCATTTCTGAAAGGAAAAGGACACTCTGTGCTGATATGGATTCAGAAATTAAGGTCTATAATTGCTAGGCCATGTTGTCTTTTATTTGTTGCACAGCATTTCATGGAGAGAATCCATGATGGTGTAGGCTGCTCAATTCATTGTCGCCAGGTAGTAAGAGAGACAGGAAAGGGCAATGGTCTCTTCCCAATCGTCTTGAATATGCCACTACCAATGGGCTATCTCCCCTCCACAGGATACCATCATGTAGATATTAATCATGTCTAACAGTCTATAGGCTGAGATAAGGACTTTAATATAAGAAATGTTACTGGGCTTTTATGAACCATATTGCAACATCAAATTAAGAGAAAATTCACAAGGTAGGAATATGGCTCATAAGATTTTCATTCCAAGAGTCCCACCAATAAATATATACCTACAAAATACTCATATGTATAAGGATAGGGTCAATTACTCTATAATCAAATACTTATAATCAAAACACTAAGTATGTATATGTCTGGAGTGTGGTCGATCTAAAATAAAATGAACAAACACATCAAAATATGTACTTGAACTACTACAACACATGGGTAGAAGCAAATAAAACCAGTGTTACACAAATTATTGTTGCTTATATACTGAGTCATTTAAATATCTATATGTAAAGATATTGTGGGTTTTGTACACATGTTCATGAATGCACACATACTACTAACTGAAAATCGAGAAACACAAATATTGCTTTTAAATATGTTGCGGTATTGCCTTATAAGTTCAAATTCTAAGAAATAATTGTCCTCCACAGTATAAATCAATGTCTTACAAAGTGATAGAGTATTGCAACAATTTCCAGCAGTAATTTATGTGAAATTTAGCAGAAAATAAGATTCTCTTTTGATCTATTACATTTGGGTTCAATAATTTTGAAAGCAAAGAAATGTCATGAGAAAGTGCAATGCTTATTCCTTTTTTTCTGAATGGAAAAAAAATTGATCAAGCAGAAAAATCACAGGAGATGATTAGAAGCAGTAAATGTTCCCATGTTTTTACACTTGTGTTCAACTTGAAAGACAGGTAAAATTAAATTAGTTATCAAAGCCTAATTACTGAAAAGTCATTAAGGAACACTATTTAGGGTTTGGGCTTTATAAAATTGAATTAAGTCCCGTTAAGCTACTTAATATTTGCCATCTGCTAAATCACTTATAGTATCATATTAATCATTGTCTATGCTAATAGTCTGTCTCAAAGACTCTTACTTGTAACAGAATGGATGTTCCCTGGATAACTGGAAATTTTAATTAAAGCTTAGCATTCCTTTATAACCGAGTCAGTTTTAGCAGTGCATATGTTCTAGTTTGCTGCCATGTTACAGTTAAGACCATGGCCAAAAGCAACTCAGAAAAGAAAGGTGTCATATGATTTTACTTACAATCAAGCACTGAAAGAAGTCAGCTCAAGAGTCCAAGTCAGGAACCCAGAAATGAAGGATAGGCCATAAAGGGAGACTGCATATTGGCTTGATCTTCTCGTCTCAGTTAGTTTTCTTCTTTTACATAACCAAGGACCACCTCTCAAGGATTGTCACTACCCAGAGTGGGATGGGCCATTCCACATAAATTATTAATCAATAAAATGTCATACAAACTTGACTACAGACCAATTTTAAACATACATTTTTTCAATTGATGTTCTTTCTTCCAAAATTAATCCAGTTTGGGCCAAGTTGAGAAAAGAAAAAAAACCTACCTAATCCTGCATAAAAGTGTCAAACCACTAATAGCTTAAAACTTTGTAACTTCCTTGTTGTTAGTCTATAAAATTTGTATATAATTGCATGTTTTAAACATAGAGGACTTAGTAAAAATTAATATAAATCCAAAATTTTGAATACATAAAACAAAAAGTCACTGATCCATACATATTCGTCATAGTTATAAAATCACTGCCATAGGAAAATGATGAATGTCTGGTTACCAGCTACAGTTTTTGGAAGTTGTATAATCTTTAGGAAGAATAGCCTGGAAAGAAACACTGAATCAGAGACTGTGTCTTGTGAACGCAATGCTCATTGTTCTTTTTGCCTTTTTTTGTCTCTATTTTGTCTTGAGATGAGTAAGCAGGGTCCGATTCTACAGCTCCCATTATCATGAATTTCTGTCTCATTATTGTCAAAGAATCAACCAACACAAGAAGTATGTATTCAAATCTCTGAACTATGAGACAAAGTAAAATCCCATTTACTCTTAATATATTGTTATTTTTTAAAGCAATAGAAATTATCATCAGGAAAATAAATCAATACATATTTATGAGATGGCTTAAACTAACCACAGAGTTCCAAAACCTTGGAACAAATTTATGTTGAGGAATTATAAATTGTTTTGCATAGGTATAAAGCTTTCTCAGGTACAGAGAAAATAAGTACAGAAAACACAATTTAAGATAAGAAGGTGAACAGAAGACAGTGTGCTCATGAAGATTCTGATAGAAAGAAGGAAAATAGAAATTGTATTAGAAGCCATTCATAAGGCATTCAGTAAAAGAAAACATGCGAACCTGTTGTTTCTTAAGAAGTTTAAAAGTTTAATTTAAAACTCATATTGTACATTTTCTGGCAGTGGAGATTTAAGACAAGTAATATCTGATACTTCCTGATATGTATGGCAGACTAGAAACAGTGAAATCTTTTTAAAATATTGCAGTCTAGAAAAATTTGAGTTTAAAGACGATATTGTTTCCAAAAGATTTTGCTACTGAAAATTGACAAGCAATATGTATCATCATGTTAGAAAGGAGACTATGAGAAGATCTCCAGAATTTGAGGACCATACCCAACCAAAGATATAGAGGTGTGCAAATTTAACTTACTTAAACGCTTTTGCTTAGGACTGTAGAAGAGCTGTGGCTCACATAGGACCAACACAAGAGTTGTTTCCATAAGATTCACTACAGTGTGCTCAGGCACCAGAAGCTAAGAGGTTCCTGAAGCTATGATCCAAGGGTAAAGATGAGTGATAAAGTCAGAGTCAGATTCTAGAATCATTCATGTGATGTTGACTGGGACTGAATGTCCAATGAAAAAGTCATAAAAACATGGAGACATCTGCCCAGATTGTTTTATAGAGATTATAATTTAATTACAAAGTTTCTTCTTCTCTTTCCTCCATCTGAACCTCTCATATATCCTTTCCCACTCTCCTTCAAATTTATAGCCTCTTTTTACTTATTGTTATTTAATGTATATATATATGTGTATATATATATATCTTCCTAAATACAGCCTGCTCAGTCCATTTAATGCTACCTTAATGTATGTTAAAGGAAGATAGTTTGGTATTAGAGAGCCAATTGGTCTACATTCCCCTGCAGATGTCCAACACTCCTACTTCCAGTTATCCCCATTTACCTACAGTTCTCTGTGTATAGTTAAGCTCTCATGGGCTTTTCCTTATCAAGTTAGACATGCTGATTGGTGTCCTCCTTTATCAGCTCGCTTTATGCATTCAATTTAGTGAGATTTTAATGGGTGTAGCTTCTGATATTATTTAGAGACATCATCTCATAAAAAATTTCCTGATCCTTTGGCTCTTAAAATCTTTCCTCACCTCTTTCCAGCTGTTCCCTTAGACTTAAGTATGAGAGTAATTTTGTAGATATATTTACTGGTGCCAGGCATCCTTCGTCTTATTCTCCAGGGAAAGGTGAGTGAGTGTACTATCCACCTGTTCCCCAGAACCACAACACAGGGCAATCAGATGCGATAAGGAGTCAAGTCAAAGCAGGAACTAAGTTTATTACTGTAAACATCAGTTTATATTGGTTAAGTGACATTGTATAATATGGGGGTACTTCCAGCCAATGAGAGACAGCCAAGCCCTCCCTCTGGCTAGAGGGCCATATGCCTAGATTTTGCGATCTCATCCTACCCCCTGGTAGCTTTAAGACTATCCTTCAAATTTGAGTCAGGCTTTTCTCTGTCCTACAGTCCTCAAGGTACAAACTCTGAGATAATTCTGGCCCAATTCTGACTTCAGTCTTCTTCCTACTTTTGACCTTTTCCTGCTCCTCACCTGTCAACTGCTTTCCTGCCCTTCTTGCCAGTTGATTATTTTCACATTCTTTAAACGTTTCCCAGTCTCTGACCATTTTTTTTTTTTTAACCTGCCATTTTTGGGATGCAGAGCAGTTGGGTGAAAACATGCCTTAAGGGCCACAATTGTTGGATAGAATCCCAATGATGGGGGTATATTAAAGTGTTTTTCTCTTTCTCTGGTCAGAGTCTCCAACCAGTTCCACAAGTCCCATGAAAAATATTCCTGGTGGGTACCCAGAGGGCCAGGGTTGTTAAATCCTCCCATGCCTGTTTCACATTGTGGTCTAACAATTCCAGGTCTCAGGAAAGTAGCATGTATCTTAGCATCTTAAGTGCTGGGTCATTTTTATACGAAGTTGCATTACCCATCTTGGGGTCCCACTCACCTTGATTGACCACTTTGCCCTGGGACCAGCCACCCCATGTTGGGCTCCAGTTGCCAGGTTGTTCCTTAGCCTTATTCCCCAAGGAAATGTTAGTGCACTCTTTGCCCGGTCTGTGGCTCCACAAAATAGGACAATCGGGTCTACAGACCCAGCACACAGGACGATCAGACACAATAGGGAGTCAAGTCAAAGCAGGAACTAGGTTTATTACTGTAGTGTCAGATTACATAGGTTAAGTGTCATCGTGTGATGTGGGGGTACCTCCAACCAATGAGAGACAGCCAAGCACTCCCTCTACATGGAGGGCTGTCTACCTAGATTCTGCTGTCTGGTCCCCCCTCTTCCACCAGTAATTTTAATACTATCCTTCAAACTTGAGCCAGGCTTTCCTCTGTTCTACAGGCCTCAAGGATTGAGGTAATTCTGACCCAACACACTAGTATTGGTATGCACAACCCTGATTTTTAATTGGTTGTGGTTTATGTAGCAGTCTCTGGCTGCTGCAAAATTTCCTTGATGAGGAATGAAAATTATACTTATTTGTAGGTATTGAATAAATGGTTACAGATTGTTGTTATGGTTTGTGCTGCTTTAGTAAATTAATGGTCGAAGATTTTCCTCCAGTAACCATGACTTCATTAGGACTAGGCAATTAGGTAGGTTTCTAGTATATACCAGGCATAGTCTGCCTGTTTTTAAAACTGGTCATAATTCCAGTTAGAGATCAGGTGGTTACCATTGTAATGGTCTGTCCCTTTAAGAAACAAGCCCTGTTCGCATCCCCCTTCTCCTGTCTACAACCAAGGCCGGCAAATCTTCCTTTCTGCATCCATACTGAGCTTCCTTCCTTTCTATTTTTCTCCCAAAGAGACAGCTTCTGTCTCCCCCTTCAATCTACTTCTCCCCTCCCCCACCGGTGCTTCCTGCTTCTCCCCTTCCCTTCCATAACCGACTAAACAAGTACCCAACTTTACTCTGCATGGCTTGCCTATCCATCTCTGTCTCTCACCTGCCATGCAGTTTCCTGCCTGGGACCCGGCTGCCTTTTGGCATGCTGTCTTCTCAGGACCCGCTGCCACTGTTTGCCATCAAGCTGCATGATCTCATTGCAGCATGGGGCTGGCTTGTTGGGATCTCTGTCCCTCCCAGTACCCCAACAGCCGGCAAGCAACAAAGAAAATCACACACAAGACTCCATAAGATTATAAAGAGATTGGTCTATTAGCTCAGGCTTCTTGTTAATTCTTATAGCTTATATTAACCCATTATTCTGATCTATGTTAGCCATACGGCTCAGTAGCTTTCTCAGCTGGGCAAGTTACATGCTGCCTCTTCGGTGGTCTGCACAGGAATGGCAGAGGGAGCTTCCTGTTTTCCCAGAATACTCCCAGTCTCTTTGTTCCACCCCTACTTCCTGTCTGGGTTTCTTGCCTATACTGCCTGCCTGGCCAATCAGCATTTCATTAAAATATGATTGACAGAATACAGACAATTCTCCCACACCATTTCCCTCTTTAAAAAAAAAAAAACCACAAAGGAAAATACCCATAGTCCATTTGTTGGGAATGTGGGCATAGTATTTCAGGCTACTTCCTGCTGGTTGGGGGTGTTGATGATCTTATGGGGACCTAAAGAAAATTTAGAGTTATAATCAAGTCCTGACTGGAGTATCCTGTGAGGCTTGATCATCTCAGGCAGCAGTCTTGAATCTGTTCTGGATGTAGAACTCTGTCATCTGGACCATCTGTTCCTATCAGAGATTTCTCAGGTGGTCTTCCTTTTTCAAACCTGATTTTTCTTAACTCAGAATGAATCCACAGCCTCTCATTTTCTGTGGAAACAAAAGCAAAATCTCTTCTCCAAAGTAACATACCTTTTGACTTCAGTTTTGAAGCCAAGGTATTTTCAAAATATCTATTTTGGGTTAGTTCAGCAGCATTTATAAACAAAATCTGTTAGCAGCTGTTGCTCCTTCCTCAGCATTCAAACAATTAAAAGAGAGCATAATAACACACAGTATCAAGATTCTCTGTGTATTTTCCATCTTTATGTGGCTTTACTTTAACCTCTATTTCTTTTATTTTTACTTTTACTTTTTGCAGTCACCATGACTCTCCACTCTGAGACAATGGCAGGTTAGAGTCCTCCTGGTAAGCCACCACCTCGTGGTGCTACACAGATTATTAGAAATGGGTTAATCAAGATGTGAGAGTTAGCCAATAAAAGGCTGAAACTAATGGGCCAAGCAGTGTTTAAAAGAATACAGTTTCCATGTAATTATTTTGGGTAAAGCTAGCCAGGAGCCAGGTGGGCAGAAAGCAGCCTGCTGCTTCTTCTACAGAGGGGCCCACATATGGCGCCCAGACATGGATAACTGAATCCACAGAAAGCCTGAGAAAGCTTGGGAAAGAACAGAGTAAAGCATGTTTTCTTGGTGGCAGCAATTTCTCAGGTCTACTCTGCTTGCTAGAGGCAAGCAAATGCTCTCATCTAAGAGAAGCTTCCTGACTCAGCTTTAGCTGCAAACCTTGCAGCTCTTTAAGAGGTCCTGCCACGAAACACTTAAATGGTGTTGATGAAAAGCTGAACACATGCTTTTCGGTTTTCAGCTGTAGCAGGAAAAAAGCTGCGCTTTTTTAAAATGCCGGCTTTCTGGGTCGTCCTGCCAGGACAAATTCTGACTCTTTCAGGCAGAAGGTCCGACTGAGTGTGGTCTGTGAGCAGAATGCTGCAGCTTGCTTGCTGGCAGGGACCTTGAAACGCCATAGAGTTGTGGCAGTAAAAATGGTTCCAGTGGTACCTTTGCCATGAGTCTGGAAAGCAAAGGAATGGGCTGGATCTAGCCGTCAAAGCCATGGCTCTCCATATTGCTTAGTAAATTAAAGGCTCATGTGGTCAGAAAAAGAGAGGTATACAGTAAAGAGAGATTCAAAGACGGAAAAAAAAACCTGTAAGTGGTTTACATTGTGTTAAAAATATATGCCAACTAAAGGTTAAAGTCATTAAAAATAAAAAAAGAAAGAAAGGGAGAAATAGGGTGTGGTGGTACACACCTTTAATCCCAATGCCTGGGAAGCAGAGGTATGTTGACCTCTGTGACTTTAAGGTGTGGTGACACACACCTTTAAACCCAATGCCTGGGAGGCAGAGACAGACAGATCTCTGAGTTCAAGGTGTGGTAGCATACACCTTTAATCCCAGCACTGGGGAGACAGAGACACGTGGATCTCTGTGAGTTCAAGGACAGCCTGGTCTACAGAGTTATTCCAGGACAAAGATATACAGAGTACCTGTCTCAAAAAGTAAAAGTAAAAATAAAAGAAATAGAGGTTGAAATAAAGCCGCATAAAGATGGAAAATACACAGAGAATCTTGATACTGTGTGTTATTATGCTCTCTTTTAATTGTTTGAATGCTGAGGAAGGAGCAACAGCTGCTAACAGACTTTTGTTTATAAATGCTGCTGAACTAACCCAAAATTGATATTTTGAAAATACCTTGGCTTCAAAACTGAAGTCAAAAGGTATGTTACTTTGGAGAAGAGATTTTGCTTTTGTTTCCACAGAAAATGAGAGGCTGTGGATTCATTCTGAGTTAAGAAAAATCAGGTTTGAAAAAGGAAGACCACCTGAGAAATCTCTGATAGGAACAGATGGTCCAGATGACAGAGTTCTACATCCAGAACAGATTCAAGACTGCTGCCTGAGATGATCAAGCCTCACAGGATACTCCAGTCAGGACTTGATTATAACTCTAAATTTTCTTTAGGTCCCCATAAGATCATCAACACCCCCAACCAGCAGAAAGTAGCCTGAAATACTATGCCCACATTCCCAACAAATGGACTATGGGTATTTTCCTTTGTGGTTTTTTTTTTTTAAAGAGGGAAATGGTGTGGGAGAATTGTCTGTATTCTGTCAACCATATTTTAATGAAATGCTGATTGGCCAGGTAAGCAGTATAGGCGGGAAACCCAGACAGGAAGTAGGGGTGGAACAAAGAGACTGGGAGTATTCTGGGAAAACAGGAAGCTTCCTCTGCCATTTCTGTGCAGACCACCGAAGAGGCAGCATGTAACTTGCCCAGCTGAGAAAGCTACTGAGCTGTATGGCTAACATAGATCAGAATAATGGGTTAATATAAGCTATAAGAATTAACAAGAAGCCTGAGCTAATGGACCAACCAGCTTTATAACTTATAGAGATATCTGTGTGATGGATTTTATCTGGGACTTGCCAGCTGTGGGGTTCCAGGCGGGAACAGATACCCCAACAAGCCGGCCCTCATATTACATCTCATGGTCTGCCACCCACTGCGGCCAATTGGGGACCTGCAGTATTTTACTTAAACCATTACAACCATAAGGATACTTGTGGTACTATCAAACCTTTGGTTATTGATGTGGTTATTAGGCATTGTAGCTGGGTAGGACTGCAAGTAACCTTTCTTTCTTGTAGTTTGTATAGGACCTTCTGGTACCATGAAAGCTAGTTCTCAGAGAGGCGATGTTAAAATGAGCTCCTAAACAAGGAGCACCTGGAACCTTTTCCCAAAGTGTGTGGTGTATTCAGCAATAGGGAATTTCATTCCACCTCTGAGCGGCAGCCAAGGGCAGGAGCAAGATACTGTACTAGAACTCTCTTGGGTAGACCTAACTACCAAGTAAAAGGAGGGCTTCTCACATCTGGTAATTGGAGTTTTGTTTGTTGTTAATTGACTCTTAGAAAGTTAATCACCAACCCAGACACTAAAGCTGTATATATTTTTTTGAATATGGAGATCAGAGTGTTACAGTTTTGGGGAAATAGTTAATAATACGATTCCTTAGGCTGCCTCAGAAATTCTTATTGTCATTTCACTTGACCCCTCCTTCTAACAGAAGAGGCACCTGATAAGTGATATGTGAAGCTTGGGGTCAACTCTGTGTTTCTATGGGAACCACTGAAAGTTATAGATGATGGGAATGTAAAATGCCTTATCAAAAGATAGGAGACATATCAGATGCATGTACTGTAATAGAAAAGTCATAGGTTTGGGGCTAACAGGGCTCTCAAGGCCTCAGTTTCAATAACTGTGTGACACTAGATACTATCTAACAGGCTATTACATGGTGGGATGCATATATTTTTGATTTTTGTTTTACTTTTGTCTAAATATCTCTACATTTAAAGAAAAAGAGAAAGTGATAGAGATCAAATTAATTTTGGAAATTTAAAACAGAAAAGTAGAAGTGTCCTTAGGCAGAGTCCTGTAGGATCATAGAAATGCTGATGGAATTGAAGAAAGAGTGATACTGGAATTTATTTTGTAACTTCTATAAATTTAAGAAATATTAGCCTTCATTTCGCTGGGTATTCTTAGAAATTATGGGAGGGTTTTACATATACATATTGGCACTCAGTTAAAAACACTGAAATAATGTGCTTAAATTTTGAATGACTTTCATTTATAATGCTTGGCACACAAAGACAATTAGTTTATCTCAGAGAGGGTAGTTCAGAATATGTCTAATTTTATCTAGACTTCTAATCCTCTTAAATTATTTTGTCTGAAATAATTACAGGATTTTTCCTATTTATTTTCCAAATGATAATTAGAGAAAACACTTCATACAATTTTAAAGAATCATACTTTGCTTATGACATAATGGAAGAATTTTGAGTGTAGCCAGTATAATAGGTTATCATTACAATTAATAATTTTCAAAAACTGTCTGTTATACTGTATTTACCCATCACTTCAAGAGATGATTATTTGCATTTTATAAAGTGTAAATATAAATATAAAAATTTGAAAACACTGTGTGATACATGATTCATATATTGAATAAATTGCTACTAGTGTAATGTGTTTCATAGAAGTAAACAGCTTGGGTATAAAAAAAAGTTTCTTTTATTATTTTTAGTATACTATTCTAAATTCTTTATACTATTTTTAGTATACTAAAAATACATCTACCATTTATTACTTGCAATTAAATAAAATCCTGAAAGTTATTAACTTGTTTTAAATTTAGAGGTTAATAGTTAAGAACTTCATTATACATGGTCTGTATTCTTAAAGAAATATTGTAATGCATGAAAAGAATTGTTAAGTCAATACTAAATTGTAATCCTGGTTTCCAATGCAGTACTTAAAAATAATATTTTTTCTTTAATTTAGGTTCTGGGGAGACTAAATTTGAGTAAAGATTTCCCCTAAATCTTAAATATGACTATCTGTTGAATAACAGATTATAATAAATAAATATATTTTTGCTGTTGTTTTTGAACTACAAAGTCTGATTTTCTATATGCAATAGTTAACCGTGGCTGGTAGCTTGATTGGATCTGTATACAAGAGATGCACATTTGGTCGATCTATGAATATTTTCTGGAATGATCAATTAAAGTAAAACAAAAGAAAAATGATCATAGCACTGCCTACTTATTCTACACAAATAATCTCCCTCTGACGATCATCACTAAAATTAAAATGCAAGTTTATATATATGTATATATATACATATATATAAAACAATGGACCAAATAAAACTACCATGTGAAAAAACATATTAAAATATTTTGCAGTAATCTACAGGTGAAGTAACCAATCCAGGTCAATATCTGCCAAACAGTTCTCACGTTCTGAAAGGTCAGAACTCACCCCTTTTGCTAACACAATTATCAAATTTAATATAAAATAAATTAACATGACAATAATATATTTAATTTTCCTACAGTCATCTATCAGATAACATCCTACTGGGCTGTGAAATGATAACCAGGTGAATAATTCATTGAACTAATGAAGAATTACAATTTGAATATTGTACAAATAGGATTTTTACACAGAAAACAGTTTGGGTACTCAGAAAGCTATACTGTATGGATCAAGGAGAGTTACTGCTGACTGTATTTGTAGTATTTGGAAAAATAGCCACAGGCAGCAAACCAGATGATTACACTTAAAGAAAGATGTTTGACATTTGGAAAAGGGAAAATGCATCAATAATTAGAAACACTGTAGGTGAGGCACTCCATGCCAGGCTAGCAGTGGGGTTGCTAGCATAAAGATAATTGCTTCTGGTGGTAGGGAGCAGCATGAGAGACGAGGAATTCATGGCAGCAAAGTGAAAGTTGGGAAGGATGCCAGTTTTGCCATTTATCCTCTCAGTATTACCTATGCATAATAAACATCAGACTTTGAAGGAAAGCATTCAAATGGTAGTAAATTTTGTAGGCAGTTAATTATCAAAATTATAAATTATTCAAAATAAAAATATAGAACCTATCTAATCCTGCCACTCATTTTCCAAATTTGAAATCATAATATAGGAAATATTCTTGCATTGCAGATCAGAAGGCTTGGGATCTGCAGTCCTGAGATTAGAATACATTTTTATTGACATTATTGTTCACTTTTCTTGGTATATATGTAACTTCGATTTCATTGAATCACTTACTTCAAATACATTTGGGATTTTTCAAGCATGTTCATGTCAACACCACTCAAGGGACACTTCTATATTGGTCAAAAGAAAAATTGTATATTATCTGTGATAGTCTTAAGAGAAGTGATCACTTGCTGAGCAGTGACCAGAAGCTCTTAAAATATCACAAATGGTTGTATTATTTGTTGTTTATTTTTCTTCTGTTCTTATAAAGTATGTTACATTTGAATCACACATCATCATTCCAAACATTTGGTTTACCTTATTAGAGGAGTTCATATTTTACACCTTCTCTTTTTAGAAGTTAAAAAGACTGCAACTCTCTGCCCTCAATTCTTTTACAGATTTTTTTTCATTTTCTTTTGGTAAAAGAGATTCATTCATCAGTTCATCCACATTTTATTGCACACTACTGATTTCAATGTCTCATTCCTTTTGATGAAGGCAACCTAGTTGTCCTTTGAGTCCCTTGTTCCATTATTTTCTGACAATGAGTATTTTAATTTTGCTTTGAGTCTCATGACTTAGCCACGGAGATTAGTTGACTTCCTCATTTCTGTTATTCATCTTACTGATCTTTTCTAGTCATGAAATGCTGACTAGAGGACAAGCATGGCTACTGGAAGATCGAAAGAATAAGGTATGAAGAACAATACTTAGAAAAGGAGTTGGGTTTCAGGGGCCAGGAGTATAGTTGGACACTAGCAAAACAGTAAGATTTAACTCATTGATGAATAAATATTGCAATGTAAAAAAATTGCCAAGTTTGAATTGAAGCAAATTGTGAAATATTTAAACTGGTTAGTGCCTTATGGTATGTACTCACACATAAGTGGATATAAAACCAAGGATAATCAGCCTACATTTTACAACCACAGAAAAATGAGTTAGCGTTGAGGTGTTACAAAGGGGTCGCTTATTTGTTCCTGGTAGCTCAGACCAGAAATAATCACACTGAAACTGTATTAATTAAATCTCTGCTTGGCCCATTCGCTCTAGCTTCTTATTGGCCAACACTTACATATTAATTTTACCCATTTCTATTAATCTGTGTTTGGCTACATGGTTGTGGCTTAACGACTAAAGTGCTAGCATCTGTCTCTGTCGGGGCTACATGACGTCTCTCTGAGTCAGAACTTCTTTCTCCCAGCGTTCAGTTTAGTTTTTTTTTTTTTTTTCTGCCTAGCTAAGATCTTCCCTGCTATCGGTACAAAACAGTTTCTTTATTTATTAATGGTAATCACAGAATACTGAGGGAAAACTCGACCACCTCCTCTTTTCTGTTCAAATAAAAAGGAAGGTTTTAACTTTAACATAGTAAAATTACATATAACAAAACAGGTATCAAGTAAGAATTATAGTTACGATACTTAAATATAATTATCTTTTATTACAACTAAGGAAAACTATTACTATAGTAAAAAAATTATTACTATCCACTCTTCAACCACATCAAAAATTCCAGAAGGATATACTATTACCCAAGTAAACAGGAAGTGCATTGTAAGCAACTTCCAAAACTAAAATTGACAGAGACATCTTGCTGCCTGGACACTTACTCAAAGTTCTTCTGTACTATTCGCCTTTGACCTGCAGGCCCATAATGTCGAGCAGTTTTCCACGAAGCAGGAATTTTCAAAGATAGTTCCCCTATATTGGCAGTTTGTCAGTCACTTTCTTCTGTGTTCTGCAGACTATCTAGCAGACTCCTTTATGAAGAAGGAACCCCAAAGGACCTCTCACCTTTAGGCAAAGTAAGCAGTCATTTCTCTGTGGATCCTGCATGTCCATTTCATCAAGAAGTCCAGGCAAGAGCAGTTTTTTGCCCAAATGTCTTGCCAACTCCATAAGGAGGCTCTTTGATACCCATCTTCCTCTCGAAGTAATTGGTGCTTCCAGGAGCAGGTGTGTCTCATTGTCTTGAAATGTCCTAAATTCTTAAAACATTTATATACAATATTTTGATGGTCTATAAAAGATTTTAAGAATGCCCATCTAACTGAAATATAGCTCTATATATCTAGAAATCTGAATTAACATGACTACAAGCTTGATTATTATAGTTGATCATCTATGAACCAATATTTCTTAATTATACATTACATTTTTAAATGAGCTGGACAAACACAATACCTTAATCAAGATCAGAATTACATATACACAGTATAACAAAATTGTATCAATAAACCAAGATCCATATAATGCAAAATATTCAATGCTCACAAACCCTATTCAAATTCTCGGCCTCCTGAAAGAGCCAGAGGTTGTGCTGGCAGCACTGCCCAGAAGCTGGCATTTTAAAACTGCCACTTCTTTACTGCTACCACTGAATTAGGAAAACCTCTCCTAAAGGAGATGCAGCATGCCACCAGCGAAAGCCCATTTGGAGAAAAATACAGCTAAACTTTTTTTTTCCAGTGTGTAAAATTTATTTCAAAGCCTTTCTCAGGATTTATGTGGATTTTGTTGGCCATATCGGTGCCAATTTGTTGTAAGGAGACCTCTTGTTTGTTCCCAGCAATTCAGACCTGAAATAATTACACAGAAACTGTACTAATTAAATCACTGCTTGTGGCGAACGTTCCATGCCACGGGATCTGCATCACCACCCAACCTGTATGGACCGCGACCTTTCACAAGCTGGATAATATCCTAGGGGTTAAAACACAAGATGCACACACAGATACATTCGAGTCATTCTCCAGGGAGAGAATGTCCGTTTATTCAAACTTAATCCAGGGTTAAATATTTTGGCCCCAGAAGTGGAGAGCCTCCTCCCAGCTAGGTGTGAGATCATGGTGTTGAGCACCTGGCACTGAGTGGCAGGAGCTTCCAGGCTCCTGCCTGGAACCAAGCTGGGAACCCTGACAGACAGATAGGAGGAGATTCAGGGCACCTGTGAGAACCCTCCTTAGCAGGTGAAATTACCATACCAAAGAAGGAAACAAGGTTTTGAACTAAACCCCTCCCCTCCCGCTGGCAGAGGAAGCTAGGCTGGTTAGTGTAAACAGTTTTTGCATCCTGTGTTTGGCCTCGAGGAACAGGGAAGACAGGGCCTTATAACTGCTTGGACCATGAGCTCTAGCTTCTTATTGACTAACACTTACATAATAATTTAACCCATTTCTATTAACCTGTGTATTGCCACATTGCTGTGGCTTACAGACTAAAGTTCCAGCATTTGTCTCTGGCAGGACTACATGATGTTGCTCTGAGTCTGCCCTTGTTTCTTCCAGCATTTAGTTTAGTTTTCCCCACCTAAGTTCTGCACTGCTATAGGTTAAAAGCCATTTCTTTATTCATTAATAGTAACCACAGCACTCAAATGACAATTCTACATCAGGGAGGACCCTAAAAGAGCCATGCATGAATTCCCTTGGGAAAAGGAAATAGATAATATTTTCTGAGTAATTGGGAAACAAGTGGCAGGGGGAAGGGAAAGAAGGAAGAGGAAGGGGAGGGGATGGAGAACATGAGAGAACTAAATGGTCAGGTTGGAGAAGAAACTAAGAGGGAGAATAAGGAAAGAGTTATCTTAATGAAGAGATCTATTATTGGTTAGGGTGCTATGGAAATTCCCAGGAGTCTACAAGGATGAACCCTGTTAAGATTTGAAGCAATAGTGGAGAGGGTACCTGAACTGACTTTCCCCTGTAATTAGATTGATGACTACCCTAATTATCATCACAGAATCTTCATCCAGTAACTGATAGGGGCAGAAACAGAGATCCACAGCTAAGCATTGGTCCAAGCTCACAAATCTAATCAAAGAGAGGAAGGAACAATAATATGAACAAAGGGATCAAAATCATGATGGGGAAACCCACAGAGACATGTGATTCAAGATAGTTGGGGCTCACTGACTCTGGATAGACAGCTAGGGAACCTGCATAAGATTGAACTAGGCCATCTGAATGTGGATGACAGTTTTTTAGCTTGAGCAATTGTGGGACCACTGGAAGTGGGACCAGGATTTATCCTTATTGCTTGAACTAACTTTTGGAACCCATTCTCTATGTAGGGATATCTTGTTCAGTCTAGAAATGGGGGGAGCACCTTGGTCCTTCCTCAAGGTGATATGATAGACTTTGTTGACTCCCCATGGAATGCATTAACCTCTCTGAGGAGTGAATGTGGGGTGGAGTGAGGGAAAGTTTGAGGTAGAGGAAAGAGGGAAGGAAAGGGGAACTGGGATTGGCATGTAAATTAAAAAAGATTGTTTTAAAATAAAAAGTAAATTAAGAACATTAATACAAAGATGAATATTTCAGAAGAAGTGAGAATGTTTGTGGGTGAATCATGCAGAGCATCTTATAGAGTCAGATTTGTTTAAGCTGAAGGAACCTCAAATGTGTTTGCATATCAGTATGACAGCAAAACACTCAGGATGATTGATCAGAAATATGTCTAGGAAGCTTTCATTGTAAAGAGACAGTTCCTATACCAGGAAAGCAATGTTCTTGCTCATTGAAAGGGAAATGGTGTGGGAGGTCCTTCTGTCTACATGTTGCTTTTATTGGTTAATGAATAAAGGAACTGCTTTGGGACTATAGCAGAGCTGTAGGGGAACAGAGCAAAGCAGGGAAAATGAAACATGATGCTGGGAGGAAGAAAGCAGAGTCAGAGAGAAGTCATGGAGTCACTGCTGGAGATAAATGTGCTGAAACTTTGCTGGTATGCCACGACCTCATGGTAATGCACAGATTAATGAGATGGGTTAAATTAAAATGTAGGAGTTAGCCAATAAGAAGCTAGAGCTAATGGGCCAAGCAGTGATTTAAATAATATGGTTTCTCTGTGATAATTTGGGTTCTGGGTGGCTGGGATGAATAAGCAGCCTCCTCACTAAAGGAAGGCATAGATATTTGATAGCGTCATCAGAACAGATTGAGACTTGAGAAAAGTTTGTAAGGTTTCCTAGTGTGAATAATCTAAATGAAAAGTGAAATAATCTAAAGCATTATTTCAAATCTCTTATATGTTTTGGAAAATATATAACATAGGTATGACAATAGTTGTAAAAAATTATCACTGTTTTTACTGAAGTCAAATAAATGATCAAATTTGTATTCAGTAAAATTTATAAGATATTTAGTGTTTGCTTTACTTAAGCAATTATAATACAATGAAATATTAATAAAAACGTACTTAAATCTTAGTTCTTAGCAAAATAATAAAATGGCAGATGCATGCAAAACAATTGGATCCTTGGTCCTTGGGAAATGACTGATGCCAAGATTAAGAAATCATAATTACTAATGATTTTAGAGCAACATGACCTGCCAGATAGAAAAAAAATGAAAAGAGAAATAAAAGTAAAACAATATGCAGCAGCTGATGCAATAAAAAAAAGAAAGAGAAGCTAATCATAATTTTCAGTAACACAAATTGACAAGAGTCTGAGAGTTCGAGAAAAGCCTTGACTACAGAGTGAGTTCTAGGATAGCCAAAGATATACAGAGAAAACTTGTCTAAAAAAAAAAAACAAAAAAAACAAAGATTAAAAATAAAAGAAATAGAGTTTAAAATAAATCCACATAACCATGAAAAATATACAGAGTCTGAACTGTGTATTATTGTGTTATCTTTGAATTGTGTGATTGCCGAGAAAAGAACAACAGCTCCTAAAAGACATTTGATTATAAATGCACCTGGATTAGTCTAACAAATGTATTTTAAATAAGCCTTGGCTTTAAAATCTAAGTCAAAAGATATGTTATTTTGGAAAATAAGTTTTGCTTTTGTTTCCACAGGAAATGAGAAGCTGTGGATAAATTCTGGGTTAAGAAAAATCAGGTTTGATCAAGGAAGACCCCATGAAATATCTCCAATAGGAGTACATGACCCAGAGCTTGACATCTACATCAAGAACAGATTTAAGACTGTTGATTGAGATACACAAGCCTCACATGATATCCCAGTCCGTACTTGATCATAATTCTAAATTTCTTTTAGGTCCCCATAAGATTCTTAGCACCGAAATCAGCTGGAAGTAGCCTGTAAAACTATACCCACATTCCCAAAAAGTGGATTATGGATGTTTGCCTTTGTTTAAAATGTTGGTTGTAAGTTGTTATGGATTATGGTCAGGAAAAAGCTAAACAAAGGAGATTCCATTCAAAGTTCTTGTTTGGAAAAACAAAAAGTGAAAGGTCCTATAGGATAATGCTCTTGTACCCTGTAAAGGTTTATCAGTTGTACTGGTTTAATAAAATGTTGATTGGCTAGTAGCCAGGCAGGAAGAATAGGTGGAGTGACCAGGCAGGAAGTATAGGCAGAGCAACAAGAACAGGAGAATTCTGGGAAGAGGAAAGGCTGAGTATGCTGTTGTAACCCAGATTCAGAGAAAACAAAATGAGAATGCCTCGTTGATAAAATTTACCAAGCCATGTGGCTATCACAGACAAGAATTATGAGCTAATTTATGATGTAAGAGTTAATAATCATCCTGAGCTAATAGGCCAACCAGTTTGTAATTAATGTTGACCTCTGTGTGTTTTTGGGGGGCTGAACAATTACAGGATGGGCAGGACAGAAATCTTAGGCAACAAGGTAACTAGAAATTCTAGATAAATGAAAACTCAGGTTAGTAATTGAAAAGACTGACATGTGTTCTGATCATGTCAGACAAGACATTATCATTTAAAATGGATTTCTTTCAAATATTGCCAAGCAAGAATGGATCATTACCATATGAGATGCGAAACTTACTGTACTCATGGTTGTTTGTGTTTCATTCTCTTTTGTTGTCCTCTAGGATAACCAGCATTATGTTTCATTCTAATAAAAGAACACTTATACTTTCTGTACCCAAGTTTTATGAAAGAACGTGAAGTTTACAGGAACAGAAAATAAAAAGGAAATGAAGGCCTGAAAATAGTGTTGACTCTCATTTGTTTGAAAGGAAAAGATATGCGTCTGTCTTTCTGACAAAACAGTTATGTCTGTCCTGCCCATATAAATAATTTTAGTATTATTATTTTCTAAAACATTTATTTTAGCAATATTTTCATGGTTTTTACATTTCATTGGTTTTTAAGTAAAGCAATGATGATATAAAATTATTACAGAGGTATGCAAGTTATATTATGTTATGAGAACTAATATTGAAAAGTAATATTGGGTTCTCCTTGAGCCTGGGTGGCTTTTGTATTTATAGGGTTAAGGTACCTTATAATCAAACCCCTCCTGATACACAGAACTGAACATATTTGGATAATTACTTCCTGCTTTTGCATTGAATTTTCTATAAATTTATTATCCTCATTTTTTCTGTTGAATGATTCTTTTCTAAAGTATCCAATTTAAAATTTTGAAATCTAAAATACTCAATAATCCCTTTTAAAGAAAATTTAAACGTTGTTTATTGTTGTTGCTGATGATTACTATATTTAGCACATATTTTTCAAGAACTAAAGGGAAATACAGAAAAGATTATAAAGCCAATTATCTTTCTGTCAGTGTAAAAAAGGACAAGCCACAGTAAATGTGGAATGGTTAAAAGGCTTACTGCAAACTTTTTTACTTAACTTTCCTGATCATTGACAGTCACCTATATTCTCATCCTATTACCCAGGATAAACCAAAGATAACCATCACCACCAGATAAATAGGTGTATTTAGCTACCAGTAACAATAAGTCAAAAGAGAGTTAAAGTGAGCAGAACTATGAAAATGTCCAACTTCCTGGATCACCTCTATGAGAATTAATGTACTCAGAATCAGCAGCAATCACAAAACAACTTTTTTTTAACAAAGTGTTATGATACTAGAAATTATGCTGCATGATACTTTGATTAAAGAAATTATACTGCTGACTTCTTTTATGAACCCTTTCTTCATTCTCCTCCTGTGGCATATCCATGAAGGTGTATGTGACCACACACTTACAGACATGTTATACATATACCTATAGTATAACACACATATTCAAACCTACACCACATACTTAAATACACTAAAATAAAATTATAAAATAAACAAAACCAAGATAAGAATTCTTGATGTTTAATTGAAATAAATCATTGATTCTGTATATGTGGGGAAATTCTGCAAGTAAATGTAGTAGGTTGTACATTTTCATATCTTTCTATACAACATAGAAGACAATAAAGAAAAACAACTGAACAAAATCCCAAAACCTTATTACATGTTCCTTGATGATAGAAAAAAAGCTAAATACAGAAGCTGATTAAACAATTGCCTTCTATTTAAAACTTCTTGACTATAGTATTGCAGAAGTTTATGTCTGATATTGAAGTTTGAACATTATTTTGTTCAAAATAATGGCACCAGATTGACTACATAGCAATAACTGTGTAAAATATGCCATTTTAACTAAAATATGTTTTTTTCAGACTCATCAGTAATTTTGGAAAATATCTAAGAACAATCACAATATATGGTAATGATTGCAAGTTAGGTATATGATAAGCTACTGATCAAAAACACAAAAAGGTAACCCAAGACTTCACTGGGATTTCACTTGATAGTCTACAGTGCACTGGCAATATATTCTCTCCCTTTGTAGAGTAACATCAATAAAATATTAGTAATAATTAAAGATGTAAAAATTTTGTAACATTATATAATGGTAGGGATACTACTAGTATATGACATTTTCAAAGGCTTATAGTGTTAATTATCTCAACTTATATTCCCTCCTCTTTCCTACTCACATTGGCTGTGATTATATACATAGGACCTGAAAGAGATCAATCCAGGAAAAGATCTCATGTACTGAAATGCTTATGAGGTCCCATCAAAAACTGAGTGCTATTGGCAATTTCTAGCTCCTGAGAGGAGTGAAATAATACAGTAAATGGCTCTGCCCCTGTACACAAACAGATAGCACTTAGTGTGACTTAGTGGATTTTAGAACTGCAGGAAGCTAAGAAACTTTTAGAGCAGGAGACATCATCTTCTCCAGAGATGAGCACACCAATTCTCTATTCAATCAAATGGTCAGCACTTAAAGCATTCATACAGGAACATTAAAGAGTCTGCATTGTTTGTGCATTGTATTATATGTATGAAATAACATGTATACATGTATGTGATATACAAATACATTTATGCGTATATATGATATACAAATTCATATATACTCTTATTGGAAAAGGAGACATGATATTGAAAGATTGCAAGGAGTTATGTAGGAAAAGATTTGAAGGGAGAAAATTACATAATTATATTTAATCTCAAATAAAATTAATAATTTTTTAAAAGAACACATGGGTATAGAAAAATGATAAAGAGGGAGAAGACAGGAAGGGGGTTTATTTCAAACACATCTCAAAAATAGTATTTCTTGGGGCCCTGACTTCTAGCAGAGGGCCATCGGAGGGGAGAGTTTGCTTCTGGCCCGCGGTAGGGGCCCGGCAAGGAGGAGCTAGGACTTTCCCCGACCCCATAGACTCCCAGGTCACCCTGCAGTGCTGGCTCCACCCTGTTAAGCTCTCCCGCCAGCCATCCCAGCTTCCATCCAGGTACAAATTCCTATATTTCTCCCTTCCCCCTGGGGCCATAAAATTTCCCCAGCTCAGCTGCCTTGCACGCTGGGCTTGGGCTGTAGGCGCACCCCAGCAAGAGGCAGTTCATGTGTCTTAATAGCCTGCCTGAGGAGAGGTGGGCATTCTGTCAGTGAAGTCCCTGCCCAACAAAGGAACCTGACCCGGTACCAGAAGATCCAATAGAGAGCATTTGAAGGAAGAGATGGGCAGACGCCAAGGCAAGACTTCGTCCAACAATCTGAAAAACAACATGAAAACACCAGATCCCAACGACCCTACAATAGAAGGACTTGAATACCTTAATCCAGAAGAAGTGGAAAAAAGGGCCATTATGAAAGCAATAGAGTACCTTAAATAGGATATGAATAACTCCCTTAAAAATTGGATGAGAAGTATAACAAAAAGCTTGAAGAAATGAGTAAAGAAATGGATGAGAAGTATAACAAAAAGTTTGAAGAAATAAGTAAATCCGTGAATGATTCCCTGAGGAACCAAGAGAAAACAGTCAAACAGGTAAAGGAAACAGTTCAAGAATTGAAAACTGAAATGGAGGCAATGAAGAAAACACAAACCAAGAACCGGCTGGATATGGAAAACCTAGGTAAACGAACGGAGACTACAGAATCAAGCATAACCAATAGAATACAAGAGATAGAAGAACGAATCTCAGATTCTGAAGATACCATAGAGAAAACAAACGCTCTGGTCAAAGAAAACGACAAAGCCAACAAATTTGGAATTATGGCCTTGGCCCATAACCATACTGATGAATATTTTGCTTATCACCATAGAACCTTCATCTGGCGATGGATGGAGATAGAGACAGAGACCCACATTGGAACACTGGACTTAACTCCCTAGGTCCAAACGAGAGGCAGAAGGAAAGAGAACGTGAGCAAAGAAGGCAAGACCAGAGGGAACCTTCATCCGACGATGGATGGCGATACAGACAGAGACCCACATTGGAGCACTGGACTGAGCCCCTCAAGGTCCAAAGGAGGAGCAGAAGGAGGAAGAACATGAAAAAGGAAATCAGGACCGTGAGGGGTGCGATCACCCACTGATACAAGGGAACTGATCTAATGAGTTCACCAAGGCCAGTTTGACTGGGACTGAACGAGCACGTGATCCAACTAGTTTCTCTAAATGTGGCTGGCCCAGAGTCTTTCTGAAAAGCTATTGACAATGACACTGGGACTTGTTTCCTCTGCATATACTGGAGATTTGGGATCCAGTCTGTCTGGATACTCATCTTCCTGGACCTGAAGGGAAGGGGGAGGAACTTGAACTTCCCACAGGGCAGGAAACCCTGACTGCTCTTAGGGATGGAGAAGGAGGAGGAGAGGGAGTGGGGGGAAACTCTACCAACACTTTCTTTGAGAAACAATATACCTTTTCTCACTTCTTTTCATTGTTCATTTTCATACAAGTTTAAAAACTTACAATGAAAATAAGAAATGTTGGATGCTGTATGTAAACATTTTCCCCATTTCTGAATCACAGGTGATGTAAGAAATTCTCTTTTGTTATAATAATGAAAAACATGAATAGGGAGAAATTTGTTTTGTCACAGTAGATAGTCCTTTTAGCCTGTCATCTTCTCTGTGTTCTTGTTACAATTGCAGCTTTTGGGGCTGTAATCCACAAATGAAAATAGCTGAAATTGAGTTTGACAGGTCCAACTAATTGGTTCCCAAGGAGCTGTTGCATTATACCCGGTGAACTGTCCATGAAATACACAGCCTCTTGTCCAACCTATGAACAGGACTAATTATGAAACAGCAGGAGATAGCTCACAGTAATAGGCCAAACACTGCTGTTAGTACATAATAATTCCATGCCCAAATCATCAATTATAGCACTCTAGCTACCTTGAAGGAAATGCAATTTTGCAGGAATAATTACTAGGGGATATTCATAAGTAGAATGTGTGCTATTTTTGTTGTTATATATGACCCCTTCTTTTGACAAACAGTCCCTTGGGGATTAAAATCCCTGTATAGCCAGTAAAAAAATGAAAAAGAAACCCAAAATGAAATAAGGTGAAATCAATATGAATTACTTAAGAATTATAAAATTCTTAAAAAAAATAAATATAAACTTGCTTTATCCTCTGTATTGGAATTTGTTAAGTACTACAAGCAAAAATAATTTTCTCAGTTGTACTAAAATTTAGAAAGCACTTAAATACTTTATATATATATATATATATATATATATATATATATATATATATGCTGGCCCTTACTATGCAAACATGTACATATCAAAGATGTCATTGTTATTACTCTTTCAAATCTGTTCAGAACTAGGTTCTCTGTAGTATGTCAGTGGACTGTTGGAAAAGAGTATAAAAACTGAGATTACTTTATTCACGTTATTCCAAACTGTCCTCTAACTATTAACTGTCATTTCTCAACAATGTATTTTATAAATAATATCAGAGAAATACCAAGGATTTGTTTGATCTGTTTTTGTCTTTACATGAAAAGAAAGAGTTTGAAAGAAAAATCTTGTAATAAGATGCCATCTTAATTAAAAGGTTTTTTTCTATTTTCAGCTTGCTTTTCCTTTAAAATAATTTGATTTATTTCTATTAATTATGATTAAAAGCAGAGCAGAGTTTTTCTTCGTTAACATGGAGCATAACGCTTTAATTCTTACTATGCCATTAGTATTAGAAACTGTCCCTTAATATGGTCTTGGAATAGAAATTATGACAAACTTAGATTTAACGTATGTCTGTTGACACTGAAATAGATTGGCTATGACAAAAAAAAACAGGATTTAAATGGAAACATTGGTCTATAATTATTAGAGAGTTTGAAATAAATTCAAAGTAAAATAAAATCCAGTAATGCACTAGTGTTATTAATTAATTATTTTAAATATTTATTTTCATGGGTGAGTTGTAAAGATTAGTTTGTTTATCACTCTGTATCTTAATTTAAAATTTGATGTTTCATGATACAAACTTCCTAGTTTGATAAACAAAGCATTTTATTTTACTGAATGGTTGTGAAAACTTATTTATAAAAAATCTAAGATAAACATTTTAAAATCATTTTCAAAGGTTCTTTTATTTTTAATATTATTTAATTACATTTCATTCTTAAAATTAAAATAATTATTAGTATGCAAATTTCTTATTAAGTAAACAACTTATAATGTTGACATTGAAATGTATCTTCATATTTTACCTTATTTTTATATTTTTCACATATGCTTACTTACATATGATTAAATGATATTTTCAAATAAAAGTACAGAAATGAAATTATGTATGTTTTATATATATATGTGAATGCAAGTACTGTGAGTGTATTTAAAAACCAATGATCATATTATCAAGAATCTTTGAATTTTTCTCATGATTATTCTTTAAATTCTGAGTATAACTAAGTTGTATAGAAATTATGTATTCAAAAATATAATAAAATTTTTAATACTTTCCTGAAACATGTCATTGTTTATTTTAGCTGTATTGCATGAGATCTGTAACTTTTTGGCATATTGTAAATCCCTCCTTTTATAAACTCTTGAAGACGTATTTATTTTCTGTTATATCAGAAGCATGTAAAGTGTTAGAAGTTGGAGACTTAAAATATGGGTTCACAGAAAGGGAAATTTTCTTTTTTTTCTTTTTTTTAAACGTTGATTTAATATATGTATGTATGTATGTATGTATATATATATATGAACATTGTCTTATTTTTCATTTATTTTATTTATTAAAAATTTTCACCTCCTCCCCACCTTCCATTTTCCTCCCACTTCCCTCTGTCCCCCTCACCCTCCCTCTCTAGTCCTAAGAACAGTCAGGGTTCCCTGCCTCGTGGGAAGTTCAAGGACCTCCCCTCTCCATCCAGGTCTAGGAAGGTGAGCATCCAAACAAACTAGGCTCCCACAAAGCCAGTACATACAGTAGAATCAAAACCCAGTGCCATTGTCCTTGGCCTCTCAGTCAGGCCTCATTGACAGCCACATTCAGAGAGTCCAGTCTGATCACAATCTCCATCAGTCCCATTCCAACTGGCCTTGGTGATCTCCCATTAGATCTCAGTGGACGCACCCCTCGTGAACCTGACTTCCTTCATGTTCCCCCTCTTTCTGCTCCTCATTTGGACCTTGGGAGCTAAGTCCAGTGCTCCAATGTGGGTCTCTGTCTCTATCTCCATCCATTGCCAGATGAAGGTTCTGTGGTGATATTCAAGATATTCATCATTGTGGCTTTGGGACAAGGCCAGTTCAGGCACCTTCTCCTCTGCT
This sequence comes from Myodes glareolus, assembly GCF_982192425.1. Lineage (NCBI taxonomy): Eukaryota > Metazoa > Chordata > Mammalia > Rodentia > Cricetidae > Myodes > Myodes glareolus. The sequence continues at coordinate 69,811,948 of NC_142037.1, read as the reverse complement.
GCCCAAGGAATAAGCGGGGGACATCTCCTTGGACCTGGGAAAGCCTCTAGAGTCAAGTCTCTTTCTAACCTTAAAATGGTTCCCTTAATTAAGATATCTACTTCCCTGCTCCCATATCCACCCTTTCTCCATCTCACCCATCCCATTCCCCCAAACTCTCCCCAATCCTCCCCTTCTCCCTTCTCCCTCCCCATCTCTCCTTACACCCACCCCACTTTCACCCCTGTGCACCCAACTTTTGCCTGGCAATCTTGTGTGGTTCCAATATCCAGGAAGATAACTATATGATTTTCTTTGGGTACACATTCTTATTTCGCTTCTCTAGAATCACCAGTTACTGGCTCAATGTCCTTTATTTGTGGCTAGAATCCACTAATGAGTAAGTACATAGCATATTCATCTTTTTGGGTCTGGGTTATCTCATTCAGTAAAGTGTTTTCTATTTCCATCCATTTGCATGCAAAATTCAAGATGTCATTGTTTTTTCCACTGAATAAAACTCTAAAGTATATATGTTTCATACCTTCCTTATTCATTCTTCTATTGAAGGACACCTAGGTTGTTTCCAGGTTCTGGCTATTACAAATAGTGCTGCTATGGACATAGTTGAACAAACGCTTTTGTAAAGCATGATTGGGCATCTCTTGGGTATATTCCCAAGAGTGGAATTGCTAGGTCCTGAGGTAAATTGATTCCCAGTTTCCTGAGAAACTGCCACACTGATTTCCAAAGTGGTTAGAATAATACAGGATCTTGAGTGTTTTCTAATTGGATTATATTTCTCCATATATACTATTTTTATCTGTTCGAAGCTTGTTATGATTTAATATCCTGAAATAATGACGCTTTTCAGAACTTAATAATTTTCAGAATATTCTTTCATGTCCTGAAAGAAGCAAGAATGCAATGTTTTTAAACTATAGATATATCTAATTCTTATTGAACATGTACACTCAAACACTATTCTCATTTACATTAGCCTTTCTGGGTTCTAAACGCATTGGAAGATACCATTCACTAAAGTCAATGGAAAGGGGGTCAACTGAAAATATCAACAATCAAAAATAAAACTCACTTAGTCTATTTTTACTTTTATTAGGTATTTCAAACCCAAATCCATCTGATTACTTAATGACTGTTGATGTCAATTCAAAGCATTTTCAGCTACCAGAATCAATAAACCTATATTCCATATTTTACCATGTTTCAGAAAACAAGAAGAAAACTTATTCTCCTGATTCTTCATTTAATTTTAACATTAGTATTCACTCATTGTTTCTGGTGATTCATCAATTATCTAATTCACCAAATAGCTTTAAATGATGAAGATATGAAGGCAAAAATGATCACACGTTTAATAGAAAAGGAATCTCACACTAGATCAGAAGTAAGAAAACAGGTGTTTATTAAGGGGTAGATTTACAAGGTCAGGATGTTTTGCTTGAACGATGGACGAAGATCAGATCCAAAAGCAAACCGAACAGACAAAATGGGGCCCAGGGGCAAGCAGCAAGAGGAAGGAAGGGGGCCAGGCATACTTCTGCATCCTGGTACATAGTGCATGAGGCCAAGGCCAAGTAGGCGCGTAGGTATTAGCTGTAACCTTCCCACAGCAAAGATAAGGATTGACTTCTTATTTGTTTGTTTTAGTATAATATTTAGATTTTCGAAAGATTTTTGTAAGTTTGGTAACATTTTTTATCCTTTTAGTTCAAAGAGTTTCTGCACAATCTTTTGGACGTGTCTTATACCTGTCTATGATTTTTAATTTTTTCTTTTTTCTTTTATTATTTGTTGAGATAACTCCACAGTGTGTGGTCTAGGCTGTGCTAGGACACAGTGTGCAGTCCAAGCAGGTTTCAAATTAAGAGTAATCTTCCATTACCTTCTTTGGATCTCCCAGGCACGTTCTTGATTTTATCATTTAGTGACAGTTGTTGAAAATCTCAGTACCAAGTCTTTTCATAGGTAAAAAAGAAACTAGAAAATATTTGCTATATCAAGAATTTATGTAATAACTAAAAGTCTGTAATGTCCATATTAAACTACCTAAATGAAAAGGGTTCAGAATAATATAATATTGGTTATTCAAAAACTGAAATCATGAATTATGAATGTTAGTGATATATTAACCAATATTAGTTTATTTAAATGTTAATTACTGGTTATCAATAATATAAAACCTTTAAATGTTGTTTATTTAAAATTATATTGTACATATTAACCTAATATATAATAGTAATCAGTTATCATTATATGAAGTGAGAAAGAAGTAATGGGATGTCCAAGTTTTAAAATTAGTTTTTTCAGTTTACTGCAATAATGCTTTTGTGATTCGCAAATGAATGTTTTGGTGTCAAACATTCCTTCAGCGACCTAAATATATATAATTAAAATATGGAGCATGGGAGAGGTGAAGGGAGAGAGGGACAATAGAGGGAATACAGACTATACAAAACCATGTAAGGGGTATGAGAAGCTGATGAGGATGAGACAGAAAGACTCTTAGAGTTTGCTGGCCAAATTACAGAATATAAGTTCAGTCATAAGCCTATCTCAACCCTAACAACTGTTGGAGAATTACTGAGAAATAGGTCAGTAGCTGACTTCATCCTGAACATTGAGTTGCATGCTTACATATGCACATATACATGGCTATAAGGACAAACATAGATGACAAACAAACACATACAAATGAATAAAATAGGGCCCAAAATGTTCAAAAAATTTAACTTGTAAACTATTGATTGATTTTTTTCACCTATATAAATGTCAAAGGATAATGCTAAACAGCTTATTTTAGTTATGAGTCTATAATCCATATACAGTTACTTACAATAACAGGTTAATGTCTGAAATAAGAAAGAATTATTTTTCTTAATTTATGGGTGTGATTATCAATCCCTGGCTAATACATGCTAAAAACATGCTCCACCATTGAAGGTTTTCTTTCCAATGTATATATTCAAGTGTCTGTCTATATTAATAGAAAGAAATTTAAAAATCATCGTTTAATTCATAATTTGTAATTTCATTTATAGCTAGAATTTTAACTTCTCAAATGTAATAAAAACATATATAAAATTTAGTACAGATGAAAGTTTAGGATGCTAAAATAATGTTGTGTAAAAGTAAGAACAGAATGAAAGCTTAAATATGTTCCTGTATTTATATATGTATATATGTATATATAATTTACTATTTATATATACAAAGAAAGACATTTGAAAGATTTATATTATGCGATAATATTACATAAGATAATTGAAATGCATTAATCATAAATTTAAGTAACCTCCAAATCTTCAACAAAAAAAATTTTTTTTGAGACAAGGGTTCTCTGTGAAACAGCCCTAGCTGTCCTGGAACTAACTCTTGCAGACAAGGTTAACCTCAAACTCAGATATCTGCCTGCCTCTGTCTCTCAAGAGTTGGGATTAAAGGCATGTACCACCACCGCTGGGTATAACCCAATTAAATTTAAAACAAGTAAAAATATCGTCAAAACTACATTAAAATCTCTCTTTTTTTTCACATTTTCAAAACTGGAATTTATTTCAGCTGGATTCACTTTTTTTTAATTTACTTATTTATTTATTTATTTATAAAAATTTCCACTTTCTCCCCTCCTTCCAATACCCTCCCATTCCCCCCACTCCCTCTCCTCCTCCCTCTCCAGTCCTAAGAGCAGTCAGGGTTTCCTGCCCTGAGGGAGGTTCAAGATGCTCCCCGCCCTCTCCAGATCTAGGAAGGTGAGCTTCCAAACAGACTAGGATCCCAAAAAGCCAGTACATGCAGACGAAACAAGACCCAGTGCCATTGTCAATTGCTTCTCAGTCAGCCCCCATGTCAGTCACATTCAGAGAATCTGGTTTGATCACGTGCTCCTTAAGTCCCAGTCCAGCTGGCCTTGGTGAGCTCTCATTAGATCGCCTTGTATCAGTGAGTGAACGCACCCCTCGCGGTCCTGACTTCCTTTTTCATGTTCTCCCTCCTTCCGCTCTTCATTTGGACTTTGGGGGCTCAGTCCAGTGCTCCAATGTGGGTCTCTGACTCTATCTCCATCCATCGTTGGATGAAGGTTCTCTCTGGTACTGCTTTCCTTGCTCACAATCTCCCTTCATCTGCTTCTCATTTGGACCTAGGGAGTTAAGTCCAGTGTTTCAATATGTCTCTGTCTCTATCTCCATCCATCGCCAGATGAAAGTTCTATGGTGATATGCAAAATATTCGTCAGTATGGTTATGGGTCAAGGCCAGTTCAGGCACCCTCTCCTCTGCTGTCCAGGGAACAATCTGGGGATCTCTCCTTGGACCTGGAATCCCCTCTAGAATCAAGTCTCAAGCAAACCCTAAAATGGCTCCTTTAGTTGAGATATATACCTCCCTGCTCCCATAAACATCCTTCCTCCCTCTCCCCATCCCATTCCCCCAAGCTATCCCGAATCCTCCCCCTTCTCTCTAGCCCTCTCCCCTTACTTCCTCCCCCCCCCCCCCCCGTGCTCCCAAGTTTGCCTGGCAATCTTGTCTACTTCCAATATCCAGGAGGATAACTATATGATTTTCTTCAGGTTCATCTTCTTATTTAGCTTCTCTAGGATCACGAATTATAGGCTCAAAGACCTTTAATTAAGGCTAGAATCCACTTATGAGTGAGTACATACCATATTCCTCTTTTTGGGTCTGGTTTACCTCACTCAGTAAAACATTTTCTATTTCCATCCATTTGCATGCAAAATTCAAGATGTCATTGTTTTTTACTGCTGAGTAAAACTCTAATGTGTATATGTTTCACACCTTCTTTAACCATTCTTCTATTGAGGGGCACCTAGGTTGTTTCCAGGTTCTGGCTATTACAAATAGTGCTGCTATGAACATAGTTGAACAAATGCTTTTGTAGTATGATAGGGCATCTCTTGGATATATTCCCAAGAGTGGAATTGCTGGGTCCTGAGGGAGGTTGATTCCCTGTTTCCTGAGAAACCGCCACACTGATTTCCACAGTGGCTGCACAAGTTTGCATTCCCACCAACAATGGATAGGCTATCTTTGGTGTTTTTGAGTTTAGCTATTCTGACAGGTGTAAGATGGTATCTCAAAGTTGTTTTGATTTGCATTTCCCTGATCGCTAAGGAGGTTGAGCATGACCTTAAGTGTCTTTTGGCCATTCAAAGTTCATCTGTTGTGGATTCTCTGTTCAGATCAGTATCACATTTTTTAACTGGGTTAATTAGAGTTTTAGTGTCTAGTTTCTTGTGTTGTTTGTATATTTTGGAGATCAGACCTTTGATCAGCGAGACAGAGAGATGGAGATACAGACAGACTTGGGAATTGGGTTGGGTTAATGGCTCAGTCTGTAAAATGTTTGCCATAAAATGAGAGTACAGAAGTTTAATGAAAGAAAAAAATCCATTTTCAATAAAATTGAGGTTATAGAAATAGCCACTTTACTTCATTTATAATTTTAGATAATTTTTGAGACATATATCTTCTGTGTATTTATCCACTGAACATATAAACGAAACCAGTTTTTAAAATAATAAAGGACTCTCAAAATAATCATAAAATAAATAATAATAAAGAGGTGAAAGAAACTTCACTTAAAATTTAGTAAAGATGAACATATCATCCGAAAAAACAATAATTATGTCTGCCCATAAAAACAATTTACGATATATCAGATATCTCACAGTTAATATGCAAATTCTAAGAAAGAAGAAATCAGTTGAGTGATGGAAGTTGCCAATTTGTTTTCTTGAAACTTATAAGGACTTATAGGAACAATGAGTCTTCATGATAGGAAATGTAAAATAAGAGCTTTGATTTGTCACCATTGAAAATTATTTTTATAAGCATAATTTCAAGCATTTTGTGAATTGTATAGAATGAAGTTTAGATTGTGATGAAGGGATTAAATGTGTTCTACTTCTCCTCTCCAACGCAATTGAGGGAGATTATGATTACTTTGGGGGAAGTGATTAAGAAAAGCAGAATGAGTCACAAATACTGGAAAGAAAACAGAGTTGAAATGATAACCCATTTCAGAACAGATGTGAAAAGATGCAACTGACAGGTGACAGGAAATAATAGGAACTAGAGGATCAAAATATCCTTGCCTGGGCCCTTTCTTAAAGGCCGCTTTTGATAAACACGTGCTCCCAAATCAATGATTGTGAAAACTGCTGTTTTGAATAGAGTCATTTTATTATTCACAGTAAGTGCAATCCTGTCAGAAAAAATTTTTACAGACATGAATTCCATAAGGATAGAGAAAATAACAAATGCCAATGATTATGATCATTGAATCATTGTTGAATATTACACACTATACAACAGATTTCACAGATGTACATATACGCATATATAAGTTGGAATAATCATTATGAAATGATTATGAATTTGGGAGGAAGGAGGAGCAGCATAGGAAGTGTTATGGGGAAGGGTGGGGCAGGAAGTATATTTTTCTAATAGCTATGTATGCAATTTAAACATTAAAAAACAAGTAGAGGCTTTTGTTAAAAAAGCTTTTATAGAGTTTCTATAAATATAGAACTATCAATTATCAAACTATTAAATTAAATATAAATAGTGAATATTTAGTAAACAGGGAAGTTAAACGATTTGGCATTCACTGAAAACAGGGAGAAATATGTACTCTTTAAGACACAATAATGGACACTCTGAAATTCTGCATTATTCTTCCAGCTGAATGAATCTGTTAAAAATCTGGTCAAGTAGGACTTTACACTACAGATGCAATAAAGACAGCTAATTAGTTGACCCTGACATGAAGAAGTTATTCTAGGTTAATCACCTAGATCTAATATAATCATGAGGTTCTCAGTGAAGGGAAGACAAGGGCAAAGGGACAGAACAAGGAAGGTGGCACTGTAATGTACACTTGCTGTTCCTCTCTAATTTAGCATGGGGATAAAAAACTTAATAATAAAGATACAAATATGAAGTTCCTTAAAAGAAACAACAAATTTCCTGTAAAAAACAGTTCTACCTACCAGCACTCTGATTTTCATCCACTTAGAAATTTTTTTGCTTCTGACCTCCAAACCTAAAAAGTAACAAATATGTTTAGTCTCAAGCACTACACTCTGATATTATTAATGTGAAAGGTGGATATTTGCCAGACATTAGCAGAAAGCCATTAAGGATGAAAAAGATTTTTCCTTTTTCTCTAAAAGAGCATTTTTGAAAAATTATAAAGCAATAAAGACATTAGGAAAGAACCAGAATTATAGCAGTATCTATAAAGTTAGATACATTTAGGGAGAAAGATAAAAACGATGAATAATCTGTGACCTGTGAAGGAAGAGAATATCTCAGAACATGACATGAGCATTGGAGAGTGAGGAACCAGAAGTAAACTGTTCTCAGAAGTCTGTCAAAAGTCATTCAAAGACTTAAAAGTAACTTCACAAAATGACAAGGGTAGAAGAATTCCATGCTGAAGGAATCGAATTACGGTATTTAAGAAAAATGGCATGCTTAGGTGAAGGGTATTGAGTGTTGTTTTTGCTAAGACATTCAGGTCATGAGCAATACTTTAGACTTAATAAATGATGAAAACCACCAATTATTTTAGTAAACACATTAACATTCTCATGTGTGTTTTATATTTAACACCAGTTTCTTTATTTTTGCCTCCCTTTTTTACTTCAAATTATAAATTAACTGCAGATATTTATGAGGTACAATATAGCTTAATACATACATGAAGAATGCATGATCAAATCATGTTAATGCATTTTCATATCTTAAAATTTCTTTTGTGGTTAACATTTGGCATTTGTATCTCTGCTTGTTTCATTTCACTAAAAAATATTTTTAAAAATGTTTTGAAATACAAAGTTAACTAAAATATATGGTCTGTGGTCACCACAGCAAGCTGTAGGTTGTTGAGACTATGCCTGTCTTTGAGACCTTGCATCTTTCAATAAACAACTTTCGTTTCCATATTGTCCAGCTCTGGTATCTGTCATTCTTGCTCTTCCTTTCATGCATTCAAGTGTTTAAGAGTGCAGCAGTGAGAACATATGGTGATTTTTCTCTGTGCACACCTTGTTTCATTTACTATAATGCCCTGTTATCTTATCCAGGTTCTGGTAAATGATAGACTCTCATGGGTTTTATTTCAAAGCTGATTAGCATTTCATTGCACATATAAACTACAGATTGAATGTCTGTCTATCTACTGCGAGGCAGTTTGAGTGTTTAAACATCTTGGCTTTCATGAATAACACAATTTTGTATGTAGATATTCCAAAACCTGTTTAACATGCTAATATGATTTTCTCTGAACACGAAAATTGAAATGAGATTATTGTATGAAATGATAATGCTGTGTTCTTTATCTCCTATTACTGTATTTGTGAATGAATGGTGCTGCTGTGTGTGAGTGCTGGGGCACAGACATCACTGAAAGTTAGAGACAAGTTTAGGGAGTGGGTTCCCAGCCTCCCCTTGAACTCTGGGTATTGAATTAAGGTCATTGGAGTTAATTGACAAAGTCTTTCTTCAATGATGCTTCATATTGACCCAACAATTCTACTTTTATTATTCAATAAAACTCCATACCTTCTTCCTGTTAGGTGTTAACTTACAATACTTTTATCACAGTACTGAATAAAAATATCAATGGAAAGTAGAGCATGGTATAAAGTAACTGGGATGTGTACGAATTAGAAATGATAACACTAAAATGCCAAAATCACCTAAAATAATATGCTTTTTTTTTGAAATCTCAATATAAATTCCAATTGCTCAAGGAAATAGGAAAACCATAAAATTTGCATAGAACAATAAAATACATTACATAGTCAAATTAACTTTGACCTAACAGCAAAGCTACGAGCATCACACTGGTATGTTTCAAGTTTTATCACAAAAGTAGAGTAGTAAAAATTGATGGCAATGTTGCAGCAAAAGATGCATCAGTCAGCTGGAGAAGACAAACCATTTGAAATAAACTCATGTATCAGCTGCCACGATTTTTCATAATGGTGGCATATACAAACATTGGGACAAATGTAGTTTCTTTAAGAAACAGACTTAATTTTAAAAAAGAAAGGAAAACCAAATGCAAATTAAAAACAAATCCTATCACTTCTGATACAAAGATCATCTGAAAATGGATTCAAAATAAAATTTAACAAATACAAAGGCTGTACTTTCAAGATGAAGTCTTGAAAGAGAATCAGGTTCTGAGAGCAATGTGAAGAGGGTGAATTGCTTCAACTCATATGGTAGCTACACAGAGAGAAAACAAGGCAAGCCACTCACTGGGAGAAAATATTTTCAAACCAATATAGAAACTCCAGGACAAATATCCAAAATGTATAAGAATACAATTGCAAAATAAAAGCAAATTGAATTTTACAGTGGAATGTTCATGGTTAAAGCGGTCCTAACAGATATTAATCAGAACCAAACATGATTACTTTTACAGAAATTTAAGTTGAAATTTGACTGGTATCATTAAAATGAGTGACTCAACACTGGTAAAAATCTAGATAGCATTCCAATATTTCTTCCATGATGCACTCTGAAAGATAATAACAGGAACACATAATAATTTCAAGAATACTAGACGCTCTTATTAAGAATCATTGAAAAAATGAGATGTGGCAAGAAGAACTATTGTAGCTTGAAAGCAGGAAGAAAAAATTTATAAATGCTTCTATATTTAATTCAATTTACAGGATATGTGTCAGTGCAATTTATTAGGATGGGAGATATTTTCTAAAAAAAGAGTTTGGGAAGAAAACTAAGTAGTTTATCTCAGTAAGTGGATATTCAAAGGATGAATGAAAATCCACATCAATGTCACATTTTAATGCATCACTATAATCATTCACACTTACATACATGGATATCTCAAATATATGAAATATATAACTGAATATTTGTAATGGAAACCAACAATTAAGAGATATATTACTGTATGCATATTTCAAAATTAGAAACATTTTAGTTTTGCCATGCCTGATATGAACTATCAATATGAACGAGTTCATTCATAACACATTTGTCATATCATGATTAATGAATTCTTTTACTGCTATTGTCTAAAATGGATCATATATGAGAGGAAATAAATAAAAACTCTAAGTGACCTCTAACATAATCTTTTCTAATATAAAATTAGATACTGATGATTTATGAAATGAAAACACAGTAGTATAACCACGATTATACAGTACATCTCAGATTCATGAGAATCGGACCAGACAAAATTACTTTGAGTACTGTCAAAGATGCTAAAATGTGCTCACTGCTTCCATGTGCTGGCTCTTCTAGTAACTGACAAGAAAGAGGCTACAAGTATTAATCTCATTTCTGACTTACAGAACAATCCCTTTTATGAACTCATTTATAGGTGGAGACTATGTTATCCACATTAGAAAATAAAGACTTCAAAAGTCCATTACTGTATGTAAGTTGAATTTATGCCCTAATTGAAAATTGTCTATTTTTTACAGTCTCGTCTCAGCTTTCAGTGAGAACATATCTTCCTTTACAAGGATTTTATAGTTATTAACTAATTACAAAACCGTGTAAGTTCTTAATAAAGCTTGACAGCTTTATTGTTTTCTCCAACCACTTGATCACTAGTCATGTTAATAAACCTTTTAATAATCTGTAACATTATTCAGAAGAAGAGATTTACCCACGTTCTAGATTAGCACTTTACTGGAAAATCTCAGAAGAAACCTACCACAGAAAGAGCCTGAGGCCAAGGGAAGGAAGGAAGTAAAAACATTGATGATTACACACATAGTACTGAACTCTCTCACTCCCTTCTGCATTTATATATCGTATAGAAACTACTCCTAGTTCAGTTTAGCGCTGATTGTATATAGTCTTCTTATAAACATCATAATAGAATATCTGCTATGCTATACCTTCATTTATTTCAGTGAGAATCATGTTGTGATTCTCTTTCATTTTAAAATTAATAGCAGGTGTGTTTTCATATTTTTATCATAGCAAATTTTCTTTCTTTCATTTGTGCTACTTTTTACCTATTTAAATTTTGATAATTATGACTAATACTATGCACTTGAAAAGGGGTCTCAAAGAAGACAGACAACTTGAGCTGCTAATCTCCCAACAATGTAACAAAGCTAGGGAGGGAAATACGTTCTATTATTATCTTGATGATTGATAACAGAAATAACAGCCATTGCAGAATGGTCACTAATAAATTCTTTTTTTTCTTTTTTTATTAATTTTTTTATTAATTTAAAAAATTTCCACTTCCGCCCCTCCTCCCAATACCCTCCCACTCTCCCTACTCACTCTCCTCCTCCCACTCCAGTCCTAAGAGCAGTCAGGGTTTCCTGCCCTGTGGGAAGTTCAAGTTCCTCCCTCCCCCTTCCCTCCAGGTCTAGGAAGGTGAGCATTCAAACAGACTAGAATCCCAAAAAGCCAGTACATGCAGACGAAACAAGTCCCAGTGCCATTATCAATGGCTTCTCAGACAGTCCCCATGGCAGCCACTTTCAGAGAATCCGGTTTGACCACATGCTCCTTCAGTCCCAGATCACAAGCTCACATGGCCTTGGTGAGTTCTCATTCGATCAGTCCCCTTGTATCAGTGGGTGAACGCACCCCTCACGGTCCTGACTTCCTTGTTCATATTCTCCCTCTTTCTGCTCCTCATTTGGACGTTGGGGGCTCAGTCCAGTGCTCCAATGTGGGTCTCTGACTCTATCTCCATCCATCGTTGGATGAAGGTTCCCTCTGATCCTGACTTCCTTGCTCACGTTCTCCCTCCTTTTGCTTCTCATTTGGACCTAGGGAGTTAAGTCCAGTGTTCCAATGTGGGTCTCTGTCTCTATCTCCATCCATCGCCAGATGAAGGTTCTTTGATGATATGCAAAATATTCGTCAGTATGGTTATGGGCCAAGGCCAGTTCAGGCACCCTCTCCTCTGCTGTCCAGGCAAAAATCTGGGGACTTCTCCTGGACCTGGAAACCCCTCTAGAATCAAGTCTCTTGCAAACCCTAAACTGGCTCCTTTAGTTGAGATATATACTTCCCTGTTCCCATAGCCATCCTTCCTCCCTCCCCCCATCCCATTCCCCCAAGCTTTCCCCAATCCTCCCCCTCTCCCTTCTCTCCAAACATCTCCCCTTACTTCCACCCCCCACCTCCCACCCCACCCCCCCACCTCCCCCACTCCCCCTCCCCGTGCTCCCAAGTTTGCCTGGCAATCTTGTCTACTCCCAATATCCAGGAGGATAACTATATGATTTTCTTCAGGTTCATCTTCTTATTTAGCTTCTCTAGGATCACGAATTATAGGCTCAAAGACCTTTAATTAAGGCTAGAATCCACTTATGAGTGAGTACATACCATATTCCTCTTTTTGGGTCTGGCTTACCTCACTCAGTAAAGCGTTTTCTATTTTCATCCATTTGCATGCAAAATTCAAGATGTCATTGTTTTTACCGCTGAGTAAAACTCTAATGTGTATATGTTCCATACCTTCTTTAACCATTCTTCCATTGAGGAGCACCTAGGTTGTTTCCAGGTTCTGGCTATTACAAATGGTGCAGCTATGAACATAGTTGAACAAATGCTTTTGTAGTATGATAGGGCATCTCTTGGGTCTATTCCCAAGAGTGGAATTGCTGGGTCCTGAGGGAGCTTGACTCCCAGTTTCCTGAGAAACCGCCACACTGATTTCCACAGAGGCTGCACAAGTTTGCATTCCCACCAACAATGGATGAGTGTTCCCCTCACTCCACATCCTCTCCAGCATAGGCTATCTTTGGTGTTTTTGAGTTTAGTTATTCTGACAGGTATAAGATGGTATCACAAAGTTGTTTTGATTTGCATTTCCCTCATCACTAAGGAGTTTGAGCATGACCTTAAGTGTCTTTTGGCCATTCTAAAGGTCTTCTGTTGAGAATTCTCTGTTCAGTTTAGTACCCCATTTTTTAATTGGGTTAATTAGAGTTTTAGAGTCTAGTTTCTTGAGTTCTTTGTATATTTTGGAGATCAGACCTTTGTCTGATGAGGGGTTGGTGAAGATCTTCTTCCAGTCGGAAGGTAGGCTTTTTGTCTTACTGACAGTGTCCTTTGCTTTACAGAAGCTTCTCTGTTTCAGGAGGTCCCATTTATTCATTGATTCTCTTATTGTCTGTGCTATTAGGGTTCTACCTTGGAAGTGGTCTCCTGTGCCTATGTCCTGTAGACTACTTCCCACTTTCTCTTCTATCAGGTTCAAAGTGGTCACATTAATGTTGAGGTCTTTCATCCATTTGGACTTGAGTTTTGTGCATGGTGATAGATATGGATCTACTTTCATTCTTCTACAGGTTGACATCCAGTTATGCCAGCACCATTTGTTAAAGATGCTTTCCTTCTTCCATTGTATACCTTTAGCTTCCTTGTCGAAAATCAGGTATTCATAAGTTTGTGGGGGTTAATATTCGGGTCTTCTATTCGATTCCATAGGTCGACTTCTCTGTTCTAATGCTAATACCAAGCTGTTTTCAATACTGTAGCTCTGTAATAGAGTTTGAAGTCAGGGATGGTAATGCCTCCAGAAGTTCCTTTATTGTATAAGATTGTTTTGGCTATCCTGGGTTTTTTGTTTTTCCATATAAAGTTTATTATTGCTCTCTCAATGTCTGTGTAGAACTTTGATGGGATTTTGATGGGGATTGCACTGAATCTATAGATTGCTTTTGGTAGAATTGCCATTTTTACTATGTTGATTCTCCCAATCCAAGAGCAAGGGAGATCTTTCCATTTTCTGGTATCTTCCTCAATTTCTTTCTTCAAAGACTTAAAATTCTTGTCAAATAGGTCTTTCACTTCCTTGGTTAGAGTTATCCAAGATATTTTATGCTATTTGTGGCTATCTTTTTCTGCCTTTAGGAACTCGACACGTCATGATTTCTGAACCAGAACTGCTGTTCCTCATGAAGTAATGCCTTATTACTTACATCAGTTGAAGGCAAGAGATAAGCAAGAACTCTGTTTATACTACCCCAGCCAGCCTACCTTTATGTATCAGCTATCAGATTAAACACTCCAGTAATATACCATTTTACTATTATTAAAGCAATTTTGTGGTGTAGCTAAAAGTGAGGTTTGGTAATATAAAGATAAAAAAAGACTCAGTTTTTGATGGCATATTTTCTCATGTGTTGTCATTGTTCAGCAGTCACATATAGATTGGGATATAACTTACATAAATTTTGTACTTTAACATATACCTCTCACTGGGATGCTGTGTTCCTCACACTGTTTCATTATGTTTCATCTGAAACCAATGAATTTAAATTAAATTAAAGATTAAAGCCAGAATCATTCCTGCACAATAACAGTCATGGAGAAAATGGTTTGGTGTCAAGAGTTTCCTGAGTATTCCAGGAAGGACAGAGTGCTCTTAAAGAAGGAAGATAACCACGATGGTCCATCTCTTTTTGAAGACACAAGCACTATTCAAATTTTTTTAGAATTTTTTTCTTTTTAAAAATAAATCAGCTGCCAAAATGAAAGTTAAAGACACAGATGTCTAATCTAGGACATATTCCAGTTTCTATTAAAGCAGCTATGTATCTTACAAACACTTTATATAGGAATTTAAAAATGGTCAGCAATAATGTAAAGGTGTTTTTGATTTGAATATACATGAACCTATTAAAAAAGGCAACATTGTATCTCCTAACAATAAAATATGATACCAAAAAGCTGGAAGTGAGATATTTTGTGTTGAAATAAAAATTAGAATTCTCCAAATATAATAGATATGTTCTTATTTTATTAATACATATAATATAAATTTTGATGGGGCACGGTGCGATCAGTAATTAATGATCCACCAGACTAGCTTAATACAAAATATACAGCTTTAATAAACATAAGGAAGACTTACACCAGAATCCCAATGATCCATCTGGACACAGGAGTCAGTCAAGAGAGCTAGGGGAAGCGCACCTGCAAGGTTTATAGGTAAATTTTTGCCTTAGGGCAACATGCCCCATGAACAGAATGTGATGCGGGAAAACCCGCACGTTTGGGCGCCAGATGATGGGGCGTGGTTCGATCGGTAATTAATGATCTGCCAGACTAGCTTAATACAAAATATACAACTTTAATAAACAGAAGGAAGACTTACACCAAAATCCCAAGATCCGTCCAGAAGCAGGGGCCAGGCGAGAGAGCTAGGGGAAGCACACTCGCCAGGTTTATATGTACATTTTTGCCTTAGGGCAACATGCCCCAGGGACAGAATGTGATTGGCTAAACTCCCCTATCAAAATTTTATTGATTTAATACATTCATGTGTTTCTCTGGTTTCTATATATTGTTCAGGTGACATTTGCTATAACAATAATAAAATAACACTGTTGCTAAATAATATTTTCACTAATTATTATGAATAATATGACTTAGTTCTAACAAATGATATTTCAAAAACATTTTATTCCCTTTCATATTTATTTTGTTATATAATTTAACAATTGGAAATGTAAAATGAGGAAATTAGTAAATATTATGAATAATATTGGTTGAAAATTAGGATTTATCTTAGAAAAACACTAGAATTTCACAAACCTATATTAAAATTAAAAGGTTATTATGATATATTGTGAATATATTGTTAATGATTAACTGATTTTCTGTTTTTAGCAGATTTGTAAGTATATTTTTTGTACACTAAATTTCTCTCTCTGTTTAGGTTTAGAACTTATATTGCATAGAATTTTGATTTTAACTAAATAATTGGCCATTATTTCAGATCCTATAGGTACTCACTATAGGATCTGCTTTTTTAAAAGCTGCTTCTTGAAAGTTAAATATATGTATAAAACTATTCTTTTTTCATTGTACACCCATCACATTTCCCCCTCTAATTTCATTTTTCCCCATTTATTTATGTATCTAGTCATGGAAACTGAAGGAATCTAATTAGGGTGGCCAATTTTGCCTGGTTATACCTTGAAGAAGGTAACCTGCTATTGAACACTATTGCCAAGAAATGTCACTGCAGCTCCCTTGCAAACCCTAGTTTCCCAAGAGCCAATCAAAGTACCAGACACAGGCCCAAATGAGGAGCAGAAGGATGAAGAAAATAAAAAAAAGAAAGCAGAGTATTCAAGGTATTTAAGGTTTATTTGAAGCACAACTAATAAAAGCTCAGAGACAGAAATTGAGGTTCATACTGAAGGTCAGAAAAACAAAAGAGGTAACCACTGACTCTTACATCTACCTCAGTCTGAATGGCAATCCTATCTCCAAGAATCTCAGAGTGAGACTGACTGACAGCCATCTTTTCCTGTTTTATATTTCTCTCAAGTTCTGGGTTTAAGGGTGTGCACCACTACTGCCTGGTTTCTATGGCAATCTAGTGCGGCTACTGGAATTAAAAGTGTGTGTCATCCCCGCCTTGTTTGCAAAACTGGCCAGTGTTCCAATTTTACTTTTCTGAATTTTAGCCAGGCTTTATTTATTAAAATACAAATGAAATGCCACTGTATTTATTTATATATGATTTGGGATTCCCTTATGCACGCTGTGAATATGTTTTATTGCCATTGGTTAATAAAGAAGCTTCCTTGGCCTATGGCAGGGCAGAATATATATAGACTGGAAGAGATAGAGTAGGTGGAGTCAAGGAGACACGAACTCTTGAACATGTAGCTGCTGAAGGAGAAAAATGCCAGACATAACCTTAGATAAGCCACAGTCTTGAGGCAATACACAGATTAATAGAAATGAGTTATTTTAATATGTAAGAGTTTAATTAATAAGAAATCTGAACCATTTGCCAAACAGTGTTGCAATTGATATAGTTTTGTGTGATTATTTGGTTCTGGACTGCCAGGAAATGAAAAAGCAGCCACTGTCTACAATTAACACCCATATTCAGCAACATACATCCATATAAATCCTACAACAGCTTACACCTAGTCTCTTGGCCAAATTCGGGTCAGAGTCGACCTGAAATGAATGAGTCATCTCTGTTTACATATGTATCTTATGGACACTAGTGTCTTGTGTGCATGTCTGCCTGCATAATGGAAGAGCATTTTGAATTATGAGCTGCCATGTAGTTGCTGGGAATTGAACTCAACATCACTAGTAGAACAGTCAAGTGATGCTAACTGCTAAGTCATCCCGCAATCCTTTAACACATTTTAAATTTAAATATATTCTGATCATTGTCTTCCTCCAAGTCTTCAAGATCTTGTCTTTCTCTGCACCAATTTAACGTTATATCTAAAACAAACAAAAGGCTAGCTGGGAAGAGCAAGTAGTCTCCTCCTACTACATCCCCTAGAAACAAAGAAAACAGAATAAAAATTCCCCCAATTAAACAAACAAGCAAACAAAACATCAAAAATTAGCCAAATGAAAATACACAAAAAAGTAGGGAAATTCATTGAATGTTGGTTAATTACTCCTGAACATGAAGCTTTCCATGGAGTACTTGATATACTCAGTGTCACCAGAATCACTCCATTGCAAAACCTGATTTTCAGTATCCTAATTGCTATAAATGACAGTTTGTTTTTTTAACTGTATCCTAGTGGATAGGTTTTCCTTCATCCATTCATTTAAAAAAATACAACAAAATAAAATATACGACAAAAGGAGAACTATCATAGTAAATTTGGACAGGTCAAACCAATAAGAGGAAAAGAGCCCAAGAAACAGACACACTTGTTTAAAAATTCAAGAAGAATCCCTTAAAGAAATAAACAAACCAACAAACAAAAACTTCTAAATTCGAAGCCATAATATAAGCACAGAGTATCAGGTGCACATCCATACAGGCCCTGAGCATTCTGAATGAGTCTCTGTTATTTAATGTGAGCTTTGTTCATGTTGGTTTAAAGGACCTTATGCTCTTTCTCCACCCCTTCTGACTCTTAAACTCTGTCTTCTTCCCCTTCCAAGGCTTTTCTGGACTATGATGTCAGGAATTTGATGAGGATATTCTACTTCATGCTGAGTGTTCCAATTTCTCCCACTCTCTGCACAATATCTCGCTGTCTGTCTCATTATCCATTATCAGTATAGCAGAATATCCCATTAAGTCATTTCATTGCTACATTTTATTTATTTATTTATTTATTTATTTGTTTGTTTGTTTGTTTATTTTCTTCCTTTTTTTACCTGGTTCCTGGTTTCCCAGGCATTGTCAGGTTCTATCAGCAATTCATGTTGTTAGAGATGTAGAATAAGAGTGATACTCATGTTGAATTTCTTTTAAAAATAAAACTGGCTTGAAGGTGTGCAACTATCTACAATCGGCTTGAATTAATGTAGGTTACAGTTATGTAGTAATCTGAGGACAACATGTCATAGAATTCATCCACCTTCTTCTCCATTCTTACATTCTTTCTGCTTGGGCTTCCACAACATTGCCTGAGTCTTCGGAATTGATAATCAATTTTGAAATGAGCAGCACTGCTCATGATATGAGGTGCCTCTTTTCATACTCTTTTTTTTTTTTTAAAGAAATAGCTTAAAAGCTAGTGGAGTTTCATTAAAATTCTTCATATGTTGTTTAATCTCAACCTTATTAAGCAAGTCTTTTTTCTTGTTAGATTTGAACAAGTATCACACAATCCACAGACAGAATACTTATCAGTGACCACAGAACAATTCTGGCCAAGGGAGGTGGATGAACCAGTGAATTTCTGGCATGATTTACAGAAAGACATCTGAGAGGTTGCTCATAAAAACATGTGTGACCTGAAGGCAGCCTTATCACGGAGAAAACAACTCCAGCACTAAAGGTGACTCATAAAAGCTGTGTTTCTGAAACTCCTGTCCATGTTTCAGGACCCTCTAATGAGAAGCCTCCTCTATCTTAGCAGTTTATTAAGAATCATATAACCTCAGAGATGGTCCTCCTCAGTCACATAATGTTGTGACTTCCCTGAGTGTCAGAAATTTGGTGGCATTCCTAAGCCTTGTATTTTAATAATTTCATGAATAGTATGAGGCTCTATCCTTCTTCAAAGAGAAAAATCTTCATTGTATAGGAAACAACTACACAAGAGGTTTATACTTACATTAATTTCTCGTTTGTGTGTGTTTTCACAGCAGATGCACAATTCTAGACTTTCTATATGTTGGTTTCCAAAGCTTAAGAAAATAATCTAAAAATAACATTATTAAGATATTGACTTCAGTATTTTAAAATACACAGTCTGGGAGAAGCGTATGTATGTATATATACATATATACTTATGTGTTCATATTCTCTGAATCTGAGCAATTATCATTTCTACCTCTTCCTCATTAAAAGTTTGGAAAAAAAAGTAGAGTAGTTATCTGGGCCATTAAGACAGGTGTCCTCCCTAAAGGAAGATTGTTCACTGTTCCTCTACCTCCAAATTAAGCCCTAAAGAAAGTGTTGGAGCTGGAGCAAATTATAGAACAGATGTTTGGTATGTGTGTTTAACACATTCACAAATGATTAGCTTCTGCACACAGAACAGTTTCAAACTAGTACACAAAAACAATGATCATGAATAACCCATTGGCTGATAAGAAGGAAGTAGCTTATTTCCTTATACAGTGTTATAACTTAAATGGAGCAAGCCGATTTTTCTCCTTTGTCTAAGAATCCAGTGCTGAGATCATGTAAACAAAGGTAACATGGCTATCTGAACAGACTGTAGCAGTGTATGTTGAAATAAATGACATTTTGACACTGATGTATTGCAAACTCTAGAAAAAATGACAGCAAACAGGACCAGAGAAGAAGACACACAAATTCAATGGATGTAAATTTAAGAGACATCAGATCTGTGCAAAAGTCTATATATCTTGATGTTGGACGTTTATCTCTTAATACTTTTTGCATAAAGTTAAAATTAAGGGAGACAAAGCACACACATGAAATGGAGTGACAGCAGGGGATAATGACTTGATTTTGAATTCTTTTTGTCTATTTAATTTAATTTTATAACCAACAATGTTGAACTATAGTGTATAATTAGAAAATTATAATTAAGTTTTCTCCATAAACGTAAATTATTATGTCCTTCCAAATTGCATTATGCACTTGAAGACAGTCAAAAAAAAGTTTAAATGAATCAATATAAATTCTTAAATCTGAACAAAAATGATGATCATACAAAGGTCTTCTTTTGAAATAAATGAAGGGCAAAATATACCTTGCAAGGACTTCTTTCAGACAGAGAGGTAAACACGATATAAGTTTTGATTCTAAGAGTGCAGCATTTCAAGTGGCTAAAGTCCATTGCCTAGGTTGGACTGAATTAACATGTGCTAAAAGTAATATATACATAGTATATATTGTATTTCTTTCCACAGATCTGAGATTGTCAGACTCTATGAACTAGTTATTATTTAATGCAATATGAATGTGAATTTTTATTTATATTTTAAGCATAAAAAATGAAATAAGAAAATTCAGGACAGTTTGTGCATAAGTGGAATGTATATCTGTGGACCATTTTATTATTCAGGAAACTGAAGAGAATAGAACTCAATTTTTAGATTTTTTTTATTAAACTTACCATCAATTCTTTCAAGTACTAGGGTCATTAAAATTTCATTCATTCCTATCATGACTATATTAACAGAACCATTTTGTTTATAACATGGTCACTAAATTATAGACAAAATTATATTGTGTCATTGTGTATGATTACCTATTTTATTTACATAAAAATCTTTACTAATGAGGGTTAGTTAATAAATATAAACAAAAGAAAATGTGGAAATGCCTATACATATTGCCTTATTTAATTCTCTATGTCTCAAAGTTACATCCAAGAACAGTATTTGCCTAACGGTTCTTCCCAGATCTAAAGAATGCTGACTTGAGACTCTGCTGAAGGGTCCTCATTGCTTTTACAGCTACTGGCATACTCTAACTACCTTCAGGAGATGATTCATAATTGAATGAAGAGATTCCATTAACTTGAATAAAAATCCCATTCTAGTTGAAATTTCATATTCCTTTTGGCTTTCTATACTACTTTAAAAAGTAACAACATTTTTACAAATAGATAACACAGATAATTACTTAAAATAATATCAGTTTCTTATTTTTCTGAAGGTCAGTCTTCTAATAATGAATATCACTACTTGAAACTACTGTTTTATTACCTGCAAAAAGTATCAAGTTATGAAATAAAGTATTATAAAAGTATTGTAAAATAAAAGGATGATACTAGCTATACCAATAATGCTTCTTCATACTACATGTGTTTCTTTTACACATCTTCATTTAAAATATTTCATTTGAAAGAGATCCATAAAATATCAAAACTCCATGGTAAAAATATTTTAAAATGTCAGGATTTAATCAATGCATAGCCCTACATTCATCATAGAAGATACTCTGTGTAGTAGATGGGATGTAGACAGATAACCACAACATGCAATGTTCAAAGCATGAAAAAAAAGACAACTTTTAAGCACTCAACCCCTTAAGTTTAGGTATCTAAGTGGATGAGAAGGGTGAGGATTTTCAGAGCCAGAATTGATAGATGGCTCCAAGGAAACAGTGTGTTCAGATACAACCAAATTAAAACACACATGAACTCACAGAAACTGTGGCAACTTTCTGGAGACCTGCATATGGGTTCGAGGCATATGGCCCCTGGCACTGAGATAAAGAAATAGATAACCGGGTTCCGTCTCTCAATTGGAAACTATTTTCAATTTACACCCACTGTCAAAGGACAAATAATTTTCTTTAACGGAGTGTCATTGGGCATATCAATGACACCCCAGGACAGGCATCATATACAGAAATAGTTTGCCAGCACACACACACACACACACACACCAAACAAACAGACAAAATCATTCCTGCTTTTTGTTGTGTGTGAGAATTTACCCATTTTTGTTGTTGTTGCTGCTGCTCTTTTTTTTCATTTTTGGATTTTTTTGAGAGAGAGAAAGAGCAATCATAAAGTTGGATAGGTAGGGAGACTGGTAGGATCTGACAAGGTTTGTCAGAGGGTAAAACATTATCAAAATACATTGTATTATAAGTTAAATGAAAAATGGAAAAGATTAGGACTTATTTTTAAGGTTTTTGAAGTAAGTTTAATTATTTTATTTATTCATTTATATATTTATTCATCTTATTCTCTGTGGATGTTTTTTATTATATCTTAGCCAAGTCTAATATAAATCTCTTCTCCAGTTTCTTTTTCCTTTTATTGGCACTATAATTACTTAACTTTCCTTTTCTCTAAATTCCCATCTTTCTTCTTTCTTCTTCCTTCTGTCTTTACTTTCTTCCTTTCTTCCTTTTTTTCTTCCATCCTGATTAATAATATGGTTACTTAACAAAATCATAGTTACTTTATTTTGATATCAAATGTACATAATAATTAATATTGAGCACATAATATACTTTATAACCTTTTTGTTAATTTTCTCAAGACTTTTTCCTGAGGTCAATATAGCCTTTCAAAGCAGTATGTGTAACTATAGAATATTATCTCTGAAAAGTATTACTAAAATATATTATATGCAACTTATGAATATCATGTATGTATAGTGGAGGACTTCATTTCAGTGAGTGAATTTTTGACGTATTTTATATGAGACAAATCTGTTATTCTGAAAATGACTCTAATTACAGATAAATATTTAGTAGTATAAAGGTTTGACAATACTACCTTTCAATACATAGTCAGAACAAACCTCATTGAAATAGCCACATTTGGATAAAATATAGGAGAACCTCAACCTCAGTGTCATGAGTCTTGAATATTAAAGTCTGCTATTTACTAAAAACTGAACTTTCTTTTCTAAACTTTTTCCTTGATGGAGACTAATATTCTGTTCTTTTTTTTCAACCATAAAATATTATAAGAAAAAAAGATGAAGATTGTAACATGAGGAAGGTCTGCTTGTTTGGGGGTTTCTTTTCCTGCCCGCCCTCCCCCCCAGCTATTTAGTCCCAGAGAAAACTCACACAAAGATCTCTATAAGTTATAAAGTTGATTGGCCCATTAGGATAGGCTACTTATTAGCTAACTCTCACATCTTGATTAACCTATTTTTCTGATCTATTTTATCCATGTGGCTCAGTATCTTTTTCAGTGGGGAAGCTCACATCCTGCTGCTTCAATGATCTGGGCAAGAGTGGGAGGAATCAACTTCCTCCTCCCCAGAATTCTGCTGCTCTCATTCCATCATTTCCACTTCCTGTCTTGCTTTCCCACCTACACCTGCTGCCTGGCCAATCAGAATTTATTTAAAACATGATTGACAGAAGATAGACAATTCTCCCATACCAGAAGATTCTCTTTAAAGTAATGAACTAAAATTACAAACAAATTTCTCAAAAGTAGTAGAGATATATTTTATTTTTACCACTTCACTTGGTGGTAAAACTGGAATGTGGTATAAAACACGTCACCCCAAAGTCATGACAGCAGAAGCTTGAAGCAGCTGAAATAACATAAAGAGATTTTCAACTGATCATTGCTTAGATTGTGGAATAAATTGAGACAGACCTGGAAATCAGATAAATGGGTTTTATGGCTGGTAGAAGAAGGAAGAAGAAAGTGAGATATTAAAGATGTTATAGAAATCATTAAGAAGTGTGAGTATATGAATCAATATTCATTGTCACCTAAAAGAAGCTATTCAAGATAGGAGCAATGCCAAATTAATAGTATAAAGAAGAATAACCAGGTTTGTTAATCAATAATATATGAACAGTTTAAAAAGAATAGCTGAATGTTAAAGGATTCTTTTTGTTTATTTTGTAGTCAGAAAATTGTAAAAACAGATCATGAGAAATGAAGATGATGAGAAAAGAGATAGGGGCAAGCATACTGAGAATCCAAAATGTGTCCGATAAACATAGTCAAGGTCACCCTGTGGAAAGTGAGTAGTATTTTTTTATGCACATGTGGACTCTGCTTATATTTGTGATGCTAGTTCTACATCTGAAATATGTGAGTGACTGGAGAGAGACTAAATGTAGTAGAATCTTTGTACACTTGTGGGTGTACATACATATGACATACAGATGTGTCAGTTTGTATATCCATGCATGAAAATCAGAGGTCAATGCCAATATCTTCCTGTTTTACTTCCAATCTTATTTTTTGAGACTTTACTGTAAAACATTCATATTTCCAAATGCTCGTTCTTGATTGTACAGCCACTTCTAAGGAGAGGCTATGTCAATGCAGACATCACAGTATTCTGGGTCATAAAATCTTTCTGCCATCTCGTAGTAATGTGCCTGAGTCATAGATGTGGGAACTTCAAATGACATGTAACTAAGAAATGCTGGAAAAAGAAAAATTAGCACCTCTCAAGGATGAGGGTCCTATTGGTTTTCCAGTGTAAAGTGCTCAGCATTTATGCTACATATACAAACAACAAAAATGGATTCAGTAGTTTGTAATTATGTAAGTGTATATACACACAATCACACACAAACATATCTATAAGCAATAACAACCATGATAAACAGACTTTTAATTTGAGTGTGAGGGATTATAAAAGGGCTTGAAGCAATGGTATATGACAGGAACAATAGGAAAGAAAGCGAGGGAAAAAAATGATGAAATTCTATTTCAATTAAAAATATGCTTTAAAATATAATTTAGGAGATGAGCAAAGATTTCAGGTTAGAGTTGGTTCTTAACAAGGAAAAGTAAATCATTCAATGACTTTCTTTTATGGGATGCTGTAATACTATACAGAAATATGAGAGAATAGATATTTATGTAGAAGAAAACATGAATATATTTTGAAACCAAATACTGAAATGGATCCAAATTATTTGAAGAAGTTCAGGATTATACAGGTTGTGAGCAGATTAGGATTCTGTGATAGAGCAGGACTGAAAGCAGACAAGTTTGAGATCAAAGTGAATAGGGAAGGTATGTGTGTATATACCTCCAAAATTCACTTTAGCAGAAAAATATACAACAAAAATATTCCCCTAGGCTTCAAGTTTCTAAAAAAAGTGTGGAAAATAAACAAAATTAGAAAAAGTCTCTAGAAAAGTATGGAAAAAAACAGAATTAAGTATGAAGGTGTGTAAATACTAGTGAAATAGTAAGAGAAATAGTTAATGAAAAATAGCAGTCTTTTTCCTCAAATAAACAGCAAAAATATACAGTGAAGGTCATTCAACATACTGACATTGGCAAGAGTTATTAACATATTGGATGTAGAGTTATAAAATCAGTGAGATCCAATGTCTCTTAAAATTTCACAGGTGCATTTGCATCATTTGGCCACAAATATATACTTATAATTTGAATACCTTTAAGCAATTTGTCCAGCAAAAGGTCACTACCTTAGGACATGAATGGTAAAGCAGCTTCATTTTTCTTGCACTCATTCTGTTTATGTATGAAATAAAAAAATAAAACAAGTTCTGGTCACCTAAAAATAGAAGTGTATCCAAGATAATAGGTCAAAGTACATTTTTTAATGCTCCCAACTACCTGTGTGTGAGAAAGACTGTAAAAGCAGTACAGTGATATAGCACAAGCATTATTCTGGGGATGAAATTCCCTGCTGTCATTTCAGGAAGCATGACAGAAACATTGAGAGTCCCAGAGGCATTTTGTGAAAAGGTGGTTTTCTGAGGCCGTGGTCTTTACCACAGATCTCACTTTCTGTCCATAAGGGGACAAATAACCGGAAGCCCTCCTAACTGATTCTACAGATGAAACACAAAGGTATGAGAAAATAGAATCAATGCAAACATCAAAGTCAAAACAGCAGAGTTTAATTTATGTCTCTCATACAAATGGAGCTAGGTAGATTGCCCAGGTTTGAGATGAGGAGGAAAATAGATTCCTGCACCAGAACGAACACTTTTTTAGAATAATTCTTTCAGTGACATGGAAACACATTTTGGGGTGGTTTTATTCAAATTGTTGATAAATTATTATTAAATGTGAATCTGTACTACCAATATTTCATCAATTGACAGACATAGCAACAATTACTGAAACTATCAACACAATGGGAGGACAGGAGGTGCTAGATCCATTACTTCAAACCTGCGTTTCTCCTACGTGCCATTTACTAAGATATTGTCACACCAAGGTTGCACACTTAGTAAATGATCTGATCTTCACAAATTAAAAAATCCAAGAAACAGAATACAGCCTTGGTACAATGGCATTCCTTAGGACTAAAAGACTCAAGGAATCTTGCACTGAACTGAAGGACTCTATGAATAGTTCTCATTCTGCCACTGTTTTTTTTTCTTTTTTTCAAAGACCTATTTGCCTCTTCAGAAGAACAGCAGGAATGGGCAGAATTTGTCTCTTTATATTTTTTATTATTTATTTATTTATTTTAGAATGAAAGGAAGGAAGAGTGTTAGACATACAAACAGACATAGACATTCACATTCTCATTATAGATGGTTGTGAGCTGCCATGTGGATTCTGGGAATGAACTCAAGGCTCCTGGAAGAGCAGCCAGTGCTCCTAACCTTTAGCGCCATGCTGCCACTTTTTAACAACATTATAAACAATAGATGACAGGAAAGCTGAGGCTCACACTTGAAGTGACTATGGCCAGTTTAAACATGGAGAGCATGGCTCTGTCATGCTTTTCCCTTATTTCCCAGCCCTTCTGTGTAGTCAGAGGCTGCTCATTCATTTCCAGCAGTCCAGACTTCCAAAAAAAAAAAAACACACAATATTTTCAATACTGTTTGGCCAATAGCTTAAACATATGTGTGGCTAACTCTTTTTTTTTTTTTTTTAGAAAGTAATTTTACTAAATTATAAAAGTTTCCACTTCCGCCCCTCCCCCCAAAACCCTCCCACTCCCCCCAATTTAAATTAACCCATTTCTTTTAATCTGTGTATCACCACATTTCTGTGGCATACTGGCAAGTTTCTGGTGTGTTTGTCTCCTGTGAGTAACTACATATCTTCTACCTGACTCTGCCTACTTTCTCCATGTATCTCTTTCAGCCTGGCTTTACTCTCTAAAGCCATTGGCCAAAACAGCTTCTTTATTAACCAACGGCAATAAAACATATTCAAAGCATACATCACTTCCCACATCAGCTCCTATTTTCTGTCTAAAGAAGCAGGAAGGTTTTAAATTTAGCATTGTAAAATTGTGTATAACAAAACAGGTATCAAGCAAGAATTATAGTTACAATATTTATATCTACTTTATCTTTTATTATAACTAACAAAACTCTGACTATCTATTATTCAACTACATCAAAGAACCCAGAAGGATATAATATTACCTAAGTAAACAGGAGGTGCATTGTAAGTATCTTCAAAAACTCTTGAATTGACAAAGATATCTTGCTGCCTGGATAGTCACCCAAAGTTCTTCTGCAATATTGGAGCATCCATCTTCAGCCTACAGGTCCACAGCATCTGACAGACATTTCCAGAAAGCAGGAAATTTCAGAGACAGTTGTGCCTGTATTGGCAGTTTGTCATTCACTTTCTTCTGTGTCCTGCAGAATGTCTGGCAGATTCTATTATGGAGCAGAAACCCTGAAAGATTGTCATACCTTCTTTAGGCAGCTTCATCAGTCATTTCTCTGTGGGTCTTGCAAGTCCAGTCAAAAAGTTCAGGCAAGAGCAGTTTCCTGCCCAAATGGCTAACAAAATCCATGAGTATTCTCTTCAATGCACTTCTTCTTCTTGTAGTAATTGGTCGGTGCTAGCAGGAACAGATGTGTCCCATGTCATGAAAAGTCCTAAGTTTTTAAAACATTTAAATGCCATATTCTGTTATTCTTTATAATATTTGAGAAATACCTTTCTAACTAAAGTATATCTCTATATATCTATTCAACTGATCCCTTTATTTGTTCCTGTATTATCATCCCATTGATCTTTAACCCCCTTTATCCCTTCTCTCAGCAAGAAGCAAATTCATTTTGATCTAAAAAATATTGGAATGACTTAATTCTTACCAAGTTTATACTGTTTAAAGTTATCAATCTGCATCATTATGATATAATATTTTACAGAAGTATATTCTAAATTAAAGTTATTTTATATAAATTTACTTTTACCCTTTCTGTATTTCATTACATAATTTTTTTCAACCTTTGTTTCATCAACAGCAGCTGAAATATTATTGTTCATCAACCAATAAAAGTAACACATATACAGAAGGACATCCCACATAAACCAGCTACAAAGAACACTTGGTTATTTGGATGAATTACATATATACAATAATTGCATATACTTAGCTATTTTAGTCAAATGTTATTAAAAAGTAGAGTTGG